>NC_072401.2:30942500-33442500 GCF_028858775.2 Pan troglodytes | reverse complement strand
GCCAGCTGCTTACTAAAGGCTTACTCCTCTTTCAGCTGTGATGGAATGCATAATGATCTTGCATTGGGTCAGACACTCTTGTCATGAAAGAAAAGTGACCTTTATGACACTTACAACGCTGAAATGTTATAATGTCCCAATACTCTGAATGCATAATACTCTCCCCTTTACTTGCCATGGTGAGAATATGTTTTCTCTTTGCCAGAATGAAATCTGCAATCATAATCATCTGGGTAGTTACAGCCAAGGCATCCCCAGAGATTCTGGCCATCACAGGAACAGCTGCCCTTCTGACTATATACAGAAGCTTGGCAAAGCTTTAACAGTTCTGCTTAGATAATTTTATCTCATTTTTTGTTGGCTCAGGTACCTCACCAATCAAAGGGTAAGGCACAAATCCCTATGGACTGGAGTAGATGGGGAGTGATATTTTCCACCTGATGAAATAATGCTGGCTCTGCGTGCCCCCTTTATGGGAAATAGGGTGGTAAAGAGGACAGCTAAACTAAAGCAAGGCTTGTTTAAATAGCCACTGGGTAAGGTGTTACAAGTCCCCAGTGTGACAGAGAGAAAGTGTATTTCACTAGGTGGAAGTTAAGAGTCTGTCGAAGTCTATCTGAGTGTGAATCCCAGCTCCATGCCATCTAGTTATATAATGTTTGGCAAATCATTTGGACTCTCTAAAATTCAGTTTTCCCCTCTGAAAGCAGGAAGTAATTATAATGGTTGCTTTATGGAGTTATTAAAAGGCAAAAAGGGTAAATACTTCATAAGCATGCTAGGCACTGTGCCTGATGCAGAATCCACACTCAACTAATGCAGCCTTTTATTATTATGACTCATCTGGGTGTTGTTATTCCTTCCCTTGATAATTAGGAGTAGAGTATATTTTGAAAGTGGCAGTGAATGCTGGAGGACAAGCCTGAAGAAATCCTGCATTGATGCAGGTCTAAGCATCTTAGTTTCCACTGCCTTGTTCCTCCAATAAATTATAGAAGTCTTATTCCTGAGTAGAAATATTATTTCTCCAATAGATTATACAAACTTTGAAAAAAGAATTATACTCATGTACATTTATGCTTCACATATAGACAATTGATGAATAATTGTTGAGTCAGGAATTTCTAGTGGGCACTGTAAACTTGCAACACTTTCCTATGCAATTTAGAGCAACTTTCCTATATAATTGAGAGTAATTGTGTTTAAACAATATAAATGATATAAACCTTAAAGAAAAAGTTTACCATTGCATATTCTAATAGGCTTCAAGCAAAAATATTTTCACATGATATTGAAAAATAGATTTTTGAACAAGAATAAAGCACTTAGTAAACATAAAGTGGTAGATAAATGCTAGAAATATGCAAACTTTACAAAGGAATGTTTTGAGTGGTCTCTTATCTGTCAACAATACACATCATTATGCATTATAACTCAATGGTGCTTTTCATTAAACACTCTGCTTCTCTGAAAAATGACAAAATTACAAGGTTAAACTCCCAGTGTAGAGTAGATCTGGTGATGTGTGCTAATTAACTATTTTTTAATCAGTGCACTCAAGAAGAAGGAAGCAAAAAAAAAATGTCTTGCCTGGTTTTCAATTAGTGTATTTTGCTTCTTGCCATTTGTTCCCAATTGTCTGTTTTGACTAAACCTTGCATTTCTCTCGCTGAGCTTTTTTTTTTTTTCTCTTAATGCTGGTTTAAATTAACCTTTTCTCTTCTGTTGTTAGCAATGCAAAAAACAGTTTAATTTTGGGAAACTAAATAACCACATATAAGAAAAACAAGTTATTCATAGCTAGTCCAAGCACATCACGAATGATTGTGCAATGGAAATGCATTTTATTTGCTGTAGCATTTTCATTAGTTTGAGCATTGAATCAAATTGAAAACCAAAGAATAAAACTATCTCATATAAGTAAAGATCATTTTTATTGCAGTGACTATTGCCCCTTTTCCTGTCATGTCTTCTGGCTAATATAAAATCATGTACTGTAATACATAAATGGAGATTTGTGAAATTGCAAAGCTTGTTAACAGTAACAACTTTCTTAGTTTGAGATCAACCAACATATACTTTCTTTTCCTTGACTATATTTTTGACATATCCCTGTCATTTGGTAGAAGAACATTTGGATGGAAAAGTCTCAGAAACTGGCATCATATTTTGTATTTTACGTTCCTTTTGACATAATGAACATTTCCCCCTCTTTTGCTGGAATCAGCACTGGAAAAGATCAAATGCAGCAAAGTCTTTAAACAGTTTAAAATTGCCCCTGTCATTATCTTGTCAGTTACATGAGACCTTGAATGTGCAGGACTATGGAAATCTTTCAAGACACATTTTCTAGAGGCACTGCAGGGGAAAACTGTTTATAAAATCTAAGAATCCTAATCATTAGAAAGTACATGGATAACAAAAGTATTAGTTAATGATGGCCAGAAAGCAGTGTGGCATGGTTTTCCAAGCATGGTCATTCAAGGAGAGTTTTGGCAGCTCAGTCTTTTTATCACGTTTTATTTTTATCATCCTCAACTTTTTCTTCATGTCAACCTATAGTTTTAATAACCTGTTTGTAAGACACTCATCTTTATTAAACATGGATTTACCTGTTTTCCTTCAGACTATTCCATCTATGTTACCTTTGCTATAATTGGTGGAGAAAATAAACAGGATTTTGAGATACAGTGAGGATAAATCCTGAATTTTCATAACATTTACTTGTCATGTGATCTTAGGCAACTTCTTCTCCTTAAAAGCCATGTCCTCTTTCTACCTGGCACATTCTACATGCTCAATAAATGGTATTATTTCCAGTTTCCAAGTCTGATCAAAACTCAGAGTTCCATGTTATTAACCTGCTTTTGAAAATGTGCTGTATGTAATATAGTACATTTATATATACTTACATTTTCTCCAATTAATCTAAGCTCATATTACAGCTATCACTTCTCTAGTGATACCTCAGCAAGTAGACATTTTGGCTTAATGAATCCATTTCTACACTTCCACATCTGCAAAAATAAGTTTACACTTAAATAACTAAATGTTGTCTCAAAATCCAAGCACCAATATTTGCTGCATTATTTCCAAGTCAATATGCTTCTCAACTTCCACAAGTGTGTTAAGTAACACTAGTATTGTTCTCTTGTTTACCAAAGTTCTTAGGAGAAGGACTTCATATTTTTATTTTTCCTTTGTCTCCTATATTAACTGTATTGTTCTGTAATGCAAGACAGCCTCTTCTCCCCGCACACTATCTCCTGGATGACTACATACGCCTTTGCATTCAATGCTACATTTGCCTGGGTTTTCATCACTGTGCATCTAATTTAGGGAAATAATTTTGTTATCAGTTATCTTAATCTCACTGAATTTGTTCTGCATTCAAACATTGGGCTGTTTTTCCAATTTACCACTTTCATTATTTAATTCTCTTGCTCAATACCTATTAATAATAATTGCACCAATGTTTAACTTGTGAGAATAATCAGTAGATAATATCTTAATGTGTTCATTCAGGAAATTCCTTTTAAAGACACTATGTGCCAGGGGCCGAGGATGGAGGATGAACAAGATACATTGTCTGTTTTAAAGAGCCCATAGTATTTTGGAGACCACCAGTAACTGCAAGATTATTAAAAGATAATGTACCATGTACTAAGGGAGCACCTAGTGTGTGAGAATGAACTGGTCATTGCTAACGAAAGATAACTTCTTACTTTTAAATAATATTTATTTAATTTTTATATCCTTGCATGAACTAAAATCAAACTCCATAATTATATACTTTACCATATTTTATTTCAAGCTATAATTTATGGAGTGTTTACTATCAACTAGGTATTAAGTCTTTTCAAGCCTTAAGTAATCTGACATTTGTAATAACCTTATGAAGTATAAAATACTGATGCCCTTTTACAGAAAAGAGATGGAGGCCTTAACAACTAAAATAGCGTTTCAATTTAACCAGGTAATATATATCAGAAATTAAGTTCAAATTTAGGTCTACATAATTGTAAAGTTTACTCTTAAACCTAAGAAGTTTGCTCACCTACCATGCCTTTCTGTTCTCTTGCTTCTGTCTAAGCCATATCTGTTTCACATACCACCCTCTCCAGTAATCTTGAAATTCTTAAGTGGCATTGATTTCTCCATTCTCTAACTGCTTGACTTCATATTACTTGACATATTTGAGAGAGATTGGTGGGCACAGAACTAGTAATTTACTCTATTTTGGAAAAGATTAAAAGCAGGAATGAGACAGAAGCAACTGAAAACAGAGCAGGTAGAAAGAGACAGAGTAGGAGCAATTCACATCCCACCAGTGAAACACATAGGCAAATGGCTACGCTGGGTTAGATGTAGGCTCCATGGAATGTACCCAAGGCTAGAGTCATCAGAAAAGGACTCCTTCACCAAAGGATTCACAAAAGAATGAGGTGTTTCCAACATAAAGACTCTGTGCAAAGTAGACCACTGAGATCCAAGGACTGAGATGGAGGTCAGAGGTCAGATGTCTAGAAAAAGGAAAGTCAGGTAGTAAATACCTCCAAGAATAAACACTACATAAACACAGCACATACATACAACACACACACACACACACACTCCCCACAGGAGAAAGAAAGAACCAATATTTAAAATTCTGTCATGTTTGAGAGCATTCCACAGCTGGGATAGCATTAGTAATGAATCTACTATATAAATATTGTTCTGGATTCTTAACTCCTCATTTCCCTACACCTCTAAAATATACAAAGATCAACCTTGCAGAAGAGAGAAAGAGCAGCCAATGAGCAGGGGGAATGCAATGTGAGAAAGAAAAATCAAGGCTGAAAATGCATTTTTTCCCACTGGAGGCTTCTAGACCTGAGTCAGGCCCAAGCGAGGGAAGAAGACATTAATAGTGCAGGACAATTTGAGACTTGGATTGACCTGGACTTTTGAATGCCTGAAAAATCGGACTA
Organism: Pan troglodytes; assembly: GCF_028858775.2. NCBI lineage: Eukaryota > Metazoa > Chordata > Mammalia > Primates > Hominidae > Pan > Pan troglodytes. Next base: position 33,437,527 of record NC_072401.2, on the reverse strand, counting down.
TTAGTTCATGTTGAATGGTGGCCATTAAAGCTGAGATTTGATCCAGATTTCATCCAGGGTTAGGAACTGAAGATTCAGAAGAATGAGTTTATTTGAGATCATGATTCAGCAGATACCAATATTTGGGGTTTTCATCAAGCTTCAAAGAGTTTAAGATTTTCTTTTCTAAAAGGCTCCTCTTTAACTTGTTTCAGAGAGGCAGATTTGTTTTCCTTAAATTGGAGATCATCATGGACTAGGGACTGGCAGTGACTAAGGAAACATGAAGATAAAGGTATGCAGATTGAGGTAGCATGTTCTTCCAGAATTAGTTGGGCCAAGATATGTGTATTTCCATCGATCAGCAGTGACTCTGCAAGAGAGAAAGCTGGTATGGGACTGTCCAGTGTCCTGTCCAAAAGATTCAAAAAGAAAAGTGAAGAGACACCAGCATTAAGAAACCGGTGGTAAATGGCGAATTACTGGGGACTGAAAAAGCAGACTAAATAGATATGCATCTACTCTGGACAAAAGAAGTATAAGAAACAGATGTCCAGAGATGGGACTCTCTGAAGAATCCATGAGAAAGGACTATTTTAACCACTATCAGTCCAGGAGAGGATACAGCCAAGCAATCCATACCTCATCCCTTCCCCACCTACAATGAGAGAAGATGTAACCAGGAAGTGTAGACAAAAAAGACTTTACATCTTTCTCAAATGCCAAGAGCTGACAATTTCAGTCCTTCACATTGGGAAGAGAATGTGTTTGCTGGGAGATTTCTTGTAATTAAATAACTATCAATTACCATCTTCAACAATATAATATAATTTCTGAATGGGGACCTGGTTTGCATCATAAAGAAAGAATAGTATTGCCTACTTTAAAGAATTTGGGAAGCTTTTTGAAGTTTCCATTCAGTGGCATGGGGGTTACACTCATGAATAAATTTTAAAGAGTCAGTGAGACTGTAAATAAATACAAAACTAAGTAGAATTGTATTTCACTCTCATTTTGGGACTTTTGTGTTTACACTGAAACAGCAGTGATCTGGCATTATGTGGCTTTTTTTTTTTTTTTTCCTGTTTTCAATGCCCTGATTTCCTCTCACTCACCATTGACCTGTGTCTACTTTACATATGATGAGGCAACTTCAGCCACTTTCTAATGAGCTTGCCTCACATTTGGCAAAAAATCATCTTTGGCAGAGACTTTTTCAATGTTACTCAAAGCCTGCTGTCAAAGGCTTCACAGCTGGCCACATGGCAAACTCCCGCATTTCTACTATCATCAGTGAAAGAGCAGCTTATTTCCTTTGAGACTTTTCAGGCATGCACTAAGTACAGTTTTCTTTGTCCCCTTAATTTTGGAGCATACATGTAGGTTTTCATAATTATTCTTTTAAAAAGTTTGCTATTAACCTTTTATTAACCTTTTTCATACTCAGTAACCACTTTTATAGATCCTGGGGTTGAATAATTGACTAAATGTGGTTGAATTGGGTACAGGATCTGATAGCACTTGTAATTCCCAGACTGTGGAAATTTCGTTAAGGAAAAAAAAAAAGTTGTTACTGATACAAGGACTTAAAAGCTCCTGTATATCTTTCTGAATTTATTTCTTAACACTGTAATTTAAGTTATTTCACACAGTCCCACTAGACTCAGTTTTTCCTGGAAAGTCTCAATCATGCTTCACCAGGGCTTGAGGTTTCTTTGATGCTTTTGTCTGCAATGTTCTTCCACTGGGTCCTTAATCACATGTCATACTTATATCCTTTGAACAGGGATGGTTCTCAGAATCTCTTAATTCTAAAGGTGGAAGCCAGACTTGGTTGTGGTTACTGTGAGCTGCACAATGTCACCCATTAAGGCTCCCGACTAAAGAGGCAGAACTACATGTCAGATGTGCTTAATTATATTCTGTGACTGCATTCAGAGGCAGCAAGTCAATACCTAACAGGATTTAGCAAGAACCGATGACAATGTGCATATATAATTTTGTACCGTGAAATTCATATACATCCTTGAATATAAAAAAGCACATTTACATTTATCCCTTCTCTTGATTCTGACAGAATCTGTATCTAATTAGTATCTACATTTAGCAGAAGTACTTGAGGCTAAATGTAGTTAGCGACTTCTCCAATGTCAAACAAAATGTAAGTAGTGGAGGTAGAACAGGTTGCTTCACAAATCTCATGTTCTTTCCATTTCTAGCTGGGCTGACATAGAATTCATGAGTTTATTCTTGACATACCAGCGTATTTTCCCAAATATTATAATTTGGGTAGAGAAAGTAATAATTGAAGAAAAACTGTAAGATCCAGATAGAAGACCTCAAACTCCTTTTTTCTTAGGCCCATGGTAATCTTTTTTATCCTAAAAAGGGGCACATATGCAAGGATATTGTAATGAGAACAGCTAGTGGAATTGATGCACTCATTAAACTCCTCAAGCGGAGAGCAATATAAACTAACACAGTGGAAATAAGGTCAGTGAACATAAGGACTGAAACACCTTACAAAGGGAAATTGGTGTGCAGACTTGAAATCCTCATTTTCTACAGTTTGAGAAAATGTTTCTAGCTGCTAGTTTAGATTACTGCTGTGTATCTGTGGTCATGGCATTCAGCAGGTGAGAAGATCACAACTGGATAAGTCAGTAAAAGGCACAGATGTGTCAAGAAAATAGGTTAAATGTTATTAAAAGTACTCATTTTCCAATTACCTGTTGTTTTCTTCTGTTCTGGGACTCCTTATAAACTAAACCCCAACATGCTACTCCTCACCCCTGAAATCCTGGCCACACACACACACACACACGGCCGACTCGGTGTATGAATTATAAATATATGGGCACCCTGTGGTGAGGGGGTGACATAATATGAAAAGTGTTTTGTGATTTGTGAAGTGTTGTGTTATGTTAGAAGTTTTAATTCGCGAATGGTTCCACCCTTCTACAAAATGTATTAGGCAGCTATTAAGTGCCACATACTCTGATATCACTGGGAAAGGAGATGCTTCAAATGAGCTGCCTGCCCTTAAGGGGTCTACTGGGTGAAACAGAAGAAAACTGCAGAAGAGTTTGGCAAAACTTTAATAGTGATATGAACAATATGCTGTAGGAGCACAGATTTACCCCAAGGGGATGAGAAAGTTGTCACTGACAGGAATCGTTTGAGATGAGGGATAGCTAATGATAGGACCTGGATGGACTGGGATGCAAGGAATACTCAACAGCAATAACAAAGGCAAAGAGTTGTGAAATATCATCATATGTGCAGAGATTAATGAATTCTGTGTGATTGTGACATGGGCTGTAAAGATCGCTGATGAACCTGGAAAAGCAAGTGGAAGCCAGGCTGCAAAGTTCAATAGACCGCACTGCAAAATTTGTGCTCTGCTAAACAGAAACTTACTGATCTTCCAGAAAGGGGGCTATTTGATTATATTTGTTATTTTATGGTAACTGGGGGAAATAAAGAGAACATGTATAGGAATGGGAGAAGATTATTTGCAAAGAGCTTACTTTAAAAATCAACCCATATGAATTTTGTTATTGGAAACATTCTAAGACCAACTCCTCAAATGACTTCTTCAACTTTGCGTATATTTTACTGGATTAAGACTTAGGTTTAGGGTTGATCTATGCTACAATGTGAATATTGACAGGTATTGTAGCAGTAGAAAAACAAGTTGATCTCTTTGAGTCTCAGGTATCTTACCTGCAAATAAGGGTTTTAGGCCAAATAGTCTCTGAAGACCTGCTTGTTCGAATATTTTATAAGTTACAGTTTTTTAAGGGAACTTAGCACAGTATCACAAATTGGTGTACAGATTTATTTAAATACACCGCAGGAGAAACAGATTTAGTCTGTGAGCACATGAGTGGGGCACGTGAGCTGAGTAACAATGTCTTGTCCTATCTTCAATTTTGTGCAAGAAGCCAACAGAAAATGAAGAATACCTTCCACTTTGGAAAATTCATATTCTTATTAAAAATAAGTAAAACTATGTGTTTTCATTCAAATTGTTGTACTGATCTCAAGCTGATTTTCCTTAACAAAAAGTTCCTCTTAGGATTGTCCAGTTAGTTACGTTCACATAGAACATCTTCTTATGAATAAGAATGCTTCACTAGGATTCAGATTAGATTCTAAGCTTTCCCTTTGAGCAGATGGGTATACTTTATAGATGTAATTTTATGATTTCATCTTATTACTTTGTTCCTCAATTTGCTCGTTTGCGAGATATGAATGATGTCTGTCATACCTAACTTCAAGAGTGGGTTTCTTTGTGAATATACCTTGAGAAAATGCAGAAAGTCTTAAGATTTTATTGCTGGCAAAATTTTCACAGTTCTGTACTTATTCCCTGGAAAATGTCAAGGCATCAGGGAATCACATAAGGGAATCATTGAAAGTTAGAGCTACAAGGGAATATGTTAGATATCATTGTTGCCCACAAAGACTTTCAGAATTACTCATCTTTCTTCTACAAGCTTTCTTAAATCAGCAGGATTGTGTGACCTACTGTGACCAAAGAAATTAATGGGGAAGGGTTTATGTATGACTTCCATCCCAAAGCACATCCTTGCTTAGGCAAGATCCACCAGCATTTTCTTTCTCTGCTACATCATTCAAGAAAGTCTTATGTTCCAGATGATACGAAGACAAAAGTTGCACGGCCAGCTGCCACGTAGCAGCATGGACAGTAGCCTTTTAGGGTTAGAAAGTGGCCTGCATCTTCAGAAACATTTGTGTAAGCTTAAAAAAAGTACCAGGAATATTTTGATTTTTTTCCACATTATACCAACATAATCTTACCCTTGCCTAGTCTAAGAGATACTGGGATCCTTTGAGAGCCCAGTGAGTTTGCCTAATTTTGAAAGTGAGAAACTGATTTCTAGAAAAAAAATAAATAATTGTAAAGTCACATGTCTACCTAGGAGTAAATTTATAACCAAAAGTAATATCTGTCTCCTAATCTACTCACTTTTCACTGATGAAGAACTTATAACTTCTTCAACACTGACCTCTTACAGTTTAAGATAAAGATTTTTGTTATAAGGCATGTACCACATGTTTCATAAAACAGAAAATATATACTATTGTGCTTGTTTTAAATATAAGAGAACTTATTTAGTTACAATTTTCAAAGCAATCATTTTTCAGGGAGGACATTTCTGTTTGTATTCAACAATAAGCCAAGTCAAATGAGTACCAAACTCCTTCCATTGGTCTCATTTACATGGTGCTTCAAACTAACTGAGAAAAATAAACTTAATGATACATATTGTTTGACAGCTACCAGGTAAAGTAATTAGTGATTCAATATCAAAGCAGGAGGAAATGATTCATTTGACTGTAATAAGCTGGAAAAAAATATAAGTATCTACTAAAATCAAAATTAATGCCTTAATAAAGTTCCAGAATTAATACGACATATTTTCACTTATGCTAAAGTCAATAGAAATGAATTATCATTTTAAATTAAATCCAATGTTGTGTTATTTCAAAGGTTTTTTTTAATATACTTTAAGAAAACTTGGCTTGATATACCAGCATTTTGGCTAGATTAAGAATTAAACTAAATTTATCAAAATTGCCAACTTCAGAGTCAAATTTGCTGAGATATTATTACCATTACCTAATAAACCCTGGAAGATATCTTGCTGCTAATAATATAATGAATCAGAATGAGAATTATAATAGGGAATGTTTTAGCTGAAATGTTCTGTATGTATTGATGGAAGTGAATAAAGTAAGACTCTTGTAATAACTTTTAACTTACTCTGTTTCTGTAAGTACCCATCTTATTCTTCTTCGAAAATATAAATATAAATTTTTATTTCTTGAGTAATAAAAATTCTTTGTTCTTATCAGGTCTAAGACACCAGTCATAACTGCTATTGTTTTTAAATTTTATATATTAACTTGAAAACTGTGGATTGAAATGTGGTGCTTACATAAGCAAAGCACGTATGCTCTGATTTATAGTCGGAAGAAGTACTCCACTAACTCCATCTATGTATCAACTTTTCATTGTCTTATCCAGACATTAAAATTGGAAGAAAAAATCTCTAAATGTTTTACCTTGCTAAGTCTAAGAATTTGAAAAGTTGTAATAGAAAAAGTTAGTAACTCTGTTTTCTCACTTTTCTTTCTTTTTCTCTCCTCCCTTTTTTTCTCTCTTTCATCTATCATGAATGTAGACATATATATTATTTTCCTATATTTTTAAATATCTGCTGTGTGCTGCCCCTATTGTTCTTAGATATGATTAGCTTTCCATCTGAAAATATAATGTTAAATAATTCCTCTATGGTTCTTCACTTTGACACATGAACTCTTAAAAAGTGTGCTATATAATCAGACTCTGTGCTAAATAATCTATAGAAGAAAGATGTCTTCTGGAAGACATTCCAAGGCCACAAAGGCTGAAGTACACGGAGTATAAAGCACTCTTCTTTCCTCAGAAGACCAACACACAAAAATCAACACTGCATGAACTATTTAAGTGTAAATCTTATTCAAGCATAGTTCTCCCAGGGACAATCATTGAGATCCCTTGTACAAGTTTCTGCAAGCAATATATTAAGGCCAACTAGTCACTAAAGTTGTAGATTCCTTTAACTTGGCAGAAAAATACCAGAGGTAAGATTTCTGTTTAAAAAGTAACCTGAAGCAGGGGATACGTTGTCTTAAACTATTTCAATGTCCCTCTGGATCTGCATATAATGATACCTCTGGTATCATTAAATGATACATTTACTAAACTAAGTAAATGATACATTTACTTAGTTCTCTGGTAATGAAGCTACATTATAACAGTCACCTGAATTAAAAAAAAAAAAGAAAAGAAACCAGCACAATTTTTTAGAAATTAAATAGCCTGGGCATTGAGCAGGTTGAGGGACTGTGAGGAGTGGATTTTTTTTTTCTCCTGGATACAACTCCTGACATATAACACCAAGGAAATACACCTGGAAACCTAAATAGGTCAAAATAAGCTTCCAGATATTTAGCAAAGAGGAAAGCCTAATCTCCACAACTCATGCAGTTGGAAAGCCTCCTAAAGAGACCCAGTTCACTTGAAGACGAGAAGAGCCCAGAATCAAGAGTCCTCACCCTGTCTTCTCATCTTTAATACTCAAAACCATTATTGCTTCAAAGATGTATGTAAACATTACTCACATAAACTTTCACCATATCTCAATTTTAATATTTATATTATTTGTAACTCATGTAGTTATGTCAAGCCATAAGGCATTAGGATATAATCACTCTACTTTTGACAGTGAAAATCAATCATATTTGATAATTTGGGTAACAATAAATAATTCTGTGTAGAGTAAAAAATGCATTTAGAATCAGAGTTTTCTTTGAATATTCCTCTCATAGAAATTGAAAAGAGTTTACTTAAAATTCTCCATGCTCCATTTCTACCTCGGGAAAATAGGTATAATAAAAGTTACCTAGGTTTTCTTTTTGTAAAAGCTTTTGTGGAAAAAATGTGTATAAATTTTTACTGTTATCATTAGTATCAGGTTCTCTGCGTGTTGTAACAGTCAATATATATAATATAAATAATAAGTGGCCTCCTTTTTGGACTTAATGAAAGCTTGTGAATCTGGGCCATGGTTGAACTATTTTCTGCTGTATCAGGAAGAATTCCAAGAATGTTCAGCAATAGTGTTAGTCTTGAGTAAACCCCTCCCTTTGGAATGTGTCTGGAACTAGTAAATATAATGGAAATTGATTCCTGTGATTATATTGTATAATATCACTGAACTTAAGATAGGAAAATCATCTAGGGGGGCCTGATGCAGTCGGATAAATGCCAATCTGGGTATAAAATTTCAGTTTTGCAAGATGAATAAATTCTAGAGATCTGCTGTAATGCATTATCTCTATAGTTAATAATACTGTATTGTACACTTGAAAATGTTCAGAGAGTAGATTTCATCTTAACCGTTCTTACCACAATTAAACAAATTATTTTTAAAAGCAGAGAATGTTCTCTGGCTGATGCAAGCAGGGGAATAGGAAATGTAAACCTAAGAGTAGTAATGTTAAGACACTGGTAAGTAATGAATTCCTCCAAATTCCCCTGACTCATATTCCTCTTCATTGTAAAATTACAAAATTATTCACCAGCCAAAATCACCTAAGTCTCACTCATTTAACCAAATCAAAGACCATCATATAAAAATTAAAGAGTGAGTTAAAAGCTGTGTGTGTGGTCTCATGTGTTGCACACATCCTTAAAAATACTTTTGAGATCTACATTTAGAAACGTGCACTGATTTTTCAAGTATTCCACCTACTTGTGATTTAGACTTGATAAAGATTGATTATATGCATGATATCTGTCTTTTTTCCTCTACGAATCCTTATCTTAGTTATTTTAAGCCCTTATTTTCACTTTCAAATTAAACTCAGAGTGTGCTGGGTTTATCTTTTATGTCCAATCTGGTAAGTTTACTTTGTTATTTCTAGCAAACATTTTTCTTTTTTTCCTCTTTTTTTTTTTTTTTGTGGGGGTGGCGAGGGATAAATACATCCCTCTGCAACAAAGCCATCTGGAAGTCCTGGTAAGGATGTAAAATGTCCTGTGTTTTTAATAAATCTTGATAATTCTTTTGTGAACAATGCAGAGAAATAACTCTCTACTTCAGGAGACATAAATTTTAGGTGAAGTTCAGAAAGGCCTCACATATCAAATATAAGACTTGCAAGGAACCTAAATAAATTTTTTGGTTTGGGCTTTTCTTATTCTAAAATATGACATCATATCGGTTTACCAATGATGCAAAGGAATTTCAGAGAGGTTAAATCATACTTTTCACTGCTGCTGTATTGTATGATGTAGAGAGTAGAAAGTAGAGGATAGAAATAACATATTGTGATTATTTAAAAAAAATCATCTGCAATAACAAACAGAAAATCCATAAGCCTGTGCCATTGTGGCAGTATTTAAAACAACGTGATGAACATCTGTGTACCTATCTTTTGCAAAATCCTGTGCTAAGTACAAAGAGCAAGATAAAGATGAATAAAATAGACCCTTGTTCCAACAAGTTCATAGGCATTAGGATAAAATAAATCAGCATGATGACTGAATTACTTGATAGCAAGTGATAAATGTGCTGCGACAGGGAAAAAGGGCAATAGGTTCAGAGTTAATTTGGAACACTTCTTGCTACAGTGGCCAGGAAAGGACTCAAGGGAAAAGGAAAATTTGGTATAGTGCCATGAAGGTTGGAAAAATAATAAATAAAGAAAAATGAAAGTACCCATGAACAAGTTAACTTCTTGACGACTATCTCTATTTACTTAGTAAAGTGTTAGATTCTTCAGCCTAGTGTGTCACTTAAGGAGAAAGACTTTTTATTGACAGGAATCATTATAATGAGATCATGTTTTCTGGTTTCTGAAAAGCCTGGCTTAATATTCATCATATGTTGTGTTTATTTTTCACACGAAGATGATGTTTCTCCTCTATTTCCAGAATAAGTAGTCTGTGAAACTCATCATAAAACAATGATGACAATGATAATACCGAACAAGTAGCATGGATTTACTACACACCAGCCTTTCTTTGAGCTAAGAACTCTACATGAATTCTGTCTTCATGTATTTAAACAACACCTGGGCTTTGAGAATTTCAAGACTTTAATAATGTTGATGCTGCAGTTAGGACTCAAATCCAGTATTTCTGATAAGAACACAAGCCATGTTCTCATTACTTTTATAAATAAAGTTTTTTAATTTGAATACCTGTGGGCCTCTCTGAAAAACAGGTAAACTTAAGAGATAAAAGAGTTGAAAATAATCCAGTCCAGTGGTTTTCTAACTACTGTAGGGAGCAGAAACAGGAGAAATGCATGGGCAAGAGCCCAGATTGAATCATGTTTCATGACATAGATTTATCCAAGTTACTCCCACATGCAAGACACATCCATTCTCTCCCATTGTTCCCCCAAATCTCATTCCAGTAGGCGTCAGATCAAAGTCCAAAAATCTCATCGTTTAAGTCAGTTTCTGGCACAGATAATGTTCCTGAGTGTAACTACTCAAGTACAGTTCCTGGGACAAAGTTTATTTTTATTTTCAGACATATGAAGAGCCTCATCACTACATAATGGCAGGGAAACCATAGGATACGAGTTAAAAAACATCTCGTTTAATAACTGAGAAATAGGAAGCAAAAATAAGCCGCTATTTAATAACAGTTCTGAAATCCAGTTAAAAGAATGTTGGAAATTCCTTATTAGAGTTCCAGGCTTAAGAACAATTCTCTATGGCTCTCCACTCCACCCTCTGTTCTCTTGGTTCTATCCTCTGAGTCATCTTTCCTTTTATAAAAGTCAGCATGTGGGCCGGGCATGGTGGCTTACACCTGTAATCCCAGCACTTTGGGAGGCCAAGGCAGGTGGATCACGAGGTCAGGAGATCCATACCATCCTGGCTAACATGGTGAAACCCCATGTTTTGTCTTTACTAAAAATACAAAAAATTAGCCAGGTGAGGTGGCGCATGCCTGTAGTCCCAGCTACTTGGGAGGCTGAGGCAGGAGAATGATGTGAACCCAGGAGGTGGAGCTTGCAGTGAGCCAAGATCACACCACTGCACTCTAGCCTCGGCAACAGAGCGAGACTCCGTCTCAAAAAAAAAAAAAAAAGTCAGCATGTGTTTCCATCTGAGCAGGTGATCAGTGTGCTTTCTGCCAGTAGAATTTTGGGGGCTCCACATCCTCCTTTATTTTCGTACTTTTTCTGTATCATTCAGTCCAACCTTCTGAAATCGTTTTCTCAAAGACCTTATGGATCTCTTGTGGATTTCAGTGAAGTTTAATTCATTAGGCAAAAGTCGCAGCCACAGTTATTTTTGAGAAAATCTCTCTCTACTTCTTGTTCAAATTGCTGAAGGACAAAGCTTTCAATCTTGAGGCTTACTGAGAGACTGAGAGAAACTTGTTAGGTATATTATCAATTTATTTATAGATAATTTGTGTGACTAAATACTTTGACCTTTTGATCTTTCTGAGGTTATAGTAAAAGATTTTATAGTTGCACCCTTAGGTCTTCTCCAGGCCATACTTTTGGAAGACATTTCTGAACTTTAGTTTTCATTGCTTTCTGAAAGTAATTTGTGTTTTCAAAACCATCAAGATCTGGCTTTTTAAACTTTTTTTAAGTTATTCTCTCAGATTATCTTTCTCCTTTCATATTTTACTATATCTAGCAAGAAAAATAAAATCAATTTTTACCTTCCACACTTTGCTTGAAAATCTCCTTAGCTAGATAGATAAGTTCATCTTAACAAGTTTTTCTATCCACATAACTGCAAGAGGCAATTTTACTAAGCTTTCTGTCACTGTATTACAAGGATTCCTCAATTGATTTTTGAACCCTCAAGAGCAGCGTCCTAAATTCCATACTTATACTAACAGGTTCAAGGCAACTTAGAGTTTATCTATAATAATCCTCAAAAGTTTTCCAGAATGTTCCCATTGCCCAATTCTAATGCCACCATCACAACTTTAGATATTTGTTACAGCAGGACCTTCCAAGTATTAAAAGTGTATTAGTTTTAAATTGCTGTGTAACAAATCATCACAAATATAGTAGTATGAAACAGCATCCATTTCTTACCTCATTCTTTCTATGAGTCAAGAATCTGGACATGTCTTACTTCAGTCTTTTGATTTGAATTTCACAAAGTGCAATTAAAATGTCAGTTAGGGTCAGGATTTCATCTGAATTCTAGACTAAAAAGGATCTGCTTCCCCATTCATGTGGTTATTGGCAGCACTGCACTCTATGTCACTGTAGGATTCATGGTAAACACTGCGATTCCCTTAGTTTATTTTGGGCTCTGCTCAGGTGTTACCTCATTATAAAAGGTTTTAGAAACCACCCCATCTAAAACAATGCTTCCTAATAGTTTTTATCATTTTATGCTGCTTTTTTTTTTTTCAGTCATAGCACTCACCACTTCTTTCCATCGTGTTATAGTTTAACTTAACAAATTATTTATCATATATATTTACCTATCAGAAAGTAAATTCTGTTAAGGCAGGGCTTTATTGTTGCTTTAGTGGTGTTAGTTCACTGCTTTTGGCCTTACATTCTAAGAGGATGGCTCTCACATTGACATGGTTTGGCTGTGTCTCCACCCAAATCTCATGTTTAATTGTGATCCCAGTGTTGAAAGTGGGGCCTAGTGGGAGGTGAATGGATCATGGGGGTGGTTTCTAATGGCTCAGTCCCATCCACCTAGTGGTATCTCATGCTAGAGTTCTCATGAGATCTTGTTGTTTGACTGTGTGTAGCAACCCACCGCCCTTCACAAAATCTCTCTCTCCTGCTGGCCATGTGAAGACATGCCTGCTTCCCCTTTGCCTTCTGCCATGATTGTAAATTTCCTGAGGCCTCCCAGGCTATGCCTCCTGTGCAGTCTGTGGAACTCTGAATCAAGTGAACCTCTTCTCTTTTGAGTTACCCAGTCTCTGGTAGTTCTTTATACCAGTGTGAGAATTAATACACAAATGCCATGTACACAAAACTATTTATTGAATGCATAAATAAAAATTAGTCTCCCAATTTTGTGAAGCAGGTTCGTTGTGCACTGGTTACCAACATGTCCAGCAAGACGGTATACTCACACTCACAAGCTACATGAAATTGATTTATTACTTACAAATACACCATAAGGAACAACAGAAACCTAAGATTCTTTGTGAGCTTGTCCCCCAAGGCTATGAAAAGCATTCTGGGGCAAATGGAGTCTCATCTGTGCATGCTTCATTTGCACCACAGCTGAGGGAACCCAGAAAGCAGCCCACCATGGCTTTTATTCCCTAGGGCAAGTAGCTTGCTGGACTAAAGCAATTAATGACATCCTCTTTCTAGGAGGCATCCAGCCAGTCCCCCACCATCTTAAAATATTGCATTCTCAGCATATTTTACAAGTATTCTTAAGAGTTGCAAGCAGGAAATGAGGCAGAAATGGGTCAGTCCAAGGTCACAAAGAGAACTGTCCCGCAGATGTCTGGTTAGTGAATTATTAGACAAAAACTAATAAGAAAATACCTAAAATTTTTAAAAAGAATGTTCCTGTATTAAAATTAAGTAAATTTAGCCAGTTGTATTTGGAGGTAAATTTATAGGAATAAATCCCATTATTTTTTAAGGTAGAGTATTACAAATATTTAATCAAAATGTTTAAATGAAGAAGAGACATAAATTATTATTAATAAACCTATTAGTTGTGAAAAAAACATATTCGGCCTTTATAAAATATTTTATGTCTTAAAGTACGTTCATTATCCTTGAACAAAGGAAATCAACCAGTATATATTCAGATATTACTAAATTCTCTTCTTTTAGCACAAAATACACAAGATGTACCCAGGAACACAAATGGGTAGTAAGGAGTCTAGAAAAACAAAACAAAACACAAAATTTGCAGTGGCTGTCTGCAGGTAGTTAGAGTATGAGTTCATTTAAAATTCTTTAATTTTCTGTATTTTACAATTTTGTATTAAGTTATTATACATCAAAGTTTATTAATCATGTAGAATACCTAAATATCTATGTTTCCTTCACATTGCACCTAATTTCTGTAGGACACATATGTCACTTAAACACTGAATGGTGCTCTTGTGTGTATGTGTTTGTGTTTATGGATGTATAATTGATTCAAAAATCCTGAGATATGAGAGCAGATGTAACAATAATTTCTGTATTTAGACAACAGCTATTTTTTTTTACTCTTTTGACAGAGTACAGCATGCCTGCCATTCTAAAATTTGAAATTTATTTTATGAGATATCTGAGTATAAAATATTTAGTGTTAAAAAATACCTGCAGCAAACACTTTGAACCTGTGGACCAATAATATAACTTGACAATAAAATTTTTGTTAGCCTTTTTTCTAGTCAGTGGTCAACAATGTTAATAAGTTTCAGTGTTTTATAGAAGCAATGATGAAAACAATGCACTTAGTATGCAAATTTCATTCACTTTTCTTTATTAGAGGCTTGTTTAATATTCTGGCTCACATTAAAGACCATCAATGACAAAATGGTTGCTAAGTAGGATGACACATTTCCAGTTTGGGCTGTTATGCTGCCTTCTTGAATAAACTTTTGACCACTTAACCCGTCTGGTTTTAAATGACTTCCCCTTTTAATAAAGGCATTAGACTGGTTGTACTATATATTTCCTTCCTGCTCCATTATTGTAAGCATTCATAGAAATATTTATTCTTTTTGAATTAAATCCCATTTGGCAATTATACTCAATGACTCATGAAGTATAGTTTAAAATAGATTTTTATTTGAAACAGGAAAAACTTGAAACATTCTAGCACAGAACCATACTGGTTTTAAATTACATTTCCATATGGAATTAGGTCACTAGTTTTAGTAAGACATTTCAATATTTTTGGACATATCATCATCCTTGAATTAAACAGCAAATTAAAACTCTCTGAACTGAATTTTTTATATGTAAGAATATTAAAACCATAGTAAGTATAAAGAATTTCAGAACCATTTTAAAGAAGTCAGAGTCTTTTTAAAGTTGAGAAACCCACAACATAATTAGTAACTTTTCTAAGCATAAATAAAGAAAAGTGGATAGTAGAATTAGGTTTGAAAAAATGTCAGGACAGTTATCCAATAAGAGATTTTGGTTCCTGAGCATCAGTGTAAATTCTCAGTGTAAGAATGCAATAAAACTCCCAACTTCTTAACTTATATTTGTCATGTGGGAAGTGACATACAGATATTAAGTTGTTTGTGTTTTAAAATAGAGCTGAAGCTTTACTCCGTTCTAAGTAACTGATGTTACTTTGAGTAGTGAATTTCCATATTTAAGTTTCTCTTTATTTTTCACAATTAGAAGTATTGTGTACAGGCTCATTTAAGTAATATTTGGTTATGATAACTAAAAAAATAAAATCAGCATTATTAATAGTGGTCACTTCTTCAATATCACATATTTAAAGAGGCATTTTAATTAATGTATTATTATCAACTGAGAGATATGAAATCAAAGTAGATGGAATTTGAAAACTGATGATTTCTTTAGACATAATCTAGGCTATATTGACGGTTTTATTTATTGTTAACAAAATCTAACATAATATTTATTATATACCAGCCACTCTTTTGAGTGCTTTGCAATATTAGCTCACTTCATCTGCAAATTAACACTAGGAGGGAGATGCTACTGTGATCATCTCCATTGGATAGGTGCAGATGCCAAGGCCCAGAGGCTTTAGGTGCCTTGCTCTAGGTCTCAAAATGAATGCCACGATCAGCATTCAAACCCAGGCAGTCTGACACTTCACTCTGTGCTCTTAAAACGTATACCAGGAACTTCTTTAACAGAAAAGGTAAATGAAGCTCAGGAAGGCTCTATGCCTTACTTAGAGCCTCACAGCTATTATTGAAAACAGCTTGAACAAGATTGTCTCAAATCACATTAATATGTAATGAGCTGGGGAAGAGCACACTAAAATAATTAAGGAAAATCAAACATTTTCATGGTGTAAAGTATCTCCTGTTTTCTGTTTACATTTTACTGCAGTTTCCTAGAGTTAGAAAAGAAATGCCCTTTTTTTTCTTACATTCCCTTAGCTGGTTTACTCAGTATTTGCTGAATGATACTACTCTGTTTATATACAGTGTTCCACGTTAACCTGAGCTGAAGAAAGAAGGAACAATGAAGATTGGGGCGGCGATGGAGGGGAGGTTAGAAACAGTGAGGCATACTAAAGAAGAAATGTGGGATTTTCATTTCATAAACATGTAAAAAACTGATGACAGTTTTGGAAGAGTTTCTCCGTTAGGTGTTTCCAAGACAGCATCCCCGCTAGTACTTATGCAAATCTGTCCCTTCTTCAAAAAGATATTCTGCGTTTATGTTCTTCCATAATATAGACATCATAGATGAAGAATAACACACACAAATTCCTCCCAAATATTATATATTCATTGTACAAGTATTAAATTAGGAAATACAGTGTGGCTGTGGCAAACTGCTGTGCCTCTGTCTCATCCATTTAAAGGGAGTGAAACATTTGCCACCTAAACCCAGGAAATTATTGCCCTTTAAGAATGTGGCCTAGGTGATACAAGATCTCTGATTTTGACTTTTATGCAAAAGTGTTTAATGTTGAAACGTCGATCCCTTTTTTGTGTGTGGGATGAAATAAGCATATCCAGACACCAGCTCCAGATGAGTTTTTCAGGTAATTTTCAAACTCTGCCATAAATAGTCACAGAGAAAGCCTTGATTGTGTAAATTTATTGGTTGGAAAGTGACCAAATGTGTCTATGAAACTGTATTTAAAATCGTCACGTTCTGTTTCTTAGTGAAGCCACTTGGAGTGCTGAGGGCATGACAACTTTCAGTACATTTTTTATAGTTGGAAAGTAAACACACATTTTACTTCTATAGTTCTAAAAATAGACGAAATGTGTTTTTGCTTGAAGTAATTACACTATTGTGCATTCACATTTACCTAAATTAATATTTAAAGATGGAAACAGTTGAAAGTGAAATTGAATTAAACTAAGGTATCATATTGCATTGTGTGCTGATGGTCTGTACTTGATCAGATATTTAAATGTCAATCTATAAATATAATGAACTGTGCATACAAAATGGATCAAGTATAAGATGTTTAAGACAATATAACATGTCTTTAGAATATAAAATGTGGCATAAAAAGATTGAGCTCAATTGCTTAATAAATAATGCAATAAAATGTAATAGCTTTTAGAGGGTATTTGTGGGATGAAATTGGAAATCTTATAGAAACAACAATTCATATAAATGTGTCCTATACATTTGAAAACTCAAAAGCTTCACAGTTCGGGAACAACTTAGTGTCTTAATTAGTAACAGAATTAATGTTGGTAATTAGTGCTGGGTAGCTTACCTGAACACAATTCTTACCTCTGGATGTTAATATCATCCTGGCTACATAACTTTGTGCTGTTTAAATATTTCTGAACTGAATCTATATAGAGTGCTGTGTATAAGCCTCAAACACATTCTTCATGGAGTTTTAAGTCTCAAATGTACTCTTTACACTTGGAGCAAAGCCCTACCGCTTTTGGATGCTGAATTTTTTTAACTCCCACCCCACATTTTATCTTTTACCCCACTCCAGAAAGGCAAACAATATGAGAAAGATATCTTAGCAGTGGAAACAAATATGACTTTCCTGGAATATATGGCTGGAAATGGAGGCTGCTTAGAATTTTGCTGGCACTAAGGATCATGACGGAAATCCAATTGGTCTATTGCTGAAGCAGAATGAACATCATTGTTCAGCATGTGAGCCTGAGCTAGAAATCTGGCTGTTATATACCAGGTCCTGCACTGCAAGCCATTATCTTGTTCAGCTATTATAATGGGCTATTTTTAGTGATGAAAATCAGAGGCACAACATGTCATACCGATCCTGAATGAGAATCAGCACTCAGATATGTCAAGGCTGTAGTTTCTTCATTTGTTCTAAGAATTGTGTAGTATATAAAATATCCATAGTACAGTATATGACCCTCAGTATGCTTTCCAAAAATTAATCCAAATCCTGAATGCCATTGCAACAAAGAACAGAAGGGAGCACGGAGTCCCAGCTAAGAAGTCTTGTGGGATAATCTGAAAGCAGAGAAGAGATGTCTGAAATAGGAGGTGAAATTAGATTTATTTTATATTTATAGGGTGGTCAAACACAGTTTTAAATTTAGTTCAAGGCCAGACTTCATAAGACTGTGAAATAAATGAATATTATTGTCATCTTCATTTCCTGTCCATATTAGTAATGCCAGTTACCCAACTGGCAGATACAAAGAATACCGCTCAAATAGTGTTGAATTATTAAAAATAATCTCCTATTTTGCATTTTAAAAAGTTTCAACATGTTTACAGTAAGTGAGCAGATGGGTAGAAATTTGTTACACTTCCTTACAGTTGTTCTATGCCTTAATATTTTATTTTTAAGTTTGTGTATAAAGGATCTGAAGAACTACTAACTCTTCAATGCTTTAAATTTGACCCAGTGTTTCTTTGAAATCTAACCCTTTTCTATTTATCACAATTTTCTCCATCCTAATGGGTTATTTTAAGTTGTAAAAGGCCGGGATATCTGAGACAATGAATCAGTAGGAATGCATTTCTGGCATGTGTTATAAAAGAATTATCTCTGGACAGGCAAGAATGTCTTCCTTCTTTGGAAGAACACTTTGCTGCCTAAGTCATACCCTATCAGGAAGAGCCTTTGGATAAAACCCTTTCCTGGAAAACCAGTGAAAACCAGAGGTGTCCAGTGCATTCTGGATTTTGTCAGAGACTGGAAAACAGTGTGGGTAAGGCCAGATCTTGAGGAATTATAATACATTTCTCCAGTAGAAAGGAAAAATGTTTCCAAATTGTTGATCTTCCCTCTGAAGTTCTTTGAAAATTTGAAGTTACTGCTGAAAATAAAGTTTCCTTCTACTGCATTTACCAAACATCATAGCTTCAATTAAATGCTGTACATTGTACCATGGAGACATTATATACCGTAGAATTCTTAAAACAAATGAGGCCACCATAGCCTTGATGTTCAAATAAGGAATCAATAGAATATAGTTGTTAAATAATGCTATAGCAAATGGAAAGGTATAAAAATCATAGTTCTTATCTTTAAGGAACTTGTGAAGAGGGAAAAAATGAATGCTGTACTTGGAGAGAAATACACACGGAATTCTTTGACAGCTTGGAGGGAAGAGAGAATACACTAGGATTTGGAAACTCTGAAGAGTTTGGAGAAGAAAAGATAGTGTTTGAATTGCTTTGTGCTAAGAATCTCCATTCTGTGAAGGACAAAGGATCGCTACTGGAAGTTGTTTCAGAAAGAATAAAGTAGGGGTTCAGAGGTCTGAGGGATATACTCCTGATATGTTTTTCTCTTTGCAGAAGAGGTGAAATGACAGTGGTGACAGGACCATCTATCGTGGTCTTAAGCTGTTAAACAGCAACACCAGGGTGTGTTATTACACTCAGGAGGGATGTCCAAAAGTGTGTCATAGGAAGCAGCATAAGGTCAGTGGCTACTGTGCTTTAGGGAACATTTTGTATGACAATTAAGCTAGAATTAGCTCTATTCTTGCCAAAAGCCACAACCCCTTGAGGTATTATTAAAGAAAGCTACCTGACTAATCAACCAAACTAACATTGTGGCCAAGATTCTGGTGCCTCAAGTGGGTTGAACAAAGTAATCAGTGAACTTACATAATGGGATCTGCATGCAGCCTAAGTTGGCCAGCATGGTTCTTATGTTGAAATTTCTCCAAATTGGAAGAAAACAAGATTAGGTTTGTTTTTGCTTGCTGGCTTCTGTAGCATTTTGCAATCATTTTGCTTTTTGCTTTTGTTTTCTGTTTGTTTTCTTCCTTTTTAAAATCTTCGCACAGGGGCTAGGGAAAAAATTGTTTACTTAACATATTTTCTGGATTACTTCCTAATATTCTACTGATTTTTTTTCTCTAGTATCATTTTCAATATCTAGCCCCAGACCTGAACAGTCCTAGACTTCCATAAGCAATAATAAACTAATGCAAAAGAAGAATGGAAAGTGAGAACTAGAGATGGATGCAAGTAAATGGAAATATAGAAATCTGAACAGCTGTGTGATGGGCCTGTCACCAGTAAAGGTGTGAAGTCACTGAGTAAGTCCAAATGCCTTATTGGATTATCCAGTGCACTTCACAGCTGGCCTTGACCTCAGGTAACTGGAGTATGACTGAATGCCTGTTTAAGGCAGCCAATTATTTTTTAACTTCTATCATGTTTCAGGAATTATGCAGATGAATAATGTATGGTCTGTCCCCTCAAGTTGCCTATAGTATAATTTAAGTCAGGCAGATTGACTAAAGCAGGCAATGTTAAGCAAGTGCAATGATAGAGCTATATATAGGGCAGTTCTGTAGACTTGAGGGAAGGACTCAGAAATGTTTCAAGAGAGGGTATTACCTAAGCTGAGATAAAATACTAAGGTGGCTCAACTAGATTTACCTCCACTGAAGTTAACAGTATCAAGTCAGAATGTATCCCTTGATGTATCATTGTGCATATATAATATACATACTGTATTTGTATGTATACAAATATGTATGTGTGTATGTGCCAAATATACATGTACGAGTATGCATTTGAATATCTGTGTGTATTTGTAATATACACACACTTTGCAATATTTTTACAGCTTAATTGAAACGTTGATTTTAGGAAATAATGGAATAACCTAGTGTAACCTGGATCTTGTTTTACCTAATTATCCCTGTGCACTAATGTGACAGGGAGAAGTCATAGGAGAATAATTTTAAGGCTTCCTGCGAGCCTCCAAAGTCTTTTATAAGTTATGTTCCACTTAACATTATAGCCAAATGGGGCCAAGGGTTAACTCGAAACGTGCTATCAGATGGCATAGAATTTAGGCAGCACAGAACAAGATTTTTTGCAAGGACTGTGTTGCCCTGTGGCCACCACCAGAGGGCTCGGCAGGAATTATTATTTGAACAACACTCTAGAGGAGTTCACTGAAACAGCAGCTTTAAAGTGTTTTGCCAGACAAGGGTCTAGGCAGAAGATGAGGTTTTAAAAAGACGTCATTAGGAGAAGTCACTAGGAAGTCACTATTGAAGAAAGCAAATGTCAGCTTCTGAAAGCTCGTGTGTTGACAGTTGCTGCTGCACATGTGTGTCAGGAGGTGCATCAGCTAAGTTCAGATACACTGCCCTCTCAGCAATGGAAGAAACAGCCATTCAGGAGATGCAGCCGGCCATTCATTTTTATCATCCTGATGTACACCCTTTAAAACCAATGGGAAGGTTGAATGTGCAGTCTTTCATTATGTTTCTTACTAAGGGTAAGTGATTTCCCAATAGGAAAGATTGGAATAAGCAGAATTTTCAGGTGGAAAGATAGGGTTGCAGATAGATAGAGTAGAGATGAAGCCTATTATTTGTTAGATTTGTGCCTACAATTGTCCATCTTTACAATAGGGACAGCAAATCTTACTTTATTGTGTTGTTTTGAGTGTATAATTAGAACGTATTTCTTAAGGACTGTATGGTAGACAGAATTATGATCCTTCAAAGATGTCCACATTCTACTCCCCAGAATCTGTGATTATATTATTTTACATGGCAAGAGAGAAATTGCAAACATGATTAAGTTAAGAATGTTGAGATAGGGGGATTAATTTGGATTATGTAAGTGGTCCCCATGTAATCACAAGAGTCATTATAAGAGGGAGGCAAGCAGGTCAAGACAGAGGAAAGAGAATGTGACCATAGAGGCAAAGGTTACAATGATGCACTTTGAAGATAGAAGAAGGGACTATGAGCCAAGGAATGCAGGTCTGCATCCAAAAGCTGCCAAAGACAAAGACAAAGATTTTCCCTTGTTGTTTCCAGAAGGAAGGCAGCTTTGCCCACACCTCCATTTTATCACTGTAAACCTCATTTTGGAATTCTGACCTTTAGGACTGTAAGATAATTAGTTTGTGGTAAGTTTTTGAAAGTGCTAATAGGAAACTAATACAGACTATCACAATATCATAGAGGAACTTCAATAAATGAATATTATATTATTAGTAATTACTTGATATTTTACAATATATATATTTAAAAATACTTAAGACTGAATAACACATTTAGTTTGTTAGCTACTGTTTATGAGAGTACAAATACTGTGGACAGTGCTTTGTATATATAATTTGTATACCTTGCACTAGTATAATCCATATCGCCAGCATTTTTCTCATTTGTAATTGGCAACATATCATTTACTCTGAATACAAAATTCATTCATAAGTCATGCAATCGCTAAAAAATCTGCAAAACCATTTAGTTTAATGAATTATCTCTTGTGCAACCAACATCACATGAAATAATTTTAACTTCAATCAAGTTACCATTTATTTAGTTCCTATTCTGGCAGATAATATTGTAGGTATTTGACATATGTCATTTCTCTATAGCCCATTCTTTTAACACAGACTAGATATTATTCCTATATTTTTCCCATTTGTTATTTAGAATCACTACAAGCATCAAAATCTGCTCTGTATTTAATCGGAGTTCCCTTTTTAGGTTGCAGGATGGAAACAATAGTGAGCTTCTCTGAAGCCTTTCTTCTCACTCTTGGTATCCTGCACTTAGTTTTTTTGTTTGTTTGTTTTCGTTTTTGTTTTTGTTTTTTGCAAGTAGTTCTGAACTTCATTTAATGATAGCAATGTATTTGCCTTCAGTGCTCTTAATTTACTCATGGTCATGCCATGGCTTCTTAAAGGAAAAGACCCTTGTTCTTTCTAAATATTTTCAATTTATGTAACAGAAAGATGTACATTAGAGAAAGTTAAACAGGTCTATTTATATAGTACATATAGACAGTGTGCTTCAAAGCTCTTGACCATCTGGAGATTAACATATGGTATGCATAATGATCATAACCATACTGTAATTCATAAACCAGAGCTTGGAGCCTCATTGTAGCCTGTTTCCATAATGACAACCTTTTCTTAATTAGAAATGGACTGATATCATGTGACAATTTTTTTCAAATTGTAAATTTATTTTTATGAAAACTTTTCCAAAGATAAATGCATTAACTTGCAAAAGTAACTTCCACATTGGCATGTCTCTTTAATTGTACAGTTGTGCTATCCTCTATCCTGCTAACCTCTGCTGTAAGCTCTTTGAAGGACAATACAGTTTGTTCATTTTTATGTTTATAGTACTTAACAACGTATTAGACTATGGAAGAACTCAATATATAGATGTCAAATAAATTTAGCAAATCACATTACTGTAAGAAATACAATTGTATGGAAGAGGATGAGCCATCACAAAAAAAAGTCAAGACAAAATTTATTTCTATGGAAATGAATGCCACGTTATTAGTTATTTGTTAGCTACTAATTATTGAATTTACTTTTAAGTTTAAGGGAGCTAATTATCTGGTGCTAGTCCCTGTCACTTATTCAGACATCTAAATAAACACCTACAATTGTCATGGTCTGTTGAGACACTTTATCAATCACTTTTTTGTTCTCAGTTTGTTCCCTTTTCTATTATTTTGCTTAGATTCTTTCTTATGTGGATAAGCTTCCGTCTACTCATTTTTTTTGTTTTAAAGTCAGTCCAAATAAGTATGGTACTGTTTCTCAGCTTCTACTTTTCTAGAATACCTTCCCCAATCCTATTGAACACATTGATCTATTTGTCCTTGAGCTTATGTTTTTGTGTAATATGCCCTTTATAATTACATATTTATTGGTTGCCTGTTGCGTAGTTATTTACTCTTAACTGCTTTCCATCAGCAAATTCTTAGCTCCTATTTTAATAAGCCAGGTGGCTCAAGAATAAGAAAAATGTTTTGTTCTCCTTTCTTATGAAATTCTCATGTTTAGTAACCACATATGTTTAATAAGGTCTGGATTTTATCTACTGTATTCATCAGAAGTATTACAAAGTAGAAATTCAGTAAATATTTGTGAAGTCCATGAAGTTGTTGATTACACTATTAAGTAGCATTTATTCAATATAATTTTTGAGAGGTTAGGTTAGCTCTACTGTAGCAAATATAGAAATCTTCACAAGTGTACATATGTTTCCATTTTAAGGAGAAATACACTCCAGAATTATGCCTTGGCTCCATCTCTAGCAATAAGTCTATCTAGGTTTCAAGATCTGCTGCTTGATTTGGCCCATGGGGGAAAAGAAATTAAATAAAGTGTGCTAAGAAGCCAGACTGCTTGGCACTGGCAGGAAGGGATATGCGTATGCATCATAAGAGACTAGGAAACAGTAGCTCAGGAACTGAGTGGAAATACATACTCTTGGAATTTCCTACTTTTAAGCAAATTACTCTTTTAAAACCTATAATTGTTTTATGACTTACAACTAAAAGCAGAAGAACATAAATCATTTTCTTAAAGAATATAAAGATACTGTGTTTACTCTAGAAGATTGGGCACATCCAAAAGCAGTTTTCTTGAACAAAATGTAAAATCATTGTTTAATTGCTTTGACTTGTAAACGAAGAACCTAGCTCCACTATGTTCAATCTGAATCAAAATATCTTAGCAATGTGAACTTATCAAAAGTCAGCTCTCTAATAATGATCATTAACTCTTGGAAACTTTTAGGAACTTGGCCTCTCATGAGTATGTACGTTCACATCTAATGAACCTTCATGATGCTAAAACTAAACCTCATTTATCACACTTGCTCATAGATAAGGATTATATTTTCACAACTGACATTAAGAAAATGATCACAGTTTTTTTTTACAGAGAACTTGACAATAAGAAGGACATTTATTATATGACTCTGATTTAATAGGTTAAATTTGTTCAAAATCATGAGGAAAATAATTTTACTCTTTAAATAAGTGTAAGGCTACAGAGTGCAACGGAATTGATCTTGCTTTGTTCAGTCGTCTGTTCAACTCAACCAAATAATTAGAAGGTGATCTATCTGTTGATTATAATTTTTATCTTATTTGAAGACATGAAGAGTGAGGAATGGACCCATTTGCCCCAAAACTCTGTCTGTGTTTCAAAGTTCTTATCTAAAACCATGTTCATAAATGCTGAACAAAATGTTTCTTAAATGAACCTATGTTGACTGCAGTTTCTAAATTAATTAAAAATTTTTTTTTCAAAAAGTGACCAAAAAATTTTTAGATAATTGCTGAGAGAATGTAGAATATCAGGAAGCAAAAGCTATCTTCTGGATTCCGCTGGTAACATACATGCATTTTAACAAAAAACGTTACATAAGTCTCCTTGTTTTACCAAAAAATGTGTCTCGAAGATGAATTAGATATTTTCATTATTTCCTGTGGTAAAACTTAAAAACCTATATAACTAACTAACTAGGAACTCTCCAGTGTAGAATAATAGTACTCTTTATATATTTAGTGTTCTTCATTATTACTTAGGTTTATTGTTTACTTGGTTGAGTGTTGCCTCCCCACACTTTTCTATTTCACACTATGTATTTGTTTGTGTTTTTCTTTTTTAATATCTTGAAGTCTCTTTCAGGTCCCCTGCATATTGAGAAATTACCTTTATCTTTGCGATTGCTATTTATTGTTGTTGTTGACACAGTTGTCATTGTTGTTTTTAACCTCATAGCAGTTGCTTTAGTGTCAGGTTGATGACTTTATAAAAGCAGCTGAAATTATCAGCTAGGTTATGATAAAGAAAAGGTAATAATTTTACATAAACTTTATGAAATTTTCATTATCATTTTCTAATTTTTAGAACCAGTAAAACATTTCAGACATGAACTATTTATTTGAAAGACTTAAAATCACAATTTTTAAACTTATTAAAAACTTTGAGGATTTGACATTGCAGCCTCTTCTGTTATAGACATGGAAATACTATATGGGCCTTTAAAAGCTAAGAGACTTGTTAATCAGCAACATATGCTTTAAAAACCAAAATCCTGTTTATCCATCTAAATCTTTCCTTAAAATTTGCTTTGAAATGGCTATTGTTGCATGAGACACTTAGCAGAGATTATACTACGTTTTCCACTTTTCTTGGTGGTATAAGAAACTTGCGGATTTTGAAAATAACTGACAAACAACCTTTAGAATGATGATTACAGAAATAGGAAGAAACTTTTGTGAAAGTCTTCTGTTATATATATGCTTAGTTATATGAAATCATTAGCACAGGCTAAGGCTGGCCTTTTTTATTATTATTATTTAACAAGTAGAATACTTACATCTGATTTTTTCCCTATCTTTCCATTAGAAACAATAGAATTTTTACCAGTGAAAGAAAAGCCAAATTTAACTGAACAAAAGCAAAAAATGTTTTATAACAGAACCTAGTTGTCCACATCATACGTCATTACAATGAAAGGATGTGGGCTTTCTTTTACTTACTTCCTTCTGTTCACAACTGCAGCCAAATGGATTGCTCTGATAATTAAGATGTTTGCATTATTTTAAACTACTCTAAATATATTCCTTTGTGGGGTTGGGGTGGGGTGGGAAATTAAGCACCAGGTGCATAAATTAAGTTGTAGTCAAAAATCTTTGGAGACTGTAGATTTAAAACACTTGATATCCTCTGCGGCAAAGATATAATACATTCAATTCAGCCCATATGATTTTTCTTAAGTTCCTTTATTTTTAAAAGGTGATATTATCTGATATTCTGCCATTCCTACTCCAGTTGATAGAGGATAGATGGTGATGTATAGGATTGAAAAGTGAACTCTGAAATTAAAGGTGATAAAGCAGCTTTTAGTTTAACCCTTCCCCATTTGCCCAAAGAATACTGGCTGGTGGCACTTGCAGCTGCCGCGTTTACCCTGAGATAATTTTGCCACGAAATATCTCACTTTTATTATTATTTTTGCATCACCGTAGTATATCGACTCTTGAAACAAAAGACATCATTCTATTTATAGCATTCTGGTTTTAGTAGTGGTATTTCCATTTATAAAATTTAGTAATTCTCCATCCCTGAAAATGTCAAACCCTAGAAAACACCATTCCTACATGTGATGTTAACATTGTTTTTCAAACAGTTGTTGGCCCAAGATTGATTTGATGAATACAATTTTTCCATAATAGACAATTCTGATCTTAGTTCTACTTAGAAATAACTCCAAGAACAGTTTTTATACTTTACTTTCACATTGCGAATTAGTCAGATTTGCTTCAGCCACAAAGAATGTGTTTATGTAAAATTAAATGGGTGCTGGAAGCAAGTGGCACTTTTTTTTTCCTAATTGGAACAAAGCAGTATTATTTTGTTCAACTCAGTCTTTGAGTCTATGTTCAGTCTTTCAGGATTTCTCAACTTTCTATCATCCATTCTTCTCAACGTGGGAAAGTTTATGCAGGCAAGAATACTTCTTCATGGGAAAGTTTATGCAGGCAAGAATACTTTTTCAATGGCTATATTCATGTAATTTCTGATTAGTTGAAACTGACAAGTATACATATACGTATTATGTATATAAATCAGTAACACATATATAGTACGTATTCTACTTAAAAATAAATGTAGCTGAATATAATCAGGAGTTAATTAGCAAGGTAAAGAGATGTGACTTTTAAAAATTATTAAATAGCACTCTAAGCAGTTTGGATCTAAACTGGTATCCAGAGTAATCACAGGTAGCACTCTGTGTCATGGTTCAGGAGCAGTTATAAATGAAAGATAGAGTTCTGTATTGCACATATTGATTGAATTAGGTAGATCAGTAATTCCTGCTAGGAAAAGAAACAGCATTTTATTGTGTAAGAGTATATGCATCATGTTTTATGTCTCAGTCACATAAGGCTAGCATATGGAAGAGGTAAAATAAAATGGTAGATGCTCTATAATGGGAAAGAAAAGTGGAAATATAATATTATTCATTGATATGAATAAAGAAATATCAGGCTGAACTATTTGAGTGTAGAAGGATAATCCATGAAGAAGGAAGGCAACCTTGGCTTAGTTGTCAAGGACTTTGGGAATTTTATCGTTCAAGGGATATTACTTGTTTCAACCATAAAATAAAAAAATGATGATTTCAGAGAAGTGGGTTCATAGTCATTTCTTATTTTTCTGTTGAGAAATATGCATACATTATTTTGTTTTCTAAAAATATTTTTTTCTTTTCCTTATCATTTTTGTTCTTTTTCAAGAATCACTTAGCAACCCTTTACTTTTAGTTTTCTGTCTTCAAATATGTTATTTTTTCTGGTTTCATCATGGCATCATAGGTGTTTAGGTTATATTAATTAATTAAAATATTCTGCCTGTTATTTTTCAATGTGTTTTGTTTCTTCTTTTTCTTCTTTTTTTTTGGAAGGGAAAGTGGTGGCAAAGAAAAAACAAAGTTGGGCACTGTTTAGAGTGGGAAGGACAGATTTTAACCATTAATGTACTATTGCCACAGAGAAAAGAGTTCAGTATGAATTTAACTCAACTTTGATTTTTACAAATGTTACTGGACATTTTAAAGAGAAAATTAGGTTGTAGATAAGGGTGTAAGTGGGACTCAGTAGAGTCAGAGAAGTAAAAAATTACAAAAAAGGGGAAGGAAGTTTGGTCCAGAAGAAACCCATCAGAGTTTCTTAACTGGCCCTATTGAATTTAGGCTCCTACCCTCCCATAGAATCTGACACAGGGATCCTATCTTTAGGCATTGGCTGTAACAAACAGCAAATTCTTATGGCAACCCGAGTTTTCCCTGGCAGACACATTACAGAGGACTATGATCATTCTAGGGAAGTGATCTTGACCTATGAGAAATGAGGTTGTGTTTTGTTAAAGTCTTTTTAGGCTAAGTAGAGGCCTAGTGACTAAAGGGCTCAGAGGAGCCTGAGTTAGAGTTTGGCCAAGTGGGGAGTTTCTGTCAGTGGTTTATGAAATATCTGTAGACGGATTTTGTTAAGGATTGTGCCAAACTACCATTATCATGGTTAATTTTATGTGTCAACTTTTGTCAGCTTTTCTAGGCTATGGTGCTCAGTCCTTTTGTCAAACACGAGTCTAGATGTTGTTGTGAATGATTTTGTACTGTGATTAACATTTACAATCAGTTGACTTTAAGAAGATTCAGTTGACTCTTCAACAACTTTAGGGTCGGGGTGCCACCCCTACCCCCACACAGTAAAAAATCCAAGTATAGCTTTTGACTCCCTCAAAACTTAACTACAAATAGCATACTGTAGACCAGGAGTCTTACAGATAATATAAACCGTTGATTAACACATATTTTGTATGTTATATATATTGTAGAGTCTGCTTTTACAATAAAGTTAGATAAAAGGAAACGTTATTAAGCAAATCATAAGGAAGAAAAAATACGTTTACTAGTCATTGAGTGGAAGTGGATATTCATTGAGTGGAAAGTCTTCATCCACATCGTCTTCATGATAAGCAGTCTGAAGAGAAGGAGGAAAAGCAAAGGTTAGCCTTATTTTCTTAAGAGTGGCAGAGGCAGAAGAAAACTTATGTATAAATGGACCCTCACAGTTGAAACCCGTGTTATTCAAGAATTAAGTGTGTGTGTGCACGTGTGTGTGTGTGTACGTGTGTGTGTGTGTACGTGTGTGTGTGTGTGTACGTGTGTGTGTGTATGTATACACATTATAATATGTTGGTTTTATTCTTCTGGGAAATCGTTGACTGATGCAACCCATTTTAATTGACTCAATATACTGGCCAAAATTCTAATAAAAGCCAGCTTCCAGTTTTGCAATCAGATGAATTATCACAAACAATAAAATTAGATTAGAAAGATATTGTGTAATATCTTGCCGACAACATACAAAGTGTTAAGGGTTACTGGGCACGCTCAGTTCTTCATACAAATTTCAATTCAGCTTTCTGTTTGTGCTAAGGGAGTGAGGCAGTAGGGGAAACTGTTTAATGTTAAAAAATTATTTGTTCTAAGAAAACTGAAACTAATGCAAAGATATAAAAAAGAGACGGGGAAAACATACCAATGCAAAACTGACTTGTCTTGGATCCTTTCCAATTTTGATCTACTCATTACTCTCCCCAGGTTTCTGCCGCTGTCTACCTCCTTTTTCTCCTCATCGGCACCACTAAAGCTTCAGAAATGTCCTCTTTCATTTTTCAATTTATTGAATATCAGTCAAGTTACTGCGGGGCTATTGCTCCTAAAGGACTTTGCAAAATGTTAAGCTTTAAGACAAATATGCCATACAAAATAATTCCATCTTAGTTTCGGAAACAAATAAAAATGGAGCACAAAAAGGGTGGATAGTCTACAGTGAGTAATGTGCGTTTACTATACCCCACAATAGATAAAAAATTTTCTCCAAGTTTGTTTGCTCTCTCAGTCCGTATCCTAAATTTTTCTATTGTTTGTCAGTTTCATTTGCTATAAACAAAATCCCACTATAGTATTCATATATCATTAATTGACACTTTGCACAAAAAAATAGGTAAAGATATAAGTTAAGATGAAACAAAGCATAAAGTCATTAAACTATTTGCAGTATGAAGATTTTTTTTCCAAAGTCTTAACAAAAATAATTTTGTTCTACTTTCCCAAAGAGCCAATTTTAAACTCTAAACGTCTGTAATTTAAGGTAAACAAATAAAAAGAATGACATACGGTCACAAGGAAACATTAGGCAATGACATGTATTCATTTGTTGTCTGTTATTTTAATGTTATATTAACTCTGTACCAGCAAATTCAGAATTATACAAGTGTATCAATTATTCCATAGTTGATGTTTTCATTTATCTAAGTTCCCCCTCAAGGGGTAGAAGCTGCCTAGATCCTTTTCTCTTTAAAAATTACCAATTAGTGTCAACATTTGTAACTCACATAAAGTCAACCCAGCTTAAGCAGATATATTGAAAGAATAATGAGTTTTGTCTTTGAAGCATTTCAAAACTCTGAATTCATGAAGCGAATCTAAAAACACCCAAACAGGATATAAGAAAGCAGTCTTGCACACAAGCACACTAAAAGGCATGAAGCTATGTTGAGAGTCAAAATTGACCTATTGTGGGCAGGTAAACGTTTCTTTTAAAAAATACATATCATATCACCTCCATTGTATTTAATTTTTTTTAATAATAAGCCTTACATGAGATATTCTAATACTGTAAGAATTGAAAAAATGAAAAACAGCAAGTTACAGTAAATTTCATTAATTTCAAGGCAATATTAAACACTTAAAGCAGCAGATAAACATAATTTTATATAATATTTAGGCACAGCATGTATCTTATTATTATGAAAAATGAGTTTTCTAAATTGAAAGAACTTGCTATATTAGAGTTGGTTTGGCATAAAGATAATTTTGGAATTCAGTTTTCAGAATCATGATCAAGGAAAATTTTGCTATCAAGAAGGCTTATTAAGTGTTCTATTCAATTAGAGAATGTTACATCTGCAAAAATTCCTTGAGATCATCACAAATTTCCGGATAAGGAATCTGAAGCTCATTATTGCACATTTTTGTTTATTTTTACTTAAAATAAAAAATATATATATGTTTGAAACAGAATCTTACTCTGTTACTCAGGCTGGAGTGCAGGCTTCTGGGCTCAAATGATCCTGCCTCAGACCCCTGAGTAACTGGGACTATAGGCATGTGCCACCACTCCAGGCTAATATTTTTATTTTTATTTTTTTATTTTGTAGAGCTGGGGTTTCACTATATTTCCCAAGCTGGTCTCAAACTCTTGACCTCAATAATCCTCCCACGTTGGATTCCCGAAGTGGTGAGATTACGGGCATGAGTGCTCATTTTTAAAACGTATATATTTATCAGTCAGGGTTCTCCAGAAAAACAGAACCAATAGGATATATACAGATATATAAGAGGAGATATATTATGGGAACTGGCTTACACAATTATGGAGGCTGAAAAATCCCATGCTAATTTGTGTGCAAGCCAGAGAACCAGGAAAGCTAGTGGTATATTTCATTCCAAGTCTGAAGTCCTGAGAACCAGGGAACCACTGGTGTAGGCCTTAGAGTCCAAGGAGCTATGATGTCTTAGGGCAGGAGAAAATGTATGCTTCAGCTCATGAAGATGGTGAATTCATCCTTCTTCTCCCTTGTTGTTTTATTTGGGGCCTCCATGGATTGAATGATGCCTGCCTATGCTGGTGAGGATGAATTGTCTTTCTTAGTAGACAATTTCTGAATTGTCTACTGATTCAAAAGCACAAATCTTCTAGAAATAATCTCACAGACACACAAAGAAATAATGTTTTATCAGGTTTCTAAGCATCCCTTAGCCAAATCAAGTTGACACATAAAATTAACCATCACTTTAACATAAATGCAGAATTTTAGAAAATACAAGAATAGTACCCTCAAAATTTCATATGGTCTTACAGTTTCCCTGTTATGGTAGTACTACATTTGCTTTATCCTTTGTATGCTCTCTCTGCGTGTACCTATGTGTGTGTCTCTGTGTGTATACCATTATTTTTCCAAATCGCTTGCCAGTGAATTGCAGACATAATGGCCTTTTACCCCTATATACATCATGTGAATTTTCTAAAAACAGAGACATTCTGTTACATAATTATCGAAATTTAAAAATGTAACATTGGTAGACACAGTATTATCATTTGAGGAAAGTTTATATTTAGATTTTGCTAATTAACAAAATAATATGCTTTATAAGTAAAATTAAATCTAAGATTATATATCACATGTATAATCTACAACAGTTTCTGGATCTTTCTTTGTACCTTGTACATTGATTATTTTCCAGTTCAGAATAGTCATTTTACAGAATGCTCTTCAACTTGGGTTTATCTGATATTCCTTCATGACTAGATTCAGGTTATGTACATTTGGGAGAGGAATACAGAAGTGATGTTATACCCTTCTTGGTGCCTCATATCGATAGGCACAAAATATTTGTCTGTTAAAATACTAAGGATGTTAAATTAAATACTTGGTTAAATTGCTATCATTTAAGTTTCTTCACTGTAAGTTACTGTATTTGTTTGTTTTCTGTTTGTTTGTTTGTTTGTTTGAGACGGAGTCTTGCTCTGTCACCAGGCTGGAGTGCAGTGGCACAGTCTCTGCTCACTGCAACCTCCACCTCCCAGGTTCAAGTGATTCTCCTGCCTCAGCCCCCGAGTAGCTGGGACTACAGCTGTCTGCCACCATGCGCAGCTAATTTTTGTATTTTTAGTAGAGACGGGATTTTTACCATGTTGAGCCAGATGTTCTCAATCTCCTGATCTCATGATCTGCCATCCTCAGCCTCCCAAAGTGCTGGGATTACAGGCGTGAGCCATACCTGAAACTTGTTAGTTTATAAAGAAAATGAATTTATTTCTTATAGTCATGAAGGCTTAGAAGTCCAAGGTTGAGGGGCTGCATCTGGTAAGAGCCTCCTTGCTGGTGGGGACTTGCTGCAGAGTCCTGATGGAGCACATGGCCTCACATGGCAAGGGGGCTGAGTGTGCTATCTCAGGTCTCTCTTCGTCTTCTTGGAAAACCACCAGTCCCACTCCCCTGAAAAGAATTAATCAATTAACAAATTAATCCACTAATACATGAAAGGATTAATCCATTCATAAAGGCATGATTAATTTCTCATGGTCTAGTCAACTCTTAATGACCCCACCTTTCAATACTGCCCCACTACGGATTGAGTTTTCAACACATGTAATTTAGGGGACACATTCAAACCATAGCAGTTACCATTTTACTTTTTAAAATTAATAAATATCTTTTGGAGGAATACTTTGAAATTATGTAAATATCTTGTTATTCCCTCAAAATTCCACCCATTAGCTTTCGCATCTATTTGGTAACTGATGCTTGACTCGATGTTTATTACCGTGGTTGACAAAATAGGATTCATTTTCCAATTCCATCACTCTTCTGTATTTGTCAGTTGGGTTTCTGTCAAAAGGAAGAACTTTTTCATTTAGTTCATTTATCTAGCTATTGATTTATTATTTATCAGTGTGGATCCTTGAATTATTTTATTGAAAATGTTAGAATTCTTATTGTCATTATTTATTTTGAGTCTCAAATTGTCCCAGATCTCAGCAAGATAAGCCCTTCAAACTCACTCTTCTGTCTTTTGACATGTATCCTTTAACACTTTCTTATTTTCTCACACATCCAAATGTTCCAGGATTATTTTCTTAGGTTTCAGCCCTATTTCTAGATTCAGGCATTTCTTCACAGTTTTCTTTTCTTTTCTGTTATTTGTAGTAGTAGTTGTTGTTGTTGTTGTTTGAGACTCCAGGCTGGAGTGCAGTAGCACGATCTCGGCTCACTGCAACCTCTGCCTCCCGGGTTCAAGCGATTCTCCTGCCTCAGCCTCCCGAGTAGCTGGACTACAGGCACACACCTCCACGCCCAGCTAATTTTTGCATTTTTGGTAGAGACGGGGTTTCACCATGTTGGCCAGGATGGTCTCGATCTCTTGACCTCATGATCCGCTCACCTCAGCCTCCCAAAGTGCTGGGATTACAGGTGTGAGCTACCATTCCCAGCCCACAGTTTTCTTATTGGGTAGAGTGGTATTAAGAAACCAGGATCTGGCTTCTATGTGCCCATTGCTTCTGGGTTTTCATTGCTTGTGAGCTGTCTCAGCTGATAGAGCTGGGAAGTTGTACACACACATCTGGTTCTACTTCTAGAGCTAATCATTCACATATATTCAAGTCTAGGAGTTCACAATGATTACCCCAATTCCAATTCAACATCACATGGTTTATTCTGTCCTTTTCCACTTCCATTACTGTCTTCTCTGACAGTGATAACACTGGTTCTCATTATCCACAATGTATCTACTTATTTGCTTAGTCCTAAGATTTATGGACAACGTAGTTTCAGAATTGCTAACCTATGTCACTGGGAAAAAATATATGCCAACTGACTAGAATTCAATTCTTTATAGTAATTATTTTTACCATTTTTAACCTGAGTTTACATTGTCCAATAATATATTCAAAGTCCATTTGGGCTAGTTCTTTCTTCTTATCCACTCTTCAGTGAGATTTTGCTGTTTACTTAAAATACAGAGTTTTTTTTTTAACATTTTTCCATTTTTATTCAATATCAGGGGTTTCTTCCAAGCTTTTTTATTTTAATTTTTATCTTTTTGGGAATGTAAGATATTAGATTTTTTTAAATTAGGATTTTACAAAAAGGATAAACTTGGAGATGTGCCCCAACACAGCTTATTTTGCATTTCTTTATTCTTATCCATGGCTTACAGGTAAACAATCTTATTAATCTTCAGTGTATCCTTCTGATATTTCAATTGTTGTTCAATTTTAATAGCTAATTTCAGTTTTCCTGATGCTCAATTTCACTCTGTTTTACCACTAAAACAGATGGTTTCAATTCGTTGAAGGATTCTATTATTATTATTATGGTGTAGACGGAAACACACCTGTTTGGAAATGAACAGAACACCCCTGAGTTGGATTTATTATTTCCATTACCAATTGTTCAAGATTCTTAGCTTTTCCGACATATTTTTTTAAAAAATAGAACATTATCAATCTTACAAAGTTGCATGTATGTGGAAAATAATCTATATAATTTGCTAAACACTCAACACTGAGTATTTGTAAGTTTCTCAATAATTTTATAACTGCCATTACTTTCAGTACTAAGATAACCCTTCACAAACTAATGATTTGCTTTTTAAAAACACATAATATTCATTAGCAAATCAATATAAAAGTCTACTAATAAATTGTTATTGAATTCTTAAAATGTTTCTAATTTTATTGACGAAAAATCCGAGGTTCAGATAATTGTGTGGAAGATTTAAGAACACCATGTTAACGTAAGATCCAGGGATGAACTGTGAATTCCTTTTAACCTGGGGTGACTTCCACTAAATATTGGTAACATTGCACTAGGAGATAAAATGGCTTTTTGTTCAATGTTGAGAATTAGACTACTCTGAACTAACTCCCTGGGTTCTTTTCATTTAAGGAATTTGGAATCTGCATGGAAAAAACAGGAAAAACACAAGTGTATTTGCCCCCTATACGTACACCATAAATGTTACAGTTTTCACTCAAAAATAAGACAAATTTCATGAAGGGGGAACTCAAGTCTACTTCCAAAAAAAGAAAATAAATTAGAAAAGTTTTCTTATGTGGAAAATAAGGTCATATTGAAAATACGTATTTTAGCATTTAGTTAAAATGTCCTTGCAATTAAGTGTACTCACAGAATATAACATTACTAACAGGGTATCTGAATATTCTATTTATTTTATGTAGTATATAATTTGTATCTTAGTCTCTGTAGTTGATTCTAGAATATAGAATTAACCACTTGGCTGAAACATCTTTGAAACTTCAGGTGATTTTCTCTTTTAATTTTTGAAGGACATCTGTAAGAGAGTTAAAGTCACTTGAATCCCACGTTGCCTTTTTATTAGTAGAAGCATTCAGGTCAGCCACTGACAATTTTTCTCAATTGGGAAACACAAAATAAGACATGCAAATAACATGTACTTGAGGAAAAGTACATTCTGCTCTGGTCATGCAAGCTCTAATAACATTTTAAGTAGAAAAGTTGAAGGAATCAAGTACGTTTTGGAGTAATTTTGTAAGCTGGAGTAAGATCAATCCATTCTGCAACAAAAAAATTCTAGACTTACAGTAAAAATAGAAGCAGTTTATAAAAGTGATGTAACACTACAAAAATCTGTGATCAGTCTAGAGAAAACACTTAAATGTTGCTGAGGATATTTCACCTAACTTTCTACTATGTGGGTGTGAGTGCACATGTGTTAATGAAAGAATTTTCTGGAGATTAACGAAGCGGAGAAATTAGCTTGCTTTGTATCCTTGCCCTAGATCTTCAGCCATGAATAAGAATCTTGCTTAGATTCAGTGGACAATGGTTCATTCTTTTTCATTCTCTCTCTCTCTCTCTCTCTCTCCCTCCCTCCCTCTCTCTCTCTCTCTCTCTCTCTCTATATATATATATATATATGACACTGATTATATATGAATGAATCTGAAGAATCTGATGATTAGAGCATTTGGTCTCCTAAGAGCATTGTATTTTTTTCCAAGCAAGACCCTTCCTTTCTTTTCAGCATTAGGAAAACTGAATAGGTGACCCAAGGCACCCAGCTTTTTATACAGAAAGATTAGGACTTGAAACTGTACACCAGTTACGGGCTAATGTTCCTTTGGTGTAAGTCTACATGCTTTTCATGCTTTTCACGTCTTTTTCATTTATAGAACACAAGTAAATATTCATATTAGGAAGCAGTTTTTAGCAAGAAGAAAATATATTTAATAAATACTTATAAAAGGTCATTTTTATATTTTCCATTTTAAATGAAAAATATAAGCAAGTAATGATTTGGCAGAATTGAAAAGCTTTCTGAAACCCATGGTTAGTGAAAAACTAAATGCTGCTGCCCTGGGGCACATCTTTATACAAACAATTAACAAGATTTTTTCCCCTAGAATTAGATTTTGCTATTTAATGAAAAATAATTCATGCAGATTCAATCAACCAAAATATAATAGTGTTGATGTAGCTATTACCCTTAAAAGTGGTTTTAGACCTTGAATAGAAACAGTCTTGAGTCAGGAAAGTTTGAATCCCAGGGGTACATTTTAGGAAGTGTCACTCCAAAAGCTGAGTTAAAATCATTTTGGTTCATGAAGTGCACTTTGATCATTAACCAGGAACCCTTGTCACAAGAAAATCCAATATTCAAAGCAATAGTGGGGGAGAAATGAAATAAAAAGGAAATAACACTACTTAATTTGCAGTGAATTGCTAGCATTTGGTACACACTAAAAACCATCCTCATTCTCAATCTTTTGTTTTCTTTTACCTCCCATGGGATTTTTATATTAGCAGTTGCACTGTGCATGCAGGGTTTGGAAAATGATTGCTCCTAGTGCCAAATTTTTTTCTTGGTAATGAATTGATGGGGAGGATGACTGCTAATTCTCACTGGACACTGGAGAGTACACAGGACACAGTATTATTGAAAGGTCCATTTGTTCCAATCTCTCTCTCTCTCTCTGTGTCACCCTCTCCTCTCTCTCTCTGTTTCTCTCTGTGTCCATGTGTGCCTGTGTGTGTGTCACTTTCCCTCATTCCTGATGGACAGTTACATTTCAGAAGACTCTTTGCAGGGTGACTGAGTGGAAAGAAAATGGAAAATACAGATTTCAATCCTAAATACATTTCCTGCAAGTTCTGCGATTTCAGTAATATTCAGTTTGTGATGGTTTCCTCATCTTTTAAATGGGAAATGGTAGTTACTTCCCGATATTTTCATGAGACCCAGTTGAAACAATGTATATGAATTTTTCAGCACAGATTTGTTTACAAACTTAGCTCCATTTCTTTCTTCTTAACATAGCAAAGAACCCTGGAAAATATACCACTAACTTTCCTAGGCTTCGTTGAGTTTCAAAGACTTGTGAATTTATCATATGTATATGTTGATTTTCATCCTTTGTTTTTTTATTTTTTGGTTGTATCTCCTTGCTTCCGAATCTGCAGGAACACAGTCTGAGATCCTCATACTGCTTGTCTGAGAAGAGTCAGCCTGCCTTAAACATACTGTTCTATAGTTAGTTCAGTTAATTCAGTTTCCATGAAAGCACTGTATTAAAAAATCAGGAAGTACCTGTAGGTTTCTTTTGCTTATTTATATTTATCCAACTTTACAAACTTTACGAAAAGAAAACTTTTGTTTTATCATTAAAGTACAATGACATTAGAAGTTTTCAGTGTCTTTTAAAAATTTTTACAACTACTCATATTCTTTAGAATTTTAACATTTTTATAATGTTCTCTATTCTGTTTGCTCCTTGTCATCTAATCTCATCTATTCCAATGACCTTGAGTGATTCTTATCTCTTTATGTGGCCACAGTTGTAAGGCTATGATTAGAATATCCTCTTTTCCCCTAGAGAGACACAAGAATAGGAAATTTAAAAATGTTGAAAAAGGAATGATGATCAAAAAATAAAATGGAAATAAAGCCTATATTTATGCCTATCACAGGCTTTGAAACTATTATGATTATAGAATTGTTAGTGAAGATACGAGTTATAAGCTGGTAAAGTAAAGTGAAAATATTAAATTGATGTGTCTTATTTTCTCACTTTGTTTACAAAGTTACAGTTCAGTTATCAAGTCAAGCCTCTATGCCTGTGCTTGGCTCTCAGGAATGAGAATATTATTTTAGAAATCGTCTATAAATTGTTTCTTTACTCCAAAGACAGAACTGTAAAATTGCATACAAATACACACTAATCACTGAACCTATTAAACACAATGATTGAGGAAATCTGAACTTGTGTAGTTAAAATGCTATTTGTAATACAGACAATATTCTTATTTTATTTGAACCTTGGTTTACTCTTTATGAGGATAGGATTCCACCTCTTCTTGATTTTAACTTTAAAAACTGTGAATTAACGAAGATTATTTCTTAAAAATAGATTTCTTATAACTAGATTGTCTATATACCTCATATATTTAAAACTTCATCAGGATATGGTCTCCAGTTAGAAAATTCCTGCTTTTAAAAATCAAGACATTCTGGCACAAGCCCCCACCTACTTTTTTTTCTAGTAATTAGCCCTCTTCAAAGTACCTGTCAGTTAGACCTAGAAGTCCCCCTAAAGGTGTCTCATACATCAGTCTCATTTAGAGTGTTCTCGTGGAATATTTCATCTTCCTTTTTTTCTTCTCAGTTACCCATTTGTCATTTTGCAAAACCTCCTTGCTGTATTTGCTTTCCATTAGAGTGGCATTGTCCATGGCAAGGGTGGTGACTACAGATGTTTCTACAGCTTCCAGTTCTCAAGGTGTTCTGATGTTGCTGAGTTCATTCCAAAAGCTAGAGAATGACCTGTTTCCCATCTAGAAGAATATATTTTGCCATATGTACATTGAAACAGCTCTCCTTATGAATAAAATATTATAACCTCACTCATTAAAAAAGTTTCTTTCAGTTTCACATCTACTTTATATTTACAGATGTTTAATCCCAGTTCATTTGAAAACCATGCTTCCTTCCCAGTTTTACTCAATTATTAGTTTAGACAAACATCAATGTTGTTGATGACAGAAACAATATAAGTCAATGACTATAAAAATTAATTTGTAAAAAAATATAGAGAAAACATGTAGGGACAGGAAAAAATGGTATTTTTCATTAACAATTACTGATATCTATTTTATTAAATTTAAAAACGCCATTAGAAATAACCAAGTCCTATTTAACCAAAACTGTTTGTAAAAGATATGAATTTCTTAAAAATTGTTATCTATTAATTTCATTTTTAGTGACTAAAACATTTGGCATTAATCAACTCTTTCCTTTTGAATCATTGTACCATAATTTTACTCCCTAGATCCGAATTTTCATCTGCCTTTTCTTTGACAATCACTGCTGACATTCAGATAACCAAATGGTAGTAGTTGATATGATTGGTTAATGTTTTGTTTTGTTTTGTTTGAGACGGAGTCTTGCTCTGTCACCCAGGCTGGAGTGCACTGGCGGGATCTCTGTTCACTGCAACCTCTTCCTCTGGGGTTCAAGCGATCCTCCCACCTCAGCCTCCAGAGTAGCTGGAACTACAGGCATCTGCCACCACGCCCGGTAATTTTTTGTATTTTTAGTAGGGATGGGGTGTCACCATGTTGCCCAGGCTGGGCTCAAACTCCTGGCTTCAGGTGATCTGCCTACCTCAGCTTCCCTAAAGTGCTGAGATTACAGACGTGAGCCATCACACCCAGCCAATCGGTTAATTTTTACATTCACACTATCTCTAGAATCCATTTTCTCTCCCAATGACTATTTACATTTTGGTTCAGGTCCTAAACTGATCTGAAAATAGAATTCCACTGTGCTAACCTTTCCTTATTTCAATCACTCTTTTGGAGTTCTGTGAGATCATTGTTAACCAAGCTATTGGCATGTTGGAATTTATGGGTTTTGGTGTTAAGATTCAGATACTGACAAGGTCTGAAAAGTGGTTATTGAGTATGGGTTGCTGAAGCAGTAGAAATTTTTGACCTTTAAAATGAGTTTGTTGAAGTTGCCTTTGATTTTGATACCAATTATTGATTAAAAAAGAATAATTCAGATTCTAGAATGGCATTATCCACTCTACCAGATATTGAGCCAATTGTGTCCATAGATTACTTTCTTTCACAAAGTACAAACTTCTTAAATAATATTTCACATATTATTTATTATTGTAGTCTTATCTCAAGATAAGATACATTTATACATTTACATGAATAGAAATTGAGATAAGACTACAATAATACATTTATACATTTACATGAATAAATGTAAATGATCATCAGGGGAGAATAAGGATTATAACTGAATTGATTGTACAACCAGATTACCCAGGATATTTGGTGTTTATGCCACTACATGGAATAATTTTTATTGCACCTATTTAGCTTCCCAAATTGCCCAGTATTGCTTAATAAATTTTATGGCCACCTAGTTATAACCTATATTTCTGAGTGAAACTTCGTGACATTTTCCTACTTTGCCATATTATGTTATTCCCAATTTTGAGTAGATTATTTAAACATGTATATGACTAAATATGTA
This sequence comes from Pan troglodytes, assembly GCF_028858775.2. Lineage (NCBI taxonomy): Eukaryota > Metazoa > Chordata > Mammalia > Primates > Hominidae > Pan > Pan troglodytes. The sequence continues at coordinate 33,396,378 of NC_072401.2, read as the reverse complement.
TCATAAATGAATAAGCAAGTCACATCCAGATTCAGGAACTGCTATTGCTATGGGTCCTCAGATACTGGTTCAAGTACACTGTATACTGTTATTTGCAACAAGTATGCTTAAAATACCAGTTACATTTTTCCAAACTTACTATCTGGATGGCTATAGGTGAATTATAATTCATTTATGATTAGAAATATATATATATTTTTTATTATACTTTAAGTTTTAGGGTACATGTGCACATTGTGCAGGTTAGTTACATATGTATACATGTGCCATGCTGGTGCGCTGCACCCACTAACTCGTCATCTAGCATTAGGTATATCTCCCAATGCTATCCCTCCCCACTCCCCCCTCCCCACCACAGTCCCCAGAGTGTGATATTCCCCTTCCTGTGTCCATGTGATCTCATTGTTCACTTCCCACCTATGAGTGAGAATATGCGGTGTTTGGTTTTTTGTTCTTGCGATAGTTTACTGAGAATGATGGTTTCCAATTTCATCCATGTCCCTACAAAGGACATGAACTCATCATTTTTTATGGCTGCATAGTATTCCATGGTGTATATGTGCCACATTTTCTTAATCCAGTCTATCATTGTTGGACATTTGGGTTGGTTCCAAGTCTTTGCTATTGTGAATAATGCCGCAATAAACATACGTGTGCATGTGTCTTTATAGCAGCATGATTTATAGTCATTTGGGTATATACCCAGTAATGGGATGGCTGGGTCAAATGGTATTTCTAGTTCTAGATCCCTGAGGAATCGCCACACTGACTTCCACAATGGTTGAACTAGTTTACAGTCCCACCAACAGTGTAAAAGTGTTCCTATTTCTCCTTGCAGTTTGATCTCAGACTGCTGTGCTAGCACTCAGCGAGACTCCGTGGGCATAGGACCCTCCGAGCCAGGTGTGGGATATAGTCTCGTGGTGCGCCGTTTTTTAAGCCGGTCTGAAAAGCGCAATATTCGGGTGGGAGTGACCGGATTTTCCAGGTGCGTCCATCACCCCTTTCTTTGACTCGGAAAGGGAACTCCCTGACCCCTTGCGCTTCCCAGGTGAGGCAATGCCTCGCCCTGCTTCGGCTCGCGCACGGTGCGCGCACCCACTGACCTGCGCCCACTGTCTGGCACTCCCTAGTGAGATGAACCCGGTACCTCAGATGGAAATGCAGAAATCACCCGTCTTCTGCGTCGCTCACTCTGGGAGCTGTAGACCGGAGCTGTTCCTATTCGGCCATCTTGGCTCCTCCCCTCAGAAATATATATTAAATGAAAGAAAAAATAGCAAGTAAGTGAAAACTGTGTGAAGAATAAAGATAAGAAAGTAGTCAATTTGCCTGTGACAAATTCTTCTAGTGTCTATATATATTCACTAAGATTAATCCTTCCATTCAAGATTGGATAGAATGTGTTCAGTCAATTATATGTTAGATTTTTATTTTGTGCTATGTAATTTTAAATACGGACATAATAGAAGATTCTACCCCGTGAGCCTCAATCTTTTAAAGGCAGAAAGAGAAGTCTTGTAGTTTTCAATATAAGGCAGAGGTTATTTCCTCAATCTGAACTCCTGTAGCACGCTGTATCCAACAAAGCACTTTATGTCTGCGTGACTTCTATTTGCTTTTGAAAAAGCACTAATTCAGGTTATAGAAAATTTTCACCTCTCTTCATAATTATATTCTACTTCATTTGAAATCACACAAGACTTTTATATTGTAAAACATTAGAAAAGACAGATAAATGACACATTTTTAAAAGTTATCAGAGAGAAGCAAGCATTGATGTTATTATTTTAATAGTGAATCCTTTCAGATATCTCTCTATGCTTATATGATGTATAATAGTAATGGACCAAAATCCTCAATGCAGATGACCTTCGTTCAAATCTCAGCTCCACCACTTACTAGCTATGTGACACTGGGCACATGACACAGTCTCCCAGAGGGTCAATTTCCTAAGCAATGCAATGGGAATCATGGATTATGTGTATGTGTATACTTCATGTGGCTTTTGTAAATTAATACATATAAAACTTAAATGAACATATTGTATATTGGCTGATCATTATATTAAGACATATTTTATATAATCATGTATGTGGAAATTATGTGCAATAGTCTAATGTAAGTATTATTTACTTAAGAGTAGATATCATATATTAATTGCTATATCATATTTCTTTGTATGAATATTCTATATTTTATTGATCAGTATTGTTGAAACCATTTTAAAAGTTTTTTTCTTAAATCATAAAATGTATGTCTATTGTAAGAAAAAAGCTTTAAAACATAAAGAATAAAAACTCACAAAGTATAGGTGTGCAGAAGCAGATAAAATTTCAGATATTAGGCTTCTCCTAGTCTATGTTATTTGATAATATAGATATGCTCTTTTACTGAGTCCATGTTTCCATTTTTAATTGGGCAGTCTGCATTTTCTTATATTTTTATTGAGTTTGTTAATGCACTGTTTGTGAGTCCTTTGTATGATTTATAAACGGTAAAGATATTCCCCACAATAGACCTATCTTTTCATTTCACTCTATACTCATGGTCCATCATCAAAACCATTCATTTGCAATCCAATCCCATTCCCCATGCTGCCCTCCTTTTCTTTTTTGGGCGGGGGGGGCTGGCAAATCTAAAATCTTGGTAGAACTATTATTTTATCTGTCTACATTCTCTGTGCATATGCCCAAGCAATTGGATATTACAGCAAATATCACAAAACCAGGCTAAAGGAATTTGATTTTAAATTTACTGTAAAACATAGACCTAAAATAATCTCTCAACACCACCTGAATATTTTATTTTTTGCCTGGTAAATTAACTTTCTGTCTCTTCAAGCTGATGTCTGTCTTCATTTGTCCTGATAAATCTTAACACTTCCTTCTCCTAACTCACTTGAAGGCAATGGAATCCTATTAGTCTTCACTGTGGAGAGGAAGAAGATGTAGAAAACATCTCATCTTCTTATCAATGAATCTACACATAAACTTGACTCAATAACTGAATTATCAATTGTCCCTTCTGTTACAATGAAAGAAGATTCCTTAACCTCAAAGACTAGGTCTTTATCTTGTGCTTTGGGTGCTAGAGCATCCTTTTTTTCAAGGACTCTGTTTCAGCCTTGCTTTATTCACCATTGTTAATCTTTTTCACTCAACTCAATCATTCCCATGGCCTAAACATGTCCTTATTTATTTATTTTTACCTTTATTTAAAAAAAATCAACTCTTTAACTGTATTCCCTGTAGATACCAACCCATTCTTCTAAGCAACTTCTCAAAATAAGGAACAAGTATTATACAAAGGATAGCCTCTATTTGTTGTTGTAATATTCTACAATCCTACTGGCCTTCACCTTCTCTAATCTGCTTTCTGTTTCCACCAATAAACTAAAACTTTTTTCTCCTCTCCTTAAGGTCACCTTTCAGGATCATTCTAGGTGCCAATCACTTGCCTTTTAAGAAACACATTTTCCTCTAAATTTCTGTAAATGCTTGTTCTCCTGCTTTATCCTTTACCCAATGGATACTTCTCATTCTCTGCTCCTGCTTTTTCTCTGCTATTGGGACGCTAAATGTTGAAAAGTCTTAAGACTCAACCCTTGCTGTTAACCTGCAAATTCTATCTCCAAGTCTAACCTTTTCTATGAATTCAGGTGTTGTAAGAAAAACCAGGTTCTTGTCACAGGACCAGGAAAGATGAGGCTCACAGACACTTTGAAGGGTGAGGGGGAACGGAATTTATTGGGTGAAAAGGAAAAAACTCAGCAAAGTGAGAGGGGTTCCTGTTAATAGGCCCCCATCTCATAGACTGAATCCCAGTTTACCACACAGGAACAGGAGAGGCCAGGCTCCTCCCCGCTGCAAACAGCAGGAACTTCCCAAGTCCCCACTCAATCCTCCCAGCGAGCAGGCTTGTCTGAGATTCCCTGGACCGGCAGTCCTGTTTTTCAGCCTTCAGGCTGTTTTAGACTGGAAGGCGAGGTTTCCAGGGTGACCCTTGCCTGCCTCCTGTCTCTATTACTAGCTTTGCATACATAATGGCCTATTTGATATTTACTATGAGATTTAATATATAATCACAACTTGTTTTTCTCACATTATTGTCACAGCTTTTCACACAAAGGAAACAAAAAGCAAAGAACAAAACAGGTAAAGCAAAACAAAACAAAAATCCCATTAGATATTATCCTCAACCACACCTTGTTTTTAATTTGAGCTTTCAAGCCAGCAGTAAAATCCCTCTTGCCTCTAAAACCTGGTTCATTTCAGTCTACTTCTTTTATCTTCTTTGCTTCTCTCTTTGTCTTTACAATGATTATATCTCACTATACCACTAACAGTTTCATAAAGGAATTCTTTGCCCACTTTCTTCCATCCTATCATATATTATTTAGATAGTATCTAGAGTGCTGTTTTAAAAGCATGATTACAAAAAGTGTTTAGAAATTAACATAGGAGAATATCTTAGGACACAAAAAGCCATAACTCAAAGGAAAAAAATTGCAGCGAAATAGATTAAGGCCTAATATTGAAAAGTTTTCAAGAAAAAAATGAAAAGATAGGTTTATTGTGGGGAATAACTTTACCGTTTATAAATCATACAAAGGACTCACAAACAGTGCATTAACAAACTCAATAAAAATATAAGAAAATGCAGACTGCCCAATTAAAAATGGAAACATGGACTCAGTAAAAGAGCATATCTATATTATCAAATAACATATAAAGAGGTGCTCATTATAATTATTAGAAAAATAAAATTTAAAGTTACATGAGGTATCACTATCACATAGCCAAAAATAAAAGGACTGATAATATCATGTATTATCAAAGATCTGGAGCAACTGAAACTCCCATACACTGTAAATGGGAGTATACATTTGATAACTGATTTGCAAAACCTTATAGCAAAGTAAAAATATAACCCAATAATCCACTATTGATAGACACTTTGAGTGTACCAAAAGACATTAAAGGAATGTTAGAGCAGTAATAGTCATAGAAGCTCCAACATGGAAACAACAAAAGTGTCCAATTAAAATTAATACATTATAATAATGAAATGGCATATAGCCACGAAAAACAAAAACTATAGCTATACAAATCACACAGTTGAATTACATAAGCATAATATTGATGATATTGACAAATCAGGATGATCTGAATGCAAGCTAAAAGAACTATGTAAAAAAGATTTTCTGAGGAAGGAGAAAGAAATGGAAAATGTAAAAAATGTACTTTTGTTTCTCTCTCATAGTTTTTAATGTATTCTGCCTATTTGGCACAGTTCATAACAGAGATTATGAACTATGATATAAATTAATTCATACTGCATATGAATTAGTATATGCAATTATCTCCACTGGTGTTATAGTGAGAATTTCATATCTGATTATGGCAAATGAGCAACCTGGTTATTTAGTTTCACTGATGTTCTAAATTTTCAAATTTATTTTGAAATACTATATTTTATTGCATAATTTTGAGAGGTTGTATCTATCTGAGATTGCTCTAAAAGTAAGCATATTTTCCTTAATTTTATGTAAGAAAACAATACGTTAAGGCAGTTAAATTAAGCACATACAACCAGAAGATGTCAGGCTGAAGTAACTACATTCAAAGATAAAGGCTATTATACCTTATTGCAAATATTTATTTTTGTATAACAAACCACCTTAAAACTCGATAGCTTCAAGCAAGAAGAAACATTTTATTGACATATCTCACAATACTGACGTTGACTTCACACATCTCTGTGATTCTTCTTCAACATCTCTGTTCCAGTTAGTAGATGGGATTAGGTTCTCTTGAAGGATTTCTCACTCTCATGTCAACCAGTTGATGCTAGCTCTAGTCTGGGTGCTCACCTGGCACAGTAATACTGAAAACCTGGACATAAACTTTCCTTATGGCCTGGTATTCTTCATAGCACGGCTCGGTTACTTTAAAGGGCATCTTATCCCCGGATTACACAGCAGAAGTTTAATCAATTTTAACGACAATCTCACAAATTAAGTAGTGTCGTGTCCCCACAGTCACAGCATTACCCTATTTCAAGTACAAAAGACCCAAACCCCAACTCTTGGTGGAAAAGTAGCAACCATAATAGCCATTCTAAATGGGGTGATATGGTATCCTATTGTGGTTTTGATTTGCATTTCCTTGATTTCTTTGATGCTTAGTGACACTGAACATATTTTCATATACTTGTTAGACACTAATATGTCATTTTGGAGAAGCTTATTCATTTGTTTCAAAATTTTTGTCCATATTTTAATCAGAATTTTTTTGTGTGTGGGGGGAGTTGAGTTTATTATGTTTTGGATATTAATCCCTTGTCCAATTAATAGTTTGAAAACATATTTCTCCCATTATACAAGTTGTCTTAACTCATTTCCTTTGCCGTGAAGGTTTTTAGTTTGATATAATCCCTTTTGTCTACTTATGCTTTTTTTTTTTATTATTTGCCTGTGCTTTTAAGTTCTTACCCATAAAATCTTTGCCCAGACCAATGTCCTGAAGCATGTCCCCTTTGTTTTCTTCTAGTAGTTTTATAGGTTTGGATTTTACATTTAAGTCTTTAATACATTTTGAGTTCATTTTTGTGCATGGTGAGAGAAAGGGGTTTAGTTTCATTCATCTGCATATGGATATTCTGTTTTCCTAGCACCATTTGTGGAAGAGGTTTTCCTTTCTCCAGTATATTCTTGCTACCTTTGTTGAAAATCAGTTGGCTGTAAATATATGAATCTAGTTCAAGGTTCTCTATTTTGTTCCATTGGTTTATATAACTGTTTGTTTGTTTGTTTTTACCCATACCAGTCTGTTTTAGTTTCTATAGTTTGTAGTATATTTTGAAGTCAGGTAGTGTGATGCCTCAAACTTAGCTTTCTTTCACTCAAGATTGCTTTGGCTACTCAAAATCTTTGTAGTTCCATACAAATTTTAGAATTACTTTTCTATTTCTATGAAGAATGCCATTGGTAATTTAATTAATATTTTATTAGATCTATAGATTGCTTCAAGTATTATAATCACTTTAACAATAGTAACTCTCCCAACTCGTGTGCATGTTTTTTCTCTTTCTGTTTTTTGTGTGTCCTCTTCAATTTCTTTCATTAGAGTTTTACACATTTTGTTGTAGATATCTTTCATCTCCCTGGTTAAAGTTATTCCTAGGTATTTTATTATTTTTGTAGCTATTGTGAATGGGATTGCTTTCAATTTCTTCTTCAGCTACCTCTTTACACATATATAAAAACACTGATGATTTATATATGTTGATTTTGTGTCCTATAACTTTACTGAATTCATTGATCTGCTCTGAGAGTTTTTTAGTGAGTCTTTGGCTTTTTCATGAAATAAATATATCTGATTTGTTGAGAGTTTTTAATTAAAAGGATATTGAATTTTATCAAATTCCTTTTTTGCATCTACTTTTGTCCTTCATTCTAATGATGTTACTTAGCATGTTTATTGATTTGTGTATTTTAAATCATCACTGCATCCCTGAGGTAAATCTCATTTGATTATTGTTTATAAACTTTTTGATGTGTTGTTGGATTTGGTTTGCTAGTATTTTGCTGAGGATTTTTTGCATCTATGTTCATCAGAGGTATTGGCTTATGGCTGTTTTTGTTGATGTTGTTGTGTCCCTGTCTGGTTTTGCTATCAGGGTAATGCTGGCCTTATATAAGGAGTCAGAATGAATTTCTTCCTCTTCGTTTTTTTTCAATAGTTTGAGAAAATTTATTTTAGTTCTTCTTCAAAAGTTTGTTAGAATTCAGCAGGGAAACTATCTGGTGCTCAGATTTTCTTTTTTGGGAGACATTTTATTATGGATTTAATCTCATTACTTGTCATTGGTCTGTTTTTATTGTTGTTGTTGTTTTTCTGGTTTATCTCAACATGTTATATGTGTACACGGATGTATATATTTACTCTAGATTTTCTTCTTTGTTGCCATATAGTTGTTCATAATAATTTTTAATGATTCTTTGTATTTCTGTGGTATCAGAATCTTTGAGCTTTCTGTATTTGAGTGTTTATACTTCTCCCAAGACTAGAGAAGTTTTCAGCTATTACTTCATTAAATTGGTTTGCTATTCCTTTTCTTACTTTTTACCCTTTTGGAACTCCCATAATACAAATATATGCTTGCTTAATGGTGGCCCATATGTCTTGTAGGCTTTCCTCATTTTTAAATTTTTTTTTGTCTGACTCTGTTATTTCAAAAGATCAGTTTTTAAGTTTAGAAAGTTTTTTTACTTCATCTAGCCTATTAAAGTTCTCAATAATTTTTTTATTCATTAAGTTCTCCAATTTTCCCATCATTAATTTTCTAATTTTTTGGATTTTTTAATCTGTGTTCTCTTGTGTCTCAGTGAGTTTTCTTAAGGTCATTATTTTGATTTTTTTTCTGGCATTTCATAAATTTTCTTTTCTTGGGGATCTTTTACTGAAGAATTACTGTGTTCCTTTGGAGGTAACATTCTTCCTTACTTTTTCAGATTTCCTGAGCTTTTACATTGATATCTATGCACCTGGTGGAACAGTTTCATGCAGTAGCTTTCATAGGGAATTTTTTTTCCCTCTGGATGTATCCAATAATGTCACTTTACTGTGGATCTTTTACTGAAGAATTATTGTGTTCCTTTGGAGGTAACATGCTTCCTTACATTTTCAGATTTCCTGAGCTTTTACATTGATATCTGTGCATCTGGTGGAACAGTTTCGTGCAGTAGCTTTCATAGGGAATTTTTTTTTTCCTGTGGATGTATCCAATAATGTCACTTAGGTAGAATGCTTTGGCTTTGGTCCTGGGTTGTTGCAGTGGTGTAGTCTCCATATGATTTCTTTGGGTGTCATCAGTGTCAGAGGTATCTCAGTAACCTAGGCTGTGTTGTTGTTGTTGTTGTTGTTGTTGTTGTTGTTGTTGTTGAGCCTGTGGCACAACTTTGCTGGGGATGCAGACACTAAGCAGGCCAGTCATTGGACTCTAGTAGTGCACACACAGGTGCAAAGCAGCTTTACTGTTAGAAGTGATGAGATTGCTGGTGGCAGCATCCACCCCAGACAGGTGGCTCTCAGGCTCTTTTGGGTGGGTACATTGGTTAGCTCTGTTTTGGGGCCAACCTTCGCACTGTGCGGGACCACCTGCTCCCCAGGGTGTAAGGATTTGCAAAGGCTTGGGTCACTAGGTTCCCCTAATGTTGTGATGTTGAAGTTCTTTGTTGGATGTGATGGGATGTCAGCATGGCCTCAGGGGTGTGGAGATGCAGGAACACTGGGTCCCAGGAACATCCACCAGGATGCACTCTAATGGGAGTTCTGCTCACATAGCACTTTCAAAATTCTCTGTGCAATATGAGATATGACCCAGTGTGAGTTCCCTCTCTCTGGAGTAAAGTACTCACATGGACTCCAGGCAGCTCCCTATACTGGGATCAGGGCTTATGAGGCTTTGGGGTTCTCCTATAGTTAGAATTGCAGGTGCCCATGGTAGAAATGTGGACTACTGGACATCTCCTGCTTACCTTTTCCTCACCATGGCAAGTCCCTCTTGCCTCTGAGCAATCATAGTTGGGTGTGTTACCTCTTTCTCTGCACTGCCATCCTGAGTTTCTGTGCATCAAAGGGTCTTCATCACTTCCTTGCTGAATTCCAGTTTCTCTCTTAGATGCATTATTTGTCATGTAGTTATCTATTTGTTGTTTCAGTTGTACATCATGGAAGAGGCTAGTTTTGAATGCCTCTAGTCAGACATCTTGATCTAAAGGAAATAATTAACAAAATATAAGTTGCTACTGCATGTCATTTTCATAATGACTTTGTACTTTGCAGAAAGTTAGTAGAAACATTAATATTGATAACGGAGTAAGTCATAAAACAATTGCTTTGTAAGCAGAGTTATTAATATACAAATATGTTTATAAATTTTGGATACTTACCAGTCCTCAGTTTTGAGCTACTTTGTTTCCCAATACCTGAACCTATGTTTTAATAAAAAGGTCAGTTTTTTAAAAGTCTATTTGTTATTAGGATTATGTTCTGAAATTAATTATTAAGAGATGTTTTGTAATCAATAGATATTCAATTCAGTATTCTAAAGCTGATAAATTATCATATTTAAGTTTACAAACTGAAACTGTAGAGCCAATGTGATAATGACCTTGAAGTATAATAGTACTCTCTTAAATAATTTAATAATAATTCTGATTCTTTTACCAAAGAAACATCATAGTTTTCTTTGCCATGTTGCCTTTTCTTTAGATGATTGTTCAGCACCATCTAGAGCAATTTATTATATTAATACAAAGTATAATAGAAAAGAAAGATTTTGCCTGATATTAAGCAGTAATTAAAACACTAGAATTAGAATCAATTTTTTAATATAACTGAGAATTCAATAATAAACCCTCTGTGACACCAATTACTTATCTTGGAGAGAGGCACAGGGGACTTGAAAATTATTAATAATTTGAATATGCATTTAATAAAATTATGAACTGATTGACATGGGACTAGGAAAAAAGGGTGAATTTACAGTATATCCTTACAAATGTGTTAAATACACTATTTGAATTAAGACTCAAATTCATTTTTATTATAGTGTCTTTATATATTCAATTCCAAATTTAATTTTCACTATTTCTGCCAATATTTTATTTTCTATTCTTTTTAAAATTTTTTAATTTCATGGATATAGTAGGTGTATACATGAGACATGCATTTTGATTCAGGCACACAATGTATGATAATTACATCAGGGTAAATGGAATCTCCATCACCTCAAGCATTTATCACTTCTTTGTGTTACCAACACTTCAGTTATACTCTTTTATTTATTGCTAAAGGTACAAAAAATTATTGTTGACTATAGTCACTCTGTTGTGCTATAATTTCTATTCTCGAACCAAGAATATTAATTTTTTTGTAAGAGAAGGAAGAATGCATACCAATTTTCAAATGCATGACTAATTACAGGTTCATCTCTCTTCAAAAAAGGAAATACTCATACAAGATCACACACCATGGGGGATAATTACTTTATAAAAGGATACAATGTGACAACTGTTTTCTTTGATGGACTTATGACCTGAGAGCTTTAAATAGTTTCTTTTCATTTCACAGCTTTACCAAATGTTATTCCAATGTCACTTCAGTTACCCATGTTATGTCTGTGTATACTGAAAACTGATTAAGTAAACAAGAACTAACATACAGGACAATTGTATGTCAATATTCTTTTATTTTTGATTTTTGTGTGTGTGAAATTTTGGAGAAAAACAATAGCAACCTTTAGTTATTTTCTAAGATGTTTGTTATGTGGACTCCTGTAAAGTGAGTACTTAGACTAGATAATAGCTTTATGTTTTACTTCTAGATTCCTTTCCACTGATTCTTCATATACTTACAAATAGGGACAGCTAAGGAGGTAGCCTATGGAGTCTTAACAATCTATTTTTAAAGAAATCCAGGCAAAAATATTAAAAATAATGACTACAGCAGTAGATGTGACATCTAATTCAATTAAGTACAAACTATAACACGAACAGTTATGAATGCTTTACATGAATTGACTCATGTAAAATTCACATTAATCCTCTGACTTAGGAAAATAAGGCAAAAAAAAGGTTAATCTGCCCAAGGTTACAAGGCTAATAAGTGGTAGGACGGGCATTTGAACTGGGATTCACTACAGGGTCTCAACCTAACCATTAGAGAATAGAGAAAGAATTGCTAGTTTAAGTATTTGTGTAGTTGCTTAACATTTTCACTTTTGGTTTCCTTGTAGTTTTCTATTTTGTTCTGAATACATAGAGTGTGTATGTAATTTTATGACCAGCTCTGTGTAATGAAAAAGACAACATGGCATCATGTGATTCAATAACAAAAATTTATTAAGAAATGCTGTGAAACCTATGCAGATTCTTATCATTTTTTTCTATTTTCTTTCAACTATTTTTCTCCTGCAAAATGTGTTTACTCATCATCTCTCAAATAACTATGTGTATTTTTCCCTAAATGACTGAAAGCACTAAATATATTTATATACACGCACAAAAGGATGACAGTTTTCATCCAATGGACAATGCCAAAATTGTAAGGGAGTTTTTGTAAAAACAATTATTGAATGCTTTCAAGGGTGGTCCCACAGTTAGCTAAGTATATAGGTTGCTAAGGTGACTAATTTGAAGGATAGTGAATGTGTGCAATCATGTCTGTTAATTAGTCAGTTGCTACAACTTTTCTTTATAATGAAACCTTTAAGTAGCTTGTTCATACAATTGGATTTTTTGAGAAATATGCTAAATAGCCTCCCTGAATTGAATCATCTGTAATAATTTCCCGTCCTAAGAGCTTGCAATATTGAAGGAGATTCTCAGATGAGGTTTTTCATACATTAAAGTTTGAGAACCACTGTCTTAGAAGACAGGTAATGCATTTTCTTAAATCTTTAATGGGATTCATATTTATATGAATTTTTTTCTAGATATTCAAGAAAAAGTTGCTAACAACCAGAAGGACTGTGCATTAATGCTTAAAAATTGCCTAAACAAATTCAGCATGATATGTGAGAAGAGGCAAATATCATTGTTCCCAGAGGCTCAATCACTTTAACAACAGCAAGGAACTGGGTAGGTAGGTCTGATACATCTTTAGAGTACCTTGCACTTCAGAAAAACGCCCTTTGTATTTAGAAAATTTGTTTATCCACAAGCTTCACGGTAAGATGTTTGTCTACATAATTCTCTACAAATATGTAGAGAATTATGGGGGCAGAGACTATTACTCCATAGGCTACTGTGAGGTGCCTGGGCCAGTCAAGCCTTGGAAACCTTTTCAAAGGGAACTGTGTACACCCTACCCTCCCTCCCTCCCTCCCTTCCTTCCTTCCTTGTAAGATTTCCTTCATAGACCCTATTTTACATTTCTATCCACCTCACCATTATGCTTATATCCAAGCATCTTTTGCATGAAAATTTGTATATCAGGTGGCCAGATCTGTTATTTTCCCCAAGAGTCTTCTGAGATATTCAAACACACCAGGTTATCACTCCCAGGACACTTAACTAGGAATGTTATCACAAGGAGACACTGGATTGTTTCCAGCACATTTTGGCTGAAGACACATGCCTGTACATTATGGAATTTATGTGAACAGATGTCCTTTTTTCTTCATTAGAATCATGACCATTACAGCAATGCAAGAGGAGATACTGAGTTGGTTACATTCATACTGACAATTTTCACTACAGAATCATAAATTAAGAAATACAATTACAGTATAACTATGGGATATACTGAAATCACATTTGCTGGTGTTTATGGAATTTATTTCATTCAGGCACAGATTTAGAATGGAATGCAACTGCTGTGGCATACATTCTATCGGTAATAACCATGGAAAGTTTCCTAGTGCTCTACAGATTATACAATCCTTTACTTCACTTGATCCTCACAATAATTCTGTGAGTTGGATCCATGATGTATATATTTTACTCTTGGGGATTGGAGTCAATGGACTTCACAAGGATGACTTAAGTGACAAGTGAAAAACCTGGGAATTTAGCCTAGTGGTCTTAGGATTGTCTATTTCAATGAAATACATTTAAAACCTGAGAATAAATTTGTCTTTTCAGTGTAGTTTCCATTTCTGAGCAGTAAAAGATAAATAAGTGATTAAAAACTATCATCTATTTCCACTACTCCCATTATTTCTTAAAAATAGGTAAATAGTTTCATTAATAAAAAAATTCAAACATTCTCAGAATGAAAGCAGTACTTCACGTAGACTTCATTTGGCTTAAATAAGAAATGTACTAGTTAGGAGTAGCTTTGGCAGCATGTAAATAAATGATATTAGGGAGGCTAAGTAAGAATTTCTTGTTATAAAAACAATATCTGGAAGACGTAGTTTAGGCAGAGTGCAGTTACTAAAAAAATTTTTCAAGAACTCAAGTTTGTTTTAAGCTTCATTCTCGACTAAAATTTAGTTCTCACTATTTTAAGATGGTTGGTGTACTAGCAGGCATTGCCTCCACATTTTAAATAAAACTAAAAGAGAAATGTGTAGGACACATTCTAACTTTATGTTTCTCAGAAGCTCCATACTCAGTCTGTCCACTTTTGGTAATGTCTAGGTTGTATGATCAAATCTATTTGCAAAGAATTATGGAATATAAAAGTTTTTATAGGTAACTTCTGAAACCAAGACTAAATTAAGATTTTGTTAGTAAGGAAGAAGAGCAAATTGGCATCCAGTGCATAGTTAGAAATATCTATCATAAGAATTCCTTACATTGCCCTTATTTTCTTTATTACGTTACATACATGAGAATTTCATTCTCAGTCAACCAGCACTGACCCTTGAATACGTGCTTGAGAAGCACAGTAGTTCCTTTCCTTTAACCATAAGCCTTCTGTTCTTTTCTCAGCTGTATTTTGTCTTTGAATATAACATTTAAGACTGATATTAGGCATTCTGGAAATTTGTAGGAGCTATATGGCTGTGGTAGCTATATCCATTTGTATGCTTGGCAGATAACAGGTAAAGTTTGGGTGTGCATGTAGATTGACATTTTTCCTTGAAATTAGAAATATGGAATATTTCATTCCACATGCAAGTTATCATTTCCCTTCTGATGAAAGATCTAGAATATGCTTAAAAATTAGTAGTAGAAGACTGGAAAAGTCACTTTTATAGGTCTTTCATGAGAACTTTGTTCTAATTCCAGTAACAAAGAACTTAATTTCAGAAGGAAAAAGTTTTATGTATGTCATGAATCTTATGTAATGCATGCAAACTATCATCTCAAATACTTACTCGACAGCATAGAATGTGTGCAGTGCGAGAGAGATTCTCTTTTCCCTTTTTTTCCATACAAGGGTAAAATGATTCATCTCTGTTACTGGCAATTGTAGTATTTTTCTCACCCCTCTACTTTACAAAATAATATTAAAAAGATTCTGGCATTTCTTTTTAGATACATGAGCTTTGCTAATCAAAGTACAGACAGACAAAATAGAATAGATAAGAGCTTAAACTTGTTTGCATATGATCCAGAGTAGCAGACTCAGTTCTATGTTATGCATACTCTGCAATTGTCAACAAGTTATTCAACATCTCTGGTTCCTGCTTATTGATAAAGTGGAAAAATATATCGAGCGCATTCCTTGCCAGGTTTTAATATAATTAAATAAGGCCATTTTCATAATGCACTTAGCAATGTGCTTAATGTATTAGCTGTTATTATTAATCATCTTCTTTGTTTTTCTCTTTCTAAGAAAACACTAATAAGTTTCAGATATCAATGCTGAGAGAGAGAGAAGATGTAAAGAAAAGAAAAAACAGGAAAGGTAAAAAGTCATATTTGACATGTCTTATAAGATGCATTTTTGACTTTGCTAATGCTATTCTGTGAAAAAAGGAGTAATATTTTCCTAAAGATGAACTAAATTCGTGCCTCTCCATATTCTAGAAGTTCACGAAAAGAAAAAACATAGGCACTTAATAATTCATATGTTATTGGATTAAAACCAACACAGAACATATTCCAGTAACGAGACTTGAGAAAATATTGTCTAGATATTCATTAAAAACATTTTATCCAGTATAGTGAACCAAACCTGCACAGTAAAGACATAGAAATCATACTAGTGAAAAACACTCTACAGAAATTAATGTTTATAACGCAATTCCGTCTTTTCCAAAATACATGTCTTCATACCTCCACTTGTATTTGGAGGAGCTGCATAAGAAGTTTAAGGCCCGCATGGCTCCCCACCTCATCCCTCATTAAGAAGATGCAGAGCCAGGATGTAAAGGA
The DNA here is from genome assembly GCF_028858775.2 of Pan troglodytes. Taxonomy (NCBI): domain Eukaryota; kingdom Metazoa; phylum Chordata; class Mammalia; order Primates; family Hominidae; genus Pan; species Pan troglodytes. The sequence goes on along the minus strand of NC_072401.2, from coordinate 33,380,537 downwards.
AAACATATATAAATCCAAGGGTCACACTTTCCTCAAGGGGACAACAAATGCAATGAACTCTTTTTCACTAGCACAGCTGAGAAAAGATGTGTGGAAAACATCATCATATAAACATATATATATGTATATGTATATACAAATATATGTATATTATATATGTATATACATATATATATATTTTATATGTATATACAAATCTTTTTTTTGAGACAGAGTCTCACTCTGTCGTCCAGGCTGGAGTGCAGTGGCGCGATCTTGGCTCACTGCAACCTCCGCCTCCAGGGTTCAAGCGATTCTCCTGCCTCAGCCTTCCAAGTAGCTGGGATTACAGGTGCATGTGTCACCATGCCCAGCTAATTTTTGTATTTTTGGTAGAGACAAGGTTTCACCATGTTGGCCAGGATGGTCTCAATCTCTTGACCTTGTGATCCGCCTGCCTCGGCCTCCCAAAGTGCTGGGATTACAGGCGTGAGCCACCACGCCCGGCCCATATCTTTTTATATAATATGTATATCTTTATATGATATATATCTTATATTTTAATTAAAATATATTAAGACATATCTTTATACATATCTATATCATATATGATTATTTATAAATATATATCATATGTCATGTATAAATATATATCTTATATATGAGAGATATATATCAACATATAGATATATATATCTAATGTATAGGTATCTACATATAGATATATTTATATGTAAGATATATAAATCTGATATATATCTCATGTATGATATCTGACATATATCTGATATATATTTATATATCTTGTATATATGTCAGATATGTATCAGACACATATCTTATGTATATCAGATATATACTTTTTTTTCCCAAGTGTTTGTGGCATGGAAAACCATCTCCCCAGGCAACTTTGTATTATATGGGGTGCGTGTGTGTGTGTGCACACACAAAAAAATTTTCTTGGGAAAAGATGTTAAGTTCTGGTTTTTGATTGTCAGAGAATGAAAAGACAGATCTTATGGCAGGATAACCAGATATTTCTGTCACACTTTTTATAGAGAATATTATTTTACTCAATATATATTTACACTGTAATAAAAAAAGTAAAACCAACAACATATTATCGCAAAAATATATTTTGAAGCAAAGCAATATTGTCTTTAATAATCTGATGTAACACAAAGCTAAAATTTAGAATCAGTGAATTACAGGTCATTCCCAAAATGAACATAATTTAAAAGTAAACATCATTTCTCAAACAGTGTTCTTAATAAGAACGTGATTCTGTTAGTTTAGAATTACAGTGTTGCACAAGTCAACAAGTCAAGCTGTGAAGCAGGACTAAGTGGTTGGTATACCCTAGAGTTGTGCGCTGAAGACACGTCGAACTCTCAAATTACTGTGGAGGTAATTGGTGCTGCCAATTAAGAGTAGATTTATAAACTCTAATAATTAAATGATGAGGAAGATATTCAAGATACACAGAGCATCTGAGAAAATATTATAGCCTAGATAAGCACATACATACATTTATACACATGCATGAGCACACACACCCACCCACCCCTTCTAAGAGTGTAAATCAATATTCCACCAACCTCTTTGGGACAGTCTTCCTATTACCCTTTGTATTACATGAGACACAAAGAACTTTCACTTGCACGGTGCTCACTTCTAATATCAAAATAATCTTCCCCCATGAGGAAAAAAAACAAATTATTGTATCTCAACGTCAGTAATTTTTGCTTTGACATTGCATGATTTTGCCATCATTATACATTTTTTAAGTTTATTGTTGATCCTATGATGACCTGAATCAGACCAGGTGGTATTGAATGCTCAATGCGCCCAATACCCAGTTATCCTATTCTTTCTTACTGAAAGAACCAATGATATTTAGTCAGTTCCTTGACTAGACAGAGCATCTCCCCATTTGCATTTTCCAGTCTGTTTTACTACCAGTAGAAGCCATGTTACTATGTTCTGATTAGTACGTTCTGACTAATGTGAATCAGGCAGACTTGATTCAAGCTGAGGCCCCAAATGTGCTTGGCAGGGTAGACTTGATACCTTTATATTTTTCATCACCATGACTTGTCTTGTTCACTTTTTCAAGGAGAATGGAAAGGTGCACTGATCCCCTTTTTGTGTAAGAAATGTCTACAGAAGAGCTGCTGACCTTCATCAATGCACAAATGTGTGCTTGTGAACTAATAATTTCTTGTTTTAAGCCACTAAATTTCTAGATAGTTTGTTTCACAGAATTGTTGCTGCAATAGCATGTTGTCACACAATCCCGACTCTTTAAGTCTTTTTTATTTTTTTTCTGCCACTCACAGCTGAAACTATTTCTAGCTAAAACACTGCGTACATGTATATTATCTTTTTAAGAATTAAACTTATTTTACATTTTCTTAATTCAGTGACAGAGGCATCTAAATTGTTATAATTGTCCGATGACTTGGCAGGCAAAAAGAGTGTAATGAAAGGGTCATCACTCCTTTTATTTATGAAGAACACATGATTAGCTTCTGCTAGCAGCATCTCATCTACTATTTTAGATGATAATAATCATAGGGTACATCTTTAAAATATTTTAGCTTGTTAAAGAAATGTTATTTAATTTTATTCTTATAATTGTTTTCTTGAGGAAAATAGTATCGTATACACTTTGCAATTTATGAAATAATTTAAACAAAAGCCATTATGTACTCAAAGAAAATGGTATTTAGAGATTTATAGGCTTGGGTTGAAATGCCTAGTACTGCCCAAATAACCTTAGAAGTATTATTAAAACATTCAGTCACTTGCCTTGTCAGGAAAATAGAAATATTAATAATTTCTATGCAGTTTTGTGGTGGGGTACAGTAATTATCTGATAGGCTTTAATATTAAACGAGTGTTATGAGCAAAGGAAGACACTTCTGAAACCATTAAGTAAATTTGCATGTAATCAAGTTCTTCCTTCGCATTTCCCAAACATTAATGACATGCAAAGGCCACAACAAAGTTCACTTAAATTCTCTCTTTACTTTCCTGAAGATTTTTCTTATACTTTGAAGGTCATGCTTCAAAATTGTTTGTCAATCTTCTTTATCATCCTTATTTTTCTTTTCCTTCCTGGCTTTTCCACTCAATCTTTTCTTTACTTCCATTTCCGTGTCACAAAGCACAAAAGATCCTCTAAAACTGGATAGAGGCCTCTTGGGAAATATGCGAGGGGGGAAAGAAAACTGAACCAAATTCTTGAGAAAAGTAGGAGGGAAGAAAGACTGTCAATATTTTAATACATTTCACCCTATACATAGATGTCAACTTTCATGATATTTCTTCAAAAAATGCGTTACCTGAATTTAATCATGAAGAAACATCTGATAAGTCCAAATTGAAGGGCATTCTATAAAATAACTCATTCAAAAGTGTCAAGACCGTAAAAGTCAAAGGAAGATTGAGAAATTATTTACAATTGAAGGAAATCAAAGAGATGAAAACTAAATGAATGCATGAATCTGAAATGGGTTACTTTGCTTTTATGGATTTTTTTTTTTTTTTCTGAGACAGAGTCTCACTCTATCACCCAGGCTGGAGTGCAGTGGCACAATCTCGGTTCACTGCAACCTCCGCCTCCTGGGTTCAAGTGATTCTCCTGCCTCAGCCTCCCTTGACTATATAGAGTTATGTGTCGCTTAACAGGACAAGAGGAATGCTCTGAGAAATGTGTCAGTAGGTGATTTTGCACTTGTGTAAGTAAACAGTATACTTACACAAACCTAGATGGTATAGCCTGCTGTACAGTTACACTATATGGTATAGACTATTAGGCTACAAGCCTGTACAGCATGTTACTGTGCTGAATACTGTAGGCAAATGTAACACAATGATAAGTATGAATGTATCTAAACATAGAAAAGCTACATAAAAAAACACAGTATTATAATTTTATGAGACTACAATATATACAGTATGTCCTTGAGTGAAAACTGTTAGGCAGCACGTGACTGTACATGGGTTCCAACATGCATAGCACTTGGTATATAGTTAAAGCTCAACAGATGTTAATGTTATCATTATTTCATTTGATTACAACAGTTCTTTGAGTTTAAGAAACAAAAAATAACTATTATAACCATTTAATAGATAATATTACTCAGAAAGGTGGGTAAAATGCCTAGGATCTTATGAATGAAAAAAGATGAAAACTAATTATAAATGAAGGAAAAAAGAATAAGGAACATATATATATGTGTGCGTGTGTGTGTGTGCGCACATATATATATATATACAGAGAGACATATATATACATACATATGTAAATGCACGTTTATGTTTTAATTTCAATATTTAGTTACCTCATACTCTTCCTAATGAAAGACTTTTAGGAATTCCTAATGTCTATTTTTTTTTTGAGACGTTGTCTCCCTCTATCGCCTAGGCTGGAGTGCGGTTGCGCAATGTCCGCTCACTGCGAGCTCCACCCCCCAGGATTCACGCCATTCTCCTCCCTCAGCCTCCCGAGTAGCTGGGACTACAGACTCCCACCACCACGCCCAGCTAATTTTTTTGTATTTTTAGTAGAGACGGGGTTTCACTGTGTTCACCAGAATGGTCTCCATCTCCTGACCTCGTGATCCGCCCACCTCGGCCTCCCAAAGTGTTGGGATTACAGGCATGAGCCACCATGCCCGGCCCCTTTATTTTTTTAATTGAAGCATTACTTACATAAAACCATACACAGAAATCTTCAGCGTTCAACTCAATGTACAGCCAAGATGAGGTGTACATAAAAACCACCATGAAAAGTTTTCATAGACCAAAAACTCTACCTAGGCCAGGCACAGTGGCCCATGCCTATAATCCCATTGATTTGGGAGGCCAAGGCAGGAGAATCACTTGGAGTTAGGAGCTTGAGGCCAACCTGGGCAACATAGGGAGACAGCATTTCTACAAAAAATAAAAAATAAATAAACACAAAATAAAACCTTATGTAGGCATGGTGGCTGAAACATTATCCAGGCATGGTGGCACGTGATTGGAGTCGCAGCTACTGAAGAGAGTGAAGTGGGAGGACCACTTGAGCCCAACAGATCAAGGATGCAGTGAGCAATGATTGTGCCACAACACTCCAGCTGGGTGACAAAGCAAGACCCCGTCTCTAAAAACAAAAACAAAAAATTCCACCTAGATCAAGATGTAGAGTATTTCCAGCATTGCAGAGGGCATCCTCATGATCCCTTCCAATTAACATTCCTCCCCAAGTGGAACTACTATTCAGACCTCCATCTATAATACATAGAACACTTTTATCTATTTTAAAACAGCACAAAGCGATGCACGTTCTACTTTTTTTGTGTCTGACTTCTTTTTCTCAACATTACATGCATGGAATAATTCACCTATTTTGTTGTACTGATCAGAAATTCTGTTTTTTTAAATGATGTTTTCATTTTATAAATAAATAAGTTTGTTTAGTTTTTATCCATTTGATGGCAATTAAATTGTTCCAGATTTGAGACAATTATGAATATTTTTGTACATGTTTCTGGCATACCTAGGCATTCATTTCTTTTGGGCTATACCAGGAGTGAATTGCTGGGCCTTATCATGCATGCATGACTAATTTTATTTAATAATGCCAAATATTTTTCAGCATGACTGTATCAATTTGTACTGCCACAAATACTATAAGATTTGAAATTGCTCAATGTCTTTGCCAAAAATCAGTATTTTCAGTAGTTTAATTTATCCAGTCTTGTTAATTATAGGGTACCATTTTATTATTTATTAAATGAAGATTTTTAATTTACATTTCTCTGGTGACTAATGATGCTGATCATATCATACATTCAATATATTTAGGCATCTCGTGTGTGGCACCTATTCAGAAATTCATTTTATTAAAACTTGATTGTCTTTTTCTTATTTTGTAGAAGTTCTTGTTATAAAATAGATACAAGTGCTTTGTAGGCTTTGCCCATAGTTTTTTTTTTTCTTTCCCAAGTTGTGAATTGGACATTTTAATGGCATATTTTGATGAACAAGAGATATTAACTTTAGTAAAGCCCAATTTATTCATCTTTTCTTATATGGCTATTCTCTTTTTTAGGTTTAGAGTTTTAAATTTAATGAACAAATTGTAGAAAAAAAGAATAAAAAGAATAATTTGTATTTTGTCTTATGTATATGTAAATTTAATACATATATTTATAATACATATGTATATAAACACATAAGTATGACATTTCTGTGAAGATACTTATATATAATTTTAAGATGGCACACACACACACACACACACACTCTTTGAGATTACACACTATATAGTACAAATTGTGTTGTGGAAAGTGCAAGCCAGAGCTTCAACATGATTTCAAGTAGTTTGTTTTCTTATGAAGCTAAAACATTGTCTTTTACATTGTGTTCTTAATAATATTATATACTTTTTATATACAGAGAATTTGCTAAGCTAAGGTGAAATTCCCTTTAGATTCAGCTTAATTTATGACAAATACAAGATTGATAGGATTTACATTTTTATAATTCTACTCTTATTTTGTTTTTGTCAGCATAGAAGAATCCCTAAAACAGTGACTATAATCAATTGTGAAACAAAGAACACAACTAGAAATAATGGCTCAATAAGGAAAGAAAGGCAAAGAAAAATGTATTGATAAGATGTCACTACAAATCAGCATCAAATTAAGGTCTTCACAATGGTATACTCTTTTTATCTTTTGTTTCAATTGAGTGAAATAAGATTAAATCACATATTAGACTCAGAAGGAAAACTAATCAGCTTAATTTGAACACTTGATTTCTTGTAAATTTCATTCACATTGGAAATATCAAGTTATGTTTCTTAAAATAGGAACATTTTAGTTATGATAAAATAATTTTGCAAAGCACAGATAAACAAAATAAATTTTATTTTTGGTTAAAGTACAATTTAGTTTTATCATTGTTAAATGAATGGAATTATAAAAACGTTAATACCAAAATATATATTTCAAACTGAATTTTATTTTAAATTTAGTAAATAACTTGCTATACGGAGAAAAAGAAAAAAAATGACAGTTTTGCCTAAAGTTATGAGGTGACAGATGTTTCCACACTTTGTAATTTTTTGAAAATTATTTATTTTTCTTTTACTTTTTAGGGTGTCTGTAAGTGTTAATTACACAAGTACCAAGAGCAATTAGAATTTCCAGTGTAATTCTAAAATTTTTAAAAGTGCAAATGGAAAAAAAATCTGTGTATTCTTATGCAAATAATGGACTTTTCAAATATTCTTCCAATGTATTGACATTTGTTGATATATTCTAGCTTTTAACTCTTGATTTCTGAATATAAAAGGTAAAGAAAGTTTTTTTATTATACGTTAAGTTCTGGGATACATGTGAAGAACATGCAGGTTTGTTACATAGGTATACCCATGCCATGGCGGTTTTAAGAAAAATATTGACACTAAACAGTAAATCACTGCTTAATTTAGTACTTTCATATTCTTACTATTTTCCTTGAGACTTACATTAATACATCATTGTTGAACAAGTGTAGACTCATTGAAAGGTAACTATTAGTCTTATCGCATGTAATTTTTTTCCCATGCTTCCTAGGCATGGAGAACAAACATATACAGACATCATCAGAGATGTTGATTCTTCAAAGTTGTAGTCTCTCTGCAAAGTATTTGAAGATTAGACTTGCATAGACAAAATTGTGTCCCCCCAAAATTCATGTTGAAGTCTAAAACTCCAATCTGAAGATAGGGTCACTAAGGAGGTAATTAAGGTTAAATAAAATTCATGAGGGGAAGGCCCTAATCCTATGGAAATGGTGCTCTTATAAGAAGAGAAAGAGACCAGAATGCACTCTTTTCGGGCACATATAAAAGACCTTATGAGGGCATAATGAGAAGGTAGCCATCTATAAGCTAAGGAGAGAGGCTTATCCAGAAACCAACCATGCTGACACCAGAATTATGCAAAAATAAAAATTCTACTGTTTAAGCCATGCCATCTTTTGTAATTGCAGCCCAAGCTGACTAACACAGGATTTATCCAGTTGACTTCAGCATAATTATCATCAAAGTTTCCTATGGTTAAAATCAACACTTTTAAATAGAGATATTTGAAGTATATATGTTTACATCATAATTACAATGGATGTGGGTGCAATATCTTTATTATTTAGTTCAATATGAAAGAATTTTTCCATTTTTATGCTGAACTAATCATAAATTATCTACAATGAGACTTGTCATTGTAATGTAGACATGCTTGATTATTAGTACTCTGCACCTCCACTTGTGCAATAGATTACACTAAAAGTGTCTTCCTTAATGTGTTCACTTATCACATTCCTGTCCATATTTAAATCTTATTTTCCAAGGCCAACCAAAAGCTCATATATTCTATGAAGACTTTTGCTTGTCAGTTTTGATTGACTTGTTATTCTCTGTACTTTCATACACTTACTTAAGCAGTTATTTATCAATATTATTTAACTGTGCTTTAACATATCCTTCCCAATTAAATATGTTTTTAAAGAGTCTGTACAATGCTATTTTGTTTTCTGGATAATAAATAAGGCACCACTTTGACATCAAATAGATTTGAGTTCAAACTGCCACTCTCCTCAATATTATGTCTGTGCCCCTTAAAAGAGTCACTTTATGTCCTTATCTTTAAAATAGGGGTGATACTGCCCATTCCATTCTTTTAATATAGGCATTCATATCTATCTATCTATCTATCTATCTATCTATCTATCTATCTATCTATCTATAAATCACTAACAAGCCACTTCCTGACACAAAATAACAGTCCAAACTGTATTAGGTATTAATATACATAGTTTCATATTATAGTTATTTTTAATTTATGATTATTTTTCATATTAATTTACTAGCTACTTCTCTTGCTGAATAATATACTTGCTAGATAATATGATTAAATTATTTATTAAGGCAAAATAATTATAAAAAATACTATTTCAAAAGTACTATTCACAAAATACAAATGAAATGCTACTAAAAATAAAGTGAATATAATTACCTCTAGAAAACTTTCAGTTTTAAAAGAGAACTGCAATGCATATTTACATTATGAAAAACAGAAGGTACTGAATTTTACATGTCACACACAAAATATTGGAGTTCAAAAGTGAGAGAGATAATTTCTGCTTGAGGAAAATATCAGCATATAGATTGTATTTGCATAAAGCCTGGTGGAATTATTATAATTTTAGCAGATTGAAATGAGTAATAGTGATTTTCAGGTAGAGAAAAATACTACTGGTAAAGGCATGGGGTTCTTGCAAAGCAGTATATTGTATGATTTGTCTTTGAGCATGTAGGCTGTGCAGATTAGAAAAGACCAGTAAGGTCAAAAAGAGAGGTTTTGCAGAGTTAACGGTCAGCTTTGAATGCCAGGCTCAAGTTCTACTCTGATTTTGGCAGACAGTCATGGAGAAAATTGATCACTGGCAGTAGCAACATATGAGTACATAAGAATGGCTTGTGAGTGACGGAGGTGAGGGGCAAGTAGCACTTTAAGGAATTGTTCCCATAGTCCAAGGTGATGGGTAATTAAGACCTGGACTGGGAAAATGAGAGTAAGTAAATTAAGCACATTTAGATTAAAGATGAACATTTTTTCCAAGGATGCACATAAAAATGAAGATAGAATACATTTTCTTAGAAACTCTCCCATTTTGTCCAAACTGTGCAGTTTTATCAGTTTTATGTTCCTTTATTAGTTACATTTAGAAAGACTAATTTAGAAAGATTGTGAAAAACTTTAAGAAGAGGTCAAAATGAATTTGATTATTTGGTTGAAAACTAAACATGACACATAGTAAGTGATATCATTTATTAAAGTCTGATACAAGTGAAAAGCTATTTAGCAGACATTATTTTGAGGAAAATATTAACAGATGAAATAAATATTAGCAGATCATGAAGATGTCAAAAATAATGAGGATGATGTTTGATGGATCTGATGGGACCCAACATTTGCCATGACTTTATTGATTAAGTATCTTAAGTCGTTAACATTTGGGGAAATTGGAATGTTAAAATTTATACTTGCAAAATGTGCTTGTAAGAAAAAAATAAGAATTCACTCTCTTGCTAGTATATATTCTCTAAGAACAATATTAAATGAAAATTTTTAATAGTCTAAGGAAATTTTCTGCACTTTCAAAATACTAAATTATGTGTTAAGGAATAAATCTTATTGATAGAAACAGCAATAAAAGCTATACAAATAATTTTCTTATACTGAAATATTTTCTTCAAAATTGTAATGCTGAATCTGGTTTTCATTTAAGACATGGACTATCATAGTGTAACAGCTTGCCAGCACAAAAGTTCATCGTTTCAATCACCTTAAGAATAACCCGCATTCTCATAGGATTGATTTCAACCAGAAAGAATTCAGCAAGGGAGAAAAATACTAGCCAAATTTAATAAGGCTGACAGTTTCTGACTTATTGTCTGGTTTACTCAGGGATGGCAATCTCTTTTAAGTGACATAAACATGAAACCCAAGAATAAGTGTTTATACGAATGATGGTTTTTACTCTAAGTATTCCATTCCAAGCAGAGTTTTTCTGTATGAATTTGTGGGATGAAATAAAAAAAATATTCCTCTGTGCATAAGTAAATGAGTAATTAATAAGAATAGCAAGCAAGGAAATAACAATTCAGTTCTCTAAACAGTGATTTTTGTCCCCTTAGCATTTTAGGTTCTTAAAAATTCTATTTCTTTAGCACCATGAAGCAATGAAACCTGTCCACTGTAGACTGAATAATAAAACCCACAAGCCATGGAAACTGACTTTCAAAAAAAGAATGATTTAGAGCCTCGACCTTTGATCTTTGCAGAATCTGAAAAGTTCACCCTGTACTGAGATGGAAATAAGTTTTATTAGGAAATGAAAATAATCCAACTTATTAAAAAGAATATGAAAGTTTTATGCTTTGCAGATAATTCAAAGCTCCTGAAAACAAAGTCCCTTGAGTTACAGTCAGATAGGAGGAAACCACACCTTCCTTTGTTTCCTTCTCTTCTTCAATAATACTTCTCTTCAGTAGGAATTGGTAAATGTTTCCACTAAGACAATGACTACACAGCTACTAAGGAACTTGGTATGTGCATAAAAGCATCACTGAAGTGAATAGCGTTTGGCTAACATAAACTGAGTAGTTGTCTATGTGTGCTTATAATCAAATTCACTAACTTCCCAGGTAGTTCAATTAAACTGTACCTTATTAATTCTTTTGAGAATAAAAAAAGCCAACTTGCAAAATTGTAAATGACCTCAATCGAATCAGCTAAAAAAAAAAAAAAACACTGAAATCGAACTATCGAAAGAATTGACCTTGAAGAGCCTCCATATGCCATTATAATCCTTTTAAATTAAATTATCACTTCAAATTATTTACTTGCTGTTTAATTCCCTTACATTTTCTTACATTTCCAACCTTTTAGCTCATCTTTGTCACAAAATTTTCTACAGGCAGGGAAAAAAATGAAAAGGATACTTTCATTATAATGATGTCCTGTTGATTCTATATCTAGAGTCATTTTGATTCAGGAAGTTGCTCTAAGGTTCAGTGGATGTTTGCCAGAATTTTAGTCTGTGAGAGCTAAGTACTTCTTGCTATATGGAGTGAGCAATACTGCCTGCATGGAAATAAGTGTACTCCCTTTACCTACCCAGAGTTAAAAATCTGGAAGGAAAAGCAAAAGCTCTTATCATGCATGTCAATATCCTCTGTCTATATCCCTTGTCTCCAGGTGTGAGTAGCGTGATATATGCATACCACACAGGGTAAATACTTGTTGAATAAATTGAATAAATACATATACATGACTGAAATAATGAGAATGATTTTCATGAGCCACCCTCAAATAGTAAGTTCATTACTTTGTGGGAATGCGGTGACAATATAAGCAAAAGAACTCTCTTAACTTCATTCTTTTATTTCTTGGGTTCTTTCCTGATTTTTGCTATAATAATATTTCACAATCTCAAGTGTGCATAATGTGTGTGTCTCTCTGTGTGTAAATATACAACTTGCCCTACCAAATTAACTTGCAACAGCTCTTAAGAAATTAACAGAATGTTAGGCCAGGCGTGGTAGCTCACGCCTGAAATCCCAGTGCTTTGGGAGGCTGAGGTGGGCGGATCATGAGGTCAGGAGATCGAGACCATCCTGGCTAACACGGTGAAACCCTGTCTCTACTAAAAAAATACAAAAAAATTTAGCCAGGCTTGGTGGCGGGCACCTGTAGTCCCAGCGGCTTGGGAGGCTGAGGCAGGAGAATGGTGTGAACCTGGGAGGCAGAGCTTGCAGTCAGCTGAGATCGTGCCACTGCACTCCAGCCTGGGCGACAGAGGGAGACTCCGTCTCAAAAAAAAAAAAAAAAAAAGAAAGAAAGAAGAAATTAACAATGTTTTTGATTTGCCATGTAAACAAATTGTTAATATAGTTAGGGAAACAATAGGTTAAAATGACTATAATGCAACTAAAATATGCTAGATAAATGCACACATATTTTTTGACAGGGTTTGTAATCCATACTAATTTTTGTTATTTAAAATTAGAAACCAATAGAGCAGCATATAGCTATATAACTATATAACACTGTGTCCAGTGTCATCAGAAATAGATTTTTAAAGAGCAAGTTTCTTCTTTCATTTCTTCAGCAGCATGCCCTTTCTCATATATTCAGTTATGCTACATTGCTTGAGGCTGTGCTTCTGTGAATCCTTAACATGTTTCTGCTGCCCTCTCTGCTTGTAATTACCCCCATTTCAGCTCACTTTACAGCAGCAGTTGGATATCCTGCCATCTTCTATTTTCTGCACATGTGCAGCTCAGTTGAGCTGTGCTATGATGAATATTGTTTCAATGTTGCCAGATCAGTTATACTACAGGACTGTCTCTCTGGTGGCTGTGCTTCGATCACTGCTGTACAGTAGTGCTCAGAGGTAGGTTGATGAAACAAACTCTGAAGACTTAATATCTTATGGATTATAAGAAACGTCCATAATAAGCAAGCCCTGCTTAGGGTGCAGTGGCTGCTCCAGCACAGTCTTGGTTGAAGTCCATAGTATCATCAGAATTCCTCTGGAAGTCCTCCTAAGCTGACCCCAACAGTGCTCCACAAATCGGATTAGTTTAAGATTCATCTTTTAAGGTACTATGAACATATTTTTCCTCTGTGTTTGCCATGGATACCAAGAGGAGAGAAACTATGGTTTATCCACCCAGATTTGCCCTGAATATTTTCTGGCACAAAGTAGGAGCACGCAAATGCATTGATAGCATAAAGAGGAACTAGATGCTAAATTGTGAAGTGAGATAAAACTCTGGTAATATAAAAGAATTTTACAGCTGCCATTTCTGATACTTTTCTTCCTAGTCCTCACTGGATCAATGCTTGCCATCGGTGAAGAGATTTTATTTTTTCCAGGAAAAGAAAAACACACATAAAAAAGAAAAGAAAGAAAAAAAAAGTTGTTGAATATATTAACAGATTTTGTAAAGTTCAAAAAGTGGGAACATATATCTGATAAAGTCATGTGACTTTAGATTTTCAAGCACTAAGATTTTGAGAATGAAAAAGGTTTTTTTTTCCCAGAAGAATAAGAATATGGTGGATCAGAGCATAGTTTACACTTTAAATAAACGGATGTGTGTGTGTGCATGTGTGTGTGTGTGTGTGTGTGTGTGCTTGTGTGTGTGTTTATTGTGTGTTGGGGGTGGGGGAGGGATATGTTGATTACAGAAGAGCAGATTTTCAACCAAAAGGAAGTACTCTAGGCATATCCCTAGAAAGAATACATAGAAAAGGGAAGAACAAAAAAGACCACAACATCACAAATGAAGGTTTCTACTTTCCCCAGTACATAAATAAGTTACAGTAGAGAAAAAAAATGTGTTTGTTCCAAAAGCATCTGAGATACCACCTCCTAATCCCTGCACAGCAACTAATGATGCTGTGGGTGTAATGGATTATTACATAATGTCACATGTCTCTAAAATAATCAAGGAAGTCTGAGGGTAAGCCAGTGGCACTAGAGTGTTCTTGTGTCAGATGAAGAGAAATAAAAACCTCAATGGCCTGATGGGTTGTCTCTAAAACAACTGGTTTGCATTCTGAAAACAAAGTCAATGTCATGAATGTTTGGGCGACTGTGAGAGAGACAGTGACACAGCAGTGTGTGCTGTGGGAATAAAGCCTGAAGAGTTGAGAACAGAGGGTTTCTCAAACCAAAATTCATTTTAAATAAAAAGAGTATCAGAGTTCCCTCCTCCAATTTTGTCTATTGATTCTTCTCAGTTCCTCCTGTTTCACCGCCATGTGTTTGGATCACAATGAAGGAAAAAGAGCAGGTGAAAAGGGAGAAACTTGAACGGACTGAGAAACCCCAAACTGAAATTTTTAAATAAGTGAAACTGACAATTGAGTGTATGTAATGAGATTCAGTTAGAAAAATACAATTTTCGTTTTCCATGTGATTAGGTGAAATTCACAGCACTAGAATAATTTCGAACTGTAGTAGAGAATCAAAAAATACAGAGGAAAACAGTTAAAACTCACTTTTTTTTTTTTTTTTTTTTGAGACAGAGTCTCACTCTGTCACCCAGGCTGGAGTGCAGTGGTGTGATCTCGGCTCACTGCAAGCTCCGCCTCCCAGCTTCACGCCATTCTCCCACCTCACCTTCCTGAGTAGCTGGGACTACAGGCGCCCCCCACCACGCCGGGCTAATTTTGTTTTTGTATTTTTAGTAGAGACGGGGTTTCACCATGTTAGCCAGGATGGTCTCGATCTCCTGACCTCGTTATCTGCCCGCCTCGGCCTCCCAAAGTGCTGGGATTACAGGCGTGAGCCACCGCGCCCGGCGAAAACTCACTTTTTAAACTGCCTCAATAAATCCTGAATCCCTTTTCTAATCCTTTGTGCTCCAGGATAAAATTCTTTATTATGGCCTTTCCTTTCCATCTCTCTCCTCCTCCCATGCTCATAACTTTTTGTTGTTGTTGTTTACTGGAAATTTTCACTCATTTTTATATCCAGAACCTGGCTCCTCTCTCTTCTTTCTGACACCAATAATTAACCTTTATCTCTAATATTTTCACCATTTCTCTACTCTCAAAATAAAGTCCCTCATATGAAATAAAATATTAAAGGAATGAAAATTTAGTTTTAACACAACTTAAACCAGTTAGTAATTAGTTTACATTTTTATTTTGGAACAATTTCAAATTTTGTACAAGTTGCAAAAATAAAATCTCCCTTGTACAGTTTTAAAAATTACTAGCTTATTTCCTTTATGATATTTCTCTCTCTCTCATATGTATATATTGTATGCATATGTGTGTATGTATGTTCAGCATGTGTATAATATGCATTTCTTTCTTGAATGTATGAGGCTAGTTTTCAGGAATTATTACATTTTAACCTTTAAATATTTAATTATCATTAGCTAAGAGTAAGAAGATTTTAAAAAATAGCTACAAGAAAATTATAAAGGGCTGGCACGGTGGCTCATGCCTGTAATCCCAGCACTTCGGGAGGCCTAAGTGGGTGGGTCATGAGGTCAGGAGTTCAAGATCAGCCTGACCAACATGGTGAAAACCCATCTCTACTAAAAATACAAAAAGGGAGGCATCTGACGGTTTGAATGAGATGAAGAAACTGGAGCCGGGTGAGGGCAGTGGACGCAAGAGCCGAAGATGGCAGTGAATGTATACTTAACGTCAGTGACCAGTGATAACCTAAGTCATCATGACGTGCTGGCCTGGATCAATGAGTCTCTGTAGTTGAATCTGACAAAGATCAAACAATTGTTCTCAATATCCATAAACTGGATATTGTCAGTTTATGGACATGCTGTTCCCTGGCTCCATTGACTTGAAGAAAGTAAAATTCCAGGCTAAGCTAGAACATGAGTACATCCAGAACTTCAAAATACTACAAGCAGGTTTTAAGAAGCTGGGTGTTGACAAAATAATTCCTGTCGACAAATCAGTAAAAGGAAAGTTTCAGGACAATTTTGAATTTGTTCAGTGGTTCAAGAAGTTTTTTGATGCAAACTATGATAGAAAAATCTATGACCCTGTGGCTGCCAGACAAGGTCAAGAAACTGCAGTGGCTCACTCCCTCCTTGCTCTAGCTCCGAATAAACCCAAGTTCTAGCATTGCAACTCCCCAGAGGCCCATCTCAACACAGAGAACTGCTGTGGCTCCTAAGACTGGCCCTGGCGTGGTGTGAAAGAACCCTGGTGTGGGCAATGGGAATGACGAGGCAGCTGAGTTGATGCGGCAGGTCAACATACTGAAATTTACTGTTGAAGACTTGGAGAAAGAAGGATTTCTACTTCGGAAAGCTACGGAACATTGAACTGATTTGCCAGGAGAATGAGGGGGAAAACAACCCTGTATTGCAGAGGACTGTAGACATTCTGTATGCCACAGATGAAGGCTTTGTGATACCTGATGAAGGCGGCACACAGGAGGAACAAGAAGAGTATTAACAGCCTGGACCAGCAGAGCAACATCCAAATTCTTCACTCCAAATCATGTGCTTAACTGTAAAATACTCCCTTTTATTATCCTTAGAGGACTCACTGGTTTCTTTTCATAAGCAAAAAGTACCTCTTCTTAAAGCGCACTTTGCAGACGTTTCACTCCTTTTCAAATAAGTTTGAATTAGGAGCGTTTACATTGTAGCAGAGCAGTATTAGCATCTAGTTGGCTCACCTGGGAAACAAAGAGGCTGACGTTGGGGCTTACCGTGTGGATGCGGGTCACACTGAGTGCTGGAGAAGGTGTTGTGTAATATGCTGAGGCGGCGACCTTAGTGGAGAAATGGAAAGACTGAATTGAATTTTAAGCTAATGTGAAATCAGAGAATGTTGTAATAAATAAATGCCTTAAGAGTATTTAAAATATGCTTCCATATTTCAAAATATAAAATGTAACATGACAGGGGATTTTGCATTTGATGTTGTATCTGGGAAGGAAGGACCAGGCCTTGGAACCTTTGGAACTTGCTGTCACAAGTCTTAGAGGGCTGCTTGAATCCTCATAGGCCTAGGCTTTGGTCTAAAAGGAACATTTAAAAAGTTGCCCTGTAAAGCCATTTGGTGCCATTGACCAATTGCATCCCTGCTAAAAAGCAAGAGGCATTGTTGACTGGATAATAGAGGTGAAGAGCTTGGTTTTCATTGAGCATTTCTCTATTTTTCCAGTTATCCCCAAAATTTCTATGTATTATATTTTTGGGGAAGTGAGGTGTTTCCAGTTTTTTTTGGTCTAAAAGCTACTTTTGGGAACTTGCCCACATCTCTGGGATTTGAATGGGGATTGTATCCCATTTTACTGTCTTTTGGTTTGCATTTACCATCTTTCTCTTCTCTGCTCCCCTTTCCCACTGGGGACTCCTCTTTGGCTCCTTGAAGTTTGCTGCTTAGAGATGGAAGTGAAGCATGCAGGTGACCATGCTGCAAGTTTTCTGGACCTCTGGCAAAGGGATTGGTCAATGAAGGCCATTGTTACCTTGGGATCTGCAAGACTGGGGTGTTTTCGGTATCTGCTGTCCACAGCTCTCCACTGTAATCTACATACTTTGCCAGTGCACTAATCTCTTTGGAGATAAAATTCATTAGTGTGTTACTAAATGTTAATTTTCTTTTGCAGAAAATACAGTACCATGTCTGAATTAATTATTAATATTTAAAATATTTCATTCTTTAACTTTCCCTCATTTGCTTTGCCCACAGTCTTTTCAGTTCATTTGTTTGGCAGTATTCTGCAAAATGTGTCTCACCCACTACTGAGATTGTTCAGCCCCTGATGTATTTATATTGATTTGTTTCTGGTGGTAGCTTGTCTTAAAATGTGTGTAGAAAGAAAGCATTTTCTGATAAAATTGTTGTGTAGTGCATGCTCTGTGTGGAATTCAGAGGAAAACCCAGATTCAGAGATTAACAATGCCCAAAAATGCAAGTAACTAGCCATTGTTCAAATGACAGTGGTGCTGTTTCTCTTTTGTGGCCTTTTAGACTTTTGTTGCCCTAAAATTACATTTTTGGGAACCCATTTTCCGCCTGGTCTTTCTTGACAGGGTTTTTTCTACTTTAAACAGTTTCTAAATAAAATTCTGTATTTCAAGAGCAAAAAGAAAAAAGAAAAAAAAATACAAAGGAAAAATTAGCTGGGCTTGGTGGTGCATGCCTGTAATCCTAGCTACTCAGGAGGCTGAGGCAGAAGAATCGTCTGAACCTGGGAGGCAGAGGTTGCAGTGAGTGGAGATTGCGCCACTGCACCCCAGGCTGGGTGACAGAGTGAGAGACTCCATTTCAAAAAAAAAAAAAAAAATTATACATACAAAAAGTTTAACAGTAATATAATACTTTATTCTAATCTTCAGTCCTCTTTCCAGTTTACTCCATGATGCCAATAATGTTCTGTATAGGGATTATTTTTCAGTATTGGATCCAGGCCCAAATCCCATAATGAATAAAGTTTACATATCTCTCTAGTCTTCTTTAATCTCGGACAGCTTCTCAGCCTTTCTTTGACTTTGACTTTCCTGACATTGACATTTGTTGAAGAATACAAATCAGTTATTTTATAGACTCTCTCTCAGTTCAGATTTGTCTGATATTTCCTTAAGATTAGATTCAGGTTATACATTTTTGGTTGGCACACTACTTAAGTGATGCTACGTCCTTCTCAAGGCATCAAAATGGAGGCCTAAAATGTCCAATTGCAGTTTATTGATGATGTCAACTTTGATCAGTTGGTTAAAATATCATCATATCCACTTCGTAATTACTATTTTTCTTTTGTAATTATTAACAAGTATGAAAAGATGTCCTTTGAGAATATGTAAGTATTCTGTTTCTCATCAAATGCCGTCTAGTTAATTAAACATGTATTGAGGTGGGCAGATCACCTGAGGTCAGGAGTTCGATTCCAGCCTGACCAAAATTGTGACACCCCATCTCTATTAAAAATATAAAAAAAATTAGCTGAGCATAGTGGTGCACGCCTGTAGTCCCAGCTACTTGGGAGGCTGAGGCAAGAGAATCACTTGAACCCAGGAGACAGAGGTTGCAGTGAGCTGAGATCATGCCATTGCACTCCAGCCTGGGTGACAAGAGCGAAACTCAGTCTCAAAAAAAAAAAAAAAGTATTGATGATTCTTACCAGAATTAATTTTTAATATGTTGGCTATAAAAAATTACTGTATCTAACCATATTATTTCATCTATATTTATCAGCTGATATTTTACTGAAATGAAGAATTTTTCTTCTCCACTATTTATACTCTTATTTATTTATATACCTATGCACATTTATATACATGTATGCATGTATTTATTTTCCACATACATTTCATGGAGTCCTATTTTATTCAATGAGACTTCATATCTTTCTATATTGTGATGCCAAATTGCACCAATTTTGCTAGTTGAAGCTCTGCCAACCTGAATTATCTTATATTTTGACATATAACCATAATTATTTTTAAACATCGCTTTCTTTTCTGGTATAGCAAGTTGTTTCAATTTCATCTTCTAATTTCCCTGTCCCAGACCCGGAAGCAGTCATTTTTCCAAGTATTCTTGGTTGCTTTTAGTGGTTAATGGTATTTAGAAACTGCATTAGCGATTAAATGCTGTCTAACAAGTTTCCCCAAAGCTTAATGACTTAAAGCAATACTAAGTATTTATTATCTCTTACAGTTGCTATGGGTCAGAAATTCAAGAGTGGCTTGGCTGAATGGCTCTGGCTAGGGTTTCTTATGAATTTTCTCAGTCAGGTGTCCACTGGATCCACAGTGATCTGAAGTCTGCATGGATCACTCACATGGCTGGCATGTTGGAGGGAGGGCTTTATTTCTCTCCAGTATGGGCATCTCCCAAGAATGGCTGAGTGTTATCATGATAGTGTGGCTGGCTTTCCCCAGAGTGAATGTTTCAAGGAAACAAGATAGAAATGTTATCAGCTCCCTGGATTCTTGTAATCTCCCAGAGCAGAAATCAAGAGAGGTTACCAGATAGAGCAACAAAGAGAAAATTTATTTAGCTTGTGCACAAGGGAACCAACACTGTGTGTTGGGTTAGTTTTATAGAGTCTTTCTATAGGGAAGGGTTTCATTAGGGCAGGTATAGAAGAGGTTTCTCTAGTGCTTGTGCAGTAATTCAACATGCTTCTTCATAGACAGCATATAATATTAGCATTGTAATCTCCTCCCCTGGGTGTGAGTTTTAGCATTAAAATGAGGAAGGGGTAACTCGAAGTTGAAGTCTAACTGCACATGTGGGACCCCAGGGGAGTCCATAGCCCCCTAAAGCAGCACTTGTGGTTAATAACTTCTTGGGTATTTTGTTGCTGAATGGCTGGAAGTTAGGTAAGCCTACAGCTTGATTAAGAGGCTTTTGTTCTTTTATTCTAGACCACATCGAAACAGAAAAATGGTCAGCCTGCGTGTCTCAAAAGTGTCAATATTTTTTACGTCATAGCTTTGGGAGTTACTAGTCACTTCTCATATCTCTTAGCCAGGTGATCCCTGGTTCAGTGTGAACATGAACTGCATAAAGGTAATGGTACCAGAAAGTAAGAATCACTGGGGTCAATCTTGGATGGTGAGTTCCACAGAAATCCCAAGATTCGCTGGCATTATGCATGCTCATTTCTTCTGGTACACTATTGCTCCTGGGCCTTTTAAGTGAACAGAGCTATATACATACATGCAGATAGATACAGAAATCATAGATAGAAAGTTAGATACATAGATGATAGATAGATATGAATTGTTAACCTAAATAACAAACAGAGAGGCTCTCCAAAAGAAAAATATGTTTATTCTGGAAGAGGGCACTGCAATGGAAGTACAAGTGCCATAGTAAACTGTGTATGTATTCAGGGAGGTAAAAGAATACAGACTTTTAAAGAAAAAACATAAAGAGGACTAAATAATTGCTTTCAGATAATTACCTTTGGCTAAATAGATCAATTACAAAGGTGGTGCCACTCTGAGGTTACACAAGCAATTGCTTGGCATACGTCCTTGGAGAAGTATTTTTTATGTAAGTCTGCAATTATCTTTGTGCAAGGTTGTGATTTTTACAGTGTTTTGTGATAGCTTTTGTTATCAGACACACAAGCATAAGAACACTGTCTTTTTAAATTATACTTTAAATTCTGGGGTACAAGTGCACAACGTGTAGGTTTGATACACAAGTATACATGTGCCATGTTGGTTTGCTGCACCCATCAACTCATCATTTACATTTGGTATTTCTCCTAATGCTATCCCTCCCCCAGGCCCACACCCCCTGACAGGCCCAGGTGTGTGATGTTCCCTGTCCTGTGTCCAAGTGTTCTCACTGTTCAATTCCCACCTATGAGTGAGAACATGCGGTATTTGGTTTTCTGTCTTTGTGATAATTTGCTGAAAATGATGGTTTCCAGCTTCATCCATGTCCCTGCAAAGGACATGAACTCATCCTTTTTATGGCTGCATAGTATTCCATGGTGCATATGTGCCACATTTTCTTAATCTAGTCTATCATTGATGGACATCTGGGTTGGTTTGCTATCGTGAATAGTGTTGCAATAAACATGTGTGTGCATGTGTCTTTATAGTAGCATGATTTATAATCCTTTGGGTATATAACCAGTAATGGGATTGCTGGGTCAAATAGCATTTCTAGGTTTAGATCCTTGAGGAATTGCCACACTGTCTTCCACAATGGGTGAACTAATTTACACTCACACCAACAGTGTGAAAGCATTCCTATTTCTCCACATCCTCTACAGCATCTGTTGTTTCCTGACCTTTTAATGATTGCCATTCTAATTGGCATGAGATGGTATCTCATTGTGGTTTTGATTTGCATTGCTCTGTGACCAGTGATGATGAGCATTTTTTCATGTGTCTGTTGGCTACATAAATGTCTTCTTTTGAGAAGTGTCTATTCATGTACTTTGTCCACATTTTGATGGGGTTGTTTGTTTTTTTTCTTGTAAATTTGTTTGAGTTATTTGTAGATTCTGGATATCAGCCCTTTGTCAGATGGGTAGATTGCAAAAATTTTCTCCCATTCTGTAGGTTGCCTGTTCACTCTGATGGTAGTTTCTTTTGCTGTGCAGAAGCTATTTAGTTTAATTAGATCCCGTTTGTCTATTTTAGCTTTTGTTGCCATTGCTTTTGGTGTTTTAGTCATGAAGTCCTTGCCCATGCCTATGTCCTGAATGGTACTGCCTTGGTTTTCTTCTAGGGTTTTTATCGTTTTAGGTCTAACATTTATGTCTTTAATCCATCTTGAATTAGTTTCTGTATAAGGTGTAGGGAAGGGATCTAGTTTCGGCTTTCTGCATATGGCTAGCCAGTTTTCCCAGCACCATTTATTAATTAGGGAATCCTTTCCCCATTTCTTGTTTTTGTCAGGTTTGTCAAAGATCAGATGGTTGTAGATGTGTGGAGTTATTTCTGAGGGCTCTGTTCTGTTCCATTGGTCTATATATCTGTTTTGGTACCAGTACCACACTGTTTTGGTTACTGTAAACGTGTAGTATAGTTTGAAGCCAGGTAGCGTGATGCCTCCTGCTTTGTTATTTTTGCTTAGGATTGTCTTGGTAATGTGGGCTCTTTTTTGGTTCCATATGAACCTTAAAGTAGTTTTTTCCAATTCTGTGAAGAAAGTCATTGGTAGCTTGATGGGGATGGCACTGAATCTATGAATTACCTTGGGCAGTAAGGCCATTTTCACTATATTGATTCTTGCTATCCATGAGCATGGAATGTTCTTCCAATTGTTTGTGTCCCCTTTTATTTCATTGAGCAGTGGTTTGTAGTTCTCCTTGAAGAGGTTCTTCACGTCCTTCACGTCCCTTGTAAGTTGGATTCCTAGTTATTTTCTTCTCTTTGTAGCAGTTGTGAAAGAGAGTTCACTCATGATTTGGCTCTCTGGTTGTCTGTTATTTGTGTATAGGAATGCTTGTGATTTTTGCACATTGATTTTGTATCCTGAGACTGCTGAAGTTGCTTATCAGCTTAAGGAGATTTTGGGCTGAGACGATGGGGTTTTCTAACTATACAATCATGTCATCTGCAAACAGGGAAAATTTGACTTCCTCTTTTCCTAATTGAATACCCTTTATTTCTTTCTCTTGCCTGATTGCCCTGGCCAGCACTTCCAACACTATGTTGAATAGGAGTGGTGAAAGAGGGCATCTTTGTCTTGTGTTGGTTTTCAAGGGGAATGCTTCCAGTTTTTGCCCTTTTAGTATGATATTGGCTGTGGGTTTGTCATAAATAGCTCTTATTATTTTGAGATACATTTCATCAATACCTAATTTATTGAGAGTTTTTAGCATGAAGGGCTGTTGAATTTTGTCGAAGGCCCTTTCTGCATCTATTGAGATAATCATGTGGTTTTTGTCATTGGTTCTGTTTATGTGATTGATTATGTTTATTGATTTGAATATGTTTAACCAGCCTTGCATCCTGGGATGAAGCCGACTTAATCGTGGTGGATAAGCTTTTTGATGTGCTGCTAGATTTGGTTTGCCAGTATTTTATTGAGGATTTTCACATTGAAGTTCATCAGGTATATTGGTCTAAAATTCTCTTTTGTTGTTGTGTCTCTGCCAGGCCTTGGTATCAGGAAGATGCTGGCCTCATAAAATGAGTTAGGGAGGATTCCCTCTTTTTCTATTGATTGGAATAGTTTCAGAAGGAATGGTACCAGGACCTCTTTGTACCTCCAGTAGAATTTGGCTATGAATCCGTCTGACCCTGGGCTTTTTTGGTTGATAGGCTATTAATTACTGCCTCAATTTCAGAGCCTGTTATTGGTCTATTCAGAGATTCAACTTCTTCCTGGTTTAGTTTTGGGATGGTGTATGTGTCCAGGAATTTATCCATTTCTTCTAGATTTTCTAGTTTATTTGCTTAGAGTTGTTTATAGTATTATCTGATGGTAGTTTGTATTCCTGTGGGATCAGTGGTGATATCCCCTTTATCGTTTTTTATTGCATCTATTTGATTCTTCTCTCTTTTCTTCTTTATTAGACTTGCTAGTGGTCTATCAATTTTGTTGATCTTTTCAAAAAACCAGCTCCTGGATTCATTGATTTTTTGAAGGGTTTTTTGTGTCTCTTCTCCTTCAGTTCTGCTCTGATCTTAGTTATTTCTTGCCTTCTGCTAGCTTTTGAATGTGTTTGCTCTTGCTTCTCTAGTTCTTTTAATTTTGATGTTAGGGTGTCAATTTTAGATCTTTCCTGCTTTCTCTTGTGGGAATTTAATGCTATAAATTTTCCTCCATACCCCACTTTAAATGTGTCCCAGAGATTCCGGTACCTTGTGTCTTTGTTCTTATTGATTTCAAATAACATCTTTATTTCTGCCTTCATTTCATTATTTACCAAGTAGTCATTCAGGAACGGGTTGTTCAGTTTCCACGTAGTTGTGCGGTTTTGAGTGAGTTTCCTAATCCTGAGTTCTAATTTGATTGGACTGTGGTCTGAGAGTTTGTTGTGATTTCTCTTCTTTTACATTTGCTGAGGAGTGCTTTACTTCCAATTATGTGGTCAATTTTAGAACACATGAGATGTGGTGCTGAGAAGGATGTATATTCTATTGATTTGGGGTGGAGAGTTCTGTAGATGTCTATTCGGTCTGCTTGGTGCCGAGCTGAGTTCAAGTCCTGGATATCCTTATTAACCTTCTGTCTCGTTGATCTGTCTAATATTGACAGTGGAGTGTTAAAATCTCCCATTATTATTGTGTAGGACTCTAAGTCTCTCTTTAGGTCTCTAAGAACTTGCTTTATGAATATGGGTGCTCCTGTATATATATTTAGGTGCATATATATTTAGGATAGTTAGCTCTTCTTGTTGAATTGATCCCTTTACCATTATGTAATGGCCTTCTTTGTCTCTTTTGATCTTTGTTGGTTTGAAGTCTATTTTATCAGAGGCTTGGATTGCAACCTCTGCTTTTGTTTGGTTTCCATTTGCTTGATAGATCGTCCTCCATTCCTTTATTTTGAGCCTATGTGTGACTCTGCACGTGAGATGGGTTTCCTGAATACAGCACACTGATTTGCCTTGACTCTTTATCCAATTTGCCAGTCTGTATCTTTTCATTGGGACATTTAGCCAATTTACATTTAGGGTTAATATTGTTATGTTTGAATTTGATACTGTCATTATGATATTAGCTAGTTATTTTGCTCGTTAATTGATGCAGTTTCTTCATAGCATCGATGGTCTTTACAATTTGGCATGTTTTTGCAGTGGCTGGTACTGGTTGTTTCTTTCCAAGTTTACTGCTTCCTTCAGGGGCTCTTGTAAGGCAGGCCTGGCATTGACAAAATCTCTCTTTCATAGCCGTTCCCAGCTCTGTTTATCAGGTTTTCTTCCTCACATGTATGTGTGCATATGTGTATGCATGTGTGTATATAAATACTTGAAATTATAAAATAATGAGTTTGAATACAAGTATATTCATCCAATAAATCCTTCAACAGGCCTAAAATGGCTTCACACCTTCTATGCTCATTCATACTAGGAAAAGTTCAAGATTTGTTTATTGTTCTGTTTTTCTTTAGTCTGAGAGTATACAGTCAAAGCAATCTATCCAAAATGTAATAAGATATCTTCTTTTCAATTTGAAAATCTCTACCTTTAATGTGGTTTGAAAAACATTTGGATTCATTTGTTTTTATTTATATTAGGTTTTTATTTTTCATCTTGTTCATATAATTGAAGATATATATTATTAAAAATTGATTTGGATAGTCAAAATTTCACTCAGAGAAGTGTTACTCCTCACCTATCTCTTTCAACCACTTTCTCCCCTCCACCTAACCCCTGTAGATTACTGAAGTTCCAATGTACACCTAAGAAACTTCATTGGAAACCCAAGCCAGAATTGCTGAACCAAGCCCCCTAAAATTCCTGACCCACAAAAACTATAAGAAATAACACGTGTGTTATTGTTTTAAACTACCAAGTTTTGGAGTGACTTGTTACATGGCAACTGATCACCAACATAGATTTAGAATACCATTAAACACTACAAAAAAAACTAGGAATTTTTCAAAAACTGACTAATTCCAGGTTTGGGACAGGGAAATTACAAATCAAGACAGAAATATCTTGCTTGATGTTGCAGAAAGTGAGTAAAATGATGGTGAGAGTGTGTTGAAAGGTTAGAGAAACCACCTTGAAGTCCACAAGTCAAATAGGCACAATTTGAGCATGAAAATATATAAAGACGTTAATGAATTTTATCACATTGCATAAAGTAAGACTCTGTGAGTCTCTATTGAAGATGAACACAGGTGGCCTCAATTTACAATGGTTAGAATTAACAATATTTTGAATTTATAATTGTGCAAAAGTTATATGCATTCAGTAGAAATTATATTTCATGTACCCATATAACTATTCTGTTTTTTACTTTCAGCAGAGTATTCAATAAATTACATGAGATATTCAACACTTTATTATAAAGTAGTGTTTTTTATTTTATTATAAAAATTGTTTCACTTTATTATAAAATAGTCTTCGCATTAGTTGATTTCACTAAATTGTAGGATAATGTAATTGTTTAGAGACTGTTTATGTACTCTAGGCTAAGCTATGATGTTCAGTGTTTATGTGTAATAAATGCATTTTGAACTTTTGATATTTTCAATTTATGAGGGATTTGTTAGAACATAACCCCATTGTAAGTCGAGGAGCATATAGACATACACACGTACAAAATAAATGAATAAATTAATTAGGAAGAAGGAAAATTATTTCAATAGGCTATCAATTAATAAATACAGTAGAAACTATAAAGTTAGAAAATTTCCTTTTACAACAAACATATAAAAATTGTTTCCACCAAGAATCATTACTAAAGGCTTAATCAGTAGGAGAGGTCATTTAATGAAGAACAGAGTACTTATGCTTTGTCAAAGGATTGTGCCTTGAATTCATTATTAACTACAAAAGAAAAAATAGTGATTGTGAAGTGAATAAAATAAAAAATACTTTTAACATGCTGATAAAAATTAGCATCATCAATAATTTGCAAACAAAGATCATATACCTCTGTTTTGATGCCCAGAGAACACAGCAGCTCTTAAGAAGTGTGTCAGCCAAAAATGTTTAATGAGTATGTACAAAATAATCAGATACTTGTATGCTTTCTTATTTCTTCTTCTTTCTTACCGAAAATATTGTGCATACCTACATATGTATATAATCTTTTTCACCCTTCAATTGTTAACTTACTGTATCTGAAATTAACTTATCAGTAAATAGGGATCTTTCCTTTGTGCAGTTACATAATACTCCTTTCTGATCACAGTAAGCTGTATTTTACTCAATTGCCTATGTTTGTCATGTAGGTACTTTTCAATGGTTTAGAAATTCAATAATGTTGCAATCTATAAACTTGTGCAGATTTATTTTTATTTTTATTTTCTGGAAGTTTATCTTTATAATAAATCTTAATATTTTAGTATTATACCAGAAAACACTAACTTTTTTCTTTTGTCTATTCACTAGGCCATTATTTAGTGAGTTATTTCTATAAATCAAACAATATATACCATACTGACATAACAAAGATGAATAAGAAAGATATCATTCCATGAAGCAGCTCTCAGTCTAATGGAGGACCTAGATCCACAAGCAGAAAACTAGAATGGATAATAGGGAGATTTCCTTAGCTAAAATGTAAGATTATATATTTTTTAAGAAAAATTAGGATAGATGGTGCAAAATAGAATACACAAACTTTAAGGTATGTGGTAAGCTATTATTCTTTGCTTATTAGGAGTATATTGTTCAAAAGATTTGAAAAGCACTACAAAATGGGGGTAACAATTGTGTTACGCAGGGAGCTGAGATAATCGGTTTTGAATTTTTTATAAAAATTTTGATTGAACAAGTATAATAAAGAAGCTATGCCAATCAGTAAGATCAAATAGGACCTTTGCCATATTCTGCGATATAGATAATGAAGACTTAAATTACAGCAGTGAGTATAAAAATGAAAAAAGGAGTATAGCTTTGAGAAAAAATTTATGAGATACAAGACATAAAGCTTGGTAATTAATTAGATGTGGTGGATATGGAAGATGGTAAAGTCAAAGGTGCAATTCTAGATTTCCATATTGGGTGACTGGCTCAATAACAATGCTGAACATTGGCATGGAAATTACCAGAAGGTATTAGATTTAATGGATAATATATAAATTGATTTCGGGCTTACTGAATTTGAAGCATTGGTATGTTCATTCTGCTGGAGATGCCCAGAATCCTTTAAGATTTGAGAGGCTCAAGCAAGTTTACAGAGTAAATTAAAATAAAGAGACTTTTGGGAATTCAAAGAGACTCCAAATGAATGATGCTTCAAGGTCTAGAGATAACAGAGAATAAGAATCAAGAGTGTAAGGGAAATGATTGTCTTTGAGGAGAAGAAAGAAGAGATAACTCATTCTTAGAATCCGGAAGCAAAGCCAAATTCTGACTTTATCTCTTGTAAAATTGCAGAGTATTGTGCTCTAGCCATATTTTATAGATGAGGAATCTCAAAGATAACCTAAAAGTTACACTAATAATAATTAGCTAACACAAGAATTAAATCTAGGTATGTAAAGTGTTCTTATTTCTCTTTTTATTACAACATACTTGCTCTCTAAGAAGACATGGCCTGAGGAAAATTTTTAGTTATTTCCCTGCTAAGATTTATGTTAAACTATTGCAATAGCGGAAATTAATCGCTTCAGTCACTCCCCACTTACTGACCTCAATATATACCATTTTATCATTGTTTTAGATAAAAATAATTGTATGTGACTATAAAAATTGGGCTTCATCTATATTTATGCCCATAAAAGAATGTTTCTGGGTTTCCCAAGGCAGGGGTTTAGCCACTTCAAAAGAAGTTCAAGAACTGAGCTCTGGATATTCCAATGCTAAAAGCTGGTGAGATTGGGAAAAACTACAAGCAGTCAAGAAGTAGAAAGAAAATAAAGGATTTGTGTGCGTGTGTGTGTGTGTGTGTGTGTAAGCACATACAGTATCACAAAGGGTAGAAGAGATAATCTGCATCAGTTGTATTGCCATGTCAAGTTAAATGAGAGGCGTAAATTGACCTTGACTTATTAAGGTTCTGGCCATTGTTAATCCTGATAAGAGCAGTGTGGAGTGCTGGAGACCAACCTGAATGGAGTTAGTTTAAGACAGCAGAGGATACGAATACCTCAAGTTTACATGTTGATTTCTTTTGTTGTTATTGCTTGTTTGTTAGAGAATTATTGCTATAAGTGACAGCAGATAAAATGTGGGTGGTAACTGAAAAAGGATATGAGCTCAGGAAAAGGATTTGTTTATTACATTTTTAAGATGGAAAAATATTAGTATGATTATGTGCAGGTGGAGTGGATCAAACAGTAAGAGAGAGTGCAAGTGTTACTGAAATAATGGGCTGGATTCAGGTGAGAGGATTTGAGATATAATGCATAAACAGATGAGTTGGTCTTAGACAAAAGTACAAAGTGTAAATCTATACTAATAAAGTGGAGTATGGGAACAAATCAAAAGAGTGGTTGTTGGTGAATATTTTTTCCTCCTAGTCATTTATATTTTCTTAGTAAAATAAAAATGTCATTTTCTATCCATGAGAATAAAGTTGTGGAGGTTTAGACGAGAAAACTGGAAATTTAATATCCATAAGCTTGGGTAAGTGAATGGATAAAGATAATGTAGTATGAATGTCAGAAAGCATTAAGGGTCTAATTGATATGAGTGTTAGTAACTCATATCAACCAGTGAGATCAGTTGGTATGGTTGCATGCGTAGATGCCAACCCAGCCGATCTTTAGCAGGATTGGGTATTTTCCATGAGTATCTCAGAAATGGAAATCAAGCAAAATTATTGAGATCATAAAATAAGGAGAGATTGCATTGCTGAAGTATGGAATTTAAGTTGGATAGCAAGTGAAGTGAGAGCAAGAAGTGGATGAGAGGCCATGAAGAGGAAAAATAATTATTGATCTAAAATTCTTAGGAGGATAAAGAAATTATTAGTGTCTGGGTAGAGTTATGTGGATGAAAGAGGTAGAATGGAGTTGAAATCTTGAATTTCGGATTATGGAGGGTCTAAAGTTATTGTTAATGATATATTTTAGAGTTTGGGCTTGGAAAGTGAGATGTTGAGGTAGGATAGGAGATAAGATAAATAGAAAAGAAGTGAAGCAACTGAAAGTCCAGGTACTGAAAGAATGACCTATGAGAATACTGCCCTTGCCAAAAACATGGCAAGAACAAATTAGAGAGACAGTGGACCAGCAAAAATCTTCAAGAAGTGATTGAGAGTGACCTTGAGATTGGCAAATCACTGAAATGAGGAGCCATATGTATGATATACTCCTGAAACTCTGAGACTCAATACTGCCTGCTCTTTGGAGGAAAAGGGAAAAATGGTCCGAAAATGGGCATGAAGTTCAAGAAAAACACCTAGCCTCTCTTTAAGGTGAATCACGGAAAAGAATATCACCATGAGCATTTTGGAGATTTCATATGAAGCCAAGTCCTGTGGAAGAAAGCTGTATTAGAGCAAGAAGGCAAAAAGAATCTTTAGGGAAATAATTGAGCCTCAGGAGATTTTGCTGATAACGGCATGTTCCAGATGGAAAAACTCAGGAGTTGTTCAAGGGTAGATAAAAGAGTTCAAAGAGGGTTTGTACACAGCTGTGTAAAAGAATAAAATATAAGAATTGAAAATAACCTAACAATCCCAGGGTTCAGATGGTGACTGACTTGAACAGGAATCAGGGCATAATGAAGTTGGCCTTCATGATGTCTAGGCAAGGACTGATGGGGAACCTGTGGGCCGGGGTGTGGGGGCAGGGAGAAATCTCCACTTGGCAATGGGGTGAGGAGGCTTGAGCAGCAGCCAAGGTAGACAGCACTCTCTCTGAGCTGCTGACTGTGACACTGCTGATTTGAATTTGAGTTCAGTTTTCAGAAGGTATTGCCAGGTGTTTTTTTCTTTTTCTTCTGATTTTGTCAAATTATCTTCCTATGATTTCTAGTATTCTCTTAAATATCTAAAATATTTGTTGACTTCCTTGCTTTTTTGTTTTCAATTTTTTAAAAAAATTCTGTCTATATTGTCTTCATATATTACTGAGAGTATTCATAGAAAAGTCTCTTATATTTCCAGTGACAAAAACACCACTTTGAAAGGTAGAAATAAAATAGAGTGAATGTTTTGCATGGTGGTGACATTTTACATGAAATAGATAGGTAACATTTTGTAATTTACAATGCACTGTCATTGTAAATTACAAGATTCTCATTTGAGTCTCACAGAAAACTCTCTTAAGAAGGTAACATTAACATTTATCTCCATTTTACAAATGAGAAAATAGATTCAAAGAAGCTAATTATTTTGCCCAACATTACAACACTAATACACACTAGACTGAGGATTCTACATAAATTTTCTTTCCTAGTTAATTATGAATTATCTTACTCTCCTGGATTTTATAAGGGGCAGTCTAAAGGCTTTGATAAAGAAAGCCGATGATGTCACAGATTTGGGTCACCATTAACAACCCTGAGAGTGTCAGGGAATGTGCCACATTTTTTGTTTGCATAGAAGAAACTTAGAATGTACTATGACTGTAGCTGTGAGGTGACTTCCAAGAAGTATTGTATAATATCACTGTAATTACCTGCCTTCTCATTTTACTCGTGATGTTCTCACTGCCTGAGATGTTTTCAATAGTCAAAACCTTGCTCGAATGGTTATCATAAATTCTTCTTCCTCAATAAAATACATCTGAATCCGTAAATAGACTATAACCTCTTTTTTAATCCCCTAAGAGTTATGTTTATACATTTACTCTGTCACTGCATACGTATCCTATCATATACAATAGCAAGTAATCATGTAAGCATTCACCTATAAAGTGTAGATAAGTGTAACTAGTGTAGATTAAAATGTTTAAAAATGGGATAAGGTACATATGATTTTAAAATACACTATGATTTTAGGAATAAAAGGAAGGTGAACAAAAGTGTTTTCTACAAAATCCTGTTTACATATAATTTATATGCTATTGTTAGTGTGAAGAACACATGGCAGAGCATCATGGTGAGAAATTTGTGTGCTAGCATGGGACCTGTGTTGAAACCCAGAGCTTCACTACTTACTTACTTTATGATCTTGGGCAAAGGGCAAGCTCTTTAACTTATCTCTGTCACAAAGTCCCTATCTATAAAGTGGGGACAGTTAACAATCCTGCTTCATAGAGTTGTTCATTGTTCAACACATCTTTATTGTGGGTCAAGTACTGGTCTAGAGGCAGATTAAATGAACTGACACTTGTACATCACTTAGAAAAGCACACGCTATCTAGTGAATCCTCCATAAATGTTAGATTTATTTTTCCGTTAATTTGTTGAGAGAAATTCCTTGAATATAGGCGACAGCAAAACATAGGCATTGAAATTCAAATTAATTATAATTTAAAATCATATCAAACAGAATTGTAAACTCTCTAAAAAGCAGTGTGTCAAATGACTCTTATATTCTCCAATGGTCTTTTAAGAACAGAATAGGTCTAGTCTCTATGAAAACCCCGCAAAAAAATATACCTGCTTTGCCCAATATCTTTACCTTATGTAAGAAACCAATTAGGAATTATATAAAACATGCAGGACTTGTAATCCAACTTAAAAATATACTGTTAATGCATAAACCAGGATTCATATGAAGTACTTAAATATTAAAGAAAGTCAAAATCCTTACTGACAGTGTCTGACTTTTTTGCTTATCTATTTCTAAAATACATCTTGCCTATCAGCCAAAGCTTTAATCACTTTCTCATTTCAGATATTGAAAGTGAGATTCCATTAAATCAAGTAAAGGTCATCTTTCTTTGAAATATAGATTATTCACCTGCACTCTTTAAAGAGGCATGGATTGGAGAGCAAACTCAATAGAAGTCCCTTTCTCCCCACTCTTCAAAGTAATAAGTAAGTAACCAAACGGATTAAGGATGATTATGTTCAGCTCTCAAGAACTGGGTTCCAAACCAGATATAAAATGCAATTCCAGCACTGAAAAGTAGGGTCTGCTTGTTGAAAAAGAAAGGACATATTCGGCTGCTCTGGGTTTCTTTTGAAGTACTTGTGAAATACATTCAGGTTAAAGCAGCAACAGAAGCAGCACAAGATAAATAGGACTGGGTAATTCATCTCAAAATTTTCCCAGAGACGCAAATTGTTGGTGGATAGAAACCTAAAGTTCCAAAGCAGATGTGTAGCATTTCTTTGCTCTAAGGTCCCCATTTGCTTCACTAAGTAGTTTAGGAACTCTCTAGAAAAAACTTATCCCTAAGGGAAATGGGGGTCTTCTAATGCATGTATGTTTCTTTTAAAAGAGAATTATTTCAATTTTTATAAGGGATCTAAGATGGTTTCTTTTCATGCCTAATTGCTGATAGTAATGCTCCTTACATGGGAACCATCAGATATTTCACAGACATGCTTAAGTAGTCATTAATTATTTACACATAAATGCTGGAAAAATTAATTTAGCAAAGAGATATTTTCATTTACAAAGCATCTGACAGAGAAATATGTCCATTAAGAGACTAGCCTCCCCACAGCGTATTTAAATCCCGCTTTGCAACTAGAACATTTGACCAAGTCTTCCTAAGACCTTTGAACCCAATTGTTTCCCTTCACACAGTATTCAGTGTATTTTTCTGCTTCTCATATAGCAGCCCTTTAAAATACACTTCCTTGCTTTTGTTTTTTTTTTATTTTTTTAATCAGCCTTGACAAATTTATTATGTTTCTAGAATTAATAACTCAGCTGCCTTGTTTAATAAAGTATAAGTATTTCTGATTTCCAACCATTACCATCCCTTGGTGAGTATAAAACGGCATGGTGGCCTTCTTTCCTTGAATTCTCATTGAAGGTGCACCAGATCTACTCCCGCAACCCTCCCTCCCGGTAGGACATCAAGATTGCTTCATCCATACTGGACAGGTCCCGGGGTGAAGAATTCCTGCTGGATGTAGTCCTCGAGCATTTGCACACACCGGATGTCAGGAAGGAACTTAGAATTTGGGTGGGGTGTTTATTCAGAAGTTGGTGATGTGAAGTGTATAAAACAGACACCAGATCAAGAATTTTGCAGGGAGGGTATGTTGGGGACCTGAGAAGAAGAGACTAAGAAAACAGCAGGGTGTCTAAACCAAAGGTTCATTTGTACATATTTTCATTGTTAATTATGCATACTTCAGAAAAATTTTAAAATCCCTAAATATCGGTATGTAAAACAGTTCCAGTATGATAATTCTTTTTTAAAAAATTCTTACCTGATATGCCTGATTGCCATGCAACAAGATTGGGCTTACGACTCATTTTATATGTCAGATTTATTTAGTAAATTTTATTTATAGTCAAAGCTGAGCTCACCCTATTGCTCTTATAAAATGGTCGTGAGTTCACAGCAAATGAATGGGCCTTTATTACTGGGTAATTTAGTTTCATTTTAAGATATGAAATTTGCTCTGGTGTTGAAGAAGTAGGTAGATGGGAGCAGGATTGTACGTGAAATGACTGCATTGTAAAATGACTCGGCATATAACTAGTAGTGAGCTAGAACAACAGAGAAATAGAGCATTTTTTCATTTCACAGGGATCAGTAATTTTAACCATGAGAAAAAAAAATAATTAGTGAAAAAAAAAAAAACTAAGTCGTTTTTTAAAGTCCATTAGAATATAGTCGACTTGGCTGTTTTATTATTTACTAGGTTTATATAAACTTTTATGCATAACTCTCTTGCTATTATAATGTAAATTAAGTACTTTGCCCTGGTTATTATAGTTGAACTATAAAATTGCATAGAATAGCTGTACAGTTGTATTATGAAATAATAATTAAGTGATATTATTTTTTAAAAAAACTATTTTCGTGGCTAGTAAAGTATCTCTTCAGAGAATAACTGAACAGTTTTCACTTTCATGATTGCAACTAAAAATGGAAGAAGCTCCTAGCAGTCTTTAAGATTTTATAAATATTTAAGGTAGAGAATGTAAATGTTTATTGTATGTATTATTTTCTGGCTGTAGAGTCACAACTCTTCAGCATCCACACTGCATAAGCAATGTGCAAAGAGTTAGTAAACAGACTTATATAGAGAAAAATCTTTAACACACTATGAGGCCAGAAAAATTTACAGTGCTTAGAATTAATTCCCTGATGAATACTTATATTTTACTCTTAATCACTTGTAGCAGGTAAGAGGAACAGCATTTTGTAAGCCAAGTAGGAACGCATATCTTTTTATAAAGTGTGTCCATTACTCTCATTTCATGTATCAAAAGCAATGTATTAGCAAGTTACTTCAGCATGCAGGAAATGGAATTCATTGCTGATAAAATGAAGTCTGGAGACTATCCATGTTTCACAATTCAATCACTTACCTTGAAAATGAAGACTGTGAACAGAGTCAGTTATTGCACTGTGAGTGAAAAGAAAGAAGTGACTCATTTCATTTTGCTTACTTCCACCACTGACACAGCATCAAAATTGCTCTCCTATTTAGACTCTTTCTCCTCACTCCTTTTTTTTCACTGAGTTAATAACATGCCCAATTTCTTGGAGTCTAAATAGGCTACAAGATATATAAATACAAAAAAAAATCATTATAAACCTTTAACTAGTTAGTAGGATGCCAGGTGTACCAACACAGAAAAATACTGTTTTATGTTATATTCTTAAATATACAGATAGACCTGAAAAGGCACTCATGTAACTGTTTGGGTGTTTTTTTTTCCCCATAGAAAGGGGTGTAGGATATTCCACACAATATAATTCCTAATAGAAAAGGACAATCCCATTCGCAAAAGGAACATAAAATAATGACTTCTAAAATGAAGAATGTGACTCTATTGAGAATACACAGTAGGGATATGTCTGATCATGAAGCAATGCTTCAAGCTGATGTGATCACTTAAACAGTTTAACACCCAATTCCACTTCCTAAATTATATGGCCTCTTCAGTTGAAAATGATTTTAAGCTAAATTATAGCGATAGTTGACTTAATCTGAAATGTCACTTTGTATGACTCCATAGATTAAAAAAAAAACTCACATAGCTGGTTCTCAGAATTCATTAAATTTTATGAGGATGGTAGAACAGAGAAATAAATAAGTTAAAATTAGTACAAGCCACAGGTGAGCAAATATTGCAGCCAAAATATTATATATTATATATTTACCTAATTATATAGAGAATCCATATAAATTGACTTCTTACTTATCATTTGCCTCGTAGTTCTAATATGTTTTTTGCTCTAAAGAATTAACATTGAAATTGCTGAATATTTTATAGATTATTGGGCCTCACACTTGGAGATTCTGAGTTAGTGAGTTTGCTGGGATATCTAGGAATTGGCTTGTTAAACTAGTGCCTCGTGTTTGCGGCTAAAGTAGAACACACTTGTATAACATTAATAATTAGTGTATTAGCAAATACTGGTCCTATAATAGGTACTCACATCATTATCTAATTAAACTGAAATATGCCTAAATGTGTACTCTTATTGCCTGCAAGCTTCATTTTTTGAGTCTCCTGAATCATCTCCTTCATTGCTTAATGCATCCTGAGCAATTAAGCATCTGACAGATTCTGTCATTCCTTTGCCTAAATATTCATTACTTCTTAAAAGAATAGAGAATAAAATACAAACATTTTTGTCTTTTTCTGGATGCAATGAAGCTTATCCTTATTTTCTATGCTTTCCCAACATGTATGTTTTGCACAAACCAATTTGGGCAACTTCTGCACCTTATATGTCGGTCCATTTTTTTTAGTATGTCAGAGCCTCTCTCTACATTATCTCCCATTTCTGTCTTTTGAAATTATGTCCCATGCACCGAGTCACAACCCAAATGCCACTTTTTCTAGGATTTAAACACATTCATTGACTCCACCATTGAAGAAATTTTCCCATTTTATATAATGTTGAAGATTTTCATGCAATATCTAACAGCATCTATTGGCCGGGCATGGTGGGTCACACCTGTAATCCCAGCACTTCAAGAGGCTGAGGTGGGAGAACTGCTTGAGCTCAGGAGTTCAAGACCAGCCTGGGCAACATAGTCATCTCTACTTAAAAAAAAAAAAATGCCAAGTGTGATGGCTCACAGCTGTAGTTCCTGCTACTCAAAAGCCTGGGTGGGAGGATTACTTGAGCCTGGGAGCCTTGGAGATAGAGGCTACCTCGAGCTGTGATTGTGCCACTGCACTCCAGCCTGGATGACAGTGATACCTTGTCTCTAACCAATGAATGAATGAATGAATGAATAACCACTAGTGTTGTTATATCCAATATGGTTGTCAATAGACAGGTACAGCTACTTAAATTGAAATTCTTAAAATTAAATAACACCAAAAATTCAGTGTCTCAGTCCTACTAGCCATATTTCAATTGGACTGCAGGGATATAAAATACTTCTACCATTGCAGAAAGTTCTATTCAACAGTGCTGCACTAGAGGATTAATACTCTACCTTATGGAATTTTTAATGTGGGTTTTAGTGGAGCTCCTCCATTAAAGTACAGTAATTAAATGTATGTTATTATTGAATGACGTTGGCTTTCATACCCCCAGTCTCCTAAAGGAGATTCTACATAATTACAAAAATGATGATTTCCGACCCACCATTATTGTTTAGTGTAGTAGATCTCACACTTTAGCATAAATCAGAATCAGCTGGAAGGCTTGTTAAAATACAAATTGTTTCAGTCCGCTTTTGGAGTTCCTGCTTCACTAGGTCAGAACTGGAGACTCAAGATTTGCAGGCTTTCTAACAAGTTCCCAGGTGATTCTGATGCAGCTGGTCTGGAGAAGACATTTTGAGAACCACTGGCTTAGAGTATTTAAATATTTTTCTTCCAGATTCTTTGGCAATTAGTCATTATTTTCTTTGAGCTTTGTATTATGTACCTAGCACTTTTCATTTACACAGAGTATTTAATTAAATAAAAGTTCATTCTACATGTTTTTAATATATACTTACTGGGTCCCAAATCTGTATTAGAAGTACCTGTAGTAGTATCATGTTAGTGTCTGTATCATATCCACTAATCTTGTACAAAGGAGTCTAGCTGGACTGATGACACAAAGATACATGAAAAAATAGTAATCTCAATATAGCCTTGCCCATTAAAATATTTAAAACACGGTTATATAATCATTCTGTTTCATCTGTACAATAACCCTGTCACCTAGTAGAGACATAGAGTATTTCTCTTAATAGAATAGGAAAGCTAGACTCAAGGAGTTTGTGTCCTAAAAAATATCACTAGATTAATATGTTTGAGGTACCTATTACGGCAAAATTAGAACAGAACCTACGATGTGAGTTTTTCTTTTATATAAGAATGAAAAAATGAATCACATTTTATTGAAAAGGTTATACTGATGGCTTAAACTAGAACTTTATTATTTTTAAAATGTAAATATTTTGACTTTTTTAATGTAGAAAAATAATGCAGATTAAAAACCTGTGAATAAAGTACTAGAGCTATTGGAAGTCAAGTAAATTTATGGACTATCCTTTAGAGAGATAAGGGTGAAGGAACAAAGTAATGTCAGTCAGGAAATGTAGATAGATGTGAACTACTTTTATTCCTTCATTTCTTCAGGGCAATCACATGCTTAAAGACTGGGAATGCACAAATGCTTGGATTGTCTGATGAAAGTATGAATCCTTTCAGATAGAACATGTGATATCCTACTGTCTTCCCTTTGTCCCCAAGACAATTATAATTAAATTAATCTTGCTGCCAAAACAAATGTAGCAAAATGGGTCAAAATCTTCATAAACCTTTAACAATCTGACAATAAATTAACAAATTGATTAATGTCTCTGTAGTGGTTGTAACATCTGGGACTAAAGGAAAGAAGATGAGATGAGAGCAGCAAAACATGTTGTTCCTTAATTGCTCTGTGGACTTTTTCTATAGTGGATCGTCATCCCCATCCAATTTAAGTAAATCATTGAGCATATGGTTTGTACTAAATTTAGAGCATCTGTGGTACTCACTGCTACACACATTTGCCACGCAGGTGTCTGATTTTGGACTTGTCATATGGACAGATTGGATTTTTCTGTTTGTCTTTTTTATTGATAGTGGAGTAAGGGAGATCAATCTAGCTACTATTGGGACAGCTCTGCTCACATTGATACATTTTCTCCATTATAAAGTAAGAATTAGTGCTCATATTCTCTTTTCTTATTCAAATTATGTGATTAAATTTATGCTAATAAAAATGTTTTAGCTGGATTGATTGACTTTTTAGGACATAAGATATAATTTTATAATTTATATTTATCTCTTACAGATATTTTGATGCATTCATTTATACTAATCCTTAATGTAAACAGATAATATCAATTGCTTACTATAACCTAGACACTTCTTGAGGAGCTAAGAAATATTATAACATTTAAACATATTAGCATCACTATAGTGCAGATATAATTTGTATCCCCATTTTAGAGACAGGAGTATGGAGTCACAAGAAATGTGGCAAAGGTAACACAATAATTTAGAATTGGAAGTGGGACTTGAACCCAGGCTGTTTGGCTCCAGAACTCATTCTTCTACATACACTCTACTGCTTCTCTTGTTGGCAAAATTGGTTAATGGATTTACTGTTTTCTACTATCCTTTTAAAATCCTTCATCAATACCCTTATCAACATCAGACTGAGAATCATTTCCTTCTTGATAAACTAATATGTATTATATCCAATATGTTGTTTTCTTTTATGATGATAGTTGTGACAGGCAAATTATAGTGAAGCTTAATAGATACAATGTGAAATATTGGAATGGAGAGCAGATTCTCATCTTTGTGAATATCTTCTTACATTAGTCAGTGGGAGCTGTTATAACAAAATCACCATAGACTAGGTGGCTTAAGCAACAGACATGCATTTCTCACAGTTCTAGATGCTGGGAAGTCCCAGATCAATGTGCTGGCCAATTCACTTCCTGGTGAGGATCATCTTCCTGGTTTGTAGACCTGTGGAAGAAACAGAGGGAGCTTTAGTTTGTTTCTCTTCTTATAGGAACACTAATCCCATCATGGAAAAATCTACCCTCATAATCTCATCTAAACCTAATTACCTCCAAAGGCTCCACCTTCTAATACCATCCCATTGCGAGTTAGAGTTTTAACATATGAATTTTGGCAGGAACACAAATATTCAGTTTACAGCACTCATAAACATGAAATATCTGATGAGATTGAAGGAAAGAGGCAAAGAATGCATAATGCTAATAAATTCATGTTTATCTCATAGGCATACTCCACAGTCCACAGCCAGTGCTGTCATTAGTAACTACTGTTGTTTTGACTGCTTGCCCCTTGCTGTCATAGTAGATTTTACGTCATTTCATTTACTTGAATCATTAGATTTTGATACAAAATAAAAAGTGAGTGTATCTCAGTGGTGGATCCAAGGTTGTGCTCATGACCTGGCTCAAGGGCAGTTGGAAGGGCAAGAAATATTTTTGGGTAAAAGTAAGCTTGACCTCTTAACAGTGCGTATTCCCCAAAAGTCAGAAAGGGAATCAGAGGCTGTGGCATTCAACTATGGAAGTTGATTCAAGCTGACCCTAACACTGTGTCTTCAATCTTCAATAAGTCATTTTGCCATCTCTTGCTTCTGGTAATAGGACAGATGAAAAGACCAGAGAATCTTGTGAGCCTCAGCCCATTACCTTATCTCTTACATTACAGTGCTATGCTGGATTTGTGATGATAAATACAGCATTCAGGAAGTCCACAGAAGTATGCTACAAAAGCATGACTGTCAGAGAAAGTAAACATTGCCAGAATAAGTATTTAGATGAAATTAAAATGTTTCTCCTATCCATGACACAAGGGAATTCAAGGTAATAAACTTACCACCAGTTGACTAATTTGCAATTGTGGAGGCTCTGTGTTGACTCTGCTATTATGCAGTATATTTAGAAGTTTCCTAGTCAGCTTTGGTAAAGAAAAGTCCATGCACCATCTGGACACTTTTTTCTTGACTTCACTGATTAAATATTTAAGCTGAAAGATAATAAAAAAAATGACTGAAACCCACAGAACACATCAAGTTTTCTTCATGATTAATTGTAACTTACTCCACAATATTAGTCTCTGAATGCACTTTTAAATGGGCATAATTTCACTCATACCAAGGGTTAATTCTTGTGAGGTGCATCCATAAAGCTTATATTAGCTTCCCAGGTCTGCTGTAGCAGAATACCACAGACTGAGTGGCTTAAACAAGAGAAATCTATTGTCTTACAGTTCTCGAGGCTAGAAGATCAAGATCAAGATCAGCAGGGTTGTTTCTTTCTAAGGGCTGGAAGGCAGTGAAGAAGAATGTGTTCCATACCTCTCTTTTTCATTTCTGGTGGTGTGTTAACAATCTTTGATGTTCCCTGGCTTGTACATGTATCCCCCCAAACTCTGCCTTCATCCTTCATCTTCACATAATATTCTCTCTCCCCCTCTCTCTCTGTGCGTGTGTGTATGTATATGTGTGTGTGTGTGTGTGTGTGTGTGTGTATCTGTCTCTGTGCCAAAATTTGCCCTTTATATAAGGAAAGCAGTCATTGGATTAGGACCCATCCCAATGATTTAATCTTAACTGTCATTTGCAAAGGCTTTATTTTCAAATATGGTCACATTCATGGGTGCTGAAGGTAGAACTTCATTGCCCATCTTTTTTTTGGGAAAGAATTCAACCCCTAACATAGTTCTTCCTTCAAACTCCTTACTAGCAGTTTCCTAATATTGTCTTTTCATGTCCCTGACTCTTAAGCCATATTAGTCACTGCCCAAGCATCTGTGTATTTCCTTACCTCATGCTGTTTCTCATTCCAAGCAGTGGGGACAACTCAATGTACTACCATAAGTTCTGTCCACTTGGGATATTTATTTTCTCCACTTAGGGGAGATATAATATATTACATAGAATTCTGCCTAGCTAAAGTCAAAGTACATGGTATTGTAGCATCTGTTAGGCTTTATTTTTTCTAATCTTACTCAACTGGTCAGAGGGAGTTCTGCATAAAGCTGCAGATATAGAATAAGAGAAAGGAAGCAGAATGGGAGACATAGACAACAGTGATGATGAGCCATCTGCTCAGGATATTCACCTGTGTCTTCAGTAATTGCTTGGGATCATCTTATATGTAAATTTCCACTTAGTAGGGAAAATGCATTAAACTGTATGGGTTCGTGGAATGGATAGCACTCAGTCTAAGATGGACAGCATATGTCATACATCTGTTTATTATGGATCGTCAAGTTTTATTATCAAAATGATTTCACTAGTAAGAATTGAAGAAAAAGCAAAATACTGAAAAACTTGCATGTTATTCTACTGGAGGTTGCTACAGTTTTCACTTGCATACAGATGCTTCTGATTATGTTATTGCCTGGGTTAAAAAGGCTAAGTGATATGATTCCTTGCACCACTGTGTATATAAGCAAAAAGCCTTCTTTTCACTATATCCTTCTTAAAATTCAAGGACTTTTGCTCACCTGGAGAATGAGTTAAAGCAACATGCCTTATATATAAATTGCTTTCCAAAACCAAAAACATAGGCTTCTTTCTTAGTGGTGGAGAGAATAAAGTGTGGCAAGTGGCCCTTCTCTTTGCAGTTTATATTATAATGTAGCAGAATCACTGAGCTCTCAAAAACTTTACGGACTAGCCTTACATAATCATGAAGCTTATCTTCTTCCCTTTATATGAATGTGTTTTACTAAAATACCCCTCATCCCTTTAAGGGAATTTCAAAACACATGGTTTGGAGTTTAAGCAGCCACAATGTGCAAAATCATGTCACAAATATGGTCTACCAAAAACATCAGCATTGTCACTGCTAGAGGCAGACTATGTTATTTATATAGCCAGTTATGCTTTTATCAAACACTGCATGCTTCTGTTATTTTCATTGCTTCTCCATGACTTAGGTATGGCTCCAGATGTTTTGAACATACTCTCCTGAATGGATGTGGCATAGTTTCTTCAAATCTCTGGATCCAAATAAAAGTCAGAGACACATACATCTTTTCAGAAATCCTAGGATATGTGCTTACTCCTTTTGCAACAACTAATTATTGTCTGCATTCTACTTCTAATGAAGAATAAATGCTCTCTCTTCTTAAGGCAGGTACTCTCCATTGATAAGAAAGGGTTAAAATGCTGTGCTTTTAAAAGTCAAATACAGTTCCCTAGGGTTACCCACATCATTTAGTAACACTTATTATTCACCAAGTCAAAAATCCAGTTGTGCGTCATGATTTTATTGTAACCTCTTCCTACAATGTCAATCCCTCAACAAGTATTATTGGCTTTACCTTGAAAATATATTTATTGCGTCTCTCTACTTCTCTTTATCTGTGTTGCTTCAATCCAAAGTCAAGCCACTAACACTTCTTTTCTTTACTATGGCAATTATCTCTTAACTTGTATCCTTGTTTCTGTTATTTTACGTGTTAAAGTGCTTTATTCACGAGGTATTTCTTACATAAAATTCAAATGTTGGCTCTCCTCTGCTTAAGAAACAAAATCCAATCCAAACCTTTTATTCACTTTCCATTTTTTTCTACAATAAATTATGAAATTTTGCCAAGGTCTACAATTTTAGCCCTAAACAACAAAATTAAGGCAGAAATAAAAATTTCTTTGAAATAAATAAAAACGGAAGTACAACATACCAAAATGTCTGTGATGCAGCAAATGCAGTTTTAAGAGGAAAGTTTATAGCTATAAACACCTATTTCAAAAGCTGAAAATATCTCAAATTACCAATCTAACATCACACCTAGAAGAACTAGAAAAACAAGAACAAATTAATCCCAGTGTTAGCAGAAGAAAAGAAATACCTAAAATCAGAGCTGAGCTAAATGAAATTGAAACTCAAAAATCTATATAAAAATCAACAAAAACAAAAGTTTGGTTTTTTAAAGGATAAACAAGATTTATAGCCTGCTAGCTAGATTAACGAGAATAAAAAACAGAAGATCTAAATAAGCAAAATCAGAAATGGTGAAGGTGACATTACAACTGATCCCACAGAAATACAAAAGATCCTCAGAAAGTATTATGAACACCTAAAAAATCTAGAGAAAATGAATTAATTCCTGGAAGGACACAATTTCCCAAGATTGAATAAGGAAGAAATTGAAATCCTGAACAGACCAATATCAAATTCCAAAACTGAGTCACTAATGAAAAACCTATCAGTCAAAAAAAAAAAGAAAAAAAACCCTAGACAATATGGATTCACAGCTGAATTTCACCAGATGCACCAAGAAGAGCCAGTGCCAATTCTATTGAAAATGTTGCAAAAATCTAGGAGAAAGGACTCCTCCCTAACTCATTCTATGAAGCCA
This sequence comes from Pan troglodytes, assembly GCF_028858775.2. Taxonomy (NCBI): domain Eukaryota; kingdom Metazoa; phylum Chordata; class Mammalia; order Primates; family Hominidae; genus Pan; species Pan troglodytes. The sequence continues at coordinate 33,336,004 of NC_072401.2, read as the reverse complement.
ACGTCATTCTTATAACAAAATCTGACAAAGACAAAATGAAAAGAGAAAATTACTGCCCAATATATTCCTTGATAAATATATTAAGTATACAAAAATTGATTGAATATACAAAAATTCTCAATAAAATGCTAGCAAACCAAATTCAACAGCATATCAAAATGTTAATTCATCTTGATCAAGTAGGCTTTATTCCTGGGATGCAAGGTGGGTTCAACATATGCAAATCAATAAATGTGATTCACCTCATAAAGGAATTAAACACAAAAAACATAGGATCGTCTCGATAGATGCAGAAAAAGCTTTCAACGAAATCCAACATACGTTCATGTTAAAAACCCTCAGGAAACCAGACATTGAAGGAATATACCTCAAAATAATAAGCGCCATCTATGAAAAACCCACAGCCAACATCATACTGATTGAGCAACAACTGAAGGCATTCATCCTGAGAACTGGAACAAGACAAGGATGCCCATTCTCACCATTCCTATTCCACAAAATACTAGAACTGATAGCCAGAGCAGTCAGTAAGAGAAAGAGAAAAAAAGGTATCTAAATAGTAAAAGATAAAGTCAAAATAACTCTTTTCATGGAAAATATAATTCTATACCTAGAAAACCCTGAAGACCCTGCCAAAAGGCTGTTGGAACTGAATAACAACTTAAGTAAAGTTTTAAGATGTAAAATCAATGTAAAAAACTCAGGCATATTTCTAAATACCAATAACATCCAAGATGAGAGCCAAATCAAAAGCACAATTCCATTTACAATACCCCCTCACATCAAATAAAATACCTAAGAACACATCTAATCTAGTATGTGAAGAATCTCTACAAGGAGAACTACAAAATACTGCTAAAAGAAATCATCAATGACATAAACAAATTGAAAAACATTTCATGTTCCCAGATTGGAAAAATCAATACCATTAAAATAGTCTTATGGCCCAAAGCAATCCACAGATTCAACACTATTTCTATCATAATACCAACGTCATTTTTCAAGAACTAGAAAAAACTATTCTAATATTCATAGGAAATCAAAATAGAGCCAGAATAGCCAAAGCAACCCTAAGCAAAAAGAACAAAGCAGGGGGCATCACATTACTCAACTTCAAATTATACTGTAAGGTATAATTTGTAACCAAAACAGCATGGTACTGGTAACAAAAACCTTTACATAGACCAATAGAACAGAGTAGAGAACCCAGAAATAAAACTGCACACTTACAGCCATCTGATCTTTGACAAAGTTCACAAAAATAAGCAATTGGAAAAGGACTCTCTATTAAATAAATGGTGCTGGGATAGCTGGATGGCCATATGCAAAAGAATGAAACTAGACTCCTTCCTTTCATGACACAGAAAAACTAACTCAAGATGTATTAAAGATTTCAGTGTAAGACCTCAAACTATAAGAAACCTAGAAGAAAACTTAGGAAATACCATTGTGGACATTGGCCTTGGAAAACAATTTATAAACTAAATCCCCAAAAGCAATTGCAACAAAACAAATACTGATAAGTGGGTCCTAATTAAACTAAAGAGCTCTGCACATCAAAAATTCAGCAGAGTGAACAGACAACCTACATAATGGGAAAAAATATTTGCAATTATGCATATGACAACGATCTGCTATCTAGACTCTATAAGAGCTTAAATTAATCAACAAGCAAAAAACAACCTATTTAAAAGTGGGCAATGCATATGAACAGACCCTTGTCTAAAGAAGACATACAACTAACCAACAAGCATAAAAAAATGCTCAGCATCAGAGAAGTACAAATCAAAATCACAATGACATACCATCTCACACTAGTCAAAATGACCATTATTAAACTTCAAAAAACAATAATTGTTGGCAATACTGCAGAGAAAAGAGAATACTTACGCACGGCTAGTAGGAATGTAAATTAGTTCAGATACTATAGAAAGCAGTTTAGAGATTTCTCAAAGAACTTAGAACTACCATTTTTGACCTAGCAATCCTACTGCAGGGCATATACACAAAGGAAAGTAAATTGTTCTACCAAAGGCAAATGCACTGGCATGTCCATTGCAGCACTATTCATAATAGCAAAGACATGGAATCAACCTGGATGCCCATCAATTATGGATTGCAAAAGAAAATGTGGTACATATACACCATGGAACACTATGCAGCCATAAAAAAGAATGAAATCATGTCCTATGCAGCAACATAGATATAACTAGCGGCCATTATCCTAAGTGAATTAATGCAGTATCAGAAAGCCAAATACCACATGTTCTCACTTACAAGTGGAAGCTAAACTTTGAGTACTCTTGGACATAAAGATAGCAAAAATGGACACTGGAGACTACTAGAGTGGGGAGGGAAGGAGGGTGACAACGGTTAGAAAACTAACCATTAGCTGCTATGCTCAGTACCTGGGTGATGGGATCATTCATATCTTAAACCTCAGCACGATGCAACACCCAGGTAACAGATGGGCACATGTCCCCCCAACAATGTAAAATTAACATGGAAAAATTAAATAAAAACACAAAGGAATATTGATGTTCTCTGAATTTTGTTTGTAATTCAACATATTTCATAATTTTTTGCAAACTATTGTTCCTATTCAAAACATTCTTCATCTGCATGTCTTGCCTGCAGAATTATCTCCCTTTAAAGCAGAGGTAAAAAACTACGGATTTTCTCAAGTGTTCTCTAATTACATCAGAATAAATTGGCAGTCCCTCCTTTTTGCTCAACAATAACCATGCATATTTCTGTCACAGCACTTACTAATTCATAGTTAAACATCTGTATGTTTTATCGGTCAACTATTACCACAATAATGCCAATAAGAAAACACAACAAAAGTCAATGTCTTAAGACAAGAATCATTATTCTCATTAATGAATCTGAAGATTGCCTCTACTACATGTAATCTAGGATTACATTGGCTTGGATTCAAGCTGCTGTTTGGGTCTAGATATTCCATGTGTCTTTCAGTTTTCTTGGACTGGAAAGTTTTACAGGTGTGTAATTCTCATTAAGACAGCACATGAGAACACTACAAAGACAAAAGCTGTCACATGCACTATCACCACATTGACCAAAACATGTCTTATGACCACAACCTACGTCAAAGAAAAATACACACAGTGAAGGGATAGATAAGGGGAAGGATGAAGTGTTGCAGCCATTAATAATATCTATCTCACTCTTCTTTCATGTGGAATTTCATGCTGCTTTTAGAGAGATTTTATGACACAGTAATCAGCCAGTGTGAAAGTACTGAATAAATATTGCTTTAATGAATAGATACATTAATAACTAGACTTTTTTTATGGCTGAAGCTAAGTGGTCACTGGCCTAATTGACATTTTGTCACGCTACTATACACTCTTACAAACATGTTAGACCCAGATTCAAAATCAAAAGTCAGCTTCTTCATTCACGAGAATTAATTGTAAATTTTTTTTTCAAAACTAACCAGAAACCCTTGAGAGTGGAGGATTAAAATCCTTGAGAGTGGAGGATTACAAACCCACTCTAGGTTCTACATTTCCTTTTAAGCCCAGTTCAAAGTGAGAAAACAGAGAAATTAACTTAGAAAGCTAAGACTTGCTGTTGCTATTTCTTCAGTAATATTCTGAACATTTGGTCACATTCCTGCCACTCTGTAGACTGAGGTCTACCACCTCTAATCCATCTTCCTTTTCCAACTTTCCCCCTATGAAGTTCTTTACAAGTTCAACATGTAAGGAAAAGAGGGATGTCATGATTCATGTAGTGAAGGGTAAATAATTAATATTTGAGACTATAAATTTAAAATTCACAAATAGAAATAAATTGCAACTATTAAAAAACAACAAAGATGAAGCAAAAGAAAGTTTTAAGGGCCTACTGAAATATATATTTTAAAGATGATTTCATAGCTGTGTTATTGTGGAACTTAGAGGAATTCTCCAAATACTTATTACAAATCTCTGCCACAATTATAATCATTAGTTACATGTCTGACATTGAACCATCAGCAAATTGAAGAAAATGAGCAAGTCTCACTCATCTTTGAGGATTCTTTGTCCCTAGTTCCTGTAGTTCAAACTATATTTCATTTTAAGGAAAACATTAGGTTGACTGCAAAATGAGAATCCAAAGTGAAAAGTAGCAAACTGAACAAAGTAGGATGCGCAAACATTGCAACTGTCCTGAAATAGAATGTAAGGGGAAAGGAGGTATTGTGAGTAAATAACTTTAGTAATACATCCTGTAGAATAACACTAAAATCTGAAATCATAGATTATAAAAGGATAGAAGAAAAAGAAAAGCAGAATTTCAAGCTGCTTCTATTTTAAATATTAAATATAAGAATTTTTTTCTTAGAATAATAAATGGGAGATTTATTTGCTTTTCTGATTTTATTTTTAGATGCTGTCTTGCTAAGGGCAATTATCATCTAGAATAGTTTAAACACCAAACACATTCCAATCTAATCAGAGAGATGCACATTGAACTCTGAAATAATAAACACAAATTCAAGATGAATTGAGAAGATCAAGTATAGAACCACTTTGAAAAAGACCTTGCAGTATAATTACCCATTAAACCTCTGCTTACATTTCACAGAAGCAATTAATAAAGTCAACAGAGGACTGAGAGAGATCTTTACAACAGCTGAATGTAAATCAAATGCTGTCATGATATATAATTTGATAATATGCCTTAATAAGAACCATTTTGTATATGCACACAATCTTGAAAATTAGAATGGTACTTTTCATTGGTTTAAAGAATACTTTGTCAAAACCTTAATTTAAGTAATTTTATATGACCACTATTTTTCATAATTTAATGCTTTATGTATGCACCCGAAGGAGAATAAGTTTTAGGATTGTATACAAATTGGTAGCTTTTCATGCCTCTTTTTATTTACAGCGTAATGATAACATTCCTTCTGTTTATTTGTTAATTACCAGGGAGAAGAATACACAGACACAGAATACATGCACTGTAAATGCCAGTTGTGAGAAAACAAAATTGGTGTAATATGTAGCTGGATATAGTCAGGCTGGCATAAAGAATCAAAAAGACTTTCCTGGAAGTTTAATCATGTTGCAACATAACAAAAAGAGAACAATTGGAAAGTCAATTGTCAAAAATAAGATGGCTTCAAGCTCCGCAAAAACACAGGGAAAGTACAAATGGGCATGCAAATGGATGCTTCTGATGCCTTGACCATGTCCTGTGGGTCCAGGAGCCCTTCTTTCCTGACTGTTGATCCTGCTCCGTTATCAAGTTGACTCCTTTTGCCTCATTTCACCCTACTTCCCCTAACCTTCCTCATTTTGTTGGTATCTGTCATGATCACCTTTGTCACCTTTTCTAACCCAAAGTATGCTTGCATTTTGGCTAGGAGAGGAAGAATAAACTGTTGCCTATGATAGTAATAAGGGTTTAATTAATAAAGAAATAAATCTGTGATTCAGCTATTCATTGTACATTTTTATTGCCTTTTGCATTTAAGCTAGATCTTACACGTATCGATGGTATATATGTAAAATTATTAAGTAAGGATTGTAAAATTATTAAGCAAGGATTCTAAAACCTGGATATCATGCAATAACTCACAACCCATTTTATTTTCATATATATAAGAAGTTAAAACCTAATAGAATATTAAAACATAATTCAGAGAGAAATACCACCTTACCATCTCCCCCTCACTACATAAATTGCCTCTCCATCCTTCTTCATTTATAAACCAGTTGTTATAAAAACAAAGCAAATAATTTTCATATTATTATAAATTTTAACAAAGCACGAAGATATTGAACCTAATACATTTTTATGCCTTTTGCAAAGTTCATCTAAATGTTCCTGGGAGAATATTTCAACAACAATGACATTGAAAAATATCTTCTATATACAAAGGTCATAAGTTGTATGTTGAAGGAGGCTGAAAGAGGAAGAGACAGGAGAAGGGGGGAAAGCTTAATAAAACTGTTAAGATCAGCACATTTTGGTCCCCATTTTTATCATAAATTTTATTATATCAATTAATTTAAAGAACAATTGATTAACCTGCTCAATGTCAGGCAACTGCCTTTTCATCTTTTTCTTTCCCTGTTTCCTTTTATTTTTCTTTCTTTTTTTGCTATTTAATATTTAGAATAATTTTAGGGGAGATAAAAAGTACCTGTAAAATAGAAAGATAAAGACATGATTTGATTCCATTCTGAACTGTGTGTCAGCCTAAGACTTATACAAGGCCAAACATCTGGAAGCAGTGTGGAAAAATTCAATTAACAGTCCACATGCAGAGCTTCAATACCCAGGTATTTGGTGTTATTTAAATAAAAGGAAGGTTCTGAGTTAATGTCAACTCATTTCCAGGATAACACACATTAAATGCTTCTTTAATAATGAAGAGAATTAAACTTAATTGCTTTCATATTATAAAATAATTTTGGTCATTGAACAAAAACATATTAAACATATATTATAAATAATCACAGAGATTACAACATTGGTTTTTAAAGGAATATTTATATTTGGATAATACTTCTTTCTGTTTTCTTCATATTTATTGAAAAAATGAAGGCTTAAATTTTTAGGATTATAATGAATAGCATATCTGGTTCTGTCTTATTGCTAGTCTTTCATCATTTTTATTTGCAGAAAATACTGTAGAATTAAAGTGTTAGTTTTAGATAATGAAAATGATTTGAATCCTGTATCATTTTTAAGTGCATAGATTTAATCCACATACTATGAAACATATTACAGTACTATTACAATAAGTAGATTATGTGTGTGCTAGAATGCAAGGGAATGAGAATAAAAGCAAATTGCCATACGAGTATCAGGTTATCTCCAGATATTTCTGACCAAAACCCAGTAATCCCCTACCCCTACCTGTCAAAGCCACACAGACTTCCACTGTTACAGGAACTATATTACACTCTTTGAAAGATACTATTCATCTCCGTGTGCTTAGAATGAAAAAACACATAAAGGACACATGGCGTAACATATGCTAATTCCCCTACATACCCTGTGCTAGCACAATCATGAGGCCCAACCTGATTTCAGAAAATATTGCACATTTATTTTTGCCAAACAGGATAAAAACAAAGAAGATAAAACCAAAAAAAAATGCCTTTAGCTAAATGCCTTAGCTTTTTCTCTAAAGTAGAAAAGCTAAGGCATTTTTAAACCTAAAATAAATATTTTCAAGAAAATTAAAAGGAGAATATTATCCTAAAACAAAAAACAAATGATAAACATTTTTAAAATTTTGTGGGAGATATGTGAAATCTCAATAATGTAATTATCTATTTTGTTCCCACTATTTAAGGATCATTTATTTAACATATTTCTGAAATCACAGCCTTAAATCATGAATTAATACTTTTTTATTATAAAAATACAACTTGCAGATAATTGGAAAAAAACAACACTAATTGTAGAGCCCCAGAACTAAGTGTACAAGAAATTATCTCAGTTCACCCACTCATAGTTTACATTGTCTCTGTTATTTCAAACTGGCTATTTAAGAGAGCAATTACATTGCCTTTTCACACTTGCTTAAAAATAAACTTGATTGGTTGACAGTAATTTTCTTTAGCATAACAAATACTTACAATACAAAAATTAAATACTTCTGTTTTACACTGTACATTAATTCTCTTATTCTCTTTTCCTGGAGGTAAGAATACATATGCAGGAAATAAAAGTAGTAAACATTGTATTATAAACCGGCATGGTTACTAATCACCTTACAAAAGATACCCTACCAATTACCTTCTAAATGGTCTATACTAATCACCCAAATTTATGCCCAATCCAAGGTTGTATTTTTATGAAAAAGATAAATGGAAAAGCAAAATAGGAAAACTACAGTGATGAGAGAAGTTGATAAATCATATTTGTAAGGATCACATGGGAATTAAATTGCTTTAGAAATTGATAATTAAGGCTCCTGGAAATTATCAATAGAAATAAATGTTAGTTTATATTAAGTATTGAGAGAAGAAAGGCGGGTACCATAGGCAAGGTGATAGGACAGTAAGGTCAAACAAAGAAACAACTGAAAAAGAGTTGGAAATAGATTGTGAAAAATATAGCATGGTGTGATTCATTGAGAAGAAAGAAAAAATTGAGTGAAAATAAACAGCAATGTTAGAATCATTCAGTTAAAACTATTGTAGAGGGTGCTCTATGTAGATAAATAGATAAAAGAGTATTTTTAATTCTGAAGTGACAAAAGATAATCTTTGAGCCTGGAAAAGAAATAGATACTCTTAAACATAATTGCATGTTCAGTAAACAGAAAAGAATTGTCTATAATTAACTTTTTAATAGCAATTTTTAAAAAAGTAAAGGAAGAAATAAACCATCATACTCACTTGACATCATTTATGCTAGATGTTAAAGACAAATATAGTCTTATAGTCTTATGATTTGACTGCTGTTTTGTGGCAAATTACTTGCTCACATTGTTGCTTATAGCATACGCAGTACAAGAAAAATCTAGTACAAAAAATAAAAGTAGGAGCTTTTATACATGGCACCTTATTGCAAAACAGCTTGAAATTATGTGATAAAATAAAAAATATTCATGCCCTATGACTCAGAAATTCTAGTCTCATATACCTGGGAGAAGTTAGTATCTGTCAACATCATGATTATATACTCAAAATTATTCATAGCAGCATTTTCACTGTACTCCAAATAAAAAAACTTCACAACATGCATAAAAAAGTGACTTGGATAAATTAAATGTGTGTACTTGAAAAGGAATATCATATAACAACAATAACAAGATAGATACACTGGTAACACCACAGACGTCTCATAAATTTAACATCATGTGAAGAAAAGCAAGATAGAAAACGCATACAAAGTGTTTATATGAATATAAAGATGGAAAAATTAAAATATAATAGGTATGCATGTATAAGTTGTATGCTTATATAGAAGAGTTAGAAAAAGAGTATCACAAAAGTTATGAAAGTAGGACTTTCCCTAGAAGAATGGGGGATGTTTGTCCTTGGAGAAGGGCACATTGGGGTCTGATATTTTTGTGATGTTCTCTCTTTGTACCTGAGTAATAACCACATTGATGTTGCCTTTCTAATTACTTTTAAGTGCCAGGTGCTCATGTACAAACACACACACACACACACACACACACACACACGCACACATCCACTTTCTTGTATGCAAAATATGTCTTGCGATATAAACAAAAGTAATAAAAAGAAAAGGTAATATAAAGTTAATTCCCATAATCCAAACAATTACTTAATAAACATGTGCCCTTTTTGGCAAATTCCCCTTTCAGATTTTCTGAAAATATTTAACATATCCAGCAATTATTAGACATTCATTTTTCATGAGTATTGATAAATACATTTAAAGAAAATATTGCTGTCAACATCAAGTTAGAGATAACATACGGAAACAAACACTTCCAATACTACCCAAATCTTCAACTTTTTAATGCGTTTTTGTTAGAAGTGAGAATACAAATACAGGAAATACATGTATTAATCATTCTATTATAACAGAATGCTTACTAATTACCTTATAAGAGAGACTTAATTTTTAATGTTCTTTACCTAGTCATAGAGTTAGGCATCTTGTTGCAATGACTTCTGGTAAAGCCTCCATCCTATGGCATCTGTTAGAGTGTTTCTCGATGTCTTACCTACTATAGTGAGCACATATTCTATTACAAAACTTGTGGGTCATTCAGCTATATTGAGTGTCTCAATGGTTAATATTAGGTGTCAACTTGCCTGGATTGAAAGATACCTAGACGGCTGGTAAAATATTGCTTCTGGGTGTGTCTGTGAGGGAGTTGCCAGAGGAGATTAACATTTGAGTCAGTGGACTAGGACAGAAAGACCCACCTTCAAGGAGGTTGGGCATCATCCATTCAGCTGCCAGTGCAGCCAGAACAAAGCAGATGAAAGAAGAGGGGGACAAACTAGTTTGCTGAGTCTTCTGACTCTTTCTTTCTTCATGTGCCAGACACTTGCTTTCTCTCCTCCTTCCCTTGGACATCAACCTCCAAGTTCTTTGGGTTTTGGACTGTGGGACTTGCACCTGTGGCTTCCTTGGAGGCTCTCAGGCCATTGATTGCAGACCGAAGGCTGCACTGTCAGTTTCCCTGGTATTGAGGCTTCACACTTGCACTCTGCTGCTAGCTACTGGCTTTTCTCTTTCCCCAGTTTACAGACAGCCTACTGTGGAACTTTGCCTTGTAATTGTATGACCCAATTCTCCCTAATAAGCCCCCTTTCATATATATGTATATCCTATTGGTTCTGTCCCTCTGGAGAGCCCTAATACAAATGGGTTCTTGGCTGTGCAGTCATCTTATTAAATTACCCTGAATGTCACTTATAGACTTCACGTAACAGAATGATTTTCTACATCTGAGATGATGTCTTATTTCTTTTAATTTTCACATTCCACCCTCCAAGAAATTATTGCTTTTAGTTTTAATGTCTGTAATTTTGTCCTTAGAGTCTTTGTTTCACATCATCTACCTGCGTTATACTGTTAGTATCTGTGCCTAAGTTGTCACACTGACCAGAATCATCGGTTTGCTATTGTATCCCTATTTAGATGTACATTATACTCAAACTTGTCTAAGTTAACACTCTGGTTTAATTTAATGTAGCTCCTCCAAATATCGAGAGCAACTCAGTGCCTGGAAAACCCATAAAGAGGTTAAATTTCGAATTTAATCATAGTATCAATGTAGTGTATTTTATCATAAGACTTACTGTCACAAAATATCTACAAAAGTTTGAAGAAGACATAGCTGTGATAAATAGAATGTTTTTCAAAATTTTATAATTGAATAAGTTTTCTAGAGTTCAGAACATTTCCTGTGAAAAATGTGTCACAAATGATAGCTTCCATTCTCAGTTTTACGAACATGAACTATTTTACCTACCATGTATTTTCATATGTGTCACAAATCATAAACATTTCTGAATTTGGTTTTTGGACTTTGTTTTCTAAGTCTCAGATAATGTTACCAAAACACTAGGAGTTTAGTCTAGGTACTGTTGTTCACTGCACAGGAAGCCAATCACTGAGACAGCAAGTATTGCCAGGGAAGAAGGCTTTTTGGGTGCTGCAGCTGAGCAGATGGGAGATCAGCCTCAGTTCCAATCCCTCAACCCAACAAAATGAGGAGTTTACATATCAGGGGAGAAATATAACCATGTGCAGGAAAATACAGATTAGGAAGGGGTGAGGAATAGGAGTTGGTGAACATGAAATAGGTGCTCAGGGATCATGAAATTTCCATTTGTGGTAATGAATGACTCTGTGAATGAGAGAGATAATCAGATAAAGGATTTGTTTTTAAGTCAAATGTTGGTAAATAGGGGGTTGGCTGTATTAAAAATTCTGCATAATCAATATCAGTTGTCCATTTTGACACACAGTAAGAGTTTCTTGTCTTGTAATTTTATTTTGATGAAATTGCCTTGACACACTACTTGTTTTTAAGAGTAAACTATACCCAGTAATGAGATCATTGCATTTTAATGAGGTAAAAAGTTTTCTATCCTCTCCAAATTAAATCAATTTTTGTCATCAAATATCCACACAGGCTCTGGTGCTTATGAATTTTAGAAAGCTCTAATTGATTTTGGAAATTTGAACAAATCCAAATTGTATCAAATGCAGTTTTCTTTTCTCAACATTTTTTGTTCCACCAAATCTAACACTCTTTAATTTTTAAGCAACACAGCAAAGATAATATCATAATCTGAAGAGAAACGACACCTTTTTGACCAGGAAGAAGAGTAATTGCTTAAAAATGTGATTCCCTATTTGATGGTAACATTAGAGAAGTAATCCATAAAAGCTCGCCAAACTATCGATTCTGTCAAGTGATAATTGGATTAGAATCCCAAAAGACAATGAAAATTTTTCTGTATAGAAGATTTTTTTTCCCCTATAAGCGTTTCACTAGACAACCTATTTCACTTATTTCTTCATCAGTTTATCTTGGTATTCTGAGGAATTAGCACAATGCCTGACATTTCATCATCTCCAAGAAAAGAAATGGTCAGAATCTCTCAAATAATTGAATCTTATTTTAAATGAACTGTTACAAGACTAGTTTTCTACCACAAAGCCCACTTGGTGCCAAGTGTAAAATTCTTGCTGACAAAGTTCTGGGTTTAAATTCTTATCTAATACTCTTGGTTCTTTAACTCTTTTTTTTTTTTTTTTTTTTTTTGGCGGAGTCTTGCTGTGTTACTCAGGCTAGAGTGCAATGGCACAATCTCGGCTCACTGCAACCTCAGCCTCCCAGGTTCAAGTAATTCTCCTGGCTCAGCCTCCCAAGCTGTGGGATTACAGGTGTGCGCCATCACGCCTGGCTAATTTTTTTTATTTTTAGTAGAGATGGGGTTTCATCATTTTGGCCAGACTTGTCTTTAATTCTTTTAGATCACTTAGAAAAGGCAATAATCCTTTTAGAACATTTTGAATATTCTTTAGACTACCAAAAGACTGTATTACTTATTCCTTGTCTTCTTTTCTGAACAGTCAACATAATTCAAGTTCCTTTCTAATGCTAAGGTAAAGCAATTCTAAAGCACTGTACTGTGTTCTTTCTGTGGGCTGCATGCTGGTTCATCTTGCCCTACTAAAGTTCAGGAGCCTACAATGAAAGCAAAAGACATTTTCATTTACTAAATCACAATTGCATGGAGTAAGAAAGATGACATCTAATATGGTGGTTAACCAAAGAAAATAAAATTCATGGGCTTATCTCCATTAGAGTTCCTGAAATTGCATTATGTGTACCATATACTGCTCCATCTACTAGTATAGTAACTTAGTTGTGTTTCCATGAAGATATAATTGTTTTGTTCTTGATTGGTTTACCAACCACAAGTTTGGGTGTGAGTGAGTGTTGTTTAGTAGTAAAAAGACAAATGTATCAAGATTCAAGTATGTGACTCTTATTTATTCATTTAGAGACGGAGTCTTGCTCTTATCGCCCAGACTGGAGTGCAGCGGCGCGATCTCGGCTCACTGCAACCTCCGCCTCCCAGGTTCAAGCGATTCTCCTGCCTCAGCCTTCCAAGTAGCTGGGATTACGGGCTCCTGCCACCACATCTGGCTAATTTTTGTATTTTTAGTAGAGACGGGGTTTCTCCATGTTGGCCAGGTCGGTCTCAAACTCCTGACCTCAGGTGATCTGCCCACCTTGACCTTCCAAACTGCTCAGATTACAGGCATGAGTCACCGCTCTAGGCCTCAAGTATGTGACTATTAATATAGAATTTTAATGTACATAAGAGATAATAGTGAATATCATTAATAAAGTATCTCTTTATTCAAGATGTTTTTAAATTTCCAGCTCTTAGGTTCAGGAGGTACATGTGCAGGTTTGCTACGAGAGTAAATTGCATATCTTTGGGGGTTTGTGTACAGAGAATTTTGTCACTCAGATAATAATCATTGTACACCATAGGTAGTTTTTCTATTCTCACTCTCGTCCCACCTGCACTCTCCTCCTAAGCTATACCCTCAGATGGTCTGCAGTGTCTATTGTCCTGTATTAGTCAGGGTTCTCTAGAGGGACAGAACTAACAGGATAGATGTATATGTAAAAGAGAGTTTATTAAGGAGTATTGATTCACACAATCACAAGGGGAAGTCCCACAATCCCTTCTGCAAACTGGGGGGCAAGGAAGCCAGTCCCAGTCCCAAAACTTCAAATGTAGGGAAGCCAACAGCGCAGCCTTCAGTCTGAGGCCAAAGGCCTGAGAGCCTCTGGCAAACCACTGGTGTAAGTCCAAGAGTCCAAAAGCTGAAGAACTTGGAGTCTATCGTTTAGGGGCAGGAAGCATCCAGAATGGGAGAAAGATGAAGGCCGGAAGACAGCCCTTCTAGTTCCTCGATATTCCTCTGCCTGCTTTTATCCTAGCTGTGCTGACAGCTGATTAGATGGCCCAACCTGATTGAGAGTGGATCCGCTTCTCCCAGTCCACTGACTCAGATGTTCATCTCCTTTGCCAACACCCTCACAGACACACCCAGGAACAGTATGTTACATCCTTCAATCCAATGAAGTTGACATTCAATATTAACCATCACAATTCCCTTCTTTGTGTCCATGTGTACTCAATGTTTGGCTCCCACTTAGAAGTGAGAACATGTGATTTTTTTTTCATTCCTGCATTCATTTGCTTAGAATAATATCCTCCAGCTCCATGTTGCTGCAGAGGACATGATTTTATTCATTTATATGGCTGCATAGTATTCCATGGTGTATATGTACCATATTTTCTTTATATAGTCCACTGTTGATGGACATCTAGGTTGATTCCATATTTGCTATTGTGAACAGTGCCACGATGAATGTAAGGGTTCATGTGTCTTTACCGTAGAATGATTTATGTTCTTTTTGGTATATACCCAATAATGGAATTGCTGGGTCAAATGGTAGTTCTGTTTTAACTTCTCTGAGAAATTTCCAAACCATTTTCCTCAGTGGCTAAGCTAATGTATATTTTTACCAGCAATATATAAGTATTCCCTTTTTTTCATAACTTTGCCAGTATCTGTTATTCTTTGTTTTTAGTAGTATCCATTCTGGAAGGTATGAAATGATATCTCATTTTGGTTTTGTTGCTGTTGTTGTTGCTGTTTTTTGTAGAGATGGAGTCGACTGTGTTGCTCACACTGGTCTTGAACTCCTGGGCTCAAGCAGTCTTACCACATTGGCATCCCAAAGTGCTAGGATTATAGGCGTGAGACACTGCACCCAGCTTCATTGTGGTTTTGCTTTGCACTTCTCTAATGATTAGTGATGCTGAGCATTTTTTCATGTTTGTTGACTGCTTGTATGTCTTATTTTGTGATGTGTGTTCATGTTCTTTGCCCATTTTGTAATGGGATTGTTTGTTTTTTGCTTATTAGTTTGTTTAAGTTCCTTATAGATTTGTTAAGTTCCTTATAGACTGCATATTAGATCTTTGTCAGATGCATAGTTTGTGAATATTTTCTCATATTATGTAGGTTGTCTGTTTACTCTTTTGAGTTTATTTTGCTGTGCACAGTTCTTTAGCTTAATTAATATCCCCTTATCAATTTTCATTTTGTTGCAACTGCTTTGGAAAACTTAATCATAAATTATTTTCTGAGGCCAGGGTCCACAGTGGTATTTCCTGGGTTTTCTTCTAGGATTCTTATACTTCAATGTCTTATATTTAAGTCTTCCATCCATCTTGAGTTAATTTTTGTATATGGAAGGAGTCTAGTTTCTATTATCTGTGTATTGCCAGCCAGTTATCCTAGCACCATTTATTGAATAATGGAAAGTTTTTTCCTATTGCTTGTTTTGGTTGACTTTGATGAAGATCAGATGGCCGTAGGTGTGCAACTTTATTTCTGGGTTTTGTATTCTGTTCCATTGGTCTATGTGTCTGTTTTTGTACCAGTATCATGCCATTTCAGTTTCTGTTGCTTTGTACTACAGTTTGAAGTCAGGTAATGTGATGACTTCTGCTTTGTTCCTTTTGTTTATATTTGCTGTGGCTATTTGGGCTCTTTTTTGGTTCACTATGAATTTTAAAATAGTTTTTTTCTCATTCTGTGAAAAAGTGTCATTGGTAGTTTGATAAAAATAACATTCAATCTGTAAATTTTAAAAATTTTATTACGTCAATAATGTCAGCACAATCACTTTCAAGCTTGAAACACAACAGCTTGATAACCATAAGATCTGATAAATATTGATCGACTTCTCTGAACCTTGGTTTCTTATGTTTGTTTTAAAGGATTGCTATGAGGATTAAACTAAATGAGATATGGATTGTTATCTCTTCCAGGAGATGGAATGTAATGAGAACTTATTAATTTTAACTTCTTTTTAAAGCCTTATTTAGAAAAAATAAATCTAACCTCAAGCAAGTTACAGGACAGTGAGGATCTTTTTTAAAAATTTACTATATTAAATGATTATTTTGGCATTATACTAAACTAATAATTATTTTGTATTATACTATAGCAGACCAACCTATTTAAATGTGCTGATAAGAAGACTGAAGAGAACAAATGCTTTTGACAAAAATATATCAAGGCTTTACTACAATTGGCAGTTCAAAATATCATTTTAGTTTTTTTAATTAAAGGAAGAACAATTAAGAAGTAGTATGACTACATTCTTATTCCAGAATTTATTGAAAAGAGAAGAGGAGATAAATAAATCTCTGCTCTTAATCACGGATTTGCTCTCTCTCATGAAGGAGGTAAAGAAAGCTGAGGTTTCTAAGAAAATATTTTATTTTTTATCATATCCTATGTACAGGAGATGACTCTATATTTATTTTGGCCAATCCTTATCACTGTTTAAAGGAAACTGAAGTCAAGCTTTTTATGAGCAAATCCTTGATTTTTATTTTTTAAAATATATTTTGGACAGCATACTAAATCTACAAGTTTGGGATCTAATGTGTTTAATGTACAATAACACAGATATATATATATATGTGTGTGTGTGTGAGTTTGTGTGTATATATATATACTATAATATTTTATTATTTTTATTTATTATATATATGAACTATGTGATATATCTATCTATCTATATCTAGATCTATCTATCTATCTATCTATCTATCTATCTATCTATCTATCTATATGTTGTCTGAGTTTTTCTGGTAGGCATTTGATGATATGTCCACAATACTTTAGAAAAGAATGTGCTTGCAATTCATATTAGTGATAATATCAGTAAAATCTTTGTAATTTGCAATGCCATTCTACCCTTCAGTCCTTACCCCATGCTCTCATTTCTGACCTACAGAATTCTTCACAAATTGGAACCCACAATTCAATGGTAACAATTATATTTCTGCTAACATTCAGAGTTCTCTACATTTTACTGAATGACTCAGAGGTATGAAATATTTGCGCCTAATGAGTGGGAAGCAGGCATTTGAGAAAGGGGTAGTATTTTCCAAGACGTGGCTGAAAGAGTTGAAAAGACATCCCTATAAAGAGAGCAGAAGGGACCTGAGATGGCAGAGTGAGTTTAAAAACTAGGATATACCTATGAATGGATCTCCTTTTGAAGGATTTACTTTTTATGGTTCATTTTTGTTTGTTGTTTTTGTTGTTGATGCTGTTAGAAGCCTGGAAATATTTATTTGGCCATGTTCTCTCCATTTTCCTAATATGATCCCTTGTTTACCTTCCTCAGTTTCTTCCTTAAAGCATTTTAGCTGTATAGTCGTGTCTTAAGAAGACTTAAAAACAGAATGATAAATGGATAGGAGAACATGGTTCACATATTATGTTTTTGTTAGTGCTTATGCAGAGGGAAAGTGACCTGTTTCAGGAGTTAAGACCTGTCTTTCAAGTAGTAACCAGAACCATAAAGAATCCATGGATATGTTTTAAAAATAACAAAGCGTAGGGACTTTTTTTAATAAATAAATTTGAATGTTTTTCATATATTATTTTAATCTTTATAAAAAATCATGCTCTCAGTGCTCTTACTCCTTATTTTACAGATAAGAAAACTGAAATACAGGGAAGACAAAAAGCCTGTCAATAACTAGCAAGAAGACCCAGAGTTCAACCTCAAATGTTTGGCTCTGAAATTAAGACTTAATCAGTACTCTGTATTACCGAGAAGTGTTCTCCAAGATGCCAGAATGGACATACGATTAGGAGAGACAACTTCTAGGTGGATGTTTAAGAATAATGTTCTAGAGGCAACTGAACCTCTGAAAAAGGAAGGAAGGAAGAGATTAAATTTAAAAAGAGATAATGCTACTAAAATCTACCAACATCAATACATGTGAGTACAGTGCTTATATGTTATTATTGTTGTTATATTTTGGTACTTACATTTTATTTCCATCTTGCCTAATGAGGGTTTAAAATGTTTCCTTAGAATCTGTAAATGAAATATTATTAGCTGATCCCATATAAATTAAGGCCATGATTCTGTATATTCAAACATCTATTGACACTTTAGCTGATATAGTAGGATAGTTAAAATAGTAACTAGATGTCAGTCTTAATGCAGTGATCTAAACTTCTGGTAGACTGATAGTCAGTTACTTGACAGCAAAAATATAAGCATTCCAAGCCCAGTAAAGAATATGAAAGACTACAAAATAAAGCATGCATTTAATTAAGGCTCATCTAAAATCAGCCCATCTTGTTTAATATGTATACTTTATATTTTATTCCATATAATCTAGGCAAGCAAGACTAAAATTTAAACTTGAGATATAATTATTTGTATTTTTTTCAATTACTCTGAAAAACTTTACTTGATATCTGTAATGACTTATCCTTGGCTTTCTGTTGCACTTCAGGGTGTGATGCATCTGTTCTGGGTTTATTTCAAGAGATTGCATAATTTGGTCATTCATTTGATTAATTAACACGTATTTGAAAAATAAACGGAAACATTGAGAAGGCAGTGCCATACTTTTTAAAGAAGGTCATATCACCTAATTTTCAGGGATCTAACCATTTTGGTTGCTTAATTAAAGCACAATTCTCCACGTTTTTTCTTTGCTAAATTTATGATCTAATTAATGGTTTGCTGCTTCAAATTTTACATACATGTTTTTGTTGTTAAAGACATTTTAGAATGTTAATATTTGACTTGGCCATCTATGCCTCTCTCTTCAGTTTTCATAGGTGTTCCTGTCCTTACATAATTGGAAGGTTCATGTGAATACAGACTTATCGGTGACTTCTTTTTGTGATTACTTTTCTACATCAAACATTCAAATGTCAGTTTTGAGGTTATTATTTATAATGAAGAACATTCCTTAAAATACATATTCTACCTATTCTACCAGTATAAGGTTTAATAAAGATATTTTAAAATTCATGTATTCACATATTTACCACTTTGTATAAGTAATGTAGACTTATCAGGCGGATGTGATCTTCTGAAGAAGAGCAAGAGAGTCTCAGACTTTAAGGAATTTCCAAAGAACAGAAAACAGATCATTAAGAAAACAATTACAATCAGATATGTAAAAACTCAGAGTAAGGCATTTACAAGATGTCATTAATGCTGTTAAAAAAAAAATGTATTGAGTGGAGGCTGAGGTGAGCTGATTGCTTGAAGCCAGGTGTGTGAAACCAGCATGAGCAACATAGCAAAACTCCGATTCCTAAAAAAAATAATAATAACAAAAAAATAAAAAAGTAATTAGCTGGGTGACAGTATTCAGGAGGCTGAGGTGGGAGGATCGCTTGAGCCAGGAGGCAGAGGCTGCAGTGACCTGAGATAGCGCCACTGCACTCCAGCCTGGTTGGCACAGCAAGACCCTATCTCAAAAAAAAAAAAAAAAAAAAAAAAAAAAATTAACCGGGTGAGATGGTTTGGGCCTGTAGTTCTAGCTACTCCAGAGACTGAAGCAGGAGGATTGATTGAGCTCAAGAGTTCGAGGCTGCAGGAAGCTATAATCATGCCACTGCACTCTAGTCTGGGACACAGACTGAGGCATCATTTCTAAAAAAAGTAAAAAATAAAAGCAATTGAATTTCATTGTATATTTACTGGGTGTTATAAATTGCTTAATTGATGAAGTGCTTTTTAACTTTAAAACTACTAGTCAGAAGTCTTATTTCAGCCATTCTTAGATTATACATCATGAGATTTGTTTTACATTCCATATGCCAGTTCCATTGGAAAATCCTAGATGAGCTGTAAAATGCAATATTTTACTATTTATAGGGATGCAATTGAGTATGTTGATTATTATGAGACAAAACTAAATCACTTCTCCGCTACTTTTAGCTATGTGACAAAGGGTAAACTACTGAAAAATTTATTCTTTTAGTACTCATTTATAAAACATATAAAAATACATAATTTAATAGGTGATATACATTACATGCTTAGCATGATGTTTTGTACATAGTAAAAACCAATTAATTTTAATTATTTTTATTCTTATTATTTTCTTTGTGTTTTGTTTTCTGTATGAACACCATTATGAGAAAAGTTTTCAGACTTAAGTTCCAGAACAACAAAAAAAAGTATTTTCTTAAAAGAAATCAAAATGTCTACTAACTTAAAATATTGCAAATCATTAATGACTGTAATCTCCATTCAATTTTGTGCTCCTGGAAACTCAAACCATATATAAAGCTCAACTTTAATAACTTAGCAGGAGATTGGTCTGAATATCTCTCTGCCTTTTAAGTATTTCCTCTCTCCTGACCTGTATATTTGGTGGCAATTTTTATCTACTTACATTTTATCATTTTATTCTGTGAATTTTTATAAACTGATTAATCCTTTCTAGAGTCAGGGGATATAAACAAATAGACATGTATATTTATATAATATTGTTCTGGAACTGCTGAAATGTTTCAGTGACAGAATAACTAAATTTCTCTAATTTTATCTAATTCATGTTCTTTCAAGATCGGGGTGGGGGGTCTTCCCTACGTTGCCCAGGCTGATCACAAACTCCTGACCTCAAGTAATCCTCCCACCCCAGCCTCCCAAAGTGCTGGATTACAGACATGAGCCATCACACCCCTGTCTAATTAGTCATCTTAAGGTTTGAGACACATGAAGTAAAAATTAAACTTGTATTCTCCAGAACTTAGTGATTCATCACTACCCTTAACCTCCCTAACAAATTCAAATCAGTGTTAGACAATTAGTATTTAGATAAATATGTGCACAGAATTTCATATGAAAGAGTGTAGCGGATACTAGCTCTTACACAGAGATGAGATGTTTTCTTTAATAAATGAAGTGGAAAAAGAGGCAACACAGAACTAAGAGATATAGTTAGTTTGTGTAACAGGAAAAAGTTTAGAGCAAAAGAAGTTATCATGCCTCTCTCTTCCTTTCAAACTATCTTGCATATTTCTATTACAATCAATCAACAAATTCTAATTTAACTTCTTCCTCAGAGACATACAGAGGCTTATTAAATTCCCCAGCAAGTACAAAGTAAACATACCTCTCAAATCCTATTTCTTTCATGTTTAAAGACATAATTTTATGTTACTTGTTGAAAATATTTCCTACATTTAAATCATAAAAATCTGCTTGCTGTTGACCACACACATCATATTGACCCTGCCTCAGTGGCCTCTGGCAGTTATTCTCTCTGTTTACATCCTATACCTCTTGCTTCAACACAGAATACCTTCCCAAAATCCTGTTGAAAAAGCTTGCCAGCAACCTTTCCTGAAAAATCTACCCAATTCTAAACTTTCCTTTACAAAGTATTACTTCAGGCTGGGTGCAGTGGCTCACACCTGTAAGCCCAACACTTTGGGAGTCTGAAGTGAGTGGATCACTTGAGGTCAGGAGTTTAAGACTAGCCTGGCCAACATAGTGAAACCCCTTCTCTACTAAAAATACAAAAATTAGCCAGGAGTGGTGGTGCATGCCTGTAGTCACAGCTATTCTGGCGGCTGAGGCAGGAAAATCGCTTGAACCCGGGAGGCAGAGGCTGCAGTGAGCCAAGATCGTGCCACTGCATTTCAGCCTGGGTGACAGAGCAAGACTCCATCTAAAAAAAAAAAAGTACTCCTTCAGTCCTTTACCCCATCTTCTAAAATCACAGCTTACTCTTTGATCATCAACATGTGGGCTCTTGAGTCTTCATTCGATATCACCCATTCCTAGAAATTGAAAGATGGAGAAACAACCAGGAGGAAAAAATAACTCAGATATATGAGTACTAGATCACAGGTTTTACTTCTAAAAACCGTATAGCTTTTTGGACATTGAAGTTGGAGCTCTCACAAAAAAGAACCAACATTTATTAACTGCCTATTATTTATTAGAGACTAATCACAGCCTAAAGTAATATTATTTAGTATTAAAATAATGTCTGCATATTATATAATGTCAAATAACACTGTATATCCCAATGAATATACAAAGTAACAATAAAACAAACACACAAAAAAGTCTTCTGACTTACCCATTTCTACCCTAATTCCCTCCCTCAAAAGGTAATGAATTTCAACCAGTTTGACTGATTCTTCTGTTGTTAGTTATCTTTATAGTCCTAATTAATTAACACATGGATAGTTAAGAAATGTTTCTCACTTATAGATATCTACTGACATACTCCTCCTCTAGATGGTGAAATGGATGTAATGTACATCCTCCAAATGTAATGTTCTTAATCTGACCCTCCCCCAGCATACAAAAATCACCTTTCAATGGCGTCTTAACAATCTTGTAATTGACAGAGTTAAATCTGTGCAGATTGCCTATGGCCCCTAAAATCAAATGCTTAATTCAGAAAGATTAAATGTCTAAAAAGGAATTCAGGTAAAGCCTCCTCCTCCCTCACCTTATTAAATTCTGTACGGTAAAGGGTCTCATGTCCTAAGCAGAGAGTGACAGCATTGATAGCCCTTAAAAAACAAAGTGTATGTTATCAACTCAAACTTTGTTTTCAGCTGTTATTTAGAACGTGGATAAAAAAAATGATACTATTTGAGGATCATTTGAAACCTGTACAGTAAATCTCGGAAAGCTAGAGAATCATCAATGACTCCAGCTGATGCTGAGAAATCCATTTATTTGGAACAGTATGTTTGTGAACTTGACCTTAAAGAATCACTTTCATTTCATGTGTTGTTGCAGGTTTAATCAAGAAAAGCTACAAGAAACAGCTTCATTAAACTCATGCTTCATTTTCCTTACACTTCCTCGTAAGCATATTGTGTAGGAATATTACCTGTGAAGCTGTACATGGCAATTAATTTGACGACATCATTGGGATTGTTATAGAGAGGATAACAAAGCATGTAACTAATCATATTTTTACTTCTTGACTGCTAAAATTTTCAGAACTCACATATATCAGTTAACCTTCATATGTATATTATGTTTTTGCATCTTTTTTTTAGAATTCATTGTTTTATATAATTTTACTGTGTTTCTAGTAAGTTGCCTCAAGAAGCTGTGGAATAAGTTGAGTATTATTAAGATAATAATAATGATGATTCTGTGTTGTTTGGCTATATATATCCTTCACTCATGAAAATAAGATGAGGAACAAGACCATAATTCTATACTATATTCTAGACTATATTTATGAGTAACATCTATGACAGGCCACTTAACATTACCTTGAACTCCTTTATTGCCAGGTGAATAAGTTAGCATTTACCTTTCCTGCGAGGTCTTAGTAAGTACTAACCATGTGTAATTATTAAAATTTTTGAAAATATAATTGACACTCTGAGCACTACTGAAGAACATTTAAAAGAGATTGCTCCATTGCCACTTTCTATTAAATACTAAAATGAACAAATAGATACTAAAACAAACATTGTGATTGACTATTTATTCCTCAAACTTCCAAAATATCAAGATTTGACATGGTAAAAATGCTCATATTTACAGACTGCTGCCAAAAGTTCCTCTATTTGGTTTTGGTATCAGAGCAAGATATCAGAAGGCTAAAAATCATTTACTCACTGCAGTGTATCGAATTACTCCCATAGTTAGCAATTAAAACAACAGTTTATTTTTTAATCGAGAAGTACAAAGTTGCAGCTATAGAGGATGAATTAAATCAAGATTGAATCTACAGCATGATGACTATGGCTATTAATAATATTGTACTGTATACTGAAAATTTTCCAAGGGAGTTGATTTCAGGTGCCCTTACTACATACAAAAAAGGTAACAATGTGTGGAGATGGATATGTTAATTTAGTTTACTGAAGTTATCATTTACTGCATATGTATAGCAAAATATAACATTAATACTACAAATATACATACAATTAAAAACACATTTATTATCTTGCAGCTTCTCTGGGTCAGGAGTCACTTGGCTAAGTGTTTCTGGATCGTGGTTTCTCATAAGATTGAAGCGAAAATATTGTAAGATATTAGCCAGGGATGCAAGGCTGGACTTAAGGTGATGATCTGTTTCCAAGATAGCTCATTAACATTGACTTTCCTCACCACGTGGGCCTCTCTCTAGGGTTGCTTTAGGGTTCTGACAGTGTGGCAGCTGGCTTTCCCTAGAATGAATAGTGAGAGAGAGAAGAGAAAGAGAGACAGAGACTAAAACAGAAACAGAGACGGAGAGAAGTGCCATTTTCTGTGGTCACAGAGACCAACCCTGAATCAGTGTGTCAGAAAATACAGAGCGCATGAAGACATGAAGGCAGGGATCAATGTGGAGCACTTTTGAGGCTGCAATGAATGTAAATGGATTTTTGTTTTCCTCCATGTGTCATATTGAACAACTCTTCACAATCTATAGATATAGAGGATATTTAAAAATCTAAATGACGGCCGGGCGCGGTGGCTCACGCCTGTAATCCCAGCACTTTGGGAGGCCGAGGCGGGCGGATCACGAGGTCAGGAGATCGAGACCATCCTGGCTAACACGGTGAAACCCCGTCTCTACTAAAAATACAAAAAATTAGCCGGGCGTGGTAGCGGGCGCCTGTAGTCCCAGCTACTCAGGAGGCTGAGGCAGGAGAATGGCGTGAACCCAGGAGGCGGAGCTTGCAGTGAGCCGAGATCCCGCCACTGCACTCCAGCCTGGGCAACAGAGCGAGACTCCGTCTCAAAAAAAAAAAAAAAAAAAAAAAAAAAAAAAAAAAAATCTAAATGACTTAGCTATTATTGAACATAAAATTATAGACTCACCAGTAACTAGAACAAAATTTTAGTCACAATAGATATTCCGTAGATAAGTTCTAAAAGTAATAATTTATATGATTTATTTTCAAGATTTTACATAGAGTAGGTGGTTATTGATACATAATATGTAGCAATGTTTAATCTATTATCTCCTAATGATTTGTGATCAATGATCAATCAATATGATTTTTCAGTTTGTTTAAAATCCTTTATTTAAACGTCAAAACAATTTTATCTTGTTCTATAGACTCTAAACTCTAAAAATGATATTTTAATGAGACTATATATCATAAGGCATGCTCATATTTACATATCCATTTACCAATTTCGTTGTCGTTGTTTCTTGCTATTTGTCTCTCACTGCTGTGATATGTTTTCAATTTAGTTCCTTTTATAACATGTTATATAGCATTTTTAGCCACAGCAAAAGTATAATGAGGTGTTACATAATTTCATATTTGCCTAAAGATATATTTATTTCACTCTAACTCTTGAATAATATAGTAATTGGCCATATATTTATGGTATAAGCAAAGCCGAGGCACAAGCTTTTACACAGCACTTACATTCAGGGGTCCAGATTTCTTTCAACTTTTAGCTTATCCTCACAAGTCAACTGAAAAGTGGGGATGTAAAATATGAACAGATTTCATAGGATATTTTTATTTTTCATGCTTATTAATACCACACACCACTTCCATTCACACCCCGTGGGTCAGGTCTAAGATAAATGGTTCGACTCTCAGTAAGAAAAGCTGGAAAATATCATTTAGTTTTGGCTCCAGAGGAAAGAAAACACCCAGATATTGTTGAACAACTGTAGTCACTTCCGTGATTTTCATTTTTCACACCTGAAATTGTTGTTCTCATCATTGTACCTGTGTTATTTATTTGAATACACTTATTTATCATGTTTGTTTTAAGCAAAATAGCTACATTAGTTTGACTTTCATGCAAATAGAGCTAGCAGTTGTAAATTTTTATACAAGTAATTCAGTCATTTAGAAAATTTGTATAATATAGATAAGCAAAAAGAAAAAATTTCACCTGATTTACAAATAAAAATGCATAGTTAACTGTTGGTCAGAATACATAGTAACTCGTTGGTAATAAAATTAATGCTTCCACATTTGATGTATATACATATCATATATGTGTATAACTATTTATATATTAAATATATGTGTATATATTATATATGTGTGTGATTGTGCAATATGTATTACTCCAAAACCAAGTTTTTCATTTACCCATACAAACACAGAAACATAAACACACATATGCACCCTACATGTGTCTATGATGTCTGATATTTACTGTGTCTAGCCACCCAGTGGATGATTTCCATGTTTTATCTAACTTACTTTCCAAAATAACTTTATAGTATAAAAAACACCATTGTAGAATATGAAAAAACTGAGGCTCAAAGAGGTTTTTTTTTCATTTTTTTTATTTTGAGACGCAGTCTAGCTCTGCTGCCCAGGCTGGAGTGCAGTGGCGCCATCTCGGCTCAATGCAAGCTCCGCCTCCCGGGTTCACACCATTCTCCTGCCTCAGCCTCCCGAATAGATTGTTTTAACTTGTCACACTTCATACTTTTATAGAGCAGAGCTGATATTCAAGATTCCGTTGTCTAACTCCTAAACCTAAATGCTGAACAACTCTGCTGCATCATCTTAGCATAGCTCCTACCTAAGGACTTATCGTGGTCCGGGCACAAGGTGACTGTGTTGTTGACATCCATTATTTAATCCTCACAACATTTTCATGTTAGATAGCATTATCCTCATCTTTCAGATTCCATTAACCAGGCTTAGAGCTTTAAACATAATGCCCCAGATCACAGAACAGCAAGTGGACAAGTAAGTGTTCAAACTCATGTCTTTGTGACTCAAAAGTAGTCTTCCAATGGAAACACTTTACTGCCAGAGTGAGGATATCTCTATTAGCAATATTTTTCCTATATATTATATAAAACAACTACTGTGTCATCCAGTGCTACATTTATCAAATTGTTGGATATAAAATACTGATTTTGTATAAATAAACCCGGGAAATGGAAGGTGAAAGTTATTTCCTATTAAGCATCAATCCTGTGAGTTTGAATCAAAGATGATTTCACAGTGCAATAAATAAAAACAAAGTTATTTCTAGTGAAAATTTTCATGAAAAAAGCAAATTAAATAATTATACTGTCATACACAATCACCACAATATAAAAATGTAGCCAACTAGGCAAGAACAAATAAATTTTTTCCAGATAAATCAAAGAAATAAAGTAATACCACAGTAGCAACAGTGATAGACCCCCAAAAAAGAGTAAATTGGAGAGAAATTTGGCATTTATTGTTACCTGTGTTACCTGATGTAACACATAACGTAGCTGAATTTCTACTCTGTCCTAACTCTGCTTTTCCTTAAGAAACAGGATGCCTGTAATAAAGAGCTTTCTTTGTAATCAGACCAGGTGAGACTGATTAGAACCAAGATAAGTGACCAAATGACTTCAAAAAGACTTCTGACTTCATTATAATCTCATTATCATGTTAAATGTTACTCCCACCAGTGCCATGACAGTTGACAATTGACATTACAATGACATTACAATGAGCCAGAAAAGGACAAAGAGGAAGGGAGCACTACCAATTCACTTCCCATTTTTCCATTTCTGGAAAAGACATGAATATTCCTTCCATCACTTTTAATGTCCAACCCCTTTATTGGAGAAATCCTGTATTCTAATCCCCTTACCTTTCATTTGTTGAGAAGATGATTTATGAGCCGTACTCCTGCTTCTCAATTCCATGGCCATCAAATAAAGCCTGCACTGATTGACACTCACTTTCAACTTCAGGTATTGGCTTTGCAACATCGAAGAGGAAAAAAAAAACCCATCTTTTGGGGAACTATCTTTTTTGCTAAAATTATGACAGGACAATAGGACTAGAGGAAATATTTGCGGTGACATAGATCAATATATTCACTTACAAAATCAGAAATGGTCTTTAAATGTTCATCTTTAATTTTTTTAGTAACTGAATTTGTATTGCTTACCTACAATAATTTGAAATTGGAACTTTTAAAAAAATTATCTCATCACTTTCGTTCATCTTCTGAAAATTATCTTGTCACTTTCTTTCATCTTCTGAATTTCTAATGATTTGTTTTAGAGTTTATTTTCTGAATCATCTAGTCAATATACTAAGTTCTACCTAAGTTCCCATGATATGACAGTTAGTCAGATTAAAAATCAACCCAGTCAAAACCTCATCTCTATTATAGTCTGAATTGATGTGTAAGGACATGCAGATTGACCTTCCTAATAGAAGCCTTAAAACACCCAGAAAAGCAATCAATACCATTCTCGATTCAATTAATATTCTGGTACATTATATCATACAGTCTTTATGTAAATCCTAATTGAAGTTCACATATTTCTAGCCCCTTGCCTTTTCATTTCATTTTAAATTTTGATATCTGTAGAAAAAATAAAGCACCTTCCTTGGGTGTAAGAACAAATGTATGACCCCGAATATTTATATAATAGTACCTCTCATGTTTTTCAAAGGAAGGCTAATTTTTGGGGGGAGGAAGAAAAGATGCACGAAGACATCATGCCTTTCAAATATTTTTATATGTGTTAATCAAAGTTATAATAAATGGCATTCCTTGACATTTTTACGTTATATCATATCTTTAGTACAAAATACTCCAAAGATCTACTTTTCTTGGTGTGGACAGATTTTACTCCATAAACAATTTCCAGTTCTTCCTGTGTTTTTTTTTATATCTTTGTTTTTATTGATGCTGGGTTTTCACTAGATAAAGATATATCAAGTGTTTCTTATTTAAAATAAACAAACATCTCCTCCTTAGTCCCACGGTCCTCTCTCAATATTGCTATATTTCTCTCATCGCTTTCCTGATACAGTTTAATGAAGGGGTGCTCGTTCAATATCTCAATTTTTGTTTCCATGTAATTTCCTCTTTTCACTTCACAAAGGCTACTGTTTCCCCAATATTTACACATATCTTCTAGTTGGATATTATTATCTTATTACTAGTCTAGTATTTGACTCTGTTTGTCATCCTTTCTTCTCTCACCTGCTCCACTGGCAAGATGTGTCTGCCTTTATTTTCCTACCTTTCTAACACCTCTTCCATTGAACATACTGTTTGTTTCTGTAGCTCTGCTCTCAATGCTTTGCTCTGTCCATGACTTCCCTGAACTCTAAATTATAATATTATCTGCATTCTTATGCTTAACATTACAACCTCATGACTTCCCTGAACTTTAAATTATAATATCATCTGTATTCTTGTGCTTAACAATACAGTTATTTCCAAGCACTGAACGGTCTTTTGAGCTCAAGTCCATGTACCTAACTTTCTAACTGTACGATTCAACCTGGCCGTAAAATATATACCTCAGGTGCAAGGTAATAAAAATGGAACTCATTCTATCCTTAGACCCACTGTTGTTTTTTTTTTGTTTTGTTTTCATTTTGAAAAATGCTTATGTCATCTGGGTAGCCTCCAAAGCCAGAAACAAGTATTTGATATCTTCAACTCTTCTATACCCCCTGCCCACTTTATCCATTCATTCAGTTATCCAAAGGATATTTACTAGCCACTCAGTTTATGCTAGACACAGTTCTAGGTGTTAAAGATAGAATGACATACAAGACAAACCATAACTCTTCCCTCATATCACTTATAATCCACTGGGAGGGGTTCACAATGAATATGTAAAAATAAAATATGTGATTTTAGATAGTAAGAAGTACAAAGAATATTAATTATGATTGAGGGTTATATCATTTATGATTAGATTTGGCTGCATGAAACGGAAAACCTGAAATAATAGTGATAACAGTAACATTTAATTTTCTTTCATTGCAAAGAAAATTTATTTTTAGGCGGTCCACAGCTTGTATGGTGGCATCAATTTCTTCAGGGACCCATGAGTTACTTTCCTCTATAACCCTTATGTAAAGCTTTCAACTCAAGGTCACTTCTCAGTTCATGAAATCGGCTGAGATTTCAGCTATTGAGTCTAAGTTCCAGTCAGCAGAAAACATAAAGCACAGAAGAGAAAAAACAGGCAGCTATCAAAGAGATTAACACGGTTTAACAATATTCCTGGAGACTCCACAAAACAACCTCGTAACTCTAATTGAATACATCATGCTGCAAGAGATATTGTCTTTTTTCAACCTTAGTCCAAATTAGATTGCATTGTGTTATTAAGAAAACATGGGGAAAAGATGTGGGGTAGGCAGATACTTCTGCCATAGGTGGTTATTTAGTGAGCTTTAGTAGGGAAGGTTTTTGAAGAAGTGAAATTTTAGCACATGTCTTTATTCATCATATAATCTTGATTGTGTTCCCTTAATAAACCATTTTCAACCTGTTTTCTTCTCTCTATTCCCTTTGGCCTTACCCTCCATTAATAAAGATCCCCACTATTCCTCCTCTCTTTTACAGCGAAATTTCCCTAACTGTTCTTCTGTTTCCAGTCTGATCAACACAAGATCAATTCTCCATGATGCTATCACCAAGCTTTTTGAAATACAAACATGATCCTTGAATTTCCCTGATTAAAATCCTTTAATTTTTCTCCATTGATTCAAGGCAATATCCACAGAAGTATTTCATGAAAAGCTCTCTGACCACCTAATATTTTACTCTTTTCTTCCTCCTTTCTCCACTAAACTCTAACTTCTAGGCATTTGTTACAGCATTATAAGTTAAGGGTTTTTTTCATTTCTCTGTATTTAAAGTTATTTGTCTTTTTTCCAAGAATATCCTTTCCCCATCCAACTATGTCTAGAAAAGTCATGCACATTTATCTTTTTAAAGCTCACTCAATAGTCACGTATTTGTTTAAACTTTTCCTGAATACCATACTTTCAATGTCATGGCCTCTATCTATAAGCATGAAAATTATTTGTTGAAGTTCCATCACTTATCATTACTAATTGTTTTTATTGTGCTAACTATGGACATTTCATGATCAACTGTGAGCTACTCGATGGTATGATTGTAGCTTTTGTTTCTACGTTCAATTGCCTCTTTCTGAGGAAAGCACGTTTTGAGATACTCAGTAAGATTTTCCTGAGTAAATTAAACTTGTCAGTCTCCCAGGCTGAACGTTTTACACTCACTTCTGCTACTAACCCATCCCTTAGTTATGGTGCAATTTTCTATTTGTGCTGTGTCTGCAGCTCCTTTCTCATCTGCCCTTTTGATTAATTCCCACTTCAGCTTCCACTTCTGGCCATTGTCACCATGTATTTGCATCAGTACAATATTCTCAGTGGATTTACCTTCTTTCATTATCTCCCCCTCTTGATGGTGTTGACACTACCAGAGGCAAAACACAGTACCATATCATGGTACTGACATCAAGCTTCAAGAAATTCAAATTATTTACTTGATAAAGTTCATTATTTTCTAGCATAGAATTCACAACTTTTCAGTAATTAGTTGCATCTTTTATTCATGTTTGTTTTATTTTCACCTCTTCTGCCCCCACCTACCTTTTGATCTTTTTCCATAGGGCTATCTCTGTAAAGGAGGCGTCACTGAGCATGAGGCGTTCTGTCAGAGACGTCAATTTTGTGGATGGCATAGTCCACTTATGGGATGTGTGTGAGGCCAGTGGCACATAAAACAGCTGACCCAAAAGGCCCGGAAAGTTTCATGGGAGACTGAATTACAAGGTAGACATCACAGGCTGATTCTGGCAATGTTTTCTACCACTAAAGTTCTAACTCAAGGTGACTAGATGGGGCAGGAGGAGTCTAGCTTGAGAGCAGATTAAGGGCTTGCTTTCTTAAATGATTCTAAGGTGTGGAACCCAAGTCCAGGGTTGAGAGGGAAGAGACAAACCAAAGAAGATAATTTAGCAGGTTGATTTAAATATTATGACTTTTTAAAATTGTTTTTCCAGTGTCATTGCAAAATGTTCCCTTAGCTCAAAATAATGTTAGTCTAATTTGTTCTATGGGTTATTTTATAAGAACTCAACGAAGCACATAATTATACTCTTACATTAATTTTATTAATCCACAGGGAAGCATTGCACTATGTCAAAATCATGCAATTAAAAGAAAGTTGCATGTGAGATATGCTTTAATGTGGTGCAGCGTGTGTGAAACAAAATGTTATTTTAGTGCAAGATATCCACAGGCATGTAAAGAATTGTGTGTCTGATTTTTCTTTTCTGGTAGCAGAGCATGCTTTGTCTTATGAAGGGGAGAAATTCTCTCTTCATTCCCACTGGAGTTTTTGCTTCAACCCATTGCAGCAAAACATCATCTATCTATACCAAAGTATTAGAGTGATAAAAATGCTCAAAATTGTACCTCTTCTTCAAAGTCAAAATTAAATATTACCTCCTTCATGAAGTTGTCCCCAATCTCATCAGCTAAACTAATCTCACCTACCACTGTGGTCCCATAGTATTTGGTTTGTATATAAATTTAAAATTTATCACACTTTCTTCAGTTATATTTTGCTTATTTCATATCAGTCTTTCTCCCGCTATGGTAGTCTTTAGAGCTTCATTTGGAAAAAAAATCAGCCGTGTCTTCCACTAAGCCTTACAGTGCCTTTTACAGTTTCTGCACTGAGACAGTGATACTCCATTTAAATACCTGGGATTTGAAGTCTTATTAGATGAGATTGATTGTTGCATCTGCCATTTCTAGCTGTGCAATGTTAGGTAAACTACATAACATTTTTCTTCTCTCACATTCCTCACCTCTAAAATGTGGGAAATATGGACTCATATATAATAGCATTGTGGTGAGTTTAAAAATGAGATAATAAACACGTAAAACTAGCAGAGTTTTGGTTCTTAGGCCATTAAATATTATCTATTGTTATTACACACTTGGTAAATAGATAAAACTGAAAGGAAATTGAATTTGAACATGCCTCTTTTTATCCTTTAAAGGCTAAACTCAAGGTCTTTAAACTCAAGGCTATCAGTTGTTATTACATGCTTGGTAAATAGGTGTAACTATTAGGAAATTGAATTTGAACATGCCTCTTTTTATCCTTTAAAGGCTAAACTCAAGGCCTTTAAACTCAAAGCTTTAAACTCAAGGCTATCAGTGAGTGCAGCTGATTCCCTTTTGAATGTTGTATTTGCCTGTTTACAGTATACAATTTAATGGTTTCTAGCATATTCACAGAGTTGTGCAAACACAATCCTAGAATATTTTCATCACCCCAAAGGGAAACCCTGTATTTTTAGCAGTCATCCCATTCACGCTTTTCCCCATCCTTATCACCACCACCCACCAGTCCTAGGCAACAACTAGTCTACTTTATTATTTTAAAATTTTATTCTCATATAATTTCATAATTTAGCCGTTGTAACATTCTGGTAGAAAAGTCTTATTTTCTTTTTTTTTATTATTTCAATAGGTTCTTGGTGTTTGCCTCCCAACTTATTTGATGTTTGAGTGTTCTTATGTGGGTTCTGTGGCCAATGAGAAGCACATACCCACAGGTGGTATTTGGTCACATGAATAAGTTCTTCAGTAGTGATTTCAGAGATTTTCGTGCACCCATCACCTGATAAGTGTACACCATACCCAATGAATAGCCTTTTATCCCTCACCTCCTTCCCCCATTTCCCTGAGTCCCCAAAGTCCATTGTATCATTCTCATGCCTTTCCATCTTCATAGCTTAGCTCCCAATTTTGAGTGAGAACATATGACGTTTGTTTTTCCATTCCTGAGTTACTTCACTTAGAATAATGATCTCCAATTCCATCCAGGTTGCTGAGTATGTCATTATTTCATTCCTTTTTATAGCTGAGTAGTATTCCATGGTATGTGTGTGTATATATATATATATATATGTATACATATATATGTGTATACATATATATATGTGTATACATATATATGTATACATGTATATATGTATATATGTATATATATGTATACGTATATACATATATATATGTATACATATATATATACACACATTCCCACCAGCAGTGTAAAAGTGTCCCATTTTCAGCACATCCATGCCAACATCTATTATTTTTTTGATTTTTTAATCACGGCCATTTTTGCAGGAGTAAGGTGGTATCACAATGTGGTTTTGATTTACATTCCTCTGATCATTAGTGATGTTGAGCATTTTTTTCATATGTTTGTTGGCCATTTGTATATCTTCTTTTGAGAATTGCCTACTCACGTCTTTAGCCCACTTCTTGATGAGATTTTTTTTTCCTTGCTGATTTATTTGAGATCCTTGTAGATCCTTGATATTAGTTGGATGTACAGACTGCAAAGATTTTCTCCTGCTCTGTGGATTGTCTGTTAATTCTGCTGATTATTCATTTTACTGTGAAGAAGCTTTTTAGGTTAAATGAGTCCTACATATTTATCTTTGTTTATGTTGCATTTTCTTTTGGGGTGTTCTTGGTCATGAAGTCTTTTCCTGAGCCAATGTCTAAAAGGGTTTTTTCCCAATGTTATCTTCTAGAATTTTTATGGCTTCAGATATTAGATTTAAGTCTTTGAGCTATCTTTATTTGATTTTTGTATAAGGTGAGAGATGAGGATCCAGTTTCGTTCTTCTACATGTAGCTTGCCAATTATCCCGGCACCATTTGTCAAATAGGGTGTCTTTTCTCCACTTTATGTTTTTGTTTGCTTTGTTGAAGATCAATTGGCTGTAAGTATTTGGCTTTATTTCTGGGTTCTCTATTCTGTTCCATTGGTCTATGTGCTTATTTTTATATAGTACCATGCTGTTTTGTTGACTATAACCTTATAGTACAGTTTGAAGTTGAGTAATGTGATGCCTCCAGATTTGCTCTTCTGCTTAGTCCTGCTTTACCTATGTAGGCTTTTTTTGGTTGCATATGAATTTTAGGATTATTTTTCTAGTTCTTTGAAGAACTGTGGTGACATTCTGCTCAGGTACTTCAGAATATATATTCTATACATCAGCACATGGAACATTCTCCAAGACAGACCGTATGATAGGCCCCAAAACAAACCTCAATAAATTTAAGAAAACAAATTATATCAAGTACTCTCTCAGATCACAGTGGAATAAAATTGGAAATTATCTCCAAAAGGAACCTTCAAAACCATGCAAATGCATGGAAATTAAATAACCTGCTCCTGAATGATCATTGGGTCAACAATGAAATCAAGATGGAAATTTAAAAATTCTTTGAGCTGAACAATAACAGTAACAAAACCTATCAAAACTTCTGGGATAGAGTAAAAGCAGCACTAAGAGGAAAGTTTACAGCCTTAAATGCCTACATCAAAAAGTCTGAAAGAGCACAAATAGACAATTTAAGGTCACACATTGCAGGAACTAGAGAAACAAGAATAAACTACACCCAAACCGAGCAGAAGAAAAGAAATAAAAAAGATCAGAGCAGAAGTAAATGAAACGAAACAACAACAAAAATAAAAACAATACAAAATAAAATGAAACAAAAACCTGGTTCTTTGAAAAGATAAATAAAATTGATAGGCCATTAGTGAGGTTAACCAAGAAAAGAAGAGAGAAGATTCAAATAAGCTAAATTAGAAACAAAACAGGAGATATTACAACTGACACCACAGAAATACAAAAGTTCATCCAAGTCTACTATGAACACACCTTGTGTGCATAGCTAGAAAACCTACAGAAGATGGATAAATTCCTGGAAATATACAAACATCTTAGATTAAACCAGGAAGAAAAAGAAACACTTAATAGGCCAATAACAAGCAGCAAGATTGAAGTGGTAATTAAAAAAAAATTGCCAACAAAAACAAAGTGCAGGAACAGATGGATTCACAGCTGAATTCTGTCAGACATTCAGAGAAAAATTGGTACCAATCCTATCGACACTATTCCACAGTAAGAGAAAATCCTGTCTAAATCATTCTATAAAACCATTATCACCCTAATATCAAACCCAGGGAAGGATAAAACAACAACAATAACAAAAAACTACAGACCAATATCTCTGATGAACATAGATGCAAAAATCCTTAACAAAATACTAGCTCACTGAATTCAACAGCATATCAAAATGATAATCCACCATGATCGAGGTGGTTTCATACTGGGAATGCAGGGATGGTTTGACATAACTTAGTCAATAAATGTGATACACCTCATAAACAGAATTAAAAATAAAAATCACATGATAATCTCAATAGATGCAGAAAAAGCATTTGACAAAATCAAGCATCGCTTTATGATTAAAACCTTCAGTAAAACAGGCATAGAAGGAACATAACGTAACATAATAAAAGCTATCTATGACAAACCCACAGCTAACATTACACTGAATGGGGAAAAGTTGAAAGCATTCTCCCTGAGAACTGAAACAAGACAAGGATTCCCACTTTCACTATTTCTATTTAACTTAGTACTGGAAGTCCTAGCCAGAGCAATCAGATAAGAAAAAGAAGAAAGAGCATCCAAATCAATAAAGAGGAAGTCAGATGTTAGCTGATGATATGATCCTATACCTAGACAACCCTAAAGGCATTTCCAAAAAGCTCTTAGAACTGATAAATGAATTCAGCAAAGATTCAAGATACAATATTAATGTTCACAAATCAGTAGCTCTTCTATACACCAACAGCGACCAAGCTGAGAATCAAATAAAGAACTCAACCCCTTTTACAACAGCTGCAAAATAAAATAATAAAATAAAATAAAATACTTAGGAATATACCTAACTAGGGAGGTGAAAGACCTCTACAAGGAAAACTACAAAACAGCACTGAAAGAAATCATAGATGACACAAACAAATATAAACACATCCCAAGCTCATGGATGGGTAGAATCAATATTGTAAAAATGACTATACTGCCAAAAGCAATCTACAATTTCAGTGCAATTCCCAACAAAATATCCTTTTGAATTTTAATCATCAGAATGTTTCTGTTTAGATTAAACTTCTGATTATTAACCCCTAAACATGTATGTCCTGATCTGTTTTCTGCATTTGAGAGTGATACACAATATAAATTCAATTATCCATGACATATTAAATCCAAGGTATTTGGAGATGGTCTTTAGTTTTCTCTTGGGTTTTCTTGTCTCCAGGCTGTAGAAGAAATGAATCATGGTGTCTCCTGAGTATAATCCTGGCTACCTTCTTTTGCATATGCAGTAGCAAATTAACTTTTCTAATAAATGTTGCACCTGAAGTGAATAGTAATTTCTGTCTGTAATATGGCCATAAAAATGCAGCCAAGAATAATTATTATCACTGTTTTGGAAAGTCTATTTCAATTAATGCCGTCTAAGAAAAATTGTCATTGTCTTTATTTTGTTTCTGCGGTTAGGCACAGTTATCATTTCAGTGATTTGTACTGAGTATGTAATCAAAATATTAAGAGTTTTTTTCTCATTGCGTTGTTATATATGTGCATGTAATTTCAAAACTTAGAGTCCTAAGGTAACAGATGTTTATTTAGCTCAACGTGTTTTATTGGCTAGGTAGATGGTCTAGTCCAGGTCAACCCAGATAATTTTTGCTGGGCTCCTTCATGGGATGTGGTTAGCTGGTGGGTTGGCTGGTATTTGGATGATACACAGTGGTGTTACTTGCATGTCATGCAGTTGGTAAGTTACAGAACAGTGCACAAGTGGGCTCTGGGACTTATTTTTGTCATCATGTAGCACTTTTGCACAAAGCAGTCACAGAATTTAAATAAAGTAAACATTCAAAGTTGCACAGTCTTCTGAGGCCTGGTTTCAGAATTGCTACATAATAGTTTGTACCATAATCATTGGTTAGAGCAATTACAGTCATTCCTTGGAGAGATGACAAGTCAGATCCAGGCCACCCAAATAGGGTAAATAGTGCAATAAAGTGAGTCAAATAAATTTTTGGTGATTACCAGTATATAAAAGCTATATTCACCCTATAATATAGTCTATTAAGTGCACAATAGCATGATATCTAAAAGAAGTACATATCTTATTTAAAAAACATACTTTACTGCTAAAAATCACTAACAGTCATCTGAGGCCTCAAATAGTCCTAATTTTTGCTGGTAGAAAGTCTTGTCTTGATATTGATGGCTGCTGACCGATTGGGGTGGTGATTGCTGATAGGGGTTGCTGTATCAATTTCTTTAAATTAAGAAAACTATGAAGTTTCCACCATCAATTAGTTTTTTCTTTTATGAAAGATTTATCTGCATCATGCAATGCTGGTTGATAGTATTTTAGCCACAACATAACTTCTTTGAAAATTAGAGTAAATCCTCGCAAACCCTGCTATTGTATATCACCTAAGTTTCTGTAATCTTCTAAATTATTTGATGTAATTTTAACAATGTTTACAGCCTCTTCACTAGGAGTAGATTTTGTCTCAAAAAAAAATTACTCTTTCCTCATCCACAAAAAGACACTTCAGTATCATCAGGCTTCACTTCTAATTCTAGTTCTCTTGCTATTTCCACCACATCTGCAGTTACTTCTTCCATAAAAGTCTCGAACTTCTCAAAGTCATCCATGAGGGTTGGAATAAACTTCTTCCAAACTCTTGTTAATGTTATTTTGACCTCCTCCCATGAATCACACATGTTCTTAATGGAATCTAGAAAAGTAAATCCTTTCCAGAGGTGTTTAATTTACTTTGCTAAGATCCATCAGAGGAACCACTATCAATGGCAGCTATAGCCTTGTGAAATTTATTTCTTGAATAACAAGACTTGAAAGTCAAAATTCCTTCTTGATCCATGAATTATAGAGTGGATGTTATGTTAGCAGGCATGAAA
This sequence comes from Pan troglodytes, assembly GCF_028858775.2. NCBI lineage: Eukaryota > Metazoa > Chordata > Mammalia > Primates > Hominidae > Pan > Pan troglodytes. Next base: position 33,297,560 of record NC_072401.2, on the reverse strand, counting down.
ACAGCATTAATCTCCAATACACCTCCATTAGAGCTCTTGGGTGAACAGGTACATTGCCAATGGAGCAGTAACATTTTGAAAACATTCTCTTTTTCTTCTGAGCAGTAGGTCTCAATAGTGGGCTTAAAAAATTTATTAAACTATGCTGTAAACAGATGTGCCATCATGTAGGCTTTTTATTCCATTTAGAGCACAAGCCGAATGGAATTAGCAAAATTCTTAAGGGCCCTAGGATTTTCTGAATGGTAAATACGCATTGGCTTCAACTTGAAGTCAACAGCTGCATTAGCACCTAACAAGAACATCAGTCTGTCCTTTGAAGCTCTGAAGCCAAGCATTGACTTTTCTTCTCTAGCTATGAAGCCCCAGATGGCATCTTGTTCCAATATAAGTCTATTTATCTCCACGAAAAATCTGTTTTGTGTGTTTATTTTAATCAATAATCTTAGCTAGATCTTCTGGATAAATTGTGGAGCTTCTACATCAGCAGTTACTGCTTTACATTGCACTTTTATGTTACAGAGATGGCTTTTTTCCTTAAACCTCATGAACCTACCTCTGCTGGCTTCAAATTTCTCTCCAGCAGCTTCCTCAACTCTCTCTGCCTTAAGACAATTGAAGACAGTTAGGGCTTTGCTCTGGATTAGGTTTAATGCTTAAGGGAAGGTTGTGGCTGGTTTAATCTATCTAGACCACCAGAACATTCTCCATATCAGTAACAAGGATATTTCACTTTCGTATCATTCATGAGTTCAATAGAGTAGTTCTTTAATTTCCTTCAAAAATTTTTCTTTTGCATTCACAACTTGACTAATGGTTTGCTTCAAGAAGCCTAGTTTTCAGCCTATCTCATCTTTGTTTGTTTGTTTTATTTTGAGACAGGGTCTTTCTCAGTCACCCAAGCTGGAGTGCAATGGCATGATCTCTCCATGAGCAACCGAGATCATCCTAGGCAAACTCAAGCTTCCAGGCTCAAGAGATTCTCCTGCCTCAGCCTCCTGAGTAGCTGGGATTAGAGTCACACACTACCATGACCAGCTAATTTTTTTTGGGGGGGTGGGGTTTTGACATGTTGCCCAGACCTGTCTCGAACTCCTGAGCTCAAGAATTGGCCCTTCTTGGCCTCCCAAAGTGCTGGGATTACAGGCATGAGCCAGAGCACCCAGCCCTATCTCAGCCTTTGACATGCCTTCCTCATTAAGCTTAAACATTCCTAGCTTTTGATTTAAAGTGAGAGAATTGTAATTTATTTTCTTCCACTTGACCACTTAGAGGCCACTGTAGAGTTACTAGTTGGCATAATTTCAATATTGTTGTGTCTCAGGGAATAGGAAGGCTCAAGGAGAGGGAGAGAGACAGAAACAGCCAGTCAGTGGAGCAGTCAGAACACACAATATTTATCAATAAATTTTGTCATCTTTCATGGGCACAGTTCATGGCACCTCAAAACAATTATAATCTTAACATCAAAAATCACTGATCGCCCAAGTGCAGTAGCTCATGCCTGTAATCCCAGCAGTTTGGGAGGCTGAGGTGGGCGGATCACTTGAGGTCAGGAGTTTGAGACCAGCCTAGCAAACATGGTGGAACCCCGTCTCTACTAAAAACACAAAAATTAGCCTAGATGATGGTGTGCACCTGTAATCCCAGCTGCTTGGGAGGCTGAGGCAGGAGAATCCCTTGAACCCGGGAGGCAGAAGTTGCAGTAGCCAAGATTAAGCCAATGCACTCCAGCCTGGGAGACAGAGAGAGGCTCTGTCAAAAAGGCAAACAAACACACTCACAAAAACTGATCGCTATCATAATGGATTTAACAATAATGAAATAGTTTAAAATATTGGAATAATTGTGGCACAGAAACAGGAAGCGAGCACATGCTCTTAGAAAAATGGCTTCAATAGGCTTGTCTGAGACAAGTTTGCCACAAATATTTGATTTGTAAAAATACAGTATCTTAGAAGAGCAACAAGGTACATCTATAACAAAGCAAGATAACTTCTAAGGGTGAAGTAATTTGTTGCTCTTTTTGGTGACAGAACTACAAAGCAAAGTGGCCTCTTTGAGAAAAAAAGATACATTAGTATCTTATTCTTTCATAAAGATTTTCAGTGCCTGAAACAAAGTATTAAACTTAACAAATTAAGTATAATTATTTCAGTTTAAAAATATCTGTTGGTGGCAGCGTAAATTAGTTCAACCATTGTGGAAGACAGTGTGACAATTCCACAAGGATCTAGAACCAGACATACCATTTGACCCGGCAATCCCATTACTGGGTATATACCCAAAGGATTACAAATCGTTCGACTATAAAGACACATGCACACGTATGTTTATTGCAGCACTATTCACAATAGCAGAGACTTGGAACCAACCCAAATGTCCATCAATGTTAGACTGGATAAAGAAAATGAGACTATGCAGCCATAAAAAAGAATGAGTTCATGTCCTTTGCAGGGACATGGATGAAGTTGGAAACAATCATTCTCAGCGAACTAACACAGGAACAGAAAACCAAACACCACATGTTCTCACTCATAAGTGGGAGTTGAACAATGAGAACACATGGCCACGGGAGGTGAACATCACACATAGGGGCCTGGCAGGGGTCCAGGGCTAGGGGAGGGATAGCATCAGGAGAAATACCTAATGCAGATGATGGTTGATGGGTGCAGCAAACCACCATGGCATATGTATATATGAACTTAAAGTATAATAAAAAAGTTAAACTATAATACAAAAGATAAATAAATAAGAATATTTGTATGTATATTGTTAAGAAAACATTGAGAATATTTTATCAGAAGAAATTTTATTTCTTTCTTCATTGGGCTTTATGAGGACAAGTTGAGAAATCAAGCAATAAAAAGCCAATGCAAGCATACTTTTTAAAAAGAGGCATCATAAACAGTTTTCTCTCAATGAATAGATGAGTTTGACAAATAAACAGCTTTTTAAGCTGTTTATAATTAATAATATGTTATTAGAACATGTTTCTTTCTCCATTGGTTCATATGACATAGGTTTATATATGCAGCTACATAAACATACTTTCTTTAAAGTGCCTCGTAAACTGTTCTCTTTCAGTGAATCCAAGAGTTTGACTGAGAAACACCTTTGTAAGCAAACACTGAAAATACGATTATAGAGTATGTTTCTTTCTCTATTGGGCTCTATAAGGATAAGTAGAGAAATATTGCCATAAAAATATTTTATATCTTTTCTAATGCCACATACCTAGATATTTCTCCATGTTAAGTACATAAAAAATCCACCAACCACGATGCATATATGATTAATACATTTTAAAAAAGGATTCCTAAACATGCTACCAGAGACCCTATCACAGCTGAAATGTCTTTTATTTATGAGATTATTTAGAAAACTATCAATTCTGTTAACTATATATTCATTATATCCTCACCTATCCCATATTTATCCCTTTTGCATAAATATTTCATGAAAAATTGGGCTACCTAGTTGGTAAATGTATATGACGTATGACATTTTCTTGATATACACATTTTCTGATGAATACATTTGTGTGCATGTGGTATTCATCTGTATGTGTGTTTTAAGTTCACTTACATGTACTCTTCTTTCCAATTATAAATCCAACATTACACATTGACTACTATCTCCTTAATCTCTCTCATTTTTTTAACTCTTACCACATTTTTTGCTCTTTGACCTTCTGCTTTCTTGTAGCCCCTTGAATTTTATTTTCTAATGTGAGCACTGACCTTATCTTCCTTTATCATCCAGTTTATAATGCTGTTACTCTATAACTTCTTCTTTCACTACTACCCAACACAGGGCAGGCACTGTTGTGTATGGTTTATAGATATTAAAAAGGAATTTGGCCCTGTGCGGTGGCTCACGGCTGTAATCCAAGCATTTTAGGAGGCCGAGGTGGGTGGATCGCCTGAGGTCAGGAGTTCGAGACCAGCCTGATTAACATGGTGAAAACTTGTCTCTGCTAAAAATATAAAATTAGCTAGGTGTGGCAGCACATGCCTGTAATCTCAGCTACTCAGGAGGCTGAGGCAGGAGAATCACTTGAACCCAGGAGGCTGAGGCTGCAGTGAGCTGAGAGCATGCCATTGCACTCCAACCTGGGCAATAGAAGGAGACTCTGTCTCAAAAAAAAATAACAAACAAACAAACAAAAAGGATTTACAACCCTGTGAGGCCACTACTATTATTGATTCATTATGTAGATTAAGACACCGAGGCACAGAGAATATTGCACCACCATACTCTCATAAATTGAAAATAATTGCTCTTTTTGTCCCATTACCTAAATCTTTCTCTTGCCAATATTTTAAACTTTTTTGTCATCTCATCCTTTCTCCTTCTTTTCTTCCACCAATCTTTCCTAGAGTAATTGCAAGTTAGATGAAATACTTTGTCTTCACATCTAAGTAACTAAATGATTTTGTGGAGAAACAGAATACAGCTATACAGATATCATAGTCTGGCTGATTAAATATATATTATATATATTTATATATAAATGTTATATGTTATATATTATATATTTATATATAAATATTATATGTTATATATTATATATTTATATATAAATATTATATGTTATATATTATATATTTATATATAAATATTATGTTATATATTATATACTTATATATAAATATTATATGTTATATATTATATATTTATATATAAATATTATATGTTATATATTATATATTTATATATAAATATTATATGTTGTATATTTATATATTATATAATATTTTATATTTATTAATTAACTAAAATTAATAATATAATATTAAATATATTATTTATACCCTCATCTGGAGGGGGGTGTGTGTGTGTGTGTATACATATATATGTACCTAATCTGAAGACTCAACTAGGGTATTTATATATACCCTCATCTGGAGGGTATACATGGAGACTCAATCTGCTCAATCTGGAGACTCAACTAGGTAAGAATATGCTTCTAAACACATCCCAGATGTTTGGAAGATTTTATGTCCTTATGGTTGTATGACTGAGCTCCCATTTTCTTGCTAAATTTCTGTCAGGAACGGCTCTGAGCTCCTAGATACATGATCAGAGCTCCAACATCAGAGCTGATCTTGTCTATTCTTCCTGAAACTGTCTCCTTTCTTATCTTTGGCCTGCGAGCCACTCTGAGGTCCTTGCTATATAACTACTTCTCATGGACAGTTCGCAAAATGGCTATTTGCTTCTTCAAGGCCAGCAGGAGAGATTTCGCATTTTGAACCTCTTCCTTCAAGAAGAGCCAAACCCTTTCAAAGGCTCTTTTGATTGAAGCACACCTCCCCAGGATAATCTCAATCCTTAATCTATTTTCTCTAATCTCTTAATCTTTTACTCTTCCCAAATGACTTCATTTCTTTGGAACATGGTGATACAAGTCATAAACAGAACACTCTGATTTATGAAATGTGTATTTCTTTCCATTCCTACCCATTTCCCCCTTTCAAAGAAAATATTATCATTGACACTTTCTAAGATTAATCTGTTTTTGTTTTGTTGTGTTGTGTTTATTTGAGACGGAGTCCCGCTCTGTCGCCCAGGCTGGAGTGCAGTGGCGCGATCTGGGCTCACTGCAAGCTCTGCCTCCCGGGTTCACGCCATTCTTCTGCCTCAGCCTCCCGAGTAGCTGGGATTATAGGCGCCACCATGCCCGGCTAATTTTTTGTATTTTTAGTAGAGACGGGGTTTCGCCGTGTTAGCCAGGATGGCCTCTATCTCCTGACCTCGTGATCCGCCCACCTCGACCTCCCAAAGTGCTGGGATTACAGGCGTCAGCCACTGCGCCTGGCCTAAGGTTAATCTTTTTCTTTTCATCTGGATCCTTTTGACCCTCTGCTTTTTATTATCTTTTTTATTAATTATAAATAGTCTTCTTTATCTTCTATATTTCAATACTATCTTTTTTTTTCAGCAAACACTGCTAGTTTACATTAGTTTCCCTCAAAAATTTAAAAGTTATTAACATTGTCCTTTTAAGGAAACTTTTTAGTGATTTTTTCTGAATTTCATCACCTGAAATTTTAATATCACAGATATACATTGTCTATTTATATATTACACGTATCTCAGTGCTTTGCTCATTAAAAAGTAAGATTTTTTTCATGCCCACCTACAAAAAAAAAAAAAAAGAAAAAAAGAAACCTAATTTTGCCCATGGGGGTGATACTGTCCTCACTAAGAGTACAAGCTCTACACTATGACCACCCTGCCTTTCTAGCTACCATTCAACCTTCCTTCTCTTCATGATAAACATTATTGAAAGACTGAGGTCTTCCCTCCTATCCATTTCTCAGGTTCTTACAATTTAACTTCTGCCCTTACCATTTTCTTGAATTTTTCACAAAGGTCATCACTGTCTTATTCTTTGCTTAATCTAATAGACACATTTTAGTTCTTATTATATTTGAACTCTTTTTGACATTTTACACTGCTGATCTTGCCTTTTCTTCTTCAAACTGTCTCCTTTCTTGTCTTTGAAGAAAGCAATGTTTTCTATGTGACCTGGTTCACTCTTTTCTGTGTGCCATTTTTTTTAAATCTCCCAATCACTTAGAATTCCATATTCAACTTCTACTTACCTTTATATATTTTGTGTGTTATTTCAACCCCTGTCCTCACCTACCACCTCTATGCTGATAAGCCAATTCTTGTCTTCCTCTAGATTTCTCTGGAGCTTCAGGAACACTCACCTTTCTGATCTGTATGGCCCACAAATACACAGAGCCACCATTTTCGTCACCACTGCTTGTTCCTGCCTACCTTTCTTATTTGAACAAAAGACATTATTTTCAATCTAACTTATATGACCTGAGGATCTTCTTTCTTGATTGTTCTTTTTCTCTCAGTCACCATAATTATTTATGTATAAGAAGGTTAAAAAAGATATTATTTATTTTGATTTTCATTCTGAATCATCTGAACCAAAGGATTAACATGAATCCATTAATAAAGGCTTTTTGTCTTCCATCCAAATATCCTCCAGCACATCATCTTTACTGTAGCCACAGAATATTTTTAAAATCTAAATCTGATCATTTTGCTTAAAACTATTAGATATAACTGTATTTAAATAAAATACCAATTCCTTAGTATTCACACACTGTCTTTTGATAATTAGCCAGTATCTAATAAGTTTATCACTTGAGCTCTCTTGCCTGTCCTAAATTCTAGTATCACAAATCTCATGTCTAGAAAAATTATATCATTAATGATTTTTATATACTATATCATTGATGATCTTATATACTATATCATAGGTGATTTTTATATACTATATAATTGATTTTCATATATTCTGTGTTACTGATATTTTTATATGATTTTAACCCATTTGTATACAAAAATCATCAATGTTATAGATTTTCCAGACATAAGATTTGTTACAGAAGACTTTAGGACTGGCAAGAGAGTTCAAGTGATGAACTATGTTAGTAGACACAAGCAAATTTTTAAAAGATAATGTGTGAATACTAAGGAACTTGTATTTTATTTAAATCCAGTAAATCATTAAGTCATGAGTTCAGCAGAGCTCAGTTTCTATTTACACTTTTCAATATATATAGGGCCTTAGTTAATTCATTGCAATTCCATAGCATTAATATTTATGTTCTATTTACTTTATCTTTTTAGTTTCCACATGAAACTCAATTTTTATAATAAATCCAACTTAAAATTCCTCTACTTGTCTTTTCTTGAAGGTTGAATCTAAGTTCCAGGGACGTATTTTTCTTCATGGGATGGGACAGAGAGGATAACACAGGGTTAATTATGGTCATCTATCCATGTTGACATCAACAGGCTTGATAGTCCATTTTATTTGTTTGGCAAATCTACACTTATTCTGGCTACAAGTTTCCTTTATGCATATGCCTCTTTGATGGTTCTCAAGGTCATGTTTATACCTCTCAAGCACAGAAAATTTAAACTGGGACTTACTGAGACTCTGTAAGATGAAATCAGCCCTATAAAATTGCCTCATGCAAGGTGCTGCTCCTTCTAATCTACTCTTCTATGTTAAGGTGGCTCAAAGTTCTTGACAAAATTGTTGATCCATCGCAGGAGCCCATTTGAGAAGCAGAACATAGGTATTATTCTAACATCCACATACTTATGATATATTTTTATAGTATGTGTACCTCTCTTTAGAATGAACTTTGGCATCTTGGTACACATAGCTCCTTATCATAGAGCATAATCAGCTTTTAACTCATTTGATTCCATTGAGCTTAATTTCTGAATTCCTTTACCTCTCTTATGACCCGGATCAGAAGATCTGGGAAGATAAATTTAGATAAACTTATGACTGATCCTTCTGAGCATCCTGGTGTCAGGATAAACTGGGCCTGAAATTGTGCCTGCACTCTACTTGCCAAGTCCTGTATCCTGGTTAGGGACAGCCCAGGGGAAAGGAGCACCTTTCTGCAATTTAGTTGTCATATTTTCTTGTAGGACTCTCTTAAACCCACAGTCATGTCCTGGTAATACTGAGCAAGTTGTAGTTCCCAAATGTGCCCTACACTCTAGTGCCTGGTTGTCTTATATATATAATTTCTCTATCTCATCTTCGTTAGCTTAATAATTTCCACACAGCCTTAGACTTCATCTCAAGGACCAGATCATTAAGGAAGCCTCTAGCTTTTTTCTCTCTCTTTTGTCCAATAACTAATCCTCTTATGATTATTCTCCATTTAGGGTTGTTGTAGGTATTATGTGAGTTAACACATATGGCCTGCTTAGCCACATGTGTTGGGTATATATTTGGCACTAACAAATATAGCACCTCATTTCTTTTCAGTGCTCAATCATACTGGTTAAATAAACAATGATTAATTTGATAAAGAATCTGAAAAGTTATAAATATCCACTCTAAATCACCATTAAAATCTTTTGACAACTTTGACAGCCTGGCTCCTTAGTTTGTCTTCCACCACCTGGTGTCTAAGTTTTACTCTTTCTTCTGCAAATCCCTTGAAATGAATCCTGTAATCCTAGCAGTTTGGGAGGCCGAGGTGAGTGGCTCACCTGAGGTCAGTGGTTTGAGACCAGCCTAGCCAACATGGCGAAACCCCATCTCTACTAGAAATACAAAAATTAGCTGGGCATGGTGGTGCATGCCTGTAATCCCCACTACTCGGGAGGCTGAGGCAGGAGAATCACTTGAGCCCAGGAGGCAGAGGTTGCAGTGAGCCAAGATCACCCCACTGCACTACAGCCTGGGCAACAGAGTGACACTCTGTCAAAAAAAAAAGAAAGAAAGAAAGAAAGAAATTAATCTGTCTTTGCTGTAAATAAAAAAAATACTTTTTTCACTTTATTATAGCACTAAATATTATTGGCACTGCAATATTTAAATGTTGAGATAATACTACTATATTCTTCTTAGATGGGTAGCAAGTCAGTTTGTTTCTTTTTTGGAACAGGTACATATATCTATTGATTTTTTTAAAAATGTCATACTGCCTAGGAAAGGAAAGAATTTAATTGGCAGCATGGAAAATTTTGTTTTGTAAGTCCCAAACTTTAATATATGTATTCCATATCATATGTGTGTGTGAATGTATGTGCACACATATACTTCTGCACGTGTATACTCAGAGGAGAAAAATAGTATATTCTATGGTACACGGGATTCAACTGTAACTCCCAATGATTCATGTTCTGTTTAATCCTCTTCTTTTTAGAGTGTGCAGGTCCTATGAATATAATGAGAAAGCACTTCTGTGATTATGTTACCTTATATACCAAATGAGATTTTGCAGATGTAATTGGAGTCACTAATTTATTGACTTTGAGTTATGCAAATAAGGAAGTATCCTGAGTGGACTAAACCTAATCAGCGAGCCCTTAAAATGAGGAACCCCTTCCTTTGATGGAGCCGGATACTATGGACCACATGGCTAGGACGTGAGGATGGTCTCTAGAAACACGTTTGGGTCTGAAACTAAAGACATCCTCGGCCAACAACTAGCAAGCAAGTAAGGAACTCAGTCCTACATCCTCAAGGAAAATAATTTTGCCAACAATTATTCTGAATGTGCTTGGAAGAGAAAGCTAAGACTCAGATAATACTGAGGCTCCCGCTGATACCTTGATTTCAGCTTGAGAGACCCTGAGCAGTGGAGCCAGCAAACCTGTGCCCAGACTCCTGATCCGAGGAAAGCGTGAGTGCTATGAACTCCATATTTATGTCTCCCCCAAATGTGTATGTTGAAATTCTAACCCCCAGTGAGATAGCATTAGGAGGTAGAGCCTTCGGGAGGTACTTAGGTTTAGGTGAAGTCCCGAAGATGGGGTCTCCATGATGGAATCAGTGTCCTTATAAGGAGATGAAGAGACCCAATCTCCCTCTTTCTCTCTCTCTGCCATGTGAGGATATACCAAGAAGGCAGCAATCTGCAAACAAGAAGGAGGGCCCTCAGCAGGACCCGAGTTGACCGGCACCTTGATTTTTGACTTTTCAGCCTCCAGAACTGTGAGAAATAATTTCCTATTTTTTAAGCCACCCAGTCTATGGGATTCCTGTTATAGCAGCCCAAACTGACTAAAAGAGTGATTCATACATTTGTGTTGTTTTAAGCTTCTAAATTTGTGATACTTTGTCACTCAACCGTAGATAACTAATAGAGTTGTTTTGAATACAAGGATAAGACTCTGTTTTCTGATTGAGACTTATAAGCACCTCACCTGTTGTTTGTGGCTGTGTAAAGAGCACTAAGCCTTCTCCATAAAGTGCTTTATAGAAAAACACCTGTGAAGCACCGCAGAGGAGGCCAGGTGCAGCCATCAGCATCGGTATTTAGGAGAGAAAGACTATGACATTCACCTTGGACAAGGCTCCACACTAACAGGGTAGATATGTTTTATTTTAACAGAACCAGTTCACTCTTTCTCCAAGAAGACTATATCCTTCTTTGCTAATGACACCATACCGAGAGAGAAAGAAAGTAATCATGTAAAGTTGCTCTACCCCAAGAAGAATTAAATGGGGCACCTATATTTATCTCCTTTCTCCATGCAAAAATACCTTCAAGTGACACTATGGAGAGCTCATTTAGGCTAACTGCAGAGTGACAGTTTTCTCCTTCTGCAGGAAAAGGATAATCAGCTTCATTAATCCATTCAGACCTCCAGGGTATCATTTATTAAATTGCTCCCAATGTGCCTTATTCACTCCCAGGAAGTAATTTACATACTAGGGAAATTTGATTCACTATCAAGCATATCCCATTTTAAACAATTCTCATTTTCCTTCCTTGGTAGAAGGTAATAACTTATGCAAAATATGTGCAGGCATAGATTATACCATGCTGGGAAATTATTTAAGTATTACTTTCAGGATGCCAATATTCCATAAAAATATCTGCAACATGGAATTCAATGAATTTAATGAAGATTGTTTTTCATGTTTTTCTTGCCCCTTTCCTTCCCCTCCAAACAATTAAAAGTAATCTTACATAAAATTTTAGGATCTGGAAGCATAAACTCATTGACAAACAAGAATGAAAATCATAGAAGTGGCTTCTCTATTTCATTATTCTCTCAGCCTTTCAACTGAATCACAGATGAGGCTATTTTTTGTTGTTGTTGTTGTTATATGAGCCACCGTCTAAACATTTACTTATATTTTTGGGACACTTTGCTTCCTTCCAAACTGAAACACTAGCCATCTGATTCATGCAGGAAACTTTTTGGTTTTAAGTTACATTAATAAAATCATGTTTCAACTGGTTAAGCTCTATTTTCTAGAATAAGAACGCTCTAACGATAACAAATATGTATATGTAGCACTTACCCTGTGTCCAGGTATTGTTCCAACTGCTTTACACATCTTCATTCTAATATTCCCTTAAACAAACCAGTGAGGCAGATATTAGTGTCAATGCAATTGAAAAATAAGGAAATTGAGTCACAGCAATTAAACAAAACAGAAATTACTCATGAATTTTTTATGATGAATAGTCTCTATCAGACTGCTTGATTTAAAAAATACAAATATTTCACTCTTGCAGGGATAGCTACTAAACTTCAAGTGGAGTAAATGATAATAGTGAATAAGACAACACATAAAAAGCTCTTCAGTTCTCAAATGTTACCTGCTGCCTTGAGTTGTTAATGAATGGCCTCAAATGAGAAAAATCAGATCTAGTTCCTGCCCTCCCACTAACTAGCTGTGCTTCTTAATACCCCTGTTATCTTACTAGAAAATAAATTAATGATGCTCACAAGCATCCTTTAAGCAATGAAACTCTACCTTTTTTTTTCCCAAGATGTATCTGTAAATGGTATATGTCTTGACTAAAAATTGAAAAATAAAGTTATAACCAGGAATACGTTAAGATGTAAATTCCTCAAAACTCACCCTCTCTGCTGAAACAACATTGCATAATTATAGTTGGGGGATATATTTTGTAAAGAACAAGAATGGAGTAAATCCTCTAATATATTGAATTTGCTTCTCAACAAATCTGCCAATATCCAACTCCAACTGTGATGGCAAAATATTTCTTTATCCAGATAGCACATGACAGCTTATACAATCAATATGCTGGCCAGCAGCAGATTGAGTGTCCTGTCCCCTAACACATTATTTTTCACTGACACAGCAAAATCTTAAGATCAAATAAATAGAGATTGAGTCTTCCACCCCTCTTTCTAGGCTCAGAGCAGAGTTTGCAGAATGCTGTGAAGTTCACATCACTTCCCCTGCTGCAATCGGTCATGTATTTAAATCTTAAAAGATGTAAATTGTAGGCTTGTAAGAGTGAGAGCCCCGTGTCCATGTAAGCAGAAAACATTTTAAATTATTCTCCGACAGTGCAAAAATATAGCTACTGAGATTTTAGCTGATGGACAGTTGGGAATTTGGAATGTAAATCAGAAAGTCAGCCAAGAAACAGGGTTTTTCTTGCTGGTGTGAAGGTTATTATTACTATCCTTTTCTCTCCCTGAGCACTAAGCTTTTAATTTTGGCATTTGCAAGACAATGTTAGGCAAGCCTCTGCACAGTTTCACAGCCTAGAGTATTTTCAGTGAAATAACAAATCAATTAAATGAATGTGACTGAAACGTTTGCTGTTCCAGATGTAAATAAATTACCCTTTGGTATTTATTTAACTGCATTCATCAGAAGATTATGTTGGGACATGGGCGTATCAGACTTCTTGAGGAGTGTGGATAGAATATTTGTAACCTAGACTTTTCACCCATGAATCTAAGTGTCTGGAAGGCGTTAGTGGAATGCTGAGGAATATGCAGAAGCTGAGCCAAGCATCTGAGCTCATAAAAAACTCAGTTGAGAAAAGAGCCACCAAGATGAGACTGCTACCAGCTGAGACACATGACAAGGAGACCACGATTTTGTAGGAATTTGTTTCTCAACAGAAAGCCTATTTGTGATACTTTAAAGCTGTGTGTAGATGTTAGTGCTTAATGATGCTGAAAGACTGAGGAAAGGTATGGAATAGAACAATTTTTTAGAGTACATGCTCTGCAATCAGATAGTACTAGAGCCCAATTTTGCTTCTTTTTCTAACTTGTGTTGTGATATTTGGCAAATAGCCAAATAGTTTTAAGTGCTTGGCTTTAAAATTTGGGAATATAACTTATTTTTTTTCCTACAAATTATGCAAGAGAATTCATAAAAATACACTGCATGTTTCTTGGCACCAAAACATCAAAAAATAAATTTTTTTATGGTGAGCTAGTTCTAAAAGGCTTAGAAGAAGTTGAACAAATGCTTTATCTGACCTTCAGAGGAACTGAAACTATTACATTCTATAATGTTGGGGTAGAATTTAGACAGGGGACCCATCTTTCAGGCACTTAGTGAATGTTGACAAAAAGAAAGAACTGGCTTCCACTTAAAAAGAATTGGAAAGACTATAGATTTTATTTTACCTTGCTTTGGAGTTTTTAAAAGTAATATTACAGAACTGAATATAACTTGGTCTTAAAAAATAAAGTAGTTGGGGATTCTCATTTTAAAAATTTGCATTTGTAATGACTAATTTCGATCAGGCAAATAATTACTGACAATCCTCTGTAATTTTTTTACTCTATATTTAAAGGTTTCTAAACTTTTATGAAGGGAATATATCATTTCATATTTCTTTTGTGTTTTAGCCAATACTAGGCTGAAGAGTTGGTAAGTATGTCATTAAAACTTGTTGAAATTAAAGAAATGGCTGAATCATAGAAGAAGAGATTTTGAATATATCTTAAGGAGAAGTGTGTTTTTTTAACAGCCAAGAAAGGTGATGTAGATATGATTCCAGATATTTGAAGGAAACTCCATTTTTAAAAAATATTTGGACTACTACTCTATTCAGTTATAATTGTATGAGTATTTGCTAAGGAGAAAAACTAAGCAATTATTGATGGAGAACTAAAATACTAATTGTAACTAATGTCATTATTTAAAGGTTCTGATGAAAGTATTTTATTATTTCAAAGAATCAAAGGCTATAATGCTTTATAATATTATAAATTTTAGACTAAATTTTAAAAAATCTTGATGTTTAGAATGTATAAACCCAAGTAGTTTTGTTCAAAGTACTAAGTAGATTAGTTCTGTGAAAGTTGTCTATACTGCAATTTTCTCTAAAGCAAATTATATTTTGCTATTTATTTCTATGACAAAAAAAATCCCATGAAAAATATCTCAGGAGAGAGAGATACAAAATGAAAAATGGATTTGGTTGATGCTTAGGGGTGTAGTCATCCTGTGAAGGTGTAAGAATACTTTTAGGATTTTTGTAAAACTTCTTTATTGAGTCTGGGTTTTATGCTTACATGCTTGAGAAACAGTCAGGTTGGTCATCATTTGCTGCCTCTGCTACTTCTCTCTCCTTTGCTGACCCAGAGGACCCAGAATGTTTTAGGATGCTTTCATATACTTTCTCCCATCATATATACATATAGCTCTCTTTAAACTCCTCAAAACACTGCGAACCTTTACCAAAGCTTTACTTAACCAGCCTCAGTACTAAAAACAAAATACGTGTCATGAGCAAGTAATTCACAATTTTTTTTTTCTTTTTCTTTTTCTTTTCTTTTTTTCCTCTCTCTCTTTTTTTTTTTTTTTGAGACAAGAGTATCACCCGGTCGCCCAAGCTGGAGTGCAGTGGCTCGATCTCAGCTCACTGCAACTTCTGCCTCCTGGGTTCAAGCGATTCTCCTGCCTCAGCCTCCCAAGTAGCTGGGACTACAGGCACGCGCCACTACACCCAACTAATTTTTTGTATTTTTAGTAAAGACAGGGTTTCACCATGTTGGCCAGGCTGGTCTCGAACTCCTGACCTCAGGTGATCTGCCAGCCTTGGCCTCCCAAGTCATTCACAATTTGTAAACATAATATGAAAGTTTTATGGTCCTAGAAGAAGCCCACATAGCAAAGGAAACGTTCAAAGTGTGTGCAATGGTCTGTGTGCAAAAGAGATAAACCTACTGTACAAGCCCCAATTTAAGACCTGCTTATTTCCATCTGGAAATGACTGCCACATACGTGGGTTTTTTTCAGAGGGTAACTTTTGTCCCACCTAATCATCATTAAGTATCCTAAAATTCTGGATAATTCAAATCTGAATGACACTTGTGGTTGACAATGAACACTAGCGAAGTAGTGAAAATCTGAATTGATTTTAAAAATTGATGTAAATATTCTAATTCTTTCCATGTGTAGGCTAAGAACAATCTAATTTACATGACTTAGCATAATACCATCTTAGTTTGAAGTTTTTGCATTTAGATATACAATGACTATTTTCTTTGTAAAAAGTCGTTGGACTTGATATTTTGCTTTATAAAACTTATGAGACAGAGTCAATTCTGCTATCTTTTCCAAAAGAAAGTCATTCTTAAGAATTGACATCTACCATCCCCAAAATTGTAAAATGTCCACAAGCTCCAGAAATTCACCATATAGCTATTAAAACAAATGAATTAATAGATATTAAGACTTTTTTTAAATCACTCAACTGGGTAACCCATTGCACTAATAATTCATAGCATAATTAATTATTCAGTAAATCACAGGATGAAAATTATACATGCCATAAGGTGACTATCATATGCATTTACATATATAGTTACAAATACATAGAAGAAGAGCTAGAAGAACGTGCTTCTAATGATTATTTTATTAGGTCATATAACTAGGAGTTTTTATTAATTATTTTTGTTTTTTTATTTTTTCTAATGTTGTTACTTGCATAATAAAGAGTTGGAACTTAGAACTTAAAATAAGAAACACTCTAAGAAAAAAATTAGACAAAGCCACTACTCATAACTATGATGTTCAGGTTTGGGATTTTTTTTATTGTTAGAATTGATGGTAGAAAAGCTATAATGTCGCCTAAGAAAGCTTTCAAATATAATTGTCTTAGACTGTTTGTGCTGCTACAACAGAATGCCTAAGACTAGGTAATTTATAAAAAATACAAATTTATTTCTCAAAGTTTTGAAGGCTGGGAAGTCAAAGATCAAGGCACTGGTCGGGTTGGTGTCTGGTAAGGGTCTCCTCTCCACTTTCAAGTTGAATCTTCCAGAGAGAAGGAATACTGTTTTTCACATGGCAGGAAAGTGGAGGTGGTGGGGCACAAACTTGTCCATTCATAAAGAACACACTCCCACTATAATGGTGTCAATCCATCGAAGAGGAGAGAACCCTCATGAACTAATCACATCTTGTTTTCTTTTTGAGTCAGAGTCTCATTCTGTTGCTCAGGCTGGAGTGCAGTGGCATGATCTTGGCTCACTGCAACCCCTGCCTCCCAGGTTCAAGCAATCCTCCCACCTCAGCCTCTCATGTAGCTGGGATTACACATGTGTGCCACCACGCCTGGCTAATTTTTGTATTTTTAGTAGAGATGGGGTTTCACCTTGTTGGCCAGGCTGGTCTCGAACTCCTGACCTCAAGTGATCCTGCCCACCTCAGCTAATCACATCTTAACAGACCCACCTCTTAACACTGTTACAATGGCAATTAAGTTCCCGATACATGCTTTTTGGGCGATCCATGCCATAGCAATGATCAACTTCTTTATCATCCACGACATAGTGATATACTAAGAGAGATCATAGAACCTATTTTGACTTCAAAAAGGAAATACAGGCTGTATAATTTAGATGGATCTAGAAGCATTTGTCTTGTGTATACAAAATGTATTTTGTCTTGTTAGTTTTATTAACAATTGTATCTACAAGGAGATTATGCAGTAAGTTTTATATACTATCTTGGAGTATTTTGGAAATTATAAAATTGCAGTGTTTGTGTAAGATTATGATTTTTCACAGTCTAGGTATTTTCTCTTTTCTCAATTTTACTAAATGGCCCTGATAAAAGCTATAGGAAGTTAAACTGGATGGATGGATGGATGTTATTCATATTAGTAATGGTTTGAATAGAGTTGTTTTTTAAAGAAAAGACTTATGAAAATAAGGAAGAAGTATTATATCTTCACTTTGGAGAATATTTTCTGAATGAAGAATTCATGATTTCAACTATGCAACTGTCATAGCTATTTATGAAAATCCACTCTCCTTGTAGATTCAATTGTTAACAAAATTAACAAGACAAATACATTTTGTGCTTCAACAGTCTTTCCAAATTATCTGTTCAAATTAACGATGATAATTGAATGAAAGGATGAACGACTACAAGCTAAAAATAAAATTTCAACCGGCAAAAAACAATGGTGTCTATAGCAAGAAGCTACATACAAGTTCACAATCTGGAACTTGTTATGCCCAATAACTCTGCCTTTTTCAAAGCATTGCTTTCTTGTAACTTCAGAAATTTTAGTATCTCTTCTTCTGTTCTAGTTAATTTATGTGAGGAACAATATTGTAGCAGATCCTTCACCAGATTAAAACTTCCAAACTTCCGACAATATGAGATTTTCAAAGTGATCATTACTCTTTTGCTTTTTACTTCCACACTTATATAGAATCCCAGCAAATATTGAACCCACATATTTGCTCTCCTAAAGTTGCTACGGAAAAAGCATGCATTGAACTGGCTGGATTCATCTTTAAATGCAAAAAGATAAACGTAAAGTGGGTAATGCTATCAAGTAGTCCAACTTTTTCTCCATTAAATTTGTTTTATTTTGATCTCACATAATTATTTTGTATATTCAAGTATCTCCTGAAACCACCTATGCCTTCTCCAATCTTCACTTATAGTGTGTAACCTTGACTCAAAACTCATTTTGAAACTGGATCTCAATCAATATTACCTCTCTAAATATTCTATTACCAACCGAATAGTCATTTATATGTGGTCCTGAATCCTTCATCTAATTTTACCATGTAAAATTGTTCTGTGTGATTAGTTATTATCAAAGGCCATTTCTTTTATATTTGCTATAGCGCTCATCCTCTCTTAATTACTTATGAACTATACTCCAGCTGTTATTAGCGCACACAAACATAGAGTGTTTGGTCATGTACTTCTTTTGGTCATCTGCCTCATTTCCCTTCTTTCAGTTACTGCGAGAACATATTTCACATGAAAAAATACTGAGATTTTCTCCCCCACCAATGGCATTTTAAATTACCTAATACAATTTTCAACATACGCTTTAGAATTCTTGTCAAGGTCACAGAGAGCATTTTCATGGCTAAAATCGATAGAAGTTGCTTTGTCTTCATTTTAAGCAACCACTAAGCAGTGTTTAATACAATTGAGCTCTTTGAAAAAATTACTGGTATTCCTCATTGGATATTGCTTCTCTATATTCTTCAACAGTTGCTGGTTCTGAATAGAATTTAAACTCTGGGCTATTTTAGGAAACATCCCTGAGTCCCTTTTGGTTTTCGTTGTTCTTTTCTATCTACATTCTTTCCCTAGGTCATTCCACCTATATTTAACTTCCCCCTATGTACTTTTGACTATCTATCTATTTATCGATCTATCTATCTACATATCTATCTATATATCTATTTTTCTTCTATCTCTAATGTCTCCTGATGTTCCAACTGTATATAAAACTTACTGCATAATTGCTATACTTGAATGTCTAAGTCATAATAAAATTTACATGCCCGCAATTTTTTACTGTATCTTCAACTTAATCCTTAACCAATCTTACCCATTTCACCTAAGTGTTCTAGATAAATTTTAGAATCCCTCTTTCTTCTTTAACTCTAATGGTTCTACCCTAATGCAAAAAAAAAAAAAAAAAGACATTTCTCTTGTGGATGACTACATTTATGTCTAAATCAGTGTTTGTTTTGTTATAGTAGTTACTAAGCAAATATTTTCAAATAAAAGAAACTCCATAGGTGTCTTCAAAGCTGCTTCTTTATTTAGGAATAAGAGAAATTAAGAAATCAAGAATTTTTACAATTTTGTGGATATGAACTTAGTTGTAAGAAATAAAAACAAAATTTTAAGAATTTTTTTTTATGTAACAGGGAGTCAAGAAGTACAGAATCCAAGGTTTGTATGTCAACTCAGTTTTCGTAGAAAGAATTCAGGCTTCCTCTATCACTGCTACAGGATGACCACCATAGTCTCCAGTATTATACACTTAGGTAACAATGACTAAGCAAGAAGCAAAAAGTTGGTGCAGTGTTATTTTTCCTTGTAATATTGTAATGAGAAGAGCCCATTAGTTTGTGGTGTTCAGGTGACAACTGCTTGATATAAGTACACTTTGATAAACTGATGCTTATGAAAGTCCTCCCCCTTGCTTCTCTCTGTTCCCTCCCTCCTCTCCTAATATCTCAGATACCCTGAGTGTGTTATGTAATTAAGTGACCTTTTGACATGCTGTGACAAATTTAGGAAAACAAATTTTCTTTTCGGTAACACCTATGACTGCCGATTAGATTTCATATCCAACCAGTTTGGTGAACAGATACAAAATGTAGCCTCTCTTTAATTAAAAAATAATTTTCACCTTTAACCTTGCTGTTTGTTCAATTTTCTCATCATCACCAACCTCTGGTTCATGAAGCCCATCTTCCTCATTGATGAGAGCATTTATAAACTTTACTCTCCTATATTTGGTGTTAGTCATGTCATTAGTGTTGCTATCTAGTACATTTATGTGAGGAAGACAAAGGAGCAGATGGCTGGTTTCTTTGGAGTAGATAGAAACAACTATTCTCACTTTTTCCCCTTTATAACCAGGAAGAACTACAAAAGTCCTCATTAGCTTCTCCTTATTTCTTATTGGCTGTACCATATGTTCACTTTATGCCAATAGATGGCAAAGGAAACAAGACGGCTATGATTGACTTAGCCTGATCATGATTAAATTTTCAAGGCTTATCAGAGAATTGGAAGAAAAAAGGAGGAAGTTCTGTGAATTAAATAACTAACAATGCCTTATACAATGGCCATGTAAAAAAGATTGGCAAATTTAGCAAATAAAAGTACAGATTGTCCAGTTAAATTTGAACAACGGATTAACAAAAAAGTAATTTTTAGAATGAGTATACAGTTATTTAGTACAAGTATATAAATATATACTTCTACTAAAAATGATCATTATTCAATGCTGATCTGTGATACGGTTTGGCTGTGTTCCTACCCAAATCTCATCTTTATTTGTAGTTCCTATAACCCCCACATGTCATAGGAGGGGCCTGTGGAAGGTAATTAAATCATGGGAGCAGTTACCCCCATGCTGATGTTGTTGCGATATTGAGTGAGTTCTCATGAGGTCTGTTGGTTTTATAAGGGGCTTTTCCCCCTTTGCTCAGCACTTCTCTCTCCTGCTCCTGCTGTCATGTGAAGGACATGTTTGCTTCCCTTCCACCATGATTGTAAGTTTCCTGAGGACTCCTCAGTCATGCAGAACTGTGAGTGAATTAAATCTCTTTCCTTTATAAATTACCCAGTCTCGTGTAGTTCTTTATAGCAGCGTGAGAATGGACTAATACAATCTGAAACCCACATTCAGCTGAACTTCCTGTATTTTGCCTGGCAAACCTATGTTTAACCAAACTGTGAAGAAGCAAATATTTGTTATTGTTCCATCCCAAATGGTGTTTCAGGGCACTCTTATTCCATGAAATATTCATCACCAAAGTACACCAAAGTCTTTTCACTGACACAGAAGTTTAAGTCTCCCATTACAGTCTCTTTGCAAGCATCCCCTCTGCTTCTATCATTCTGTATTCAGAAATTTTCTTTTGATCCTGAGCAGTAAGATATGAAGAAGAAAGCTTAGGAAGAGAAGAGCTAGAACTAATTTAAACTTGGTTGACTTTGTATCTATGTGACCATGCCTATGCCACTGCTTAAAATGCTATGACTATATCTGAGATTAAAGTAGCTTAAGATATTTTTAGAAGATGCCATGATAATGTATTATATTATTATATGCAATAAATAAGTACTAAGGAGTCTTTTATTCTGAAGCTTGCTAATCAGACAACTTCATTTTGCTGAGGCATTAACTGTTCTCCTCCACTCACAAAACATATGTTGGAAATTCTTAAAAAAAATATTGTTAATATTGTCAAACAGATAATTTTAAACTTCATGGTAGCTCCCAGATGACCGTGTTGTCAGTCAACTCATCAACTCTTAAAACACACAAAATTTAGACAATTACCTGCTCTACCTCTGTTCAGTATATGCTACTGCCTGCTTTCCAAGGAATAGTACAACAATTTAACAGTTCCAAAGAGTATCATGTGACCAAATTTACCTTCCCGTTGGATCCCCAATAAAGATTCAAGGAAGAACAGTCACAAAGTTTGCAGATGTTTCTAACTTCATCCTGTAATATTTTGGAATAGAGGGAGTTTTCCATGGGCTGAGTCCCACTTGAGCTAATATTAATGAATCTTAGAATATATTATTATCTTAGAATATAATATCTAAGTGTGTTCCAACACAAGTGTAAATGAGTATTCTCTTATATCAAGGAGGTCTAACAGATGGCTATCAAAGACACTGCTATTTAGCTAAGTTTCTGTTACCACATCAATGTAATAGAAGAGCATGATCAACCTCTAAGTTTTACCCCATCTGGAAGCAGTTTATCTCCAAGCTCTATAGTTTTTAAAGATCTTTTTTAAGTCACTATAAAGACAGAATGAGAGAGAGAGAAAAAGAGAGACAATTTCCCTTCTGAACCATGCAAAAATGTGGCCTTGAAGTCAGATGGTTTTAGGTTTAAAAATAAAAATTTGAGACACAATGGGCAGTTAACAGGGAAATATAGCTCTTCAACCAGTCATATAGAAAATATGTTTACATTTTTGGCCTTACCTACCTTAAGATTTTTTTGCTTTTTGTTTTCATTAAATATCATATATCTAAAGGCTATATTAAAACTTTACATAGTTTTATCTTATATGCATAACTAAGGGAAAGCCTACAGTAGCCACTAAAAAAGAGCAATACTGAAATTATTTTGCCATTGTAGTGATCTGCTTCATATTGTAAGTATAGACATAACTTGGTGTATCTAATAAGTATACTATTATAACCCACATGGCCATATTGCTATTAAAATTTTGAAATTTTTATTTTTCACACAAAATTCAAGTGAGCCTATTTGTAGTTTAACTCATAAGACACCAAAAAAAAAAAAAAAAAAAAAAAAAAAAAAACCAAAAGTGCATGTTTCAATTTTGAAAGATCTTTAAAATAAATTTTGATGGTGCATGGGGCAACATTCAGTCATCAGAGAATATTTCTTATAAAATACAATGAGTTAATTTATAGTCGAGATTAAAAAAGACACTTATATTTTGCTTCTAAAATATTAATTCCGAGTATAATCTTTGAAAATTGAATACTTAGAGTAAATGCTCACATTTATAAGAAACATTTAAATTTAGTGTCAATTTGCCTTTACATTTCTATTCAAACCAGCAAAATGAGTTGAGGTCATTCCCTTTCAAACAGTGTGAAAACTCAAAGCATTAATTTACTGTCTTATTTATTCTTTTAATTCAAGATTACTAAAAATGACCCTTTGCCTTCATTAAAATTGGTTACTTAAATAAGCATTGCAATTAAATTCTAACCACTGAATGTCAATTACTTGTAGATTAGGAATACATTTATTTTTATCACTAAGGAAATTGATTTTGTATGTCTTTTCAAACACAGTGGGATCTCAGCATTTATCTCATTTGGATCAGATGAGAGTCCAAGTGCATTCCTCAAGTACATTTCTTTTTATATTTGTTTTTCTTAGCTTTGAATATTATGGGTTTTTTTGGTGTGTTTTTTATTTTATTTATTATTTATTAATTAATTTATTATTATTTTTTTTTGAGGTGGAGTGTTGCTCTGTTGCCCAGGCTGGAGTTCAGTGGTGCGATCTCAGCTCACCACGACCTTGGCCTCCCGAGTTCAAGCAATTTTCCTGCCTCAGCCTCCCAAGTAGCTGGGACTACAGGCACGCACCACTGTGCCCGGCTAATTTTTGTATTTTTAGTAGAGACGGGGGTTCACTATGTTGTCCAGGCTGGTCTCGAACCCCTGACCTTGTTATCCTCCTGCCTCAGCCTCCCAAAGTGCTGGGATTACAGGCGTGAGCCAGTGCACTGGCCTTACGTTATATTTGTGGGCCAGTTGTTTTAATGTATTTTCATATATATGGCTGTTATGGTACTCTAAGTGTAAATTAAAACATAATTACATTTCTTGTCATTTCTTTACAACAACTCTCTGACAATGCTTTACCCTTGGATATAATAATGATATTAAAAAGGTGCTTCACTTATGTTTAATAGAATTTTTTGAAAATACTTCTAGAATTATCTTTAATGAGCTGTTACTTTCATGCAGCAGTTACAGATAGAATATTTCTTTAATGCAAATTTTAAAAGAATCAAAATATAATTTATTAGAGCTAATTATTCCCAGAAAATTCTTTGGAATGTGTTTTGAAAGTTGTATTAAACAGTGAACAAAGCACAGTTTATTTTCTCCAGTTATAAATTGCTCACTTTATAAAAGATTTATATTCAGGGAGTTCTAGAAGATTTTTGTAAAAGCATGGAAGAAAATAAGAAAGGGTAGGATGGAAAATGATTCGAGGAAATGGAGAAGAAAAAAATCTAATTCACTTGGGGAATGACATTTAAATTTAGAAATATTTTCACTGATAATTTGCTACTTTTAAATTCTGTAGACCAGCATCTATTAGCTAAAACGTCTTTTAGTTTTCTCCACAAATATGATCTATTATATTTGGTATTTTTTTTTACAAGTAACCAAAAACTCCAGAGTCAAGATAGCTAGCTGATAATGGTATTTATTATCTCACATAATAAAAAGTTATGCTGGTGAATTTATATCCAAATAATGTCACTAGAAGCTCATATTCTTTCCATCTTTTTATCCTCCCAACCTCAGCAGGTCTGTTAGTTCACCTCTTGGCTTCCAGATTGCTGCAGCAACTCCAAGCATTACAACTACGTGCACTATTGTTCGGAGGCCAAAAAAAGAAACACTCCTTCTTTTTGTGTCAAAAAGCTCATTAATAACTAAAATACATTTCCTAGAAGCACAGAAAATTTATCCAATGCCTCATGGGTCATAATTGCATTGCATTAGCTATCAAGTTTAATTATTAGAAAGGAAGATTCAAATTATTATTATTGTTTTAGTTTAATTAAGATTCACTTTTAATGGCTGGGTCTGGGGACAATGTTTTTTCTGAGGAATGTAAACAATTATGAACATACAGAAAAATCAAGGGGCAATTAACAAGGGGGAAGGGGAAATTGCCTTTTGGATAAGTAACACCCATCTACAGCTGTGCAATTCTTAATCATGCAATTAATAAAAAAAAAAATAAATCAAAGTAACTCAAAAGTATAATTTTTTTTAAGTCCAGCTGTTACATGACATAATCATTTCACCAGGGCATATCCTAATAATCAAATCACATTTCCAGCTTTAGTTCATGTTGTATTTTTGAAGCATGATGACTATAAACTTATGTTCAGATGAAAACATTTTTCCTTCCTAATCAGAGCTATTTAAAGAGATCAATTTTTTTGAGATGTGTAGGTCAAAAGTACTTCTAATCTTAGGAGAACTTCTGAAAGAGTTACTTCAAGAATTCTGAAAGAAAAGAAAAGGGAAGAAAAGAAAAGAAAAAGGAAGAAAAGAAAGGAAAGGAAAAGAAAAGAAAAAAAGAAAAAGAAAGAAAGGAAGAAAGAAAGAAAGGAAGGAAGGGGAGAAAGAAAGGAAAGAAAGAAATAAAGAAAGAAAAGAGAGAAAGGAAGAGAAAGAAAGAAAAAAGAAAGAAAGAAGGAAAGAAAGAGAAGGAGGAAGGAAGGAAGGAAGGAAAAGAGAGAAGGAGAAGGAACTAGAATCTTTTTCTTTCTATAGCAGAGAACTTCCTTATTTAGTCTGTTTTCATTTCATCTTTTCATTTCATGTTATTTCATTCCACTCCTTTTGTTTCCATGCCCTCTTTAACTCTCCTTTCTAAATGTGTTTGTGCCCATGGCATATACAGGGTGCTGTGCTAGACCTACTAGAGGGGAAGGAGCACTGTATGGGTAAAGTTCTTAGAGAATAGAGGCCAGTGCTGTGGTTCATGCCTGTAATCCCAGTGCTTTGAGAGGCTGAGGTAGAAGGATTGCTTGAGGCCAGGAGTTTGAAACCATCCTCGGCAGCATAGAGAGACCCCAATCTCTACAATATTTTTTTTTAATTAGCCAGGCATAATGGCATGTGCCTATAGTCCTAACTAGTTGGGAGGATCACTTGAGCCCAGGAGTTCAAGGCTTCAGTGAGCTATGATTGTGTCACTGCACTTCAGCTAGAGTGACAGAGTGAGACCCTGTCTCTGAAAAAAAAAAAAAAAAGTAAAAAGTTCTTCGAGGATAATATGAACCTCAAGAATCTTACTATCTCCAGGACAGAGGTAGACACATAAGGAACCACACAAAATTCAAGGCAGAATGTCATAAAAATGAGGAAAGGGAAACTTTATGAGTAGAAAATAGGTAAAGATTGAATTAATAAAGAAATATTTGGTTTGGACAGTAGTCTACCTAATACGTTTTATCTTTGGCACCAGAACAATACTTAGCTAATAAAAAAAGATAATGATAATAAATAATGATAATTTTAGGTAGAGGTGAGAATTATTCAGTAATTTATTCAATTTATGTGCTAAAAATTGTGCATGTATTACCTCATTTAATCCCACAATTACTTGAATTAGTTGCTCTTTTTCATATTTTACAGGGGAGTAAAGTTACAGTTCAAATTATAGAACACCTTGCCAAGAATTACAGGACTGGCATCTCCAGAAATTATTCCAAAGCTGATATTCTTATCAATTAGACTTTTCTGAAACCCATGGTTGATATTTAATTCATAATTTGCAAT
Organism: Pan troglodytes; assembly: GCF_028858775.2. Taxonomy (NCBI): domain Eukaryota; kingdom Metazoa; phylum Chordata; class Mammalia; order Primates; family Hominidae; genus Pan; species Pan troglodytes. The sequence goes on along the minus strand of NC_072401.2, from coordinate 33,271,195 downwards.
TAAAATTAACTATGAATTTTATGATAGGCAAAAATTCTTGATTTGGAAGGAAACTGAAAAAAAATATATTATGCCTACTTCTGTTTTTACGTAAGGACTGCATGTTATTTAAATCTCTTGGGAAGTGTTATATAGCTTGACACAAAGGAACTTTATTTCCAAGAACACTATAGTTGTTTATCTTCTCAACTGCCTGGTATGGAATATTTTTCTTTAGTAATTTCCTACCATAGTAAAAGTGACTTTTTATTGTTAAAGGTCACTGACTTGAAGAAACCTTGATTTTTATTTACAGAAGGAAGTCTAAGACTACTCAAAGCCTAACAATAGCTAAATGCAAGACACAGTTCTGAGGATTATTTATAGCAGAGTAAATAAAGCTCTTAAGCTTGAAAGCATGATTTACATGTTTCAACAATTAATTTGCAATGTAAGGTTGAAAAGTACATATATTCCATGCATATTTGAGACATCTTGGGGCTATGGTACAAAACTAGATTGGACACCAAAATGTGTTAATGTAAGAAGTAATGATAGTAAAGCAGTTTTGAATAGTAACTCTTGAAAAACGTGGCCCAGGCTGTTATTATAAAGGGCAAAGTTTAAAACAAAGTCCTTTGAATATATCCTGAAAATAACTTTGCTGATCTCAAACCATAGGCCTTTTTCAAGGTTAAGATTTTGTATGGAAATTGTTAATGTGAAATAATCATCATTATAATAATTAACTGATTACTTGATATGAGCAAGTCACCAGATAAATATAATGTATAATTTCCTTTACTTCTCACAATAGTCTTCTAAAATAACTAGAAATGTTTTCCTCATTTTGAGATATTTTAAAAAGTAAAACTTAGAAATAATTGTGTCAAAATAACACATTGTAACTTGTGGAACAGGAGTCAGAGCCCAAGTCTGAAGAACCAGAAGACCTTAGAACCTATCAATCTTTAGTTTCTTTCTTTATGAAAAATGGGATTTCTCAAATTCTCTTCAGATTTACTAAGGAGTTCTTGTTTTCTATGAGAGATGTAAACCAAAATTAGAATTCTAAGACCCAGCTGACTGCATGGACTTCTCTTCTTGGCCAAAGGCATTCCAAAGAAATCTGAAAACTCATTCAGGCCATGGTGAGAAGTGGGAGTTGGACATGTTTCCTCATACTCCCTTCCTTTGGAATTCAGGCACAACTGACCAGAATTAACATAAAAACAAAGATCTTAAGACTGACAGACAGATTCTTTGTAGCAATAAGATACTAAATTCCATCATAACTCTAGTAGAGCATCACATGACAGCAGGTCCTGAAGGATATTAAAGTATTTACCTCAAAATATATTTATTTGAAATAGTTTATTTTTTTGTCCTTTTTTATTTGTATCTTTTATTTTAAGTTCATGGGTACATGTGCAGGATGTGCACATTTGTTACATAGGTAAACGTGCGCCATGGTGGTTTACTGCACAGATTAACCCATCACCCATTATTAAGCCCAGCATTCATTAGCTATTCTTCGCAACGCTCCTTCAACAGACACACAGGTGCCCAGTGTGTGTTCTTCCCTCCCGTGTGTCCATGTGTTCTCATCATTCAGCTCACTTATAAGTGAGGGCACGCAGTGCTTGGTTTTTCTGTTCCTGCATTAGTTTGCTGAGAATAATGGTTTCCAGCCCTGTTCATGTCCCTGAAAATTGCAAAGAACATGATCTCATTCCTTTTTATGGATTCATAATATTCCATGTTGTATATGTACCACATTTTCTTTATCCAGTCTATCACTGATGAGCATTTAGACTGATTCCATGACTTTGCTATTGTAAATAGGGCTGCATTGAACATACATGTACATGTGTCTTTATAATAGAATGATTTATATTTCTTTGGGTGTATACCTAGTAATGAGATTGCTGGGTCAAATGGTATTTCTGCCTCTAGGTCTTTGAGGAATTACCACTGTCTTCCACAATGGTTGAACTAATTTATACTCCTACCAACAGTGTAAAAGTGTCCCATTTTCTACACAACCCCTCCAGCATCTGTTTTTTGGCTTTTAAATAATAACCATTCTGACTGGTGTGAGATGATATCTCATTATGGTTTTGATTTGCATTTCTCTAATGATCAGTGATGTTGAGATTTTTTTTCATATGTTTTTTGGCCACATGTATTTCTTCTTTTTTTTTTGTTTTTTGTTTTTTGTTTTTGTTTTTGTTTTTTTTTGAGATGGAGTCTTGCTGTGTCACCAGGCTGGATTGTGGTGGCACAATCTCGGTTCGCTGCAACCTCCGCCTCCCAGGTTCAAGAGATTCTCCTGCCTCAGCCTCCCCAGTAGGCTGGGACTACAGGTGTGCACCACCACGCCCAGCTAAGTTTTGTATTTTTAGTAGAGATGGGGTTTCACCATGTTGGCCAGGATGGTCTTGGTCTCTTGACCTCATGATCTTCCCGCCTCAGCCTCCCAAAGTGTTGGGATTACAGGCATGAGCCACCACACCCAGCCTGTCTTCTTTTTAGAATTATCTGTTCATATCCTTTCACTACTTTTTAACAGGGCTATTTTTTTCTTGTAAGTTTAATTTCCTTGTAGAATCTGGATATTAGACCTTTGTCAGATGGATGGACTGCAAAAATTTTCTCCCATTCTGTAGGTTATCTGTTCACTCTGATGATAGTTTCTTTTGCTGTGCAGAAGCTCTTTAGTTTAATTAGATCCCATTTGTCAATTTGGGCTTTTGTTGCGATTGCTTTTGGCATTTCAATCAGAAAATCTTTGCCTGTGCCTATGTCCTGAATGGTATTGTCTAGATCTATTTCTAGGGTTTTTACAGTTTTGGGTTTTACACTTAAGTCTTTAATCCATCTTGAGTTATTTTTTGAATATGGGATAAGGAAGAAATCCAGTTTCAATTTCTTGCATCTAGCTGGCCAGTTCTCCCAGCACAATTTATTAAATAGGGAATCCTTTCCCCATTGCTTGTTTTTGTCACGTTTGTCAAAGATCAGATAGTTGTTGGTGTGCAGTCTCATTTCTGAGTTCTCTATTCTGCTCCATTTGTCTACGTGACTGTCCTTGTACCAGTACCATGCTGTTTTGGTTACTGTATCCTTGTAGTATAATTTGAAGTCAGGTAGCCTGATGCCTCCAACTTTGTTTTTTTTGCTTAGGATTGTGTTGTCTATTCATGTTCTATTTTGGTTCCACATGAATTTTAAAATAGTTTTTTTCTAATTAACTGAATAATGTCTGTGGTAGTTTATTGGGAACAGCATCGAATCTATAAATTACTTTGTGCTGTATGGCCATTTTCATGATATTGTTGCTTTTTATTCATGAGCATGGAATATTTTTCCATTTGTTTGTATCCTCTCTGATTGCTTTGAGCAGTGGTTTGTAGTCCTCCTTGAAGAGGTTCTTCACTTATCTTGTTAGTTGTATTATTTGGTATTTTGTTCTTTTATAGCAATTGTGAATGGAAGTTCATTCATGATTTGGCTCTTGGCATGCTTGTTGGCGTATAGGAATGCTAGCAATTTTGTGCATATTGATTTTATATTCTGAGACTAACAAAATTGCATATCAGCTTAAGAATATTTTGGGCCAAGACAATGGGGTTTACTAGATATAGAATCATGTCATCTGCAAACAAAGATAATTTTACTTCCTCACTTCCTATTTGGATAACCTTTACCTTTTTCTCTTGCCTGAGTGCCTTAGTCAGAACTTCCAATACTATGTTGAATAAGAGTGGTGAGAGAGGGCATCCTTGTCTTGTGCTGGTTTTCAGTGGGAATGCTTCCAGCTTTTGCTCATTCATTATGATACCGGCTGTGGGTTTGTCATATACAGCTCTTGTTATTTTGAGGTATGTTCCTTCAATACCTACTTTAATTGAGAGTTTTAAGTGTAAAGGGATGCCAAATTTTATCAAAGACCTTTTCTCTGTCTATTGAAATAATAATGTGGTTTTGTCTTTAGTTCTGTTTACGTGATGAATCACATTTATTGATTTGCTTAAGTTGAACCAACCTTGCATCCCAGGGATAAAGCCAACTTGATTGTGGTGAATAAGCTTTTTGATATGCTGCTGGATTCAGTTTGCCAGTATTTTATTGAGGATTTTTGCATCGATGTTCATCAAGAATATTGGCCTGAAGTTTTTTTCTTGTTGTTTTTTTGTGTCTCTGCCAGATTTTGGTATCAGAATGATGCTGGCTTCATAGAATGAGTAAGCAAGGAATCTCTCCTCTTCAATTTATTGAAATTGTTTCAGTAGAAATGGTACAGCTCTTCTTTGTACCTCTGATAGAATTCTGCTATGAATCCGTCTAGTCCAGGGCTTTTTTTTGGTTGGCAGGCTATTTATTACTGCCTCAATTTCAGAACACATTATTAGTCTATTCAGAGAAACAGTTTCTTTCTGGTTCAATCTTGGGAGACTGTGTGTGTTCAGGAGTTTATCCAGTTATTCTAGATTTTCTAGTTTATATGCATAGAGGTGTTTATAGTATTATCTGATGGTTGTTTATATTTCTATGGGGTCAGTGGTAATATTCTTATTATTTCTGATTGTGTTTGATTCTTCTCTCTTTTTTTCTTCATTAGTGTAGCTAGCTGTCTATCTATTTTACTATTTTTTTTTCAAAAAATTTGCTTCTGGATTCATTGATTTTTTGAAGGGTTTTTCAGGTCTCTATTTCCTTCAGTTCGGCTCTGATCTTGGTTATTTCTTGTCTTCTGCTAGGTTCGGAGTTTGATTGTTCTTGCTTCTCTATTTTAGTTGAGATGTTCACTTGAGTTCTTTCTAGCTTTTTGATGTGAGCATTTAGTGCTATAAATTTCCTTCTTAACACTGCTTTAGCTGCATCCCAGAGATTCTGTTACATTGTCTCTTTGTTCTCATTAGTTTCAAAGAACTTCTTAATTTCTGCCTTAATTTCATTATTTTCCCAAGAGTCATTCAGGAGCAGGTTGTCCATTTGCATGTAGTTGTGTGGTTTTGAGTGAATTTCTTAATCTTGAGTTCTATTTTATTATTATTTTTTGTTATACTTTAAGTTCTGGGATACATGAGCAGAACGTGCAGGTTTGTTACATAGGTATACATGTGCCATAGTGGTTTGCTGCACCCATCAACCCGCCATCTACATTAGGTAGGGACTTAGACTCCTACACAGTAATAGTGGGAGACACTATGTGTTTTTGTAGAGGCTGGTAACAGTTTTTCTTTTCCATATTTAATTCTTCCTTCAGGAGCTCTTGCAAGACAGGCAGGTCTGGTGGTGGCAAATTCCTTCAGCATTTGCTTGTCTGAAAAGGATCTTATTTCTCCTTCACTTATGAAGCTTAGTTTGGCCAGATATGAAATTCTGAGTTAAAAGTTATTTTCTTTAAGAATGTTCAATATTGGCCCCCAATCTCTTCTGGCTTGTAGAATTTTTGCTGAGAAGTCCACTGTTAGTCTGATGGGTTTCCCTTTGTAGATGACCTGGCCTTTCTCTCTGGCTGCCCTTAACATTTTTTTTCTCGTTTTGATATTGGAGAATCTGATGATTATGTATGTCTTGGAGTTGATCTTCTCATAGAGTATCTTACCGGGGTTCTCTGAATTTTCTGAATTTGAATGTTGGCCCATCTTGCTAGGTTGGGAAAGTTCTCCTGGATGATATCCTGAAGTATGTTTCCCATCTTGGTTCCATTGTCCCCATTTGTTTCAGATATTCCAATCTGTCATAGGTTCAGTCTCTTTACATAATCCCATAATTTTTGGAGGTTTTATTCATTCCTTTTCATTCTTTTTCTCTATTCTTGTCTGCCTGTCTTATTTCACAAAGATAGTCTTCAAGCTCTGAGATTATTTCCTTCACTTGGTCTATTATGCTATTAATACTTGTGATTTCATTGTGCGTTTCTCATGTTGTGTTTTTCAACTCCATCAGGTTGGTTATGTTCTTCTCTAAACTCACTATTCTGGCTATCAGCTCCTCTATTGTTTTATCATGATTCTTAGCTTCTTTGCATTAGGTTACAACATTCTCACTTAGCTCAGTGAAGCTCATTATTACCCACCTTTTGAAGTCTATTTCTATCAATTCAGCCATCTCTGCCTCAGCCCAGTTCTGTGCCCTTATTGGAGAGGTGTTTTGGTCATTTGGAGGATAAGAAACATTCTGGCTTTTTGAGTTTTCAGAGTTTTTGTGTTGATTCGTTCTCATCTTTGTGGGCTTATCTACTTTTGATCTTTGAGGTTTCTGAACTTTGAGTGGAGTTTTTGGGGAGTCTTTTGTCGTAGTTGTTGTTTTCTGTTTGTTTTTCTTTTAACAATCAGACCATTCTACTATAGGGCTGCTGTGGTTTGCTGGAGTCTGCTCCAGTCCCCATTCACCTTGGCTTCTCTTGCACCTGGTGGTATTACCAGTGAAGTCCACAAAATGACAAAGAGGGCAGCCAGCTCCCCAACTCTGGAATATCCATCCTGGGGGCCAGCAACCTGCCACCAGCCCACAGGCACCTGCAGGAGGTGGCTGGAACCCCAGCTGGGAGATCTCACCTACTCAGAAGGGATGGGATCAGGGACTGACCCAAAGCAGCAATCTGGCTGCTTCTTGGTAGAGCAGGCATGTTGCACTGGGAGGGACCCTTTTTTCCCATCTGTCTATAGTCCCCACAGCTGGCAGGCTGGAATGGCTAAGTCTATGGACTGTCAGAGATGGTGCCTGCCCTCCCTTCAGGAGCTCCCTCCCAGGGAGAGATCAGAGCTTAGTCCCAGAACAAAGGTCCCCGGCAGTGAGGAGGAGTGGTTTGGGGCCCTGGTTAAAGAAACAGTCTGGCCATGATCTAGCAAGGCAGCTGTGCTGCTGTGGTGCCCCCTCCTGGTGTAGACCATCTGCACTCTCCACAGTCAGCAGGCTGGAACAGCTGAGTCCCCTGAAACACAGAGATGGCGGCCACCCTTCCCCCAAGGAACTTGGTCCCATCTCAGGTGGACTTCAGCCTGCTCTCACTGTCTGGCTGAGATTCCAAGCCAGTGGGTTCCTACCCATGAGGTGTCATGGAAATCGGGCCCACAGAATGATGCTTCTTGGTTCCCTAAATTCAGCCCCCTTCCTAGGAATATACACAAATGGATTTTCTGCCTTGGCAGTGATCTGGGGGCAAGAATATGTAAAACTCTTTGGTCTCTGCATGCCTGGGTGGCTGCCCTGCTGAGATTCCACACAGCTCCATGTATCAGAACCAAAGTCCTGGATGTGTGAGCTCACAAGGGGATCTCGTGATCCTCGGGTTGCAAAGATCCATGGGAGAAGTGTGGTTGGCTTCCCAGGCAGGGTCGCACAATCACTCACCACCACCCCTGGCTGTGGGTGGGGGTTCCCTTGGTTCCATGCCAATCCGGGGTGGACCATCATCCCCCCACCGCTGCTTCTCCTTGATCCTCATGGGTCAAGCTGCTTGCCTATTTAGTCCCAATGCAAGAACCTGGATACTTTAGTTGAAGGTGTTGAATTCGCTCTGACATATTTTAGAATTAGCCCGCACAGCTGTCTCTTTTACAGGAAATGTTTTGCATTTTGTTGAATTTTTTTTTACTTACTAGTTTTTCTAGATTCTGGAATCTTTTAAAGGTTTGCGTAGGAAATATTTGCCCTTGAGTGCTTCTAATGGTGGCCACTTGTGAGACTTCATCTACACAATAAGATCCTTGATGTTCACAATGCTTATCTTAATTCAGACACTCCATTCTATTATTTTCAGGTGTTTAGATAATAACTCTTTCATTCAATTACCAATCAGGAAATCTTTGAATTTGCCTATGACCTGGAAGCCCCTTGGCTTCAAGTTGTCCAGCCTTTCTGGACCAAATAAATATATAACTCACATGCATTGTCTTATGTCTCCCTAAAACATAAAACCAAGCTGTAGCCTAACTACTGTGTGCACATGTTCTCAGGACCTCCTGAGGCTGTTTCATGGGTCATAGTTCCCACATTTTTCTCAGCACAAATCTCTTCAAATATTTTACAGAGTTTGACTTTTTTCATCAACAGAGAAGAGAAGGCATATGGTGACAGGGCCAGCAACCTAGCATTGTCCCCACTTATCTACATATCTAATGTAATTTCAATATGAAAGACTCTTTTTTCCAATAATTGTCATTACCTCTAGTTTGCTGATGCCTAGTATTTGTTTTTGCAAAAAATATTGTTTGAAAATTAGAAATAATATTTAAAATAAAAACACAGATAATTCAATTTATCAAGTACCAGCTATTTGAAAGCCATTATGTGTGCCAATCAACATTTTTTTTTCCAAACAAGTGAGTATTAGCATCTCTTTTTTTGATAGAAAAGGCAAAATGAGACTCATATAGATCATTTTGCTCAAGATGACATGACCTAATTCAACATCGTTTTTTGAATAGTTTTGGTGATTCACCACATGCTGAGCTTTGGGCTAGTTTGTGAGATTTCAGTAATGCAAAAGAGCACAGGTTTCCTGCCACCTTGAGAGGCATAGGTAATCAGTGGAAAGCTTATTCTACCTCTTTTACCGTGGCCATGTTGTTTCTCCTTCATCAATATTACTCAAAGCTTCACATATAGGCATAAAGGAAGGGTGTAGGTGTTTTTCTTCATATATAAATACATCCAAATGTAGTTGAAGAGCATGTGGATCTATAAAATGCAATCTGGTTCAGGAAAGAAAAGTACTGTTTGATTCTTCACAGTATTAGTCTAAAAACTATCAGGCGTATTCCTCCTTTAAAAGTAGCAGAACTGTTTGTTTTGGTTTTGCTTTTAAACAGTTTCAAAGAAATTGAAATAGAAAGTATTCAATTTATCTCACATGGTAACAAGTAAGATTGTTGTATATTATTACATTTTAAATAGGATTGAAGTAACTGTGAGACACCAACCTTGACAAAATATAAGGTTGGTTTTGACATAAGGGTGCATTGATAATGTGTTATTCTATCAGGAAAGCTTACAATTTCTTTTTATCACCAAATGGGCACTTCATTAAATTAAATGACGCTATAGAAAAATGAAGTTGATCAAATGAAATGTTTCATAATAGCATCTTGGTCCAACATTTTGAACATAAGTTTTATATTTCATGTGTATAAATGATCTAGAAACTGTAAAAGGACAAATAAAAAGTTTATCTTTATTATGTGAATGTTTACTTTATATAATATTCATCCTTTATGCAATTAAATTTAAGTTTACCTTTTGATATTGAGAAATACTGTCAAAGAAGTGTTTATTTTCTGCTTAAACCAAAGACCTGCCTGTAAAGATTAGGTTTCTTTTTATTTGTATGACCAGGAACTCTTTCATATCTGAGCTCTAGTTTATTAAAATGTAAGCACAGCCTGCTTTTATTAAAAGTTTCTTTTTCTTTACACTACATTTAACCAAAAAGAAGTTTTAAAAACTCTTATGTAATTTGGTTTTTGGAAACTCTCTTCGTCCTGCACAAATGTGCTGTATATTATAAATTTTCTTTCTATGATGAATGAAATGTTCTATATTTCTGTGACATTCAGTATGGTAGTGACTAATCACATGTGGCTTTTTAGCCCTTTAAATGTGGCTAGTGCAGCTGAAGAAATGAATGTTTAAATTGGAATTAATTTAAATTTAAAATTAAATAACCATATATAACTAGTGGCTGCTGTATTAGATATACAGATATAGATTATAATAAATACATCATACATATATACATATGCACACACATGTACCATGGATTATATATTATCTTTTATTTTAGTTGCTTAGTTGAGTGCAAAGGTGGTTTTTCAATTTCATTTAAATTTTATATTACTAGTGAGGTTGAACATTTTCATATGCTTTTAATTAGTACTATTCTATCTTTTGTCTACTGATCATTATATCTTTTGTACCCATTAACCCATTAATATTAATAATAATAGAAACATCTTCAAAGGAGACAGAAAGCAACATTAATTGACAGCCTATATATGGACACAGCTAAAGTATGCTCTTCATTAGGACGATTCATTGATTAAAACAAGGGAAGACCTGCTACTATTGGGAGAAAGTAAACCAACTTATCCAGGAGAATAAAGATGTCATGTTGTAGAATGAAGAGAAAATAATGGTGTTAGTAATTTCTTCTTACCTTTTTACAACTTAAGATACACTGTTTTAAATTTGTAAGTATACAAGACAGTATAATTAGCCACAGGCACAAGGCTGCTCAGTAGATTTCTAGGATCTATTCTTGTTGCATAACTGAAACCTTGCAACCTTTGGCTAATACCTTCCCATTGTTCCTTCTGTTCAGCCTTGTCATTCACCATTCTATTCTCTAATTCTATGAGTTGAATTACTTTACATTCCTCTTGTAAGTAGGATCATGTAGCATTTGTCCTTCTGTGTCTGGCTTACTTAACTTTAGAATAATATCTTTCAGATTCATTTATGTTGCCACAAATGGTGACATTGTCCTCCTTTTATAGGGCTGAATAATATTATATTGCCGTATATGCCACATTTATCTATTCATCCATTGATGTATATTTATTTTAGGTTGCTTTCATATCTTGGCTATTGTAAATAATGTCGGAATGAACTTGTTAGTGCAGGTATCTCTTTGAGTTCCTGATTTTCCCTTTATTTTTTTGAAACAGCGTTTTACTGTGTTGCCCAGGCTGGAGTATGTTGGCACAACCATGGCTCACTATCACTTTGACCTCACAGGTTCAAGCAATCCTCTCATCTCAGCTTCCCTAGTAGCCGGAACCACAACTGTTTGCCACCACACCCAGCTAATTTTTAATTTGTTTGTAGAGATGGGATTTCACTATGTTGCCAGGGCTGATCTCAAACTCCTGGGCTGAAGCAATCCTCCCACCTCAGCCTCCCAAAGTCCCAGGATTACAAATGTGAGTAACTATGCCTGGCCTGAGTTCAATTTTTTTTTAAATATATACACTAAAGTGGATTTGTGGATCATATGGTAGTTCTATTTTGAAATTTTTGAGGAAGCTTCATACTCTTTTCACCGTGTCTATACCAATTCACATTCTCCTGAAGAGTATACAGGATTCTCTTTTCTCCATATCCTCTCCAACACTTGTCATCTTTCATCTTTTTTATAATAGGCATCTCACCTATTAAATCTCATTGTGGTTATAGCTCATTGTGTTTTTTATTTGAATTTCCCTGACATCTCCACTGTTAAATCTCATTGTGGTGATAGCTCATTATGTTTTTTTTGTTCGCCCAGGCTGGAGTGCAGTGGCACCATCTCAGCTCACTGCAAGCTCCGCCTCCCTTGTTCACGCCGTTCTTCTGCCTCAGCCTCCAGAGTAGCTGGGACTACAGGCACCCGCCACCACACCTGGCTAATTTTTTGTATTTTTAGTAGAGATGGGGTTTCACCATGTTAGCCAGGATGGTCTTGATTTCCTGAACTTGTGATCTGCCCGCCTCGACCTCCCAAAGTGCTGGGATTACAAGCGTAAGCCACCCCACCCAGCCTCATGTTTTTGATTTGAATTTCTCTGATAGCTAGTGATGTCAATCACCTTTTTGCATAAATTGGCCTTCTGTCAGTCTTCTTTAAAAAAATGTCTGTTAGAATCTTTTGCTCATTTTTAAATCAGTTTTGTTTTGTTTTGTTTTTGCTATTGAGTTGCAGGAGTTGCTTATATATTTTGGATATTAACCCTCTATCAGATATACAGTTTTCCAATATCTTCTCCCATTCCATTGATTGCCATTTTATTTTTTTAGTTGTTTCCATTTTTGTACAGGAAATATTTAGTCTAATATGTCCTCATGTGTCTAATTTTGCATCACAGTCTGTGCTTTGGGTGTCATATCTAAGAAGTAACTGTCAAAACCAATGTCAAGAAGCTTTTGCCCTATGTTTTTCCCATGTTTTCTTTTACTGTTTCAGGCATTACATTTACTAGTTCATTTTGAATTAATTTTTGGATATGGTTTAAGATAAGTGTCCAATTTCATTATTTTGCATGTGAATATCCACTTTTCTTAACATAATTTATTGAATAATCTTTTTTTCCTTGTTTATTCATGACACTCTTGTCGAAGATCCATTGACTGTTTATGTGTGGGTTTATTTCTGTTCCTCTATTCTTGTCTGTTGATCTATATGCTTTTTTTAAAAGACAATACCACACTCTTTTGATTATAACTTTGCTCTTTACTTTCTCTATAGCCTCCAAGATAAATAGCAATGATCTCTAACTCCTGTTATTAACACTTACATAGCATTCTACCACATTGTTCCACAATTAATCTGTATGTCCAATGACATATGACAAACATTCTGGTGTGTCACTGATATGGTTTGGCTGTGTCCCCACCAAAATCTTACCTCAAATTGCAATAATACCCACAAGTCAAGGGTGGGGTCAGGTGGAGATAATTGAATCATGGGGGCAGTTTCCCCCACACTGTTCTCATGGCAGTGAATAAGTCTCATGAGATCTGATGCTTTTATAATTGGGAGGTCCCCTGCACAAGCTCTCTTGCCTGCCACCATGTAAGATGTGCCTTTGCTTGTCCTTTGCCATCTCCCATGGTTGTGAGGCCTCCCCAGTCATGTGGAACTGTGAGTCCATTAAGCCTATTTTCTTTATAAATTATCCAATCTCGAGTATGTCTTTATGAGCAGTGTGAGAGCAAACTAATACAATCACTTCTGAGATGGATTTGGACTGTGAATCCTATCTTGAGCTGTCTGCTTCTCCATCTCTCTGTGTCTCTAAATCAGCCAGAGAAGAACTGAGACCTATGAAGAACCACACTTCTGAGTTTGGAAATTGGACCTACCTTATCTTTTTGCACTTCACTTTATTGTACTTTACAGATATTATATTTGTTACAAATTGAAGGTTTGTGGCAACCCTGCATTAAATCAGTCTATTGACGTTATTTTTCCAACAGCATGAGCTCACTTTGTGTCTCTGTGTCACATTTTGGTAATTCTATAATATTTTCCATTTTTCATTATTATTGCAACTGTTATGATGATCTATGATCAAGGATCTTTAGTGTTACTATTGTAACTGTTTTGGGGCACCACGATCCACACCCATAAAATATGGTGAACTTAACTGGTAAATGTTGTGTGTGTTCAGACTGCTCTACCAACTTATGGGTCTCCTGTCTACTCCCTTCTCCTCCCTATTCCTTGGGACAAAATAATATTACAATTAGACCAATCAATAACCCTACAATGGCCTTTATGTGTTCAAGTGAAAGGAAGAATCACACATGTCTTACTTCAATAAAAAGTTAAAAATGATTAAGATTAGTGAGGAAAGCATGTTGAGAGCCTAGATAGGCTGAAATCTAGGCCTCTTGTGCCAAACAGTGAATGCAACGTTGTGAATACAAATAATAGATTCTTTAAGGAAATTAAAAGTGCTACTTCATTGAACTCATGAATGATAAGGAAGTGAAACTGCCTTATTTCTGATATGGAGAAAGTTCTTGTGGTCTGAATAAAAGATCAAACCAGCCACAGCATTCCTTTAAGCCAGAGCTTAATTCAGAAAAAGGTTCTAACTCTCTTCAATTCTATGAAGGCTGAGAGAGGTAAGGAAGCTGCAGAAGAAAAGTTTGATGTTAGCAGAGTTTAGTACATGAGGTTTAAGGAAATAAGCATCTCCATAACATCGAACTGCTTTACCTTGAAAATGTTACTGCTCATTGGCAATGCACCTGTTTATCCGACAGCTCTAATAAAGATGTATAGATGATTAATGCTGCTTTTATACCTGCTGACACAACACCCACTCTGCAGTCCATGGATCGAGTGGTAATTTTGACTTTCAAGTTTTATTATTTGAGAAATACATTTCACAAGGCTGCCATAGATAGAGATTCCTATAATAAATCTGAGCCATATAATTTGATAAAACTTCCGAAAAGGATTCACCATTCTAGATGCCATAAGAACACTCATGATTCATAGGAGAAAGTCACAATATTAATATTAAGGGAGATTAAAAGAAGTTGATTCCAACCATCATAGACTTTGAAGGGTTCCAAACTTCACTAGAGGTAGGAACTGCAGATATAGTGGAAATAGCAAAAGAACTCACATTAGATGTGGAGCCTGAATATTCATTACATGACTCACGTGAGTCAAATATACAGAATATATAACTTTAACAGATGAGGAGTGATTTCTTATGGATGAGCAAAGCAAGTGACTTCTTCAGATAGAATCTACTCCACATGAAGATGCTGTGAATATTGTTAAAATGACAACAAATTATTTAGAATAATATGTAAACTTTGTTGATAAATCAACAGCAGAGTTTGATACAATTGACTGCAATTTTAGAAGAAGTTGTACTGTGAGTAAAATGGTATCAAACAGCATTACATTAAGCAGATAAATCATTTGGGAAAGGAAGAGTTAATAGATGCCAAACTTTCACATTTGTCGTAGTTTAAGAATTAAACTACCACAGCCACCCCAACCTTCAGCAACCACCATCCTGATAAGTGAGAAGCCATAAACATCAAGGCACGATCTTCCAAGAGCAAAAAGCTTATGACAGGCTGAAGACTTCAATGATTGCTAACATTTTTAACAATAAGATATTTAATATTCAAGGTATATACTTTTTTTAGATGTAATGCTTTTGACAATAAACTACATTTGTTTGACTTGCTGTATTTAGATTATCATATGCTTAATTGATACTGCTTTATTGTAGTGGTCTGGAAGGAGATTCATAATTATCTGGGTTATTCCTGTATACTTCAACTTGAGTGTGTAGTCTTGATTTGGCTGTAAACCAGGCTGATGGCTTGACTGCAACATCTTAAGAGACTGTGAGGAGTAATCACCTACCTAAATACTTCCTGTATTTCTGATATAGAGACATTGTGAGATTACATGTTGTTTTAAATCACTAAATTTTGGAGTAGTTTGTTGTGCAGCAAGAGACAAATAGTCATAACTGTGTTAATTTATGTAAATTTATTTTGCTTAAGGAATGGTTTTATTAATTCTAATATCTTTCATAAGTTCTAATACCTTTCATTAATTATTGCTTTGTGTTTTTTAGGTAGACAAATATATGGTCTGTCAAAACTGTCTGAAAAAAAAAACTTTTCTCTTTCAATAGATACTATCTTTATATTGTTTTTACCTAATATTGTGCGAGCGAAAACCAAGGAATATATTTAAATAATGGTGACACCCATTGCAATATATTTGTCTATTCCTAATTTCTCCAATATAACAACATTATGTGTAGTATAAACTATTGGTTTGATAAAATTGTGTTTCAGTATGTGAAACATAACAATTTAATAAAAAAATTAGGAATAGAGATTAAATTTTATCAAATATATTTTAGCATGTATCGAGATAACAGCTGTGTTTTTACATTCTTTTACTTGTTAAATTAAAAGATCTATATAAGCCATCTTATACATTTGAGAAAAACAACTATTTAAAAACACAAATAATTGAAGGTTTTCTGTTCAAGTCAGTGAAAGATTCTTTTAATTTGGGAGTTATTATTGTTGAGGTTATCAAATTATATAAATATTTTTAGTTTAAAACATCCTCAAACAGTATAGTATTTAGCAAGTAGTATTATTTTTGGTTGTTTTTATTGTCTTTAAAAATAAGTTCCATGCTCCCTGAAATTTAAAACTATGGTTTCTATTTATTTCATGCAAACATATTTGTTAAAGCACCGGTTACAGCTTTATACCTATGAAAACCTTCAATAAATGCTTGAGGAACAGAGAAGGTATTTGAGGCTTGAGGAAGAGAGAAGGTATTTGTTACCAGATGAGCTCAAATGTAGCATCTTCAATTGCATGAATTTGAAAATATTTTCCAAATTGAAAATTCAGTTACCCTTTGAAGATTTTAGATTGCATCATTATGCTGTTAGGTTATCATCTAGAAATCCCTCATTTCTGCATCTAAGAATATATCACTGTGTATAAATCATGGATTCAAAATCAAGGTATTTCTAAGCTGTTTTACATATAATTTTAATACAGAGACCAAGAGCAGCAGTAAAAATACACTCATTTTACTCTCACAAAAGAGAAAAATGGAGTTCCTATAAACTATTAAATAAATGTGTCTGTCTTTCTCCAAGGTAGAGTCTACTGAATTAATAATAATAAAAGGGGTGATTTTATTTAATAGGGTAAGAATTAAATCAGCTCACTAACTCATGCATTTTAGGGAAAAAAAAAAAGGTTTTCCATCTTCCCTGTTCATTAATTTCCTCATTATATATCCTTTTTATGCTTCCACTAGAGATACACTTGTTTTCAGCCTTTGGCAATGAGTAGAGTGTGTTTATAGTCCATGGATTGCTTTTCTGCATTTCTGCTCTGTTACATAACTCATGTGAGACAAATGTTCAGCTATCTGAGATTAAAAATTACGTTTCCCAAAATTCTGCCTATCCACACCATATTTGAGTGCACTGAATAAGTGGTGATTCCCATAGAAACAGACATATAACAAAATATAACTCTACCAACCGACTTAAAATGACCAGAGTTAGCTATTTTAAGTGAATCTTTTATTTAGAAGTATAACCTTGTATAATAAGTGCATGATTAACACAACTTAGGCTACGAGATAGTTTTTTCTAAACATAAGTATGGCAATGGGAGGTAGAGAGTGTAGTGAGTTTATATTTATTTATGGAGAATAATAAAATTCTAATGGAATTTTGACCATTCTGTTCTACTCAAGATAAAATCACTTATTTAATAACGAGAGACATTATGAAATAGCCATTTATGGAGTGAGTTATATATATGTTTATGTTTCATGATGACTTCCAAGCTAGTATTTTTGGTGTTATAGTCACTGCAAAATATCACACTCTGTGACATTCTAGCCAATTTAGAAGACAGTTAATATATGTTATTTGTTTTCTAAATAATGCAATTATTTACTATTGATTAATTAAATAATATTTTTCTACTAATGACAATACAAATAAAAGGCTTTATTCTCTCACATTTCTCTTCTCACCAATAAAATAAATTGTTGGAGTTTATTTCCTTATAATTCTTATGCAAGTTATACTTTTAATATAGTTAGAATGAATTAAACTATTTCTGACCTAAGGCATAAACAAGAAAAACTTTCACTTAATTGTCAACACAAACATTTCTATAAAAAATGGTGAGGTGGAAATAAATAGAGAAAGAGGCAGGAGATGGAGAGAGAATGAGATTCTGCATTCATGCATGAAAGGCAATAAACCTGTATGATGGCTAATTTTATGTGTCATCTTTACTGACACATAAAATTTTTTCTTTACTTACATGGGTGCCCAGACAGTTAGATTAACATTACTCTGAGCGTGTCTGTGAGAATGTTTCTGGATGAGATTAACATTTGAATTGGTAGAGAAAGTAAAGTGGATTGTACTCCCTAATGTGAGTAAACCTTATCCAATCAATTGAGGATCCATAGAACAAAAGGGCTGAGTAAGAGGGAATTCTCCTTGCTTAACAGCTTTTGAACTGGGACATCAGTCGTTTCCAGTCTTCGGACTCAAAGTGAAACGTTAGTTCTCTTATCTTGAACCTGCCAACTTTCAGGCTGCAACTTACACCTGTAACTCTCTTGGTTCTCAGGCTTTCAGACTTGGACTATAGCTACACCACCAGCCTCCCTGGGTCTTCAGCTTGCTGACTACAGATCTTGAGTATTTTTAAATGGGATCCTCAGCTACTGATATTGCCTTCTGGTTTATTCTTCATGATTATGGGTTAAACAATGGTTTCTCTTTGCTCTTCAGATGAAGTCCATGGAAAATCTATTTTCTCAGAAAACCTTTCTTTGAACACCTCAGATTATTCAGATGTTATTAGGTGCTAAAGTAGCATGTACTTCTCTATTTAGGCATTACTGCCATTTGGGCTGTGACTTATTACTCTAATGTTTGCCTCTCTTAGAGGAACAAGGCAAAATGCACTTTTCCTCATCATTGTATCTGTAATGACTACATTGCTTTTTGACATAAAATAGGCCTGAAAATATATTTACTGACTAGATCAATAAAAGACATTGATTAATAGAGTGGAATTACCTCAGTTTGTTAAAGAATATTTACAAAAGAATCCTACAGATAAGAGCATGAATAATGATGACAGACTAACATGTTTCCCACCAAGATCACTAATAACGCAAAAATGTCTTTTTTTTTTACCATTCCTTTTCAGTATAATTCTGGAAGTCCTAAATGATGCAATATGAGAAGAAAAGGGGTATACTAATTGGTAAGAAAGAAACAAAACTGTCTTTGTTCATAGATGTCAGTGTCTATGTAAAAAAAAAAAATTATCTGAGCCAGGTGCTGTGGCTTACACCCTCCTAGCATTTTGGAAGGTCAAGGCAGAAGGATCACCTGAGTCCAGCAGTTCAACAGCAGCCTTGGCAACACAACAAGACTCCATCACTACAAAAATAAATAAAATAAATTAGTTGGCTGTGATGGTGCACACCTATAGTCTGAGATACTAGGGAGACTGAGGCGGGAGGCCCACTTAAGCCCAGGAGTTTGAGGCTGTAGTGAGCTATGATTGCGCCACTGTACTCCAGCTTGGTGGCAGAGCAAGACACTGTCTCTAAAGAAAACAATTCTGAAAAGAATCATCATCAACAACAACAAAGCCTTAGAGCTAATAAGCAATTATATTAAGATTACAGGATACCAGGTTAATTTACGAAAGTCCAAAACTTTCCTATATACCATCAATGCACAATTAGAATTAGAGACTAAAAACGGAATATCACTTACATTAGCATATCTCCGAAAATAAATACTATAATAAGAACCTAACAAAATATGTGTTATATCTATATGAGGAAAACTACAAAACTCTGGTAAAAGGAATCAAATTACAACTAACCAATTCAGAGATTTCTAGGTCCATGTATAGGAAGATTCAAGATTGTCAAGGTTAAGTTTTTCCTGATTTGGCCAATTAAAATCCCTGCAAGTTATTTTGTGGATATCAACAATCTGATTCTAAAGTTTATATGGAGAGGCAAATAATAAGTTATTGTAATAGCCAATACTGTATTAAAAAAGAAAAATATTGGAGGACTAATTCTATGTCATCTCAAGATGTACTATAAAGCTACAGTAATAAAAACAGTGTGGCATTGGTATAGGTATAGACAAATAAATCTGTGGAACAAAATACAGAACACAAAAATCAACCTACAAAAATATAGTCAATTGAACTTTTAGAAAGGCACAAAAGCAACAAAATGAAGGAAAGGTAGTGTTTTTGACAAATGAAACTGGAATGGCTGGGCATTCACATGCAAAAAAAGAATTCAGATACAGACTTTACACTCTCAAAAAATTAACACAAAATGAATCACAGATCTAAATGTACAATATAAAACTATGAATCTAGAATATAATACAAGATAAAACCTACATGACATTGGATTTGGTGATCACATTTTAGATAAAACATCAACAGCATGATCCATGAAAGAAAGAAATGATATGCTGGATGTCATTAAGATTTATGTTTAGTGAAAGATAGTAAAAAGACACCCTCCAGACTGGGAGATAATATTTGCCAGAGACACATCTAATAAGGGACTATTTTCCAAAATATACAAATAACTCTTAAAGCTCAACAATGGGAAAACAAACAACCTAACCAAAAAATGGACCAAACACCTTAACAGACACTGCAACAAAAATATAGACAGAATAGCAAATAGGCATAAGAAAAGATGCTCCACATCATATGTCATTAGGGTAATGCAAATTCAACAATAAAATACCATTACACACCTATTATAATTACCAAAATCCAGAACACTAAATGCTGTTAAGGATGTGGAGTAACAGGAAATTTCATTTACTGCTGATGAGAAAGCAAATAGAACAGCCACTATAGAAGACAGGTTGTCAATTTCTTACAAAATGAAATATCCTCTTACTACACGATCCAACTATTGTGCTCTTTGGTATTTACCTGGAGGAGTTTAAAACTTATGTCCATCAAAAAACCAAACACCGCATGTTCTCACTCATAGGTGGGAATTGAACAATGAGAACACATGGACACAGGAAGGGGAACATCACACACCAGGGTGTGTTGTGGGGTGGGGGGAGGGGGGAGGGATAGCATTAGGAAATATACCTAATTTTAAATGACGAGTTAATGGGTGCAGCACACCAACATGGCACATGTATACATATGTAACAAACCTGCATGTTGTGCACATGTACCCTAAAACTTAAGTATAATAATAAAAAAAAACTTATGTCCATAAAAAGCCTATGCCCAAATATTTATAGCAGCTCTATTCATAATCGCTCTAGAACTAAATTCTATTATTATTATTAATAATAATAAAGGACATAACTTCAAGCTCTTCTCTTTCTGCTTCTCGTCATCTTCTGTGTCTCACTAAATTCAAATTTCTCTTTGACATAGTCTAGTGGTTTTCAATTCTAATTGTAAAGATGGATACACACTTTCACAGATTTCATTCCTGAAAAATAAATTCAAAATTCTGGATGGTAGAAGTTAAGTCAATGTGTGTGTGTGTGTGTGTGTGTGTGTGTGTGTGTATGTGTGTTTCTTGAAAACTTCTCCAATGATAACTAGTATGTATTCAAGGTCAAGAACTAGTGACAATATTCTGAATTTCTGTTTTCAGTAATACGCCTGATTTTTACATTTGGCAGTTCTCCATGATATTAATGCCTATTCGCTCAATCAGAAAATTCCACATTCCCCTTCTGAGTTGCCAGAATACCTGGAATTTTCCCTGCTTGGCTAGTCTTGGGGAAACAAATTATCAAATATCAAGTCTCTGTTATTCAAATTTCTGTCTTTTTCTTATTACAATTTTAGAAATTTCCCATCATAAAATCTACAAAAAGATACAACTTAGATAATATTTATACTGTTTACCACAAGTGACTCAACAGCATCCCTGACTAAAATTGAATAATAATAAATGGTATGCATTGAGTACTGCTCATATGAACTTTCAAATAATTATATATTAAAACATATATAAAGATATTTCATTCTTATATCGTGCTGTGAGTTAGCCACTATTTTACTCTCTTCATTTTACAGTTCAATAAACCAAAGCTCAGGATAATGAAGTGACTTGCCCAGGATTAGGCAAAAGTTGGTGACAGCCCTAGAATGTTCACCTAGGCTGCCTCGCTCTAAGACCCTTGCAGCACTTTTCTTCTCTTTACCTTTGCAATACATTAATACTATCTTGAATATTCAAGGTGCCTCCCAAAGAGCCTCTAACTATCTATTTAGTTGTCTCTGCCTCAGGTACATCAACGATTTACATATGGCAATATTATAAAACCCACTAGCCTACTTTTTATAGCATATCATTTCTAGCTTAACATTGTCTTATTGAAAATACATTGTCCATAAATGACTTCATTAATTTATTTGTGGTCTAACTGGTAGAAAATAAACAGTTTCTATTATTGATGCTACCAATCTACTATGCTGAGAATTTACATTAGCTTTTTCATGGCTATGTAACACGGCTAACTTAATTTTATTTTACTTTATTATTTATACCAAGCCTATGTTTTAAATAGGTTATAGTTGATTTAAAGTAAAAGGTCTAGCTATAATATAATTCTTGAATCACAGGTTACATGTAAAGATAATGCCTAACCCATTCAAAGAGGGTATGGAATTGATAGAGGGGTAGTGAGAATAAAATTTGACATTAGGTACACAATCATTAATATTTGAATAAAACGATCTCCTTATATGCTGCAAAGTAGGCTATTAATAAAAGGAGTCTCGAGCCTCCATTCTAATTCACAGTACAGCAAATGTTTAAAACCATTTTCTTTACTCTTACTTCTTTTCACTTTTCAATGAATCCCAGTTTCTACTGGATTTCTGACTCTTTTTGATTTAAAAAAAATAATTCATGAGAGTGCAATATTTTCCTGACGGTTAAAATTCAGCTTGTTCTTGCTGAGACTTTGGGCACTACCTCAAATCATGTCTCCTCTGCTTTGGCTTTTCCCCAAACAATGTGCCACTGTTTCAGCCTCTACTCTTCATCCCAGTATCAGTTTGCAACCACAGTGTGACTTACCTCAAAACTCTGACTAGGGACAATCAGGGAATTAATTTTTCTTAAAAAAGAGACTTATACAATGCCCGGTAGCTTAAAAAAATAAGTCTCATCTATAGCATCGAACTGAGTTGCTATAATTTAAAAAAATTTCACCTCCTGATAGCCAAGGCTAAAAGAGAAACATAAAGATTTATATAGGCTTCATTGTATATGCAATGTCTCAGGTCTATTTAAATAAAATATAAGTATTAATCATAGCTAACATTTAATGAGTCTTTACTAATCCATGCTGGACACTTTTAAGTGTTTATTCCTTATAATACATTTATGAGGTAAGTGTTATTATCCAATCCATTTGTCAGCTGATTAAACTGAGGTGTAAGAAATTAAGTGATGTGACAAATGCCCCAATTGTAGTAATTGCTTAAACTGGGGATCTGCATTGATGACTTAATTTCATAGCTTAAGAGTTGAACATATAACTGCTCTGACCATTAAGACCCTTGATTATCAAAGTAGTTCCTCCAGAAAAGAGATAACAGTCAAAAAAAAATAAAATAAGAAATTAAAGATTGACATTTTAACCTAGGTCTCAGGCTACTACTTCCAAAATTCTATTCATCTAGTGCTTTATCAGATAAATTGGTGAATTGAAACTTTTAGACTTTAGGATTATTGGACACAAATATTTTCAGAGTGATATTTTTGTTGAGTTGGTTTACTATCATGGAGACTCATATGTTCAAGTTTGTAACAATATATGTTTATGCCATTGATACTAAAAACCTTGAAGAACAAAGTGTTACATGAAGAAAACCTTCCTTCAAAATTAATGTCTTCAATGAATATAGGGAAAGATTAGAAAGAATCCTATCAAAGGTACCTTCTAAATTCAACACAGGATGATGCTATAAAATTATATATCCGTATATCAATATGACATTTGAAACATGCATGAATAGCAGATTTGTCATTAGCTGAGCAAATAAAAATAAACAGAATGACATTGGATAGAGTCTGAAATCGAAGGGACTCTAACAAGGTAAATTTTTGGTGTTGAGAAGCCTACCGGATTTTATTTGGAATGAGATGTTTGATTGGATCTTTTTTTTCTTTTTCTTTCTTTCTTTTTTTTTTTTGAGATGGAGTTTTGCTCTTGTTGCCCAGGCTGGAAATCAATGGCACGATCTTGGCTCACCACAGCCTCTACCTCCCAGATTCAAGTAATTCTCCAGCCTCAGCCTCAGCCTCCCAAGTAGCTGTGATTACAGGTGCCCATCACGACTCTTAGCTAATTTTTTGTATTTTGAGTACAGACAGGGTTTCGCCAGTCTTGAACTCCTGGCCTCAGGCCATCTGCCTGCCTCGGACTCCCAAAATGCTGGGATTACAGGCATGAGCCACAGTGCCCTGCTGCATCTTAACACTTTTTTTTCCTATGGAAACAAACCTACATGCATCATCTCTTCCAAACTTTTCAACAAATTGGGATGAGGCTATTTGCTGAGACCAGCTTGGTCATGGAGACCCTAACCCAGTGGCGCTAGAGGAATTAAAGACATGCACACATAAATATAGAGTGTGGAATGGGAAATCAGGGGGCTGACAGCCTTCAGAGCTGAGAGCCACTAACAAAGTTTTACCCACATATTTATTGACAGCAAGCCAGTGATAAGCATTGTTTCTATAGATTACAGATTAACTAAAAATCATTCCTTAGGGAAACAAAGGGAAGGGCTGAAACAAAGGGATGGGTTTGGCTAGGTATTTGCAGCAGGAACATGTCCTTAAGGCACAGGTCGCTCATGCTATTGTTTGTGGCTTAGGAACACCTTAAGCGGTTTTCAGCCCTGGGTGGGCCAGGTGTTCCTTGCCCTCATTCCAGTAAACCCACAACCTTCAGCATGGGCATCATGGCGATTACGAGCATGTCACAGTGCTGCAGAGATTTTGTTTAAGGCCAGTTTTGGGGCCTGTTTATAGCCAGATTTGGGGGCCTGTTCCCAACAGCTATTGGAATAAAACCATTTGTTCTGTTTTTCTATGTAAATTATATATTTCATATGCAATATTCTTAAGACCTAATGTACTCCTCTGAATTTTTTGTCTTGGCAAAACTCTAAATAAAATTTTTATTAGAAATGTTTTGAAATTTATCTAGCATTGTGTTTTCTGAACAAATTTTCTATAATCTTAAGATATTATAGAAAAGTTTTTTACTACAAAAATAATTTAGAGAATAAATAAATAGAATGTTCATCTATGATGTCTCTTAGCTATTGCATGGTAACCCTCATAGAAAATTTAGACCTCAATAAAATGAGCATGAAGTAGACAATGGTGAAGATTAGCTGAAGTACTCAAAGCATAGAAAAATAGTCTATATATTTGGATTGCAAACTCTTATGCAGTGGATACATCTATTAACATCCTCTCACAAGATGGAAATTGAACAGTAACTTTTACTTAAGGTCCTTGACTTCTCTCTGTGGATTTGAGAGTGGAAATCACTTAGAGAGTATGTCAGTTCTCCAGCTCTCCAAGGACTTAATATCCCTGCGGTTGAGACCCCAGTTTACCTGAATATGTATGCTTGCAAAACCTGACAAGAGGAGAGCAGTATGTTGGTTAGAATTTTATATCCTAAGATCTTTATTTCAAATGACTCTTATTAAAAAATGGCTAAGAGATCTCTTAAATTTAATTTAAACAATTTTATTGTGATCTAATTAAAACATTTCAAAAGAAGCTGGAAAGAACAATGCATGAAATGTACTTATTACACCATAAATAACAGTTTAAAGAATAGAAATTTATAATTCTCAAGATTAAACTTAGTCTGGGCATATTCAGGATATAAATGGCCTATTCATTGTTGAATGTATCAATTAGTGAAAATCTTGTAAATTAATAAGCCTCAGAATGAGGCCATTTTATATAACGGCTTTTAGTTGTAGAAAAAGAAAGGAGTTCTAAGATTTTTCAAGATATCATTAATAATTGGAAACTTAAAACCCTGAAGTGTTTCAAATATGTGACTTTGGCAGTATAAACAGTGGGATTAAATCCAAATGAGCTGCCCATCAGGAAAGATTAATTTAGATAACATGTGGATTGGGAGATTCAAGTTGAAAGGTAATCAAATTGTATAATCAAAGTACTCTCCAGAGGCATATAATCCAGCTTAGTTATGCCTTGATCCCTAAAGTGCATGTCTTGTCAATTCAATATCCATCTTCCCTAGAGTCCAGAGAAGGAAAAAAAAGATAATACAAAATCATATATTCTAGTTTGTCATAAAAGTTTACAAAGAAAGTCTTCTTTCTGAATCATCTTATTTGATCTGTGGAGAAAACATGACATGTTGATTAGGGAATAGATGAGTAGACAGGTCATGTTGTCAGTCCATCCCTTATTAGCATCTTCAACTGCCTAAGGACATATAACGTATTAAATATGTAATTGTTGATGATAGTGGTCATACAAGCAACATATTTTCTCCTTTACAGCACAAGTAAGCTTAATAAGATTAAAAAAAAATCCAATAAAAAACATTAAGGAAAACAATTGAAATATTTTGAGATAAAATTTAATAACTTACGTTAGCATTTATTTTAGTGTATTAAGTGCAGACATCTACATATATATACACACACACATATAAGTAAATAAAAATGTACAGATGTAAATAAAAATTTAAAGATAATATTGTACTTTTGTCTGGTTTTGTATTCATTGATTCATTTACACATTGGTTCAATTACTTATTCATTTATATATCCTTTATAACCTGGGTCCCCAGCCCCTGGGCCATGGATCCCTGATATAAAGGAGGTCCATGGCCTGTTAGGAACTGGGCCTCACAGCAGGAAGTGAGCAACAGGAGGTGAGTGAAGCTTCATCTGCATTTACAGCTGCTCCCCATCACTTGCATTGCCTCCTGAGCTCTGCCTCCTGTCAGATTAGCCGAGGCATCAGATTCTCTTAGGAGTGTGAACCCTATTGTAAACTGTACACGCAAGCGATCTAGGTTTCACGGTCCGTATGAGAATCTCAATGCATGATGATCTGTCACTGTCTCCTATCACCCCCAGATGGGACCATCTATTTGCAGGAATACAAGCTCAGGGCTCCCACTGATTCTACGTTACGGTGAGTTGTATAATGATTTCATTATATATTACAACGTAATAATAATAGAAATAAAGTGCACAATAAATGTAAAGTGCTTGAATCTTCTTGAAGCCGACCTCCTGCCCCTATCTATGGAAAAATTGTCTTCCATGTAACCGGTCCCTGGTGCCAAAAGAGTTGGGGACTGCTGCTCTATATGATCTTTTTTTAAACATAAGACCGTGTTATGCAATGGCTATAGAAAGAAAAGATGAATTAAAACAGATATACATTATGATTCTCAGATAGGATACATTTTTATGTTTTAGAGGAGAAAACACATACACTAAATCCTGGTGTTAAAATAAAATAAGATTAAGTAAAGCAAGGAATGCAAATAGGCATCCACAACATTTATTTTAAAATATTTTATAATATATAAACTTAAGAGTAGGTCTTTATTGCTCATCACAATTACCATCAAATCATTAAAGGTGTGATTAGTTTGTCATATTTGGGAAGAACTCTTGCCTGAATGAGAAAGGAAAGAAGAAGAAATGTAAAGCAAAATGAAAAGTCTTAAATCCAAGATAAATATGACACTAGGAATTGTATACTAGAGAAATCACCTAAGCTAATGAAATAAGGAGTGATTGTTTCCTAATAACATTTCCTCTTTCTAATAATAAGGAAGCATTCCAATGCCTATGAATTATTGACCACTTGTTAGATCTTTTTAAAAGTTATTTTTAATATTATTAAAATTCAATTTACTTTTTAAATAAAAATTGACTACTATCTGAAATTGTTAAACACATATCCATATGGCAAAACAATGGGTTACAAGATTAATTATAGAAGTCCCATAATCTCCAAGATTCTAGAATTCTGACAAATATTTTATCAATGATCTTAACAAATAATAGCTTTTAAAAAACATAAAGAGATTTAACCACTAAACGGATGGTCACTGTGAACAATGTTTAGAGTGCTGAAAGTTATATGATTATACACATACAAAGCATTTGAAAGCATAGGAGAACAATTTTGGGAGAGTATCCTGTAGATTATAATAATTACAAATATTTAATTTTATCTTTGTCCTTAAAATAATATTGATTTTTAGCATAATTTTAAACAAAACTTATACACATACTTTCTGCATTCTACAGTTTCCTCTGAAAAATGTTTCAAGCACCACAGGCCAACCATAAAAAGAACATGGGCAAAATAATTTGGGAAACTAAAAGAGCAATTATTGCTGTTTAAATGGATATAAAGAGAATAAATCTGAGTATACACAGCATAACAGTTGGATGGACTGAACCTTTGGGGTCTAGATAGAAATGTTTGTATTACAAGGCAGTTTCTCTGATGATGTTGTGGTAATTCATATTAATTTAGGTCAGATTGCTGTCTTCCTAAGGCAACAAACTGTTTATACCGGTTCTTCTCAAAAACAGACTGCCTGTGTACATCCTTGATTAGTGACACATATTAAGATTTCATTGTATCCTTTGTGTTTAAATTGCTCCTTGCCAGAGGCAGGCATTTACCAAAAAAATTAGCAAATGACACTATTCCATCAAAATTTTATGTAGAGGAAAAAACAAAGTACTTTCGAGAACTGAATAGACATGAAGATAATTTGTTTTGAAAATATTATTTTCTTGGAATATGAGAGGAGGATATATTCTATTTAAACATGAATTAACTTGTGATTTTTTCACATAGTTTTAGGGGTGAACTCCAGATGGTAAAGGTAATTTGATGCCTATTTTTGCCCATATCATACAATTTTTGATATATTAAGTAAGCATTCAATACACCTGTCTTATTTTTTAACTCTGAATATATTTATTGCATGCATGTGATTCTTTAATATATTTTTATTAGCCCCATAAAAAATCTTGTTTTGGTTTTAATACAGAACACAAAGATATTTCTTTTGACGCAATTAAATGGTCCTATATGGGACAATTTCAATTAAAGAAATATTCTTGTGTATCAGAGCTCACCAAGTTTAACAAGAGTAATGGGACTAAAATGAGACAAAAACTAAAAAGCTATAAGAAACAAGCTCTAAGACATTTTTGCTTTCTTTTCCTGTTTGTTTCATCGTCCCAGTCACAGATATTTTTACCATATAGAATATTTGGAGTTACTTAATTCCCAGAAAACATAATTATTGATGGCATAGGGTTGACAACGCTTTTGTACATTCCACATAATGCAACATTTTAATAACAAGTGTTACTTGTTTTACAATGAGTGTATTAAAATATCAGATGAAATATGTAAGACCCATAAACTTGCACTGGTGAAGCTAAAGCATGCTGCAGGGATGTTACTGCCATAGTTAGAAGATCTGCTTGTAATCCAGCATAATTGTGAAAAAGTTAGATGTTAAATATCTGATTTTTTCAGTTATTAAAACAATGTATTGTTAAAAAATGTATATCTCAATAATATTCCCACACAACTTACCATTCAAACAATGACGATGGCTGATATTATCTTATTTATCTACTCATTTTCTATTTTACCCCACTAAAAAGTACACTCCATGAAGCCAGGTAATTTAGTTATGTTGTTGCTGCAGATCCCAGGTGCCTGAAACAGTACCACAAGAAAGCGAGAGTCAATAATTATGTGTTAAATGAAACAGCAAATAAATGAACAATTGAATTCACATGTTTTGCTCATTAAAATTTATAAACTCCTATAGTCACATCTATCTACGCTGAATTCATTATACTATGGTACTATCATTGTGTATTGTTTAAATTTATATTAATTCTAATTGTATGCATATCAATAAAAATAAAATTGTCTTTGAATATTAACATTTCTTAATTTTGTATTCAAATCCATATTATTGCTTATTTTTATTTCAAATCTTGTTTCTATTCATTCTTAGATTATTAGTCATTCTTTATGTCCTGTATTTTCTAAGCATTAAGATAAAATTACGTTATTTCTTTTGTCTTCCACTCTAACTCTTTAAGACAACTCAAATCTAGGGTTTTGTTTTTAAAGTTTTCAATATTGACGTAGCATGATGTAATTCTAAAAATAATATAAATATCTTTTGAAACGAATTTAAAGTCTTCTTGACTTTTTGAATAACTGAGTTAGTATTTTCATAAATGTGAATATTTCAAATTTGATAAAATTTTGTGGAATGATGTTACCAATTAATATTCTTTAAGCATATGTAGATTTGAGGAATTATAATATACATTTTACATAAAATAATAATAAATATTAAATATAACATTAATGTATTAATAATAAATATTAAGCGCCAAAATCTTCCAAAAAATGGCAAGAAGCCCAGCATAGTAGGAAATGAGCCTCCCAGCTAAGTTGGACTATATTAACTCATCACAAGTTTACATGGGGATTCATGAGTGAGAATAAATAATTGGTCATTTAGGCAATGGAGAATTCAGAAATTATTGCCAAGAATGGGGTTCTCTTTTTCATTCCCTATAGACCAGTGCAAAAAAAAATGTTTAATAACATTAATGGGCCAAAGAAAATATTCTTCTGTGCAAGTGGGGAAATAATTGAGTATTTAGCAACAATAATCTAATCCATCATACTTTGCTATTTCACGAGAACATCTGATTATTTCAAAGGAATTTCGTATATTCAGTGTCCAGTAGAGGTAGAAAAGATAGAAGATGATAGCTATTAAGTAGAATGTTGAATAGTATAAAACATAGTGGAGAAAGGCTGTGTCAATATTCAGGTTTCTACTAGTATTTCTTCTCTGAATATAGCATATAAGGAAAGAACTCTATATGTTTCTAATACAACTGGATGACTGCATGGAACAAGACTCCAAGGAAGATTCAACTTATATTACAAGGGACAGATACATTACAGAAGCTCACAGAGAAATAAGTAAGAGGTACCAAATTTTCTCATCTGTTCATCCATAGCTTAAATTACTTTAAACAGAAATTTTATGTATATATGATTATATATAACTAAATATATGTAATATATATACACACATACATTAGTTCTTGTATGAGGTTATATATAAATATATATTTATAAATTATAATTTTTATAATTTTAAGATTTTATAAATAAATGTATATATATTAAATTACATATAAATACATATTTATATATAATTATATATAAATACATATTTATATATAATTATATATAAATACATATTTATATATAATTATATATAAATACATATTCTATTATACACATTATATACATATATACACACATATATGCATATATACATATTATACACATTTTATATTATACATTCTATATGTGTGTATATATATACACACACACACACACACACACACATATAACTAGTTATTGTATGAGTTTGATAGGGCTGCCATAACAAAATGTCACATACTAGGTGGCTTAGACAAGAAATTTATTTGCTAATAGTTTTGTGGACTAGAAGTCCCCAACAAAGGTATTGCTAGGTTTGTTTTTTACTGAGGCCTCTCACCTTGGCTTGCAGATGATCACCTTCTGGATGTGCCACCACATCCTCAGTCTGCGCTTAACCTCAGTCTGTGTTGCCTGTGTCCTAATATCCTCTCATAAAGACACCAGCCATATTAGATTATGGCTCACCCATATGACCTCATTTTACCTTAAGTACCTTTCTACAGGGCCTACTTTCAAATAGAGTCTCATTCTGAGCTACGAGATATTTGGGCTTCAACATATGAATTGGAGAAAGGAGATACAAAAGTTCTGTTATTAAATATGCTGTTGTTAAACAGTAAATAATTATGAGAAAGGCAATCTAGTGAATCAATAATTATAGAAAACCGCATTGAATGTGGAGTAGAAAACACCTCAGAATCATAGGGATTATAAGAATGGGGAAGGAAAACATGCAAACCCTAACTATTGCATTTATTTTTATAGCCCTAGGCCTTATAATATTTAAAAACAGATGTAGATATACATTAAATAGTCAGGGACATTGTGTGACCCATTGTTATGTTTAAACAACTCTGTATGTTTCTAATACAAAGGCTCTCAAACATTTTTGTTCCAAGAATCACTGGGAAATTCTATGAAAGGTTTGGACTCCTCCACTGCAACTTTAAGCTTCTCTTTTCCATTACTGGTTTGGGGCCTAAGTATCTGTATTTTAAGAAGCATTTAAGAAAATTCTGATAGAGTTGATGATGGAGCACATTTTGAGAAACACTGGTATAAACAAAATGTAAATTTTGTCTTTTTATTAAAAGTTTTAAAGCCCTGCTCTTAGGAAGGAGAATGCTGTCTGACTAATTTAATTAGTCCCAAAGACTCTTCCCCTTACTAGCTTTCTGACTTATGTGAAATTAGTCACTCTTTGTCCTTGAAATTCCCATTTGTAAAACAGCCATATTAATAATACCTGCATTAAGGTAATGCTTCACATGTAATAATTGTTCAATTAATCATAGCTATTATCATATGGAGAAAGGTAGAAGATGTCAAAGCCGATAAATAGTTAGGATATAGCAGTTGCTCATACTCAGAAAGAAACAGATACAGTATTATAAAATATTGAATTAGAAAACCAGAAATCTGAATGTAGCTAGAAAAAAATTAAAAAAAAACAGAAATGGAGTAAGGTGGAAAAGGAGGAGTGTGGAGCTACAGTGGGTGTTAAGAAATAAACGATATTAATTTTCATTGAGAATTTTTTGGATACCAAACTCTTTGGCATAGAAGAAAGAAAGAAGAAAGAGAGGAGGGAGGAAGGGAGGAAGGGAGAGAGGGAGGGAGGGAAGGAAAAAAGGAAGGAAGGAAGTTTAAAAAATAAGAAAATAAAATAAATAAATATATATGTAGGATTCAGTCCCTATTTTGCCCACAGCGAACTAAATCTCAGAGAGATTAAGTAATTTATTAATACAAACACAAAATACTGATAAGGAGTAAATGAGGAACTCAAAATTTTGTCTTATTTTTGCAAGAATTACCACCACTGAAATAAATGTCTGTGCAATAACTACTTTACTGAGGCTCCCTTCTGCCCTGTAGTACCAACAAAATCTCATCAGCAGTGAATGTCAAGTAAGTTTTGAGTAATTGCTGAAAGGCCAAAACTCTTGTTGCCGAAGTCTCTGAGTCACACATTCCTCCAGCCTTCTCCAACTGTCAAGAAGCATGAAGGAGCAAATAAAAATTAACACACTTTCTAGATGGTATTTGATAATATAAAACATAGTAATATAAAATGTATTTATAACAAAATTTGGAGACACAGTGCATATTTGTTAAAATATCTTTTTTTTCCTGTGGGACCTCAGTCATTTATGGCTTTAAAAAATAGTTTCTGTTTTGTTTGGGCACTATAGTCTAAATAATGCTTGTAAATCTTGCACAGCAAATGGTCCCAGCAATGAAATTATTATGAAAAGTATTATGAAAGTAAACCCAGCAATGAAATTATTAAAAGTTAAACAACGTTTTGTACTTTGAATGGGTTGCTCCACTTCACTTAGCAATTGCTGAATCCCTTATCAAATGAGCTACAGTGGTGAAAGCGGGGGACCAAGGAAGAATACAGTGCTTGTAATTCATTCCTTTTGTTATTTAATATTACACTAACAAGAAATTCCAAGCCTGGATATTTTAAAACATCACTATATTATTGTCTCTCATGGATCTTTGACTATATTAGTCTCAGACAGAAGTTCTTGCTCCAAATATCACATGTAGTTGCTATCAAATGTCTAGACCATTGGGTCTAGAATGGTCAGAAATTTGGATGAACTGGACCAGTTCAAGTGTCTGGGACCTCAGCTGGGAAGGTGGCAGTGATTCCGAATTGGTTGATAAGCTCTTTTTCTTAACATTTCTTCATCATACAGTCGGCTTGGTCTTCTGCACAGCATGAAAATCTCAGAGTAGTCAAGATTGTTTTATGGAGATGGGCTTCTCTACAGCATGTGTTCTGTAAGAGAAATCAAAAGATACCAAACCAATTAAGCCTTGCTCCTGAAAATGGCACAGCATCCCTTTTTTCCTATTCTACTGTTCAAAGCAGTCATAGGCCCAACTCCTAGACTCTGATTCAAGAGAGCAGAGAAATGGTTTCCACTTCTTGAGCATGAAGATGGGGGATATCATTGTGATTATCTTTGGCTGGATAAAATAAGAAAAGCAGAACTATCATAAGAACTATGAACCAATGAATTTGCTAATGGAGTCAGATGTTACACAATTGAAGTAGGATCCAGGGAAATAAAGGCCCCCAAAAAGAGATTAGAGAAATAGAATTGTATGGAATTTTCAGGAAATATTGATGCTCATTACATCTAGCTTTTAGAGTAGCAGCACCATAAATGGGGCTGGTGTTGAAGTCTGTGGAATCATGTTGGCTCTTTGCTCTTTGTGGTTACGTTACTTCTTAAGTTTGCATCAAATCATTTGGAGAATGGACTTGAGTTTCCCTTAGTTAGCATAGCTAACAGTCAGGAAGTAGAGTTGGATGCAGAGCAGTTAAGAGCAGAGACAAATTGGGAAAAATCTGCATCACTCTATGTGTATTTCCAAGGCAATATTTTCATCTCAAACCTAATGCCCATTTCTTCACTGCTGTTTCCCATTTAGTAATTCTTTATAAATTGAAATCATATAGAAAAGAGGTTCCTAGGAAATATATTTTCCAGCATAACCATGTTGACCATAGAACATTGCAGCATATATTCAGTGACTTTGACTGGGGTTTGTGATCGCATCTACAAGTGCCAACTACTTAAAGAGTCTTACTTAATGAATGAGGTTCATTCAATAAGTAACAACTTATTTATTTGAGATGGACAATTATACGTTACTAAAGTATCACAATAATAATGCAGAGACATTAATTATCGGTGTATGGTCCACCTCCCTGGTAAATTATATCATGTAATTTTGTGTTGCTTTAATATTAGTTGTCTACCTCTTCATTCATTCCATAGACATTTATTTATTGAGCACTATCAATGTTTCAATATTGAGATATTGAAATAGTTTACTTCCTTATTTTGTGCAGATTTTGTATTGCTGAAAGCCAATTTTAATCAGGAATTCATATATTTGCACTGAGCCATAATATCGGGAAGGACTATAAAAGGTTATTCAGGCAAAACTAATCCTAAATCACTGGTTTTCTTCATATTTCCCCCGTGTAGCTGGTACAATCAGCATTGGTGCAATGTACCAACCTGAATGATGGCATGTCAACTTCCATTAATAGCTGAATTGATATACAAAGTTTCTGGGGAGTGTCTACATTAGTCCTGGAAGTAGATTCAAATATGTTAGAAAATTGTTTCCCATTTCAATCTGATTTCTTTAAAACTATGTGATTTAACATCTTGTGAATGCATTAGAGCTATGAATGCTACGAAGGAAAAAAAACACATTTGTAAAGATTTCTTTGCCTTACTTTGTCTTGGTTTGTAAGTTGAAATTATTTCAGCTTTTAGGAACATAAATGATTTGACATTTCGGTATTTTATTTTCATCATTAATTTCCCACTAGCAAACCCCCTACATGAGCAAGACAGAAAGATCATGTCACTCTCCTGTACAAATAATTTCAGCAAACTTGGAGAATAATTATGAGCCATATTAAGCACTTCTTTTCTTCCCCATATGATTGATTATCCACAACATCCTCGATTAGAAAACAGCTTATTTCAAATTCAAACAAAGCAACTACATTGAGTTAGAGTGAGAATACAAAGAGGAAGAGAGAGAAGAGAGCACATGCTTCTTTTTTCATAATCATCTGTCATTCAGACATTAAACTATTGGGTCTTAGGTTTAACCTAAAAAGGATTTGTTTTCCAGTTACTTTCTATAAAAACAGTAGAGGCTATGTCACATTCCAGGTGTGGGTGATTTTTTCCTTCTAATCTCAAAAATGTTTTAATTAAATCTGTAACATGACTGTAAAATTAAATAAATTTCAGTTTTAATATCATCAATTCTGAGTTGATATAAACACAACCTTAAGTGAACATATTTTCAGGAAAATGTATTTTAAGGCCTGATTTAGTAGTCATTTAAATACTAATGCTGTTTTCACAAAATTATCTTTATTTCTTCTTCACAATTGATCCATGCATCCACAATTTTATTTACTGTCATTTTAACCTTCCCACAGTTTTTTCTTATAAAATTCCAATTTAATTCCAAGAAAAGGAAAAGATACTATTTCTATTGTATGTTACAGAAGCATTGCTTCTTAATTTTCTTTTATTACTAGCTGACATATTTGAAGATTTCAGACTATATATGTCACAGAATCTAAAACATTCTTAAATTCACCATGTCAAATGCCACAAAACAGCTACTATCTTAATTAGTTCATAAATGTTGTAATGTAGATTTTCACATCAACCTCGATTTTCACATCAACCTCTTAACTGGAAACCACCTTTTGCTGATTTCACCTATGGTAAGCCCTTTAAATAACATTATCTCTTCTAACACAAACACACAGGCAACCACACTTGTGCCGGGTCACTTAGCAAGTGTGTAGCAGATCACTCCACTGTTACCTTTTTTTGGTCTTTTCACTAGACCATGAACTCTGTGAGAAGAAGAACCACATCTTATTCCCCTTTGAATACCCAGGACTTATCCTAGAGCCTAAAGGAGAATTGTCACTCAATAGAAGTTTAATAAATGAATCTATTTAAATAGAAAAATTACATTGTTTCTTCTCTGCTAGATTATGGCTAATAAAATATCAGACTACCTGTTTACAGTATATTACACAAATGAATTTAGTAAGTACATTATTCCTTCATTTAGTATTTCCAGGTGATATATTGGGATCAACAGATAAAAATGAAACCACATTTGGAAAATGTGAGCAACCATGAAGAAAGGTTTGAGTGTCAAAAACATCCACAAAGGCAGTGAATTCTTCATCAGTGAAGTTTCAGGTAAAATGTGACTGATTATTGGACCTAGCTATCAGAAAACAAACATGACAATGAAAACGATTATTAGACTATGTACTACCTGAGGCCATTTCATACTCATTTTTTTAAATTTTGTTTTAGAAATGAATCTGTAGAATAATTCCGCTCACCACCACAATTTCCACAAGACAGTGTCACACCAAACCCTCTGTTTACATTGCACATTATCAATATCTTTCCCTTTTGAGCATAATTTTATATTATTTTAAAACTATTTTATCTGAATAAAAATATTTAAAATGTTCAGGGTGCAGACGACAAAATAGAAAACCTCTGGAGATGACTACGTATATTTGTGCCATAGTTGCCAGTGTTAAAAAGGCCTGAAACATGGTCCAATAACATAACAAATCAAAAGTGACATAGTTAATTCAAGGAAAAGGGCCAGCATACACTATGTAATCCTTTTTTTTTGCTGACTTGCACAAGAACAAACATCAGTATATAATGATGCATTATGACATAAAATAGCAGGGGTAAGGAGTAAGCACAGACAGAAATCTTTTCTGCCGCATTTATGAAAGATTCAGAGCCACTTACTGCCCTTTTTTGCTGGTCTATGCATGAATCAGTTTAACAGCTCAATTTACAATGTTATTTCTCATGGAAGGAATAGAGAAAGTATCAGATGTTCTAAGAAATCTATGTAAGTGAGAAATTAGCAATTTTCAATTTTGTACAGTGAGAATGTTTGTTTTCTCAAATGTTATTTGCTATTCATTAAGAAAATGAATAAAAATTATTCTCTACCAAAAGGACACATGTATAGGTAGGTGAAGGTATTTGGACATAAAAATGAAACTCTCTCTCAGAGTCCTGGATTAGCTTCTACAGAAATAGAGTAATTTTAGTAATTTTTCTTTGTTATAGAAAACATTTTATTCTACTAGTTTAATGTATTTTACATATATTTGGACATTTTAGGACAATGAGATTGATAAGTCAACTGGCAATAATTAAATATCAATTGACCAAAGACAACAATGCTTAAAAGATACCATTCGAATGAACTCAAGTCAATGTTCGGCCTGGTAAAAGCAATAAGACTTCTATAACAATCAGGTTACTTTAATTGAGAACTATGCAAGTACGCAGGGTCCCATTCAGTACTCCCTTTTACATCCCCAAGTAAGAAAAAAAGTGAAGTGTGGTTCACTATTTTAAGGAGTGCTAAAACATTAAATTGAACAAATATCTGCAAACGTGTACAGGAATATAAAGCAAAGGTAAAATAACACTGCATTTGTAGGGTTATTCATAGCACTGTGGATAAAAACACAGAGATAAGGACTAGGATCCCTTGGTTTTAATTCTAACTCTTCTACTTAACTTGGCAACTAGATTGAAACCTATACGTGAGCTCTTTAGAGGCTCAGCTTCCAACTTTCTCACATGTAAATTTCAAGTTTAAGGTTAGAACCCGGCAGGGTGGTTCATGCCTATAATCCTAGCACTTTGAGAGGCCGAGGCGGTCAGATCACTTGAGGTCAGGGGTTCGTGACCAGCCTGGCCAACATTGTAAAGCCAAGTCTCTACTAAAAATACAAAGATTAGCCTGGTGTAGTGAGGCATGTATGGAACTCCAGCTATTCCGGAGGTTGAGCCAGGGAAATCACTTGAACCTGGGAAGTGGAGATTGCAGTGAGCTGAGATCGTACTGAGTGAGTCTCTGTCTCAAAAACAAAAAAAAAAAAAAAAAAAAAAAAAGATCAAATAATCTCCAAGGTCTCTTTCAACTCCAACATTTTCGAGTTTTACAGTACTACTTTGGGATACAGTATTATTCCAAGGATAGCAAAGAACATTTATTTTGATCATTGCCTCAAAATATGTGAAAGAGAGATCAGTAAAGTGCTTTTTTTGTTTTGTTTTGTTTTTACATTCTGGGTTTGTGGTCCTATTAAGATTTAAGGGCTTAGGCA
Source organism: Pan troglodytes (assembly GCF_028858775.2). Classification (NCBI taxonomy): domain Eukaryota; kingdom Metazoa; phylum Chordata; class Mammalia; order Primates; family Hominidae; genus Pan; species Pan troglodytes. The sequence goes on along the minus strand of NC_072401.2, from coordinate 33,233,045 downwards.
GAAAAAGACAAAAAACATCGTATTATTTCTTGGGTGAATTTTTATCAATTTAAGTATCTTGGAAAACATCTTGAACATACAGAGGGTGGGGTAAGAAATCATTTACTGCTTATTAAGAGTGGCTGGATCAGCTAGTTGACACAGAAATGTCTGCTAAGCAAGGTCTCTGTGGTCAGAAGCACAAAGTTTTGAGTTCTGACTTGGCCACTGGCCTTTGAGTGATGTTGGGCAAGTTACTGACATTGCAATGGATTTTATTTTCCTCATTTTAAAAATGGAGCTACTCGCATTTAACTTACATAGTCATTCTCAGACTTATATAACACTGTTAAGTGCCCAGCACTAAAAGGTGTTTGTCAAATGTTACTTCATTTTCCATTGCTTGCAGGCTTTACCTAGGCCACTGAAGTGTTTTTTGACCCGTGTATTTAGAAAGTGTTAGATGGGAACATTTCAAAGTGCTAGAAAGTGGAAACAGCTTTTCCTCACTTCCATTTACTAAGCCATTTAGATCAAACTCAATTCAAACAAACTCGCATTTAAAAACTTGAAGGTAAGTGCACTGTGAATAGTACAGTATTTTGGAGGAAAAAACAAACAAACAAACAAAGAGCATCATCTCCTTCCAAGAGCTCCTAAAGCAATGCTTTGGTGCTTGCAGTGGAACTCAGCTAAATATTGTTAGTAAAAACAGTAAATGTTAATCACACTAAGAATTTTTCTACATTGAAACAATAAGTCATAATTTTGGAAGCCAGAGGCACTTCCTTCTGCTGCTCCTGTCAGGTGGCATTACTTGAAACACTGCAGCACTATCTGTTTACCAAGGTAGAGTGGAAAATAATGGTTACAGTTAAATAAACTGTATGTTTTTATATGACTTTCAATGAAAGTCTGGTGTTCTTAACTAGATGCATTGAAAAATGCCTCTGCCAAGATTTTCAACTTGCTTATCCCATTCTCCATTTCTATATCGAATTTCTAATATTCATTGAATAAAATAAATCTAATGAACTTCAATGATGCATTTGAGAATCAAAATATTCAATACTTACATGTAGCATTTGTTACTGAAAGAGCTAAGTAATAACATTTTTAAAAAAAAATTTACATGTTTAAAATTTTGCTTTTGATTGAGCTTTCATATGACAAAAGTCATTGACTGTTTACGATTATGGCTAAGCATTGTGCTGAAAGGAACATAGCTCAGCATAATCATGGGATGGAAGCGACCAAAGATGGTGAAAAACAAAAGCAAAGGCCTGGTCAGCAGTCTGATCACTTTAATTTTTGTCACACAGGCATTATCTACTCATTGGAGAGGACATGTGTCAACTTTGTTAGAGAAAACTATTAATAAATGAAGTAGAAAATTAAATTTAGGCCTTCTATGCTCTTTTAAATGGTGGTTCTCTTGTGACCAGTTCCGTTAGCCCACAATCATCCTAGCAACATGATCTCTGGCCTTAAGAAAGATACCATGCATACATATATGACTTAGCTAGAGAACATTTGAGGAAGTACAAAATAACAGAAAACAAATTATCCTCAAATGTGGAGGCAATGATGAATCACAATGCATGACAGATAGGAATGAGAAGCCTAGGAACTGAGTTACAACCTCTCAACAGTGAATCAATGCCAGGCTGGAAAATGCACACTTTACTCAGACGACCAAGTTCAAAGTTGTATATCATCTATGAACTCTAGAATGGAGGTAGACCGGTAGCCTCAGGCAGAAAGCACTGTATGCTGTTCCCTATGTAGAAACTTACGTGGAGAATGTGGTGATGTCATTTAAAATTTTGACTCTATAATTATTCTGCATAACACAATTTTTACTGAGTTTTAAAGGGAGGCATTACGTCACTATCACTATACTCAACATTTCTAAATTTTTACTCTTATATTTAAAGGTCCATCCTCAGAGAAAATAGGAGATTTTTGCTTTTACTGCTGTTAGTTTTTGTTTGTTCTTTGTTTTTTGTTTTATTTGTTTGTTTTGTTTTTTCATGCCATGGAAGTGAAGAAGGCCAACTGATTGTGGGGTAGAAGGTTGGGAAAAAAAATCATATTCAGCAAGAAACAAGCAAGAACAAATTTTTTGGGTATCCCACATGTGGAAAGAATGATGCAAACAAATTTTAATATGTCTATAAACAGAAAGCAGGGAAACCTTGCCACACATCAAACCACAGGCCTTCTATGACTGGTTGAAGGAAGAAACCATTACGAGTTAAAGTACCAGGCGAGAAGCTACAGAAAAAGCTTTCCTCATGGATCTTTTTCATGGAAGAGCCTTTTGCAACACTTGAATGACTACAGTAAGTGACTATGAGGAGACATAATACACACTTAAATACATGTCTAGCTTACCCATAGTGTTTCCAAACACCACCTAATTTTATATCATCTCCAAGTATTAGGTGTTATTATAATCAGCCCATTTTCAAGATAAATAACTGAAACATTTAGTGACAGTCCCTGGTTCTCAGTTTTGGATACACATTAGAAACACCTGAATGTGTTTTAAAAATACCACCAATGCTTGAGTTTAGAAATCTGTGGGAGGTGGGACCAGGCATTGGTATTTTTGGATGGTTGGAATATGGAACCAAAGTTAAGAAGCATGAATTAAATATTTTTTTCAAAATAACACAATGAGTAAGAGTGGATTCAGGATGGACACCTAGAAAGGCAATTTCTTTATGATATATTTCACTGTCCTGTAAGGTACATTTGGAAAAGCAACAACAGGCTTGAGTCAATGCTGCAGCTCAGCCACGCTCTAGAATTAGAGCAGCATCTTATATGGTATGTACTCAGCACCCTGTGCTAGAAATATTCCTGTTTTTTTGTTTTGTTTTGTTTTGTTTTAAGAAACATGTGACTTCTCACTGCTCTTACTGTAAAGATTAAAAATTTTCACTTGGTCTACAAAGACAAAGGTCCTCAGAAGCTGGCCTCTCCCTAACCCTTCAGTCACAAGAGGCAATTCAGGCATTGACTTTTCCCTTCTGCTCTGTCTCTAGTCTCGGTTTCCTCAGTGGTTGTGGCCTCTGCCTGGATTATGCTGTCTTTCCTCTTCCCCACATTAGCATTTGCTTTATGTTCGAATTTTGTTTTAATGGTTAAGTCTCAGGAAAAACACGATTTTTCTTTTTCTTTTTTTTTTTTTTTTTGAGATGGACTTTTGCTCTTGTCACCCAGGCTGGAATGCAGTGATGTGATCTCGGCTCACTGCAGCCTCCACCTCCCAGGTTCTGGTGATTCTCCTGACTCAGCCTCCTGAGTAGCTGGGATTACAGGTGCCTGCAACCATGCTCAGCTACTTTTTGTATTTTTAATAGAGACGGGGTTTCACCATGTTGGTCAGGCTGGTCTTGAACTCCTGACTTTAGGTGATCCACCTGCTTAGACCTCCAAAGTGCTGGGATTACAGGAGTGAGCCACTGCACCTGGGAGGAAAAATATTTTTATTACTAGTTCCAAACCTCCACTCCCCTAGCTATATGGATTCTCAGAGCTTCACATTTCTTTCTTCCACTTTTATCGTCTTATTTGTTAACTATAGATAGGTGACTGCTGAGTCTAAGTCTTTAACTTTCTTCACTCTCCCTGACCCTCAACAAAGTACCTAGTGAGCATCTCCATTTCACTTTCCTTATGCCACCTTAAACTCAAGCTGTCTTCTTGAAAAATTTATTTTCCTTCTCTAAAATGTAAGTCCTCTGAAGTTTGTTTTTTTTTAATTTTACTAAAAACATCAATGTTCTCTTCACTGTCAGGGCTTGAATTGTTAATAAATGGTGTTGGGAAAACTGGCTAGCCATATGCAGAAAACTGAAACTGGTCCCCTTCCTTACACCTTATACAAAAATTGACTCAAGATGGATTAAAGACTTAAATATAAGACCTAAAATCATAAAAACCCTAGAAGAAAACCCAGGCAATACCATTCAGGACATAGGTATGGGCAAAGACTTCATGTATAAAACACCAAAAGCAATGGCAACAAAAGCCAAAATTGACAAATGGGACCTAATTAAACTAAATACCTTCTATACAGCAAAAGAAACTATCATCAGAGTGAACAGGCAACCTACAGAATGGGAGAAAATTTTTGCAATCTACCTATCTGACAAAGGGCTAATATCCAGAATCTACAAAGAACCTAAGCAAATTTACAAGAAAAAAACAAACAAGCCCATCAAAAAGTGGGCAAAAGATATGAACAGACACTTCTCAAAAGAAGACATTTATGCAGCCAAAAAACATATGAAAAAAAGCTCATCATCACTGTTCATTAGAAAAATGCAAATCAAAACCACAATGAGATATCATCTCAAGCCAGTTAGAAAGGTTATCATTAAAAAGTCAGCAAACAACAGATGCTGGAGAGTGTGTGGAGAACTAGGAACGCTTTTACACTGTTGGGAGTGTAAATTAGTTCAACTGTTGTGGAAGACAGTGTGGTGATTCCTCAAGGATCTAGAACCAGAAATATCATTTGACCCAGCAATCCCATATATACCCAAAGGATTATAAATCATTCTACTGTAAAGACACATGTACATTACGTTTATTGTGGCACTATTCATGATAGCAAAGACTTGGAACCAACCCAAATGCCCATCAATGATAGACTGGATAAAGAAAATGTGGCACATATACACCATGGAATACTATGTAGCCATAAAAAAGGATGAGTTCATGTCCTTTGCAGGGACATGGATGAAGCTGGAAAACATCATTCTCCGCAAACTAACACAAGAACAGAAAACCAAACACTGCACATTCTCACTCATAAGTGGGAGCTGAAGAGTGAGAACACATGGACACAGAGAAGGGAATATTACACACTGGGGCCTGTCAGGAGGTGGGGGGCTAATGGAGGGATAGGATTAGGAGAAATACCTAATGTAGGTGACGGGTTGATGGGTGCAGCAAACCACCATGGCACGTGTATACCTAGGTAACAAAACTGCACGTTCTGCACATATACCCCTGAACTTAAAGTATAATAATAATAATAAAAAGAATTACTTATGAGTCTTTTTTCACCAGTGTGTTCACCTAGTCTTTTAACCCTGGTGGATGAATGCTCAAAATGTCTCTTAGTCTATCGTCTTCTTTTCATTTCCATTGCCATTCCCAGGTTCAAGCACTCATCACTTCTAATTTAAACTACTACAGCATTGCTCAACATGTGTTGGACAACACACTTTAACTTCATGTACAGAGCTTATTAAAATGTTGACAATTGTGCCTTTTTTTCAGAGCAAATGAGTTCAAATATCTGGGGCTGAAATCTTAGGATCTGTGTTTTAACAGGTTCCCACATTATCGCCCTATCCACTGAACTTTGAGAATCATGCAACTGAAATAACTTTCCTAGCATTACTCCAGTTCCCATCCTTTCTTGCTTCAATTAAACATAGATGCTCCTTTTGCATTAGTTTTGCAAGGAATTATTCCAGTAATAAGGTCTCCAAACTTTAAAAAGAAGTTAATTTCTGAAATTCCATTGCAGGTTTAAAAAAAACATTCAAGAATACATGTAAAGCTTTACTGGGAACATTTTAATTCTAATATGCAGTTTGAATTTACTGTCCTACATATATTCCTTTTAGTTGTCATAAACTCAAACTGTAAGACATATTTTTGAAATTTTACTTTGAAATAGTTTAGCATGTTTACACCTTTGTGATATCAGCTTGCTATTTTCTTTATCTAAAACATATTTGCTCCAACAAATGCTTCAACTGACAAACTTCCAGGCTCACCTCAAATGACACCTTTATAATTAGTCTGTGGTGATCTCTCAAGTGTCAAGAGCCAATAATTTTATTAGATATCCCAAATATAAATGATAGCTATTTCATGGCTTGTACCACCCCAGTTCCATTATACTTTTGAATATACGGTAGGGATCCCTGTATTGACTCTCCTCTCTACTTTTACTTCATGTCTGCTGTACTTTCAAGGTATGTCTTCATGTATCTGGGCACTTGGGTGCAGCTGCTGCTTCCCATTAACCCACAAGTCACTGCTGATGTTGGGGATTCAGATGCCTCTGCCTTGAAGGAGAAACTCAATGCAAATACTGTATCTGTAGAACTCAAATGCTTCTAATTAATGATGGAGTTGGCGATAATGCTCTTGTCTGGAGAGTTTTCTTATCAGAGGAAAAGCACTTCTCTCTTTTCTCTGCCACATAACAATTTCTGGCAACCCTCCTCCCCTGCCCACTACTTTTGTCATTCTTGTTTTCATTCTGATTGTATTTAAGTGATTAATGGATAACACCTTTCCCAATTTACAAGCAACTGATAGATGAGAAATCAGATTAATGTAGATTGAACTACTATATTGATTAAAACTGGATTCAAAGATAAGACTCAGGAGGAGGGCCAAATGGCCTTGTAGCCCTCACCTGAATAAAAATGACAAATTCATCCTATAAACTAGATAATTTCACATCTTCTCTACAGGGGCAGAATCTGCATTGCAGATGAGCAGGCAAGAACGGACCTGTTGGAAGAAATCATTCCTTCCCCACTCCTGAGGTTCTATTCCACTTGGAAGCTCTTCATAAAATACTCCTGAATGACTGCTCTATACCCCTCACTCACTTCTTTAATCTAATTAGAGAGTTCGTAAATAAATTTTTAAAAAAAACCTTATTTCCACACTCTTTTTGGTTTGTTTTTCTTTATAGTATAGGAATCCAGTTTGCAGGACAGAAAATATGAATCCCCATCTGCTTCTCCATGGCACAGGTATGAGGGGCAAACCTCCTGTGGAAAGGCCTCTGTCCTCCAGTTTGACCAGAGCCATGCTAGGTAAATCTTTATATATGAGCCATAATCTCCAACATCAATTTTATCAGGAATAAAGGAGATATCACTTATATAATGTATTTCTGTAAAATATGCCAGATGGCATCATTTATCTGGCAAAAACCCTCCAATTATTCTTTATTTTACTCAGAATAAAATCCAAAGTGCCCACACTGGCTTCACAGTCCTCTGTGAGATGGCTCCCCATGACCTGTGTATGCTAATCTCCTCCTTGCTGCCCCCATTCTCTTTCCTGCAGCCATTCTGGCCTTCTGGTTTACCTGTGAACACATAAGACATTTTCTAAGCCTGCAATTCTCTTTCTCTAAATAACTCATTTTAGCCCTTCAAATCTTTGCTCAAGCTTCTGCTTTCCAATAAGCCCATGCTGAAACCTTGTTACTCCATTTAATTCTGCAACCTACCCTCCTCCCAACACTCTCAGGTTAGCTTTCGTCTTCTGCTTGACTTTACATTATTGTCTTTAGGTACACTATACAGTTTCCTCATTATGTTTGCTATTCATGGCATATTTCTCCCAACTGGAAGTTCCACCAGGGTGGCAGTTTTTGTATCTTCTGTTCCATGATATATTCCAAGCACTTAGAACAGTACTTGAAACATAGAAGGCACTCAATTAACATGGAGGGAAATCAAGCCTGGGATGGAGACAGAAGTCATTATATGATACTAGCTCCCATGTTGCTGAAATCCTTGGGGTATAATATGAGCAAACTAAATGGTAGTTATTTTTAAATTTTAATTTATTTTTCCATTTTGTGCTACTCGAGTGTGTGGCTGCTAAATATGTTTCTAACTTCAACCAATATGACTGTCACTTCCTTTTCTAAAAATGAAATCAAATTGTTTTAAAAAGGACTAGATACTATATTTTTAAATATATGACCGCTTTGTATATAAGAAATTGCCAATATATTTGGTATAATTAAATCTATTTATTTATGTGCCACAGAATGAATAATTTCAACTCTAACTCTCTACTGACTATTATTATTTTAAAATTTTGAGCAAGAATACAACAGAAGTTGTGCACAATAGAATGGGGCTAGCATGTTATCATTTGCTGCTAATGGAAAATGTTTTCTGTGAGAAAATAATCCTGTAGAAATAAGATAATATAAATAATTTTAATATAAATAACACTGTATATGCATTTAAATAACAAATATATAAAACGTATTTGTTATATGATCAGCCTTGGCAACATAGGGAGACTCCTCTACAAAAAATTAAAAATCTAGTTGGATGTGATGGTGTGTGCCTGTAGTCCCAGCTACGTGGGAGGCTGAGGTGGAAGGATTGCTTGAGCCAGGAAGGTCAAGGCTGTGGTGAGCCGAGATTGCATCCTCGCACTCCAGCCTGAGCCACAGAGTGAGACCCTGTTTCCATAAATAAATAAATTGTTATATGTATTATAGAATATATATGTGATGAGCTGATCATAAGAAGGAATGGCTATATTTCATGTGTAAGGCATTGTTTGGAATTAATATGAAGACTCTATAAGGTATCGGGAATATATATATGAATTTATGCTTTAAAGAAAAATAGTGGGATCACTTGCTTTTCATAAAAAGTATTATACTTTGCATGAAGATTATATTTATGAAAATTTAAAAGGAATATTTGGGTATTCTTTCACAGGACAAGCAAATAGATTGGTTTTTAGATTATTTTTTGTTGTTTTTGTTTTGAGACGGAGTTTCGCTCTTGTTGCTCAGGCTGGAGTGCAGTGGCGCCATCTCAGCTCACTGCAACCTCAGCCTCCAGGGTTCAAGTGATTCTCCTACCTCAGTCTCCCAAGTAGCTTTGATTACAGGTGCCCGCCACCATGCCCTGCTATTTTTTTTATTTTTTGTAGAAACAGGGTTTGACCATGTTGGTCAGGCTGGTCTCGAACTCCTAAACTCAGGTGATCCACCTGCCTCAGCCTCCCAAAGAACTGGGATTACAGGCGAGAGCCATGGCACCTGGCCGGTTTTTAGTTTTAGAACTGTATGCTTATTGAATAAACTAGGCATCCTTAATAACTAAAAAAATGCCCATGACAATTTTTTATTATCTTTGGGTCAAAGTACAAAAAAAAAAAAAGTGGGAAATTTAGGTCATTGCTCCAGGCACAGTTATAAAAGCTTTTACTTTGTCATTGATTCTATTAACCTGATCAGAAATTCTTAATTTTTCTATTATTCCTTCAACAATTACCTCAATAGGTATGACCTATCTTTATTATTACAATTTTTGCACTGTACTGAATGTTTTCCACTGGATTGTAAAATCTTTTAGGGGACAGAATTTGTTTCAATTTATATTGTACCTGGAGGCTAGTAGGCTTTGATAAGAAAAAAAATGTTAAAGCTAACTGAAAGAGGTGCTGAAGATAGAAATGAGCTTATGTTCCTTGTACCCAAAGAGGTTAGCATCTAACGAGGCAGGTATCCCAAGTTAATAATGACAATGTTATGTGAAAATGCTACTGCAAAGTTGCAGAAATGATGTTTAGGGGCACAAAGAAAAGATACCTAACTTAGCCTACATCCAGAGGAATGAGTTGATCAGGAAATGGTTCCAAAATGATGACATTCCTAGAGGTGAAGTTGTAGATTCCCAGGCAAATATGGTTTATAATAAGGTTTTATACAGAAAGAATAGAGTAAGAAAAGCCAGAAAAAAACAAAACAAAGTAGAATATGTTGAGACCCAATTTTTATGTTTAGAGAAAGCAGTTAATCAAAAATACCTAATGCATATATCTTTTATCTAAAAGTGCAGATAGGCTGGAGCAGTGGCTCATGCTTATAATCCCAGCACTTTGAGAGGCTGAGGCAGGATGATCGCCTGAGCTGAGGAGTTTGAGATCAGCCTGCGCAACACAGGGGGACTCCTTCTTTACAAAAAATTTAAAAACTAGTTGGATGTTTTTAAATGTTTTATCACTTAGAATATATATTTTCCTTGTGGGCCAGGCACAGTGGCTCCCGCCTGTAATCCCAGCACTTTGGGAGGCTGAGGCAGGCAGATCACAAGGTCAGGAGTTCGAGACCATCTTGACTAACATGGTGAAACCCTGTCTCTACTAAAAGTATACAAAATTAGCCAAGTGTGGTGGCATATGCCTGTAATCTCATCTACTTGGGAGGCTGAAGCAGGAGAATTGCTTGAACCCAGGAGGTGGTTGCAGTGAGCCCAGATTGTGCCACTGTACTCCAGCCTGGGTGACAAAGCAAGACTCCATCTTGGGGGGGGGAAAAAAAGGAAGGAAAGAAGGAAGGAAGGAAGGAAGGGAGGGAGGGAGGGAGGGAGAATTTGTACAAGATCTGTCTCCTACTACATTAATAAGTGGGTAATGTGTTAACTCATGTCCAAAATTGAACTCCTAGTCTTTCACCTTAAACTGGTTTCTCCTACAATTGTTCACATCTTCGTGTTTGTTAACTTTTTCCTTCCATTTCATCCGATTAAATACTTTAAAGTTGTTTTCAATGTATCCTCTAAATCTTTTGGAAATTTTCATTTATGTAAGATATAGTTATGTTTGGCATAATTTTGTTGTTGCTACTATCATTATTGTTATAAAGCACAAGTATGAGCAAAAGAGTAGCTGCAGTTGAGTAATCAAAATTACGGGTTGTTCTATGTCTGATGGGCTTTTCGGCAGCATTCATAAAACTTCTTTGTAGTCTATATATCCGTTGGTGCATAGGGTGAAATATTAACCATATATTGACCTATATTTAGAAGAATTTTAGATAGAAGATAGATATAGGGAAATACATATTATAAGAGATAGGAAAAAGCAAAATGTGTTTTTCCTATTCTCACACAGTGAACACAGAGCATTTTGCCTGTGCTCACCAAAATGTGCGTGAGGGTTTTTTTTGTTTTTGTTTTTTTGGGTTTTTTTGTTTTTTTTGAGACGGAGTCTCGCTGTCTCCCAGGCTGGAGTGCAGTGGCGCGATTTCGGCTCATGCAAGCTCCGCCCCCTGGGTTCACGCCATTCTCCTGCCTCAGCCTCCCGAGTAGCTGGGACTGCAGGTGCCCACCACCACGCCCGGCTATTTTTTTTTTTTTTTTTTTGTATTTTTAGTAGAGACAGGGTTTCACCGTGTTCTCCAGGATGGTCTCGATCTCCTGACCTCGTGATCCGCCCGCCTCGGCCTCTCAAAGTGCTGGGATTACAGACATAAGCCACCTTGCCCGGCCTGTGTGTGAGTTTTTACCCATACACGTGGTTAGGGAAACACAAGCAACTGGAAAACTAAAACTACTTTTCCTAATTTTATGCTCAATACAACACAAAGCACTTCACCTCCCGTTACCAAAATGTGTGGGTGTCTCTCACCACTATCAACCAGTTCTCTGGTGGACACCAACTGGGTGTTTTATAATTTAACTTAATTCTAACACTGTCTACCTGGAGATAGCATCAAACCCCACAGGTTAAGGGCTTATTCCCACAAAACCACTCCCCACTTCAGATGCCAGTCGCAGGTATCAGGTTGTCACCTTTACTTCTGACCTACTGGCTAGAAATCAGGTATTTCAAGAGCTCCCCTTTGGGTTGAATTAATTTGCTAGAGCAGCTCAAGGAACTCAAGGAAACACTTTACAAATGATTACCCATTTATGATAAAAGATATTACAGAAGATATAGATGAATAGTCAGATAGGAAAGATACATAGGGTAAGGTATGGGAAGGCAGAGGCATGGAGATTCTATGCCCTCTGAGTGTATGACCCTCCAGGAACCTCCACTTAGTCAGCAATTCAGAAGCCCTCTGCACCCTGGTCTATTGAGGTTTCATGGAGGCTGCATTACATAGGCATGGTTATTTGAATCTTTGGCGATCAATTCAACCTTGATTCCCTACCTGCTCACTGGGCTGTCCAAAAGCCCATTAGAAATTGTCTCATCAAAACAAAGGATGTGCTTGTCACTCAGGAAATTGAAGAAGCCTTAGGATCTCTGTGTTAGGAACCAGAGTGAAACATTAAATAGAATAAAAGATTCTCCTAGCAACTCTAGAAGCGTTTTTAGGCGCTCTCTCTTGGGACCTGGGGACAGGGATGTACACATATAAATAGATAGACTGAGAGACATCTCAAATAGCTTAATATAAATGTGTCCTAGAATATTCTTTTCTTTTGCTGACATCACAGAGGAAGTATCCCTCAGATAAATCAATTTCCATTCATCTTTTACTATCTCAAATATCTCTGTTGGTTTCTAGAGCACTGGGAGGAAACTCCAATTGCTTCAAAAATATCTGAGTGTTAGCAGGACCACCAGTGACCCCAGAGATTAGAAAACAGTTGATCCTTTTTACTTGACACCAACTGTTTCCACTGACACTATTGATTTCACAGTTACTACAACTTTGAATTATCATTGTCATTTTATGTACTCTTTGCCTAATCCCTGTGGAGAGTTACCATCGTCAGCAACATGTCTGTTTTTTGCACTCTAAGTCCATTTCTTTGCAGACTAATGTAACTGTGTGCAATTACTACTTCCCCTTCTATGTCCCTTTCCTTCTTATGCCTGCATGGCTCCCATCTTTTATCTTCTGATTTCTCTTCTGTAGCTGAAAATTCTCTGGACTTGTTCCAATAAATTTAAAATGACCCATGGCCTTGATGATCTCATCATCCACCAGAGAAGATTCACTGACAAACAAGCAAACATAACATGTGTTGCCCATTGCTAACACCCAAAGGGGAAATTGTCACCTCTCCAGGAAGCCTGATTGTTTCCAGAGGCTAGAATGTGACAACTTGTTTTCTCTGGGCTCTCTTCCTCAGTGTCCTGCCTGACATTTTTCAGCATTCTGGGAAATAGAAGAAGTATACAAATGCTGTTCAGGTTACCGAGAATGGAAAAACCTAACAGGACCTTATCTGAGAGAACTTAACCTGAGTCACAGGTTGAGTAAGCCACAAAATAGAATTACCTAATGACTGTTCAAACTAAAAGCTAATAGTAGTAGAATGCCTATCATGTGCCGGCTGTAGGTCTTACTGTTGTAAGCTCTTTGTGTGTATTAGCCAAATTAATAATAATTATTATTTATAAATAAGGAAACTAAGTCACCGATAAGTCAAATAGACTTGCCTAAGGGCACATAGCTGGACAGTAGCAGATACTTGACCTAAAGTTAGTATGTCTTGTTGTAGACAGGGGTCTTGATTCCAAGAAATGGAAGTACCTCACACAGTATTTTATTACACAAAAGTTTCTCAGGTTGTGTGGACTCTAACTGTGTACATTAACATAAACATAGCACATAGAATACATTTATATGTACATATTTATACACACACACACACACATACACATCTGCAGTATTTGTATAGCATTTAAGAATTCCCAAAATATTCTCCCAAGCATGGTCTCATCAGTCATAGCCACCACTCTAGATGTTAAATATTATCAGAATACAGAAAGAAACAGATTTCTAAGTGTGAAGAGAGAGTTGTTCAAATTCACAGTGTTTGTAAGATTTGCCTTTAAGCCTTCTGATTGCATGACCTGGGTTTTTTTCATCACCGCATTAATATTCCTATGAAAAAGTGAAACAAAACGCAAATCAGATGACTAGAAACAGCTGGGCCTGATGTGTTTTATGGATGGTTTTTATACGTTATGATTGAAGAAACTTGTCAGTTTTTCTGTTTTCATCCAAATGGTGGAAATGATTTATATTAACTTATCTTAATTGAAGCCAATTAGATTTTCAAAGGTATTGTGGTTAAAAATATAACCACACTGTGATCTACAAATTGAAAAACCGAGTTCACTTGTATCTATCATAGCATAGAATTAGAAAGCTTATAATACATAATGACTTGTTTGATCCAGTTTCTGTCTAAAGAATTCATATTGAAGAGAGCTTGGATTTTTTTCTTTTTATAAACTGTTTCCTTTTAAAAGGTGTTTTGTAAGTAATATTTCTGAACTATTTAGCATCCTTTGTGGTGATAAAAACTGAACTCAAACTGCAAATTGATAGGTCCTTTGCAAGTAAAAGTGCGAATTATAGCTTCAGGAATGATAAGTTCCAGGGGCTCAGATTTCTCCTCAGGATTCTGTGTTTTGTCAAATATTACTCTTATTTTTTCCTATATTGGTTTAAATCTAGACAAAGCAGAGAAGCTTCCTCTATATCAAGATGGCAAGATGATCTTTCTATATCCAAAACTTTATCCTATTAGATCAGTAACTTCAAGTGGAAACATGGAAATATTTCTCTTTCCCCAAATTTTAGAAAATATTTTTAAATTACATCTTCTTGTTCAGAAATGGGCCACCTGCCTATCCTTGAACCAGGTGGACTAGAGGTATGGTAGTTCTGGAAAAGAAACTGGGAATATTCCCAGTAGAGTAAATAGGTGAATGTGTGCTGAGAAGACAAAATAAAACTTAGGTCCAGCACTGTGGTTAGCAAAAGGTAACAGATGTCTACTACAATTGTGAGTCAATACATATGGAATAAGATAAATGGTTATTTTCAAATAAATAAATCTGCTACAAAAGAAAGAATTCAACTAAAGGTAGAAAGCTAAATTTGTAGGCATTATTTAATAGCACAGTTCATTTACAATGTTTAAATCAGTAGATATTCACGCTCATATTTTAAATTCAGAGTATATGTATATATAGTAATATGATAGCAATAGATCTGAGTTGCTGCTAAGCAAATGTTCCTTTTAGGAGTATTTATGAATTCTTTTAAAAGCTTTCCTCAAACTGGAATGGGATATTTCATACAGGTTATAATTTAGTGTAATTTTTCTCTTTGAAAAGAAGCTGTAAAACAGATATGTGATAATTTCTTGTGTTCTACTCAGTACCGACATTTATTGATATTGTTATTTATTTTTATAAGACAATATGATTACTAAAGCAATTATGAAATGTACAGAACCCAATAATGTACTTCTGACAAACTAATGACAGATTTTATTTTTCCCAATATAGCTATTAAAATTACTTAAATAATAAATATTTTCTGTCATTTATGATTGATAATACAAAATTCTAGGATTCCTAATAAATTTAAAATGTTCTCATAGAGAGAGCATCACAGCTAACTAATACATCATATTATAATATATAGTTTTAACAGTATCTACGTATCTGTATAACTTGAAATTTCACACAATGGCAGTTTTTACTACTTTATTTTCAGAGTCAATCAATTTTCAACTATGACAAGTGTAAAATCGACATAGCTGCAACATTCTGTATTAGCTTTAAATTACCTAGCTCTATTTTTATAGGCAAATGTTTTATTCACTTTTAAAAAATGAAAAGTGGGGGGTGAAATATATCTAATATAGTCAGAACAAACATGCTGTATGTGCATGTGTGAGTTTGCGTCTGTGTGTCTATGCATGTATATATGTGCAATTATCCAATTATTCCCTGTTGTGATGTACTGCTCCTTTTTCCACTAGATCATTAACTGTTATACTACCAGAGAAAGGAAAACAGATATTACAATTATTTTTAAAAAATATTTAGGGCCAGATACTGTGGCTCATGCCTGTAATCCCAGCATTTTGGGAGGCCGAGGCAGGTGGATCACCTGAGGTCAGGAGTTGTCAACCAGCCTGGCCAACATGGTGAAACCTCGTCTCTACTAAAAACACAAAAATTAGCAGGGCTTGGTGGTATCCACCTGTAGTCCCAGCTACTTGGGAAGCTGAGGTAGGAGAATTGCTTGAACCTGGGAGGCAGAGGTTGCAGGGTTTCAGTGAACCGAGATTGTGCCACTGCACTCTAGCCTGGGTGACAGAGCAAAACTCCGTCTGAAAAAAAAAAAAATATATATATATATATGTGTGTGTATATATATATATACACACATATATATGTGTATATATATATATACACACACATATATATATTGAGATCTGTAAGTATTTTTTTCCAAATTTTTTTCTTTCTGTGATATAAGTTTGGGCAATGAAATGACATAATGTTACAAATTTTAGAATCGAGGTTTAAGTGTGAACATACTTCAAAAGGGCAATATGAAGACATTTGAAATGCAATGAATATCAAACATTTCATTCTTTGAGTGCTTCTGATAATTTGGAAGTGATTGTAAAATAAGAAAAATACTGGAAATTTAGTTGCTGATGTGGGTTATAGTCATAATTTTTCTTTACTATCCTAGGTAACTGATCAAATTACATAAACTATCTGAACCTCATAATAGTCTCTTCTTGTAAAGAGAATACAAGGATTCTGAAACCACTAAATAAAACAATGAATGAAAAATGTATTGTAAATGTATTGTAATTTTTTCTGATTTGTTGAATTCAC
This sequence comes from Pan troglodytes, assembly GCF_028858775.2. Lineage (NCBI taxonomy): Eukaryota > Metazoa > Chordata > Mammalia > Primates > Hominidae > Pan > Pan troglodytes. The sequence continues at coordinate 33,216,851 of NC_072401.2, read as the reverse complement.
TCAACTTTTTATATGAACATTATGTTTAATTTACTTTATTTTATTATTTATTTATTTATTTATTTATTTACTTATTTTGAGACTGAGTCTCCCTCTGTCGCCCAGGCTGGAGTGCAGTGGTGCCATCTTGGCTCATTGCAACCTCTGCCTCCCAGGTTCAAGCAATTATCCTGCCTCAGCCTCCCGAGTAGCTGGGATTACAGGTGTGCACCACCACGCCCTGCTAATTTTTGTATTTTTAGTAGAGACGGGGCTTCACTGTGTTGGTCAGGCTGGTCTGGAACTTCTGACCTCATGATCCACCCACCTTGGCCTCCCAAAGTGCTGGGATAACACTGAACCCAGCCTATGTTTAAAATTTTAAAGAACTAGGTGTTTGAGATTAATACAAAGTCTAAAATTGTCTTAAGTTATTAGAAGTTTTGTGATCATCTTATATTAGATATTGATGTAAAGCATTTTATTAAGATTTCCTGGAACGCATCAGGTACCATGTTTCCCCATTTTAATGAATGGGAAAACTGAGGTCCAGATGGCCCAAGGTCAAATTTCATACTTGATAATGTTTTTGAACATTTTGATCTACTTTTTGAATGACAGTTTGATCTACTTTTGGCGAACTCTGTAATGCTTCATATAATGTTGCAGTTTTGCGACATCTGAAATAAACACATTTTTACCAAATCTTTATTAACTGTAAATACCTCACAATGATCCTTTGGGCTCTATAGCTTATTCAAAATTTTTGAATGGAATACTACCACTGATTAAAACAGTTTCACTATTTATATTAGAAAACAAAACATTTTCTTATGCTTTAAAATATTTGTGTTACAGTTATGAAAATGACTTTCAAATAAATTTTTAACAAAAAAGAGTTATGCTAAACAAGCAAGAAAGAAAAGCAGTCAGCATTCATTCTAAAGAAATAACACAAATATCTATTAAGTGTTTTCAGCTAGATTGCAAATGCTTTTTATGAGAAAATTAATCTTATTCAGAGCATACATTAAAAAATGTAAGCATAAGAACTTCAAATACATAGAGTTATTGATGTGCTGTATGCTTCATAAAGTTTATTTCTCATATCTTTTCTGCTTTTAATATAAAAGAATTATACACTAAAGTACCGAGAGCGTTTTTAGATCATTTAAAATCCATTAAAAGCTGAGATATTCTTATAATTAATTTTCCACTGAGATGAGAATTCCGAACCTTGCAATAACTTGCAGATGGCCATTGTGCTAGTTAAGAGAACCTTTGTGCCATCTTCCAAGAATCATTTTATCCTCTAGTAAAAATTCAGGGTACATTTATGCCTCACAATCAGGGCTGGGAAGCTAGTTCTTGGAAGGAATTATGAGTGTGTTCCAATTTGATTTAATTTCAATGACATTTGTTGAACTTCAATTGTATTCCCCATCAGCTTGTTCTTTTTTTTGTATTAAATTTATTTATTTTTTTTATTATTATACTTTAAGTTATAGGGTACATGTGCACATTGTGCAGGTTAGTTACATATGTATACATGTGCCATGCTGGTGCGCTGCACCCACTAACTCGTCATCTAGCATTAGGTATATCTCCCAATGCTATCCCTCCCACCTCCCCGCACCCCACAACAGTCCCCAGAGTGTGATGTTCCCCTTCCTGTGTCCATGTGTTTCATTGTTCAATTCCCACCTATGAGTGAGAATATGCGGTGTTTGGTTTTTTGTTCTTGCGATAGTTTACTGAGAATGATGATTTCCAATTTCATCCATGTCCCTACAAAGGACATGAACTCATCATTTTTATGGCTGCATAGTATTCCATGAAAAAAACAAACAACCCCATCAAAAAGTGGGCGAAGGACATGAACAGACACTTCTCAAAAGAAGACATTTATGCAGCTTGTTCTTTTAAATAAAAATACCCCTTGGAAGAAAGGTATTGGTAAACTCAGTTTTTTTTCTGCCTTTGTATCTTTCCTGAGTCTTAAAATGGTGACACGGGGCAATACAATTTACTCTGTGGTAGTAACAATTGGGAGAAAAAGTTTTATCATGGTACATCATGATGAACATTGTCAATGACATGCATTTTTCATTAGAACAATGAATTATGTATTCATTTTTGTGAAATAAATTACTCCAAATATTGTATTCATAAAACAACATGCATTTATTACCCCACAGTTTCTGTGAGTCAAGAATTTCTGACTCATAGCTTAGCTGCAGTCATCACAAGTTCTGATTGGTTCCACTTCCAAGCTTACTCAGCTAATGTTTGGCATGATTCAGCTCCTCTCATATTTTTGAATCAGACCTCAGTTCCTCACAAACTACACATAGGAGGCTTTTTTTAGTTCTTTGACACATGAGTTTTTCTATAGGTCAGTTTGCAACATGACACCTTGCTTCATCAGAGTACGCAAGCAAGAGAGGAAGAGAGTACCACCAGACAGAGCAAGGTAGCAAGTGGATGCCACAGTCCTTTGTAACCTAATTCTGGAGGTGACATCATGTCACATTTGCCATATACTCTTTATTAGAAGCAGGTCACTAGGTCCACTCCACAATAACAAGACTATTAATACCAGGAAGAGAACTATTAGGAGCTATATAAAAATCTGCCTACTACAAATAGTCTAGCATATTTTTCATCTCCATTTATACTTTATGAGAATTTCTTCAAATACCAGTGTGAAGGTAACAAATGTATTGTCTTTGATAATAAAAAAACACACACACATACTGCCAGAAATGACTTCATCACCAAATGTTATTTTTAGTAGTCTTGCCAAAAACACTAGTTGTAAAATTACACACCTTCTACTAACTGCTATTTTGGGACCATATTATTCGAAACAGATGATTACCAAAGGTGTTGAGATTTTTCTAGCATATTGTTTACTCAATATTTGATAAGTGTTACTCGTGGTTATTTGGAACAGAAACACTGAAGACAGGTATGAGATGCTTAGCCAAGATTTTATGATTACATGTGAAATATTTTGACATAAGCTATGTGTGGGGAGAAAGCTATTGAGATAAAAGTCAGGAGTTTTTCAAGAGGGAAGCTTATATGGTAAACCAAGCTGACTCATTACTTTAAACAAATAGATAATCTGAATATATTTTCAAGTCCTGGTGAGATCCTTGAACTTTATTATCCCCGATAACAATAAAACTCTATTATATCACTTTTAATACTGAAGTGGTAAGTTCAAAATAATATAGATGTGGCATTTGATTTATTATCCATAAAATATTTTTATTCACAAATATTTTATTAGCACTTTCTGATGGAACTAAACGCTATCCTTTGTATCACAATTTTTTGTTATCTTTTCTTTTAATGCATGTTCTTTTTGTTCTTCTAACTATAGCAAAGGACTAGGATTTGGAGATCCTGAGATTCAATTTATATGAATTTAGGCAAATCATCTCACTCTCTGGTCTTTCATTTCCTCGACTTTTAATATAGTTGTCAGACTCAGTGCTGTATTAGATCAACCTCAGATGTATCTGTTCTATGGCATTGGGAGCATCAATACCTTCAGAGAAAGATCTGTATCATTCTTCATTTATTCTCTAATGGTATTTAGTATGTGGTAGGTGCTAAATAAATATTTGGTGACAAATTATTATATTAATAAATATTAACATTATTTTGATATGCATTGGTTCCCATTGTTCTAGAAATGTAATTAATCATGTTCCACATAGAAAGGATTGTTGGCACCTAAAAGTTTGGCTTCTCTATTATTTTGGTTTACCAGGGATTATATTAATTTAACATATTTTTAATCTATTTCTTCAACTTGTGTTTATTAAATTTTTAGGTCATTTTACCCAGGAAATATACTTCAATTTTTATAAAGCTTTTTATTCTCAGATTTAGTTCAGTTGAAAAGAAACCTTATTTTAGTAGGATTTTATTCTCTGCTTCAGGAGAGAATTTTATTTATTTATTTATTTATTTATTTATTTCCTAAAGTGACTTTTCATTGTTCCTGGTTCATGACCATCTCTTTAGAACTAAGGTTGTGGTAGATGCTGGCAATCACAGAAGTTGCAAATCCACATTTCTCACAACATATTCCTAATCACTGAATGAACTAACAGATGCATGAACGTGTTCCTACACAAGCATATGGTAAGTATCACAGTTGTCTTAACCTTATGTTAAAAACAAATTTTTTAAAAAATTAAAAACAAATTCACCTGCTGTTACATGTTTTGAAGGCCCTTGGGAAATTTTCAGCTTTGCTCATTAACTATTCAATTAAAAAATTACTGCTAAGGCAATGTGGCTAATCATAATTTGTTTTTTTCAAGCATATACAGAGAAGTGTCATTGAAGGCATTAACTAGTGAAAAATTGAAAATATCATCTAGACTTCCCATTTCAGTTCTGATATTTGAAGAGCTTAGAAGTCATCACTGTCTTTCTTACAGTTTTTGAGAAGTCCTGGTCCAAAACAAGGAAACAAGAAATGTCAAAAATAAGGAAGATTTTTGACATGGTTAGGCTTTGTGTCCCCACCGAAATCTCATCTTGAATTATAATCCCCATAATCCAAGGGAGAAACCAAGTGGAGGTAATTGAGTCACAAGAGTGGTTTCCCCTTTGCTGTTCTTGTGATAGTGAGTGAGTTCTCATGAGATCTGATGGTTTTATAAGGGGCTCTTCCTCCCTCACTGGGTACTTCTCCTTCCTGTTGCCTGGTGAAGAAGGTGCCTTGGTTTCCCATCACATTCTGTCATGATTGTAAGTTTCCTGAGACCTCTGGAGCCATGGTGAACTAAGAGTCAATCAAACCTCTTTCCCTTATAAATTACCCAGTCTCAGGCAGTTCTTTATAGTAGTATGAAATCAGACTAATATAGTCTGAGTAATCGTCACAGCCAAGAGGATCCCAAGGAAACATCACTACTAAAAGTAATGTGGTATCCAAGATAGGATTCTAAAATAAAAAAAAGATACAAACTAAATTAATTAGAATAAACTAGGTACCTTAGTTAACAATTATGTGTCAATATGTTTTTATTAACTATAACAAGTGTACCATAATAATGTAACATGTTAACAATGGGGAAGACTAAGTGAAGGGTATCTGGGAACTCTGCATGAACTTATCAATTTTTCTGTAAATAAAAAAAAAACTATTCTAAAATTAAAATTTATTTAAAAGTTTATTTAAAGTTTATTTAAAAATTAAAGTTCATCAATTGGGTATGAAGTTGTCCTTTTCTAACTATTATTTTTCAGATACTTTTTAAAAATTTCATCAATGAAACTATCTTGAGAAGGACTTGTTATACTGAACCAATAGAAAATTAACAACTTTTCTACTTTGGTTTTATCATAAGCACATCTCGGGGCTATGGGTTTATCCTATTAAACAACAGTCTCCTTTTCACTTTGCCTCAGATGTGGAATCAAAGTTGAAAAGGAAGCCCGATGCTTGTGTATTTCTCCACATCAGCACATTTCTTAGCTTGAATTTACAGATATGTCAAGACTCTAAAACATCAAATGATACAAAAGGCAAATCAGCAATCAAGACAAATCCTTCCTTTCAACAAAAACCAACACAAATGTCACTATAGAAATGCCCTAAGAATTCAAGGTCAAAATATGGTGTCTTTAATTGTTAAGTGCTGTCAAATACGATCAAGTAAAAAAATGTGTCAAAAATTATGGTAACATGTTTCAGACACAGGCAAGATTAACCTCCCCAGAGGAATGTGAGCTGCCAAGTAACCTCAGCTTTTCCAAAAAGAAAGTGGTTTCCACTATTGGCACATACTTTTGCAATTCTTAGTAATATACATTGAATTATCTACTCTAAATGATTCTATACTCCTTCAAGAAATTATGTTATAAACACTCAATTTTAATTTTGAAACAACAGGAATTTTGCTAGTCCTATCAGAGACAGTCTTACTGGCAATAAAGGGCTGAATTAGATAAGTAAATAGTGAATACTTTGCAAATCACTGGAGTGATAACACCCTGGTAGGTGAATTACAATGCAAAGAATATGGTCCAAGTACTAAAATGAATTAATGTGGGCTTTCGTCTTTTATCTTTCTTTTTTTTTAATTGGTAGAAGTCAGATTTTGTTTTAAAAAGTCAGGATCTGTTAACTAACTAGAAAAGTTAGTTATGTTCTTAAGTGATATCCCTATATCTTGTTATTTTATTCATAAGTCTATTAAATTTTAATTTCCAAAGAAATATTACTTTCTGGGGAGGCTCCGATTATAGTTAGAACAAGTCAAATAAATATTTTAATCATTAGCCACACAAAAAATGTATGAAATTTTACATATATTAAAAATGCTCAGTTTTCTTTTCAAGCACCAAAATGCCCGAACAAACAAGCTTAAAATAATAAGAAAAATTATGCAAAATACCTAAATGATTCTTATAAATTTAAGTAAATAAAATCATTAAAAACATAAATTAAGTTCTCTAAAACTATTGTTTTCAGTCTGTCAAATTATCAAATTTTATATTCAAAATATTCCAAGAGAACACAACTTTTTGAGTACTTTTGTCTTATTTTAATATAATTTCTAAAGTGCAGAAAAATTATCAGCATGCTACAGGAGACTCCTGAACACCCTTTATCCAGATTAACCAGCTATCTACATGTTTTCTCACTATGTGTTTATATTCTCTCTCTCTCATGCTCTATATAATTATTTTTTCTGAACTATTTGAGACTACATTGGAGATATCATGGTCCTTTGCACCTAAACATTTCAATTTGCATTTCCCAAGAAGGACATTCTCTGACATAACCATATTAGAAAGATCAAAGTCAGAAAATTTAACATTGATACAATAATATTATCTAATTCATTGTCCATATTAAAAACCCATTAATCATTTTAATAATGTCTTCCTTTATATTTTATTACAAATTCCAGCTCAGGATCACATATCACATTTCTTTATTTTATATATTTAACATATTTTATTCTAAAATTATGAAGTCTTTCTTCTGTTTTTTCGTCTTGACATTTTCAAGTTCTATCAGTTCTATCAGTTTTGGCTTTATATATTTTAACCTCTATTATTAAGTACATGTATATTATTAGTAACTCCCTCCTGAACTATACATGTTTATTGCTATTAAATGTATCTATCTGTATATATGCTCTCTGCCTTGAAATGTATTTATATGGTTATTATTTTAGCCATCTTGGCTGGTTTTATGATTAATCCTTTAATGTTTACCTTATTTTACTTTTATACTACTATGTCATTATGTTTAGAATTAATCTCTTGTAAGTAGCATGTAATTATGTCTTAATTTTTATTGACAATGCCTTTTTTTACATTGGAGTTTTTACTTCATTTACATTTTAAAGTACTATTTGCTTTGATTTCATTTACATTTAGCATACTATTTGCTATGGTTAGTATTATGTCTACCATTTTGCCATGTCATCATCTGTTTTGTTTTACTCTACTCTTCCTTTATTTCCTTGATATGTTTTTGTCAATCAAATATGCTTAGTATTTTATTTTTATTTATTAATTAGCTATATTTTATGCATTAGTATTTAGTCATTACTTTAAGATTATAATATGTATGTTTTTCCAATCCTATTCTTATTAGAGTTAATATTGTACTAATATTAACTGTGATTAATTATAATTGAGTAAAAATATATACATGATAACATTTATTATTTCCTATAAATTCATAAATTCAAATTACATAACCTTGTGTCATTTCCATTTATCTTGAAAAAAGAAAGTTCTTATCATTTCTCACAGTGTAGGGCATAGATCTGCTAGTGATTGATTCTATCGGTGTATATTTATCCAAAATTGTAATATTGGTCTTCACATCTGAAGAGTATTTCTCTGAATATACAATTCTGGGATGACAGTTTTATTGTTTTTTTCTTTTAGTCCATTGAAGGTGTTGTTCTTTGTCTTTTGGTTCTCACTGATTCCAATAATCAGCCAGATAATTTATATCATTGTTCCCTCATCACTTTTTTCTGAATACTTTAAAATCTTTTTATATTTGGCTTTTAGCAGAGTGATTAGTAATTACTTAGGTTTGATTTACTTTACAAATATCTTGCTTGGGATTCATTTGGAGATATATGCGTTTCTCAAAATATGTGTCAACTTCTGTCCAACTTTTTAGTAAATACTTAAACACGACCTTTATTGTAGCATTTGATATCTTTTCAGAGCACATTGATGCTCAATTTTTTATTTCAATTTTTATTATATTCATTCCTCATATTAGTTCTAGAATTTCCATTGTTTTAAATATAGTATTTATTTCATTGTTGAGATTCTGCATCACTTCTTTTACAATGACCATAGTTTTCTTTTAACATGAACAAATGTACAAATGCTGCTTAAAAGCCATTGTCTGCTAATTCTGTCATCTTGGTTATTGTGGAGTCCATTTCCCTTGACTTTTTTTTTTTAATAATGGTTGATGTTTTTTGTCTGGTAGTATTTTATTGCATACTATACATTCCAGGTGATTTATTTTAAAGTTTCTGGGTTTCACTGTTTTTTTTTTCTGAAGACTCTTAATTTTTTATTGTTCTAACAGGAAGTAATTTAACTGTACTCAAACTCTGAATTCAATTACCGCTGCAGAGGTTAACACATGTGACAGCCCCATTCATTCAGGCTTTCAGCTATTCCTTCTGGCTAGGAATATTGGAGTCTCCTCAAAGCCTCAAAGCATGCACACTTTAGGGATGGAGTTTTTATGCAGTTTTAAGGGTTCACCTTTCTTTAAGCTTCTACTTTTCGGATTTTCCCATTCACTTTAGATACTCTATTAGTCTCATATTCCATTCGTTGACTGTAATCTAATAAGATTGTATATGTCGCTCTGCTTCAGTTGTAGCCACCCTACACAAGACGGACTAGGAAGTGCCTACTCCATTAAGAAGCCATTTAAGTTCAAGTCTTACAGAGCTCAATTATTTTTCAAGAATCAAATCATGTATAGTTCTTTTACTGCTTTTTTTCTTCAATAAATTCTTTTTTTTACTTTTCTTATCTAAAATGTATAACTACCACAGGCAAAATAATTTCTTATAAAGCTACTTCATCATTACCAGTAATGTGAACTCAGTGACATTTTGAATTAGGTTCACAGGAAAGGAGGAGCAGTGTAATGGCCAAATAGAAGGCTTCATTGATTGCCCCCTACTTCAAGAACACCAATTTAACAACTCTCTACAAACACGCACAAAAAACAGCTCAACAAATCAAAAATCATATGAGCACTCACAGTACATGGTTTTAACTACATATCACTGAAAGAACCATTGAAGATGGTAAAAAAGTTTCTTGAATCACCAAGGCCACCCCTCTCCAATCCCCCAGCAATGGCCACATGGCACAGAGAGAGAATTTGAACTCTTGGGAGAGAGTGAGTGCAGCAATTGTGAGGCACTGCATTAATCTCAGTGCTTCCCCACCATAGTAGAAAGCAAAACTGGGCTGAACTCAGCTCCTGTGGAAGGAGTATTTAAACCAGCCCTACCTAGAGGGGAATCATTCATCCCAGGATTTGAGACATGATTTCTGGTAAGTTCCACCAGCACAGGCTAAAGGGCTCTGGGGCTCACAATTAACTTGAAAGGCAATCTAGGATACACGAACTGCAACTGCTAGCTGAGTCCAAAGGATGAATTAAGCTCAGAGCCAGTGAACTTGGGGGCATGCAACCTACTGACACCAGCCGGGGAGGCTAAGGGAGTGTTTGTGCCACCCCTCCCCAAATCCTAGGCTGCACAGTTCCTGGCTTCAAAAACGACAACTTCCTTCCACTTAAGGAGAAGAGAAGGAAGAGTGAGAAGACTTTGTCTTGTATCTTCAATACCAGCTCAGCCATAGTAGAATAGGGCATCAGTCAGGAGGCCCGTTTCCAGGCCCTAGCTCTCAGATGACGTTTCTAGACACACGCTGAGCAAGAAGGAAACCTACTGGCTTGAAGAGAAGGACGCAGTCCTGGCAAGATCCATCACCTGCTAACTGAAGAGCTCTTGGGCCCTAAATAACCGGCAGTGATACCCAGGTAGTATGCCATGGCCTTGGTTGATGATATGGTTTGGCCCTGTGTCACCACCCAAATTTCATCTCAAATTGCAATCCCCATGTGTTGATGAACGGACCTGGTGTGAGGTGATTGGATCATGGGGGCGGTTCCCCTCATGCTATTATCATGTTGGTGAGTGAGTTCTCACAACTACTGATGGTTTTAAAATGTGGCACTTCCTCATGCATGCTCTCTTTTGCTGTCTTGTGAAAAAGTTGTTTGCTTCCCTTTTGCCACGATTATAAGTTTTCTGAGTCTTCCCCATTCATGCAGAACTGAACTGTGAGTCAATTAAACCTCTTTTGTTTATAAATTACTCAGTCTCAGGTAGTATCTTTATAGCAGTGTGAAAATGGATTAATATAGGAGAGACTCTGACACTTGCTGGCTTCAGGTGAGACTTAGCACATTCCCAGGTGTGGTGGTGACAGATAGAGACTCCTTCAACTTGAGAAAAATGGAGAGAAAAAGAAAGGGGACTTTGTCTTATACCTTAGGTATCAGCTCAGCCACAGGGGGTAGAGCCCAAAATGGGCTTTTGGGGCCCCCATTTCCAGGCATTGGCTCTTGGATGGCATTTCTGAACCTGCCCTGGACCAGAAGGGAGTCCACTGCCCTGATGGGTGAGTCCCAGGTTAGGCAGCATTCACCACGATCTGACTGAAGAGCCCTTGGGCCTTTAAGTGAACCCTGGTGGGAGCCTGGAAGTACTCCCCATGAGCATGTGGCTGTGGTGGCCATGGGGAGAAGCTCCTCTGACTGTGGAAAGGGGAGGGAAGAGTACAAAGAACTGCATCTCATGGTTTGAGTGCCAGCTCAGCCATCCTACAATAGAACACCAGTAGTCTTCTTAGGTTTTTGACTCCAATTTTTGGCTCCTGGATGGCACGTCTGGACCTAATTGGGGCTTGCGGACACTTGCTGTGCTGAAGGAAAGAACAACGGCCTGACTGGCCTGTCTACCTGCTGATTGTAGAGCCCCAGAGGCTTGAGTGAAGATAGGCATTAGCCAGGTAGTGGTTACAGCAGGCCTTGAGTGAGATCTAGTGCTGTGCTGGCTTCAGATCTGACCCAGAGTAGTTCAAGTAATGGTGGCCACAGGGGTGCTGCGTCATTCCACCTCTGGCTTCATGCAGATCAGAACAGAGAGAAAAACTCCATTTGTTTCAGAGAAAGTTAGGAAAGAGAACAAGAGTCTCTGCCTGGTAATTCAGAGAATTGTTCTAGATCCTATCCAAGGATATCAAGGCCGTACCTCTAGCAGTCTACAAGAACCAAAATGTTACTGGGCTTGGGGTGTCTTCTAATGCATATATGGCTTAGACCACAACACCTAAGTCCTTTTAAATACCTTGAAAACCTTCCTGAGAAAGACGGGTACAAAGAAGCACAGACTACAAAAACTGCAATAGATTTCTAACTCTTCAATGCCCAGACACAGAGAAATATCCTTAAGCATCGAGACATTCCAGGAAAACACAACCTCATAAAATAATAAGGCACCGGAAACCAATCCTGGAGAAACAAAGATATGTCACCTTTCAGACAGAGAATTCAAAATAGCTGTTTTAAGGAAACTCAAAGAAATTCAAAATAATACAGAGAAGGAATTCAGGATTCTGTCAGACAAATTTAACAAAGTGATTGAAATAATTTCAAAGAAACAAGCATAAATTCAAGAGTTGAAGAATGCAATTGGCATATTGAAGAATGCATTGTCTTTTAATAGCAGAAATGATTAAGCAGAAGAAAGAATTAGTGACCTTGAAGATAGGTTACTTAACAATACACAGTCAGAGGAGACAAAAAAAAAAAAAAAAGAATGAAAAAGAATGAAGCATGCCTAGATCTAGAAAATAAAAAAGGTCAAATATAAGACTTACTGGTTTTAAAGAGGAAGTAGAAAACAGATATGGATAGAAAGTTTATTCAAAGGGATAATAAAACAGAGTTTCCCAAACCTAGAGAAAGATATCAACATCCAAGTAAAAGAAGATTATAGAACACCAATCAGATTTAACCCAAAGAAGACTACTTCAAGGCATTTAATAATCCAACTCCCAAAGGCCAAGAGTAAAGACAAGATCCTAAAAGTGATAAGAAAAAAGAAACACATAACATATTGGCAATGGAGATTCAATATGTCTGGCAGCAGACTTTTCAGTGGAAACCTTATAAGCCGGGGAGAGTGGCATGATATATCTAAAGTGTTGAAGAAAAAAAAAAGTTGCACCATAGAATAATATATCTGGTGAAAATATTCTTCAAGCATGAAGGAGAAATAGACTTTCTCAGACAAACAAAACTTGAGGGATTTAATCAAAACCGTTTCTGCCCTACAAGAAATGCTAAAGGGAGTTCTTCACTCAGAAAGTTCACTCAGAAATAAAAGGGTGTTAATGAGCAATAACAAATCACCTGAAGGTAGAAAATTTACTGGTAATATTAAGTACACAGAAAAACACAGAGTAGAGAGTAGTATAACATCGTGACTGTGTTGTATAAACTACGTCTTACCTTAAGTAAAAAAACTAAATGATGAACCAATAAAAAATAATAACTACAATAACTTTTCAAGACAAAGTACAAGAAGATATAAATAGAAATAGCAAAAAGTTAAAAAGTGGAGGGACAAAGTTAAGTTGTAGAGTTTTTATTGGTTTTCTATTTGCTTACTTGTTTGTTTATGCATCCAGCGTTAAGCTGTTATCAGCTTAAAATAGTGGGTTATGAGACAGAATTCACAAGCCTCATGGTAACCTCAAATCAAAATAATACAACAGATATACAAAAAATAAAAAGCCAGACATTAGAACATACTACCAGAGATAATCAACTGCAGTAAAAGGAAGATGGGAAGAAAGAAAAAGGAGGAAAAGACCACAACACAATCAGAAAACAAATAGCAAAATGACAGGTTTAAGGCTTTGCTTATCAATAATAACATTGATATGGTTTGGCTGTGTCCCCCAGAATCTCATCTTGAATTGTAGCTCCCATAATTCCCACATGTTGTGGGAAGGACCCACTGGGAGACAATGGAATCATGGGGGCAGTTTCTCCCATCTGTTCTCATGGCAGTGGATAAGTCTCATGAGAGCTGATGGTTTCATAAGGAGAAACCCCTTTCACTTGGTTCTCATTCTCTCTTGTCTGCCACATGTAAGATGTGCCTCTCACCTTCTGCCATAATTATGAGGCCTCCCTAGCCACGTGTAGCTGAGAGTCCATTAAATTCTTGTTCTTTATAAATTACGCAGTCTTGGGTATGTCTTATGAGCAGCATGAAAATGGACTAATACAAACATTGAATGTAAATGGACTAAACTTCCCAATCAAAAGACAGGGTGGCTGAATGGATTAAGGAAAAAAAAAAAGACCAAAAGATCTGTTACCTAAAAGAAACACATTTCATAGACTGAAAATAAAGGGATGGAAAAAGATATTCCATGCCAATGGAAACTAAAATAAAGCAGATGTAGCTATATTATATAAGGAAAAATAAATTTCAAGACAAAAAACTGTAAGAAGAGACAAAGAAGGTCACTATACAATGATAAAGTGGTCAATTCAGCAAGAGGGCTTAACAATTTTAAATATATGTCTATATATATGCACCCAGCCCTGAAGCACCCAGATATACAAAGCAAATGTTATTAGAGCGAAAGACAGAGATAGACTCCAACACAATAGTAACTGGAGTCCTCAATACTCCACTTTCAGCACTGGACAGCTCTTCGAGGCAGAAAATCAACAAAGAAACATCGGACTAAATCTGCACTATAGATCAAATGGACCTAATAGATATTTACGGAACACTTCATCCATCAGCTGTAGAAGACACATTATTTTCCCAGCATATGTATCATTCTTAATTATAGACCATATCTTAGGCCACAGACAAGTTTTAAAACTTTCAAAAAATTGAAATAATATTAAATTAGGTTCACATGCTAATCTAGTCAATCATCCAATATGGCACAGTTTTTAAACATTAAAACCAGTTTCATTAACAGACATATGCACACTGTTCTAAATTTAAGAGTAATAAAGTATGGATTTGATTTCTTCCTTAATTTTTGCATTTATATTTAAATTTGTAAGTAATTAGAAGATACCTAATCTCTAAGAAAACTTACCATCTCAGGCAAGCTGAGAATCTTATTCCAGACTAATTGAGCTTCCTATGTCATGTTAATTATTCATGACAAGACAAAAGTGAAAACCATGCTATGGGTTTATATACATCAAACCTAGAAACAAGGGCTCAAGAAATTAGGTTACGTATTTCTACAATGATTCTTGATAAGCTACAAAAGTATTCACGTTGAAGTTTTTTAAGGCATTGTAGAGATGCTGGAAGTCCATTTCTTCTTGTAGATAAATTTTCACCATTGTAATTTCTGTCTCCTGGTTTAAGAGATATCCTTAAACCTTACTTAGAATGCAATCTGCATTCATATTCCTACACTTACCAACTCTTCAACTAATAATTTCGAAGTATGTTGGAGTTCCTCATCATTTAAATTTTTTTCTCTAGCCATAAATGTTAACATTAAATTTAAATGTGCTATTTTTTATAAAAGTAGTTTAAATGCATTTAATTCGATCCCAAATACCTCTATGCCCGCTTCTTTTGCTACAAGTCTAAAGTTATGTTAATAATATTATGGATAGTTTATGTGGGATAAAATATAGATGCACATTATTTATGATAATAATTGCTTTCATTGAACAAGCACTTGTAAGACATAAGTATATTTATCAGTAATTTGGTAATATTCTTCACAACAAAGGAGGTACTGCTATTATCCCTATTTTATGTATAGTGCAAAGAGAAAATAAAAACAGTTCACAGACTTTGTGAAATAACAAAGATCAACAGTACATCGTGTCCCAGGTAGGGGGCAGGTGCAGAACCAGAGGATGTAACAGATTTGATGACCAGAAGAAAGATCCCCTGCTGAAGGAACTAGGTCATAATCAGAGTGTCAGGTCAAGTGTTTAGGCATATGGCAACAGGATAGAGACAATGTTAATTCAAACATAGTGCAAATTTGGGGACTGTAGCTCAATAATGGCTCATGTCTAGTTGCTAGAATTAAGGGATTAGATAAAATAGAAATGCAACAATTTTGAACAATTTGAATCCATAAATAGTGGACAGAATTTAACAGTTGGAAGTGCAGTTGCTGTAAGTGAGAAAATCGAAGGTGTGCGAAAACAGTTAGCCACATAATTTATTTTTTGAAATGAATCATTTTTCATGAAAAAGATACATATACAAAATCAATTTGCAATAGTTAAATATAAATACTGATATTTTTACTAAAAGCAAGGAGTTAAATTATCCCAACTAGTTAAAAATTAAACCAGGTTTTATCATTGTAACTTATAATCCTTTCATCAATGAAGAAAAATTAGACCATGCAATGTATATGCCTAAGCATAAGACGACAAAACACCAGTAATCAAATATATGATTAAAAAGAATAATTGTTAAAACATCTTGTTAAGTAAAGTGAAAGAAAATTTAAATAAATCTGCAATGCAGTATGAGTCTTGTTTGTGGATTATTAAACAATCTACTTAAAAAATTGGAGTCCTTAAGCACTGGATGAAATGAAAATAATTGAGTAAACTTGTTTCTAAACTGCTGCTGAAATTAATTCAAATGTTGTGGGGAGGATGCGGTAAGTAGAATGAATATCTATATCCTCATAAAATGACATGCATTTATATAAAATGATTACTATGTAAGTAATGGCATTTTAAAATCACAATTCTGAATCATGCTACAGATTATATTATGTTTTTTAAATATAGATGCATAAGATAGGTAAGATATAAATACTTTTTCAGAAAACTGAATACATTAGATATATGTTAATATATGCACACATATTGGACATATTGAATATAATAGAATACATATTTTAACATATGTTATGTATATCATGCTCTGTGTTAGGGTAAATTATGTTATATATTTTATTGCATCAACTTTTCTAAAATGTGATTTTTAAGTTTGAAATAATCATTTAGATAACTGTCATTTATGCATTGACTTTCATGTAACACCAGCCAGTAATGCTGGTTTTGCAATCATTTTTCCACACTCTAGTTTACAATACTTTAAAAGTGCTATGCACATATTAGGTCAGCAAATATATGTTGCAGGAATGAATTAATAGATGAATAAATGGGTTTATGAGGTACTAGGGATGCTTTCTCTATCTACAATATGTTTCCTTCTAATCACTGATAATTAAATCTCTATTCATTCTATTGTCATTGTTGAGACAGAGTCTCACTTTGTTGCCCAGGCTGGAGTGCAGTGGTGTGATCTGGGCTCACTGCAACCTCTACTCTTGGGATTCCCACTGCCTCACCCTGCCTTCAGAAAAACACAGTTTTCCCTGTCTTCTACAACACTATATAGCTTGATTTTTTTTCTTGTCTCACTATCTCTTCTCAGTCTTCCTTACTTGCATTCATTCCTTCAGCAGTCACCAATAGTCTGGATACATCTTCTCTTTGTATGTAGATATCACTAGAAGGTACCTTCAGATTACCATGTCTAAAAGAGTACTATTGATTTTTACCAAAAAAATTCTCTCAAGATGCAGTCTATTCATGTCATCTCCAACTTATTAAATATAATCACTATCCACCCGTTTGTATGGTTAAAAAACGGCATCATCTATGATTCCTCTGTACCTTCTGTATCTTCTCTAACTTCAAAACAAATATCCAATCTGTCTGTTCCTCAATGTTAACATCTGTGCCAGCCTAATATCCAAATGCAACTCCCTCTAACATCACTCTCCTCTTGTATGTAATCCAGTAACCATTTTTTTTCTTTTTTTAAAATATTCTAAGCATTTTTTTTTGTTTATTCCCTGGTCATTTACACTTAATGGTTCTTTCTTCCAGAAATACTGTCTGTAAAATAATATAGTTTCATTTTTTATATTCATATTTTCAATTAAATGTCTTCCCAGGGAAAATGCATTCAGATTACCTTAGCTAGTACATTTCTCAAGCCATGTTACATATTTTATACTGCTTAATACTTCTGAAAGCCACAACATTAGTTATTTTAATTTTTTAACATATATAGTATTTATTTGATTTAGCAGCAGTGAGAAGGCAGGGATTCAACCTGTCTTCTTCACCTTTTAATTCACTGTGCCAGGACCAGTGCCTGACACATAACAGGTGCTTGATAAATATTTGTTGACTAAGAAAAAAGAGTAGGCAATAAATTTTAGAGGTGAGAAATTTTTGAAAATGTTTGAGTTTGAGAAACTTCCTTTTTGAAACCAATTATTTCTACACCAAGCATTTATTATGAAAACATTTAGCAGTAATATTTTACTATCTTAGAGAATAATGAGTAAACGTGTTTAAATAACATTGGACTTTTTAAGTATCCAAGACAAGTGCTTGGAAAAATGGTTGCTGTATAAATACTATTTTCCTCCTCGAATGCTGTCTGCTTCACCATATATAGCCCTGTAAGCTGAATTGCTTCTCTTTCTGCCTCTTACTAGGCTTCATATTGTTAATCAGTTAGTTTTTTTCTGTCTCAACATTTTCTCTGTTCTTTCAATTCTTCCTTCTGTGTACAAATATTTCAGAAATCAGTCTCATATTATAAATAGAATAACAATCTGCCTTCTTGAATACACCCTCCATCCTTTTTCTTGCTCTTCTTCACTAAGCTTCCTGAAGAAAATATTTATACAATATTTCCATTTTCATAATTGACAGTCCTCATTTACTCAAAATCTCTTTAATATTACATGTCTGTCTAAGTTCCAATTATTTCTTTGTGAAATTCAGTGTTTTCTTTGTGGCCACCTTATGTCTAATGCTGCAGTATTCAACACCGTTAATTTAATTTCTCTCTTGTCACATATACCCTCTTCACCTACTGGGTTTTTAAAATTCTTTCCTCTCTTTGGCATCGTGCTATACTAGTTTTACTATTACCACTTTTTCTGACCAAATTAGCATCCTTTATGGCTCTGTCTTGCTGTCTCTGCATATTGTGGGGACCTCCTAATATATTTTTTCTCTTGCCTCTTCTTTTCTAAGTTAATATGACATCAACTTTCATGGCTAAAGCTAATGTCCACAGGCTTGAACTCCAAACTGTAAATTTGTGTTTCCTATCTCACTAGGACACTGTGTAAACAAACTTCCAAACACCTGGCAGATGCATCTTCTTGAATGGATAAAGATAAGAATAGGTATTCAAAATGTCATCTTCAATTTTTCTGTAATACCCCTTTAAAAATATCTATTTTTCTCTAAGAGATTTTCAAAAGAACTTAATATTTACTTTCTCAGAAAAAAAAGCTATATTGAATAAAATTTCATCATAATCTCTAATTGCAAATTATATATGACTTAAGCTTTAATCATACCCATGACTGAGAAGCCTGTAAGAAGTTTGCAGACACTAAAGACTTTATTTAAACCCCAATTAGTTTCCAAAATCATTTCTTTCCAAAAGCCACCAGGGAGTGAGTTTTCTGAAGTAGAACAAGCCTAATTATTTCAGCTACATTCTTAATACTCACTAAATTTTACCACAATGAGGTCCTTAAATTCTAAATGACTTAACTATTTTAGAATCTTCTGGCCTAAAGATAATATCAATAGAATCCTTTAATGATCTAGACCAGAAACAATGGGACATGATTTGATGTTATACAAAATTGATATTCACACTGATATAATGATAGAGTTTTTTTTAACGATTTCCATGGAAATATATTTCAGGCCTAAATTATTAATGAAATCAAGATCTCAAAGCATTCTCTTGGATTCTGAATCATGATCAGCAATCCTTCTGATTTTATATTACTTTCACATGTAATATGTGAAAAATCTTTTCTACACCATAGTATGTTACTCTTCATTAGGATAATACACAAAACTTATGTTAATGGTTCAATTTACAATGGATGAATCTGGATAAGAGAATAATAATCCTTTATGACTCTTGCCACACACTTTCACCTTTTCCACAGTTTCTTAATATACCTTGTTTTCCTGCACAGATGACTCACATTTGCTTTTGATTATAGTACAAATTTTGATTATAGTATAAATTTGACATATTAAAAATCAGCCATACACCAGGGAAGAGAGATATTTTGAAAGTAGAGTCCAGGCCTGGTGTGGTGTCTCACGCCTGTAATCCCACCATTTTGGGAGACCAAGGCAGGAGGATCACCTGAGGTCAGGAGTTCAAGACCAGCCTGGCCAACATGGTGAAACCCGGTATCTACTGAAAAAACACAAAAATTAGCCAGGCGTGGTGGCGGACACCTGGAATCCCAGCTACTCAGGAAGATGAAGGCAGAAGCAGGAGAATCACTTGAGCCCAGGAGGTAGAGGTTGCAGTGACCAGAGATTGTGCCACTGCATTCCAGCCTGGGCGACAGAGCGAGACTCTGTCTCAGAAAAAAAAGAAAAAAAAGAAAAGAAAAGAAAGAAAGTAGATTTATTTACATTGCTGGCATGATAATGAGGCTTTTTTAATGGTAACATTCTGGGATATTTTGTTTTATAAGTTTGATAAGCTCTGGTCTCCTTGCCCTTCTGAAAACCTTTTTTACACTAATAATATTGGGACAAAAAGGCAGTCATTTATTCGTTCAAAAGAAAATGAAATAAGCTGCATTATACAATGGGCATTAAAGATACGCTTCAAAAATTTCAAGAGCCAGACTCAGTCTTTCACCAATTGACTGAAAACTACCTCAAGGCTGAGACACAGTGTCTTTTGAAAATGTATGTGATTATTTATTTATTTATCACTTTTTATTATTAACTGGGGATGCTCATTGATTTTGCCTCTAGGTAAATATACAGAAAGAAACTCAGCTTTAATTACTTCTCTACCTGATTGATCCTTTCATGTCATTCAGACAAAAGACTGAATAAACAGGCTGACTTTATACTTTGATTCATAGGTCAAAGCTCAGTGTCTCTCAGAAGCAATTTCAGATCTGTGAAGTCCACGATAGAAACAACTCTGCCTCACTGCAGTACACAAAGTTTTTTGTTTGGTTTGGTTTGGTTTTTAACAGTAAAAATACTTTTAATAGCATCTGAAGAATTCTACTTTGAGGTAATAAGTGCAGATGATAAGTACAGGAGATTAAGAGAGATAGGTACTACTAAAGAATGTAATAATAATAACAATAGAACTAGGACTATTTATCAAAGGTTTACTATGTGCTAAATATGTTTTAAGCTTATTTCAAGCTTAAGTAGTTTAATCTTTTACAGAGACCTTATGAAGTGCTATTATTCTCTTCTTACAAATGAGGAACAGAGGCAAAGAACAGGTGTTCAACTTGCTCCAAATCACTTCACTAACAGTGGGAAGTCTGGGTTTGCTACCCAGTTAGGCTATGTCCAGATTTTGCAATTTTTGCAATTATCAGTGGCAACTTCCAGTTTGGATTTTATAAGGGTAACACAATGTTTTTCAACTTACACCTTTGCAGTTAGGAATTATTCAACGTCACTCTATTGTTTCAGGTATAAACTTTATGCTGGAGTACCATTAATTCTTTCTAATATTACATTCCATGTATGCTCATTCAACTCTGTTTTATTGATTTTTTTTTAATTTCTAAACCCATGACCTCTGTGATGGTTAATTTTAAGTTGTCAACCTGATTTGGCCGGGGAGTGCCCAGGTATTTGGTCAAACATTACTCTAGGTGTTTTTGCTAGGGTGTTTTGGATGGGATTAACATTTTAGGCAAAGCAAATTGTCCTTCACAACGTGGGTAGGCTTCATTCAATCAATTGAAGAAATGGAACAAAAAGACTGACATTACCTGCAGCAATTATACGTGTGAGTGTGTGTGTGTGTGTGTTTAAATACACATATTATATATATTTATATATTATATATTTATCTATATTATATGTATTTATATATTATATATTTATATATATTATATATACTTATATATTATATATTTATATATTATATATACTTATATATTATATATTTATATATTATATAAACTTATATATTATATATCATATATTTATATATTATATAAATATATAATATATAAATATATGATATATAATATATAAATATATGATATATAATATATTTATATATTATATATTATATATAAATATATTATATATAATATATAAATATATTTATATATTATATATAAATATTATATATAATATTATATATTGTTTATATTATAAATATTATTATAATATTTATATATTATATATAATATATTTATATATTATATATAATATATTTATATATTATATATAATATATATTTATATATTATATATAATATATATTTATATATTATATATAATATATATTTATATATTATATATAATATATTTATATATATTATATATAAATATATTTATATATTATATATAATATATTTATATATTATATAATATATTTATATGTTTATATATAATATTATATATATTTTTATATAATATATATTTTATTATATATATTATATATAATATATATTTTATCATATATATTTATATATAATATATATTTATATTATGTATATATTTATATATTATATATTTATGTTATGTATATATTCATATATAATATAAATTTATATTACGTATATATTTATATATAATATACATGTATATTATATATATTTATATATAATATATATAATATACATGTATATTATATATATTTATATATAATATATATTTGTATTATATAGATATTTATATATAATATATATTTATATTATATATATAATTGTATATAATATATATTTATATTATACTTTTGTATAAAATATATATTTATATTACATATATTTGTATATAATATATATTTATATTACATATATTTGTATATAATATATATTTATATTATATATATTTGTATATAATATATATTTATATTATATATATTTGTGTATAATATATATTTATCTTATACATATTTATATATAATATATATTTATATTATATCTATATATATAATATATATTATATATTATATATGAATATCTATTTATATATATAATATATATAATATAAATTCATATTTATATATATTTTTATATATTTTATATTTATGTTTATATATTATATATAATATATATTTATGTTTATATATTTATAATTATATATTTATATATAATATATATTTATATTTATCTATTTATATATGATATGTATTCATATTATATATATAACATATATTATATATATTATATACTATATATATTATGTATATTATATAATATATATTTATATAAATATATATTTATATTATATATATTTATATAAATATATATTTATATTATATATATTTATATAAATATATATTTATATTATATATATTTATATAAATATATATTTATATTATATAGATTTATATAAATATATATTTATATTATATAGATTTATATATAATAAATATTTATATTATATAGATTTATATATAATATATATTTATATTATATATTTATATATAATATATATTTATATCATATATATTTATATATCATATATATTTATATATAATATATATATATATCATATATATTTATATATTACATATTTATATATCATATGTATTTAGATAAATATATATTTATATTATATATATTTATATATAATATATATTTATATTATATATATTTATATATAATATATATTTATATATAATATATATTTATATTATATATATTTATATATAATATATATTTATATATAATATATATTTATATTATATATATTTATATATAATATATATTTATATTATATATATTTATATATAATATATATTTATATTATATATATTTATATATAATATATATTTATATTATATATATTTATATATAATATATATTTATATTATATATATTTATATTATATATATTTATATATAATATATATTTATATTATATATATTTATATTATATATATTTATATATAATATATATTTATATTATATATATTTATATATAATATATATTTATATAATATATATTTATATAATATATATTTATATTATATATATTTATATATTATATATATTTATATATAATATATATTTATATTATATATTTATATATAATATATATTTATATATTATATATTCATATATTATATATTATATATTATACATATAATATAATATATAATTATATATTATATATAACATATTAATATATTATGTATTATATATATTTATATATTATATTATTTATGTATAATATATATAATATATTATATTTATATAACATATATTTATATATAATGTATATATATTTTATATATATTTTTATATATACATTTTATATATATTTTTTGTATATATATTTTATATATATATATTTCTAGATACATCTATCTCTCTCTGGAAAACTGCCTTTGGACTTCATCTTTACTATTGGCTTTTCTGGATCCCTGGGCTCCAGGCTTCAGACTGGAACTGCATTATTGGCTTTTCTGGATCTTGAGCCTGCCAACCCACACTAAAGATTTTGATTTGTCAGTATCCAGAATTGCATGAACCAGTTCCTTTTAATAAATCTTTTTTTCTATCCAGAATTGCATGAACAAATTCCTTTTAATAAGTCTCCTTCTATATATACATATGGATACATACTGTATTGGTTTTGTTTCCCTAGAGAACTCTGAATAATAAAATATCTCTTCATTGTTGCTGTGCATGGTATGCCAAATAAACGTTCTTACATTTGCCTTGATCTGGTAACATTTAAAGTAATCAGTTTTTTTTTTTTTTTTTTTTGAGATGGAGTCTCGCTCTATTTCCCAGGCTGGAGTGGTGACAATATCTCAGCTCACTGCAACTTCCGAGTTCCAGTTTCAAGGGATCCTCCCACCACAGCCTCCCTAGTAGCTGAGACTACAGATGCCCACCACCACGCCCAGCTAGTTTTTGTCAAATATATGTTAACTTAGGTGCCTAATAGTTGAACTCGAGAAACCGCATCGAGATATTCTACAGTCTGCTGTTACCCTTCCAAAGCTAATTGCCTTATGAAATACAAATTTAACATTTATATAATGTGTGTGGGCATGTGTATATGTGTGTGTGTAAAAAGTCTACTTATAACCTACATAAGTAAAAATAATGTCTAAGGAAACACAGTTTTTATGAAAAATAGATTTAGAAATGTCTTTTTCATTATATATCTTCTAAAGGTTTTATTCAGCTCTTTCTGTGCCACAGGTTTCATGTCATATGTGTATGAGCATCTGCAACCACTGACTCAAAAACTACACCGACTTGAGACTAACTGGTTGCAAAGTCCATTGATATCCTCTTGTGGAAGTTAACTATTCAGTTGATTGTCAAACCTTACCCATTATCAGCCCTAAAAATAAAAATAATGACATATCTGCAGATGGCCTTTTCATTGTAAGTAACAGGAATTTGACTTGCTCCAAAGTACACCTTATTTTTAAAATGTTCCGTATATATATTTTTAAAGAAGCTGCTGCCAGTATAATTCCCTGTGGTGGTCCTTTGGTAACAGACCAAGAAACAATTTTAAGTGCTGAAACACTGAGAGATGTTGACAGGGTCACTTCAAAGAAACTCAAGGGATTAAAAAAATATATGTTAACTTTTTTCTTCAGTTTCTGAAAATATGTTTTAACAAAAATTCATTAGCCTATTTTTTAAAGCTTATTTTGTAGACAGAACACAAGACAAAATAAAGAGAATCTAAATAACTTCATATGACTCTTTGTATTATGTACAATAGGTTGAAACATTACTTACTGGGACTTTTGTAAGAACAACTTAGAAGAAAATTTATTCTAAGTACATCCTGCATACATTCCAGAATTATTCAGTGACTGCATCATAGACAGTGTTTAGATTCTGTAAATACGATGGTAAGCAATATAATCATGTTTTCTACTCTCATGGAACTTAAAAAACTATTAGAGGAGAATATTTCATAAATATAGAATTACAAATTGTGAAAGGGAAGACTGAGGAAACTGGAAGTAAAGAATAATGGATAGGGGTGGTAATTAAATGATATGAGTCGGGAAGGTCTTTTGGGGAGATGAAAGCTGGCTGAGACATTATGAGACATTAGAAACAAAAAGGTGAGCCACAACACTGGAGTGAGTCCTTGCATATGGGGTATGGATACTGTATCTACAGGCAGAAAAAACAGTCTAAGCCTAAAGGACGGCATTCTTGGCATGTTTATACAACTGAATGGAGGACAAAATGTATGCTAAGTAAAGGGAGTAAGACTAGAATGACAATGTTATATTTGCATTAAACAATCAAGTTACCTTTAAGAATATTTTAAAATTAAACATATATTATAATATATAAATATTATACTAATATGTATTATAATATATAAATATTACAATAATATATATTATAATATATAAATATTATACTTATGTGTTATAATATATAAATATAATTATGTATCATAATATATAAATATTATAATTATGTATTATAATACATAAATATTATAATTATATATTATAACATATAAATATTATAATTATATATTATAACATATAAATATTATAATTATATATTATAACATATAAATATTATAATTATATATTATAACATATAAATATTATAATTATATATTATAACATATAAATATTATAATTATATATTATAACATATAAATATTGTACTTATATATTATAATACATAAATATAATAATATATAAATATTATAATATATATTATAATATATAAATATTATATATTATAACATATAATATCATATTACACATAATACATATATAACATATCATATATTATATATTATAAATATCATAAGTATATATTACATATAAAATATAAAAATATATTACATATAATATTTGATATATACTATATGATATATTTACATATATAATATATAAATATATATGAATATTGTGATATACATATAAGGGGAAAAAAGAGGAAAGATTTTTGATTACTAACAGACTTTATTTACATAACAAGGCCACCTTTTTGCAACCCAGGACAAACTGAAAGAGCAATGGCTGTACTTCTGAAATAGCAGCAATTTGTCCTAGGTGAAACATGGTAATGAGATTTTAAAAGATTTTTTTTAAGGAAGCTCAGTGGTAAAAAATCAGCTTAATTAAAAGCTAATATCCATGATGTGTGTTTGCATGTGTGCATATGTTTGTGTATTGTATTTAAAAGGCTTTCATGTTTTTGCTTTTGTTTTTCTCCTAGGACTTTGTCTTTTTTTGAGCAACAAGTTTTTTCTTCTCAGTTGACTGAATTATGTTTTCTTCATTTGCTTCTGCTGTCTCTTCTTTCTCTTGCACCCTCTGCTGAATCAGGGACATAAAATAGTTTATAATAGCCTGAGGTTCCTTAAAGAAAATAAAGAAGGTACCAGACTCCCTTTGGGGAAGAAACTTGTTTTTCCTTGTGGAACCCCAAGAATGTAAACAGAGAAGTTCATCTTAGCTCTTAAACTGCTTACTTGTACTGTGTTAACTGTTTCCTTTTTCTCTGCCTAAAATAGTTATTGCAACAGAGGTTACTCTTAGGTTTTTAAAGAAGAATATGGTTTAGACACTTAGAAATATTTTTGTTTTTAAAAAAATGTTAAGTGCACTGTAAAAGCATCACGTGGTCTAATCTCATAAAAATTATTCCTTTTTGGAAACCCAGGATTCAGTGTGGGCTCTGACCAGGGCTCAGAGATCCAGTTAAAAGATGGATAGTCCCTATGTAAATAAAATCGGTCTCCTTGTACAATCTTATGATACATTTCTATACTTTTATGTTTGATTTGGCATCCATCTTTAATCTCCCTCTAATACCACCAGACTTTTTCTCTCTATATCTTATTATGTAAATTTTGCTATTTGATTTTCACCTGAGCTGTTTCCTTTAATATGCAAATTTAATGCAATTTAGCTGAGCAACTGTCTAGACTTGTGAATCTGAAAGTCTAAGATAGGAAAACAAAAGGTGTTTATAAATCTATAAGATGTACTTCTATTGGCATACCTAATATGTCTATGTATTTATGTATTGGATACACAATTTTTCACTACTGAAAATATATAAAAGAACTCTAATTAATGGGCTAAGAAAATAAAAGTGCTTCATGTATGTTTATTCCAGCACTATTTACGCAAAGACTTGAAACCAACCAAAATGCCCATGAAAGATAGGCTGGATAAAGAAAATGTGGCAGATATACACCATGGAATACTATGCAGCCATAAAAAAGGACGAGTTTGGCCAGGAGCTGTGGCTCATGCCTGTAATCCCAGCACTTTGGAAGGCTGAGGCAGGTGGCTCATGAAGTCCGGAGATCGAGACCATGCTGGCTAACATGGTAAAACCCCATCTCTACTAAAAATACACACACACTCACACACACACACACACACAAAATTAGCCAGGCATGGTGGCAGACGCCTGTAGTCCCAGCTACTTGGGAGGCCGAGGCAGGAGAATCATGTGAAGCCGGGAGGCAGAGCTTGCAGTGAGCCAAGATTGCACCACTACACTCCAGCCTGGGCAACAGAGCAAGACTCCCTCTCAAAAACAGCAACAACAAGAACAACAACAACAAAGGATGAGTTCATGTCCTTTGCAGGGACACAGATGAAACTGGAATCATCATTCTCAGCAAACTAACACAGGAACAGAAAACCAAACACCTCATGTTCTCACTTGTAAGTGGGAGTTGAACAATAAGAACACATGAACACAGGGAGGGAAACATCACACACGAGGGCCTATCGTGGGGTGGGGGACAAGGAAAGGGAGAGCATTAGGACAAATACCTAATGCATGAGGGGCTTAAAACCTAGATGATGCAATGATAGGTGCAGCAAACCCCCATGGAACATGTATACCTATGTAACAAACCTGCACGTTCTGCACATGTATCCCAGAACTTAAAGTAAAATAAAATAAAAAGAAATAGACCATTGGCAACGTCCTATTACTTCTAGATTAAACAGGTAATTAAAGTGGGATGTTCAGGACAAACCAGAAAGTCCAAGCATATCATGAACGGTCAGTGTAAGTCGCAATAAGAGGATTTATAAACAACAAAAAAATTTCTATAAAATCAAGTTTGTATATCATTATTTAAGTTTTAGTTTGCTTAGGAAAAAATGAGATTAATATTTAAAAAAATTAAGGTTATTACATCCATGTATCCCTCTGCATGTGCTTTTAAAGTACTGTAACACTGATCTACAGGGCTTTGACACCTGGGATCAAAAGGACACCAATCCTGCTAAATTTGAAACACTAATAGCAATTAAATTCCCATCTTCAGACCCCATAGAAGATGCCAATCAAAATTAGCACATTCCTGAGACACAAGGCCAGAAATTAAAGCTATTTTAGCTCAAGACCCAGGGACTATCACCGAAGAGGTGGGTGCATGAAATTGTAAGGGCCGATTTTGAAGGATAAAATATGTTTATTTACTGTATAAATTAATCATGAATGTTAAAGACACTGATGCACGATGAGCATATTGGCCTCTGTGTCAAATTAACAAGGTTTTCTTGAAGCATTAACTGACTCCTTAATAATGTTTATAAAGGTTATAAAAGGCTTATGGAAGTTGTATCTTGTGGTCAAGATTAAAATTTTATTGACTGTTTATAACATTTTCAAACACAAATTTAACTGGCTTAATGATGTTTTTATTAGAGCTTATTGTGTGGAATATTTAGTCTCCTGTCTCCAAGAATGAAGGTTTTTGCCTTTTTTGAAATCCTTCTTATCACTTTGGTCAAATGAATGATCTTATTTTGTTATACCAAGAATTTTAAACCTTTGATATTTGACAAATTTTCCAAAATCAAATTATAAGATTATATGTTATATATTTTTCCAATCTAATTAACCCTTTAAGATATTATGTTCCCTAAAGTCAAAAAATTACATAGTTTGGCTTATTTGGTACAAAAATTATACAGGAAACATTTTCAAATTTGAAATGGTGCTTGATTTACTCTAGGCCATATTTGTATAAATATGTTATTGGTATGTGATCCAAAATCATGGGAAACTCCTATAATTCTTATGTGACTTAGTATATGTTATCAGTAATAATTATAATTGCTATGTTAAGTTATTGTGTGCCACAAAGGTAACAAATTTCCTTGTCAATTGTGTCTTTGACTGTGGCTGCCCTGAAACATTTTGTTATCCACAAACAATTGTTATCCTGTTTTGATCCTCCTTGGAAGATGGTTTTATTATCAGCTATAGACCTCTAACAGGTATTCTAAAATGGAAGTTTCTGGTAACTTTGGAAATTGTGGCATTAGAATAGAGGAAAAAACTTTCAGAACTCTCAAGGAGAGCTGAAATGTTCATGAATATCAAGCAGAACAGAAGTTAAGTGCATAAACTGAATGGTTAGAAAACTAAAGTAATCTCTTTGGCTTTTTTTGCTTTAAACGTTGCTGATTCTTTGTTTTTTTTTTTCAGAGTCAATGAAACTTTTTTTTGAGCTATTGATCAGGTTTAGTATACAATTTGGTATACTCTTATGAACAAAATTTGGAGCATATGTTTTATCTCTCTACCTGATTTCTCCAGAATTTGAAAACTATTTGTAAATATTCCTAACTTATGGCAATACAGTTATTTGCATAAGTGCAATAAGAATCTGTTTTCATTTTGCAACAGGACACAATTGGAGAAACTGGTTATTTTACCAAGGCTTTGACTAGAATGATGTCTTTCCTTTAAGTAATAAAACTTGACTTATAAAGCCAATAAAGCCCCTTGGGAAACTGGCCTCATACCTTCACTGTACAGGGTTCCTGACCTGTGGTAAGTAAAGAATGTCACTTTCTAACTGGCCCAGGAGCCCCAAGTTTATCTTGGAACTTAAAGATGAAGGGATCACTCAACTCATAGATATTTGATGGCACAATTCTATGGCTTGGCTTGGTTTCAAAAAACTCTTATCTGAGATTCCTTCTATGGAACAAAGTTCCATCAAAGCCAATTTAAAAGCCCACGTAAAAAACAATTATTCTTGCTGCACTGTATACAAGATATTAGGCCAAGTACAATAAAGCAAATCAGTCATATCATGATTTGCTTTTAGTAAAAATGGGTAACTGGAGAAAGAAAAATTATGTTTCAAAAACTATAGTACAGCTATTGTTAGATTCTTAGTCTTGCTGAATGTTTTTCAATTTTATTATTTTCTACACTTTGGATGGAATTCTAACTTTTCTTGGCTACAAGTTCTCAACTTTGTTTTTCACATTTTTCCTAATTTGGAGTTACTGGAAACTAAGCTGTACTTTTGTAAAGCCCTGCAAACTAAACTAGAAAAACTAAATTCAGAAGAAAGTAATGGCAATCTATTTATGTACATATACCACTTTCATACTGTCTACTGATGCATGGACTTTGGAGTAATGTGGGCTATATCAATTTTCCAGAATTGATATTTTGTTTGTTGTTGTTTTTCTCCCTTCCTCCCCCTATTTTATCTTTGCAGAACATGAGACTTCACAACCTTCTAAAAATGAGCTTTCCTAATAACTCAATACCTACCTGTCTAGGAATAAAACATCCTAGTTATGAGAGTTCAGATGAAACCTGGAAACAGAGACTCATTTTCTTCTAAAATGCTTTATCCAAAAGATTTTAAAAAGGAAAGGGGGGGAAGTGTGAAAGGAAATTATATTGGGCCCCCAAAATCACTAAACTAAAGGGAAAAGTGAAGCTTGGAACTGTTTAGAGCAAACCGGCCTCCCATTCTATTCAAAGTTATCCTTCTGTTCAGTGAAATAAATTCGTATCTGATTGCCTCCTTTGGAAAGGCTAATCAGGAACTTCAAATAATGCAACCATTTGTCTTGTATCTACCTACGACCTGGAAGCCCCCTCTCCACTTTGAGTTGTCCCACCTTTCCAAACCAAACTAATGTTCATCTTACATATGTTGATTGAGGTCTGATGTTTCCCTAAAATAATTAGAACCAAACTATGCTCTGATCACCTTGGGCACATGTCGTCAGGACCTCCTGAGGCTGTGTCATGGGCACACATCCTCAACCTTGGCAAAATACACTTTCTAAATTAACTGATACCTGTCTCAAATTTTGGGAATTCACATTATCATATCTAATACTGTTCATTTTCTTGAATTAATCTAGATTTCTATTTAAAAATATTTTCCCTCTTTCTGAAGTATTTCCTTTAGAAATAGCATAAAAGCTGGAAGAAATGACATAGAAATACAGCGCTATCAGTTTCTTATATCAGAAGTGTCATAACATTACTTTAAGGAAGATGGCAATAAGTGTAAAGGTTTATACTATAAAACCTAAGGCTGAAATATTAATTTATAACATAGAAAAGTATAGCTAATATTGAAACAAGGAAATGAAATGATACCATAAAAAACACTCAATTAATTTGAAAGAAGATATATTTAAAAAGAGGGACAAACTACTAGGTCCTTAAAATAAGCAGGCAGATAATGCAGGGTTTTTAGTATCTGTTAATATTTTGGATTTTATTCTAAGTCAGATAAGAATGTCCTGAATGATTTTCATCAGAGAGGTAATCCAATATGATTTACTTTACTAAAAATAATAAAGAAAGAAAGAAAGAAAGAAGAAGGATGAAAAGAAAAAAGGATGCAGTGGTTGCCTGAACACAATACAAAATCTTCGCTGACTGCCTTGAGATGGAATTAATAGGGAGGCAGTTTCAATTTGGTAGATATGCTAGCAGGCTACTTTTATAAATAGACTAGGGTAAATGTCTTCACTAAGAACTCAACTAACATAATAAATGCAACAGATTCCTGCTGTGTCTACACGTTTTCTATCGAAATTAAAGAATAATTTGATTCAGGGTATTCTTAAACTAGAATAGCTGTCCTGCCCCTGGGTGTTTGCAGACTCTTTTATACATATTTGAACTAACAGCACTCACATTCACACAACTTGCAGTGAAAAATCCTTCCATACCTGTTAGGTGCCTGAGGCTGAAGACCTTCTCCTTCTGGTAAAGAAATTAGCTTCTTTAGTATGTATAATACCTTAATTTTAATTAATAGAAAATAAAGTGACAGAAAAAGTTTAACAAATTATTGAAAGATAGCTTTCAACATCCATTTCATTACAAATTTAAATTTGATCACCATTTTCAGACTTTCCTTTTAAGCCATTGCAGAGTAATGAGTAATGATTTAATCTCTTGCCTTAAGCATATCAACAAATTGACAAAATATATTTAAAAAATAGATTGCAGACATTGGATAATATGCAGCACTAGATAGTGGTTGTGAAAGAATAAAAAACAAGGTGAGCCCTCCATTTTGCTAGTTTAATGCCTAGAAAGAGTGTCCAGGCCACATTACTAGGGGAGGTCATCCAAACAGAGCAGGATGTCTTCCTGGACTGGAGAGACAGAGGGAAGATTTTCAAGCCACAATGGCATTCGGAGTTTACAGAGTAGATAACTGTGAACTGCATGGAAATTAGATTATTGCTCAGAGTTCAGGAAGCTCAGGAGACTGGCAAAGCATTTCCTTCTAGACTTCAATTGAGTAATTATCAGTAAATATCTGTGACTACATAGCACAAGGCAGGAAGAGGGTGTTGAGAGGATACACCAGAAACAAGAGTCTGAAAAAATCATAAGAGATCGTAGAATTTGGAATAGTTTGTGTTCCACTAGCAAGGGTTGAATAAACTTGTAATATGTGGGGCATCAAGTAGAGTACTCAGAATTCTTTTGCCTCATTAGTAGGCAAAAAAGTTTACACCTAAAGACTGTTCTTGCCCTGCTCATCTGATGATTAAATGTAAGCCTTGAAAGATTTATAATATTTTTGAGTAACTTCACTGTGTCCCAAAATGGAAATAAAATGTGTTTTTTAAATTACAAAATATCCAGCATTAAAAAAGATACATTATAGACTATCTGTACCCCAAGCATACAAATAAGCAAGAAAATGTAGCCTATAAGCAGATAAATGTTAATTGGGCAGGGGATGGTGGCTCACATCTGTAATCCCAACACTTTGGGAGGCTGAGGCAGGCAGATCGCTTGAGGTCAGCAGTTTGAGACCAGCCTGGCCAACATGGTGAAATACCATCTCTACTAAAAAATACAAAAAATAGCCATACGTGGTGGTGCATGCCTGTGATCCCAGCTACTTGGGAGGCTGAGGCAGGAGAATCCCTTGAACCTGGGAAACAAAGGCTGCAGGGAGTCAGGATCCCGCCACTGCACTCCAGCCAGGATGAAAGAGCAAGACCCTGTCTCAAAAAAAAAAAAAAAAAAAAAAAAAACTTAAAAAAACTTAAGCAAAACTAACAGAGAAATGATAAAATCTTATAATTAGTAGTCAAGGGTATTAACAAAGTTATTATAATCATATTTGACAGTTCAAGAATGAGGAGGAAAGCATGAGATGTTAACAACAGAGAATATTGGAAAAACAAAACAAAACACCCAATCAAACTTTTGGAGAAAAAAAATATAATTTCTTGGCTAAAAAGTGCACCGGAGGGTATCAACAACAGAACAACATGGAAGAAAAGGTAAGTGAACTTGATGACACAGAAAGGAAAACCATGAAAAACGAAACAAAAGATTAAAAAGACAGAAAAAAAAGAACGAGAATAGAGCATCAGTAAGCTGTGAACAATTTTAAGTTGGCTAATATACATGTAATTAAAATTCTTATAGGAGAAAGGGGCGCAGAAAAATATTTGACAAAAGTAATGGACAAAATGTTTCAAATTTTATGAAATTTGTTGAAAACTATGAACATATACATTCAAGAAACTGAAAAAAACTACACGCAGACAAAATAAAACAAAAAATGAAGGCTATTACGTGAAATCACTAATATGACATTGCTTAACAAAAGAAATAATAAGAAAATCTTAAAAGCAGCCAGAATTAGAAAGACAGATTACTTACAGACAAATAAAGAATGACAGAATATTCCCATTTAGTCTTAACAAGCCAGAAGAGTCATACAATGCCTTATTATTCCATACTCAGCAAAGAAAAAGAGGAAGAAAAAAAGGAAAAGTCAATACTTTCCTATATCTTCAAAAGTTGAACAAATTTATTGTGAGTCAAGCTATCAGAAATTTTGAAAGACATCTCTGGCAGAAAGAAAATGATTTCAGATAAAAATCTGGATTCATGTAAATGAATGAAGATTCATAGAAAAGTTAAATATGGGTGTAAATATAAAATATTGTATTTTCCCTTTACAAAGCTCTTTTAAAATAATTGTTAAAAGCTAAAGAATTAGCAAGTATTGTGGGTTTTATAACATATGTGTAATTAACATGTATGACCATAGTAGCACAAAGTCCAGAAGAGTGGAAATGGAAGAATTATGGGATTAATTTCTTACATTGGAGTATAAGAAGTAGTATAACATTACTTAAGGTAGACTATAATAAAGATATTTAGTATAAAAACTATGGCAATCGCTAAGAATAAAGCACAAGCAGACATAATTAAGGAGCAAAAAATGACATAAAATGGAGTCCTAAAAATAACCCAAGAGTGCACAGAGAAACAAAACAGAGAATAACAAAGAATAGAAGTCACAAATAAAAGAAAAGAAGCAATGTGGGAGATTTAAGCTCAAATATAAAATAATCACAGCGAAATATATATGGTCTAATTACATCTAACCAAAGCAGAAGTTAGATCAGATATAAAAGCAAGATCTAAGAAACTCACTTTAAATGTGAATAAATAAGTTAAACTTTTAAATGTGGCACAAATTCCAAGAGAGTGGAAATAGAAAACTGGGGTTAGATTCTTGCACTATACGATAAGAAGTAGTATAACATTACTTAAGGTAGACTATAATAAAGCTATTTAATAAGTGGAAAAATATCTATAATGGTAATACTAATCAAAAGAGGTCTAGAATGACTTATATTAATATCAAAGTTAGACTTTAGATTAGATAATATTACTAGATATTTTTAAAAGTAATTTTATAATGATCAATTCATTGAGAAGACATAACAATATTAAACTTCTATTCACCTAATAACAGATGTTCATAATACATGAAGCAAAAATGATAGGACTGAAAGAAGATATTATTAATTTATAATTAATCAAAGATGTAAACACTCTTCTGTCAAAAATTAGTAGAATAAGTAAACAGAACTTTGTAAGAATTCTGATGACTTAAACAACACCATAAACCAACTTGGATAAAGTGACACCCATAGAACACTGTAACCACTGCACAATAACAGGAAAGTGCACATAAGGAACATTTACCAAGATATACAATTGTGTAGCCCAGAAAATAAGACTTGACAAATGTATAAGTATTGAAGTTATACAGTGTGTGTCTTTTGACAACAATGAAATGCAGTTAGAGATGATTTACAGAAAGATGTCTAAAACATCTTAAATTATTTTAAAATGAAGTGACATGTGTCTAAATAACTCATTTGTTAAAGAAAAAAACACCAGGAAAATGAACAAGTCTATGAAATTAAGTAAAAGTAAACACAATAAATTAAAGAGAAATTATAGCACTAAATATCTCTCTTAGAAAAGTTCATAAAGCAATGATATAAATTTCCACCATAAATAATGAAGGCCAAATTAAGGGCAAAATAAAGTGAAGAAAGAAATTTGTAATTGGTATGTTTTGGAAGTTTATCCCCATCAAATTTCATGTTGAAATGTGATTCCCAGTATTGGAGGTGGGGCCTAGTGGGAGGTAATTAAATCATGGGGATAGATCCCTCTTGAATAGTTTAGCACTATCCCCTTGATGATAAGTGAATTCTTGCTCAGCTAGTTCATGAGAGATCTGGTTGTTTAAAAACATCTGGGACCTCCCTCTTCTCTCTCTCTTGCTCCTGCTGTCACTATGTAAGGCACTACTCCCCCTTTGCCTTCCACCATGATTAGAAGCTTCCTGGGGATCACCAGAAGCTAAGCAGAGTACCACACTTCCTGTACAACCAGCAGAACCACAAGACAAACTTCTTTTCTTTACAAATTACTCAGTCTCAGATATTCCTTTTTAGAAACACAAAAACAGACCAACACAGAAATAAAGAACAGAAATCAGTGAAATAGAAAACAGAAAAATGATGTAAAAAATCAATAAAACAAAAGCTGGCTGTTGGATATCAATACAATTGATAAACAACTAACTTTCCTATACAGGCAAAAAGAGAATACATGAATTAAGATTATCAGGAGTGAGAGGGAAGACATAACTACTGATGTTACAATTGTAATAGGGGAATACTATTAGCAATTTTAAGTGGGTTTTATTCATATTATTGTTTCAAGGTTTGGTTTATAAGATTGAATAATAGCTTGGACTTAGAGACTGCGAGAAAAAAATTCAAAAGTTAAATCCATAGATTTTTTACTTTAGGTATTTGTAAATGGCACTGAGATGGGAATTAGGGCTGAAACATTTTGTTAGAAAATTAAGAAATGCCTTTTAGAAATTATTAAGTTTGAGATGCCTATGTAACATTTAATTAGAGATGTCATACAGACATTACAATGATCAAGAAGTCAATTGCGCATAAAATTCTATAGTTAAGAGAAGATGTAACTTGAGACAGAATAATTTTATATTCCATATGAAAATAGCATAGCTACAGTTAGTCATCATTTCTTTGACATATAAAATCAAATACAGAAAAAGGAAATAAAACACAGCTATTTTAAATATTTAACAATTTTTGATTTAATAATCTAACAAAAAGTAATTATCGATTATTATCTTACCTTTAAATGTTTGGAGTACCAAAAATTGTAAGAGACAAGGAAGTACTATAAACTCTGAACATTTTTGAAATTACATGGAGCCGCTAAAGATTGAACAAAAGTAGGAAGCTGGCAGAAATAAGATGGCTAAATCTCTGATAGAAAATAATCATTATACAGACACCTGATGGGGATTATTTAAATATGAGAGTCAAAGATGTGGAACCTAATTTCTGCCTATAAACACTGCTCATATCTCTGAACCATATATGTGCAAGACGGATACCAGCTAAAGTTTAAACAAACTTACGGGAGGTTGGAGATGTCATTTAAGAATGAGAGAGAGTATTCAGTGTGAGTTTATTTACAAAAACTGCCTGCTTTTAAGCAAAATGATTAACATTCTTCTGAGGAATATAACAAAATGTACTGTGTATTATAATATTCAAAATGTTCAGAATACAATAAAAATACTCAGCACAATGAGAATTAGAAAAATATAACTCAAAGCCAATCAAAGGGAAAAAAGAAACCCATGATGACCCAAAAGTTAATATTAGCAGACAAATATTTAAAAATACATATTTTAACAATGAGGTAGAAAAATATAGAGAGATAAAAAAATCTCAGCAGAGAAATAAAAACTATTAAAAGACGCGAATGGAAAATATACAAATCTCTGACATTTCTTTGTTGTAGATTAATGAAGGATTATAAAAGCAAATATTGCCCCAACCTATTTTTATGTCTACAGGTTACCTATGCCTTGAGATATAGTCACTAAAATATACAGTTATTTTAAAATTATCCTTCTCCTAACAAGAAAAGATGCAACAGGTCAAACTGTTAAGGAAGTTTCTTAAAAAACAAGACAAATTTCCAATACAAATATTTTATATTTGAAACAGCTAAGTTATTTTGCAGTATTCAATATAGTATCTCTCTATGTCACGGCAACTATTAATGCAAAATGATCTCTTGTTTAGGAAATATAAAGAGAATACAATGTTTTCAGGCTGCCCATAAATGCTTTGTATGGTAATACATGTATAGTAATCACAAAATAAATGATAAATACATGAGTAAGTGAAATTATAATTCTGTCTCTTAGTAAGAGAATTATCTGTAGAAATACAATCTGTGATATTAGCATGTACTGTAAACACTGAAAAAATGCATCGCATATTGAATTTGATAAAAGGAACATCTAAGCATAACAGTCAAAAATATAAAAAAAAGTTAATTTGATTTTTCTCTCACTATTTCTACTGGGAAACAGAAATTATACAAATAAAACTACTAGTAAATGCGGAGCAAAATGGAAAGGAGATTCATAGATGTGCTACCATGAAGCTACAATGTCAGATACATTAATAAATACTATTTTATAATGTCAAAATAGGGTGCTTTAAATTGTTAAGTAACATACCTTAAAATATCTTATATCTATCCTGTAGGAAAAGGTTTCTCGACCTAGAGTGTGATTTAAAATTATGCCTAAAATTCATAAAAATAGTCCTATTTGCAATAAATTAAATTAAAAATAATGAACTGTATAATGACAGTATTGAAAATGATTTAAATTACTTTCTAAAACAAGGGAAAATATAATCAAAATTCAGCAAAATATATTTGTTCATTTTTATCAGAACTTTATAATTTCTGTTAGCCTGGGAGATATTATTTTCTGAAAAAATGATTTGTCGCAAATTGCCCCAAACACAAACCATGCTAATTTTTGGCTTTGGTTAATTAATCTGCAATAGCAAATGAAATGCTAATCCAAAACTTTTCATCAGGTGAATTTCTGTGTAACTTCCTGATTTGAAGAATTGGCACAGGAAGATCCATTGCCATGGGGAAAAATTATATAACCAAGAGTGAAGGGAAAAATCATTTTAACTGTTTCATTTTGGACTCAATCTCTTCATACAGATACTTTTTAAAATTTACTGACACTTTTATTTATTTACCATAGTGTTATTTAGCAGCTACTATGTGTTAGACATTATTCTGGGGATAGATAACAAAAACAATCTTTGCTCTCAAGTACAATACATTATTATAATG
Organism: Pan troglodytes; assembly: GCF_028858775.2. Lineage (NCBI taxonomy): Eukaryota > Metazoa > Chordata > Mammalia > Primates > Hominidae > Pan > Pan troglodytes. The sequence continues at coordinate 33,177,871 of NC_072401.2, read as the reverse complement.
GAAGAAAATAAAAACAAACCTGTTATACATATATACCCACACACGTGCATGCATATATATACACATATATGATATATAAGATATTACATATGTATTTTATATATTATATATACATATACTATAATATACATATGTTACCTAATATATTATAAATACATTTATTATAAACATATATAATATATAATATAAATATATTTATATTTAAATATTTTATATATAGATAAAATATATATTCACCATCAAGTGGTGATACCTTTTATGGAGGAAGAAGTAAAATAAGCTTGGAAGAGAGAGAAATAACGTATTTGTTGTGAATATTGGGCCTTCTTACACATTGTTTCTCTTTTCTTTTTCTTAGCACCTTGCCTGTTTCAGGTGGTTCCCTTATACTTTTGGGCTTAGCTGAAATACTGCCCCCATGATGAAATAATCTAGATTTCTAAGAAGTCACTGAGGGGCCAGCTGATGATACTGAAAAGCATGAAGGAAACAGCTGTTCATTGAGTGAGAATTGACAAGCTTTGAAGATAATCCCTTTCTCTCTCTCAAGGTTAACTTCAAGAGCCTTTCCCTCTCTCAAGGTTAACTTCATCCTTGCACCTTTTCATGAAAAATTTAGTTCATTTTGACTACACATCAGTGAAACTTTTTTTGACAATTTTAACTCCTTGCAGTGAATGTCGTAAAGAATCATATTTCCTCGCTTCTTTCCCTCTTTTTTCTTTCTTCACTTTTCTCTATTTCTCATTCAAACCACTCGAGGCTTGCGAATTGCAAATAAAATGTGGGCACTTTCATCTTTACTTGAGGCTCTGCTTTCCAGCCATTCCTACTTCAAGTATGAATTAGGAACAGCATCTCGGAGAAATCCGTTAAAAATGCAGAATCTCCGCCGGGCGCGGTGGCTCACGCCTGTAATCCCAGCACTTTGGAAGGCCGAGGCAGGTGGATCTCCTGAGGTCAGGAGTTTGAGACCATCCTGGACAACATGGCGAAACCCCGTTTCTACTAAAAATACAAAAATTAGCCGGGCGTGGTGGCACACGCCTGTAATCCCAGCTACTCCGGAGGCTGAGGCAGGAGAATCTCTTGAACCTGGGAGGCGGAGGTCGCAGTGAGCCAAGATCGTGCCACTCCACTCTAGCTTGGGTGACAAAGTGAGACTCTGTCTCAAAAAAATAAAACTAAAAAAAAGGATGCAGAATCTCTGGCCTTATCACATGTCTACTAAAATAGAATCTTCACTATAACATGATCCCCAGCTAACATGTATGCATATGCAGAGTTTATAGTACTTCCTTGTCTCTTACAATTTTTGGTACTCCAAACATTAAAAGGTAAGATAATAATCGATAATTACTTTTTGTTAGATTATTAAATCAAAAATAATTAAATATTTAAAATAGCTGTGTTTTATTTCCTTTTTCTGTATTTGATTTTATGTGTCAAAGAAATTGATGACTAACTGTAGCTATGCTATTTTCATATGGCATATATGATGAGACACAATGCTGGTCTACATAACTTTGTGGCAATAGTATACGGAGATAAATACAGAAAGTGAGAGTAAATGCTTAAAAACTTTTGTAGCAATTTTACATTATCATACAATTATTACCTTATTTTACAAATGCACCTTTCTGCAAAACATTGAAGTTTTAAAGAGCTGTCTCTTCAATGTAGGTAACTCATGAAGTCTTCTTCTGGAAGACCCAAACTACATAATTGATTTCTGTCTTAATAAGGTATTTAAAGATAACCATATTGATAATATTACCAGAGATTTAAAGGAGTTAAAGGAGTTAGCGGTACATACAACTGAAAAGAAAGAGTTCCAGGCCAAAGAAGCAATAATTATACAGGTCCTGATTCAAAAGTGTCATTATGGTTGATTTCAGAATAATAACAAGGAGGTTGTATTGACTGGGACAAAGAGTTAAAGAGGAATTGGGGAGAGAAGGTCAGAAGTGTGTTTGTAACTGTTTGCATGTGTATGAGGGCTGGATCCACTTTCTCTGGGTCTTTGTGGGACATGCTAAGATTTCTCACTTTTTATTCTAAGTGAGATGGAGGAATTGAAGTGAGGAAAGATATGATTAATTTGCCATTTAAAAAGATAACTCTGTTAATTCTTTTAGGAATAGAATCAATGTGGGCAAGATCGGAAACAGTCAGGACGAGTTAGGAGATGGAGACTATTGGAATGATTCAGGTGAGAGTTGAGGGCATCTGGTATCACTAAAACCTATAACAAAGAAAAAGCTGTGAAGTGGATGAGCACTGAATGCACATTAAGGTTAGTGCCAAGAGAAAATTAAAGAAAAACATAAGTTTTCTGCCTGAGCAATTGGAAAGATAGAGTTGCCATTAACCAAGGTGAAAAGAGCAGGTTTGACTCACAAGATATATCCAAAGTTCTGCCCAAACACTTGCAAAACTTTAATGGGCAATAGTAAAGACAAATGCATCTATTGACTGTAGAAATCTTATAGTCTCATGATGCCTTATGAGCATAAGTATAAAAATGAAAACAAAGACGATATATTAGAATGCAGGTAACAGCGTTGAAAGAAAGTCTTGAAAGAATTTCAGACAAAGGTTAATATCCCGATTATATCATTTACTAGGTGAATCACATTATACCATTTGTTAATCTGAGTACATAGTTTCAGTTTTAAAATGGGCATATTATTTACACCTTAGATATCTTAGAAAAACTAAAATTACTTATCATTGGTGTAATTGGCATTTAGTACATTCTGTACCACCATAAAAGGAGCAAAGGAAAGTAAATTAGATATGTTGACTCTTAGGAACTTGAAAAATATGAGTGAGGAAATAACAGTTGGAATTGAAAGCACCACTTACCTTTCATAATCCTCTTAAAGGGATAAAATAAAAACAGGTGTGTTTTAAGTTTCTCATAGATTTCTCCTACTATAATTTCCAAGATTTTTTAAGCTTTTCCCGTGAAAATTCACACTCTGTCTTTTGTGCCCTGATTACAAAATGTTATTTTTATGGTTTGTTAATCACTGCACTGGGAGTTAAGAAATGAAGATGCTAATCTCGGCATTTGAACATGATCAAATACTTGAACATTTCTTAACTCTGTTTCTTCAACTCTGAGGTATTTAGAATAGAGTATATTTAGGACTCCTACCAGTTCATAATAAACTGTATGATTTGAAAAGTAAATAAGTATTACCAAAGAACAATCAATAGTTTGTAAAGACTGGTTTCTTCAACATTGTATAGTTAGAGAACTCTCCCTGTATAGACTAATCAGGCTGTCTAAAGGCGATGTGCTTCTTAGAACTTCATAGTGCTCAACTCAGACATTTACCAAATATTTTCTGTAGCTGATATTGTTGGCCTTCTATAATTATAACTACAAAAAAGTAAATAGGTTTCCCTCAGTGCAGTCCACAGAGATTGATTCATTCAGAAACTTTAATATTTGAAACTCTAAATAAATTTACAATTATCTTAAAAGCAGAGAGATGGAAGTAGGTAGCACTCTGTCATTCATTACTTACTTGAAACCTATAGGAACAAAGCATGCATTTTGTATGTATGCATATTCAACACCTATTTATTCAGAATATTAAGGGTATATAAAATTCAAAATGAAGGTATTTTCTGGCTAATGATGTCATACGTGTCATCCATATGTCATTAATTTCAAGAAATCAGAAACAATACAATGTACTTTGTGTAAAAATATACTTCAAATTTATAAGTATAATGTATGTAGACTGATGAATCAGGAGCCATTTTAAATTCTTTTCACAACCCTTATTATTAATATAAATAATCTATCTAACCTTTGTCAATGAAAGATAGTATGGGAAAGAAAAATCTGGCTAAAGGTGATATATGACTATTTAAAAAAACACAGAAACTGTAGTTAACCAAATATCATTGAGTTCTACTTAGTTGTCAACGATACGACTGATTATTTAAGAACTGAGTTTCAGTACAACAGGAGTTACTTACTAATGAGATTATTGTTTTAAAGGTTCATGTCTCTTTATATTTACATAAATGGTAGTTATCCAGTAATCAGAGACTCTCTTTGACACGCTTTGGTTCTGTGTCCCCATACAAATCTCACCTTGAATTGCAATCCCCATAATCCCTATGTGTCAAGGGCGGGACCAGGTGAAGGTAATTGAATCATGGGGGTGGTTTCCCACATGCTGTTCTCATGATAATGAGTGAGTCTCACGAGATCTAATGATTTTATAAGCATCTGGCATTTCTTCTGCTTGCACTTCGCCTTCTTGCTGCCTTGTGAAAAGTTGCCTTGCTTCCCCTTCCCCTTCTGCCATTTTTGTAGACCTCCTGAGGCCTCCCAAGCCATGCTGAACTGTGAGTCAATTAAACTTCTTTCTTTTATAAATTAGACAGTCTCAGGTATGTCTTTATAAAGCAGTGTGAGAATGGACTAATAAAGTAAATTGGTACCAATGGGGTCAAGTGCTGCCATAAAGATACCCCAAAATGTGGAAGTGACTTTGGAAATGGGTAACAGGCAGAGGTTGGAACTGTTAGGGTGGCTCAGAAGAAGGTTGGAAAATGTTGGAAAGTTTGAAACTTCCTACAGACTTACTGAATGGCTTTGACCAAAATGCTGATAGTGATATGGACAATGAAGTCCAGACTGAGGTGGTCTCAGATGGAGATGAGCAACTTGTTGGGAACTGGAGTAAAGGTCACTCATTCTATGCTTTAGAAGAGAGATTGGTGGCATTTTGCCCCTGCCCTAGAGATCTATGTAACTTTGAACTTGAGAGAGATGATTTAGGGTATCTGGCAGAGGAAAGTTTTAAGTGGCAAAGTGTTTAAGAGGGAGCAGAGCATAAAAGTATGGAAAATGTACAGCATGATGATGGGATAGAAAAGAAAAACCCATTTTCTGGTGAGAAATTCAAGGCAGCTACATCAATTTGCATAAGTAACCATGAGCTAAATGTTAATCAGGAAGACAATGAAGAAAATTTCTCTAGGGAATTCAGAGACCTCCACAGTACCCCCTCCCATCACAGGCCTGGGGGTCTAGGAGAGAAAAATGATTTCCTGAGTTCATCCCAAGGGCTGCCTGCTGTGTGCAGCCTCAGGACATGATGCCCTGCATTCCAGCTGCTTTATCTCTAGCTGTGGCTAAAAGGGGCCAAGCTAGAGCTCAGGCCATTGCTTCAGAGGGGACAAGCCCCAAACCTTGGCAACTTCCACATGGTGTTGAGACTGTGGGTACCCAGAAGTAGAGAATTAAGATTTGGGAATCTTTGCTTAGTTTTCAGAAGATGTGTGGAAGCACCTGGATGTCCAGGCAGAAGTTTGCTGCAGGGTCAGAGCCTTCATGGAGAACCTCTGCTAGGGCAGTGCAGAAGCAAAATGTGGCATGTGAGCTGCCACACAGATTCCCCCAGTGGAGCTGTGAGAAGAGGGCCACCATCTTCCAGATCCCAGAATGGTAGATCCACTGACAGCTTCCACTGTGTGCCTGGAAAAGCCACAGACACTCAATGCCAGCCTGTGAAAACAACTGGGAGGGAAGATTTAGCCTGCAAAGCCACAGAGGTGGAGGTGCCCAAGGCTGTGGGAGCCCACCTCTTGCATCAGTGTGACCTGGATGTGAGGCATGGAGTCAAAGGAGATCGTTTTGGAACTTTAAGGTTTAATGACTGCCCTATTGGATTTTGGACTTGCATGGGGCTTGTAGCCCTTTGTTTTGGCCAATTTCTCCCATTTAGAGTGGTTGTATATATCCAATGCTGGTAGCCCCATTGTATATAGGAAGTAACTAAATTGCTTTTGATTTTACAGGTTCACAGGTGAAAGAGACTTACCTTGTTTCAGATGAGACTTTGGATTGGACTTTTGGGTTAATGCTGGAATAAGTTAAGACTTTGGGGTATTGTTGGGAAGGCATGAATGTGTTTTGAAATGTGAGGACATGAGATTTGGGATGAGCCAGGGGCAGGATGATATAGTTTGGCTGTGTGTCCCCTCCCAATCTGTCCTTTAATTGTAATCCTTATAATACCCACATTTCAAGGGTGGGACCAGGAGGAGGTAAATGAATCATGGGAGTGGATTCTTGCATGCTCTTCTCTCAATAATGAGTGAGTCTCATGAGATTTCATGGATTTATAAGTTTCTGGTATTTCCCCTGCTTGAATTTCTCCTTCTTGCTGCCTTGTGAAGAAAGTGCTTTGCTTCCCCTTTGCCTTCTGCCATGACTGTAAATTTCTTGAGGCCTCCCCAGCCATGCTGAACTGTGAGTGAATTAAACCTTTTTCCTTTATAAATTACCCAGTCTCTGGTATGTCTTTATTAGCAGCAAGAGAACAAATTAATACGCTCCTACTATTCAGAAATCCCTTCCTCTATTGTTATACCTCATAAGCCATTCTGGGAGATCAATATTTAAACTGAAATTTGTTAATAACACTAAAAACCAAAATCAGATACTTCATTACTAATTAGAGATTTGATTAGACATAGCAAGTAAAAAGTACAATGGCATAAATCTGCTTAGTGTCCTAAAATTTGAGCTCACTGAGAAGCAACAGTCTCAGTATTAAAGTGATTGAAAATTTATTACTCTCTTTTTCTTTTTCTAGAGACAGGGTCTCATTCTGTTTCCCAGGATGGAGTGCAGTGGCATGATCACAGCTCACTGCAGCCTCGAACTCCTGGGCTCAAGATATCCTCCCACCTCGGCCTCCTGTGTAGTTGAGACTAGAGGTGAATAATATCTTGACCAATTGATTTTTAAGTTATTTTCGTAGAGACAGGGTCTTGCCATCTTGTCCAGGCTGGTCTTGAACTTCTGGGCTCAAGCAATCCTCCCACCATGGCCTCATAAAGTGCTAGGATTAAAGGTTTATTTCTTTTGAGTTGGTTTGCAATACACTTTAAGTGGTAATCTATTAGTTCTTAAGATACAAGGCAAATAAAAGGAGGCAAAATGTTTAAAGACATGAAAAATACACTAAATGCTTTTGTTGTTCAAGCACAATGCCCTTAATATATCTTATAAGTATTAGTCAACTTGTACTGTAAGTTTTAATATGCAGCCCAAAATTTCAGACTGATGAGCTCACATTTCACAACGATATTCCAGTTTTGGAATTACAAGATAATACAGACTTAAGAAGTAAATTATTTAGAGATGATTGATCAAGCATTGTCTTAGTGTGATACTAACATAAGGTTAGACATATAGACCAATCAAAAAGAATTTCGATTTCAGAAATAAACCAATATATCAATGGTCAGTTGATGTTTGACAAATGTACCAAAATCCTAGTGATTTTGGTACATTTAATCAAATAGGAGAATGAATAATCTCTTTAACAAATGTTACTGAAACAGTAAGATATGCACAAGCAAAATAAGACACTTGAATCCATACCTCACACCATGTAAAAAAAAATAAGACACTTGAATCCATACCTCACCCCATGTAAAATGGGTCTAAGACCAAAATATAAGAAATAAAAGTATAAAAACATATGGGTAAATTTTCATTACATTAGATATGTCTATGGATTCTTAGCAGTAACAAGAGGAAGAGCAACAAAAGAAAAAAAGTAGATAAATTGAACTTCATCAGAATTTAAAATCTTTGTACATCAAAGAACATTATCAAGAAAGTGAAAGGCTATCTTTAAAATAGGAGAAAATATTTGCAAACCATGTATCTGCTAAGAGGCCAGTATCTTGTTTATGTAAAAACTCTTATTCAACAACAAAAACATAAGAAACAGTTAAAATGAGAAGTGGCCTTGAATATACATTTATATAAGAAAGATATTCAATGTGACTAATGAGCACATGAAGAGATGCTCAATAGCATTCATCATTGGGGCAATATAACTCAAAACCGTATTGAGGTACCACTTCAACCAACTAGAAAAACTATTATTTATTTTTAATGAAAAACAATTGTTGGTGAGGATGTGAAAAAACAGAACCCTTGTACATCACTGATAGAAATGTAAAATGATTCAGCTATTATGAAAAACAGTTTAGCAGTTTCTCAAAAAGTTAAACAGGATTATCCCTTGACTCAATAATTTCAATTCTTAGGAATATATCTAAAATAATTGAAAAGAGGTACTCAAACAAATACACATATACACATGTTCATTGCAGCATTATTCACAAGGGCCAAAATATGGATGCCACCGAAAAGTTCAGTGAATAAAAAGATAAACCAACCATGGAGTATAAAGTCAATGAAGTGTTATTTAACCATGAAAATCAATTAAATATTGATACATGCTCCAATATAAATGAACCTCAAATATATGTTAAATAAAAAGGTAAAACATAAAGTATCACATATTGTATTATTAAATTTATAGAAAACATCTAGAATAGGTGAACGTATAAAGACAGAAAGCAGATTGTGATACTCAGGGACTTGGTGATGGCAGTGACAAAATGGTGAATAACTGCTTAATGGGCATGAGGTTTCCTTTTGAGATGATGGAAATATGATAGAAATAGAGGATGGAACTAGAGATGCAGTTGTGCTGTAAATGTACTAAATGCTCCTGAATTTTTTACTTTAGAATGGTTAATTTTAGGTTTCATAAATTTAATCCCAATAAAATATCTTAAAAGATACAAGGTGATCATTCTTCGAAATATTTAGATTAATGCTCTAAACAAACTAGCAATGAAAGACATTTGTCATTTGTATTAGTCAGGGTTCTCTACAAGGACAGAACTAATGGAGTAGATGTGTGTGTGTGTGTGTGTGTGTGTATATATATATATATATATACATGTTTATTAAGTATTAAGTATTAACTCACACGATCACAAGTTCCCACAATAGGCTGTCTGCAGGCTGAGGAGCAAGGAGAGCCAGTCCAAATTCCAAAACTGAAGAACTTGGAGTCCAGTGTTCAAGGGCAGGAAGCATCCAGCATGGGAGAAAGATGTACTGGGCAGCTAGATGTGTTTCTCTTTTCACATTTTTCTGCCTGCTTATATTCTAGCTGCACTGGCAGCTGATTAGACTGCGCTCACCCAGGTTAAGGGTGGGTCTGCCTTTCCCAGTCCACTGACTCAAATGTTAATCTCCTTTGGCATCACCGTCACAGATACACCCAGGATCAATACTTTGTATCCTTCAATCCAATAAAGTTGACACTCAGTATTAACTATCACAACATTCTAACACATCTTTCAGTTTTTGAAAAATTGTTTAGACAAAACCCATTAGACTAATTAGTTTTAATGATTTAACCAAAAGATAATTGGCTGACACTACACTTTGGTAATAGAGGAATGAACCTCCTAGTCAAGCTTTCACTGAAACAGAGAGATACATACATATATACACACATACATACATACATACATACATATTGCACCAAAGTTTTCAATATATTTCTCATGGTAGTAATAGTTTGGTTCTATTTTAAGAAGAGTACTAATCACAAAAACAAACAAATGTTGGGTCTCCAAAAATGATAACCCAAAGTATTATACTTTGACATGCTAAATTAAAGAAGCAGCTTTAAGGTCACCCTGACCTTCCTACTACACCCTCTGACCTCATCCTCTGTCTCTCCCAAAAAGCACAGAATGAGGCTGTTTTGTGAAGTTACCTCCTCTACACAGAAATGGAAGACTCTGAAAGATGAACACAGTTTGCTTTGATATTTTTTACTAAAATTGTATTAACTGGAGAAGATTAAAATTCCTATCAGTCAGAGCCTGAATGAATTTTATTTCACTCTTATCTGTTCTCAGGTCCCATTAAATTTCCAAAGAGAAGTGTTTACTAACCATTGTCTAAACATTAGGTCCATTCATTCTCCCATAAAAATCATTTACTCCTTCACCTCATCTCCCCTCCCCTATGAAGAAGGGTATATAAGCCTCTGTACCCTATTGGGTTATTGGGTAATCATGCTCCTGTGTTCCCCTCATGCTATGCACAATAAACACATCTGTATGCCTTTTCTCCTATTAATCTGTCTATCGTCAGTTCATTCTCAATGAACCTTCAGAGGGCAGAAGGAAAGCTTTCCCTTGGCTTCTACATAAACAAACCTTAAAGTAAGAAATTGATTTTTTTCCCCTGGAATCAAAGAGAAAACCAAAACTTCAGTTAAATAATAGTTAAGAAAAAGAAATAATTTTATTTTATAATTTATATATGTTTTAAATATATTTGAAATATAATATACTTTATATATTAATAAGCATTTATGTTTTGAGCTAATATAATTTATTTTTATTATCTTATTATTATTTTTATTTTTTAACTAGAAATGTTACATTTAAAACTCATCATAAGCCAGTAAGTGAAAATTGTGAAGATTACAAGGGAATATATATAACCTGGCATTTATTTGTGGACAAATAAATGGCAATTGGGTTTTTAGTATCAACACCACTAGTTAACATCAATAAATGCTCATTGGATATTTGAGGTATCTCCTTGTTATCCAAATGACTATATTGTGCAGACTGTTATGTGTGTGGTCAAACTGAAAGAAAAGAATAAGTTTGTCCAGTAAAACTGTATAAATTAGAAAAAACAAAAGAACATCAACAATGTAAAGAATGGACAGAGGAGAATAAGGAACCTGGGAAGCTCACTGAGAAGGAAGAGCTAGAGTTGAAGAAAACCACCAACATAGTTCTTCCTGCCATGGCAGCCACAAATCATACATCATGAAGAGTCCACTATGTCACTTGAAGTTAAATACTATAATTAAATATGTCTACTTATTTGTCAATCAGGAGGACATTGGTGACTCTTAACAGTGGCATTTCAGCAGTTTACTAGGGGGAGAGGCTAGGGTGCAGTGGATTAAGGATAAAGGACCCCCAAAAGAGGTCCTTTCATTCTGGTTATAATTGGTCTTCAGGGTGTCTTTCTTTCCAAGTTTTTAGCAAGATTAAGCCTCCTGGTTGAATAGGAGGGTTTATTCTTTCCCTTGTGGCAGGGGGCAATATTTTGTTTCCCTATGTTTGGAGGGCCTTTTGATCCTGGCCCAGGTTGATAATATGGCTGAGCATTCTATGTGTCTCTTCATCAAATAGGAGGTCTAAAGTTAAAAAGACCCTCCCATATGTCATCTCGAACTAAGTTTTAGAGTTCCCTTTGAGGCTATCCTTACCTATAAGTGGGCTATGAGTAGTAGAGAAACCCAGGCCTATGGGTTCTCCTGATAGAGGAGTTTTTGAGTTTTGTTTTGAGTGTTCTTTTGGGTGTTGTTGAGTACCCCCACTGCTGTTAAACTTCATGGAATAACATGTTGAGTAGGCCGATCCAGGATTAAAACTGTTTCATATGAGTCGCAGGCACAGAAGGAGGACACAAACAACCTACATCTGTGAGCCTTTGAATGACCTCTGCTACCTGTTTAAAAGAATCAACACTCCAATCAAAGTCGTAATGTGATGCTGTGGGTGGGAATAAGAGCTTTAATTTTTTTCTTCTCTTTAATGTCCTTCTAAAAACATGATTAGTTTTTTTCCACCTTACCTGAGGATTGAGGTCTCCAGGAGGAGTAAAGGTGACAAAGAATGCTGAAGGCTGAGGAAACCTGCTGGGTTACTTTAACTGCAAATGAGGGTCTATTTTCACTCTGCAGAGTTTTAGGTAATCCAAACCTTGGGATGATTTATTTAAGTAAACATGTGGACACTTCTAATAGCTTTTCTGTCCTTGTGAGGAAAATCTCTATTCACTTGGTGAAAGTGTCAATGAATACTAGCAAACATTCTCATCCCCTGTAGGGTGGCATCTGTATAAAATCTATTTGCCAGTCTTCCCTAGGATATGTTCCTTTATGTTGTACAGGTTTGAGTAGGGGAGGGGGGATGCGGTGTCTTCGGGGTCATTACAGGCAAAAAATTCACAAACCCTGGTGACACTCTTTGCAGTGTAGAATAGATTCCTTCCTAAAAAAATTTGAGAAAATAATTTCAATAGGGAATTCCATTCCAAATGTAAGGAATCATGGAGATACTTAACTATTTTCCATTGCTTAGCCTCAAGGAGGGTTTGTTGGGTCTTCATAACCTTCCTGAGGGATCCTTTTGTGAGACTTTCTACCCATTTAATTTCCTCAGGGGTATAGTATGGTGTTACTGACCTGGACGGAGTACCTGGCATTAATGAAGTGGACTGTATTACTGGTATTGTTTTAGCTGTGGCCTTAGTTGCTCTGTCTACCAGGGCATTTCCTTTGATAATAGAGGTCTCCCTTTTGGTGTTCCCGGCAGTGAATAACCGCTGCCTCCTTTTGGAGCTGGACAGCATCTAAAAGTTCCAAGATCTCAGAATGATGTTGTATAGGGAATCCCTTACCCATTAGTAGTCCCCTTTCTTTCTGTACAGCCACATGAGCATGGTGCACTAGAAACCCATATTTGGAATAGGTAAATATATTGACTCTTATTTTTTTCCTAATTGGCAATCCCTAAAGAAAGCTTTTGCCTCAATGACTTTTCGTTGGCTAACTACTGAATAAGCTTCCTTTCTTACTCTCTCATGCATAAAACTACTACCATCTGTAAACCACTCAATGCTGGGAATAGACAGGGGCTCCTCTGAAGTCATCTTCTAGAGTAGGTCTGTTCTATGGTTTCCCCACAGGAGTGAATAAGTTGGGGATCTGTATCCTGGGAAGTGAAGTCTGGCAACAGGGTAGTGTGGTTTAAAGCTCGACATACTTTAAGGGTAACATCTGTGGTATAAGCAGAAGGGCCTTACATTTAAGTGCATGACTTCCTGTTAGCCATTGGTGTCCTACTGCTTCTAGGACCCTCTGTATTTGGTGTTGGGATTGGAGGTAGGTGGTTGGGTCATGACATATAATTGTTGTCCCTAGGTGAACTTACTGGCTTCCATCAATAGAGCAGTAGTGGCCACAGCTCACAAACATCCTTGCCACCTAGCTGCCACTTGCTGTAGCTGTTTAGAAAAGTAAGCCACTGGTCTAGAGCTATTCCTGAGCATTCGAGTTGGGACATCCAAAGCCATCCCTTGTTTTTCAGCCACACAGAGAGTGAAAGGCTTTTCTAAGTTAGAGAGTCCCAAATCAAAAGCTGTTCCTAGTTTGTATTTAAGGGTTAAGCATGCATAATGGCAGGTTCCACTCCAATTCAAAGGCTCATAATCACCCCTTTTAGAGATTCATAGAGTAGCTTTGCTATAAGCTCAAATCCGGGAATCCAGATCCAGCAGAATCTAGCCATTCCCAAAAAGGCTCCTAACTGTCTCTTAGCCTGAGGAGGCTGCAATTCCATAGTGCTTTCTTTTTGGGTTTTAAAATAACATGGACTTGGGGCAGATTCACAGCTCTATTGGGAACTTTCATGTCCCAAACACAAAGATCTACTTGAGATGCAATATGTGGTGGAAGGGAAGTCTTCTTATCTGTGTTAAGGCAAGCACACAGAGCTAGGAGAAGCATCACTTCCTGGACTGTTGCCTTCTCATGAGGCACCCCAAAACTGAATTGTAGCCCCTAATGGGGTAGAGGGATAGGGCACTCAGGCATGAGTAAAAACCTGTGGGAAAATATATGATCCCCCATGGTGCAAACAAGGGGGTTGGTGAACTTTCTAACTTTTGGCTGGCCATCAATTCCTCTTACTGTACAAGACTGGGAAGACAGTGGCCCTGAGAAATATGTTACAACTGAGTACGATTCTCCTGTGTCCAATACATACGATTGGACTGAGTACGATTCTCCTGTGTCCAATACGTACGATTGGACTGAGTACGATTCTCCTGTGTCCAATACGTATTCTTGCCTGCTACATCAAGGGTTAATGAAGGCTCCTCTATGGAGATGGTAAGGTGTCCACTGGGAGCTGTAGAGGACCTCAGGCCCCGTCAAACCTCTGCTTTCTTGGCCACTATGGGTCTGGGTATCTCAGGATCCCTTGTAAGCCTGGGGCAGTTCTCTTCCACTGGCCTTCTTGCTTACATAAGGCACACTAATTTTGGCCTCAAGGCCAGCGAGTGGGGGGCTCTCATCTGAGTGTCCTAGGTGCTGATCTCACTCATTCCTTGAGATAAATAACTCTGAGGCAGCAGGGGGCCTAAAGCAGCCTCTAACAATTGTACTTTTTGGCCAATTCTTTGGATTTTTACCTCTTTTTCTGCCCTGTCCCCATTATTATAAACCCCAAAGGCAATGTGTAAGAGTTAGCTCATGGAGGTTTATGGTCCCAATGCTACCTTTTGTAGATTCCTCCTAATGTCAGAGGCAGGCCGAATAATAGAATGCACACCCAGAAGAGCTCATGCTTCTGAAAAGTCTGGGGCTATGTTAGTATATTTCCTGAGTGCCTCAACCAAGTGGCCCTGAAATAGAGTGGGATTTTCATCTTTCTCCTATTTCTCTTACCTTATTATAGTTAACTGGCTTCACCACACACTTTTCCATATCATCTATTAAACAAGTTAGTATATGATATCTGCATTTAAGATTTTGTGATCCTCTCTGGAAATCCTGTCAAGGGTCTAGATCTAGAACTGCACCTCCTGCCACACAATAAATGTCATGGCCTGGGTTATGCATAGCCACTCCATCTGCATGTTGATGATCAGTACTTAGAATTCTTTGTTTTTCCTCTATGGTGCAAGTGGATAATAATATTTGCATGTCATGCTAAGTCAAGTTAAAGATATGGTGAACTTGTCAAACACTTTTACAAACTTCCCTGGATCCTCCAAAAACTGATCCAATTTTTCCTGTCATAAAGCCAGATCAGACATGGAAAAAGGCACCTATACTCATTGTTCCTCCATCTTTGCCAGCTATCTTCTGGAATGGACACAAGTTCAATTTGGGGGGCTGATATGGGGACCCAGTCCTGGTGGACTCATTGGGCTTACCTCTCAGGCAGTAGGGGATATAAGCCAGGGTTTGTTGGATAAGAGGAAGGGGTGTCTGATGACCTTGGGTGGAATCCTGTGCTGGAGGACTGGTGGAGCACCCCTCAGAACTAGGGGACTGAGGAGGTTCTGAATGAGGGGGAAGCATAGGCCTCCTAGGGGGAGCAGCTAGGAAGGGGTCATCTAGGATGTCCGGTAAAGCTTCTGGGTGCCTGGAAGTATCACGAGCCAGACACATTCTACAGCTAGCCTTTAGGTTAGGACCTTGGTAGAGGGCCACAAAATCCTGCACATAAGAAACTTCAGATTTTCCTTAATTTTTACAAAGCCAATGTAAGTGTACAATATCATTATAACATAAAGAACTATACCTAGGTCAATCTGTTGGCTTACCAATTTGTATTGCATCCAAATATTATTACAGTAGTAAATGAGTTTTCTTTCTTTTCAATTTGTCCAATAATTGGAATTTGCTCCATTTGTCTAAAGAACACCCCAGTGGCAAGACTTTTGGGATGCTTGCTGTTGTCCGCATGTCTAGTAAAGATCTCTACAGTGAGTTACGGTTAGCCTAAGTGTAGCAAATACTTAGTTACCTTTCCCTTCTAATTTCCCACTTTCTAAAAAACATACATAGCAAGGTGTTACTAAAGTAGATTACCAGCTACAAAAGGGCAGTTGCATGTTGAGTCTAAATTCCACAGAATGAGGGTTGGGCAGAGAGAGGCTAAACAAATAGTGACAGTGGAAAGGAGGAAGGGAAGGGAGTTAATAGTGCTCCCCAAGGGAAGACCTCAGGGGCTCTGACCTGTTGGAGAACCTACTCAGTATCAGAGACACCAAAAAAAGAAAAAAAAATCAGGTCTCCACTTGTCTACCGCTGTATATGGCTATCAATCTGGCCAGGAGCCTGGGAAGTCCCAGTTCCTTTGACCAAGAGGGACTTGAGCAAGGCAGTTGTGAGACAACACACAGAAAGGGGCTTGCAACTGGCTATTAGAAAAATAATATATCTAACTTCAAGGCATCAAAAGGCAAGACTGATACTTCCCTAAGGGGGAAGGTATATAACTCACAATCCAAGAGAGAATTTCAATGCTGAATACCTCAGAGCATCCACCGGTGGTTAAAACCAATGCTGAAAACCCAGAGTGCCTGAGTTTCAGCCAGTGAAGTTTCCCACATCAAATGCGAAGACCCCTGGGACACCCAAGGGGGTGGCTGACGGTGAACCCAAGACCAAGTTGCGGTCACCAAACAATATGACTGTAACATCCCAGAGCCAACAAAATGGGGGACCTCTCGAAACCAAGTGTCCTGCCTTAAACAATTGCCAAAACACAGGTAACAGAAAGTTAAAAGCAAACATAAGACTGCAAACAAAACATACATTTTAAAACTGAAAATAAAATGACTGATGGAACAGTAAAATGGAGTCAGAGGAGAAAGGAAAAGGGGAAGGGGTGATGAGGACATGCTTTGGAGCACTCAAACCATGGGGGCTTCAAACTGATCACCTGGCCAAAGGCTTTTATTTTATTCCTTAGTTCTCCTGATACTATGGGGGTGAGGGCAGAGGGGACACTCACCTATCCACCAGAGCCAAATGGTGCTGACAATATTCCACATGGAAACCTGCATGGTGATCTCTCCAGGATCCCTCAGCTTGGGTGGGATTCGCTGCCATGGTGAGAGATGCCAGCATGGAGACTGTAACCCACCAGTCTGCCAGTTGGAGCAGCGTGTTTCACACAAGGCAGTGGCACTATGGCTGCTGATGGGCTCAGCTGCAGTGGTGAGAGAGGCTGGCACAGGGGCTGGTTATCCACCCACCTGCTGATCAGAACTGCAAGTCTCACACGAGACAGTGACACTATGGCTGCTTGCCTGTCTGCTCAATTCCCCTGTTGGCCAAGGAAAACGATGGCTCTGAAAAGAGCCTTTGGTTGGTGTTTTAGCTTTTAGGTATTAACAGCTCTGCTTCACCACCTCTCATCGTCTCCCAGCTTGTCGTGCTGCAGATCGCTTTTTCTTGCCGTCTTGCTTACTGCCATTCTGCCAACTTCGATACCACTGACTGCCAACCAGCCATTTACCAATGCCACCTGCTGATTGCCAACTGCCGACCCTCGGATCACTGACTGCTGCTTCTCTCACTGTGGTTTTGCTAACTGCCACTTCTCTTGCTGTTTCTCCTGCCACCATCTTCTCTCTTTGCCCCTGGCCAGGCACCACACTGATGCAGGGCCAACAAGCCCCAAAGTGGGGCTTATCCTGCAAGAGTTCTGGGCTTGCCCGGGAAAGAAGACAAGGGTGAGGTGGTCATAGGGTAGGAAAAAAATGGCTTTATTAAAGTGGCAGTATTACAGCTCCTGAGGTGTTATAGCTCTGTGACTGCGCCTGAAGAGCAAGGCTACCCCACAGGTAGCATGCTGAGTGTAGCAGCTCAGGGCAGTTTTGCAGTCATATTTATACCTGCTTTTAATTACATGTAGATTAAGGGGTGATTTACACAGAAACTTCTAGGTAAGATGTAGTCACTTTTGGGTAATCAGCTCATTGCCATGGAAAGAGACTGTAACAGCCCCCAACCCAGTGTTGCCATGGCAACGGTAAACTGACATGACATACTGGTGGGGGGTGACTTATGGAGAGTTGCTTCCTCCCTATCCCTTTTTTAGCTAGTCCTCAATTTGGTCTGGTGTCCGAGCCCTGCCTCCAGAGCCGAGTCCCACTTCCTACCTCATAAGTATTTATTGTATAATGTGTCATATCCAAAATGCCAAATTCACCAGATCAAACGTATTATGTCTATTATGTCCCTACAAAAGCAGCAACACTAAGTTCAAACTTTTTTTTTCCATAAAATGTTAGGAATTCCTAAGTTTGGAAAGTGTTAATATAAATATCAACTGTGTCTTCATAAAACCCCCTGAATATGATATAAGCATAGGATAAATTGTTAACGGTTTAGTTGGTAGGATAGTGTTTAGTAGCTAGACAGGTAAGCCAATCAAAACTTGGGTTTTATTCTTTTAATTAGAACTGATTATCTTTGTAGGCTTGGATTAGTTAGAAAATATTTCTATTTCTCATCTTTTCAACTACAGTACAATGTGGATTTGAATATAATAATAGTAATCATCTTTATTTGTTTACTGAATGCATGCCACCAACTTGGATCACTGACTCAAGAACCAAGTGACGAAGTCCATTTTGTTACTTTCTTACAGCCTTGAAAATATCTTTCTTTGAGCATTTAATAAAACATGTATAGAATGCTCACATTATGTTACCTTCAGCGCCTCGTGAGAGGCCAACAGGGTCACTGGGTAGACTCAGTGATTTCTCTTAGTCCCCTGTTCCCACCTGCTGTATCTTCTGGTTTCTCTTTTTAACCTTTGGCCAGTTGAAGAGGAGATGTTTATCTCTTGAATAATATCAGGCCCAATTATACTAGGCGTTGGAATAGGAAAAAAAAAGTATGATATCTACACACAATCCAAAAGCCCACACAAAATCTTTTACCAAAGTTATTGATAAGCAAACAGAGAGAGAGAAAGAGAGAGAGAGAGAGAAAGAGAGTTTCAAATTCTCCATACTGTGTTAACCCTTGACCAATATAAAGGACATTTCTGGGCAAAAAAAAAAAAAAAAGCCTAGCCTCACAGCTGTGATTCTTATCACCTACTTAAAAAAATAAAGTCGACAGAACATTTTGTCTATTGAAACTTAAATGTTTTGTTCAATCAGCACCCCAAAATAAATAAATAAATACATAATAATCATGTTAAAAGAGAAAGCTGAGCTGTTTTGGTAGCTATTTTACTATGGAATACTAGATAAATGGGAGACAGAATTTTAATTAAACTCTCCCTCGCCTCATCAGATTAACAGTGTTTAAAGCCAGTTTATTTATTAGAAAGGTCTGTCCTAGCTTTTCTGGAATAATCTCAATCATTTTCATTAGTGAAATCTTTAATCTGTTCTTTATTACAAATGGAAGGGGAGAGATTCATATCTACTGAATCAGAGATATAATCTTGGGTTTCAAGCTGTTTGGTGAATTATTTAAGCACAAGCATATTAGCAAATTTAAAGACCTAGAGTCCTAGAACAATAATATATCTATTCTGACTTCATTTGTATAGCATTTTGTTTATTATTCTGTGTAATATTACAGCATCTAGAGGGATCATAGGCATGGATATGTGTCTGTGTGTGTACATATGGCTGTGGGTGCATTTTGTGGTGCTGTGTTTGCCAAGTCTGTACATTTACATAAATTTAATAAATCAGAAATTAAGGATTCCCTTTCCAGAGCTAACATAATTTGAGAAATGCAGGAATATTTTTGTTTTTTTAACATGTAGCTAACACATCATTGAGCTTTTTATTTAATTTTCACCCTGAGGAAATTATCTAGTCCAACATTTATAAATGTTTCTTATAAAATCCTAAATCATAATTCACCACAGAGTACCCCTTACATTGCTCCCTTTATAATACACACTTATTCAAATGTTTATGCAGTTTACTGAAACCAATTATTGTATCAGATAGCACAGCTAAAGGCAGAGAATTTTTCCTCAGAAGAATCAAATATAACAGACACTGGATTAAACATGGAATCAATGATCTTATATTTGAGTCTCTTTCATTGCTTGTTTTGCTTTTCTTTCACATGATTTGGGGAAGCTATTTACCTTCTTTATGTATGAGATTCATCATTTTTAAATGGATACAAAAGATCTACTTTGTTTACAGGAGTGTTGCCAGATTGAAAAAAACAACTGTAATATAAAGCGCCCTAAAACCATTAAAAATACTGCGTTGTAATGAATATCCTTGAGGGATTGTTCATGTTATTATTGGATGTGATTTTAAACAGCATATATGTTAACAAATATCTGACCAGAAAAATTATTTTTCAGTTTGTAAAAGATGCCTGAGCCATATAAAATAAGAAGATAGTATGTTATAAAATGTTTATATTCCTTATCATATACATCAATTTATTAATATTAGCTTGGCTGTACTTATTTAAAAAATGAAGGAATTGTTAAAACACAGATCTCTACAAGATACTGAGACATATGTATTTGTTAAGTGAATCTGATTTTTCACGAGTACCTAAAAGGGTCAAAAAATAGAATTCTAGTTTTCCTTCTGTTCTACAACACTCTTTCAAATGTGTTTTCTCTTTTACTCTCCTGTGTCACCCTTTTTGTCCTTCCAGGTGCTAGCTGTGCAGCTTTGAGCAAATTAATTCCTGTTTTTGTGTTTCTTCATGTATGAAGTACGGTACTAATTTTACTTCATAGGTTGGTTTTCAGCAATATGTGAATACTGGAAAGCATTTAAAGTAGCATCTGGCAGCAAAGTGTTTAAGAACTTTAGGATAAATATTTGGAAATCAACCATGATATATTGCATTTAGTATGTTTTTAGCACCATTATTTTCAATTACATAAAGGAACACACTTTGCTTCTGAGATATATAAGAAACTTTGTTCCAAAAATGTGTATGTGTGTGTTACTCTAAAAACATGTTTCACTCTGTTTCCTTAGGCTGTCGTTATTTTTTAAATAGCCTACTACGTATGCTGCTCATTTGCCAATAATACGTTATTCTATGTTATGAGCAGCATAGATACCAGATACCATATAGGAGATGAAGTATCCAAGTTCTAATCTATATTTCTACTAGTTCTGAGTGTGATGTCTTTAATATAGTGGATTCTGATCTTTTTTCTGTAATTAATATTTTGAATTACAATATATACAGAAATAAATTAGTGCATTTATTTTAATTACACAAAATAATACTGGGATCATAGCTTGTTCTCATTAAAAAAGATGAGATTTTTCGGCAAGGAAAATTACTAATGAGCCATTTTTCTACATCAAATAAGTTGATTAATGGGCTTACACATTTTTCTTTTCACTAAGGGCCCTTAAAGAAAAAATATATTTAACCCAAATTTCTAAATTAAAGAATATTTATTACTTAATCTGCTGAGAACCTCAAAGTCATAATTATATTCTACTTTCTTCTGGTGAATTTTTAGTGTTTCCTATTTGTATACCTTAAATTATTCAAGTCTTTTCAAACAGAAGTTATGTTATATCATATTCTTTTAGAAATAAGCAATATATAGGAGTTCATTAATATTTCTTTTTCTGTCTTTTTTTCTTTTTTAAAGTACAAACAGAATCACTGATTCTGGGTGTCCTATACTAATATGACCTGATCCATAGTTAAATCTTTAATAAAACTAAGATCATTTTTCTCACTATCAAGAGAATTTAGTTCATGGTCTGTATAGGCCAGGAACATAGTCCCTCAAAATATAATTATTGAGCAAGTTAGTGTGTAAACTTTTAGGCCACTTAATTCTCAACATATTTTACATCATGAGCTATAAGAAACACCACTGTTGTATCTGTCTTTATTTTGTGAATGTCTTGAATTTATCTGAACCAGTCCAGTATTTCAGAACAAGTTCACTTGGTTTTTTCTCTTAATTCTTTATCTGAGAAGGATATTCAGGCCCTCACGTGGAACCAGGAATTAGAAGTACACTGAGAAAATTTTACACCCGCATCAATCAGAATGATGGAGGAGCCAGGATTATACCTCCCCGAACAAGCTTATAGTTAAATATCCAAGTATGTTTAATTACTCCATCTCCATCTAAAAAGGGCAAGTCCCTCACCAAAAATAGCCTATCTCAAATGGAATCCAGATGTAGATAAAAATGCAGAATGTTGTGCTAGTGTTCTTACTTTTCTACACACAGTTCTTCTTGAGGTGATGAGGTGGTTGAGGTTGGTAACCATGTTTTCAAATTCAGCATTCTCATTATGTATAATTAATCATCATACTTAGTGATTTTTCTTATCCTCATTATCAGACAAGACAGGGAAGACAACATAGGTCCACAAATAATTAATTTCTTTTCTTGTTTTTGTTTTTTTTTTTTTTTTTTTTTTTTTTGAGACATAGTCTCTCTCTGTCACCCAGGCTGGAGTGCAGTGGCGAGATCTCAGCTCACTTCACCTCTGCCTCCCGGGTTCAAGCTATTCTCCTGCCTTAACCTCCAGAGTAGCTGGGGTTACAGGTGCCTGCCACCATGCTAGGCTAATTTTTTTTTTTTTTTTTTTTTTTTTTTTTTTTAGTATAGATGGAGTTTCACCATCTTGGCCAGGCTGGTCTTGAACTCCTGACCTCAAGTGATCCACCCTCCTCGCCCTCCCAAAGTGTTGGGATTACAAGCATGAGCCACCGCACCCAGCCTATTTCTAATGAATATAAAGCAAGTCAGTGGGAAATTTCTCAGTTTTGCAATTTCATCACAAATTTATTTTTCAAAATCCTCCTCATGCAATCTCATGTTTTGCTGTGCATATTTTCTAAAAACTAATTTCTAGTTTTCCTTCCATGTATAAGATAGCTGGATCATATTGCTTTTCCACTAACTACAATTGGTTGGATACATATTTTTAATGACAATTTAAAAAAATTGTGGGTACATAATAGGTGTATATATTTATGGGGTACATGAGATATTTTGACACAGGAATGCAATGTGAAAAAAGCACATCATGAAGAATGGAGTATCTATCCCCTCAAGCATTTATCTGTTGAATTGCACATAATCCAAATACACCCTTAAAGTTATTTTAAAATGTATAGTTCAGTTATTATTGACTATATCACCCTTTTGTGCTGGAAAGGGTCGTGGGGAACTTCAGGGAAGGTGGACATGGTTAACGAGTACAAAAAAGAAAGAATTAGGAAGAATTTATATATATTTTTCTCGTATTATCATAGTCAGGAGGTGGGTAGGTTGCTGTAACTTAGATAACCAGAATGGTTCTTTGCAAAATAACTATTGGCGTCTCTATATCTGTCCAAACTTCAGTCATATCTTCACTCAGTTGCAAGAACATTCTTAATATTCTTAAGAATAAGCATTCTATAGCCTCACCTTCTCACCATAGTGTTTCATTTACTCATTTCTCCTCATAGTCTGGCTGACCTATAGACATTTCTTAAATTTAATGACATAACTCATTTTGCTACTAAGTTTCTTTCTACAATAAAATACATTTATCCTCATAAATTCTTTACTACCTATAGTGGGTTGAATTGTGGTTCCTAAAAAGTTATGTCCACCAGGAACTGTGAATGATGCTTTATTCATAAAAACAGACTTCTTATTGCTGTAATTATGTTACTCAAGATGAGATCATCTTAGATATAAGGCCAGTCTACCCTAAATTCGCTGAAAGATATCCTTATAGGAGAAAGACACAGAGAGATCTGAGACTCAAAGTCACAGGGGAGTAGGCCAGGTGAGGATGAAAGCAAAGATTAGACCTATGAGATTGAAAGCCATGGAATGCAAGAAACCAGGAACAGCTAGAAGAGGCCAGGAAGGATTCCCTCCTGGAGCTCTTGGAGGAAGGCTGGCTCTGCCAACCCCTTGATTTCAGACTTCTGGACTTTTCCAGAACTATTAGAGAATAAATTTCTGTTGCTTTAGGCCACTAAATTTGTGATATATTTTTGCAACCCTAGGCGATTAATACACTGTCACTCATTGTGAAGATTCTTGAAAGATTGTGACTGAATATACATGTGTTAAAGATAACAAGGAAAACGATTACCAAAATTCAGACCATGATTCTTAGCAAACAACGATTTCTGAAACGATTTTTATATTAGTATATAATTATTTTATAGTTGTTAATAGTAAATCATGTGTATTTACATACTTATTCAGTAGTAAAATTTATTGGGAAATTAAAAATTGTATGAATTATGGATGGGCTAGAAAAATTCAGGAAAGTCAGGAAAGAGATAGGAAATTGGAAAAGAATAGTCAGTTACCGTTCATAATATAAAAGCTGTTCAGAATATAGTTACAAAAATCTTTACTAGGTGATTTACTCAATGATTTTGTATTGAATAACCATGTTCCTGGTCCATAGATCTTTATGACCTAAATTCTTATGATAGTCAGGTGAAGTGAGAAAGCCAATTCTAATTTTGGAAAAGAAGAATGGTTTCACAGAGCTCGTATTGGCTTATCATCATTTTATCAGTGAGTTATGCATGTGGAACAGATACACTCTTCAAAAAAGATACCCGCTTCTACAATTCAACAAAATATTTCCAATCTTATTGCAAACACATACAAACATAAATAAGCACTGCACATCTAGGCAAAAGAATAACCAACCATGCAACATTGCATTTGAACATTCTCAAGTACATTTTTATGCTTGCAGTAGGTAGCCAAATGCCTTCCGAATCAACATAATCCACTTTAGAGCCAACACAATTGGTGATTTGAGGTTTGGATTTTGTATTTATGCATACGTACCACCTACTTAATATTACAAATCATTTTGATTTATAAATTGTATACATCGTCGTAAAAATACAGTGAGAAATCGTTGCCTCCTGCCAAGTTCGGGACACAAGAAAGATATTTTACTTTATTGTCCAAACAAGTGAAAAGCTTCTATTACACACAAACACACACACACACACACTACTTGGAGTTTTAGCCACTGCCCTGTGTTTTGACTGTGAAATGTTAATCTGTTTGCTGTTGATAGAGATTACAGTAGAAAGAGCCAGGGCAGGCAGTTACAATGAGGTGCTGACACCTTGGCGTGCAGCCTGCCTGGATATTGCAAGGCTCTAAATCTGCCTGTTTGGAGATGGGACACAAAGGTAACAACTGCCAGTTAAATCAAATTGCTTAGAGTAAATTGGACAAATTTTGTTAGCCTCTTGCCTACCCTGGCTCAGAGCCACATCAGCAAGGGCAATGATGTTAAGTTTGGAATTGAACTTGTAGCTGAACAAAACTAATTCAGCAGATGCTTCCAGCAACTATGTTAGGCTGATTAAAAGCAGCTCCATGGTCAACTCAAATTGTTTTATATATTGATGTTTCATTGTCACCAAATGAGTTGTAGCTTCCTGGAGAAAAGGGAAAGATTCAAACAGTAGTGTTTCATTCATAGCGTTGAGCAGGGTGATCGGCACATGAAAACCCTCAGTTTATATCGTTTGAATGAAACTGAAATAAATCCATTCTTTATTTCAAACAAGCTCTGTTGACTTGGACTTTAATTACAAAAATTAACTAAGTACTATTATCAATATGTTTTCTTAATTTATAGCCATATAGCAATTTGATATATACCTTATCTGTTAAGCTGCCTAAATCCTTAAAACATGGTTTATGATAGAAGATTCAACTCCATTAATAATATTCTAATTTATAGATCTATTTTTATTGTTGCAGTGAGATTCCTCCTGGAACAAAAGAGAATAGCACTAAAATGAGCCTGTTCTTCTCTATTGTTAGCCTGCCACAGCTTAGACATATGTCATGGTATATGAAACAAAGCTCAACTCATTGGTCAGTTATTAATGAGAGTGGTAAATGACATGTCACGTCTTCACATACTCACTTATTTTTACAGAAATTACTAAAATATATTGATAATGCTTATCATTATTTGTATAGCAAGTTATATAAAAGAGACAACGCTAATTTATCTTGTGCATTAATCTTCACTCTCTTTTCAATCAGTCTATGTAATTAAAGTCAAAATAGAATGGATAAGAGAATGTTTATTAAAACACACACACATGAATATACAAAGGCAAAACAAAATCAACAAATCATGAAACAAAAGTACAATAACTCAAGTAATTTTTTCAAAAATATATGATCTAGAATATTTCCATTCAACATTTGGCTGAACAACAAAGAAAACTTTGTTGATCAATCTCATGTCCATGCTAACAACTGATATATAATTTTGCTTTAATTTTTGTTTTTATTTATGTTTTGTTATATTTATCAGTCGTTTTATGAATTAGTAAATCCAGTACCTAAGACCTAGTATCAAGTCATATTGCAGAAAAGAATATTGAAGAAGATACATTAGACTGAGCATCAGAAAGGTTATTCTAGACATGGAGAAAACATTCACAAAAGCATAAATAGCTCAAATAAGGTGGTTTTGTGAAAATGATGGTATCAGAAGATGTATTAGACAAGAATGCTGAGAATTTTTAACGCATAAATTGTTTCTCTCATTTGTATGCAGTGTAAGAAATCTAGATCATTCTTAGAAGAAAATTTTTGTATTTTGGGTGAAAATTTCACCAAAAATAATTTCTAAAATTACCATGTAAATGACCTAAATCCAAGGTAGGACTATCTAATCAATACCACTAAGTCTGATACTGACTTATCTTGTCACCAGGTCTGGTTTTTGTGAATGGTCTTATGTAAACAAAAGATTATGAAAGAAGTCATTGTAGAACTTTAACTTCTCAGGGTTTATCATTGGTTTGAATCCTTCCCCTTGGGAGCCAGGCATGGCTGTTTGCTATGAATAATTTCAAATGTAAAAATCCTATTTCTGAAGCAATTTTAAGGTTCTCTTCTCAAGAAAGAGTGCCAAGAGTGACTCACTTAGTGAGTGCCTTCCTTGTGTTGCCCAAACCTTTTCATTTCAGTGCTTTTCAGCTGACTTCCCACTGCAAGCATGCAACTTTTGCCTGAAGGCTTTTTCTGGGAATACAAAAAGAACCTCTGCTTAAGGAAGGGCTGGGGTAAAGAAACTCTCCAATCCCCAGAGGGAGAAGCGTGCTGCTGACTGTTTTGGTATTTAAAATATCACAGCTTCTTTTTTTTTTTCTTATTTTTTCTTCTTTTTTATTTATTTATTTATTAATTATTATTATTATTATTATTTTATTTCATTTTATTTTTTGAGATGGAGGCTTGCTCCAGCCCAGGCTGGATCTCAGCTCACTGCAACCTCCACCTCCTGGAATCACGCAATTCTCCTGCCTCAGCCTCCCAAGTAGCTGGGACTACAGGCACGCTCCACCACACCTGGATAATTTTTGTATTTTTATTAGAGATGGGGTTTCACAATGTTAGCCAGGCTGGTCTTGAACTCCTGACCTCAGGTGATCCGCCCACCTTCACCTCCCAAAGCTTGGCATTACAGGCGTGAGCCACCGTGCCCAGCCTTACAGCTTCTTGTTTCCACTTCTCTCGTGGGATAATTCTGGTGTTTGTATTTGTACCATTTCTTACTCTTTTCTCACAAGATGAAGTTTCAGTAAACCCTCTGGTAGTTAGCTTCACAGCATGCCGCCTTAGTCCATAACAAAGAGCAATAGATCGGACTGCTTATAAACAACAGAAATTTATTTCTCATAGTTGTGGAGGTTGGAAGTAAGAGATCAGGGTGGCAGCATAGTCAGGTTCTGGCGAGGGCCCTCTTCTAGTTGCAGACTGCTGTCTTCTGGTATCCTCACATGGTGGAAGGAGGGGAGGAGAGCTGTCTGGTACCCTTGTTAACAGCAGTATTCTCGATCACAAGGACTCTGCTCTTATGATCTGATCACCTCCCAAATGTCAGCCCCTCCTAATACTAGCTCACTGAGGATTAGGATTTCAACATATGAATTTGGGGAGAACACTTTCACTCTGGTGTACCTTTTATTGGCCATCTTGCCTTCTATTGTGTCACCTTTCTCCCTGTTGGCTGCTTCCTCAACCTACCAAATAAACTATCTGCACTTAAATTCTGATGTCAGAATCTGCTTTCAAGGTCATCCAAACTAAGACACTGAAGTTGTTATATAGAGGGTTTTTTTTTACAGCTATTATTAGTTATAGCATTAGATATTTTAGATATTTATTGTACACTTGTAAGGTATTGGATCTTTAATCCTAAAATATACCAATTGGGTAGACAGTATTTATACCTTTCACGAAAATAGGCAAGGCTTGAATTTCATAATTTGAAAATGGTGAAGTTGGGATTCAAAGAAAGACTGGTTAATTCTAAAATAAATATAATTAGGAATCATGCTTTAGTCCTCTTCCTATACTATATTCTCTCTAAATAATATAAATGTGTAAATATGTGTACACATATATGTACTTTTGAATGTTATTATTCAAAGAAATTCAACAACAGAAAACAGCATGCAGGAACAATATTTATTAAGTATATTTTATATAAATGAGAAAAATATAAAAACAAAAACTTATTACATTTTGTTAATTTCTCTTTTTTAGGGCTTTGGTCTTCTTGATTTGTAGTATGTAATTCTATATGCATAATACCATGTACATACCTACTTTGTTGTATTTTTATAATATTTTAGTTTTACTTAATAATACAATAAATATTCATTAATTAGCTACCCAAATTATAAGCAAGACCCACATTAGTAGTTGACCCTATAGCTCTAATTCTCCCTTACCTACCTGATAAACCCACAGCTAGAGGTAACAGTCATTGTAAATTTTGTGTCAATATTTCTCTCTCTCTCTTGCTCCATTTTAAGTGTCCTTCTTTGTAAATTATAATTGTAGAATTTTTAAAAATATTATCATTTATATGTCTTTTTTTGTGAGATGTGTATTGTGTATGATTGCATATATCTACACTCAAAAAATACTATGTTGCTAAGATATATTCATGTTGCTGCATTTACATTGTTTCATTAATTTTACTATTGTACACAAGTTATTTTTCCATATACTGCTGATGGGAATTGAGGGGATTTTGCTCTTATAAACAGTGCTTTTATGGGACTTCTTATACATGCTTTCAAGCTTACATATATGTTAAATTGTCCTGGGAACACATCCATGTGTAAAATTCCTGGATATATGAGAATATTTTTTTTTTTGATGTGGAGTCTCGCTCTGTTGCCCAGGCTGGAGTTCAGTGGCGTGATCTCACAACCTCCAGATCCTAGGTTCAAGTGATTCTGCTGCCTCAGCTTCGAGAGTAGCTGGGACTACAGGTGTGTGCCACCACGCCCAGCTAATTTTTATATTTTTAATAGAGATGGGGTTTCACTATGTTGGCCAGGCTCATCTCAAACTCCTGACCTTGTGATCTGCCTGCCTCAGCCTCCCAAAGTGCTGGGATTACAGGCATGAACCACCTCACCTAGCCATGAGTATAAATTTTTAACGGTGAAATATTCCCAAAGAAACTGTTATCAATTTAAAATATTTTCATCAAAGTATAAAACATTCAGATAATCTACATTCTTTAACACTTGATATTTTTGTGATCTTACTTTTTGTTACTTATTTTTTAATGCTGTCTCAAATTAGACTTGATGAAATGAAATATCTAGTCAATTTGAAATCTATGAATGATTGATATTATGAAAAAATATCCTATCCTTTGGAAGAATTTCTATAAAAGTTAGTTTCACTGAATGTAAGAAAGCTTGAGAGGGCTGGATATAAGATCAAACTATGACAGTTAAATTCAATTTATAGGCCAAAAATAAATGACTCAAAAACAGAATGAGAAATGTATTATCTAAAACTGCAAAATATATACAATGTGCATAGGAATAAATTTAGCAAAAGATGTGCAAGTTCTGTGCATAGCATATTCTAAAACTTTACTGAAAGATAATTTTTAAAAATCTAAACTAATGGAGAAATGTATCTCATGCCCACAGATAGGAAGACAATGTTACAAAGATAAAAACTTTTACTAAAAGTTATCTATAGAGCTAATACAGCTCCAATCAAAATACCATCAGGGTTTATGTTGCTGCTCTTTTTGTGACACTTGAAAAATTATATTAAAATATGTACGAAAAATTTAAATCACCAAGTGTAGCCAAGACATTCTGAAGGAGAAAAAAACAATAAAACGTCGTCCTAGTATATATAAAAACTCATTACAAAGATTTAGTAGTAAAGGGACATGGTGCTTGTATAGCAAAAGAGAACAATAGAATAAATTAAGAGTCCTGAAGTGGTCCCAGAAGTACCCCCAAAAATGAAGAGTGTCGAAACAAAATTTTAAAACATTAAAAAATCTATTATTTCAAACAAAGGATAAGAGATATTTTTTAAAAGACAAGAAATACAATAAGCAATCAAAAAATTAATAAATTTAACTAAATGGAAAGCAAAAAAGTTCTTAATAAAATGAAAATAAAATCTTCAAAATTCAAAGAACTCTTGGTGAAACAATGTAACCAACATAAATCTAATATAAAGAGTAGTTAAAAAAATAGCAAAGTACACATACAAATGGAAGATTCAATTAAAAAAGGGCTAAAAAGAGGAAGTGATTATCACTAATAAGCATTTAGGTATCAAGATACCTAAATATATTAGTAGTCAGAAAAATTGAACTAAAGACAACTGCTTGTTTTAATACTTAATAGGTACACATGTCAAATTTTACTTGTTTCACTTAGTTTAGTGTGTGTGCATGTGACATGTGTGTCTATGTATCTGTGTGTGAGGGGTGAACTAGTATTTTCAAGTACGTAACCTGAACTATTATATTGTGTCTAGGAATATTAAGAGTTTTAACATAGAAAAAATTGCTTAAATTGCAGCCAGTTTATAAGCACCTATTTGTTTGCACTGCAGGCAGAAACTAGGGTGACCCCCCAATGATTTTCTGCCTTTTTGTGTTCATGCCTTGTTTAACCTCCTCCTGCTTGAGTGATCAAACTAGCTTCTGGTAAAGAGAACATGGCAGGCTGGGCACGGTGGCTCATACCTGTAATCCCAGCACTTTGGGAGGCCAAGGTGGGCAGATCACGCGAGATCAGCCTGATTAATGTGGTGAAACCTTGTCTCTACTAAAAATGCAAAACGTAGCCGGGCATGGTGGTGCACACCCGTAATCCCAGCTACTCAGGAGGCAGAGGCAGGAGGATTACTTGAATCCCCAAGGTGGCAGTTGCAGTGAGCCAAGATCATGCCACTGCACTCCAGCCTGGGCGACAGAGCAAAACTCCCTCTCAAAAATAAAAAATAAAGAGAGAGAGAACATGGCAAACAAAAAGCAATGTCACTGTTATAATTAAAGTATGTTACACAGCAAAGCTGATGGGATGATGGGATGTTACCCCCTTGAATAGATTACCTTATATGGCAAGGTGAAGAGCTTGTACATACAAAAATAAGGTTTCAATCAGATAATTTTTAATTAATCAAAAAGATTATTTTTTGTGTTGGACTTCAGTTCATGAAGCGAGGGTCCTTTGAACTGTTCTCTCTCTACTATCAGAGAGATTCTCTTTGCTGATCTTGAAGGGGAAATCATTCCTGTAGGTGATAGGAGCATACTAGTTTTTGAAGACTTGGCTAGACTGAGACCACCTGCCAAGTTGGAGATCTGAATATTGTCAAATATGCAGGGTTCTGAAATGTATATTCAAAGAATATTTGCAGTATGGTACAGGAGGGGACCTAGAACCAGAAGAGGCAAATTGCCATGCTAGGAGAAAGCCGTGTGGTGGGGTGGCTATGGGTGGCCTCCAGAATAGGAGAGCAAATTTCACCAAACACTCATTAAGAAGTGGGAGTGCTCAGTCATACAGTAGCAAGGAAATTAATTATCTCACTATTCTGAATGAGCTTAGAAACATTCTCCCCCAGTGAAGACTCCAGATCAGAGTGCAGTCCAGCCTTGAGTCCCTCATCAGAGGACCAGCTAAGCTGTGCTCTAAGTCAGTGTTATTCTAAATCAATATATTTATGGTTTTTTGCTATGAATCAGTAGAAAACTAATATAGCTTTTAAGTCAGACATGAATCATGTACATTTTGGTAGCAGGACATCTAAATTGAGAACCCAAAAATATTGCATGTATTTAACAAATTATTTATGATTATTTTCTATGTGCTCATCACTGTTTTAGGCACTTGGGATACATCACAGAATATGGAACTTACATTAGATGGGTGCATAATAAAAATATAAATATGATAATTGGTAACATAGTATATTGGAAGGTAATAACTAAATGCCACTGTCTCAAGAAAATTCTAAGTGAGATAAAGAATAATAGGAATATGAAGCATATAAGCTGCAATTTTAAACATTGTGATTAGAATAAGCTCCTTTGAGTATATAATTTAAGGTGGTTGGCCAATGTATTCTAGCAGAGGTATTAGGTATGAGCAGTGATCTAAGGGAACAGTCTGTCTTCCACATCCAAGGAAAAGAAAGGTGGCCAATGGAGTTGGAACAGAATGACTGGGGAAGGGTACATGAGAGCAGGTCAGAGGGCAAGAAAGGCGTGAGAGAAAGTGAGATTCACCATGGGTTGAAGCTTCTAACCTTATAACATGGAAGCCTAAAATTGTCTTCAACTGAGGCATGGAAAATTGTGAGTACATAGATTTTTGAGGGAAGACCAGAGTTCCTTTTTGGATATTGATACGGACTGAATTGTGTACACCCAAATTCTTATGTTGAAACCTTAACCTCCATTATGACTGTATTTGAAGATAGGGCTTTTAGGAAGTATTAAGGTTAAATGAGGTCATAAGTTTGGAGAGTCGGAATCTTATAGGACTAGTGGTCTTATATGAGGAGAAAAAGAGAGAAATTTGTTCTCCCTCCATGTGCACATACTGAGGAACGGCCATGTGAGGGCACAGTGAAAAGCCAGGAAGAGAGGTCTTACCAGGAACAAAACCCTACGGGACCTTGATCCAGGACTTCCAGCCTCTAAAACTGTGAGATATACATTTCTGTTGTTTCAGCCAACCAGTGTTTTATTATGGAAGCTTGAGCAAACAAACATAAACATTTTAAGCTTTAGATGATTATTAAAAAGGCAAGAGAAGCTGTTGAATAAGCTACTATTTACATGAACCTTGGCCATCCAACAAAATTATTTCAAATAAATCACCAAAATGTTTAATTCTTCAT
Organism: Pan troglodytes; assembly: GCF_028858775.2. Taxonomy (NCBI): domain Eukaryota; kingdom Metazoa; phylum Chordata; class Mammalia; order Primates; family Hominidae; genus Pan; species Pan troglodytes. Next base: position 33,145,186 of record NC_072401.2, on the reverse strand, counting down.
TTTCTTTAATAATATTGGCATCGCTTTATATCAGTAGCGGAAGAATTGATATTGTATAGTAGGAGAGCCACTATTTTCAAAGCCTTTGAATTTCCAAGTGTGACTGAGTGTGTGTAAATGTATGGAGTGTAGATACGTGCATCTATGTAATGGAGGGGAGAGAGAAATAGGTGGAGAGAGACAGAAAGAGAGAGAGCAAGAGAGAGGGGGAGAGAGAGAGAGAAAGAGAGACTGATTATTGTAAATCTTCCAGAGAGAGAGAAAGAGACTGATTATTGTAAACCTTCCCAAGAGCATATTTAAATTGACACAAAAATAAATTCACCTTGATGATATTTAAAGCAGTATAAATAGAACTGGTTATATTCAAATGCATACATTTTTTATATTGCCACAGTTTGCCTGGATAAAAGCTCAGATGACTGAACAGAAATGTTAGGATCTTCAGGGGCTGACAGGATAATGGCAATCATACTGGTATAAAAATAAAAGTTGGGTCTTGGGGACAAATCTAGGTGACAACAGAGAGTACAAATACTGTGGAAAGATTCTGTCTGGTGTTAACTCAGAGAATTTCAACTTCACTTTCAGGTTCAATAGTTAACCTTGTTAAGAGAATAACCTTATTGTTCTTCTGATTCTTTTGGGTGCCTTGCTCAAAATAATGTTATTAGAAGTCATAGTGACTAAATCCAGTTTTACTGATTCTTAATGAGGAAGCTGAAAGACAAGGGTATTTACAGATTTGAAGGGACTTGTTAGCTGGATGTCAGCCTCTAGTGAGATTTAATTCTGTTTTGTTTTCCAACCTATATGGTGTTTTTTGTTGTTCTCATTCTGTTTCTATTATGATAGCATATGCCGAATCCTTATAAGAAAAAAATCTGGCCGATAATTTTATACAAACTCTCTCTGTTTCTAAAGCTCATAAGTAGTTACAGTGCATACAATGGCATATGCATTTATATCACCAAGGGCTAGAAGAAGGAGAGGTTTATGAAATTACAACAAATAAAGTTAAAATCAAATAGATAAGTCTGTCGAATAAGACCAATTGTGATAATATAGAAGTTTAAGATTTATTTTTAAGAGACTGACAGCTTGGAAAATCGTTCCTGTACGTGATAGGAGCATACTAGTTTTGAAGACTTCGCTAGACTGAGAACACCTGCCAAGTTGGAGATCTGAACGTTGTCAATTATGCAAGGTTCTGAAATGTATATTCAAAGAATATTTGAAATATGGTTCAGGAGAGGACCTAAAACCAGATACAAATGTGGATGACACTTATGAGTCAAAATGGGGACAAAAAATTCAAACTCTTATATATATATATAGTTTTCAGCTGTGAATTAATATGAACATAAAAATGAATTATTCATACACCATAGCTTGAAAAACTTAAAGGAGAGTGGTGGAATACAGGAGACCATGTGAGACCCTTGCTTTCAACTTGGGCTATTACTTGATGGGCCACGAATTAAAAAGAAAAAGGAAAGAAAGGAATTAAGCAATGCATGTAACCCATTATCTATCACAATGAATCATTTTAGCATAAGCCATGAATTGCCGAATTTCAAAAAAATTTTGACATCCATGTTATGCCATTCAAATTATATTAAATGAGAAAACAATTCTCTTTCTGTTTTTATAAGTTTAGATGTTTTTTACAACAGAGGTTTCCAACCTTTTTTGGCACCAGGAACTGGTTTCATGAAAGACAGTTTTTCCGTGGACAGGGGTGGGGATATGGTTTTAGATGAAACTGTTTCACCTCAGATCATCAGGCATTAGCGAAATTCTCATAAGGAGTGTGCAACCTAGGGAAACTAATGCCACCACTGATCTGACAGGAGGCAGAGCTCAGGTGGTAATTGCTCACTTCCTGCTCACCTCCTGCTGTGGAGCCCAGTTCCCAGTTTCCTGGAGCCCAGACTGGTACCATTCTGTAGCTCCAGGACTTAGGACTCCCAGTATAAAATACTTTTCTGGTTTATCTTTTGTGAGAAAAGTTGAATTCACATATCTCAGATTTGTTTAAAGCAGCATATATATAGTTAGATAGAGCAAGTGGTAAATACTTAAATTTATTCCCTGTGTTACTCTGTTTTCACACTGCTGATAAAGACATACTGAAGACTGGGTGATTTATAAAGAAAAAGAGGTTTAATGGACTCACAGTTCCACATGGCTGGGAAGGGCTCACAACAACAACAGAAGGTGAAAAGGAACGTCTTACATGGTGGCAGGCAAGAAAGGGAATGAGAATCAAGGAAAGGGGGTTTTCCCTTGTAAAATAATCAGGTCTCATGAGACTTATTAACTATCATGAGAACAATATGGGGGAAACTGACCCCATGATTCAATTATCTCCCACTGGGTCCCTCCCACGACATGTGGGAATTATGGGAACTAGAATTCAAGACGAGGTTTGGGTGGGGACACAGCTGAACCATATAATTCTCTAATCCTAAAAATCAGAGAATTGTATATGGTTACACATCATATTTCCAGAGAAAACATTACGAAATAATTCTATAAAGTACAATAAATCCTCTACCCAATTTTGCATTATAATCAAGTTTATTTATTTTTATTCTGCTGTGATTGAAATAATCTTATTGGAGATCTTTCTTACAAATAATTACACATAAATTTTCCATCTTCAAAATGTGTCTTTATACACATTGGTAGAATTCTTTACTAATAAGGACAATTTTAGTTTGAAGATTTATGCTAATAAGGCAATTTCTATTATCAACAATTAGTCAAGCAATATTATACAACAGGTTTCAATATTTTTAGAAAATAACTTATGAGATACAAAAATGTAAATATTGTCTGTATTTTTAATATATTCATGTAGATATTAAATAGTTGAATGATAAATCATTCCTATATAAATTCAATATGTTATAATGTGTAAAAACTACATTTTAGAACATATTCACACTGAAAACTTTGATATATGCAAAAACCACTAAATTGGTACTATTTTTGAGTAATTTTGTTCGTCTGTTTGTTTGGTTGGTTGTTTATAAAACATGCTGCCTTTGTTTGGAGTTGGAAAAATGTCTTATATAATCTATATATCATCCTGGAAAGTCCAAGGTTTTGAGTATCTTCAAATCACATAAATTATGGCTTAGCTTGTTTTACCAAGAATTTGTTTTTAACTTTAGATGTAATGATTATCAAAGCAAATATTGCTTTTTACTTTGAGGTGAAGTTTTGAGAGTTAAGAGTATATCAAAAGACATGTTTGTTAATCATAAATTCTTATAACCTATTGGAGACTGTTGAACCTACTAAATATTTAATTTCAATAAAAAGTGAAGAAAAGGATGTTTTACTTGTTCACAGTAGTGGAAAATTACCCAATCTGAGAAGTCTGTGGGAACTTAACTGTGAGATGATACCAAAAGAGAGTCTTGAAGAACATAAGATAGCTGAACCTTTTTTGGAACAAGGAATCAAAATAAATAATAGCACAGCATAGACTTCCATGATGAGCATGCAGTAAACCTCACTACTGCAAAGGATAAAGCAGAGGTGTACTCAGTCTGACAGAGGGAAAAGAATAGAGTTGGAGGTGTCAGTACTGGAAAAAGGGAAAAAGGTGACAGCAAGAACTCAGGGATTTTAGAGGCATAAAGAAGGCCAATTTTAATACTGATGATTGCAAAGGGATAGACCCAATAAATGTGTTGGAACTAGAATTAGTATTGTATATATAGGTAGGGAAGGAAGAGAACCATTGAAAATGATAGGTGAAGAAAAGTATCTGGAATGACACTAAGGTCATGTGATTGACTTGATCATGTGATTATATTATTCAGCAACAGAGAAAAATTATAATAAGGAGCATTTCAGGTAGGAAGATAGAAATTACATTTTCAGGAAAAGATGAGTATAGTATCAATGGACAAACAAGGAAATATGTACAACAAACAACTGGATACACTAAACTGAAACTCAAGAGAAATATAAGCAGTAGTAACATGATTTGGGACACTTGGTTGCAAAACAGTGGTACCCAGGTGGAAATTCTTTATGCTGTGGTTTTCTATAACAGCCGAGGAAACCAGTGCTTAAGAAACCCACTTTTTTTTTTTTTTTTATAACAAGCTGCAAGTAAATTTGCCTGACCATTTCCCTGGAGGGAGACATTATCTCTACTATACAAGACAGTAACCAAACATTCCATTTAGTTTGGAGGGAAATCCTATCCATATCTCTCAAGGTTGTTTACTATATCAACACTCTTGAAAAGACAGCCACAGGCTGGGTGCCATGACTCACGCCTGCAATCTCAGCACTTTGGGAGCCAGAGGCTGGCGGATCATGAGATCAGGAGATCGAGACTATCCTGGCCAACATGGTGAAACCTCGTCTCTACTAAAAATACAAAAAATCAGCCGAGTGTGGTGGCATGTGCCTGTAGTCCCAGCTACTTGGGAGGCTAAGACACGAGAATCACTTGAACGCGGGAGGCGGAGGTTGCGGTGAGCCGAGATTTCACCATTGCACTCCAGCCTGGGCAACAGAGTGAGACTCCATCAAAAAAAAAAAAAAAGAAAAAGAAAGAAAGAAGAAAGAAAGGAAGGAAGGAAGAAAGGAAGGAAGGAAGAAAGGAAGGAAGAAAGAAAGAAAAGGCAGACACAACAAATGGGCATGTAGTGACTCTAGACACAGGACTTGCAGAAACTTGAGACAGGCATGGAGAATCACCCTCAAACATGCACAGGCGAGGATGTGTTGTTACGCAATGTGAGAAAAAGAAATTATGTTTGGGAATGAGGAAATTTATTGAAGTGGCTCATATAACTAACTTCTGTGTAAAATAATGAAGGGCAAATATTAACATAAAAAAACTTCTCAATATTAGCAAGAAAGATACATACAGAGTTTGAAGAGGAAAGTTTAGATCACCTCCTCAGGTAAAAAGCAATCCTGTTTTACGCCAACTGGCAAAGATAGCAGAGACTTGGTGCTGAAAGGAAGTTAAGATACTTAACCCCAGGCTTGAGACTGCGTACTAAAGCATGAACTACAGCAGCTCTACATATCTTCTTACATTAACTGGTTTCTTCATTTATTTTCTTCTATCTACATTTGGTAGTGGCTAATATTGCAATTTTAATTCTGAGTATATAAGTGAGTTGATGTTAATTATATGGCAGCTGATAGGAGTTTGTGTTTGTCTTGTATTAGCCATGAACATGAGTGTTCCCTTATTTTAATAAATGGAAAAAAATGAATTCTGAATGGCCAAAACGAGTGTATTGTTCAGGTTATTATTAACTAGATTTACTCCTATTTATTCTCTACTCTCTTTTGTTCTGTCCTATATATTAGAAGCTGATCTTCACATAATAAATGAACCAGGCTCCCTTTCTATCAAGCTTCTAGTTGGCATTAGCCAAAGAGAAACATTTCAAGATATTCAAAAGCAGAAGGAAATATAAGTCAAGCTATGTCTTTCCTATTCCTCTCCCTGCTTTATCGCTGTGCCTCTGGCAGTGATTTTAAGGCTCCATAGACAGTTCCTGCAGTGTGGCCCCTCCTCTGCTGAGCTCTAGTGAATAAGAGTGATATAATTTCTCCCCCTTTAGCCCTAGCAGTAGCAATGGTTTTCCATTGTTACCAGTCTTAGGGGGCCTCAACATTCATTGTTTGTTTCCTTAGGTCTATACACACCTTACTAAGAGATTCTTAGAAGTATATAGACATCTATTAACAAAATAGGTCAAAAAATTCTCATCATTTAAATCAGCTGAGGTACATCTGGTATCTCTGAATAAAATAGGGTACAAGTAGGGGTCACAGCTTGCTTAGAGAAAAAATATATTCTCCCTTCTACTTACAAAAAAGTACAAAATGATGTGTGCAAAAGTTGCTGGTATTGAAGATTTGTGAATGATTAACAGAGTTCACATTTGATGACTTCTAGCTTTTCAGTAATATAAAAATGGGTCAGCAGATAAGAGTGACTAAAATGAAAACAAAAAATAAACAGTGGCTTTAATCTGGATGGCTCAGCCTAATCATATGAGTCTTTAAAATAGAGAATCTTCCCAGCTGTAGCTAGAGAGAGATAGGCAACTATGGAGGAAGAATCATAAAGATGTGGCATGACAAAGATTAGACCACTGTCTACATTAAAGATAGAAGAAGAAGGGCATGAATCATAGAATGAGGCAGCCTCTAGACCAACAGCTTAGACCAAGAAATAAATTGGGGGTCTTGGTTCCAGAACCGCAAGTAACCAAATAAGCAGAATGAAAGGCAGAATGGATTTTCCCCTAGAAACTTCAAAAAGAAACACAAAGTGCTGACACCTTGATTTTAGTCCGGTAAAACCTGCATCAGACTTTTACCTACAGGAAAAGTAAAGTAATCAATCTCATTACTTAAAGCCACAGAGTTTATGGCAATTTTTCACAGGAGTAATAGATAATTAATATATCTTCCTGCAGCTTTCTCCATGGACTCATGGAATACATTTTCCACCATTATGGCAGTCTGCACAGCATTGCTTCTGATCAACAAACTTATTTTACAGCCAAAAGAAAAAAAGTACAAGGATGGGATCATGTGCATAGAATTAATAGATTTGCTGTAACCTCCATACATGAGGGTCAATTAGACTAATGCAAAGATGGAATGGCTTATTAAAAATTTAGTCATGGCACCAGCTGAGAGATAAGACCTTGAAATACTAGGGTTCTTACAGGTGTATTACATGGTTTGAATTGAGATGATTACATGGGCATGTCTCACCTATAGTCAGGTAAACCAGTCTGGAAATCAAGAAATGGAAATGGTTTCTCTGTTGAACATAATAACCCCTTTGTAGGCTTTTTTAACTTTTTGTCCTGGTAACTATCTTGATTTGGTGCTCTTAGTTTCCAGTAACGGGAATTATTCCATTGGGGTTCCAAGAGGGTTGCATTAAACTTTATAATGAGACTGCCACTTGGCCATTTGAGGATTCTTATGCTACTAAACAAACAGGCAAAAGGGACTATTCTACTGGCTAGAATGATTGACTGCAATTACCAAAGGAAATTGAGTTTTTGCTAAAAAATCAAGTCAGGAAGAACAATATCAGGAACCCAGGGAATTCTATGGACTCCCCTTAGTGCTTCCATGACCAATAATTATAATTAATGGAAAGCTACAGCGTTCCAAATTCAGGATTATAAAGGACTCAATCTGTCGGTGAATGATGTTTTCATGGGCCAGCTGAGGCTCTGATGAAGACAAGGAAAATATGGAATAAATAAAGTAGAAAAAGCTCAGAAATAAAGACTAGTTTTGTTCATTTTCTCTTTTCTTGTTATGCATACCTATTATATATTAAATTATTTGTTTTATTCCATTTAACTTTATTCCACTGATTATTTTATAAAAGTTATTGGAGGTTAATTTTAAAATATTCACTGTGATGGACTAAATTTGAAGAGTAATTAATAGGTATAATCAAAGATAGATTCAATGAAAACTGGAACCACATTTCCCCACATTGTGGGGAAAGGCGAGTGAGAACTTCTTCACCTGTATGAAAGATAGTAGCATTTATTTAGTAGAACGTAAATGGATGTAGAAAGATACATACAAGAGCTTAGCACACAAAAGAGTGATCTGTGCCCATTTTCCATTTATTTCCTCTTATCTCCAAACCTACTATCCTGTGCCCTACTTGCACAATGCTATGTTTGTCAATAGAGGGTGCTGGAAAGACACTACAAGGCCAGAGTATTCTTGTGTCTTTTGTCCTATCACCTTGCTGTTGGCAGAAAAATATGCACAAGGTCCCATGGTACGTCACAGTGGTTAAAAAAAAAAAAAAATCTACCCTTTGTGAACCACTTCCAATGAATTTCTGTGCCTACCATTGGAGCATTTATTGTGAACTTCTGGACCACACCGTCTATTAACTTTGCTCACCACTCAGATTGGGTGCTCCTGGTCAGTCATACCCTCTAAAATGAGATCTGGATCTCAGTGTTAGGAGTCTTTTCAGTTATTAGTTCCATCCGTATTTACTTGTCCTTAGCCCTTGAGGCAGTAACTACTGTGTATATTTGCTATTTATCTGTCTCTAGAAGTCCTTTTACTGTTACACCCAAGTTATATGAAATTTTACACATTTAAATTACTAGTATCACTTTTTCTCTTGAATGGACCCTGACTGATACACATCTGGATTGGCTAAAAAAAACTTGGTGAGATATTCCAGAAGAGTTTTTGAGAATAATTGATAATTTAAAATTCTCTAAGAAAGTCTCAGAATAATTGCAATAATTAATAATTTAAATCTCAATAACCAAGCTTAACAATATGTAAGTTATAGATAGCAATGTACATACAAAAACAGATATAGACTTGTAACACATATGTATATTACAAATCCTAACTTTTTTCTGTCATTTTCCTGAAAAAATTGAGAATTTGGAGAATTCACATGTCATTTTGCAGAAAAGCCAATATTTTGGAAATTATAAGAGGCATTATTGTATTTAACTATAATTCCTTTTTTTGTTTTGTTTTTGGATTTCAATTAATTCGAATATCCCTTGACTAAAATGAGAGTGTGTTGTGTATATTATCAAACTATGTCAAATCTAAAGATTAAAATACATAAAATGATAATGGTTTGTCAGAGATAACATGGCATTAAGACTTCAAGAAACAATATGAATAATCCATGGAGGTATCAAGGACAAAGTGATGTTACCTGTAAGGCCTGTCATGCTTTATTTGCACATTTCTTTCTTTTACAAGCTTGCTTTTTCTTTTCTTTTCTTTTTTTTTTTTTTTTTTTGTCTCATTAGGAATACATCTAAATACTAGTAGGACAAAAGCTTGATATTTTTCCATCTCTTCAGATAAAATAAGATGAGACAACATTAGAGATACCACACAAAGATCTGAGTCAATAATATGACAGTGTAAAATATCAAAAATAAGTCAGAATAAAAAGGAATCACTGAGAATTCATAGCATGTTACTGAATAGCTGGACCATCCATTAACATGGAAATGTGTTCCCTTCCCTAAAGGAGATTACGATCTAATTAGGGATACAAGACAGATCAGTAATCAACATAAATGTGTTGAGGTAAAAACAAGTTATGACAAGAGTTAGTTGAAGGGGACCTAGGGATTATGCTGGCAGCCTGAAGAAGGTGTAGAAAATGTCAAGAAGAAGAATGAATAGAATACTGTGGAATATATTTTCATAATTGATCAGCTGTGTATGTTTAACTGTCATTCACAGACATTCTATATACCCAAAATCTCTGTTAAAACAACTTATAATAGGCGTGGTTCAAGTGTAGATATTGCAAGTATTTATTCAAATTCTTTCTCCTTCCTAAACTTCATGTTACACGGCAAAATAATAAAAGAAAAACACAAGGATGAATGGTCACCGACATTTTCAGAGTTTTCACAAAGATGGATCTTGCAACTTTGTTACTTCATGTATTATAGAACTATCAATATTCCTTCATTCTGGAAAACATCTACTGCCTGATGAAGTTCTTTCCAAAAAAAAGTCATTATTCCCTCTCTGATAGATGACCATACCAGAAATTCTCCAATTACAATTAATTGATTCCGTTGCATCAACAACACATAGACATCTTGCTTAAAGAAATTGTCTCATCTTAGGTCAATATATTCTGAAACTTACATCTTAATTTATTTAAAGCCTTCATTTTATTATTTATTCTGAAAAACTCCATCTCATATGTCATACTCCTAACAGATTGGGTTTACTACTCCTGTGGAGTTATAACCACAAGCATTACTTTCTAATAGTCCCAAACCCCAAAATATTAATTATTCAACACATTTTATAATATGAACAATTAGCAATGAACGTAAGTTCAATTTGTTATCTAGTACTAACAAAAGATGTATTATAATTATTATTAAAAATACACACATCATTGTGTCATAGAAATTATTAGCTAATTATGAGATACTTCTCTTCCTGGGCACAGAGTATGTCTATATTTCCCAGCCTTTCTTGTGTGTTATAGTCAACGGGATGGGAGTAAAAGTCACGTCTGCCACTGATTGAAATGGATCCTAAAAGGTTCCCATGTGTGCCCCCCCAATCCTTTGTTTGCTTTTCTCAGTGACTGAGATTGAAATAAATTCCAGGACAATCTTAGAAGCAATATACTGAAGATGATCAATCAACCTATGTCCTGAATGGCTGCATAAAGTCCCTGTCCCCCAATACCCCACTTTCCAAGATCACACACATATTTTTAGCCTACATTTTACAAAATTTAATATCATTTCAGCAATCTTTACTTATTGCTAAACATATAGACATACACTCACACATTCACTTTCAACTTCAGTATTTTGATACATTTTGTCTCACATAAAATAGAAACAAATTCTAACTTAGCTGGATCTCAGTTTGATCGGAATGGATCTTATACTTCATCTATGTATCATTGAAAGTCATTTTTTCCTTCAGAACTGGCTAATTGCATTACATTTCAGATCTTTTGCCAATTGAACCTTATTATTTCTTTCCTTTTCTTTTTAATTTTTTTAAAGGTTGTTTAGAGCAACATTGTCCTTTAGAAATAGCAGGATGTCCTAGGCACATCCTCTTCTCTGCCCCAAAATTCAGAACTTCCTACTTCCCAGAAGGCCCTGGGTTTCTCTAGTGAGGAATGAAATACGGACACTAATTATGAGGACAGGAAACAGTCGTCAAAGGGAAGGTCTTCAGCTTATACCATTCCAGGTACTACCAGTTAAACAGTTGGCATTCAGAGAAAATGTTCCCATATGGCAAAATGTATTCTGATTTACTTTTGTCCATATGATGCAATACTTTCAGCCAGAAAGAATTCTTCCAGCTCTTACATTATTGATGATCAAGTTTTTTCACTAACCTCAGTTTCATTAAGATTTTCTTTTATATATCAGGTTTTTGGTTTATAGAAAAACAAATACTTGCATTTATGAATGTTTTGATTTGGATAACACTTCCAAAATACTAAAAAATGTTATGTTATATACAGATACTGAGACCTAGAAAAGGAAGTAATAATTTAAGCAGTCAGTATTTGAATTTAGATCAGCAGATGCCAAATTCGATCTGGTTTCTATCCTTTGTTCTTTCTTACATTGTCTAATTCACATTAGAATGGTGCTCCTCATTTGTATTTATAGAGGTGCATCTGTTCTTCACTGATGCAGCTTTACCCTTGTAAAATCTCCAGAGTACGTGTCTTTGTATGTCATTGTGGCTGAGACTGCTAGATTTTCACCAGCAATTCATGCAGTAATGAATCTTTCATGAGCATTAGTTTGCATTTCCCAGTCTGTCTTGCAGTTAGGTGTAAACGAATACTGAATTCTACCAAAGGAATGTGAGGAGAGTGGTGTGCCTTTTCCAGGCCAAGGCTTTTAAGGGGCAGGTATAACAGCTTCACACATTCTGTTCCTTTCCATGGACTTCATACTGATAGTAGCAAAGCTCTACAGGATTATAGACACTCAAGATGAAATCATCTGTTGTCTTTGCATCACTGTTTAGAGGAGAACAAAATTTTCAACCAAGTTTATCTCTTTAAGACTGACAAACAAGTCACATATTGTAGATGTTATATAATCCTGAACATATTTGCCATAATTTCTCTGAATATTTAGAGCATTCTAACAAAGTTTTCTATTTTCTAGTTTACATTACCAGTTTTCTTAAGGTTAAGACTGCCCTTCTACCTATTTTGTATAATTTTTATCACCTATTTATTTAAGATCTATCTCTTTACCACTGTCTTCTTAGCTTTCAGTCTCACCTCTCTTTTATAAGACATACCACATACATCACAACATACTATTGCCATTATTGTTTTCAATAATAATGACAAATAATGATTACTTTAACAAACATAAAACTATCCCAAATGACTATTATATATACCAGAAACAGTAGAGAATACAATTGTTTCACAAATATTTTGTTAATGTGACTACAATGTCAACTATGTAGCTAAGAAAAAAAGAATACAGATATTCAAATAGAATATTTCAAAGTACGTATTCTACTTCTTCAACATGTGATGCAAAACTTCATAAATTCCAGATATAGTACATTCATTCAACAGTAGCAATATCTACCCTAAATCCAGATTAATGTCACAACCCATCTGGACATAATATTGTCCAAATGTATTTACACCAATTAATTATATAATTTTAAAATCTAAATCCAAACCAAAATCTTACAGGCCAATTGAGTTCAATGTCCTAATTTCTCATATATGAAATATTTTATATCTATTTTTCTCAATTGCATTCCATGGTGACTGCACTCCACGTCAACATAGAAAAAACAAAGCTATGGCAATCAAATCGTAACCCCTTTGAAGAGGGGTTAGATTATTTTTTATCTATGGCAGTTCATAACAGTCTAACTAACCACAGATACGTTTATTCATGTCTGTATAATAAATGAGTAAAGGCAAAGATTATTTCAAAATGTTTTAATTTACATATTAAATTTCTCCCATTTGTTGTTTAATTTATTCTAGGTTGCACTGAACTGATGCATTCTAAGTTGCATTGTTGTACCATAATTTACTTGTTGATGCTACGCACAACATTTATTTATCAGTTTTTAGAGCCACAATATTTTTTATCTCTTGCGATCTTTCTTTCTCTTTCTTTCTTTCTTTCTTTCTTTCTTTCTTTCTTCTCTTTCTCTCTCTTTTTTTTTTCTTTTTTTTTTGAGATGGAGTCTTGCTCTGTTGTCCAGCTGGAGTGCAGTGGCGCGATCTGGGCTCACTGCAACCTCCACTTCCCAGTTCAAGCAATTTTCCTGCCTCAGACTCCTGAGTAGCTGGGATTACAAGAGTCCGCCCTCCTCCCCCCACCCCGGGGCTAATATTTCTCTTTTTTTAGTAGAGACGGGGTTTCATCATTTTGTTCAGGTTGGTCTCGAACTCCTTACCTCAAGTGATCCACCCACCTTGGCCTCCCAAAGTGCTGGAATTACAGGAGTGAGCTACCATGCCCGACCTGATTTTCTTTTAAGACAAATTTACGGACTCACTTGGAATTACAACACTAATCTGCAAGCACTATTGATAATAGCAGAATGTTAGATATAATTACGTTTTCCCTATTCAATGAGTTATTCAGCACCTGTGAATTTAAACTCTCATAATAATAATGAAGTTATGCCTAATTCATAAAATGTATATTTCTGTTTCGCAAAACAAGTAGTATTGAATTATTCTTTATATGATTATAAGAACAGAAAAATATTTCTCTAAATAACTATTTTGATCGTTAGATTATTTAACAGCTGCTTCTTGCTCTCCAGTCCTTTTATGTGAGGAATCACTCCACCCACATCATTTTATAGTTTCCATACTATGCCTGTCCTTGAATTATCTGATTATATATTTGACAAGCATACTTTGTTAACCTGAGTTTATCGTTGTATTAGATTCCCCACTATGCTACTCCATGAAATAAACTAGATTTCCCTAAACATGTAACGAGGTCTGTATTTATACTTTAATCCATCTTATGTAAATATTGTAAACAATCTAAATTCCCTTTGTGAAATGCCCTTCCCTGATAAATCTTCCTTATTTCATTCTAAATTGCATGAATTAAACAGGAATTTTATTTTTTCTTAATTTAAGCAACAAGTCTCCTTGAAATCTGTAATCCCTTTCAAAAATGTACCCTGACACTATGATTGCAGTTTTCCTGACACAAAATATCACAAGGCAAGAGTTTATTTCAACCACATATTGCTCAACTCATGCATACCTGTGTGCATTCAAATAATGATCCTGACTTTTGGTCAATTTTATGCTATTCTCATACTGTTCTTTTTTTTTAAGTACTTTAATTCACAAATACTTAATGGAATTTCTATTAACTAAATAATAATATGCACACGAGCTCCAAGTTATTGGGAATCTACATGCACACATTTTGCATATATAATAATTAATTCTCACACAACTCTGAAAGGCAGGTGGTATGCACATTTTCTACTTAAGGAAACTTAGTCTTCAAGAGCTGAAATATTCAACCCACCACGACATGCATAATGAATGGCAGAGCCAGGGCTGAAACCCATATTTGTTTGACTCCAAAGGTCATTTCCATCCCTAAGCATTTTTACTCTTAGTTACAGACAGAAAAACTTGTAATTGCATTTAGTTTGATGTAGTATTTTGCCTACTTTTTATTAATGTACTGTATGTATCATTAGCAACTAAATATTAATTGGCAATGTTTAAGCTGGCACATGCTGATGTACTCCGAAATGTTTGGAAATGAGGTGCTCTGAGACTCAACACTTTATTCCCATATAATTTTTTTCCAAGTACAAGGTCGTTCTGACACTATTCATTTTACAAGAAGCAAATTTAAAGAGGCAATTTGCATATTTTCTGATTTACCTTAGAGTTAGAAGCTCCCTACTGTTAGTCATTTAGAAAGTAGTTGTACCTCTTTGAAATTGTACTTTTCTTCATAATACTTTCTGGTATACACTTCCTGGTATATCATTAAAGATAAATTGCCTTGTCATTACACATTTCAGAGGATAAAATAAAGATCTGTAATAGGGAGCATGCGCTGGCACAGATTCAGAAAAAGACAATGATGTTACACTCTAAAAAGAGTTCATACTTGCCTCCACTGATGAAAGTAAGTTAAAGTTTTCAATTAATTTAATTAAGAATTTTAATTTGAAATAGTTATCTTCTTTCATATACATCATCAAGATTGATATAACATTCTCTGAAAATAATTAAGAATATATAAATACTACAAAAGGACACATTAAATTCTGGATGGTTTAGATTTTACTTTATTTTAAATTTATTAATCTGGAATAGATAATTAATGCTAATTTAAAATGGCAAGAATATGTGTTAATCAGTGATTTACCATGATTATCATTAACTTCTCTGTAATCATCACCAGCAAATGGGCTCTTGTGGTTTAACTGGATGTAACGTACAGTGTACTCAACCATTGTGTTACCTTATCATGTGAGGCTTTTGCAAACAATACTAATCCATATTATATATCAAAGTAAAAACAATCTGATTTTTAACCCATTAAATGAAGAGGATTTTCATGAAGAGATTATATTTTCAAATAATTTTGAAGAATAATATTTGTTGCAGTCTCTGGGATTAGGAAAAATAAAGAAAAAATATAACATTAATCTAATGATATATTTATCATTATAATCAATTATTAAACAAACTAACTCCTAATAAGTTTTACAAAAGGTTTCCATAGGTGACTAAAATAATCACATACATTTTTGTAAATCTAGTGTAGAAATAACTATGAAAATAATAGAACTAGAGTGATAAATGGTATGTTTAAAGGAATGCAGTGGCTATACAGAGAAGAAGCCACTTAGAGATAATATAATAGTTTTCATTGACATGAGAATATTTTGGAACAGTAATATTAAATAGAGACTCCAAAGTGGCTAAAACTTAAAAGAGAATTGGAAGAGTAGTGTTGCTCAAGTCAGAAGAGTTTTAAGATTGAGAGACTGGCCAATTTGGTCAAATGTTTAAGAGAGATTATTTAAGATGTAGACTATGAAGTACATATTAAATGTAGCAATTAAGATGTGATTGGCAATATTTTAAAGCAAACAATAATGATGAGATGAAGCCACACTGCAAAGCCATAATAAATGAACAGGAGCTTAAAGGAAAAAAAAATCCTAGATTGTATAATTACTGCTGTTTTACAGTCTGGTTTTGAAGAGAAGAAAAAGGCAGTTGCTACCTATTAAGGAAGAATCAAGAGTAGACTTTTTTCAAATAGATGCAACAAGTGGGAAACAAGTGTCCTTATAAATGGGAAGGAATGAATCAAGGAATACAGAATGATTAGACTATGGGAAAGATAAGAGAAAGGGCAGATTCAATGCGGGAAGCTTTGAAGAATGTGAGAGGAAATGATGTCTAGGGCACAGGTCAGTAATGAAGACTCCATTCTTATGACTGGAAGATGGTGACAACTAGGGTAGGAACACAACACATTTGTGGATAATACACAGGTGAATACATATCAGATTCATTTTAGAAAATAACTGTAACTCGTTGGTACTGTGGAGATAGATTGAAATGAGATAATTTCTTAAAATGTAAATCTAGTAGGAGACTAATAGCTAGACATTCTGACACCTGTGAAAGAATGGACACCTCTTTCACTGCTACTCACCTTTGTAAGAAATATGTATTTATCCTTTCTGTAAGAAAATATTTTTATCTATTTTTGATGGTATGGCAAATTTCAAATATTTATAAATACCTGAGACATTTAGTTAGTAAACAATACTAGCCTTTCTTTATATCAATCGTATACAGGGGGCAAGATGAGTAACTTATTACAGAAGGTTTATATAAATCATTATTTAGGGACAAATGTCTCATTAAAGTTATTTAAATAGACACTGAAAAGCCGAATTCAACCCCTTCATTGTAACACCTCATTATCTATTATTTTCTCTTCAAGTAAAGACTTGTGTTAGATTTTTTTAAAGAACGATCATTTTTATAAAGATACTTATATATACACTTATGTCTTATTATTCCCTTTTTTAACTGTATAATATATTGAATTCACATTTCATGTATCTCAGAGATGTCTATGTTCTTAAAAAAACCTTAACATATATTGATATACCTTTTAACAATATTAAAGAGAAAGAAGCAAAATAATCCCTAAAGAATTTGATATACCCATATAACATAGATTAAATTCCTACCAAGACATTGTATTGAGAAATTCTCTGCTAGTTATTTGAATTTTATAAAAATTTGAATAGAAATGCACTGCTTAGAGAAATGTTACCTCATTCATTATTTTTCCCAAACGGATCCTCACTACAGATCATGGAATTGAAATGTGATTTCATGTTTATTCATAGGTGACAGCAAGGACTTAGTTCCAGAATCAGACTTGAACCCCTTATTTTATTTCCAGAGACATTGCTAGAAAGCAAGTTTTGCTCATAGTCTTTATTAAACATTATAGTGTCATTGAACAGACAAGGTTTACTCTCAGGAAAATTGTTCTAAAATATGTTAATATACACGTTTAGTGTAAAAAATAAGATTTAAAATTATCTAGAAATACAGAAAAGAAGGTAATCACTATGACTTCATCTCTGAATTGGTAGAAAAAGGATTCACAGAGTGTCCCAAATTAAACTGAGATCGATAGAGACTGAAACTCAATCATGAAGAAATTAGGATTGGAAAAAGAGGAGACAGATAAGGAAAAACAAACAGCATAAGCACAAAAGCAGAAATAGTATAAGGTAACTAACACATGCATGTGTCATCTTCATGGATGACATTTAAGGGTGATGTTTAGCTATAGGCAGAATATTTGGCTGATAAAAATCTAAAATACTATGCCTTCCTTCCTGCTTCCCATTTGAAAAAAGCGTGACATGCCCTTGTCTCTTTCTATAAGGCCATCTCTAAATGATATCCCTCCAGCTAAAGATCAACCACTTCCAATAAAACAGGATTCACAGAGTGCTTTCTCTTGGAGAACTGGGCAGCTTCAAATTACTTTGAGCAAGTAATTTACTTTTATAAACCATATAAAAAAACAAAAATTTAATTAGTACATATTTTTCTAGAAATGACATATGATAATTTGTGCATTTTAATTAAATCTTTTAAGATATCTTTATCCCCCAGTCTGGTACATTCTGTCTTGAATCTGTGTGTGACCAAACAGGATATGCATAAGGTATGCTAAAGAGAATTTTGTCATTAAAAGAATCAATTTCAAAAACTTCACTCATACTGAAGATTAGCTTGGGATGTTGAATTTTGTCATTTAAACCTGGAACAATTCAAGTTTCCTAGGACATATTCTGTTACGTATTCATAATTATAATTGTGATTGTTAATTAGAGAATTTGTGAGTGCATATGGTATGTAAATGTGCATTGGTTGGCTATCATCTATCTATTTTCTATCTATCTGTCTGCCTTTCATCAATCATTCAGCCCTTATCTATCAGAGACAAAGAGCAACAAAAGAGAATAGAGTGAATAAAGCTAATAGCTAGTTCCTCCCCTAATCCCCTACTCATTTCTTAATCTGAAGTCTTGGAAACTCATATTAGATTGTAAAACTATTTTATTCTCTTAGGAATAATATTCACAGCTTTTATCTGATTCTCAAAAATGTTTTCTAACAAGCATTGAAATCCCTGTTTTAGTGTTATTAAAGGCATAAAAGTCAGCTTTGTTAGCTAGGAGCACATATGTAATTTTGTTTCAGATGATCAAACTAAAACGATGATTAGAAAATGTGGTATGTATTCTTGTCATATAAAATAAATAGATTCAGGAATGTCATTTATATATTTAGAATGAATTATTCCCCTGAGCTAAAATAACTTATCCAAATAAATAGCATTTTTGTTTCTTAACCAAAACTGCAAATAAGAAAAATAAAAATAAAAAAGAAACTAAGCAAACTTTCTTTCTGATAGCAAAATAGTTTCAAATTCCTTTTACATGTTACCTTTGGAATTCTTCTTTGGAGCTGAAACATAAAGAACAGCCGTACCCAACTATTTACAGAAATAAAGCTGCCCTGTGTACACTATTCAAAGTCAGTTTAAAAGAGATAATTTCCACCAGGTTTGGTTCTTCGTGGAAGGTCTCCCTCTATTCTCAAATCAGATTGACTCTCTTAAAAAGCAAAGCTTTTCAACCTTGCAGATTTCATCCCCGGAGCTAAAGATCAACCACTTCCAATAAAAGAGGATTCACAGGAGTACTTCCCCATAGAGATCCAGGCAGTTTCAAGAGTAGTACTTCAAACAAGTAATTTACTTTTATAAACAGTATAAATAAAACAGAAAATAGGAAGACGTTCACAGACTGAGAGCATTTTGCTTTTTTATAGCACTCCGGATATTTTATTTTATTTTATGCAGGAGGTCTGCAAGCTGTTAGAGTTGCTTCTCTCTGGGGGGGTCTCCAAGCTGTTCAGGTGTAATTCAGATAAGTCAAATGTTACTCCCCATTGGAGGGTTTATTTACGATATAGCCTCAAGGTGGTACTTTGCTATCTGAAATGTTATAAATTAGTAGCTCTTTATAAGACATCTACTTAAAAAAGATTAGAATACTAATGATCTCTTATTTAATATAATAACTTAATATTGACAAAAATATTTCATCCTTTGTGTATTTACCTACATCAGCACTTCTGTAGTGCATTTCAACAATTTATTGAATGACTTCAATGACTATTTAATATGCTAATGTGTATTTTAAATCTTTGTGTGGAATAGCACACAGTATTTCCTAAACTCATTGAAAACAAACATTTTTTTATAGAGCATCTCTCAGGACTCACAATAATGTGATAAAACTTTTGGAAACACTGATCTCCATCACATTATTTGACAATTCATCAACAACTTCCTTCAAGTAACAACTTTAAAAAGGGTGCTCTCACTCACCTGTCACTCATATATATATGTGTGCATATATATATATATATATATTTTTTTTTTTTTTTTTGAGACAGGGTCTTGCTCTGTCGCTCAGCCTGGGGTGCAGTGGTGTGATCTCAGCTCACTGCAACCTCCACCCCCCCAGGTTCAAGCGATTCTCTTGCCTCAGCCTCCTGAGTAGCTAGGATTACAGGCATGCACCACCACACCTGGCTAATATTTTGTATTTTTAGTAGAGACGGAGTTTCACCATGCTGGCCTGGTTGGTCTCAAACTCCTGACCTCAGGTGATCCATCTGTCTCTGCCTCACAAAGTGCCAAGATGACACGCCTGAGCCACCATGCCCGGCCTCACTCACATACTTTTGATGGATCCCTGACTAGAATTGAGATTCGAGTGGAGCATCCTTCATATAATACTTTGTCTTTAAGGAATTATTCCAGCTCCCAGTAATGCTGGGTGGAAGATGTAACTAAAATACCCAGTCATCACTAAATCCCCCAAGCAGCAATGATTATTGATTTTTGTGTCTTTTCTAAAAAATTTCCAGAGCCTCAAGTCACGTAAAACCAAAATACCTAATTATGCTGTTATATACGTACAACCACAAGATGTTAAACATTTAAATCCAAACTGGAAAATTCTGTAAAATACACAGCTATTTCCAAAAACATATTTTTATACTAAGTAATAAAAATTCTAATACATTGACGGAGCTTTGCAACATTACTCTTAGTGACCAGGATATTTGCCTTCACAGAGACATCTTTAAAATTGTATTAAATTTCAGTTTCCCTAGTTCCTTTATTCAGCACAAATTACCTGAATACCTTCTACCTGCTTTGTGGCAGGTCCTGTTACACATCATTCCTGTCCTCAGTCAGCTTTTAGAGAATAGTATCCAATTGACCTGTCTGCTATTTTCTGGCTGTCCAACATAAAATCAACATTTAAAAGTGTGATCTATATGCATGTATGAATATAAAATGCATTTTAAATGAATCTAATCCTATTTAATCTCCAGTAATGTTTTCTCCCTCTATAAAGACTTCTATAGGACGTATCAACCCACAACAGAACTGTGTATTTTCACTATGCAATTCAAAGAGAACAAAAAAAGCACATATAGGCTAGAAATAAACTTGCATCACATGAAAAAAGTGGCTTATTCATTGGCCTAAATGAATTAACTTGCACATTTCATTAGCATACAAGATGCACATCTATTGGTTGCCAGCATAAGTAGAAAAGAGTTCCATGAACTGAAGAAAAAAATGGTGATTAATATGGCCCCAATGGCAAACCTCAGTTTTGAACACAAGTTCACATTCAAACTGACTTTAACAAACTTCCTTGAGGACAGATTTAGATTAGTTCTTTGTGACCTAACACATGATTAAATCTTTGTCATAATTTGATAGGCCTTTAATTACCTCCACAGAAACATTAACTGAAAACATCACCACACCTGGATAGTTATTCTTTCTTAATATCAAGAAAATAGCTCATGGCATTTAAATCTTTCAACTCACCACATCAAATTTTTATTGACATACCTATAATTTTATGATGAATCTGGATACAGAACACAATTTCATCATGCTTAATAAATCATTTATTTTTGCATGTTTTAAAATGATAGGTAGTTATATTTTATAAAGAAACTAGTTCCAGGTGCTAAAAAAAGGTGTGACACAGTGGTTTAAATCTAACCTCAGAGGTAAATAAATGCAAAATACCCATTCCAACAAAATGTTTTTAAATCTTTAAATGTCTTCATTTCATTTAAAACATCAATTCCAAAAATAAGGTATCCTTAATATATGTTTCTAAATAATGTGTTGAATAATAATTTGTTATATTTTCATATCTATTATTCATTATATTACATATTAATATATGTCAACATTATATTCTATTGCATTTTGTGTTCAGAATGTTTTATTTTTATAGAGATATAGTTATATATTCAAACTGTGAATAAAATTAAAATTAAAGTCAACCTGGAAAATTATTGATTTTTGCTTAATCTTGGTCAAGAAAAATCTGGTCAATATAAATTAACAATCTTTGTAATTTTGGTGAAAATCTTCTTTCGGTCTCCTGAAAATAATTCACCTAAATAATTCCACATTTCACAACTTAACTACTTAATGAAAATACAGATTCTTACAGAGCCTGAATGTTTTTAGGCTGTTTAAAATTGCTTCTAATTTTTAAGAAAATGATCATATCCTATTGTAATCATATTGTGATAAAAACCATGTTAATTTCATGTCCTTCAATGTATCCATCAATCCAATATACAATGGAAGCAATAAAAGTTAACATATAGTAAGAATGTTGTGACAGTTAATATTTTATTTTAAATTAGTTAAAAATATCGTTTATTCAATCTTGTAAGTTTAATATGGTGAAATGAATTAAGCTAAAGGACAAATTGCTTATAAAATTTCTTTTCTCATATCAGCACATATTCTTTTTAGGAATCTATTTTAATTTGAAATGATTTTATTTTTTAAATTCACAATATGCATTTAATCTTATGCCTACTGTATGTCACATATAATAGCTGCCCTGTGAAAAACTAGCAGCTTTCTTAACAATATTGTGTAATGAGATTTATCTCAGTAGCCCTGAAGCCAACATCTTTGGATTCTTTATTCATCAATGCCTATTCAATTTAGCTAGGAGAAGAGTAGAGCCTGAACTGTAAGGGAAACCTTTTGTAAATAAGAATGACCTATATCTTTATATCATATCTTTATGAAATAGAAGCTTAAATTTAAAATAACTTGTTTTTGAGGGAAAATATTAATATTCAGGGACGATAACTATTTTCCCCTAAAATACATACACAGACAAATATTTAGGCTTACATTTACAGATTCTTAAATGGCCAAACCTTACATTCTGCAATTGTTAAGTAAAATATTCACATAGGGAGGTGTAAAATGGGCTGATTTTTCTTTTTGATTTTATTTATTTATTTTTTGAGATAGGTTCTCAATCTGTCACCCAGGCTGGAGTGTAGCAACACGATCACAGCTCACTGTAGCCTTGACTTCCCAGGCTCAGGTGATTCTCCCCACTGAGCTTGCCTAGCAGCTGGGTAGCTGGGACCACAGGAATTTGCCACCACACTCAGCTAATTTTTGTGGGTTTTTTTTTTTTTTTTGACCTGGGGTTTTGCCATGTTGCCCAGGCAGATCTCAAACTCCTTTCTTAAGTGCTCCACACGCCTCAGTCTCACAAAGTGCTAGAATTACAGGCATGGATCACTGCCCTAAGCCTTTGATTTTTCAGATGTGTAAGCAACAATAGAACATTGACAAAGTTGAATAATGTTATCAGGAATGCCATTCTAGTAATTAACTTGAAGCTACACTAATGAGCACCTTATCCCTTTTGTTCCTAATGCTAAGCAAAGTGCATAGCTTCAGTTTCATGTAGACTGATGGAATGACTTTATAAATAAATTATACTTTGATAAACTGGGCTCTTTCTGTAAATATTTTTCATAATTTGTAGAAGTATAAATGTAACATATTTGATATATGTATTATTTAATTTTTAATTTTTTTATTATTTAAATTTGGGATACAGGTGGTTTTTTGTTATGTGGATGAATTATACAGCAGTGAATTCTGAGATTTTAGTTCACCCATCACCCAAGTAGAGTACCTTGTACCAAATGTGTAGTTTTAAAATTCCTAGCCCCTCTCACATCCTCCCAATTCTGAGTCTCTAAAGTCTATTACATCACTGTATGCCTTCACGTACTCATAACTTGATTCCCACCTATAAGTAAGAACATACGGTTTAGAGTTTTGTGCTCCTGTGTTACTTTGCTTAAAATAATGGCCTCTAGCTCCATCCAAGTTGCTGCAAAAGAAACTATTTCATTCATTTTAATGGCTGAGTAGTATTCCATAGTGTATATATAGCACATTTCCTTCATCGACTCATTAGTTGATGGCACTTAAGTTGGTTCCACTTCTTTCCAATTGTGGATCGTGCTTCTATAAACATAAGTGTGCAAGAGTCTTTTTCATATAATGACTTCTTTACCTTTGGATAGATATCAAATAGTGGGATTACTGGAACAATTGGTAGATCTACTTTTAGCTCTTTAAGGAATCTCCACACTGTTTTCCATACAAGTTGCACTGATTTACATTCCCACTAGCAGCATATGAGTGTTCCCTTTTCTTCACATCCATGCCAACGTCTATTGTTCTTTGACATTTTAGTAATGGACATTCTTATAGGAGTAACGTGGTATGTCACTGTAGTTTCAATTTGCATTTCCCTGATGATTCATGATGTTCATCATATTTTTCATGTTTGTTGACCATTTGTATATCTTCTTTTGAGAAATGACTATTCATGTATTTTGTCCACTTTTTAAAGGGATTATTTGTTTTTTATTTCTTGGTGATTTGTTTGAGTTTCTTATAGATTCTGGATACTAGTCCTTTGTCAGATGCATAGTTTACAAATATTTTCTCCCATTCTGTGGGTTGTCTGTTTACTCTGCTGATTATTTCTTTTGCTATGCAGAAGCTTTTTAGTTTAATTAGGTCCCTTCTATTTAGTTTTTGTTGCATGTGCTTTGGCAATTTTTAAGTGATGGATTCAATCTCACTGCTCATTTTTGGTTGGTTCAAGATTTCTATTTCTTCCTGATTTAACCTGGGAGGGTTTTATGTTTCCAAGAATTTGTTCATTTCCTCTAGGTTTTCAAGTTTGTGTGCACAAAGATGTTCATAGTGGTATTGAATGATGTTTTGTATTTTTTGGTGTCAGTTGTAATTTCTCCAGTTTCATTTCTAATTGAGCTTATTTGAACCTTTTCTCTTCTTTTCTTGGTTAATCTAGCTAACGATCTACTGATTTTGTTAATTTTTAAAAGAACCAGCTTTTGTTTGATCTTTTGTGTTGTTTTTGTTTGTTTGTTTGAATTTCATTTAGTTCTGCCCTAAACTTATTTATTTTCTTCTTCTATCTTTAGGTTTAGTTTGTTCTTGTTTCTCCAGTTTCTTGAGGTGTGATATTAGGTTGTCAATTTACACTTTTACAGACTTTATGATGTAGACACTTAGTGCTATAAGCTTTTCTCTTAGCACTGCTTTGGTTCTATCTCAAAGGCTTTGGTAACTTATACCATTATTATCATTTGATTCAAACAATTTTTTAAATTTTCATCTTGATTTCATTGTTAACCCAGGTTCATTCAGGAGAAGATTATTTAATTTCTATGTATTTGTATAGTATTAACAGTTCCTTTTGGATTTGATTTGCAGTTTTATTCCATTGTGGTCTGAGAAGATACTTGATATGATTTCATTTTTTAAGAATTTATTGATATGTGTTTTGTGGCCTGTCACATGGTCCATTTTTGAGAATGTTCTATGTGCCAATGGGAAGAATGCATATTCTGCAGATCTTGGGCATAATTTTCTGTAGATATTTGTTCAGTCCACTTGTTCTGAAGTGTCATTTAAATCTATTATTTCTCTCTTGACTTTCTGTCTTGAAGATCTGTCTAGTGCTTTCAGTGGTGTATTGAAGTCTCCCACTATTGTTTTACTGTCTATCTCATTTCTAAGGTCTAGTAGTAATTGTTTTATAAATCTAGGAGCGCCAGTGTTTGATACATATAAATTTAGGATTGTAATATCATCGTGATCTTCTTGCTGAATTGGTCCTTTTATCATTATATTGTGATCAATCTGCCTTTTTTATTGTTTCTTTGAAGTTTGTTTTGCCTCATTTAAGAATAGCTATTCCTGCTTGCTTTTGGTTTTTGTTTGCATGCAATACCATTTTATACCCTTTTACCTTGAGTTTATATGAATTCTTCCATGTTACATGAATCTCTTGAAGACAGCAGATATTTGGATTGTGATTTTTACTCCATTTGCCATCTGTATCTTTTAAGTGGAACTTTTAGGGCACTTACATTCAATATTAATATTGAGATGTGAGGTACTATTTTCTACATTCATAATTATTACCTACGTAGTTTTTTTCATTGTGTTAATGTTTTATAGGCCCTGTGAGTTTTAAACTTTTAAGAAGTTCCATTTTACTGAGTATCTGGCTTTTGTTTCAAGGTTTAGAGGTCCTTTTAGCATTTCTTGTACTGCTGATTCAGTAGTGACAAATTCCCTCATCATTTGTTTGTCTGAAAATGATTTTATTTCTCCTTCATTTATAAAATGTAGTTTTGCAAGGTACAAAATTCTTGGCTGATAGTTGTTCTGCTTAAGGAGATCAAAGATAGGACCCCAATCCCTCTGGCTTGTAAGGTTTCTCCTGAGAAGTCTGCTGTTAGTCTAATAGGATTTCCTTTGTAGGCTACCTGATGCTTTTTTATTACTGCTCTTAGAATTCTTTCCTTTATGTTGACTTTAGATAGCCTTATGACTATATGTCTTGGTGAAGATCTTTTTGCAATAACTTTCCCAGGAGTTCTTTGAGCTTCTTAGATTTAGATAACTAGATCTCTAGCCAGGTCAGGGAAGTTTCCCTCACTTATTGCATCAGATACTTTTGTCGGACTTAATATTTTCTCTTCTCCTTCAGGAGCATGAGTTATTCTTAAGCTTGTCCATTTTACATGACTGCATATTTTTTGGAGACTGTTCTTTTGTTTAATTCTTTTTATTTATTTTTGTCTGATTGTGTTAATTCAAAAGCTTTGTCTTCAAGTTCTGAAATTTGTTCTTCTATGTGTTCCAGGCTATTATTAAAACTTGTCACTGCATTTTGTAATTCCCTCAATTTCCAGAAGTTCTGGTTGATTTTTATGGATGATATCTATCTCTCTAGAAAGTTTTTTATTCATATTCTGAACTGCTTTTAAAAATTTCTTTATAATCGTTTTCACCTTTCTCTGATATCTTCTTGAGTAGCTTAATAATCCATCTTCTGAATTCCTTATCTGGTATTTCAAATATTTCATGTTGGCATGAGTCCATTGCTGGAGAGCTAGTATGAACTTTTGTGGGTGTACAGCACTCTGTTTTTGTTATATTACCAGAGTTATTTTTCTGGTTCCTTCTCACTTGGTTAGACTATTTCTTCTAATTATTCTTGAATTTAGGTTTGATTTGACTTTTTATGTTTATTTTTAAATTTATTTTTTCCCCTTAAGTATGAGACTTTAATGCTTATAGTTAATTATAGCCTAATTCTGTTATTAGTGCTTTCAGGGGTAAACACTCTGTAAGATTTCTTTGGTTATAGAGAGTCTTTGTATGATGGCTCTCTCATATGCTGGTTTTAGTAGCAATGTGCTCAGTAAGTGAACAAGTTTACTATCTCCTGTGTGGTCTCTTAAATTTTATCTCATTCCTCATGCACTTATTTATTTATTCATTTTCCTCCAGTATTTTATTTATTGGTTTGATGGTTCAGGCTTCAGACCAGTATGGGAGGTATTTTTGGGTAATAATTAGCTGTGGCTAAAGCATGCAGGTAAACACATTCCCAGCCTTGAAAGAGGTGGCTGCAGGAGCTCTCAGTGAGTTGCACTGAGGTCTTTTCAGGGAAAAGGGTTGGAGCCACCTCAACTCCCATGGCAGGTCAGCAGGAAAGTTATCCACCTATCAGAAACACTCTTGTCTCAGTGCTGCAACTATTCAGATTAGAATCAGATTGTGATTCTTTTTTGCAAGCCTGAACCTAGAGGGTGTTCTTTCGTGGGGATGCAGTGACTCTGATGTTTTCCAGAAAGTTTCATGTAGACTGATGGAATGACTTTCTAAATAAATCATACTTTGAGACAATGGGATTTTTATGTAAATAATTTCCATAATTTGTAGAACTAGAAATGTTACATATTAGATATACATATTATTTTAGATAGAAATAAATGTATCTATTATAAATTTGTATAAGCCTGTGATTGTAATCCAACACTTTTGTAGGACATGTGCTCACGCTTATTACCTTCTTTAGTGAATGCTATATGCTTTAGCACAAGTTCTGCACTGCACATAATCTCTTAAATGATTAATTTTTAGTTTAAATTAATTAAATTTATTGAGCAATCACTATGTACAGAGTATTAGGACTCCAGGAACAGGATATGAGTTTCTCAGCTGCTAATGTGTTCTGAACTTCCTAATTTGTTCCTGATATACATGATTTGCCCTCATGTAAGCCAGCTTTGGTTGACTTTGGCCTAAAGTAAAAGGTTGCCTTCATCAGTGTTGAAGGATTCACCAGCTGTCACTAATGTTTACTTCAGCATTTACCAAAGTTCTCTGTGCACCTTGGGGAAG
This sequence comes from Pan troglodytes, assembly GCF_028858775.2. Lineage (NCBI taxonomy): Eukaryota > Metazoa > Chordata > Mammalia > Primates > Hominidae > Pan > Pan troglodytes. Next base: position 33,117,350 of record NC_072401.2, on the reverse strand, counting down.
CAGAAAGAGAACGTGTCAGTCTGTACATAAAATTTCAGAATTTTTAATAAAACAAAATGAAGGAGGTTTGTTTACTGCTGGTCATTTATCCATAACTGTAACTATGCTATCTATCTATCTATTTATAGCTGTAACCATAAATAATTATATCCATTAGGTATATGTGTGTGTACATGTGTGCGTGCATGCTTAAAGATTTCCAAAAAACAGGTTGCAATACCTCTCAAACTATTATGAAAGTAAATGCTTTTTTTTTTTTCTTTCTGTGTAGTGTTGTGAAGAATTCTATGTTAGGAAATGCTGGCTTAGGTAAATAATTTCAAGAGGGCACAATAGTCTGAAGAACTTTCCTGCTTGTTCGTTCATTAATCCTCAACCTAGAAAACAGTCATGTGATCCGCACTCCAGCCTGGGTGACAGTGGAAGACTCCTTCTCAAAAAAAAAAGAAAACAGTCATGTGTATTTCACCTGATCCCCAGAGGCAACTTAAAATGAAGTGTTGCTGCTGTAATAATTAAGATTCCCTGAAGGCAATAAAAATGGCTGTCAATTCTGGTGTAATAACTGCTGTTATTGTCACCAAAATATTGTATTTCCATTGCTTAAATTACACTGTATTGAGAAAATAAAATGTTTATTTCTGATATCTGGTTAATATATTTATTTACACCTATTCTTTTTTCTCAGTGGAGAATTCTCCACAATGAAAACGCTAGAAAATTCTTAGTATTAAACATTATTATCCTTTTATTTCTTATGTCATAAAATATGTATTTTGTCCCTGAGTTAATGCTTATAAGAATAATATTTTGCTACTAAATACATATGAAAATATTTAACCAGGGATATAATTTTCTCTGCTGTTTTACATAGTGGTTTCACATTTGCATATATTTTGCCTTTTCAAGAAAAGTGAAACAAACCACCAAGAAATTATCTGATTTATTCATTCAAAATGGGAAAATAACCTATATAATTGCTATAAAATAAATTTGGTATATTAAATTTAAAATAAGTTGATTTTGATTATCCAGTGACAGCCCTGCTTTTGTCTATCAGGTGAAGGACTGTCACAAAATATTTTCTTTTATATTTCCCATAAATAGACTTTCTTTTTCTACTTTGATAATTTTATGTTTTTATCTCTATTACTATTTATGTAACAAAATATATTTTGCCTATTCTTATATTCAGGGAAATATTGATTGTTAAACTGCAGTTGTTTATCAGAGCAAATTGCAGTCTTAAAATGATTACTTAATACACACAGATATTAATAATCACTTATTTAATTGCTGAACATTTCTTTCAAATAACATAGTTATTAGTTAAGTTCATAGATTCAGCACTTTAAAAGTGTAATATTCTCATTTTGTATATATGTATGACTACATATATGCGTATATATATAATCTTCAAGATGTGTTTTATTTTTATGGTAGGCTTATTAAACAGGAAATTCTAATTTTACAGATTTTTTTTGTAATTAGGGATGAAGTTCTAACTTTGCAATTATTTTCATGTATTTGTACATTTTTATAGCAATGATTCTATAATTTTATACTAATCTATGTTAAGATTTCAGAGTCATCTCTTTGCTTACTGTACAATATTGTTTTTAAAACAGTAGTACATGCTTTAAAGGCAATAAATTTAAGGCTTCCTTCTCTGAGCACACCTCCAACCCTTAATCCTCTATCCTGCGCCACTTTCCAGAGCCTCCCTCTTCACTATCATGATATTTCACGATATTTCACAGTTTTGGAAGCAAAAGTACCCATAGCTACCAAGCAAATCTTATGAGAATTTTTCCTTTGGTTAATCATGTAGCATTTCATCTTCTATCCGCTGTACATTGCCACTTTTCCAATTTAGGCATCTGCTTGGCCATTCAAATTTGTCCTATGGTACAAGAGAGTTATTCATAATTCTATTTTTTTTTCAAAAAAGCTATGTTTTATTCAATGAAACCAACAGTATTGGAGAAAAAATAAAGGTAAATCAGAAACATTTGTAGGAAGTTGCCAGTTTGAATTGAGAATGAGTAAGCAAGTCAAACATGCTACAGGATTCATTGTGACCCCAAAATCACTCTTTATTCTGAATAGGGAGGTCTAAATTATTATTATTATTTTCATTCTAAGAGACTATTTTCTAAAAACCTCCAATTATGACCATGCCTTCTAGACCGTGGCAATTTTTCCACCATATTGATAAAAATGGCAGTCTAAGTAGTTTGTTACATAATTTTAAACTTGGATTATATTACATTTAGTAGTCAGGAATGACCGAGCAACTATATTAACCCTAGACGCTTAGGTTACATCTTGGAACTAATCTACTAATATTCTTTTTATCGTTTTTCTCTCCTTCTTCCTCTGATCTAGTCAGCCATCAAGTTCTATTTATATAGTGTCTGTAACAAACCTATCTTTTAAATTTCATATATATATTCTCTACCTCCCTAAAACTATATTTGACATTTGTATAAAAACATTTACAGAGTGTGCCCTGATATATTGTCCTATTTAATGCTATATTTGTAATATAGCTAGGAAGATAATATTATTACAATGGATAGTTTAAGTAATTTGATCACATAGCTCCTGACAAACAGATGCTAATCATAGGCCTTCAGATTCAAACTAAGGATGTTTCCAACAAATTAACCTCACTAAAATTTATGAGACTATATTATGCATATATAATATTAAAACTTATACTAAACACATGGGCAACATTATTCAATACATCACTCTACACAAATAAAATAATATCTTCACAATTAGCAGTTCTGCCAGTTAAAAAATAATTTGAGAATATTTATATTAATAAACTAGGTAAAAATTAGTCTTCCAAAACTTTTAGGTAATCTTTACAAACATGATTTAAATATTTTGACATTGAATGATATTTAAATATTTCCCTATGCTGGACTTACTTTTATTCTATTTTTTTGACATGGTAGATTTAAATTTCATGCATACGCTTTGTTTTATTTTTACTTTTTTATTTATGAAATTTGCCTACTTACAAATAGTTTTATACTGCAGTGGTGGTTCATTTTTTTCCTTGTGTTTATCTTTGAAGAGAAAGCAAACATCCTACCTCTTTTAAGACATAGCTCTTCGTTACACTTACTGTCTATTACACAACCTTGTCCAACCCATAGCCCATGGGCCACATGCACCCCAGGATAGCTTTGAATGCAGCTTAACACAAAGTCGTAAATTTTCTTAAAACATTATGAGATTTTTTTGCAATTTTTTTTTAGCTTGTCAGCTATCGTTAGTGTTAGTGTATTTTACGTGTGGCCCAAGTGAATTCTGCTTCTTCCAGTTTGGCCCGCGGAAGTCAAAAGATTGGCTACCCCTGTTATATGCAATAGGTCTTCCTGCACTTCATCTCTCCAGGTATCTGATAATCTTAATAATAACCTTAGAATTTATGGTATATCTAATGAAAAAAATCACATGGTAGAAAGCAAAAAATATTGATTAGTAATTAGTTTTGTGAACCCAGACCTATGACTCAAGATATTTGGAACTTTCAATAAATATTGCTGTTCAGAAAAACATGGTCCATGAATCTATTCATTAGGAAGCTACATTTTACTCTTCTCAGATGCCCTTTGTGAACTGTCTTCTAGGTTTCTGACTGAGTTTATTTCAGCTCTTACAGAATAAAAACAATGTGTTGTTTGCTCCTGGCCCTCATCCCTCAAGTATCTTATCTATTTTCAAGTCTACTGAGAATTGAGATTCTGGCATGTCAGAGCAAACTGTAGATAAACACCACTTTCTTTTTTTTTAATTTTGAAGACATGAGCAACTAATAATACTGCCCAACATACTCATTCCTCAAAAATCTATTACCTTAAGAATTAGGAATGTTATGATGAGTATGAAATTTTCTTGTTTATTATATCAGTGATTATTGTATCTTATTTTTTTTTATTTATATGTTATATCTTTATGCTCTTTGAAAATTTTGGCTGTGTTTTTGCTAAGATGATTGCTATTTCAACAATGTCACTTAAAGTTATTTTATGTTTGTTGAAAATTATATAATTGTTTTGTAATGTTTGAAACTCCATCTATTTTTCTGAGAATGAGATATTAACAGTGTGTTCACTAATATATCATATGATTTATAATTTTGCATTAAATCTCAAATTTCATAGTATATGAATTAAAGAAAGATGGGTAAGTTTAACAGGACTGAAACAAAGGAATCAGCATAGTTTTATAAGACTTTTTGCAATATAATGTTCACTACTTTTTAAATTTTGACCATTTTAAGAAACATAATTTTCATATTTTTTATTTTAACCATTTTGATTATATTGGCACAAAACCAAGAAATCTAATTTTAGAACATTATAACATCAACTGAGTAAAATCTCTATAGTATAATATATCAATAAAAGTAAATTTATTGTTAAAAATGCTGTATAGTCAAACACTTGATATGTCATGAATGTCTTTCTGGGGTAAACATCTAAATGACAATTTTATAACATAAATAAATAAGCCATTAAACTGTTTTTGTTACTTTTATAATGTGTTCGAGTATCCCAGAATGTTACCTTTCACTGTCACCCTAAAATTAACTAAAACTTAGTTTTAGCATACAATTTTGACAATATAGCGTATCATTTTGAGTGTCCGTTTGAAACAGGAGTGTTGCCTTATCCTCATCACAGAGGGCGACAGGAGTGTAGCTCACTTCTTATGTGGTCCACTGCTCAAACTCCTAGGGGGAGCACACGGATGGGCAGGTGCAAAGGTCGTGGGAAGCATTTTTGGACTTGGCAGCGTCTAGGAGTGAGTGTTTACAACTCCCAAAGCCCAGGTGGGCGTGTGTTACGGTGTGCTCTTTCAGCTATGCGGTCTGCAGATGGCTTGTGTTAGTCAGCCCAATAGACTCTCTGCCTCATCGCAACGACAGGGGCGCCAGTGTGACAGCCTGAGTTCTCGCCCAGAGTACCTGAAGAATCAGATCACAAGTGGGCTGGAACGTTGAGTGCAAGGTTTATTGAATGGTGGAGGTGGCTCTCAGCGACATGGGTGGGGAGCCAGAAGCGGAAGATGGAGTGGGAAGGTGATCTTCTCCCGGAGTCCCGCCGCCCAGGGGCCGGACTCTTCCCCGACTGTCCCTGGCTGAATTCCCCTGGGGTCTGCGTCCTTCTGCCATTACTGGTAGGCTCGTGTCTCTGGTGTCTGCTAGTGCGCTCCCATTTTCCGCTTGACGCCCAGCCACTTGCGTCTGCGACCACTTAAGCTTTCAGGTTTCTATGGGCACAGAATGGGGGGCATGGTGGGCTAGAGTGATCTTGGAGAATGTAACATTGGGGCATGAAAAGAGGAGTGCCTGTTCTCACTTAGGTTCGTGGGCACAGGCCAGAGAATGGAGCCCTATCCAGGGTCCTTGCCCTTCTCTTCCCAGCACTTCCCTGCCCCCATCCTGTATCACACCCAACAAATAATTTAAAACACGTATTTGTGCAAAGCATCATGTATGGCACAGGAGGTATAATGACGAATAAGGCAGTTTCTAGTTTCAATAAGCTCACCACGGATTTGAGTAAAGCAATGTAAATCTCTAGTGCACAGGCAAGAAATAAATCAAAAGACTAATATGTCAGAGCCATTTTCCTTGAAAAAGAGCATTTGATTAATATTCAAACACTAAAAGCTAAATTAATGTTTAAAATGTTTTCATTTTTATATTAGTTAAGAGAATTATATTTATGAGAATATATTTTCAGAAAAAAATTATTGCTGTTGGGCTTTATATTTGACATATTTAAAACTCTCAAATTGTACCAAGCCCTCTTATTTTCAGTATCTGATAAGTTCATAGCTTTCATGTATCTCTGAAAACCCAGTGAAGTAATTTTTAAAAGATGAAATTTGTTTGTTTAATATAAGTAAAGTAACAAATTATTTCTTCAAATATAGCATATATCAGAAAATATGTTTATAAATATACCAGATACAAAATGATTTTCTTATAAATAAATCGATTCAATCCTTAATTAAAAGAGAAACAGGGCCGGGAGCGGTGGCTCATGCCTATAATCCCCCCACTGTGGGAGGCCAAGGCAGGTGGATTGTTTGAATCCAGGAGTTCGAGACTAGCCTGGGCAACATGGCAAAACTACGTATTTATTAAAAATACAAAAAGCTACCTGGGCATAGTGGCACACATCTGTGGTCCCAGCTACTCAGGAGGCTGAGGTGGGAGAATCACCTGAGCTCAGGAGGCCAAGGCTGCAATGAGCTGAGATTGCACCACTGCAGTACAGCCTGGGCAACCGAAGACAGGATCTGTCTTGAAAAATAAAATTAAATAAATAAATAAAAGAGAAACAGTTTTCTATAAACATAGAAAATGCATATCTTAGCATTTAATAGCCCTAAAAGCAACATAACCCCAAATAGTTAATATTTATTCAGGCATACAATAAAATTATTATCTTGAACTATAGGTAAAAATATAGCCATCTGAGGCTCAAAATTAACTTGGATATTAAGATTTATTTTTATTCTAAATTCAAATGTTCTTGGAAGACTTCTACACTCTAGTTAGCTACAGTTCCCTGGACTCCCTATGATTTGTAACAAAGATTTCACACATTTAATCCACCTGGCCTTTGAAAGCTGAGCGTGTACTTGGCCTGCCTCAAGGTTAGGGAGCAGTGATTTTTCTCAGTAAAACTGTTTGGACAGGGTCTGGAGTCAGTCTTATCTCCAGCATCCACAGTAGAGGTCTCAACCTACACTGAAGCCATTCAGCAATCGATGTACATGTTTAAAATATTTAATATCAAAATATGGTATGGAATAAAGGCATTGGAGGTAAGCCAATGATTTCATGTGCATGTTATCATATTGCAGTGTAGGCCCTGATACTCTCCCTGGCTAGTTAAATGAGATGGGCTCACTCAGTTATCCATCCAGCAACATATTATCAAGGATAAATAATGTCAGACACTAATTAAAGCAATAAGGACAGATTTAACTCAGTAACATTATTGCAATAAGAAAAAGAGTCCAGCATAAACTGAACTTAGATCCCAGCAAACAAAGGCAGGAAACATTTGACAGGGTTGGGTGTGCTAAAGGAAAGGCATTGACTGGTGTGAAAGGGCCAGGTCCACGTGACCAGGCCACCTGGATTTGCTTATTGGGAGGAGAAACAAATGTCTGTCTTTATAACAAGTTGAAGTTAGGTGCCCACAAATGGTAGGCCCTTACACTTACACCAGGCCTGAGAGCTATATTGAGAGAGTCAGTTCCCTAACTATCACCATTTCAGAGGTGGCTTTCAGGTCTTTGAGAAAACAGTTTTGGTTGGTAGATTTGCTTCTCAAAACACAGAGAGTCAGGTTTGGTGGCTCATGGCAGTAATCACAGCATTTGGGAAGGAGGTGGAAGGATAGCTTGAGATCAACCTGGGCGCAAAGCCAGACCACGTCTTTACAAAAAAATTAGCCATGCCTGGTGTCACGCTCCTGTAGTCCCAGCTACTCAGGAGACTGAGGCAGGAGGATCGCTTGAGGCAAGGACTTTGAGGTTACAGTGAGCAATGGTTGTGCCACTGTGCTTCACTCTGGCCTGGGTGAAAAAGCAGCACTGTTTAAAAAAAAAAAAAAAGCACAGAAAGGATTGATAATTGACAGATTTCTAAAGTAATTGCCCTAAAAGGGAATTGAGGGAGATATCTATCTATCGCCAGGTTTTAGCTGGAGCAAACGGTACATTTTCCTGGCAACACTGAAGTTTCTCAGGCAGATATTTTAAAGGCGGTCATCTGAGGGGCACACAGCTGAGTGCTGCTAGAAGCCATGCTAGAGTGTGGTCAAGCATCGCAGATCAGAGATTAGGATGAGTTTGTAGTATGTTAAGAGTTTTACAGCTCTCAATAGGCTTTGTTAGTTTTTTTTCATTACATTTTATTTGACTGATGTATCTCCATTTTAGTTATGACTCACAACTACAAAAGAAAGTGAGGGTGGGAGTGGATTAAATATAAAGTAATAGTGTATGTCTATTTTTCCTATATATAACTGTGTATCTGTGTGTTCATCAGAAAAGCAGTCTCACTGCTATATAGGGAATGAGGAGTGGGCAGGGATAGTCTGGAGTCTAACCTTAGCATCAATGCTAACTTACTGTGTGAACTGGGGAAATAGTTTTAGTGTTTATACCACTTCCCTATGATCCAAGAGATGAAGGGAGTTGGATTAAATAATTTCTAAAGACACTTTGGGCCTCTAATACTCTGTGGAGGTATGTGTCTAATTTAATGACATTATCAGTTGTGTCTAAATACTATAAAGTACACTAAAAGCTGTGTAGCACGCCAGAGGATGCAGCATCTTTCTAAACTTTAAGATGTAAGTCAAGCATCATGGCTTTATGGAGATGGCTTTTGCAGAAAGTCAATTGTGAGGGCATTTCTCACTTCAGAATATTTGAGATCAGTCACAAGGATACCCTAAATTCATTCAGTTATTTGGAACATTTCATTCTGCACTACCTGTACATGACATAATTTATTTTGAAGCCACATGTTCAAATTGGGATACATTATTCATTCATTCGTCCAGTGATTCAGTTGTTTACTCAGTATTTTTTATTCTATAGCTTCTTAAAAGTTTATGGGTAGTCTCATAATGTTTTACTTAATACAGATAAAGAACATAATAAGAACGGTTCCCACTATATATATATTCAAGCTCACATATGAAAATATTTACAACATAAAATATGGACAGTCACTAAATTAACTTCACTTTGCACTAGCCGTTTTTAAAAATTACCCAAATAAGAAAATTATTTTAATGCTGTAATTTTCAGTATTTGCTTCATCTAGCAAGTTTAAACATTAGTATGCATTAGCTAATTTTAATAGCATGTATTTTTTTGATCAAAAAGTCATATATAGTTATTGCAGAACATTAGGAAAATATAGAAAACATGAGAGTATTTCCAACAAAAATATAAATAAAATATAGGATGATATTAAACATTAAACTTCATATTATTTTTATTTTCAAAATAAAGTACTCAATGAAGAGACACAATCTGCAGAACACTACTATATATTATCAGTCCAAGAACTGCAACTACAGTCTTCCTAGTAAGCAATATTAAAAAGAACAGCTGGTCTCAAAGGCACACATTGGATTTGTCAATCCATTCTATATATATTTCCCAGATTTTTACACAGCTGTAACAATTTTGTTTTTATTTATATGAATTTCTCAGTGTTTATCACTTTTCTGAAATCTACACATCTACAGTTAAGCCCAGTAAGTCGTAACTCTCTCTCTTGAATTTTTCACTCACCTTGACCCTGTCTATATAGGTTTGATATTTCTTGTCAATCACTATTTAGCTTTTCATGAATCAACATTGCTTTTTTCCCTTAAACTAACTTTTCTTTTATGTGATTCTCAGACCAGGACCATGGGTAAGAAGATGAGTAAAGGCTACATATATATAATATATATAAAATATATTTATATATTATATATAATATATATGAGAAAGAATATATACGTATATATTCATATATATATATTTTTTTTTACGTTAAGTTCTTGATACATGTGCAAAACTTGCAGGTTTGTTACATACGTATCCATGTGCCATGGTTGGTTGCTGTACCTTTCAAAGCATTACTTATGTTTTAAGCCCTGCATGCATTAGTTGCTTATCCTGATGCTCTCCCTCCCCTTGTCCCACCCCAGGCCCCAGTGTGTGTTGTTCCCCTTTGTGTGTCCATGTGTTCTCATTGTTCATCTCCCACTTATGAGTGAGAACATGCGGCATTTGCTTTTCTATTTCTGTGATAGTTTGCTGAAAATAATGGCTTCCAGCTCCATCCATGTCCCTGCAAAGGACATTATCTTGTCCCTTTTGTGGCTTCGTAGTATTCCATGGTGTATATGTACCACATTTTCTTTATCCAGTCTATCATCGATGGGCATTTGAGTTGGTTCCATGTCTTTGCTATTGTGAATAGTGTTGCAATAAACATATATGTGCATGCATCTTTATAATAGAATGATTTATATTCCTTTGGGTATAGAACCAGTAATGGGATTGATACTTGTGTATGCGTCACGAATTTTCCATGATGCATTTTTCAGTTCCATCAGGTTATTTATGTTCCTCTCTAAACTGGTTATTCTAGGTAGCAGCTCCTCTAAACTTTTATCAGTGTTCTTACCTTATCTGCATTGGGTTAGAACATGCTCCTTTACCTCAGCAAAGTGTTATCACCCACCTTCTGAAGCCAACTCCTTTCAATTCATCCATCTCATCCTCCTTCTAGCTCTGCTTCCTTGCTGGAGTGGTTTCCATTGTTTTTTCGTTGATTCTTTCTCATCTTTTTCAGTTTGTCTAGTTTTGACCTTTGAGGCTGCTGATTCTTGGATGAAGTTTTTGTGGGGACTTTCTTTTGTTGATGCTATTGTTGTTGCTTTCTGTTTGTTTTTCTTTCCATAGTGAGGTCCCTCTTCTGTAGGTCTGCTGTGGTTTGCTGGGGGTTCACTTCAGGCCCTATTCATCTGGTTCACTCTCATGCCTGGAGATGTCACTCGAGGAGACTGGAGAATGGCAAAGATGGGTGCCTGCTCCTTCTTCTGGGATCTCTGACCTTGAGTGGCACCAACCTGATGTCAGTAGGAATACTCCTGTATGGGATGTCTGATATCCCCTGTTGTGGGGTTCTCCCCCAGTTTGGTGGCTTGGGAAGCAGGAACCATTTAATGAGGCATTTTTGCTGTCCTTTGGTGGAGGGGGTGTGCTGCACTGTGGGGAAACCCACTTGTCTGGGCTGTGCAGATTCCTCAGAGCTAGCAGGAGGAAAGACTAAGTCTGCTGGTCTGCAGAGACTGTGGCCACCACACCCCACCCCACGCAGGGGCTCAGGCCCAGAGAGATCAGAGTTCTCTCCCTGAGAGAACTCTGACTGGAGTTGGAGTTCCTGCAGGGAGGCCCTGCAGCCGCAGTGTTGACTGCCATCCTTCCTGCAAGGAGCTCAGGTGGCTTAGACAGAAGGCAGCTGGCAGCAGTGGTGATGGCTGCCCCTCCCCCATGGAACTCAGCAGGCTTAGGCCAATTCCGTTTCAGTGGCTGTTCAGAATTTGCATAGCTCCTTGGTTGAGACTCAAGGTCACAGTGGCGTGGGCTCCCGGGTGGGATCTTCTGATCCATGGGTCGCACAGTTCCATGGAAAAAGCACAGTTTCTCAGGCTGGGTACCATGCTCACTCACTGCCTCCCTTGGAAGGGGGTTGGGGGCTCCCCTGCCCCATGTAGCTCTCAGGTGGCCCATGACACCACTCTCTTCTTCCTTCCTCTCCATGGGTCACACCAGCCACCTAGTCAGTCCTAACGACAGAACCTGGATACCTCCATTGCTGGTGCAGGACCCGCTCACTGTTTTGGATATTTTCCATGGGAACCTCTAATTGCTGCTGCTTCTAGATGGCCATCTTGTCCTCGCCCCAAACGCTGTATCTTTTAAGGGTGTGATGACAAATCTCTAAATCTTCTATAGAGAAGAATGAAGTCATGAGGCAAAGAGCAACAAAGATCTTTTCACTCACTAGGACCAGATGAAATTTAACCAGCAACTGAGTTCAAGGAGGCTTACATAATTTTGAAAAGTGGAAAATACCAGGTCCACTCTCACATCTTCTTCACAAAAGTTTGGAGATGATGCAGGGTAAAATATATGTCAGCTGCACATATTTTTAGACTCATTTAAAATAATTAGAACAGAACAATATCCTATTTTGTCAATACCTTTAAATATATTTTTTTAAGTCCAGGTGTTATTTGAGGTACTTGGAGGAAATCAATCATGATATGTTTTATATGAGGAGATAAAATGCCCAAGAAATACTTAGAAATAAAAAGCCATTGAAAATAATAAAGAAAGACATTGTCAAAATTGCATGTTTTCATTTAGAACTGTTAGAGGTTCATAGTAATTCAAAACAAAAGACAAGATAAATATTATTAATTATCTTTTCATTGGTTATATTTATTATCTGCTGAGAAGAGTCTCATTCTATCCTCTTATAATATTTGATGCATATATTTATTATAATATTGGTCATGTGTTTTGAATAATTTTGTTAGTGTTTACAGAATGAATGTAGAGTCCATATACTTAAAAATGGTATATAGACCAAGGCCATCACAAACTAGGATCATATTTCACTGTGGTTCTAGCCTCTAAGGTTCCTGGTATTGTTTCATGGGACATGAGTATTACAAGGAGTCAATATTATGTCATGGTAGTGGGTATGGAATCTGCCCATAACTGAGAAGCAATAATATTTACATCACATACTATCTGTGTCACAGAATTATAAAAAGTAAAATTGTATATTTTAAAGCTTTTACACATTTCTTGACATACAGTAAGTAAACATTCAATAAACTGTGGCTGTTTTTACTGAGAGAGCTTTTCTAGGTTATAAGTGTTCTGCAAGTTTTTCTCTTTCCCTCAAAAACTAAAAAAAATAAGCTCTTCTCACTAGGGCAGTTTTAAGGATACAGAATATATACAGAGAAACTATTCTCTGGGAAATTGATAGCAACGTTAGACGTTTGGCAAAGCGTATAACAGGGAATCAGATTTCTGCTAGTTCAGTACAATTAAGAAGATTGATGAAAAAGAAATTAAGAAAGAAATCCAATGTACAATAGCTAGAAAAAAAACTCAAGGGATAAATTTAACCAATGAAGTAAAAGATCTTTACAATAAAATCTGTAAAACACTGATAAAGAAATTGAAGAGGAAACACACACAAAATGAAAAGACATTCCATGTTTATGAATTGGAAGAATTAACACTGTTAAAATGACCATACTACCCAAAGCAAGCTACAGATTCAATGCAATCCCCATCAAAATGTCAGTGACATTATTCACAGAAATAGAAAAAAATCCTAAAATTTGTATAATATGAAACCACAAGAGACCCAGTATAGCCAAAGCAATCTTGAACCAAAACAACAAAATTGAAGGCATCACACTACCTGACTTAAAAAGCTAACATAACCAAAACAGCATGGTACTGGCACAGAAACAGACACATAGACCAATGAAACAGAATAAAAGTCCCAGAAATAAATCCACATATTTACAAACAATTGATTTTCTACAAAGGCACCAAGAACATACACTGAGGAAAAGGACAATTTCTTCAATAAATGATTCTGGAAAAACTGGATATCCATATACAGAAGAATAAAACTATACCTCTATCTCTCACAACATAAAAAAAATCAACTCAAAATAAAGTCTTAAATGTAAGACCTGAAACTATGAAACTACTAGAAGAAAACAGGACAAATGCTTCAGAACATTGATTTTTATGGATAAGACCTCGAAAACACAAGTGAAAAAGAAAAATAGACAAACGGGATTATATCAAACTAAAGGATTCTGCACAGCAAAGAAAGCAATCGACAGAGTGTAGATACAAGCTACAAAATGGGAGAATAGATTTGCAAACTAGAGATTAATATGCAGAATATACAAGGATCTCAAACAACTTAACACCAAGCAAACAAATAAGCTGATTTTAAAAATGGGAAAATGATCTAAATAGACTTTTCTCAAAAGAAGACATACAAATGGCTAACAAGTATACGAAAAAATTCTCAGCATCACTAGTCATCTGGGAAATGCAAATCAGAACCACCTTGCAATATCATCTCACACCAATTAGAATAAATATTGTGAATGTAATGAAAAATAACAAATGTCGGTGAAGATGCAGATAAATGAGAACTCCTATATACTCTCAGTGAGAATGTAAATTAGTACAAACATTGTGAAAAATCTTATGAAGTTTACTCAAAAAAATTAAAAAATAAAATCACCATACAGTCTAGCAATCCCACTACTAAGTACATATCCAAGGGAAAGGAAATTTGTTTATCAATGACATATATGCACTTTCATGTTTATTGTAGTACTAGTCACAATAGCCAAGATATCGAGTCAACCTAAGTGTCTATCAACAAATAAATAAAGAAAGAAAATGTGGTGTATATACACAGGAGAAAACTATTTAGCCATAAAAAAGAATAACACCCTGTCATTCACAGCAACATGGATGACTCTGGAGGACATCATATTAGATGGAAAAAGCCAGGCACAGATATATAAATAATGCATGTTTCTACTCAAATCTGGAAGCTAAAAAATTGTTGTCATAGAAGTAGAGCGTAAAATAGAGCATACTAGAGTCTAGGAAGGATAGTAGGAAGAGGAGGATAGGAAAAGTTTGGTTAACAGATACAAAATTGCAATCAAATAGGAGGAATAAGCTCTGGTGTTCCACAGCACTGGAAGGTGACTATAGTTAACACTGACTTATTGTACATTTTCAAATAGCTAGAGAAGATTTTGACTATTTCCAGCACAAAGGAATAATAAATATTTGGGGTGATGGATATGTTAAGCACCTTGATTTGATTGTTACACACTGTATGTATGTATTGAAATATCATACTGTACCCCATATAGAAGAACAATTTTGTGTCAATCTTAAAATTAAAAGGGTAGATAGTTATAGACAAACACTTTATGAAGATTATATAGTTAAATTAAGATTTTTATGATATTATAGACCAAAAAGACAAAAATGTCTCTGTCATTATGTTAATTTCCCCCAAAAATGAGACACTCATTCTAATGTAGGGCTTTGTCATGAGGAGCACTAGGCACTAAATGAATAATTAGAGGGAGTTAACACTACACCAGGAGGCAAAGAAAACAAGTCACATAAGACCTGGCAGATATTTCTGACTAATAAGTCCCCTACAGATAAGGAAATGCCTATTAAGTATTCCAAGTTACTATATGCATATTTTTTCTTTTTATGTAGGTTTGTTAAAGTTTTCGGGTTTTTTTTTTCTTTTGAAATGGAGTCTCGCTCTGTTGCCCAGGCTGCAGTGCAGTGGCACGATCTCGGCTCACAGCAAGCTCTGCCTCCTGGGTTCACAAAATTCTGGATGGTGTAATTTCAATAACCCTTAACTATTTATATATGTACCCAAAATTTATACATCTACCTGAAAGACTTTTCCAAAGATTGTACAATTATCAATCCCTAATGGATGTAATATAACTAAAAACTTGTAACCACTATTCTCATAGTCACTTTTGGACAGATATATATTTTTTGTTTGTTTTGGCAGCCATTTCAAAACTCTTCCCTTTCTGTATAGGCTGACTGTGAACCCTACATTTTCTGTAAATGATTGTGTTAAAAGAATTGTGGAGCATGATCAAAGTTTGAGAAACTACTATAATCTTAAACAAAATTACACATAAAAAAGTGCCCTGGGGGTAATACCCTCACCATGACCACAAGTTCTTTATGAAATATGCCACAAAAAAAGCTGAAGCTGCTTGACTCAAAAGACCAGTTGTGACTCAACTTGCACTCATTTGTCTGAGATTTTTGTATTTCCACATTAATTTACCATTTTAATCATGGATTTGTTAATTCTTTTAAGCAAATTTTATTTTTTCTTTTTAAATAAATGATTATGTAAATCAGACTCATTTTGTTAGTTGGGGGTTTTAACCAATATTCATTTATGTGTTGTTACACTGTTAACATTTTAAATCATATTTTTAATCTGAGCTTCTTATCTTCTACCTATAACTGTTTATATTAATGTTTAAAATAAGGAATAGAAAGAAAAAATGCAACACTAAAGTTCTGATGTGTGTGTCAAAGCAAAATTTGCACCAATGTGAAACAAGTAGGAAAGGCTTCCCTCAAGGCTTTGCATAAGGGGGAGAGAGTCTGAACTCGGCTCAAGTGAAACAAAGGATGGGAGAGTTTCTAAGAGTATATAGGAGGAATAAGTTCTAGTGGAACTTATAATAGAAGATCACAAGCCATCTGTGTTTGTTAATTGGCCTCACCCAAAAGAAAAGTCAACTTTCTCTTTTTCATAGGAAGTAATTTTACAGCTTGGAGCAAGACTCCCACCAAACTTGGTTCCTACCCTCCCACAGAGACTGGGAGATGGGGTACCATCTTCCTTAGTGATTACACATCAAAGGATGAGTCTCAGGTCCTTGAGAAAGACAGTCCTGGGTTGTAACACTGGCAAGAGGCTTCTAAAAAGGCTTGCAACCAAAGGGGAAAAGAAAGAAGTTACAAGTTTTCTAAAGTAAATGTTCTCTAAGAAAAGAGAGATCAGGGCCTAGAGTCAGGATGAAACCTATCTAAAGTTTTGTCACAGTAAGGGGAATGTTTCATCCATTTTGGTCAGATATTCCTCCAACAGAGAGTGAGCTCCTTGAGGACAGCAAGAAACAGAATGTACAAAGACTAGGCCACTAGATAGGACTCTGACTCACAACTTTTGCAGCAAACAGGTCAGAACTTGTTCTAACTGCCAGCTTCCCTAATTTTTGCCCCTAATTTTAACTTAGAACCAACCAGAAAAAGCCAAATGTGTTCTCGTGACTAAGCACATAGGTTGTTGTTTCTCTTTAGCCTGCCTCCACTTTGTCTATGCCCACAATCTCCAATCGGAGCAGGGACTTGAAACACCCCATCTGCCTTTGACTCTTTGTCAAATACAAGGCATGGTGGCTGACTCCCTTGCTATGGTAAGCTTTGAATAAATAGTCTTTGCTTGTTCTCATCTGGATGGTCTTCATATATTTCCAGAGCAGAAAATCAGCATCTAGAGCTGTGAGCAATTGCTAATACCACCATAATACATTAAAGAATTAGTTCCTTCATAAAGACTTCTGTGCTAGAAGCATGGTTTTCTGGAAGAAGAGTATAAAAATCAGTGATGTGGTTTAGCACTCAGCCTGAATCACTTATTTTATGACTTTAGAAAATTTAACATGTTTGACACTCTGCTATGGTCTGAATGTTTGTGTCTTTCCCAAATTCATGTGTTGAATCCCAATCACCAGTGTGATGGTATTAAGAGGTTGGCACATTGGAAGGTGATTAGGTTATAAGGGTAGAGCCCTCACAATGGGATTAGTGTTCTTACACAGGAGACCCTAGAGAGCTATATTGCCCCTTCCACCGTGTGAGGACACAGAGAGAAGGCCTCACCCATGAACGAGGAAAAGGCCTTCACCAGATACTAAATCTGTGATGCCTTGATCTTGGATTTCCCAGCCTCCAGAACCATGAGAAATACATTTCTGCTATTTATAAACTACCTAGTTTATAGCATTATATTATAGTAGCCTAAATACACAAAGACAGCCTCTATTCTTACCTCTATTTTTGGAATAATAATACAGTTTATGAGTTGTTTGAGTATTAAATTAGGTAATAATTGTGAACATTGTTTCTCTTTCCCTGTGTAGGATGCTCAGTGTTTTCAGAGACTTACTGTTCTATGGACTTACTGCTAACGGGATACAAATTAACCTTAAAACGCAGCTTTAAAAAATTGGTTAACAATTCTTTGTTTCTATGTATAGTGAGCAATGCCTGAAGAAGTTTAAAATCTTGTCCATTAGCTGAAAAAAATGCTCCAGGAAAAAATGGTCAAAAAAGAGGAAAAGACAAAAACACCCTCTGGCCAGTATTGTTATGCAACTGAGCCTGCAAAGCTACAAATGACAGTCTTGGGTAAGCACCAAAGCCCCCAGGTTGTTCTGCAACTAATGACTTACAGCCATGGAATCATCTATGTAGTTTTGTTTTTCTCTAAATTATTTTTTTAAATAGATCATACAACCACATGATTCCAAAAGCAAACACGTGAAAAATAGAGTTTTGCTTCGATACCTGTTCTCAATCCTCCTTGTTCCTTAACTTATTCCTGGGTATCCTACTGCCCAGAGCCAAGCACTTGTATTAGTCTCTTATTTAATCTTCCAGAGTATTTTTTTAAATAATAAAGTATATATTCATGCTTACTCTTTTTAACGTAATATACAGCATAACATTTGCTTGACTCCTTGTTCTTTTTCATTTAACAGTATGTCTTTACTTAGTCATACATAAAGAGCTTCTTCACTCTTCATTTGTGTATCCGTATGTGGATATCATATTTTAAAGAATTATTTTGTTTGAAGGATGTTCTATAATTTATTTAACAGGTATCTACTGGCGTGCAGTTGTTTCCAGGTGCTAGTTATAGTGAAAAATGCTATGATGAATAAACCTGTACATTAATCATTTCAGTCCTGTGCATCTCTATCCCTTCTTGAATGTGTTATGTGGATCTATTATTGGTAGAATAAATTCCTGTAGTGCAATTATTGAGTTACAAGGCAGCTCTATCTATCTATCTATGTATCTATCTATCTATCCATCCATCCATCCATTCATCCATGTATCTATCTACCAACTAACTTTATACACACAAAATTTAAAAATACAAGAAATATTTTGAAAGCTATCAAATATCCTTTATCGGTTTCTAATTTATGTTCATATCAGCTCATTTTTCCACACCTTCACGAATGTGAGGTATTATTCAACATTTGGCTTTTACCAAGCTGACAGGTGAAAATCAGCATCTCAATGTCTTTCTGAAGTGTATTTTGACTTATTTTGAGGAATGTTCAATACTTCTTTCCATATTAAATGGATCTTCCCTTATTTGGAAACTGTCTCTTTATACCCGTTATACATATTTTTAAAAATATGACTTTCTGTAAGTCAATAAATGGGTCAAAGTTCACATATAAAACTGAAAGATCCAGATGTCTCTAGATTCAACCAGGAAGTTGCCTCTTGCTCAAAAGTGAACCCAAGTAAGCTGTTGCTACACACAGAATGTTTCTAAATCATTATTTATTATAGTTCACATTAATTTAACTCAGAACACTCTGGATACAGACAGTAGGTACTCTCATGATAATATGAAAAATGGCAGGACATACTAAAATTTCTAGGCCATATTTACTATCCTTCCTTGAATATATATTTTATTCCAAGATTTTTCTTAAATAAATAATTTTTAAGTCACATTAAAAATCACTTTTAGGTTCCTGTTTCTCTTCCAACATGTGAAGTGCTTTTTTTGAAAGTCTATTTTTAAAACTCAATTTGTAAAAGATCTTTATTAGGGATAGTAGCCCTTTATGTATGGGAAGTGTAGAAACATATTTCTATGCCTATATTCATATCTGTATCTACTTCTTTAATACAGCTAAAATTTTCAAACTTTTCTTATTGGTTTTTTGATTTTCCCCATGCCAAGAATGTAACTGAATTCTCTCACAATTTCTTATAGTCTCTCATGAGTTATTGTTTTTAATTTAAATATTAAATTAGTTTTAGATTTCTGCTCTATAAGTTATAGATTTGAATTTAATTTTTCTCCACATGGTCAATTAGTCATCCCAAGTCCATTTATTCCCCACAAATTGAGATAATACCTTAAATTAATAAATACATTTAGGTATATTTATAAAGTTTCTCTCCCATTCTTCTGTCTGTTTGTGTGCTATTAATACACAGCTTTAACTGATTAATCCTTGTTAATTCCAGTACACTGTAAGAGGCTAATTTTTCTTTTCTTGGTGTTAATAGTAAGTTCTTTTTATATTGGTAATATATAATCAGAGAATCATATTTTTATCAGACAGATACAAATTATAAGGAGGTGGGCATAGATGGAGAATAAAAAGGGGCATTTGCCAAACTTGATTTTTGATTTTGAACAAAGAAAATGTAATTATTTGTGTTGGTTATTATTATAGTGGTTAATTTTAGAAAACTGCATGGATATTTATAATTAAAAATTTCAGGAAAAAGTCATATCTCGAGTGCCAGAAAATATTAAAAATGTGAGGATACTGATTATAGTAAGAATATTACGTAAGTTTTATTTGGGGTGATATTTATCACCCTGACTAGTTTGTGTTTTCATCTTACTTAATGAATTCAACCATTTAGATTCAATAAACTTAAATTGAAAAATATTAATGCTCATGGGACAAAATTAAAATAAAACACTTCAAAACATTTATTGGTTTTAGATTGCCAGGTACCAAAGATGAGTATCTGTAGATTGTAGCAAAAAGCACAATAAGATGGACATTTAAATTTAAAACACCTCTACTCTATTATAGGCTTTCTATATTTGATAGTGTTAACATTGATTATTCTTATTCTTCCTCTCTGCTCATCATATTAGGTTCATTGGTCATGGAGAAATAATAAATTATAAAACCATTCCAAAAGAACTTGGCATAACTCTGAGATCAGTTGCATCAAAATAAATTAAAATTTAATGATGCATTGCTCATGTCTGCCAAACATTCTGCAGATATGTTAAGTAGGAAAAAATAAGTGTGATGTGGGTTTTTTCAGAGATGTAATAATACCCAAGTACGTACCTTGTGCTTATTTTAATTTTTCCCCACATTTCTAAAATATGCTACTAAATATTGAAATAATTTCCACAATCAGAAAACATTCCCTTTAAACGCAATTTTATTTTGCTTGCATGCTCTCCTGTGTGTGTGCAGGGTGGGTCGTGGGATGAGGATGTGTGCTTTGCCTTTTAGATGCTTGTATTAGATAATAGGAACTGAGATAGACTTTTAATGTGAATCTTTACCTTTAACTGGCTGGGAGTTAAGCTGCGTTAACTGCTCTAGTTGTTGGTTTCAGTGGCTTCAATCTCTTCTAGTGTCCTTTTATTTTACTTTTTGTCTTTTCTGTTACCCTTGGTTTTCCTAGAAAGTCCTTAAGTAGAGTCTGAGCCTTGCAGAATTTTCTGCTGTATTCCTGTTATTATATAGTAGCCCTGTTGATGCATTGTGTTGGGGAGAAAAGCATTCTGTAAACCTATAATGAGGTTCCAGTCATTCGGTGGATCTGTGACCGTCTGCTTTGATTTTCATAAGTATTTCTCAGCTTTGCACCCCTCGTTCTGTGAGACAGAAGGCTAGCGGTGGCTAGAGTTGTGTAATTTTCCCTTCATCACATTGGATAAGGCTCTGGAGAAGTCTTCTCCCTTTCTGTGTAGGTTTTTTTTTTTTTTTTTTTTTTTTTTTTTGGAGAGATCATTCTGGATTTCTTTCAAAATGGTTACCTTTCCCTTGGGTACATTTCCAAATGGTTACTTTTTCTCTCCCCTAGCCAAACAGAAAGGGATTTTTCTCTGATCTTCATTAGGAGATCTCAGTAGGGTCCCTGTAGATAAAAACCCATCAAAATATGTGGTCCTTCCCCAAGCTGGGCACCTAGGCGTTTTCACCTCTCAAGCTTATCCACCCTCAGCTTGCAATAATTCACTGAAGTTTGTTCAGAGGATCCAGTGGCTTCAGCTTCAGGTAACTGATCTGTATTCCCTGAATTCACTTGTCTCTCCAGTTTTCAGAATGGCAGCTTGTCCAGTGACCTCAAATCTCTGATGGGTTTTTAGAAAGTGGTTTTTCAGTTTGTTTGGCTTTTTGTTGTTGTTGTTGTTGTAAGGGTGGAAATGATAACTTGTAAAGCACTTCACATGTTGGAAGAGAAACAGGAACCTAAAAGTGATTTTAAATGTAACTTAAAAATTATTTATTTAAGAAAAATCTTGGAATAAAATATATATTCAAGGAAGGATACTAAATATGGCCTAGAAATTTTAGTATGTCCTGCCATTTTTCATATTATCATGACAGTACCTACGGTCTGTATCCAGGGCATTCTGAGTTAAATTAATGTGAATTATAATAAATAATGATTTAGAAACATTCTGTGTGGAGCAACAGCTTACTCGGGTTCACTTTTGAGCAAGAGGCAGCTTCCTGGTTGAATCCAGAGACATCTGGCTTTGGATCTTTCAGTTTTATATGTGACCTTTGAGTCATTTATTGACTTACAGAAAAGAGGAAAAAGAATAAGCTGTTTACAAGAGAAAATATTGTAATGAATAATGAAAATCCAAAAGGATCTCCAGAACAGCCATAAGAAAAACTCTAGGTGTAATGTTTTTTAAACATATATGATTATAATAAATATTAATAATTTGCTGTGCTTGGGACCATTGTTTTCCAAAACAGAGAAACATCTAAGTAATTCCAGAGGAAGAGAAATTTCTTCATGAATACCAGAAATACAAATGCTTAGTGAATCAGAGATAAACAGAAACACAATATAATATTGTCGACTGTAAAAAACATCAATTATAGCTTACAGATACCTTTTCCTAAAATTCAAATCCACAAATTTGCTTTAAGAGTTCAGAATTAGTGACAACTTTCAAGGCATAATTAATCATTTTCATATGTGATTTCCTGTGGAAAATAATGAATATTTCTAAAACCTACTAAGAGCTTTTAGCCAGTAAATTATTTCAGTTAAATGTTATCTTTCGTAGGCTAAGTTATAAACCAAAGAAACATGGGTGCTGTAAAATATACGAAGCAACTTCTCTTATGCTAATATTCTAATAACTAAAATTTTATACTAAAACTATCATTTTAATCTCCATCTACAATTTTTAAAAAATTCTACTTTTTAAATAAATATATTCTTATTAGGAAATTTGCATTTACTTGACAAATATAATATTTCTAATGTAATTCTTAATAGCTAAAGGTTCAATTTTCTTGTAAGAAAAACAAAAGTGAAAAATGTTTATTTTTTGATGCAAAAAAACAATACTTATGAAAGTGTTTTAAAACCACTGTGCTCCCATGACAAAGATGCTCAAAAGTAGAATAAGTATTGCATTTTTAATTCCAAGGTGTCCTATTTGTAATAGAAAATATGTTAAGGTTTATCCTTGAAGGTAAATTATTTTGAAAAGGAGATTTGTTTTGTATTACATGGCCAAATTAATGTTAATTTGTAAATGAATTGTGATTATACAGTGTGTCTTAAATTTGTATTCTAAATCTACTCAAAGCAGGGTAAAAAGCAAAAAAATAGTGTATCTTTATTTCAATTTTTTCTTTTTATTTTCTTCTTTTTCCCATGATTTGCAGAAATTGGGTCAAGAAGTGTATGAGTAATTTAGAACTTTAATATTCTCTTTGTATATGTTTATCAAAAAGCCTCATTCCAAATTTCCCTTTAGAATTGTCTCTGGTATGTATTTGATTTTAGGTCAAAGGATGTCTGCATTCTCTTGATTTTTCACCAAGTAGTAAGTAACAGAGTGATAAAAACCCTTAGGAATATCTTTAAACAAAGATCAAAGTTACAGATAAGGGGTGGGCTCGGTGGCTCATGCCTGTAAACCCAGCACTTTGGGAGGCTGAGGTGGGTGGATCACCTGAGGTCAGGAGTTCGAGACCAGCCTGGCCAACATGGTGAAACCCTGTCTCTACTAAATATACAAAAAAATTAGCTGGGTGTGGTGGTGGGTGCCTGTAATCCCAGCTACTCAGGAGGCTGAGGCAGGAGAATCGCTTGAACCTGGGAGGCGGAGGTTGTAGTGAGCCAAGGTCGCGCCATTGCACTCCAGCCTAGGCAATAAGAGCAAAACTCCATCTCAACAACAACAACAACAACAACAACAACAACAACAACAAAGTTGCAGATAAGTTGGATAAATAGAGAAAACAAAACTGAAACCCAGCTTAAATAAACAAGATTCATAGTGCATAGAGAAGTTTGTTTCCCTGATCCTTAGTGATGTTGAGCATTTTTTCATATGTTTCTTTGCTATTTGTATATCCTCTTTTGAGAATTGTCTACTCATGTTGTTGCCCCACTTTTTGATAGGATTGTTTGTTTTTTTCTGATTTGTTTGAGTTTGTTGTAGATTCTGGCTATTAGTCCTTTGTCAGATGTATAGATTGTGAAGATTTTCTCCAAATGCAAATCAAAAACACAATGTGATACCACCTTACTCCTGCAAGAATGGCCATAATCAAAATATCGAAAAACAATAGATGTTGGCATGGATGCAGTGGTCAGGGAATACTCACACTGCTGGTGGAAATGTAAACTAGTACAGCCCCTATGCCAAGCAGTGTGGCAATTCCTTAAAGAACTAAAAGTGGAGCTACCATTTGATCCAGCAATTCCACTACTGGGTATCTACCCAGAGGAAAAGACATCATTATTCAAAAAAGATACTCGCACACACATGTTTACAGCAGCACAATTCACAATTAGAAAATCGTGGAACCAACCCAAATGCACATCAGTCAACGAGTGGATAAAGAAACTGTGATATATATATATATATACATTTATATATATATATCATATATATCATTCATTTATATATATATATATCTCATATATATCATATATATAATTCATTCCTTTTTTGGCTGAGCAGTATTCCATCATATATATATGTGTGTGTGTATATATAACATGTGTGTGTATATATATATACACACACACATATATACACACACATATGTATACATATATACACACATATATACACATATATATACACACACACATATATATACACACACACATATATATATGATGGAATACTGCTCAGCCAAAAAAGGAATGAATTAACAACATTTGCAATGACCTGCATGAGATTGGAGACTATTATTCTAAGTAAAGTAACTCAGGAATGGAAAACCAAACATTGTATGTTCTTACTGATATGTGGGAACTAAGCTATGAGAACACAAAGGCATAAGAATGATACAATGGACTTTGGGGACTTGGGCGGAAGAGTGGGAGGGGGGCAAGGGATAAAAGACAACATATATGCTGCAGTGTATACTGTTCGGGTGATGGGTGAACCAGGATTTCACAAATCACCACTAAAGAACTTACTCATGTAACCAAATATCACCTGTACCCCAATAACTTACGGAAAAATAAAATAAAATAATAACAATAAAAAGAAGTTCAAACTTAGAAAAGTAGCAAGAAATGCAAACAGAAAAACAAAGTTTGCCCAATAATTACATACTTCTGACTATGAATATTAGCAGACTCCCTGCTAACTTCTCTTTGTTTAAAAAATTAGTTGTGCAATTAATTAACATGGATAATTCGGATACCTAATCCCAGAGAAAGCAATATTTTTGTGTACAATCAATAGTATATTTCTCGAAAGGCAAAGAGAGGTATAGAACCTCCTTCTAGTATTGTCTTGATGGCGTTCAAATCAAAAGATGAATATGGCGATCTAGACTAACATATCCTTAGGGATTTAAGATAATTAATTATTAGCAAATATGTAAAGGAATTAGCTCTGATCTTTGGTAATAATAAGATCTCAATGATGATAATTGTCTGATATTGTGGTGAGTAAAATAATTAGAAACAAATCCAGAAATAAAATTCAAAGATAGTATAAAGAAAATTCAGAATTTATACATATGCAGTAAAAGAAAAACACTGGAGAATCAATTTCACTCTGTTTCTATATCTGAGCCATGAATAGCAAACTTGTCTTCATTTTGGATGCTTTTGTCAGAAGGAATATATATAACACTACAAATTATCATTCAAGGTTATCTGAACTATTCTGAGAATATTAATTCCAGGAACTGTTTAGGATAAGAGTTCAACATCTTTCTTTTGAAAGAAAATTCTTTGGCATTTTTTTTTCAATATGAATCTGTAAGTGATAAATATGATAGTGAATTATTATGTGTCATTTTGGCTAGGCCATGACACCTAATTTTTGGTCAAACCACGTCTAGATATCGCTATGAAGATATTTTTTAGATACAGTTAACATTTAAGACTTTGAGTAAAGCATATTACCCTCCATAATATGGAAGGCCTTGTTCAATCAGCTGATTGATCTAAGAAAAAAGACTGAGGTTCCTCAGGGAAGAAGCAGTTCTGCTTCAAGACTGCTTCTGGGCTCGAGCTTGCAACATCAACTCTTCCCTGGGTCTCAAGCCTGCCAGCCTGCCCTTAACATTTTGAACTTGCTAGCCCTTACAACCACATGAGCCAATTCCAGTCACAACTCCGCAAAACAGAAACTGATGAACTGAAACCTCCTCAGGATCCAGCCGTGGAATGAAGGAACTGAAATGTTAAGTGACAAATTGCTGAAAGCTCAGTGTGGTCAACTCTGAAAGCTGAAAAATCAAGGGGCATCCAGTCATATAGAATCTCACACACTTTTGTGAGCTTTACCTCCAGGAGCTCAACCTAGTTAGTTATCGCAGTGAATATTAGAGAAAAATCCTCTCATGTTTTCAGGAGAAGGAAAAAAAGAAAAATCATTAAATCTTCTCATGTTTTCAGCAGAGGAAAAATAAGAGGAGGCCTGGCGCGGTGGCTCATGTCTGTAATCCCAGCACTTTGAGAGGCTGAGGCTAGCGAATCACAAGGTCAGGAGTTCGAGACCAGCCTGGCCAACATGGTGACACCCCGTCTCTACTAAAAATGCAAAAAAGTAGCTGGGCGTGGTGGTGGGCGCCTGTAATCCCAGCTACTGAGGAGGCTGAGGCAGGAGAATAACTTGAACCCGGGTGGCGGAGGTTGCAGTGAGCCTAGATGGCGCCACCACAGAGTGAGACTCCGTCTCAAAAAAAAAAAAAAAAAAAAAAGTAATCATTTAAAAATGTGCCAGAGCTTATTGAAGAGCAGTTTCTGTCCTTCTTAACTGGTCTACCCTCATGAGAAACTATTTAAGCAGAACCTAACCTGCTGGAGTCCTGCCAGAGCTTTCCATTGGTGAGAAAGGAAATACTCATCTCCAGCCCACTTTCGCCATCTTGCTGCATGTAAGGAGTAGGGAAGGGACTGAGAAGCATGTGTGAACATCATGAGAGGTGACAGCATGCTGGCAGTCCTCACAGCCCTCGCTCGCTCTCGGCGCCTCCTCTGCCTGGGCTCCCACTTTGGCGTCACTTGAGGAGCCCTTCAGCCCACCGCTGCACTGTAGGAGCCCCTTTCTGGGCTGGCCAAGGCTGGAGCCGGCTCCCTCAGCTTGCAGGGAGGTGTGGAGGGAGAGGCGCAAGCCGGAACGGGGCTGCGCGCCGCGCTTGCGGGCCAGCTGGAGTTCCGGGTGGGCGTGGGCTTGGCGGGCCCCTCACTCGGAGCAGCCGGCCAGCCCTGCCGGCGCCGGGCAATGAGGGGCTTAGCACCCAGGCCAGCGGCTGCGGAGTGTGTACGGGGTCCCCCAGCAGTGCCAGCCCACCGGCGCTGTGCTCGATTTCTCGCCGGGCCTTAGCTGCCTTCCCGCGGGGCAGGGCTCGGGACCTGCAGCCCGCCATGCCTGAGCCTCCCACCCCCTCCGTGGGCTCCTGTGCGGCCCGAGCCTCCCCGATGAGCACCGCCCCCTGCTCCAGGGCGCCCAGTCCTATCGACCACCCAAGGGCTGAGGAGTGCCGGTGCACGGCGCGGGACTAGTAGGCAGCTCCACCTGCAGCCCCGGTGCAGGAGCCACTGGGTGAAACCAGCCGGGCTCCTGAGTCTAGTGGGGACGTGGACAACTTTTGTGTCTAGCTCAGGGATTGTAAACGCACCAATCAGCGCCCTGTCAAAACAGATCACTCGGCTCTACCATTCAGCAGGATGTGAGTGGGGCCAGATAAGAGAATAAAAGCAGGCTGCCCGAGCCAGCAGAGGCAACCCGCTCGGGTCCCCTTCCACACTGTGGAGGCTTTGTTCTTTCGCTCTTTGCAATAAATCTTGCTACTGCTCACTCTGGGTCCACACTGCCTTTATGAGCTGTAACACTCACTGCGAACGTCTGCAGCTTCACTCTTGAGCCAGCGAGACCACGAACCCACCAGAAGGAAGAAACTCCGAACACATTTGAACATCAGAAGGAACAAACTCCGGACACGCCGCCTTTAAGAACTGTAACACTCACCGCGAGGGTCCGTGGCTTCATTCTTGAAGTCAGTGAGACCAAGAACCCACCAATTCCGGACACAATCAGAGTCCTGAGGAACTGTAACAGTGAAACAGCAAAAGAACTAACATAACTAATTCCATTTTTGTTTAAGGGGTCGTTACTCATACCTGCACGTAGGATAGGATAATTTTAGAGCACTGAGAATATGCAAAAAGAGCAATCATGCTGTATTTTAAACAAACTCTGGAATTAAAGGAGAAGTATGTCAACAACTATGTTTTATTCAAATATATAGGAGCATAATTGTGACCTGACCAAGGACAAAGTAGTTCCCAACCTCCTTAGACTCTCTGTGGCACTCAGATTATCTGTGGTCATTGGTCATCTCTTGACGCCAACCCCCATTTCATCCCATCTCCCCTAACATAAAAGATGTCTGAAATTTGTGCCCACCTCAGAGAGTATCTTAGGATGGTAGTCCGCCATCTTCTCGGTTTCCTGACTTTCCAAATAAACCTGCCTTTTCTCCCACCAACTCTCATCCCTTGTGTTTGTCTTTGGAGCAGCAAGCAGCCAAATCTAGGTTTGGTTACATTTTAATGGCACCCATCATGGAGTTGTGTGCTTAGGGTGGGCCAGCCTTCCTGGTTTTCTTGGCCACTGACAGCATGCTAGGACGTCACTCTCCTGGGGGTAACAAAAACCACTCCTGAGTACCAGCTGCTGGTGGCTAGCTGACCCTGCAGCTAGGATTCCAGGGATATCCAGCAACTGCTGAGAATGCGTCTGTCTTGGGAATTCTCGTTCTTTCCCACTTCTCAGCATCAGCTGCCAGAAAGGCTCAGTTGGTGAGAAGAAAAACAGTATCTGAGAGTTGACTGGCTCCAACACTGGGTAAGTCAAACCAGTATGTACACTGTGAATCTTCTGTCTCATCTGTTTGGGTTTTTGTGCCATTTGGACCTAGCATGGGTCATTTGTGGTACTGTTTGGTATGATATAAGATGCTTAACGTCATCTCTTCAGTCTCCCTTTTACTTCTGGAGTGCTCTGTTTGTTTCAGTATCTGTGTTGTTAGTTTTAAATTGTTTAAAAACATGGAAAAGTTCAAAGGCATGCTAGAATTTCTGGGAATCCATTTGATTAAATAGTATGGCTTATTTGTACACATTTTAAAACTAATGAGCAAATTACAGTAAATAAAATTCAGAGCTCAAATGGTTAATTTGCAACTATACAGTTAAGTAGGGTTTTCTAAAAGTCTCTATTTCTCTCTTGTTTCTACCTACTTTGTATCTGCATTTATTAAGCTACTGGTATTGAGATAAAAATCACTGATTCAAAGTTACTTGGAGATTTTAGTTTTCTTAGACAGTTCAGCCAGTTCTAGCTAAAATGTAAGACATTGGAAATTCATTTAAAACTGAAAAAAGAAAGGTCAAAGACATTTTTTAAATCAAAAGTGCCATGAAAACTGCTTTACCCAAAATTTTGATCCACAACCTTCATTGGATTACCTATTAGGAAAACAAAGTTTAGCCATGTGGACAGGTCCCAATTTTTTCAGAAATAATTTGGATCTAGCCATCTTTTGTAGGCTGGTGAGTTTGTGATGCTGTCTCATGGCTAGAGTTCCAGGTTAAAAGGTATTCAGTCTCTCTCTGTGTGTAGGTATACATGTTTAGAGGTATTTACATATACGTACATATATTACGTTAGATCCTGTGTTTAGAATGCTACCAAATTGGCTTCTAACTAAATGATTACTCATAAATTAAGTCCAAAAACCTATCAAGTTCATGTGAATTTAGTAAGCAGTAGTAAATAAGAATTGTTTTAAAATTATTGGTAAAATAAAAATGTCTTCCGAATTGTAAGCATAAATGTTTATCTGGGCTTCCTGATTGCTTTATATTTGCCTCTGCTAGATAATTTAAATTGTTGGCATAAAGATTGTAAGATTATAAATCCAGCCAAAACCAGAACACCTATTTGTGTGTGTTTTGTGTTATTCTCTTTTTTTTTCTTTTTGACAAATAAGACTAATTTAAGATTGTTTGTTCAGTGAAAACAGCTGAATCTTCTGAGCTATCAGCAAAATGCCCATGTATTTAACTTCAGGGTTCACATTCAGGTGAACAGTTGATTCTCACAGGCTTTAAAAATGGTTAACAGGAAAATAAGTTTAAATGATGACTAGCTTTGTCTAATGTCTCAGTTTTCAAAAGTAATCTAGATAAGCTATGAAAAATAAAAACAATTGAGTACATGTAAATGGGATAAATTCTTATAAGTGAATTTCTGTTTAATTTAAAATCTGAAAATTATTTTGCATTAAATAATAAATGCTCATTGGATGTCTGGGGCATTTCCAATTTAGAGAGGGGTATGATATGGAGAAACATGTTTCTGAAAATTATGTCTTGGCTTTATCTATACAATGGTAGCATCTGACACTTCAGGATTTCTTGCTTCCTAGGTTTTCACTAACATTTAAGGTTACTAAGAAAAAGAATTCTATTGTAATTCTGTAAGTTGTGTTCTAATTAAGAAAAATATATGTAATTTTTTAAAATTAGAAGTTTATTTAAAGGTTATTTATAAAAGAAGATAGAAAGGAACCAGTAAGTACAAGACAGTGATGTGAAGAATTCCTATGGCCAAGGGACTTGGAATCAAAAGACTTAGAACAAATTTCAATGTTCTAATCTAGGTAAGAATGGAGTTGGACAGGCATACATTAATATTTAGAACCCTTTTAAGTAAAATAAGAGCCCAAACCAAAAGCCAAAAAGGAAAGGTGAAAAAATGACTTGTTTATAAATTTTATGTGTTATCAGGTGTTTAGACATCTGTGGGCCTGTCTTTGATTTGAAGGGTCTGAACTAATTTTATCTCTCAAAACCAGATAAGAAGACCACTGAGCATGGACCAGTTCTGTCCAGTTTACGGAGATTGTGCACTAGTGTGCTTTTGTGTCCTGAAAAAAGCCTTTTGACTAATAGGGCCTAATTGTAGCACATTTAAATGTTGTCTCCACCCCAAAGTAAAGTGTGTTTTATGTTACATGCATGTCTGTTGAATAAGCATGTGTCGGACCACCTTTATAAATATTCATAGCCCCTTCACTTGTTGAATATGTATGTTTAGTCAACTTGTATTCATATCCCATTGGAGCCCTGGGTACCACTGACAGTGGGGAACACGTTTATTAACTTGCTTATGGATATGAAGAACACATATTTTGTAGTTAACATCTGTCTATTCCCTGATTCAAATGAGAATATGATGGTTACAGAAATGCAAGAGAAACTTTGACTCACCTCTTCCTACAGCCTTTAGATTGCCATGTTGGAGACCGTAATTGCTAGGAAAAACTAAAAAAAGATGAACCATAGTCTAAAAAGAAGCATTGCCAAAATATGTCAAGGAACTAATTTAACTTGGAATAAGATGTTGTCATTTGCTCTGTTGTAGATTAGAATGGCTCCCTGAAGTGGACAGAAATCGAGTCCTTTTAAATTATTATATGATAGGCCATTCCAGGTTTCTGCCCTGGTGGAAAAAAATCAGCTAATACTTTAAGAAACATAGCAACTGGCAGTATGTTAAGACTCTAGGCCCTGTATTAACTTCTGTCCATGAGTTTGCCTCTATCAGGACCACTCATTCCACAGATGTGGCACAACATCCTTTTCAACTGGGAGATCAGAACTTCCTAAAGAGTAAAAAATAAAATAAAAAGAAACAAGAACCTAAACACAAACTTTCATTCCACAAACACTCCACATTAACTCCATTCAGTACATAAGTAGACAGATGAGAGAATATGCCTGATACACCTAATCTCATAAGACTATGGAATGAGTCTGTGACCATGGGAAATTTTAACAGTGAAACAGCAAAGGAACTAACACAACTAACTCAATTATTGTTTATGGGGCATTTACTTCTTCCTGCATGTAGGCTAAAAAAATTTTAGAGCACTGAGAAAATATGCAAAAACAGCAATCATGTAGTTTTTAAAACAAACTCTGGGATTAAAGGAGAAGTATGTAAACAATTAACATTTATAGGAGCTTTGTGACCTGACCAAGGACAAAGGAGTTCCCAACCTCCTTGGACCCTCACTGGTGCCAGATGTCACTAGTCCTAGATGGGTTAACTAGAGAATTCTACCAAACATTTAAGGAAGAGATTATGCCAATTGTATATATTCTCTTTCAGAAGGTAGGAGCAGAGACAGTATTTCCTAAATCATTTTATGAGGCCAGCATTACTCTAATACAGAGATAGATAAATAAACTATGGTATATCTCACACTGGAATATCATTAAGCACACAAAAAGAGTTATCAAGCCATGAAAACGTGAAGGGAACTTAAATGCATATTACAAAGAGAAAGAAGCCAATCTGTAAAGGTATATACTATATGATTCCAACTATATGACATTCTGGAAAATGCAATACCATGGAGACAAAAAAAAAAAAAAAAAAGACCAGTAGTTGCCAGGGGTCAGGGGGAGAGAGAGAAGAGCAGACAGAGCACATAGGATTGTTAGTGCTATAAAACTATTCTGAATGATATGTAATAGTGGATACATGTCCTTATACATTTTTCCAAGCCTGTGCAATGCACAATGCCAAGGTTGAACCCTAACACAAATCCTGAACTGCAGGTGATAATGACATGTCAGTGTAGTTTCATCAGTTTTAACAAATGTACCAGTCTGGTGGGGGATGTTGATAATGGGAGAAACTATGCATGTGTGGAGGCAGTAGGTATATGGGGAATCTCTGAGAACCATCTACTCATTTTTGCTGTGAATGTAAAACTCCCCTAAAAAAAAAAAAAGCTTATTTTCTTTTTTTTTCTTTTTTTTTGTCTAATTATACTTTTAAGTCTAGTCTAGGGTACATGTGCACAACGTGCAGGTTTGTTACATATGTCTACATGTGCCATGTTGGTGTGCTGCACCCATTAACTCATCATTTACATTAGGTGTATCTCCTAATGCTAGCCCTCCTCCCTCCCCCAACCCCACGACAGGCCCCGGTGTGTGATGTTCCCCTTCCTGTGCCCATGTGTTCTCATTGTTCAATTCCCACCTATGAGTGAGAACATGCGGTGTTTGGTTTTTTGGCCTTCCATAGTTTGCTGAGAATGATGGTTTCCAGCTTCATCCATGTCCCTACAAAGGACATGAACTCATCCTTTTTTATGGCTGCATAGTATTCCATGGCGTATATGTGCCACATTTTCTTAATCCAGTCTATCATTGATGGACATTTGGGTTGGTTCCAAGTCAACAAAGCTTATTTTCAAAAAATAATATTATACTTTTTCTACTTTGAAAAATATAACACTGTTTTAATGAAGGTTTCTTTGTTATTTATGTATGGTAAGGCCAACAATTCAGGAGATAACTATCATTGAAAAAACACACTATGCTCACAGACCTTAAGGGGCAGGGGTTACCCCACCTCATAGGAAGGAGGGGTCTCACAAGGATTCCCCTTCTAACCAGGAACATTCAGGGGGAAGAAGGACAGGTATAATGCATGAAGAACCTTTATTTGTGATTTCCGTAGGCAGGAATGAGTGATGCAAGGTAAGCAGTCATAGGATTGGCTAGTTTGAATAATTTCAGCAAGCGCTGGAATTGTGGAGCTCTCCATAGTTTTCTGGAACCTGCCCCTTTGTGATCAGGGCAAGTAGACAGTGGCCCAGAATGTGAGAGCCTAATAAAAGAGTTACTAGGTTGGGAATATAGAAACTGGGTTGTTTGGTATACAGTTGAAAAATGCACTTATGGGAGAGTTGTTTACTGTCTTTAAGATGGGCTAACCCTGAGGGGCGGTCCCTCCAGGGTCAGCAAGATGTTTAAGCTTCATCACCATCATCATCATAAAGGAACCTGGTTAATATGGATACATTATAGAATGTAGATGCAGTTTCTTTCCAAATGAAGCAATTTATGTTGTTGAAAACATATTACAATTTATGTCCTGCCTCATTTCAAGCAATCAATCAAGTTTAGTGAGTCTTGCCACTGATGATAGCTGTTTTTTCCTAAGTTGATAACAAATGCAGCAACAAACATTTCCAAATGTTTTTATTAAGTCAAATATCTTTCTAAGGTTAATGAATGGAGTGTAAACGTATATTCTGCATGCAGTAAAAATCAATAAACTGTGCTATACTGCTGCCTTAAGTCACAATAAAATTCCAGGAGTTCCTTGTTGAAAATAATACATCTAAAATGATATTAAGTATAATTTCACTATAGTGAAGAAAAAACAGTTGGATATGATTTGACTACAGGAAAATAACACATTATTTGGATAAAAATAAATTTATTTTCTCTACCTACATTCTACCTTCTACATTCTAACCCCTCACAGTAAAATCCTACTCTACCTACATTCTATCGCATCACAATATAATCCAGAATTCTGAACAATTTATCCTGAAACTCCTAAGGGAACAAAAACATAGATTGTAGAATTCTATAAATTATATTTGAGGTGTATGCTTTTTCTGCCCCAATCATCTCTGTAGTGAGTCAGCCTAGCACATTTCACTATGACCAGTTTTATAGGTGTCCTTTTATAGGACCCTCTTCCTATAGGATCTGTAGGAAGATCTATAGTTTCCTGGTTCTCATTGTGTTCCCAAAGTAAATAGGATTATTTCATAGGTCCTTGGTTTTGTTTTATAATTATAATTACATGATTATTAATGTTTTATTCATTAAATAATTTTATGAAAGTTATGAAATAATTTGGTCCTTACAGGCAAACTCTTTCAGATATTCATTTAGGGACTTCTATGATCTGTAACATTAACTGTAGATACATATTTTATATTTTACTCAGTCTTCCTAGAGTTCAGAAATTGATCTAGATACTCTTTCCCATTTGTTTCATACAAAAAAATATAGTTTAACAGCTAATTAAATTAACAGCATATTAAAATTTCTATAGCATATGTTTGTATATCTTGCTGTTGTTAATTGATAAAAATAAATGGGCAGTTACCTTTTCATGAAGATTATTGCTACATAGAATCTAAGCTCTAAAGGAAGTCACAGGCCTGACTTTCTTTTCTCTTCTGCATCTGCTTGGAGTCCTTTAGAATGCTCTGTACTTTTCATTTCTTGCTTATGTGTTTTGAATGTTTGGCCTCATCAATCTCATTAATTAATTAATATATAATAAATATATTAATATCAGTCGTATTTTTATAGAAACTCTTTTTGGCTGTGTCCTCACCCAAATCTCATCTTGAACTGTAACTCCTATAATTCCCATGTGTTGTGGGAGGGATCAGGTAAGCGATAATTTAATCATGGGGGTGTTGTCCCTCATACAGTTCTCCTGGTAGTGAATAAGTCTTATGAGATCTGATGGTTTTATAAAGGGTTTCCCCTTTTGATTGAATTTCATTCTCTCTTTTTTTGCCTGCCGCCATGTAAGATGTGCCTTTTGCCTTCTGCCATGATTGTGAGGCCTCTCCAGCCACATGTAATTGTGAATTCAGTAAACCTCTTTTTCTTTATAAATTACCCAGTCTCAGGTATGTCTTTATCAGCAGTGTGAAAACAGACTAATACACCCACTCACAACTGGT
The DNA here is from genome assembly GCF_028858775.2 of Pan troglodytes. NCBI lineage: Eukaryota > Metazoa > Chordata > Mammalia > Primates > Hominidae > Pan > Pan troglodytes. The sequence goes on along the minus strand of NC_072401.2, from coordinate 33,081,966 downwards.
TCTTCATATATATATGTTTTTTAGTAGAAGGCATGTCATTTTTATATATCATTGTGATTGGCATAATAATTTTGTTTTTCATTGATGAGTGCTAAAATATTAACTTGCAATCTTCTCATATGTAAAGTGACATAATTCATACACCATAGTTTCTTGTCCTTACTATGTTTGCCATTTAAATTCTTTTCCTTTAAAGAGAAAGTAGTATTTAAAATTTAATGGATTTAATCAGCTCTTTCAGTGATTAATGCTTTGTTATCTTTGACTTCCTGGCTCAAACATGACCTCCTCAGAGATGGCTTCCCCAGATATTATATGCAAATAAGTTTCAATAACCTCTCAGGCTCTGTTCATCACTTTATTTTTATTTAATTCATTTATTACATGTATTATTAGATGAGAGCATTTGGTTTATTTTATGTCGTTCTATTAAACAGCTCATCTCCCATGCTGGTATCCTCCATTGAAATGAGACTTTGTTTGTCCCATTTATCCAGTAAATATTTGTTGAGGAAGTTCATAAAAGAAGGAGTGGTATTATCCTCATTTAAAAATGAGAACACCGAGATGTAGATAAATTCCCCAATGTTGCATGCTGAATTCTCCAAAAAATGACTCATGTGATTTTGGAGGCTGAGATTCCCAAGATCTGCATTTGGCAAGCTGGAAACTGAGGAGGGCCAATAATATAATTCTAGTCTAAAGCCCTGAGAACCAAGATTGTCAATTATGTAAGTTTCGGCACAACTCTGAGTCCAAAGAAAGAAGACCCATGTCTTAGCTTGAAGAGAGTCAGGCAGAGAACAAATTCGCAGTTATTCAGACCTTTTGTTCTATTTATGCCTTCAATAGATTGGACTATGCACACCCACACCGTGGAGAGCAATCTGCTTTTACTTTGTCTATTGATTGAAGTGTAAATCTTATCTAAAAATACTCTCATAGACACTCTCATAATAATTAACCAACTGTCTGGGCAGTCTGTGGACCAGTCAAGTTGACACATAAAATCAACCATCATCACACATGCTGACAGGTGAAAGCTGACACATTATGATTTTTCATCATATAATGATATTTGCCAAATCATAGTGCTTTTCTTTTGAGGCAGATTTCACATGATGCATTACTTTTTAACCCCCCTTTAAATCTATAAGCCAGGTGCATTTTACCTCAGTAAGCATTTATGAAATGATCATTTCAATATTAAGCTATTAAAGATTGATAACAGTAGTACAGAGTGGCTTCAGTATTATTTAAAGTGCTCAGAATCTTTGTATGTGTGAAGGTATATTCTGTATGAAAACTAGAAATTTGTATGAATTTCAGTACAGTCTATCAATATCAATAATAAATAAATCTCTGAGGGAGAAGGAAATTTACACTTTAAACATGTAGCCAAAGAGGTAGCTGCTTATCTATGAATTCACACTGTTGAAACCTCTAAATATTTTCTACCTCTCAAATGGACTAAAATGAATTTTTTGTCTACTTTCTAGATGGTTCATAGTCATTTGTTTGAGTTCACAAGGAAATTTATTTGTTGTCTTTATACATTCTTACACTTCTTTTTGGAAAACTCTGTGAAGTGTGTAGCAACAAAAACTAAAGTAAATGTTCCTGTATTTATTCACATTTTCTCATGTAAAATATTCTTTTGAGATCTTATCCACTATTGACATTAAGAGTCAGCATAGGAAAGAAAAAAATAGTCAACATACTTCATAAAATAAACAGAACAAAAGAAATAGTTTAATAAATGCCTTTGCATTTCAGTATATTCTAGCTTCCACATGACAACATTCTAATTTAATTTGGCAATTATATGGATTGCAATTTCTGATACATATCATAGAATGATCTTTTCTGTCACTATTAATTTTTATATTTTATTTAATTATCACAATTGGGAATTTATCTTTAATTGTAAAGATGTGATAGGCCCTTTAATGACCGAAATGAAGAAAGCTGCATCACGTGTGCTTATAATCCCAGTCTTAATTTTATACACTCAGCACTGATCCTTGGCTTTCTCATGCATTATTTGTCATTTATTTTGAAGCCTCTTATTTTACCCCAAAACACTGTCTTTGCAAAGTGAGTTAACAAAACCCTCAAATATTGGTCATAGTTTCTATTCACTGGGTTCTGTGTCTGTAGGTTTGCATTTTTACCCCTAAGCCTCTGCTATTTCTAGGCAGGCTATTGCATTTTTAAATAATGCCTAAATTTGTTACTGTAATAGTAGATATGCTATAGTGTGGAGAAAAGTAGACTAGCGTTTCTCAAACATTGTATTACATATGCCTATGAATCACTTGGAAACATGTTTAAAGACAGATTTTGATTCAGGTCTGGGGCTTAAAATTCTGCATTTCCAACAAGGTATATACTACTGATCTAAGGACCACACTTTGAGAAGCAAGGCTGTAGAATTTTCTTGGCTCAAATTTCCATAATACCTTGTGAAGTCCCCTAAATTTTTGTGAATTTATTTCCTTGACTGTAAAATGGTTATAACAAAGTCAAGCCTATTTTTTAATGTTCTTCTGAGTCAAAATCATTCCCAAATATATTTTATAAACCATAACGTGCTGTATAAATTAGAGAGTAGTAGTTATTTTTTTCTTTGCTTTCCTATAGTTTTTAAATCTTTGTAACCTAATTGAAGCTCTCTCTGATTAATTTTCATTCACTTGCAAATTGCTGAGGATCTATTCTTGGATTTTGGCCAGACTAATTGGCCTAAGAGTAAGCCATGTGGTTTCTGAGTCCCATGTTATACCTATACGGATTTATGGATACCTCAATATTGCCAGTAGGAAGTATTATTGGACAATCGATTTGACGGTAATATTGTACAATGATATTTTGCCTATCATTATGTATGCATGTCTTAGAACAATTATTTTTTCTCAGTACATTCTCAATAAATTTGCTGAATAAAATGAATTACTCTATCTGCTATGGTCTGAATTTTGATGTCCTCCCTTAAGGTGATGGTATTAGGTGTTGGGGCTTTTGGAAGGTGATTATTTCATAAATGTAGAGCCTTGAAAAATGAAACTAGTGACCTTATTAAAAAAAAGTTGGGGGGGGGGTCCCAGAGAATGGCCTTGCCCCTTTTACCATATAAGGATACAACTTGGAAAGTTCCATTTATGAAGATACCAGGAAATAGGCCCTCACAAGATACCAAACCAACTAGTACATTGGTCTTGGACTTTGCAGCCTCCAGAGGTGTAAGAAATAAATTTCTGTTGTTTATAAGCTAAACAGTTTATAGTATTTTGTTATGGCAGCCTAAATAAATTAAGACAATATTAACTGAGTGAATTATTGCTTCATTCATTTATTAATTCAACACATATTTAAAAACCATCTACTGGACTAAATATAGGTGATAGAAAGATGAGTAAAATACAGCCACTATTCTTAAGGGCTTATAATGGAATGAAGAATTATTCATAGGTATCATTACCTATGAATAAATAAAATAAAAATACATTTAAGGTGGTGCTGGTGCATGAAAAAGAAAACCCTGACAGTCACATCAATAGACTGTTCAATAAGAATAAGGCAGACAATAAATTTCCATTTGAAACTGCAGTCACAAAATTTTTCAGTAGTGATATTGGCAGCAATGTATGTAATGAATAAAACCTAATTTGAATATCTTTCAACTTTCACTCCAGTTCTACAGTTTTATACATTTTTAGACTTTATTTTTTATCAAGACTCATGACAAACTCAGAGTAATAATTTATAATGTAAGAAACTTCTGCATAGGCTTAAAGAATTTGATTAATTGAGAAAATACTGGTCATAATGGAAATTATCATTATGGAAATGATTAATAGGTTAGGCAATAATCTTGGAAAAGGAAATGAAAACTAGAAAAGTGATTAACATGTCTAAATAGTCCCTTTAAGACTACAAGAATGTATAACTCCCTTGTTCAAATACTACCACCTTAAAACCATCACCATCCAACTCACTGACCTTTTGATTTCAAGGGCTTCATGGAGCAGAATGATCTTAAACCTCACATCCTTCAGGGAAAAATGTAAATATGAGCAGAAGATGATTTTCTTTTTTGTTGTTGTTGTTGGGTTTTTTTTTTTTTGAGACGAAGTCTTGCTCCATTGGCCAGGCTAGAGTACAGTGGCACGATCTCGGTTCACTGCAACTTCCTTCTCCTGGGTTCAAGCAATCCTCCTGCCTCAGCTCCCCCAAGTAGCTGGGACTGCAGGCACCTGCCACCACACCCGGCTAATTTTTGTATTTTTAGTAGAGACAGAGTTTCATCTCGTTGGTCAGGCTGGTCTCGAACTCCTGACTTCAGGTGATCCACCCGCCTCGGCCTCCCAAAGTGCTGGGATTACAGGTGTGAGCCACAACGCCCAGCCTAGAAGGTGATTTTCAAAAGAACAGAGTGGTGTTTTCTCTCACCTCACCCAGGGGATGATGATTAAGTCAAGAATAGTTCTTTTATATCCCTATTGAAAACATTTGCTGAGAAAAAGGCTGTTTTGCTTTGTTTCTTGTTTTCTTTTTAACTCAGTGATTTTGTCAGATGAGATGAGATAGTAATTTGTGTTTTGTGCTACTGGGTTTGAAATGAAGCATATCTCCTGGGTACTTGAACTCTTCTATGAGAAGGCAAATGCCTTTGTCTAGCTGCAATTTCTCTCTTCAATGTGAATAATTGAGTTCCCAAAGATAGATCTGAAATATGAGATATACCTAATTTCTACACCTGATTTCTGTGTAAATTGAAGCATTTATTTCCCTTTTACCTGTCACTATGTTCTTTCAGTATAAAACATAAATAATCCCTCTCCCCCAGGTCAACAATAGAGATGTATTTGTCATACTAAAGTTCTACAACTTTTTAAAAAAGAGATCACATTAATATTTTAGATCAAAACATTATAAAAGGGTATGTACTGATAAACTAATTTTCTCTTAAGAGAATTAGCTTTTATAGTTGACCTAGCAACAAGATACCAAATTAATTGTTTTTTATAAGGGCTATTAATCATAATGATGACAATTCCACACAATGAACCAACGAGTAATTGAATATTGCTGCTCACTTTAAGTATATTTAAATCACTCAGCATGTTTAAATGCTGCAGATGGAAGAGTTTCTAAGTGGTTGGAGATAATCCATAAGCTAATTGCTAAGCAGTGGTGGCATTTTCATTTATTATAGACCATTCAACCATTAATTGTGTATGGTGACACAGTTCACTGGAGTTTCTCATTGAACAAGTTGCAAAGGTTAACTTGAGCCAAGTCACAAAGAAGTCAAAAATAAGGAAAAAACATGGAACCCATCTATCGCCATGTGTATAAACAACACTAGTTTTTTAAAACTACAGAAGCCAAGCAACATTTTTAGAATAAAAATAAAATATTTATTTAGTTAATTTTTTGTGGAGTGATGCAATATAAATAAATTATTTGGGATTTATATTTATAAACATGTGACTCTTATTCTTATCTATCTTTACATTTGAGAGAGTTGAAACATTCTAATAAAGTTAATGCTTTTGAGTAAAATTAGTTGAAACATTCTAATAAAGTTAATGTGAATACTTGGGCATTTCAGAGCCAAATATATTGAATTTTAATTCTTATATCAGCAGTAGCTCTGTATCATTCTCAAGTATGTTGACATTCTTTCTCGTTATTTTGATTGTCCTAAGATACATAATACATTCCCTTATCTTTGGAAAATATCTCACGGGTGAGCCTAACTCCAAAGTCCTTGTTCCACTTCTTCCATTTTGACTAATCAGATTGCCTGGAGAGTAAAAATACTACTGTTGTTTCTTAGTATCTCGCATGTAATAAATCATTAAAATTTCCCTATTTATAAGACAGATGTTAGATGATCTTTGCTTAGGAGGAATTTTACTTGTCAACAAATCTAAGTCATAATTATTTCTCATCGGAAAAGAATGCACACACACAGGCATAACTTAAATGTAGAAAAAAAGGACCTCAAAATTATTATTCCTATTATTCAATTCTTCACAAATGCTTGTTTTTGTCTACTTTATATATCCACTACTGAGAATGTTATGTTACCATTAATAACTACAGCTTGATGAATCAGTAATTGCTTGATATTTTATTACATTAGGTGCATACGTTTTCGTAGTAATTATATCTACTTGACTTATTTTTCCTATCAATGGTAGTGTCTCTCTTTGCCCATTATGATAATTTTTTAATGTTCTAAATTTTCTGATTTAAAAATTCTACCACAGCATTCTTTTGTATCATCTTTACGTGATATGCCCTGTTTAGGTTTTTGGTTTAAACACTTGTAGATAGTGTTTAGCTGTATCTTTTAACTTTGCTTTTAACTGTATCTCTTATAGAGATCAGACTACCAGATTTTGTTTGATATAGCCTAAGCTCTGTGTCTCTGCCTTTTTAACGATGAGTTTAAAACGTTTACCTTTATTTTATGGAATATTTTTGTTAGCTATGTCAACCCTCTGATGTCATGCTTTCTAACATTATTATTTAAAGTATTGTTATAATTTATTTTTGTGTCTGTCTTAGTTTTTCTTTTGCTTGTTTCAAATCTATATATTCAAATTTTATTCTTGAAGTGGTGATACTTAAATTGGCATTAAACATGTGGTTTTAAGTTAATATATATATAATTCTAATTTTCCAAATTTTTAAGTCTTAATTAAATTCATAGTTGTTCCATAAGCACATCCTGTTATCACATTTTTACCTCTCTGTACTTCCCCCAACCCTGCTATAGACTAAATGTTTGTGTCCTCCCAAAATTTATCTGTTGAAGCCCTAATCCCAATTGTAATGGTAGTTAGAGATGTGGCCTTTAGGAGGTAAGTCATTAGATTTAGATGCAGTCATGAGGGTGCAGCCACCATGGATGGGATTTGTGTCCATATAAGAAGAGGGAGAGACCATAGCCTTCTCTCTGCCATGCAAAGATATGGCAAGAAGGTGACCACTTGCAAACCAGAAAAAGGGCCTTCACCAGACACTGAATCAGCTGAACTTTGACCTTGGCCTTACCAGCCTTCAGAACTGAAAGCAGTAACTGTTTACTGTTTAAGCCACCCAGTCTATGGTATATTGTTCTAGCGGCCCACTATTGACAAAGACAAGCCCCACCCCTTTATGTTTTATCACATAGAACCTATCTTAGTATTTTTATGTCTATGTTTTTTTGTGTGTGTGTGACTCCTTATTCATACAACAGCAGCAACTTCGTTTAACTTAATTCTTAATTACCCTCATGAGAATCTTATAATATCCTGAATTCTCCTTCCTTGTTCTATTAGGATATTTTTCTTCAAGTGCATTTTCAAAAACATTCGTTAGTTGAATTTCCAATGTTAATATGACTCTTAACATATTGATTTTGTCTTCGCATTTAAATTATAATTTTACTAGATATGAAATTCTAGGCTTAAAGTTATTTTCCTTTGACATTTTGGAAATATGACCCCATTGCCTTTTTATATTAATACATGTTTGTACCAAGAGCACTTTCTATCTCATTATTTTTCTTTTATAATTCTCACTCTTTGCAAGATTTTACAATTTCATCCTTGTCTTTGATTTTTTCTAATTCGGCTGTATTGTTTTCGGCTCTGAATTCCTTCTTATGCACACCACGTAGCATTCCATTAATTTTTTAAATATGATGTCTCACAGTTTTCTTTTTTATGGCAATTCTTTGTCACTATTTTTTCACATATATATGTTTTATTTCTCTTTTTTCCTGGAAGTTGTTTTACAGGTAAGGAAGTACCTTTATTTCTATCCTTTGTATCTCCTTACCTCATGTTCACATTTCATCTTAGTCCATTCATGACACTATAACAAAAAACCCACACTCACTAATTTATAGGCAATAAAATTTATTTCTCACAGTTCTGGAACCTGGAAACCCAAGATCAAGGTGCTGGCAGATTGTGTCTGGCAAGGACTGCTCTCTGCTTCCAAAACGGTACCTCTTACTGCATCTTCACAGGGCAAAATATGCAGACTCTATGTTCTCACATGGTGAAGACTGAAGAGAAAAAGGCATCAAAAAGCATCAGGGCTTCCTTCAACCTCTTTTAAAAGAGCACTAATCCGCTCATGAGGGCAGATGCCTAATGACTTAGTTACTTGCCAAATGGCTTCACCTCTTAATACCATCATCTGAGACTTAATACATGAATTTTGGAGAGAAACATGAATTCAAGCTATAGCAATTTTCTCTTTATCCATTTCTGATTTATGATTTAGCTGTATTCATTTTGCTCTTTGACCTATCCATTGGGTTTCTTATTGCAAATATTAAAATTTTATATAAAGTTGCCTTGGTCACTATCAAAATTGTTGTTAATTCAACTGAACCATTAACTTCCATGTCCTTTTAATAAAATCTCTTGGGTTGAATGGGCAACAGGGAGAGACAATAGGACATACTGCCTCAGAGTAGTAGAGTATAATTAAGGAAATGGAATCAGATTTGGACTTAGGATCAGATTGTAACTACAGATTTTGCTAAATATGTGTCCTTGGACAAATTTCTCTTTACTTCAGTTGTATTACAGATTAAATGGGACTGTTATTAGTACCCAACTTATTGGGTTGCGGGGAATACGTAAGTTAATAGAAAACAGCCCATAAAATAGTATGTACCCCAAAGTTAGCATTTGGACACTATCAGCTACTAATAATATTATCAGAAACAAGAAGTTATTCTTGGAAAATTTAAAAACAGACTTTTATAGTGTTTGCTTAAATAACACTTGTTTCTGTCTGGAGTACAAAATTATTAAATCCTATCTCAATAAGAACATAATTTGCCAACTTTGTCCGAGCATGTATAAAATTTAGTTTGATTAATTTTAAATTAATCGTGGTGATTTTTTATCTGGTTACAAAAATGGAGATATCTTCTTTGCTTCATTGATAGATATGGCTAGAATCTATCTCCTTAGACTCTTCACATAGCATGAAAATTCTATCTGTACCCATTTGTATAGTTAATTGCTCTTACCCGGCCAAAATAATAACTCTTCTCTTATCTCTAGGACGACAACTGTTTAGCCCCCAAGTGCCAAGAAGACTGGAGTGGCTAACCTTCTTGGTATTCTCATTTCAAGGAGCAATTGAGCCAAGACAGTTAGAGATATCTATATGCAGTAAAAGAAGAAGAACAAAAGGGCTATCTTGCTCCTGAAGAGATTTTGTTTATTTAACAAAGAGCCAGAGTAAGGAGTAGACTCTTTCAGGAGAAAAGAGGGACAGCTGCCTCCATTTCTTCATAAGCAAAGTAAAATCCTTTTCTTCTCATCCTTCACATATGAGATACTGAAATAGTCACGTAAGACAGTTGACCTGACTCTCATTTTATGGCTCTAAGGGTAAGAAGTTGTACGTGTGAGGGCAGGGAGTGATGAGAAGTCACAACATTTACTATGATGTATTTAGTAAAAACTGCAGAACATTTTGCATACAGAGCAGCATGTATGCATTCAAAGTAAGATTAATAAAGATGAATATTAAAAATACATACATTGATGTATGGTGAAACACTCTACACCCCAAATTCATGGATTATGGTTTTCCCTCCTATACAAATCAAAATGCTATGCTATGCTTCAGTAGGAGACAATTTCACAATCTCAGTGGTTTAACACTATAAATGTTTATTTTTCTTTCATATACAATATGATTATGTTCTCAAATATTTTTAAAAGAAAGTGTCTTTCATGCAGAAATGCAATGATCTAGTTGACAGGGGTTCCACCCTCCTATTGCTGCACCATCTGGAACACTAGTCCTCCCACACTGATGAAGCAGGATCAGAGACAATTGGAAGGTTGTATGCCTGTGATCTTATACTTTGTCCTAGAAGTTACATGTTACTTCTCTCCATAGCCCATTAGCCAAAATGTGTTACATAATACTGCCCAAATTACTGAAAGGAGGCTGAAAAGTGGAAATTTCCGGTATAGTTAGTTTTTCCTTAAAATTACCACACTATGTAAAATTATGAAATACAAACCACTGGGTTTATGTAAAGAAATAGGGTTAGGAAAACAAGCACTCAAAAACTTCATCAGTAACATCTGATAAAAAATAAAAAATGTAGGCACTACTAAAAATAATAATATAATTTTATGGTTAAGAAACATAAAAACACTGCAAGAATAATGGCATTTTACCTTGAAACAGATCTAAGGTTTACTTGCAGATGTGTGGATCAGAATAATAGCATCTTGTAGAGGGTGGAAAGAGGGTTATATGAAATAGGACTGTCTTAGTACTTTTGGGCTGCTATAACAAAATACCATAAACTAGGTGGCTTATAAACAACTGAAATGTATTTATCACAGTTCTGGAGTCTAGGAAGTCCAAGATTAAGGTTTCAGCTGATTCAGTATCTAGTGAAAGCTCACTTTCTGTTTCACAAATAGCACCTCCTCGTGGTGTCCTCACATGGTGGAAGGAAGGGGTGAGGGTTTTTCTGGGGCCTTTTTTATAAAGGCAGTCATCTCAGCCTGAAGGCTCTTTCCCTCAGGAAGTAATCACCTCCCAAGGGCCCTCAATTATAATATGATTACCTTGAGGATCAGGATTTTATTATATGAGGTTTGGACAGGCACAAATACTTAGACCATTGCAAGTTTTAACCTGTACCACAAATGGAAGTAGGTAGCAGATATTTGAAGAGTATGCAGTTTGCGTAATTCCTGCTTGTATTCATTCATCTGGGTACAGTTTTATGTGTGCACCCAGTGTTTCTCAGGAAGAGTTTGCACATAAGCAAATGCAAAAACTTCATTTTGCTCAAATAGTTCCTACTTTGTCAATCAAGTTGGAACAAATTTGCATTTTCAAAACAAGCATTTAGCACAACCAACTATAGTTGGAAATGACAAAGAACTGGCCATGATTACTATCAGTAAAGCCTACAACACCATTCTATAAGTATTGTATGATTTCAATCTTAATAATCTTAATGAAATATTTATATTTCTATTATTAATATTTTTATCTAATTATCATACAATATTTAATATCCCACTTGTAAAGACCAATTAGCATAAACATTAATTAAGTCTGTGATATGCATTCCCCATATATGATACTAGGCCTTCATTTATTAAAACCATAGCTGTTTCTCTTTGGAGACTTGTTAGTAAATTTAATAAGATGAATATTATAGTTTCTGAAGTTTTATATCACTAGGAGGATTCTCAAGTATTTCTAACTGCTGATTATTATAATTATAAGAAAAGGAATCAATTGACTTAGATAATAATTTTTCTTCCTTCAGGATAAGACTACTGACAAAAACAAACACAAAAATCCTCGAATGCTTATATAAACTAATTTTTCTCTTTATTAAAACATTTTGGCCTTAATAATGCATTCAACATTTTTATTGGTTTATATTCTGGCCTCTCAAATATGGTGATGCTACATATGATTTACATACCACATCATATTACTTTTATGATTGTGTGTGTGTGTGTGTCTATGACTTTGTGAGATTAAACCCCCACGTATCCAAAGGGATTGTGCTCAAGGGATAGTTGGGAAAACAGATAAAATAACAGCTAATTGCTCAAAGCTGCTGAAATTAATTACTTTCCTAAATGTTATCCCTCATTAACAAGACTCTCATCCTGGAATAAAACTGCAAATTGCCTTACCTGACCCAATGTCACACCTCTGTACAATCAAGAATCTTTGTGAAATCCATTGAAATCCATACTATTTCATTAAGAAAATTCCTTATTTGCAGTGTTGATTTATTCTCTTATTTTAAACAAAATTACTACTGTGCCCCAAGACTGCTTTCCATGCAGTCATCTAGTGATGATTGTTTTTCCTCTCAAACGTATCACTTTGCCTGGAGGCAAATGTCTTCCTCATCCTTCTGTGGCACGTTCATACAACCTCTCTACTCTACAAAACCTTCATGTTCCTTTGAAAATCATATGGCAATTCACAGATCCCATGCCCTCCCTGTCAAAACTGGAAGATTTTAGCCCCTGAATCATTACCACTCCCTCTATTTCTTCTGCCATAATTAATTATTATTTTGATATTCAAGTAGAGAACACTTTCAGTGTCTTTCTCTCTGATGCTCTTCTCCTTTAACTCACCTCTTATTGTCATACCCATTACAAGCACTTCATTAACGCACAAATCCTGTGTTTCTACCTCATTCCCTCTGGTCCCTGACTACAATAATTTTTGTTTTCGTTTTGCTTTAAATATCTCTGGGACCATAAATCTGTTGACCCTACAAGCTTTTCAAAGTCACTGAGATTTTGTCCTTACATTCTTCCCTATCGGTTTTGGATGTTATAATTTATTTTATAATTACCCATTTGCTATTCCCTCAAGTCTCTTTCTTCTCTCTCCTGAGCCTTCCAGGTAAAACTCTAATGTGGCTCAATCCAACTCACTTCCTGTTTCTCACAGGCAGAAACATTACCATAGTAGTCATATTACTGACTACTCTTTTTTTCTTTTTTTCTTTCTTTTTTTTTTTAATTATACTTTAAGTTTTAGGGTACATGTGCACATTGTGCAGGTTAGTTACATATGTATACATGTGCCATGCTGGTGCGCTGCACCCACTAACTCGTCATCTAGCATTAGGTATATCTCCCAATGCTATCCCTCCCCCCTCCCCCCTCCCCACCACAGTCCCCAGAGTGTGATATTCCCCTTCCTGTGTCCATGTGATCTCATTGTTCAATTCCCACCTATGAGTGAGAATATGCGGTGTTTGGTTTTTTGTTCTTGTGATAGTTTACTGAGAATGATGATTTCCAATTTCATCCATGTCCCTACAAAGGATATGAACTCATCATTTTTTATGGCTGCATAGTATTCCATGGTGTATATGTGCCACATTTTCTTAATCCAGTCTATCATTGTTGGACATTTGGGTTGGTTCCAAGTCTTTGCTATTGTGAATAATGCCGCAATAAACATACGTGTGCATGTGTCTTTATAGCAGCATGATTTATAGTCATTTGGGTATATACCCAGTAATGGGATGGCTGGGTCAAATGGTATTTCTAGTTCTAGATCCCTGAGGAATCACCACACTGACTTCCACAATGGTTGAACTAGTTTACAGTCCCACCAACAGTGTAAAAGTGTCCCTATTTCTCCACATCCTCTCCAGCACCTGTTGTTTCCTGACTGTTTAATGATTGCCATTCTAACTGGTGTGAGATGAGATCTCATAGTGGTTTTGATTTGCATTTCTCTGATGGCCAGTGATGATGAGCATTTTTTCATGTGTTTTTTAGCTGCATAAATGTCTTCTTTTGAGAAGTGTCTGTTCATGTCCTTCGCCCACTTTTTGATGGGGTTGTTTGTTTTTTTCTTGTAAATTTGTTTGAGTTCACTGTAGATTCTGGATATTAGCCCTTTGTCAGATGAGTAGGTTGCGAAAATTTTCTCCCATGTTGTAGGTTGCCTATTCACTCTGATGGTAGTTTCTTTTGCTGTGCAGAAGCTCTTTAGTTTAATTAGATCCCATTTGTCAATTTTGGCTTTTGTTGCCATTGCTTTTGGTGTTTTGGACATGAAGTCCTTGCCCACACCTATGTCCTGAATGGTAATGCCTAGGTTTTCTTCTAGGGTTTTTATGGTTTTAGGTCTAACGTTTAAATCTTTAATCCATCTTGAATTGATTTTTGTATAAGGTGTAAGGAAGGGATCCAGTTTCAGCTTTCTACATATGGCTAGCCAGTTTTCCCAGCACCATTTATTAAATAGGGAATCCTTTCCCCATTGCTTGTTTTTCTCAGGTTTGTCAAAGATCAGATAGTTGTAGGTAAGCGGCGTTATTTCTGAGGGCTCTGTTCTGTTCCATTGATCTATATTTCTGTTTTGGTACCAGTACCATGCTGTTTTGGTTACTGTAGTCTTGTAGTATAGTTTGAAGTCAGGTAGTGTGATGCCTCCAGCTTTGTTCTTTTGGCTTAGGATTGACTTGGCGATGCGGGCTCTCTTTTGGTTCCATATGAACTTTAAAGTAGTTTTTTCCAATTCTGTGAAGAAAGTCATTGGTAGCTTGATGGGGATGGCATTGAATCTGTAAATTACCTTGGGCAGTATGGCCATTTTCACGATATTGATTCTTCCTACCCATGAGCATGGAATGTTCTTCCATTTGTTTGTATCCTCTTTTATTTCCTTGAGCAGTGGTTTGTAGTTCTCCTTGAAGAGGTGCTTCACCTCCCTTGTAAGTTGGATTCCTAGGTATTTTATTCTCTTTGAAGCAATTGTGAATGGGAGTTCACTCATGATTTGGCTCTCTGTCTATTACTGACTACTCTAACTGTAAAACCATGATCACAACTTTAAGAACTAATATCAAACTATGTTAAATGCTCCCACTTTAAAACTACCAACCTCAACAGAGACTTTTGTACTACTCAGCAACTTCCCTATAGATAATAATTTCTATTTTCCTAATGACTTAAATTCACATGTTACATCCTTTTTTCTCCTCAAACCTTGAACCCTACTGTAGCAGAAATGAGCTATGTACTTAATGAAAGTCGTTTCCTCCTCCTGGTTATAGAACTGAACTATATTTCTTGGCCTTGTCACAGTTAGGTGGAGACAAGTGACCTGCTTTAGATAATGAAATGTGAGTACAGACGATGAGTAACTTTTTGATTTTCTTGTCCACACTTTCCCTATTGATCTTTCCTGCAGCCTGGACAAAGCTCCACGATGAAGTCTACGAAGCCACATTTTGGACAAAGGCTGAATCTAAGGACTGTTTGGAAGAGATCCACCCAATAGATTAGCTTAAAGAAGACTATCTGGACAACTTGTTGGTAAGAAATGACCTTCAATGTGTTGAGCCTGTGATCCTTAAAACTGCTTATGTTATGTGGCACTTATTTTGGACCCATTTCCCAAGTCCTCACTCTCATCTGGTAATCTTGCTCTTTTATTTCACTGAATAAAATAAAAACTAAAAAGAAGATAATTTCTGCACATTTCTCTATTACCCACCATCCTACCTAGGTCTGTACCCATAAACATAGATTTTTCTTCCAGTAAAAGGATTGAACACTCCACCTTTTTTTTTTTTCTTGAGACAGAGTCTCACTCTGTCACCCAGGCTGGAGTGCAGTGGTGTTATGTTGGCTCACTGCTACATCTGCCTCCTGGGTTCAAGTGATTCTCCTGCCTTAGCCTCCCGAGTTGCTGGGACTACAGGCACCAACCACATGGGCCTGGCTAATTTTTATATTTTTAGTAAAGGCAGGGTTTCACCATGTTGGCCAGGCTGGCCTCGAACTTCTGACCTCAAATGATCCACCCGCCTCAGCCTCCCAAAGTGCTGGGTTTACAGGCACGAGCCACCGTGCCCAGCTATGTTTTGTAAACACAAAATCAAATCCCTTATTGTTTACTCAAGGACTCTTTCTCACAATTAGTAAATATTTTTTTCTTGCATCATCAATGTTTTTCTCTATACCTGATACACACACATACATGCACACACACACACACACACACACACCTTTTTTCATTCATCCTCAGTGACATCCTACTTGGTTTACTTCAGAACTCACCAGATAGACCCATTCAGTCTATTTCATAAAGTCTCATCTTCCCAGTTTATAAATGATAGATGACTATAGCTATCAGTATTTTGATAACTCATTTTCTATTTGCATTCACTTTCTAGGGGATCTCCTCCAAAATCGTGGCTTTAATTACTCTATATGTTTATGACTCCCAGATAAATATCTCTAGCTATACTTACTTTCAGGAAATCCAGTCACACATAACTAGGTACAGGTATTCAACATGAGGACAATAGTGGAAAACCTGACAGCATTTGAATAAACTCTGTAGTTTAAAAAATACTATTGTAACAATATTAATTTTCTACTTTTGACAAGTGTGCTATGGTTAAGAAATTAACATTAGAGAAAATGGAAGAAAGATATAAGGGAGGTATCTTTACTATTTTTGCAACCTTTTTCTAAGTCTAGTATTAATTCAAAATAAAAAAGTATAAAAATTTTTAAAAAGCAAAAAAAAAAAATTATAGAGATGAGGAAATGCTTCATGGCCTTTGTTATGACCTAGAAGAATTGGAGAAAATACTCTAGAAACTACATAGAGACCATTTTGACAGTGAGAAAAGCTATCCAAAAGAACAGAAAAGGCAGAATTGGCTATGTTTGGTGAACAAATTTTTGTGGAGCTCCAGTTACACACATTGGGCATGTTTGTGTTAGCCTGGGACTGTACTGAATTGAAATAGAAAGAACAAATGTCTTGCTTCTCAAAATATTTCAAACTAGAGAAGACTAAGAACCATTCATCACTAATTTTTTTTGTTTGTTTGTTTTTTTGAGATGGAGTCTCGCTCTGTTGCCCAGGCTGGAGTGCAGTGGCGCTATCTCTGCTCACTGCAAGCTCTGCCTCCCGGGTTTGCGCCATTCTCCTGCCTCAGCCTCCCTCATCATTCTTACTATAAGCAAGCTTTAACTGAGTGTGAAATGAAACTGTTGGTCTTAATACGTCTTTAGTGCTTTCAATTTTTGCCACTCTATGATCTTGCCTGGTGCTCTGTCTGCTATAAATGCTCATAATATGAACAAAATTAATTTCTGTCACCATCACCTTTCATTTTCACATTCAGTTGTACAACTGAATGTGATTCTCCCATCACCAAGAATGAATTTTTCCGATTATATGCTGCTAACCTTAATTGCTAGTTTAGCGTGTGTGTGTGTGTGTTTCCTTGTTTTCTAACACATTGTGCCTTGACCTTTAGTTAATCTTTGATCATTGTTTTGGGTATAATATAAACACAATAACAATGTCACTTTAATTATAAACTCTTGACTATGGCTCTAATTTCATCTGTGAAATAATAGAAAGAAAATATGTGGGTGGCAAGTGTGGGAGTGAATCAGAAAAATCCATTATGTTCAAATCCCAGCAAGCATCTTTTCTGAGTAGCTTCCACTCTAAGTGAATGTGAAAAATTGTTCTGACATTATCAGCAGACTAATAAACCCCTGAACCAGTCAGCTTCCTAGAAGTCAAAGACTTTTAAGTAAACACTATTGATGAAGTACCATCTTCTGTGGTAAGTTATGAAGGCTCCTGATACATTAAGTTAATCCTGATTTTAAATAACTAAGATACACATTTTCCACTATATAGATAAATAAAATTTATTATGTATTTCATATATATGAATAGAGAAAGTTGAATTTAATCTAAAAATTAAATTAATGGATCAAAAGTCAGTAGAATGTAAAACTGAACACATAAACACATGGGCATTTGCTCACATCAGAATCACCCATCCAGAAAAAGAATGTACATATTTTTTTAGAGGAAGGTTTTCAAATTTTCAGGATCATCAGTGCTTCACAAATATAAATTACATCATTAAACACTCAAAAATATTAACAATGAGAGTAAAACATAATATATCATTTAAAAATATTATTATTTTATTATAATACTGTGAGAAATGACAATATCTGTAGCCTTCTACCTAAGCTTCTATGGCTTGCTCCATGATCAATGGTTTGGGCTTTAAATCAACAAAGTTTTTTCTTATTCTTTATCTCTAGTAAATTAAAAATTTTAAAAGAATTATGATTATCTAGGAATAGCAGAAATTATTTGGTTTGGGAAATAAAATATGCATCAAGGATTTAGTCCTTCCTATAGATTAAGATTAAATCGCACACTAGACTCAGAGGCATAGTACATGCCAAGGCAAAGTACATGGATGTTTTCATGTTTTAACATGGCAGGCTGATGTATGGTGATTTCCTTATATACCCTTGGATTCCATTATCTTTGGAGAATATTTTGTCAGCTTTTATGTTAGTGTTTAAATATGGTAGTAATTGTGCTCAGTAATAATAATAGTCTTAAATTCTCTAATGAATAAAGAAAATAATTTGCTGGTAGAGAATAATAAAATTAACATTGATTACATCATTTTAAACATTACCAGTATTAAAACAAACAGACAAAAAAAATCTGAACAGCTGTTTCTGCTAATATGACTGGATAGCACTCGGATTGGTACCTGTACTGAAAAAACTAATAGTTCTGGATAAAATATAAAATATATTGCCTTAAAATCATTAGTTACATAATAATAATGTCAGAAGATTTCAGGTCAGAGACCTGAGTGGAGAGATGAGTCAGGGAATAAAAGTGTTTTCCTGCAGCCAGGTTTCATCTGAGGTCTCCCAGACTCTGTGAACTTGGAGTCAATTATTTAAAGCACCACAGAGAAGGGATAAGGCCCAAGCACAGACCACCCACAGTGGGGTATCAAAGGAATCCCTCAAAACCTAAGCCAGAACTCTGAATGTTAAGTGGGAATGTGAAATATACTCCTTGGTTACCACATGGAATATTACTTCCTTTGTAACTCGCTATCAGTTAGAATGTCAAATACGAAGAAGGGTAATAAACAGACATGTGAAAAACATAACTGAGAATTTATATCCAAACATTTCTTATAATGCAGCTTTGCAGCCAAAATTCACCACTTGTATGAAGTCAAGAAGTCAAAAATTAAGAATTGGAAATCTTGCAAGGTACATTCAGGTGCTTGGCACATGTCATCTCAAAGGAACCCAGTTCTACTAAAGGTCATGAAAAAGCCCTAAAATCAATTTTTAAGGAAAACAACAAAGTTACAGTCAAAATATCTATTTACAGAGAGCAAAAATGAAACATGAGCTGCGAAAATAACCAAACCAAACCAAAACCAAAAAAAAAAAACAAAAAAAGAAAATACACAGATACTTCATATAATTATATAATTAGACAAAGATAATAAAATAAATATAATTACCTGTTCAAAGCTTAAGATTATATGCAAGGAATCTAAGAACAATAAAAATACTTAAATAATAACAATAAAAAGTGTAACAGTTGGCTTTCACTGCAGTTTTTACAAAACTAAGCAAGATTATACATGTCCTAAGCAAGAATTAATGAACTAGAAGATGGAACAGTGGAATTTTTAGGCCTTGGGAGAAATGAAATTGTGAAGTCTTCAAAGTCATTTTATCACTTTTTAACTTTGATATTGAGTAGAAGAGTTGTCTTTTTATTCTTCAAAAGGTACCTATGTGTTTTCTGACATTTTCCTTAAAGAATTGAATATTTCACAATATAAATGCAATTATTATCTTGATCCTGTTATCTTAAATATATTTTTTTTAAAAATGATCATTCTGTATATAAAATATGATGATGTTATGCTTATAAATTCATGACTATTAAGGACATTAGAAATTTTTCATGGCATTCCTTTGTTAAAGCTATTATAATTATAGAAGTAATATTTTCTGACATTCTTAGTATCATAGAAGCGTATTTTCATATAGCCCTAATTAAAAACAAGCAAATATACAAACACAAAACCATAACCTTTTTTTTTTCAAGTTTGCCTTGACATTCACTCCAATTTAGAATGGAAATACATAATCTGCAGTTCCTGCCAATTCTTCTCATTGATTGCTAGAAAATTATGTGAGGAATTTTGTTCATACTAAAGTTTTTAAAATTTACTTCAATTTTGAATCAAAACTGCATAGCTTTTTAAATCTCAAATGTTCTCTTTGAATGTTAGATGGATTTGCATTCAAGTATTACTTCTTTAGTCATCATTAAAAGTCATAATTTTTAATTTGGTAAAATAATCTGCCTGGAATCCATAATAAATCTAGGCCAAATGTTAATTTGTACATAAATTCATCAAGATTTCCACCCTGTTGTAAAAAGAGGATCAGTCTTCATGCACTAAAGTCATGCTATTATCCTTCACAGTAAAATCCATTAATATGTTTTGTTTAAATAAATTTGCTATTGTTTCTGCTTTATTTGGGGGCATATTTATAATCCATATTGTGACTTGATTTATACAACTCCAAGTAAAAAGATAAGTCATCCCTTTCTTAAACAAAGATTATAACTTTAAATTATGTCTTTGTGGTTTGAGCTTTTTTGTTTTTGTGGATAATATTTATAAATTTCACAAAGTGGTTGGTCTGGAACGTCGCTATTGGTTTTTCTAGTGGTTACTGTACTCCTTTTTAATATAATGTGATTCAATCAGTAACTAAATAAAACCATTTGATGATACTACATAATGGAAAGCAAAGTATGAGTCATTAGATCACTGATTCAGATGTCAAATATGCATCATTGTACTTCCATTTCACTGCTTGCGCAAACTATCATATTTGCAGATTGCCTTGTCTATATGTAGAGATAGATAGATTCACATTCTATAATAAATAAAATCAGATTTCAGTGTTTTAGGTTAATTTTATGTTTTAGTCAACCAATTTAGAGCTTTTTTTCCAGAGATAAGCATTAAAATTTCCATGGAAAAAAAATAGTAGCCATAAGAACAAACAATGTATTTTACATTCAAAACACTGAAACAATGATAGATACATCACTTGAAAATATACAAGCCTGAATAAACAATTCTCCTAATAGAATGTTTACACAACATTAAGTGATGAAAGTAATCCTTGCAGCACATAAATTTAATTTCTTAAAAATAGGCAGTAGTCATGAAATTATAATTAATACATTCATATTTAGGAAATTATTTAGAAAAAATGTTACATTACTTTTTTTTCTGAAAAACAAATGAACGTGAAAAGTCTTGATTTACTTCTATTAATCACAATGGAGAAAGTAAGTTAAATGTATTAAAAGAAATCCAGTGTCACTAAACTGAAAGCACCACATAGAAGTAGAAAAGACTGGATAATGGAACATAAGTCATGCATTCTGTAATCAAAATTATACAATCTTTACACATTTCTTTTTCCAGATGCTAGTTATATTGATTTCCTTTGTACTAAAATATTGTTTGCTATAAATTTTATGTATTGGTCACTATTATGAACTGGACTTTTTAAGATTGTTATTTAAACTTATGCCTTTCATATATTTCTATAATGTAAAACTATTTTAAGCTAGCCACAACACATTTTGCTACAGATTATTTCATTCTACTTTGGGACATTACTTTGTGAGGTGGTGTAATTCAAATATATTTCCTTCTCTTTCAGTACTATTGTATAATCACTCAGCAAAATCATGGAACGATGGCATATGTTTTTATATTCAAGCAGATTTTGAATAGTAGTGAAACTTTGTCAAGAATCTTTTTTTCTTTGCGTTTAAACAAAGATCAGACTTTCAAGTGTAAAGTCTTTGTCAAGTATAAGCAGTCCTAAATAATACCCTTCATGTTTACTACTGGAAAAAAAAATCCATGAAAGGCCTAAAAATGTGTTTTCTTTTAATTTGCAAGATGTCTAGGCACCTGCCCAAGAGTTGTTTATTTATTTTTTGTAGCGATTTAGTGAGGGCAGCCCTTAAAGACCACTTTTACTTTTCTAGGGAGAGATAAGAAAATTTAAGCCACACCCAAGAGAATACCACCTATTTCCTCATACTACTTTTGTTTTCTTTTGTAAATCACTTACATGTATATTGCCAATGGGGCTTCGTATTATAAAATAATTTCTGTGAGTTTAACAAATGTTTTTAAGAGAGAGGACTTGGAAAGTGACAAAATTTCTCAGTTCAAGGAACTTGGAAAGAGACTACCTTAAATCAGGTGGTTTTTAAAAATTGTTTTTATTGTTGTAAAATATATGTAACACAAAATTTACCATTTTGACATTTTTTTAAGTGTATAGTTCAGTGGCATTAAGTACATTCACGTTGTTATATCTTCATTGCATCAACCATCGCCATTATCATCTCCAGAATTTTTTCATCATTTCAAACTGAAACTTGGTATCCATTAACCAGTAACTCCCCATTCCCCTTCCCAACCCCTTGTAACTACTACTCTACTTTCTGTTTCTATGAATTTTAATATTTCAGGTGTCTCATGTAAATAGGGTCATACAACATTTGTACTTTTCTGTTTTGCCTAGTTGGCATAATGCCATCAAGGTTTATCCATATTTCAGTATGTATCAGAATTCAGTTCATTTTAAGGCTGAATAATATTCTATTATACATATGCCACATTTTGCTTTTTTATCTATTGATGGACATTTGTGCTGGTTGTATCACTTGGGTATTGTAAATAATGCTGCTATGAACATTGGTGTACAAATATCTGTTTGAGTCCTTGCTTTCAATTCTTTGGAGTATATGCCCAGAAGTGAAATTGCTGGTTATATGGTAAGTCTATGTTTAATATTTACTGTTTTCCACAGCGACTGCACGATTTTACCTTCCCATAGCAATGTATACGAATTTTAATTTTTCCACATACTCCAAAACAGTTGTTATTTTTTAACTGTTTTTTTTTCTTTTTTTATAATAGCCATGTTAATGGGTGCAAAGTGGTATCTCATTATGGTTTTGTTTTGTATTTTACTAATAAATAGTAATGTTGAAATCTTTTAATGTCTTTATTGGTCACTTGTGAATATTGTCTTTGAAAAAAAGTCTACTCAAGCCTTTTGCTCATTTTTAAAGTGTTGATTGGTTATTTTTGGATGTTGAATTGTAGAAGTTTTTAAAATATGTATACTAGTTATTAATCCCTTATGAGATATGTGATTTAAAAAATATTTTTTCTTCCATTTTGTGAGTTGTGTTTTTCATTCTTGATAATCGCCTTTGATGCATAAAAGTTAGAAATTTCGATGACATACAGCTTACCTATTTTTTAATTTGTTGTCTGTGCTTTTAGTACTAGATCCAAAAAACCACTGTTAAATACAATGCTGTGAATCTTTTGTCTTATGTTTTCTTCTAGAGTTTTATAATATTAGGTCTTACATTTAGACTATGAAACTATTTTTAAGTTAATTTTTATGTGTCATGTTAGGAAAAGTCCAACTTCATTCTTTTGCATGTGGATATTTAATTTTCCCACCACCATTTGCTTTTGCAGAAATAGAAAAACTCGTCCTAATATTCATCTGGAATCTCAAGGGACGTAATAGCAAAACCACATTGTAAAAACAGAACAAAGATGGAGATTTGACACTTCTTTATTTCAAAAGTAAGCCACCATATTGAAAACAGTATGGTACTAGCATGAAAGGCAAACACATAGACCAATGGAATTAAGGAGAGAGCCCAGAAATCCTCAAATATATGCTCAAATGATTTTCAACAAAGTTGCTAAGACAAGAGAGAAAGAATAGTCTTTCTAGGGTTGTTCTTTTGTTTGTTTGTTTGTTTGTTTGTTTGTTTTAGTGATGAGAAATTGATGAACAACTACCTGGGTCTCTAGATGGAATATTGAATATGATCACATCACACTGAATAAACTATATACAAATTCCTTATTTTAAGTTGGTGACTCAATTTTCTTTATCTGTAAAGTCGTTCTTCTTGATTCAAATTTCTCTTATCACCTCCCAATGTGAATCAGTAAGGTATATGCTGTTTACACATTATTATAAACTCATTTATAAATGTCCCCATCATAATGTGTCATAATATATGTATTATCTATTTCTCCTTTTTATCTGTTTCTTGAAGATAGCAACTTTGCTTTATTTATTTATTTATTTATTTACTTTTTGGTTGAGACGGAGTTTCGCTCTTGTTGCCCAGGCTGGAGTGCAATGTCACAATCTTGGCTCACCGCAACCTCTGCCTCCCAGATTCAGGTAATTCTCCTGCCTCAGCCTCCCGTCTAGAAGTTATTCACCTTGCAAACTGTAACTTTATACCAATTTAACGTAAACCCCCATTTTTCCCTTGCCCTCGCCGCTATAGTCTCCATTTTACTCTCTGCTTCCATGAGTTTGACTATTTTAAATAGTCGTATTACTGGAAGAATTGATTATTTTTTCTTTGTGACTAGCTTATTTCACTTAGAATAATGTCCTCTAGGTTCATTCATGCTGCCACATATGGTAGGATTTCCTTCTTTTCTAAGGCTGAATAATATTCCATTGTATGTACATACTGTAGTGTTTTTTTTTCTTATCGATTTATCTGTCGATAGACATACAGGTTGTTTTCATATCTTGGCTATTATGAATAATGTTACAACAAACTTGGGAGTTCAGCTATCTCTTCAAGATCCTGATTTCCATTCTTTTGGATATATGCTGAGAAGTGGGATTGCTGGATCATATGATAGCTCTATTTTTAATTTTTTGAGGTTTCTCTACTGTTTTCCCTAGTGGCTGTACCAATTTACATTCTCACCAGCCTTGTGCAAGAACTCCTTTTTCTCCACATCCTTGTCAACATTTGTTACCTCTTGTTTTCTTGATGATAGTCATCCTAACAGGTGTGGGGTGATATCTCATGATATCTCATTGCATTAATTTTTTTTCTTTCCAACTTGTATTTTAGGTTCAGTGGGTACATGTAGAGGTTTGTTGTAGAGGTTTTTTTTTTTTGTTTTTTTTGTTTTTTGTTTTTGTTTTTGTTTTGTCTGTGTTTCTCTCCAAATATCAGCTTTATTCATTGCTCTAGAAAGATAATTCTCGGCCTCTCTGGTATTCATGATGAATGATTGATTATTATACATTTACATGTCTCATCCCTAGTCCTATGTAAAAGATATGTAACAGTTTCATTATCAAAATTCCACATTCTCAAGAGAAGATACCCAGTTTTTGAAAACCAATATCATGTAACATGAGTAAAAATTCCTGAGACCCATTACTATGGCTATTGTGGCTGGCTGGGTTGATTTGCCGTTAAAAAATGATAGGAATTTTAAGTTTGTCCAGAACCCAAATCTAATTTCTTTATTTCATTTTAAATGTAATTGGAAAGTTTCTAACCCAAGGTACATGACATTGAATTGTGGATATCTGGACAAACTGTGGCACAATATTTGTGAACTTCAGATTCCAATTTCAAATTGGATTGATTTTTTCTTAAATGTAGTTTCTGTTTTTAATAAATCAAAATAAATAGCCAATTGCCTTAGACTGTTTTTTAAATGCTATTCAAATCAATTTGAAAAAAAAAAAAGTCCATCAAGGAATGGCCCAGTTGCAAGGAATTAAGCAGAAAGAGATTCTAAAAGTTTTGTTTTCTAATCATCAAATGAATAATGGTGATCAAACAATGAATTATTACACTAATATGATAAATTTCTTTGTTTATATATGGGTATAAAAGCCCCAGTATTTTTTTATAAAGCAAGCAAAACTTCTAACATCCTCTTTTGCACAATAGAATAATATATTTTACAATATTACTTATGAGTGAATTTAGATAGAATGATTGTTTGGGAATGTGATGGGGGTTTGGTATTGAGATTTATGTAACTGAGTAAGAAGATCACTTTTTTTTTTTCCTTTTTATGTCACCTCACCAGGAAAAGAAACTATTGAGAAACCAATCTTGTGAAAATGATAATTGATGTCATGGAAAATAAATAGGTTGAAAACAGCTTGATAGTTAAAAGCTTTAAGTGATTCCTCAGCTCAGCCCTCAGTGGGATGCTTTTCTCATTCAATGACTAGATGAGCTCATCTGATGTGCACCACTTAATGCAATTTGAATTAGAAAATGCTTTGATTAGACAGGAGGCAAGACATAAGAGATGAGAAACTATTCTTATTCCATCCTGCAAGGTTTGAACATACATGAACATTAAGAGGCAAATTGACTTTGTAAAAATTTGAGAAGTGGGTAAATTGCATAGTCTCTTATAAAGTGGATCTCATTAAGAATGACATTTTAAGTCATCATGTCTTTCTGGAAGCAAACTAACATTTTAAATAGGCTCAGGCTAGTTTAGTTTATTGACAGATTTCAAAATACTGTATTCTTATCACTATTGTTATGAAAGGATTTCTAACCAAGCATTTAGTGGCGATGAAAGTTAGTAACAGTACTTTCACGGAGAGGTTACACTTGGTTATCCTTATGGAAAAACTAAAAATAAATTCAAGTTCTACTTTACACTATTATTACGTAAGAAAGTTGAACAATTGAGTTATAGTGAACAACTCTTCCCGGTATTCATCTCGACAAGTTGCACATCTATTCATTCATTCATCAACAAATTCAGCAGGATTTATGGAGCAACTACCACTTACCAAATTGACCTTATGGTTGTACTTTGAGATTTTAGTAAGAATCAGCCTTGTTATGTGACTTCTACTGAATGGGCACTTGAGAAAATAGTATGTATATCATTTTTCTTGTATTTCCCTCATCGTTTATTATTCTTAAAAATATATAAATTATTTTATAACATCCACAAATTTATTTGCTATCTTATTAAACATGGTGTAATTAAGAAAATGGTAAAGATATAAGGATAAAGACAAGAATAATTGATATATAAAAATAAGGATGATTGCAAATACAGCAAAGAAATGAAGAAAAGCAGAAAATAAAGGGAAAATTTTGCCTTTTTTAAATTAATGGGGAATTATAAATAAGCACTAAAACCATTCACCCTTTTTTTTTTTCTGAAAAAAATCATGCCATGTTAATCAGGTGTTTTTTTAGCTCCAATGTAATTGGCCGACAGGTTCATCTTGCTCACTGCCCAGAAAAGCCAATACACAGAGAACAGCAGGTGTTACAGCAAAAAAGAGTTTAATAATCACAGGGCCAGACAGGTGAGGGAGACAGGAGATAATTTTCAAATCTGCTTCCCCAAGAATTTAGATGCTTGGATTTTTCAAGGATAGGTTGGTAGACAGAGGGGCTAAGGAATAGAGGAATGCTGATTGGTTGGGGCAAGGATGAAATTATAGGGAGTTGAAGCTGTCTTCTTGCACTGAGTCAATTCCTGGGTTGGGAGGCACAAGGGCAGTTGAGTCAGTTTCTTAGTATGGGTTATTGGTCTGGGTGGAGTCAGCTAGTGCATCAGAATGAAAGCTCTGAAAACATCTCAAACACCAGTCTTAGGTTTTATAATAGTGATGTTATCTATAGGAGCAATTGGGGAGGTTACAAATCTTATGACCTATGGCTACATGACTCCTGGATCATAATTCTAACCGTGTGGCCAATCTGTTATTTTTACAAAAGCAGGTTCAACCCCAAACCAGGGAGATTAGTTCTGGGAAGGGACGGTTTTCACCTTTGTTTTAAAGTTAAACTATAAACGAAATTCCTCCCACAGCTAGCTTGGCATATGCCAAGGAATAAGCAAAGACAGTTAGCTTGTGAGGTTAGAGGAAAGATGGAATCATCTGTATTAGATTTCTTGCTATCATAATTTTTACAAAAGCAACTTCACCAACGTTGTATATAAATTGGTTAAGAAATTTTCCAGAAAAGTTATTGTAACGCAGAACAGGAACTATAATATATGAGCTTTCCCTCCCAACCCCCCATGGAACTTTCATTTCATTGGTTGAAAAATTTACACCCACAATAGTGTATAAAATTTCTCTTTGGCCTATGCACTTACTAATGCTTGGTATTGCTGTATTTTTCTTTCTTTTTTTTCTTTTTGAGATGGAATCTCACCCTGTTGCCCAGGCTAGGTGCAATGGCGTGACCTCAGCTCACTGCGACCTCTGCCTCCCAGGTTCAAGCGATTCTCCTGCCTCAGCCTCCCGAGTAGCTGGGATTATAGGCACGCACCACCATGCCCAGCTAATTTTTTTTATCTTTAGTAGAGACGGGGTTTCACCATGTTGGCCAGGCTGGTCTAGAACTCCTGACCTCATGATCCACCCGCCTCAGCCTCCCAAAGTGCTGGGATTATAAGCATGAGCCACCATGCCCAGCCTATTGCTGTATTTTTCTATTTTTACAAAATGATGAGTATGAAATAATGTGTCATTTTATACACTAATTGGCAACATAGGCTTCTTTTTGTGAACAACTTTATTTTTCTATTAAATGTTATTTTGTATCCTCTTTTCTTTTCCTGTTTCCTTCCTTCCTCTGTCCTTTCCTTTCTTCTTTCTTCTTTTGGTTTATGAGACTTCTGCGTACATTTTGCAGAATAGTCTTTTATTATCTAAATAAATTGTAGGGCCAGTCATGGTGGCTCATGCCTGTAATCCCAGAAGTTTGGGAGGCCGAGGTGGGCAGATCATTTGAGGGCAGGACTTTCAGACCAGCCTGGCCAACATGGTGAAACTCCATTAGCCAGTTGCGGTGGTTTGCGCCTGTAGTCCCAGCTACTCAGGAGACTGAGGCATGAGAATCACTTGAACTCAGGAGGCAGAGGTTCCAGTGAGCCAAGATTGTGCCACTGCACTCCAGCCTGGGCAACAGAGTAAGACCTGTGTCAAAAATATATGTAAATACGAAAAGAAGTTTTATAAATTAAATTTGACTTTATGCTTCCTGGTTATTGCTACTGACATAGAACCTTGTCTCAGAATTCTCAGTTGTCATTTCTATTTCATTTAATGACTGAGGATAAATAAGAAGAAAAAAAAACAAAGCTGAAAGGAGTCCTATTATTAGGCAAAAAGTAGTCTTAAAGTGGAACTTTAAAGAATTCAGTGAAAACTACTCAAGCCTCATGCCAAGGCCTTGGAACAAAAAAGTACGGGCTTTAAAAGACTAAAATTTCAATCTATTTTATTTTTGTTTATCAAATTTTCAGGCTGCCCTACCCTTGCTCCTTCTTGTGGAATTGGTATGATTTCCCTGTCTATTAACGTTGGGCTTGCAATCTGACTTTCTGTGGGCACTGGAATGTAGTTAAAAGTGACAGCATGTCAGTTTTCAGTAGAGACTAAAGATGGATTATGAATTTCCTTAAGCTTGTGTTCTAACATTCCATTGTGAGAACATCATGCGCCAGGGAGAAACTGCTCCTTTAGCAAGGGCGGCAGAATGATAAGACACCCTACAGCCTGTAGCAGTGCTGCTATGGTTGACACAGAGCCTCATGCATTAAACATAAATATTGTTGTTTTTAGCCATGGATATCTGGGGGGTTGTTATGCAGCATTACTATATAAAAGTTAACTTATACTTAAAGCCAGTGTGGATGAGGCATGATGATAAAAGTGATGGAAGCATTAGGTATCGCTAGAGAGCTAGTTAAAGGAAACGTTATTCAGGGTTTTGTACAGTAGGAAAAGGCTTTTTCCTGTATTCTGAGTATACTAAGAAGCTATTGAATAATTTACAAAAGGTAGTACTCATTAATCATGAAAAAGTTGGATAGGAGGGAGTAAGTGTAAGACTGAGAAGGTATAGCATTATAAGCATTAGGGGTGAAAAGAAACGGGCGTAGTCAAGAAAAATACCTAGAAGTTAGAAATGACATGATTTGATGATAATAGGTGCAACGTATGAATAGGGGAAGGGAGAATGTAAAAGGTGATTTCTAGAAATCTATTTCAGTTATAGAATAAATGGCAATATAACTTATTAAGATAAGCAAATCTTGGAACACACTTTGGCAAGAAGATTAAGAGTTTAGGTTGGATAATATATTTGAGTTTCCAGTAACATATGTAAAAAGCTGTTATGAATTATTTTATGTACAAGTTTGATGTGAGGAGAGAGATGAAGTAGAATTAAATATCTGGAATCATTGATACATAGTTGTATTTTTAAAGACATGGTAGTAAATTATTTCAGACAGGAGGAGAAGTATATTGAGACAAGAAGAGATTTGGAGCAACACCCTAAGGCTTTTCATTATTTAACAATCAAAAGAGGTAAGAGACTGCAAAGAGGATTAAAAAAAATTTTAAAAGAAGAAAACTTACAAGAGTACAGTACCTTAGAATTCCAAAAATGCATGTTCAAAAAAGGGAAGACTGATAACTATAATGAATATTGCTGAGAGGTTAAGAAAGATAAGAACTGGCCTGGCGCGGTGGCTCACGCCTGTAATCCGAGCACTTTGGGAGGCCGAGGCGGGTGGATCACGAGGTCAGGAGATCGAGACCATCCTGGCGAACACAGTGAAACCCCGTCTCTACTGAAAATACAATTAGCCGGGCGTGGTGGCGGGCGCCTGTAGTTCCAGCTACTCAGGAGGCAGGAGAATGGCGTGAACCTGGAAGGCGGAGCTTGCAGTGAGCCGAGATCGTGCCACTGCACTCCAGCCCGGGCGATAGAGCGAGACTCCGTCTCAAAAAAGAGAAAAAGAAAGAAAGAAAGATAAGAACTACAATATATTCATTATATTCATTAGATTTGGCCATATTTTATTCACTAAGCACTGTTTTTACAGCGATTATGGTTGAAGTGGAATTGGAGCCTTTTGAAGAGCAAAGGAGTTCTGCTTTCAAAATAAAGTTGACTAGGTATAGAGGGATCTTCTCAATACAGAAAAGTATATTCTTCATAATGCACATTCTTTGAGTTATCACTCATCTCATAAGTAAAGGAGGTCTCCAACAATGCTTCCTCCAAATAACATGCATGGTCTGGGGCCAGAGTACCAAGAAGCCAAGTTAGGTATTCTTGTCCTGAGGCTGGGTGCAGATAGCAGCAGCAGAGCTGTGCTGAAGCTGAATCCAAGAACCTTAAACTGAGCAGAGCCCTGGAGGAGGAGGGACTTAGTTTGTGTTAACATGCTAGTTCCTGGTGTTAGCTGGATGCTGGAAGAAGCATAAAGAGAAGCAAATTCTTTATGGAATGAAGCTTCCAATATTGCAGCTCAAAGAACCTCCAAATATTAAATCAATTATTGTGAGCTCAAAGATAGCACATTAAAAAGCAAGCCACCTTCAGTAAGTCAGCGGATAATACAAACAGGTAGTTACCAGAGACCTGAAAGTGTAAGAGGGAGGCGATGAAGGAAATATTTGAATGTATTTATTACCACTGAGCCGTACATCTTAAAATGATAACAATGGTAAATTTTATATGTATATTTTACCTCAATGTAAACAAATGACAGACTTCAATCCTTCCAAACTGAAGGTATAGGAAATATCTAACAACGAGTATAGAATAACTATGTACAAAATGTTAAAGAAATAAAGAGCTAAATAACAAAGATGAGAAAGCAGTAAGAATATTTCAGAAATGGACAGGAAGATTAAAAGAAACATCACTTCTAAAAATGAAATTTCTAGAAATCTCCTTAAATTAAAGAGAAAAAAACAAGCAGAAAATGTATCATAAGAAACTATGCAAAATATAGCACTGAGAAATAAGGACATATGAATTATTTAAGTGACAAAGAGAGGCAAAGTATTTTCAGTTCTGGAATTACTTTTCATGGTGACTTTTTTAAGGGCCAATAAAAGAAATGAAATAAGTTCTGATATAGAATCAAAAGAGATATATGAATAAGAAAAAGAAAATCCAAGAATTAGCCAAATTAATTTGCAAAACAGTAGGAAAAACAAACAAAAAGAAACAAACATTTAAAAACTGAACAAGATGATGCACAATGTAGAAAAATATATAAAATGTATCAACAGTGAATTATGAACACACTAAATTCTCTCAATAAGAGACATAGTCATAATGGATTTTTATTTTAATCTAATTATATATGAATTATTAAGTCTACAGTTTAGTTCTTGGTGTTGTGTAATTGATGTTGTAGAGGTACAGTTATGTATAATACAAGTTATTGATAATGCAGTTTATGGGTTAGATGAGAAAGCACAGCTATTTTTTGTGTTACTGTACCTAAAAAGTTATATCTGCTGCATATAAATCTGTATGTGTCAAATATATCACAATTACTATAAGATAATTTTTATAAAAAGAGTTTGTAAGGGGAAAGAGAGTGAAGTGAAGGGGAAAAAGAGAAAATCATATGTATAGAAAACTCATGCCAGAAGCTGGGCTCTGATCATAGCATGAAAATAGAGTCAGAGTATAAGAAGGATGTGAATTTAGAAATGTCTACTTTTTAAATTATTTTTAACTTCTATTTTAGGTTTGGGGATACGTGTGCAGGTTAGTTATACAGGTAAACTCATGTCATGGGGTTTGCTGTACACATTATTTCATCACCCAGGTATTAAGTCTAGTATCCAATAGTTATTTTTGCTGCTTCTCTGCCTCCTCCTACTCTCCACCCTCATATAGACTCCAGTATCTATTGTTCCCTTCTTTTTGTTCATGAGTTCTCATCATTTAGCTCCCACTTATAAGTGAGAACATGTAGTATTTGGTTTCTGTTCTTGAGTTAGTTTGCTAAGGATAATAGCCTCCAGCTCCATCTATGTTCTTACAAAAGACATAATATCATTCTTTTTTATGGCTGCATAGTATTCCATGTCTATATGTGCTACACTTTTTTTCATCCAGTCTGTCATTGATGGGCATTTGGGTTGATTACATGTCTTTGCTATTGTGAATAGTGCTGCATAAATATTTATGTGCTTGTGTCTTTATAAGAGAATGATATATACTGCTCTGGGCATATAACCAGTAATGGGATTGCTGAATCAAATGGTAGTTCTGTTTTTAGCTCTTTAAGGAATCAACATACAGCTTTCCACAATGGTTGAACTAATTTACACTTCTACCAACGTGTACAAGTGTTCCCTTTTCTCTGCAACCTCACTAGCATCTGTTATGTTTTGACTTATTTCTGTAGTTCAGTTCAGTCTTACTTTATGTCAAATAGAAATATTACAATTGGAAAAAATACCCTATTTTAACTGTTTCTTAAGCCCCCAAAACACAGACATTTAAATGTTTCCAATTTTGTGTCAATGATGTTGTAAACAGAAAATTTATACATTTCTATTCATTCATTAGTGTAATATGTAAATATCTCAGTCATAAATTCCAGAATTTATGGCTAAGAGGAATAGGCATGGAATGCCTTTTAAAAGATACTGCCAATCTGACCTAAAAAAAAAAAAGATATCAACTAGGAGACATAGCAACAGCGCCTGCTTCCACATAGCTCATTTAAATTGAGTTCAATTTAAACCTGTAACTTGAGTGTTTTACAGGTTTGATAATACAATAGCCTAAAATGATATTTTTCATGTGCCTATTATGATTCATAGGGAGTTTGAGTGTTTTTTTTTTCTTCCCTTTAAAGGCTTATGTTTTCCTCCTTTTTTTATTACTGTGAATTATTTTTTCCTTTTACTACTATATTTTCATTTACTTATTGACATGAACCTTGATATGGTTTGGGTCTCTGTCCCCATCCAAATCTCATGTCAAATTGTAACTCCAATGTTGGAGGTGGGGCCTGGCGGGAGGAGATTGGATCATGGGGACAGATTTCCTCTTTGGTGCTGCTCTTGTGACAGTGAGTGAGTTATTTTGAGATCTGGTTGCTTAAAAGTGAGTAGCACCTCTCCTCTCTTCCTCCTGCTCTGGCCGTGTGAACATATGTGTGCTTCCCCTTTGCCTTCCGCCATAATTGTAAGTTTCAGGAGGTCTTCCTAGCCATGCTTCCTGTACAGACTTTGGAACTGTGAACGAATTATACCTTTTTTCTTTATAAATTACCCAGCCTCAGGTGGTTTTTTATAGCAGTGTGAAAATGAACACAACTCTTAATGTAACTAGCCAATATTTAGCCAAATCATTGATTTCTATTTTAATAAATTGGATATTATTATGACAAAATAAATAAATTATGGATGTGTGAGAAATTCTTAAACATTTTAGTTTGTTCCATAAAATGTATTTGACACATACATTATAATATATAATGTATATTAAATATTAATCATTAAAGACAGATAGAATGGGAATGCCAGGCATTCAAATTCTATAAGTAAGAAAAGTGCCATTTCAGAGTGAATTTATCTTACAATGTAACCTTAAATTTAGAACTCCACAAAATGAATTTCAGGTAAATGAAGGAAACAAATCCGTTCTGTGTTAGTCAAAAACTGAGAATCATTTGTAAATATTTGAGCATCAATTTTTGATGACAGAAATCAAATATGACAGAAAAAGAAAGCAATTCTTTCTCAAAAGTAAAAAATGCTAATTTTTTGTCAGATTCATGAAATTATAAATTTTTTCCACATATTTTAAAACTTTACCGTTCACCAGTGCCATGGAATATTTATCTTTTAATATAACAATTTTAAAGATAATCACAATTTATATAAACAGATAAACATGAGATACTTTTTACAAAAGCGCCAAAATTGGATTACCATATTTCCAATTTGTTACTGCTCTATCTTTCAAAACTCTATACCAGCTTAAAATAGTAAGTAATTATCTAATGGATATATATATATTTCTGTTTTTATTTTTTATTTAACATTACATTGTAGATGCGAATTCAAGTTTCTATGTATACTTCTTATTTGTAATATTGATATGAAAGAGCGTCCACAGCTATTACACTGTGATGGACATTTATTTTAACTTTTTTTAAAAAGATGATGCTGTGCTGAATCTATTTATACACATTTTTCTTCTTTTTACATATTTCCTGAGGTTAAATCACTTAGAGGAGGTTTACTGGGTCATATACTTTTCAATCCTCTGCTTATGTAATTTTGCAGAGATTTCTGAAATGTGAATATCAATTTATGAAACAATTTAGAACAAATCAGAGTGTTTAAATTACAATCTTTCAGTCCCTACCCTCTGTTCCCACAAATAATCACCACAATTTAACAATTTATTTTATGTTTTATGCCAATTTCTCTAAAAAGGTATTGAAAATCTCTAGAGAAATTTCATTTCCTTAGTTTTTTAATTAATATATTGATAAGAATGACTATTTCACATACCTTGTTAATACTTCGTATCCTTTTTGTGTGAAATTACATTATACTTCATCTAATGAGATGTGATTTTTTTTCTATATGTTGTTTCTTGTTTATTATAAATATTAACCTTTACTTAGATTTATGGATATCTATTTCTCGATCTTTATTTAAGTTATCATTGTCATTTTCTACTGGAAGTTGAGTCAATGCAGAAATAGAGAGACCAGTAAGAAAGATACTAACTGCAAAGTAGACCACAGTGCTTTGAGCTAAGAAAATGGTGGTAAGGATGGAAAAGTGAGCACTGAGAAATATTTTGAAGGAAAAAAATTCACTTACATGATAAGAAATGTAAAGAGAAAAGAAAGATCAAAACTGAGTCTCAGATTTCTGCTTTAACCAATTAGGATTTTTGTACCATTTTCTCAGATGGAAAAGTCACAAGCCTACCAGGTATGGTTGTGAAACTTGTGTACTGCACAGAAATGTTGAAATAAATAGGTGACTTTGTACTCAAATCTAGCTCTCGATCTGCTTCATGAGATAGTTGTCCATAGACTGCCCCTTCCAGAAAGGCTATATCTTGCTTATTTATGGTAAAGCATTGTATAAGCTATTAGTGGCCAGTAGTGTTAGGAGGAAGAAACTAAAATTAAGTCTTGATGTATTAGGTTTGGGATGCCTTTGAGACATTCAAGGCAGATTTTAAGAGTAAGTTGAAATTGGTTCTTATTAATTGTTAATGATATAATTAATACAAGACACATGGCTGAGGTCCTTGAATATAATTAGTTTTTTAATCAATTATAACTAATATCATTATTATAGCCCAATCTGGAATTATGAGGATAATTATAGACCTCTGTTTTTTCCTCTCTTACGTATTTACCCGTCTACCTGTTATCGCTACTACTTCCTGAAATATGTTTATTTTTTATCTCATCTTCCAAGATCTGTAATAATAATTTATATAATAATTTTCTAGCTGTCGTTATTTATTTTGATTGCCCTATTCCTCAATAAACACAGCATAAAATATAAATTTCATATGTGGCCTATAAGGATCACTGTGATTGCTCACAGCATATGTATTGCCTTTTAGTTTTCCTAGACTGTCGCGCTACTAAACTACTTCCAAGTCTTGCCCTGTGTCATGGTGTTTGCCTTATTCATGCTTCCATACATGTGATTTTCTTTACTTGGAGAAACTTTTCCAACAAGTTGTCCACAGGATTTTGAATACCTTCTAGAAACTTGCAGAAATATCTGGAAAGACAATTATCTACTTCTGGTTGTGCATTTAAGCTTGGATTCACTTTTGACTAGAACTTAATAATTTAGAGACAGTATTCTTTGGGTTACTGATGACAATAATTTAAATAGGATACAGAAACCAAGCATACTATTAATTGTTGCCTATTTGTGACAGCATATTTACTGTGTTCCATGCATTTTAAAAAGCATGAGCATATATACATATATATGCAGTAATGATACAATACATGTGTATATATTTTTAATAATTTTATATATAACTTTGCATATATATGTATAGTGATGATATGTGTATCAATTTTATCTTCATGAAGAGTAGTGGTATGTTTTGGATGTTTGTCCCCTCCATACCTCATGTTGAGTTGTAATCTCCAATGTTGGAAGTGGGTCCTGGTAGGAGGTGTTTGAATTATGGGTGTAGATCCCTCCTGAATTGGCTGGGTGTCATCCTTGAGGTAATGAGTGAGTTCTCAGCTATGAGTTCAAGTGTGATCTGGTTGTTTAAAAGAGCGTGGAACTTCCTTCTCACTCTCTTGCTCCCTTTCTCACCATGTGACACACTGGCTCCCCTTTGCCTTCCCCTGTGATTATAAGCTTCCTGAGGCCCTCACCAGAAGTAAATGCTGGCACTGTGCTTCATACACAGCCTCCAGAATTGTGAGCCAATTAACCTTTTTTACTTATAAATTATCCAGCCTCAAGTATTCCTTTTCAACAGTGCAAATGGACTAACACAGTGGCAATAAAGAAATAATTTCTTAGCAAGGTTAAGTCCTAATAACTTGCCCCAGGCTTTGGATTTAATCTCAAATCTCTGTGACTATAAAACCCATATCCTTTTTCACCAGATGTGTTTTTTAAAACTCAGTTATTTGTTTCTCCATAGCTGATTCTGACCACTTGGATGTGAAATCAACACATTTTTCTTAAAAATTATGTCCCTAAAACTTAAAGAAAAGGGTCCTCTTCTGCCTAAGTCTCTCCATGATGCTAAGTTGTTTCATCAGCTGTCTCTAATTTAGGCAGAACTTTTTTTTTCTTTTGTTTTTTCCTAAACACAAGCCACAAACTCATGAAACTGGCAAAAATAAAGAACACAAACACGGGCTCACTGGTGATTGGTTGGCTCAAGACTAGGAAATACTATTACTTTGAAAAATTACTTGATTGTCAGTAGTCACATATGCACATAAGGAGACAAACATGCCCACACATAAGGAGACAAACATACCCACACATATGTCAAGTTCCCCAGGCTGACTTTTGTCTTTGGCCTATCATTTCTCTAATAGCTTGCTTACTAGAGTCATAAGTTGAAGTTTCTACCCTGCACAGGGCAACCAGCTTAAACATTGCTTTCAAGTTGCCATTTTCTTCCCCTTAATGTTTCTTCATTGTGAGTGCAATAAAGTCTAGGCTCTTTAACTTGGATTAATGACCCTTCAAAACTACACTTGAGCCTGATCTCACATCTCTCACTGCTCCCCTACTGACTGTTAACTTTCCTTCAAATAAATCTTGAACTTAGATTCTGTTTGGCTTCACTTAGACAAGTGTCCCCCCTTAAATATATTACCATTTGTTTTCCTTCAAACTATACCTTCAAATTCTAGCCTTTCCTGTGTTAATCTCAAATGCACTCTCATTTTCTGTCCCAAATCCATTTCTCTTTAAGCGTCACTGTTGTTAAAGGCAGTGCTTTTACTTTAATATTTTCTTTTCCTACATTTCACTATAACTGTTATAATACGAAGTGCTAAGCTATTTTTTAAAAAATCTTGACCACATGATGCCTTTTTCAAGTAACCCTGTATATGTATTGATTAGTATTAAAGCAAAATATTGAGGACACGTAACATAAGTTGATTCTTATCATAACTGCCACATATATGGTTATTAATTAGAAGTAGCTCATTTATTAATGTAGATATTTAGATTTCTATTTATTTGTTGATATAGATTATCTATAGATTTCTTTTTATTTGGGCCAGATATTGACTTCTGAGAAAAAATATCTAGTTCAATGTGTGAACGTGAATATTTATACTTTGCCTCATCTGTAACTATAAATCTCTCTCTAGATAGGTAGCTACATAGATAAACACACAAGTATATATAAATATCATATGTTTTTTAAAATATATATTTACTTATGCACGCACATATATTCCTGTACACTCTGTATGCCAACTGCTGTTGAAATAAATGTAGCTAAAATATTGTGCAACACAAGTGGAAACAGAATAGAAGGACAAAAGCAGAAACAATTAAATATATATATATAACAATCAGCCAATACTTTCTGATTTCAGGTTAATCATTTGTAAAATGAAATGAATGCCCATATGTACACTTGTTTTGAGACATATGTGATATATGTGAATTGGTTTTGAAAACTTGG
The DNA here is from genome assembly GCF_028858775.2 of Pan troglodytes. Taxonomy (NCBI): domain Eukaryota; kingdom Metazoa; phylum Chordata; class Mammalia; order Primates; family Hominidae; genus Pan; species Pan troglodytes. The sequence goes on along the minus strand of NC_072401.2, from coordinate 33,043,641 downwards.
AAGCACCATGTAATAAACTAGTAAACATTATGTTATTACACACACACACACAAAGGTACTCAATCAGTATGGTTTATGATTAAAAACTCCATTTCCATTTTCAATATTTTTGTGTTATGTCAAATGTACTCTCATTTTTTCATCAAAAATCCATCACTTTCAAAGTCTTGCTGCATTGAAAGTAATAATTTTATCTTGGTATTGTTTGTCTACCGTTCACTAACACTATTATAATACTAAGTGCTATGCTATAATGCTTTAGTCCTAACCATTTCATCATAAAGAAATAAAATTTGTTATGAATACCCAAGATTGATGATCTTCTGTCATAAAATCAGACAAAACACACAATAAAACATTGTTCAGATTGGATTTAAATCTCAATCTATTTCAGTTTACCATTATTGTTTTTCTAATTGAAATTGGTTTAATAAGGGAAATATTTAAATATTATGTTTTTGTTTGTTTTTTGGTTTTTGTTTTTGTTTTTTTTTTTTTGAGACGGAGTTTCATTCTTGTTGCCCAGGCTGGAGTGCAATGGCATGATCTTGGCTCACTGTGACCTCCATCACCCGGGTTCAAGCTATTCTTCTGCCTCAGCCTCCATAGTAGCTGGGATTACAGGCACACACCACCACACCCAGCTAATTTTTTCTATTTTTAGTAGGACAGGGTTTCACTATGTTGGTCAGGCTGATCTTGAACTCCTGACCTCAGGCAATCCACCTGCCTTGGCCTCCCAAAGTGCTGGGATTACAGGCATGAGCCACCGTGCCTGAATCTTAAATATTATGTTTCTATACAATATGCCTTTTTAATAATTATATTATAGGCTAGACTAATTAAAATTACCCTACATGATAATAATACTAAATGTATCTAAAGAATATTCAGGTACAGGAACATGACCAACAAGAAGAAATAGTTAGAAATAGTATATAATGATTTGGATCAGAGAAACTAGTATGCCAGATAATTACAAAAAAAGTCCTTAATTTTAGATAATAGAAAATATTTATTAAGCAATATAAGTTTCTTACAGAATGACTGGGTTGACTGCGGTCACTGGACCTTGGCTAAAGTTGTCAGAAAACATCACTGAATCATTCAAAAGGTAAGGGCAGTTCTCAAATGACCTAATGCAGCTGTCAATGACAGGGCTATATACATGGAGTGTTTATTTTCTATTTTCAGTCAGTGTTATTAGAACTGGACAAATGTATTTGAATATATCTGTAGGTCATTTGAAGAAAAGGTGTGATTTTTGTTGTTCTTTCCAAGGAGCTGGAGAGTTCTTTAAATTGGATTTCCTAGGTATATCGGTCCATTTTCACACTGCTGATAAAGACATACCCCAGACTGGGCAATTTACAAAAGAAAGAGGTTGAATGGACTCACAGTTCCACGTGGCTAGGGAAGTCTCACAATCATGGCAGAAGGCAAGGAGGAGCAGGTAATGTCTTACATGGGCGGCAGCAGGCAAAGAGAGTTCGTGCAAGGAAACTCCCCCTTAAAAAACCATCAGAGATTTATTCACTATCAGGAGAACAGCAAGACCTGCCCCCATGATTCAATTACCTCCCACCAGGTCCCTCCCACAACACATTGGAATTCAAGATGAGATTTGAGTGGGACACAGCCAAACCATATCACTAGGTTACCTGATTAGTTTCTACAATGATATATTGATATACTTTTTTTTTCATTCCGGGTGAGTAGCATATGAAGTCTGAGTATATGAGCTAAAAGTTTATAAAGATCATATAACCAACAAATCACAAACTGGTAGACTACTGGCCATGGAATACCTGGATGCTGTCGATGTTAAAAATGAGAAGATTTTATATAAAAGGCAGCATCCTGATAAATTATCCTACAAATATGAAACTACTAACACTGGATCCATGTCTTTCCAAAATTATCATCATCATCCTCATCATCATCATCACAAAGCCATCACAGAGTGCTTTCTGTTTGTCATCCACAGTGCCAAACCCTTTGCAGATATTGTTTCTTTTAATCTTTACAGCAATCCTATCATGTAGGATACCCTATTATCACCTGATAATTGAAGATAAATAATTGTCCAAGAGTATACAAGTAGCAGATGATAAAGCCACATTTCAAACTAATATGATTCTGACCCATCAACTGTCAGCCAATGGTCGTAACTGGCCTGTTTGGATTTTGTGCCCTGCAGTTTGTCACAGTTTGCTCCAGTCTGTAGGTGTTCAGCTTTTCCCATTATTGTTATTGGTTGGAAAACATGGCCCTTTGGACCAATGAGTACTTAGGTTTATGAAAACCCTTGTTTTACAGCGGCAGAAACCTCCAAAGTGAAGTCAAGCAAAGTTAACTATGTTAGGTTGTAGAAATACCAATGATGTGTGTGCTTCTGTCTATTTCAACAACTGACCTTCAGCCCAACACAAAATATTTCTCAATAAAGAATAACTGATTGACTAATTGAAGGAAAAAGTAACAAATGACTACAGGGCATAGTTAACACTGGATTTGTGTTCAAGGTCCTCTACATTTTTGGTCTCCATATTTCACAAAAAATATCAACTGCCATAAATTGTTAGCAAATAGCATTGTTTTATTAATACATAGTGTGAGTTGGCCTGGCTCACTGGATCACTCCTGTGATCACAGCACTTTGAGAGGTCGAGGCGGGTGGATCACTTGAGGTCAGGAGTTTGTGACCAGGGTGGCCAACTTGGTGAAATCCCGTCTCTACTAAAAATACAAAAATTAGCGGGCATGATGGCGCTTGCCTGTAGTCCCAGCTACTCGGGAGGCTGAGGCTGGAGAATCGCTTGAACCCGGGAAGCAGAGATTGCAGTGAGCCAAGATCGCACCACTGCACTCCAGCCTGGGCAACAGCAAGACTCATCTCAAAAAATAAAAATAAAAAAATACGTAGTGTAAGTCATTTCTTCCAGGGCTTTGCTTTTTATCTTATTTAATACTACAGCCATGTTCTGAGCTAAATTTATTATTATTCCCACCTGACAGATAAGTAAAATCCTATCAGGATACTGATAGATAAGGAACTTACCTAAAGTCACCTTGTCTTATGAATAGCTTGATTAGGATGGGTTTAAACCTGATCACTATGATCACGTTTCCAAAATGCTATTTTATTTACCATTATTGAGTTTTTCGTTATTCAAGATTTTCTATTTTGATCATGGAATTACATCAGCAAGTTAATTGTTTTAACTTTTGAATTATAGTTCATAAAATACTTTGAAATACTTTGTGTGAAAATGCTCTATTTATGAAAAAGCTATTATAGATGAAGTTTTACAAAAGTAATACAAATGTCTCAATTAATTAAACAAAACACTATAGTTGGAAATTCAGCAGTTGTTAAGCTACTTGAGATTAAAGTTTATGTAAACTTCTTTTAATCTATGAAAGATATAAATTATAAATTCTTCAGTTTGTATTACTTTTAATGTAAATTGCTTTTTGGTTCTATTACTTTATATTGGCATAAGTCTAAAATGGGTACACATTAAATCATTTAAATTATGTTTTAAAAGTATGTTTCTCATAAAACAAATGTGAACTTTTAAAAAATCAGAAATATTTGATTTATTTAGAGAAAAATATATGGCTAGTTATCTAAATAAAGTGTTCACCACATTTTAATCATATTGAATATAAATTTACATCATGAACAGAGAAAGTGTTCTATTTACACAAAAGCAACAATTAAACAAAAAAGAAAAATAAGGACCTTCAAAATATAGTAAAAGGTTAATTAAATTTGGGACATAGCAGGCAATAGATAGAGTTAAAACACACATAAACCACTTACATTTATGTATTAATAGTTGCACGTTGGACAAATATATATATATATCTATATATCAAGGAAAACCACTCTCACTTTGCACAAAAACAGAGTAAAAAGCTATAAATAATTATATTTTAAGACTGCCATTGACATTTATATATACTGAAATGTTAACGAAATGTTTGAAATACATTTTTGGTATTTTATAGTAAATAACTCTCAAGACTATAATCTTTTCAGATATATGTAATGCTTATAATACAAGCTCTTATTATTCATATAGAAATAGCTAAAGTTGCAGTTCTCACACTGATTTCCTCAATAATTTTGTCAAATATCTGTTTTCTCTGAAGTCTAATTTCCTCGTCTGAAAATTGTAGGTTACTTTGTCAACATTTCAGATACTTGTGATGATTTAATAAGAAAATATGTTTAAATCTCATCCCCAGGTACATAAAGGCTTAACAAGTATAAATATGTTTGTATATATTATTGTAAAGATAAATATAGACTACCTCTTCTATTTTAAAAATGAGCATATAACTAGTCAGTCATTCTTAAATATACAATTCGTATGTTGTTCTTTAAGTGTTTTAATCTGTATGGAAATCATATATTTGTGCCCAAATAATAATCATCTTAGGTTTAAATGCCATTTCTCAGTTCATCTTTTCCCCCAGAATAAATTGATGCTTATAAAGACAACGTTTGGACAAATATAATTACATATTATTCATTAAAATTTAGAGAAACTTTCTGTGTGTACTCAGGGCTATTCTCTTAAGAAAAGCTGGTAAGAGATTTGTGAATATAATTTAAATACCATTAAGTAGATGAAGTTACTATAAGAATTATGCATCAGATATTCAGAGGCTAGACTGAAAAACTACTAGGAAGAAAAAAAAAACTAGATGAAGCTGGAAACCATCATTCTCAGCAAAGTATCGCAAGGACAAAAAACCAAACACCGCATGTTCTCACTCATAGGTGAGAATTGAACAATGAGAACATATGGACACAGAAACGGGAACATCACACACAGGGGCCTGTTGTGGGGTCGGGGGAGTGGGGAGGGATAGCATTAGGAGATATACCTAATGTTAAATGATGAGTTAATGTGTGCAGCACACCAACATGGCACATGTTGTAACAAACATGCACTTTGTGCACATGTACCCTAAAACTTAAAGTATAATTAAAAAAAGAAAGAAAATAAAGCAGCAGCCAACAAGTAAGCCAAAGTAAAGAGAATTTGACAAAATAGAAGAAAAATAAAATGGAAAAGAATTCCAGTACTACAGGAAAAGCTAATTCTCAGATAAAGAGTAAGAATGAAAAATATGTAGAGATATAGATATATACGCATACATATATATTTGTGTTTATACACATATATGTCTAAGCATATTTACACTTATATAAACATATATTTATATGTCTATACCTATATGCATATATGTATATAGACCTAGATATACATAAACATATAGATTTAAAATGGAGGAATCAGTGTGGACAGAGCACTGTGCTACTTAGCCACACAGGAGATTGATGTTGCAGAATAGACAGTTCAGGACTGTCACGATGATCATATTTTCAAAAATAATGGTTTCTGTACTTGTCAGAGGGATTTTTTGTTGTTGTTAACTGCCAGACAAAAGGGCTAAGGGTGAGCACACCAAAGAAAACCTGAAGATATAGAAAAAAATAAGGTCCCAGCAAAATATAGTTTCATACTTTGAAAATTGCAATAGAAAAGGAAAATTTGGCCAAAAGAAAAGCAAATGATAAAATTTGTGTTGTTAACCTAAAGTGTGAAACAAAATGATCAGAAGTCCATATAAGTATCAGAGAAGCCAACTGTGAAATACAAAACAAAGGTATAAAATAGGTAGGAAAATAAAAGTTTTTTTTTCTTTCAGTATCACCAATGTAGGAATTCTCTCTAACTTGGAGAAATCTTTAGATGCAAAAACATAAGGCAAGTTAATTATATTCCATAATTTTAATAAACGTAGTAAAATGGCTCAACTTGCTACCATATCTTGATGATAAAAGGAAAATAATTTTCCTTAGACCTTACTAGCACACAGGTGAAGGGTAGCAGAATGTGCCACTCCAAAATATGCCACTTTGGCATGAAGATTATTTTGAGCTACTGAAAGGCAATAGAAAAGCAGCACATACCAGAAAAGCTTTCTGTCCTTCCCTATTCGCCTAAAAGCAGGACATAAATTTAAAAAGGTGTCCCTCCTCTCCTTTTTATCAGAATGGACACAAATTGATCACCAGAGATGACCTCAGACCCTTACCAGACTGCAGATGGCACACAAGGAATCTATATTTCAAACTTTACTAATTAGCCCTTATCTATCATATAGTTGCCTTCCCTCAGTTTGCGCCCCAAGAGACTCAAGGTCCTTATCCTTTGTCTTGTTACTTCTCCAAAAATGTACTGTTTTTGTTGAAGACGCTACACAAGCAGGAGTTCTAAGCCACCTCTTTGATAACTATTCATTTTTTTCTTGAGTATTTCCCATGTATAAATGAGTTACACATGAGGTATACATGTTAAGCAACCTTCATTTGTTTTCTTCTTGTTAATCTGCCTTTTATTATAGAGGTCCCAAGTAGGAACATACAAGGATTGAAGAGATATTAGTTTTCCTCCCCTGAATAGGCAATAGGTAAAAATAAGATCCATATATATATATAATTATAAAATATATATATTTTATCCATACATATATACACATTTTGCCAACTCTGCCCCCATATGCTTGACTTCAATATGTCATTACTCCCACAGATATTCCTTATGGAACTGGTGATAGGCACCACAAACCTCCCCTCCCAGCATCCATTTACATGTCTCCTTTCCCATTTAAATCAAATCATATACATGTATGTAAAATATATATGTGTGTGTGTGTGTGTGTATTTTTTTTTTAGACAGAGTTTTGATCTTGTTGCCCAGGCTGGAGTGCAATGGCACGATCTCAGTTCACTGCAAACTCCACCTCTCGGGTTCAAGCGATTCTCCTCCCTCAGCCTCTAGAGTAGCTGGGATTACAGGCATGCGCCCCCATGCCTTGCTAATTTTGTATTTTCAGTAGAGGCAGGGTTTCTCCATTTGGCCAGGCTGGTCTCGAACTCCTGACCTCAGGTGATCCACCTGCCTTGTCCTCCCAAAATGCTGGGATTACAGGTGTGAGCCACCATGCCCAGCAGATCCCATTATATTTTATACCCAACTTTTGCCAACTCTGCCCCCATATGCTTGACTTCAATATGTCATTACTCCCACAGATATTCCTTATGGAGCTGGTGATAAGCACCACAAACCTCCCCTCCCAGCATCCATTTACATGTCTCCTTTCCCATTTAAATCAAATCATATGTATGTATATATATTTGGGTTTGGCGAATCCATGAACTTATGTGTCAGTGTCAGCCGAGATTCATCCAGAAGCCTCATGCAAAAATGATATCGCAATATTCACCTTGTGAGTCCTCCATCAAAATGTCTTATCTTGCATTTTCTCCACCCTCTTTCTCACTTACTGCTTTTATTTCTCATCCTTATCTTCCTTCTCTTATTTCTCCTCTTCCTATTTCTCCTCCTATTCCTCATTCTTCTTTTTTAAAGTAGGTCATTTCTTCATTTAAATTTATATCATGGTACCAAGTTTTCCTCTGAATTTGCTCACTGCAGAGTATTGGTGATAAAGTTATGATTATTGGCCATCTGTCAAGTAACATCATATAGGATTGAGTTTAGTCTGTAGTTGAAAATAATAGGTCAAAGTAAGAAATTATTAAACCTAGCAAATTCGTTCAGGATCTAATTAGTTTCAAATTGCATATAGAGATAGAAATGTTTATATGAATATTAACATGTTAATTAATAATATTAGCACACTTTAGCAACAAAAATATATACAAGAGTAGATTATGGACTTGCTTGAATAATTTATAGACAGTCTATGTCAGTTTTCCTTAATTCATCTCCACATTTCAAAGGCATTAAGCACTCAATTCTAGATATCCAAAAGAGACAAGTTCATTTTGTTATTTTGGAAAAATAAGAAAATGGCAATGAGCAATTATTTTCCCCTGCTCCCAGAGTAGAAGAAGCTTTTCTTTTCTGGGCATTTGTTTATCCTGAGTACTGTCAATAAACATTACAAATATGTATCTCCATCTCAGAGAGTGGGTCTTGGGAATATAAACTTCAATAAATCCCCTTTTAGTTGTCTTTTTTTCTTTCCTTTGCTGTACTTTTTAATAAAAATCCTTCACGTCATATTATTAATATTTCACATACATCCTTTTAGGAAGGTCTACGATATAATGCTCACTTTTTATTTTTAGTTTTTGCTTACGTAACCACATGGACATTGTCACTGTTACAATTACCAATGTCCTTAGTATTGTTTAATACAACTCTATATGATCAGATTTTAGCATTCTTCTCAAAAGTGTATTTTTAACTTTAGTTTGTTTCCTGTGTAATTTTGGCAATCAACTGATCCAGAGCCTTGTTCAAAAATATTTATAATCTGAGATAATTTTATATGTTGTAAGAAAATATTAAACATTTTGCCTTTTAGGAGCCCAAAGATGTACAGTCAGTTGAGACTGCCACTTTTAATTTCAATAGAATTTGTTGTTAAATGACTTTATGGAAGATACATTAATTTTTTCCATATTGTTTACTATACCTTTTCTTTTAACAGCAGTGTACTAAATAAATTATGGCTATATGTTGCAAAAGGACAGTAATCCAAAAAATTTTGACTTAACTTTCATTATATCTAAAGGCTTAGTAAGTAAAATGACATCTTCTTTTAATACTGAGGCATAAACTAAGAGATGGCAGACATGAAAAAAAATATCAGCAGAATAGTAACCTTAACCTTTGTAAAGTCCCAAACGCTTTAAACAGATTTCTCAAATACTTTTATCACTACTTATCTGAACCAACAAAGTGAACAAATCAGCCCATTTGATTGTCTTTGTTTTCTTACAGCATTTAAATTTTCCAATAGACTTTTATTCTTGTGATTGGATTTAACATCTTCTATGGCATTATTAGACCATAGCCATGCTTCAACATATATATGAAATCAAATTGATATATTTTACGCAGTCTATTAGTTTCAAATTCTTGGCCAAGGCCATAATCTTACAGAAAGACATAAATTCAGGATATGAATAACAATACTGCTAATTGTAGAATATAAATATTTAGGAAAAAAGCAACCTACAAGATAAATATATTTGCATCTATAAATAGTGCTGTTTTTAAGTTGAGAAACATTAAAATTATTCTTTGATATATTTTTTAACAAATATATAAAGACAATTTTGATATTAATTTTGTTTTAATTGCTACTTACCAAGTATAAAAGTATTTCTGGAAGGATATGTATTTGAAATTTCAAAATAAACACATAGATGTTTTCAAAATACTAAAATAATAATTACATTATTAATACAAATATTAGATTCAACATTGTGAGGCCATTTCAATTAATGAATCTTTTCATTATGCTTATTATGCAGCATTATCTTAAATCAAAAGAGATAATCCTAGATTAAAAAACTAAAGTGTTTCAACAAAGACAGTGTAACATTCAAAAGGTCATTACATAAATCCAAATATGTACCATAAAATTATATTAAAATAACTGGAATTACGATTGCCTCGCAAAAAGCATCATTTATCTAACATATATATTTTAAGTGGTAAAATGGAAATAAGAACTGGAAACTGTGTTATTGAGGTTCAATCCAGTTATAATAAGATATGAACCCTCGTTTTAGTCACTGACTGTGTGTGTGTGTGTGTGTGTCTGTGTGTGTGTGTGTGTGTCTGTGCGTCTGTGTGTGTGTTTAGCACTTCTTTACTTTACAACAGATAAGAATGTTCTAGGATCATCTTGCATATTCCCTCCCGGTCTTGAAATCAGCTATTTCTCAAAAAAAATGTTGGTTTTTTTTTTTTTCCTGACTAGAGAATGGTGTTAGAAGCCAAGATTTACCCATGCCTTTTCTTGTAAGTTAAAGATTATTGAAACCCAGATAACTTTTTGGTTTATGTAACGGCTATGGTTGCTTTCATGTTTGATTGTTACACAGAGACCTAATGGCCCTGCAAACTCAAAATGTTTACAATTTGATGCCTTACAGATGCTTGCTGACCATGTTGTGTAACAGCATAATCACTAACTTATAATAAAAAACTCAATCACTAAACTATTTTGTTTGCTTTTTATGAAGTCAAAGTTTTTTGAAAATTACTTTGTTATTGCATTTCTTGAAAATCTACCTCTTAGCATTGTGTAAGTAAGATTTAACATGTCTATCATATAAGTCATATAGGCTGTTTACACGTAGAAATTTTATTATTAAAAGACTAATATTAGCTTGCACTATAAGTGAAATATATTGGCTTATTTTAATTCATACTATTTTTACACCATATTTTGAATTTGTGGAACAGAGCAAACTAAAAGCCAATACAGAGAAAATTAGCATTTTTAAATTTAATTAATCAATTTTAAATTTTTATTAATTTCACAACTATAGTGAAAAAGTTATTGAATTAAAAAAGATTGAAGAGCAAGTAATGAGCGCTTCCATTTTAGGTACAAATTTAACTTTCTAAAATTGAGCCCCAAATTACATAATTAAGTAGCAATTTCATTTCTTCCCCCATTTTGTCCACCTAACTCATACTTTTCACATGCAAACAATTTCTCATTTGCAAACTGACAAGGGCCAACAAAAACAATTTTTTCAAGTTAACTTTCAAATTATTCTATTATTTCTTCTGATATTCAGACTAATGTTATTATTTTTTATATATCTGAAATCATCAATAAAAATGTTCTTATTAGCTGTTCACAGCCGATTAAACTTCTGCTTTTTCTTCATCTTTTTTCTGGCTGGTTTGTTGTGGGTGACAGATACTGAATTATATTTGTAAAGTTTCTAAATAATGAAAAAGATTGTTATAAAACACAGATGTTTTCCTTTTTACAAGGGTCCGAATATGTTAGAAACATAGTTCAGAATATTAAAAAATGCTTAGAAATAATTATGTAATTGTAACAAAAAAACTCTGTTTCTTCGATAGAATATCAACAGAGTAAACAGGCAACCTATAGAATGGGAGAAAATATTTGAAAAGTATGCGTTCAACAAATGCCAAATATCCATAAAGTACAGGAACCTTAAACCAGCAATCAAAAAACAAATAACTGCATTAAAAATAGACAGAGGACATAAACAAACATGTTTCAAAAGAAGGCATACATGTGACAAACAAGCACATGAAAAAATGCTTAACATCATTAATCATTAGAGAAACGCAAACCAAAACACAATCAGATACCCTCTCACACCAATCAGAATAGTTATTATTAAAAAGTCAAAAAATAACAGATGCTGGTGTGGTTGTAGAGAAAAGAGAATGCTTATACACTGCTAGTGGGAATGTAAATTAGTTCATCCACTGTGGAAAGAAAAATGTAAATTAGTTCAACTATTGTTGAAAGCAATTTGGCAATTTCTGGAAGAACTTAAAGTCAAATTACCATTCAATCCAGCAATGCCATTATTGGGTATATACTCAAAGGAATATAAATCATTCTACCACAAAGACACATGCACACATATATTATTGTAACACTATTCACAATAGCACAGACATGGAAGCAACCTAAATGTCCATCAGTGATAGACCAGATGGAGAAAAGGTGGCACATATACACTGTGGAATACTATACAGCCATAAAAATGGAGATGATGTCCTTTGAAGCAACACTGATGCAGCTGGAGGCCATTATTCTAAGCAAACTAACACAGGAACAGAAAATAAATACCACATGTTCTCAATTACAAGTGAGAGCTAAACATCTAGTACATACAGGCACAAAGAAAGGAACAACAGACACTGGCACCTACTCGAGGGTGGAGGATGGGAGAAGTGTAAGGGTCAAAAAATTACCTATTATGTACTATGCTTATTATCTGGAGGAAAAACTAATCTGTATACCAAACCCCCACGACAAGCCATTTACCTATATAACAAACCTGTACATGTACCCCTGAACCTAAAATAAAAGAAAAGATAATTTACTGTCTCACTTTTGCTGGAATATAATACTCTTAGTCAAGAATAATTTGTGACTCACATTTCTCATCAGTTCTATTTGTTTTTACTCCTAATACTAAGAGAAAAATGGATGGTCCATCTCAAATATTAATTACATATCACTAGTAGTCTGGGAAATTTTTGTTCAAAAGATTGTATTTCATTTTTCTGTTATTTAAAAGAGAATAAAAAATAATATTTAACAGCTGAAATTTGTTCTCCTTAAAGTCAGTACTTCGTAATTTAGTGGATGTTTGCTGAGAGAGGAAAAATAAAATGTTATTTTGTGAATATAGTGGCATTGTCTTCTCCAGCTATAGAAGTTTCCTTCTTGGAAATCTAGAGGACTTTGAAAGTTTAATTTTTAATAAAATATATGTTAAAGACCTCAATTAGTATTCCTCCCATACATTTCATTTCATGGACTTACATAATAAAATTTGCAAATACAAAAAAATGCTCTAAAGACAGACCCTCGGAAGGAAGCAGACTGCTGCTGCAGGACCCTGAAGACACTCCAAATACCGTGAGTGCTCCAACTGCGGAAGTGGGAAAAGGAGACTCTCCTCTCCGGAACACACACCTCCACTGGAGAAACTGAGGGTCTGTTTGTGGGAAAAGTTTCCGACCTTACCTGGAGCTGAGTCAATTTAGGGAGCCACGTGAAATATACGGGTAGAGGAAGCAGCAGAAAGGCCCTGGGAGCTCACTGGGTCCCCAAGCAGCCCATTCCTGCCTGGCACCACAGGGATCCATCAGGAGGGCGGCTAGAGGAGCGGGGCTAAAACTCCACAGGGAGAAGGAAATCTCTAGCTGAACTTCGTAACAATTCGAACGGGACAAGGAGCTTCCTTGCCAGAACTCCGGTGAAGGGGGCAGGTACAAATCCTGTGTGCAGACTCCTTGGGCGGGAGAATAACCAAGCCCTTTTCTTTCACAGCTGGCAAGTGGGTAGCCTGAGACAAATTTTCAAGCCTGTCTTGCCCACCACCTGGAAAGAGACTTATAGCTGTCTCTTTCCAGGGGCATGGTGGGAGTGAGACCGGCACCTCGGTTTGTGTGGTAGCTGGGTGAGGTCTGTGATGGCTGGTTTTCCCCACTTCCCTGTCAACCTGCATGACTCAGCAGAGGCAGCCATAATCCTCCTACATACACAACTCCAGTGACCTGGGAATCTCACTCCCATCCCCCACAGCAGCCTCAGCAAGACCCACCCAAGGAGAGTCTGAGCTCAGATATGCCTAGCCCTGCCCCCAACTGATGGTCTTTGCCTACCCACCCTGGCAGCAGAGTCACTGGTGGCTAGACCCAGAAGAGAGACAACAATCACTGCAGTTCAGTTCACAGGAAGCTACCTCCACAGGAAAAGGGGGAAAGTATTACATCAAGAGAACACCCTGTGAGACAAAAGAATCTGAACAACAGCTTTCAGCCCTAGACTTTCCCTTTGACAGAGCTTACCCAAATGAGAAGAAAGCAGAAAATCAACCCTGGTAATATGAAAAAAGAAGGCTCTTTAACATCCCCCAAAAATCACACTAGTTCACTAGCAATGGATTCAAACCAAGAAGAAATTCCTGATTTACCTCTAAAAGAATTCAGGAGGTTAGTTATTAAGCTATTCAGGGATGCCCCAGAGAAAGGCAAAGCCCAATGCAAGGAAATCCAAAAAACAATACAAGAAGTGAAGGTGGAAATATACAATGAAATAGATAGCTTAAAGAAAAAAACTGTCAAAAATTCAGGAAACTTCAGACACACTTTTAGAAATGCAAAATGCTATGAAAAGTCTGAGCAATAGAATTAAACAAGTAGAAGAAAGAAATTCAGAGCGCCAAGACAAGATCTTCAAATTAACCTAGTCCAACAAAGACAAAGAAAAAAAGGAAAATATGAGCAAAGCCTCCAAGAAGTCTGGGATTATGTTAAACAAATAAACCTAAGAATAATCGGTGTTCCTGAGGAAGAAAAGAATTATAAAAGCTTGAAAAACACATTTGGAAGAATAATCAAGGAAAACTTCTCTGGCCTTGCTAGAGACCTAGACATCCAAATACAAGAAGCACAAAGCACATCTGGGAAATTCATCACAAAAAGATCATTGCTTAGGCACATTGTCATCAGGTTATCCAAAGTTAAGGTGAAGAAAAGAATCTTAAGAGCTGTGAGAAAGAAGCACCAGGTAACCTTAACCTCTAAAGGAAAACCTATCAGATTAACAGCAGAAACCCTGCAAGCTAGAAGGGATTGAGGCCCTATCTTCAGCCTCCTCAAACAAAATAATTATCAGTCAAGAATTTTGTATCCAGTAAAACTAAGCATCACATATGAAGGAATGATACAGTCTTTTTCAGACAAACAAATACTGAGAGAATTAGCCATTACCAAGCCACCACTAGAAGAACTGCTAAAAGGAGCTCTAAAAGTTTAAACAAATTCTGGAAAAACATCAAAACAGAACCTTTTTAAAGCATAAATCACACAGGACCTATAAAACAAAAATAAAAGTTAAAAAGCAAAAACAAAAAACAAAGTACACAGGCAACAAAGAGCCCAAGGAATGAATGGTACCTCATATTTCAATGCTAACATTAATGTAAATGGCCTAAATGCTCCACTTAAAAGATAGAGAACTGCAGAATGGATAAGAACTCACCAACCAACTACTGCTGCCTTCAGGAGACTCACCTAACACATAAGGACTCACATAAACTTAAAGTAAAGGGGTGGAAATAGGTATTTCATGCAAATGGATACCAAAAGCAAGAAGGGGTAGCTATTCTTATATCAGACAAAGCAAACTTTAAAGCAATAGCAGTTAAAATAGACAAAGAGAGACATTATATAATGGTAAAAGACCTCGTCCAACAGAAAAATAGCACAATCCTAAACATATACACACCTAGCACTGAAGCTCCCAAATTTATAAAACTGTTACTAATAGACCTAAGAAATGAGATAGACGGTAACACAATAATAGTGGGGGACTTCATTACTCCACTGACAGCACTAGACAGGTCATCAAGACAGAAAGTCAACAAAGAAAAAATAGATTTAAACTATATCTTAAAACAAATGGAATTAACAGATATATACAGAACATTTCATCCAACAATCACAGAAAACACATTCTATTCAACAGCGCATGGAACTTTCCAAGATAGATCATACAATAGGCCATAAAACGAACCTCAATAAATTAAAAAAAAATTGAAATGATATCAAGCACTCTCTCAGACCACAGTAGAATAAAACTGGAAATCATCCTCAAAAGGAACCTTCAAAATCATGCAAATACATGGAAATTAAATAACTTGCTCCTAAATGAGCATTGAGTAAAAACAGAGATCAAGATGGAAATTAAAAAATTATTCGGACTGAATAACAATAATGATACAACCTACCAAAACCTCTGGGATACAGCAAAGGCGGTGCTAAGAGGAAAGTTCATAGCCCTAAACGTCTGCATCAAACAGACTGAAAGATCAAAAAACGACATTCTAAGTTCACACCTCAAGAAACTAGAGAAACAAGAACAAACCAAACATAACCCCCACAGAAGAAAGGAAATAACCAAGATCGGAACAAAACTAAAGGAAATTAAAAAGAACAAACAAAAAAATGCAAAAGATAAATAAAACAAAAAGCTGTTTCTTTGAAAAGATAAATAAAATTGATAGACTATTAGCAAGATTAACCAAGAAAAGAAGAGAGAAAGTTGAAATAACCTCATTAAGATACAAAACAGGAGATATTACCACTGAAACACAAAAGATCATTCAAGGCTACTATGAACATCTTTATGCACATAAACTAGAAAACCTAGAAGAGATGTACAAATTCCTGGCAAAATACAACACTACTAGGTTAAATCAGGAAGAATTAGATACCCTGAACGGATGAATAACAAGCAGTGAGATTAAAATGGTAATCAAAAAAATACCAACAAATAAAAGTCCAGGACCAGATGGATTCACAGCAGAATTCTACCAGACATTCAAAGAAGGAGAATTGGTACCAATCCTCTTGACACTATTCCACAAGATAGAGAAAGAGGAGCCCTCCCTAATTCATTCTATGAAACCAGCATCAACCTAATACCAAAACCAGGGAAGGACATAACCAAAATAGAAATCTACAGGCTGATATCCCTGATGATCACAGATGCTAACATCCTTAACAAAATGCTAGCTAACCAAATCCAACATCGTATCAAAAACATAATCCACCACGATCAAGTTGGTTTCATACCAAGGATGCTTTAACATATGCAAGTCAATAAATGTGATACACTGCATAAACAAAATTTAAAAAAATCACATGATCATTTCAATAGATGCAGAAAAAACGTTTGACAAAATCCATCATCCCTTTATGATTAAAACTCTCAGCAAAATTGGCATAAAAGAGACATACCTTAATGTAATAAAAGCCATCTATGACAAACCCACAGCCACCATAAAACTGAATGGGGAAGAGTTGAAGGCATTCTCTCTGAGATTTGGAACAAGGCAAATATGCCCACTCTCACTCCTCCTCTTTAACATAGTTCTGGATTTTCCAATGCCCATTCCAGTCTCCACCTCCTCATGAGACATTTGTTGCAACTGCCAGTTTTGACATCTCCGTCTGCCCTATCCTATTTCCTTGCCTTCAGTTCCACAAGAGCCGATCCACTTTCTATTCTCCATCTCAGAATTTGCTTCCAAGAGAACATAAACTGCAACCTGAAGTAAGCTACAACACATTTTGGGGAGAAGAAATTTCCAGTTCAACAATAATAGCAATTTCAAAAGCTTTGAGGAGAAAAATAACAAGGTACATAAAAGAAAGAGCAAAAATTTCAGTAGAATGAAAAGTGGTTGAGGAGGGGAAGAATAAAACATAAGACCTTCAGACAGGTAGGCAAGATTAGATCATGTAAGGCCCTGTGTATGCTAGTGACGACTTAGGTATTTGTTCCTAAAACTGTAGAAAGACTTCTAAGGGTTTCGAACATAAGAAAAACTGCATATATTTGAATTTCTTTCAAAGATAAACTCTGCCTGAACCTTTTTTCTTCCAATTTATTTACAATTATTATTACCTGAGTACAGAAAATATTACAAATAAATACTAAAGTTGAAATTGGTTTAAAAAAATCTTACCACAAATTACTATTTTTTTTTAACAGATTTGTTTTGGAGAATTGTAAGTTAGTCCTAAATTAGTCTACTCATTTCTGCACTATTCTCAGAAGTTTTGATTTTCCATATTCTTTTTAACTTTTCATAGTAAATTCACATTTACCCAATTATTAATTGATATGGTTTGGCTGTGTCCCACCCATATCTCATCTTGAATTATAGTTCCCATAATCCCCATGTGTCATGGGAGGGACCCGTAGGAGATAATTGAATCATGGGGGCAGTTATTCCCATGCTGCTATTCCCATGATAGTGAGTGAGTTCTCATGAGATCTGATGGAGGGGCTTTTCCCCGTTTCTCAACACTTCTCCTTGCTGCCGTCATGTGAAGAAGGATGTGTTTGTTTACCCTTCCGCCATGATTGCAAGTTTCCTGAGGCCTCCCTGCCCTGCTGAACTGTGAGTCAATTAAACCTCTTTCCTTTCTAAATTACCCAGTCTCTGGTATTTCTTCATAGCAGCGCAAAATCAAACTAATACAGTAAATTTGTATCAGGTAGAGGGGTGCTGCTATAAAGATACCTAAAAATGTGGAAACAAGTTTAGAACTGGGTAACAGACAGAGGTTGGAACAGTTTGGAGGGCTCAGAATAAGACAGGAAAATGGGGAACAGTTTGTAACTTTCTAGAGACTTAGAGGGCTCAGAAGACAGGAAGATGTGGGAAGGTTCCAAACTTCTTAGATACTTGTTGAATGGCCTTGACCAAAATGCTGATAGTGACATGGACAATGAAGTCAAGGCAGAGGTGGTCTCAGTTGGAGAGGAGGAACTTGTTGGAAACTGGAGTAAATGTGACTTGCTATGCAAAGCGACTGGTGGCATTTGCCCCTGCCCTAGAGATCTGTGAAACTTTGAACTTGAGAATGATAATTTAGGGTATCTGGCAGAAGAAACTTCTACGCAGCAAAGAGTTCAAGAGGAGGCAGAGGATAAAAGTTTGAAAAATTTGCAGGTGGATAATAAGATAGATAAGAAAAACCCATTTTCTGAGGAGAAATTCAATCCAGCTTCAGAAATTTGCATAAGTAACTAGGAGCCAATGTTAATCACCAAGACAATGGGGAAAATGTCTCCAGTGCATGTCAGATGTCTTCACAGCAGCCCCTCGCATCACAGGCCGAGTGGCCTAAGAGGATAAAATGGTATCATGGGCCAGGTCCAGGGCCCCTCTGTTGTATGAAGCCTTGGGACTGGGTGCCCTGCATCCCAGCTGCTCCAGCTGTGACTAAAAGAGACTGAGCTACATTTCAGGCCATTGCTCAGAGGGTGCCAGCCCAAGCCTTGGCAGCTTCCACGTGATATTGAGCCTGTGGGTGCACAGAAGTCAATAATTGAGGTTTGGGAACCTCTGCCTGAATTTCAGAGGATGTATGGAAACACCTGGAGGTCCTTGCAGAAGTTCGTTGCAGGGGTGGAATCCTAATGGAGAACCTCTGCTAGAACAGTGTTGAAGGGAAATGTGGGTTTGGAGCCCCCACACAATGTCCCCATTGGGGCACTGCTTAATAAAGCTATGAGAAGAGGGCCACCATATGCCCAAATCCCAGAATGGTAGATCCACCAACAGCTTTCATTGTGCACCTGGAAAAGCTGCAAACACTCAACGCCAGCCTTGGAAAACAGCCTGGAGTGGGGCTATACCCTGAAAAGCCACAGAGTCAGGGATGCTCAGGGATGTGGGAGACCACATCTTTCATCAGTATGACCTGGATGTGAGGAATGGAGTCAAAAGGAGATCATTTCAGAGCTTTAAGATTTGGCTGCTTCTCTAAATTTTGGATTTTCATGGGACCTGTAGCCCCTTTGTTTTGGCCAATTTCTCTCCTTTAGAATGGGTATATTTACGCAATGTCTGTACCCCTATTGTATGTAGGAAGCTGCTAAATTGCTTTTGATTTTACAGGCTCATAGACAAAAGGAACTTGTCTTGACTCAGGTGACAGTTTAGACTTGGACCTTTGGGTTAATGATGGAATGAGTTAAGACTTTGGGGGACTGTTGGGAAGGCATGATTGTGTTTTGAAATGTGAGGACATGAGATTTAGGAGGAGCCAGGGGTGGAATGATATGGTTTAGCTGTGTGCCCACCCAAATCCCAATTTTGAATTGTGATTCCCATAAACCCCACATGTCATGGGAGGGATCTGGTGGGAGGTAATTCAACCAAGGGGGCAGTTATCCCACACCGCTGTTCTCAGAATAGTGAGTAAGTTCTCACAAGATTTGATGGCTTTATAAGGGGCTTTTTCCTCTTTTGCTCGGCACTTCTTGCTGCCGCCATGTTAAGAAAGATGTGTTTGCTTCCCTCCCACCATGATTGTAAGTTTCCTGAGGCCTCCCCAGCCCTGCTGAACTGTGAGTCAATTAAACCTCTTTCCTTTATAGATTTCCTAGTCCTAGGTATTTCTTCATAGCAGCCTGAGAATGAACTAATACAGTGCATTATTTAAAAGAGAATAATAGGAAAAAAGATTAAAAACAGGTGATTTGAGGCCAGATATGGTGGCTCACACCTGTAATCCCAGCACTTTGGGAGGCCGAGTTAGGCAGATCACTTGAGGTTAGGAGTTCAAGACCAGCCTGGCCAACATGGTGAAACCCCATCTCTACTAAAAATACAAAATTTAGCCAGGCATGGTGGCATGTGCCTATAAGCCTAGCTACTTGGGAGGCTGAGGCACGAGAATTGCTCGAACCTCGGAGGCAGAGGTTGCAGTGAGTCAAGATTGCACTCCAGCCTAGGCAAAGAAGTAAGACACCATCTCACACAAAACAAAAACAAAAACAAAAACAAACAAACAAAATGGTGATTTCGGGGAAAAACTCAAGTATATTGAAAGTTTATATATAGGAACATTTACATACATGCAGATACACATAGACTTGTGTAATTTGTAAATTGTATGTTTTCAATGTATATAGAATATATGTTTCATTTAAAATATTATGTAAGGATGTGCTTAGAAGAAAATTGGAATACTTATTGACAGTTAATTTGTGCCAGTTATTTTTTCATGTATTTTACAAGTATTCATTCAGTTTTAAAACAACTGTAAAGAGTAGGTGCTGTTAATGGCCCCATTTTACAGGTCAGAAAACAAAGGGGTTAAGTAACCATGCAGCTTTTTAAAAAAATGCACTAAGATTTGAAATGTGCTTATAACAGTCATCTATGCTATGTATTCAGAGGATCTTATTCTGAAGAATTTTCATTTCTTGAATAGAATAACAGGTATCCTTTACATTATTTTGCTTTCTATATATTCCTTTTTCTCTAATGACCAAGTGTTCTTTTTGTAACACACACAAATAAAGCAAGAGGTGATATTTAAATTATCCCACAGTTTTGGAGTTTGAGAATAATTTTAACATTTTAATTAATATTCAATCAAATTTTCATGCTCTGCATTTTTGAAAATTTTTTAAATAAATTGTAGGTTTTTCAAGTTAGTCGAAAAGAAGCTACTTTTGATAAAGACATACCCAAGACTGGGCGATTTACAAAAGAAAGGGGTTTAATGAACTCATAGTTCCACCTGGCTAGGGAGGCCTCACAATCATGGTGGAAGGTGAAAGTCATTTCTTACATGGTGACAGGCAAGAGAAGAGAGCTTGTGCAGGGAAACTCAACCTTATAAATCCATCAGACCTCATGAGACATATTCACTATTACTAGAACAGCACAGGAAAGACCTGCCCCCATGATTCAATTACCTCCTATCAGGCCCCTCCCACAACACGTGGGAATTCAAGATGAGATTTGGGTGGGGACACAGCCAAGCCATATCAAAGATGTTAATAAAAAGCCATATTATTTCAATTTTTAAAGTAAGTATCTTAAGGAGTAACATTTCTTGCACTTTATAAGCCAGTAGAACTCTACCATTTTGGTTATAGTGCTCAGAACATTTTTGAAAAGTGTTTAGAGAAAAAGTGAGACATTTTCCACTAAAAACTAAAAATGAGACAGAGTTATGTGTTTCAGGCTGTAAAGCAATGTAAAATACACAGCTTACCTACAAGATACATTTGCCTCCAAAACTGGATTTAAATCTAAACAGTTGTATACACATCTAGTGTTGAGAAAGTATGGTGAAAATAGGAACAATAAATAATATACCTTCAGAAATGAATTAGTCAAATCCAGAATATCAGCCATTTTAAGAAAACTTACTCCATTTCTTCAAAAAGTCAAAGGCAGTGTGAAAAAGGAGAATGGGAAGGGCAAGACTGTTCTATGTTAAGAGAGACATAGGAGATATAACAACCAAATAAAATGATTGCATATTGTTTAAATTCTAATGTTAATAGATCAACTAATTTTATAATACAATTAGAGAAAGTTGACAAAGGACTGGGTATTAGATGATAGTCAGGTATTTTTGTTAATTACGTTAAATGTTATAATGGTATTGTCATTATTTTAAATCCATTACTTCTTAGATACACATTGGAATGTGTGATGGTGAAATGACATCATGCCCTATATCTGCTTTAAGATATTGCACCAAAAATAGAGGATAGATGAAACAGTGCAAATAAAATGTGTATTATTGTTGATGGCAGGTTTTGAAGAAATGGGGGTATGTTGAATTCTACACTTTTCCTACATTTGGATTCTCTATATATTGGGGGAGCAGAAGGAGCAGAAGTATACTGGTGATTACTGGTGTCCATGTGTGAAGAAGGGTACAGAGAAGCAGGCTGAGTGGATGGAAAAGTGACTGGTTGAGAAACCGAAACAACAGGAGGGTGAGGGGCTGAAGTGGATGGGGAAGTTCTACGTATAAGCTTCCTTTTTCAGGAAACCAAGGACAGTATTTTTCCACTGCCCTGAATAGTGTGACCATATTTTCCATAGGCACTCAAACACTGCCCTGTTTTAACAGGAGTTTAATATAGTAGAGATAAGCATGATGTTTAGACTCCGCATGACCCATAGTTAACCTGGACCATACACAGACTACTCACCTGTCATCAGGGAGTTGAACAAGTGTTTCTGTGGACTGAACCAATGACGTTTCTCCACACCTACCAAAGGGAATCGGGTTCCCACATGCACTTGGGAAAAAAGAAAGACCATGTGGGTGCCAGATATTGGGGAAACCAGCCCCCGATATTTCAATGTGGGTTCTTTTCTATTTTCTGTAAGTGTTAGCTGGTCTGAGAAATAAAGGGAAGGGGTACAAAAGAGAGAAATTTTAAAGTTGGGTGTCCGGGGGAGACATCACATGTCGGCAGGTTCCATGATGCACCCCAAGCCACAAAACCAGCAAGTTTTTATTATGGATTTCAAAAAGGAGTGTACGAATAGGGTGTGGGTCACAGAGATCACATGCTTCACCAGGCAATAAAATATCACAAGGCAAATGGGGGCAGAGCAAGATCACAGGACCAGGGTGAAATTAAAATTGCTAATGAAATTTCATGTCTGACTGGGCATGCATTGTCATTGATAACATCAGGAGACAGGGTTTGAGAGCAGACAACCAGTCTGACTAAAATTTACTAGGCAGGAATTTCCTCATCCTGATATGCCTAGGGGCACTATGGTTGACCAGGGGTTATTTCATCCCTTATTAACAACCATATAAGACAGACATTCCCAGAGCAGCCATTTTAAAGACCTGCCCCCCAGGAATGCATTCTCTTTCTCAGGGCTGTTCCTTGCTGAGAAAAAGAATTCAACAATATTTCTCCTATTTGCTTTTGTAAGAAGAGAAATATGATTCCATTCTGTCCAGCCCCTCAGGCTGTCAGGCCCAACGGTTATCTCCCTTGTTCCCTGAACATGGCTGTTATCCTGTTCTTTTTTCAAGGTGCCCAGATTTCATATTGTTTAAACACACATGCTTTATGAACAATTTGTGTACAGGGTCCTGAGGCGACATACATCCTCAGCTTACTAAGATGTCAGGATTAAAAGATTAAAGTAAAGACAAGCATAGGAAATCACAAGAGTATTGACTGTGGAAGTGATAAATGTCCATGAAATTTTCACAATTTGTGATCAGAGATTGTAGTAAAGACAGGCATAAGAAATTATAAAAGTATTAATTTGGGGAACTAATAAATGTCCATGAAATCTTCACAATTTATGTTCTACTGTCACGGCTTCAGCAGGTCCCTCTGTTCGGGGTCCCTGACTTCCCACAACAATATATAAAGCTCAATGCTCAATATCAGGGTAAGAAGATATTAATATCATCATGTGCAACCCAAGGATGTTTTGGTCAATGACAGACCACATATATGCATATATGATGGTAGCCCCATAAAATTATAATATTGTATTTTTACTGAAACATTTATAGGTTCAGATACCCAAATACTTACCATTATATTACAGCTGCCTACAGTATTTAGTACAGTAACACGCTGTATAGGTTTACAGGCTAGGAGTAATAGGCTACATCACAAAGCCTAGGTGTATAGTGGGCTATACTCTAGTTGAGTAAATCCAATCTGTGATGTTCACAAACAAAAAAAATGCCCAACGAGACATTTCTTATAACATAGTTCCATCATTAAGCAATGCAGGACTGTAATTTCCTAACTATAAAATTCCAAAAATAATTTTACTAAAGGAATAAAAGAAATATAAACTTATAATATAAAAAAGAACTAGAAAGAGACCATTCATGGAAAATATATTTCAAAAAAATTCTGAAAGATAGAATGTACATGTGTGCATTTGTGTGTGTGTATATATTTATATCTACCTATAGATTAAAAAACTCAGTTCAGAATATTGTTCTTATCTTCCTTAATTGTATCCAGGTAGTAAGAGGTAAAGTAATTTACTAAATGTGAGTGGGTAAGTAGGGTCCTGGTCAGATGTTTTAAGAAAGTGGATATATTTCTAATTATTTCTGTGAGAAATGAAAGCAGATAATTTTTAGGGAAACATTGTCCCACTGGTCTACAGATTTGCAAGCTAAAATTGTGGCCAATGTTCTTGAAAATATAGTGGTACTAACATGACTAGATATGTGATTCTTTTTTTCTTGCAGTATTCAGCAGGCTTGATGGAGCTGTGGAAGTTCAGAATTTGACTCAATCAGGACTGAGTGCTAGCTAAAGGAGCATAATTGAAATTTAATTTAATTGGACAAGGACATTTAGTATATTGGCAGGAAAGTGATAGAAATGATGGACCACAGAAACTAAATTCTGTAGAGAATAAAATTAAGACAGAAAGTGAATGGTGAATAAAAACTTCCAGGATCATTGAACTGAACACACTTATGAGATCAAGACTTGTGTTTAAAGTAGTGACATAATCAAGTTGTGGAGATATGGTTCAAAACTGTGAGGAGTCAGAATTCATAATTACAGAGGTTTTGAAGTTCTGGATAATGAGAGAGATAGATAAAAATGTTGCATTAACAAAAGTATCTCTAGTTATTTCTGGATAAGGTGTTATTATCTGTTGAGATATGTTAGCAATTAAACTTTTTACTAATTCCATTATTATGTAATCCCAAATCTTTTCATTTTAAAAATTACTTTTAAATATATTTATTAACAATGATCTCATTATTGGAATAGGAAAAATACAGACAAGTCAAAAAGGAAAAAATAAACGAAAATCATATGAGATGTCCCAAAGAAAAAATGTTTATTAACTAGTTGTATTTAATTTGAGTCCTTTTGTGCTTTTAGAGTATTTTTAAACAAATTAAACTAAATTAAACAAAAGGTTTGTATCTTTCTTTAGAAAAACCTCATGAGATATTGAATAATCTTCAAAATATGATAAAGGCTACATATTTCTTTTTTAGCTATTATTTTAAGTTCGGGGGTACATGTGCAAGTTTGTTACACAGGTAAACTTGTGTCATGGGGTTTTGTTGTACAGATTATTTTATCACCCAGGTATCAAGCCTAGCACCCATTAGTTATTTTTTTTTCCTGATCCTCTCCCTCCTCCTGCCTTCCACACTCTGATACACCCCAGTGTGTGTTGCTCTCTCTGTGTCCATGTGTTCTCATAATTTAGCCTCCACTAATAAGTGAGAACATGTGGTATTTGGTTTTCTGTTCCTGAGATAATGGCCTCAAGCTCCATCCATATCCCTGCAAAGGACATGATCTCATTATTTTTTATGGCTGCATGGTACTCTATGGTGTATATGTGCCACTTTTTTAATACATATCCAGTTTATCACTGATGGGCACTTAGGTTAATTCCTCTCTTTGCTATTGTGAAGAGTGCCATAGTGAACACTGACATGCATGTGTCTTTACAGTAGAAGAATTTATAATCCTTTGGGTATATACCCAATAATAGGATTGCATGGTCAAATGGTAGTTTTGTCTTTAGGTCTTTGAGGAATCGCCACACTATCTTTCACAATGGTTGAACTAATTTACACTCCAACCAACATGTATAAGCATGTGATGAACATTTTTTCCAACATTTCTAATTATTTTCTTAACTTGAAGTGATTATTGGAATAAAGTAGATTCTGTTTTATTCCCAATGAACTGCTGATTTTTTTAAAATTATTGACAAGTAAAATTCTTAAAATAAACTGATTATATGTCTTACTATTATATTTTAATGGTTTGAGAGGCAGGATATTACTGAGGACATGTTTTTCAAATATAAAATTATATCTATTGCTTAAGTCAATGGCTTTAAAAAGGCAGTCACTAAATTCATATCAACAAATCAAAGCAGACTTTATCAAACAAAACATTCACTTTCTAAATGGATAAAAATATTCAAAAAGACTAAATTATTTGTTTTTGGACACAATACTAGTTAGTGGATGAGGAACAGCTAGAACTGACTTCATGTGATGAAAGTGAAGAGTTTCTGTGGTAGGCAGAATAAATGCTCCTCCAAAGGTGTCCACATCTGAATCACTGGAGCCTGTGAATATGTTATTACATGGAGAGGAAGCAGGGATTATGGTTGTAAGTGAAATTAATATCTCCAAATATCTATATAACAATCAAATAAAAACATTGAATGAATGTGCTTATATTATTTCCCAACATTTAGATCAATTACTTCATATGTGATTTATTTATTGACATCCTTGTGACCTTCCCATGCCTGTGTTTGTGGGGATCCTAGGCTAGGCATTGTGCCCATAGATCCACAAGAAGCACATGAGATGGGAGAATGCTCCTGAAGGGAGAGGAGAGAAATTCTGAAAATGTAGTAACACATATTTTTAATATATATTTTTGTACAAAATAGTAATAACACTTACGAAGTGTTGAAGTGCTCAAAAAGTGCCATGGATACAGAAAGGGATTTACATTGTTTCATCGTATTTTATACTAAACTTGTGAGGCAGGGTTTGTACCACCATTAAACCAACAAGTAAACAAGAATATCTACTGCTGCCATTAGTGTTCATTGTTGTACCAGATACTGGCAAATATTATTAGAAGAGAGAAAATTATAGAATTAACTCTAAAAAGTAAATGAAAACCTCTTATTTAACAAGTTACAGCATTGATTAAACAACACAAGTTTATACATTCAGATATATTTAATTAGGTTTTCCTACCACTCTTGAAACTTTGCATTTGCATGTAGAGAGCAAAGATGTTACGTCTACAAATAAAAGTATAGTTTATATTATTTACCTAGCACTTTGTAGTTACAAAGGAGATATATTTTAAATTATTATTTAAGGATTAAGATGTTTATAATGGCACTTCAAATTCTATAGTATTTATAAATATTTTAACTATATTTTGGGTTAAATATTTAACTTTTATTTAGTGGCTCTTGGATTTCATTAAGATCACTAATGCTCTTACAAACATGTTTTCCAAATATAGATAGTATTTCTTAGTTTTTCTAAGAAAAATCTTGAAGTGAATGAGGAAGGTAGTAAAATGATAAATTCAGTTGGCAAAGACAGTCAATGTGGTCATTGCAGCAGACTGTCAATAGCCATCCCTTTTCTAGTTATTAAGTCATTTCAGTACTTGTGAATTTCATTTCTAACATATCTAATGTTACCACCCCTTCCCATTTATTTTAAGTCTCTCTATTTTCATCACCTTTCAATAAAACAGTCATCATGGGCATTATATATATATATATATATATATATACACATATATACATATATATATATCCCATTATTTATATTTTTATATATATATATATATAAAGACTATTTTTACCTCTTTACGTTGAAGTTCGTTATTATTATCAGTACTCCAGAGGAAAAAAAAAGTGGGCCTTTCAGATGACAAAATTAATTTCTAGACATTGAAATAATTTAATATGGGCCAGGCACAGTGGCTCACGCCTGTAATCCCAGCACTTTGGGAGGCAGAGGTGGGTGGACTGCCTGAGCTCAGGAGTTCAAGATCAGCCTGAGCAACATAGCGAAACCCTGTCTCTAGAAAAAATTAGCGAGGCATGACGGCATGCACCTTTGGTCCCACTACTTAGGAGGCTGAGGTGGGGCTTGAGCCCAGGAGGCAAAGGTTTCAGTGAGAGGAGACAGAGTAAGACTCCACCCCCACCCCCCAAATAAAAAGAAAAAAAAAACCAGAAAGAATGTAGTAATGAATTTTAGCCTGAAGGTGTTGATTATGACAATCCCTTACTCCCCCGACAAAAAACAATTTTTTATTTGGATATACTGAAAGTTAATGCATCCTCACTGAAACATTTGCCTTTGTTTTAATTCTTATTGTAAAATCTTTATGTGTGCACAACGCAAAATGGTCTGTTGGCCCCTTGTTGATCTTTGAGGTCACACTCACTTACTGATGCTAAAGTAATCAATAGCAGCATCCTTGAAATAAGAGGACATGCATTTTTGGGAAAAAAGATAAATTACTCTATGTTCTATAATGTGAAGTCTTTGTTAAGCAAATTAAAAATTTAAATACATATGTATTCCAAGTCAGCTGTCATATTTATAAACAAAATATTAGAAATAAGATATTTTTAGAGGATATTTAGTTACCCATGCAATTCAATTCAAATCTTTTGTGGAATAGCAATACTTAAAGGTATTAACCCAGAGATGATCTTGCCTTAGAGTTTCTGCAATTTCACTGTCCCTACACTGAGAAATATAGCTGAAATTGTGTGTCCCTCGTGAAAAGTGATGTGGCTAGTTTCTGTTATATTAAGCAAGCCAACTTTTTATACCTACACAGATATTGTAAGAAGATTATACCCAAGCCAAGACAATGATATTTAGGGTTTTTTCCTAAGAAAATCACATACAGAGTGAACCCAAATACCCCAATTTTATCTAAGGTGGCTTGACATAAGAATCTGCCCAGTAGAGGAGAATCTATTACGTTTTGAAAACCACATTTGGTCTGAATTAAGAACTTTAGTAATCTTAAGCTTTGAAAAATATTACAAATACCCTAGAGGTAAATTTAAATAAATATAACACCAAATCATAAAATAAAATTTAAAACATAACCAAAATACACACAGACACACATATTGACGTTGATAGCTAACTTGTGTGGAACATAAGGAAGGTGCCATTTAAGAACTAATTTTCAGATAGTGAGGTGTCAGGATAAGAGATTTCCAAAGTCTTTGTTGCTGGCGCAGGACTACTTAGGTCCAGTCATGCCCACAGCTGTCTAGTACTTGCCCAGGAAGCAGGTGCTTTTTATAGGCTCTACAGATGAAATCCATAATCAGGTTTGCTGATTGGTGGTGATTCATTATAATTTCTCATCATGAAAGGAAATCAAACTGAAATCAAAGAACAATGGCTGACAATTCTCTAATAGCTAGTCATCCTCAGAAATCTTTTTGATTGTTATTTTCTCACTTTCTAAAACTTTAAATTTTATAATATTGCAAAGACCATTTAGAATAAACTCTAAAGTCTTTTAACAATACAATCATTTTATTTTTATAGGTAAAACTTCTACTTTATGGCCATTAGCCAGCACTGTCTATAAACTAATCCTTATTAGAACACATTCATTGTATAAAAATGAGATTGTATGTCTTCAAGCGATTTGAAAACTGAATAATATTGCTATGGTTTGACATTTTAATTGCCCCAAATTTTGTATGTTGAAATCTAAAGCTTGAAGGTGGTGATATTAGCAGGCAGGGCCTTTGGGAGGCAATCAGGTCACGAGGGCAGAGACTTTAAGAATGAGTTCAGGCCGGGCGTGGTGGCTCACGCCTGTAATCCCAGCATTTTGGGAGGCCGAGGCGGGTGGATCATGAGGTCAGGAGATCGAGACCATCCTGGCTAACACAGTGAAACCCTGTCTCTACTAAAAATACAAAAAATTAGCCGGGAGCGGTGGCAGGCTCCTGTAGTCCCAGCTACTTGAGAGGCTGAGGCAGGAGAATGGCGTGAACCCAGGAGGCGGAGCTTGCAGTGAGCCGAGATCGCGCCACTGCACTCCAGCCTGGGCGACAGAGCCAGACGCTGTCTCAAAAAAAAAAAAAAAAAAAAAAAAAAGAATGAGTTCAGTGCCTTTATAAAAGAGGCCCAAGAGACCCCTGGCCTTTTCCTCCACGAGAGGACACAGTGAGAAGTTGTTGCCTATGAACCAGAAAATAGGCCCTCAAGAGACATTGTATATGCTTATATCTTACTGTTGGACATCCCAGCTGTAGAGTCGTGAGAAATAAATTTCTATTGTTCGTATGTCTTCTAGTCTGTGATATTTAATGATGGCAGCCTACGACAAATAGTATGCAATTATCGAAATTGGTAGAACATACTAGTAGAGCATACAATAGTCTATTTTTGCCATGAGAAGTAGCAATGCCATCTTTGAAATCCTCCATCCTCTAACCTGCTTAGTTGATATAAACACTATCAGATTTATTCTCTCATAACAAATCACATTTGCCTGTTTACATCATTTTTTCCATGATACAGTCCTTGAGGGAATTCATTTTATGTTGCTTGCATTCATGTTCATAGCATTTAACTCCATTTCTGACAGTTGGCTTTCAACAGATACTTGCTATAGGCTTAATAAACTGTGAATTATAAAAGACTTCTGATAAACAGTTTGAAGCTCATATATGTCATTACCACTTTCGTTTACAATCAATGATTTTATTTTAGATTGACTCACTTTTTGTGCAGAAATGGAGCCCCTGACAAATGAATTTTCAAAGGACAATATGGAAAAGAACTATTTAAGAAAGTGAACACCACGTAGGATACAAAAGGAGCAACTATAAGCTTCTTAAGAAAACCCTCAAAATGATAACCACTTCAGAAAAAGTGACAGGTGAGGAGAAAGGACATTGCATGTTGAATGCCATCCAAGTCTGAAAGTGCTGGATAGTAGCTTAAGTTGTGTTATGTTCTCCAGAATGACCAATTCTAACAAGGTTTTATATATCCATGTCCTTTTGATTAAAGAATGGTGCTGCTGAGGAAACATCCATTAATGATCGAGTGTTTGCTAGACTTATTGATGTTTGTATTTCTCTTTCTTTAACCTATTAATGTCAGTGCTCCTGCTGCTAATTTATGTTGTTAGTTTGGCATGAATGTTGGTGCTATTTCAGTTCTATAGAATATCAATGGTGCTACATCATCGATGTCAGATCTCTTGGCATTTGAACTGATTTTCTTGACAATTTCTTTAGGCCTAGTTTCCTCTATTTGGAAAGATGTCTAGATTAATAGGTATTTGTCTGTGTATTTATCACTCTATCTATCTTTTAACTCATCCTGGCCTTCCAAGTTAGGTGTGATTCAGCCCCTAGTCTGGGCTTAAAATACATAAAGCAGAGACACATGGGCAAGACATTTGTTAATTAAGTCAAGCTTGATATTACCCTTTTACCTTCTTTAACCTTGACCTCTGACTGATAGCTGTGTCTTTTGAAAGTGGGAGTTTAATCCTGGTAACTCAGTCTCCTAATGATAAAATAATGGGGTTTTATAATAAAAATCTTTGCTGTTTAGAAGAAAAATCTTTCCTAAGTTACTGATCTCTCTCTAATGAATTTGTCCTTGAACTGATTTTTTTCCTGTTTTTGTGCCTGGCCTTATTTTCAGGCGTCTTCTTTCTCATTAAATCAGTTGGTAAGTTTCCTTTTTTTATGCTGCTTGTCTTCTGAGAGAAGTTATTTTCATTTCTTAAAGACATGGTAACTTCAATGAGGGGGCAATTTGGCCAAGGTCTACTTTAGTTTACTTCATTTAAATAGACTACAATTCTGACATCCCTAATTCTGTTGATATAATTAGACCAGTAAAACTATCTGCGATAAATGCTTAGCAAATAAATAAATAACCAAGCCTTGAGACAATTACAGCAAGCAATACAGTTGTTATTAGACTATCCCATGATTGCAAAGATGAATATTACCTTAAAACAAAAATATTGTGTGTATTTTTTTTTTTTTTACAAAATATCATCTGGAATTTTGCCTCTGGCTTTTATAAATATAGAAACAGTCAAACCAATTTAATGTGTTTCCTTTTCATTAAAGCTGAGCAAAAACCTTTTAAAACAGGTAGGATTTTACTTTGATTTCCACTATCAGGAAGAAAAAATAGTATAAAATAACATAATAAAGTTCTTGAAATATATTCCTACCAATTTTTTCCTCAAAATAATGCTTTCAGGGAATCCAGAGCTTGTTTAAATTTTACTATTAGCAGTCTTTTAGAGACTGCTTTATCTTCCCTCTAATCTCTCTCCTTTTAAGATGTTGTTCCTTCTTTGTGGTTTTTACCTCACTACTTTACATTGAATTGGCATGTAGTTGGCAATTTTTATACCTAAGAGCATTAAGAAGGGAAGTTAAACATTGAAAGAAATGAGAAAATATAGTGCAAGGAAACCTGGACATGTTTTATTGGTTAGAAACTTAAGAACATAGAGTCACATGCATTAAGGACCTGTGGAGTAATATATTATCATAATATTTCTTTTTTTTTTCTTTTTTTTATTATACTTCAAGTTTTAGGGTACATGTGCGCAGGTTAGTTACATATGTGTGGTTGCCCACCTTGCATGTCATCCACTGAAGTCATGATAGATGACTTTACAACTTTTAACTTCTGCATGGTTTTCCTTTGAATAGGTGAAGTTGAGGTAATTTGTAACTGATCCTAATGTAATTCTTAGATGCAGTAGATACAACATATAACATTTATCAGAAGGCACAGTTAAGATTGTGTTTTTGGGTGAAGGATGGATGCTATAAAGTATAAGGATTTTATTTCCGAGAGGATGAAAGAGAATGAAGGAAAGAAAAAAATATATAAAAGGAAACTGAGGACAGTGAGTGGTGATGAACTGGTCGGGTAAGAAAACTGAGAATGTCAAGAAAATCAAACAGAATTTGGAGAAGAAACATAAACGTAGTTTTTGAAGTTGTACACTACTCATCAAAAGATGTTTATATCATAAATATGTTTACCCATTTACGTTCCTCCCAGGGGTACTTATGGGTAATGGCAAATCAAACTAGAATTCATCTCTATCCACAGTCATGTGGTGTTTAAAAAAAATGGAAA
The DNA here is from genome assembly GCF_028858775.2 of Pan troglodytes. Lineage (NCBI taxonomy): Eukaryota > Metazoa > Chordata > Mammalia > Primates > Hominidae > Pan > Pan troglodytes. The sequence goes on along the minus strand of NC_072401.2, from coordinate 33,011,002 downwards.
ACATGAGAATAGGTTAGTCATTGTGAGAATGGACTTAAAAAAATTTTTTTTCTTTATTATACTTTAAGTTCTTGGATACATGTGCAGGTTGGTTACATAGGTATACATGTGCCACAGTGGTTTGCTGAACCCATCAACCCGTCATCTACATTAGGTATTTCTCCTAATGTTATCCCTCCCCTTGCCCCCAACCCCAGAAAGGCCCTAGTTTGTGATGTTCCCCTCCCTGTGACCATATGTTCTCAATGTTGAACTCCCACTTATGAGTGAGAACATGTGGTATTTGGTTTTCTGTTCCTGTGTTAGTTTGCTTAGAATGATGGTTTCAAGCTTCATCCATGTACCTGCAAAGGACATGAACTCATTATTTTTTATGGCTCCCTAGTATTCCATGGTGTATATGTACCACATTTTCTTTATCCAGTCTAACATTGATGGGCATTTGGGTTGGTTCCAAGTCTTTGCTATTGTGAACAGTGCTGCAATAAACATATGTGGGCATGTGTCTTTATAGTAGAATGATTTATAATCCTTTGGTTGTATACCCAGTAATGGGATTGCTGGGTCAAATGGTATTTCTAGTTCTAGATCCTTGAGGAATCACCACACTGTCTTCCACAATGGTTGAACTAATTTACACTCCAACCAACAGTGTAAAATTGTTTCTATTTCTCCACATCCTCTCCAGCACCTCTTGTTTCCTGACTTTTTAAAGATCGCCATTTTAACTGGTGTGAGATGGTATCTCATAGTGGTTTTGATTTGCATTTCTCTAACGACCAGTGATGATGAGCTTTTTTTCATATGTTCGTTGGCAGCATAAATGTCTTCTTTTGAAAAGTGTCTGTTCATATCCTTTGCCCACTTTTTGATGGGGTTGTTTGTTTTTTTCTTGTAAAGTTATTTAAGTTCCTTATAGATTCTGGATAGTACAAGGGATGTGAAGGACCTCTTCAGGGAGAACTACAAACCACTGCTCAAGGAAATAAGAGAGGACACAAACAAATGGAAAAACATTCCATGTTCATGGATAGGAAGATCAATATCATGAAATGGCCACACTGCCCAAAGTAACTTATAGATTCAATGCTATCCCCATCAAGCTACCACTGAAATAGAAAATACTATTTTAAATTTTATGTGGAACCAAAAATTAGCCCGTATAGCCAAGAGAAATCCTAAGCAAAAAGAACAAAGCTGGAGGCATCACACTACCTGATTTCAAACTGTACTATAAGGCTACAGTAACCAAAACAGCATGGTACTGGTACCAATACAGATAAATACACCAATGGAGCGGAACAGAGGCCTTAGAAATAATGCCACACATCTACAACCATCTGATCTTTGACAAACCTGACAAAAACAAGCCATGGGGAAAGTATTCCCTATTTAATAAATGGTGTTGAGAAAACTCACTAGCCATATGCGAAAAACTAAAACTGGACCCCTTCCTTACGCTTCACACAAAAATTACCTAAAAACAAAAATTGCTTTACACCTAAAAACAAAAATTCACTCAAGGTGGATTAAATATTTATATATAAGACCTAAAACCATAAAAACCCTAAAAGAAAACCTAGGCACTACAATTCAGGACATAGGCATAGGCAAAGACTTCATGACTAAAACACCAAAAGCACCTGCAACAAAAGCCAATATTGACAAACGGAATCTAATTAAAGAGCTTCTGCCTAACAAACAATAACAACAACAACAAAACTCTCATCAGAGTGAACAGGCAACCTCCAAAATGGGAAAGAATGGGCTTGTTATAAAAACAAATTCAGTGCCCTGTTGTTCTCCTGATTCCTTGTACTCTCTTGCCCTTCTGCATTTCTGGTCTCTTAACCTTGAACTTCCCAGTCTTCAGAACTGTAAGAAATAAATTTATTTTCTTTATAAATTACCTAATATGTGGTGATCTGTTATAGCACTAAAAATGAATAAAAATACAGTAGGTATTTTGGCCAAATACTTAAAGCCACTTTTGCTAAGTATCTAATCAACAGTAAAGTTAACTTTTAAAAAATATACTATTTTGTCTGTATATTGTTCCCTGACTTGAGGTAGTGAGTAAAAAGTAAGAATGTAATTTATTAGTCTGTTTTTAAAAATTAAAATAAAGTCTCTTTCTAAGTGTTTTTGACATATTTATCATCACAGTAGCTGTGTCGTTTTGGTATTTAAAACAATTGTGTTAGAGATGCAGCTAGTGAGACTAAAGAAAGATGGAATTACACAGTGAGAAATGAATAAAGTTAAAGAAGTGGAGGTAGTAAGCTTAGACTTTTTAACCATAAACTTTGCTCATGCAAAGAAGCAGATATTACTTTAAAGTTCAGAAATTTGTGCATCAATGAATCAGCCAAAGTAAATGGTTAAAGTAAAATTCATTATAAAATATGGAGATATGTTACTCAATTTACTTATTTATTTTTTTATTTGAGATTGAGTCTCACTCTGTCGCCCAGGCCGGAGTGCAGTGGCGTGATCTCTGCTGGCTGCAAGCTCCACCACCCGGGTTCACGTATTTCTCCTACCTCAGCCTTCCGGGTAGCTGGGACTACAGGCGCGTGCCACCATGCCCGGCTAATTTTGTTTTTGTATTTTTAGTAAAGACGGAGTTTCACCGTGTTAGCCAGGCTGGTCTTGACCTTCTGACCTGGTGATCCGCCTGCCGCAGCGTCCCAAAGTGCCGTGATTACAGGCGTGAGCCACTGCACCTGGCCGTTACTCAAAAATTTTTAACAGGAAGTAAAGAAGTTTTAAAATGTCAATCTAAATGACCAGAGATTCTCCAAAGATAGTGAGTTTATGCGATAGCATCCAGGGTATTTGCAAATGTGGGAGATGCAAGCAATTGGGGCCATAGGCATCTCCAAAGAGTTGTTTTGAGACAAAGAGGACATTGGTTAAAGCAGCTTATCACAGGAGTTGTTGCTAGTCCATTAGTGGAGACAGTAAGTCAGGCAAGTGTTCTTGTGCATCTGGCTAGTTGTCCTCGTGACTCACGTAGCAAGCTGCAGTTTGGAAAGTCCTTAGCAAAAGTTTTTAGTACAGGTGTATATGTGCAAAAACCCTTTAGAAAGTCTTGGTAGGCGCGGTGGCTCACGCCTGTAATCCCAGCACTTTGGGAGGCCGAAGCGGGCGGATCACCAGGTCAGGAGATCAAGACCATCCTGGCTAACACGGTGAAACCCCGTCTCTACTAAAAATACAAAAAATTAGCCGGGCGTAGTGGCAGGAGCCTGTAGTCCCAGCTACTCGGGAGGCTGAGGCAGGAGAATGGCGTGAACCCGGGAGGCGGAGCTTGCAGTGAGCCGAGATCGCGCCGCTGCACTCCAGCCTGGGTGACAGAGCGAGACTCCGTCTCAAAAAAAAAAAAAAAAAAAAAAAAAGAAAGAAAGAAAGTGTTGGTAATAACTGGCCGGGCGCGGTGGCTCACGGCTGTAATCCCAGCACTTTGGAAGGCCGAGGCGGGCAGATCACGAGGTCAGGAGATCGAGACCATCCTGGCTAACACGGTGAAACCCGTCTCCACTAAAAATACAAAAAATTAGCCGGGCGTGGTGGCGGGCGCTTGTAGTCCCAGCTACAAGCGCCCCAGAGCGAGACTCTGTCGCAAAAAAAAAAAAAAAAAAACAGTTTTTATCATAGGATATGTGCACGAGGGCTTTCCATTCTTAAATTCCTGGCTTTATTTATTTTTTTTTTTATTTTTTGTTTCGAGCTTCATACAAATTACTTCATTTTGATTCTGACAACTTTTGCAATCTTAATTTTGGGAATTAATAGTAATCTAATTTTAAATGTTTCTTAATATTAACAAGTTTAGAAAAATTTTAAAATTATTTCTGGTACTCTGAAGAAAAACAATGCCACACATTTAATGCTGTTTACAGGTTGATTTGAACTAAAAGCTTCCCAACTAAATAAATTTTTTATTAGAGGTTTTTTTTCTTGTGGCATTTCTTCTACTTAAGTTTATATTCTGCAATAGTGAATTAAATTAGCACTTCCTTTATCATGGTAATCTAATAGTGTGTCATGCAATGGTGCAGGTCCTTGAACAACACTCAGTAGGAGAAGTAATTAACTGCTGAAATGTCAACGTGTGTAGAATCTAGGCAGGGACATACTAGCTTGACCTAGAAACAGCAGGACGAGAATTAGTTCGCTCCAATCCCAGCAAGCAGGAGTGAATCTGGCAGTGTAAGAGAAAGAGGTGCAAAAGGACACTTAGACATTCAGACATAATTTTGTGAATTTCCTATCTTGTCATGCTTGTGGTAACCCCATCTAAAGAATGTTCTTTACTGATTCTGGAAATATTTATCCGCATCAGTGTTATTGTTTTTATTTAAATTAAAATTTATTCTAAACTTTCCAGCTTTGTTGATGTCTAAGAGGCAAATACAAATTGTATGTATTTATTGTGTACAACTACAATTTGTTGGGAGTTTTTATCATGAAAGCATGTCAAATTTTGTCAAATAATTTTCTGCATTTATGAAGAGAATTGTATAAATTTTGCTCTTCATTCTGTTAATGTGTTGTATAACATTGATTGATATGTGTCTGTGGAAGCAATCTTGTATCTCAGGGATAAATTCTATTTGATCATGGTGTATCATCATATTAAATTGCTGGTGAATTTGGTTTGCTAGTATTTTGTTGAGAATTTGTGAATCTGTATTCTTCAAGGATACTGTCCTGTAATTTTTTCATTTTTTTTTTTTTTTTTTTTTTTGGTAGTGTCCTGGTCTGCCTTTGGTATTATGTTGATATTATTCTCATAAAATGAGTTAAGAAGTATTGTCTCTTCTTCAATTTTTTGGAAGAGTTTAAAAGATGATTGGCATTAATATTTTAATAAAATGTTTGGTAGGACACAGAATTGTAGCTATCAGGTCCTGGGCTTTTATTGATGTGATTCTTTTAGTTACTGTTTTACTATTTATTCATTATGGGTCTGTTCAAATTTTCTATTTCTTCATGATTCCGTCTTGGTACGTTGTATTTTTTTTAGAAATTTATCTATCTCTTCTAGGTTATCCAATTTCTTGGTGTATGATTGTTCATAGTAGTCTCTATTGATACTTTGTATTTATCAGTTATAGTGTCCCCTCTTGCATTTGTAATTTTATTTATATGACTTTTCTCTCTTTTTATAATCTGGTTAAATGTAAATTAATTATTATTTTCAAAAGGAATCTCAATTGTATTGCTTTTTTATGTATTTTTACCTCTATTTCATTCATTTATGCTCTTGTCTTCATAATTGACTTCCTTCTACTAACTTTGGGCTTAGTTTGTTCTTATTTTCTAGTTCTTTGGGTGTAAAATTAAGTTTTTTATTTGAGGTTCTTTTTTTTCTTTATGTAGGCATTTATCACTATAATCTCTTCTAGAGCTGCTTTTGTTGCATCCCATAAGTTTTGGTATATTTTAAATTTTAACTTGTCTCAAGTTTTTTTATTTATATTTTCATTCATTTTGTGCATTGATTATTTAGGAGGGTGTTATCATTGATTAGTGAATTTTCCAATTTCTTTTTTTTATCAATTTCTAGTGTAATATCATTGTGGTCAGAAAAGGCACTTAAAATATTTTCAACCTTTTGAATTTCGTTTTTGTGGCCTGACATATGATTTGTCTTGAAGAATGTGTGTGTTTGAGAGGAATGTATGTTCTGCTATTGGTTGGCATGTCTGTTAGGATCATTTAATCTACAGTGTCATTGAAGTCTGTTAATTCATTATTGATTTTCTGTCTGGATGATCTGTTGATTGTTGAAAGTGGAGTATCGAAGTACCCTACCATTATTGTATTGCTATCTATTTCTCCCTTCAGTTCTGTTAATATTTGCTTTATACATGTAGGTGCCCTTATGTTGGCTGTGTATATGTTTACAATTGTCATATTCTCCTGATAAATTGACTCCTTTCTCATTATATAGTGATGCTCAATGTCTTGAGACAGTGTTAGACTTAAAGTTTATTTTGTGTGCTGTAAGCATAGCACCTTGGTCTCTCTTGGTTTCCATTTTCATGAAAAAAAATTTTTTTTATTCTTCTACTTTCAGCTTATTTGTGTTCTGAAAGCTGAAGTAAGTCTTCTCTAGGCAGTATATAGTTGATTCTCATTTTGTTTGGTTTGTTTCTTTCTTATCTATTCAGACATTCTTTATCTTTTGATTAGATAATTTAATACATTTACATTTAAAGTAATTATTTATAAAAAAGAACTTATTCCCACTTTTCTTTTTTCTTTTTTTTTTTTTTTTTTTTTTTTTACTATTTTGTAGTTGCTTTCTCTCTCCCTGGATTTCTTTATTATTTGATGAATTTTTGTAGTGACATGCTTCGAATACTTTCCTTATATATTTGTATATCTATTACAAGTCTGTTCTTTGTGGTTATAATGTTGCTTACATAAATTATCTTATAGTTATAATGGTCTGTTTTAAAGATATAATAGTTTCACTTTTACTGCATAAAAAAACTCTATACTTTAACTTTTCCTCCCCTATATTTTTTTTGTTTTGAACTAACAGCTTATATATTTTGTTATTGTGTATTCATTTAAGAATACTTGTGTCTGTACTCATTGTTAAAGCTTTCATCTTTTTTACCTTTTCTACTACAGTTAAAAGTTTATATTCATATACCACTGTTATAGTATTAAAGTACTCTGAATTTTATTGTATTATTTATATAATAAAAATATGAACTAAAATTTTATAGTGTGTTTGAGAATTTCAAATGTTTTTATCATTAGTTAGGATCCTTTTATTTCAACTTGAAAAATTTCCTTAAGCATCTTGTAAGGCTGATCTAGTGGTCATAAACTTCCTCGGTTTTTATTTTGGTAACATTTTTATCTTACTTTCATTTCTGAAAGAAAAATTTTCTCAGCATAATATTTTTGGTTGGCAGTTTTTTTTTTTTTCTTTCTGGACTTTGAGTATATTATTTCACTATCTCCTGGCTTGCAAGGTTTCTGAAAAACCCTTTGATAATCTTATGGTAGTTTCCTTGTATGTAATGAGTCACTTTTCTCTTACTGTTTTCAAAGTTTTCTCTTTGTCTTTGACTTATGAATATTTGATAATAATGTGTCTGGATAAATATTTCTTTATCTTTTTCTTTTTTTATTATACTTTAAGTTTTGGGGTACCTGTGCACAACGTGCAGGTTAGTTACATATGTATACATGTGCCATGTTGGTGTGCTGCATGCAGTAACTGGTCATTTACCATTAGGTATATCTCCAAATGCTATCCCTCCTCTCTCTCCCCACCCCACAACCACAATGAGATACCATCTCACACCAGTTAGAATGGCAATCATTAAAAAGTCAGGAAACAACAGGTGCTGGAGAGGATGTGGAGAAATAGGAACACTTTTACACTGTTGGTGGGACTGTAAACTACTTCAACCATTGTGGAAGTCAGTGTGGCGATTCTTCAGGGATCTAGAACTAGAAATACCATTTGACCCAGCAATCCCATTACTGGGTATATACCCAAAAGATTATAAATCATGCTGCTATAAAGACACATGACCATGTATGTTTACTGCGGCACTATTCACAATAACAAAGACTTGGAACCAACCCAAATGTCCAACAATGATAGACTGGATTAAGAAAATGTGGCACATATACACCATGGAATACTATGCAGCCATGAAAAATGATGAGTTCATGTCCTTTGTAGGGACATGGATGAAGCTGGAAACCATCATTCTCAGCAAACTATTGCAAGGACAAAAAATCAAACACTGCATGTTCTCACTCATAGGTGGGAATTGAACAATGAGAACACATGGACACAGGAAGGGGAAGATTTCTTTATTTTTAATCTATTTGGTGTTCTTTGGCTTCATGCATCAGGATGTTTATTTCTTTGAAAATTTTCCTGTCATTATTTTTTAAAATAAACTCTTTTCCACTTTTCCTCTGCTCCTTCAGGGGTTTGCATATATGTATGTTGATTTGCTTGATGGTGTCCCATAAACTCCACAGGCTTTATTTACTCTTTATTCTTTTTACTTTTTTGTTTTTCTAATAGGAAAATTTCAAATGACTTATTTTCTAACTTGCTGATTCTTTCTTCTGCCTGACAGAGATCTTTATTGAAGTTCCCTAAGGAATTTTTCAGTTCAGTCATTGTGTTCCTCAGCTCCAAAATATGTTTGGTTCTTTTTTGTGGTTTCTACATTTTTGTTGAATTTATAATTCCCTTCAGGCATTACTTTCCTGATATTGTTTTGTTGTCTATCTGTGCACTCTTGCAGCTCACTGAGGTTCTTTAAGACAATTACTGGGCTTGATGCTGCAGTCCTTGAACGGGCTGGACTCATACCTTGATTAGTGGCCATGTGGGCGTAGTATTTGGGTCTTTCCTGAATCTGCAGAGACAAGCCTGGAAACGTGGTACACTAGGGTGGGTCAGAATCTTAGGTATACAAAGCTCAGTCTGGTGCCAGGGTCCAACGGGGTGGGCCAAGAAAGTGGATTTGTAGGGATGTACTTGAAGCCCAGGGCTATGAAGCCAGCTGGGCCCTCAAAGGTGTCTCAAGCCTGCTGCTACAGTGCTTGAGATGGAGCCTGGGGCCATAGGGGCCAGCCTACCACCAAGGTTCACGGAAGCAGATCTGATGCTGGGGTCTGCAGAGCAGTCCAGTGCTCCCTTCACTCTCTTTCCCTCATGCAAAGATGATCTCTCTCTGCATTGCATTGTTACACTTTGGAGAAGGGTGACACAGGTAATGTGAAACTTTTTTTACCCTCTTAAATATCTTTTTTCTTATCTCTATCCTCCACTTAAGTGCAGTAATCTCTCACCTGTGTTTCTTAGTTCTTTTGAAGGTATTATTGGGTACAGATGGTTGTTTAAATTGATGCTTCCTTGAGGGGATGAGCACAGGAGCCTGCTATTCCAGCATTTTTCTGATGTCACTCTCCAGGAGCTTTCAGTGCTATTGTTAAAATGTCTAGCCAACTGAGAAAATTGTCAGCTTCTGTATTTAGTTATTAAGTGAAATAACATTATAGTTGTCATTTATCAGGGAAATAAATGGTCAAAGTTTGTTTTTGTTTTTTTAATTTAGAATGTGACAAGAAAGGAGTCTGAACATGTTTATTTGTGGTGCTTTTATAATACTTTAAAAGATTCAGATTGTTTCATATGATCAGAAAGAAATACTAATTTCAATCAATTGCTCAAATGCCACTAGCCTATGGTGACCAATGGTTGAAGTCAAGTAGTAAAGAATGTATCTGACTGAATGTATTTGACTACACCTGTACTTCCTGTTAAGAGGATAGGTGATAAAACATTTTTATTGTATAGTGAATTTGGGGTATTTTATTTGCAAGGTTTTTTTTTTAATCATGTGGATACTCTAACAGGATAAAATAATCCAAATCAAGGAGCAAAATTTTGATCTCAGGATATCAAAAACAACAACAACACATTAGGGTCTAGTAATTTCCTGAGTGAATAAAAATCCAATTTTGCAGTTGTTTTTGAAATAAGAGGCATAGGAAGACACTATAGAAAGCAAATGATTGTGACATGTCCAGCTCCATTATATCATCAGTATATTATGAGTTAAGAAGTGCACTTGGTGAAAAAGAAGCAGCCCTTTTCTTTGATACTCTCTATATTTCAATGTAAATGAGACATCTCATTTACTCTTTTACTTGACAAGCCTTTCTCTCCTTTTCTGAGTAAAGTAATGTGAGGCATGATCTAAAGAGGACATCAGTATAACTTTACAGCTGTGTGAGCTCAGGGTATTAATCAATGCAGAGGCACAGAGAAAAGAACATGTGTTTAATAGCTTTGATTTTTTCTTTTCATTTTCAAAGGCATTATGTTTCTTAAGTATGAAAGGAAAGGCATTGAGATACACAATTGTGATATCCTAACATGAATAGCTTTTATTCTGGTTCTTTAACACATGTGCTGCTCCTCTCCTCCCTTCTTATTTGCTCATGTAACTGGATGAAAATGTACTTTTCAACATTTTTTATAATGACTTTTGGAAATGGGTGGGAAAGATAATTTATGTCTGATATGGAGTCAGAAATAGGTAATGATTACTATTCAGGGTCAAGCCCGCTCATTTCCATCCTTTAAAAAGACAAGCTACATATGTAGCCAACGTAATAATAGTCTGCAGAAAATTGCATGCTCATCTATGTCACTCAAACAGAAAGGTAAGGAGAAAATTCAGTGAATTCCCGGTGTAATAAGTACTTCTTCCCCCAGCCCCTCCCCTTCCTCCGCATGGATAAGACAAGACACAATGTTTTTAAAGCAGCAATTATCACCAGTTCCTCAGCAATTTGTATGTGATGGATGTCAACTTCCAGGAGCAGGGATGTGTGCTGCAGTAAAACAATTTTCAGTGCTTGCAACCGTTGGTAACTACTATGCAAACCTATTTTGCAGAAGATATACAAATAGCATTACTGTCATAGTCAGCTACCTATCAATAGCCATCACCCTCTTCTTTTCCAAGAGTATCCTCCTCTCCCCACTGGGTTCAATGTTATAAATAATAACTTTCTTAGTTTTTCTTATAACTACGGATGGCCATTTCATTCGGTTTTAGTCAATGATATCCAGGGAAAAAGCTATGGTAAGAGTTCTTGGGAAAGTTTGTTCTTCATAAAAGGAGCAGATGAAAATGTGGCAACTTACATCATTTCCCCCTCCCTTTTGCTAAGAATGGGTGTGTAATGCCTGGAAGTTCAGCAGCCAACTTGTGATTATGGAGTGACAAATATAACATGGAATTCAACCCTCTAAGGATAATGAGATCACTTAACTTTCGTTGAAAACTAATATGTTTGTGTAATAAACAATTTGACTCCAATTTTGATATTTGACTACTGATAACTTTCAAGTCCCTCCATTACTTCTCCCTTTTCAACCTGCATCTGAGAAATCTGATAAAAAATCCCAAGTGCTGACTACTTTGGCACCAAAGAGCAGTTCAAAGTACACAAGCCGTATTCTCTCTATGCTTGGGGAACTCTTATCCAAGCTTGAGCCCCTAATCCACAAAAAGAGACAATGCAGTCTCGTAACTTCTTCTCCCAAGCCATTTTCAGATGTGCTTAGTAGCTTGCTCTGCTGCACCTAGAAAGCCTCATAAACACTTTTTCATACCCTCTTTGTGTATGTGTGGTGTCATCAGATTAATATCTTATTCAAATTTTGAGTAGAGTACCCATTTTGTTCCTGTGGGGAGACTTCAATCATTGACATTATGAACAGACTACCTGGGTAAGATCACCACTACTGAGGGTCTTTCTTCTTTTGCTCTAGCTTACTAATTTACTCTGCTGCCTGTTGGCCAGCTTGCTCTTTGAGCTGTGTTGCTGTCTGCTGGCGAACTTGAGCTGTGAGTTATTGTCTGCTGGAAATCTTGCTCTTGCTGTTTTGTGCTACATTTGCTGGATTCTACTGAGCTTCTGTTATAGATTTGACTATATCAGAATTTTAAATAAGTGATGTTTAGGAGCAGAATATGTGTTTGAGATCCACTTTAAAGTGGCTTTTGTCCTATGTCTCTGCCTGAACATATCCATGTATCTCAGGTTGAATTGTTTGTCTTAATTCCAGCAAAACCAAGGATAGATTCTAGGCTCAGGAAAACAATTCTCCCCCTATGGTCATGGGTTCTGTGTCTCAACCAGGTGTTGGCTCCCAATGTATACAGTAATAAGGGGAAGTCTAATATCTTGTGTGATATAAAGCCACATTGGGTGGTCTCATGTGAAGTAAGACTACACCATGTGGCCTGTTAAGATCCATCCTCCTAAAACCAGGTGTCTCACTCGGATCTTACAAAATAACTTTGCTGCTGTTTCCCCTATACCTCTGTTACCAAATGATCCTGACCTACAGGGCTTTAGGGAGAAGTAATTAATGCACTCCAGTGTATAACCAAGACGTTAATTTAAACCCAACATAAGCCTGGGATATTTAAACTCTGTAAAGAAACCATTGTCATGAAGCAGGTCCCAAATCCTGATGACACTGATTTGAGATACTCTAAAGAGAGAAACTTATAGATATGATTATGGAGGAGAAACCACTCAAAGAATATACAGACACCAATGAAGCAAAGAAAAACCAAACCACTTGGATACAGGAGGAGGAAACAAAACATAAAACAAAGATCCGCAATTCAAATATTTGCTAAAAGAATTTATGAAAAAAATAAGTGGGTGCTGATTGACTTTGCAGGTTTAAAATTAACTTTAACATCTGCTGAAGTGTAGCAATTGGCAAACTTTCAGAGACTTAGTTGACACTAAGTCTCAAATTAGAGTTAAACTTGAGTATTCCACTAAATTTAAACTAGGTACCTGCTATGCTCTTAGAAGAGTTAGTAAACATACAAGAGAGGACAAAATCATATATGATTTACAACTTAACCATCAGAACAATTGCTGATATCACTTGGCAGTGTCCCCACCCAAGTCTCAACTTGAATTGTAGCTCCCATAATTCCCACACATTGTGGTAGGGATCCAGTGGGAGATAATTGAATCATGGGGGAAGTTTCCCCTGGAATGTTCTCATGGTAGTGAATAAATCTCATGAGACCTGATGGTTTTATAAGAGATTTCCCCTTTTGCTTAGCTGTCACTCTCTATTGCCTGCCACCATGTAAGATGTGTCTTTTGCCTTCCATCATGACTTTCAGGCCTCCTCAGCCACGTGGAACTGTGAGTCCATTAAACTTTTTCTTTATAAATTACCCAGTCTTGGGTATGTCTTGACTGGCAGCATGAGAATAGACTAATACAATTGCCTTGCCTAAATTCTCCATAGCCATAGAGCCTATTTCCCTATAATATCCTATAATAGGCATAAATAGCCCAAAGATTAATAATTTGAAATTAAATTACACTTCTGGCACTTATAACTAGCTTGACAGAAAGTACACCCATGGCCTCTCACCCCTGATTAGATGGTAAATACAGCTCAATATAAGTTAAAAAAAATGTCTCCAAGGATTCAAACTCATTATACAAGATCTGTGCAGAGAAGAGGTAATTTTGCACACTGCTTTTCCGTCTGCCAATCAAATTTGGCTTGTTCTTCAACATGGACAGAAAGACTTTGTTTCATAATGCATTGCCACAACCTTAATGCTGTACCCCTCCCATTAAGGCCCTCGTGCCCAATATTATTTAAATTACTGACTCTATCCAATCAGCCAGTGATACTTTGCAGTTATGGACTTGGCTAATATATTCTGTTCAGTGTCTGTTTCTGTTCAGCCCCTCAGCTGTCCTTTTCCTTCAACTTCTAAAAGACTCAATACACCTTTACCCTGCTACCCGTGGTGGGTTATCTCAATTCCTGCCATCACACATAATCTTTGCACCAAGATCTTAATTACATTCAATTTTCTCCTAGAGCACAGGTATGACTTTACATTGATTACATCCTCCTCCAAGGAGATTCATTTGATACACTCATTAAGAATATACAGATACTTACAAATGAGTTTAAATAAAGGGGATTGGCCATTGTCACATACATACTACAAACAATAAATGGCCTTGCTACTTCAGTTTAATTCTTGAAAATTGTTTGCTCAACCAAGGGTCACTGCATCTGTGACACTGTCAACAAACAGCTATTGATCCTGTCAGTACCCACAACATTAAAGAAAAACCAACACCTTTTAGGCCTTTTTGGGTTCTGGAAGTAGCACATTCCTTGTTTACAAATTTTCCTTAAGCCTATAATGCTGTTACTCAAAAATCAGCCCATCTTCAATGGGGCCCCCAACGACAAAAGTCTATAATCTGAACAAATTGCAATACAATAAATACTCCCCATTAATGCCTCCAGATATTCCTTAGGAGTAGAGGCTTTAGCAACCTCCTATTATTTCCCCTACAGTTTTTCAATCATTCATGATGGTGAAAAATGCCCATGAACTTCTGGTGCAAGAAACTGTCTTGCTCAGCTCTACACTACATGTCATTATATTGATTGCTGGCCAAACACTGGACTCTTCTGGAACTAGAGGCTCTCATGGGTACTATCCATGACCCTTGGTACACAACTTTTCGTTATGCCTCGGGCCATGAAGGCAGCATCCTCATCCACAGCCGCTAAGACCTCCTTGTTAAAATGGAAATGATACTTACAAAATAGAGCCACACCTGAACCCTTTGGCCTAACACATCTGCAGGAGAATATGGCCTGCCCATTCGTTAGTCTCTTGCCAGATGCCATAATACTGAAGGATGTCACCCCCTCCTGGACATACCAAATACCTAGTGAGCTTCTTGGAATCAACTGAGTGAACAGAAAAATAAGTGTTAATAATTTTTGGACAATATTTCAATAATCACATGTGATGGGGCTTCCTGAAGAGTTAGCAATTTTCATCTCTTAACTAGAGCATGATTCCATTGTGAACAAATGACTAACAATGTGAGTGGTAGTCATTTTAACACTGGATACCATGGCCAACAATCCACACATTTTTAGCATTTAGGATATTGCCAGTGGTCTGGCCATCCGATCTATCCAACAGTAGCAACAATGATTACTTATCCAAGGTTGACCCCTTTGGTATAAAGGACTTCTGGAAATCACTTACCTCATATTTATCCCAAATATAATTCAAAGTCACACACATCCCAATACATACTAAATACAAAAGCAAAGCCTCACCAAGATGGGGCATTGATATTGACTAAGACACACATTTCACTTAAAAAATATACAATGCTAGTCTTAAGACACTCAAGGGAATTTACTTCTTTTAGTGGACTCATACTACTTGTCTCAAAGAGTGCTACAGTGGCTTAATTAAATGAGATAAAAATTCAATTAAATAAGACATGACACATTTCCGTTTTCTGTCAAACATAAAGAGTGAATTGCATTAAAAACTCCAACTTTTGGGAGGCCGAGGAGGGCGGATCACCTGAAGTCAGGAGTTCGAGACCACCCTGGCCAACATGGTGAAACCCCGTCTCTGCTAAACATACAAAAATTAGCCAGGCATGTTGGCAGGCACCTGTAATCCCAGCTACTAGGTGGGCTGAGGCAAGAGAATCACTTGAACCTGGGAGGCGGAGGTTGCAGTGAGCCAAAATCACGCCATTGCACTCCAGCCTGGGGGACAAGAGTGAAACTTCGTCTCAAAAAAGAAAAAAAAATCCCTCCAAATTTACTTTCTATGTTTGCAAGCCGAGGGCTTGCGAGCTCTACCACTTGCCCCTTCCCTTCTACCCCACATCTTGGGCAAGTTGATAAGAAAAGCAAGTGTTCCTTTTTTGGGGGGCTGGTAGGAAATTTAAACTATGCACACATAGGCTATGTGTGCATAGGCTATGTAAACCATAGCCTACGCGTGCGTAGAAACACTTACCCAAGTTATACCTCCTAACCACAGCAAAGTCTAAGCCATCTCTTTTTCCTGCTCCATTAATACCTTATTTGTCCTGTTGTGGAGTCCACCCTATTTTCCCCAGAAAGCAACATTTTGTGAGTAATAAGCACTTCTTACTTTTTAGTGCATGTGTACCATCATCAGCCTTGGCACCTGAAATAAATTGGAGCAGTGGTGTCCTTTCTACTTCTGTAGGTGTCTGCAACAGGTTGATTGTATTCTGATTCTCATAGAAGTCCTATGAGTTACATACTGTTATTATATCTATTACTGACAGGAAGAACATAAAGAAAAAAGATTAAGTAAGTTGTCCAAGGTCGTGTGGCAATTTTGTGATCAAGATGGGAAGTAAACCAAGAGGTCTGACCCTAGAGCTGTGCACTCAAGCTCTAACTAACTGCTTCTCCAAGTTATACCTCAGTGGAAAGACAGAAAGCCAGCTGCCTAGTATATCTATTTTAATATTTATCTGTTTTTTAATAGCAGGACTCTCTTTAGTTTGCCTAAGCAAAACAAATGAATGACAAGAAGTTCTGGTGCTGTGAAGGCAGGGAACATTATTAAAATAACACTGAACTATTGTGGGGCATACAAGGAGGAGAATTACAAACTAAGCAGTAGATGTTAGATTGTCTTTCAGGAATACTGTCATTAACATAACTCAGCTCCCAAATCCTGGATCCATAATTATAACCACTAGGAAGGCACTTTTATGGGATCAGTTTGAATCAGAAATCCTGGACTTAGTCAATCAACGGTGAGCTGTGGTCAATTGTCCCACCATGGCAGTTGTGATTATACACATGTGGATGGTGGATGTGTGGATAGTTTGGGGATGGTGGAACTAAGAAATGCAGTTTCTTAAAGATGTTTACAGGGTAAATTAAACAGTAAGTATGCTCTGAATATAACTTATGAGCCTTTAATATCTAATTGTTGTTATGAAAGAATTACTAAGAAGTGACATCAAGAACTAATTTACTTTTTCCAGATTTCCCAATAGTAAGGCTTTAGACATAATAAATATCATGTGTAGAGCCCTTTCATAATAAATTTAATTTGATCCATTAATTAAGCTAGTATTACCTAATTAACAAGTGAAGAAATTGAAACTCCCAAAGAGCAAACAATTGTGTTAGTCAGGGGTCTCCAGAGAAATAGAACCAACAGAATGTGTATGTGTGTGTGTGTGAGTGTGTGTGTGTATTATACATACACAAACATATTCATAGCAAAACTAGGAGGAAATACTCATTAAAACTACAGTCTTTATTTCCCTAACTGGTCAAGAGCTTATGACTGATATATATAACTCTCTTCTTCCACCACCCAGTATATTACCTTTGCCTTCAGCAAGCACCTCAGCTGGTCATTATTCTTCACCCTCTTGGATGACCCAAACCTTTATTCCTGAGGAGTCTGCGCCATTAGTAATCCTGCCTTGATTGGGTTGTTGTAGTTTTTTTATGTACCTTAATCATAAGGCACAGTAATACTACGAGCAGCCCTAAGGCTCTTATGTATGCTAGATATTTTTTTCTTACCTCTATAGCACAGAAGTCATCTAATTTCCCCTCTGTGGTCAGAACCAATCATCCCAGCCGACACTGTAACTCCCTTCTGAGCCTGTTGACTCAGAGGTAGGGGGAGCCCAAAGTGGCTGGGTGGTAGACCTAACTTCCAGTTCAATGAAATTGTTGTTGTGTCCCTGGTGGAAGCATTCCTTCCTCTGAAACTAAAACCTCTAGGTCAGCAAAGCACTTAAGGTTACTATTTAGGTCACTGTTACATCACTAGGAGTAACAGTAAATGGTGCTGGTCCCACTACCAGCACTTTTTTTTTTTTTTCAGGTGGAGTTTCACTCTTGTTGCCCAGGCTGGAGTGCAATGGTGCAACCTCGGCTCTCTGCAACCTCCACCTCCTGGGTTCAAGTGATTCTCCTGCCTCAGCCTCTGTAGTAACTGGGATTACAGGCACCCGCCACCATGACCAGCTAGTTTTTTGTATTTTTAGTAGAGACAGGGTTTCACCATATTGGCCAGAATGGTCTCGAGCTCATGACATCAGGTGATCCACTTGCTTTGCCTCACAAAGTACTGGGATTACAGTCATGAGCTACCAAGCCCAGCCTCCATTTCCAGTCCTTGATACTTAGACCTGTAAGTCCTTGCCATCAGGGGACTAGCATCATATAATGAATGCTGATTCCTAGCACATACAACATATTGGAAATCCTTGCCCAGCCCTGCAAGGTATTGCCACATAGTTGGTGCTGTATCTGAGTCTTCAAATGTCCATTCTACTGTTTTATCTAGCCAGCTGCTTCAGGATGGTGGGGAACATGGTAAGACTAGTAAATTTCATCAGGATAAGCTGATTATCACACTTCTTTTACTGGTGGATGCGTTTCTTGTTCAGAAGCAATTCTGTATGAAACACCATAATGTTAAATAGGTCATTCTGTTAGTCAACAGATGATAGCTTTTCTAAAAGCATTACACACAGAGAAGAAAAATCTATATCCAGAGTAAGTGTCTATTCCAGAAAGAACAAAACACTGCCCCCCTCCTTTTTTTTTTTTTTTTTTTGATGGAAGTGGTTAAATGTAATCAACTTGCTACCAGGTAGCTGGCTGATTGTCCTGAGGAATGCTTCCATATGGGGGCCTCAGGCTCAGTGTTAGTCTCTCTTGCTAGCAGATTGGCTTGGTTAGTGGGAGTTTATGTTGCTGATCTCATGCATAAACTTCATCCCTGCCAGTATGGCCATTTTGTTAATGAGCCCATTGGGAGATAACAGGAGTGGCTGAGGAAAGAGACTCATACTCACAGGATGGATCAGCCTATCCGTTTGATCATTGAAATCTTACACTGCTAAAGAAGCATTCCTTGGTGAGCATTCACAGGGGATGCAAATATCATCATGGGTTTTTATTTATTTTTTTAGTTTCTGTGTGTGTGTTTGTGTGTGTGTGTGTTTGTGTGTGTGTGTGTGTTTGTGTTTTCCAGTGAGGTCTACTCACAAATCTCTTTCTTAAATTTCTTTGTCACTCATTTTCCAATCACGTTTTCTCCAAATTCTTAACCATCCAGCCAACCATTTTTCACAGCCTGTGAATCATTATATAACCAGTTGAACATCTGGCCTTTTTCCCTTCCAAGCGAAGTTAACAACTAGGTGCACTGCTCAAAATTTTGACCACTGGTAGTGTTTTTCTTTACTAATATCCTTCATGTATGCTCTAGAGAGGAATTGTAGTGCTGCCACTGTCCACTTTTGAGTGCTGCCTGCATATCATTCAGAAATCTCTGTAAACCAGTCCTGAGTTTCCTTTTCCTCCATTAGCTGATTGTAGGGACGTCTCCATGAGGCCATAGGTAGAGGCTGGGATAGAGAATGCAGTATAACAGGAGGGGGAACTGTGAGTATTTGGGCAATTTCTTTATTTAAATTACTTGTGTATTCAGTACCTGTGTGGGTCAGATCATGTATATACCACTTACATTTGATGATGAAGTGTTATTGTGCATACCCAAATTTATGGCTTAGTGGATCAGGTAATTGTTAGCTTATAATAAAGAGATCAAGCCACACGGTAACTTTAACTTAGTGGCCCACAGTTAAATGTTTGTTCTCTGTAAGACCCAGTAGCAAGCCAAGAGCTGTCACTCAAAAGGACAGCAGTTTTCTGCAGAAGATCCCATACTTTGCTCCAGCATCCTAATGTTTACTGCTTTGATTTTTCTCTCCATTATGGTAACTATGCCAATCTTTCCTTTAGCAGTTAAGTATCACCCCTTGGCCTTTGTCATCCTGGGATCCATTTATTCCCATTGCATTTTTGTTTCCCAGCAGGAATGACTGACATTACTACTGTGAGGTTTGGCCTATGAAAATGAGTGATCACAGAGCTCTTCATTGATGCCAGGACTCTCCTCACAAATTTATTCCTCACAATCTTCTGGACTCCCTGTGTGGATGAGTACTTCTGAAATAACAAATGACAAATTCACTGTAACAGTCCAATCCCCCTAACTCACTGAATCTCTTTCTGCACATGAATCCAGGCATGCCTGTCATTTCAGGCTCACTCATGACGGTCCATCTTTTGGTCCACGTTTCAGGCAACCAACCCAGCAAATGATTACAGCCCTTTCTAAGGCCTCAAGCTGCAACGTTAAATTCAGAAGCTCTTCTTATTCAGCCTATGTCAATAAATACAGCCTGATCCAACTTTATTGTTCCTTTCACCATTATCTCACATCCTCAGTTGCTTTGTCATGCATGTTTTCCAGATTTCTATCTGTATACATTAGCAAACTCAAGTAGTTCTTTGGAGTGTGACACATCTCCTCATGGATCATAATTATACCTCACTTTTAAAGGCCTGCTGGATCGTGAGACTAGTTATAGATCTAGAAGAAAAGAGGGGTGGCGATGGTGGGTCCTGAGAAGAATGAACATTGTTTTACATGGCACCTTAATCAGTGGAGGCCATTACAGTTTTGTCATGCGATGCAGTGTTAACCCCCTCAGATGGATGTGAAAAGGCTGATACCACTGTGAGTGTAGAAGCAGATATCTCTGGGAGTAGGGATGCCACTGCCCCTGAGATATGGAGAACACTTATGCTGAGTGTGGGGAGATCTCTTACACTGCTGAAGAAAACTTACAAGAATTGAGGGGCTCAATAGCTCCAGCTTCATCAGGATCTTTCCACACTTCCCCATTCCAGTTTACTTCACCCCATTCTTTCCCAGTAAATGCTCTTACCTTAACAGTGGCACCCTGAGGCTGAGATTTAAACTTGCATTTTAATTCAGCCAGTTTCAGGATGAGATTGGTCATTTGGTTTTCGGTAATTTTCACACTGCTGCTACAGGAGATAAGGGTATCCTCTCTTTTAGAGAAAAATAGAAGAAATTAGGGCATGTATGCAGTGCTTGACCTGGAAATTCAAATCCCTAAGCTAATCTTTTTCTTTTTAAAATTTTATTTTTGAGGGATAAATAATAATTGTGTTTATGGGGTACACTGTGATGTTTAATATATGTTTACATTGTGAAATCATTAACTCAACCTACTTAACAAATCCATCACCTCATATACTTATTATTTTGTGTATCTTTTCCGTACTTTTTCCAGCAACATTAAAAGCTACCAACGTATGCCTTTATATTTATTAATTTGCCTACATGTTTGAAGTATCATATACAGTGTCACTTAACTACTTGCTTCTTATAAGTGATTGATAGGGAGTATCCAATGCAGATATTTTGCATAACTCTATGAACAGTTCACACCACAAATTATTAGTACTCTCTTTATTAATAGAAATAGAGTCATTAGCATCCTCAAACCTAATCAGATTAGAGATTTAATTCCAGAAACCCCTTAAAAAATCTAGAAAACTCATTCTTAAAATTTTATTCCTCTAGAACCACTTTCTTTAACAAAATCTGTACTAGGTTTTCTGGAGGAACGGAACAAATAGGATGGATAGATGCATATAAGATAATATTTATTATGGAAATTGGATTATGAAGGTCAAGAGTTCCTTGATATGATGTCTGCAAAGTGGAGAACCAGGAGAGCCAGTGATGTAATTCAGTGTGAGTCCAAAAACCTGGGAATTCATGAAACCAAAGATGTAAATCCCAGTCTGAGAGCAGGACAAGATGAGATGAAATGTCTTAGTTCAAGCAGAGAGTCAGAAAAAAATGGAGTCGATTTCTCCTTCCTTAGCCTTTTGTTCTATTAAGGTCTTAAATAGAACCTAAAGGGATTTGGTGCTGTTCACCCACATTAGAGAGGTGAAACTACTTCACTGAGTCCACTAATTCAAACATTAATCTCATCTGGAAGCATCCTCACAGATACACACAGAAATAATCTTCACTCTAGGCACAGCACACTGTGACCTGTCAAGTTGATACTGTCAACTGAT
The DNA here is from genome assembly GCF_028858775.2 of Pan troglodytes. Lineage (NCBI taxonomy): Eukaryota > Metazoa > Chordata > Mammalia > Primates > Hominidae > Pan > Pan troglodytes. The sequence continues at coordinate 32,989,599 of NC_072401.2, read as the reverse complement.
GAATCAAGAGGTTCGTAAATTTGGGAAGGAGAGCTTTACTTCTCATAAAGTGTTGCAGCCTGCAGGGTGGCCATTCTGACAGCCTGGGAAGTGTAGCCTCAGTCCAGAAACCAGAAAAAGGCCTTTCAAGGGAGGGGCAAAGAAGGGAACAGGAATTTATGCTGAGTGAGGTGGCTGAATATACATATTTAATAAGCTATAGGAGGAGTCATGAATATGTATAAAAGGAGAAACACGAGTGTTAACATTTAAGCTTCATGGGTCACATGTTCAAAAAATGGTGTTGTCTGAATTATTTGAGGGTGGAAATTTCAGCACTCTGATGACAAATGGTGAAGGAGAGGACATGAAAACCTTCACTTCACATCCTTCCAGAGTTCGACAGAAACTTTCTGGAGATGATTCTCAGTTCTTAGGAAGGGATGCATTGGAAACTGAAAAGAGGGAGGGAGGGTGAAGTTGTGGCCTCATATGTTTAGCTGAAGGTAATAAAGGAATGAGTTGTTTATTTCTCGTTTGCTAGTGTTGGTTTCTGCTTACTCCTGAGGAAAGAATTCTAGTTAAAAGTTAATAAGGAAGGGGCATACCAAGGCATGTCTAATCTCTTGTCCAGCCATGGCCAGGAATTCAAGAATCAGGAGGTTTCTTTGGAGTCTCCTTGGCAAGAGGGTGTCCATTCAGTCAGTGCGAGGGCTAAGGATTTATTCTTTTCTCAACGCTTAAAATTAACAGTGGCAACAGCCTATGTTTTTTCCCATAGAATTGCTTATTTTTACCTTTTGCAATTAGAATATCAAAATAAATTTACATTAAACTTACAGTATGTTTATTTGTTCTTTCAGTAGGTGAATTTGCCCATCAACATTTGTTTCTGACAATCAGAAATCCATTTGAAATATTCAGCATGCAAAAACTATATATTAAATATTTTCTATGGTAATTGACAAATTTCCTCTTTTATTTTAAATCATGCTTTAAAAATTCAATTGTATAATATTGGAAATCATAGAAGTTTAAAGCTACTACTAGTAACCATCATTCAAATACAAATAACATAATAATAAAACCAACTGCTAAATAATAAAAAATAACCCTATATTATATATGACAATACATAAATGTCAGAATGGAGATTCAAATTCATGTTTGTTTGACTTTAAATTCTGGTTACTCTTCCCTTTATATTGAAGCTTACTGAAATGAAGTCTGAAGAGTTTCAGAAATTTTCAGAAGTAATGCATTAATGTTGATGGTTTCTTAAATGTGATCTAAAGCATTAAATTAACCCTACAAATTTATCAAAAGTATTAAGTAATGATACAGTGAAAAATCTTCCAGTGCCATCACAGAGTTAAATAATACAAATATAAAGGGCACAAATCAACCAACTACTTTCCCCTTGCTTAATTTAAGCCATCAGTGAGGTGTGGTTAACAAAGGTAATACAATCTTAGGATGCATAATAGAAGTTAATTGCCTAGATAATGGAAAATAATATCCTCATTGGACTGTGTTGGTCAGGACACACATAGAATAATGAAATCAATTTTGTGTTCTCTAGGACTTTACTTGGACCCATATTAAGACAACTAACAGCTTGGCTTATAGGTAGTTTTTATGTATCTTTCTTCTACCATAGACTGTGAATTACATGCATGCAAGGATCATGACTTATCTAATGTGATATCATTTGCACTTAGCAGAAAATGTGGCCATTAGTATCTGCTTAGTAAAGCATTACATTCATTAAGTCACCCGTCTTATCTCCTTGGACTCTTGCCATAATATTATAACTAGTTTATTTGCCTCCTTCTTCTCTTCACTGAGTTCCATTCTCTACATAATTGCTCAAGCAATAAAGTAACCTCTCCAAGGTCAAAGGACTAGTAAGTGACAGACATTAGATTTAACTTAGATAAACTAACTTGAGAGCTTTTAAAATGTTCAAAATCTGATACATTAATAAAATCTTCTCTCAAACATAAAAAGTCACAAAACGAATAAACAAAAGAGTATTTGAAGAGTGTTTTGATTGGAATGTTTGTCCCCTCCAAAACTCATGTTGAAACTTAATTCCCAATGTGGCAGTATTGAGATGCAGGGCCTTTAAGAGGTAATTGACTCATAAGGGACTATGAGATTAATCAATTAATGGGTTAATGAATTAATGGATTATCATGGGGATGGGACTAGTGGCTTTGTAATAATAATAAAAGAGATATAAGCTGACATGCTCAGCATGTGATGTCCTGTGCAGCCTTGGGATTCTGCATAGTCCCCCAACTAAGAATGTTCTCACTAAATGTGGCCCCTTGACCTCGGATTTCTGAGCCTCCATGACTGTAAGAAATAAATTTATTTTCTGTATAAGTGACCCAGTTTCAGATATTTTGTTAGAAGCAATAAAACAACAGACTAGACAGAGAGGAATTAATTTTTCTTGCTTAGTGGCATTCTCCACAAATTAATGTGTAATGAGTTGAAAGTTTTAAGAGAGACTTTGACAAATAGAAATAAGGAAGTGAAGAAGTAACCAGGAACATGAGCTGGCTGAAGAAAGTTCTATAAAAGGAAACCTGAAAGAATGAGAAAGGTTTATCTTAACAAAATCTTGTTTAAGGATATATATATTTACCATCTTTAGAGTATTAATACCCATCATGAGATTTAAAAAAAGTATTCTGTACTTTTACAGGTTTTCTCTGTCATAAAATAGGTACTTAATAACTACTTGATTGCTTAATTAAGTAACGACCAATTGATACAGGCAACACAGAAGTCAAGAATAATGTAATAAAACAAAGTTCTTTAAAATTATCGGATCATTCCAACAATGCAGGCTATGAAACAAACCACAAGAACTGAATGGAGATACTGATTGTCTACAAGTAGAAAAAGTTAGACTATTTGCCTATCTTGTTTAGCAAAATGAACACCAGTCTGGGACAAAAATGTAACAATTTAAGCCTTTTCGTTAAAAGTAAATATACTGCTATTCTAAAAAGTGTCTATAAGCCCATATGGTTGTTATTCACAATTGTAGGCATTGTACATTATGTAATTTATAACAATGCTCCAAGTTAAGCTGTCACCATCTCGTCACTAGTGAACGTTTTACAAGGTTGCATATCTTACCTATAGTTTGCAAATTACATAAGATCTTTGCAGATTTAAATTTATATAAAAATTAACTGTACAAAATTTATGCTTTACTGACTGTAATGCTTATTGTCTTAATATAATTTTTATAGTAGAGAGAAAAGACAACAGATTATCATTATCATCATAATTATCATCAAACTTTCTTTAGCATTATGTTTTGTAGAGTAACTTGTCATAAAAAGCAGGTAACTACTCATGAGTTTTTGTTCTTGTTTTTGTCCTTTGTTATGGCTTTTGACAAGGAACTCATAATGCTCTATGAGTCTAAATTCCCTCATAAATAATGTGAAAAATACCTAACTTGCGTATTTTTTGGAGAATTAAAAATATTAAATATAAATCAACCAGCAAAGCAGATAACATATGGTGTAAATATATAATACCTATTGTTTGTATTATGGCACAGAAAAATATCAAGTATTTATAATGGAATGGAAAAACATAAAGCAAAAGCTACAATTCTAATTTTTATAAACCGAGTTTCAGCATTATACGTGAAAACCATAAGATCATAAAAACAATAAGTTGCAATGGGGACAGGCATATCAAAAATATCAGAAAAGACCTTCAATATTTGCTCCTCCATAAAAGCAATGAAGAAAAGGCAGAAATTGTCAAAAACAAATTTTTCAGAATTCTGGAAATTAACTAAAGGCTTGCAATAATCTTATGAACGTTTATTAAAATGAAGGGCTAAATCTTAAAAAAAAACAACAATGAGCTTTGTGGTGCTTTAACCTTCCCCATTTTCATTCTTATATCCTCAGCTCTATTGGAGCATTTAAAATAAGCTTTCTTGGAAATAATATATCTGGGAAAATCAGTAGCATTGCACTGAAGGTTAGATTAGTTTTGGAGATCTCTAATAGGTCTATTTTCCCAAATTGACCATATTTTCCTATTTAACAGTTCCTTGAAAAAACTGCATTCATAGGGAGGGCTTCTCTTAATTTGACTTGAGTTAGAGCTAAGTTGGTGAGGAAAGATTTATTCCCAAGGTATTCGCTGAAAACAACTAGCAAAAATTGTTTAACATTACAGCTAGCTGAGGTAGCAATACCAGCTGGGGCAAACAAAAGGCTGCACAAAAATATTAAAGGAAAATCTAGGGAATAAAATGCCCATGGGAGCTTTGAAAAACTCCAATATATCTTTGGGGATATAGAAGGACATGCGCATATGTAGAGATCTTCACATGTTTAGTAAAGGTCTGAAAGCATATTAATCTCTCACTGCTGGCTAAACTCAATGCTCAGTGAAGCTAAAAGGTGGAGGCTCATAAAAAGTTATAAAGTTCTCAGTATTAAAGACATGACCCAACGAATACATTTTTGTGTCATTCAACAAAGACTAGGAGAACTATAGTTCAAAGGAACTAAGAAAATATATGTGTAATCATTAAGTGAACACTAAGTTAAACAAATAAACAGACAAGTATACATACATAACAGATAATATACAGGCTTACCAGAATTAGCCCAGGAATAAGCCAACATCATCAGCAGCAACAACAATTAAAGAAAAACAAAACAGTAAACAACAAATTCTGGGGGGAGTAGTGAATTTTATTTCCAGAGTTGCAATGTTATATTGTTATAAACGTTCAATTTTCACAATAAGTATTTAAAACACGGAAAGAAAAATGAAAGAATGGCCCATAAGCAAGGGGAGGAAAGCAGTTAATAGAACCTCTACTCAGAAAGCTCAGACATAGATTTATAGACAAAACTTTACATGGGCTATTATAAATATATTCAGAGAAGTAATGAATGCTATGTCTAAAGAAAAAAAGGAAGTAACCAACAATGTATTACTAAATAGAGAACGTCAATAAAGTGGTAGATTATAAATAACTAATAAGAAGGAAAGTAACAGAAATAAAATTTCCTAGAGGAGACAGCCTGGGAAAATGGCACAGAGAAGACAGGACTAACTTGCAGCTCCCACTTGGACGGACAGAGCGGTATGTGGAGACACATCATGAACTTTTGCTCCAAGAACTGCCACAGAAACATACCAGGAAAGCCAAGAGATCCACAGACCTTTGAAGGAGGCAGACTGCCACTGCAGGCTTTGTGGGACAGCAGAGGCACTGTGAGTTGGCTGGCTTTCTCAGCTGTGAGCCTTGTAGCCTGGGGCAAGTTCTCAGCCCTGCTCACCCACTGCCTGGAAATAAACTCCGTGCTTTGGTGGGGAACACAGTGGAAATGAGACTTACAAATTGAAGAAAACTAAGGAACATGGAATTTAAATGTAATGTAGATTATGGATTTTATCCACAGACATATAAAGACAGTAATATAAAAATAGTTCAGATTCAAATAAAGTTTAGCTAGTAGTATTGTTCCAAAGTTAATTTTTAGTTTGATAATTGTACTACGGTTATATAAAATTTTGCATTTAGTGGAAGTTGAACAAAAATATACAGGAACTCACTGTACTATTTTTTGCAACTCTGGTCTATGTTTAAAATTACTGCAAAATATAAAGTTTAAAAAAATTTTTTAGAGGAGCACAACGGCAGATTTAAGAAATAAGAATAAACAACTGTTGACCTCGAAGATCAGCCAGTTGATATGTTCCTGTTTTATTTGCGGGAAAAAAAATAAAAGAAAGAGGAAAATTAAATAGAACCTGAGAGACTTATGGGACACCAGGAATCACGTCAGCCTGTGCATAGTGGGGGTCCCAGAAAGAGAGGAGAAAAAGAATATGGAAGAAATGATATTTTAAGAAATAATGACCAAAAGCTTTCCAAGTTTGATAAAGAACATTAACCTATGCTTCCAAGAAGTACAACACACTTCAAGTAGGATAAATTCAAAGATCTACACAGCAAGGTATATTATAGTAAAACTATGAAAAACCAAAGAGAGAGAACATTGAAAGTAGCAAGATAGAAATAATTCATTACATTACAAGGGATCTTCAATAATAACAACAGCTGATTTTTTTTTTTAATTTCAACTTTTATTTTAGACTAAGGGGTACATATGATGCCGGTTTGTTACATGGGGATATTGTGTGATGCCGAGATTTGAGATATTATAGATTCTGTCACCAAGGTAATGAGCGTGACACCCAGCAGTTTTCCAACCTTTTCCCCACTCTCTCCCTGTCTCCTCTAGTAGTCCCCAGTGTCTATTTTGCCATCTTTATGTTCATAAGTACTCAGGGTTTAGCTGCCATTTATAAGTGATAATGTGTGGTATTGGGGTTTCCGCTCCTGTATTAATTTGCTTAGGATAGTGGCTTCTGGTTGCATCCATGTTGCTGCAAAAGGCATGATTTTATTCTTTTTAATGGTGGCATAGTATTTCATGGTGTACATGTACCACACTTTCTTTATCTATTCCACCATTAATGTGCACCTAGGTTGATTCCATGTGTTTGCTACTGTGAATAATTCTGCTGACTTCTAATTAGAAATTATGGAGGCCAGAAGACAGTGGATACCATATTCAAAGGGCTGAAAGGAAGAGACTGTCAACTAGGAATGATAGATTTGTAAAATTATTCCTTAAAATTGAAAGGAATATTACAACATTTTAACATAATTAAAAAACAGAAAGATTTAAATGCTAGCCTTGCCTAATAAAGTAAAATAGTAACAAAACTCTTTTGGGCTTAAATGAGACTGCATTAGACAGTAAATTGCATCCACATGAAGAAATAAACATAATAACGTAAGCAAATGTAAAAGACAATAAAACATATTTCTGTTTATAACTCTTTTATATCTTACTTTCTTAAAAACACTGGCATAAATAAAATGATAAAACTGTTAAGATGTTTATAATATTTAAAGATATAACTTGTATGACAGTAGAGGCACAAATGAGAAAGAAGTAAAGAGAGTTACATTAAAGCAATTGGTCTGCAGACTATGGAAATTATGTTGGTATTAGTCCAAAAAATGTGGCAATGAGGGAATCTCAGAAAGAGAGGAGAAAGACAAAAAAGACATCAATATATTAAAAACTAAGAGCAAAATGTTATACATCAGTCCTACATAATCAGTAATTATATTAACTATAAATGATTTAAACATTATTTCAAAAGGTAATGGCTGGCGGAATGCGTTAGAAAGACATGATTCAATCATATTCTGTGGAAAAACACATACTTTATATTTAAATGATCAAATAATTTGTAAGTGAAAGGATGGACACAGGGATTCCATGCAGATGGCAATCAAAAAAGACCAAGAGTGGTTATACAAATATCAAACTAAATAGATTGTATATTTAAAAAGAAGTTGCTAGAGGTAAAGAAGACATTTTAAATGCTGAAAGAGCCAAAACACCAGAAAGACATGACAATTATAATATATGTGTATCTAACAACTGACTAAAAGGAGAAATAGACAATTCAACAATAAGTAGTTGGAGACTTTGTATCCTATGTGCATAATTGGTAGAATTAAAAGACAGAAGTTTGAGAAAGAAATAGGAAACTTAAACAACCCAACAAACCAACTAGACCTAATAGACATCTATAGAACGTTGTATTTAACAACAATAAAATACATATTTTTTAATTGTACAAGGTACATTTTCCATGATAGAACATATATTTGACATAATATAAACTTTAATAAATTTAAAATCATACAATGAATGTTCTCTGACAACAACAGAATGAAATTAGAAACCAATAACAAAAATTAAGAAAATTAAATATAAGGAAATTAACATATTCAACTAAAATATGTGGCAGAAAAAATATTACAAAAGAAATTACTTCCAATTTCCTTTTCTAACTTTAATTTCTTTGAGAAAAAAGTAAAGAAAAGCCTAACATACCAAAATTTATAGGATGCAGTCAAAAGTGTGCATAGAAGAAAATCGATAACTCTAATTGTCTATATTAAAATGGTCTTATTTTAATAGATATGTTTGGATTTGTGTCCTTGCCCAAATCTCATGTCAAATTGGAATCCCCAGTATTGAAGGTGAAACCTGGCAGGAGGTGACTGGATCAGGGGTCAGATTTTCCTCTTACTGCTCTCATAAAAGTGAATGAGCTATTGTGAGATCTGGTTGTTTAAAAGTGTGTGGCACTGCCCCCACCCCATCCTCCTGCTCCAGCCATGTAAGATGTGCCTCCTTCCTCTTTGCCTTCTTCCATGATTACAAGTTTCCTGAGGCCTCCCCAGTTATGCTTCCTGTACAGCCTGCAGATCCATGAGCCAATTAAACCTCTTTTCTTTATAAATTACCCAGTCTCAGGTAGTTCTTTAGAGCAATGTGAGAATGGACTAATACAGAAAATTGGTACCTAGGTGATATTATTTGGCTGTGTCCCCACCCAAATCTCATCTTGAATTCTCACGTGTTGTGAGAGGGACCAAGTGGGAAGTAATTGAATCATAAGGGCAGGTCTTTCCTGTGCTGTTCTAGTGATAGTGAGTAAGTCTCATGAGATCTGATGGTTATTATAAGGGGGAGTTTTCCTGCACAAGCTCTCTTTTCTTGCTGGCATCCATGTAAGATGTGACTTGCTCCTCCTTGCTTCCCACCATGATTGTGAGGCTTCCTCAGCCACATGACTGTAAGTTCAATTAAACCTGTTTCTTTTGTAAGTTGCCCATTCTTGGGTATGTCTTTATCAGCAGCATGAAAACAGACTAATATACTAGGAGTGGGGCATTGCTATAAAGATACCTGAAAATGTGGAAGGGACTTGGGAACTAGGTAATGGGAAGAGGTTAGTACAGCGTGGAAGGCTCAAAAGAAGACAAGAAGATGAGGGAAAGTTTGGACTTCCTATAGAATTGTTAAGTTGTTGTGACCAAAATGCCTCATAAGGAGAAACTACCATCCCCACACCAGACTCTGTGCACAGCCAGGAGATCACAGTCTCTAAAGGTCGCTGATCCAGCTGCAGCTGTGGCTAAAAGAGCCCCAGATACATCTCAGGCCACTGCACCAGAGGGTGCAAAGTATACACATTGACGGCTTGATGTGGTGTTAAGCCTGTGGGTACACAGAAAGCAAGAGTTGAGGCTTGGGAGCCTCCCCCTAGATTTCAGAGAATGTATGGGAATGCTTGCATGTCCAGGCAGAAGCCTGCTGCAGAGGAAGAGCCCTCATGCAGAACCTCTACTAGGATAGTTCAGAGGGGAAATGTGGAGTTGGAGCCCCCACACAGAGTCCCCACTGGGGCACTGCCTTGTGAAGCTGTGAGGAGAGGACCGCTGTTCTCCAGATCCCATGATGGTAGATCCACCAACAGCTTGCACCATGCACCTAGAAAAGCTGTAGGCATTCAACGCCAGCCTCTGAAAGCAGCCGAGGGGGCTGTATTCTGCAGAGCCACAGGGACAGAGATGCACAAAGTCTTGGGAGTTCACCCCTTGCATCGGTGTGGCCTGGATGTGAAACATAGTGTCATAAGAGACTATTATGGAGCTTTAATATTTAATGACTGCGCTGCCGGGTTGCAGACTTGCATGGGTCCTGTAATCCCTGTGCCTTGGCTGATAGCTCCTTTTTGGAATGGATGTATTTACCCAATGCCTGTACCCCCATTGTATCTTAGAAGTAACTAATTTGTTTTTCATTTTATAGTCTCATAGGTGGAAGGGACTTGCTTTGTCTCAGATGAGACTTTGGACCATGGACTTCTGAATTAATGCTGAAATGAGTTAAGACTTGGGGGACTATTGAGAAGGGATAATTATATTTTGCAATGTGAGAAGGACATGAGATTTTTAAGGGAGCAGGGCTGGAATGATATGGTTTGGTTCTGTGTCACTGCCCAAATATTATGTCAAATTGAAATCCCGGGTGTTGGAGGAGAGGCCCGGTGGGAGGTGATTGGATCATGGGGGCAGATTTCCCCTTTGCTGTTCTTGTGACAGTCAGTGAGAACTCATGAGATCCGGTTTGGCACATACCACCTCTCACTCTTCCTCCTGCTCTGGCCATGTAAAATGTGCCTCCTTTTTTGCCTTCTCTCATAATTGTAAGTTTCCTGAGGCCTCCCCAGCCATGCTACTTGAAAAGCCTGAAGAACTGTTAGTCAATTAAACCCGTTTTCTTATGAATTATCCAGTCTTAGGTAATTCTTTATAGCAATGTGGGAACAAAGTAATATGCCAATATTCTAATCTTCTACCATAAAACTTGGAGAAAAGCAAACTAAAAACAAAATAAGCAGAAGAAATAAATTTATATATTACATAAACTTTATAATGTAATTAAAGCTACTATAAGTAATATCTATTTGGGGAAATAAATAAAATAGAATAAAATAACCAATGAGTTGGTTCTTTGCAAATATTGGAAAATGTTTAGCCACACCAGGCAAAAAAGAAGAAAATACAATAATAAAATCAGAAATAAAAGAATATACATCACTAATGACCTCACATAAATAGAGTGTATTATAATGGAATACTATGAGAAATTCTACACCTACAAATGAGGTAATCCAAATGAAAAATTTTTTTGCAATGGAACATTATTTGGTCACCAAAGGAAGTACTGATAAATGCCACAGAGTGGATGAACCTTTAAAGCCTATGCTAAATGAAAGAAGCCAGTCAAAACATTACATATTGTAATATGTAGCTATTGTAATGTGATAATATGTAATTTTTAAAAATGTAATATATATGTATATATATATATGAAACAAATATAAGAACATTACTATAAAAGGTCTCAAATTAGCAAATCTGTATAGACAGTAGCATTTGTCAGGAGATGAGAGGAGTGGAAAATGAAGAGTGATTAATAACAGGTATCTGGATTTATTTAAGGCCAAGGAAATATCCTAAAATTAGTTAGTGGTAGTGATTGCCCAACTCTGAATATAATAAAGACCAATGAGTTTACATTTTAAGAGGGTAAAGTTTTGGGCATATGTGTCACATCTCAAAAATTGTTATAAATATTATAGGTAGCAGAAATAAGATGTAAATGTAGATCTCATTACAATTTCATTCCAGTGTGCTTACCATAGTAAGTAAATATTACCCACATTCAAACTTATACTAAGAAAATAACTTTACACTTTTCTGTATTCATTTAATCTTAGTACTTTCCAGACTCCAGAGATATCCACATATATCATCTTATTTTGATTCTTCCTAAATCCAGTTGTGAAATTGGATTATATGATCTCTGTTACTGTCCCTGTGTAATAGTGGAGAAACCTTGGAATCAAAGATGATAATAGATATAACCAAATTCACAAATTTAAAAACTGGCAGAGTTTGTCAATAGTTTTTTGGTGCTCTGAGCCTTATTCACTTGGCTCATCTGTACTTTTGCAGTTCTGGTTGACAAGATTTGCATATAGAAGTAGTGTCCCTTCTCAAGCACCTTCCATGTTTTATCTTTCAGCTTTTATGCCCAGGGATTTTGTCAGAATCTCTTTTCAGCCTCTGCAAATTAGCACTGGGAATTCATACGCTAGGACATCCTCACCTGAAAGACATGGAAGTCATGGATAATTGCCTTGGGTGCTCATCCTTCAGAAGAAGGATTCTAAGACACAGTTTTATCAGAGCATGTTGGAAGAGACCCAGTTGCCCCAGCAGTAACACTTTTAATAATTAAGTTGCATTTTATTTTCTTCGTTGCATTTTTCATTCTTCCTGTTCCATCATATGCACCTTACTTCTTCAGAACAAACTCCAGAATGAGCTTACGCATTCCAGTTGTTTTCTCAGGTTCTACGTTTCTACAAAACACAAACTAAGGCAGATATAAATATGAGTAATTGGGAAATCTGTCACAATCAAGCAGTCTCCTCAAAATACTTTGTTGGCAACATGGTAAGAACATATATTTCTAACTTGCATTTACCTCCATTTTTTTCCAATACTTATTTTACTTTCAGTGTCTGTGGATCTAAATTATTGCTTCATATATCTTCATATATACCATGTTGGAAGTGGCTGAAAACTGAGATATCTTATCATGTTTCCCTCACTAGCCCTGCCTATTAAAAATATGCACTGATGACAGAACTGTCAATGCCCTTTAAATTATGTCATATATACATTTCTTTACTAATCTATAAGTTGGAGAGGGCATCTCCTAATGATGAAGCCCATCTGGGTGTCTGTATTAACCATAAAAAGAAAATAGAAGAGAAAAAAACACATTTTGTTCTGAGAAAACTATTTGTTTTGGGAACTCATATATTTTGAAAATGATGCATTTATACTCAAGGTAAGTCAAGCTAACTCTATAATAATTACCTGTTTTGACTTTAGAAATTGAGTGCATTATGAACACTTTCATTGAAAGGTGAATACAAGAGTACCCAGAGGCCTTTTTAATGGAGCTACAATTAGATGAAGCTATATTATTCTTTACCGTGCTGTGTTTCCCATTAGTTGGTGATCAAAAGAAAAATTCCAAAAAAGATCAGTAGGATGCAAGATTGATTACAGACTGATTCAGTAGTGTAATCACTAGCTAGTGCAATCTCAGCATGAATGGAGTCCCCAGAGGGTCAGTTGCTATGTGATAGCACTAGAGAGGGGAGAAATCAAATGACTTCTAGAATGTAGATTGGTTTAGGTTGCATTACACAGGAAAGGATTATATCTCATACTGTCATCCATCCTGGCATCTGAGAACAGTGCATCTAAAACATCTAATTTCCACAGAAGGTATACATCAACTTTGCTACATAGCCTGATTCAGCAACTCCTGAGAAGAAAGGGAAACTGTACCGCTGCTATGTGAAAACAGCTGCAATTAATTATAGCTTGCTTTTGGTGCTTCTTGCCAAGGACATAAAACTAATTTTTCATTATTATTCAATTTATATCTATTATGTTTATCGTTTTCTCTTAACATTATAAATCCAAAACAGAGTTTCCTGTCTACAGCAGTCATTGCAGTAACTATTGAAGGGCATTGGGAATAATAGAAGAAATAATGAAAAGGGATACTTAAGGCTTAGGATCTAGTTCTAGTTCTGTCAAAATCTGGCTGTGTGAAAGTAAATGATTTAAATTAGCTGTGCCTGGATAAGCTCATCTAAAAATGTAATAATCATAATTGAAATTCCTAAAAAAAGAGCTCTGAATTTTGCAGTTTTTGAATTTTACTTCAAATTTTATCTAGAGCTATGATTCTTCAAACTGTTACAAACACGTAAGTTTCTAATGGAATGTAGGTACTTTTCAGCACTGCTGAGACAAAGTAACTGTACTTGAATAATTTATATTTGTATCTTAAATCTCTTTTGTCTATTGATTAAAATAACTTGAATAGTTTAGTATAAGGAACAGGGTAGTAAATACTTTCCAAAATAATCATATCATTGGTACATCAAATCAAAGCATTTCATTGGAACATCAAATCAAATCTGTGTTGGTCAATATTAGTCAAAAATGAAGTAAAGTATATATCTAGCCCTTTCATTTGACAAGATCCAGAGGAAAATACTGTTCATAAAAAATCCTAGTATTTCTTAATTATCCTGGGCATTATCTCAGATTCAGAAGAGAACCCAGAAGGTGGCTAGTAAGAGCATATTGATGGTGCATTGCAAGGTCTTTCTTGGATACACAGAAAACAAATTGAACCTGGCAAATTGTCTAGCAGGGGAGATGGTTTCAGCCTAACTAAAAAAGGCTGTTTATAGCAACTAGCAAATGGCAATCAGTGTTTTTCTAGATCTCCCATTGAATTGCTGCCTCTAAGGAGGAATTACAATAGTTTACATATTTTTGTATCTAGGCTCCAAACTCATTGTAGTTCTGCTATATATCTCCAATGGCTGTTATTACAAATCTGAGTGTTGTATATTTTCCCAGCTCCTCTATTTCATTAATAAACCTACTCTGGGTCACTTGAAATTATTATTATTTTTAATTAAAATTTTTATCACAATCAAATCTATAGTCTTCAAGAGGATAAAAAGGGAGAAGTATGAGAAATTTAGTATCCATAATTTTACAAATTAGGTACAACGGATAAGTTCCTTGAGAAACACAGGGTTGTAAAACCAATTTCAGTACAATTAGATAAATCTAATAGTAATGTATTTATTACAAATATTGAAATCATTCTTAAAATATCCAACAAGGGGATTTCCAGAATCCGTGGATTCAACTGGTGAATTTTCCCAAAGATTTAAAGAAGAAATGAAACCACTTCTTCAGAATGTCTTTCCGAACATAGAATAGGGACACTGTTTAACAAACTAAGAAGGTCAGCATTATTGTGAGGCTAAATATGGACAAAAATGTTACAAAAACAAAAAAAAATCAGAACAATTTTTATCAAGAACATAGCTACAAAAGTTCTCAACAAAATACTAGCAAATCAAATTTAACAATAGATCAGAGAAAAAATATATCACAACCAATTGATTTTTATCCTGATAATTCAAGGATGTTTCATTATTGAAGATCAATTAGTGTAACTAATCCTATTGAGTGGTCAAGAAAAAAAAAACATGAGATATTTAAATGGATACAGAAAAGCATTTGACAAAATTCAACATCTATTCATAAGGAAAATTAGTTGAAGGAACATTTATTACCTGATAAAGTATATCTACAAAATCCTACATCTAACATAATTTTAATGATGAAACTGAATATTTCCTCCTAAAATCAATAACAAAGAACGTATACTTTCAACAGCTGTATTCATTATATTACTGGACATCCTATTTAGTGCAATGAGGCAAGAGAAAGTAAGAAAGAAATATACAGAGTGGAAAGGAAAAAAAAAAAACTTTTTACGGGTGACAACTATCTACATTACATTTCTTTCTAATTATGTGTAAAGTTTCAAAACTAGTAACTCAGTTCATCCAGGTCTTGAGATTCAGGGTTAATATGACAAAAATCAATTTGATTTTTACTCTATCAATAAACAGCAATAAAATGACAGTTCTTCTTATAGCATCAATAAAAAATGAAATATTTGAAATAAATCTAATATTTATAAAATATTGGTAGCTAAAAATTACCATACTGAAAAAAATTCAATGATAACACAAATAAATAGAGAAATATGCCATATTTATGAATTAGAAAACTCAAAATTATTAGAAATCAACTCTTACCAAATTAATTTAAAACACACAAAGTTGTACAACACTTTTTCACCACGACTGACTGTTAGTGCATAAAAATTCAAAATAGTTCTAAAGAAAAAACAAAATATAATTCACAGCTTTGGGATAATAAATATTTTATTATGCACTTACAGGTTCTGACTTTACATTTTTAAAATGTCATAAAATATACTTTTTCCTGTTTTAATCATAAGCAGAAGGTTCAGAAGAGTACTAGCTTATTTCCAGACTGTCTCTGCATCTGATGCAAATCTTTCCTTCATCTTAAAGCTGTACAATAGTTGCTTCTTTCTGCTCAAAACACTAACACAGGCCTATTCTATTTTCTTCATCAGTATTCATCAGTATTTTGTTTTATTCTAGGGTCATATTTTGATACGAATATAGTTGAAAAATGTAAAAACTCAAGTTTTTTTTTTCATTGAATGAGTGAGAACTTGGCAAAGATGGAATAGAGAAAGTTATAGCACTAACTTTTCATATCTGTATTCCCTGTCTTTTTGACTAGGATTGGAACTCTTGGGCAATGAAAATTGTGTGGTCATTCATTCTAAGCACGGTGCATTGGAATTAGGACAAACTCAATATATATAGTAGTATCTATTTTCTGTACCAATTAGCTATTATTGTTTCTGATAATGTTGATATATAAATTATTTCAAGATCTTTTAATTGTTTTAACTTAACACATAAGAATGATACATATTTAAGGAGTACAGTGTGTTTTCTCAATATATGTATACTTGAACCATATTCATCCAATTAGATTATGATAGTTATGACATTATATATAATGAGATCTTACATAGCAGAAATGATGCTAAGAAAATGCATTAATAAATCTGTCAAACCTAACATGGGTAAGGATTATGTTTATACACATTTTATAGAATACTTGATGGAGTGCCTTACCAAATAGTTGTTTATTTTTCTCATGTTCTGTAATAGATGTTTGGAAATAAGCATTTTAGTACTGGTGGGACAGAAATATGAAGATATGAAGGAACCAAGCTCTTTTGAATTTTCACTTGGGCGTTTGTAACATCTTAAAAATAAATTCTATCCTTATGGTCTTAAGATGGCTACTCTATCATCACTCACCAAATCTATTTTCTAGCCTGAATGAAATGACATAGCATAGAAAAACAATATGACCTGTAATGAGGAGAATGAAACTTAACTTCTGCTTATAATGTATTGAAGGGATTATCCATGGTTGAAAAGGGAAACTATGAAGCTGATCATTGGGTCCATTCTATCTTATGCTGCATCAAGGGTTCTGATCATAATGAGGAAGAGAAGTATAATTTTTGGAGAAACAAATAGCAGAATTTTCCACAAATGTTTAATCAGCATCAAGAATTTAAAGGCATGTCTTTGTGGTGTTGGTTAACTATTACTTAATGATCAGCCAAAATAAGAGGTGTTTATTTTATATATTTTATTCTTTTAAAAAACTGAAGTAGCATGAGTAACTTGCATATTGGCATTTAAGTAGTAATTGGCAGAATTTAGATTTAATTCCAGTCTTCTGAATCTCAGTTCTCAGTTATTATGCTCAGACTTCTATTTTATTTTATTTTGTTTTATTTTAGGCTTCTATTTTATTTTGTTACCTTATAATAAAAACTGAAAAAAAAATAGAGCTGAATTGTGAGGAAACTCTCTGGCTTTCGTTAACACAATTTTTTTTTCAGAACAGCACAAACTTTTAGAAATAAGCTTGACACTAATTCGATACAAATATGGGACCTCAAATGATGCCCCTGTAGAATAGCCTCCCAAAGGCAACATGCAATCTTCATCCATTAGATTCAACTTCAGTGTTCTGCAAAAAATTTGTTCCTAAAGTAGATTCCAATAAACAAGACTGATTTAGTTAGCAAGGACAATGTAACACTGATGCTACCACCATCCTTCAAAACTATGCACAATTGCACATTATCGTTTTCCTGTACCTAGCTTTCCACATAAGTCTCAAGAGCCTGTATGTCAGCATAATGTGAGTACTGCATCACTAGTCTAGCTACAAATTTTCTTCACAGGAAAATAAATGGTGTTTATCTTTACTGTTATTTCTGACCCTTCTGGCTCAACCTCTGTATTGTATTTTATTATAAAGAAAATTCAGACCTTGAAAAGGGTTAGGTGTGTATTTGATAACAGCAAACTATGCTTGTGTTTCCTATTTCTCCCTAAACCATGATTTCAAGTCAACGAATTATATTCTTTTATGAGTACACAGTAAGCCAGTTATTATTTCTTGTGGTTTGCATAAATTTAGTTGGTAGGAATTACTTAAATTTCCTCAGTTCTTCATAGTACTATATGCAGAATTTTATTCTGTATTACAACCTTGTTTGTTTATTGGTAAATTTAACATCTCACTCTTATTTAAATTCTCCTTAGAGAGTGTAGTTCTGTGATTTTATTCTCCTTAGAGAATTTAATTCTGTGATTTTTGTCAGTAGTCCTAATAAATCAATTCTACATTTATTCTCTTTCACTGCTTTAATTCAGATATTTTAAATTGTATGTCTCTTTGCCTCCTGAATGTATGTAATGATTTAGAAGAAACAATGTAAATCTGGAGCTATGAAACCTGGGTTAATACTGCCGTGCCATTTAGTAGTCAAGTATCCTTACAACAAATAACTTAAGATTTTAGTATTATAACTCTTCCTTTGAAACATGGTGAGACTAATGATAGTCCTATCTACTAACAAATCAAATGTGTGTAAAACCATATAGTGTTTAAAAACCTTGCTATATATGCATTGTTTTAGAAGTTATATCTTTTATCTAATACTATCTAATATTTATTTAATACACCCTACGATCCAAGATCATTCCTGAAAATCATACGCCATTCTGAAAAAGAAAATTTTAGGACTTTTTCAAGTAATATTTGCAGATATAGTTGATGGCGATGAATTTTTGTTAACTATTATTTCAATTTAGGCAGCCTAGCACCTTAGAAAATTAATTTGTCTTTTATCGTCCTTCTTGAAAATTTTGTCAAATAAAATATATTGCAATCATATTAAATATAGTTACTGAGATTAAAAACTAATTCTTCTCCTTAAGGATCTTCTTGGAGGAGATGGAATAATCACAACAGTGAGGCAATTGACATAATGAAACGATAGAGAAAACACAATAGGAATAAAGGTGGGAGATGATTGATGATTAAGTTAATGCCAAGATAGTGTGAAATTAAAAAAATAAAGAAGCAACTATAATCAGAGTTGACTAAACAGAAAATTTCTTTTATCATGGCAATAAAGCTTATTTTGGATATCTTCTTAAGAAAATGGCAGTATGTTTTCACTTGATGGATTATTAGAAGTGATTTCATTAATCACCCCTCAGAACTGTTTGGGATATTGTGTCCATGCCAAAGTTGAGGCATACAAAATAAATTGGTATGATACATTTGGAGCAGTTACAAAGAAGGATCATAAACATTACAAATTTAAAGATAAGCACTAAGACAAAGCATCAAAAGGTTAAGTATGGCCATATTGAAATATTTTTGAATATGTAGCTGGACTAAGTCCCTTTAATTAGTAGAAAACATCAAAGCACCTTAAAGCTTGATACATATTGAAATGGTTATTCTATGCATTGCTTTTCACAGTATTTGACTCTTTTTGTCTGATAACTTAATTAAATAATATCTTCCTTTAAAAATTGTTGACATCCCTGTTTTCCTTCATACAAGAATTTGAGAACAATTGTTCTTCTCATGTCTACTTTGAAAAATGGACCAAAGAGCTCATAAGATAAAAGTTAAATAAGCCCCTGGCAGGTTCGGAAAAATAGTTGGTAGTTTTAAAGCTGTGATGTTAGCACACATCTTTTGAGGATAAAACAGTGCTTCATAAATTATTCTTACAACTCCACAGAAAAAATAAACAAAATGAATCATATAGAATTCTGTAACATATGCAGACTTTGACACTTTTACTGGAATTTAAATTTTATTAGTCATTTGGTGATATAATCTTCCTAAAATAGAGTAAGTATTATGCACCTATACTCTTTAATGGACTTAGAATTTTTTTTCCTCTAGCATGAATTCCAAGCACTAAGCAAGGAATATAAAGAGCAGGGGTTTGTAACCTCCCTAATTTTTGATAGTTTTATTTGTGTTATCATTCTATATTGCTTATATTTCTGAAATGCTGGCTGATGTATCACATTCAAGTTAGTGTCCTCTTTTTGAAATGCCCTCACTTAATTGATCTCCCAGTTAAACTCCTGTTTATCATCTAAAACACTTACAAGGATGTTGTCTCCTGTCTTCATCCTTTCCTGGTATTCTTCAGATGAAATTAACCAGTCCTCCTCCTGGGTTACTCTTAAACTTTGTTCAGGCTTAAAAGCAAGAATTACTAAATATGTTTAGAGATCCTCAACACTTCAGTAATTGCCCCTCTATCATCCGTGTCAGAGTTAATTCATCTTGTTACCGATCCTGAATACAGTAGATACAATTCTAATGATGCCCTCATTCATGCTCTGAGTGCTTTCACCTCTTGACTAACCTTTGTCACTTTCCCTATAACCACAAGCCTTTAGTAAATTCAGTGATGAGATTTACCTATACAATTTCCCAAGGAGCTGAGAATTTATCCAATTTTATCTGGATATTTTTTCTTTCATTCATTCTCTCTCTTTCTCTTTTCAAACACATACTCACTTATCCTTTTCCGTTATTGCCTTAATTTTATTTACTTCTCAAACTCCTATCTTACATTTTACTAGTCATACGTTGGAAATACCAGAAAGATCAGACTAGGTTAGCTGTTTCAATTTCTCCATAGTTCATCTTTGGATTATGTAGCTCACCCAGGGATATCATAGGAGAAGACACAGAGTGGCTTTCAGTGGTAATTAAATGTTTTAGTCAAAGTGTAGCAATTTATTTTCTTTACATTTCATTAGTTAAATTAAGTCACCTGATCTCACCAATCTATAAGGGGCTGGGGAGGGTGGACGTTTATGTGCCTGGAAGAAAAGAACTGTATATCAGAGAGCACTGGTAGCATCTAACACATATGCTCTTTCTTATTTTGTTTGTAGGCTTTCATATCTGCCTTACTATTAAGTTTCTGATTATTATTTTACTTCATAATTATTCAGTCCTCATTTCCTTTACTAGCTCTTCAGTATTTGACATATTTAATTATCTTTTTATTAAGTGATTTTTTCCTCTGCACAATTCCATTTTTCTGGCCAGCTCTTTTCTCTATGCTCCTTTTCAACTTCTTCACTCATACTTTTTCTTGTATTCAATATTTTAATATGCATGATTCTTAAGGTCCTGTTCTTATGCCTCTTTTTTCCTATGCAATGCCATTTACTTACGTGTTTTTACTATTCATGTATACATTGGTGACCCTTATTTTTACATGTTTTTCTATTCTTTTGGCTTTTCATCTCACACTTCTTGGATTAAGTAATTTTTTACAGGCATGCATACCAAGAACTCATACTCACTATACCACAAATTCAAACTTAACTCAATACATTTACCCAGACTCAGTCTTTCTTCAGTGTCTTCCTTTTAAAAATTATTATCTTACTGATAATGGACAGATGAATCTATTAAGAGGCCATAATGTAATTCCTCTTTCACAGTTTCCTCTCTAGTAACCAAATAAAACATTCATTGAAGAGGCAGTTATTTATCTCCTACTGTAAGACATAAAATTAAGCTACATATAAGTACATAAATGTGTAATTGTATTAGTCTGTTTTGGACGGCTACAAAGGAATACTTGGGGCTGGGTAATTTATTTAAAAAGAGGTTTATTAGGCTCCTGGTTCTGCAGGCTGTACAAGAGGCATGATGCCAGCATTTGTTTCTGGTAAGGGCTTCAGGGAGCTTCCAAATCATAGCAGAAGGGAAAGGGGAGCCATCATCATATGGTGAGAGAAAGGAAATGAGAGAAAGAGAAAGAGGTGCCAGGTTGTTTTTAACAATCAATCCTTACAGGAACTAAGGGTGAGAATTCACTCATTACCATGATAAAGGCATGAAGCCATTCATGAAGGGTCACCTGCATGATCCCAACATCTTCCATTAGGCCCACCTCCAACATTCAGGATCGAATTTCAACATGAGATTTGGAGAGGACAAACATTTATATAAGAAATTTTGTTTTTGAGTTGTCCATAATCAGCTTTAAAAATAGATGGGTTAGGTGGGGTGCAGTGGCTCATGTCTGTAATCCCAGCACTTTGGGAGGCTGAGGCAGGCAGATCACTTGAGATCAGGAGTTCAAGACCAGCTTGGCCAATATCATGAAACCCCATATCTACTAAAAATACAAAAATTAGCTAGGCGTTGTGGCAGGTGCCTGTAATCCCAGCTACTTGGGAGGCTGAGGCAGGAGAATTGCTTGAACCCAGTAGGTGAAGTTTACAGTGAGCTGAGATCACATCACTGCACTCCAGCTTGGGCGACAGAGAAAGACTCTGTCTGGAAAAAAAAAAAAAATAGATAGGTTAAACAATTATAACTTTGAAAAATGCAACATATTGTGAGATGTTCTACAAATAAACCATAGTTTCTGATGAGAAATCAGAGGTAAGAAAGTTTATTGATTCTGAGTCCCAAATAATTTTAGAAAATAGTGTAATTTTGCATTAGCTTGTTAGGGCTGCTAAACAAGATACCACATTGGCTTAAGACTAGTTGGCTTAAATAATAGCCATTTAATTTCTCACCATTCTGGAGGCTAGAAGTCCAAGATCAAGGTACCATTGGGTTTGTTTTTCTTTGTGAGTCTTCTTAGCCTTTCAGATGGCCACCTTCTTGGTGAGTATGCACATAGTCTTTCCTCTGTGCATGTATGTCTTTGGAGTCTGTGTGTCCACATTCCTTCCTCTTATAAGTACACCAGTCCTATGAACCTCATTTTAACTTAACAGCTCTTTAATGGCTCTATCTCCAAACACTGTTGCATTCTGAAGCACTGTGGTTCAGGGCTTCAACATATGAATTCTAAGGGCATGTGTGGGCACATTGTAACCCAAAACTTTATTTTGGCTATTGTAGATTTTAAAACTTTTAAATCATCTTTATATGTTCTTGCTTCACCTTCCAAAGTGGTTTTCCCACAGTAGTCATAATAAGTAATTATTGATTGAAATAATGCTTATATATCAGGAATTAAATAAGATATCATCTTACCTGCCTGTCTACATTGACAACATTAATTTTGTAGAGCCGTTATTTTACTCAAGTATCTTAAAAGAGAACTTTGCCTTACTACAATCATTTCCAATTGTTGTGAATCCCTTTAATATATATGAACATGCAGGAAAAATGATCAAATCTGAATTAATTGTCTTAGCTTTCAGGCAGATCCTGAATGAATATCTGAGTAATCTTTTGTAGAGCACTGTAGTCAACAAGATGCTTTTTAAGACTGAAATCCTGGAATAGTGGAGATCTTATTTTTAAAACCATGTAGCTTTCAATTTTAAAACATATAGAGGCTTAATAATTTTTTATTTCTGATATATTTTATGTTGGTATATTAAATAATATATAAATTTTTGAGATTTTATTATTTTGGAGTAGAGAATCATCATTAGTATTTCACTTAATGGTTACGGATAAATATTTTAGTTTTTAAGCCAATGTGTTTTAAAGATATTTTCCTTAAGTAAACTACAATATAAATATAGCTTGTGGGTAAATTTAATCATATATGATATTAAGTTATAAAGCCACATTAAGAATTTCTTCATCATTAAATTAAATAAGCAGGAAATATGTATCAAATAGCTCCAAGTGCACTTAAATGGAGTTCGTATTTATTAATAGCAAAGAGATAATATATGTGAAATATTCTTTCATGAGCTTTACAAATATTACATATTTAAATCCCCAGCAACAACATGAAGCATATGATATTATTGTTATGATTATTGTTATACAACATATTTTTATAATGTGGAAACCGAGGTCCTTATAGGTGAGCTGCTTTGCCTAAAGATAGTTTATAAGCTCGAAAGCTAAGACTTAGTTCTAAAGTTTATTCTTAAGCACTAAACACTCTTTTACTGCAAATACAAACCTGTTATCACCAAACTTACTGTCTGGTTCACAAAACAGGGTGTGGGAAACAGTTTAACTAAAGAAAATTTTTAGAATTTTGTCATGTGGTATCGTATTGGACATGTTACACCTTGAACCAGGAACCTATAAACCCCAGGCTAGTCTTTTCTCACAAAATTTAATTAAATGGACGGTTCTAAAAAGGCATTCTGATTAGAATCCATAATAACACGGTGCACGTATGGCCCAAAGGATTTTCCTGTTTAGCTCATCCTCTTCCTCAAAGCAGAAAGCACAATGATCTCCTGGCCCATACACGGAAAGGCTCTGTCTTCTGCCTGTACATAGTCTTTCTGTGTAGTTGATCCCTAGGTCTTGATTCTGGGAGGGTGAAGAAGGGATCTTTATGTCTATGAAAACAGTACTTTTCTTGATTTGGCATCTTCTGCCAATGTGATACATCCATGCCCTTATCTTCCAACATTCCCCCTAATTACTTCTGAAAACTTTACACACACACACACATACACACACACACACACACACACACAGAGGATATTTATTTAAAAAGTATTTTCAACTGCAAAATTCACCTTTTCATTCATTAACTACTTAAGCTCTGATCTCTTGCTTTGTTATCTACTGCTGTCATCCAATGTCTGCAAGTATCGTGCAGGTATTGTGTAAAAGTATTATGCAGGTCCACCACCTCAATGCTACTGTTTGCTGCCACTCCCATGGGGCTACAGTGATAAACTCACAGCTGCAGCTTTGGTACCATCTCCCACTGATGCTAATGATGTCCCACTGTGCTAAGCTGCTTCCTCTGAATTGTCAACATTGCAGATGTTACCCTGGTGTGGATTTAGTTAAGACACTTTCTAAGTTCTCTAATGAAGCAACAGGGAGCCACCTGTACTCTCTGGGGTGGTTCACCCTGTTTGTTATACCTGATGCTAGACAGCGCTGTTTTGCACTTCCCACGTATCACAGAGATTTTTGTAATGTCAGAATTTACTTTTTGCAGACACATCCCCCTATGAAGAAGTACAAATCATGATGTCTAGGCTAGAGGTCAGCCTTATTTAAAATTATCTTTCCTCCCTCATCCTGCCTGAGGTATTGTTTTTAAGGCAGGCATAGCTTCCTTCTAATCTTCTTTTTTTCTGGAGAGCTCCTTGCTAGGGAATTTCTCATATCTCATGCAAATTACATCCTCAGAGATTTATTCCATCAATCCTGCATACATGGCCGGAGATGACTGAATTCTAGGTAAAAACAGCTTTGAGAAAAAAATGCAATCCTTATAATTAACCTCTTGGACTATGGGATGAGCCATACTTGTTATTAAAACATTCATGATGAAGCTGCTTAACATTGCACTTCCCCTTTCTGGTCATACCTAACTGCCATAAAGATGTTCCCTATTTGTTTATATTATATGCTGACTTTCCTTTCTTTACCAACTGTTTTGTGTATCCAGATTTTAGATCAGAGACAATATTTTAAAGTTCTAATGGGGTAAATGTATATCATGTTCTTTTTGTTTGTTTCTTATAGCAGCCACCACTATGGAGATGACACAGAAAATGCCATGTAAATGCTTAATTGTTTACATACCACAAGCCATTTCATAGTAGGCTTATCAACATTTTGTAAAGTTTTTCTAAATGATAGCAAAATATGGTATCAAATTACTATTTAACTAAGTCAAAAAATTTACAATGTTGTTTTATATTTCACGTCATATTTTCTTAAAAATAATACATTGCATGCTTTTTTACCAAAAATCAACATTTTAAGAAATGCAAGAAAAGAGTATGAAAATAATTTCTTCCCAGGCTAGTGTAATTGTTAAGTAGAGAGTGTTTTATACTTAAACAGTAATTCAAACAAAATTTAGCCTGACATTTCATAAAACCTCTCAAAATTAAAATTGTGTACAGGGTAAAGTGGCTGATGTTTTTTGGGGGGGATAGCTTTAAATCTGTCACTTTCTATCCTTCCCCTCCTAATTCACATCTTCCTTCCTTCTTGCTTGCTTTGCCTCCATTCATCACAGACACCACAGCTATACCAGCAGCACTATTCTTCACTCTTAAATCATGGGCTGTCTCTGGCACTGTCACGGCCAGTGTTTGAAACAGGAAAAAGAAAACCCAGAACAGTAGTTGCAATAGCACAAGCATCATAAATGTTCCCCAGGACTCCCATCATACAATCCATTTGTGCCAAGTTTTGGTACAGATCTCCTCGCACTACTGACTAGCAAATCATACAGGAGCTGTAATTGTATAGTAGATGACAGTCACCTGGCACATCTTGCTGTTCAAGAGGGAGAGGAATTTAGGGTCCATGGCTTCTTAAAAGTAAATAAATTGGTGAGATATTCTTTGAAATAGACCATCCAAACAAGTTGCCTTTGGAAAAATCGGTTAGAAAAATATTTTAATTATGTCAAAATTTAAGAGTTTGAATATGACACTTATGATTTTTGCACACACAAAAAACATAATCATTCCTGGTCACCATTCCTGTGTATCTGGAAGAACTAAGCAAAAGCAGACAAATGGTGGAGCTCAGTCTCTCGCTAATAATCTAAGCATTCATTTTCTCATGATTTCTTTTGCTTATTTATCAAATACTGATCTGATGAAAAACCTAAGCATAAATGCATTTAATCAGTATTTGACGAATGAATGGAAAAAGTCAAGTGTATAAATGGTATAAAATGACACTTTTTTAAAATCTTCTGGAGGCTTAAATTTTATTAGAAAGAATGAGATATATTCATAATATACACATAAACAGCTTTATAATAAAGTAGAAGTTTACCACATCCAAAGCATGGTAAACTTATTCACTTATTACAATATAGTGAAATAAAAACAGTGACCAAAACTTTATAATGTCTGTATATACATTAGACATTGTAAAATCATTTTAAAATTGTCAGTGTCCTCCTTTGATCTGTAGTTAAAGTTGTAGTTTTTTATTTTGTTTTTACTCATTGCAACAAAGAAGTGAACACATCATTGAATACTGAGGTATCTCAATACTAGGGTGATGGAAAGGATTGATAGGATTTGGCCTTTGTAAGTGATTGGGGAAACGTTCAAGGAAGCAGAGCTTTGCTCTACATTGTGTGCTGTCAGAATATGAAGATAATTCTACGATTGAGCATCTTAAAGACTTTATGTAAAAGGTGAGAGGAATAAAGTCTAAAGCTGTACTTGATGAGCAGCAGTCACTCATGTTAGCCAGAAGAGCAGAAGGATGTATGGTCATCTTTGTGGTGTAGTCAGCGTTCATTTGTTTTGCTTTCTAAGTTCAGAAATTATTAATGAATGGACATGGTTTCATCTTGATTTATTATGATCATAGAGAGACTTTGTCTGATAGTGTTTTGTGAAACTCTTTATGTTCAACAAGACAGTGCTCTAGCCCAGCTGTGAGGGAGTAGCCAGCTCTTAGCAACACCGAACTGACAGAACTATGCCAACACTCGGACTGTCAGACACTGCTTTTCCCTTTTTCAAACTGCATCCATGTCCTGGCAATTTACAAACCTATTCATAGAAGTCAAAAATAAGTAAGACCAACATGATGGTGAATGACAAAAGCAGAAACAAATGAGTATTAACTATTGACTCCACGTACATAAAGCGGATAAGCAGACAAATCAAACACGTGGTATTAAGAACTAGGATAGTCATTATTTTTGAGGAATGCTGTGGTCTGGGAAGTGACATAGAGCAAGTTCTGCTTATGCCAATATTGATTTATTTCTTGACGCAGGTATTGGATATACTGGTATATGTTTTTTCGTTTTGTAACAATTCTTTGAACTATGTACTTAGCATTTTCTCTCCTTTCTGTATGCATGTTATTCTTCACAGAAATGTTATAAACTAAAATAAAAATTAAAAAATAAACTCAAGTGAATGTAATAACTCATAGATGAAAGCTGAGTATTTAAGACAACTTTTGCCTGGAGGATTTTTGCATGAGATTTATTTAAATTTCCACATTAAGTTGAGATAGGGTGAGTGGGAGATACAACCCTGAACCCACTACTATCTGGCACAGTTTGGAGTCCCATTTCCATGTTCCTAGAGCTGGGAACTGACAGGGATAAACGCGTGCTGTCCCCTCTGATAGCCACTAGCCACATGTGTCTATTGAGCACTTGAAATTTGGCTAGTCTGAATTAAGGTGTGTAGTAAGTGGACGATACCCACTGGGTTTGAAAATTCAACAAAATAATGTAAAAAAATTGTTAATACTTTTATAGTGATTATGTGTTAAAATAATATTTTAGAAATATTATGTTAAAATGAATTAGTAAAATCTTCACCTGTTTCCATTTTTAATGTAAATACTACAAAATTTAAAATTATATTTTAAATATAATTTAAAATAAAGCTTATATTTGTGGTTCAGATTATATTTCTTTTGAGCACCCTCAATGTAAGAATGAAATAACACTTCCCTAGGTATTGAATTAGATAGTGCTTAGGTAACTTGGGATAGAGGAAAGAGGGTGAGGGTGTCATTCCAATAACTAAGGCACATAAGTGATATGCCAGCATTGGCTGTACTTATATTGTCTCTGAAACTAAAGCACAGAAGAAGACATCAGGCAGAAGAAAAAGGATATTATATGATACAGTATCAGAAGGCTCCAAGAATATACCAGGGCAGGGCAGATGAACAAACTGACCATAGTCATAAGCAGTGTTCTAAGAGAATGCTTAGGAAGCCTCCAAACACTATATATCAAGGAAAGATTTCCTTATTGCATTTTCCTCTGTCCTCTCATATTGTGTAATCTCAGATCTTTCTAGAAGGAGCACATGGCAATGAGATTCCCCAAAACAGCAAGGAGAATCTTTTCTTTGGAGTAAGAGCAGCTCTACCACTAGTGTTTCCTCTTTCTTTATCTTTATTTTTGTTTTTTTTTTAGGGGGATGGTAAGACAAAGAATGTTTAATGGCAGTGATGAATCTGTACCATCTAATAACCTGTGTGGCTGGCAGGGAGGATGTATAGGAGACACCAGTATATAATTTCAAGCATGCTGCATCCCGGCTTTGTTACAAACTCTTCCACAGAATAATAGTATTTCTCTCTCCTTTTTTGATGAAGCTGACCACATGTCCCTATTCATGTATTTGTAGAAATGAATCGGTGAGAGACTAAAGTCCACACATGACAGGAGGAGCCAGAAACTCAAGTCATGGTGATGATTGAACTATATTATGACTGACAAATAGGAGACATTTTCCTCTAGGACAGGCAACTGTCTGCCCCCAGAAGCAGAAGTTAGCCAAGACATTAGCCAGGCAACAGCAGCTGTTGCAGTAGAACAAGCAACTGAGGATCCAGGAAATGGGGCCACAAAGAAAATAAGAGCAAACAAGTAAAGCACATGCACTATGCTACAGGATTCTGTAAAATGCAGAATGGTTATGATAAGTTAATAAAAATGGATAATTTCATTGATTAACTATCACATTAATTACTTTTTGCCTGAATTTCTTGTATCCTTGGTTTCTCAGATTCTGCAGGCTATTATAATTGGTTAAATTTGCACTCTGTATCTGAACTGCTGAGTTCAAAGACTTGCTCTGTTGTACATTTCATCATCTATAAGCAGGAATGATGAGAAAAATATCAGAAAATCTATCACCAATTAGTCTTGAGGATTAAAAATGCTTATACTAATTATGGTTCAGCCGTCCTAGGGTTATTATAAAGATCATGCAAATATTTACTATTTTTTCCTACCATCATTATCATCATCATCATCAACATCATTTAATCATCCTTTTAATTATCATTTTACTAAGTCCAGCCTTGGTTTCATCCCTCCAGACTTTTCTTCATACTAATACAAAAGTAATCATTTAAAAAGGCAGAGTGGACATTGCATTCCAGTTTTAAATTATCTAGGGAAACCTAATTGACCAGGAAATATAAAAATCTGTTCTTTTGGTTTATCAGGCCCTTCATGATCTAGCTTGTGGACATCTCTTCAGATTCATATCCTACTTCTTACAACATGTATCTTTCAATTTCATTATAGCAAGCTAGCTTCTGTCCACTGACCCCAATGTATTTCATTTTTCCTTTATTTCCAGGACAATGCTGCACTCTCCTTAGGAAGAGATCTCTCAGCTGCCAGAACATAATTTCCCTTCCGAGACTCCGCCAGTATATCACCTTCTCAAGGAGCCTTCTAACTCCTTTTTTGCTCTTTTGGCATAAATTTGTGTTCCTTGGACTTTCATAGCATCATTTGGTTATGCTTCTGATACAATTCTTAAAATATAATACTGTATTGTCCTTGTCATTTGTCTGTACTTTATAGATCCTCAATATATATTTGGTACTAAAACAGAGAATGAGATACTGTGCTCTGAGACGCAGATAATATGGAATAAAAAATACTAACGATAGACTGGATAAAGAAAATGTCACATATATACACCATGGAATACTATGCAGCCACAAAAAAGGATGAGTTTATGTCCTTTGCAGGGACATGGATGAAGCTGGAAACCATCATTTGCAGCAAGCTAACACAGGAACAGAAAACCAAACACTGCATGTTCTCACTCATAAGTGGGAGTTGAACAATGAGAACACATGGACACAGGGAGGGGAATATCACACACTGGGACCTGTCAGGGGATGTGGGGCTAGGGGAGGGATAGCATTAGGAGAAATACTTAATGTAGATAATGGGTCGATGGGTGCAGCAAACCACCATGGCACATGTATACCTATGTAACAAACCTACACGTTCTGCACTTGTATCCCAAAACTTAAAGTATAATAATAAAAAAAAATTGGCATACGACTATGAAAAAGTCAAGTTTCACAAAATTTTAAAACGTCTTTTACATTTTCCAATTTTAATGTGAAAAAGGAGTGGTACAGTTATGCAATTATGACATGGTCTGTCATATCAACCCACATTTTTTCATCCTTTTGTGTACCAGAAAGTTAAATATTGAGCATACTTTAGATGCCAGAGACTCTCCATATTTTCATACATAATTGATGCTTACAGCAATCCCATGAAATAATTTGTTATCTTTATTTTACAAATGAGAAAATTAAAGCTGACAAAGCTATTGTAGAGCACTAGGCTGGTTCACGCTTTCAAATACTGGGCTTCTAGAGGTATTTTTGTTTTGCTTTGTTTTGTTGCTTGTTGTACTATTATCTTTGTCTCAAGAAAATAGCTCTTTTGCTAAATATGTGTCATATTCTCATTTAATCCCAATTCAAATATTATTTCCTTCAAATCACTAAAGTTTGTTGATTTTGACTATTGCTTTTTGCATATTTTTTCAAGGAGAATGAGAGTATTTATCTTGTATATAGTAGAAATAAGGTAAATATATATTTTAAATGTGTGTGAGTTTTTTTCTAAATAATAAGAAAATTTAGTACAATAAATGTTTTTCTGAGTCAGAACTTCACTCATTTCTTTAATTTGCCACTAAGAAACTTTGTAATTGTAGGAAATTCATTGGACTCTCTTGGTCCTAGTTTCCTTATCTGCTGAAGGACAAGGATAAATGAAGGATATCACATTGTTTGTGTAGCTCTTAGGGTTTATGAATCACTGATTTTTATCATTCAATTACTGTTACCCTGTAAATCATAAAAAATATTACAAGAGAATGTGCATTTCTGAGGAGTTAATAAAATTGCCATTTACTGTCTACATTATAACATCCTACATTTTCTTCTGAATCTTCATTTGTCAAATAAACATAATTCATATGTATTGTTTCTATGTTTGTATCAGTCTAGGACATACCTAGAAGTCTCAAGATAAATGATCCTCCAATTACATATTTTTCTGTATACAATGAAAGGTGGTTTATAAAAAATCTATACCTACAAGCTGAATTTTGTAACCATAAAAGGAATTTTTATTTTGTACATACATCATACTAATAAATTAAATTTTTAAAATTCTAAATCAATTCAGTAACTTTCAGTAGGCATTTGTTAGAAATAGATTTTTTTAAATATGCACAATATAAAAATTTGAATTAAACAATTCATTTGTATTTAAATATGGGACACTGTTATATTTAACAACTTTTTAACAAGACTACTATTCAATGAACAAGATACAAAATACATTTTAAGAGAGCTGAAAATAATCAAAATTTGACTGAATTTAGGTAAATAGATTGGAATACATTTCAAATAAATTTTCCTTATAATCTCCCTAAAATAAAATTGTATGATCTTAATTGTCCTTTGACCATATTATTCACACATACACAGATGTCTTCACTTTCTTATTTATAATGTTTCTATAATATTATAGAAACAAACTGTCATACACTGAGGGGTGTGTGTGTGTGTGTATGTGTGTGTAAAAATAATTATTGTGGTTTTGTTTCAAAGGGTAAAGGTATATTTACATATATTGTTATATATTATATATCTATCTATATTAGATAGATATAAAATGTATCTGTTATATAGAAAGAACAGTCCCTTTGACCTGTTTGATACCTGACTCTCCAGACATATCGTTAAGCATATTTGGTTGATATCATAACTACTCACTCATTTATATTTAAGTAAATCTGTCATTTGTTTTCTGAGGCTCTGTTTTATGGGATTTTAGACTATAAAAGCAAAACAACAAGCAGTGAGGTGAACCACAAATGACATTATATACGTGGGTAAGGTCTTACGAGTCAATTGGAGAAGTTGCTTTCTTGCTCTTCATAACCACTTTAAAGCATTTTAAAGCTCTGTTGTCACTTGAAAGTAAAATGTTTACTTAGTAAAACAAAGCTTTTTAAAGAAATAAATAAACCTAGCTGAATATCTTCTGACCTTCTTTGTTTCACAGAAATAAGCCTTAGCATTTATCTTAAAATTGTATCCTGAATATCACGTATCAGGAATGATGCAAACAGATCAAAATGGATTACATTTTTTTTAAAGGGGAATGAAGCTTCCATGTGAGATATCATGCATTTTACATTTCTTTATTTTTGTTCATAATGATCCCAATGAGTATTTATCAGGGCATTTGTCAAGGATGTACTCTTAACTAATAATATCTTACTGTATTTTACAAATGCTATATAAACTCTCTGTGACTCAGTGTCCTCAACCATAAAATGGCGAGACCAGTTCTTACCTCATTGATGTGTTGCAAGGATTACATGACCAAACTATGTAAATAACTTAGAATAGAGGGCTCTCTAATAACAATGAAAATAATGGAATCTTAAAATATTCGTGATCAGGTGGCAGTTCTTGACCACCAGAAGACAGTGTCTCCAATTATCATAGTGAGTGAATAGGTGGGAGTGGCAGCTAAGAAAGTTGACCAGAGAGATGCTTGGAGATGCTTAAATAAAAATGGCATCCTTAAGCCTAAGTAAGAATGGTATAACTCTATGTATATAATAAAATAAATAAAGCCCATATCTTCAAAATCAATGGACTGTAAGTAAATCCTGGTCACCAGCGAGAAAGACCCAGCAACGTCACAGGAAGCCTGTAATGGAAATGATTTGCCCAGACCTCCCCTCTGGTGTCATACAGCTATTTAATTGAGTAACCAAATGATATGAAAACAGGAATATTTTGTCTTTTTTGTACTTAAAATATATTTTTAATGAGGTAAATATAACATAAAACCATTTTCAATATTCTATGTGTATAGTTCACTATAATAAATAATAATATATATAATAAATAATAATAAATATAATAAGTACATTTATATTTTTGTGGAATCATTATTACTATCCATACCCAGTACTATTTCATCCTCTCAAGTTAAAATTATATAACCATTAAATGATAATTCCCAATTTGTCCCTCCTCCAATCTCCTAGTTACCACTATCTTACTTTCTGTCTCTAAGATTTTTGACTACTATGGGTGCAATCATAAAAATGAAATCATACACTCTTTGTCTTTTTGTCTCTGGCTTATTTTAGCATAATATCTTCAAGGTTCATCTATGTTGTAACAAGTGTCAAAATTTAATTCCCATGTTAGGCTTAATACTATTCTGTTTTTTGTACATACCAGAGGGTTATAGAAAATTAAAATATATATATATATATTTCTGGCCTCACACTGGGGCACTTGTCCTTGTGATAAATGACCACATGTCCACAACTAAGCGACCAACAGTAATTTATAAAAAGATGGAAGTTGTACATGTAGGCTTAGGCATGAATAGCCCAAAGGGCACAAGCGAGCTGTATGATAAAAGATCCTAGACCCCAAAGTCATCATCACTGTTGCACCTCAGCTCAAACGCATGGTTCCATAGAGTCCTTTACAACCTGTTGAGAGAAAAAGAAAAAGGTTAATCTTGGTCCATATATGGGTCAATCTGGTAATTTAGGAGAGCAAAAAAATGGACTCTAGGTGCACTAAAACAATACTCAGGGGTGGCCCTGAAAAATAGTGGTAAATATATATCCAATCAAAGACAGACTATGAAGTCATACAGCCAGTTATCTTTTCACTGGAAAGAGAAGTAGCCTGAGGTAAGACTGTATACAGATTTATAGGCAAGATTTAATCATTGACTATAAATGGTTAATAGGCATTGGCTGGTCAGGGTCTAGAAAGAGAAAGGCTGGAAGGTCAGTAGAAAAGGATTGCAGGGAAGAGTCATGTGAAATACCTATAGAAAAGGGCACAAGGTGTGGAAATGATTATCTTATGCATTAACATTAACTATGGGGCCACTAAATAATGGAGAACATTTAATAACATAGCAAGTTGACATCTACTAGATTGTGTCATTGGCCACTTAATGCTAGCACAAGGTTTGTGTGAAGAGGGTAGCCAGGTTGTCAGGGATGGAGGTATTCATGTACCTAACAGCATATGTATCAGCATAGGCTGATTTAGGCACTGCCCCAGCCCAATGTATAAACTGTCAGCAGAACAGACTTACATTGAATCCTAATAAAGTACATTCTCTGTTGGAAACCAGCTAGCTATTTGGCTACATGTTTACTATACACTGACCCCACACATCCTCGAAGAGGCAGCAGCCTGGATGGGACTCAATAAAAAGTCCAGTTACAGATTTTCTTCTGTCTGCAGCCCTCAGCCAGCACCATTATCTGAGAACTTATATAGGGTTTGAATGACTGACACAGGAGCCAATATACTATTGCATTTGACCAAATAATGCATTTACAGTGAAGGAGGTACAGCAGAAGACACATGTGAATCACTGATCATATTATTTACTGCTCTACCCAAAAACCCTCATCCTCAGAGGATGATAGAATGACATTTAAAGGAACAACTGAGACACTAATTTGGAGATGATTTTGTGTGAATATAGAGTGCCATACTTCTGTATAAACTAAAACAATAATCATTATATAGTGATGTGTCCCAAAAAGGTAGATTACATGGGTCCTGGCAGTAGAAGTTGGAGTGGCCCTGCTTACCATTACCCCTAGGACACACTTGGGCAAGCTGTGCCTCCTGTCTCCACGACTCTCCATTCTGTAGATCTAGAGATTCAGGTTCCCAGAGAAGGTAAGCTTTCATCAAAGGACACCAGCTACCACTTTGATATTTTGTGCTTATTATTGCCAAGACCAATATGGGAGGGGTAATTGATCCTGACCATCATGATGAGGTAGAGCTGCTGTCATACAGTGGTGTAGGAAATACAACCTTTGGTACCAAGGTAGTTACTAAGGGATCTCTTTGTCCCCGCTTGATTAATTTTGATGGTGAATTTACAAACGTATTAGCTATAGTCTGAGAAGGTTCTGATGAGCTATGGTTCAAACCACTCAGGGATGAGGGTCTGGGTCATCATATCTGATAAGCCACTCGGTTCAGCTGAGGTCCTTGTTGAGTGTGAGAAGAAGTTAAAATGGTTAGCAAAGAAGGAAGAGGATTAGTTTCACTTGTGACCCAGAGACCAGCTGCAAAGGCAGGGGTAGTAGTTAGGTCTACTCATCAATAGACAAATACGTTTTCTCAGAAAAAGACACAAAAAACTGAATGGAGTTAGTCCGAGATGGAATAAACATTATAGAAAAGAAGTTGATCCATATGGTGGATTCTAGGGGGACACACTCTGGACAAGCTGCAGTGTACTGCCCGAATCCCCCTTCAGGAAAGGACACACATTCCCCTACCTATTGGGCACATTGCCTGCTGAATGCTCAATGAATTTATTCCCAGACATGTTCTTCAGTGGAAGACAGATTTCTTGCCCAAAATAATTTTCTCCTCAAAGGCAGCCTGCATCCAGTGTCTTGTTCTTTACAAACTACAAAATCCCAACCTCTTGCCTCAATCTGGAATTTCTTAGAAAGGACATCCCAGCTTCAGAGGTTCTCCTTGGGATGAGCTTAAGTATTGGTTGCAACTGCTATTGCATTTTAACTTTTTCTTCTGTCCAACTCTACTTCCATTACTCTCAGGTGTTTTGATTTGCATGATTTCTTTAGGTATTTTTTTTTCCCAAAAAGCACTCTTCAGTAAAACTCCTGCTTGCAAATGTCAGTCTCTGAGTCTATTTCATGGGGAATCTGACGTAGAACTCCTGTTACTAAGAACCCCTGACAACGTTTGGTGGGGAAGCTAGACAAGCAAAGATATAATCAACAAAGAGTGGGAAAGTACAATATAAGAGGCAGTGATCTGGTCATATTACTGCAGACCCAAAAATGCGGGGGAATAAGTACATTACCTGCTCTGTACTGGTGCTGGGGGTTGGAGGTGATTAAAAACTTTACCCTTTAGACCTGGTATTGCTAATCTAGCTGTAGTCAATAAAATTGACATTAGCAGTTGGAGTTTTCTCCAAAATGCTGCTGCTGTTGGACTCCATATGCAGAGGCACACATAGGCCAGTTGATTCTTTGGGAGATTTGAACCTACTTTTGGTCTGAATTTCATTTGAAGACATAGTTTAAACCTCATTCCTTTGATACACGTGTCACCATCAAGCTTGAATACCCAAATTTCTTCAGCCTTTTACAATTCTGGGCATTGAAAAATCATTGGCAGGGTTAATCTTCTAGGTCTCTGGAACTGAAATGAGGATGGGAATACCTTGGTTTTGAAATAGGGACCCTCTCTTCCACCATCACACATTTTGGTCAGCAAGTATAAATCTTTCTTCTATAAACCTCACAAAGCCTAACTCAATATTTTTAGTCCACTTCATATGCTAAAAGGAACTTCTGCATTTATACTTTAAAGTTATTATTATAATTTTATTTTCTAATAGCTTTAATTTGGGGAAAAGATAAATACCTGTAGTTTTGAATACATTTTGTTTGCATGACAATGTTAAATAATGGATGACAGAGAGATAAGAAAACCACGTCACACTCCTTTAAGATTTCTGAGGTGCTATTAACTCTGACTCTAAGTGCAGGACATAAGTCTTTGAATCAGTAGCTGATACAAAACAGAAGTGAAAAATTGAATAAGAGGAGGTCAAATAATTTTGAAAGAGTGAATATAGACCTTCATTATCCAATAATGTAACCATTATTCACATATAGCTATTTAATTTAATATAGAAAATAATTAATTAAATTTAAAATTTCAGTTTCTCCAGTCACACTAGCCACCTTAAAAATAGTCACATCCGGCTCCTAGCTACTGTATTAGAAATTGCAGATATGTGACATTTTTATCATCACAGAATGTCTGTTGGACAACATGAAGCAGATTCTGAGAGTTCATGAAATAATTCCATGATTTAAGGTAGTGAAGTAATAAGCTATGTACCATTTTAATGACTGAATAAAAAGTGAGAAAGATAATTTTTTTCAGGAGAAGGTTGGTTTCCTACAGAACAGGAATGTTTGGAAAGAAAATTCCCTTCCTGGAAACTGGGAAATAAGTCCAATGCTTAAGAAAATCAATCTCTGTGGAAATTGAGGTGTCAGATCAGAACCTGAAGACCCCAGTGCACCACATTAGACAACGGTAATTAGTACATTAACATGTGATGCACACACACACACACACACACAAACGCATCTTAGATTTCTGTTTCTATATTGATATAAAAATAATTTAACATCAATGAAGGACAAATCCAATTTTTTAATTTATTTTATTACCTAAATAGTGTGCTATTTAGGATATTAAAAGCGATGTATTTTACCAAATTATGATATACAAAGATTAATTAGAAAAACACTTATGTATTTTTTCAGTCAGTTGAACTACATTTCAATGGAGTATATTTCTAATTACTAATGCAATTTGGACATGGTTATTCTCACCAAAACAAAAAAAATTAAATTTAATAGTTGTAAATTAATGCAATTTATGTGACAGGTTTGTATTTTCAGCATTCATTTCAAAATAAATAAATGTAACATTTGTTACTACTTAATAAACTCTGATTTTCATGGTAAAATGATTAAATCTTGTCTGATAACCCAATTTTATTTGAAGTGTATGACATAATTTTAATGTTCAGAATACAGCGATTACATGAAGCCTGTGCATTTTTTTAACCTATTGAGCATTAATAAAAATGATCTTAGATATTATTGTTTGCCATAGTCCTCTCCCTTAAAAACTCCAGAAAATGTGGGGGTGTTAAAAAACGAGCAAACAAACAAACAAAAAACTACTTTCCTTTGGATAAATGCCCAGTGGTGGAATTGCTGGACTATATGGTAGTTCTATTTGTAGTTTTTTGGGGAATCTCTGTACTGTTCCTCAGAGTAGTTCTACTAGTTTACATTCTCACTAACAGTGTATGAGTTCTCTTATATCTGTATTCTGTCCAACATTTGCTGGTTT
Organism: Pan troglodytes; assembly: GCF_028858775.2. Lineage (NCBI taxonomy): Eukaryota > Metazoa > Chordata > Mammalia > Primates > Hominidae > Pan > Pan troglodytes. The sequence goes on along the minus strand of NC_072401.2, from coordinate 32,951,465 downwards.
TTTTTTTCCTTTTGATGATAGTCATTCTAATTGGAATAAGATGATACCTCATTATGGTTTTGATTTGCATTTCCCTGATGATTAGGGATGTTGAACTTTTTAAAATATATTTATTGGACATTTGTATGTGTTCTTTTGAGAAATATCTGATTAGATATTTGCCCATTTTTTAAATCACATTGTTTGGTAATATTTTGCTGTTGAAATATTTGAGTTCCTTGTCATATAAATGAACTGTTGGATGAGTACTTTGCAAACATATTTTCCAGTTGTAGGGTGTCTTTTCACAATGTTGTTTCCTTGGCTTTGCAGAAGACCTGTAGTTTAATATAATCTTATTTGTATATTTTTGCTTTTGATTCCTTATTCAAAAAAAAATTCTCTTAGAAGAATGTCCTGAAGCATTTCCCCATTTTTTTCTAGTAGCTTTATCATTTCAGATTTTAAAATTAGATCTTTCATCCATTTTGTGTTGACTTTGTAGAGGGTGAGAAGTGGAGGTCTAGTTTCATGTTTCTGAATATGAATTTCCAGTTTTCCCAGCATCACTTATTTAAAAGACTACAGGTTCCCTAAAAAGTGTTCTTGCTACCCTTTATAAAAATCAATTGGCTGTAGATATGTAGATTAATCTCTGGTTCTCTACTCTGTTCCATTGGACTATGTGTCTGTTTTTATACCAGCACTATACTGTTTTGGTTACTACAGCTTTGTGATTGATATATGTTGAAGTCTGGTAGTGTGATGCCTTAAGCTTTGCTCTGTTTTGCTCAGAATTGCTTTGGTGATTGGGGATTCTTTGTAGTGCAATACAAATTTTAGGATTAATTCTATTTCTGTGAGGAATGCCATTGGTATTTTCACCAGGATTATGTTGAATTTGTAGATTATTTTGGGAAGTACGCTTACTTTATCAATATTTATTAAGGCTTCTGATCTATGAGCATGGGGTGCCATTCTATTTGTTTGCATCCTCTTCAATTTCTTTCATCAGTGCTTTATAGTTTTTCTTGTAGAGGTCTTTCATCTCCTCTATTTTTCTGATACAGGGCTTTGCTCCCAGGCTGGAGTGCAATGATGAGATTTCAACTCACTGCAAGCTCTACCTCCCAGGCTCAGGTAGTCCTTCCATCTCAGCCTTTCAAGTAGCTGCCACCATAGGCTCATGCCACCATAGGCTCATGCCACCACACACAGCTAATTTGTGTGTGTGTGTGTGTGTGTGTGTGTTTATTTTTTGTATAGATGGAATTTAATCTCATTGCCCAGGCTGGTCTCAAACTCTTGGGTCTCTTAAAGTGCTTGGATTACAGTAAGGAGCCATGGTACTTGGCCTTTACTTTTTAAATATATATTGTAAAAGGGATTGCCATTTTGATTTCCACTAGTTTCTTATACATGTATAGAAACATTACTGAATTTTGTATATTAATTTTGTGTCCTGCAACTACACTGAATTCACTTATTGGTTCTAGAAGTTTTTTGGTAGAGTCTTTAGGTTTTTTCTATATATAAAATCATGTCATTTGCAAACAGAGAAAATTTCACTTCCTCTTTTCCTCTTTGGATTTGCTATTTCTTTGTCTTGCCTAATTGTTCTTTCTATAACTTACAGTACTATGCTAAATAAGGGTGGTGAAAGTGGGCATTCATTTTTTTTTCTCAGTTCTTAAAGGAAAAGCTTTTAGATTTTCCCAATTCAGTATGATGTTAGCTATGGGTTTGGGTCCACGATAATATGGGCCAACAATAATATATGGCCTTTGTTATGTTAAGGTACTTTCCTTCTATACTTTATTTATTAAGGCTTTTTATCATGAAAACATGTCGAATTTTCTCAAATGCTTTTTCTGCATCTACTGAAATGATCATATGGTTTTTATTCCTCATTCTGTTGATGTGATGTGTGATATTTATTGATTTGCATATGCTGAACCATACTTGTATTTCTGGGATAAATCCCACTTGGTCACACTATATTATCTTTGTGATGTGTTGTCGGATTCAGTTTTCTAGTATTTGTTGAGGATTTTTGTGTCTATGTCCGTCAGGGATATTGGCCTGTAGTTTTCTTTTTTCACTGTGTCCTTGTTTGGTTTTGGTATCAGTGGTATGCTGGCTTTGTAGAATGAGTTAGAAATAACACCCTCTGCTTCAAGTTTTTAGAATAGTTTGAGAAAAATCAGTATTAGTTGCCCTTTAAAGATTCAGTGAAGCTCAGTGGTGAAGCCATCTAGTCCTTGACTTTTCTTTGTTGGAAAGCTTTGTCTTACTTTTTAATCTCATTACTTGTTATTGGCCTGCTCAGGTCTTCAGTATTTCAAAGAGACATCTGCATGGCAATATTTATTGCAGCACTATTCATAGTAGCCAAGATATAGAATCAACCCACAGGTCCAACAACAGATGAATGAATTTTAAAATGTCATGTGTATATGTGTATATATATATATATAAATTATATATATAATTTAAACATACATATGTATATATATAAATAAAACATATATATATATACACATATACAGTTGAATACTATTTGGCCATATAAAAGAATAAGATCTTGTCATTCCTGGTAGGGTGGATAGACTGGAGGACATTATGTTAAGTGAAATAAACCAGGAATGGAAAGTTAAACACCAGATGTTCTCACCCATATTTGGAAGCTTAAAAAAAGTTTGATCTCATAGAAGTAAAACATAGAGTAGAGGATACTGGAGGCTGAGAAGGATGGGAAAGGGGAAGAATAGAGAGAGATTTGTTAAAGTATACAAGTCACAGTGGACAGGAGGAATAAGTTCTAGTGTTCTACATCACCGTAGAATGATTATAGTTAGCTCTCATACATTATATGGTTTCAAACAGCTAGAAGGAGGATACTGAATGTTCCTAACACAGAAAATGATATACGAATAAGCTGATGGATATGCTAATTACCATGATTGATCACTATATATCATTATATGTATGGAAACACCACAATATACCCCATAAATATGTACAATTATTATGTGCCAATCAAAACCAAAATAAAGAATAAAAATAAGATAAAATAAAATTACATATATAGAAAAAAGAGAAAAGGAGGCAGGAGTCAACTAGAAAGGGAGAGAACTCACCTCATTTTCAAGCATCTGAAGCTGGTCTGGAAAGGAGAGAGGGTAGCAAAATGATAAAAAAATTGTCAAAGAACATAAAAAGGAGTTTGCACAGAAAAGAGAAAAGTGAGCATAAGAGAATTTTTTTTCATAGAAGGGGATATTATTGCAGGTAAGCACTGTGATAAGCTAAAGTTATAATGCAGGGTAAACTGCTAAGAATAATAGTGTGTGATTTTACAGCCAATTACTGAAAGTGAAATATAATCATTGCTATATTTATATTACAGGTTAAATTTTACTATGACAAATAAAATATAGGAAAGGGATTTGCTTAAAATGTAAATGCTCTATTCATATGAGAAAGGGTGTGTGAGAGATGAGCTCAGAGCAACACTAATTCCCATCTCCAAGCTTCCCACCCCCAATGAATCAAGTGGTGCTCTGCAGAAGCTCTGAAGAAGGAAGACAGGTTTTTGTTAGATACCAGATGTGGAAAGTGGAAGAATCAAGAAGTTGAAGACAGAACAAAGGCTCAGGCTGCGATTCACAGAGGGAGCACAGTGACCTAGAAAAATAAATTAGGCAGGAACCATTATCTTTACTAAATGTGCCTTGGGGTAGATACTTGCTTCACAATGATGGCCCTTTCTCTGGAAAAAGCCCTAAAATGAAGTAGAAAATCTTCACTGGGCCATTTCTACATAGTATGTGCCTACTCATCTGATGATAGATAATGATCCTGACACAGACAACTGATCTGAAATGGACAAACAAAGTTCTCTCTCCCAGCAATTCTAAAATATGGAGGCAGAGAAACAGACAAATTGTCAATTTTTCATTCTGTTACTAAATGTTTTCTTGATGCTAAAATCTTTGAATAAACTCTAGTTCCTTTTTTCAGAAACCTTGGTTATTCCACTATTTCTTTAACTCTCAATGACATAAAAAATATTTTTCTATTACACTCATTTTTTTTCCTTAAGCAATTCAACCTTGGTTTCTGCTGATAAATCCAAAAAACAAGAAGCAAACAAACAAGAATTTCAGAGTAACAAACTATTCAGTTCTAGAAGGAAATAAAAGCTGCTTGAAATTTTTTAATTAAAGCTTTACTTTCAATCAGATTTTTCAGTCTCATAGGTGTAAAATGTGATTTCAGTTACTTTTAAAATTAATTTCAAATGTTAAATTTGGAAGTATGAACAATGTATGACCAATGTCTACAAATATGGGAATTTTTGAAAAGCTTAATGTGATATCATCAGATTATCAATAATTCAGGCAACAACAGGCTAGTCTTAATAGCCTTCCTTCCTTCCGCCGACCTTCTTTCTCTTTCTTTCTTTTGTTTAATTTTTAGAGATAAAGTCTCACACTGTCACCCAGGCTGGAGTGCAGTGGCACAATCATAGCTCACTGCAGTCTCAAATTCCTGGACTCAAATGATCCTGTCACCTTGATCTCCCAAGTAGCTTGGACTACAGACATGTGCCAACACTCCCAGCTAATTTTTAAATTTTTTGTAGAGGTGTTGTCTTGCTCTGTTGCCCAGGCTGGTCTCAAGCTCCTGGCCTCCAGTAGTCCTTCTGTCTCTGCCTCCCAAAGTGCTGAGATCACAGGTGTGAGCCACTGCATCTGGCCTAATTAAATTTTCCTTTTTTATTATATTTATGATACATTATTGGACTTCTTCACCCTTTGAACATTTCCATTTGAATGGCTTCCATCCTTCCACAACCACAGAGTAAACCAAAGAGGCTTTTAACAAAATAAATTAGTTTCATTGGTTAGATCATTCTGATCTAAAATATACATACATGATGAATATTTGTTTCATACAAGTATTTTCAGTAAAGTGAATGATTGCATTTATTGCTATTGTACAACTCAACCAAGAGATGCTAATTATTTCTAATGTTCTGGGAGATGTGTACCCTTCCCAATGACATGTGTAATTTTATGTAGGTTAAAGGACCTTCTATTTATACTCTCTTCGCCTGTTTCCACTCCTTGTCTTAATAAAGTCAGTAACTAACATACTCATAGGCTGATTGACATCAGCTTTAACACAAAATAAATGCATTCTATGCATACAATTATAGAAATTCTAAGAAAGGGCATATAAATATTTGCATATACTAAGGAAGTATAATGTAATTAAATGTTTAGATTTGCCTTTAATAATGACATCTATTAAGTGAAATTCGAACATATTTTGGGTGAAGTTCTAACGGAAGAGATCTTTCAGCAATAACTTGTAAGAAATCAATGTTTGTAATTTTTGAGAAAGTTTTATGGTACTAATGGGAAAAATATTTCAAAAAATAACCCAAAATATGTGATCCCCAATTAATGTTCCAATATATGCATTAACACTGTTCTTTCTATGTGCTAGTGCTTAATGATTATTCTAACTGAAATGTATAGATGGAAGAGTAAAATAATATAAAATACCTATATCTAATTCATTCTTTAGAATGTAAGAACATTAAACTGTACTAAAAATGGTTTTTGCTATCAGAACAGTGCTTAATATTGAATATAAGAAAACTTGGTGACTTGATATATATACATGTACACACACATACATATATAATGTACTGAAATATAAAATAAATATATATAATTTATAAAATGTTAAAGACTGTAACTTTAATTTGTATGTTCTCTTTAAACTTTCTTCAACCATCTGATGCATTCTTATAAGGCTATATTTACATAATATCAAAACAAATAATTTAACAGTTAAAGTAGTCAACTATTACATTTATATAACTTTACATGACAGCAAATAACTGATGTCAACTTATTTCACTGAATTAGGCTGTTGAAGTGCTGTAATCATATCATAAGTATTTAATTAGATCAAACACAGACTACGGTCATTATGAAAATTAAGCAGAAATAATTTCCTTTGTATGTATGAGAGAAAGAGCAATATGTTTAGATTTGTATCTCACCTCTGAAACTGGTGTACTTCTATTCCATTTGCATTGCTCTACTTGCTTCAGCAGAACATATACAACAGTACATATACATATACATATACATATACATATACATATACATATACAGCAGAACACATATACAGCGGGTCAATTATGTAGTATAGTACATAGAATATTCCAAACTATATGATGGTACAAAATGGGCTTTAAATATACTCCTTCTGTGTTTAAGGATTTTGACCCTATATTTCCATGTTAGCAAACCACAACATACCAGAGAGAGTTGCCACTGGGACCAATAGAGCAATCCTTAGCTGTCAGATGCTGCAAGCCCACTGACCAAATATTCTTTACCAAACTGCTAAGATTTATGGATCTAAGTTTTGAAGTCCGTGTGTTACATTATCACATATTCAGCAGCTTCCTCAAAATTGAGTTCAGAAACAGGAAGCATGTCTGACTTCATTTAGCAGTCTTTCTGACACTGAAATGTGATGAGCTGACAGCACAGGAAACAAATCATATTTTGGTGTTGGACAGAAACAACACTCAGTGAAGACATTCTGGTTACACTTAACATTTTTCAGTTCCCTTTATCTCTGAGCATTTTGAATGCTACATATTCTTATGAAGGACAAGTAATAAAAATTGTAAGAAAATTTTAATATTTTTTTTTCAAATTGTAGAGACTCAATAGGGCAGAGCAATGAAGAAAAAAGAAAGCCTGTGGCTAATTATTCCAAAATTACATTTGCAGTGCAAAATTCAATGTTCTTTAACATAGTAGCCAGGCATCTGATGGAAAGGAAAAAAATTTTGCCTTGTAAGCTTCAGCATTTGAGGACCAGTGAAAAGACAAAGTAGGTTAGCAGCTCAGGCTTCTCCGAATGACTAATGATAATATCAGATATATTTTAGAAGGAGATATCAATGTTGTTAAAGCATCTAGAGGCTCATGAGCCCTTTTACTGAAAATACACAAAGAAAGGCAATAGTTAAGGTCACCATTCACTGTGCATACCAAACAGCGTAATGACATGGACGATTGGCAGCTTCAAACATTTTATCAAGCAGGAAAAATTGAATTAGTGAGAACAAGAATACCGTGAAGCATCAAAAACCAAGAGGAATAATTTTAAAATGCTAGACTAGCACATTTTGAACATCAAATCCTTCACCTTTTTACCCAGACATATGGGAATGGTGAATTCATCACAAACACACTGTGCATTAGTTTCTTTTAAAACTGGTTAGTGTTTGATTCTGCTACGTAACATTTCTAACTGGTTAGACTCCTTAAATATGCACAATCCTACAAGTTTCCTTCTGTCTATAATTTTTAATTGGATAGTGGAGCCACAAGACTGTTGGGGGTAATGATCTAATACACTGAAGAGGGGACATACAATAAAAATTTGAGGGAAGAAACAAAAAAAATATATTAACCAGCATAACAATCAGATATGGTAGAAGAAGAGAATCTTTGGCAAGGGCTGATGAATAGGACAAAGGAGAGTGTCATCTCCTGTTGTATTATTTCTTTTTCTTTTTTTTTTTTTGGCATGGAGTCTCGCTCTGTCGCCCAGGCTGGAGTGCAGTGGCACGATCTCGGATCGCTGCAAGCTCCGCCTCCTGGGTTCATGCCATTCTCCTGCCTCAGTCTCCCGCGTAGATGGGACTACAGGCGCCCGTCATCACGCCCGGCTAATTTTTTGTATTTTTAGTAGAGACGGCGTTTCACGGTGTTAGCCAGGATGGTCTCGATCTCCTGACCTCGTGATCCTCCGGCCTCGACCTCCCAAAGTGCTGGGATTACAGGAATGAGCCCCCACGCCCGGCCTCCTGTTGTATTATTTCTTTTAAGGTATAAGTAATTTTTGCATAAACGAAATATACCTTATTATTGCACGTTTAGAACTATATTTATAAACAGTCTTAACTGCTTTAGGAATTAACAATTTTAAAGAATTTATTATAGAATGCATTAATTAATTTTAAGCAGCTATTTTACATACATTCTGTTTAAACTATTTTGTTCAAGAAATGAAGAAGAAATCGATAAATATTAAAGAAAAAAATTATATTGAATTTTTTCTTCTATTTCTATATTAGCAATTTAAACATTTTCATCTCAGTTGCTTTGTATTCATTTTGTTCACATATATTATTTGAATTTGTAGTGTAGATAAATTACTATAACTTTAGGGTTTCCATTTCTTTAATTTTACTATAACACACCTTTGTAACTTTATTATAAAAAAATACTATATTATGTCTTCTTTCTTTTCACTTTTTTCATTATTCCCTGAAAAGCAATTTTAATACTATTACTATGTAGTGTGTACTGTTTTGAACTATAATATAATATTTAGCCCATATCTATCTTCATTTCTGTTATATGTAATCCATTTTAATGTTGCTTTCATCCTGATAGCATAAATGCTCATAGGTCAAGCATGCTCATACTTCATACTTTACCAACAATCTTCTTTCCGTTCAATGGATAATCATCACTTTAAGAATTCATGATTCTGGAAAAAAAGTGGTCTTTCAAGAAGATACATCCAGTTTAAAGCTTTAAAAATTAAGATCCCAAATATTTGTAGATACATGGATTTAATCCAGCAGGGTACATTTAAAAATCATATATATGTATATATGGCTCTTAACTTACTAATTTTATGTTATTGTTGTCTCTTTTCTTTTGTAACATGGCAAACCTTTAAATACCTTGTAATAAGTATATTTTAATATTAATTAGATTTCGTATGTTCCTGAGATCTTACTCTTATCCAAGTTATACATGTAGCCAGTACTATTAGTCCCATAATGCAAATTATCTTAATTGACAAACTCATAATACTCATATATTACATAAACAATGTTGCTAATTTCTAAGTAGCAGGATTACTTGGTTTTCTCTTGATTAGAATAATCTAGACTATGCTACTCTATGCTAATGAACAATATCAAGCAAAGCAAATGGTTATCTATTGCTCTTGTAAATTCTGCTCTGGATCTGTGCAATTCTTGAGAGCAATTCTTCCATGCAGAGACTTAACAATCCAAGCTGAGTAATTTCAGTGTTTCCTTCTTGGGCATTCTCCACTATCTCCTTGGCAAGAGAGGCAAAAACCTGGATAACTGATCTTACTGCCTCAGTTCAGAGTTATCTACATTACATCTGCTAACATTTTTTTGGTACAGAATTTGCCAAAATTTTATGCAATTTCAAGCAAGGCTGAAATACAGATTTTTTTGTTCTTTTACCTATTTTGAAAAACTCTGTCTTTTAATTTGAATACTGAGTTTAATAACACTAATAAAATTGCAGAAATTTTTGGATTTAGACCTTTCAGTTTGTGTTCTGTCTTTTTTAAAGAAATTAGTTTCTTATTTCATTTTTCAAATTATTTGAATATCTTTTAAAGTAAACTTTATTGATTGGCCTTTTAACTGTACCTATTTACATTAGTTTTAATCCAGAGATTACTATACATATTTTTAACTTTTCTCAGTTTTCTTGGAATATAAGTGAACTTGAAACTATAAAGGTCCATTTACCATCCCTGCCACAATCCAAATTCTTCTTTATGGTTAGGATATGATGTAAAATATCACTGAAAATATTATATTGGTTGTTCTATGTCAACATAGATATTATAATGAAATCCAGAGGAAAATATATTTTTAATTTACCAGCTCTTTCCCAGAGCTGATACTACTTATTCCTTCATAAATATCAAAGTTTCACACTATCATCATTTTCCTTCAACCTGAAAAACAGTTTTCAGTATTTTTTATATTGCAGATCTCCTGGCCACAAATCCTTATTTTCGTTTCCCTGAAAATGCTTTTATTTATTTCCATTCTTAAAGGATATTTTTTCTGCCAGACATTAAATCGTGAGATTAGAATTTATTTCTTTCAATACTTTAAAGATGTTTCCTCACCATTTTCTGGCCTCTATTGTTACTGATGAGAAATCGGTTCTCGTTAGAATAGTGCTTCTCCAGTATATAATGTAATCTTTCTTCGGATAAGTTCAAGACTTTTAATTAGTCTTCCCCTTCCAGTATTTTTAGTATAATGGACCTGAGCATGGTTTCCTTCACATTTATACTTCTTGATGTTTTCTAACATTCTAGAATATATAGACTTATGTTTTTATCACATTTTGAAAATTTGGGGTCAACATTTCTTTTCTGACCCATTCTCTTTCTCTCTTTCTACGGAACTCAAATTACACACATATTGGAATTTTTGATATTGTTCTATAGCTTGCTGCTGCTCCATTTGTTTTCAATCTTTTATCCTTTGTTTTTATTGAACTATCATCAAGTTTGCTGATTATTTCTTCTGACGTTTCCATTCTGCTATTAAGCCTATCCAGTATTGTTTATAGTTAAGCTATATTATAACTTTCAGTTTTAGAATTTTCATATACTTTTATGTTTTCAAGTTTTTTTGTCCATGTTTCCCATCTTCTCACTGATTACAAGAGCATTTTTCTTTATCTCATTGAGAATAATTATACAGCTGTTTTGAATTCCATTTTGTGATAATTCGAAAATATAAAGATTGATTTCCATTATTCTATTTTCTCTTGAAAATGAGTTACATTTGCCTGGCTCTTCACATGTTAAGTAATAATTTGCTTGTATCCTGAATGTTAGGTTGTGGAAACACTTTAGATTATACTCTATTTCTCTCCCTGGAGCGTTGACATTTTTGTTTTAACAGGCAATTAACTTGGTTGTACATAAACTGAAAAATTTATGTTTTCTACAGAAACTCGTATATTTGTTCAGTCATTTATTTATTTTAGATGGGTTGTTTTCAGTCTGCAAAGATGGCACTAGGGTCAGTCAGATATTTGTATAACGTTTCTACACAGAGGTTTTTCTTCCTCTCCTCTCTGTTTTCTAGGGTTCTCACCATACATTCTGATGGAAGTGGTTGCCCTAATTTCTGTTCTATTCCTCTTCAGTTCAAAAAGACTGAGTCAGCAAAGTTGTGGCCACACAACAAAGGATAACTGCAGCATGTCCACAGGCATAGCAAAAGAAAACGAAACATAGAAAGAAAGTGGGGAGAGTATACCACATGCTGATCCCTTCACGCTTCTACCTTTTTCTAGAATCTGTCTCCTTTTGATTACATTCCAAAGCCTGTAGGTAGTTTGTTATATTTTTCTAGCATTTATACTATAGTTATCTACAAGCATATTGGCCTACTAAGAACTTACTGAGCCATTCTGAAAGTAGAAACCAGTGTAGACCTCTATGTTTACAGAAGGGAATAAAAATTGGAAATTGATGAATAACGGTGTTATTGTCTTTCAAAACTTTGTTCAGTTTACCCTAAGCCACTCTAATAGAAGTGCGGGAGTAGAAGTTTCTTTTTAAAATAAATTGCAAAATGAAGTATTTTTTCCACTTAACATTTGGTGAACTGCACTAAAATAGATCTTAAATAGACCTGCGTTATATTAATACTCTAAAAAGACAATGAAACACAACTTTTATTTAAAAACTCACAGATATTTCTTAAATTTGATAATTGAATTCATTAAGTATCAGTATATAAAATGTTAGATCAATACCACACTTTAATGTGGCAATTAATGTACTAAAATGTGAGAAATTTTAATATATAACCGCTTGAGAGCTCATTTCAACATTTTTTACTACAGAATTAGAACAGAACAAATTCCTTCTGGTAGTAAGCCAGAAACTCAAAAGAAGCATGGCTTTTTCTTGGAATGATGTAGTACAAATGACTTCCTTAAGACACAATAATTCTCAGATACAAAACACTGAATATAACTCATGAAAGGGATAACCACAATTTTCTTTTATTTTCCAAAAATATAAAGAAATAGTTTTGTGCAAATGAAGTCAACCATGACGTAACATCTGTGGGATGATAGTGAAATGGGTTATTTAACTTGCTATTAAAAATGAAATGTATATGGTTTAATATAGCAAATACCTTCAACCTGGCCTACATTTGCCCTGCTGACTACATATACTAATATCTGACTATCTTTAGTCTGGAATTCAATTCACTAGAAATATCTAAAGCAAATCAAATTGAGAGACAAAGTGCAATGACATGTTACCAATATAAAATTAATGAACCTAAGTTAGGTTTTTGAGTATGCTAAACATATCCATAGGGCAAATAATACTTTAACAAAGATTAAATCTGCATTTTAAAAATAAACGTAAACTTTGTTACTTTTTAATCATTTCCCACACCTCAGAGTTTCCCAAGGCTATGTATTTTGATTAATTGCTTTGCAGTATAATTTTATTATAGCGATAAACTTTCTATTCACAAAAGGGAATTTTAGAGTAAACAGTCATGAACCTGAGAACTAAATGTAATAATTAAGAGACATCTTTACACTTTGGGGATTTATATCTACTAATATATTATTTTTTAAAATGGCTTAATCAATCTTATAGTCTTTATCTATGTTATTTGGTCTTAGTTTATACCTCTTAGTTTATGGGATGTAAATTCAGTTATTGCAAGAAATTTATTCTTTTTTTTTTTTTTTTTTTTTTTAGATGGAGTCTTGTTCTGTCAACTAGGCTGGAGTATAGTGGTGCAATCTCGGCTCACTGCAACCTCCGCCTTCTGGTTTCAACAGATTCTCCCACCTCAGCCTCCCGAGTAGCTAGGATTACAGGCACACGCCCTCACACCTGGCTAATTTTTTTTGTATTTATGTTAGAGATGGGGTTTCACCATGTTGGCCAGGCTGGTCTCGAACTCCTGGCCTCGAGTGATCCACCTGCCTCAGCCTCCCAAAGTGCTGGGATTACAGGCTTGAGCCACCGTGCCCAGCCATTGTAAGAAATTTATTCTAAGACATTTATGAGACCTACTGAAAACAACTATTAAGTTGATAAAAAAGTATTTGAAGTTTTTGCATTACTTTTAATGGCAAAGACCACAACAACTTTTGCACTAACCATATCTCACACATACATACATACACACACACACACAAGAGAACACATTCATACACATGTACGTAGTGGCAGAATGATTCTAAGATGGCTCTCAATGATTCTTATCTTCTAGTATTTCAAAAAAAGAACCATGGAAGTCCAGGCCACAGCAGGTCGGTGCTTCCAGTGCCTATATTCAAAAAGTCTTCAAAATCATTGCAACCTAAGATCTAGTATTCCTCCTCATATTTCCTTCATCATTGTAGTTGGCAGAATAGTGTTCTAATCCTCAGAACATTTCATATGTTATCTTACATGGCAAATGGGACTTCGCAAATGTGATCAAGTTAACGACTTTGAGATGGGGAGATTATCTCAGATTATCTGGGTGAGCCCAATATAATCACAAGAGTCTTTATAAGAGGAAGGTAGTGGGATCAGAAATGGTGGTATATGTGATAATGGGACCAAGAAGTTGGAGTGATATTAAGAGGGGTCCATGAGCCATAGAATGCAGACATCCTTTAGATGCTGAAAAAGGCAAGGAAACAATTCTCCCCTGAAACCTCTAGCAGGAATGCAGCCTTACCAACACCTTGCTTTTAGACTTTGACCTCCTAAACACTAAGAGAAAAAAAGCATGTGTTATTTTTAACTAATAAGTTAATGGTAATTTATTATAGCAGCAATAAAAAAACTAATTCAGGCAGTAATTACTCTAGCTGAATAGGTGTATATAACCTATTAAGTAGAAATTCTATCAAACTTCTCGGTCCATTAGACTACATATCAAATGACACATATGAGAATTTCTGTAGCAGAACTGTGTAACCATCAAAACTATAAATGTATATTAAGTTCATCAAAAAAATCATGAATTTTGGAATGCCCGTAAAGTGAAATGGTAGAAATTAAATAAATATAACTATACCGTTAGTACAGTCAACAACTTAGATGAATCTAGCAAGCATCATATTAACATTTTAAGCAAAGGAAGTCAGGTTCAAATAAGTAATACATAACTCTATTCTTAAAGAATACTTTTAGAAACAAAAATAATTTCTGGTAATTTACAATTTTAGAAGTTGGCGTAATAGTTACCTTGCTGAGTTGTTACTGACCAGGAAATATCACAAGGAAACTTATGGTCGGTTCACTTTGTGTAACTTTATCAAGCTGTGTACATAATTCATGTGCTATTTTTGTGTATGTTTTACTTTAATAAGGCATTTACTTTTTTTAAAAAAGTGTAAGACCACTTATACCAAACAACACTCTCTAATCCCTAATTAAGAGAGTTGAAGGAAAATCTTATTACACGAGATTACCTAGGTTTGGGCACAGCATCATGTGGTAGGCCATCCCATACACATGGGCTCTGCATTACTTACTTGTGTCTGGTTCAATCAACTATGACCTGGAGAGCCAAGGACTCAGTGCACCCACAGGAAGTACTGCAGGTAGGAAAATTTACCTTACAAAGGAACTGCAGGATGTCTGATTAGAAATTTGATTATGATGTTTCACTACAAGAACCTCATTATATAATCAGAATATATGAGGGCAATCTAATTTGATGATCTAAGCTTTTGAAAGGAACTTTTTAAAGCTTTGCAACCCTAATTAAGGTGGTTTGGAAGCAATAACTTTAATGTTGATCATTAAGCATGACACTAGATGGTAAACAAGAGATGCTGAGGAGCCTAGAAATCCCTGCTGTTATTTCAAAAGCAATACGTTTGAAATAAAGTCATTGGGATGAAGGTTCTTCCGACAGGACAAGGTGAGCTGGGAGATAGGTAATATTGCCTGTCAGAATAAATTGTCTTGTTTCCCCTTGTGTAGCTTAATTATTAATTAGGTCTCACATTTAATGTCCATTTTTACATTTTTCTAGATCTCAGTGATCATCATGCCTAAAGTTTACTTGTACGAACTAGAATTAACTGGAGAAATAGAAAAAAAATGATGAATTTCAAATATTATTATTAAATTCATTGCTCATAAAATCATCAAATTATGCTTTATTTACAAAAAAGATCACGTATAATTAGCTGAACTACAATTATTGTATATTATTATGTTAAACTGTAAACATGTTTTTAATGGAATGCAAAATTAAACTATTTTTATACTCCTTAATTAAATAATAGAATCTTGAAATGGTTAAAATGAATGGAATGTGTAATTGCTATTGCTAATTTTCAATATACTTATTATAAAACAACACTTATCTGTTTTTTTTTTTTTGGAGACAGAGTCTTGCTCTGACACCCAGGCTGGAGTGCAGTGGTGCAATCTCGGCTCACTGCAACCTCCACCTCCCAGGTTCAAGCGATTCTCCTGTCTCAGCCACCCAAGTAGCTAGGATTACAGGCATGCACCAAAACGCCAGGCTAATTTTTTTTGTATTTTTAGTAGAGACAGGGTTTCACCATGTTGGCTCGGCTGGTCTCTAACTCCTGACATCTTGATCTACCCGCCTCGGCCTCCCAAAGTGCGGAGATTACAGGCATGAGCCACATTGCCAGCAACAATATTTATCTTTTAGTGTGTTTTCTAAACAGAATTCAAGTTTGCAGGTAATAATTTTTTATTGGAAGTTGTTACATAGCTACCAAATTACAATAACTTATTGATAACTATGACTATGTGAACCTTTTGGGACACAAAGAATCTGTAGGAAAAACAGGGAAAATAGCCAAATCATGTACCATAAGTCGACTTGATCAATGGTTTCAGAACCTTTGTACAACTATTCAAGCAATAGATTATACCTAGCTATGAATGTTATGTTCAATCAACAATATGTATGAAAACTTTATTACATTCATTTATAAATTCTAAATTTTCATGAATGTATTCTTTAAACAAGTAATATATAGAGCACAATTTAGATCATGGTAAAATAACTTATACTGGACTATCCCTTCACCGTAAACAATTGTAAAACAATACACAATATATAGGAGATACTCTTTTCAGATATTAAACAATAGCCAGTGAAGGACTGCTGTTCTTGACAGAAGGGAAAAATGTAACGTGAGACTCACATTTTCCCTGACTTTCTGCCTGGAGTCACATTCTAGGGGAAAGTGGAGAGCAAGCAAAACAAAGTGCATTCACTTAGTAGAGAAGGCAGAAATCAGAATTCTGTGCTGCTTACGTAGCTTCAACTGATGAGGCAGAAAAGAAAAAAACGAGCAAAATGAGGACTCAGAAGTCTGCACGGCCCTGGTCCATGATTGATCCAGCATATGCAAGGTGAATTTTCATAACGTATAGCAGAGTAGCTGCTGCAGCACTGAGAGCGGAATAGAGACACAACACAGTGAGCAGAACAGGAAAATGTTGGAATTCTGGCTCAATCATGGTAGGCAAACTTCACCAAAGAACTTGGTCACTTAGCTGAGACTTCAGAAAGAATAAGTGGTCAGAACTGTACTCTATAGTAAATAATATGCTCTAAGACCAAGAGAAAATAAAAAATACATCAGCTCTAACAAATAATAAATTAAACCTAAAATGATCAAGAAGATCTGCTATTAATTAAGCTGCCTGCCAGAAGAAAACTCAACACTATTAAATGTGAGTATAAAGCTATTCGATGTAACATGCAAATTTACAGCTTTCATGGGTATATACTTATCTCCAAGCTCATCAAATTGTAAATGTTAAATGTGTATAATTTTTCATATGTCAATCATACCTCAATAAAGCATTTTTAAAAATGTGCATCATGAAACAAAATTTATGAGTTATGTGAAGAAGCAGAAAAATGTTACATAAAAATAATTCTTTTAGTTAAATTGATACAGACCCTTTGGGAACTGAAATATTGAAATCAATGGTTAAAGAATTTAAAATATGTATTTTAAACATGTTTAAAACTCTTAAGGAAAGATAATATGAGTGAACAGATGGGGAATTTCAGAAAACAATAAAGCAAATATAAATAAACAAATTAGAAACAAGTATAAATTCAAGAAGTAAGTAGTATATATCTGAAATGAGTATTTATGCGATAGATTTAATAGCAAAATGTAAATTGAAGGAAATCAGGTCAATAAAGTTTGGCCTAATCTAACATTTGAAGAAAACTGATGACTGAAAATTTCCTATATTGGTAGAAAACATTAATACATTTTTATAGTCAGTGAAATCTAAATAGGATAACAATGACGAAACACATATTATAGTTTACCTTATAAACCAAGAGTAAAGATAAAAGCTTAAATATAGCCAGAATAAAAAAGTCACATTACATAGAGAACAGTGATACAAAAATGATAACTCCTCAGAAACAGTGGAGGCCAGATGACAAATAGGATTTTTAAAGTGCTAAAAGAAAAACTAACAAGCGAAAACAATAAAATCACTGCCAATCTAGAAATCAATGCCTGACAAGATTATTCTTTAAAGAGAAAGTAAAACAAACATATTTCCTGACAATTCAAAGATAAATGTATCCCCAATAAATCTGAATGCTAAAGAAAAATGTTCAAATGAGATCTTCAGGTGGAAGGAAGACATATCATGTTCTAACAGTTTACATGAAATGGAACAATATTGATACTAAGCATATAATACGTTAAAGACGCCTATTGCAAACCACAGTTGATC
Organism: Pan troglodytes; assembly: GCF_028858775.2. Classification (NCBI taxonomy): domain Eukaryota; kingdom Metazoa; phylum Chordata; class Mammalia; order Primates; family Hominidae; genus Pan; species Pan troglodytes. The sequence continues at coordinate 32,933,828 of NC_072401.2, read as the reverse complement.
CAGGTGTCCAATAGCATATGGCAGAAGCAATGGCATATCACATCTGAGATTGGATTATGGAAAACTGCAGATTGTGTCTTTTGAGATCTTGCTCTCTCTCTTTCAGGATAGGCCAACAACCAGGTCTTGAGGAATGTTAGGCAGCCTTTGGAAAGGCCCACAAAGTGAAAAATGGAGGTCTGCTAATGATCCTCTGAACAAGTTTGGAAGGAGATTCTTCAGCCCCATTTGAGCTTTGAGATGATCGCAGCTTTATCTGACAGCTTAATTATAGTCTCATGAAAGACCCTGAGCCACAACTACCCATTTAAGCTGCTCTTGGATTCCCGTTCCTCAGAAATTCTATGAGATAATGTTTGCTGTTTTTTAATTGCTAAGTTTAAATGTGATTTGCTTTATAGTGATAATAACTAAGACATGAGAGTAGATTTCATAACATAGATAAAATGGACAATTTCCTTAAAAGTTGCAAACTACCAGAGCTCAGTCAACAAGGAATAATCTACATCTTTCTATGTCTGTTAAAGAAATTTAAAACATCAAATTTGAAACTGGAAAGTAGTGTATTTTAAACTGAGTGACAAAAAATCAACCTCAGATATCCAAATATATATGCTGCAACTAAACCATCACTAAAATAAAACTATATAGCTTTCTACTTTTATGTTAGAAAAAAATAACGGCTTTAAATTCAACAATTTAAGATTCTATCTTAAGAAATGAAAAAAAGTGAATTAGCCTAAAGCAAGCAAAATAAAGGAAAAAATAAAAAACAGAAATAATCAAATATAAAACAAAATAACAATATAAACAAATCAATGAAACCAGAAGTTGATACTTTGAGAATATCAATAAAATTAATAATGCTCTTGCCTGACTGATCATGAAAAGCAGACACAAATTTTCAGTATCAAGAATGATAGAGGTGACATCATTAAAGATACTACAGACATCAAAATGGATAATGTACTAGTTTTGATAAAGTATTTTATATCTGTTTATAGATATTTCCCATCTAAATCAAAGATCTGAGTAGCACAGCATTCAATTGTAGAAACACTGATACTTGTGGAATGTCACTTGGATTATCTCAGGAAGAGTTTTTACATAAAAAACAATGTAATAACATTTTATTTTTATTGATATATGCTATAAAGATTCAAAAAATGTGTTTCAATCTAATTAATGAAATGTAAGAACGTTTCCAGTATATAGAACTAATTAATTATGATAATTATAATAATAACAAAGTGTGCATTTCTTGTATCATTGGACCATAATAAGTCTAATAAAAACTGGTACATTTAGATTGGTATCTGTAGAGCATATCATATCATTGGCATGATATATAGGAGTTCAATAAATTTATGTTGCATAAAGATTTCCAGTAAGTAGATTTAAATATTGTTTATATTGTAGATTTTTATAAATAATATTTCTAACTTGTTCAGAGGGAAATCCTTCTCATGATAATGCTTAAAAGTTGTATAGAACAATATTCAATTTAAGCTAAAAATATAAAACAAAATTTATATGTTCAACAAAATTACATAAAAACATTGTCATATTATTCTTTCAAGAATGCCAGTTCAATTAGCTTTATGGAATCATAACTGAGGACATATGCTCCTTTTTCTTTCAAGCACCTTTTATGGCCAAATATTCGAACAATATTTCTATTCCTCGTTTCTTGATGTGGCATTATGGCTTTCAAATTTGGATATTTTGATGCATGCTACACTAGTATACTCTCCAAAGAGAATCCTGAGGACATACTCTAACACTTCTGCTTAATGGGTTGCCCAACTTGACTTTTTTAGGCTGAAGTTGATGGCTCTTTTAGCAATAATATTAAATAGATAGTAATTTGTTGACTTGAATAATTTATCTTTGATTGTATTACTTGACTTCCAGCCATGATCATCATTTTCATTTTTTATGGAGGTATATTTTTTCATTTAATCTTGCAACACTTTTCCTTATAGCAATACTTTTTATATTACCAGCACTTTGCATATATCAGTTTTTATTTTGTGGCTGAGGAATAGTACTCAGTCTGCAACAGTGCCCAGCAACTTGTATCAGTGTCAAACACAGTATCTCATAATTACTTGGTAATATATGGCAAGAGTGTATTGAAATTGTTTTAATAACAATTGTGTTTTATTTTTTATTTATGCAGGTTAACTTTACTGGAAAATTCAACACTAAGTACTTTATATTAAAATAGAAATAAATATTTTCATGCCTTGAGTGTTAGAGGGGTAAATTTGACAAGTGCCAGTATTAAAATTGAGAAGTATAAACAGAATATCTGTAAACACTTTTTAATTAGCTATTAAAAGCCTATCAAATCAAAAGCTATTATATAATGTTTTAAATTATTACAGTGCCATAAACCTGGAAGATAATTATTGTGCAGTTTCTGGCTTATGAGACAGATTCAAGTAGCTGTTTTGGTCTGTGTCATAAGAGAAATGGGAGATCACCAAAAGGATTGAAAATGAAAAGTGACATTATTGAATTCATATTTTTTAAAAATTATTCATCTGGATCTTCGATAGAGAAGATGTACTATATTCAGTGGGGTATAGAAATATAAGAATAAAAGAAAGAAACACAGTTACTTAGTTTTCCTAGTGATGCAGAAATAAGTTAATAGTAGCTATGGGCTAGGACAGTGTTTCTTAATGTGTGGTCCAGGGACTTTTGGGGGAAGAGGATGAGACACTTCAATGAGTCCAGTAGATCAAACTTTTTTTCATAGTAGTATAAATATAGGATTTACCTTTCACTTGTAATATCTCACAAGTGTGCAGTGGAGTTTGCCAGAGGCAATATAACATATGCTATTCTAGGGAATGAAATGCAGGCAAAAGCCATGGGAATGCAACTAACTATCTTCTAAGTCAGAACAAAGGAATTTGTAAAAATGAACAATAAAGCCAGCCGGGCACAGTGGTTCATGCCTGTAATCACAGTGTTTTGGGAGGCTGAGGCAGCTGATCACTTTAGAGCAAGAGTTCAAGGTCAGCCTGTCCAATGTGGTGAAACCCCATCTCTACTAAAAATACAAAAAAAAAAAAAAAAAAAAAAAACCGGTGTGATGGCACATCCTTGTAATCCCAGCTACTCAGGAGGCTGAGGTAGGAGAATTGTTTGAACCTGGGAAGCAGAGATTGCAGTGAGCCCAGATGGTGCCACTGCACTCTAGCCTGGGTGACACAGTGAGACACTGTCTCAAAAAATAAATAAATAATAAAATAAAATAATGACACTTTTCTCACTTAGTTTTGTTTTGGTAAAAACAGGCTTTCCCAGAAAGTGTGATAACAAGGAGTGAGTCTATTATTCCTACTTATACATTAATATATTTAAAAATTTTCAATTTTACATTACAATATGGTACGTGTCAGTAGATATAACCAAATAAAGGCTATTGAGGATCCTCAATAATATTTAAGAGTATATAAAGATCTTGCATCTGGAATGTTTGAGAACGAATGGACTAGGTGTCTGGCATCTATAGGATGACCCTCATAATTTTAACCTGCTAATTCATACAGCTTTAAGTCTTACTTCCTGAATTCCCTCAGCTTCTATATACAATCATAATAATTTATGTTAATTCTATATTTATTTTCATAACTATACAATGTATACTATTTTCAGAGTGATCAGATCAAATACTTGGGTTTGGCACTTTCAAATTTTATATCCATTCCATTCTATTTGAACATTGGAAAACTAAATTCTAAATTTCTCACTATGGTGAAGATTAGTTTGTTCAACCAAATCCATTCTCCCATTTTTAATAGGAATATAAGGCAGTAAATTGTCATGAGAAATTAATGAAATTGAAAACAAGATATCAATGGAGAAAACCAACAAATTAGAAATTGGTTCTTAGGAAACACCAATAAAATTAGTAAAACCTATAAACAGGCTAACTAAGAAAAGAGAAAGAACATAAGTTTAAAAAGTCAGGAATTTACAAGGGAACATCACTACAGATCACATGGACATTGACAGGATAATAATAGAAAACTATGACTAACTTTATGTCTACAAATTTTATAATTTAGACAAAATGAAAAAATACCTCGATAGACACAATCTACCAAAACTCATGCAAGAAGAAATAGGCAATCTGAATAAACCTATATTTGTTAAAGAAATAAGTCAATAATTAATAGCCTCTAAAAATAGAAAGGTTCAGGCCCAGACATGTTCAGTTGTAAATTCTGACAAACATTTAAGGAAGAAATTTTGCCAGTTCTCTACATTTTCTTTCACATTTAGAATCAGAGATAATACTTCCTAACTCATTTTATAAGGCCATCATTATCCCAATACTAAAACAGACAAATATATTACAAGAAAAGAAAACTACAAATATCTTTCGTAAACATAGATGCAAAAATCTTCAACAAAATATTAACAAACTGAATCCAATAGTATATGAAAACAATTATACACCATTACCAAATTGTATTTATCCCAGGCATGCAAGACTGGTTAGACATTCAAAAATTTATCAACAAGGCTGGGCGTGGTGCCTCACGTCTGCAATCCCAGAACCTCGGGCAGCTGAGGTGGGTGGATCACATGTGGTCAGGAGTACAAGACCAGCATGGCCAACAGAGTGAAAGCCCATCTCTGCTAAAAATACAAAAAAAAAAAAAAAAATTAGCCAGGTATGGTGATGTGTGCCTGTGATCCTAGGCACTCAGGAGGCTGAAGCAGGAGAATCGCTTGAACCCAGGTGGCAGAGGTTGCAGTGAGCAGAGATTGCACCACTGCACTCCAATCTGGGTGACAAAGCAAGACGGTCTCAAAAAAAAAAAAAAAAAAAAAGAAAAGAAAAATGGATCAACAAACTAAAGGAGAAAAATTTTATGCTTATATCAATAGACACAGAAAAAGCATTTGGTGAACTGCCATACCCATTTATAATTAAAAATTCTCAGTAAATTAGAAATAGAGGAGCTCTTCCTTAATTTGATAAATGATGTCTACACAAATCTTACAGCTAGCATCATACTTAGTGGAAACTAGTAGCTTTCCCACTAAGATCAGGAAAAAAGCAAGTGTATTCCTTCTCACCATTGTTTTTCAACATCCTGTTGGAAGTCTTCGCTAATGCAATAAGAAAAGGAAATTAATATATATACATAAGGAAAGAAAAAATAAAATTGTTTTCACTTCACAAGTGAGATAACCATCTATATAGAAATTCCCAAAGAATGAACAAAATAAGATCTGGAAATAATAACCTATTACAGCAGATAATCTTGCAAGATGAAAGGTTAATACAAAAAAAGTAAATTGCACTTCTATGTATCAGTAACTTACAAGTGGAATTTAAAATTTTTAAAAATACCATTTACATTACTACTCTCTCCAAAAATAACATACTTATGTAGATATTTAAGAAAAGATTTATACAAGAAAACAATTAGACTATGATAAAGTAAGCAAAATAAAACCCAAATAAATGGAGAGGGATTTCGCGTTCCTGGATGGGAAGGCTCAATATTGTCAAGATATCAGCTCTTCTCAAACTGATTAATGTAATTCCAATCAAAATCCTTGCATGTTGTTTAATGGATATTGATGTACTATTTCTAAAATGTATAGGGAGAGGCAAAGAAAGAAAGAAAGAAAGAAAAAAAGAATAGCGTTCAAGTCTTGCCATAAAGCAACAGTAATCAAGACAGTGGTTAAGCACATTGGTTAAAGAATAGACAGACTAACAAAACAGAATAGAGAGCTCAGAAACAGACCCACATAAATATGGTCAACTGATCTTTAACAAAGAAACAAAGACAATACAATGTAGAAAAGATAGTCTTTTTAAGAAATAGTGCTAGAACAACTTGTTATCCACATGGAAAAAAAAAAGAGAATCTAGACGCAAGCCTTATATACTTCACACAAATTAACTCAAAATAAGTAACAGATCTAAATACAAAATACAGAACTATGAAAACTCCTGAAAGATAATGTAAGAGAAAATCTGGATGAACTTGGGTTTGGTGATGAATTTTTAAATGCCACCAAAGTCATTCTTCCTGAAAGTAAGAATTGGTAAGTTGAATTTTATTAAAATTAGAATTTTCTGCTCTGCAAAAGACACTGTCAAGAGACAAAAAAGACAAGCTATAGACTGGGGGAAAATAATTGCAAAGACATAGCAGACAAAAAGCTGCTATCGAATTTATATGAAGAACATTTAAAATTAAACAGTAAGAACACAAGCCAGTTAAAAAATGGGCCAAAAACCTTATCAGACACCTCACCAAAAAATATATACAAATGGCAAATAAGCATATGAAAAGTTATTTTACATTATACGTCATAATTAAAACAATAATGAAATAGCACTACATACCTATTAGAATGACCAAAATCCAAAACACTAACAACATCAAATGCTGGTGAGAATATGGAGCAACAGTAACTTATTCATTGCTGATTGGAATGCAAAATGATACTACCACTTTGGAAAGCAGTTTGGCGGTTTCTTACAAAACTAAACAAACACTTATAAGAGAACTAAGCAATTGTGTTCTTTGGCATTTACTCAAAGGAGTTGAAAATTTATGACTACAAAATAACCTGCACATGGCAGCTTTTTAAATGGCAGCTTTATTTATAATTGCCAAAACATGGAAGTAGCCAAGTTGTGCTTCAGCAGATGAATGAATAAATAAACTGTATACATCAGGCAGTAAAAAAATAGTGGTTGCCAGTGGTTAAAGGAGTCGGGGGCTAAAACTATGGCACACAGAGAATCTTAAGGCAATGAAACTACTCTGTATGATACTGTAATGGTGGATACATATCATTATACATTTGTCTAAACCCATAGACTACATAAAACCAAGAGTGTATCCTAATGTAAACTATAGACTTGAGATGATAAATATGTGTCAATGTATTCATCAATTACAATCAATGTATCACTCTTGAGAAGCGGTTATGTTCATAATGGGAGAGACTATACATGTGTCAGGGCAGAGAATATGTGGAAAAGCTATTCCTTCTGCTTAATTTTTTATGTTAACCTAAAATGTCTCTATGAACCAGAGTCTAATTTTAAAAAAGTATATATAGTGAATAAAACATGAATATACAGTGAAGAAAACATTATTTCCTGAAAAACAAACTGTTTAACTATCATATTTGGTCTAGTGTATCAGGAAGACAGAAATCACACTGCTTATGCTAGCGATGATAATTTATTATGGAGGATTGTTTCAACAGATTTTGAAGTTGAAAGGGAAAACTCAGGTAATATAGCCATAATAAGAGCAGTAAGGAGCTTATGTCCACCTATCACATTTCTTCCTAATGTGATATTTTTGCCAATCGGACCATTACATTTTATCTGTACCCTTGAAATAAAGCAACCTTGCTGAGACTTGGCTTAGTGTTGCTCATTTGTTTCCACTTTTCCAAGTACATGGTGTGCAATTTCAGTATGGATAGACAAAACTTCTTTTAGTTTAGGACTTGTCTTTGAAAAATATCTTAATTTTGTTCTATTCAATTATACAATAATATGCTTTCCTTCATTGAAAATTTCAAAAAATAAAGATGTTGATTCTTCTTTAGTTACCTTGCAAACTACCATTGAATCTCTTTTAACTTTGTTCATTTCTGCTACTTGTCTTATGTGTCTCAATTTTAACCTTTATCTTAACTTCCTTTAAATATCTTTACATAGAGTTGAAGAAAGTAATAGAAAAGGAAAGACTCCATGAGAACACACCTAAGCACAGGGAGGAAAATGGTTCAGGGTATGAGTCTCAGGGAAGACGTTCAATGCAAATTCCTCACTCTAAGGTAAGGGACCTCCTCATTGTCTTCCTAACAAGATTTTAGAATGTTTATAGACCAGTACTAGCTGTGAAACTCGCATTCTTTCTCTTCTCATGCTGAAGTATTTATTGCCATTACCCTGTCCCTGTTCCACCAATATACTATGCTGTAGTGGAGAGAGCAGGACTCTCTAGGAAGTGTGAGGCAACTAGGAAATGGTTGTCTTCTTAGTATATGGATGTCTGTATCAGGGGAAGACACATTTTACCTGTTATAGATATAACCACTAATTCCAAGTCTTTGAGTGTGATGGCATGATTGGGCAGGGTTTTTGTTTGTCTTATTGAAGGAGCATAACTGAGTGTATATTTCAAACAAAAGAAACGGTGAAAGACTATCTGTAAATAATAATTATATTACATATCTCAATTATCTACAAGTCAATTTCTGTTCATTTCTGAGGGAAGATTATATTCTCACTCCCAGTAGATATTAGCATTATCTTTGCATATGTTAATCAATGAAATATGGATGAAAGATACATTTATTTTCTAAGTAGAATTTTCAAGACCTAGCAAGTAATCTGGCCATTTTGTTGTTGTTGTTTTGTTTTGTTTTTTTCTCTTTGTTATAAGATTGGCAATGATTACTGCCATGAGATTTGCTTTAGTGCATATCTAGTGAGGACAAAATTGAACTTTTTTATTAAGTTGTTGAAAACCACTGAGATTTGGGGGTTAATTTTTACTATAACTCACCTAATCTATCATTTTCTAACTGATATACTTTTCATTCCACTCTGTATACAATGCTTTCTTTTGGCATTGAACTATATCTAGACAAACCGTTATTATTCACTCATGTACCCTTTTCCCATGGTTCCAAGCTCTGAGACTTTTATATTACTCTTTCATTCTGGATAACTATTTACTGCTAATTTTGTCTGAGGTTAGTTGCAGATTATACTTCTGTTTATCATTTCTGTGGATGGAAAATTGCCGGGAAGGAAAGTGTGCAGAAATGAACTTACTCCATTATTTTTGTAACTTATCTTTAACTCAAGGTCATCGATTTTCTTAGAATATGGTTTGCCTATTGTCTTTCTAAGAATTTTCCTATTAAAAACTAAAATAATAATCCATCATCTATCATTTTAAAGTTTGGTTTGTCTGAGTTTAGAATTTGTGAAGCAGTGTGACCAGAAAGTCTAGGTTTCAATTCATTTTTTCCTAACTTTCTACAAATGTCTCATGTGTCTTCAGTTCAATTTACAAATGTGAATAATTTTTATCTAACAATTCTAAAGTATGTAGTTTTGCTTCCATAAGAAAAACACAGTCATGCATTCATATTTTGTTGGTTTATAAAATGTTCATTTCACTGAAATAACTTTGATGATAATATAATAGCACTAATATTTGATACAAACAGAGCTGATTTGGATTTGCATTCATTTAACCAATGCAGCAGAGAAATGACAGACTTTTTTTTTTAAAGTAGTCTATTATTCATGAAATGTATCTTTCTATGAACATTAGTTTGTATATTTCATAGAGAAAATTTTCAAAAAAAACATAGCTAAATACAACTAAGAGATGGGCATTTCAAAGAGCTATTTACAAGGAAATATCTATGTCAGGACATTAAGAATGCATGTCTCTGAGTAATAGAATTTTATGACTTTCTTAATATTTTGTTTTTTGTGTTTTTCTATGATTCCACATTCAATTTATATGTTATTCTTATTCTTAAAATTTGATCATAAAAATAGAATATCTGTAACTTTTATGCTTTGGCCAAAGATTTTAATCTTTCACTTAGATTTTAATCTAGAAAAAAATTAAAATTAAGAATATTAAGTCTTTCTTGTTTCATTTCATTTATTTTACAATTAAAATAAATTATTTCTTTTATTAATAATTTTGATTATTCCATGTCATTAATGAAGTATTATGGAGGCTTCATACGTGATAGTCCACTATATACATAGTGTCTTGTCTCTTCATGTTTTCTTCTTCTAGCCCTTAATATGGCTTGTGTTATACCTTAGCTCACTTTAATTATTAATGTTCTTGACATTTGTATATAGATATATTCCACATATTACAATTTCTCTTTTTTTATGCACCATCATAGATCCAGCTCAAATTTCTTCCCTTTTTAAGTTTTTCCTGGACCCCTTGGGTAAAGGCAGACGCTCACTCACTTTTGTATTATTTCTTCCATTTAGCCAATAATTATTTGCCAATCATTATTATTCCTGTTTTGGTCCATTCATTCAGTTAATTGGTGCAAATAAACCACAGAGCCAGAGGCAGTATCTTCATGGAGTTTATATACCAATATACGAAACATACATTTGGAAAAATGCATAAAATTGCATTAGTGATATGGATAAAATAAAGATTTTAAGGTAATAGAAATTAATTGAACTGATAAATTTAAATTTATAATGCTCATGGAAATATTTATTTTCCATTTCTTGTTTGCATTTTATATTTTTGACTTGTGCCTTTTGCCTTTTTCTCATTACCTCTATTAGTCCAACTGGTTCCCTCTAATGTTCCTCCCCCACTACCTCAATATAAGTGGCAAGAATCATTATGAAGATACAGTATAATTATATTAGTAGCAGACAGTCTGTGAATAGATAAGTAAAACAATTTGTAATCAGTGCTGGATATTATTTATTTCAAATTATGACTATTTTCATTTGAGACGCTTGGAGCTCAAAAATATGTTCACTGTCATATTCACAGACCTGTGAACTGTGAAAATAATCCACAACTACCATATGTTAAAAGGACTATTTAAGGTGACACATAAAATTTACTTATTTTTACAGTTTCCTTCTGCCTTATTTTATAATAAAAATTCTACATTGTTCAACCAGCTTTTAATTATAATTAAAATCAAGTGGCATTGCTATAATTATTCAAAATATATTTTGTAGCTTTTTCTGCAGCCAGGGACAATACCCCATCATCCAGATGCTGTGGTGGGAGCTGAGTATTTAAACTGAAGACTGAGCCTACCTGGTTCTGAATCCAAAACCAAGGCCTAAAATGGGCCAAGATGGACCAGGTGAGTGTACACACAGTACGCTGGATAAATAAGAGAATTCTAAACATTCCTAGTAAATATATATATATATATATATATATGAGAATTCTAAACACTCCTAGTGAACATATATATTTATGTTTAGATAATATGTATATTCATATATATTCATAAGAGAATATATATATTCATAAAAGAAATGGCTCAGTCATATGAGTTTAAATCTAGCGTGTCTGAAAATACTTGTATTTATGCCTAAATTGAGCAATTCTTGCTCTTCTTATAGTAAACACAGATAGTTAACTACCCTCTATTTTTTCCCCTGCCTTCTTACTAACAAGTACCTGGAATTTGTTCAGAGCAGCAAAGTACTCAGAAAAAAAAAGATGACAACAGGATTTTCCAAAGACAGAATGATAAATAATTTATGTATACATTTAGATATAGAAGCAGATGTGAATTTCAAGTACCTGTGGCTCCTGTGGTTGATATTTTCTGGCAACTTCTAAAACCATTATTTCACATTAACATTAATTTTAGCCTTTAATAATACTTCACATCATTATTTATTTTGAAAGCTTATGCAGTTAATGATTACTGGGATTTCTTAATGGTTCATTAAGAAAATTTTGCTTAATACAAGTTATTATACTTGTATTTTCAAGGCAATGGTCAAGATACTGAAGGCTATATAAAGATTCCCATTTTGTAATATCACCGTCTAACTTGTTTCGAAGCATTCTAGTGTAACTTATCACTTATCCAGAATTTTGTATTTTTATTAACATTTATTTCTAACTAATTAATAGGCTTATCACATTTAGTTTTTCTAAACAATTCCCAATTCCAAAACTGTATGCCTGTAACATTCTAATATTAATTCCCATGCTTCTCCACTCTAAGTAAATGGAACCAGCCTCTACCTAGTTCAAGCCAGAAACCTGGAATTTATTATTTTCTCTTCTCTCTTTGTCTCTCTCTTTATCTTTCTCAATCTACACATTTATTAATCCCAATTATTACTATTTTGAACCCTGAGAAAATACATTAGTCAATCACCCTTTAACCTGTGTATAAAATTAATAATTTAACAAACATTTATGACCACACATTGATAAATTGGCACTGCTTGTTTGATAGACCATAGTGATGGTCTATCACTATAGTGATAAATAGTGATGAAGGGTAAAAAGCCCAATATTTCTGGACTTTCACATTTTAGAAAGGAACACACATAGTAAAATAAGAACAAACGAAAGTTGCAGCTGTTATTATAAATCTTATCTCAACAATAGATTTGCATGCAAATTTTTATTTTTATGATTTAAAAATTATTTTCAAACTTTTTACACAAGAAAATGCACATTGCAGAATACATGCATTTTCACTTGATGACACAAATATATGCATCTCAAATAATTAAAGATATGTATCTAGGAAATTTAAAGTAATTAAAAAAATTAAACATAACTTAGAAAATTACTGTTACCTTTCCACAAAAAGCCTTCTAAATGATTTGAGATTTTTTTTGTAAGTTAATGTTAATAGAACCACAAAGAAATATAAACTCATGATTCACAAGAATAGTGCCTGCCTAGAAAAAAGAAGAGAGATGGCACTCTGAAGTGAACTGATTTTATTATATGTGGTACTTTCATTAGGCATTTCTGTAGCAGCTCTCAAGCAGCACAATTAAAGAAAATCATACCTTAATTTTTTTAAAAAAGGAGTATATTTTCTGTCAGGCATTCAATTTAAGTCAACAGGGACAAAAACTAAATGCTTAAAGATTTTTTATTATTATAACAACTTATGATCATTTCTACCTTGAAAATTGATGTAACATTTATGTTCCATACATGTTTTTCTATGCAAATAAAATGATTTTGAATTCTTTATTTTTCATAAATAGGCAAAAAAAGTTGCATAAAATGTGCTTTACCTAATGTCATCTGAATTTGAAATCAAATACATTTAAATTAATTAATTAGATCCAGTGTCTTTCACTCTTGTCATCCACAATTCAAAGTAATATTTTGTTGGTGGCACTCCTGAGACACAGGCTGGGAGATCAGGGTTTGCTTCCATGCAGGTTATAGCAACCCTCTCAGGCAAAACATATTTCAATGAGTAAGAGAAGCAGGATTTGGCAGAAGCAATAATTGAACTGTAATGCATTTGCAACATTATTTTTTCAACCCTATGAAGAATTCTGAAGCCAGAATGATCTTTCCAATGTGTCCTAAATTAAGACCAGCCAGCCAATCCTTTATATTTCCATATTAACCAATCATTGAATGTGGGCTGTTTGGGGAAAGAAGGATGTAGTAGCTCATTTTCACACTGCTACAACAAACTACTTGAGACTAATTTATAATGAAAAGAGATTTAATTGACTCACTGTTCCACATGGCTGAGAAGAGTGGACGGTGAAGGGGAAGCAAGGCATGTCTTACACTGTGGCAAGACAGAGAGTGACAGGGGAGGTGCCACACTTTTAAATCATCAGATCTCACTATCCTGAGAACACCATGAGGGAAATTGCTGCCATAATGCAATCACCTCTCATGAGATCCCTCCCTTGACATGTGGGGATTACAATTTGAGATAACATTTGGGAGGGCACACAGAGCCAAACCATATTATTCTGCCCCCGGCCCCTCCCATATCTCATCCACTTTTCACATTTCAAAACACAATCGTGCCTTCCCAACAGTCACCCAAAACCTTAACTCATTCCAACATAAATCCAAAGTCCAAGTCCAAAGGACAAGGCATGTCCCTTCCACCTATGATTCTGTAAATCAAAAACAAGTTACTTATTTCTGAGATACAGTGGGGTATAGGCATTGGGTAAATACACCCATTCCAAAGGGGGTAAATTGGTCAGAACAAAGGGGCTAGAGGCCCCATGCAAGTCTGAAACCCTGAAGGACAGTCATTAAATCTTAAAGCTCCAAAATTATCTCCTTTGACTCCCTGTTTCACATCCAGGGCATGCTGATGCAACAGGTGGACTCCCAAGGCTTTGGGCAACTCTGCCCCTGTGGCTCTGCAGGGTACAGCCCCATGGCTGCTTCCAAAGACTGGTGTTGAGTGCCTGTGGCTTTTCCAGGAGCGTGATGCAAGCTGTCAGTGGATCTAACTTTCTGACACCTGGAGGACAGTGACCTTCTTTTCACAGCTCCATTAAGCAGTTCCCCAGTTGGGAATCTGTGTAGGGGCCTTAACACCACATTTCCCCCTCCACACTGCCCTAGTTGAGGTTTTCCGTGAAGCCCCACCCCCGCAGAAGACTTCTACCTGGACATGCAGGTGTTTCCATACATCCTCTGAAATCTAGATGGAGACCCTGAAAGCTCAACTCTTATCTTCTGCATACCCTCAGGCACATGGAAGCTACCAAGTCTTGTGGCTTGCACCCTCTGAAGCAATGACCTGAGCTTTACTTTGGCCCCTTTTAGCCACAGCTGGAGCTGAAGTGGTTGGGAAACAGGGCACCGTGCCTTGAGACTGCACAGAGTAGTGGGGCCCTAGGCCTGGCCCACAAAACCATTTTTCCTCCTAGGCCTCTAGGCCTGTGATAGGATGGGCTGCCATGATGATCTCTGAAATGCCCTGCAGACATTCTTCTCCATTCTCTTGGCTATTAACATTCTGCTCCTTGTTACTTATGCAAATTTCTGCAGTTGGTGCCTTGAATTTCTCCCCAGAACATGGGTTTTTCTTTTCTACCACATGATCAGGCTGCAAATTTTCCAAACTTTTATGCTCTGCTTCCCTTTTAAAAATAAGTTCTACTTTGAGACCATCTCTTTATGAATGTATATGACTATATGCTTTCAGGAAAAGCCAGGTCACATATTGAATGCTTTGCTGCTTAGAATTTTCTTCTTCCAGGTACTCTAAATCATCTCTCTCAAGTTCAAAGTTTCACAGTTCTCCAGGGCAGGGGCAAAATGCTGCCAGTCTCTTTGTTAAAGCATAACAAGAGTGACCTTTATTCCAGTTCCCAATAAGTTTCTCATTTCTATCTGAGACCACATCAGCCTGGACTTCCTTTTTCATATCCCTATCAGCATTTTGGTCAAAACCATTCAACAAATCTCTAAGAAGTTTAAAACTTTCCCACATTTTTCTGTCTTCTTCTGAGTCCTCCAAACTGATCCAACCTCTGCTCATTACCCAGTTCTGAAGTTGCTTCCACATTTTCTGGTGTCTTTATACCAGTGCCCCAAACTTCTGGTACCAATTTTCTATATTAATCCATTTTCATACTGCCTGAGACTAGGTAATTTATAAAGTAAAGAGGTTTAATTTACTTACAGTTCCCCATGCCTGGGGAGGCCTCAGGAACCTTAAAATCATGGCAGAAGGTGAAAGGGAAGGAAGGCATGTCTTATATGGTGGCAGAGGAGAGAGCAAGAGTGGAAGTGCCACACCTTTAAACCAGCAGATCTCATGAGAACTCACTCACTATCATGAGAACAGCATGCGGTAAACCACTCCCCTGATCCAATCACCTCCCACCAGGTCCCTCTCTCTACATGTGGGGATGACAATTCCAAATGTGATTTGGGTGGGAACACAGAGCCAACATATATAAGGGGATAATTTTTCATATTAGTGCTCTCCAGCTGAGAACATTGCTTACTGGGGAGCTTCAGCAGTCAGGCACCAGTAGGTGACATTTCCAGCAGTTTTGGAAATGAAAGCCTTCTCTATGCGAAACTCTGGATAGCACGTATTAGCATCTTCTACAAGGTAAAGTCAGTAAATCCTAGAAGTAACACCTAAATTTATGCTGATTGCAATATATATATATATCATGAAGTTGTATCCAACCACAGTCATTAAGATAAAATGTTTTTTAAAAATTCAACGTAATGAACCATTTGCAGTTGACATAACAAAAATGGTGCATGATAAGCTTGTGAAATCTTTAAATCCTTCTTTTACAATTTTTTTATGAACAGTTGACTAAAATGCAATCAATTCACTTCAGATTTTTTATTGAAGAGAATTGCAGCTCCTTTACACACTTATTAATTCTTAAATTTGAGCCTAGT
Organism: Pan troglodytes; assembly: GCF_028858775.2. Lineage (NCBI taxonomy): Eukaryota > Metazoa > Chordata > Mammalia > Primates > Hominidae > Pan > Pan troglodytes. Next base: position 32,917,869 of record NC_072401.2, on the reverse strand, counting down.
TGTTTCTCCTGGACATATTGTCAAATGCCCTGGTGTCTATCATACAGGAATACCCAGTCCTAGAGCTTAGCTGGTTGCTAAGACCATCAGAACAGCCACTGGATTTTTTACTAAGGTGAGGTGGTTAGTCCTATCAGCCAAGAGTATTAAAAGTCAGTGATGGAATCCTAGCACTACTTTTAGAGAACATTGGTTACTGGGTCACTGCTATTGATTAATGAGAAACATATCAATTACGAAATCCAAGAGTCCAGAAGGGGCCTGAGGTGTAAGACACATCCAGGATTAGAGGATCTTAAACATGACAAAATAGGTTATAGCCAAAGTAAATTAAGAATTCTTGAGAAAACTAAAGCAAATAAGCTTAAGATGACTATTTGTAATTTTCATTGATTTCTCATATTTAAGCATGTATTCAAGAAATACACATAGGTGGAATGTATTGTGGCTGCTGTATGCTAAGAAAATATAAAGCCATCTTAAGCCAGCTGTAATACCACATGTGTGACAGTGCCTATCTACCAGATTTTCAGATTTTAATTTTTTGAGATATGACCTCCTGCCCCCTCACACATATCTGTATAAAATAAGACATTCAAAATAGAAATTAACCAAATAGAGGAAGTTGTTCATAATTTGCTTGAAGTTTGTTACAGTGGGGTTAGGAAAGGTAATATTTTGACCTAAGAAACTTTAGATAGTGTTAACAATATTGAACTACTGTGAAGGAAGCAGGATCCGAGTCATGACATATGAAACAAACAATAAAATTTATTAGTAATTTGTTTTAGTCCATTTGGGCTGCTATAACAGAATATCATAAAATGAATGGCTTATAAACAATAGAAATTTATGTCTTGCAGTTCTGAGGGCTGGAATGTTCAGCAACAAGGAGCTAACATATTTGGTGTCTGGTGAAGATCTACGTTTTGGTTCATGCATGCTCACATGGCTAAAGGGGATGAGATAGTACTCTTGGGTCTTTCTTATAAGAGTGCTAATCCCATTCATGAGGCTCTGCCCTGATGAGCTAATCATTTTCCAAAGACACCCATCTTCAAATATGATCACATTGAGGATTAGGTTTCAACAACGAATTTGGTGGAGGGGGCACAAACATTGTCTATAACACTCTTCATCAAAATATATCTTTTTTACTATGTGCAAAAAACTTGAGAAGCCTAAATGTAGTTAATTATGTTTAAATGCTAGAATAAATGTTACTCATTTGAAGTAAAATATGCATTAATGATCTAATATTAACTAAAATATTTTAGATTTTTGATTTTTATAGCACATGATTAATTTCTATAAAAATAATAGAAAGTATAAATGCTTAAGATTTGATAATATGTCATTGTTTATCATGGCTTATAAACAATTTTGTTTGTATACCTTTCCTTGAAATACATGGAAAAAAAGTCTTCCTTCATTTATCTCTCGTACGCGATGCAATAACACTTCCTCACACATATGAAGTCTATATTTTATGGATAATTTGTATGCATTAATTTGGTATCATATGTTCATTATGGAAAGAAAGTCCTACGAAGGCAGAGGCTGACAATTTTTAGTGGGTATATGTTTTTGTTTTGTTATATTTGCTTCTCGGCCTATATGTTTTATATGATTCTGATTCTAGTTATAATAAGACCAAAGTTTGTCCAGTGAAGTTATGCCATCTCTTTGGCTACAATGTTTGGTCTGAGGTTGTGTATTTGATCCAAAGTGTAATGATGAGATTTATATGAGAAATCCTATTAGCACTAACAGAAAAAGTCCTGCTCTTGCTACTGGGAATGTAAAACTGTGACTATTTAAGCCTGAGAACCAGGGCAGGAGAATTATCTTAGGAGAGCCATGCCAAAAGCTTCCTGGTAATTTTTGAACAGCTAAGCCTAAAATCTCCTCTTTTAGAATCCTCAATTGCTTGAACCAAAACATTTTTTTTATTTGGTTCAGTTAATTTGCACCTAAGAAAATCCAAAAAATTAGTATTTTATTATCCTGTTGTATCCTAAGGGTAATAGAAAGAAAACAAGAAAGAGGTATATTGAACACCACCAAAAATGTTTGGAGTCCAGTCTCACACAGAGTATATATGGATGGATCATGGTAATTACATAAAATCTCACACGGATAATTGCAAATTGATTTTACTTTGATTAATCTTTGTTTTCAAAGCTCATAGGGCCTCCTCAGCAAATTTTAGAGTCATATATTTTATATTTTCTTCGGAGTTAAAGTTCTATACTTCAATTTTACATAGTGAAAAGTATTTATCTCTTAAATTATCACAAATATATATAACTATTTTTTGGAAATTAAATGCTAATTAATGCTGAAAATAAGCAGAGACAACACTATATTCATTGATATGCACTGTAAAAGCAGTAGGATATAAATGGTTCCTAATATTTTAGCATTTGGATTTTTAAAATTGTTTGCACATATTATACATTCTATTCTGGCATGATGTACACTCACATAGGAATAGAATTGGAGGTGCCTGCCTTATTCCAAGGGAGGTATAAAAATGTAAATAATTTTTTTTTACTATCAATGCTTCTGTCCAATTCAAGAAAGTAATTTTTATGTTTGAATTCTGAAAATGAAATTCTTACTTGGGGAAATAATACTTTTATTTCCTAGAAAAACTTTTTCGAACTATCTGAAGAACATCCTTCAAAATTATGTCAGACAGTGTTCTCAAATATCTTAATATATATTTTTAAATATAGTTTGGCTGCCTAGTGGAATATATGCTTTAAATTATTTTTTCATAATTTTGAAGATATTGTTCCACTGTCTTCTAATATGACATTCAGTGTTGAAAATAACATAGATAGATGGATAGATATTAACAAATACATATATCACTTTATTGTCTCTATATAGATTAACTGTAATTCTCCCCCTTTAGGGATATGTAGGATTTTCTGCTTTCCTGAGTGTTCAAAATGTCTGAGAGTAAAGTTTTTCCTTAATTTCTGATCCATTCTCATCTCGTATTGAGTGTTAACTTTACACTTTTCTCTCTTGTCTCTTTTTCTATTAGGCAAATGTTGCAACTTCTAAGAGTTCTTTTCCGATTTAGAACCTTTTTTCATAAATTCCATGTTCATATGCCTTTATAACCTGCTCTTAGAATATTCCTCATCTTTGTCTTCTAGCTCATAATATGCTTCTCTACTGTGTCTATTATATACTTATTTTATCTATTATGTTATTACTCCATGATCACTTTCAGTTTATCTAGTAACTGTTCATTTATCTATTAACTCTATTTCCTGCAACTTTTCTATTTTTCCTCTTTTATGATGCTGACTTTAATATCTCATAATTCTTGGTTATATGCTCACTTTGTAGTTGAGTTGTCCTGGTCTATCTTTCTGTTGAATCTGAACAGTCAGTCTAGGCATGTATGGGATCAGAAGAACTGCTAGTTGTTTGCTGTGTACATGGAGAAGAGTCATGGCATAGAACTGAGTGGAATACTTCATTCCATACATAAACATTGCCAGAAGCACAGAAACTTTTGGCCCTTTAACCAAGGGTACCATATCCTCTGCTCTAGGTAGCAGCAAACCCCCATTCTTTCCCATTCCTGCTGCCTCTCCCAGGAAGAATGAAAAAGGATGTACATAAATCAACCATTCTAAGCTTCTACAGTAATCCCTCCTAGGTCACCTTGTGATTATATGCTATATAACTGGCCCATAAAAACAGAAAACTGGTCAGGTAGGAATAAGCCATGAAGTCAAAAATGTCATATCAACTTAGGGATTACCATTTCACCAAGAAAGAAAGTTTACTAGTGCTAACCTTTTAAAGAAATAATCAACAAATAAAGACTGGAAACCATTTCCTGGATTTTCTACCTGGCGATCTTTAGTAACTCCTTCTATGGAATATTAATTGGTATAACGGGATAGAAGGCAGATTTGGGCAGGTCAAGGAGATAATTATAAAAAATTACTTTGGAAATCAAGTCAGCAAGTATAGATGGTGTTTTTAAGTGATTGAATAGGAAATGAGTGATTTAAATATAGATCTGTAGATTATAGCAGGCATTTTTTGTTCCTTATCCAATAACCATTTTCACCTTCTGTTTTATAACAAAACTTGATGTTCATAGCTTCAAGGAAGCTGTGGTTGATAAAGCTCTAAGAAGGACCTGATATCTTTACACTTGTATAATTCCCCCTTCTTTGAGCGTGTGTGAGACCTGTGAATGTGATGAGCTATCTTTCCCTTGACTGTGATTGTGTTATATGTCATTGTCAACCTTAAGGTAGACAGATCATCTAGGTAGGACCATTGTAATCACATAGGCCCTTTAATAGCAATGAGTTTTCTCCAGCTGGTAGTAGAAGAGGAAGTCAGAAAGATTCAAAGCATGAGAAAGATTTGACATTTTCATTGCTGATTTAAAGATGGAGGAGCACTTGTGAGAAGAAATGTGGGTTGCCTGAAGGGGCTGAGATACATTACCAGATGACAGCTAGTGAAGAAATGGGGAACCAGACCTCTAATCACAAGGAACTGGATTTTGGCAGCTACCAAAATGAGCTTGGAAGCAGTTATTCCACAGAGCCTCGAGATAAGATTTCCACCTGGCCAGTACACTGATTCTGGTCTTGTGATACCCTAAACAGATAAACATGTTGAGCTCCCCCAGAATTCTGACCTAAATAGATATGAGCTAATAAATGGATATTGTTTTGGCCATTAAGTTTCTGGTAGTCTGTTATACAGCAATAGAAACTAATGTATCAGCAATGTTTCTAGCTAAAATGTCTATCCTTCCCAGAATCTTTCATTTGGAGGTGGCCATAGGAAAATATCTGTTAACTTTTAATATGTAGGTAGATGTCTTTTTGAGAAATCTGGAAAAAACTTTGGCTTTTTAAACATAGGCTTCATCACTTTCTTCCTTTTCATCCCTGACATGCAAAAGTAGAAATGGTTGTATGTGGCCCGTCTTGTAAAGATGAGGCAACAAATATGATGGCAAAAGTCAACATAATAGGGACATTAGAATTAAAAAAACTCTTTAAAAACTGGACTGATGATACAATGAATGAAATACAATGTTAATTTTGTAATGATTTTATCACGACTCCTGGTTATGTGAGAAAATACATTTGATCTCTGTGTATAAGCTACTGGAGACTGGTATTTCAATAATTAGCATCAAATGTAATTATCACTAATGTGAGGGTGAAGGGACATTTTAAAAGTAAGTTAAAATTTTTTTTCTTTCTTTATTGGGGCCAATAGATAAGGAACATAAGAACCTTTGTAGGCTAATATTGGTAAAATGTATATGATCACAGGCTAAGAGAATGAGGCTGACAAAGTTAATTTATAAAAGGATATGAAAGAGAGTACTGTAAGGGTTAAGTCAAAAACAGAGGGTCTGTGTGTACTGAACAAAAAAAGTTATAACTATGCTTTAATTTAGGTTTGTAGGTATGGGATGAAGCTGGAGATGGGAAATAAATGCCTAATCACTCTAATTATCAGATTAAGCAGGACATAATGCATTTTGCTGAATGTGATGAAGATTGGAACTTGAGGAGCTATTAGAATTTTGCAATAATTGATAAGATATAAAACTGAGATATTAAGAAAAGTTTTAAATAAAACCTGTTAAGTGGCTTGATATTTACAAAAGTTCAAAGGCATATTTTTTTTGAAATATTGGCAGTCTGTAGTGAGGTAGGTTTTTTTTTTTTTGCCAGCAATATTATGGAATCAAAAAATGGAAACAAATCCTGAGAATTGATAAACTGGTTACTACTGAGTGATTGAGGACTTTTTTGTTTGTTTGTGTAAAAATAACTCCACTGGGAAGAGACAAAGAAGTGGTAGAGTAATGCATCTCTTCGAAGCTCAGGAAAATGTGTTGAAGACCAAGAAAAAAAAGAAGAAAATAGACGAATCAAGCAACTTGAGCAATGTTACTCAAAGTGTTGTTCATATACATCTGCCTCTGCTTTATTGAGGGTGCTTTGCCCCTTTTTAAAAACAACATTATTAGGACATAATTAACATACTTGTATCTCTTCCTTAGAATGTTTTCATTTGTGTTTTTCCATGTCGTGCTATGTGTTAATATTTTATTCCTTTTTATTGCTGAATGTTATTTTTTTAATTGATATCTCACATTTTATTGATCCACTTGTCAGTTGTGGGCATTTAGGTTGTTTCAGCCTCTTATCTATTATAAATAAGACTGCCATAAATATTCATGTACAAGTTTTTGCATGGATGTGTTTCTATTTATCCTGGGTATACCTAGGAAAGAAATTCCTAGGTTATGTGGTAACCCTATGTTTAACATTTTGAGGAGCTTCCAAACTAGTCACAACAGAAAAATACTAATGAAGTTTCCAGCTTATCTATATTCTTACCAACATGTACTATTATCAGTCTTTTTATTATAGACATCCTAGGGGTGTAAAGAGGTAACTCATTGTGGTTTTGGTTTTCATTTCCCTATTGACTAATAAGGTTGAATATCTCATGTTATTGATGTATGTTTCTTGGCTGTTTGTATCTTTTCTTTAGAGAAACATTTCTTTAGAAATTTTTCCAATTTTTAAATTGGTGTGTTTATCTTTTTATTTTTGAGTTGTAAGATTATTTATATATTCTAGATACAACTTCTTATGAGATATATGATTTGCAAATGTATTTTAGTCTATGGCTTATCTTTTCACTTTATTGACGGTATCATTTGCAGAGCAAAAGTTTTTAACTTTGATGAAGTTCAATTTATGTAGTTTTTAAAATTAGTTTATTCTGCTTTTGGTGTTATATCCAAGAACACACAAAGTATTTGCTCCTATTTTTTTTTAAAGTTTCATAGTTTTAGGTTTTACATTTAAGTCTATGATCCATTTTGAGTTAATTTTGTATTTTGGAGTGGAAAGGTACCACTTCATTCTTTGCATACTCATATCCAGGTGTTTTATATAATTTATTTGAAATTTATTTTTATTTTTAATTTTTGGTGGTACATAGTTTATATATTTATAGGGCACATGAGGTGTTTTCATACAGGCATGCAATATGAAGCACATCAAGAAGAATTGGGGTATCCATCCCCTCAGGCATTTATACATTGAGTTGCAAACAATCCAATTAAACTCTAAATTATTTTAGAACGTACAGTCATTATTGACTATAGTCATGCTATTGTGTTATCAAATATTAGGTCTTATTCATTCTTTCTTTTTTTTTTTTGTATCCATTAACAATCTCCACCTTCCCTCCAGTCCTCCACTACTTTTCCCATAGGATCTGATAATAATCCTTCTACTCTCTATGCTCACGAGTTCCATTGTTTTGATTTTTAGATCCCAAAAATAAGTGAGAACATGCAATATTTGTCTTTCTGTGCCTGGCTTATTTCACTTCAGTTCACTTCAATGACCTGCAGTTATGTTCATTTTATTGCAAATGACTAGATCTCATTATTTTTTTATTGCTGAATAGTACTCTATTTTGTATAAGTACCACATTTTCTTAATTCATGTATCTATTTATGGAAACTTAGGATGTTTCCAAATCTTAGCTATTGTAATCAGAGCTGCAACAGACATAGGAGTGAAGATATCTCTTCAGTATACTGATTTCATTTCTTTTGGTCGTATACTCAGCAGTGAGATTGCTGGATCATATGACAGCCCCCTTTTTAGTTTTTGAGTAACCTCCCAATTTTTCTCCATAGTGGTTGTACTAATTTACATTCCCATCAAAACTGTACAATGGTTCCCTTTTCTCCACATCCTTGCCAGCATTTTTTATTGCCTATTTTTTAGATATAGGCAATTTTAACTGGGATGTGATGATATCTCATTGTAGTTTTGATTTGCATTTCTCTGATGATCAATGATGTTGAACACCTTTTCAAATACCTGTTTGCCATTTTGATTGGGGTATTAGTTTTTTTTCTATAGAGTTGTTTGAGTTTTTTATATATTCTGGTTAGTAATCCCTTGTCAAATTGGTCATTCGCAAATATTTTATCCCATTCTGTGAGTTATCTCTTCACTTTGTTGATTGCAATCTTTGCTGTACAGAAGCTTTTTAACTTGGTGTGATCCCATTTGTCAATTTGTTCTTAGATTGCCTGTGTTTGTGGGGTATTGCTCAAGAAATCTTTGCCCAGACCAATGTCCTGGAGATTTTTCCCAATGTTTTTGTGTAGTAGTTTCATGGTTTCAGTTCTCATATTTAAGTCTTTAATGAATTTTGATTTGATTTTAGTATATGATGAAAGATAGAGGTCTAGTTTCATTCTTCTGCATATGGATATCCAGTTTTCCCAGCACCATTTATTGAAGAGACTGTCTTTTCCCTGTTGTACACTATTGGCGCCTTTGTTGAACATAAGTCCACCATAAGTGTGTGAATTTGTTTCCAGGTTTTCTATTCTGTTCCATTGGACTATGTGTCTGTTGTTACTCCAGTATCATTATGTTTTGGTTACTATAGCTCTGTAGTATAATTGGAAGTCTAATAGTGTGATGCCTCAAGGTTTGTTCTTTTTGCTCAAAATTGCTTTGGTGATTTGGGGTCTTTTGTAGTTCCGTGTGAATTTTAGGATTTTTTTTTTTATTTCCATGAAGAGTGTCATTGATATTTTTATAGGGATTGCATTCAATCTGTATACCGCTTTGGGTAGTATGGAAATTTTAGCAATAACAATTCTTCCAATCCATAAACATGATTTTTTTTTTCATTTTTTGGTGTCTTCTTCAATTTCCCTCATCAGTGTTTTATAGTTTTCATTATAGAGATTTTTCACTTCTTTGGTTAATTCCTAGGTATTAAATTTTATGTGTGGCTATTGTAAATGGTATTACTTTTTAAATTTCTTTTTCACATTGTTGATTGTGGGCATATAGAAATGGTACTAGTTTTTTTATGTTGATTTTGTATCCTGGAACTTCGTTGAATTTGTCTATTAGTTTTAATAGTTTTCTTATGAAGTCTTTAGGTTTTTCCCAAAATAAGATCATATCACCTGCAAACAATGATAATTTGATTTCTTCCTTTCCAATTTGGATGTCCTTTATATCCTTCTTTCGTCTGATTGGTCTAGCTAGGACTCCCAGTATTCTATTGAATAACAGTGGTGACAGTGGACATACTTTTCATGTTCCAGATCTTAGAGGAAAGGCTTTTAGATTTTCTCTATTTAGTATGATACTAGCTGTGGGTTTGTTATATATGGCTTTTATTATTAAGGTACAGTCGTTCCATCCTCAGGTTTTTGAGGGGTTTTATCAGGAAAGAAGGTTGAATTTTATCAAATGCTTTTTAAAACATTAATTGAAATGATTATTTGGATTTTATCCTTCATTCTGTTGACATGATATATCATGTTCATTAATTTTTGTACATGGAACCATTCTTGCATCCGAGGGGTGAGTTCCACTTGGTGATGATGAATGATCTTTCTAATATATTGTTGGATTCAGTTTGCTAGTATTTTGCTGAGGATTTTTGCATCAGTATTTATCAGATATATTTCCCTGTAGTTTTCTTTTTTTGATGAGTCTTTGTCTGGTTTTGGTATTAGGGTAACATTGGCTTCATAGAATGAATTTGAACATATTCTTTCCTGCTCTATTTTTCTGACTAGTTTGAGTCTGATTGGTATTAGTTCTTTAAATGTTAGGTAGAATTCAGCAGTGAACCCTTCAGATCCTGGGCTTTTTTACTAGGAACTTTCTTATTATGACTTTTATCTCATTATTTGTAATTGGTCTGTTCAGGTTTTGGATTTCTTACTGATTCAATCTTGGTAGTTTGCATGTATGTAGGAATTTGTTCATTTCTTCAAGATTTTACAGTTTATTTGCATATAGTTGCTCATAGTAACCATTCATGATCTTTTATAGTTCTGCAGTATTAGTTGTAATGTCTCCTTTTTCATTTCCAATTTTATTCACGTGGATCTTCTCTCTTTTTTAAATTAGTCTGGCTAAAGCTTTGTCAGGTTTGTTTAACTTTTCAAAAAAAACAAACTTTTGTTTCATTGTTCTTTTGTATTTTTTATTTCTATTTCACTTATTTCTGCTCAGATAAGTATTGTTTCTTTTCTTCTACTAATTTTGGGTTTGGTTTCCTCTTGCTTTTCTAGTTCCTTAGCATTTATTGTTAGGTTGTTTATTTGAAGTTTTTCATCATTTTTTATGTAGGCAGTTTTAGCTAGAAACTTTCCTCGGATTTTTGCTTCTGCTGTATCCAGTTTTGTTATGTTGTGTTTTCATTATTATTTGCTTCAGTAAATTTTCCAATTTTCCTCTTAATTTCTTAATTGACCTACTGGTCATTCAGGAAAATATTATTTAAATTTCAGCTAGTTACAAAGTTTTCAAAATTTCTCTTGTTATTAATTTCTAGTTTTATTCTATTGTGGGCAGAGAAGATGCCTGATACTGTTTCAAGTTTTTTTAATGTTTTTAAGACTTGCCTTGTTACCTAAAATATGGTCTGTCCTTGAGAATGATTCATGTGCTGAGGAAAAGAATGTGTATTCTGCAGATCCTGGGTGAAATGTTCTATAAATGTCTATTAGATATATTTGGTTTATAGTTCTGTTTAAATTTGATGTTTCATTGATAATTTTCTGCCTGAATAATCTATCCAATGCTGAAAGTGGGGTGCTGAAGTCTCCAGTTATTATCGTACAGGGGCCTATCTATCTCTTTAGTTTAATAATATTTGCTTTACATATCTGCCTTCTCCACTGTTGGGTGCATATATATTTAAAATTGTTATATTATCTTGTTGTATTGATCACTTAATCATTATATAGTGACCTTGTTTATCTCTTTTTATAGTTTTTGTTTTGAAATCTATTTTTTCTGATATAAGTATAGTGACTCCTGCTCTTTTCAGTTTCCATGGATATGAATTTTTATATCCCAGTATTTTCAGTCCATATGTGTCTTTATGTGTGAAGTGGGTTTCTTGTAGGCCACAGATTAATGCCTCTTGTGTTTTCATTCATTCAGCCTGTCTATATCTTATGCTTGAATAGTTTAGTCCATTTACATTTAGTGTTATTATTGATAAGTATGAACCGACTGCTGCCAGTTTGTTATTTGTTATTTAATTGTTCTTCCTTTTTCATTCTATTCTTATCTTCCTTTGGTGAAGATAATTTTCTCAGGTGATATGGTTTAATTTCTTGGTTTTTATTTTTTGTATACCCATTGTATGTTTTTTGGTTTGAGGTTGTCATGGAGCCTGCAAGTACTGTCTTATAACCCATTATTTTAAACTAATAACAACACTTTATATAAACAAACAAACAAAAAAGAAAAGTAATAAAAACTTGCCTTAACTTTGTTCCCCACCATTTTACTTTTTGTTCTTTCTGTTTATACTTTATTGTACTGCATATGTCTTGAAACATTGTTGTAGTTATTATTTTTATTGGTTCATCATTTAATCTTTCTACCTAGGATAAGAGTAGTTTATACACAACAGTTATTTATTGCTTTTAGGATCCTTGCTTTATCCTTGACCTATGGGAGTTTGATTATTAAATGGCTTGAGGTAGTCTTTTTTGAGTTAAACCTGCCTGGTATTTTATAACCTTCTTGTACTTGGATATTGGCATCCTTCTTTAGGTTTGGGAAGTTCTGTGTCATTATCCCTTTGAATAAACTTTCTACCCCTATCTCTTTCTCTGCCTTCTCTTTAAGGCCAATAAGTCTTAGATTTGCCCTTTTGAGGCTATTTTCTAGATCCTGTAGGCATGCTTCATTTTTTAAATTCTTTTTTCTTTTTTTCTCATCTGTTTATTTTCAAAATAGGCTGTTTTCAAGCTCACCAATTCTTATTTCTGCTTGATACATTCTGCCACTAAAGGACTCTGATGCATTCTTTAACATGCCAATTTCATTTTTTAGCTCCAGAATTTTTGCTTTATTCTTTTTAATTATTTCTTTTTCTTTGTTAAATTTATCTGATAGAATTCTGAATTTCTTCCCTGTTCTTGGATTTCTTTTTGTTTCCTCAACACAGGTATTTTGAATTCGCTATCTGAAAGGTCACATATCTCTTTCTCCAGGGTTGGTCTCTGGTGCCTTATTTAGTTCATTTGGTGAGGTCATGTTTTACTGTATGGTATTGATGCTAGCAAATGTTCTTTGATGTCTGCGATGTCTGAACATTAAAGAATTAGGTATTTATTGTAGCTGTCCTTCTCAGAAAGACTTTCCAGATATTTGAAAGCACTTGGGTACTGTGATCTAAGCTGTTTCTGCTTTAGGGGGTACCCTAAGCCCAGTAATGATAAGCTACCTAAAGTAAAGGGTAGAGTAACACAAGCACCCCTGTGGTCACCACCACTATGATTGTGCTGGCTCTGGGTCAGACCTGAAGCCAGCACAGCACTGGTTCTTGCGCAAGTCCTGCTGTAATCACTCCCTGGCTTCTGCTTATGTTTATGCAATGACCTGGGGCTCTATAATCAGCAGCTGTCAAAGACAGCCAGGCCTGTGTCCTTCCCTTTAGGGTGGTGAGGTCCCCCAGGTCCTGGATGAATCCAGAAGTGCCATCTGAGAGTCAAGGACCAGAGTCAAAAACCTTAGAAGTCTACCCGATATTCTATTATATTGTTGCTGAGCTGGCACTCAAACCACAAGATGCAGTCCTACTCACTCTTCTCACCCCTTTCCAAAGGCCAAAGAGCCTCACTCCATAGCCATCACCACCTCTGAAAATGAGGAGTACTGCCTGACTACCACCAATGTTCCTTCCCTTAAGGCCAGTGGTGGGGGAGGGATGGCATAGGCAATTCAGGACTGTTTTTTCCTATCTCTTCAATGCCTTTTTCAGCAATATAAAGTTAAAACCAGGTACTGTGAGTATTCACCTATTTTTTATTCTTATGAAGTGTTGTTTTTTGTGTAGATAGTTGTTAACTTGGTTTCCTTATGGGAGGGTGCAGAGTAATCAGTGAACATTTCTATTTTTCCCTCTTGCTCTCTACGGGATATTTTAAAAAGCTTTGCGTGGCAACACATTCCACCTGACAGAAGATCCCTCAGAGAAGGGTTAAATCATAATTTTTTTAACAAAATGATCAAATGATTCATATGCACACCAGAGCTTAAGAATGACTGGATTAGAGGTGTTCATTAGGCCAAACAAACAAATATCAAGTCAAGTGGGAGTGAGCATATGAGGAAGGGGGAAGATACAGTAGTTTTGTTTTGAAGAAGAAGATTTATTTCTATTTTGTAACATGGAGCCTATCTTTATGATGACAAGGTTCAAGGTGTGGCCGTGGGAGAGATTTTCTCAGTTAAGTGAAAATATAAGTCACTGTAATTGAGGTCAAAAACGAGTGAAGCCTTTTTTCTACCGTGCAAATGGACTCTAATGACAAAATGCACTGAAGTCTTCATATTATTTATAAGTGTTTAATTCATCATAAAGGAGTGTACAAGTCAAAGTAGCAGTATCATTAATGTTTTTAGGTTCTTTCAGCACTAGGATATAAATAATATGTTTAATAAGAAATCAACCATTACCTTTTTATTCCTCTACTATCAATAGTGACATTCTAGCAAGTTGATGTTAAGATGTACTTTCAATGTCATTGAAAGTTACTAACTTCTGCCCAGTGAGCTGTGATGAAAAATTGTTTTTGATTACTACATTAACAATTGGGCATCACATTCAGGCAGGAATATGGCAGGAAATAAAATCATGAAGAAAGGGAATCATGGACCAAAACCTTTAACAAATGTAGTTAGTAAAAGAGGAGGTCCAATAATTAATACTTTCCATCCCTTGAGTGTTGAACCAATTGAAGAATAAGAAAAATAAGTCAGCTAGATATAAATCATATGTCTTTATTACAATATTGGAGAACAAGGCCTGTTTTGCAAGAAAGCAGAAACTTCAAATTGATTAATCGAGTTTGTCTTAGTCTGCTCGGTCAACTATAACAAAATACCAGAGGCAGAGTGGCTTAAGCAACAGAATTTTACTTTTCACATTTCTAGAGGCTGGGAAGTTCAACATCAAAGGGCTGGCAGATCGGTGTGAAAATTCTAACGAATTATTAAACCATTTTCTTCCTTAAATTTATCCTTTAAAAATCTGGCATGGTACCAACTAATAGGCAATAAACAGAGACTATATTATATCCTAAAATCCTGCAAATTAACTATCACATATTATATATGAAAATCCTGCAATTCAGAGTAGTCCACAGGCCAGCAACATGCACAATATTTGTATTCTTAGAAGTGCAGAATATCTCATTTCACTCAAGAGTTAATGAATCAGAATCTACATATTAGTAGGATCACCAGGTGATTAACAAGTACACTGAAATTTGAGAAACATTAGTTTAGTGCATAGCACCTTCAAAATAGAGATGTCTTGCTTCTTTTTGACCCTGTAATGGACTTTCTAGCAGGTCTTGACATAAATTTTATTTTGAGCATATCTCCTCTTCAAGATGTCCTCAATGTTTCTACACAATATATTGGCCGGTAGTAACTGATGTCACACTCAAACTGAAGCTGGGAAATTACTTTAAATTTTGCTTTCTTTCTTTTTTTTTTTCTTCAAAAGCCAGTTTTTAAGTCCTTTTTGATGAAACCACATTTTATAGCTGTATCAAATCATTTTATTTATTTATTTATTTATTTATTTATTTATTTATTTGTTTATTTGTTTGTTTGAGATGGAGTCTCACTGTGTTGCCCAGACTGGAGTTTAGTGGCAAAATCTTCTCTCACTGCAACCTCCGCCTCCCAGATTCAAGCGATTCTCCTGCCTCAACCTCGCCAGTAGCTGGGATTACAGGCACCCACCATCACGCCCAGCTAATTTTTGTATTTTTAGTAGAGACGGGGTTTCACCATGTTGGCCAGGCTGGTCTTGAACTTCTGACCTCAGGCGATCCGCCCTCCTCGACCTTCCAAAGTGCTGGGATTACAGGCATGAGCCACCACACCCGGCTGCTGATTTTTAAATTAACTTTTTTCTCTTAAAAAAACTACCATTTAAAAAACCAAAACTACTTTAATTTTGCTAAATAGTGTAATCTTACTAAATATTGTGTTTTAAAAATTACAAATATACTACATGTTGACTGTGAATAGTTTGAAAAAATGTAACAATGCATAAGACAGAAAATAAATGTCATGCATTTTCCAGGCTTATTTTAGATTCAATTTTATAAAGGGCTACTTTTTTATACCACAAGTGCCCAAACAAAAGAAACCAGGAAAACATCTTGTTACTTAAAATATTAATAAAAATAGATAATGGCCACTATTAATTTTATCCATTTGTTCTTTTATACTTAGGAAGATACCAATAAAGAAATTTCTCAGTGTCAGCGAAGTCCTATTCAAATTTTACTTTATTAGACAAGGTCATTATTAACTACGTCTTTATACAAAATTTATTGACACAGAAGATTTTTATTTTATATTGGTATGTGAAACTGGGGTTATAAAATCTGCACTACATATTTACACACATACACATTCACATTGACTTAAAAACACTCGTGCTTAAACATACACCTTCATATACATACACTTGAATATTACAGAAAAAATAAAAGAGCCAGCAACGATTACCAAATGAATCAATTGTGGATACTTTTTTATCCTCTTTATATATTTTTAAATGTATTTTCTGAACTGAACATAAATTACTACTGAGGTCAGAAACTAAAAATTAAATTATCTTGTTTTACTTTCATCTTTATTCATGTAGAAAGAATGTTAAGGCAAAATTTACAAACAGATATAAATATTACCCAGTACCAGTTTTTAACCTTTTGCCCTTGCAGAAATTCCTTTATTATAGAGGATAATATTTAAAAGACACTCTCCTATCTTTTAAAACAAAGCTGTATTTATTGTAATGTTTCACTGAAATATATTAAAATATTTATGAAATAGAGAAGTCAAATCAAACAAAGTGATTACTTAGTTATAAGCCTTTTTCCTACAATTTCTTAGTATTTTTTCCTGTCTATCTCTCATCTATTTGTTTATCTCCACACACATATATAGTTTAATTAAGGCAATGAAATATTGAATTAGAAATAAGAGATCCAGATAGTCAGAGGTTCTAATGTATTAACCTGATAAGATATGTTGAGAAAGTGAAATATTCTTGATGAATTTTAGCTGCCCTGCTTGAAAAAGAAAGACTGGAATCATCAGCCAAATGAAGATATTAGGACTCTACGTATTACACGCTGTGAGAGTTACAATTAAATAATGAATGTGAATTACTTAGCAAAGTGTTTGACACATGGAAACTGTCCTAATTTTACTTAACACCATTTTCAATTCAAAAATTCTACTGATCAGTAACCAACTTTCTCTTCATTTTTCCCTTCTGTGTTTAATGGGAATAAAGTACATTTCTACAAATTATTCATTTGTGTTCTTTCCTTTCCACTTTCAGGTCACTGAAGGTACAGCAGTTAATTCAGCTGTTAACCATTTTAACCTGAGGGGTTGTTGAAAATAAATCCTCTTTTAAAGGCTTTCTAAGATTTACTGATGATTTCAAAATAGCTTGAGAATCAGATTAACTGAAACATTTCCTACTCATTTATTAGAAAACTGATGTCTGTAAAATGCTTCTTTGACATTGTGAACCTCTATCATCTCAGTTTTACAAAATGAATACTAAAAATTAAAACATGAAGGCAGATTCCTCCCAATTAGTATTTTTGCTCTGGAAATTCTCATTTCTAACTAGCATAAGGTTAATATGAGTAATGTCTGTCTTTGAAAATTACTTGTTCACGTTTTTAGGGGCTTTCCTTCTGTCTCTGCAACATTTTTAAACAAAAAAAAACCTTTCAAGCTCAAGAAATAAAGAAAAAAAAGCCTTGTTATTCCAGTCCTTTTTTTTCTTGAAAACATTGCAGAACTGCAGAGTAATAACTGATAATTAAAAATATGGTTAAAATTATGCTACATTGTACAAAATTGGAAGCTATTCAAACTCTCTGAGCTGCAGTTTTTCTATTAATCAATAAATTATTTACAGTTTTATCTCTAAAACACTATAACATACATCTCCAAGATACGTATTGATATAAAGAAATAAAGAAAAAAGCTCAAGAAATTAAAAAAACTTTATTATTCCAGTCCTATTTTTTTCTTTAAAACATTGCAGAATTACAGAGTAATAACTGATAATTTAAAATATGGTTAAAATTATGCTACATTGTACACAATTAGAAGCCATTCAAACTCTCTGAGCTGCAGTTTTTCCATTGATCAATACATTATTTAGACTGATTTATCTCTAAAACAGTGCAATATATGTCTCTGAGATATGTATGGCCATTTAGGTGGACTTTTCTAAAGCAGGCACTGTGTTTATTTAGCTAATTCACTTCTAGATCAACCAACACCTAGCTGTTTCTCATTATGTAACACATAATGAGACATATTATGTGTCTCATATTAAATGTGTCTCATACACATATTAAACACACTTTAAATAATAGACTTCAAATAAATAACAGACTTTTAATATACAAATGATAAAATTTTCTTTTACAAGTTTAATGGCATTTTGTTGTTGTTCTTGTTGTTTGGAGACAGAGTTTCGCTCTTGTTCCCCAGGCTGGAGTGCAATGGCGCTATGGCACTATGTTGGCTCGCTGCAACCTCCACCTCCTGGGTTCAAGCAATTCTCCTGCCTCAGCCTCCTGATTAGCTGAGATTATATGCACGTGCCACCATGCCCAGCTAATTTTTGTATATTTAGTAGAGATGGGGTTTCACCATGTAGGCCAGGCTGGTCTCAAACTCCTGACCTCAAGTGATCCACCCGCCTCAGCCTCCCAAAGTGTTAGGATTACAGGCGTGAGCCACCACATCTGGTTTCATGACATTTTGAATAGAATTTTCCATATAAAAAGGACAAAGACTCTTTAGGAAGTTGGGACAGAATTAAGTCAAATTCTTAGATAATGGGAGATTTATGACTTGGGTAGGCAGATCAGTAGTAGTGCTTAGCTGAGCCACGTTGGTGCCTGAGACAAAAGGAAAAATAATAATCCTGACTGTATTTATGGATTTATCAAATGATACTTTACTTAAGGTGGATTTTTAAAATTAATTTTGGTGCAATTTTTTAAATATTGCATGAAAATGTATTCATGCAGTTTTTTGAATATTGCATGAAAATATTTATCTTGATTATGAGTTATTGGGGGCTTCCTCAAATTTTGTCTCCAAAGCAAATGTCTCAATCACCTCATTGTCTCAAACATGAGGGAGAGAAAGGAAGACAAAGATTTGAGGGAATACACAAAAGTATGTTAATACAATGAATCATGTAATCAGAGTGGCTAAAGATGAAAATAAACACATACAAGAAATGATAAACAAGGAATGACAGATAGTCAACACTGGAAATCTTGATGCAATTAAATATGCTTTTTGGAGTAGGGGTAATAGTAGAAGGAGAGCTGAAAGATTAGGCAGTATTGGTTAGAATTTGGATTTCTTGAAATTAATATTTTGAAGGAGGTGAAGTTATTGGTGATTATAAAGGAAATGACTGGTGAAAAATAACTCCATGATACTAATTAAAATAGGAAATCTCTCCTTTATAAACATTGCTGGAGTTATACTTGAGGCTAACCAGCTATCCTGATAAGTTTTCTTAGTGTCTATTTAAACACAACAAGTTTTTGCATGATATAAAAATAATCTGAGCCTGCTTACATACTGTCTGATGTTGGGTCATATTGCTTATTAAGCCGAAATATTTTTCAATTATTTGATGCTAAGATTTAATAAAGTAGATGAAATAAGAACCAGAAGACAGTCCACAATCAGGTTCCACATTTATTTTGAAAAGGAGCTCATCTTCAAGTAATAATTTCTATAAACTATGGTTTTTAAAAACTTAAAATATAATTAGAAGTGATAATTTCTAATTATTGTGGTTGGCTTTTCCCAGAGTCTGTAACAGCTTCTATGATAAACTGTTATGTGCAACATGGTATGTTAACAACTGAATTAGAACATCCTGACCATATGTCTATCACTGCAGGCAAAGTCTAGGAGGATGGTGAGAATATAAAGACACAGGATAAGTTATCCTCATAATTACTTGGAAGTAGAAACTGATGGTTGACAGATAATAAATAAGATGTAAAAGTATTGCTTACAATGTTAGGAGATTAACAAATGGGTACATGTGTGAAAATATATGCAACACACAAGAATTAAAGCAAATAGCTTCAACTCAGAGAACTATATATACTTCACTAAAATTCTTCTTAACATGAGATCAGATATAAAATTTATTAATTCAAACACAAGAACTTCAAACCATAAATCTGGGTGAGGTTACACCTTTTTAAAACTGCAAATTGAGGTTAACAGATCAAAATCAATTAGGTCTGCTAATCTGTTCACAAAGGTGTAAATTCTTAATCAGAATTTATTACAAGGCTTACAATGTAATTTAACAGCAGTACTTAAATCTTGATCAGACAATTCAACTTTCAGACTCCGGTCCACTTTTTCTTTTCCTTCTTCTTGAAGGAAATAAAAAGGCTCGATTTTAATGTTAGTACCGAATGACAATTATAATATTAAGTGTATATAATATATACAAAATGTTACATATAAGATGTCATTTATATGCTAAAATTATATTACTCAGTGTCAATTAGGATTTTGGTACATCTTATGAGAGTTGGCATTTGCTATTTATATTATCGGCATATTATTTTATCTTGGAATGGACCACATGGTAATTTCCCCTAAAATTCCTGTTTTTGAAATAATCTGAACAGTGATCTCGATTTTCTCTAATAAGGAGTACTTCAGAGGAGTGTAGTACCTCTGAAATGCAGTCAGCTATACTTTCACCACTGTCACTGGCAAAGAAATTCTATCAGCCTCAAATTATTCAGCATAATGATTAGTTCCCATAGATGATTTGATAATTATGCAATTACAATTGTCTTCAGAAAGTGACATATGGAATATTTGTAATGGTTATCTTTGGAGATTAAAATTTTATGTTTTACTTTAAATCAACGGATGTTTATCTGGAGTCTATTTTAAGTGAAAACAATTTATTCAGAGTGGATATTGGTGGATACTACAAAGAATTCAAGTCTCATTTTGTATTGCCAATAAATTTCTGTCATTGGCTTACATGTGAGAACTTATTGAGAGGTGAAGCCAGCTGGGCTTCTGGGTCAGGTGGGGACTTGGAGAACTTTTGTGTCTAGCTAAGGGATTGTAAATGCACCAATCAGCGTTCTGTGTCTAGCTAAAGGATTGTAAATGCACCAATTAGCACTCTGTAAACACACACTAATCAGCACTCTGCATCTAGCTAAAGGTTTGTAAACGCACCAATCAGCACTCTGTAAAAACGGACCAATCAGCACTCTGTAAAATGGACCAATCAGCACTCTGTAAAATGGACCAATCAGCACTCTGTAAAATGGACCAATCAGCAGGATGTGGGTGGGGGGGGCCAAATAAGGGAATAAAAGCTGGCCACCTGAGCCAGCAAGGCAACTTGCTTGGGTTGCCTTCTATGAGGTGGAAGCTTTGTTCTTTCACTCTTCACACTAAATCTTGCTGCTGCTCACTCTTTGGGTTTGCACTACGTTTATGAGCTGTAACACTCACCGCAAGGGTTTGCACTTTCATTCTTTAAGTCAGCGGGACCATGAACCCAAGTCAGCGGGACCATGAACCCACTGGGAGGAACAAACAACTCTGGACATGACACCTTTAAGAGCGGTAACACTGACTGCGACCGTCTGCGGCTTCGATCCTGAAGTCAGTGATACCATGAGCCCACCGGAAGGGAGAAACTCTGGGCACATATGAAGGAACAAACTCCGGACATACCATCTTTAAGAGCTATAACACTCACCAGGAGGGTCCGCGGCTTCATTCTTGAAGTCAACGAGACCAAGAACCCACGGGAAGGAATAAATTCTGGACACAATATGACCATATGAGGAGAATAAACACGTGGGAAGTTAATTGTATTAAAATTTCTGAAAATTGGCTGGGCACAGTTGTTCATGTGTGGAATCCCAGCACTTTGGGAGGCCTAGGCAGGTGGATCACCTGAGGTCAGGAGTTTGAGACCATCCTGGTCAATATGGTGAAATCCTGTCTCTACTAAAAATACAAAAATGAACCGGCATGGTGGTGGGTGCCTGTACTCCCAGCTGCTTGGGAGGCTGAGGTGGGACAATCTCTTGAACCCTAGAAGTGGAGATTGCAGTGAGCCTAGATTGCACCATTGCGCTCCATCCTGAGCAACAAGAGTGAAACTCCATCTCAAAAAAAAAAAAAACAAAAACTGAAAATTTATCTTTAAAAAATCTTAGAAATTGGATGTATGTGCTTTGTGTATTATTTGGTGTATTTTGTACTTCTGGATAGAAACTTTGAAGTCTGTCTAACTGGGGTCTAAGACTGTTTTTTGCTGTATATTATGTATTGCGTTAATTTACCTAAATGCATAGGGTCTTGGTTGCTCTTATGTAAAATGTAGATTTAAATA
This sequence comes from Pan troglodytes, assembly GCF_028858775.2. NCBI lineage: Eukaryota > Metazoa > Chordata > Mammalia > Primates > Hominidae > Pan > Pan troglodytes. The sequence goes on along the minus strand of NC_072401.2, from coordinate 32,896,269 downwards.
AGGTATACTTGGTTTTAATTAATTGTAAAGTATGACAACCTGCTGTCAAACATGCATTCTCTCTAATTCTAGTGTATGTTGACTATGCTTTTAAAAATGAGTAAACATACTGCACTTCTTTTGAACCTTGTATATGCTGTATCAAAATGTTTCCTCAAGCCCCACCTCCTATTAAATTACTATTTATTCTTCAGAACTCAGCCAGGTTGCTGCTTCCTCAGGAAATTCTTCCTTAACCTCTAAATTAAATAATATCCCCCACTATAAGTATTCATATCAGCATGTACATTTCAGCATTTTTCAAAGTTGAAATTATTCACTTACGCAATTATTTGTTTAATGCCTGTCTCCTGTACTAAAATGCCTGCCTCCTGTACTAAATTGCAAGTAAATGTTCAGTTTCTGTCTTTTTCCTCAGTATTTTACTCCCAACACACAGCACATTGTCTGGTAAATAGGAAACGCTCAAAGCAAACAAGTAAATCAGAAATTTTTCTTATGAGTAATGTTTGAATGAGTGGTCTCTACTTTGCATTCATTAATTTTCTTTCCCCCTACAGTCTAACAAAAGATCTAGGAAAATATTTAAACCACGTAATTATAAGATTTTATAGTATGTACTGCAGGGTAAGTTGTATGCCAGGAATTTCAGGATATTTTATAATCATAGAGCATCTTAGTATATTAGGTTAATATATCAGAAATAAAATTTTCACGATAATCTTCTGTCATACTTAAAGTACATATTCTATAATTAAATATTCACATTTTGTTAACACGTCTCGAAACGCTAAATAAAAAGATATTTTCTTAAAATAACAAAAACTTAAAAAACGCCAAGAGAACACTTAATAACACACCATTAAAGCTATTTGTATATTTTCCGGAATATAAGAGCTAAACAATGTTTAAATGTAACTATTAAAAACCAAGATATAAATTATTATTGTCTACCTAGAAAATCATATCCTGAATTTACCATTTAGCTGTATGACTTTAGTGAGCTTCAGAATTCTCACCTGTATAGTTTAACAAAACACATGGTTGTTTGAAACAAACAAAAATCTCATGAGATAAGCAACCTTAAAAACTACAAGATATAGTACATATATGCTTAGTAATAGAATGATTACATATAAGGTAATTCTCTAGACTAAAGAAATTGGAGGGTTGCTAAAATTTACTTTTGGTACTATGTTAAAGAATATGCCTAATATTGTGATTAGGCTACTTCCATTAAGACTTAATTCATTAATGTTAAGCAACTATATGACATATTTTTAACATTTGCCTTTCAGTAAATTATTCTCCTTTCTCTTTAAAGCAGCAACTGGCCCTCTGGTAATTCACAGGGCGTAGTTGTCTGTCCCCAGAGATTACAACATGCTTCAAAAAATGCATCAAAATTCATCTCAGGTGTCTGCAATGCCGTATATGCTTTTCATTTTCAGTCATGATGTCATGCTTCAAAGGACAGCATAATAGGAATGCAGTTACTCCATGACAGCTAACAGCTCTGCTAAGAGAAACTTAGCCCTAGAAAAACATAAAAATCTTAACTCAGAGATGTGGTCAACTTAAGCTCTCTTCATACACGCCCTGAAACGCAAAAAACAGTCTGAGGTTACTCAGCTGTGAAGTAACAACGCTGTTGCAAGGCGATCATTCAGCTTTCTTTTATTTTCCAGGGAAATGCATGTTGCCAAATCTAGTGGATTGAATAACAGAGACAAGAGACAATATCTGGAACAGAAAGTGTTCACATACGAAGCTAACTATAATGCTTTGGGTGTACATAAGGAAAACTACAATAAGTGTATTTTGTAAGACACGTTTAATTTAGGTATCATAAGAAGATACGTTAATACAGAGTACAAAGCTCTCAAAATACATTTCGAAAATATTTTTCAAATTTGCAAACAATGATTTATCTATAAATCTATTTTATAGAGATTAGACAATATTCAGTTATTACATTGAAAAACTTTCATCTTTTTAACAGATGCACTTTATGATGATTTTACTCTTCATATAAATGAACGCATTCTTGAAATAATCTGCCTATGAATCCAAAATTGTAGCCTAACCTATGATAACACTGCAAACATTTGTAAATTTGTATTTTATTAATTTACCGTTATATTTATGGAAGTTGTGGGGGTTTTTTTGATATGTACTTTAAAAGCCTAATAAACTCAAATGTTGACAGTCTTATTTATATTGAAATTTTAAATTTGTAGACAGTAAAAGAAAACGTATTTTAACTTATAAGTATACAGACAATTGAGATATTTAATTAAAGTCAAAGAGATTTAGGGTCTGAATTTACTGTAAAGAACATTGAGTTAAGAATATATTTTACAGATGAGTATATGGAGAAACGGAGCAAAGGTAATGTTCACAAAGGATTATCCTGCAGGTTACTACTGACAAATCAGTATCTGAAGATTATTCTTCCGAATGCCAGTATTCTACACAAAAGTGAATTTTATTATAAAATCTTTTTGAAAAGTACCTAGAATCAAGCCAATAAATTTAATATAGATGATTTGCTTTAATTATTTAAAAAGTAAATTTTATCAGAAAGACATTTTATACCCCAAATTTAACTTTTAATCCTGTGAAAACATGTGACAGCCATTCCCTTAGTCTAGACTGGAGGAAATTTCTTCATGGCAAAAGAAAATAAATGCAAACAAACAAAAATAAAGACAAAAGTAAAAGCCAAAAACACACCATCAATATTAATTTGGAGAAGTTTATTGAGTATTTACATATTTGTTTTGTTAAAGGTGAAGCAATACCGGAGAGAAACTGATTTCTATGCAACATATAATTCATAAAATATATTTCTTATACAATTGTACATGACATAATAGAATTCCACATTAGTCTTTATTTTCAACATTCAAATATAATCACATATAAAAACAATATAAGAAAATGTTTATAGTGGAAAAAAAAGAAAAAGCATGGACTAAAAATACAATTTTAACTTCTTAAGCTAGCCAGGCATACTGTAAAATGAATATAATGCCAAGTCTCAGAAAAGCTAGTCATAAAAACAGAAGTTACCTTTTGAATGTAAATTTAAATAGACATGTAGGAACTTATTTTTCTCATATTCTAAATTTCATTTGATATTTTTTGGTCCAAAATACCAATGTCAAAATTTGTCTCTCCACTTGATTTTCATCAGTGGTTGATGAAATAAGAAAAATTTATACTAAATAAAAAACTTCAACTTCACTAGCAAACTCCAGTTTAGTATAATGAAATCTTTTCTTTGTTATGAAATAATCAAAATATTTTTAAAATTATACACTGACAGGACCGAAACGCATATTTGTCAAAAATGCATGAATTAGGCAAGAAAGAACATAATATTAAATTATTAATATTAAAGACCATTTTAATAATAAAACAATCTTAAACACAACCCTCAGTATGAAATTTAACGTGCCAAAAACTCCATACTCATGATTTACTCAGTTTCCAATATAATATAATTGATAACTTGCTTTTTTTCAATTTGCTGTGTTATCCATCTATTTATTTACCTAGTTGAAGAGGAATGAATCAAAAGTTGAAGATGAACTGGCATCAAAAGTTGTTGACTTCTTAATGGTTACAAAATAAGAAACAGTATTTTTACGGTATGATTTACTTCACTTTTGGAATATTGAGTCTTGATTGGCAAATTTTAGAAATAAAGACCAATCAGAAAACTTTCAATAATGAGGGAGAAATTAAATTGTCAACATTACATTTACATCCTTTATATAAGATAATATGATGAAGTATTTATAATAGTTTATTTATATTTAAAAATGTGAAATATACTTGATTACATGACTTCATAAAGCACAAAAAGGAACTTTTTAATATGACAGACAAGGAGGTTTTGGTACACATACCACAGAACTAACAACTAATGCCATCCAACTCTGAAACAGCTTCTTGTGATAATGACATTCCATTAATAGATTAAAACATGGAAGAATCTGAGTGACAATTTGCTCAATAATGATTAAGGAGGGATTCATGTATTGAAGGTACTTGATGTTAATGTGATTTTATGATTATATGTAATTTTAAAATTTAATATTCAGAAAAATGTGAGATATGAACTATGTATCAATAACATAACATGATTTTTAAACAGCAATTACAAAGACAGATCATGAGAGAATTGTGGAAATCGGGAATGGGATGTTTATACAAATAATAATCTTTGGAAGTGATGAAGCATAATGTTAAAATAAACACCTGTGAATAAACTACACAGTTTACAAAGTAGAACGTTTGTTCTAGAGATAAAGCACATACTCCCTCTGTATGAGAAATAAACTTGATCTTCATTTTGGTACTACATTATTTATCCCGGTTGCACTCTGACCACTCTTAGATCAGTTAAGAAAGGCTTCTGCCCAAGGCACTACACTTGGAGAATCCTTCATTATCACAATTATTAAAGCAATAGGTTATTTAAGACTCCATGCCTTTTTCTCTCGGGACACAGTCCTCAGTGCTGGTAAAGTAAGACCAATAACTGAACAGCCACTCCTGTGACTAGCCCTGCTCAGGTCCCAGGAAATCACTTCATCATGTCTCTTAAGCCTTTGAAGGAAAAAATAATTACTTGCTCTGAATGTCATGTACTACCCTTACATAAAACACAGACAGTACTTCTGAGGACAGGGAGGACCTGAATGGTTGAAACAATTAGTTAAGGGAAAACACAATTTAATGAATGCATCAAATAACACGATTTGTATAGGTTATTCCATTAATATCATTTTCCAAGTGCTAAGCATGCCATTGTCTCCCTGTTTTGGGGGCATACTTGGTTCCCTATTATGTAGGAATTAGCGTTGTATTCACCACAGATGCACATTTTGCAATATTAAACAGTTCATGTCAATCTTTTTTTGTAGATAGAATTAGAGTCAGAGAAATACACAAACACACAGAGGGATTAGTAGAGAAACAACATAAATAACATTTGATACTGATTATTTGTATTAGTAGAGGTATCTAAACATTGTTTTAATATATGATAACATTTTTACATAAGCTGTCACCTCCTCAAAAAATGTATCTAGCTCAATAGTTTTCTTTTGTGGTTTTGGAAATCAGAAGCTGAATATTGTACTTCTTAATCTGTTTTCCATCTCTCTTAACTTCTGTTTCTCATTTTCCATCTTCTCGTCTTTCTGAGTTAAATTCTAGAAAAATTCTTCACTTATGCATTCCAGCTCAGCAATTCTTCCGTTTTCCCTAACATGCTATGACACACATCTATTAAGTTAACATTAGTAATACTTTGTATTTCACACTTCTAAAAGTACTTAATGGTATTCTTGAAATATGCTTTCTTCTTTTTATGCTCTTTTATCCCCTAGTTATTTTTATTCTTTATTAATAAAATACTACATGCGGATATTTTATATCTGTATCTATCAAATCCAAGAACTGATTTCACTGAAACTCTATTAAATATTTTTTCCATTTCTCTATTGACTTACTCATGATGTGGTGGGGTTTTTTGTATTTGTAACTAACTTAAAAAATAATTTTCCATTGAATTTAAATTAATGTCTTAGTTTGCAATCCATACTTTTACAAATTTGTGTAAAATTGAACTCAATGTTTTTGACAGCAGGCTCACTCTTGGCTGCAAATTAGCTGAAGATATTATTGTTTGTTTGTTTGTTTCTACATATTCATTGTATTAGATTTCTTGTTATTTTCCACACCTAGTAAAATGAAATGATATTCATCATCTTGAAATGTATAAAAATTTTAAAATAGGGATGCTAGATAAGCACTATTAAATTTCGCCTGCATCATGCCTGTAATCCCAGCACTTTGGGAGGCAGAGGTGGGCAGATCACGAGGTTGAGAGATCGAGAAAATTCTGGCCAACATGGTGAAACCCTGTCTCTACTAAAAATACAAAAATTAGCTGGGCATGGTGGCGAGCACCTGTAGTCCCAGCTACGCGAGAGGCTGAGGCAGGAGAATCGCTTCAACCCCAGAGGCGAAGGTTGCAGTGAGTCATGATTGCGCCACTGCACTCCAGCCTGGTGACAGAGTGAGACTCCGTCTCAAAAAAAAAAAAAAAAAAAAAAAAAAAAAAAAAAAAAAAAAAAAAGAATCCTGTAAAAATAATCTAAATTTACTGCTTAGTAACTTTAAACTATTGTGATACCAGGTAGACCAATATATTTAAGACAAAAGGTTGCATTTCTAACATTTTATACTGCTATTTGTAATAACTTACATTCACCGTATTTTACAAACACATTAATAATAGTGTAGCATCAGCTTGAGGGTTTTAAGTTTCCACTTTAATATAAGAAAATGTACTGAATTTTCAAAAACACTCAAAAAGATTTATACAAATTAACATTTGGGGAAAAATTATTTTTCTACTACTAAGAGAAGTTTGACAGAGTAGAACAAAAAGCTTGAGGTGAGGGTAATCGCAGTTTTAGGGCACATAGACAAGAAAGGCGGTTTGTAACCTGATTAAAGAATGATCTAGTGTTTCATAGCATAACAGGGTGACTACAGTTAACAACAATTTATAGTATATTTGAAAATAACTAAAAGAGTGGAATGGGAATGTTTCTAAGACAAAGAAATAATAAATGCTTGAAATGATGGACTTCCAAATTACTCTTATTGATCATTACACATTGTATACTTGTATCAAAGCAGCATCTGTACCCCCATAAATATGTACAACTATTATATTTCCATAATAAAAATTAAAAGGAATAATTTTTGTTGATAAATCAGGAGAATCCTAGTATGCTCATGACTTCGATTTTGTTTTAAATGTATATTTTACTTGTCCATCCCCTTCTACCAATAAAGAGGAAAATAAGAAACAAGAAAATCAGTGATTCTTAGGAAATGGAGCTAGAAACAAGAAGATATCAAAAATATGGTAACTTACTACTGAGTGCAAAATATTTGTAAAATAGCAAACAAGTTATTAGATTCCATAATAAATGCTTGTTAACTGAATTTATATAACTATGCATCTATCATATGTGCTACAACTCACAAATTTGCAGTTATGGGACAATTATCTACACTTTCCTTCTGTTTTCAGTGTTCCACAGAACATGACTTCTGATTTTCTTTGTTCCAAATGTAAAGAATATATTATTGATTGCTTCCAGCTAATGATTATTGATACCTATAATAGACCTTACTTTATTTAGTGGTGTTGTTTTGTGAGTCCCTAGAATATTGGCTGAATGGTTTTTCTAATGCTGAGTAATTTATTTCAATATTTTATCTCTTTATCATTGTATTCATTGATGTTGTTTATGGCTGTCTAGTATCAGTGGTTCTGAACAAATTCTTTACACAACTTCAAATAAAGTAGATATTTCTTTAAAGATAATGTTAACATAATGGGATTGATATATAGAGAAAATATCACTTATTAATTACTGGGAATGAATTTATAGGAATTTAAGAAATCTGACTCTAACTTAGGTTTCATCACTAATAGGCTGTTGTCTTATTCCTAATGTAGTAGGGGTAGAAAGGTGTGATACATTTCCTCACTGATTGTAAGGCTCACTCCAGACACTTCTATAACAAAAGAGAAGAGAATTAAAAATCTATTGAGTCAAAATTTTATGTGACATTGGAGATTTTAGGAATGAAGAGCAAAACACCAAGAGAAAACTGTTCATTTGGATGCTGAGATTTGATGAAAAAATGGACAGCCGTGTTGAAATGGGATTGGGCAAAAGAGTGTATAATCTAATGGTAATAGACCGAAGGGGAATCCAGCAAGGCCTGTTTAGAAACTTCTTAGACTCTTTGTGCAGCATTCTTTCCTTCTGGGGATAGGGTAGGATCCCTCTGGAATGAGGGTCTTATGATCTACTACCATACATGCTAGGTAAGAGAATTTCTTTATGGTTGTCTCCTACACAGAAAGGAGTTAGAGGAGAAGGTTTGGGTAATATCTCTAGGCTTTATGGCTTGCTTTGGGGAAGAAAGTTTCTAGTTTCCATTGACCTGCCTTGGAGAAAAGGAGTTCTGTTTTCTATGACTTGCTTCAAGGAAAATGAGGGGCAAGACATGGGAAAAATCTTGGTCCTGAGGCTGCTTCTGAGGCTTTCTAGTATGCTTTAGTTCAAAGTATTCGATACACCAAAGTACTATACTTGGGATATCATTTTCTTTTTTTTTTTGTTTTTTCTTATATATATATATGAGATATATATATATATCTCATATATATAACTTTTATATATATATCTCATATATATAACTTTTATATATATATCTCATATATATAACTTTTATATCTATCTCTCATATATATAACTTATATATATATCTCATATATATATAACTTATATATATATATATCTCATATATATATATATATATTTTTTTTTTTTTGAAACGGAGTTTTGCTCTTGTTGCCCCGGCTGGAGTGCAGTGGTGCAATCTCAGCTCACTGCAACCTCTCCCTCCCGGGTTCTAGCAATTCTCCTGCCTCAGCCTCCTGAGTAGCTGGGATTCTTCCGTCTCAGCCTCTTGAGTAGCACCCACCCCCACACCCGGCTATTTTTTTGTATTTTTAGTAGAGATGGGGTTTCACCATGCTGGCCAGGCTGGTCTAGAACTCCTGGCCTCAAGTGATCTGCCCACCTCAGCCTCCCAAAGTTCTGGGATTACAAGCGTGAGCCACTGCTCCCAGCTGGGGTATCATTTTCTAATCCCTAACACTCTCAGAGTTTATGCATTTGTTTCACTCTATGTAAAAAGGTAACAATGGTACTAATTTTGGGAGAAGCTGTGAAGATTCCTTGAATATTATTTGAAAAATAGTTAGCATCATGTTTAGCCAATAGGAGCTGCTCACTGTGGAACCATTCATTGCAAATCAGACACTTTTAATACTGAATTCCTATAGGCATACCTATAGGAAATTAATACTGAATACTCAAAGGTATTCCAGGTATACCTATAGGTATTCAGTATTAAAAGTGTCTGATTTGCAATGAATTCAAGGGAATCAAATCCAAATACCAAAGAAACTCTTTATAACCAATATCATGATATAAAATCAGAAATTTATATCAAGGTAAAAAGAAAGTTTCAGCCCTTGTCATGGCATCCTTGAATATGATGATACAACTAACTAAGCATGGGTTTCAGGGGATACTGAGAGATGACTGCTATCATCTAGATATGTCTGAAGAATAGAAGACAAGTAACTGCAAAGCTGAACCCTGCTGTCACAGTGAATTCAGAAGACCTTCCCAGAGCAAAAGATAACTTGCAACTTTTTTCCATGTATTCTAATTTGTCTAGTTTCTTTCAGATTGGCAATATCCACTCCACATCTGGAGAGCTCACATACAACTGGTGATGTACTCTCCCTCCTGAGGAGCTGGCATTCTCTCTAAGCCTCTTTCCAGGTTCCCTGACTCAGTGCTTATTTGCTTTGTGGAAGCCATTTTTGAATTTGCTGTTGTGACACAAAAGTGAAACTCTGCAGAGAATCAAGCTGAGCTTTGCTTAGTGAGAAGCAGGAAAACAGAGTATTTTTGTGTGTGTGTGAATCCTAAACTAAACAGCATGGCCTTAAACAAAGCTACTAGATCAACTAGTCTAATTTTTACTTCACAGGAGATATAAGACAGGTACCTATCTGTACACTTTATGTGTAGTACCTTAGCCTGAAGAGGGCCTTTGCTTTGCGGAATATAAAAGATGAATTGAAGTGGACCATCCAAAATTTTGCTTTTTCTCTTGGTGATCTATGTGAGTTAGATGTCTGGGGTTAATTATACATCAAATATGATGTAATCATAGAGGTTGTTGTTTATTCTCATTATGTGATAAGTATATGACATTATTTTCAATTTTAAGATTTAATTTAAGAACTTTTACTATCACACTATTAATTAGAAATACACTGATAAATTGTAAACATGCTCTTTGTGTCCCTCTAAAAAATGCTGGTTCTCTGATGATTTACAGATTCTATTGAAGAAAAATATTTCAGGTCCTTGGATCATAAATTATTAAACTTTAAACCATACTGAACTTTAATTTGAGTAGTAGTTTTCAAAAATGAGGTTAAGAGATCTCTGTAGGACGCTGATTACTTTTTAGGGGATCTACCAGGCAGTCTTGACCTTTGGGGCATTATAATTCTTTTTGCATAATTCTTATGTATTTTGGCAGCATCCCTGATCTGTACTCACAAGATTCCAGTAGCCATCTCTCCTGTACCCCGACCTGATTTGTGATAATCAAAAATGTCTCTAGACTTCCAAATAATCCCTGTTGAGAATCATAGAACTAAGATAATATCTTCCTTTTTAACTCTTATTCTCTCGTGAGCATACAGCGAAGTTTTTCAGAGGCCACATGATGTGTGATCTCACATCATACTATTTTGTTCATCTGAAAATGTAATTTTGCCATCTTTTATTGATTTTTAATGTAGTAAAATATATATAACATAAATTTTGTCATTTTAACCACTTTTAAGTGTACACTTTGGTAGCTTGAATTACTTTCACAACTTTGTGAAATCATCAACTCTATTCCTAAAACATTTTCATCACTACAAACAGAAACTTTATAAAAATTAAATATTAATTTCCCATCCCCCCTCCCTTCAGACTCTGGTAATCTCTAACCTACCCTATTTCGCCCCCTATTAATTTGCCTATTCTATATATTATTCATAAGTGGAATCATGCAATATAAGTTCTTTTGGGTCTGGCTTATTTTACTTAGCTTAAAGTTTTCAAGGTTTATCCATATGTAGAATTTATCAGAACACCATCAGTTTTTAAGATTGAGAATATTCCCTTTCATATAAAAATCACGTTTTGATTAGTCATTAATATGATGATAGATGGTTGGGTTTTTTTTTTTTTTTTACCTGTTGACTACCATGGATAATGTTGCAATGAATGTTGCCATACAAGTACCTGTTTGCGTCCCTGTTTTCAATTCTTTTGAGTATATACGTAGTAGTAGAATTTCTGGATAATATGGTGTGTTAGTTCATTCTCACACTGCTCTAAAGAACTATGTGAGACTGGGTATTTTATGAAGAAACAAGGTTTAATTGACTCACAGCTCCACAGGATGTTCAGAAAGCATGACTGGGAGGCCTCAGGAAACTTACAATCATGGCAGAAGGCAAAGAGGAAGCAAGCGTGTCTTAACCATGGTAGAGCATGAGTGGGATGGGGGAGGTGCCACACACTTTTAAATGATCAGATCTTGTGAGACCTCCCCTGATTTGGGTGGGGACACAGAGGCAAAAGATATCATTCTGCCCCAGCCCATCCCAAATCTCATGTCCTTCTCACATTTCAAAACAAATCATGCCTTTCCAACAGTCCCTCAACGTCTTAACTCATTCCAGTATTAACTCAAAAGTTCAAGTCCAAAGTCTCAGCAGACACAAGGTGATATAATTTGGCTCTGTCCCCACCTGAATCTCATTTTTGAATTGTAATCCGAATTGTAATTCCCATGGGTCAGGGTAGGCACTTGGTGGGAGGTGATTGGATCAGGGGGGTAGTTTTTCCCATGCCGTTCTGGTGATAGTGAGTGAGCTCTCACAAGATCTGATGGTTTTATAAGGAGTGGTTTCCCCTGCACTCTCTCTGTCTCCTGCTGCACTGTGAAAAAAGTACCTGCTTCCCCCTCCGCCATGATTGTAAATTTTCTAAGGCCTCCCCAGGCATGTAGACTGTCAGTCAATTAAGCCGCTTTTCTTTATAAATTACCCAGTCTCAGGTATATCTTTATAGCAGCATGAAAACAGCCTAATACACAAGGCAAGTCCCTTCCACCTTTGAGCATGTAAAACAAACAAAAAAAAGAAGTTAGTTACTTCCAAAATACAATGGGGGTACAGGCATTGGGTAAATGCCCCTATTCAAAAAGGGAGAAATTGGCCAAAACAAAGGAGCCACAGGCACCATGCAAGTGAGAAACCCAGAAGGATTATCACTCAATAATAAAGCTCCAAAATAATGTCCTTTGACTCCATGCATCCAGGGCATGCTGATGCAAGGGGCCGACTCCCAGGGCCTCGGGTGGCTTCAGCCCTGTGGCTCTGCATGGTACAGCCCCTGTGACTGCTTTTACATACTAGTGTTGAGTGCCTGAGGCTTTTCCAGGTGCAGAGTAACAGTTACAGTAGATCTACCATTCTGCAGTCTAGAGGTCAGTGGCCCTCTTTTCACATCTGCACCAGGCAACGTCCCAGTGTGGACTCTGTGTCGGGGCTCCACCCTCACATTTTCCTTCTGCACTGCCCTAGTAGATGTTCTTCATGAATGGTCCGCTCTTACAGCAGACTTATGCATGGATATCAAGGCATTTCCATATATCTTTTGAAGTCTAGGCAGACTCCCATACTCTTGCTGTAAGCACAACTGCAGGCCCAACACCACGTGGTAGCTGTCAAAGCTTGAGACTTGCATCTTCTGAAGCCATGGCCTGAGCTATAAATTGGTGCCTTTTAGTAATGGCTGGAGCTAGAGTAGCTGGGATACAGGGCAGCATGTCCTGAGGCTGCAGACAGCAGTGAAGCTCTGGACCTGGCCCACAAACCACTTTTCCCTTCTAGGACTCTAGGCCTGTGATAGGAGGGGCTACCATGAAGATCTGGGAAATGTACTGGAGACATTTTCCCCATCGTCTTGGCAATTAACATTTGGCTCCTTGTTACTTATGCAAATTTCTGCAGCCAGTTTGAATTTCTTCCCGGAAAATGAGTTTGTATTTCCTACCACACGGTCAGGCTGCAAATTTTCCATACTTTCATGTTCTGCCTTCCTTTGTAAGTTCTGATTTCAGACCATCTAGTTCTTCACACTTATGAGCATACACTTTTAGAAAAACCAGGTCATATCTCAAATGCTTTGCTGGTTAGAAATTTCTTCCACCAGATACCCTAAATTATCTCTCTCAAGTTCAAAGTTCCACAGATCCCTAGGGCAAGGGCAAAATGCTGTCAGTCTCTTTGCTAAAGCATAGAAAGGGTGACCTTTACTTCAGTTCCCAATAAGTTTCTCATTTCCATCTGCGACCACCTCAGCCTGGACTTCATTGTCCATAACATTATCAGCATTTTGGTCACAACAATTCAACAAGTCTTTAGGAAGTTCCACTTTCCTACATCTTCGTGTAGGAAAATTTCAACATAGTGGTTACCTTTTAGGTGAGAAGAGAGCATAGGCTCATAAGGTTTCTTGCAAGTTTAAAATTTTTGCTAATTTTCTACTTATTATTTTCAGGTAGACAATTGCTACTAAAAATTATTTTAAAATGATTATAACAAAATAATTACTCAGTTGCAGTTGGAAATCTAGACCTCTGCTTCCCAATCTGATTGAGCATATAAATAACCTAGTTATCTTGTTAAAATTTGGTTTTGATTCAGTAAGTTGTGGATACAATCTAATATACTGCATTTTTAATACATTCCCAAGTGAAACTCATGCCTTTAGTTTGCAATTCACACTTGAGTAGCAAAAATCTAGATCGCATTAAACAAAGACAAACAAAAACAGAGAGAGAGAGAAAGAAAATGAGAGAGAGATATTGGTAAGTAAATAGATTAATTAGCAGATACAGGAAATCAAACAAATATAAAAATGTAAATATGGATATATAGCCACATTTAAATCTAAGTTCACTTTAATTCAATGTTTGTATCAATGTTGTTGCATAGCATAGAAGCATCTTGAATTGGGACATATATTGAATCTCACATTTTTTAGTTGCAAAAGTGTAAAATTACTTTAAACTGCCTTTGCCTTAACTTTATAATTGAAAACATAGTACTTCCTTTTAGAGGACTTGTGATGATTAAGTATGATAATTTTCATAAAGCACTTAACATAATTTATGCCACTTCGTGTTATGGTGTGATAAATTATACTAATTATATTAAGCATTCATTATAATATGTTAACAGTGAATTATTTAATAGTTTTAAATAATATTCATAAAATATTTTTTCTTTATATATTTTCTATTTTATGAGAAAATAATAGCAGTCAATTCAATTATGTTGAATAAACTAACTTTGCAATCTTGTATGCTAGAATTCTCCAGAGAGCAGTAGGATTTATTCCTTGGTTTCTATTTTGTCTGAGAATGAAATCACCAACAAATACCAAAAAAAAGTAATGTGGAACTATGCTTACACTTACATAAAGTATTTTCCTAAAACCCTCCCAAAGCTTACATGTGGTTTATGTAGATACAAGCAATTCCCACTTTACAACATTCTGGTATGCACAACTTTTAGTTACCATGGTCTAGTTAAATAACAGCAGTCCTCCAATAACATGGTTCATATTTTATTTACCGTGATACATTACTCTGTCAGTAATCAGATAAAGTAAAAGCTTTGCTGTTTGCATCTAAAAATGAGTCACCAGTTACATAAAGGATAGGTGTGCAACATGGTCAGTGACAAATCATATCACTTCTACAGTCTGAAAAGATTGCTCCCTTTGCAGCCGTCATTCAGTCTATTCACAGACAGAAAAGCATGTAGTTTTGCTGATATTTTGCCTCATAATGTAAATACAAATTTGTCATTTTACAAAATGCATAATTTCAGTAGTAATTGAAAAGCAAAGATGAAAGTGCAGCAAAGAAATGAAAAAAATGACAGTACTGGAAGAGAAATTTTAGTGTCAAAATGTAAATGGAGTTACAGAAAAAAATACCAGGCTGGAATGTTGATACTGCTGTCTTTCCATAGCCTTTAGGGAAACATAGTGAAAGTGAACTTATCAACATAAATGAAGAAGACGATCGCAACAAAAAAGTTGAAGATGTCTTAGAGAATGTGATACCAACAAACACTTCATATTAAAAAGACTTTCAGAGATATTTCACCATATTGAAAGTGCAAAAGATTAAATGTGAGTGACCCGTATAAGCTTAGAAAAGAGTAAAATAATTTACACACAGAAAAGATGGATATTCCTTGTTAAAAAGTAATATAAAAATAAGGCAAACACTGTTCAAACTATTCCTGATAAGTTTTCTGCAAATAACTGAAACACTTTAATGTTTTAAACAAGAATGTACTAAATATTCTTGCCACTTTTTCTATTTTTTCGTTTCTCTTTACATCTTTAACAGATGTTAAGAGATTTTGATATTGTGACAAAAAATTGTTGATTATATAATATAATTTTTCCATTGATTATTAAGATAGTTTTCTACATTTTCAGCTTTCATTTATTTTATAGTTCCACATTACCATGCAAATAGATCGCCTGCAAATTAATACTGCAGATGATTCTTAGAACCAAACTTCTTGCTTGTTTCTAATTTTGTAAGCTTCATTAGATATAAATCTTTCAATTCATTATGACAATCTTACATGCATAGATATAGAGGTATATTTTCAAACAAAATAATATAGTTACTACATTTCTAGATTTCTGAATTTGCTTATTTGTATTCCTACTCATATTTTTGTTCTAACCATTGATTCCACTGTGACGCTAATTCTAAAAGAGTTTATACAGTTTTCTAGTATAATTTGTATAGCTTAAGTAATGTTCACAGATGTTTAATTAGCTTCTTCAGAACTACATGCTTAAAAAAAATTAGGAATTCACTTACAAATCCCTTAGAACATTCAAATAATATAGAAGGAAAGCTCAAAATAGCCAGAAAATCTATAAAATCCAAACAGAAATCAAAGTTGCAAAAGATGAACATATGGTTAAAGCATATTGTACTCATCTAATTTGTGTGCCTTTGCTAACCTAAATTGTTTTAAGGAAAAATGGTATATTTTGAAAGAACTAGATCTGGAAATAGAAAGAACTAGATTTCCATATTCTAGCGTGGAGTCTTCAGGCACAAAAATAAAACATAACCAGACTTCGAATAACCAGGCGTCCATGATAATAAGAGCGAGAATTACCCTGACAGTACATGTGCTTTTAGCTTTATTGTTAAGAATCATCAGTAAGTGTTTCGTAGCAAAATAAGTAAGATTTTTTATTTATATTTCAGATGTGCTTCTTTCTTTCTGCTAGTAAGTATGTTTTAACAAATATGACAACTGCGTTGAGTTGTAATTCATATACCATACAATTCAGCTATTTAAAGTTTACAATTTAATGGTTTTACACAAAATTGTGCAACATCAGCACAGTGAATTTTGCAGCTATCAACACAGTGAACTCTTTCATCAATGCAAAAATAAAATATGCATCCATTGGCATCACTCCCCACTTACTGCCAACCCCTGCCTGGGCAATCGCTAATCTATATTTTTATCTCTATGGATTTGCTTATTTTGGACCTTTCATAAAATCGGAATTAAGCCATACATGGTGTTTTGCCACTTGCTTCTGTCACTTGGCATAATGTTTCCAAGGTTCATCTATATTGTAGCATGTATCAGTACTTCTTTCTTTTTATTGCTGAATAATATTCCATTGGATGGATATGCTGCATATTATCAATTCATCATTTGATAGTGTTTTAGTAGTTTCCATTTGGGGGTTAATTATGAACAATCGTGCCACAAACATCTGTGTACAAGTTATTGTGTAGATATTTGTCTTCATTATTCTTAAGCATATGCTTAGGAGGAGTGGAATTACTGGGTCATATGATAACTATTATATATTTTTAACCTTTGGAGGAAGTGCTTGATTGTTTTCCAAGGGTGATTTACCACTTTGTACATATTGTACAGCAGCCTATGAGGCTTTCAGTCTCTCCACAGTCTCACCAACACTTGTGAATATGTTTTTTCTTTTCTTTTATCACAGTGAGTGTAAAGCGGGAACTCACTGTGACCATAATTTATGTTTCCTAAATAATGACTAAAAATAATAAGCATGTTTTCATATGCTTAGTCACTTGTATATTCTTTTTGAAGAAATGTTAATTCAGATTCTTTGCCCAATTTCTATTTGGGTTATTTGTCTATTTATTTTTAAATTTTAAGTGTTTTTTTTAATTCTATATTTATATAATTCCTTTAGGATATATTGTATTCACAAATGTTTCAACTCATTCTGAAATATGTTAATGTAGAATTGAGGTTATTGATCTAAGATCTTTCTTCCTTTTTAATATAGGAATTGAAATGTATAAATATCTTCTAAACACTGCTAAAGCTGAATTCCATAAATGTTAGTATATTGCGTTTTTTTCATTCATCTTATCGCATATTCTAATTCACCTTTTATTTTCTTCTTTGATCCATTAAGCTGAGTGAAACTTTTTTACATGTTTATGAATTTCCTAATAATCTTTCTATTATTAATTTCTTGTTTCATTTCCTTATGGCAAGAGAACATGTATTGTATAATTACACTTCATTTCAATTTATTGAAGCTCACTGAGTTATACCACAAGGTCTAATCTGAAGTAAGTTCCATATGAGCTTGAAAAAAAAAGTGTAATATACTGTTTTTGGGAGAAGGATACTATAAAAGTCTGTTAGTTTCAGTTGGTTTATAGTGCTGTTTGTGTCTTCTTACTTTGATATTTTGCCTAGTTCAGCACATTATTAAAATTAGATTATTGAAGTTTCCAACTATTATTGTTGAAGGCTCTGTTCCTCTCTTCATTTCTGTCAGTTTCATATAGTTCATATATTTGTTTGAGATATTTGAGAACTCTGTTGGTTGAGGGTTTGACATTTTGATATCTTCATCATGGATAACATGTTTACAATTTATAAATATCCCTTTTTATCTCTGTAATAATTTTGTGTCTATTGTTTTTGTGAAATGTTAGTATAACCACTTCAGCTTTCTTATGTTTTTTACATGATACATCCTTCTCTATGATTTCACTTTAAACCAATTTGTTTGTTTGAATCTAAATAGTTTCTCTTCTAGACAGCATGTAGCAGGATTCTGTTTTTAATCCATTCTAACAATCTTTGACTTTTTCTGAAATGTTAATCCATTTACATTTAATGTTACATTTGATATATGGTTTATGTCTTCCACTTTTTGTTTTCAATATGTCTCTTTTTTGTTTTTGTTTGTTTGTTTTCCTCTTTTGCTTTTTTTGTATTAGATAAATGTTTTTACATAATTTTTTCACTGTATTTTGCGGTTTTTTTTAGCCATTGTTCCATGGCTTACTATGTACCTCATAAGTTTTTAGAATTAATTTCTGATGTATACTGTTATGGGCTGAATTGCATCTCCCCAATATTCATATATTGAAGTCCAAGTCCCCAATGAGAATACATTTGGAAACAGGGCCTTTAAAGAGGTAATTATATTTAATGAGGTCACAAAGGTAAGGCTCTAACCCAATATGTCTGGAATCCTTACAAGAAAACAGGAAACATCAGAGGTGCACACACACAGAAAAAAGGTCATATGAGAACACAATGAGTATGAAGACCTCTGTAAGCCAAGAAGAGATATGTCAGGATAAACCAGCCTTGCTGGCACATTGATCTTGGGCTCCCTGCCTCTAGAAGTGTGACAAAATAAATGTATATTGCTTAAGACACTCAATCTGTGGTATTTTGTTTTGGCAGCCCTAAAAAAATAAGATACTAAATTCTAGTGAAATGAAGAAATATTGTTCCTATATAGTTATTTTTATGCTACTATTGATATACAAACTACTCATATATATATATATAACAAATCTAACAATATAGTGTTACAATTATTATTTTATATAAATTTGTATAATTTAAAGACATAAAAGAAGGAAAAAGTATCTGTTATATTAATCTTCTTATTTAACTATGTTTATTTCACTTAGCCTGTGATATTTAGGGTAGAGAATTTGTCTTAATAGTCATCAACTGGGTAAAAGAAGAAAACTTTGACATCACTGCTACATTCATCTAAAATTTAGCCTGTGTAACAATAAGCTGGTATTGGGTAAGAAAAGCTAGTAGCCTGCCTCTGCTGTGGTGATACATCTTCCTTGACTAGGAGCTAGGGTGAAAAAGAAAAATTTGTTTTTGGAGACAGAGATTCATGGCTGAAGTTTTATAGACTCTTGCTGACCTAAGTAAGATTTAACAGATTATTTTGAATAAATGTTTCTTCACTTGCTTTATATCCTTAAGGAAATTTCTAGAGATTTTATTTTATCTTGTGTTTTTAACCTTTTTTTTTAAACCAATTATTGTTGTGTTGCTGGGGTCCATTAAGCTCCTCACATTGTTATTTTGGAAGGGAGATCTAGGAAATATATTTTAAATAATGAAATATTATTATATCCCAGTTTTGATTTTATCTCTAAATAACATAAAGTAAAATAAGAGCACATTTGATCACTATAGACGGGTGGGAATGAAAATTTTGGTCAAAACATTGGAGAAAGAGAAATTTGGTAGATTTGATGATAAACTATTTCTATTTTCTCAGTAAATAATTGTCCTATTCTTATCAAAGATGCATTTTAATGAGAGGTGAAAACATAAAATAAGTGGTGTATAAATACATATTTTATAATATTTTAATGTCATAATAGTCTTTGTGGAGATATGTTGTGAAAAAAATAAAATGGGTAATTGTCAGTTTGTGACTGGGCAATGTTCTGGGTTATGTTCTAGACAGCAGGATAAGAGAAAGAGTCTCTGAGAAGAATATATTTGAGCAAAGATGTAGATAACCGATGGAAAGAGATGTAGAAGTTGTGAGGGAATGCGCTCTAGGCAATAGGAGAAGAAGGTGAAATATTCCTAAGGAGGAAAATTTCTGGAAGAGCTTAGACTGTTCTAAGTATGGCAAAACATTCACTGTAATGTGAAAAGAGTGTGGGGGAGTTGCTAAGAGATTAGACGGCCTAAAGGGAATACGAAAGTGTCTGGGTGTTATAACGATGTCATATGTAAGCCATTGGTAGTTTATGAGCAAGGGTATGACACCATCAGAATAATATGGATGATTGCACAAATGTCTTGGATCGTTACACATCACTTTGAATTTCAAGAGAAATACAACATTGATGAAATGCAAGGAAGGTGCCAAAGAAAACAACACATGGAATGGACACTGTGAGAAAAATACTACTTTTTCTCAGCAAACTCTTGAAGAAATCATTATTAGAATTAGAGCAGGACATATTTGATTTTTCAGTTTTTCTGCTAGAACACTTTCTTATTTCCTAGTTATTACCTCTATTCCTCCTTCTGTTGTTATTTATGAGCATTCTGAATTTATGCCACTAACTTACGGTTGTTATTTCAATCTTTATTAAAATTTTCCTTTATATGATTACAAATACACATAAACAGATGACTAGTCTCTTTCCTGAACACCATTCTTAATTCCCTTCACAGCCCTCCCAGTCCTCAAATCATCATTCTCTACCATAAAAATCTCTCCAACTTGAAAGACATAAGGCAATCTCTTGAACATAAACAGTTTTTGATGTAAATTTCCAACCAATTTGAAATATACTATTTGCTTGTTATTTTTAATGCCATATATAATGTATTCCAGAAGTTTTATGAAGAATTATTCCCAGAAAATATGAGAGGTCATAGTGCAAAAACAATAACAAACAGGTAGACAAATTAAAACACACAACCGTAGGACCTGACATTTTAAAGAGAGAGCACTTTCCTCGTGTGAAAGCTCAATCTTAAGATTATTCTGTGATTGAGTTTTAAAATGCTCAATAAATAGACTTTTCTTCAGTTCAACCAATCTTAAAATAGTGAAACCAATTTGTTATGCTGTATGTGAAATAAGTATTTTATATTTATTGTATAATCTTACCTCTTAAAGATATAGTAAGACAAAATATAAAATCTACATAGTGGAAATGGAATTATAAAAGCATAACATTTCATTAATGGTGACAGCTCACTCCTCCTTACTCTTGACCATATTCTACAATCAACATATTAAGGTCACAAAGTAAAAATTGAAAGGTAAGCCACATCAGTAAAAAATGTATATTGAGTCAAACATTCCCTGGAGGTAGAGGTTTGGCAAATTTTGAAAATGTAGTAACGCATTTAAGCTTTGGACAATGAACTACTGCTACATAGATATACCTTGACCTCAATATGGTACAGTATGCTTTAGAAAGGTCTACTTTACATTCAAGAAAGAATTAAGTTATTGGTGTCTTAGGTTTATTATATATTATTTTTAATATGAAATTAGCAATTTTCACAAATATCAAATATAGTTAATTTTATTTTATGAATATCCATAAGGAATTTACCCAAAGAAATATAACTAATAAAGCCAATCTCATTTTCCTGTAATTACTATAGCATATTATTCCTAGTAGAGTTGCTTAATATTAGGCAATTGCATAATTAAGTGAAACAAAAAAGCTTATTATAGCTTATGGATTATTTGGTATCTTTTTTTAAATAAATATGCATGTAGACCTTTATACAAAAAAGTCTTGAAATTTCAGGAAATGTATAGACTTCCTGAAGCACATAAAAGGGCTCCTATGTTCTGTGGATTGGGTTTGAGTGAGATCTGAAAGAGAGAAATCTGAAAACATAATTGCAGATTCTCTCAGGCTATCCTTTCGCATAAACTCAGCAGGTTTCATGGAGGGATGCCATCGTAAATAACACCACCAAGCTTGGTATTGACTTGAGTAGCTAATATGGAAGTTTGCATGGAACCCACTATTGGAAATGTACATGAGTTAACTCATTTAATGTTCTTAATAACCTACAAACTAAATTGTTTTTATAATCCAAAGTTTATAGAAAAGGAAAGCGACGCTCAGAGCACTGAAGTTACTTATTTGCATTACACAGCTAGGAAAGTAAATGTTGAGTCTAAAGCCAGCTAATCTGCTTTCAGAGCCCTTGGTTTGAGCTATTATCTTGATAGGAATTATGTATTAAGCATATTCTTCCCTTCTCCTGAAGACAATTGCTCTCAATTTTCTTTAGTATCCCTTCATAAAATTTTTTATTACTTAAAGTTTTATAGCAAAATGTGAAGTATATAAAATCTAAATTATGAACTATAAGTACCATTTGTAGACCTAGGTCTTTATAATTGGTTCAAATTATCTGATGAATCTTCCTCGTTTTTTACCTTTTTAATGATTATTTTCTAGAACTAATAGTATTTTTTTCTTTATGAGACTAAATTTTTATGGCTTTATGAGAATGTCTGTATCCAAAATGAAGACTTCTGAGTTATAAAAACTGAAGGGAGAACAAGTGAAAATAACACATTGTCTTTCCAGCCACCAGGAGAGGGTGGGGTAGGGGATAGAGGAATGCAATCACTTCATTAATTGAAAAGGTATCGTCACACATTCCCAGGCACTTTCTGCTTTCTTGGAAATTACTGGTCATTAATCCTCTACCATATTGCTATTCTGAAGTTATATATTGTATTATAAAGTAGGAGCTACAGACTACACATCCTATACCCACATTTTGCCTCTTCCATGGGTTTAACATCAATGGCAAGTGTCCATGTTATTACATAATCTTATATACAGGATTTAATCAAACAAGTGCAGTAAATGAGACATATATTTGATCTTTAAATCACAACTTTTGTAAACTACTCCATTTTCAGGGATGTTGGGAATGTTCCAGTGGCCACATTATTATATGTCTTTTTTTTTTTTTTTTTTGGTCCCATAGTTGTTTGCACAGAGTTAGGGTATGTTTGAACATTTGTTGGGGAATTCCCATTATTATGTTTTTGCTAATTACCTCTCTCATCAAGGTTTTTATAGTCCTGGTGTGACTGTCACCAAGTGCAAGTTCCAGAAAAGAACATGTAACTTAGGACAAGTCACTCAATTTCTTTATAACCCTAGCAACATTGTGAGGTTCATCGTGGGTAGGTAAAATCACTGAGGGAAGCAGGATCCTCTGTAGAAATGTTGCCATAAAAATTTGAAAAGAAACACAGGTTTTCTTAATATAACTATCTCAGAACATTATGGAGCCTTAGAACCAGTAGTGGCCATATTCAACACAGCACAGAACAGCCTACCTGATTAGGAAAACAACAGGCAGATCAGCAGAACATATGGAGAGATATGCAGGGATGTCCACAATCTAACTCCTAGATTCTATCTTGACTGATGCTTTGTATACCTCTGCTAATAATTTCCCATCTATTATAAGCAATCAATTCATTTTTATTTGGTTTAAGCAAATTTGAGAAGTTACTATCCCATGACATAAACGTAATTCAAATTATTACAGGGTACTTGACACTAAGAGCTCTTAGGAAAAGAGGACAGAGATAGGTTGAAATGAGACACCCTCTGAAGACTGAAACTGAAAGCAAGTCAGTCAATGTAGAGAAGGTAATGGCGAACTTGCAGTTGTTTTCAAAAATGAGATGACAATTTGCTTTTCCCATGACCCAATTATTCAACCGATCACTGAATTCCATTAGTTAGAAATGTTTCTTTCTTTCTTCTTTAAGACAGCTAAGGAAGAGGTGGTTAGAAAATTTGAAAAATATTTTACTCTAGAGACACAACGCAGCCTCCTGAGCAAGCTAAGTATCAAACAGTGGTAATGTGTGCAGTTAAAATATCTTCATTTTGTTCATTATATTGTTCTTGTAATACCAAAGAGTGCATAGCTACCTAGAAAGGGAATTTCAGTAATAATATTTTCCTGATATGGAGATTTTAATATTTCCCAGAAGTACTTGAATAATTTAATTAGAAAAGGGCAGGTGAAGAGATAGCTGCCTTATAGTTGTTACCTGGTATCTGTAAAGAAAGAATTGCAAGGTACTCTTCATACAAGCTACATAGAGTGAGAATCTTTATGAGGCCTCCCAATGACTATTTCTTATGACTCTGTGAATCATACACACTGAAATATACATAATGACAAACGGCAAAGCCTTAGAATGTACAAATATTTAATTTTAGAAGTAGTTTTTCTTGGGCCGGGCACAGTGGCTCATGCCTGTAACCCCAGCAATTTGGGAGGCTGAAGGGGGTGGATCACTTGAGGTTAAGAGTTCGAGACTAGCCTGACCAACATGGTGAAACCCCGTCTCTACTAAAAATACAAATTAGCAGGGCGTGGTGGCACACACCTGTAATCACAGCTACTTGGGAGGCTAAGGCAGGAGAATCACTTGAACCAGGAGGTGGAGGTTGTAGTGAGCTGAGATTGTGCCATTGGACTGTAGCCTGGGCAAAAAGAGCAAAACTACAAAAAAAAAAAAAAAAAGAGAGAGAGAGAGGGAGCAAGAAAGAAAGAAAGGAGTTTTTCTTATTTTCTTTACTATCTATTCACAAAATTCTATTTTATCACTGATAAATGAATACAAATATGTCAATAATACAATGCAATTCTCATAGTATGGTGGCCTTATAATTAGTTTGAATTATCTTATAGAGCTTCCTAAATGGAGGTGAAGATAAGCTGGTTATTCTAGCAACATTACATTCAAGAAATAAGAATGTGCATAGCTACAGATATTTCAATAGCTTCAATACTGAAGCAAATAAATTGATTTCTTTGGAAAACATGATTATGTACTTCTTACCCTGCAGATAAAGTGATCAAACACTGCTGGATCTGGCCACCCTTTTATTTAGCCCACATTATGTTGGCTTATATTTCCTTGTTAACTCAAAATATTCCAAATTAGTTTTCTGTTATTCTGCTCATGTTAAAAGGTTAAAGTTTTGGGAAAACTGGGCTTTCAATCCTACAGTATCTGCCCAGCAGAAATTAAATAATTAATAATAACATTAGAAAGGATATAATTTCAGGACTCTCAGCACCTCAGCTGAGCTTCAAAGAAGAGAGAGGTAGTGTATGCTAACTTGCTGGGTTGCCAGGTATCCGAAGGGGTGATTAAAGCAACAAGCCAAAAATGAAAGAGTTAAGCTTCTTAACCCCTTACTGCAGTCGTTTGAGCAAGAGGCTAAAATTTTAGAATATGCTGACTGACTTGTGCCATTTTCCCTGATAGAACAATGTGTCAGTCAAGGGTCAGCACAGATATTGGGGTCATCTCACTGTCGAGGAAGCCCCAAGAACAAAATGATCCAGCAGTTTTCTGGGTTCTAGGGTTGTCGTGAGGACTTGGAGGAGGGCTAAGAGCATCTCTACCCGTAAGGAGATCTTGAGAGGCACCTCTGAACAAAGCCTCAGAGAAAGTGACCTAGGAATGCAGGCTCAGGGACTAGGAATACAAATATGTGAAACAGCAGGACAGGCCAGAGGGGCCTGATTCTTCGACAGCAGCTCCTTTTAGATACTGTGATGTCCTGGATGTGCACAGAGAGTCTGATGCGGGGATGGCAGTTTGTCCACAGGAGGCCTTCCATGTAAAGTCTTTGTCAGGCCTATGATCAGGCGGGAAATTTACGCTTAGATTTTTAACCAGGAGCTGGAGTCCTCAAGGACATTGGTCTATAAATTCATTTTGGGAAGGGGTGAATAATCATAATTTGCATCTAGCACAGTTCCTGGTACTTAGCATAGCTGTATAACGGATATTTCTTAAAACAAAAATTGTATTTTTAATAAAACATTTAAGATTTTTTTGTGTGCACATATGACTTAAAGAACATTAACCCAGGAGTATGTTTATGGCAAAATATAGTAAGATAGTAAAAATTAGGAATTAAATTTTAAGTTTGCCATTAAAGAATGCTATTATTCTCCTTTGCAATTTAGCTTACTTACATAATATTTATAGTTTATAAAAGCTACAATTTTTTAACTCTATGGTTAACAGTTGTTCTTTCTTATTAACACTGAGTTATATGTGAAACAGTATATTTGGATGCTTTAGAAACAGTTTTAATATTAACAAATACTATTCAATCTTAATTCAATGCCAAAAAATCACCAGGAACAGAAAAACAGAATAACAAAATCTCATATACAGTTAGTACTTGATAACATAAAACTAACTTATTTAATATTTTCTGGACCTTTATTCAAATTTTCATCTTTATTTTGTTAAATCATTGACTTTTTAGACATTGCCTACTGTAATTGTTTGTGTTAATTATCCCATCGTTAAGAGTTGATTATTTTATGTGTCCAGGTCCTAGCAGATGACAAATGGCACACAAAAAGGAGAAAACTGAGAAGAATATGGGCAGAGTCAAGAGAAAACAAAAGATTATGCAGTATTCTATGGCTAGCCTTAGAACCACTACTGAAGTTAAGAGGGAAGGAATAAAAGTAGAAAACTTCTACTTAGATGTACAGAGAGCAGGGGCTGCCTGATAGGAACTGTAGCTTTTACTAGAGTGATTCAGCCAAATTTTTGCTACCTGTCAAAGAATATCCTGGAGAAAAAATAACCTGACCTCTCTGGTATTCTCCACTCTCGTCCAGTCCCTAATATCTTAGTGATGCACCCTTCTTTCACTCCCATTTGGCCAACTGAGGAAGGGCTGGGAAAATATTTCTTGCATAGCATAACAGCTGTAATTATCCCTTCTAGAACTGAGCATGGAGCCCTACATTGATATCCATAGGTCTCTTTTACAACTAATTGCATGTTCGTTTACACTTTGTCAGTGCCTCAAAGGGGTAGATGTTTTCCTGTTAAATTGAACAAATGCTCTATTCCTTCAGGATCTGACTGTCTTCAGTAGGTTAAAGCAGCTTTCCATTGATGATATTGTGCATGGATAACTAAGAGATGCCCCAGTGAATTCACTGGGGTCCGCACATAGACCTTTTTGCTCTCATTGAGTAATAATACCAAATTTTCCCTTGATAAGCAGAACAAATCAGACTGTTGGTATAGCATCTCCCTCCCTTGTTTGCTGCTTTATCAGCATTAAGAGACCAAAATGGCCAGGAGTAGTTTCAGCTTTCATATTTATTAAATCGCTGGTGTGTCTCTGGGTGAAAACATTTCTCTCTTGGGATCTATGATCTCCAAACACACTGAACCCAGGTTCATGGGCAAAGGAAATAAAATTTCTTCTCTAGTCATTGCATACAATTGTGGGAGGGATGTCTCACAACTTTACCGAGACCCTGAGTCCTTTATTACTGGCTATGAGGATAAAGCCTTATATTTTGGCTGCTGGTTTCAGGTACATATCACCTACTGCAGAAATTCACTTCTGTCTCTTAAAATCTTATTTCCCATGATTGAGTCATTCAACCATTTTATGAAACCAACTAATTCTAGGAGACAGAACAAACGGTATACTAGTGATTTCATGGAATTTATTTTATAGTGTAGGATGTATACAGTTTCTTCTCTGTGCAGAAGAAATACTGTGAGATACCAAGCAATGGATATTCTTCTGCAAGTTCTCAACTAGTGGTGCTGGTGAGAGAAAACATGTTTATTCCTGGAATATGAATCTGACTTCAAAGAGAGAAATGGTTCCCCTCTCTATAATGAAAAGTGTAGGGTTTAACACACCTGCTACCTGCTAACAGGTTCTTCTTATGCCATAATAGGGGTCCAGGTTATCCTCTGATATTGGCACGTAGCCTCTTCAGCGGTGAAATTAGCCAGATTAACCTTGGTGGGAGAAATTCTATGTTTCTTTTTTAATTTTAATTTTATTTTTTAAGACTCTATATTTTAGAACAGTTTTAGGTTCACAGTAATAATGCAAAAGGAGCAGAGCTGATTCATACTCTCTCTACAAATGCATAGCCTCATTCTTTATCAACATCCCCCATCGGAGTACATATTTGTTACAATTGATAAACCTACATTGACACACCTTTATTATCCAGAACCTATATTTTATATTAGGGTTCACTCTTGGTGTTGTA
Organism: Pan troglodytes; assembly: GCF_028858775.2. NCBI lineage: Eukaryota > Metazoa > Chordata > Mammalia > Primates > Hominidae > Pan > Pan troglodytes. The sequence goes on along the minus strand of NC_072401.2, from coordinate 32,868,503 downwards.
TATTTTATGGGTTTAGACAAATATATAATGACATGTATTCACCATTATAGCATACAAATTATTGTCACTGCCATAAAATTCTTATGCTTCTCCTATTTATCCTTCTTTTCCACCTAACCTCTGACAACCACTAATTTTTTGTTTCCTGAGTTCTTCCTTTTCTAAAATGTCTATATTTAAAATTATACAGCATATACCCTTTCAGATTGGCTTATTTCACTTATTCATATGCATTTCAGGATCCTCCATATCTTCTCATGGCTTGGTAGCTTATTACTTTTTACTGCTATGTAATATTTTATTCCCTACGTGTATAGTTTATTTATCCATTCACTTACTGAGAAACATCTTGGTTGCTTCTAAGTTTTGGTTGGTGTAAACACGTGCAGGTTTTTGTGTGGCCATAAAATTTCAACTCTTTTGGTTAAACATTAAGAAGTGGAATTTCTGAATTATATGGTTACTGCATTTTTAGTTTTGTAAGAAACTACCAAACTGCCTTACAAGGTGGCTGTACCGCTATTGCATTCCCACCAGCAAAAATTGAGAGTTTCTGTTGATTTACATTCTCACCAGCATTTGGTGTTGTCAACGTTCTGAATTTTGGCCAGAAATGGGATGCTACTACATACTAATAGATGCAAAGTATTCATGGTTCATACTAATAGGTATGTAGTAGCATCTTACTGTCATTTTAATTTTAATTTTCCTGATGGCTTATGATATGGAGCATTTTTCTACTTCCTAATTTACCATCTGTGTATCTTTTTGGTGAGATAAAATTTTATGTTTTTGAATGTATCCTTAGCATCATTCTCTGACACCGTGAACACATTGTACTTGAATCATTAAGCAAGCACAGAGATGGCTGGATAAAGCTTCTGGCTGACATCTGAATGGTTGTATTCAACTGTTTATTTTGTCCCCATTGGAGTGATGTCTTCTAAAGAGCATTTGAGAACGATATAAATATCTTCACACTCTTACCTACTCTATCCACTGTCACTAATTTTTCATTATTTTTTCTTTCTGAGCCCCGGTCTCCCAGTTAACCAGGTATATATGGCCTGCGAATCCATAGAGCTGAAGCTCAGTCTCCTGTTCTCTTTCCACACAAAACAATCCCACGTACACCACCAGGCCCTTTGCCCACTAAGAAAATGTACCCCCAGTGAAAGATGTAAAAATAATGTACAAATTCTGGCAGGGTAAAGATCAGTCAATAGTTAAAGTGAAATGTATTGTCTTAAATAACTACTTAGCAAGAATAAAGACATGATAAACTAGCATCGAACATAAAAAAAAATTTCAAGAAGCAGCAAAAGAAACACAAATAAAGGGGAAATAATAAGTAGAAGAGTCAATAAAGTGTAATTATTGGAAATGTTTGCAAATGATACATTGACTGTCTATAGATGAAAATGAATCCAATTAAACTATAGATTTGAAGGAATGAAAAGTAATTAAACTTGGTAAAAAATAAATACACGTGAGCACACAAGTACACTTGCACACATACACACAAATTCTCACAAGGAAACAAAGGTCCTTTATATGCCAACAATTTAGTATGCTGTTAAATGCATGACTTCTGGAGTTAGAAAGCCTGGATTCATTCTCAGCATTGCTACTGTGTTATTTCATTACAAAGAAAAAGAAATTAAACTTAGTACAAATTCTTCAAAGTTTGTGGTGAACTATAGAGAGAAATCATTTTAAAATTAAATGAATTAAGTACTTATTCACTGCAAATTTATGAAGAACAAAAAAGATATCATGAACCAAGAGATTTTAAAATTTATCCTGAGGCATTCATATTAGTATTGTAAATATGTCAATTATCTTTAAATTTATAAGTGCATTTAATATAATTCCACTTAAACTCTTCTTTTCCCTTCGGTTGTCTAAAAGTTAGATGAATAAAGGGCTTGTTTATATCTTCAGAAAATAAAGTTACATTTCTATCTTATGCTATTAAATATATTAAACCAGAGATGAAAAAATATTAATATTATAGAATTAAAATTATACACATATGAATATCTGATATCTATATACTATAAAATACCTGGTGCTGAATAGTAACATTATGAAATATGTTTGTAAAGTTTTATAAGATATTAATAAATTTTACTATGTAAAATGTAAATTGTTTTCTTATATTAAAATATTAAGATCCTACAAAGGAAATATAAAAGTTAAGAGTAATCTGGAAAAGTCTTTGAATCATATAAATATCCCAGTGAAAGTCATTAATATGGAAACAGCATTTCACAACAGTAAAACGAGTGGCAGAATAGATAAAGTGGAGCAAACAATACAAACTACCAAGTAAAGACAGAAGAAATAAAAGTGACTAAAAATATATATAAAGTTGTTGGCCTCATTAGTAGGCAAATAAATACAAACAAATGTAAGTAAAATTTTAACTAGTGGTTGTTATCTATGAATTGGAGAAGCTTTAAAATATTAAATTCCTAATCTTTAAGGATATACATATTCATATGTTGGACTTATAAGCTGGCATGTTTCCAAAAAGAATCTTCTCATTATGAGTCAACATCTTAAAAATGTGTTACAAGCAATTCCATATCTAGGAATTTACTCTAAGGATGTTTTAAAGGATGTAACACAGTCACCTACGAAAATGCTGCCTACCAACTATGTATTGACTAATGCATAGTTTGACTAATGCATAGTTTTAAAAACAGCTTGCAAATATTTCATATATCCTGCAAAACAAAAATCATCAGTAGCTCTAAAGGTCATACAATTCAGATAAAGAAAGGTTTATACAGAAAAATATCTAAAAAGATACAATACATATATGCAGTACACACATTAATGTACATTCTTTGTATTTAATAAAAAATTCAAATTATTTCCCGTGTGTCTATATATAAAATCTCGTTACAGAAATATTCATATAAGTGCAAAGATACTATATACACAAAAATATAATATATATAAGTATATATATACAGTTATACAAAGCTATGTATATATATATACTTAAAACTTTGTAAGTTTCAAAATAAATTAATAAACTACTTAAGATATCAAATTAAGCCAGTAAAATTAAGCTAGATTTATCTCTTCAACATTGTAAGAAAAAGAACCAGAAAATAATTTAAATAATTTCTATGTGGAAATAATTAAAATTAGATTTAAAATTTTAAATTAGGGAATATTTAGAGCCCTAAAATAATCCATAACATAAAATCAGATGGATCTAGGTATTGAAAAAATAGTGGAAATATATATCAAATGCATATTGGTGTGGAATTATATTTTCTATACTTTTGAAATTTTCCTCAATGAATCTGAGATGCTTTCATCAAAGGCATAGCAGAGTATGTGAAGACACCTAAAAGAAATCTACCAGTTGTGCCCCAAAATTTTCATCTGGAGCAAGCTTATTGGATAAGATGCTTGTATTTATTAACAGGAAACAGAAATGAATGCATTAAACTTTATATTCAAGAATTTTAAAAAGACAAAAGAGCTTAATATATTTACAAAGATTTATTTATACACAACTTAAAGTTTCTCCTTTAAGGCACTATATGATTTATACAGTGTACATTTTGGAGCAATATGAATGTCCAACTAGAGCTAATTTTTTATTTAGATATTTATAAATATAAATGTATGATAGAATACTAAGAAACATTGCAAATAATGGTACTAAACAATGAATGATCTACAGAAAGGTTGATATTATATTATTATGTGAAAAAGCAATCTACTATATGGATAGACTATTATAAATATGTATTGTCCCTGTGTATGTAGGTGTGCTACAGTAGTTAGAAAGAAATCTACCAAATTTTGTTAATTTTTTATAATGAGGATGCTTATTTTTAATAGGGTTCAGTCACTTTACAGATATAATTTTTCATCATTGCATAAAATATTTTATGGAAAAATAACTGAATAGTGGCAAAACAACTTTGGTTAAGCCAACTAATAAAATGTTTGAATGCGATGGATGTCTGTATCATGACTGGAGAATGTTCATAGCATATGAATGGCAATATAGACTATTATGAAAAGGCATTAGATAGATGTCCAATATGAAAAAGGCTATGTAAGGGAAAATTAGGTGTCAACTTTTTATTTTTTTAAATTACAAAACAGGCATTGAAGATAGATAGCTGATTTCACCTAAGGATTGCTCCTGCCTTATACACCTTGAAGTGAAGTGGGACATTTGCCCAGTAACTGGACTGAAATAGGATATAATATAGATTATATAAAATTGTAGGATTATAATATAGAAAGGAACCTCTGTATCCGACAAAAAAGACTACAGTTTTCTAAATATGAAATATGAAACTTCATATATAAACTAATTTTTCTTTAAATTGAAATCTAACCTGTAAAAGGAAATAAATTGAAGAAAGCAATATTCTTTGAAACCGTAGACTTTGTAGATAAATGAAGCCTAGACAGATTATCACCAATTAACAGTAAAAATTAGTGTATACTGACTGAGCATCAATCACAATTCCAAACATTGTATACTAATTTTTTCATTCTTCACAATTACTCTCAGAGTTAAGTGCTATTTTTCTTCTTATTACAAAATGGAGGACAAGGAGGCACAAAAAAGTTAAGTAATTTTCTCTTATTTTCACAGGTAGCAAATGTAAATCCAGCATTTCAACCTAGGCTATCTGACTCCAGAGCCCATATTTCTAACGTAGTGCTTTTTCTCTATAAGGTAAGATTTTTGCAGTAAATTAAAATGTGTGAACAAATTAAGAGTATAATATCATGTTGATTAACATAGATGCAACATATCTTTTACAGTTCATAGTTGTGTAATTTGGATTTGATTTGAAATCTCCTTATGTGAAAATTAAAAAGAACCCAGAATGTTTCTGTGTAAAATCCAGTCATTAAAATTTACACTATGCCATTTTTACTTTTGTCTTTTCTTTTCCTAAGTGGAAGTTAAATAAGAGTGAACTTTAAGTTTTACTTTCCAATTAAACAAAGACAAATGCCAACTCTAAAGCAAGAACACTGCTAAAAATGTTTTAAAATCTTTTTCATTGGGACATCTCAGGGTTCCTGCTAAAATATAAAGAAAAGGTATGCCCTTAAAACCATTCTACAGGAAAAAAAAAAAAAAAAAAAAAAAACTTTTAAAGAGGAAATAGTTAGTTGCAAAAACCTCAGAATGTTCCTCTCAAATTAATTTTGTTGTTGTTGTTGTTGTTTTTTAAGTGTATTCTCTGAGTTCAGAATAAGTTCAGATGAATGAATGCCTGTCATTGAAAGAGCTTCGTAGTCTCAGGCCTGGCTGTTTTGGGGACTGTGCAGGGAATCAAGCTGTGCTACACATTGGGATCCCTGCCAAATGAATGACATTTCCTGAGAACCTAAGCAGAATTTTAAGAAGTTGCCTTGTCCTTCCTAAAGAGTTGCGTTAAAGGGTATTTTAAAAAGAAAAAAACACAGTCAAACTTATAAGGATACTAGAGAGAAAAACCAACAAATCTCCAAACTTAACTGAGCTGAAAATAAGCTATATGGTCAGAAGTAATACATTCTCAGATTTTGTATGTTTTGATTTTTTCTTGTCTTTTTTCATTTAAAAGGAATCCAAATATTGTATATCTTTTGAAAATTCACATTTTAGAAAACACATGAATAAACATTCTATATTGCAAAAGGACTTGACTAGAATTGGCTTTATCCTCACCAAAAATATATAAAAATATAGCATAGAATAAAACAATTTTAATTTTAAATGTAAAACTATCTGCATAGAAAATAATAAAAAGAAAAAGAAACTCAAGTGAGACCAATGTATTTGAACTGTGATACATGATATTGAAACTGAAGTTTCATAGTGGCTGGGCCAGGAGAAGCTGTCTCATATACAGGAAAGGTAGTGTCTAAATTAAACACCTTGCATCAAGCTAAGTGCCTAGAAGGCTTTATTAAGAGTGCCAGAAGGATAGAAGATGAAAGAGGCACTATTAAAAGTTATCATGGTTTATAATTTTCAATATTGCAAGAAAGGAATATGAGACTTTATATGAAAGTTGTTTGCTGAATCTGAGGCAAGATATTTTTTAAAAATAAAAAGAATATTACCAAAGACAAAGAAATTATCTTATCAGTAACTAGAGATCATAATTATATATACATATATATATGTATATATATGATTTTTTTTTGAGACAAGGTCTCACTTTGGCACCCAGGCTGGAATGCAGTGGCATGATCTCAGCTCACTGCCACTTCTGCTTCCCAGGCTCAAGCAATCCTCCCACCTCAGCCTCCCAAGTAGCTGGGACTACAAGTGTGCACCACTCTTCCTGGCTAATTTTTGTATTTATGGTAGAGACAGGGCTTCACCGTGTTGCCAGGCTGGTATAACAATATTTTGAATTAAAGAGTGGCTGAGTATCACTTGTGAGTGCTCACCAAATAAACTCTAACGTGTATTAATCTAGAAGAAAGGGTAGAAATGCAAGGAGAAAGTTAGAAAAACCAAAACAAGGTAGATTTTTGGTAATATACTCAATAAGTGAATAAATACAGAAAGTCCTATTTAAAGTTGAAGACATAATAAACTTCAAACTTCAGGTAACATAGCAGAAAAAAAGAAAATTGTATTGAAACTTTTAAAAATTCCTGTATTTTTTATAGTTTTCTCTATTTTTTTCTAAGGGAGATAGAGATGTTGGTTACATGATAACTTTGTGATATCAAGTATGCATACTAAAAATTAAAGGGTTGCTGTTAAAAGAATATCCAAAGAGTATATATATTTCAAAAAGCGAATAACAGATCAAAGATCAATAAAACTCAAGAAAAATAAATAAAAAACAAATATACATTAAAACATAAACAGGATATTCAATACAAGTGATAATATCAAAACATACAAATAAAAGAAAAACCAAAACCAGCCAAAACAAAACCAAACTAACCAAAAAATCACCTAGAAACAATAAACAACAATATGTAACATATTTTGAAGAAAAGTATGTCTTTTTTTAAGGAAATAAAAGTAGACCTAAACACAGGGAAAGCGGTATATTTTCAAGGCATCAGTATTATAGTGATTCCAATTTCATAGTAATCAAAGAAGTAATCAAAGTGATTTCATAAATAAATTGATCGGATATTCCCAAAATTTACAGACAGGAGTAAATGGTTGAGAATAACTAGAGTGGGCCAGGTGTGGTGGCTCATGCCTGTAAGCCCAACACTTTGGGAGTTCAAGGTGAGAGAATCGCTTGAGCCCAGGAGCTCCAGACCAGACCAGCCTAGGTAACACAGCCAGACCCCATCTCTACAAAACACACACACACACACACACACACACACACACACACACACACACACGTATATAAAAGCTGGGTGTGGTGGCACACACCTGTCGTCTCAGCTACTCAGGAGGTTGATGCAGAAGGATTGCTTGAGCCCAGAAGATTAAAGCATCAGTGAGCCGTGACCATACTACTGCACTCCAGCTGCGGTGACAAAGTGAGATCCTGTATCAGGAAAAAAAAAAAAAAAAAAAAAGGCAGAAGAAAAAAAGGGAAAAAAAGAATAGCTAGAGTGATTCTGAAGAAAGAAGCAGGAACAAATTAGACATTAAACTCTTCCGCTTTTGCAAAATGATGTATACTAAATATGCGAAAGACTTCTCAAATCGGATGGTAATTTAATCTTGGAACTGAATGGCATTAACATCTTTCCATTTACTCTATCATAGGAATATTTCATAATATAAAAATATAAGATTTTTGATAATTGATATGTATTTATTCCTAAGAAGCCTAAACCTGACCTTTTCCCTACCTTTCTTCGAATTCCGGGTTTTATGATTCTAAAATAAATTGTTTCTCTTGTCCTCTAAGGATTTTTTGTTTCCTAATCCTTTGTATACGTTGGAACTCAGCAGTCTGGTGCAGATATTTTCTTGGATTAAGACCTTGGTCACCAGCCGGGCGTGGTGGCTCACGCCTATAATCCCGACATTTTGGAGGCCCAGGCGGGCAGATCACGAGGTCAGGAGATTGAGACCATCCTGGCTAACCCGGTGAAAGCCCGTCTCTACTAAAAATGAAAAAAATTAGCCGGGCCTGGTGGCGAGTGCCTAGAGTCCCAGCTACTCGGGAGGCTGAGACAGGAGAATGGCCTGAGGCCGGGAGGCGGAACTTACAGTGAGCCAAGGTCACACCACTGCACTCCAGCCTGGGCGACAGAGCAAGACTGTCTCAAAAACAAACAAACAAACAAACAAACAAACAAAAAACTTGGTCACCGATGTTCCTCATTGCCTGGTGAGAGCTCTCCAAATGTCTGCTCTTCAGAACCACATTTCTGTATGAATCACTCAACTATTTTCTGTCTCCTATTTAGGTTAATCCTTTCTTCAAATTCCAGGGTGGTAATCTCTCACATCCAAATACAGGCCATAGTCTCTTTCAAAGCTGAGATAAAATGCTGATTGGAATAATGTAATAATACTCTTCAAGACCTTTGGGAATTCTTATTTAAAATTCTCCTTAGAAAGTCTGGTGTAGCCTTTTGATTTATACAGTGATGTCAGAGCTTTTAGAATTCATTCTTTCCATCTATCTATCTACCTATCTATCATCTATCTATCTATCTATCTATCATCTATCTATCTATCCATCTATCTCTGTAATCTCAAACATATTATATATAATTCAGGCATTCCTTTGGGGATATGTTTGATTTTAGAGAACAAACCAACAAAATTGTATTCTGACATTCAACTAACAAAATAAAACTTAAATACTGTTTTGCTTAATTGGAAGGGGGCTGTACAAACTTTAAAAATTAACAGCCTGAACTGGGATTGTAATCACTGTAGTTATGCATGCTATTTTAAGACCACTAAAATTTTTGATTGACCTAATTATGAAATTCCTATTATAATTAAAGTAATTCGTAGGGTTAACAAAAATAGGTTTAGAAATGTAAAATTAATTACTTATTTCAATAACCTAATAATTGCAGACAGCCTATGATTGGCCATGTACTTGATTATAAAAAAAAGAAAAATTTACTGTTTACTTTGATTCTCTCATATCCAAAAGAAACAAACAATAAAACCTGTTGAGTGTTTAGAAAATACAAAACATAAAATTTTTATTAAAAAACATTAAAAAGTTACATATAGTACTTATATTTGCAAATACATGCAGACATGAAATGACTTTTTACATCCTTGAAGTAATTTTCACTCTCGATTCTTCGAATTTAAAATCAACTATTTTTTTTTTTTTTTTTTGAGACGGAGTCTCCCTGTTGCCCAGACTGGAGCGCAGTGGCGCGATCTCGGCTCACTGCAAGCTCCGCCTCCTGGGTTCACGCCATTCTCCCGCCTCAGCCTCCCCAGTAGCCGGGACCACAGGCGCCCACCACCACGCCTGGCTAATTTTTTGTATTTTTAGTAGAGGCGGGGTTTCACCATGTTAGCCAGGATGGTCTCGATCTCCTGACCTCGTGATCCGCCCGCCTCGGCCTCCCAAAGTGCTGGGATTACAGGCTTGAGCCAGCGCGCCCGGCCTAGTATCAACTTTTAATTGACATCCAAGTCAACATAATAATTCACATTTTTAAAATAAAGTGTCAATTATTTTGTCATTCCTGTGGTTACACTCTGTTTATGTCAACTAAATCATATCAAAGAATTAGATCTTTGAGCAATCATGTTGTCATTCATACATTGTTGCTTCTGAACTACATTACCAAAGCATTAACTATAATTAGGTCTTGCAGTTTAGGCAAAGTCCAACTTAGGAAAGTGTTGGCTGATTATTAGGGATTCAGACCGTATCTTCCCATGGGATCAGAATTAAACAAGAGATATGGGCATAGGCTTCAAATATGGATACGTACTGTTCACATCTTTGGGTGCCTTGCATATCCTATTTGAGTGACAGACATAATCTATATGAAGAAGATGAAGAGGGAAATCTTTAAATTGGTGACATCAGTCAAAAACAAAGAAACACCACGCATGCACATCCGCAAACACATATACGTATTGCCTCGACTGTAGTAATTATTTCACAATGTATATGTATATCAAAATACCATGTTGTGTGCCATGTATATGTACATGGGCGTGTGTGTATGTATGTGTGCGTGCATGTATGTGCATAAAGTACTACCTTAATCACCAACTCTCATTCTTCCAATGTTGCTTTTGTGGAGCTATGTGCTCCTCTTGCAGTTTCTTTAGTTTACAATCCCCGAATTCAACTTTATTTGAAGTTTGGATTCCCCTTTCTGCCAGCAAATACATTTAAACCCATTATATACCTGAAGTCCAAAACGATTGGTGATAATATTGACAATAACTTTTCTAAAAGAGTTTGAACTCTGATGTCCAAACCTTATCCCCACCATTTTCCCCCTTCCAAAATTCTCATAATAGGGTAAGGAATCAGAAAATTTGCGCCTTTATTTCACAACCTTGCCTGGAAATAGGAGTGGCAACTTTTTGTTTTGTAGGCCTTCCTTTTGGAGGCAGAATTGGGAGGTAGTGGTGTAGATGCAGAAAGTATCTGGAGGAGCGTGTAGAGGTGACAAACAGGAAGAGCTGGAGCTTTGAGTCGATCTAGGTGAGGCAGTAGAGGCAGGCTTGATTTTTTTTTTTTAATGATTTTAGAAAAACAAATAGGAACTATTTATGTCAGATAGTTATCCATGTCAAATATTTTTGTGTGATCAGTAAAAGCTTTGAATAAACTTATTGTTGCTTACTCTGTTCACAATAGCCAGTTTCCTAGTCTTTACATGTTTCTCAACTTACTCCTTTTAACTCAAAATGGAAAGGAAATGATCCCCAACATGTTTCACAAACTGTTACTGCCCTTTCACTCTCCCAGATTACTGACGTAGCACCCAGTGACACTTAACACATTTAGGTATCTGGAAAAAATGACTGTCTTAAAAGTGATGTTTTAGTTGATTCTGTAACACCATTTCTTTAATGCCTCACTGGAAGCCACTTGCTTAAGTTAAATCCTACTTCAGCTACACAGAGCTCATCTATAAACAACTTAGTTCACTGCTCCTCTTAGCGAAGTATATTTCCAGCTCCGTCTAGCAGACTCAAAAAAGTTCTAATTGCCATGCTCCAACTATTAATCAGCTCCATGACTACACCAAGCACAGACAGATGTATCCCTTTTAGACATCACCAACTTGTGCATGTCACTATCTTCCTTTTTTAATCAGAATTTTCAGCTGATGACAGAAAAAAATACTTTAACATAATGGCTAATGTTGTATTTATAGTGAGAGGAAAACACAAGTTTCCAGCTATGCCATTTCTGTGGCAAAAACTACATATATGAACTATTATGATGTGAAAAAGTTGACTTGGGTGTGTAAGTCCATGTGTTTATATATGAGGATACCTGGGTATGTGTATGTGTATGCACACGTTTACATGTGCATACCTACAAGTAAAACTGTGAGCAGACATGAAAAGAAGTAATGATACCTAGTTGTTTTGGCTTCCGTTAAGTATCATTTGGAGTATGCATCCAATAATCCTCTGTCTAAAAAAAAAAAAGAAAAACTGGGCAGTAAACTAAACACACATTTCTTGAATAAGTCGACTGCTGTTTTTCAATGCAGTTACTTTCCTTTAAGCCACTTTGGTTTTTCAGAATGTTAGTTTGCCAAGGACAAAATTGACACTAAATATTTTTCAAGTTCAAAGAAGTAAGAGGATCTCTTTGAACGTGTCTTTCCAGAAGGGACTAAGTGGAATAGATTGGATCTGAACAGCTGGTCATAAAAGATAACGATCATTGAGGCCAGTAAGAAGCAGGGAGGACATTTTTGATCGATATTACCAGTTGTTAAAATAATTCTCAATCTTACTGTCTACTATCTTGGAGTAAGTGATTGAAGACAAGAGGTACAGAAGCAAAATAATTCTATAAATATACAAATATGTATAATATTACCTATAGGATTAGGTTGTGATAGATTCTAGTACAGAGTCTCAGATGCTTTTTCAGCTGAAAGTCATCTTCATACATATGTGTGTCTGGTCAATTCTATCACTAGATCTAAACTTAAAGATTTTTCAGGGCAGGGCGCGGTGGCTCATGCCTGTAATCCCAGCACTTTGGGAGGCCGAAGTGGGCAGATCACAAGGTCAGGAGATCAAGACCATCCTGGCTAACACAGTGAAACCCCGTCTCTACTGAAAATGTAAAAAATTAGCCGGGCGTGACGGCAGGCGCCTGTAGTCCCAGCTACTCGGGAGGTTGAGGCAGGAGAATGGTGTGAACCCGGGAGGCGGAGGTTGCAGTGAGCCGAGATCATGCCACTGCACTCCAGCCTGGGCGACAGAGTGAGACTCTGTCCCAAAAAAAAAAAAAAAAAAAAAATTTTCAGTTAAAATTATCTTAAACACGTAAACATAAAACATATATTACACATATAAATATATGTGCATATACATGTACACATATCTCTATATACATGAATTTATATATGTACAGGTGTATCTGTATATTATGCATACTCACAAATATATATTAAAATCTATATTAAATTATTAACATAATTAATAATTTATAGATAATTTATTTTTAATAATTTATAGTAATTAATATAATTCCACTATATTAATTACATTATATATAATTACATTAATAATTTATAGTAACAGATATCATTACTATCATTAAGTATTATTTGATTGAATTGAAATTAAATATTAAAGTCTTCAAATTACATTAAATTAAATATTAACATGAATATTTGATATTTATTTGATTAGATTAAATATTTAATTATTATGATAGCAATGTTAATAATTTAATATAGATTTTAATATACATATTTGTGGATATGCATAATATACAGATACACCTGTATATAATATACATTTATGAATATATAGATATGTGTACATGTAGATGCATGTATATTAAATATTTAATTACATATTAATATTAAAATACAGTTAACATTAAATTTTAATATATATTAAAATATTAAAGTTACAGTCAAGGAAAATAGGAAGTATAATTGTTCTCATCTCAGTCTTACTTTGAAGTACTCATGAATTCAGACAAATAGAATTTGAATTAATTCTTCTAAGTAATGACTGAAATCCAATGTTTTTTCAAATCTGATACAGCTCTAATTTGAATTAATTATCCTTTTATATCTCACTATTTGACCTCTAAAATAGCCTCAACTACATTTTATTTGAGGCTATTATTAGAATCGGCTCTCAAATATTTTTAGATAGATGGATGTGAATGTCTGGTTGAATTCATGAATAACTGATAGTAGGAGAATCACTCGTTTTCTATTATGTTGTGAAAAATCAAAACACTCTGACTGTGTGAACACCTTTACACTTTACAGAATATATTCTTTTTAGATCTCTTCAGCTAGTTGTCTTCTTTATCTCAGTATGTCTTCTTGGCCTGGCATAGTGCTGTGCAAATAGTAGAATATCAATAACTTGTCTATTCAATTTATGCCACTTCCAAACTTAAAAAGTTATGACCTAGAGATCAGTATCAATTTAATAGAATGATTAGGTCAACTCTGTGAAACTAGTCCTTTTTCAGTTGTTTTTTTCCTGTTTATTTTATCTGTGTTTTGCAAATGATCTTGATTTGCTTTAGCATTCCTTCTTCTCCTTTCTGGGAAGTGTGCATCTGCTTCTGACATCTGTCTTCTATCTTCCTTTGTAAATTATGAAGTGCTGCCAACTCCTTTTATCAACAAATTACCCGTAGAAGCATTTAGAGGGCTATAATGATTCTTTGATTTCCTTTGATTCTTTATGAATTTGCAAAATGGTATGATGCTTATATTAGCTTTGTTTGTCCTTTCTTTTTCCATATTTAATATGTATAGTTGGCAGGCCCAGATGGTGTACTTTGTTATGTCCTGAAATGTTGCTATTTTCTTTCATTCCTTCATTACAGTAATGTCAGTCTGTAATATCCCCAGCCTCCATCTCTAGTTGACATTGTAGATTTCACATGTTGTATTATTTATTGAACAGACTGTATGTTTGACACTGTAAAATATACAGTATTTTTTTCTTAACCTTGCTGCTTTTTCATGTTTGTCTGCATCAACCATTTGCTTTTTATCATTATGTAATGCCCTCGATGTGTTGTACTTTTTAAAATTTTTGCAGATATTTAGATATAGATAACTCCTTATAGACAAGACAAGGGATGATAAAAAGAAAACAATTGTTTCATGGTAGCAATGAGAGGCATTGTTGAAATATATGCAAACAAACCTATTTTTTTTTAATATCTGGAGGGGCCCATCCTTTTTTTTGTGGAGACACAGTTTCACTCTTGTTGCCCAGGCTATAGTACAATGGCGCGATCCCGGCTCACTGCAACTTCTGCCTCCCGGGTTCAAGCCATTCTCCTGCCTCAGTCTCCCAAGTAGCTGGGATTACAGGCATGCACCACCATGCCCGGCTTAGTTTGTATTTTTAGTAGAACCAGGGTTTCTCCATGTTGGTCTGGCTGGTCTCAAACTCACGACCTCAAGTGATCCACCCACCTCGGCCTCCCAAAGTGCTGGGATTACAAGCTTGAGCCACCATGCCCGGCCGGGATCCCTTCTAATAATTTGATATTTGATAAAGAAAAGTTGACTATTTCATTTCAAATTTGACACATTTTGTAGTTTAAAAAATGCATTTTATAAAAGCTTATATTGAAGAGCCTGATTCATATCATTAAAAATATCATTGATTTCTTTTCCTTAACTTACTTGGTTTTCATTGTTAGATCTTGATCCAGATCTCATTTATGCTCAAATAATCTGTGACAAATTCATACCACTCATTTTCCTCAGAAGCTTTTATAAAATTTACGAGGATTTCGCACGTCAGTCTCTTAAGGTCTTGTTATTGAGTTCTATTCTAGACTTCCACAAAGGCTTTTAGTTCTCCAACTCCATTTAAATTTTGTAAATGCTAATTGACAGAGTTTCTTCTAATTAAGTTGAATGTCTTATATCAAGAATCACCCAAATAACATATCACTCTTAATTTCTTCATTTAGCTAGATTATTATTATTTATTTTTAGTTTTATTTATTTTATTCATTTATTTTTTTGAGACGGAGTCTCGCTCTGTCGCCCAGGCTGGAGTGCAGTGGCGCGATCTCAGCTCACTGCAAGCTCCGCCTCCCGGGTTCACGCCATTCTCCTACCTCAGCTTCGGGAGCAGCTGGGACCCACAGGCGCCCGCCACCCTGCCCGGCTAATTTTTTTTGTATTTTTAGTAGAGACGGGGTTTCACCGTGTTAGCCAGGGTGGTCTCTATCTCCTGACCTCGTGATCCACCCGCCTCGGCCTCCCAAAGTGCTAGGATTACAGGCGTGAGCCACTGCGCCCGGCCCATTTAGCTAGATTATTAAGGAATCATCTTGGAGCATTCTCTCACAAATTCCCCGAGGGACAGACCTCAAAATAGAAGCCTCCTATTCATATAAGAGGCCTGCTCCGGGCAACAAAGTTAGTACTTTGCCCTTGGATTCAATATCAAACAAGATTACATAGATTTCTCAACTACTACACCTGACAGTGCAAGCCACCTTTTAAAAATAAATTTGCAGCGTCACTAGAGACTGCTTTTCTCTGAGCTCAATGAAAGCCCTGTACACATATCAGAGGGTGCTCTGTGACCCTTTGTTTTTCCTGTCTATTGTATCATTTGGTTTGTTCTAATTTCAATATAGTACAAAGGATCTACAGCACTCTAAAATTATTACTTTAGAAGAATGAGATTATGAAATATTTTTAAGTTAGCATTTTACTTTTATTTAATTTGGAATATGTGAAATCACAATATATTTTTACTAATATGATTCATATAAACAACACATAATTATTGAACACTTACCCTATGCTAGGCAAAAATGTTTACACATACACATTAAAATAATAGTTTAAGAGAGAGCACTTCAAGATTACAATATTTTAGTGAACTAAAGGACTTGGAACTAATCATAAGGATAGATCTAACAAAACTGGAAAAGTTTCACCCCCCTCGCCCCAGTGGTAACAACTAGCTACCCACAAATATCTCTGGCCTTCTGTGGCAAAAGTTTTCCCCAATTCCCTATCTTGTCCCTACTACTCCCTTTCTCCTGTTAGATTCTGTGGAAACATTCAAATTTTACCCTGGAAATTGTCACTCAGTTTATTAGCAATTAACAAAAGCAATTTTAAAGCTACTAATAAAATATGCACATAGACATGCTTATTTTCTGGCCTTTCTGTTCATACACCATACTCCCTTTTGCGGAGTTCTGCTCTTCATATTCTTGGATTTCATTGGCTGCAGGTGCAGTAAAATCACTAGGCAGCTTAGGACACAGGATCTCACCAGCTCTGAGAACAAGTTTCATCTCTTAAACAACCCTGTTTATGGTATGCTGCATTCCACAGCACAAATAGAAAGTTTCCTTTTGTGGTCAAATGATAGTTTTCACTATCATATTTTCATTTCTCTTTTATTATTATTATTATTATACTTTAAGTTTTAGGGTACATGCGCACAATGTGCAGATTAGTTACATATGTAGACATGTGCCATGTTGGTGTGCTGTACCCATTAACTCGTCATTTAGCATTAGGTATATCTCCTAATGCTATCCATCCCCCCTCCCCCTGCCCCACAACAGTCCCCAAAGTGTGATGTTCCCCTTCCTATGTCCATGTGTTCTCATTGTTCAATTCCCATCTATGAGTGAGAACATGCGGTGTTTGTTTTTTTGTCCTTGCGATAGTTTACTGAGAATGATGATTTCCAATTTCATCCATGGTCCCTACAAAGGACATGAACTCATCATTTTTTATGGCTGCATAGTATTCCATGGTGCATATGTGCCACATTTTCTTAATCCAGTCTATCATTGTTGGACATTTGGGTTGGTTACAAGTCTTTGCTATTGTGAATAGTGCCGCAATAAACATACGTGTGCATGTGTCTTTATAGCAGCATGATTTATAGTCCTTTGGGTATATAACCAGTAATGGGATGGCTGGGTCAAATGGTATTTCTAGCTCTAGATCCCTGAGGAATCGCCACACTGACTTCCACAATGGTTGAACTAGTTTACAGTCTCTTAAATCATTTCACTTTGTGGTTGGGTCTGGTTTTCTTGAACAGGACCAAGTATTCCAGAAAATGTTTTGAAACGCTTGTTTATTTGGTTGCTTGGTTAGTTGTTGTCCCCAGGTAGTGACAGAGTGGAGGCTTTATTCCGAGTGTATTCATCCTCAAGACACTCTTATTGCCGTGCAGAAAAGTGAACAAAATTCTCTCATACACATTCCCCAATGCCAAGATCTATGTTATTCACTATTTATGACGCTCTCTGTGGGCCATTACCTTTGTTTTCAGCCTGGCTCTTGTAGGCATTTTATTGAGCAGTTCCTTGTGTTATGCTAGACCTCTGAGAATTTTTTTAAAAATGAATAAGACCTAATATCCACTTCTAGAAAATTTATCTAGACAATGAGATACATCTACAAACAGACATCTGGATAATTTGGAAAAATAGTGAAAGATGGAAGCTCAGCACTCTTGACTACAAAGCAATATTACTCATCTTAGGTGATTACAGCATAAAGTAAGCAAGATCAGCTTTCACCTGACAAAAACTGCGTGATGCTGATAAGGGAGGGGGAAGGGAAATGCTGGGCAGAGAAGGACAGGGTTCCTGGCAAGAGCTCCACACTCAGGCCTGTGCCCAGGGACCTACATGAGGACAGGCACTGCTGTTTTCGCACCCAAATGTTGCATTTTCCAAAACCACTCTGGCCTGCCATGCCCCCATTCTGTGCCCATATAAGCCCGAGTTAAGCGGACAGAGACACAAGCAGCTGGACGTCGACAGGAACACACCGTCAGAAGAAGACACCAACAGACCCCGGCAGGCCATCGATGGTGGAAAGACGTTGACACCAAGGAAAATTTGACCAAGGGTGGTCAGAGGAGAGCCCAGTCGCTGAGTGGCCTGACTCCAGGGGAAGACCACCTTCCCACTCCATCCCTCTTCTGGCTCGCCATCCATCTGCTGAGAGATACCTCCACCACTCAATAAAACCTTGCACTCATTCTCCAAGCCCACGTGTGATCTGATTTTTATGGTACAATAGGGCAAGAACCCCGGATACAGAAAGCCCCCTGTCCTTACCATAAGGCAGAGGGTCTAATCGAGCTGATTAACAAGCCATCTGCAGATGGCTAAGCTGAAAAAGCACACTGTAACACACGCCCACTGGGGGCTTTGGGAGCTGTAAACACTTAACCCTAGATGCTGCTTTGGGTTCAGAGCCCAAAAAGACTCCCTAAGACCTGCCCATCTGCATGCTCCCCCTAGGGTTTTGAGCAGCCAGGCATCAAAGAAGTGAGTCACACCCTTGTCGCATGTACTGAGAGGGCTACAAGGAAAAACTCCTCAGATTTCAATACCCCAAGTGAAAAGAGCCCAGCTGAGCCTCATTTTTGCTACCCCTGACCATAATAAAATAGTTGCTGTTTAAGCTACTAAGTCTGAGGTAGTCACATATCAATAACATGGGGAAAAGCAAGTAATTAAATTGTGTATGCATTAGAAAATGAGAATGAAAAAAGTTATCCTTCTCAATATTCGGTGAAACATATTAAAGCAAAATGCATATATTTTCCTTCTTCACAGGCTATGTTTTTCCTTATTTCTCTTTTATATATCCCACGACATCTTTCTATTGATTTGACTGTTAGCAGCCAAGGAAGTGTTCATGTTTCATTGTTTAAATTTTATTTTATTTCTTTTTACCATGTTTGTCTTTTAAATTAACCACTTACCTCGACTGGACACTCATGACACTCTGTCCTCACCTCTCTCTGGTTATCACGTTACTTTATAACTAAGCATTTACATATTCAGGACCTTCCTACTCTGAATTATAGTGTCCTTCCCACAACATCTGAAACTTACGCTAAGAGGCAGTCTATGAGTTAAACAGGAAATTAGGAAAAGTGCTTAATGGAGAAACAAAAGAAGACCAGAAATTAAGAAGTTAAATCAGTTCAGCAAGACACGATTCTGAACAAAATGTGTATTACTTACATTTTTAACTCTATCTTCTACTAGAAATTCTTGACATACAATCAAGTATTTCTTCCCTATACCTGAAATTGTCTGATGCCTTACTGACTTACTGTGATGCTTTAACTTTCTTCCTATTGTACTGTCTTTTTATCAAAACCTATTGGATTTTTCTAAGACCATTAATCAATTCACCATGTAGACTACACACTCAAATAAGTATAATTTTCATGTCATGAAAGAATTCTCAACTATGAAAAAAAATCCCAATCATTTAAAAAGAACTGTTGGGGAAATACGGTCACGTAATTAGTTCTATGATCTTAATCTCTCTAGGGATAAATCATTGCTTACTTTTTCCCCCATCCTGCTTTCAGGATGATTTTGTACAGGTTTGCAGGTGATCCAGTATTCGTAAGTTTCCACCTATACATTTGTAAAATATAGCTCTGCATAAAATATCCATATTATTTGGGTATATGATACTAAATAAGAACATTTGCTATGTGCAAGGGCAATATTGCGCTGGAGGAACAAAACGAGAAGAAGAGGAAGTACTAAAACTTCAAGTAACTGTGTGCTAGGCACAGTTGTTCCAGGACTTTGCAGGTTTTTGATCATTTAATCCAACAAGAACCTTCCTTGATATGTATTCATGTATGGACCAGCCAGGCACACAAGTGTTAGGTAAATGTGAGATTCCTTTCTCTATTTTGAATTGAAAAATGTAACTTATTTCTGCCTTATTATATATTAGGAAAAAAACCTCAATGTTCCTTCAAATCATTTTTAATTATTTATGTTAGAAATATGATTTAGCCCCCTTCATTATTAGTCTCTCTAGTTCTTTGGATTTGTTTTAATTATTTTTTTTTTTTGCTCTTCTCCACTATGTTTGATTAATGAATTTATTCTGAAATGGAGAAAAGCACAAGATTATATACATTAATTTTAAATAGATGAGCTCCTTTCACTTTAAACTTTCCAATAATGCTTAATAGAGTAGTAGCATGATATTTAGCAGCCCTATTACATCCATAAGTCATTTATCAGGCTTGGGAAACCACATTTATTGTGTAGCTCTTGCTATAAAACAGTCATATCTACTTTATTTTCATTGAATATTTCATTAAAATAAACTCTATTTGCCTGAGGTCAGAAAAAACACTTAAATGAATCTCAATATTTTTCTATCTTTACTAGCTCTGGATTTTTAATAGACAACTGAAATGAAACATAATGCATAAAAAATATGAAAAAATTAAACTCTAAGCTCAACACTATTGCTCAGGATTTGTAAGGATTTCAATTTTAATACCAGATTTAATCAGTTTAACATAAGGTTAAATCAAAGGTCATTATGTATTAAATGTTTTCATTTCTTTATTGTAAGCTATATTATTTACATACTCTCCTTCTGAAATCTGAATAGAGGAGAAACGTTGAGTATGCTTAAAAAAGAATTAGATGTGGATTTTTAAAGAAAAAATCATACAAGTTATAAAATAATTTATATTTTAATATGTAAAAAATTAAGCCTAAAATGATTAAAAAGCATTATCATATTTGTAACAGAAAACAAATATAATGCTTGATATTAAATATGAAAATACATGTCATTGCAAATACTTGTTACATTAAAATATTGCAAGTTTTCCCTTTCTTTTTGATATAAGAAATATTTTTCTCACATTTACATATTATTTCCTTTTAAAGCAAGTCACATTTTTGGGGTGTTCATGTAGGAAGAATTGTAATATTACTTAAACATGTATATAAAAATAGAAATAAACATTTAATGCGTATACCATTTACTCAAAAGGTGCAAATTTTTCAATTAAAAATGAACAACACAATAAAACTAATAAAATATATTTTTAAACTATTTTATTAATGTGTTGTTTTGCTGAAATAAAATAGTATTCAAACCATGGATATAGTTCTGACTTCTGTAGCTTGAACATGTTTATACTTCTCTGTGTTTGCTCAATTATTGCTTAACTTTCTCTGTTTACACTAAAATCTCAATGAAAATCTCAATTCCTTCAAGGTGCCAGGACAATATTTGGTCTTTGCCTGGTAGAAATGCCTTTGTACAGTGTAAAGTTAATGACATTTCTCATTAACTCAACTTAATTTAAGCAGTACTCCGTGGCAAGTGAGTAGAAACAAAAAAAGAAAGCACTTAAAAAGTTATGAGAAACACACACATCCACAGTAAGTACCTCACTGTAATATTTTATGATAATCAGCTAAATAGTCAAAGATACATACAATGATATGTATGAAATGTACATATTCTTATTAAAATTATAGAAATATAAAAATAAATAAATATTCAAGCATTTCTGGACTCTGGGGAAACTTCTGTGGACTTCCAGGTGCTTATTAACCTCAACTTGACAAATATAGCTATTATCTTGCTTTATGTAATATTTGTTAACTGTGGTGAATTTTGAGTCTAGTTGTAATGTTGAACACGACAATAAACAGGTATTGGAAGCTCATGAATACTGAATGAAATTGTGACCAGATAAAGTAAATCCTGGATTTTTATGTGACAACACTTTTTCTCCTTCTGTTTTGAAATTTGAGAAGAAACATAAAAGTCTGAGTCTAAAAACTAACAATAGTGATTAATCAACTCTTGAAATTAATCACTAAAATGGAAATGTTTAAAGGTACAGCACTGAGACAAAAAGATTCAGTAAATTGTGTGCATATGCATTTTATGAGCATCTGTAAAGCAGATTCACTTCATATCTCTGTCATCCTTAGCTTGTTGACTACATATCCTGAATTTTCTGACACAGTCCCAATTAAAATTTTTTAGAACCCAAATAAGTTTTCCTTCAACAAAGTATTTTAAATTTGTGACCCGTTAGGTAAAACTATAGCAAATGCTCTAAGTTCTTAGAAAAACTTTAACTCAATCGTTAAAATAATCCTTCAACTAAATGCAAAATTTTCCCCGGGGCTACAAAAAATTTACTAAGGCTTTGTTCTGTAGGCAGAGGACAGAAATGCAGAGGATCAACAGGTTGTGTAAAAAAAGGTATGCCTCAAAAAATGGTATCAAATAGATCAATGATC
The DNA here is from genome assembly GCF_028858775.2 of Pan troglodytes. Lineage (NCBI taxonomy): Eukaryota > Metazoa > Chordata > Mammalia > Primates > Hominidae > Pan > Pan troglodytes. The sequence goes on along the minus strand of NC_072401.2, from coordinate 32,846,280 downwards.
ATCTAAATCTTTCAGTATGCAAAGTATTTGGTTATTTTGAATAATAACTAATATTAGTCCTCACATATCAAGTGTAAATCAATTACATTAACAATGACTTGATAATTTTTCATTAGAGGCCTTGCTGTAAGAAATGAAATAAACACTTAATAAAATATTTTTCTTAGAGAACCTTTTAATGTGCAACCTAGCTTTAATGTTACCATCACTCAGAGTAAATTTATCTTGCAAACTGAACTATGATATTTATTTTGCATGATGATTGTAAAGCTATACATGTTAAATTAAGCTCTTAGATCACAAAAACACAATGTTTACCATAGATGTCCTCCCTGCCTACTAGTGCTTATATTATAAAGGTAACACATTCTACTTTTATAACTCTTCTGAAATCTAATATCAGGAAATAAGCATTTAAAGTGAAAGAATAAACCTCGGGACTCCATTTGATGCCATCATTTACTATAAAGTGTTTCTGAGGACAAAGGAGTTAGGGCCATTCCACTCTATGTATTCTTTATCTAAAATTAAAATTTTCATTGCTGGCTATGGATAATTTGCATTGCACCTGTTCCATATGAAATACAAGTTTTATGCTATAAAAGTGAATAATATTTCAGAAATGAAATCCATACAGATATCAGGGTTTCACTGACCTTGACTTTATTTTTGGAAGAAAATAATCACTGCATGTTTCCAAGACGAGTTAATGCAATGAGTCAGAAGCAGTACTATCTGGGAGGAATTAGAATCCAGATTATATTAATCGGTACCTACATCCTGTCAACTTTGTGACACAGAATTCAAGGACAAAAAATTAAGGCTGAGGATTAAAACAAAAACAATGTGTTACAAGTATTTTCTGAAAACTGTTATTATAATTTATTTTAAATCAAATTATGATTTAAATGTTTTAACTACAGTACAGATAATCTTTCTGAAAAAAAAAAGAGTGAATTTAGGAAGAGATTTTAGACTACATGGCCATTATTTGCAATCAATTTCAAAAGTAGCTAGATTTTAAAAGATTAACTCTTTTACAACAACTATATTTTCTGAACAAATTAATGAATTAAAATAAAATTTTCTGTGTTGGTTTGGTTATATATATAACAAGTATGGGATAGTTGTTATTGAGTAATATTATTTAATAGAATATTTTAAGAAGAATCATTGTTATATTTAGCATCGGGTGGTCATTTTGTGACTTGGAGGCATTTATCACTTTAATATTCATTTCCTCATATACAAATGATAGAATACATTTTATTAACATGCAAATGAATCTCTGATTTTTGAAAAAGTAATAATTTGACAATTTTTGAAATATTCTTCTTCAAACTATTGCTATTCCTTTCTTTTAACAGAACACATTTGGAGGATGATGGCCCTGAATTTAGAAACAAAAAATTACCCCATAGTGAGCACACCTCACAATTTTACTCCATGGTGGAACCTCACGCGATCTGAGATTTCAGTTTGCTAATAATAAATATTTCATTTAAACCTTAAAAGTCCTGAAATGATCATTAATTTTACTATAAAATAAAACTAAACTGTTAGTCTCTTAATACAATATTATATGGAAAAAAGTTTGTTTTTCTACATCATGTACAATGTAGGTTCTATTTATTACTTTCCCTTGTAAGAACTATAAAATGAATTTTATCACATTTCTTTTTCCTTAGGACACAAATAGAATCATTAACATACAATTGGAAATTTATTTCAAATATAATGCCATATCTACTACATTAACTGTAATTTTATTTTTTAAATTCTCTTCCTCTCTGTGTCTTCCAATTTTTCATTCTCTTTCAGTTCCAATTAGTTACCAGGAGATTGGCATTCCCGCTGTACTCAATTTTTAAAATAAAAAAATAACTTTGACTCTTCAAAGTTTTATGACGTGGGTTTAGATACAAAATTAATTGTTTTGACTGTATTTGAAAATATAACATTTATTTTTATGACAACACTTGAAAAATCAATAGACAAAGTTATCACTAAAAAATATGTTTAAATCAGTAACCCCACATATTGTTGTTGTTTTCCCTAAAGGAAACAGGACTATAAGACTTTAATCACAAAAGCATAGGTTAGTAGGTTTCAATTAATACCTAGCAAAAAGGTAATTGATTGTCTATTTCAAGAAGAAAATTTATAAAGGCAGAGCATTTTTTTAAACCATTTGTAAATAGTGTAAATATTTTTTCTTGAATCAGCCCTGCAGGAATTGTAAGATGATTTTGAGATACACAAATTCACATAGACACACAAATATGAGTAAGCAATATTCTACAGTAGAGTGCCTTAAATAACTATTTTTGTGCAACTAGGAATATTGAGAAATAAAAATTGGAAAATCTAACGTGGATTCCTTATGTATAACTTACAAGTTTGTTACTGAGGTGACAGTGTCATCTATACTCAGTAAAGCAATTTAGATTTACTGTAATTTGTACAGCAATGTCAATTTATTTGTTTGATATTCAAATGTGATGCTATGCGCAGCTTGAAATACTATTTTTATATTTTCCCATCAGCCATTGTGGATGTGACTTCATATTCTTGTACATAAGATTTAATTCTCCACTATTTAGCTATAAATGAATAATTCATATAATTCAAAACTCTGCTTACAAAAAGTATAACCATATATGCATATAACTACATATATGTGGATATATATTAATAGATGAGAGAGAATAGATTTTTTCTAACACATGAAAACAAATGTGAATACAAGTCACCATTATTTTGACTTATATAATATGTAACTAAAACAGCATTAACATAAAATTATCCTCAATATCTATAAATGATGAAGCAATAACCTCATTTTGCCCTTTGCAATGCCTTTTTACAAGTCTGAAACATCTGTGGATTCAACTGAGGAGCTAAGAAAGCTTTGAAAAACTCTGCTCTTATTAACACCTGAATTTTGACCTAGAGGTTCTCATGTGCTCTCTTTTCATAAATTCTGTGCCACTTCCAGAGAATATTTCTTATATAATACTATCTTTTACATATCCTAATAAGAATAACACTAAAAAAATTAGTCTCTTAAGTATTAAATAACATTCTTCCAAGATTGCTGCTAACGCTGCAATAATTGAAGCCATTAAAATAATAAGGTAGGAAAGTTGTTTTTAAAGTTAATTTCTAGCAATAAAATGTTATGTGTTTGTAAATTATTCTAGGATAAGAAATTTACATAAGGATAAATAAGTTCAAAGAAAAAATTCTAAAACGAAAATTATGAAATTAACATGTTTTCAAAAGCATTACTACTTATGTCTAATCATTATTTTCTATGGCTTTTTCTTCCACAAGTGGGTAAGGTCCCAAAATGGAAAGTCAGATAAAATGTGCAGTGATATGAAAAATTAAGTGTCAATTGTGCTTTTATGGATAAACTAAATCACTTTCTATCACTTATAATTTTAGGAAAAACTCAAATGTAGTTCATCAATGAATTCATCTTATTTTCACATGCTATCACATATCTTCTCTACTTTTTTAACCTTAATTTATTTAATTTGCTGTTTTGGATTTTTCATTAATTGTTAAAAATTTGATCTTAGTACACCAAAAGCAATTCCAATACTTTCTTCTCCTGAGCTATCTTTTTACCTAATATTTATTTCCTTAAGTAGTATTGCAGTCTAAAATTTCCCTGAGGGCAGGATTCCGGTCAATCAATTTAGATGGTCAATGATTGATTTTTTAATGAATAAATATTTACATAGCTACTTAACATAACGCACACATGTACAATATATTCAACTTAAGATCCTTTGCCACATTGTACCACTCTGACAAGCGCCTATTAAGAGGTATTACTAATCACCCAGTGGTTGCCTGGATATGGAGAGAACACTGTTAAAAAATATACTTTGAGACATCTTCCTTTTCAGTGTCTCTGCTTTTAGCTGCCTCAGTTAAACTCGCTGAAATATAAACAAGCTTTTCAAATATTTATTTGAAAACCATATAAAATTCAAGGGCATCCCAGTATGCTCACTGAAATCATTCTGAAGATAAAGTTCTCAATCAGGTATTTTCTTTTTTCTTTTTTCTTTTTTTTTTTTGAGATGAATCTCACTCTGTCACCCAGGAGGCAGTACAGTGGCACAATGATCACAGCTCAGTGCAGTCTCAGCCTCCTCTTGGGCTCAAGTAATCCTCCCACCTCAGTCAACAAAGTAGCTGGGACTACAGCTGTGAACCAAAATGCCTGGCTAATTTTTGAATTTTTTGTAGAGACAGGGTCTCCCTGTATTTCCCAGTCTTGTCTGGAACTCATAGGCTCAAGATACCCACCTGCCTCAGCCTCCCAAAGTGCTGGGATTGCAGGTGTGAGTCACTGTGCCTGACCTATTTTCTTAGATTCCATGGTAACTTCAAGTCTTGCTACTATGAAATAGTTTTCAATTCCAAATATGTATTTGTATATGCTATTTACACAGATAAGTTAATCTTTCTAATAGACAAAAGGCTTACCAAAATAAATTTTGACCATATTCATAGCTATCTCATCCTCTCTCTTGACAAACGAACCCATATTTCTAAAAAATCTGCTGGATATTTCCAAGTGGAACATGTGCAGGTATTTCAAGTTGTCCAATAAAAAATACATCCTGGTACTTCTAAAAACCAGTGTTTTTCTATTACCGTATTAACTTTACTTCATTTATTAAAATATGCTTTAGATTTTGCAAGAGTTTTATCAGGACAAAGGTCAATTTTTTAAAAGTCTTTTCGACATACTGGGCTTGAGTCTGATGGTCATATCTATGTAGAATGCACAGATATATGTTGAATCACATCAACTCGTTGTCGGAAATAAAGATGGAACATAAGAATACTCCCCGACTCTTGATGTGGTAGATAATACTCATTTATAATGGTAAATTTTTAAAGCAATTATCACAGAGTATTAAAAATGTCCTTTCATATTTAATAATGGATGGTATTAATACCATCTGTTATTCCTTACTACAAAAAATACTATATCATCTAATTATCCTTCTTTCTTTCTCCTTTCCTTGTCTAGCCATCTGATTTACTGGCATAGAATCTCCCATAGCAGCTTTCCAGGCCATGGGAACATAACTATGAGATCCACAGGTTGCACCACATGTACTACCATCCAGAAGCTTCTTCCTGATAGACACCTGATAAGCACTATAAGAACCTCCTAAGGGCACAGCTAAGGTGCCAACTTGAAAATGAGGCTCTGAGGGAATCGGTTGCTATTCATTAGAATGTTTGCTCTCTCCTATAGGAAAAGAACACATTCACCTCTTGCCTGGATTACTCGGCCGCAGAAATCTCACTAGCATTTACCCTCACTTTATTTGACTTCTGATCAAGGAAGTACCAAGGAATGACTCAGTAGGTCATTCGAGTACCAAAGTTATTTCTCCCTGCCCCATTGTGTAGTTCTACCTCGTTATTATGATCAGGTCTCATTATTTGTAAAAATTCTGGAAGTATTGTATATCTTTTCTGCCCCTACCAATGTACTCACATGAGTAGGCCTACGTGGCCAGGGTGCAGCTATAGTGTTATGTTTAATGGTATTCGTTAGTGTCTCTGTATAAAATAAGCCCTCTTCTGAGACCCAGTACCTTTATTCCCAAAAAGTCTAAAGTGTAAAGGACAAAAGTATACATCCACCATTAGGTCTTTGGAAGTGGTTGTTAGCAGGGTCATTTCTACCTTCTACCTTGAAACTACCTCTAGTCCTTGGTTTTTGTACCCATGTATCTGCCTGTTAGGGCAACAGCATGAGATAATGATGCTTGGTGCATTCTATTTTCTAATGAATAGCAACCTGTTCCCTCAGAACCTCATTTTCAAGTTGGCACCTTTAGGAGGTTATTATAGTTCTTATTAGGTGTTCTATGAGAAAGAAGTTTCTGGATGGTACTATATGTGGTACAATCTGTGGATCTCATAATTATGTGCCCATGGCCTTGGTCTGGAAAGCTGCTATGTGAGATTCTACGCCAGTAAATCAGACACTTTGAAAATTCTCAGAAAATGTTGTTGGATGAGACACTATGACTGGAAAGGAGAAACTCTTACCCGAAAAAGTATGCCACCTGCCGTCAGGATGAAGCACCACCTTTTCCATGAAAGATGGGGTCTGATGTAATTAACTTGCCATCTAGTGTATTTTATTTTACTTTTTTTCTGTCCTCAAGGTAATGCATCATAGTTGGACATAAGTGTTGTTCATTGTGAAGGCAGGTTGGACACTGCAGTGGCAGTGATTGGATGAGACTGGCTGAGAAGGAGCCTTCCTGTTGGGGGCAAGCACTCTTTGAATAAGTTAATATTCAAGTAATAGGATCAGAAACTGGTTGGATAACATCTTTTAGGTGAGTTATCTTTCCATTCTTTTAAGCTTTTGTTTACTAAATGCTCTCTTGTGGGTATTAATGTATAATTAAAATATTCTCACACTTTGTGCCTGATGTTGTAAGTCCAGTAACATGTCTTTCCTTTGAGTCTCCTTAAATTTGTCCTTCTCGGCATTCTATATAATAAGCAAAGGCATTTACCACTGCCCACAAGTTCAAATATATCTCTACATTGGGTGATGTGTCTTTCCAAACAGAGTAGATGTCCAAGAACTGTGCCCAAAGCTCTGCCCAACAGGAAGATTGCTCATCACCACTGCCATTTAGGCCACCCGGTAAGTGAGGCTGTAATGATAACAATATATTTTCATCTTACCCTCACAAACTTATCCAACCCATCCTTGAAACAAGCCTGGCCTTTTCTATCTCTGTCAGCTGTTCATAAGGAACTGTTTACAGAGGCATAGGTGTGAAAGTTACAAGGTATCGAGGGAATCTGAGCCAACTGTTCACGCAGCTTACTTTTACCCTCTCAATCTTCTCAAACCCAATCTTATATGTCCTGTATCCACTGTATAATGAATTGCTACTGGTGTCACCAACTGTTTGACATTTTAACTGTGTAGCATTTGCCAATCTGGACTCAGGATTGTCAGTTTTAACAGGATGAGATCTAAGTTCTGTGCCTGGTCTTCAAATCTGTCTGTCCTCTGGGTCTAGGAAATAATCTGTATCTGTAAAAACTGCCAAGGAGACTCACACTCTTTCCTTTCATTTCTGAGCAATCAATTTGAGCCTGACATGTTCCATTATTGGTCTATCAATGGTACTCATCAACAAACACTTAATTCCTCAGTTCTTGCAATTACTAGTTTCTCCACATGATTCAAAAGCTAGAAATGGTGCACCAGCTAGTATATCTCCTTCCTAGTCCACCACAGATTAAAGTCTTGACAATCACACTGCATAGCCTTCCAGAGACCAGCAAAATCTCACCTACCACTATAAGAGCATGGATTTCAGTAATTTGACAAATTTAATTCGACTCTCTGTGAGGTGCCAAATCCTCCGTAAATTAATAAGATGAATTTTCTGTTTAGTGCTTGCTTTATTTTAAAGCTCTCAGAGAATCAGAAGAACACAGACATTCACTTGTCACTTGGGGCTGATAATCTCATTTGGATGTATATGTTTTAATGTTCAGGCACAATGTTTTCAATGGTTATCAAGAACAAATTTGAACCTAAAACCTGTGTTCACATCATCATTCTCAACAAATATCAGCTTACTAACATGGGAAAAACAGAAACAAAAAACCAGTTGGAAGTCTGAGATAAAACTTTATTTATATTTATTGAATAATGGCAGTAAAGTATCCTCAGACATAGAGGAATAAGTTCATGTAACTTGGGGACTTAAATGTTTCTGTATATAAATAGTTCCTGTTCCATGGAAGTCAAATATATAGATTTAATATTTTGAATTTCTTGTATTTTTCACTCAACCTGACATACTATAACAGTTCATTTCTCATAAGAATAAATTTATAAAAATAAAACATTTATTATCACAATAAGGATTTTAAGTCTCGGAGATGTATTTTTGCTGGTACTTCAACATCAATGCAGTGTCACCACAGTGATGTACAATTCTGATAAATCATTTCAGAGATACCATTGTGATGATATATTATGACTCACACATACATTATCACGGTCATCATGATGCTTTATTAGTGTCATATGTCACCAAAATGATAGGGCTTTGATGATATAGAATTTCTCAGTAAAATAGTGATGACAAAAGTCATCTCTTTTGAAGAAATGCTTTGTAACTGCATTCCTGAAAGTTTATAAATATGCCATCTACCTTTCTATACTATCTTGAAAAAAAAATACATTCAAAAATAGAAACAATGTGTGGTTCCTTTGATGCACAAAGCTGAATTTTGCAATGCGACATGCATGAGGCTTTCTTGTTATGACATTCTTCCACATTGATTAACTTGATTTTTTCCCATTCTAAATTGAAATATTTTTCTAATCTCCATATATCAGAAGGATGAAAGGAATCTATCACAGCCCATGTTACTATAAGGAAGAGATTCAAAATGCAGTAGCTTAAAGAATACAGATATCCATTTCCTGTGTGGTAGTATAGAGATACCTGAATATTATGGGACAGCCATACGGTCCTACTCCTTTAGGTCATTTTGCATTCAGACTACTTCTAACTTACTTCATTATCCTGTAGAGTATAGGCTTTATTTACATGGTTAAAACTGTCTCACCATGTATATGTACACTTTCCAGCACAATGGAAGGGGGAAAGAGACAGAGAGGGAGAGCAAATGAGCACTTTCCTTTGAAGACAGCAATGCAGAATTTCACAACACTAGCCTACATAGAGTAATATAATTCTATAGAACATAATACATTTCCTGCAATTTTTGTATTTCCATTACTCTATTAAATACTTCATGTATCATATTCCTTAGATAAATATATTTTATTAAAGTAAACTTACCAACAGCAAGTAGAATAATATATAAAACTCTAAGACTGATGTTTGTCACCCAGTTAGAAAATACCATGTTAATCTTAATGTTGCCCAACACCACCTTATCACATCCATAATTACATGATCTATTGTACAAATAAAACAACATATACAATCATAATTAAATAATTGACCATAGCAATAATATTGTTACAATAACCTGTGACAGTATTATTTCTTTCCTCTTCCACGCTGCCATAAAACTTTTATTTATATAACTCTGTTATAATACTTAATCCACATCTTGTAAATGGTTATCCTATCTACCACTAGAATAAAAGTTTATTGAAAGTTTACATTTTGTTTTGATTTTTGCTATGACTTGCTCACAGTCCAGTGCCTGGCATAAGGAAGATTCTCTATACTTGTTTCAAAGGAGTAGTTTTCCTGATGTTGTCGATATTAACATTTAGAAAGAAAACTGTTAAATTATTATTTTACCTTAGCTATTTATGGACAACATCACTCATTTAAAATATATGCAAGCAGACTCCTTAACAGTAGTCAATTTTATATCATTTGTTTTCTTTTTAAAATGTATTTCCATTTCACTTATACCACAGAATTTGTTCTAGTTTATTATATTTTTGTGCTACAAAAACCTTTATTGATGACACTATACTTTTGGAATTAAAATAGGTATGTAGATAGATAAATAGATGGATAGATAGATAGGCATATAAATATATATACAGAGAGAGAAATTTATAACAATCTTATAATAAAATATCTAAATAGTAAAAAAATCAGCTCTATTGAATTATTATATACATTATATTTATGTTATTAATACCTGAATACAAATAAAAGTATACTATGTGTCAATAATTATTAAACAATAAATACAATTTATTAGAACACAATCTTTCAATGAGATTAAGAGGGTCATTTTTGTAATTAGTTGATTATTACATTACTGTTAAAATTAGATAAGGTTCATAATCAAGTCTAATAGTGAGTTTCATTTTTATAAGTAGGTGGGGAATGTTAAAGAAAATATATTGGATTCTTTAAATTCCTTCCAGATTATAATTTAGACATAAAATAGTGATATATCATCAAAATGATATAATCATTGAAAAATCTATTAGCTTTTTCTTTTTTATTAGAGATAGAAAACTCCAAAATCAATTGACTGGCAGGGTGCAATGCTTTGTGCCTGTAATCCCAGTGCTTTAGGAGGCCAAAGTGAGAGGATGGCTTGAGTCCAGGACCAGCCTGGCAACATGGAGAAACCCCATCTCTACAATAAAAAATAATAATAATAATAATTTAGCCGGGCATAGTGGTGCACGCTTGTAGTTCCAGCTTCTCTGGAGGCCGAGGTGGGAAGATCGCTTGAGGCTAGGAAGTCCTGGCTTCAGTGAGGTGTGATCGATTCTACCACTGCATGCCAGCCTGGGTGATGGGAGGAAGACCCTGTCTCAGAAAAAAATATCAATTGCCTAAAAAAGAACTGGGATGTACTTAGTAGAACTATGGCGTTTGTTAATTTCATGTTACAAAATGTTCCAGCAAGACTAGTAGTTATGCCTGTTATCATCATTTTTGTTTCAGTCCATGACAATTTCCTTGCCCACTTTTATCATAAAGAGCTGTAAATTTGTTTGTTTCAACCTATCTATTTCAACTTTTTTTTTTGGAGAAAACATGTCTGTCTTCCTTGGGTTTTACATATATTTTTGCACAACACTGTATGTGTGTATATTTATCTCATCCAGTCTAGTAATGAATATGTCTATCATATTAACTCATCAGTGTAATCAATGCCCAACCTTGTACCAATTGGTTAAATCTGATTTGCTTTCCATCGAACAGAAAGGGTCTTCATTTTTGAAGCAGATAAAGCTGTTTCTATACATGGAAATAAATATAAACACAATCAAAAACACATTTCAGTATATATATTTTAATTAGTATTATTAATAACATTCAAATCACAATTAACACGACCTAAGTCTAATATAGAAATAAGTTTTATAAAAGGACAAATCTATATGCTATGTCTTACTACTTAATTTTCAAAAAATACATAGCTAAAATTATAAGATACTTATGAAAAGATAATTGGCATAGAAAAGATGCTATCCCTTCAGGAAATGTGTTGGCATGAGTGTGCCTGGTATTCTGCTTGAAAAAAAAAACTAAGCTTCATATGTAAATATTTAGATATAACTCCATTAATTTTATTATACCTTAAGATCTATTTTTTCTATCTAGTTATGAAAGACAAAGATCTATATTATTTACAATAAATAGCTTTAGCAACTAGTATGTGAATTTAGAGATTTTTAAATTAAAAGATAGACTATAGTAAACAGAGATAAAACAAGAATGGAATAGGTTGTAATTATAAAAAATATGTTATAATTTGATTTGGTCATATAGTTTGTAAGTACCTTTGCAAATAAGAAATATGCTACACATGAAAGAAAGTGTATAAAATAGTTAATTAGAGACATGTCTATATGCACATAACTTTTAAAAATATGATACTTTTGAAAACTTCATATGATTGTGTCAGTGTCACTAACCTGAATTGCTTTTGCTGCTTGAGATATGTTTCATTTCAGCAGTCTATGAGAAGAATATAGGTAAGAAAAATTTCTTATGTTTAAATTTGTGGAAAAAAATATTACTTTTTTGTTTTGTTTTTTGAGAGGGAGTTTCACTCTTTGTTGCCTGGAGTGCAGTGGCGTGATCTCGGCTCACAGCAACCTCCGCCTCCCAGGTTCAAGAGGTTCTCCTGTCTCAGCCTCCCGAGTAGCTGGGATCACAGGTGCCTGCCACCATGCCTGGGTAATTTTTGTATTTTTAATATAAATATAATAGGGTTTATATATATTTACATATATATAAATCTAAAAATAATATAAATAGGGTTTCACCATATTGGCCAGGCTGATCTCGAACTCCTGTCCTTGGGTGATCCGCCAGCCTTGGCCTTCCAAAGTGCTGGGATTAGAGGCGCAAGCCACAGCACCCAGCCAATATCACTTGTTTTTATCAATGCTTTCTTTGCTTTGTTCTCACAACATTCTCTAAGGGCCATATATTACTTGAAAATATTTAGAAAATTGAAGATGTAAAGTCTCTCCTTGCTTATATTCTGGAAATAGTCAATTTAACAATATTCTATCAGGCCAAAATACCCCGTTTCTAACACCATGCTTATGTAGAGAAAGACGGGTTGCCTCAATGTGGTTGGCTGTGCTTTGATTCACCATAAAAACAGTCTTCATTGAAAATAATATTTCCTGTTACCCTTTTGTTTGGTTCCCTGGAAGTTTTTATTCATGAGGTAATATGCTATAATAACATGTCAGGTAAGGGGAATGCCTTTGTTTTGTAAAGTGGGAGAGGTCATTTTGCAAAAGGGGAAGTAACAAAGGAGTGTTAGGATTCAGTAAATATGGAAAAGTATTAGTACACTCTTACTACCTTAGTTTGGTCTGTGCTATATAACAGGATACCACAGACTGGGTAATTCATGATAAACAGAAATTCATTTGCTCATGATTCTGGAGGATGGGGAGTCCAATATCAATAAGCCAGCATCTGGTGTAAGAATTAAGGAAAGAGGAAAGAAACACAAAAGGCGGCTTGCCAGTCAAGACAGATTTATTTTGAAGAAAACAAACCTGAGAAGCTCCTTCTGGCCCAGTTAGGTCAGGGGCACACTCTCTTACAGACTAAGAGTTTTTAAGGATGGGAGAGTTTGTTAGAGGCTCCAATGACAGGCAGAGACACATGTTCAGAAAGACCCACATGTTATTTTTTGTTAGTAACTGTAATTCCTGCTATGAGGATAATAATTAAGCAAAATGCTACAACAATTGAGATTCTCTGTCTGATATTCCACCCTGAGGGTGCTACAATATATAGTCCTACTGCAAATAGTAGAGTGAGTAAAGCAATTCCCGCATGGGTAGCATAGTAAATAATTTCCTTTAAAAAGGGTTTTAATATTTGGCTTAAAAGGAGAGGTAGAAACAACAAAAAGTATTTGGTGAGGTGGGGTTGAGACTGAGTAAGATGAATAATTTTTACTTAGTTACTTATCTTTTAGGATTTTCAGCTTAAGATTTCTTTTTTTATTTTATGTATTTATATTTATTTATTTATTTACGTATTTTTGAGATAGAGTCTTGCTCTGTCGCCCAGGCTGGAGTGCAATGGTGCAATCTTGGCTTACTGCAATCTCTACCTCCTGGACTCAAGCGATTCTCCTGCCTCAACCACCCAAGCAGCTGGGATTACAGGTGCCTACCACCACGCCCGGCTAATTTTTGTATTTGTTTTTAGTACAGATGGGTTTTCACTACATTGGCTAGTCTGGAACTCCTGACTTCGTGATCCACCCACCTTAGCCTCCTAAAGTGCTAGGACTACAGGTGTGAGCCACCGCACCTGGCCTTTATTTTATTTTTTTACATTGATAGGACATTTTCCTGGGCTGTTAGGGGTTTCTTTCTCCACTCTTTAGGCTTTGAGTTGAGTGTGATGTATTCAGGAGTTGACTTCTGTAACATATAATTTAAACTGTAGAAGATAATAAAAATTGAAAAACATTAGGCCAGACTAAAATTTAAAACAACTGTGCTATAGCTTTTGGAACATAATTTTCACTCTTCAGTTTCCCATTTTTATTAGAAGACAAACATGGTAGGATTGCTTTGCTTTATTATTCTTTGCTTAATTATTTGTATACAGTGAAGCAAGAATAATAATTTGCTACATAGGCCTTTTAAATCAGCTTTGATGGAACTTCCTTATGTCGAAGGAATTTGAGATAAGACTTGTTAAAGCCAAGTCCAGCCATGGGTTTGTACCATAAAATACCTATGAGTTGGGTGAATTCCTCTCCTCTTGAGGTTTTAAGATAACGTGGGGTTCCTGGCCTGTTGGAAAGTGACATTCTTTACTCACCACAGATCAGAACCCTGTACAGGGACTGTGTACACAAAATATGAGGCCAGTTTTCCAAGGGCTTTATTGCTTTGTAAGTCAAGTTTGATTTCTTAAAGGAGAGCACATCATTCCAGTTAAAGACGTGGTAAAATAACCAGTTTTTCCAACTGTGTTCTGTTACAAAAGAAAGTAAATTTCTATTGCACTGATGCAAGCAACTATATTGTTGTAATTTAAGAATACTTATAACTAGTTTTTAAATTCTGGAAGAACTAGGCAGAGAGAAACAAACACGATTTAGATTCTATTTATAGGAGTATACTTAGTTGTTAAAGGCTGTAGCTAGTTTAGGACAAGTTCTCTTGAATGAAAAATAAGATAAAGATTAGCAGTGTTCTAAGCAAGAGGTAAAAACTTGTTTTTGTTTTTTTATTAGTTTAGCCAATTTTATTAACTTTTGTTTTGCTTGATATTTACAAACATTTTAGCTTTTCATGAGTTCTGTACGTTTTGTTGTGCTGTTGCTGTTGTGGGAAACCTGCATTTGAGAGCACTTGCTGAGGTTTCACAGCCTGAATGTAAACCATGTTTTGAAGAGAATTAAAACAAAATAACATTGTGTGTAAATAACAAAATGTCCAGTTTGGATACAGTTAGAAACACAATTGACAAAGAAAGTTGGTTATTTTTGTGGTTTACAATAACCCAACATCTGGTAAGAAACTTCTTTCTGTTTCATTACACCGTGAAAGGTGAAGTGGAGAGAGAGAGGGCAAGAGGGGACTGAATTCACTCTTTTGTAATGGCACCAATCCCACTCCTGAGAATAGGGCGCTCATGGCCTAACCATCTCCTGAAGGTCTCACCACTTAGTACTGTTAAAATGGCACTTAAATTTCAACAGGAGTTTTGGAGGAAATAAACATTCAAACCGCAGCACTTTATTTTGAAAAATTTTGCTGTATATATATCTACCTGTTTGAACACCAATGTTCAAGCAATCTGTACTTAACTTGGTAGTGGTGGAGTTTGTTTGATTTATTTCTTTTTGAATAATTCATTAACTAGTGAATTAACTTGCAATAATTATCCGATTAATTAACTTAATTCTATTTATTTTCACAAAGTAGAAAACAAGGTTGATCTCTATGTAAGCCTAGGACAAGGTAAGTTGATTTTGACAAGAGAATGGGTCAAAGTAAGAAGCTGAAAACATAGGACTTAGTACAAGTACTGATTATTTTCCATTTGACAATTCATTAATCCACTCTTGGTTTTATAAGCTCTCTTAAGGGTGAATATCTTTTCTCTATGAATGGCAAAGGAGTAGAAAAAACAAGCCATAAATATGATACGAATCAAAGAAGAGTGCTGGAAAAGTTATTTTGCCCAATGTCTCTAGTTATAAAAATCTTTGACTTTTTTGTTGTTATAAATTTAGTGAGTACTAGTCACTTAAAGACACAATCTAGAAAAATCCCTTTTCTTCATTAAAATAATCATATTTTCATTCTTTTCATAATTCTTTACAAGTTAACAAATTTTTTCATCACTAAGTAATAAGATTGACATGCAGGAAATAAACCCTGAAATCTAGACGACAAAAATTATCATCTAAGAAACAGATTTTGTAAAGTTTAGTTTATCTCTAACATAGCTTAAAAAAGTGTATATTAAATATTCTACAACTTTTGGAATATTATAATTAAAGCATAAAATGATAAGCTAAATATTATCATATGTCTACATATATGCATCAGTAAATTTGGTATAACTTGCATGTGCTATACAATAGTCTATAAATTAAAACATTTATTGAACTTTTGTGCCCAAAGGGCTATGTCCTTAAGAACCCTTATTTCAGGAAGGTTCTCACTAATGTAAAATGGTTAGAAATCAGGTCAAAAACTGACCAAACTAAAATTTATCCCATTTGTTCATTGAGCTAAGATGGCTAAAATTAGTCTAGCCTTCTCGGATTTACATTGTACTAATTAATTTAGTGATAATTTCAGAACAGATTATTTATTCAGAAGCCACTGGTTGACCTCATCTTGAATAACAGTCACAGACCTCACTCAAAGCTCTGGGCGTCTATCCATTCATTTAGTATATACTGTACTGCAGGCATCCACCTTTTTTGGTATCTTGGCTTTATGTATGTGTAATGCTTTTGAAAATGTACCTCATACTTTATTTCTAAAGTGTCATGATCTTAAGATATACTGTGTTATCAATATTTTAATAAAAATTCACAGGTGACCTGATATAATGGATTGGACCAGAATGTCAACACATTTCACACTAGACAAATATGAAAAATAGCCAACTAGACTTACACTAATTGATAACTATATTTCAAAATTTTTTTCTGTACCTTAAGAATCACCATTACAGTGAGTAAACATTTTGGTCAAACTTAAGTTTATTTTAATGTGAAATATTTTTCTTCCCTTTTTCAGCTATTTTTAATTATAAAGCTAACCCACCAATAAAAGTGGTTTTGCAACCCACTTGATCTCTAAGTGGATTAGTTACCCAGAAACAAAAGGAATATTATACAATATACATGCTAAAAATAGCTACATAATAGCAGGAGTCTACAATGTAAGCAATACTATCATTTTTATCAAAAAAGCAAGGTTATATAAAATATTGGAATTTTATTTCTAATTCCAGTACTCCAAGATAGTTACCTGCCCTAATGCTGTCAATTGCCCTCTGTTATCACTATAATTGTATTGGCTCCATGAAATGACAGCAAGAATTTACAATGGTTCTTTTTTTTTATATAAGACATGTGCAAAAATAAAGTCGATGAATCTACTCAAGACCAAGAGCTAACCAAAATCCAAAATCATTTTAATTTATCAAAACTGATGAGAGGCCTTCACTGCCAAAGTCACTGCTGGGTTTTCACAACTCATTGCAATCTGCCACCCCCATTTACATTGAAAACATAGGAGATTCATAATCAGTGAAGAAAGTGAGATTAATACTTGTAATTATTATGGTGAGATTAATACTTGTAATTATTATGGAATTAATTAGCCTGCTATAGGATTATTATTATTAGTGTCATTTGACAATTCTTTCTCATTTTATTAAACACAACTATGAGTAATTTTCCTGCCTAATATCATTCTGTATCAGCTGACCTGCTAGCATATATTCATGGAAATATCCATTAACCACACAGATAAAATGTTATATTATGATGCTATTGATTCAGTACATGTCACTACCTGATTCTTTAGCTCTCTGGAAATTTAAGTATCAATTAACTGTGTGTTTTCTGGATTCTTTTCAGTATCCAGTATAATATGAAAATATTATTATACTCTTAGAGTTAATGATCATTATTATTTTTACCATATTGCACCAGCAATTGTGCCTTAATTTTACAACAAAAATATAAATATAAGAGTATATGAGTTTTGATCGTTTTTATATTACTCTGTCCAGACTCTAAAATTCTATTTTTAGGTTAATATACATCAAATATTTTGAGTGAACAACGAATGAGATAGTTCCCAGACATTCTGTTCAGTGTTCCCAAAAGGACTATACAACTCACTTCTTATATTGTTACAGTGTCTTATACCGATCTTATACAGTGTCTTATACATATATTAACATTTTAAATCATCAATAAATGTTATTAAACCTGACTAAAATGTAAAGTTTTCTCCTTTATGCTTTTATAGCCTCCGTTTGCAGTTTATTTATAGCCTTCTGATAAGTAGAGTCCCTTTGTTTGTGAGAATCTGGACAGCAGTGTCTCGAAGAGCATGTTTAGACCTAGATATAAGGTTATTGATACCTCTTTTTGCTTGGTTGGTCTTGTCACCAAAGACTGGGACAAGGATTTGAGTAGGGATAACTTATTTGGGAGATTATCTAAGGTAGAAAAAGTGAGAAACTAGGAAGAGTGCAACAGAGAAGAAGCAAATCAATCATAGAGGTACATTATTGATGTTATTGTAATGAGAAAACAATAGGGGCATGCTTCATTGGAATCTTCTGAGTAACCTCCCAACATTATCTCCATGAAGATCTGGAAGCTGACATGTTTATCAATGGTTCCTATTTTCTATTTACTGGGATTTGTCCTCAGAGGATATTAACTCCTTGTACTTCTGGGCAGTGCTTAGGTTATCCTTCATAAACTTATGTTTTGGAGCAGTCCTAAGATGAGAAATAAGAGTTGGGATGCTACTAGTGTGAAGTAAGCATAATTTCCCACGGTACTGTCACCACAGGTATAGCCAAAGTCAAAGGTTAGGATGTGACATTATAGGTGTTTGTGTTGGTATCATTTTAGGATAATTACTGTATTTGAAATTTTTAAAGATCTCAAGAAATAAAGCTTTACTTACAAATCTATAAATAGAAAAGTTTTATTTTTTATTCGTGTATTTTATGGCAAATGTGCAAAAAGCTACATTTGACTTAATATTTAATTGTCAGAGAAAAATTTAAGTGAAAGAACTCTTTGCTAGACTTTTGGAGCAAAAGAAGCTTACATAGTCATTTAGAAAAAGAGTGAGAAGTAAGAACTCATGTTGTAATGGGGATTTTCTGAAATGAGTAGATACCTGAACATCTTTAAAGATTTGCTTAAAAATCATTGACTTTCGGTCCTCTGATGATTAGGCAGGAATTTTAAAGATTTTCCAAGAAACTATTATATCTGGTTATATAATGGCTGTAAAGGATGGATGGGGGTAAATAACATACAAATCCACAAGGACAGAGAATATGAGACAGAAAACAATAATCGAATAAGAGGAATCAATACCTTTGAGGAAGATGGTAATTGAACTAGGCAGTGATAATTGAACTAGACAGTGTTTTACTGAACTTTGAGACAGAAAAAACAAGACATTAGTTCACAAGGTCTTAAATACATGATAAGCCATGATACCATATGGAATCCTGGGAAGACAGAAACTTGGAATGGGCAGGAGGAACTGTGTGTTGGGACATTTGGAGGCAGATGAATTAGAAGACAGCTTGACGAATGTTGTTTGATGACTTTTCTTCCTTAACTTATTCAAGGAATAAAATATCTTTTCACTTCCCCTTCAGGAGACCAGTGGTTTGAATATAGGTATTTCAGTTAGGATTTACATTTTGCTGCATGCAAGATGAACTGACTACAGTGGTTTAACCATATTTTCTAATTTAACAAGAGGACTGGAGAGAATAATTTCTGATGTTGCTTCAGACACTTAAGGAAATCAAGTAAAATGTCATGGGGATTTTTATGGCCTTTTACTTATGGCTGCAAAAATGGCTGCTAGAATTTTAACTAAGCCCAGATTTCTGGAAGAAAGAGAGAGATATCAGAGAATGATATATTTTATTGATTAATGCTATATCATAGGGCCATGATCTAACCACAAGGAGTCAGGAAAACATTTGCTCTTGTTTTAGGCCTGTCTGTTGCCAATCTCCCATTGGGTTCTAATATTAAGGAAAAAGGAGACGAATATTGGCCTGATGTCTATCAATATCTGCCAGTTCCTCTTTGGTAGCCAAAATCTCTACATGCCATCTTCCCAGGAAAAGAAGATAATCACAACATACACAATGTCATCTCCAGTTTGTATCAAGATAAAATCACAATGAAGTTTGTTTCTCTCCATATGGACAACTGTCTTTCCTTATCATCTGGTTACCTGTAAAACAAAAGATAGTTTGCCTGCCTCTAATATACCCAGATAAAATTGCAGAAGAGATACAAGGAAAAAATTATAATATTTATTCAGAAAAAGGAACCATCAAAAATACCTAAAAATAGTGGTTTATAGTAATTCTTAAATTCTTTTAGTAAGGAGTAGCGTAGAATGTGTGCCCATTAGCCAGACAATATGGCAACCCTGACTCTCACTGCTGAAGATTCATTCTTTCTCTGATACCTGAATGCTACAGCTGAGAAGTACAGTAGATAATGCCTTCCCTTGGGGTGATCCTGTTTTCACAGACACATTACTACTGAAGGAAATGTGGGGGCACTGGATTGATTTAAGGATTTATTTACTATATCAGTTTTTAATTAATTTGAAGTGGGTTTCAATTTGTACAAAAATTAGTAGAACTCTAACTTAGTTTCCATTGCTAATTGCCATGAGCTAATAATCAAAGCCACTGATCTTGACTGTTGGAACTCTTGAATACTAATGATTCTCTAATTTTTTGTTTAACCTAAGAGCCTCATGTTTTACTCATGCTGCTTTAAAGTAATCGAAAAAAAAAAAAAAGCTGCAATGGGACAGTAACACCCTTAAGAACAGCTTATTTTAATGTACAAAATTCCTTTTCCTGGGAAATAATACTTAAGGAAAGACCTTTGAGACAGTTCTAGAGAATCAACTTAAATTTAAGTGGCAAAAATTTATGACTTGCCTAAATGCACAGGGAACCAAATGATGGTACACTCTCAGTCAATTTACATTGAGAGGCCACCGAGTGAGAGTATTCCTCTAAGCACTATTTTATTTTCTTCTCTGTTGGCTAATTCTAATTCAGGTTTTTCTCTTTTTAAATAGTGTATAGTGCAAATTGGCAGTAGACAACAATCACATGCTAATAGTCTACCTTTTTCTGCCATTTTCCCCAAAAGTATTAGCACCCCTATGCTATTAAGGCTACTCCTGTGATAAAATTGGTGAAGATGATGATTTCATTCTATGGTTATGCTAAAATGTATTTGGTTTTCCAAAATTATAAATACATGATTATCATAAAAATATAAAATACTCAACTGTCAAGAATTTTTATGCAACTCTTTCATTAATGAGATAACCAGTAAGATGTTAAAATTGATTCACATAAAATTTGATTTGCAGAAATTTATGTTTTCTAGTGGAAATAATTTAATAGCATTATCATTAACAGGAATTAGTTGCATTGCAATCAGTTTTTATAACTGCTATCTCTGCAGGGTTGTAAATAGCCTTGTCAATAGCAAGCCAATAAACAGCGCACCCTATAGAATGAGATAATCCCCAGATATCCTGCTAGACAATGCCCTGGGCTTCCCAAAGAGAAAACCCCAGAATTTATTTTGCCCAAGTGTTGGAATCTAAAAAAAAAAATTCATAGTCTGTACCCATTTTCTAAGCCTAGTCCTTCAGTCCATTCCTTGAGTTGACGAGCAACCCGGTATCTGACTAATCGGTTATTTCTGTGAGTGGTTCTCAGATTAATTTGCCAGTTAGTGCTTCTTGTTAACCCCTGAAAACCCTAACTGGTTAAGACAACATTATTAACATTTTCAAAGCTCTCTATGATCATCACTACATTGTAAGTAATTCATAATAATAATTTATTATAAATAATTCTGACAAAAATACACAATAGCTGCCCAGCAGTAGAGAAAGCACATTTGAATACATCAAATTTGAAAATGGTAAATGAGACAGAAAATATGGCAAAGCATTTAAATCATCTGTTAACATACTGAAGTATTACATATATTTGCTTTATTTCTAGTAATGTTAAGCTACATCATTAAATGAGGTGTTTTCATGAACCATACTTTTTTTCTAATGCATTGCTTGTGCTAATTAATTCCATTTTACCGAAAAACTGCAAGTATATTGTGAGATTATAGTCTATATTTTGCAGATGAGAAAACTGAGATTTAGGAAAACAGAGAATATGAGCTAAAATTCCTCTGTTAGCAAGATATAACAGTAGAAATATCTGTTTTTCTTCTCATTTGGTCAAAAGAATATTTAAAATTAGTTCTACAATGCCTTTAAGGGCTTGGGGAGGTAGTTTAGAATTATGTTTAAGTATTCAGTCTATGATGTCAATACCTTGGCTTAAGATCTTACTAACTCTGTTACTTAGAACAAGTTATTTAACCTTTTTAAGCCTGAAAATCCTCATCAGTAAAATAGGAACAATGATAGTTTCTAAACAAGACAAATGTTTTGGAAGTTAAATAAGATGATGAATGCAAGGCTAAGTATAATGCATTTGTAAGCCCTCAAGAAATGATTACAACATCATTTTATAAAAGATTATTTCTAGCAGACAATATTGCTTCAAAATATTTTCTTTATAACAACAGGAATTTCTTTCAGCCAGTCAATACCAATATTACTCTTCATTCTTTTCTCAGTTTATCCCTTCCTAACATGAGTAAAGAGGTTACTTAGGTTCTTTAGAGGTTATGAGGTTAAGATGCAAGAGGTCTGATTAGTTTTTCAAGGGCAATTTGATCACTCGCATCATAAAGAAACTCTTTTTATTAATCACACTCTAGTTCCAAGTACTTTGAATTTACAAAATAGATTACCGGGTGTGTCATTAGTGAGAACTCTATCCTTGTTTTGAAATCTTAGGGAATTGAGCTGAGGATGCAAAGAAGATTTGGGTATATGGCATAAAAACTTAAGAAACTTCATGGGAGTTACAATGAGCAGACTATCAGGTGATTTCTGCTGTTAAGACAGGGGATTCTAGGTATGCTGATTTCAGAGACAGGTCAAGGTAAGTAAGTAAAGTGATGAGATTTCAGAAATCAGAGGTCAGTGATAATTTTGAGATCTAAAGGGTGCATGCATCTTGAGCTATCTTTGTGCCTAATGGCTAAGGTTGTTCCTGGTTCCACTGGAGGGAAAAATTACCACAACACCAGAGGAATGGTAAGGTCTACATTGGAGCCAAATCTCAGTGGTTTCTTCAATATCCACATCCTACAACTTCCTCTAAAAGTCAGAATGTGCTGTTACTCTTTCAAATATGAATACATTGTGACACGTGCATCTTTAAAAATAACAACACACTCTGCAAAGTCATCTACTTTATTTTCCTGTTTCCATAAGTTTCCAACACAAGCAAAGCCGGCGGTCTCAACATTTTAATATGGTCACAGTTCTGGAAGGATGGAGGATGATTAGAGTCATCAAAATGTGGGGTGCTAAAATGTATGACAGGGAAGTGGCTACTATCAGGAATCAGTGCTTTGATCAGGTGGCTTTGTAGAGGAAAGAATGGAATGAATGCCACATCCCAAGTGGAAAAATACAAGGCAGTCATAGGAGTTCTGTAAGATATCTGCAGCACCCAATAACTTGCTTGATTCAAAAGACAAGGAGTTATGGTTAAATAGCCACTTATGATTCGATTGGCATCATAATATCAGTTTGCATCAGATATGTACTATTGTTCTGACTATTACTGGAAGCTTCTGATTGTACTTGGGATATGTGTACCCTGTGAACATATGCTATTTTTAGCTAATAAATTTCCCCATCTCTGCCCCTGGGATTTTTATTATGGTTTGTTTGCTTTTGTTTGCTTCTTTTATGTAATGTTTCAGACTATCTGAAAACTGTAAAATGACTATAAAAAAGCCACTGTAGGCCGGGCACGGTGGCTCACACCTGTAATCCCAGCAGTTTGGGAGGCAGAGGCGGGCGGATCACGAGGTCAGGAGTTCAAGACCAGCCTTGCCAACATGGTGAAACCCCGTGTCTACTAAAAATACAAAAATTTGCCGTGCATGGTAGCGCGCGCCTATAATCCCAGCTACTCGGGAGGCTGAGGCAGGAGAATTGCTTGAACCTGGGAGGTGGAGTTTGCAGTGATCCGAGATCACACCACTGCACTCCAACCTGGGTGACAGAGCAAGACTACATCTTAGGGAAAAGAAAAAAAAAAGCCATTGTAAAGGACTATAAAAAATAATTCCTTGTTACATATCACATTTACTTGTATATTCCTTGTTTGAATTTATTTTTTCTCAAAATGTCTTTATCAATTTGAATTTTTTTTCCATTATAAAATTTATTCTTGAGTCTGTCAAGGTTTTCATCACCAGTAGCCCTCTGAAGCGTTTGTCAAAAGAATTGAAAAATAAGAAAGATGTGAATGAAGCTGTTTGCCAAATACAAAAGGAAGACACTGAAGCATCACTCATACTCTTACTTCCACTTCTAAGCCTTTAGATGTTAGATCTTTGAACATTTTGCTTCTAGCAAAAATCCCTAGGTAATTCTCACTGTGAGAAACAACTTACTTTTATAATTTTCCATCACTGTAACATATGATGTTTTCATTTAAAGTCTAATTTTTTTAATTAATAAAAAATACATTTTTTAAACTTCTGAACTGTACCAACGTTAGGAAGTTTCATAACGTTGAACCTATATAATGTTTTAATAGTTTTAAACCTTTGTTTCTAGTATATTTCTTATCAATAACATGTTGAGTGACTATAATATAATAGCTATTGAGGATAAAATAGAACCCAGCAGGCACTTCTTATCTTCAGGAAGTTGAGAGTCTATTGAGGGAGTCAAACAATTCACTCATTTAGTGAATGCCTGGTCTGGGTTGAGCACAATTCTAGTTAAGCAAAATTCTAGATATTGGGAATAAAAATGGAAGATGAGGCAAGCTAATTGCCAGCCCTGATAAAGAATCATTTTCATGGGAGGAACATATAATAGAGAAGCCAAGTGTGAAAAAAAAATGCAGTTTTTAAAATAGTGATGCATATTTTGAAATAAAGCAGATAAAAAGGATAGTAGTGATTGAGGAAGGGTCTTTTAACTGAGTGGTCAAAAAAAGCCTCGCTGACGAAGTCAGCTTTGAACAGATTTTTGAATGATATCAGATATAAAGCGACACAAAGATCTCTGCGAGGGGTGGCGGGGAGGCGGTTAGTGAAACTCCGTCTCTACTAAAAATACAAAAAATTAGCCTGGTGCGGCAGTGGGCGCTGCAATCCCAGCTACTCGGGAGGCTGAGGCAGGAGAATCGCTTGAACACAGGAGGTGGAGGTTGCAGTGAGCTGAGATCGCGCCACTGCACTCCAGCCCGGGCAACAGCGCGACACTCCGTCTCAAAAACAAAACACAAAAAACAAAAAAAACAAAGAATTGTAAAGGCTCTGAAGTCACAATACAGACTGAAAGTTTCCGTAACAAGGAAAATTCTAACCAAGAACAAAGAGACATAACTAACTGAGGCTTGAGAAAAAGTGATGGACTCCCTGTGGAATTGATACTTAATTTAAACTCTAAAGAATAGGTTGGACTTAGTTTCCACAGTCCCAGACCTCAAGAACCTCATATTCCACAAGACAAACAAACATATAGACAGATACACATGCAACAAAAATTAACAAAAAGTACAACATAGCATAATTGTGATGACAATGATACACATAGTAAATAAATGGTTTATATGAAGGGAAGGATCATAAACAGTAGGCAGTTAGCCAGGACTTCACAGGTGTGTCACTAAAATCGTGGAGAAAGAGCAATCCATGAACATCTTAAATGAAAATTCTGAAGCTGTGTTTTAAAGCATAAGTCGGAGTTTTCCAAACTAATTAAAGAAGATGCCTGGACTATATGAGGCACAAAGCTGACAAGGTGTGAAAAAAAAAAAAAACTGCACAAGTTTTGATGTGTATTGGCTGCTGCTTCCAGTAATGGTGATTTAAATACTTAGCGCAAAACCTCTTGCTGAGGACAATTAAAAAGCTACTAAAAATCGAGCAAAAAATAATTTCAAATAAAAAAATTCTACATGTTAATAAAAATAAGTGAAGCATTATTGGGCCAAGATACAGAAAATAATAAGAACTTAGAGGTTTATGCCCTAAAAGCTACTTTTGCAGTGAGAGCACTTGTCCTTCCTGAAGAACCAGCTGAGACACACTGATCTGTGCCTTTGATAGATTCTTCAGAGGCAAAACTCAAAACTCAGAAGCAATCAAATTTGAGGACTTTGGTTTAACCCAAATTTAAGTGGAGATCCCAAAAGCAGAACCAGATGCAAAAGTAAAGAAATCCATACAGTCTAGCTTGTTTCCTGTGTGATCTGAGGAAGTCAAGTGTTGAACTTATAATGTGATTGCAAAGTAGAGTCCCAGGTGCAAAAGAAAAAAAATATTTCAGGAGGCTGAAAACATTACTGTAGGCCATAGTGATTTCTAACAACAACAAAATCATTTCCTATATGTCTTAGGCCCAGCCAAGGGAAACAAGGTTCCTAAGGAAAGAAGATGCTGTTAGTAAAATCCAGGGGAGGCAATAGAATTAAGATATTAAAATAATCTGGCACAGATTATAAAGTAGAATACACTTACTATACACAAAGGAATGAATGTATGGTATGAAAATATTAGCAGAAAACTGAAAACTAAAAATGATGTCAAAGTCAAATTTTTGTAAAAGGACCAGACAGATATTCTAGAAGCTAAAGATATGATAGCTGATTTTAAAACTAAACCAAACACAAAGCAAATTATAAAAATAAATGCGGAAAGTTTGAAACAAAAAACACATATAAACGTAAAACAGAGAAGGCCTACAAAGCAAAAAGTTCACTCAGAAAGTACAAGGATCTCTTAAAATTAAAAAAAAAATAAAGACAACACTATACTAAAATGTCAAGAGATTTGGACATATACTTCACAGGAAGGGTAATCCAACTGCCTCCTCAAACATAAAAATTATCTTAACTAGAAATCTGGAAATATAAATTAAAACCTACTATTAGATACTACTATATATCCATCATATTGGCCAAGAGTAAAAAGTCTGAGAAGAATGTGGAATAACTGACAGTGCTCTTATTTTGCTGGTGGGAGTACATACTGATACAAGTGTCTTAGGTAAATTGGAAATACTTAGAAAACATGAAGATGCTTATAACCTCTGGCCCACTCCTAAAAATATACCTTAAAATGGAACATATTTTTACAACTGAGTATGCATAAGGATGATGACTATAGCAGCTTTGTTCATAACAGCCAAATAAATTGTGATATATTTATACAATTGTATATTAAACAGTGATGCGCATTAACAAATTGGGAGAAGGGATTAGATTTATTTCAGGAAGAGGTCTTCTATAGTGCTATGCTGTATTTCTCAAGATGTCAGTTATATGAGCTTTCAATTTCTTTTTGAAATATATATGTCATATATGAAGTATATATGAAATATAATTATATAAAATAAATATATAAATGCATATATACATCAGATTACACATCAGTGTTTAGGTTTCCATTTGTTTCCTCAGTTTTGTAACATTTTGTTAAACTGACCTGATCTAGAATTGTTGATCATTTTTGTGTAAATTATTCCATTTTACCAAAGTCCCTTTCAAAACTTACTCCCTAAAACTTGATAAAATAATCTGTTGTTATCTCACCAGAATTGAGCATAGTTGTACCCATCAACTAATTATATCAACCTCTACCCTATTAGATACATGTCTGTTTTAATTCCTGTGGAGCTCTTGGTTTAATAACTTTTCTACAGCTTTATTTTTATGATGTTTAAAGCTATTGCCTCATGAACCCAATTAAAAATGAAAACAAGCCAAGAATTTACATTCTATTATAGAATATGCAGTGTAAACAGTAATGTCCTGAAGTTCTAAAGCCTAGTGTTACGTGTTGAGTGTGCCTTTTGCTAGCCATGTAACCATAAACCAGTTATCTAAATGCCGTTAATCTCAGTTTTCTGACTCATGAAATGGTGCTAATAATACTATGCAGAGTTGTATGAATTTAATGAACCATAGAACATAAAAGTTTCACATTTGATGCTAAAACAATAGCTAACATTATACATACACCTAATTATTTAAATAATGGTAATTCAGTTGTTCAAAATAAATTGTCATATTTATGGGACACTTGGTTGACTATAAGCGTACATTTACCAAAATATATTTCATTCTAGTTTACTCTCTTTAAGAATATAAATTCCATAATTCAATACAGACCACATTATGAATAATAATAGATATAGTAGATACTATGATTTTTTTCTTACATTTATTTTTAAGGCAAAATCCTTTACTGTTAAATATAAAGAAGCTTTAATAAGCCTGCCTTGTTCCAAATTAGTGTGATGCTTTCTTATAAAATTAGATTATAGAACTGTGTGAAATAAATTCATACAGTTAATACATTTATCTTTAAGAGACCGGATGGTCAATTTAGCATTTTTTAAAAAGATTTAAAATTTAAACCTTAAAGCCAAGTTCTTTCAGCATTATTTACAGTCTGTCTCTCATGCACCATAAATATTGCTTTAACTTAAACTAAATAATATGTGTATTCACAGTATACATAACTTAAATGAATTTTATACCATAGTTTTTCATGGTTAGTTGCTTTTTCTTCTTCTTCACTTACTTTTTTTGAAAATAATAAATGTAATTTTACAAAAACAAATATTTATTAAACTTTGCTTCAGCTTATACTGGATCATATTGTATTTTATATCTGCTGATACTGTCAGTTTGACTGTTTTTAAGATTTCATTTCTCTTTAACACAATAATTATTAATATCTATTTCCTTTTCAATTTTATAAATGCCATTACATTTGTGACGTCAACTACAAAGTCAATTTAAAAATCTAGAACATAAACTCCATGATGGCAAGGATTTGTCTTGTTCATGACACAAATAATTGGCACTAAATGGATCTTTGTTGACTGAATGAACGAATTATGTGTCTGACAGTAGCGGAGCTGACAGAAGCAGAGATGAAGGAGAAAACGTAATGACTGTCAAACGGGTGAACCCGAAGATAAAAAGACACTTTTAGCTTAGTTACTTTGATATTCACTCTAAATAACAGTCTGATTTTGCATGAGTTTTTGGAATGAAAACAGCTCTACTCCTAAATAATAAATGCATTAATTGCGCTCCTTATGAGTCCTGACAGCAGTCAGCTTTGTGGGTTTCTGATTTGATTCCAAGGAGTTGAGTGTCTCTCTGATTTATGTAATAGGCAGCAGTGTCATGAGGAAAGGCTTGTAGGATAAAACTTCTTAAAGACAGGAACACAGATGGCTGCCTGTGAGTGTGTGGTGAGTGTTAATGAAAATGCACTGAACGGTGAAGGAAGGCCAGCAAACAACCACAGAAAGGTGCCCAGAGTATTTTTTTAAAGATATACTACTTTTTTTTCCCTTCATGGACAGTTTTGCTCTGGCTATCTGCAAACACTTAAGGAAATTATGAACACAAGGTGGGCATTAAAGGATTAAAAACAACAACAACAAAAGAATTGATTAAATTATAAGGGTTCTTCATTGGTTTCAGCCATGCTTCTTTATGCGCAACTGCTTACCAATAAAATTACACAGGTGATTTTTTTCAAAGCGACACTTTCAGACCAGGCTGTTAAACCAATACAAAGGGCCTGATGCAATGCTTTATACTGTCATCCAGATTTTCTACACTGATTATCCTGAAAACCATCCGTTCATAAATGTTCATGCATTGAACTACCATAGGCTAATTATAACCATACTCACTATATAATTAGTTTACTACTATATTTTTATCCTAGCAATTGTTCCATTTCTTCAGTGTTTTGTGTCTCTTGTTTCTCACAGAAGTCAATTCATCACATATTAGGCAAAATAAAACAAAGAGCCATGGTTGTTCAGAAGGTGATTTGGTAAGTGTTTTTCAGAGAACATATTATGTCACAGACAAGGTATTTCTATAACATCATTCTAACACTTTCGTGCAATACTGCATACTTAGTAAGCTTTCATTCAACAGCCTGTCTTTATACATTTTTCTAATTCAAGAGTCAACCCTTCATAGCCCAGGCAAAGCCCACTCATTTTATGTGAAAATTGCTTTGACTGCCCAGTCCAATTTTGCTTTTAATTCACTGTTCCGGAAATCTAAAAGGACTTTTGGAATATTTTATAAAATGACATTTTGTCCCCCTAACCTATGGAGTCTGTATAAGCATTTGTTCAGAGATCTAAGCAGGAGTTTCAAACTGACAAAGAGCAAACAAACAAACAAACATATCGCTTGCTCCTTGTTATTCATCATTATTTTATCTACAGGAACCGCAAAAGCAAAGTCACAAAAGTTTGTTTCTTTAATTTTTTTTATTGGACTGTGCTCTTTTAAACTCATCTGGTGCCATGGACATACATCCAAAGCAATTCATATAACACAACAATTTAAGGTGCTGCCCTTCAGAAATTTCACTGGTGGGGAGTCTTAGTCTCTAAAGCAGGTGAGTTTTGGAATCAAAACTGTGATCCCAGGCTTTGTTAACTGTTAAGGGCAGTCATCTCCAATCTACATAGTATCTGGCTTCTCATGCCCAATCATCTAATGCATCTTATTTTTATGTCCATAACTCATAAAAAGCCACCCCTGTATTCCAGACACTCAGTCAAACCACCTTAAGAAACATTTTTTAAGTATACACATAGTCCAAAAAAACTTAGTGTGCTAGAAACATAGCAATTCCATAGCGGGAGCTGCCATATTGCAGTACCTCTGCTTCGCTGTGTTTAGCTCCATAACAACATGGCTATTACCAAGGAGGCAATGCTTTTCCTTTCAAAGAATTATCTTAGCAGATCCTTAGCCAAAAAGCCAGAGAGCTGGCCTTCTGTTGATACATTGTTCTGCAACAGCTTTCAAAATTATTATTTTCAGTTGTTTTAGTACTTGTATCTATTAACTAAGATCTTTGTTGGTTATGCCTGTTGCACTATATCAGGGACAAAATGTCAGAAGATAGAACATGAGCCAATCTTCCTTTCTACTGTACTTGCCCTGTTCCTGAATATATGAGCTCGCTTTTATTAGTGCTTCCTTGTGAAGTTCTGTAGTAGAAACGATAACGCCAACTATTTTTTTCCCTCAAAGTCAGAACAACTGATAGATGTGATTTATACTCAGTATAATCCAAAACAGTAGAATTTGGCACTCTAGAGAATTTTGGTAAATAAAACATCGCACGGACCCTATGTCAATTATTTCGTGGTTTGGGCCAATTAACGTCTCTAAATGTTGGATACAATTTCTTCAAACTTCAAAAGCCTCACAAAATATTGAGCTTCTCACAATTTCTGGTGGGTGTAAGGAAAGAAATTCAGTTGATTCTTGAACAACCTAAGTTTGAATTGCCTGCATCCTCTTATACATATTTTTTTTCAAAATAAGTGGATCAAAATATAGTATTCATGGGATTTGAAACCAGTGTATATGAGAATGGTTGACTTTAGTATACATAGGTTCCACAGGGGTGGCTGAAGATCTTGATTATGCACTGATTTAGGTATATGTGGGGGTCCTAGAACCACATATACCTGTGCATACCACAGGACAACTGTGCATCACTTACTGAAAGGACAGAGTCCAGGTTGGCCACAGACCAAGAAAAATCCTGAATTCACTCTTTGGTAAGGACTTTGCACTTTGCAGCAATTATATTTCTTTCTAAATTAAATATTATAAATAATTTTAAAATATTTTAGTAAAAAGTAAAACAGTTAATTTTCTCATCAGTAATAATACAGCATCATTTACAACAAACTGCCCTTCTCTTATGGATTAAACTGTGCTGGCACCACAAAACCAATAGGGAAAAATCACTTTTTTCAGATCTTAATAAGCTTCTGTCAGTCTCGATGAGCCATCTGCTTTTCAAACCTGCCAAATCAGGCCCTTTTAAAAAGAATTAGTTAATTATTAATTCAATTTTATCTTTTTCTAAAATCACTTTAAGTTTTCACTGAAATATGCCTTTTTGCCTTCACATGTGCTTTATACTGATGGATCCTTAAGTGGTTGATACTAGCTCTGGCATCATCTAGAAAATAAAAATTATAGAAAATAAATTATCTTTGTTGCATAAGTATTATATATGTATTATATTGTCCATTGGATTTCATCCATCTTATGCTTATTCATTAAAAATATTTTGAGTAAAGTTATTTATATATTTACATAAAATATGCTTTATAATTATGTGAACTAATTAAATTTGTATTTTGCTATTGAGAAAGTTTTTGAGATATACACTGGATTGTTGAAGTAGGATTTAAGAATTGAGTTGGGAATCATTAATTTACAATTCATTCTGCACATTATAAAAGCTGATAAATTGGTAAATTCAGTTCACGGAGGTAGCTTACTTAATGAAATGTAGGCCCCTTAACCTTTTCGTAATTTAAATTACAACTGGGGATAAAATAATACCTATAATAAATTAATTAATAATAAGGTACAAACTGAGTTTAATCAGGGAACTACCACACCTTTATCTTTATAAATTCTTACAGTAATTTGCAAAGTAGCTTATTATTATGTCACTTTTACAGATGGGGAGATTTGAAGTTCAAAAATTAGTTTCTAATACTTGCAACTGCTTTATTATCTATACTTTTAATTATTCTCAAAATTATATGGGAAAAAATTTCAGATATGTAATCACATCTTAAATAATTACTTTTTTTTTTTTCAGTTCGCTGGAGCAGAACAATGAAGGATTCAAAGATGAGACTGTTCCCCATTCTTAAGAATACAAGCACAGGGAATTAACCAAAAGCCTCCACAAGGGCAAATTACTAAGGACGAGAGGTTTTACTATACACTGCATAACCAAGTGACTGCTGAGTCAGCTGTGTAGATGAAAAAAGGCTTCAATGAGCAACTATTACTGCTGTTGAATTTTGTAATGTGAACAGTCTCATCTACCTGTTATTTCCTCAGAACTCTTATGTTTGGGTGCGAGTTTCCTAAACACTAGAATAAGAATATTGTGGGAAGAATAATTTAGTAAAAACAATTTTATTTATTATCCAGATATTGAGCAGACTATTTATGTATTCACTTGATGTATGAATTACCTGGAAATGCAAAGTATATTGAAGTCAACAGCATTTGTGTTTTTTTGTTCACTGCTATATATTTAGTACCAACTTCTTATGGGAAATTTAAAAAAATATTTGTTGGGTGAAGCGATTATTTTGTACTTAAGTATAGTTTTCTGAATTTCTACCTACACGTCCAGCACCAGTAGACACTCTGGGGTGGTAAAGTATGAAATTTAGCCTTCAATATCCTATAATTTAGGTCCTCATAATTATTTTGGAAGACAAGTTCTAAAATCTAATGTGAAAGAATGTTTATAACCTGTACAGTGCCCATAGCCAGTGCTGTGGGAATTTACTTCAACAATCACAGTGATCATTTTAAATGCAAGCGAGATCATGTTACTCCACAAAACCCTGGGATCCACAATTAATTCAATGTCAGAAACAAAGTCCTTTGGTAATGCTGGCATGATCTGAATCCCTTATTAACTCTTCAATCTCATTCGCTATCCCCCCACCACACATTTAGCTCCCATCCACACCTACTGTCCTATTTTCAATTCCTGAAACATCGGAGATATTCTTGAGCCTCAGAACTGTTGCACTGGTGTTTTTCTTTTTCTAGAACACTGTTTCCCTAGACATCCACGTGGCTATTTCACTTTTTTCAAGTATTTGCACAACTAAGTTCTCAATGAGACATAACTGTTATCACTCAATATTAAATTGCTTATCGCCTCCCACAGAAATCTAGTTCTTTCTTTTTCTGATCTCTGTCTCCTTCCAATAACCATAACTTCTAATGCATTATAAGATTTATTCATTACTTATTCTGTCTCTTCCACTAGTGTGTAAGCTCTATAAATTTAGGTATCTTTCTTTTTTTTTTTTTTTTAGGTCTTCTAAGCATCCAGACCAGAGTCTAACTTTTAGATGGTACTCAGTAAACTTAAAATTATTTTTAATTTTGTCATTATATGGGATAAAATTGTGTTAAATGGCAACAAATGTTTGAAAGTACATTATATCTCATTTGTAAAAATGCACATCAGTATACTCACAATATTCGGAATATATAATTCAGCTATAAGCACCTGCCTATCAGTAACCTTATCTTATATTTCTTTGGGATTATTTTGCTAAGTACATTACCATCTGCCAAGTAAGTGCTCACAAAATACATGTCACATTCACTGAATAAATATGAGCATTATTATTTCTAACAACTTCCATAAAACAAGCATAGTGTAAAATGTCGGATTTGATTGAGCCAGTCTTTCCTCATACTCCCATCTAATACAATGACAGCATAGCAAAGCACTCGGTAACAGACAGATGGTTTAAGTTCCTTAGATGTTAGCAGCATTGCTAATTATGCCTATTCAAATCTTTGCACATTTTCAGATAATATTACAACTCAATGAGTTTCTCTTAAACCATTGGAACTAACTTATACAACTTCGGGTAGAATTTTGTTAAGTGTATGAGAGATTTTCTGGGGCATCATTTTTTTTTAAAAAAAAGTCTGTTCATTATAAGCCACATACAGAATCTTCACATAGATATCTTCGTGTAGAGAAGGTACAGAATCTTCAGTGCCTGAGATAACCCTGGAGTTTCCTGGCAAATATCCTACATTGGTAAACTTGCAATGCCAAGATAATGGTGGAGTGGAAAAATCATTTTCCGAAAAGTAACTTTATTCACCAGCAAATAACCAGTAAAAAGTGAAAATATTTTAAGATTAGGAATTTATTTTTTATTTTGTTTTTATATAGAAAGAAAAGCTGTTATACATGTTTAATATTAAATTTATCATATAATCCTTTCCTTTTATTTCAAAGAAATGTCTATTTAGTCAACTTTGTATATTTTTTTAAATAGAAGCATTTCTTTTTCATCCTGATTTCTGTAAGAAAGATCACTGTAACTTTACAGAACAACCTTTAATTTCATATTATAAAGCTTTGGACTTCTTGCTACATTTAGTTCATCTACTGGAAAAAAAGATAAACAATATCAGGGGCTTCCAAATCACAACTATATCTTCTGGCTCTGTAGTTAATGAAATAATAAATTATAGGCTACAGTTATGAATTACTGCATCAAATACCAAAGACACCTATTAAAATAAGATTTAAACATTTTCCGTATTTGTATACCTTCAAACAGAAAGAACAGTATATTAAAGTAGGGGATATTCTGGAAATATTGTTATGCTGTTTTTCTTCAAATGTGATATTTCTTTGGGGAAAATTACTGCTTTTTGCTATTTCTCTAAAATTTGGTTTATTTGATTTAATTGACAAAGATCTTTCCTGTGGTAAAAGCATAAAGAAGGATGTATGGCTTATTTGATCTGATCATTATCAGATTGTGTTTTAAAGTGAAACAAAAAAATTAATATATTAAATCATATGAACCATGCAGCCTTCAATTATTGAGAAAAATTTCAGTGACAGAAAATTAATTTCTCCAATTTTTTTCTAACCACTCTTCACTTTTTCACATATTGATTTTTCTAGGATTTGTTTTACTATATCATGATAGGTTGTACTCACATATCACCTTACAACAGAAATATTTTGTCCCAAACATCACATGCAAAACAGAGCCCCTCATTGCCAGTTTTTCTCCTTATCATGCTTTATTCTCTTTCAAGGAACTTGTAACCACATGAAATGTTATTTTGTCTATTTGTTAATGATCTACGTTCCTTGTTTTCTCTATCCTATCCCCACTCATAAGCTCTTAGAGAACAGGTGCTTTGTTTTGTAACATATATCTAACATGTAGAATTTTCTGAGGCATGTAGAAGATGATCAAATGACTGTTGAATGAAACAAGTGTGCAGATACCAAGTAAAAATATTAAATCAATATGAACTTGCTCATTGTTCTGATTTTGTAAAGAATCATTTTACAACAATATTGTAATATAGTCAGTACCTATGACAGGAAAAACAATAGTCAATAAATTATTGTTTATATTGAACAGTTTATCATTATGCAATTCCCTTCTTTGTCTTTTTTAATCTCTGTTGGTTTAAAGTTTGTTTTGTCTGAAATCAGAATTACAACCCCTGCTGATTTCTCTTTGCCATTTGCTTAGTAGATTTTTCTCCATCCCTTTATTTTGAGCCTATAGATGTCATTGCATGTGAAATGGGTCTTTTGAAGACTGCATGCCATTAGGTCTTGCTTCTTTATCAAGCTTGCACTTTGTGCTTTTTAATTGGGACATTTAACCCATTTACATTCAAAGTTAGTATTGATATGTATGAATTTGATCCTGTCATCATGTTAACTGCTTATTATATAAGCTTGTTTGTGTGGTTGCATTGGTAACAAATGTCCTTAACATTTGCTTCTCTGAAAAGAATCTTAAGTCTCCTTTGCTTATGAAGTTTAGTTTGGCTGGATATGAAATTCTTGGTTGGGATTTCTTTTCTTTAGTAATGTTGAATCTCTTCCATGATGTAGAGTTTCTGCTGAGAGGTCCACTTTTAGTCTAATTGGCTTCCCTTTGTAGGTGATCTGTCCTTTCTCTCTAACTGCCCTTAACATGTTTCATTCACTTTGACTTTGAAGAATCTAATGATTATGTGTCTTGGGGATGACCTTATTGTGAAGTATTTTGCAGGGGTTCTTTGCATTTCCTGAATTTGAATGCTGGCCTCTCTAGCTAAGTTGGGGAAGCTCTCATAGATGATATCTTAAAATGTGTTTTTCAAGTTGTTTCTATTCTACCCATCTCTTTCAGAGATGCCAATGACTCATAGATTTTGTCTGTTTACATAATCCCATATTTCACAGAAGTTTTGTTCATTCTTTTTAATACTGTTTTATTAATTCTTGTCTGATTGTCTTATTTCAGAAAGCCACTCTTCAAGATCTGAGGTTTCCTCAGCTTGATCTATTCCTGTGTTAATACTTGCAATTTCATTATAAAATTCTTGTAGTAAGTTTTTCACCTCTATCATGTCAGTTACACTCTTTTCTATACTGGCTATTTTGTCTGTTGAATCCTGTATCATTTTATTGTGATTCTTAGCTTCTTTAGATTAGGTTTCAATGTTCTCTTGAACCTCCATAATCTTTGTTCCTATCCATATTCTGAGTTCTATTCCTGTCATTTCAG
Source organism: Pan troglodytes (assembly GCF_028858775.2). Lineage (NCBI taxonomy): Eukaryota > Metazoa > Chordata > Mammalia > Primates > Hominidae > Pan > Pan troglodytes. The sequence goes on along the minus strand of NC_072401.2, from coordinate 32,809,652 downwards.
ATATCTCAGCTGGGTTAAGAACCTTGCCGGAGAACTACTGTGATCATTTGGAGGAAAGAACACATTATGGCTTTTTGAATTGTTAGAGATCTTGTGCTGGTTTTTTCTCATCTTTGTGGGCTGATATTCCATCAATCTTTGAAGTTGCTGTCTTTGGCTGGTTTTTTTTTTTTTTTTTTTTTCATCCTATTTAATGACCTTGAGGGTTTGAGTGCAGTATAAGGTGAGTTTAGTCAACTGGCTTCAATTCTGGAAGATCTTAGGGACCCAAGCTCAGAGCTCCTGGACTACATGCTCTATCTAACTCTGGGGGACTGATATTAAGTTCCTGCTTTGTTCTTTGGCTTCTTGAGGTTGGGGACCTACTGCACCAGTATGGCTGAGGTGTTCCTGTACTGCTGGTCACAACATTCCAAGGGGTGGTACCAGCACTTCATAGGGTGGTAGCAGTGGGATCCATCCTCATTTGCGTGCGCCAGTAGGAAATGTAGCTGCAGTATGGTAGGATGTACACTTGTCAGCTGCAGCAGGATGTAGGGGCCCACCTAAAGGTAAAGGGTGGAAAGAGAGAGAGGAGGGGAAAAAATGACAATTGGGTAGTAGGCTTAGTACCTGAGTCATGAAATAATCTGTACACACACCTTCATGACAGTAATTTACCTATATGAAAAACCTACATGTGTATCCTTGAACCTAAAATGTTTTAAAAAATAATAAAAACATAAAACATACTATCGCTAAAAAATTATTGTTCATAATATTGTGAACAATTGAAGTAAAAAACAAGTGAAAATGTAGGCAAATACATGACACTATGTAAAAATATTTTTAGAATTTAGGCCTCATATACAAATATCTCCATATATACACATATAAATATATATCATATATAAAACATATAAATATATGGAAATATATACATATAAATATATATCATATATAAAACATATTTTTAAAATTTGACATATACATGTAAAGATAACCATAACTATTTACTAATTTACTGATATTAGGAAATTATATGTTTAAAATATGTATAGATTCAAAATTTAGACTTTCTTGGAAATTTAGTTATAGGAACAGGTGTGTGTAGATGTATAAATGTAGGGATATCGATATAGGTACGCAGAGTTAACTACTAACATATACAAGAAATATAACTCTTTAAAAAAATATTTAATTATGCTTTTAGTTCTCGTTTAATGGGGTTAGTAAAAAATTTGATCTGGAGCCTCTCTGCATCCCCTAGAAATCTAGTGGTTATTGCAGTTCTAGAGCTGTGCTTTCATGAGAAAATTTTTTAAAAACTGTTTAGAATACCATTTGTCTATATGCATCAAGTAGCTATTACTCTTTGGGGTTTTATCACATTGTTAAGGCAGAGCAAAGTATGAACACAAAGCTCTCACAGTTCTTTTGCCTCTCTCCCAACATGGCACAATCACTATTATTGGAGAAAAACACACTGTGATGGTTAATGCTGAGTGTCAACTTGATTGGATTGAAGGATGCAAAGTATTGCTCCTGGGTGTGTCTGTGAGGGTGTTGCCAAAGGAGATTAACATTTGAATGGGTGGACTGGGATAGGCAGACCCACCCTCAATCTGAGTGGACACCATCTAATCAGCTTCCAGCGCAGCTAGAATAAAGCAAGCAAAAGAAGGTGGGATAAACCGACTTGCTGAGTCTTCTGGCCTTCATCTTTCTTCCATGCTAGATACTTCCTGCCTTCGAACATCAGACTCCAAGTTCTTCAGCTTTTGGACTCTTGGACCTACACCAGTGGTTTGCCAAGGGCTCTCTAGCCTTCGACTGCAGAGTGAAGGCTGCACTGTCGGCTTCCCTACTTTTGAGGTTTTGGTTTTGGGACTGGCTTCCTTGCTCCTCAGCTTGCAGACCGTCTATTGTGAGGCATCACCTTGTGATCATGTGAGTCAATACTTCTTAATAAACTACCCTCATATATACATCTATCCTACTAGTTCTGTCCCTCTAGAAAACCCTGAAAAATACACACATGTTATCTGCTTTCAAACTGTTCTGCTTATTCCAAGAAAATTATCACTACTTGCCATGCCTTCTGCAATACAATGACTTTCTTCAGAGTCTTAGGTGTTGAGAAAACAGAATATTTTGAATGAAATTTTGCTTTCAGACATATTACCTTGCCTGAACCAACATCTTACAGAAATAACTACTTTCTTGAATGGAGTATGGTGGAATGAAACTACAATGCAGAGAGAGAATATACATATACATATACATATACACATATTTCAAAACACCTTCCAATCATATGCAAGGATAAAAATATTTGTAATATAAATATATTTGTAAAATTCATTTGTTACTTCTTTAAACCTAGTAAAGGAAGCATATAACTCTAGTTAAAGCTTAGCTCTCATTAAAGGTTAGATTAGTGTTAAAAGATATTTAATCAAAGTTGAAAATTTTGAAGATTTTAATTTTACAGCAATATTTTACTGAACTAACATATGAAATTTCAAGAGGATGGGCTTTCCTTCATATAAAAAGCACTTTGTAAGCTTCCATGTGTTCTCAGACTATATTCTGACTTCTACATTACACAAAAATGTTCGTAAGCATGTTGAATGCTCATGGAAACTTGAGTTAATTTCTTTCTTTGTCATGCATCAGCTGGCCAGCTTGAGTTGGTTACTAAAACTACCTAAATAATGTGCTCCACATTGGTAAAATATATTAGTCCTTATTCCTGAGACTAAGTAAATAAACGCATAAAGCAAATATAAAAATATAAATATAAAATAAATGTAACATATTTGTTGATGAAACTAAATAAAACACCTTTAATTCATAAATAATACATGCAAACAAATTAGCTCAATGCCCTATATAAAATATGTATATACTAAATATTTGAGTAAATAAATAAACTTTTCTTTTATAAGCCTATTTTATATTTATGAATATATATATATATGAATTAAAGTATGGTTGTGTGTGTGTTTATATGTCACTACCTAATTTATGCATGTTTTATCTGTCTGGTTATTTTCCTGAGATCTATTTCCTGGCCGAGAGATTTTTCCTGTCTCAGAAAAGTTAAGAATAAGTTGTGTTCTTGACAAGAGATTCTTATTTTGCCATAATTATGCAATACAACAATACAGTTTAACCTGTTTCCAGCTCATGTTAATTCAAACAAGGAATCCATTATCCATTTTCAAAGACAGTTAGGATAAATGTGTTAGTTTTGCATGATTTACGTTGGATCAAGGCAGAGTCTTTATCTACATAGTTTATTTTATTCTTTGTTGGACAATGATAACCATTTCCTGTTGGCAAAAGCACAACATTCTGCTTCTCTTTCTTAATGCAATTATCTTACATTCATTGGAGACAAGAGGCATAACTATTTGAAAACTCCATTATTTTCTCTTGCTTTATGCCCAAAGCATATAATGTAATCCATACAATAGAAAAGAATTACAGCAGTGACGATTAAATATGCTTAACTGCAGATCATGGGATGAGTAAAAATGAGAAGAAATTACATATCTGTAAAAACAATAAAAATATTAAATGACTGCATTCCTGTAAACATCTGATTAAACATCAAAAATTAAAATTACTATTACCATACCATGAAATGCTATTTGGATTCTGCATATCAAATCTTACATTTATTATTGCAGTAACTGGATACATGTAAAATAGATATGATTAGCAACCCTGTCACTCTTAAGTCATTATCCAAATAATGCTTTGATTGTACTTTTTAAGGACCTTGTACAGAAAGAGTTTTTATATCTGCCAACCAGTATGGTATTTGTAACAACAAATCTATAGTCTGTTGTTTTTTATTTAATCAGTGAAAAAATATAATAAAAAAACTCACATATTCTATATAGATATAGCAATTAGATTTATTCAGTAGTACTGTTGGATTTCATTTGGTTGTGTTATGATATTTAATACTTGAATGGGAATACTTAATTATATTAAATAAATGTTGCATTTCTGATCCAGATGGTATTATAAGTCATCATTTTTGCCTCTTCCACCACTGTTGCACACTGCCATGACAAAACCATAGCAATGGTAGATAAACTAATATGTTAATATTTAAAAATTATTATGCACAAAATGATTTCCTCAAAGAAACTATACATAACAGTGAATGGTGCTGAAGCTACTTTTCTTTGAGTTGTACGTTCATACAAAATAAAATATCACCTGAGGATCCACTTTAACTGAATAATGGAAAAAAAAAATGCCCCATGTTAATTAAAGCAATGAAGTCCATACACACACACACACACACACACACACACACACACACACACACATATATGTCACAGGCTTAATGACGATGTGGCTTAAACAGATCAGCATGCCCCTCACAATCAGGTCCTGTATTAGACCTTAGAATTTTTTTTTTTTTTGAGACAGAGTCTCACTCTGTTGTCCAGACTGGAGTGCAGTGGGAAGATCTCAGTTCACTGCAACCTCCTCCTCATGGGTTCAAGTGATTCTCCTGCCTCAGCCTCCCGAGTAGCTGGGATTATAGGTGTCTGCCACCACATCTGGCTAATTTTTGTATTTTAGTAGTGATTGGGTTTCACCTTCTTGGCCACGCTGGCCTCGAACTCCTAACCTCAAGTTATCCACCCACCTCGGCCTTCCAAAGTGCTGGGATTACAGATGTAAGCCACGGGGCCGGGCCAAACTTTAGACTCTTTAATAATTGTATTTGCTGTATTCCAAAGTTTCTGAAGAACATTTTTTATGATAGATGGATACAAACCCTTCTCACCAAGGTTGTTCAAGTTAAAATTATGAAACACATGTATTTCTTCAATACAAAGCTCTTAATTTTACACTGGGGTTTACTCTGGACGTATTTCTCATTCTAGCTGTCAAGAGGAAGGGGAGGAAAGCCCACGAAGGAGAGGTTATAGAAAGTTTTTATGAACATAGTGCCAATTTTCCATCTATAATCTATTGACTAGAATCAAGTGACAAATAACAAGAAAGGCAGACAAATGTAATCCAGCTGTATAAAGGAAAGGATGTGAATTTCAGGGAGCAGCAGCCAGCAGTTTCTATGACCTGCTAAAAAACATTACCACTAATAAGGATTGCTCACAAAATCAGTCATCAACACATGAATTGAATCCAGATGAAATGAACATAATGAAGTGCCCTGAGAAATGACTTTACATAAGTAAATAGGCATCTCATATTCTATCTTGAAAATCAGATATTCTATACAAAAATATGCAATTGAAAGGTTTTCAGTATCTTACGGGAAGAAAATAATGTGTTGTACAACAACCTAAAAAGTCTAACCAATTTTATAAAATTTGACTGGAACACAATAATATTCTTTATATAAATAATAAATTATAATGTCAGAAAGTAATCTTTACATTTTTGCACCTGATTATCAGGCAATGAATACAGTTTTTGAAATATTTACCCAATAATGTGTTATCTGAACAATTGTGATTTGAATAATAATTTGATACTTTTTTTGCTCTGTTTTGCTAATATTTTCCACACAATGAATGTAATCGCTATATTTTCATGATGTAAGTTTTCTTCTATATACAACTGATTATTAACATAGCGAAGGAATTCAATTCTACAAATTAAAAAAAAGTCATAATTACAGATGAGAATATTACACTTTACTCTGGAATATGGTTACTTAACAGCACATTTTTTTCGAATGTTTCTTTTGTACTGTACGAGCTACCCTGAGAGTGTTGCTCTATCACTTAGAATGACCTGAGAAACACTCATTAAGAAATAACCAGTGAAATCAACAAGATGTCAGACTAGCAGGCCAGCAGGTTCCCGTGCTTATCTCCCCCATAAGAACAACAAAAACAATAAAGAAATAACTATCTGTTGATGAATGTAACTGTGAAATATAAGAGAGAGCTCCAGAGTACAGCAAAGAAATAGCAGAAATGCTACGGAGTGCAGAAACAAAGGCCGACCAAATAGAAGAGTAAGAAACCTTTTGTCTGCAGCAAACACTCCACTCTCCAGTCAGGATCAACAAGGATCCAAGAATGATTCACCCATCCAAGAAAAAGGTAAGCAAGAAGGCCTCAGTAGCCCTCAACACCACTGTGGGGGAACGAATCATAATTTCCAAAGCACACAATGCCAAACATCATAATCCCAAATGTTGAAATCCTAAAAAATTCAACTCCCTGAAGTCTAAAACCCTGAAAATCACAATTTCAAATGATCAAATTATTGAAAACATAATTCTGGAAAGTGCAATTAAGAAAAAAATTTAAAGATATTTTTATTTTTTCAACAAGAAACTTAAATCATAGGAGAACATAGGCCACTTTACACAATTCTGTTAGTCCATTTTCACACTGCTACAAAGAACAATCCGAGACTGAGTAATTTAAAAAGAAAAGAGGTTTAATTGACTCACAGTTTTGCAAGGCTGCGAAGGCCTCAGGAAACTTACAATCATGGCGGAAGGCAAAGGGGAAGTAACGCACGTCTTACCTGGTGGCAGGAAAGAGAGAGCAATGGGGGAAGTGTCACACTTTTAAACCATCAGATCTCATGAGATCTCACTTACTATCACGAGTACAGCATGGAAGAAATCGCCGCCATGATCCATTCACCTTCCACCAGATCTCTACCCTGACACATGGGGATTACGATTTAAGATGAGATTTTAGTAAGGAAACACAGCCGAACCATATCAATAATAAAATAGGCAAAATAACATATATTTTTGCATAAATAAACATTTAGGTATACCAATGACAGTTATATGGGTATAACAGTTATGAGTAGACAAGCCATATTCATAAAGAAATAAGTCAAAATTCAAAGTGCATAAACAAGTATCACTATGGTTGTTAGTTGTGTGTGCCCATCTTTATGGCTGCAGTCATCTGAAATACTGAAATACAGTGATGGACAACCTAAGCATTTGGAAAAGATTGATAAAAAACCATGATGGACCACCACTGCATAGCCACACCAGTTGCCCAAAGACCCAAGATTTTTAAAAATTTTATTTTTCACAAAAGCGGATATACAACAAAAAAACCTCCTCAGCTAATCGAGGAAGTTTCAATGTCTTTATGTACATGCAAAATACATGGTCACAAACTAAACATTGTGATAATGTGCTTTTATAAAATCACCTTGTAAAAAAATACATAAAATGTATCAGAACTCTGTAAAAGTCTTTACATGATTCATACCTTTACTATTAGAAATGACAAAAATATAAACCACAGAGCATAGTAAATGGCAAAAAATAATGCTGACAATATAAAATATTTTTTAAAAAACTAAAAAAACTAAAAAGAAAATTTGTCATGTAAAAACGTGTATTACAGAGATAATCCATAAGAAATGAACAACTTTCATGATCATTGACTATATTTTGAAGTCTTGCATTCATCATGATGAATAGCTGCTTTATTTGCTTAAGACATGTCTCTCCTCAGAGCATATGCTTACATTCATTTTCTGTGTGACACTACTCCTTTTGCAGTTCTTCTATGATTTAACATACACTGACATGAACCTTCCTGTCAAATTTTTCCATCTTACGTGCCATGGTTCTTTGCTGTTTGGGGTTTGCAGAAATCCACACTCCATGCATATGTAGACCACAGATTTGGTGGAAACAATACGGTGATCTAACAGCAAACACCATTGCCTAAGTGTCTTCTTATCCTACCATGTACACAATTATTTACGAAACAGTAACTTCAGTGGCTTCTTCAGGCAAATGCACCTTTAATTCATTAAGAGCTCCTGGAATGTCATCAGCTGAGAGGAATGTCAATGCAGGCAAATGATGCATTTTTAATCTGAAGTTTTCATATCACATGGCTAAACCATTTATCTGAATGTTCTACCAAATGCATCAGAATAAATGGAAAAAACGATCTTTATTAGTAACACTTTGAAATTTACTTTTAGAAGACTTGGTAGCACCTAATTCCAAATCTGTTGTTATATTTTGGGGATTGAATTGAAATTTATTTTCCTCTGCATAAAGACAATAACAAGGTACTACTAGTCCAGCCTAACATGATGCAACTATCTTGTGATTATGATTTTCAATCTATTAGACATTAGAGATTTAGAATTTAAAGACTTTGCTCTTTAGGGACTATGATTTTTCCAGATTTCAACATCGGAGAATATGGCATTCAGTATTATGTCTTTCAAGATTATGATCCAAACTCCAACTGAGGATACCTGTAGCATTTTGCCACTGGGAACTCCTGCAGTCTTCAAGAGCACTGAGCCCAACTGAGGGAGCTTTCCAGAGCCTGCTGGAAAAAGTAGCACTGCTGGAAAAACTAGCACTGCTGATGTACTGTGCTGTGCTGGACTCCCCGGACCAGGGTAGATTTTGTACCTTTCCATCCCTGGGGCCTCGTTGCCACTGCACTCCTCCCTACCTGTCTGGGGTGTATGATATCCCTCCATCCCTGGCATGAGTAGCTGCTGTACCCCACCCCTATGGCCTTGGGTCAATGCATGCCCTTCCCTTTCTGGAGCCTGAGTTGCGACGGAGCCTGTAGTCCCAGGACGGGAGTCCTCACGGTGTTACGCTGCCCCATCCAGGGAAGCCTGAGCTGCTGCAGCATCAGCATTCCCAGGAACTGATATAATTGCTGCACTGCACCCTGCCACTCAGGTCTGTAGTGCCCCACTTACCCAAGGACCAGAATTGCTGCTGAGCTGTGCCCCACCCTCCAGGGCCTGCGTTGCACTTTCACCCTTACTCCTGAAACTGAGCTGCTACAAAGTCACATTAACCTTGGAGCCACACCCCTCAGAGGCAGTGTCACAACTGTGCCCTGCTATTACTGGGGGCTTAATCATGCTGTACCTCACACCCTGGAAACTGAGCCACAGCTGTGCCTCAACATTCCTAGGGCCTTACTGCCACTTTATTCTCCCACTGTGGCCTAAGCTACTGTGGTGTCTGGTATCCCAGGAAATGAAATCACCACTGTGCGGGGCCCTGCCTACTGGGGCTCCAATTACCACTGTGTCACAATCCCAGGGCTGCGCTGCTGTGGAGCTGTATCAACCCTAAGGCCCAAGTCACTTTGATAGCCCACCAACCTTGGGGCCTCACTGCTGAGGCATCACACACACTAGAGTCTGAATGACCAGAGTGCTGCAGCACCACAGGGATCGAAGTGCTGCCTCCTGCCCTTCAGGGCCTCAGTCACAGGTACACTTATACATCCCTGGGAACTAAGTTGCCCCTGCTGTCTTCCTCTGAAGCCTGAACCACCAAACTATCCCTTAACCCTAGGGCCATGCCACTGCTGTATCCTGCTCCCTGAAGTCTGACCACAGCTATACCTTTTTGGACTCTAACCAGTGGGTCTGAGACACCAGGGTATGCCTCAGAGTCTCAGACCATGAATTCATGGATGACCTGTACATGTCCATGTGTCAATGATTGTGCCCACATCTCTGATAATGAGTTAATAGCCAAAATAGGTAAGGAACTAATGCAACTCAATAGCAAGGGGGAAGTCTACCCCAATGATTCAGTCACCACCCACCAGGTCACTCCTCCAACACCTGTGGATTACAATTTCACATGAAATTTGGATGGGGACACGGAACCAAACTATAACAACATGGTTTGACAAATATATACTAAGTTAGATAGATAGGTAGAGATAGATAGATAGATAGATGATAGATAGATAGATAGATAGACAGATAGATAGATAGACAGACAAAAATAAATTAATTTACTCCATGGTGTGTGAATGCCAAATCGGAAACAAAGAATGTGCTCCATAAGTACCATCATTTTTGTTGGTTTTGTCACGAGTTAAACATAATTGAAAAGAAAATGATTAGGCATAGGACATATATGGTTGTAATGTGGTGAAATGTGTTAACTAGCCTGATTAAGTTTCTGAACATGCAATGTTGCATGTGTTATTGTCTTTGGAACTATTTATTCCTATTTCAAATTTAAAAAATGAGCATATGTATATGTATGTATACCCACACACACTTCTATGTATAGACACATACATAAATGCACAGAAATATATATTTATATACATATTCTTGGAAACTACATATATATATATACACGCACACAAATTACTTGAGAATATAAGAGACAAGTAATTTTTTTTCCCAGACTGGAAAAAGAAAAAAGAAGTATAACCAAAGGTGGATAGAGTCAGCCAGTTAGTCTACCAATGAACTCCAAGTGTCTGCTATGTTACAGGCATTGCAATAAGGACTGGGGATATAATAACCAAAATAAACAAACCCTCACAACTATTACATAAAGTAAAAAATATCAAGAGCGGGATATGAGTTACACAGAATAAATATGAGATTGTTAATATGACATTAAAAATAAACAAAAAACTCTTCGTTGCTGGAAGATAAAGAAAACTAATATTTCCTCACTGCAGAATTTGCACTAGCGGACAAGAAGGGCAGGGTGAGCATAAAGCTTCAAATTTTTTATTGAGTTTCACAATGCATTTCTAGATAGAAATTAAAATATAACATGCCATAGAGATTATAATGTAAACAGATATTTGTTTACTTAGCACTTCATTGTAAGTTCTTTATATAACAAATCCAATTTACCAATATATTAATGTATGGGTGTATGCAATCATGATTATATTGGTTCTGCTCCAATGTTCGGAAAGAGAAGGAAGGATGCATGCCTTCATACATGCATATCTATATATATGCATAAACACATGTACATGTAAACTATATACAATAAGTCCTCACCTAATGTTACTGAAAAGTTCTTGAAAATTGCAACTTGAAGTGAAACAATGTACAGCAGGTCCACAAATAACATTGTCTCATTCAATGTCATATGGTTAAAGCATTGATGTAAAGAAGAATGGTTTTGTTATACATTGTTTCACTTAAAGTCACAGTTTCCAAGAACCTTTATATATGTTAAGTGAGGACCTACTGTAATGATAATCATGGTTGTTATTAATAAAGGATGTGGAAGATGAATGACGGCAGTGAGGGATACTAACTCAGTTGATCCAAATCAGATTACTTAACTACGCTGAGACAGAATGTCCTCACCTGTAAAACAATGAATACCTCACGGTTTTGCTATAAAGCCTAAATAGATAATACTTAATGTTATCAGTTGTTACAAGGCTACACTTTAACAACTCAAAAAAATTGAGTTAGTATTAGAATGTATGCTTGTGTTAGCAAATTTTTTAAATTTTAAATCATGATACAGTCTTAGAAGGGGAGTCCAAAATTTGTAAATCACATTCACGAAAAAATTCATAGAATTCTAAGAATAATAGAGATATACCTTAGCACTCTACAGTGATGATTATGACCTGAAAACTTCAGAATGTTTGGGTGAAACCAAGTGATGGCTGGGTGCAGGTGATTTAACTCAATGTCCCTTCTAGAAAATTTTGCCAAGTTGTTTATTTTATGCAAAGGTCTAGTTACTGTTTTTACAGATGTTTTAAAATGTCGTGGATAGCTGAACACCAAAAAGTAATTTTACATAAAATCATTGTATTGATCAACACAAAAAAGCCAAAATGACTCACCAAAAAATATTTTTTTCTGAAGTAGGTTTAATAGCACAAACTCATCTGTGGAAATTAAGCACATTCCAACACTGAAAGGTTAAGCACAATTATATTTTGATTTTGAATACAAAGCTAAACTTGTTTTCAAATACTTGTAATCTTGTATTTTTGTTTAAATATTCTAAAGGTCTAAAATTTGAATGACTAGGTCAAAATAATTGGTTAGAAGACCTCACTGTAGCTTTTAAGAAAGCCCCTTTCTTCCCTCATACGTATTCTCTTTACGACTATAAAAGACAAACATCAAAAAACAACCAAAATTTGAACTGGAGAGGTTTGGCCCTGGGCATTTGGGTTAAATAAAAGGAAGAATTGTCTTCCCTCTTCAAAACCTGTATCAATTCCTCATTTCAATGCCTTGAGTTATTCATTATTTGAAACTTGCATCCCTTTAGAATAAACAATGTACCAACTTCCAAAATCTCATTTTGTTACATAGGATGCACCTTCTAGTTTTGATTACTCATCACACACAACTCCAGTTTCTTATTGAAAATAAAGAAGTTAGAGTATATAGTCTTCATTTATCTTTCAAATCCAAAATTCTGTCATTATAAATCAATGACATTAAAAAATTGTACGTGTGTAACTCACATGTGTTTCTCTAATATATGGAATCTCTCTCTCTGCCTCTCTGTCTCTCTCTGTCTCTCTGTCTCTGTCTCTCTCTCACACACACACACAGACACACACACGCTGCATTACTTTATAAATTTTTTCATCGCAGGGGAAATAAATAATTTAGACTATTTTATTGTTTTTGAAATTAGTAAGATAATTACCTTCCTCATTTTAAAAGGTAAACTGTTCCAGTTTGGGGATAATTTCCTTATTTTGTAGCATGGATATATTTGAGTAGTACCCATTTCTCTTTACATTATTCCATAGAAAATAAGATTGCGAAACTGAAAATGATAGTCCATTTATCAATGAGTTTTACTCTATTATTTCATATTTTATGAGAAAAAAATGAATAAAATTATTACCAGAAGTAGAAATATGATTTATTGTCTAATTCAGAGCAAAATAATGCTTTATGGAGGTTGAACATGCATTTTATATTGTTATATCCTTGAAAAGTAAAAAGCTTTAAAAATCATGAACTGCTAAATCAAATCAATTTATTAAATGCAATTATCCACTGCCCTTTTTTGCTTCATTGCTGATTCTGTTCAATTAAACATTAGCAGTATTTTATTATTTTATAATAAAAAGCCACTTTAATGTCTAAATTCATATAGTTTCCTATGAAACAGTGATATTGGAATGCATTCATCAACAATAAATTGAATTTTGTTTGAATACATGTATAAAATACATTACTAGAAAGACTTTTAAAGGACATTTGCCACAACCATCTATTTGATATTTTAATACCATCAATAATAATAAGTTAGAAAATACCTTACTTGATTAAAAATCAACTAAGTAGTCAGAAACCAATGCTGTCCATTTCCTCAGGAAAAGTATACTGAAAAAAGAAAAGTGTACTGAAAAAAGGCTTGCTGACTAATCAGCACTGGTTAGTCTTGCTTATATTCACACATCTGCTACAACAATTGGGTTGTAAACTCACTAATGTTGATCAACATTTGTTCTTAAGCATATTTATGCCAATTGTAGCTGTTATTGTAATCATCTGGTTTATTTACTATCTGATATTTTTAATGCTGATGTAAAATGAGTTTTTTTAATGAAAACTAAGATGGATAATTGCAAAGAGCTATTAATGGTGAATTATTGACAATATTCTCTTAAATTACTTATTACAAAAAGTGTACGCATTTGAGGGAAACTTTAAAAGATAGAAGGATTTTATATGAGATTGCTTTGCAAATATATTTAAGATAGAAGACACAAATTCAAATCTATAAATGCATTATGAGTGTGGTTTTTCCAAGAAAGGCTAATTAAAACTCAGTCAGATGCCAAAAGAGACAGAAAGAAAATCTAAATACCATTGGCCTTACATGATATACTAAGTCATAAAATATTGTTTGTAAGATACATGGAAGGTTGAAGCAACTAAGAGACTGTCTGAATAATAGGGAAAGGGATATAGAACATTTATCTTGAGAGAAGAAGTGCCAAAAATTGTATAATTTTAAAAATATTTCCACACCACTTGCAATATATGCAATATACAGTTTATTTTAATTTTAAAGGCTTTCACAGCAGAATTTATGTATGCCAAATTGGATATATGAAAAGTGTTCAATTATACAAGCTTTGAATATACAGATACTTGATATATCTCTATATCATATACAGATATGTGTATACATAGCTCTCCAAAAATATATATATAAATAATGAATACATTACCACATACAATAGTTTATGCAACTTCCTGGCCCTTTTAAACAGATACTTACAGGCTTTCTTTCACTAAAGATTATTTTGTACTTTCTAAAAAGTAATTATTTGTTTGGATTTTCCACTCTGAATATTATTTTGAAAATTTTTGTTTTGCTTCTTCAGGTTAATGTGCCATTTGCATGTTACTGCAATATGTATTGTGTTATCATTGTATTGAATATTCCAAAAATGTCAATTAGGCATATTTAGCTGATAGGGTATTTCAAAATATCTACATTTTACTATATTTTTACCGCTTTTTAAAATCAATTACCAACAGATCACTGACTAAGACTGTTGATTTATTTCCTACTTCATTTCTATTAGTTTTTGCTTCAAATATTATAAAACACTAGTATATAAGAGCATAAATATTAAGGGTGTTTATATTCTTCTTATGAATTAAACCTTTCACCAGTATAAATGACTCTTTTTTTCCAGGTAATATTTTTTGCTCTTAAATCTACTTTATCTGATGTTAACATAGCCCTTTCAGTTTTCTTTGATTACTTTTAGGATGGTATATATTTACTCACGGATTTACTGTAACCTATTTGTGTATTTATATTAATGTAGTATTTCTGGAGGCAATATAGAGTTAAACCTCATGTTTCTTATCAAATATGAACAGGCTTGATTTTGATGTTTAGACAACATACATTAATGTGAATATTTATGTGATTAGGTATAAACCATCTTTCTGCTGGTTTTTTATTGTGTAATTTTGTTCTTTTTTCCTAATTTGTATCTACTATTTTATTGAGCATTTTTATTCAATTTTAACCTGCTTTTAGTTTATCTCTAAATATTTAAAAAGCACTTGATTTATTGTTAATTGTATAAAGCATTATTCAAGTCTAATTTTAAATAACAATATACGTAATTGTGTCAATTATAATCATTTACAACAGAATGATTAATTATATTTTCCTTCCTCTGCTATTTTTGCCATTTATGTTACCTATACATATGTTAAAACCACATAGTACATTACTATCATTTTGCTTAATAGTAATCCATTTTTTATAAAAAGCATTTTATATTCACCCACAAATTTGCTAGTTCCAAACATCTTCATTACTTTCTGTAGGTCCGGATTATCATACAATAACTTTTTTCTACTCCTGAAAATACTTCATTTTATATTCCTTTATTGCATTCCTACTGGTGATGTTTCCATTGTCTTTTGTATGTCTAAACAATTTTATTTTACTTTTATTTTTGAAAGATTTTTCACACTGAATAAATAATTCTATGCTGACAGTTTTCTTATTTCTTGCCTTTTAAAGAAATATTTCTTAAAAATTGCATTCTTCTGCCTTGAATTTTTCTAATGAGAAATATCTGTCAATCTTCTCTTTGTTCTTCCGCATGTAACACATAATTTTTTAAGTGACTTAAAATTTCTCCTTATCACTGATTTTAACAAATAGCATTTTGATGTGAGTGGTGCAATATTTTGCAGTTTATTATACTTAGATTCTGTTGAGCTTCTTGGAATACTGGGTTTATATTTTTTACCAATTTTTTTTTACCAATTTTGCCAACATGGCAAATTTTAACTATTATTTCTTCTAGTATTTTTCACTCTCATCTCTCCTTCAGGAACTCAAATTACACAAATATTAGATTGTCTAAAATTGTGCTACAGATCTCTGATATTTTTTATTTTTTATCAGTATCTATTTTCATTTGTTTCACATTGAAAAATGTTTATTGCTATGATTTCAGTTAACTAATATTCATCTACAGAGTCTAATCTGTTTTTAATTCCATTTAATTCATTTTTATCTGATATTATAGTTTTCACTGTTAAAGTTTTATTTGAGTTTTTATTCCATCTTCTATGTGTCTGCTTGACAGGCTCTAGCTTTAGCTTCTTGGTTTGTGAAATATGGCTATAATAACCATTGTAATGTCATTTCCTTGGGAAGTTTTTCTTGTTTTGTTTTGTTTTCTGGCTCATGTACCAACCAGTCCTCAGCTGAAGACTCAAAGGGAACTCTTGCACATCTCAAGAGCTCTCTACGTGAAGCTTTCCAAATCTGACATACTGCCATTCCTAGACTTTCCAGTCTTGCCAAACTTCCAAACCATCTTTTCAGCTTAACAAGACTACTTAGCCATTTAGCCTACAATTGAGTAATTTTAGGGCTGACCTCGTTTACTTCTCTGCTTTCATGAATCCCTGCTCTATATTTCCTGACATTCAATGACTAAAACGATTGTTGAATATATTTCTTTCAAATTTTTAATTGCTACTGAGAAAAAAGTAATTCTACTCCAGTCACTCCATTTTAGTTGCAACAAAAAGCTTCAATGCATTTACACAAGTGTTTGAATGTTTGTGGTATTTTTATTGGTAGGTAATAATGTCATTGGATACATATAAAACTATTTTCAGAAAGAAAAAGAAAAACTGGCTTATTTAAATAGCTGTAGCTCTCATTGTAAGTAAATATAAAATAACAAAAATATGAAAGAATAATTTTTAAAGTAGATTATAAAATAACAACATGAGTTTATAAGAATAAAATTCAATTTTAGTGCTTTATATATGTTTAAAATAATCAATTATGTGACTAATATAGAATGCAACAAAAGTAAATTGGTGTAAATATTAGAAATAAAATCTCCCTATTTGATACTTACTGAAGTAATTATACATGTAATGGCACAATTCCAGAAAAGACAAAATCAAACCCAATAATCACTATTTCATATTGAGAAACAAAACCAGTATATATATATATATATATATATATATGTGTGTGTATATATGTGTATATATGTGTGTGTATATATATGTGTATATATATGTGTGTATATATGTATATATGTGTGTATATATATAGTGTGTGTGTATATATGTGTGTGTGTGTGTGTTTGTGTGTGTGTATATATACACACCGGTATATGTGTATATATATGTGTGTGTGTGTGTCTATATATATATACACATATACCAGTATATGTGTATATATATATGTGTGTGTGTATATATATGTGTGTGTGTATATATATACATATACCGGTGTGTGTATATATATATATATATATATATACACATATACCGGTGTATGTGTGTGTGTATATATATATATATATACCGGTATATGTATATATATACACACACACATATATATACACACACACATATATATATACACACACACACACACACACACACATATATATATACACACACACACATACTTCTGGTTTCTCAATATGAAATACAGAGAAAATATTTATTGTTGAATCATGATGATGTACATATTGTTTTCTACTACTCTGTTTTCATCCATTTTAAGAGTCATTCATAATAATTTATGTTTAAATAGGTGAAACAGAAATAAGAATAAAATATATGAATTAAAACAGAGAATCACTGGGCTGCTTGAATGTGACTAAGGACCTTGTTTCAAATTGGGAGATTCGTATCAACATTGGGCTAGGAAGATAATATTATCACATATAACTGATAATTTTAGCTCAGTAACTAAAAAATGTACAGTTAAATGAAAATAAATGATTTATACAGTTGAAAGACAAAGTTTAAAATATTTCAACATTTAAACTTTGGATGATATAAGTAATGCTTGAGGCATAGAAATTTAATGATTGACTGGTAAAGTCAATTGAATGATAATTTGCAACACCTGTTAGTATCTGAGGGCTAACTTTTAAAACTGAATTCTGCGTTGGAAGTTTGTTCGGTTTGACAGGTAAAGGACCAGTAAAATACCATAGAACAGAAGCCAAGCATGAAAGTGAAGACAAAAGAGATCTTGAACCAAATGAAGCTCAATTAATAGACTCAATTAAAACTTGAAAGATGCCAGTGAATTTGAAAATTAAAAGGTTATTTTTTGCTTTAAGCATTTAGTTTAGTGGTTTTGAAATCATAATATAGAAGGATTAAAAGAAAGTAATTGGGAATAGCATTTGTAATTTATTATTTTGAGATATTTAGCTATAACAAGAAAGAGTGAAAATGGTGTTTTGAAGGAGCATAAAACTAGATTGATTGTTCTTCCCCTTTTGACAGAAGAGATTCTGTTACAGGTTTGCAAAGGTCAGAGAGCTAGTAAGAGAAGAGAGATTTGTAACTTGTGATGAAATATCTGTGTCTGATTCTTGGAAGGAGGATGTGATATAATTAGGATGGATTAGAAAGTGTGCTTAGTTTTGAAAGATGGACAAGGATGAGCGTAGGAAAAAACTAAGGGATGCCATTAAAAATATTCTTAAACCTACAATTGAAGTGATTTACATTGGATAATGTTGGTATTATAAAAATATGCTAACATTCATCTATTGAAAGTAAAATGTTTATAGGTAGCTAGTTTTAAGATTGGATGATGTGGACTTAGGATAGAAACAGAACATAAAGGAAAATCTTAAAATAGAATTCAAAATCTACATCTAGAGGGCAAAAAGATCTGTCAAGGCTTGAGGTCATAGCTGCCAGAACAATTGTATTTCTGGTATGAAGGTCAGGAATATCTCTATTTGGTTAGTGTATTTAATTTGAAGAAAATGTTGTCATCCACACAATTTGTCATTTTTATTTAACACTTATATATGACCATACCATTAACTGGATGGCTTATTTAAACTGTTAGAAGAATACAAGGATACAAACAATCTAATAATTTGAGGTGATATGGCTGCATGTCACATAATAAGAGCCTTTAAAAATATCCATGTTTTCAAAATGTACCTAAAGGTCCTCATGGAATTTAAATTACTAAGTGCTGTGAGAAAGCAGATATAAAGTGCATTTTGATAGCAAGACTCATTTGCAGAGAGGCCTGAAAGAGAAAAAATGGAGTTCTTTCAGGTTACTACTTACCCACGACAGTGATTACTGATTTTATCATATGAGGTCTATAACTGAGATAAAAGCAATGGTAGAGCTTCTATATCTCATTCATTGGTTTGTCTGTCTATTATGTAATATAAGGAGATAAGACATTTTTCAAAGCTATCTCAATATGCTTAAAATAATCTCTTAATGGTGGAATAGGTGGCTGGTTTTATAATTGGCTTTAAATGAACAAGCATAAACAAATAACCAAATTAACACTTTTTAGAAAGTCAGAAACAGAGGAAATACTACATTTTTAAACTTTAATATTTCATAACACTGAATCCCTTTTTATATGTCTAGGTAGACACTTGACTATATGTTATACTTAAATTTTGTTTAAAATTATTTATGTGTCTTTTCCCATTAATATTGGAAAATGCTAAATTCTAATGATTAATTGAGATCAATTAGTAAAATATAATTAATGAAATGAAGATGTAGGAAAAATGTTGTTGACCCTTGTCACAGGTTGCTTTCGAGGACAGAAACACACTGTGGTGGAGTCTAGTGGGCTAAATGATATTGACGGTATTAATTGAAGTCAATGCCTTTGGAAGGGAGGGGATGGAAGCATAACCAGGGAGAGAGAGAAGTTGATCTATGACGCTGTCCTGATGCCTGCCTTAGCTGACACAAAAGGGAGCTCCACAGCTTGAATGGTCGATCAGAATCATATTGCATTACTTTAAAATGTCTCATCGTTTTTATGGCCATCTCAATCAGTCACTGGACATCAGCTGCCCTGGGAGGAGACTGACCTTGGACAATGTGGCTCTTGAAAGGTTAGGCAATCCCTAAAGCGGCTGACAGCTGGATCCCAATTGTCTGACAATGGCAATCTCATCAGCATTCACGCGTCCTTTCTTAAAGGTGGAGCTGGGTGACACATCATGATTTCAGCCATGGACATTAAAGGTGGGATCAGTGCACATTCTTGTATATTCTTTCTCAATTCAAAGGGGTCTTAGGGTTTTTCAATACATTTTATTTTATATAATAAAATGAAATTTGACAAATCCATTATAATATTAAATTAGAATTTGCAAGGTTTGGGTGGTTTTTTATATATTCAGTGTATTTTTCTATGGCTCAAAATATCATCATATAATTAGTTTAAAAAATATGAGACATTGGTTGTCTTCTTCATGTTTTCAATATCGTGCTGTGTTTATCTGGTTCATGGTTTCTGCCAATCTTACTGCATTTTAAAATTTCATTTTATAAATGTATCATTATTCTCTAAATTTCCACAAAGACAAGTTCTCCCTCAATTTAAACTTTGGACATAACAAAATGCCAGGAACATAGCATCAAATCCACCAAATTTTTTTTTTTGAATTTTTTTGAATGAAGGAGAATTGCTTCATGTCAGACTACAAAGATGCTGGATGAATGGAAGCTTGACACATGAATCTTCCACATGCCTTGCCTATGAACCATGAAGTTTGCAAATTCATGAAGTCTAGTCTACTCCACAGAATCCTTATCTTGACTTCATAATTTAAACATTACAAGGTCATCAGTGAGCAAGTATCATCCATGAGCATGAGTAATGGGAGGAAGATAAAATCATTGACAGCTGATAGTGGATACTGAAGAGCTTTATTGCCAGAACTGACCTATCAGACATCCCTGGTTTAAATTTTCTATTGAAATGATTTACAATCAATTTAATATAGCCAAGTTTTTTTTTCCTGGAGTGTCTGTGGTTCCATATTGGGGTAAGAACATCATTAAATGTCCAAAGGAAAACCTACACACTGTAATAGCTAAGTCTTAAAATTGTATTTGCAAAATTGAAGCTGTTTTTGTACTGTATTCACATAAGACTGTTCCAATTATTAAGTATTTTATATAAATTGTTTCATTTTTGTTACCTCTATAAAGTTTTTATAGAAAATATATAACTGCCATAGAATATTAAATAAATCATTGCCATCAATATAAATTAGCAAATACTTAATTGTATTTATTAAATTACATTTTACTCAATTTTACCTTATATATTATCAAGATAGTATGTCCTATATTTTGAAAGTACTGTCCTAAGGAATAGTTGAGTTATTCCTTTTTCCTCAGCCAATCACATCCCTCTGATTTTTTTTTTAAACCTAGAGATATAACTAGTTTGAAAGGATTGAACCTATAACTACATTTAAAAATTGATTATTATCTTAACTTCAATGAGCAGGATTTCTGTTTTTCAGTGAGGTTCATCAGTAAAAATACTAAAAAGCATTGGGTTTAAACTTAATCGGAAAATGTTTTATCATCCTGGGTAATATTTAAATCTGCCACCTTGCTTGGAATAAGATTTAGAATCGGGGAATTAGAAAGATGAAAACTCTTATTTTCTCATAAAACTATATGGTTGACAGAAACTTTGAGATGTCATGTAACTTCACCATCAGACTTTGTTATTATTATGTTTTAATAATTTCAACTTTTATTTTAGATTCAGCGGGTATAGCTGCAGGTTTGTTATATGAGTATATTGTGTGATGTTGAGGCTTAGAGTATGAATGATGCCATCGCCCAGGTTAGGAGCAGAGTACACAACAGGTGGATCCATCTTCACCTTCTCTTTTCTAAAATAAAGTCTTAATTTACATTTTAATAACCTAGTACATTCTGAAAGTTTCTAAAAATGTTATGTTTTATAAAATGTGGAATTTCAAACTAAAATAATTTGCATACATTAAAGTAATTTGCAGTTACATCAAGAAGCTTTCACATTTCTAATTTTCCACACTGTAATTCCCATGCTACTATTATTATTTGTATTACTCCTAATTTCATAAGCTGTCATTAGAAAATATTGGCCAATGATATATCCCTGACTTTACGGCTTTGTCATTATTTAGATCATTAGTATGAATAGTTGCATTTAAGGTAGACCGTATACTTGTTTGCTAATATTTCCTTTTCTTTTTTTGTCTGTTGTTTTGCTAATCTTCTTTAACTGACCTGTTTTAAACATTGTTAGCAAATAAGATGGTTTATGGGGTAAATAGCTAATGACACATGACATTGAAAAACAGTAAATCTTTTAGTATAAAATACCGCTGATATTGCAAAACAGTTGTACAAATTGTAAGACAAGTTTGTTATTCATGTTGTTTCATGGAAATGGGTATTTCCAATATTTGCATTGCTTGTAGTATTTTATATTTTTAAGGGATAAAATCAGTGTAGTGAGGAAAGCTTCTCAAAGAGTAGCCAGCCTCCATATCCCCACAAGGAGTCCTTCCACCTAGGATCCACATCATCGTGGAGTTCCCTCCCAAACTCAGTAGGGTTCACTTTTATATAAAATAGTATACTGTAGAAATGATGAACTGTGACTTCCCAGGCTGGGTGTTAAAAGACATTGTTGCTTCCACCTTGCTTTCTCTTGAATCACTAGCTCTGAGAAAAATTAAAAGTCAACCCATAAACAAACTTGAACAGCCTTATTTAAAAGTTCACATGGCAAGGAACGGCACCTCCTACCAGCAACCAGTGCTAACTTGCCAAGCATTTCAGTGAGCACGTTTACAAGCAGACCATTCAGCCCTAGTTAAGCCTTCAGATGATATAAACATACTAACTATACTCTCAGGACACTGAGCCAGACACACACAGATATCCACCCAACTGAAACTACGTGAGACTATACAAATGTATACTGTTTTAAGATGCTAGATTTGCGGATAATTTGTTGAGAAGCAGTAGATAACTAATGCATTATCCTAATGGCTCTTAATAAACAGGAGGAAACCATTGCTTCATTTTCTTTTCTGATTACAAAAGAAATGCAATTAGAAATCTTGTTTTTAAATATCAGTTTTATGTTTGCAACATTACAAATTGGGTAATACAGAAAATGTTTTTAAACATCCGCAAACTCTCACCTAGACACAGATGTCTTCTTTTAATGATCAGATCAATGCTTTTATTGTTTTACTGATGAATATGTAAAATGATAAAAATGTGATCCTATTAATCAATCAAAACATGAATAACCGAAATTATATGACTGTAAAACCTTTTCTCTAATTATATAAATTTAGGGTGTACAACAGAATTACATATACATAGTAAAGTGATTATGATTACTACGGTCAAGCAAATTAACATATCCATCCCCTCTCACGATTACCTTTTGTGTTTGTGTTTGTGTGTGATGAAAATACCTGAAATTATTATTTGCAAATTTCCAGTATACAATATTACTAACTACAGTCCTCATGATCTACATTTCATCTCTAGACTTATTCATGCTGTATAACTATTACATAGAATATATCTTTCATGTAAATAATTATGTTTCTCTAGGGACATGGATAGATATTTTCTGAGCAAATATATATAGGGATTTTTGAGTGGATGAGGAGGGTTACACAAAACCCTCAAGCCTCTGGTATTTAGAAATCTCAAATTTGAAGATTGGTTTGATAAACTACACAGAATCACAGATACAAAAATAGGTACATAAACATACATAACATTATTTTTCATAAGACATACATTTGGTGTACAAGTCACTTAGAGAATAAATAACATCATCACTCTACACCAATCACAACTAACTTAGTAACTCAGATCAGTGAACCTGAGATCTAAAAATATAGTCTGTTTACTAAAGTACAAAACGCTAATGCCATGTTCCTTACAGTAAAGGCTATACATTGATGCTACCAGGGAAAGGATTTTAAAATAAGCAAGACTTGGCATAGTCCACTTAATTTTTTGTTGTTATTATCCTTATTATTTTGTTTTAAGATTATAATTTTTTTTTTTATCTTTCCAACTTTTATTTTAGGTTCGAGGGTACTTGTACAGGTTCGTTATATGGATAAATTGTGTCTCATAGGAATTTGGTGTACAGACTATTTCATTACCCAGGTAATGAGCATCGTACTGATTTGGTAGGTTTTTGGTCCTCCCCGTCTACCCTCAAGTAGGCCCCAGTGTGTGTTGTTCCCTCCTTTGCATCCTTGTTTACTCAGTATTTAGCTCCCACTTATAAGTGAGAACATGCAGTATTTGCTTTTCTGTTCCTGTATTAATTCACTTAGGACAATGGCCTCCAGGACTATCCAGGTGACTGCAAAGAACATGATTTCATCCTTTTATGGCTGCATAGTATTCCATGGTGTATATGTACCACATTTGCTTTATTATCCAGACCACCACTGATTGGCATCTAGGTTGATTCCATGTATTTGCAATTGTAAATAGTACTGCAGTGAACATGTGTGTGCATGTGTTATCATGGTAGAATAATTTATATTCCTTTGGATATATATCCAGTAATGAGATTGCTGGGATGAATAGCAGTTCTCATACATTCTTTGAGAAATCTCCAAATTGCTTTCCACAGTGTCTGAACTTTTAAGAATTCTCTCTGGTAAGCTTCCTATGTTAAAATTTCTTCTAATTCACTCTTCCATTTTCCGTGATGAGGTAAACCAGAGAATTTGCTCCAGAAAATTTTCTCAGGATTTTTGTGGTTTTATCACAAATCTGTATTTACTTTGTAAAAGATTTGTAGTGTATTTTAGAGTAATTTATAATGCAGACATAATCATGTTGGACATTCTACAGTTAGAGAGAAAACCATTTAAATAGATGGTAATAGAAATAGCAACTCTGGAGGTTCATAGCAAAGAACTTGTGTGAGTTTACCTGCAGTCCCTGCAGTCTTTCTTTTTTTTTTTTTTTTTTTTTTTTTTTTTTTTTTTTTTGTGAGACGTCTCGATCTGTCACCCAGGCTGGAGTGCAGTGGCGGGATCTCGGCTCACTGCAAGCTCCGCCTCCCGGGTTCACGCCATTCTCCTGCCTCAGCCTCCCCAGTAGCTGGGACCACAGGTGCCCGCCACCATGCCCGGCTGACTTTTTTTGTATTTTTAGTAGAGACGGGGTTTCACCGTGGTCTCGATCTCCTGACCTCGTGATCCGTTTGCCTCGGCCTCCCAAAGTGCTGGGATTACAGGCGTGAGCCACCGCACCCGGCCCAGGCTGGACTGCTGCGGCAAGATCTCAGCTCACTGCAACCTCTGCCTCCTGGGCTTAAAAGATCCCCTCACCTCAGCCTCCTGAGTAGCTGAGATTACAGGCCTGTGTCATCTCACCCAGCTCAATTTTATTGTATTTTTTTTGTGTGTGGTTTTTTTTTTTCATCATGTTGCCCGGGCTGGTCTCAAACGTCTGAGCTGAAGCCATTCACTTGCCTTGGGTTCCCAAAGTGCTGGGATTGCAGGTGTGAGCCACCACACCCGGCCAGACATTGTTCTTTAAATGTAGTTATTCATTTATAATAAATTAACATATTGAGCAAGATTTTTTTTATCATTGACATAAAAAGGCACTTTTTAAGTTTTTACCGCTATAATTTTGTTTCTGGATTATTGTCTCAGTACATTGATCTGTCTTCTCTTTCTTGTCACTTCTACCATGCTAAGAATGTTATCTTCCATTGAAGCTGTACAGGTTTTCTCTTTCTTTAAGACTTTCGATTCCCATATTTTTTAGGCTTTCAGATGATATTTTGTATCATTTTATAAAATTGCAGATACTACTTAACAAGATTGAGTTTTCCTGCCACAAATAAAAAAAGAATCTTTTCATACTTTTATTTTTGACAGTTTACTATAAGCTTTACTGGTTTTCTTCAAGCAGGCTTTACTTTTTTGCTGCTATGTTTACAATAGTTTTGGAAATTTGATTTTAAAAATTCTCATGTGTACGTGTGTGTGTGTGTGTGTGTCTACATGTATGTTCTTTTGGTAAATTACTGATTAAGTTAATTTTCTAAGATTTTAATTCCACCTTGTGATGATAGTTTTTAAAGTTCTTACAAATATTATCATTTTCTAGATATAAAGCACTTTAAGTATCATACGATTTTGCTACTGAAAGAAAATTCAAGCACAAGTAACACTGAAATTATCTGGGCATTTATTAAAACACAGATTCTTCAACCATATTCAAGATGTAGTGAAAGAATCTGCATTTTCCAAATTATCCAATAGTATAAATGTATATTAAAGTCTAAGAAACAGGACCATAGAAGGTAACTCTTCTTTAAAACTAAATCATCAGTAAAATCATTAGTGAAAGTAGTTTTTGACAGCATTTTTAACTTTATTATTAATTTATTCAGATTTTACTTTTTCCTGCTGCTATCTTTGAAAGTTTCTAATAGTCTTATGAAGTCACACACATGAACACACACACAGAAACATATATATATACTTTAAAGAACAAATTTTAAAGTATTTTCAGATTTGTGTGGATTGTGTTAAAAAACCTATTTTATATGTTTTTAATTATAAATGCTATATACCTGAATTTTCTCTCTTCACTCTTTGTTAGGTATGCCAGATGTTTGTCTATTAATTTTAATATTGTCATTAAAACTCATTCAGTTTTATTTTTTGTCTGGAGGATTGAGAAATAACTAAGTATTTGGAAATTAATTCTACTTAGATGCACAAGTTGATTTTGACAAACACATATAGTCTGTCACAGAGTCAGGATATAAAAGATTTCCATCACCTCAAAAACTTATTTAATGCAACTTTTTTGTCACTCTCTTGCCTATGTCCCACCCCAAGCACCTGACAATGACTGACTGTTTTCTGCCTCAATTGTTTTTGCGTTTAGAGAATATTGCATAAATGGGATAATATAGGGGAAACAAAGGCCTAAAAGTTTTCATATGATGCAGTGCAACTCTGATTGGTAATTTTAGTTCCAGAGCTCCCTGTGGAGTGAACCAAGGCAGCACTGCAGCTCAACTTCTCTCTCTGGCCAGGCTTGCTTCCTTCTTCCTTCCACAAATTTTGTTTCTCTAATAAATATTCTTCCCACTAAACCATCTCCCTCTGCCTCCCCAAGAAAGAGATCTAGGATATTGGTCAATAGAAATTTTTGACGAGAAGGCGACACCTAAATAGAAAGTTGAAAATGACTATATTTCCTCATAAGAAGCCTTTATAATGTTGTTTCCAGCAATGAAAACAATGTCTTGGAAACACCCAGCAGCAAATAATGGAATGAAAATTTAAATGTTTAGATAAATAATTGTATGTGAGAATGTATGTTATAACTGCAGAGAGGAAATCAAAGTGAAAGTTTAGAAAAAAAATTATTTTGTTGGAATGCAATCATGC
This sequence comes from Pan troglodytes, assembly GCF_028858775.2. Classification (NCBI taxonomy): domain Eukaryota; kingdom Metazoa; phylum Chordata; class Mammalia; order Primates; family Hominidae; genus Pan; species Pan troglodytes. Next base: position 32,782,614 of record NC_072401.2, on the reverse strand, counting down.
AATCATGATGGAGAAGAGGGAAAAATGAATGAAATCAAGAGAAATTCACTTCAGTAGAATGAAGAGTTGAAGATATTACAAGATAATACCGAGTATCATGTTTCATAGGAGAAGTGAATGGAATTTTATCTTCAGTTTTTCCTGGTTTTAGAAGGAAATAATTCAGTCTTGTACCACTAAGTGTGGCATGGGTTGTAGATTTTTCTTTGATTCTGTTTCTTAGCTTTCTGAGTTTTTATTATAATTAGACATTGTATTTTGTTAAACATGTTTATGTGTCTATTAAAATAATGTTATTCTTTTTTAGTCTGGTCTGTTGAGAATGGGAAATTAAATGATTGGTTTTTGAATGTTAAACCAACCTTGTAATTCCAGGAAGAGCATCATTTGGTCATGATGTGTTACTCATGTAATCTATTGATAGATTTAATTTGCTGTGCTGATGACCACAATGACACACACGACAACAACAACAACAAAAAAAAAGAGGAAAGAAGTGGAAATACTTGTAAAAGGTTTCTGCTAGAAGTAAGAAGTTATATAATGTTATTTCAAATAGTACTGAGACAATTCAAAACCATTATAATGTAAATCCTGGGACAATCACTTAAAAATTAGAGATATAAATACAAGACAATAATAAAAATACAATTAAATTATAACATTTTCTCCATTTAAAAGCAGACAGACAACAGAAAAAATAAAGTAATAAAAAATAGGAAAAATAGAATACAATAAAAAATGGTAGATTTAAATCTGTCATATGTATAATTACATTAAATATAGATGTTGAAAACACCTCAATGAAAGACAGAAAGCACTTGATTGAATTAAATAAAAACCTCTCAAATACAGGCTGCACTCAAGAATCTTACTTAAAGTATTAAGACATTTGGGATAAAGAAAAAACTGTGGAAAGATATAACACACTCACCCTAATCAAAAGCAAATTGAAATAGCTACATGAAATTGCTAAATACAATTGAAATTTCACAAAAAAATAGAGAAAGTAATATTACCAACGACACGGGATGATATTTCAAATTAATAAAAGAAAACACTCACAAAACAGCATAAGAATAAAAAGTGTAAATACTCAAAGGATACTTTTCTCTCATTATTAGAAGGGGAAAAATAGACAAAGGATCAGTAAAAAAGTTGAGGCACTGACATTATTAACCACCTTGAGCTAATTAACATTGACTGATAGAACACACTGAACTAAACTGACAGTATGTTCTTTGCAGGTTCATGCGGCACCTTCACTGAGCTAGACCATATCCTTCACCATAATACAAATGGTGGTTGGAAACTAGTATGGAAGAATTAACAGCTTACAAAGTGTTTTCTTAGACCACAACATAATTCAATTAATATTAAATAACATAAGGATGTCTGAAATATCTCAAAATAATTGAAAATTACACACCACATTTCTAAATACCAAATAAGTTAAAGTGGAAGCCAAAATAGATACTAGAAAACATATAAAAATAAATAAAAATATTAACATGTATGAAGCGCTCCTAAAGGAATGTTTGTTTACAAGAAAATTTAGAGCATTAAATTCTTACATTAAAAAAAATTGTCTCAAATCAATGATCTTACCTTCTGATACATGACACAGCATATCTTCAAAGCTATAACTAAAAAGTCAAGGTATTGAAAATTGTCAAGATTTTTTCTGTATTTATCAACAATCTTGAAAAACCTTATAAAAGATGAACTTTTAAAAAATTTTATCTGAACATCAGGCAGAAAGTTCGATAATTAAAAGATGTAATGAAGAGATTAAAATTTTTGTATATGTGTTCATTTTGTATTTTTCTGTAAAGTCCATCAGTCTAAATACCAGGTTCAAAAAATAAATGTATTATGATGACTTTTTTAGTTTTTAGTTACTGAATTACCACTATTACTTTAAAAAATAACTTTTAATTCAGTTTTTATAAGATTTTACATCATGAATTTACTTTAATCTGCATTATATCTAACAAGTTTGGGGACTTATCCAACATGTATTTTTTATATGTTGCTAATATTCTTTCAAGGTATGCCTAAGACACAATTTTTTGCCATTAAAATATAATATAGCGTCTTTTTGCCTTTATTTTATGTACATATACTAAATGTTTAAGGATTCCTCTTTGTTTTTCATTATTGTGTAACATTTACATGCAATTTCAGTAAGTATTTCAATTTTTAAAATTTTAATTTCATAGAGCAAATTATACTCTTTGCCCACAATTATCCTGACCCTGAATTTTCTTCTTTTGCCAATGAAAAGCCCTTTCTCATTTCAGAAGCCCATGGTCCTTATAAATATGTAAATAACTGCACAAAAGTTTACAATTTTTCCTGTGCTGCTTTCCTACAGATATTTGTTTTTAAACAGCGTACACCTGTCCTGGTTATTGGAAAGCAAATAACAAAATCTCCAAACGTAAAAATTAAGTTCTGCCAAAATTCACAAAAATATGCAAAGGAAACAAGATCCTTCCCAGTAACTACTCTTTTAAATGAGTTCAGACTTACCCTTTTCTTTGTCTTCTTTCAGAAAAAGTCTATGTTATAATATTTTAACCAGTCATCCATTCTGTATTACCCAGAGGCCTACAGCTGCTAGGGTCTGACGCTCTATCTAATGCCACTGGGGTGATTTTATTTTCTGTTGCCAGTGATTCAGTAGTTCCCCCTTACTCTCTGCTGAGTATTCATTCTCAGCTCCTGGAGTTTTCTCAAAACAAGTAGATAATGCAGTGTCCTTCAATAATTCATTTGACTCTTGTCATTGATATAACATGACTTTCTCAATTTTTTAATTTTAGAATTTCAGTTTTTTAAGTTAATTGGAATATTATAATGATATTGCCTATTTCATCAGATACTTTTAAATCTTAAAAGCATGAGTCATTTTGCCAACACAAAAGCCGTGCATTTAAATACACAGTCTTAAAAATAGAGACAAAGCACTACTAAATAATGTGTAAAATATTGCCATTATTTTCAATGGCAAAAACCTCAATTACTTCTGCACCAACCTAATATTTGTTTTTCTATTGGAATTATTAGTATCCAGTGTTAAGAAGATTAGTGAAACAATGCAAACTTAGTTTCTATTCTTTGACATATTTTGTTTAAGATTAAGGATATAGTAATAGTACTGTAAACTTAATTAGGATATCTAAAAAATTAGGTGAATTACTGTCTAAAGTGCATACAGATAGGAGAAAAAAAAACTTGAAGGTAAGAAAAATGTAAAAAGGGAGCTAGGAAACATGAATTGTGTATTAACTATGTTCCTTGATCTTAGAACAATTGCTGGCACAGAGTGGACATCCAATACACTTAAAAATGTTATTTAAATGAATGATTAACTGACATGTTTGAGCAATTTTTAAACGTTTAACATGGGAATAAAAAATGGGGATAACATCTGTGATCAAATTACTGTGTTAATAAAGCAAATAACCTCTCTTTTGATTTATACAACCTGTCTTCTATGCTAACGGAGGTTGTCTACTTAAGACACAGTTAAAAGTTAAAAACAGATACGCACATGCATATATTCACAGAACAAAAGATTGTATATAGGACAATCTCAGAACATCTAAATACCATAGACTCACATCAGCAGCAAAGATGGAGGTCAGTGGAAAAATTGCTTTGCATCGTGCTCTGTGCACCATTCTGAATGACCTTAGATATCTCGCAGTATTTAGAAACTGGCCGATGGCAAATAATTTACATAATATTTACTGGACGTATTAAGTAGCATGATTTTTTAAAAAATTAGTGTATATGTCTGTTTTCTAAAAATATGTTAATTTATTTTATACTACGTTAACTTTATTTATACCTTAATAATAATGTATAATTTATTATACTTATTTCTATACAGTATTTTTATAATTTTTAGTAGTTAAAATGTTTGAATTGTACAACAAGCATCTTTACTTGGTAGCTATCATTAATTTTAACTACATTGCCCTTTCACAGATTGATTTTTGCCCCTATATATGCCAAATATATTTTCTCCAAACTTATTTTCTCGATATGGCTAAACATAATGAATATTTGAACATTGAAATTTCTGTTATAATATTGTAATCCCTTTCTGAAATTTGAGCAAATTGGGTTAATTACTATTTTTTTACTGCCTTGAAGACATGTTTTGCTTTCTTGTTTCCAATGCTTATTTTTTCCTTTTTTTGTGCATATTTTATGTATTTATTGGTTTTAGTATACTTTAAGTTCTGGGGTACATGTGCAGAACGTGCTGTTTTGTTACCTAGGTATACACGTGCCATGGTGGTTTGCTACACCCATCAACCCATCACCTACTTAAGTATTTCTCCTAATGCTATCCCTCCCCTAGACCCCCAACTGCTGACAGGCCCAGGTGTGTGATGTTCCCCTCCCAGTTTCCATGTGTTCTCCTTGTTCAACTCCCACTTATGAGTGAGAACATGCAGTGTTTGGTTTTCTGTTCTTGTGATAGTTTGCTGAGAATGATGGTTTCCAGCTTCATCTATATCCCTACAAAGGACATGAACTCACCCTTTTTATGGCTGTATAGTATCCCATGGTGTATATGTGCCACATTTTCTTTATCCAGTCTATCATTGATGGATATTTGGGTTGGTTCCAAGTCTTTGCTATTGTGAATAGTGCTGCAATAAACATACATGTTCATGTGTCTTTATAGTAGCATGGGCAAAGACTTCATGTCTAAAACACCAAAAGCAATGGCAACTTAAAATTGACAAATGGGATATAATTAAACTGAAGAGATTCTTCACAGCAAAATAAACTATCATCAGAGTAAAGAGGCAACCTATAGAATGGGAGGAAATTTTTACAATCTGCCCATCTGACAAAGGGCTAATATCCAGAATCTACAAAGAACTTTACAAATATACAAAAAAAAAATCAAAAAGTGGGCAAAGGATATGAACAGGCATTTCTCAAAAGAAGACATTTATGCAGCCAACAAACATGTGAAAAAATGCTCATCATCACTGGTCATTAGAGAAATGCAAATCAAAACCACAATGAGATACCATCTCATGCCAATTAGAATGATGATCATTAAAAATCAGGAAACCACAGATCCAATGCTTTCTTATAGTCAATGAATGTGAAGTAATTTGAAATTTCATATCGAATCTGAAGTTTAATTCTCTTTAACTGGTAGAATTGATGAATATAGTCCCAAGCTAGGTATCTCGGAAGAATCCTACATTTTATTTCTATTGATAACACAGTTTGAAGTTTAGGTAATGAACTCAAGAAGCATTTTAGTGCTGTTATACAGATAGAACTGTGTGACAGAAATAGGTTAAGCAAAGATGCCTTACACATTCTGCTGTTTTTCGAATGTATCCCCCTATAATTTACATGTTGGAGATAATACTCAATGCAACAGTGTTTGTACTGAAACCAAATAAGTGGTATTTGCATCATGAGTGATAAGCCTTCATAAATGGATTAATGTCATTATCATGGGAGTAGGTTAGTTATCAAGAGAGTGTGTTTTTTTTATAAAGCAAGCCTGACTACTGGTGTCTCTCTCACACACACTTTCTTGACTTTCTGCCTACTGTTATGGGATGACACAGCATAGGTATATTGTGAGCTTGCCCCAAGAGCTGGCAACATGCTCTTGGACTTCCCATACTCCAGAACCACAAGTTAAACAAATTTATGTTCATGATAAATGTAACCAGTCTCAGATATTCTGTTGCTATAATAGAATAGAATAATACTCTCTTGCTATAATACCCAATAATTTATTGGATCAATAACAACAAGAAGTTTCTTTATTTATGGAGTATTAACTTAAACTTTCTTACATATGAACAATGGCACACACCAGAGCAAGTCTCATCTAACACAAACGAAAGGTTTCCAGTGAGCCATTTTATCTAGAAAAGTGCTACTGCAGTTTGGCTGAGTTGTGCTTCTCAATTACATAGTATCTGATAAGTTCAGAAGTAATGGGTATTAGTTGTGATAAGAAAAGTTATATAATGAGGATATTATTGAAAATAACGATGCCTACAAAATTAAACACACCGTATGTAGAGCAGTGTAAAGAAATAAATTATAGTTATAAATAAACTCAGCCAAAGCAGGCCATGAGGATACCTCCACTCTCCCAACTGTGGTCATAGTCAGGGTACTCTGGTCCCTCCACATCTTCTCAGAAGGTCAAATGCAGGGCTAGTGTTTGGCTTCCCCAGTGGCTGCTGATGGAAGCAGATAAAGCAACTCACAACTGAGAAGTGGGGCTACACTTGGCAAATGAGAATAGAAGGTAACCAATAAATAAATGCTTTACCTTGCCCTGAACCCCATTCTTCCAACAGTTCAGAGATGCTGTAGTTCCAAAATGACTACACTTGTAAAAAGCTGTGATCTCCCCTTGTATTTGTTTTCTTTCCCTCACACTTCATTTCACTTACTTTTGCTTTTCTGGAATTACACTCGCCACTAAAACATTAGCATACGTGCTTTAGCTTTCAGTTCTGTTTTCTAAGAAGTCTGGCCCAAAACAAGGATGAAAATGTTTAAACACGAAAATAGAGAATCTTTTCATGTCCTTGCTTTTCAAATCCTAAATTCTCTACAGAAGTGGAGAGGAGTGTTGGCACAGATATTTGAGAGCAAGATGGAAAGAAAGACTTGAAAAAGCCAAGAGTCTATGAAACTACATGGGTTCCAAACAAAAGCTTCAACAACCACTTACAAGACAACTAAGTAGATAGAAATTTTCAAAATAGCTTTGAAGACACTGAGAGAAGTTAGGTTTTTGCCCTTACTCCTAGGCAAAGTCTACAAGGAAGTTGTAACATCCTAAAGAAGGAATTTTTACCCGAGAATTTTTTTTTTTTTTTTTTTTTTTTTTTTTTTTGAGATGGAATCTTGCTCTGTCGCCCAGGCTGGAGTGCAGTGGCGCCATCTCGGCTCACTGCAAGTTCCGCCTCCCAGGTTCACACCATTCTCCTGCCTCAGCCTCCAGAGTAGCTGGGACTACAGGCGCCCAACACCACGCCCAGCTATTTTTTTTGTATTTTTAGCAGAGACGGGGTTTCACCGTGTCAGCCAGGATGGTCTCTATCTCTGGATCTCGTGATCCGCCCACCTCGGCCTCCCAAAGTGCTGGGATTACAGGCGTGAGCCACCGTGCTCCACCAAGAATTTTAAGTTAAAAGGGCTGTTAGAAATTAAACAGGGCCAGATGGCACTCCTCATTCAAAATCGTGGTAAATATGATTTATCAGGCAGGTACTTACCATGCAACATGCATATAATGTATGTAATTTTATATTTTTACAAGTCTATTGGTAGTATTAATATTAATTTAACTGTGAATGTTCACCAAAATACCTAATATTTTAGTTTCAATGCAGCAAATATTTCTACCTACATGATTAACTTATTAACATATAAGGCTGGCCGCAGTGGCTCACACTTGTAATCCTAGCATTTTGGGAGACTGAGGAGGGTGGATCACGAGGTCAGGAGATCGAGACCATCCTGGCTAACACGGTGAAACCCCGTCTCTACTAAAAATACAAAAAATTAGCTGGGCGTGGCGGCAGGCGCCTGTAGTCCCAGCTACTCGGGAGGCTGAGGCAGGAGAATGGCGTGAACCCGGGAGGCGGAGGTTGCAGTAAGTCGAGATCGTGCCACTGCACTACAGCCTGGGCAACAGAGCGAGACTCCATCTCAAAAAAAGAAAATAAATAAATAAATATATATATATATATACACATATAATTATGATTTTGTAAAAATAGCAAATCTTTATTTTTTATGACTCTTTTCTTTTGCAGATAGTTTAAATAAAATTTTAGAAAATGTAAATAAACACAATAAAAGTATATAGTTTGGAATTGCCATATCACTCTTAAGACGTTATCTTTCATTCAAAACATATTTTTTCTAAACCAGTTTTCACACCAGCAACGGTAATAACTTTGTTTTGTTGAATTTCATAAGACATAAGTAGAAAAATCATCTGGCAATTATGTATCTTAGATAGAGTTAAGGTGAATGTTATCACTGTGTAATACAGACACATATATAGTATGATAATTGAGTGTTATATAGCTTCTGTGCTTTGCATAAAATTATTTCTTCTATGAAAAGGCTTTTATCAGTGACATACTTGGAAATTTAACAAAACTGCAACTAACCTAATATAATTTATTCCTAGGAAAAAACTTTTGGATGAAAAAACAAGATAATTTTTTTCCATTTGAATAGGAAAGGTAGTAATCTCAATAGATTTATTGAGCATGAAAACTTGAAATGCTATAATGCTCCTAAGGAATTAAATGATCCATTCATGAATCACAAAGAGGATATAAATTACCAAACTGTTTGTATAATTGTAATGTACAAGTACCCATTATAATACATTAGTTCAGGCTTCTAAAGAAATTCTCTAAAACAGTTTCGCTACCAAACTGCAGAAAGTGTGTTCTCTTTTCCTCTATATATTAGTATTGGGCCATTCATTTATCTTTCAAAATTTGCTATTTAGCACAGGGCTTTATTCATCTGAACATGCAACAGGACTCTATTCCTACTGCTTGCAATTGAAGGATAGACTTCTAAAGTAAGAGGTAGAGCCTACAAAGGAGCTCAACAATGATGACAAAACTATATTTAAAAATACTTCGTGAGCCTTTACCTTGTGCCAGCTATCCTTCAGGGAATATAGAAATGAACAAGGCATCTGAAATACCTGCCATCAAAGGGCTTACATTCTATTGGAGTGCAAGGGTAAAGTAAACAGATAATAGTACAGTAAGTAAATGGCTGATGGTGATAAGTGTTACAAAACAAAATAAGGCAAGGTAAAAGCCAGTAGGCAACGTCAGGGGGAAGGTTATTTTTCTTTTATAATGGGATGTTATGTCTACTTATAACATCTTGTTTGAGTGGAAAGACAAAGGAAGTGAGGGAAGATGACATGCAATTATAAAGAAAAGGGATGTCAGGCAGAGGGAAAAGCAAGTATAGTCATGTGTTATTTACCAACAGGAATACGTTATGAGAAACTCATCTTTAGGTAATTTTGTCATAATGTGAACATCTTAGAGCACACTTACACAAATCTACACAGTATAGCCTACTACACACCTAGGATGTATGATACTGCCTGTTGCTCTAAGTTATAAACCTTTACATCATGTTGCTGAACAGAATATTGCAGGCAATTATAACACAAAGGTAAGTATTTTATTAAACATAACTTAACATAGAAAAAATAATGCATTGTGCTACAATGCTACTAGGGTACCACATCACTTGGCCATAAAAATTTTGCAGCATCATTATAATCTTATAGGGCCACCATGATATATGTAATTCATTGATGACTAAAATATTGTTATGTGGTGCATGACTATATTTCTGGAGAGAACAGCTTGTCTGTCGCATTTGAAGAACAGTGTGGAAAGCACACAAATGCAAAGAGGAAAAGAAGTAATGATGTATCAATTTTTAGTACAAAGGCACGCTTTTCACTCAGAGTGAAAGGGGAAGCTATTAGAGCACGTGTAACAGTGGAATGAAACCATCTGACTTTATCTTTAAGTGACATTGCTATGCCAGGAACAGACTATGGTGGAAGGAGGAGAGGTACAGGTGTAGAGGTAGGGAAACCTACAAGGTCAATAATCCAGGTAACATATAATGGTGTTTTACCAATCTGGCAGTGATGGAAGCAGTAAGAAGTTATTTCTCTGTATATATTTTAGTGGTAGATAAATGCAATTTCCAGATGAGTGGGATGAGGTATGTGCAAGACAGAATGTGTCCAAATTTATTTTATGTGCACAACAGAAGAATGAAGTTACCATTTCCTGTCAGGGAGAGAACTTTGGGTAGAAGTGTTCTTTCTGATGAAATACCTCTAGGATGATTAGAATTTAGCATGACGGTGATTGAAACAGCAAGTCCAGAGCTCAAGAAGCAAGAGGTCATAGTATATTTGGAATACATTTCATCAAAGACATGTTATATTGGGTCTTTCATTTATGAGAATGAATAAATGAATGAAGCCACCTGGGATCTGGTAAAACACAGAGCAAAAAGAAAGACTATGAATTTCAAGCTACAGATTTCAATGAAGGAGGGTATGTAGCCAGATGTGTTATTGAAGTAATCAACCAAGTGGAATGAACATAGACAATTGGGGTAACAGGGAGCATGAAAAAGTTTAGGTTTTATAAAGAAGTACAGCTCTTTGAAAAGCACATTTTAAAAAGAGTAAAGATGAGGCTGAAATACACTCCTTGCCCGGAGGAGAAGAACATTTGGAAACATGTTTATTAACCACTTAAAAAAAAGTCAGATGAATTAATATATTCAGACAAAAACTTAGTTTTACTAAGACAGAAGTAATAACATTTCAAAAAAGTATTTTATGATAGAGTAGAATTCATATTTCTCATGAAACACGGTATATAAAAAAGAGTGAAAAAGCTTGGAAGAAAAACAGAGCATACTAAAATAAGAATTAGGAAAAAGATAAATGAGTTGAGAACACTATATTTTTGACAATGACCTAATGTAACAGGAGTCTCTGGCTTGGTTGTTTAATGCTTTAAGATAATTTATGAAGATGCTTTTAGAGGTAAAAACAACAGCTTCTTTTATTTTTGAGAGCTAAATATAGAAGTGTCTTAAAAATAAGAGAAAAACATATATTAACCATAATCCAAAGAAAGTTTCAATGGTAATATTATGATGCAAAGTAAACTTCATGCAAACTTTATGCAAAGTAAACTTTAGAGCAAAATACATTACCAGACACAAGGTCATTTCAAAATATGAAAGAGCCAATTCTTCAAGAGGGAAAAATTCTTGAAATACACATACCTAATAATGTTCAAGATACATGGGACATAAAGTTATATCTTAGAGAAGAAATAGAAAAATTGGCAATTATGTTAGAAAATTTTAACACTCCTCTTGATAATTTATAGAACAAATAGTCAGCAAATCTGTAAGATTTGGAAGACTTGGGCAACATTATCAACTAACTGGAAATGATTGATATCACAGAACAGTCATTACCATCAAAGAATAGGCATATGTTAATTGATGACCTTCTTTAAAAAGATAAAAGAGATAGTTCTAGCCAGACTTACCAATGTCAGAAATCAGAGGCATAGCATGTCCCTTGAAATGCACAAATTATTGAAGCTTCCTTAAGAAGAAACACACACTGAATAGACCTGCCACAAGAAAGTATATTTCAAATTATTATTATTTCACAAATTCCAGGCTGAGAAGCTTCATTTTGAAGTCCTACCAAATATTTCAGGATGAAATAATATAAATTCTACACAAATTCTTCAGAAGATTGAGAAAAAATACTTCGAAATTCATTCTTCAAAGTGAGCGTTACTCTGATGCAAAAACAAGAAGAAATGAATTACCAAAAAATACAAATTAGTATTATTTATGTGTATATATATATTAAAGAGCCATAAATTAAATAAATAAACCCCCAAATATATAAACATCTAAATAAGTGATGACCAAATGAGGTTAAACTCAGAAATGCAAGTTTGGTTTAGCATTTTATAAAGTACATGTATTAACATTTAACAGCTTATAAAAGGACAGTCATTTGATGATTTCAATAGGTGTAGATAAATGTTTTAATAAATTCCAACATCTACTCCTGATAAAACTCTCATCAGACTAGGAATAAAAAAACTTCCTCCTTATGATAAAGGTCCATTTGCACCTTCTTTTCCAACATCATGTGCTCACTTTGAGTCTCTTCGTCACGTTTTGGTAATTATTACAAAACCTTTTTCATTATTGTTATATCTGTTATAGTGATCTATGATCGGTGATCTTTGTTGTTACTATTATAGTTTCTTCGGAGCACTGCAAACTGAACCCATATAGGATGTCAAACTTAATCAATACCTATTGTGTGTGTTCTGACTGCTTCACAGGGCCATGCCCTGTGTCTCTCCTGCTACTTGAGGGTCCTTACTCCCTGAGACATAACAATATTAAAATTAGGCCAATTAATAACCATATAATGGCCTCTAAGCATTCAAGTGAAAAGAAGAATCACACATCTCTCACCTCTAATCCAATGCTAGATATAATTAAACTTAGTGAGGATGGGATCTTATAAACTGAGATAGCTGCATTTGCTGTACCAAACAGTTATGCAAGTTATGAATGCAAAGAAAAAGTTCTTGAAGCAAATTAAAAATGATAACAAAGTGAAACAGCCTTTTTGTTAACATGGAGAAAGTCTGAGTGTTCTGCCTAGACTAAACTAGCCAAAACATTTCCTTACGCCAAAGCGTAATACAGAGCAAGGCCCTAACTCTCTTCAATTTTGTGAAGGCCAAGAGAGGTGAAGAAGTCATGGAAGAAAATTTTGAAGCTACCAGAAGTTGGTTTATAAGTTTTAAAATAAGAAGCCATCCTCATAACATAGAAGTGCAGCAAGGTGAAGCAGCAAGTGTTGACGTAGACGCTGCAACAAGTTATCCAGAAGATCTAGCTAAGATCATTGATGAAGGTGGCTACACTAAACAACAAATTTTTAATGTAGACAAACAGCCTTCTATTGGAAGAAGATGCCATCTAGGGCTTCATAGCCAGAGAGGAGAAGTCAATACTTGGCTTCAGTGCTTCAAAGGATAGGCTGACTCTGTTGTTAGTGTCTAATGTAGCTGGTGACCTTAAGTTGAAAACAATGTTCATTGACCATTCTGAAGCTCTTAGGTCCCTTAAGAATTATGCTAAATCTACTTTGCCTGTGCTCTATTAATGGAACTACAAAGCCTGAATGGGAGGATATAGTTTACAGCATTGTTTACTGTATATTTTAGCCCACTGTTAAGACCTACTGCTCAGAAAATAGATTTTTTTCAAAATATAAATGCTCATTGACAAGCACTTGGTCACCGAAGACCTCTGCTGGAGAAGTAGAAGGAGATTAATGTTGTTTTCATGCCTGTTAGCACAATATCCATTCTGCAGTCCATGAATCAAGGAGTAATTTGCACTTTCAAGTCTTATGAATTAAGAAATACATTTCATAAAGCTATAGCTGCCATAGATAGTGATCCTTGTGATAAATCTGGGCAAAGTAAATTGAAAATCTTCTGGAAAGGATTCACCATTTTAGATGTCATTAAGGAAATTCATGATTCATAAAAGGAAGTAAAAATATCAACATTAACAGTAGTGTGGAAGAAGTTGATTCCAACCTTAATGGATGACTTTGACTTCACTGCAGTAAGTAACTGCAGATGTGATGGAAATCATGAGACTAGAATTAGAAATGAAGCCGGAAGATGGAACTTAATTGCTGCAATCTCATTATAAAACTTGAATGGATGAGGCCTTTCTTCTTATAGACGAGCAAAGAAAACGTTTTCTTAAGATGGAATCTACTCCTGTTGAAGATGCAATGAACACTGTGGAAATGACAACAAAGGATTTAAAATATTACAAAAATTTGGTTGATAAAGCAGCAACAGGGTTTGAGAGGAGTGATTCCAATTTTGAAAAAAGTTCTGTCAGTAAAATACTATCAAACAGCATTGAATGCTCTAGGAAAATCTTTTATGAAAGAAAGAGTCAATGAATGTGGCAAACATTTTTGTCTTATTTCGAGAAAATGCCATAGCCACCTCAACCTTCAGCGACCACCACACTGATCAGTCAGTAGTCATTGACAGTGAGGCAAGACTCTACACCACAAAAAAACATTATGACTCACTGAAGGCTCAGATAGTCCTTAGCATTTTTTAGCAATGAAGTTTTTAAAATTAAGATATATGCATTGTATAAACACGAATGTGTTCCACAATTAAGAGGCTAGAGTATAGTGTAAACATAACTTTTATATGCCCTGAGAAATCAAACAATACTGTGACTTTTTTATTGCAATATTCATGTTATTGCATTGTTCTGGAACCAAACCCACAATACCTTCGAGGGATGTATGTAATTAATTTGACTTAATCAAAATAAAAACTTTCGCTTTTTGAAAACACTATTGAAAAAATTAAAGATGAAGAAGGGGGAGGAGGGAGTGGCAGCATAGCTGCTGTCATCACTGTGCCCCAAAAGGATTTGCACATCTTATATTTGATTAAGAATGTCTACTCACATTATTAGAAACAAAATTCTCCTCACTAATAGCAAAACGGTGTACCTAATTTTATCTATGGAGAAAATACTTAACCGCCATTTTTGCAAATACATAACAGCAAATACATTTTAGCAAATACATAACAGCCATTTTAGCAAATATACATGGTTGGCTTATAAGCACAGTAACAATTGAAAAAAAGGAAAATGTCTATCAATACAGCAATGATAAACAAATTATGATATGTCCATACAAAAGAATGCTACATAGCATATAAATGAAAGAACTGTTTATACACGCAACTTGGATGCTTTTCAAAATAATTATGCTGAGTGGAAGAAACCAGACAATAAAGACTACACATCATGTGATTCTAGGACTGTAAAAACCTAGAAAATGCAAATTAACATGTAGTCACAGAAAGTCACCAGATTTATCACTCTGATTTCGTCGAACTTCTGTTTTTTCATAAGTTCTTATACTTGCATCTTACAATATTTGTCACATGACATTGTGACCCAAACTCTTTTTCTTAATCTAACCTACTAGAGTAAGAACTCTAGAAGTTAGGAAACTCTCAGTTATCAGCAGAATTTCTAACACATAGTAAGTTTTCAAATATAAAAGCTAGAGCCTTATAATGACATCTAAGCTTTTACATGAAGTCACTCATTTAGCCTCTTTGACCTCATTACTTGCCACTCTTCCATTCATTTCTGCAACCCCAGTGGTCTCGCCAGTATTCTTCAGATACGTTAGGCATGATTCAACCTGATGGCCTTTGCAATTGCCAATCCATTTGTCTGGAGTTGTCATACTACAGAGAGTTCTTGGCAAACTCCCTTGCCCTTTTTTGCTTAAACATTACCTTCACAATAACTAAGATTCACTGCACTAAGCTTCCTATTAAAACTTTAACTTCCTATCCCAGCTCAGCAATCTTGATTCATCTTAGCCCAATCAATCCATTTTTTTTCTTTTTTTCCCCATTGTACTCATCATCTTTGAACATGCTATATAATTTCTTTATTTAGGTTGGCAGCTTTGCTTTACTTTGTCTTCCTATTAAAATTAAAGCTCCAGAAAGACACATGTTTTTTTGACCAATGTGATCTAAAGTAATATCTACCATCTACCACAAAGTGTTGATCAATAGTTATTTGATAAATTACTACCTAAATTAATGTTGAACAAATGCGTAATTTTATGTCATTTTGCCTTCTTTCCTCAAAAAAAAATTTTGTAAATGATAATTTAAGTTTGTTTTCAAAATATTAAATAACATGTAACAGACAAAATACATGAAACTTAAAGAAACAATCACATGAATTACCAAATAATAATTATTCAAAAAGTATAGATTTCCACACTGCTAGATTCTCTCTGAAGACCCTAAAATAATGCCCACAAAAAAAAGAAACTTTAAAACTCATATTTTGTAGAAAATTTAAGAAAATAAGAATTTTGTTCAGCAATTTGAAATATCACCAGTAATTTTAATAAATGTTTTTAATAAGTGTGAAATCATATCACTGAAGTGTACTAAAATTAAGACACCTGCTAAGGGTGAGAAGATGAGAGTAAACATCATTATTCCAAATAACCAAATTTTAGTACCTGCTTGAATCAAAGCATATGGATGTGTTCTTATTAGCAATAAAGAAATGCAGAACCAGAAACCATAAAGAGTAATATTTTAAATTTCTAAAGAACTTCAAAATAAAGGGTATACATCTTTCAAGTGCTACGTAATGCTATATAATGATAAGGTGACAGGTTGAGACTAATAGCATTTTAAAAACTCTCCTCATAATGAAACTGAAGGTGTCATTTCCCTATAATTTTATATATGTCACTAATTTACTATATCTAGATACAACATATTACCAAACAGATGTTCATCAAGGACTAAATCATTTTTAATAGAACATAATAATTTAAATCTATACCTATTAATCATTTTTCATTCTAAGATTCATAATCTTGCTAAACATTTTATCAGTTGTCAACATTAAGAAAAAGTAGTCCTTGGAGAAGTATATTCCTTTCAAAACTGCATTTAAATGAAAATATTTGACAATATTTATTATTAAAAACACCAGATGTAATTTTAATAACTTGATATTTGACCAATTTACCCTATGTCATATTTGTTACAAAATAAGAAATATATATATATATATATAATCTTTTTTAAATGTTTGATAAAGCACATTTAGTTGTATTATTTTTGTTGGGATACGTCAGCTAATAAAAATCGATAACTGGCATAAAGACATAGTTTTTTGAATTTATAGTTTCTGCCAGGATGATGACCTAGCTTTAGCTTCTAGATCCCTACTCCAAAATCAATTCTGGAGAGACTTCACAAGTGAGAAAGAAAAATATAATTCAGATACAAACAAAAAACAAAGAAAAAATAAGAAACCTCTGGGAACACAAAGCTGTCTTGGGCTGATGTGTCTTAAGTTCTATTTCTGCTTTTGCAACAGTTTTTAACGGACACTTCATTGCAGAAATCAGACCAAATGACAAGAGGATATGAGGGTTGTGCTAAAGCCCTGAAGGGTAAGGACTTGATGAAGACTCAGTGGAGAAATCAGACCTCTAAGGAGTTACTGCTTCATATTTTCCTTTCGAACACCCAGGGCTGATGGATGATAAATTATGAAAATTGCTTTCTCCCAATGATGCTTCTCTATGAGGATTTAAAAAGTGAAATCTTGATCATAAGATTTGCCTCATTGAGTACTATCAAGTGAGAGTGGGAGTGATCCATATTTGTTCTGAAGAAATGGCAATCCTGAATTATCAACCTCATTGGTAGCCTTCTCATTAAATTCTCCAGGTCTTTCATGAGGTGGTGATGGGACTTCAGTCTGTTACTGATGCAAAATACTAGTTGGAGCATCCATTGCATAGAGATATGTGTACCCAGAGATATATACTGCCTTTTCTGCAGTTCAGTGCAGAGACATGGTTGAGTTCTAGACAAAGACAGATAATTTGATAGTCACTCCCAGACTTGGACCTAAAGAATATCTTCCATTTCTCATTTACTGTTTCTCTGGAGGACCCTGACTAACACATCATGTCTTTGTGATAAGAAATAGTTAAGCTTTTCAGACACTATAGATACAGGATGGAAAGAAGCTATTCAGTATGTAATAAGTTTTGACTAGAATGAGAAGCAAAACTTTATTACATTAAACTATCAATATTTTATATTTTATTTTTCCCAAGGAGGCCCTAGCATACATTGACTATGCAGCTGCTAATAGTCTCTTATATAATTTCATAGAGAAAATAAACTCATAGTGAAAATAACTGCACATGAAAAATATATTTTTTTAAAGACAAGAGACTCTACATAAAAATTAAAATGATATTATTGAAGCAGCTAGAAAAATAACTTAAAATTATTATAAAATAAAAATTAAATATATATTTATATCTTTGCACACCCATATGTGCGTGTGTACAGAGAGAGAAAAAGAAAGATATCAATTTTAATTAAGTAATACATTAAAATTATTGAAATAAATAACGATTATTGCATAATTAGGGGAATATAGCTGTAAAATGAACAAGTGAATTGAAAAAAATAGATTAATTACCTTTGTTAAAAGGCAGCAGAAAAAGAAAACATTAAAGAAGGAAGAGAAAATATTGAAATAAATATTGAAGTTTTAGAAAATTAAAGGAAGAAGAAAGACAACTGATTGAAAGCATGCCCATGAGGGCTTAAAAAAAACTCACATATATGATGGCAAGTTTTAAGAATATTAAAGACAAAGAGACAACCATAAATATTGCCCAAGAGAAAGAGCAGATTACCTGATATGTGCGAGAATTATACAGACAACAAATTTCTCAGCAACTACAGCACATATAAAAACACAGCTGAGTGTATATGTGTGTGTGTGTGTGTGCACGGTTTTAAGCACAGACCAAAATGTATTTGAAACTAGATATTTCATATCAAGCCTAACTACTAATTAAATTACAGGACCTAATAAAAATCCAGCAAAGCATTTCAGGTCTTGAGATAGTTGTCATGGAGATACATTTAAAGACAATTTTTAAAGAGTACTCAGACAATACAATAAACATAAAGTTGCAGTGAGGCTTGCTTAAAGTAAGGCTGGAAAACCATTTGGTAGAATTTATTATTGTTGCTCATAAAAAGGCTTGGGCAAAGGAAAATATGAGTTATATTAATAATAACCCAGAACTAAAATTCCAGAAAATATCTACATGATGTGTGGAGAGGCCTGGAAGAAAAAGTACTTAAAATTGTGCAAAAGTATTTGTTTGTAGTAGGAAAGATGTAAATATTGGTAAGTATAAGGTACCAATAGAGTCGATATATACAGGCTTGAGTCTTCAAGGAGGACAATTAACATAACAAGAGTGGAAGAAAACATGATTTAGCCAATGGAAAAGATAAAATCAAAAACAAACAATAATAAATAAATAGAACTAAATAAAATACTTTAAAAATACTAAATAAATATGGCAGAAAAGTTTTAACAAAATATTAATTACAATAGCCATGAGTTAAACACAGTAACTAAAAGACAGAAATCCTCAGATATACAACAAAATGAGATCCCAAAATGTATTGTCTAGAAGAGACATAGTTAAAATAAACAAAAAGACAAAGAAGAATAAAAACAAAAATGTATACTAAATACATAGCTACTAAAATAAAATATAAAATAATATGTGTATATAATATGTATTATGTAACTACATTTATGTATTTGTGCACTTAATTATGAAATTTATCTACAGAAGACAGAATTATGTGCTTAGAGACACATTTTGAAGGAAAGATTGAATATTATAAACACTATAAATATTTATTTAATCCTTAAATTATGAATTTTCTAAATTTCAGTAGAATTTGTTCTAATCTTTATCTTTAAATATATCCCAGGGGATTTTTTAGTGGAGTCTGAAAAATCAGGCCATTTTGATGTGTACTTTTTGTTTGTTAGTTGAAATTTCAATAACATTTAATTGTGGAGTAAACCTGTTTCATTGTTCTAGTAATTCTTGCCCTTGGCCTACACAGAGGATAATTGTGTGTGTGTGTGTGTTGTTTGTCAATTTCACTGTGCTATATTATTTTTAAGTAGATCTAATTTTAATAAATATAATTTTTGGAATTTTTAGGGGAATGAAACTTGTGTGAAATACAGAGCAAAATCTTCATCTTTGAAAAAGAATTTAACAGGCTGATTCCTAAAAATGTTCCAAAGAAGCACAAAGAAGTTTAATTTTATTTTGAAGATAGACATAGAATTTATATTTAATGTAAATTTGGCCCATTTAAAAAAAATCTAATTCTCCCTATAAGTATATAACTATAGAAGTTAATCAATCTTAAGTATGTATTACTCAAAATTATTCTATGAATTTCTTTAAAATTAGCCTTCTCTGCATTGCTAGGCAGAATAATAATCAGCATTAGTAAATAAATTAATTGCTGTTCAATTTGTCTTTGGGTGCATTGTATAGAATTGGCCAACATCTATAATTTGCGTTGATGATGTGCAATTTTTAAAAATTTGAATCCGTATTCAAAATTGATGTTTGTTTTTTCTCTCCACGTGTCTTAATAAATTGCATAGTCTATCCTCATTGGAAATAAAATAAAATGTTATTTGATCTCAACCCTAGCTCTTTTAGAGCTTTAACTGCTAATATCTGCGCTTCCTTTATAGAAGCGTAACAAAAAAAATAAGATCTGCTAATCCATGATGGTCTGTGGCATGTCTGTTGTGAATTGCAAGGAGATAAAGAGCTCGTGCAAGAATGTAAAGCACTTTGTGACTAAACATGCTATTTATTTCAGCTGACTTTTGCTTTTCTTTATAGCAAGACATTCTCAAAAAATTAAGTATTATTTACTTTCCCTCTCAAGCTTCTTATCTCATCCTGGACCAATAACAGATAGTTCAAAGAGCAGCTACCTTGAGTGGCACAACTTTACTCAATTTCTAACATAAGCTTTAATTTATTGAAGTTGTGTCCAACTATGTTGACTTGATATAGTAAAAGACAGACATACAAAAAAGCATACTTAATTTATGTAGATTTCTAAGCTCTGTCTCTTTGTTTACATTGCTATAAGAAAGTGTATTAACATTTTCTAAATAAGAACCAGTGAAGTATTTTCAAAAAACAAACAAATATAAAATGCCAGAAGCACTACTAGGTCAGCCTTAGGCAAAAAGTGACTTAGAGCCCAGCTTACTTTAACCAAAAATGTATACTACAGGCACTGAATCTATTACCCTGAGGCAGTGATATCAAATTCTTTAGGTTGGAAAATTTTAAGAACAGTTTTGGTTGGCTGGTTTCATTTACAATTTGAAAGCGATTCTGTTGTTTGCACATTTTAATACTTGATTTTCCAGGAGTAATAACTATGATTTAAATTCACTCTGGTGTTTGACTCTAGGACGATTTTACTGAAACTGGATATAGTTTCATCCTAGAAAACATACAAATTTTAAAATCATGATTTTCAGATGTGACATCTTTTAGTAATTGATACTTCAGTATAAATACAATAGGAAAAGTGAAATTCAATTATACAATATTTTCAACCGGTAAATTAGAATGCACTAGAGGTCTAATATAAAATAGAGTGACCAAACTTCAATAAGATCTTACTTTCAATTCAGAATACATTTTATCATGGAACCTCTAAAATCAGAGATATCAACATTTACCACTACAGTGGATAAACACTATTTCCTGAGATTCTAGGCTTATCCATATGCTCACCTGCCGGATGAATAATGGCTAAATTTTTTATCATAGATTCCTACCAAAATAATATACAGTCATTCCTCAGTATCCATGAGGAATACCATCCAGGACCTCCCATGGATACCAAAATCCATGAAAGTTCAAATCCTTTATATAGAATACTGTTAATATTTGGATATAACCTATGCAACATCCTCTTTTATACTTTAAATCATCTCTAAATTACTTATAATATCTAGTACAATGTAAATTCTATATAATAGTTGTTATACTATACTGTTTAGGAAATAATAATGAAAAATGTCTGTACATGTTCAGCAATTTTTTCTGAATATTTTCTAACTGCAATTGGTTGAATCAATGGATAAAGAACCCAATAATATGGAGAGCCAATTGTACTCCCCAAATGGGTAGTATTATGAATTTTCATTAACTTTTATTGATCATAGAGGGTGTAAGACCCATTATAAAGGGAGTTTAAAAAATGACATTATTAGGGGGATATAGAAAGTATGTGATGCTAATATAACAACTTCGCATATTTATCATATTAACATGACATAACAGGTGTCAAAAACATATTGCTTAGAATCATTGAATATTCCTTAAACCTATTCTGATAGCTCTTTTCTACTTTCAAATTGTAGCATTTAGGTATATGATAGGTGTTACTTAAATAAAATAATCTCAACGAATATATATTTTTAAATTTCTAATAAAAGATAAACCCCAAAAGATTTCTTTTGTACTAATTTAATTAATGTTATTGAGTGACCTATTCCATCACGGTAATAACGGTTGTATAAAATTCATACCTCACACAATAGATATAATTTTTCAGACACACTAATTAAAGATAAACAACCAAAAAAAAAACTTCTGTGGTTTTTTCTACAATCATGATTATATAACTATATTAGAAAATCTTTGCCCATAATATAGCAATGAGTAGAAATTACACAGGGTCTGTGACGGGGTTATTGATGAATAGGCTCCAATATTAACTTATGTAGACTTGTATTAAGTTCACTGTAAAATATAACATGACAAAGCAGACTCCAATCATAGAAAATACCCAGGTAATACTCATTAATTATTTTATTTGTTATATGTACATCAGGGGTGTAGCAAACAACCAATATTCTACTTAGTATATTTTGAAAATAACAAAAGTAACAAACCTACAAATTAGAAAATTGTAAACTACTTGTAAACATTGCTTTTTCCACGTCTTAGGGACAGATGAAAGCAGAAATAAAACAAAAACAGTTGAAAACTTCACAAGACTTTTACTATGTTTTCTATTTTGTTTTCTTTAAAAAAAAAATTTTTGTAACCATTAACGAAGAGCAGCATTAAACTCGACTTTAGAAATTATTTTTTCCAGAAGTTATACTAGTTTGATGATTAATTCAAAATAATACTACTAAAAGCTTTAGGTTTTCTCAGTGAGTTCCACTTCATAAACAATTGAGTCAGAAGGCATAAACTAAAGAGAATGAGAAATGTTATTGGGAGAGAATATTCTCCTCTTAATATATTTCAAATATTCTACACAAGGCAAAGTGTGTCCGAGTAATCTTTAGGTTAGGTAACTTTTAGAGGTGTATGTTTCCTAAAGTATTTTTAAACTACCTTCTCCATGTAAAGGTCCTAGAGTGAGCTTTGAGGAATGTGTTAAGAAATTATAATGAGGAATAAGACATGATCCTTACTTCAAGAATCATATACTATACGAAGTTTTAAGGGACAAAGCAGCATCTCTTCTCTAAGAAAAGTATTCTATTAGGTTGGTGCAAACGTAATTGTGGTATCATGTGATAGCTCTATTTTTATTTTTTGAAGAAACTCCCTACGATTTTTCATAATGGCCATACCAGTTTACATCCTCATCAAGAGTGTTCCAGGGTTCACTTTCTCCACATCCTTGTCAACACTTGTTATCTTTGATAGCAGCCATCCTAACAGGAATTAGGTGATATGTTATTATGGTTTGGATTTTCATTTCCCTGATAATTAATGAAGTTGAACATTTTTATATACTGTAACAGCAGAAACCACAATTACATTTGCACCGACCTAATACCATTCTCTCTATATATAAATATATATGTAAATATATATTTAAATGTATATATTTATATATAAATATATTTATATATATAATATATATACATATATAAATATATACATTTAAATATATATACATATATATTTATATATAAATATTCATATATATTTAATATATTTAATAGTATATAAATATTTAATATACAAATATTTTATATATTAAATATTTAAATTTAAATTTAAATATTTGCATATATTTACATATATTTATATATGTGTATATAAATAGAGGTACACATGTACATATGTGTATATATAGTCATACATTTACCCATATATGTGTATATTTATATATTTATATATTTTTCCTATTTTATGATATCCATATAAATAAATTTTAAACTCAAGGGAGGAGACAAATTTGTCTTATTTGTTCCTTAGTTTACAATTTAAAAATTCAGTATGGTATTGGCATAAATACACAGATGTAGATCAATGCAACAGAGTAGAGAGCCCAGAAATAAATTCATGCATTTATGGCCAACTCATCTTGGACAAGGATGCCAAGAACATGAAGTGGGGGAAGGACAGTCTCTTCAATAAATGGTCCTGAAAAAACTGGATACTCCACATACAAAAGAACGAAATTGAGCCCTTAAACCATACATGAAAATCAACTCAAAATGGGTTGGAGACTTAAATGTAACACTTGAAATTGTAAAACTACTAGAAAAAGAAAACAAAAAAAACACAGGAGGAAAGCTTCTTGACATTGGTCTTAGTAATACATTTTTGGTTGTAAAACCAAACAAAGCACAGTCAGCAAAAGCAAAAACAGACAAGAGGAATGACACCCAATAAAAAGCTTCTGCACATAAAAATAAACCAATGATAGGGTGAAGAGGGAACTTGTGAAGTGGAAAAAATATTTGCTAACCATATAAGGCATTAATTTGCAAAATATTTAAGGAACTTCTACAACAGACAGAAAAAAACCAAATCGCCCTATTACAAAATGGGCAAACGGCCTGAATATTCATTTTTCAAAAGAAGACATGCAAAAGGACAACAGATATATAAAAAAAAGCTCAACTTCACTAATCATCAGAGAAATGAAAATCAATACCATAATAAGAAACCAACTCATTCCTTTTCTGATGGCTGCTATCAAAAAGATAAAAGATAACAAGTGTTGACAAGGATGTGGAGACAGGGAACTCTGGCACACCCTTGATGAGGATGTAAACTGGTACAGCCATTATGAAAAATTGCACGGAGTTTCTTCAAAAAATAAAAATAAAGGCCAGGCGTGGTGGCTCACGCCTGTAATCCCAGCACTTTGGGAGGCCGAGGTGGATGGATCACGAGGTCAAGAGATCGAGACCATCCTGGCCAACATGGTGAAACCCTGTCTCTACTAAAAATACAAAAATTAGGCAGGCGTGGTGGCACGTGCCTGTAGTCCCAGCTACTCAGGAAGCTGAGGCAGGAGAATCGCTTGAACCTGGGAGGCGGTGTTTGCAGTGAGCTGAGATCACACCACTGCACTCCAGCCTGGCAACATAGTGAGACTCCGTCTCAAAAGTAAATGAATGAATGAATAAATAAATAAATAAATATAGAGCTACCGCATGATCCAGCAATTCCACTTCTGGGTATATATGCAAAGGGACTGAAATCAGGCTCTTTAAAAGATATCTACATTCTCGTGTTCATTGCCGCATTAATCAGAGTAGCCAATATATGTAAACAATCTAAATGTCCAGTGATGAATAAAGAAAATTGGTAAATGTATACACAATAGATTATTATTGTGCCTTAAAAATGAAGAGCCTGCTTTTTGTGACAACATGGGTAAGACTGAAGTACGTTGTGCTAAGTGAAATAAGCCAGATGCAGAAAGACACTGCGTAGTGTCATTTATACGTAGTAGAGAATACAGTCAGAGTTATAGAGGCAGAGAGTAGAATGGCAGTTGTCAGCGGCTGAGAAGAGGGGGTAATGGGGTTTTGTGGTAAACGTGTACAGTTCCAGTTACATATGATGAATAAGTTCTGGAGATGCACTGTGTATCATAGTAATGATAGTTAACAGTACTGTATTGTATACTTGAAATTTGCTAAGAAGGCAGACCTTAACTCTTTTCGTCACAAAATAAATCAGGGAAATAGCAACTATGCAAGGTGATGCATATGTTATTTAGCTTGATTGTTGTGATCATTTCACAATGTATGTGGTTCACAACATGAAGTGGTACTACTTAAATATATATAACTTTTATTTGTCAGTTATATCTCAGTGAAGCTGTTAATGGATACTTATTTCAAAACAGAGAATCTGGTAGAAGTTTAATGGTGAGAATACTTATATTTAGAGGTGATTGACCAAATATTAATAAATTTGAAAACGGAAGTGAATTATGACACATAACAATGTGGCAAATAATTAGATCAAAGCCACTTACTATGGTCAAAAGACATAGTCTACATCCAGTTAGGAACCAGTCTGCACAGCAGGAGGTGAATGTCAGGTGAGTGAGCAAAGCTTTATCTATATTTACAGCCACTCCCCATTGCTTGCATTACCACCTGAGCTCCATCTCCTGTCAGATCAGCAGCAGCATTAGATTTTCATGGTAGCTCAAACCTTACTGTGAACTGCACATGTGAAGGATCTAGATTGTATGCTCCTTATTATAATCTAATTTCTGATAATATGTCACTGTCTCCCATCATCCCCAGATGGGACCCTATAGTTGCTGGAAAACAAGATCAGGGCTCCTACTGATTCTACATAATGGTGCATTGTATAATTACTTAATTATGTATTGCAATGTAATAATAATAGTTATAAAGTGCACAATAAATGTAACGCACTTGAATCATCCCTTAAACATCCCCTCTGCCCATCTGTGGAAAACTGTCTTCCATGAAACCAGCCCCTGATGCCAAAAAGGTTGAGGACTGCTGCTTTAAAAGGCTATTATATGTTTCCAATTACAAGTTACAAAACAACTTCTGGAGAATTAGAACTTGTTCAAATCCATCAAGATAGTAAGTGACTAAGTCAATATTTCAACCTAGGTATAAATAACTGTCATGACATCATTCTTTCTGTTTGTCCACTCTGCCTAAAAGTATTGCCTTGTATTGGGGGAGGGGGGTTTTATCACTTAGTTTTCTTAGCAAATTTTTTGTTATTTTATTTTTTTTGACATACAATGGCAAACTTAGTTGACTTCATCATAGCAATATCACAAATACCTTATAATTGAAATCTAGTTACTACTAGTTATTGTATGGCTATATATGACAATCATTATAAGAGTTAACCAACATAATTTTCACTCAGTCAGATATTTTTTCCTCATTTTCCTAGTTCTTGGTTTTGTTTGTTTGGTGTTGTTACAGGTGGTGATCTGGTTTTGTTTGTTTAAGTAGTCTCTTCATAACTCAATATAGATGGAATCATCAATAACAATGCCTCATCTCTCAACAAAAAGGTGGGCTTAGAACTCAGAGGGAGCCTATTAGAATTCTGCATCCACAAGATGGGCCAATAAGATTATTCCTTGAAACATGTTAGGTAGAGCCTGTGAAAAAGGCACAGTAACTTGCTCTGTAACACACAATAAAAGGCCCTTGAACTACTAGGTGGCTATATAGCATGGTAGCAAGGAAGAATGATAGTTGCAAAATAAAACCAATTTTCAGAGGGAATTACAGATTGATACAGGGCTCTGAAATGACCATTTAAGCCATTAGATTCTTTTGTGCTTGAAGTCATTTCTAGGGAATAGACAAATTTCCAAGCTTTGTTAGTCAAGTTTCATTGTGTTATTTTTGTCACTGATGACTGAAAGAGTTTTGGCAAATAGAGAAATTATTATGTACAAATATGCTTCTAAAGTGACAGTATATTAAATAATGCTATGGATAAAATAGATTTGGGGACAATTTTTTTACTTAATCAGTGAAACATTAACAATCTTCATCATATGACAATTAAGCAGGTGACTGGTTGTAGTAATAGATGTTGCGTTTTAGAATTCAAACTGTATACTTCTCAAAACTGAAGTTTTAGAGGATTAGTAGAAAATTTCTGTATATTGGAGTGGATTTCCAAAAATCTCTTTTCTCAAAATAAAATAATGTTAAACACATTCTGTTTTATGTTTTATTCCTTTCAGTTTTTGTGGTTAGGGAAAATGGAAAGGTACAAATTATTCTAAAATTTTCTAGAGAATAAAATGCTTAGTTCATGAGAATAAGTGATAGGAAGAGTTCTTGATTCTTCATGTTGACAAAAAAGGATCTGATTTGTATTGATTTAGGCAAGTAAATGAAGTATAAGGTAATTTATTTAGGGATTAAATTCACATTATAATTTCTTTTTTTTTTAAAAAAAAAAAGGTCAGAATCTGATAGGTTAATTAAGGTGTTTCTCTGGTCCAGAAAACCTCTCTTGATTCTGCTTTTTACAGCTCTGCTGACTAGGAAGCCTTTCACAAGATACGGGTGCTCAAATTATTGTTAGAACAGGACAGTTGGGGCCTGTAGAGAGCTGTGGGAGGTGAGGAGAGGGTGGCAAAACTGCATCTCCAATTACACTTTCTGCTTTTGGGTTCTTTGTTACACACATATTGGTTCCTTAATTTATTCCTTTGAGGGTTAAATTTTAGTTCAAATTTCTGTTGACTTTTATACTTTTCAATTTAAAATTTCAGATACATTAAATTTTTTAAATCTAGAAAATTATAGCAAAAAAAGTTAAAAAGTCCTATATCCCACCAATCAGAAGCAGTCAGGCTGATAAAAGTCTCTTGGTCATTATTTGATGTGTAGGTCCTACTCTCATTTCCAAATTAGGATTAACTGAGGCTACAGAGTAGCCTATTAGTTGGAAACATTTCTAGCGATAAATAATAGCAAAACCTACATCAGGGGCTTAAAAAAGCAGCGCTTAAGAAATCACCATAAAGCCAGGTTCTTCTCATCTTTGTATTTCCCCAGTCTTAGAATAAAACTCTTTGTTTAAAACATCCCATATTTTAAAGACAGCTGCTTGCCCTGAAAGCATCACATCCATGTTTTAGGTAGAAGAGTAAAGGGGTATCTCAAGCAAGTGTGTTTTTTTTTAGAAACTCTCATCTCTTCCTGTAGCTTCAGTTTCTTAAAATCAGCACTTGCATATATAAGACCTAAAGAGTTATTCTGGGAAATGGTCACATGGAAGAACAAGGAATAAAAAAGAGTCACGTGGTTAAGAAGCAGCAGCCAACCTAAGGGCAGGTGATTAAGTTGATTATCACAGTGGGCACCAGAGCATTAATCCTACTGTATAGAATACATCTGGGAATCCTATCTCGAAAAAGAAAAAGCCATTTTATCTACTTACTCCTGCATCCCACCCTTATTGGACAAAGGTCATCCCAGAGGTAATTAACTCCCTCTCACTTTGCTATTATCATACGTGCCAGAAGAGTTGAGCGAGCTTGGTCAGGCAGGCACCCCACACAGTACGAGCCGAGTAGACCCAGGCAAAAAACTATTAGTACTTTTCAAGTTAGATTTAATGAGACTCTATCGATCATTTATTAATTTATTTTATTTATTAATGAACGTATTTCATCAATCTTTCTACACTAAGATAGTATTCTATTTTTCCTTTTATAACTTGTGTTATGTTATCACAAATAATTCATTATTCTGCCACATTTGCTTAGTAATGGTCACCAATTTCTGTTTTCATATTTTTCAGACACATGATATCAATTTCCAAATAAATTATTTAATTTTTTTCTTTCTACACTAGATGTAAAACTATAAAAAACTGATTTTTGCCTTATAGCATATCATCACATTTTACTCAAAAAAAATTAATATACTTCAGCAAATTTGTATTATCTCTGTTTATTTTTATATAGATCTCCATAATTTTCTCTGAATCCTTTGGTTTATATTATATAATTTTGTTATAGTTTTCGTACTGTAACTAATGTCTTTCCACCATTATATTTTTAACTTCTTCTTGCCTTTATAAGAAAGAAAGCTATTTAAAATCTGTATACCTGGCCAACTTCCTCACTTCTATAACTTTCTAGCTTTAATTGGATTTTTTGAGGTGTTCAAGGAAGCAATTATTATTTCTGTTTTTTACTTCCTGCATTTACTAGCTTCAGTGAAAAATTTAAATAATAGTGACGAGAACAGGCATCATTTTCTTGTTCTTGACTTTATTGAGAATGACTCTAGCACAAAATATTCTGCAAGACATTAATAGATACATATAAAAAATTTCACTGGATGAATAAGTTGAAGAGGATGAAAGTCAGGCACAATTGAATAGCTCCTGGCAGCTAATTACTCATGTAAATTTGAGATATTATTGTTTTTATTACATCTCATTGTCTTCACTTTTTTAAATTTCTTACAGCAAATTCCCAATGAGTTTTTACATGTTTAATATGTACCTACAGAGGAATTATCATAGTTTTAATTTAATAATTACTTGCCAATTTTAGATATTTCATGTATTGTCCACTGAAGTATCAATTATCTATTAGCTTTTTAAAATATTATTCTTAATTGAAAATAAATATTTAATTTTAATATAATCAAATTAATCAACATTTTTTCCTTTGATGTTCAAAGAAATCCTTATCATCCCTAATTGCCTGTCACAAACATAATTTTTACATTGTTACTGTTAATTTTATTGTTATACAGTTAGACTTTCACATATCAAGTATTTGAATTATATCTTCAATCCATGTTATATTAGCTCCCTTCAATGCGTGATGGTAGATAAGGATCAAACTAGGTTTATTTCACCTACATAATAAGTCCCTCCTTCCATCACCATCTATAAGTCTTCTTCTCATTGATTTCTGGGGCTCTTTATCATATAACAAGTATCTTTATGTACTTACATCTGTCCCTAAGATATTTGTTGTGTTCCACTGGTCCAGTAATTCATTCATCCATTACTATGTCATTTTTTTCCACATTTATTGAGGAAGGAGTAACAAAACTTCCATAGATGTGAAGTGTCCAGCACGATGTTGCGAAATGAATATTACCATTAAGCTAATTAATATACAAACACCTCACATAGTTATCCTTCGTTTTATCATAAGAACATTTGAGATTTACTCTCTTAGCAAGTTTCGAGTATACATTAACTAAGTCAGCATTGTGTATGTTAGATCTCCAGAACTGTTTGACTTTATAACTGAAAGTCTGTACCCACTGAACAATATTTACCCATTTATTCCATCTGCTAATCACTATTGCACACTTTATTTGTATGAGCCTGACTCTTTCAGATTTCATGTATAAGTCAGAACATGCAGTATTTGTCTTTCGGTATCTGGCCTATTCACTGAGTATAATGTTCTCCAGGTTCATCTGTGTTGTCACAAATAGCAGGATCTCCTTTTTAAAGAAGTGAATGTTATGGGATTGCTGGATAACAGGGTAGATCTATTTTTATTTCATTAGGAACTTCCATACTTCTTTTAATAATGTTTGTATCCATTTAGATTCTCACCAACGCTGTATGTGAGTTCCCTTTTCTTCACATCCTGGGCAATATTTTTGTAATCTTTTGACTTTTTAATAATAGGCATCCTAATAGCTGTGAGGTTATATCTCAATGGTTTTGATTTGCATTTCCTTGTTGATTATGGATTTTGAGTACTTTTCATATACTTGTTAATCACTGTGGGTATTCTTTGGAAAAATGTCTAGTCATATCTTCTGCTTATTTTTAAATTGGGCTATGTATTAGTTTATTATAGAATTGCAGCACTTTCTTACATATTTTGGATATAAACCTTTTATTATACATGTAGCTTGCAAATACTTTCTTCCATTTCATATGCTGCCTTTTCATTTTGTTAATTGTTTCCTAGGCTGTGCAGAAAATGTTTGCCTTGATGTAGTCCCACTTGATTATTTTTGCTTTTGTTGCCTGTGCTTGTGGCAATATGTTCTAAAACTTATTACCAAGACCAATGTAGAAGATTTTTTCTCTGAAAAATGTTATGGTTATAGTTCTTACCTTTAGGCCTTCAATGCATTTGAGGTTTTTTTTTCTGTATGGTTTAAGGTAAAGATCCAATTTCATTCCTTTCATGTGGTTGTTCAGATTTCCCAACAATTATTGAAGAGACTATTTTTCCCCATTATGTATTCTTATTGAAGATATGTTGACCACATATGATTGGGTTTATTTCTTTTTTCTCTAATTTTTCCCATTGGTCTATGTGTCCATTTTTATGTAAATACAACACTGTTTTATTTACTATCACTTTGTAATATAATTTGAAGTCAGGAAGTGTGATGCCTCCAGCTTTGTTTTCTCTTTGTAGGCTTAAAGGGCATTGATAAAGCAATGCAAGAGTGTATTTCCTCCCCTCTTTGACCTATCTTTTTCTTATTTCTGTGATATAGCTAGGTACTCTAATATCTTACTTGGATTTTTTAGCTCTTGTGAATGTATTTTCCTGCATGAATAGCTGTTCAAATTAATATTTCTCTGAGGCAAAGAGCACTGGAAAGTTGTATTCCATCATCTTGTTGACATCACTCTCCATTAACATTAAAACATCTCCCCTTTCTTTCTCTCTCTATGTTTTCCTTTTTTACCCCTTTGTTTTCTATATTGATGAGAACCTTGTATTATCCAGATGTTTGCACTTGTATTTTTTTCTCCATATGTCTTACATCATCGCTTTTATTTATGATATTGTTAATGCTTTCAAGGTGCTTGATGGGTGTTTGCCTTAAATTAACTGTTCTTCACCTATATCTATCTCATTATTTTTCCT
Source organism: Pan troglodytes (assembly GCF_028858775.2). NCBI lineage: Eukaryota > Metazoa > Chordata > Mammalia > Primates > Hominidae > Pan > Pan troglodytes. Next base: position 32,750,764 of record NC_072401.2, on the reverse strand, counting down.
ATCCCTTGTATTATTTGATTCTGCCATATATATATACATATATATACACACATATATACACATATATAACATATATAGATATATACATATATACACATATACACACATATATACATATACACATATATACACATATACACATATATACATATACATATTTGCATATACGTATATACATATATGCATATACGTATATACATACACACATATACATATATACTATATATACACATATATACATATATGTATATATAAGTATATACGTATATACTTATATACGTATATACATATATATACACGTGTGTGTGTGTGTTAGTACTATTAAGTTCTTGTTCATGTTTCAATATCTTCCCTTATCTCCATATGAATATTCATTGGGTATATTTTAAATCTCTGAAATATCTCTTCTATACCCACTTAATATAAGCTGTCTAGCGTAGTCTTTATTTTGAGGTAACTATATGTTTAGGCATTAATTATTTTTGTCTTTTAAGCTAAGGGCATCAGCTACTGTGTCTGGTAATACCGGCGGGCAAGTGACTTAAAGCTGGGTCTCAGTCCTTACTACCACTGTGAAGCCAGAGAAAAGGGGCAAGATAAAGCTCCAGAGGAGGATGCTCCAAGTATTGCAATTGACCTAGTCTCTTTTTATGATTTCCTTTTTCTAATGAGTCAAACATTTTTTCAGGGATTCACTTTAAACCTTTTAGGAGATGCGGAATTGAGAGAAGAAACTCACCCAAATCTAGGGACTCACAGGGGCCAAATTAGAGTAGTGAAGGCCATTATCATCATGCATCACAAATGTTACCGATGGTTTTCGCAAACTTGACAGCAAGAAATGAGAGTGCAAAACTTTAGTATCCTGCAACCTATCATTTCATTGCTGCTTATGACAGCCCACATTTTTAAAGTCCATATAAAATCAACATAAGATACTTTTCGGTTTCCTCTCTCACATTTTAATGTACTTGAACTGTGGCCATTTAAAAAGTAAACACAAGAAAAGAAGAATATATAGTGATTCCATGTGATTAAAATATTAGAAGAAATCTACTTCCAATAGCACTCATCTTATAAGATTATATTTTATGTATATAATATTATCTATCTGATGCCTGCATTTTTCTCACTTAACTACTATTATTTGGTAATAAATATTTTTAAATGAATATTCTCCTACATGTCTCATGTCTTGTAACTTCTGAGTTATTTAGACTTCGAGATAGGAATAATTGTTTCAAGAACCCTCACAAGACTTTGTATGACATGATTTCCTCATTCCCAGATTCTTCATTCTGATCACTCAATGTTTATTAGCACTTGTAACTTACTGATAGTAATGCTTTAAACTGTAAAAAACAAACAAAACAGTGACAAAAATATGCTTTGTTTCCTAATAGTCAAGAATTTTTTTAAATGAATTTCTTGGGTTATTCAAATGTGGGTGAAAAACATTATTCAAACCAGAAGATCAAATTTGGACTCTGCAGTACACACTACTTTATGCTATTTTTGTGATTTCCAGAGAATTTATTCTGTCAGTCAAAGACTAAACTGTTTTAGTATTTTCAAAATGTAATAAAAATTCCAGAAAAAATAACATATTTTCTTATGAATTAGAAAAAAATGCAACTTCTACCAGTGGTTACTGTAGAATCTCTTAAATTCTTGCTAAAATCAGTAAAAAGTAAAAAAGAGTAATATATTAAAGTTAAATAATAAGCCTGAAAACAGTAAATTCAAAAACATTAAGAAAGTGAATCTTTTCCAAGTCACTACATTTACTTTCTTTTTATTGATTCATATGGATTCTTACTATTCTAAAGTATAATATTTTCCTAAATTCCTTCCAGAAATTTTTAAATAAAATATTATCACCTAAAAATAAACCTGCTGCAATTGATCTGGATGCTGAATCTATTTGAATTTGTTTCAATTCCGGAATCTATGAATAAGTTTACTCTTTCAGAAGTTTTTTTTTTAAGGGAAACTGTCTCTACAGTATAGATTTTCATCAACATCAAAGTGAATAAAATAAGATCTTAGCAGTAAAGAGGGAATTATTGAATAGCTGTAATGTAAACAAAATGTAGTACATATATTACATGTAAATTATTTAATTCATGTCATAATAAACTAAATCATAATGCTAGTGAATTGTGATTGAACATCAGAGTTGATCAACTCATGTCTGGTAAAGAATATATAATGAATAAATTAAATTATCTTTCTCCTCATATATTTAATCATTGATTTTTTTCTGAAACATTGTTTACTGAGCTACTTTCTGAACTTTGAAATATTTATTTCTTTTTAAATATATAACATATTGACAAAATCCATATTGAATTAGATATGGGAAATTAAAGTACAATTTTATCCCTTCTGCATTTGATTTTTCTAATAATTTTGATTCTTTCCTGAGAGCAATAAAAATACTATTCTATGACTTTTCTATTGTTTCTGTAACAAATTACCACAAATGTAGAGGCTTAAAACAACACACATTTATTACTGTACAGTTTTAAAAATCAGGAGCCATATTGGGTCTCACCATGCTAAAATCATGGTATGGGCAAAGCTGTGCTTCTTTCTGAAGGATGTAAGGGTGGAACCACTTGCCTGCCTTTTATAGCTTTTGGAAAGCAATTTTGGGCTTGTAGCCCCCTTCCTCCAGCTTCAAAGCCAGTAATGCTCATTTGAGTCTTTCTGAGAATACTAACTTTTTTTTTTTTTTTTGAGATGGAGTCTCTCTCTGTCGCCCAGGCTGGAGTGCAGTGGCAAGATCTCAGCTCACTGCAACCTCTGCCTCCCAGGTTCAAGCTATTCTCCTGCCTCAGCCTTCCCAGTAGCTGGGACTACAGGCATGCACCACCACACCCGACTATTTTTTGTATTTTTGAGTAGAGACGGGGTTTCACCATGTTGGCCAGGCTGGTCTCAAACTCCTGACCTCAAGTGATCCACGCCCCGCGGCCTCCCAAGGTAGTGGGATTACAGGCATGAGCCACCACGCCCAGCCAACAATGCTAGTTCTTTGCATCTAACTCTTTTGCCTCACTCTTCCCTGAGTAAGCCTTATTTAAATTATCCAAGATAATCTTTTTATCTTAAAATCAGGAGATTAGCAATCTTGGTTCAATTTGCAACCATTTTATTTGATACAACATTTTCATATGTTCCAGATGAACAACCATGTTGGAAAATTATTGTATTCACTTTAGTTAACATTGTAAACATGACATTCAAAGATTAAGTTTATTATGCATTCAAAACATTTTACTGGTCACTACAATGGGCAAGGCACTACTAAGAACACATGGTTCTTTCTCACAAGGTATATAACACATAATGAAATCATCAGGGGGGTTAATATGCCATTAAACTTTTGTGTGACTAAAGGTATGATAGTAAGAAGAGCAAGGTGCTAAGGGGAGAAGCACACACAACAAACTGAGTCTCTACAGTGAGGTGAAATTGACTTGCTTTGGAAGGCATCTTTTAATGTGGGATTCTAAGTAAAAGTATAAACAGCCCAAAGATGTTGTTTTGTAAGTATGCAAGCATGCGTATGTATATAGAAAATACGTGCACAAGCGTATGTGTGTGTGTGTGCATACACACAATGTAGATCCAGATAAATGGAGTAATTTGTGTCATGACTGAGGTGGAATGGTATAAATGGCATATTCCAGTGAATATAATATAGAATGATAGTATATTAGCAGGAGGAAACAGTTGCTTGTCAGTGGTAAACGTGGCAATTAACTAAAAATCAAATTGGGAAGAACTCTTTTTCCTGATGAAGGAATTGAGAAGAGACTGAGGATATCATCAAGTCTAAAGGTTTTTGATAGATAATTAATTTAATCAGACCTTTATTTAAGAGAATTATTTGAGCAGTTGTTTGAGTAATTAAGTGGCAATTGAGGTGAAGACCAAATGACAAGCTTACAATTTGTTGCAGTAATCAAGAGAGAAGAAATTAAGATTCTGAACTAGTTGGCTGAGAACAACCTGTTACATAAAACAGGCAGACTATGACCTGTGAGATCTCCACTCTCTAAGTATCTATTGACACAGGTGTGGAGCATGAACAGAGAATCCATCTCTTCATGTCAAAACATTAAATCCACAAGAAAGTGTCATTTCACATAAAGTAGCAAGATTGTGTCTTGCTGTATTTCACATTATATTAAACATCCTATATTTCCAAACAAATGTGGATTTAAATGGTCGTAAGTGTGTTTAGTCTAGCCAGGCAAGCCACAGGAGTGGTTTACAAGGTTCACAGTTCCACTTTATTAATGTCCCAACTGCTTCTTATAGCAAAAACGTAAGGCTTGTATGATTTTAAGCCTACTGAAACCATTTTCCCCCTTTTTCTCTCTAGAGAATTTCAGTGCCTTTATTTTATTTATCTTTAATATTTGAAGACATTTATTCTGAGCCAAATATAAATGACCAGTGGCCCATGACACAGCCCCAGGAGATCCTGAGAACATGTGCACAAGTTAGTTAGGTTACAGCTTGATTTTATATGTTGTACAGAGACATAAGACGTCAATCAATACATGTATGATGTATACTGGTTCAGGTGGGAAATATGGTACTATTTGAACTAGGGGGTTCCAGGACATAGGTGAATTTAAAGATTGTCTGACTGGCAATTTGTTGAAAGAGTTATTATCTAAAGATCTGCAATCAATAGAAAGGAATATCTGGGTTAAGATAAGGGTTGTGGAGACCAAGTTTTTCTCATGCAGATGAAGCCTCCAGGTAGCAAGACTTAGGTAGCAGAATGTAGATTTTTCCCCACAAGAGGCAGCTTTGAAGAGTCATTTTAAAATATGTCAAAGAAATACACATTGGGGTAAAATACTTTGATTTCCTTCAGGGCCTGCTATCTGTCATATGATACTATACTAGAGTTAGGCTGGGATTTGGTGTCTTTTGCTACAAAAGACTGTTTTGTCAGGCTTAAGACCTGTTTTAATGTTAATGCTTATCAGTGTGCCTGAATTCCAGCGGGGGGAGAGCATAGCGAGGTCTGTCTGACCCTGCCTTCCTATCTTGGCCTGAACTAGATTTTCAGGTCTACTTTGGAATGCCCTTGGCCAAGAAGAGGAATCTATTTAGTTGGTTTGAGGGGCTTAGAAATTTATTTTTGGTTTACACTCACCCACTTATGGCCAAGATCCAGTTATATCCAGAGGCAGCATCAGTGGCCACCAAACTTTTATTCTGTTCATAGTATTACCAGGGTAGCATGGCTACCTGCCCCAGGTCCATCCTGTCCCTCAGTGGGACCCCTATGGCCAAGGGATTTAGACTCAAAAGACCTATAGCGAATTTAAATGTTCTAGGCCAGATGGGAATAGAGGCGTATAGGCATTTATTGACAGTTAACCTTCTTTGAGCAATATAAAAGCCCAAAATCAAAAGCCAAAGGCAAGTTTACAAAATTTGGCTTCTCTATAACTTCTGTACGTCGAGTTACTCTAATCTTGGTTTTAGTTACAGACTTGTAGCAATTGACTATAAAAAACATAAGCATTTTGTTAAAGCTTTCTAATCTAAGAAATTTTAGACATTTTTGCTGTGCTGCAATGCTTTTTGTGGTCTTCATAATTTGTCCTAAGTGGCTGATAAACATTTTTAACATATCTGCTGGGAGCATTACATCCAGGAGGCTTTGTCACTAGAAATCTTGATATTTTGTCAATAATTTTCCTAATTTTATGGGAAGCAGGAAACCCTTTGTTGTTGGGATGGATGACAGGGGCCACACAATAACCCAGGAGGCAAAGTCTCTTACTTTGCTAACTGTTTAGACATCTGTGTGCCCATCCTTGATTTAGAGGGTCTGAACTAACGCTGTCCCTCAAAACTGGCCTTTACATTCTGAATGTGCTGGATCTTGCCTGATCTCCAGCCCTTTTAAATATATAGGAACGTTATTATTATTACTATCATTATTATTCTGCCATGTGTATCAAGACTTTAACTACTTTCTCTCTATTAAGTGTAATTTCTTTCTAATGCAAATCCTGCCTTTGGTGTACCAAGGAAGAGTTCTTGTGTTAACAAGGATATAAATATCTCAAAATTCTGTTAAGAAGCATGTTGCCTTAACATTGTCAAAGAAGGATCTTTGGCAGACTTTGGTAAAGTTGTAATGGAACAAATACAATAGGAGGAGGCCTAAACCTCTCTCAAGCTTCCAAGAGATATGATGGTGCAGTGAGCTGCCAATTCAGGAAACTGGAGGGGAGTTCAGCTAAATGAGAAGTCAGATTTTACTTAAGAGAGAAGATAGAATGGGACTCTGTAAAGAGATTGAGGAAAGATGAGCCTTAAAATTTGATTTTTCAGAAGGAAATTTTTTATGGCACAGTGACATGGGTCAGTAGAAAGGTGAACTTGCAAAGAGATGAGAATAGACAAAAATTGTAAGAAAATAAATTTGGGAAGGAAACATAATTACAGAATTTCTTTTGGTACCATATTTTAGGCTAATAGAGATGAGAAATATTATCAATGAAATGTTCTAAAACAGTAGAGAATCAGGAAATATTTTGTTCCAGTTATAGCCTGAGGTCTTCACTTAGGTTTTTCAAATACAATGTTGGAAAGAAATTACTCATTGCTTCTAAATATTATAGCAATAAAACCATTTCATTTTAATTATATGTTAATGGACTTATATTTCATTAGGTTTGGAGTTTATTGAGAACAAACTTTATCTCAGGATCACAAACATCCTTATTTAGTGCTTCCCACTGGGAATGTTTAAAGACTAAACTGTAGGTTCTAAGTAAGGTTTTATTAAATAAAATAAATGAATAAAAATTATTATACACCCATATGTTCATTCAAAAAAAATTATTAATCAACTAGTACACATTGTTCTATGCTTAAAGTAGTAAACCAATGTTTTTATATCTTCTCTTTATCTATTGCCATACAGCTGTGATACAAGAATTTTTCAACATTTATATTAGGTTGGTATGAAAGTAATTGAGATTTTTAAAAGTAATTAAAAGTAATGGCAAAAACCGAAATTACTTTTGCACCATTCCAATGTTAATTTTTCATTCTATGTACTATAATCAAGTAGAAGTTGCAAATATGTGCCAATATTTTTTGTTTTGTATTTTGACAGATTTGTTTATCCTATATCTTATATATAAATGCATAAGCACATGCATATATAATACATATATAAATATACATATTTCTCATGTGAGAGTACTTGCACCATACAAAAATGTAATTTGAAGAAGAAAAAATACTTTTATTTTCTTTTACGTTTGCATACTAAAATGTTAGAATTTAGCTAATTAGTATAACATTTTCTTCCTACATGAGGAGAGAGACAGAGAGATATCAGAATGATGTAGTCTAATAATTTTTAAAATAATAAATTGCTATTTAAAAATATTTGAATATAAAGTCAAATCAGAAATTTCTTTTAATTGTTAGCAATTTATACTCTGCACTTAATATGTTTCAGATAGTATTTTTTATACTGGTGAAACTACGAAAATGTAAAACGTTTTTGCATTGAAAATCTTCCCAATATATACTAGTAAATTTTACAAATATATATTTTTTGAATGCTCTTACCATGGGTACACTGTGACAAGTGAGCCACTTTTCTGCAAATTGATGTATTTTCTCTTTTTGACAGAATTTGATATAGATGGATTTTGTATAATATTTAGAAGATTTTGTATGTTTAAACATTAAAAATTGAGATTACTATCTTCATCTTGTCAAGTAGAGTGATCAAATGGAGGAGGCTGGAATTTAGAAACTGTTTTAATTGGTTAGAGGAACATAGATTTCCCTGTTTAATGACATGACACTGGTAAAGTTTAAGGGCTATAAATTTGTAACCAATTGGAGGAAAACATTCCCATGGAGTGTTGACCACTGGCAAAATACTCTGCATCAGGAGATCAGCCAGAAAAATATTGTAGCTGCACCTTAAAATGGACTATATAATTTTATGACCAGCGTAACATGTGTAGCTATGAAAGCTAAAATAATGAAGGGTAATAAAAAAGAGGTAATTAAACATCACACTTCAGCGCATTAACCATTTATCTGCAGGACCAAGAGATACGCATCTTCTTTTAATTGATTCTTGTAAAAAATTATGCTTGAGTTGTGATGCTTTAGTAGTCTCTACTTTACTTTTCTGTTGGTGAAACATCATTTGCTGCTTTCCTCTGGCTTGGTTTGTAAACGTCTTTAGAAGGACATGTTATCTATACCAACATTTGGCACAATATAGATACTCAGGCTATCTGTGGTGCTCATTCCATGTTTCACATCACAGCAGCTTGAGGACATGAAATGGTCTACAATCTGACTTATAACCCCGGTTTCTCAAGTTTTTGTCTCTATCCCTGTTATAAGATTTTTGATCAGTCTCAAAGTCTCACATAATTTTCTTTTTCTGGAAGCAACAAGTAAGGATACAGTCATGATAAAACTCATGACCAAGCTTAGGAAGCTGTCTCCTAAGTGTTCCAAGTGTGTAAAACCTCTAGGACTTTTGTTGTTTCCAGCCTTTCTCTTTTGCCTTATTTTCATTTTTGAATTTTCCCAAGCTCATTTCATCTTACCTCCTGTCACTCCCACTCCCACCCCAAACACTCATCAAATCAACTCATGTGCATTTCAATAATGGAAAGTACTGCATACTTATATCCTGGTCCTATTAGATGAAATTGTTAAACATTCTTAAAACATTGTTTCAGATAATTATTTAAAAATTATGATTTGTAGATAAACTTGCTAATAACCTTTAAGGATCAAGCTATGTAAACCAAAGGGAAAAGTAGTCCATTATTTTGAAATATTGTGAAAGTAGTCTGACGTTAGTTAGTGAAGTTGATCCAACTGCTTGGCCTTTCATAAACCTCTATTTATTTTATGTAACATTGTATTTCAGGAGGACCTGACAAATCATCCAGTACCATGGTACATCCAATTCATAAAAGCAAAATCAAACAAGTTAAAAGTAGACAATACGTGAAAGTTTAATAAGTAATAGACTAGTTAGATTATACTATATCTCTTGTGCTTCACTAAGGAGCCCTCTGCAATTAGTTTATATTCTCCCTTATGACTGCCCATACTCCCATAATATTTTATAATAGTACCTTTTTTGTTTTAAATGCTACATTTATGTTAGAAGCTGTTTTTGATTGTTTATCTGCTCCAACCCAATTAATTGTCATATGCATTTACACAATTAGTAAAATTACTTCTCTTTATAGGGAAAGTAATTGAAGCAAGGAAAGATAAGTATCCAGGTCAAGGGTACCCAGCTACTTTATGTTAGATTTGGGATTAACCCACAGACTGGGCTCAAAGGTTCTTACTCTTAGTCACTGTGCTTTACAAAGTTCCACTCGTATTAATCTTACTGTAGTACCACTTATGTATAGACATCAATATCACAAAATAGACTTTGAGCTCCTTAATGGAAGAAGCTACACCTTATCCAACTTTATGCCCACTGTCCATCACAGATCCTCATACACAAGCCAATTTAGTTCACTGTGCCCCAGTCAAATCATCTGTAAAGTGAGGAATAATTAAAAAATCATGCTATATAGAACAAAGGGAAAGGTAAGAGAAAAGAGAGTAAGAATGGGCACAAAACATCAGCAGGTATCTGAATGTGGAAAATTTGGAAAACTGTCCTTTTGATTTTCCTACATAATGAAATATTGCCATGAGATTTCTATGGATTATAGAGAAAGTCTCTTTCTCTGGAAAATTCACACATGAAAGCATAAAAAAGAGTTTTAAGTATGAACTCTGTCTGCCACCCAACATGATTCCATTTTGATATCCTTTCCAGATCTTGAGAATTGAAGAGAGAGTAGAAGAGAGAGAGAAGGGGGAAGAGGAGAACTGATATGTATTAATTTATAATCAATGAGAGAGAGAATAAGAACTTGGTATGGAATAGGCAATAGCCAGTTAATGTTTGCATATTAGACTTTCAATTAGTGGTCTCTAAAATAGCGATCACATGACTCCTTGGGGTGCAGAAGAAGGTTTTAGAAATTCTATGTATGTTTACATTTATAGTTACAGTTGTTTAATTTAAAGCATAAAATAGTAAATATACTTTGCCTACATTTACTGTCTGAATTTTTAAAAATTGGCTTATAGTAAATGAAAGTAAATTTTAGATTAAAATAGAAAATACATGTTAATCCTGCAAGTATTTCAAGTGTGAGATGTTCTGAGTTTTATGGTATATAGCCCTTATACAAATGAAACTTGGTAATAGATTATAAGATAATTATTGGGTTCTATTTTTTTCACTTATGATAAAGGAATAATATACCATTCAGATGAAACAAAATCAAAGGAAATATAGAAATAAAATGACTTTTTAAGTCTAGAATTTTATGATTATGTCATTGTCAGTAATATAGTATCCTGGAATACCTAGGACTCTATATCAACTTAGGGAACAAATAATGTCTTAGGTGGTGAATTGAAGGCTAAAGTGGAAAAGGAAATAAAAATTCTTAAAAACAATACATTCTTTGTTACCTATGAACTATAGCAAACTAGGGAAACTGTCATCAGCAATATGCTCTAGAGATAACCTTTAATCACTTCTCAGGATCACATGAACTTTGAAAATGTCAAGGAACAAGTACTATAGCCTTTTCAGAGCAGAATTTGGGTTCCTGTAGTCATTCCAGGAAGAGTTTTTAAGAAATCATTGCTATGTTTTTCAACACATGCTGTTAGAATATGAAATTGGATTTTTCTTTTGGACAGCTATACAATTGAAAGACTTTCCTAGACAATGTATTAAACTTTCTTTCGGTCCTGTGAAATTTAAGGAAGTATAATATTGTATATGATATAACCAAGAATTTTAATTATCTTGAGAAAGCAATACTACAGTGAAAAGTAATTTAAAATTGATTCTCAGTTATAACTTGGTTGATTCAAGGAGAAAAAGAGATCCTATTTTTCTAAAGATATCTCTATGTAAAATATGGCTATTTGCATACTTCATCCTCATCTCTTTTACAAATATTTATTACAGAACACGAAACAGGAAATGAATCTTTGATAATAGTTTGTTTCGCTTGATGGAAATGCTACCTTAAAGCCAAGGTAAATGAACACTTTATTATTATTATTATTGAAAACTACTTTGTGCCTTTGTGTAGTGACACCATAAAGAACACAGTGTACTATTACCACATCAATTCTGCCTTAGCAGAGTTAATGCCCTATAGCAGAGTTTCATACAACAGTTTTTGCATAAAGTGTTTTTATCTGTCAAACTATTTATAGCAATAACCTAATCATAAGGTTCTAGCATACTCCACTTATGATGTAGTTTTTAAAGATGAAATCCAAAATGAAAATACACTATAATAAATAAAACTGCATCAGTATTATGAAAATGACACCCGATGCATTGAAAATGGGCTTGAACTAATGATTTCAGAAATATGTAATGATGGATGATGTTATAATAACGTTTACCCTTTCTGATATCTTCACATGACTTTTTATATTGGATGCTCACCCAAGAAGAGAGCATCTAGTGACTACATCAAGTTGAGGCAGCTGACATTCTCAAGGTAGACAAGCTTCTTCTCCATAGGTTCTTGTGTAATCAACATGTATTTAATAAGCATATTTGCTATGAGTTAGCAATAGAAATTTTCAGATGCATGTTATGTAATAGTGGGAGACACTGTTAGTAGAATCGACAGGCACGGCTATTGAGGGAAGGAGTCTACCATGACCTCAGTCAAATTTCCTGGGAAGCATCTTTTAGGTCAGTGGTTTCCAATGTCACAGTTTTTGAGTGACAATTTTTGTTTCTGAATTACTTGAATGAAGATGAGTTGGGAAGAGGGTCTAATAAGCTGAGACTCTAGTTTCTATTTCAGAGAGGGCAGACTGCCAATTGTTAAGGGCCAGCTAGTACCCGAGATCTGTTTCCATTCTGTGAAAGCACTGTTGGCCACATTCTCCTCATCAATAACTAAGGAAGATGGAGATGGAAGTTGGCCTGATTTCTAAAGGAAATCACTCTACAAGCTTTATCAGGACTGGCACTTTGGGAATTCTGCTTGAGGCAAAATGCTTTGGAAAGGAATATCTCTGTTAACTCTGTCTTCCAAAGTTTTATTATTACAAAACAGAAAAATAAGTGACACAGCAGAAAGCATGAACTAGCCGATAAAACTTGTATAAGGGAAGGTGTCTTTATGAAATCACTTAGACAATCAAAATACTTTGAAAAAAGCCTGATGTAACTACCACTCAACATGAGAATTCACATATTACAAATATATTTGAAGTCCTATATGTCTCTTTCCTGAATAAATTCATCTGCCTACGAGGAGCTGACCATTGCACTCACTTCTATGCTTTTTCATGCATAGATATCTTTATATTTTAATGCATACAAACAAATTCTTAATGGGTTTATTTTAATATTTTTTTCTAATTCATATATACTATATGAATTTTTATAATTTAACTACATGACATCTTAATTTTAAACTTGCTTTTAAACATGCTTTCTTCACCCCAAATCTGTTGTATTTATTTATGTTCATATTTATAGCTATAGATTTGTGTATGTTGTTGTTTTTCATTTTGACACTGGTTTATTACTCTATTGCATTAATATTCTACAGTACATATTCTACATGCTGTATTCTATTCTCCTGATGTGAATTTAGTTCTCCCTACCCCAATATCTCACTGTTGTAATTTTCAATTACAAGCCTCTGTATTTATTGGGAATTATACAATTATATATTCTATGACTGGAGTATAAGGTGCATATATCTTTCTCTTTCCTAGATCTTTCAGGAATACATTCTACAGTACTCCAGTAAGTACTGTGTGGAGGAGACTTAGAATTGGTGGAAGACCTATTATTTATTGCAGGCATAGACGAGGTTTTTCGGTTTTTTTTCTTTTCTTTTCTGAAAGCAGATAATGTAAATCTTTAACTAAACTGAAAATAACCTTCATACAAAATTCTGCCTTTAAGTACACTTAACTTTCAAAGTATTACTTACCAACATCTAGAAGATATTGCTAATTAAAATCAAGTAACATTTACTTTCATCACCACTAATATTATAATCTGACCAAATCCAAAATGTACTAGCAATTGATTACATGCCCATTTATTAGTATTATATTGTGTCTTGAATGTCAAATTATTTAAATTTGCCAAAGAATCTTAATCAGATGTAAACAAAAATCCAAAATTGTTAAATTGCTAGTCACATGAGAAATGTTTTTCAGTATGAATTTTCCACTGTTTGTGCTTGTATTTATATTTAAAAAATGTTTTCTCTGCCCTGATCCCACTGGACATAATTAATGAAACAAATTCAATTTTGGAAAATTAATATGCCTTTTAAAGGAATTGAGATTACACTTCTTGACATTTAACTTGCAAATTCTCCCTTTTGAAAAATGATATTAAAATTATATGGAAAATGTAGCACTAAGCACTTTTCTTCTGTACATGTCATGACAAATATTAGCGTTGTGTACTCTCAGCATAGAGTTGACAAATTGTCAGAACTCATAGATGTGTAGAGTTAAATAAGTTTCTTCAAATTTTGTCCCTATCCCCCTTGAAAATGGTTTTTATTCCTGAAGTACTAATAAGCACAGGTAGAGGTGCAGTGTGCATAGCAATGATTAACAAAAGTAATATTGAGTCATTGTAATCAGATAATTTTATCTTTTGTTTTGAAGACTATTACTGGTTTGATTTTCTTGATACTTTTATCATTTACTCAAATATCATAAAGAAATTAACACTAACAAATCAAAGAATTGCAGATACAGTAATGCTTGTCTTTTATTTATGTCAATCTATCTATAGTAATATTTGTACAGACAAAGAAACAATCAGATTTTCCTAACTTCTGTTAAAGTGTCTTGAGGAATTCAAACATCTTGACTTGAAAAAATGTGCTGCATTATGCATTTAAATGTTATTGTATTTGTATCTCAATGTTAGAGTATGTGTTCAGTTCCTAAAGTGCTGCCAAGTAAATTTTAAATGGAACACTGAAATACATGATCACATACCCAGTGATATGCAAAATAATCATCCCCAAAGATGACTTCATTCTACTCCCTGGAATATGTAAATATGTTAGTTTACGTGACAGGGGAAAATGATTAAAGGATACAGATAACATTAAAGTTGCTAATCAGCTGACCTTAAAATGGGGAGATTATCCTGGAATATTCCAGCGGGACCAACATAACCATGGTCCTTAAAAGTGGAAGTGGCAGGCAGAAAAGGGAGACCAGAGAGATTGCAGCATGAGAGGAACTCTGCCTGACATTGCTGGCTTTGGAAATAGAGAAAGATGGGTTTAAGCCCAGGATTGTGAGCAGCCTCTGAAAACTGAAAAAGGCAGAGAAATGGATTATCTTCCACACACCAAGAAGGAATTTCAGACCTTCTCGAACCTTGAATTGAGTTCCATGAGATACATTATGGACTTTTGAGCTCCAAAATTTTTAGAAATAAATAAATCTCTATTGTATAATCCACAAATTTTGTAATTTGTTCTAGCAGCAATAGGAACATAATACCTATACCTGAGGACATTTAAAGTTTTTATGAGTGGCATTTTTGGTATTGTAATGTATTACATGCCAGTCTACAAATATTTCATAGTATGGAACCTGTATGAGGAAACTTCATAAAACCTGTAGAAAAAATAAAATTAAAAGATAAAAATTAAAATCTAAATGTTATGTATCAACATAAACTCCTCTATCAAGTTCATGACCCTTTTATAAGCAGTGATACCAGCCATTTGACTCATTCCTAAGGAACTGAGCATCCTGGGAATTTAACCACATCAATGCAGTTATTTTTATATTATTAACTGAAAAAAATTGGTGCCCTTTATAGATTTTTCAAGCTTGTGAAAGAAAACAAGTCAGAAAGAGCCAAATTTAAACTGTAAGGTGAATATCTGGTGATTTTCCATAGAAATTCTCATAAAATTGCCCTTGTTTGAGGAAGCAAATGAGCAGGAGCATTGCTATGGTGGAGAAGGGCTCTCTGGTGAAAGTTTCCTGGGTATTTATTCAGCTAAAGCTTTGGCTTTCTTAAAACACTCTCATAATAAACAGATATTATTGTTCTTTAGCCCTGCACAAAGTCAGTGAGCAAAATGCCTTGAACATTCCAAAAAACTGTCGCCATGATCTTTGCTCATGACTGGTCCACTTTTGCTTTGACTTGATAATGCCCGCCTCTTTGTAGCCAATTATTATTTTAGAAAGACAGTGTAGTAAGTGCCTGACCATCACCTGATGGTCAACTGGCATTCCTGGTGGGGGGTGAGGGTGGAGCCCTCTCCTGTCCTGCTCATGCCTGACTAGCTACCTACTATAACTTAAGAAGTAAAGTCATTAGTGCTTAAAAATTCAAGTAATCTTAGTATATCTAAAATATTCTAATTCAATCATCACTGGTTTCTGTGTGATCTGTTCACAAGAGATAAATATCTATTGTTATTTTGATATGAAGATCCCAGCACAATCAAACTGGGCAATTATTGTGTTCTCACTGCACTTCTTGTAACAATGTACCTGTTTGACCAAGTGATGATGGGTGTATCTCTAAGACTAGAAACTACAAATCAAAAAAAAAAAAAAATGGTCTTAAGGAGATTAAGCAATAAAGTGTCCTGTAACAAAAACAATGTCATTATGATAAAATGTAACTGAGACAAACGAAATTCTAGAATATTTCATCTTACTTAGGTCTATTTTTATAAAAAGTAAAAACAGAGTGTTGGTGAGTTCCTTGGCTTTAAAAAATCATTCTGAATCAGGAACAGCTCATCAAATTTGTTGAAGAAAAAGCCACATTAATCAAGCATGGTGGTAAGGAAAGAGTCAAGTCAGCAGACTTAGGTTGTAGACCAGTAATGACTACACATTTCAAAGAAAGATCTATCTTCAGCATTGACCGTTGGCTGGCTCCTGGGAAGTAACCTCTGAGCTTCTGGGATATTCTGCTTGATAAGAGTGTTTTTTTGTATGACTGAGGCCTTGGGACGTGCTCTACAAATTTGACCAGATAAGTTTAGCCTAACAATATAATTTATGATGAATGAATGATTTTGCTTTGGGAGTCTAGGGTAGGCTGGAGTCTGAGAAAGAAATTTAATTACATGGGTACTCTATGCTGATTCCCAATTATATACTGAATCCCAACAAAACCATGTCTGGCAACACTTCACATGTGTTATTAACTATTTTTGCTGGAAGAATTAAGTGCATACCTGTGTGACTCCACTGGTTGGGCATACCTGAAAGCCTTTACCTGGTTTCTCCTGGACTTCAGCCATACACCTTTTCCTTTTGATGATTTTAAGCTACATCCTTTGTTGTAATAAACCATAACCATGAATATAACAGGTATTCTGAATCTGGCAGGTCTTTCCAGTAAATCATTGACTCTGAAGGTGGTCTTAGGAACCAACATTGATTGAAAAGAAGAATATTATAGTAACATTTATATTAATTTTTCATTGTATAAATAAAATTTATCTTGCTTAATGAAAGTCCTAGGCCTCAGTTACTATTTCCATGAAAACACCATATAAGTCCAGTCTATTAAAATAGATTTACTAAACACTTCAGGACGGTGATTTTTTTTCCCTAGTTCTGTATGTTATATAAAGGGGGAAAACAATCATGTTTACCCAAAAAGAAAATTGTTCTGGTTGCAACCGGCCAGGCCTGTTGTTGTGGTCAGTAAATGAATATATTAAGACAGCCATAGGCAAAGAAAGGCAGATTTATTAGAGAAAGTATGAGGATATGTTGCAAGGGTGCAGGGGCCACACAGCAGAGAAGGAGCTGTCTGTCAAAAGACAGAGGCTGGAGGGAAGTTTTATAGAATCATATTGGAGGGACTCCATGCAGACAAGGTGTGCAGATAAGGCTGTGCTGCTGAGACTCGGTACTGGAACGAGGTATTTAGAAACAGGTCGTCATGCTAGTGGGTTGCCTGTGATTAGTTGTCTTTCAGAACAATTGCTTTCTCCCACCTGGGACCCTTTCCTCGTTGTTGCTTACTTTCCAGGACTCCAAATCCCGCTGTTGTCTGGCAGAATGACGATGACAAATCTTCGGCATTCAGGTGGAGATCTCATCTTCCAACTACTTTCTCTTGTCCTGGGGCAAAGAGTTGACTCTACCTATGGTTGTTGGCATTTCAGGAGACCCTGGGGGTCATTTTCCCAGACTGTGGGACTCAGGATATTGAATCTCACTACAGGAAGGAACTCATCAGAGAGGGGGAGTATGTCAAGGAGAAACTGGTGTCCGGCTGAATCCAGAGGAGATCCATGAAGGTAGCAGGCATCATTGGAAAGAGACTTTTATCCGATTTGCAGCATTATTTGAAGGTGAAACTGATGAATTACAGAAGACACAAATTTGACAACTAAGTTGAACATGCAAGGGCCAAAAAGAAGGAATAATAAAACATCTGTTAGTGACTCAGAGAATAAGAGCAACCAGGAGAACCATCTCCAAGTAGATGTCGATGAAGACCATCCTTGTGATGCTTTTTCCTCAATTTCAGCAGCTCGGCCCCTGAGCTTTTGGACCTGGTCTCATACTGTTCCTGATTTATTAGCATAAACAAAACATTCTTCTTCAAGGGTTAAACAAATGCCTCTTTGAGCTTCCATAAGCAGATTTAGGCCCCAGCAGTTTTAGAGAGCAACTGCTGTTAGGGAGTCGATCTGATCGTGGAGTACTTCCATGGTGCTGGAGATGCATTTGAGCTCAGTGGTGAGCTCGATTGAGAGGGTTTAATTAAGTATGAGCTGCAAGGTTCATGATAAGCATGGGCTGCAAATTTTATACTTGTACTTAATCCAGTATCAATTCCTAGGCCAAAGCAATCAGATGGATTGCCCGTTCTGCCCTGCTAGAACTGTAAAGCAAGATTGCGAGCGATTGATTAGAAGGAGCAATTTGGATGTCAAAGGCAAAGTAAAGTAGTGTACAAGTTCCAGTCCAGTTGGCTGGATGATAAATATATGCATTTGATCTGCAGAGGAAGAAAGTGCACTCAGATTTAAGACAAGGGGTTAGATTTAGAGTGAAGAAATTGAGGTGTGTTCTGGCCTTTTGACCCAAAGAAGAAATACTAAGTAGCTAGCATAGTAGTTGTAAGAGCCTGTAAGGTTTGGATGTTAAAGTTTGCATTTGGGTGGGGTTTTTTTCCCACAAAAAATGAAATAATTGATTGTCTACAAACATCCAAGATTTTGGATTGCTAAGTGTGAAAATTTGCAGGCAAATATTAGGAGAATTTGGGATCTTGGAATTTTGCCATGAAGTTAGGTCAGGACAAGTGTCTGGAGAGGGGCACCCTGTGCTGAAGTGACAGTTCATATTTTGAAGATTTGGGGCATTGAGGTTGGCTGAGCCAGATATTCTAACTAGTACCAAATTATGTTTTTCCCACAGATGCCAGAGCTCAGAGGCATGGAGACAATTCCCTTGCCACCAGGTCAAGGGTTTCTGATAAATAAGCAATTGGCCATTGGGAGACACCCAACGGCTGCCTGAGGTCTCAAGGGTGATACCCCTTCTCTCATGTACAAATAAAAAGGCTTTCTGAGATCTGGCAAGGCCAGGGCCTGGGGTGGTGATGAGTGCTTGTTTGAGGATTTTCAGGGTATTGTCCACTCAAGGTTTTAATTTAAGGGTTCCTTCTCTGGTCCTTGTAGTTCCTCTTAGAGAAGCTTTGTGATAAGTCCAAACTACGATGTATAAGTGTGAAAGAAGCGTAGTATTCCCAGAAAGGACTGCAACTGCTGTTTAGTGAACGGAATGCCCATGATATAAGAAGATAAGATTTTTGTGGTGGTAAAGAAAGGCAGATTTATTAGAGAAAGTACAAAGATACGTTGCAAGGATGCAACAGGCAGCACAGCAGAGAAGGGGCTGTCTGCCAAGAGGCAGGGGCTGGAAGGAAGTTATATTGGGTCATACTGGAAGGACTATGTGCAGTAAGATGTGCAAATAAGGTCATGCTATATACAGAATGAGGTATTTGGGAATAAGATGTCATGCAGGGGATTGTGATGAGCTGTCTCTCAGAAAAATTGTTCTCACTAACCTGGGACCCCTTCCTCCTTGTAGTTTACTCAACTTATCGGGACTCCATTAAAATCATTCAGAAAATTAAGGCAAGTGGGACTATCTGCCCTGTAGAGTATACAATTTGATCTTGAATTTTTTATCCATCCTATAGGAACTTATCTTTAATCATATAATGTAAGTGGAAACTAGGGTCTCATATACATTCATATACAGAATTTCAACTTACAATAAACTTTACAGAAGTATCTTCCAAGGTTGGATAGATATTATGTAATGTGTATTGATGGTCAAGATCCATTAGAATTTTCTTCTAGTGTGCATTGATGTATTGGAGAGGTTAAAAATCTGAAAGCTCTGCTTCTCAGATGTCCCTGCTGTGAGTTTTCTGGATACAATTTAGGTCTGATCAATCATATGCATTCACATTAGGTAAATAAAGAACTGAGTTAAGAAAACAAGGAGGAAGGAAATGTGTGCTCATACAAATGACAGAGATAATGCACTTATGTCATGTCTGCTTTCTGATTGTTAGTGTGTTTTCTTGCTGTCAGTTGTTGTGGTATTTTTTTTTCTTGCATTTGAGCCTGTGATTACAGCAGAGGTGGTTTCATTTGAAAGGCAGAATCATTCCTGGAAGTGTGGGCAGAACCTTTTTAATATACTTCCAGTGATTTTTATCCTCCTAATACTTGACAATAAATATCTTTTGGTTTAAAATTTCCGGAAAATATATAATTGTCTGAAAGCAAACCCTAAAAGCAAGGGATTCAATATTTAGAGAAAGGTATAATTTATTTCGCTTCACAGCTTTACTTGAAAAACTCTCAAAGAAGAAAAGAGGACATCAATATTTCACAGAATTTTCATTTCAGTGTTTTCTTTTTTAATGGAAACACAACCAACTGCAGTGCCAATTTAACTAACGAATTCCCACCCTTCCAGAGTGAGTTCCACTCACTTAAAAGGCACAATCAAACCTTATACACAGCTTTGTTTCAGAAGCTCTTTATGTTTGGTTCAACAATGCAGGAAACTCGAGATAAAATGAGATTATTAACTGTTTATAGATAGTTCTCTGCTGAAACCATAAAACGGTTACACCAACATGAGAGTCACTTTAATGTGCCCACCTCAAACCATTTATTTCCTCACCTCTGTCAGAGTCTCTGGAGAGCATCAGCATGGATACATAACAGATCCATCCCATTTTCTGTAGTCGACAACAAAGAAACAGCCAGGAACACATGCGGAATCATAGGCCTGCAAAGCTCCTGCTATTCACTATAACTCTGCCATGCCTTAGGCACTTCCTAACCTAGAATTCTGAGTGAAGGACAACAATAACTCATACTTTTGATTCAGGTATTACAAAGAAGTTAAGAGTTCATAAGGCACCTAAGTAAAGTCACATTGGTTAAGAGTACATGTCTCCAGATACTCTTACATTTGCAAAGTAATTGCATTTCTGTATCTATGGCCTGTAAATAAAATTGAAGAGTTGTGAGAATAAAAGCATGTTGTCTTTGATAAATTGTTTTTACAAAACAGGCACAAGAGAGGCTTGAAGGGTCCTTGCTATCTTTTAACCTATTTTATAATCTTTGCTGCATAAGAAACAAATATGCTTATTTACATTCTATACTTAAACATATTATCAAACTTTTATTCTGAAGATAATACACATGAAGGCTTTAAACTTCAATCTTCAATATATTTTTTAATCTCCCTGATGAATTAGGGAAATAAATATTGGGGAAACAAAGGCAGTTTTATTTAACAAATAGTAAAAATTGCTAACTGTACAAAATATAATGTACAGTGATAGTAAATATCACGGTAATATTCTCACCAGCTCAAGGAATGTATGTAAGTTGAATAAAATGAGAGTAATGAAATATTTTAAAACAGTGCTTGAACATTTAAGTTTGTGACTCTAAATAACAGGAATTGTAAAAAAAAAAATAAATTGTGCATCTTCCCAGCTCTGAAAATAAAGTGTATGCGGAGATATGTTTCATTCCCAATCACAATTTCATACTCTAAAGTTTCATTCAGATATATTGACTTTGGCTTTCTCTACCCCCTAGAATATAAAAAAATATGTATTTAGTTTAAAGGGAAAAATATGGTGAAGGATTGATTAAGAGATATAATAAAGAAGACTAAACAAATACAAGTCAAACAAACCACCGTAAAATCTAAAATTAGGGTAACATTAAGCTTATGTTTACAAAACAAATGCATGTTATATTTGTTTTGTGTCATAGGCTGGATGAAGTAAACACTTTGACAGAGCCTTTTATTGGTGGTAGAAAATGTAGGACATAGAAGAGGCTTTCTGGTCTCCAACACCTGACATCGTTCAGTTCTGGTGCCATCAGTTCTCACTGCAGTTACTTTAGTAACATCCCATGTAAAATCACTGCTTCTAATTTATGCCCCCATCCCCCCAAGTCCCAAACCAAAACAACATTTCTCCCATCTATTACAGTGCTCTCTTTTAAAAATAAACAGAGACAACAGATGATTTCATCAGCCTGCATTTAAAAAAAAATCTTTCTATGGAACTCATGAGTCTGGAGAACATAGTGCCATCGCTTTACCTCATTATGTAACAGAGGTTATCATTTAATCCCTGCCTCGTTTCAGAATGTCTTCCCATGAGTAGAGTTATGCTTTCCTGCTCCTACAGCAGATTACACTTTCTTCAACTGGAGAATTTGTAAGATAAGATTTATACCATATTTTATATGTCTGTCATCCTATGATCAGTGTCTCATTTTTATTTGCATCCTCTTAGTCTGATTTAGAGAAGCATTTGAAGAAAATATTAAAGTGCAAAATTAAAAATACTCTCTCCTACATAAATTTCTTCTTCTCTACCACATTTTTTTGATTTTCCATCACATAGCAGCCATAATGCTAATATTCTCATGTAGAACAACAATGCCCACAACAACAAAACAACTAAGCAAAATTTGCTTGGCCCCTATTAGCTTTTACCCCTAATAACCGAAGCTCAATTTTTTTTCTCCTTTCAACAAAGTCCCTCATAAAATTATTTATATTTGATATCAAATTCTTTTCTACCAAATATTTCTTAAACCTACCAACCAGGACTTCATGCCTACCATTCCAGAACTGTCCTTTTCAAAATCACTAATGACCTCCCTGTGACCAAATCCAATTGGCAGTCATCCATCCTCATCTTGCCTCCTTATTGCATTTTCCTTCTTGCTTAATACACATTATTTTCATGACTTCCTGGAAAACTGTTCTCTTAATTTTTCCTTAGATTCACTAATATTTCTGATAACAGTGATGGCCCATCTAGAGCAAGCTGCTGCAAAGATGCCAGCTGCAGCGGAGGAGGCGTGGCAAGGGCTGTGCACTCCACAAAGCCCATGGGAACCAGGAACAGGTGGGAAACCTACCACCTTCCAAGTTGGCAGGGCAGGAGCCATGCCCACCCTGGCACAGCAGCACCTGCCCAGCCAGGTACGGACTCAGGCATCCCTGTGCTCTTGGGAATCCAGGGAGGCCTTCTATCCCCACAGGCTCAGAAGTGCCTGCTCTCACTGCCTGGCCTCCCCCTGCTGTAGGTGCTCATTCAGATTTTGGAGCAAAGTTGAGGCCAAGCCCAGGCGCCGTTGTGACCCGGCCAGGTGTGTGGGAGCTCAAGGAGGCGCTGACATGCCAGCCCCCTGCTGCCTTGGCCCCCTCCAGACTTTGGGCACCAATGAGCATGGGAGAGGGAGGCTGAGGGGGCATTGAGGGCAGCTTGGCCGGGCTTGTAGGCGCCCCTCTGCCCAAACAACCTGGGCACCATGGAAAACATGAGCAATGGCAAAAGGAGGCAGACAACCTCCTGGGTGGAAATGGGCAGGTTCCCAGTGAAGCCCCATCTTCAAGCCAGGGATGGCCTGAAGCATGCGGGCTGGGTGTCAATTCCAGGTGAAGTCAATGGCCCAGAGTGAGAACTTACGGTGCTTTTTCTGGGCCCACCCACAGCTGCCCATGGACCAATCAGCATGCACTTCTTCCCTTCTGAATCCTATTAAATACCCTATACTCAGCCAGACTCACAGAGACCTCAGGAATACCAGCTGCAGAAAGGAGCTAGCCACTGAGGGTCTCCTCTCAGCTGACAGCTGGACACTCATTGGGGTGATGTGCCTGCGGAAATGAGCTACCCACTTCCAGTCCTGTGAGAACTGTTCTGTCACTCAAAGTGCCTCTCCGCTTTGCTCACCCTGCAGTTGTCCGCATACCTCATTCTTCCTGGACATGAGACAAGAAGTTGGGACCCACCAAATGGTGGGACTGAAAGAACTGTAACACAAGCAGGACTGAAACACAAACCCCACTCACTATGTTGTGGACAAGAAGAGAAGAGCTGTGGCCCTGTGGGGAGCTCAGGCCTAAGGACTCCCTCCCAAGCTAGGGCTGTGACTCCCTTTCTGGGGCTGTGCAGTTCCTGGCATCTCTGAGCTTCCAGGCACCACTGCATTTCCCTCATCCAGACATGGGTACCTATAGCAGAAGCCATGTGCAGTACATATGGTGCAGCTGCAGCCTTGCACGGACCTGGCACCTGTGCCACCACCTGGATCTGTCTGCCCTGCTGCTCTGTGCCTGGAGCCATTCTGTGTCTGGCTTACCGTTGGCAGGCGTGGGATCTGGGCTGGTAGTACCAGCCAAGTGCAGCCTGCCAGCCCAAGTAGGTAAAACATGCCCAGGGCCCAAGCAAAACTCTGATAAAGTGCCACTGGCCACAGAAGTTTCCGACTGGTGAAGTGACACCCCAAGTATCTTGTGACATTTCCTTCTGTTTCCTTTTGTAATTTATTCTCTTCTTCACACTGTCAGAATCCATAATAAAAATAACCTTTTAGAAACTACTATTCATCAAGTTTATTAAAATAATCTTCCGTATACTACAAACATATCTGTGTGAGGTTGCATTTACTTTAATGTAGTTAAATACAATTGATCTGTCACAATAGTTTGAATATAGATGCATATATCAAAATCTAGCTGCTTCTCTTAAGTCATGCATTATAGAGAGTTGCCAAAATGTAACACCACAGTTCTAAGTATTTCTTTTGTTTCAGAAAATAGTTATTTGATAAAAACTATTGTTGATATTAATGTTTACGGGTTTATTATTGTTACTTTTAAATCAATAAATGGATAAATATTTCTCTGTTCTATTTTCTTAATATGGTAAATATGTTTAGCAATAACCCACAAAAAGAATACTTTTAGGGTCCCCAATAATTTTAAAATGTAAAGCAGCGTAAGACTGAAAGATGTAAGAAAAATTACACTACCCTGATTCATTTCTGTGTTCTCTCACCTTATCTTAAGAGTTTTAAATAGCCAAAAATAACTTTATT
Source organism: Pan troglodytes (assembly GCF_028858775.2). Taxonomy (NCBI): domain Eukaryota; kingdom Metazoa; phylum Chordata; class Mammalia; order Primates; family Hominidae; genus Pan; species Pan troglodytes. The sequence continues at coordinate 32,726,153 of NC_072401.2, read as the reverse complement.
GGTAATGGGAGAAACTGGAATAGCCCTAGAAAGCGAACTCAAAGTTTGGTATTCTAGAAGTGGATGATGCACTGGATAAAAGGTGATTAGGACCACATCACTGATGGAAGATAGAAAATTAACAATCCCTGAAAGATGTTGTAGTGTTTGTGAGGACTATAACCTGTGGTGGAGAGGAATGGGTTACAGGTGGGAGGGTATGCATTTCGTTGTTCAGTGTCTCTACTGTTTGAACATTATGGAAGTGAAATCATAGCAACTTTTAGGATGAGGAATACTATAACTTGGAGTGATTGTAAAAGTTTTGGATCAAAAGATTCAAAATATAAAACAGGGTAAGGAGAGCATACTCCCTCACTATGGGAGACATTTTCCTGGCAAGAACTTCTGGAATATGTGAAAGGAGAGAGTTGGTATAGCTCTTAGAAGCATAGAAAAACTGATGACCCATGTTACATGACATAGAGAGGCAAAGGTGTCATGACAGGGCGGCTGGGATGAGAACATAAGATGGAAATAATTTGGGATGTTGGAATAGTTTACTCAATAAGAAAGAATATCCACCATCTGATTATGTTCTTTAGGAGGCCTGGAAGTCACTCCATGTCCCAAACAAATAAGGAATGCATTCATGAGACGGTACAAGCAATACTGAGAAGCTCAATAGTGGCTCTACCATGTAGGCAATGACTAATAATCATAGACTGTATTATACGGCAGGAATACCTATTAGCTTTGGATTGATAGGATCCAAGAACAGCAGGCACAATGTGGCAGTACTTAATTAAGCATCAAAAGCAAGATTAATATAATGGGCAGCAAAGTTGGAGTGGTAGCTTGTGGGGCTGGGGGACTGATTTATGGGAATCTATGGAACTGCTTAATTGAAATAGGAAACTAGGGGAAAATACATGGGAAGTCAAAACATAGATAGATGATAGATACATAGAGGAATAAATAGATTGATTAAAACATACATCTAGGGATATGTAGTCTGGAGAAATAAATGGAAATTCATGAACCAGTTATCATATTTGAAACTCATTCACTGACAATGTGTCCCTATGGGAAAGCACCCTTCAATATAATAGAACATTTATAGAGTATTGATTTCCTCCATTCCAAAGTGGCCTGTAATCATCTGCTCAGGTCATCTTACACTGGGGAAAGGAAAATATGGAGTTCTTTTGAGGGGAAATGGATCCCAGGTTGCAAATGGCAATAATACACACAGCTTCAGAGCAGCGATTAAAGGCATATTGAGGTTAGGAACTCAATGAATACCTGGCCTGGATCCATTCTCAGTGGGTTCACTAGGTTCATGGCACCCACTGTAGTAATTTCCTTGGTACTCAAATGTACAAAGAGAATGGACATAGCAGTCAACAGAGTTCTTACATCAATGGACCTATGAGTAAGAACTATTGTGGTAGAAAAGGCCAATAACAAGTCTCTAAAGCTGTCACACTCAGACACAACGGTAAAGAAGCAACCTTTCATTACAGCGGAACAATTGATATCACTACAATCCTCAAAAACTTTAAAGGATGTAGGGATGATATTCTCTACTATATACCCATTTAACTCCCGAATGTAGTCCATGAAAAATTACAATGATCTACTTAAAATTTATCCATGTGGTGGCCGCTATTGCAGCTACCGTACCTAATGTGATATCTTTACTAGAGAAGCATAATGCTAACTTGTTTATGTGATAAGCAGCTATTAATCTTATGTAGAGAGTGAATAAGAAATAGTTTACATTCACGTAGAGCCACATTTATTCATAATCATGTCACAAATCTAGGATAATTTTCCTGTTCTCTGTCAAAATTTATTCCAAAATTCACTGGGCCATCTGGACATTCCACAGAACATCATATTGGTCCATAATGATGAAATCAAGTTAATCATATTTTATGATTGACACATGGGAAGCACTTTGATATCCTTAGTAAGATAAATATAATCTCTAGCAGGTGTGAGATAAGATCTACAAGGATTCAGAAGCCTGTACATAGGTAAAATTTAAGGATGCAATGGTTTAGGGCATACTGCATATCTGTCCAACGTAAAGCAAAGTTATTTATCTTGCCTCCTACCAAGAAAGAGGCACAGTGCTTGGGTAGAACTCTATGTATCGGAAGCAACACATATATCCCATACTTTAGAATATAGCTCCAATGTATTTGTCATATGATAATGAAGGAAGAAATATTATTTTGAGTGGTGTTGAGAGCAAGAAAGTCTAGAAAGCCAGTCAAGGCTGTAGTTTAAGCAGTCTTACCACTTGATCCATATAATATAGCAGATTTATTTAATTAGTATAATTAAATAAAATTAATTATCTTAGTTGGAAAAGGACACAGTGGGGAGTCTCTGGCGAAATTCAGTAGAAGATTCACAGCACAGATCCTTAGTGTTCTGGAGCAAGACCATGCTATCAGCACTAACACACCATTCAACTATCATCTTCTAGCATGCTACTAGGTTTTGGTAGAGATAAAGTATCTAATCATGGGACATCAATTAATCATGCATCCAGAACTGCCCACCATGAACTGGTACTGTTAGCCTCAACCAATGATAAGGTTGGGCAGGCCTATGAGCAGTTCATCTCTAATATTGAAATGATTCATAGAGAAAATTACTTGAACAGGTCCAGAAGGCACAAGTAAATGGAACGAATAGATCCCATGTCTCTTATCATAGTTGTTGATACTGATAACAACTAAGGTATCTGTCCATTGTGACACTGCTAATAAAGACATACCTGAAACTGGGTAATTTATAAAGGAAAGAGGTTTAATTGACTCACAGTTCCACATGGCTGGGGAGGCCTCACAATCATGGTGGAAAGCAAGGAGGAGCAAAGTTATATCTTACATGGCAGCAGACAAGAGAGAGCATGTGCAGGGGAATTGCCTCTTATAAAACCATCAGATCTCGTGAGAACTCACTATCATGAGAACAGCTTGGATGTAACCTCTATCATGATTCAATTACTTCTCACTGAGTCCCTTCCACAACACATGGGGATTATGGGAACTACAATTCAAGATGAGATTTGGGTAAGGACACAGCCAAGCCATATCAGCTGTGCAGATTTATTTTCTTCAGTTCACACCTATTGCCACATAGGATTCCTTCTGACAAGCTGCCAAAGAAGGAAGCAATTAAGCTGGGTTCACAGATGAATTGGCTCCATATAGGTATGCAAACTGAACATGAACTCCTACTACACTACAACTACACTCAGGGGTGCCCTTAAGCACAGTAATGAGAATAATTCCTCTCTTTGATTAGAGTATTATATGCTGCATCTGGTTATCCACATCTTACGCGGAGAGAATTTGCCTGTCCTAAAGATATATATATGGAATTATGGAGAGTGGAAGATGGTTCACCACTTGTTTAAGTAATTGTATGGGAGAAGCCAGGTCTGAATATTTAGGAAAGTATGTGTGTGAATACACATTCAGAGTATGCGTAATGAATAGAAATATTTGTACCAACTGTTAATGCCCATTAAAGAACATCCATTGCAGAAGAGGCGGTAAATAATCTAGTGTCTCTAGAAGATTCAGGAAGTTGGTGTTAATCAGCTTCTGTCCACAATCATATCAATACTTTCAAAATGGACTGTTTAAAAGAGTTGCCATGGTGGCAGAAATGGAGTCTATATGTGAGCCAAACAATATGGACTCCCATTCACTAAGGCTAACCTAGCTACTTCTACTGGTTAATGTTTGATTTGTTAACAAAAGAGGTGGATTTTGAGCTCTTGATTTCTTGATTGATCTTGAAGGGATCAATCAGCCACTTGGCAGACAACTATTTCAGACTCTTTCCACCCTTTCACTATGAAAGACAGCTATTCATCTTGACCAGATAAACACAGAATCAGGTGGGTATCCATTGTCCTTCTATGTCTGCAAGACCTTAAATAACAATACTAAAAAATAAAAAGGTTCACAGAGTGTCGATTGACTGACGTGGAGATCAAGAGACACACTTTATGAAATGGAAAATTCACCTATAGATACATGATCGTGTAATCCACTGCTCCTATCTCACACTACACCTCAGGAAGATGACAGTATAATAGAATGGTGAATTATCTCTTTTGATACAGCTGAGGTCTAAGCTTGGCGATTTCATGCTACATTGATGGGACACTCTACTCCATGATGCCTTTTAATGCTTAAATTAATGATTATTATAGAACATTCCATCAAATAAATAAAATACCTGGGTCTGGAAACCAATGTGGTAGAAGTAGCAACTTTAAGCTCTGTATTTATGGCTGTCCTAAAGGGATGAACTCTTCCTTTAGGTAACAGAGGAAGAGTACCTAAAAAACTAAAGCTGTAAAAAAAACTTTATTTAAAAACAGCCACTGCCTAGTCACCTGGGACATTTGTGTCAGTGAATGATAAAATATAGCTATATTTTAGTTTTGGTAGTTCACTGTGGTCTTCATAAAGAGGTATGACTGCTATTACATAATTGGAGTGAATTGGTGTTTTCTAGAGAAAGAGAACCAGCAGGGTGTGTGTGTGTGTGTGTGTGTGTGTGTGTGTATACATACATCTTTGTATGTGTGAGAGAGACATTTATTTTAAGTAATTACCTCTTGTAGGAATGCTTTGTTAAGTCTAAAATCTGCAGAGTAGACTGGAATTCTGTAGGCAGAATTCCTTCTTGCTCGTGGAGATACGTTTTTATCTCATTAAAGAGTTTTACTGATTAGATCTGGCCCACTCATATTACGAAGAGTGATTTTCTTAATATCTACCAATTTAAATGTAAATCTCATCCAAAAAACACCTTCACAGAAACATTCACAATAAGATTTAACCAAATATCTGAGCACTGTGGCCCAGCCAAGTTGACACACAAAATTAGCCATCCCAAAGAACAAGAAAGAATATGTGTGGGACCCAGGTGATTTATTTTGTGCCTCTCTTTCTTGTCATATTTTGGTATAGAATTTCCAACCCATCGCCACAATTTGTGATGGTTAGTTACCCATCTTGATTTAGAAACAAAAACACCTTGTGAGAAAAAAAAATTTTTTAAATCTGCACAGTCACAAGATTTGTTAAATGTATAAAACTAAGAAATCAGAAAACTTCTTTATTTATACTTACTTCTAACAACACTGAGGATAAAAATTCAGTGTTTCAGCAATGTAACAGTCAGGTGACAGTTTCATAGGTTAAAAATTTCCAAAAGTAAAGTATATTATTTGCAATGTAATTATTTTCAGGATCAAAGAGTGGTGATGGGCTCCATTTAGTCTGTTACGACTTATAGACAGCTCCATATTGGATGATAAAACTACATCATAAATAAAAATATGCACAGTGGAAATAAGCCTAGAAAGAGGGATTTAAGAAAATTGTAGCGGTAATAATTGCCTTAAAAAATGTAAAATGGCCATAAACGGTAACATGGTTAGTCTTTGAAATAGCCAAATAAATCAAAGCCTTATTGCATTTTTTCCACATTTTGTTGTTCCTTGTTATTTCCAAGTTGCACTGAGTAACAGAAGTTACAAGTATCTTTGTACCTTCAGGCCAAGATCTGAATTGTGCCTCCAGTATTTCAATTTGTTGTGGGATTCTGCTTTTTTGACATGTAGTTCATCAAAGAAACCTGATGCTGAACATTATGAGACATTTATCTGGTGTAGTTTAACAGCTTGTAGAAAAAAAAAATGTGGCAGGCGAAAGAAGACTATTGAAAAGTACCAGAGTGATATCCATTTTCTTCAGACGAATGCAGTTATCCCACAAACATGACTCGCCATATCAGAAAAAAAAAAAAGTAACATTAAGAATAAAAAAGCCAAAGTGATAATTAGGTCAGAAGATAGCATTATACTAAGATTGGTTTTATTATTTTATTACTTTTGTATTCTCTTCAGGACAAAGAGGAAATTTCCAATATTTACCTCACAGGCATTCAGGTATAATATTTCGTGGCCTTTAGCAAAGTTACCTGTTCTATTTATGCTGCTGAGATGCCTAGCTATAAAACAGACCATAAATATTTAAATTTTTCAGTGAACAACCTTTTTCCTGATGGGGACAAATTTCATTTTTTAAAATTTTATTCAATTCATTATAAAAAAAGTCATATTTCTTTTCAGTGAGATAGCTATAAAGAGGGGAATTTCCCCCCGATGATAAATATTATTGCCAACTTTAATGTAAAAATAAAAAATTGAAATATATGATATGTTTATATGTAATACACATATATAATACATATAACAAAAATAGAGATATAAAAAAACTGAAACAACTGGACATTGAAAGTGTCTTTTATGATAATGTCCCTAAATTATTCTGAATGCTTAGAGCTCTTACTGGAAATGTGAAATCATGTGTAAATACATACTGTGTTTTGTTGCAGGTTTAGTTGACTTCTGAAACATGAATGTAAATTTAAATTACAAGACTGGAAATGCACATCAGTCAATCAAATCACATGAATAGAACTACACATCAATGTATAAAAGACATCAGAAATTTTTCAATATTGAGTTATTGGCTCCATAAATATGTCTTGAATGTTCATTTTATGTTAGGCACTATTCTAAATCCTGGGGGAAAAAACAACAAAAATACCTGTCTTCCTGGAGCTTATCTTCCAGTGGGAGGAGTCAGACCATGAAATAAAATGTGTATTATGTTACAAAGGGATGAATGCTATGAAGAAACATAATGCAGTGAAAGGAGATAGAGACCCCTAACAGGGCTTGAAATTGTCAATAAGTTGCTGGAGACTCTTCCACTGAAGTGGAGATGTTGCATTTCTTGAAGAAGACAAGAGAGAGAACTACTCATCTATTTCACAATACAAAAGGCAGAGAAAAAAATAAGTGTGAAGACCCTGACAGGAGAGCAAGAGAGACAGTGTGGCTCAGTGTAATAGAAGAGATGTTGATATTCAGAATGGGAAAGATCACAGGTGCTAGAAGCATTTTAGGTCCAGAAGATATTATCAGCTGCATTCTGCCATTAGAGAATTTGGAATAGGGTAATGATATGTTAACTACTCTATCATACTTACTACTGCACTGACAACAAACAGAAAAATAGAAGGCTGGAAGCAGGGAAGCCAGTAGGGAGGCCATGGAAATAATTTCGGCTTGAGTCAACGTTGCCTTCAATCACGGTAGTTGGGATGGATGGAGGTGGTAAAACAGTGGGAAATTGGATGTACTTTCAAGGTAGAGGCAACAGGATTTGCAGAAGAATTTGATATAAGATGTGAGGGGAAAAGGAATGAAGGTAAATTCAAAGATTTCTTCCTTATCAATAGAGAATGTGATCCTCCCACTTTCAATTCTATAAGACAGAGGATTTAGAAGAAAACTTTTGAGTCTAGTATGGAAAATCTGAATGTAAGGAGGGATATGAATTAGCAGCTGGAGGGACATAATATTTTTCATAGGTAGGAGAAATTAGAGCATGTGTTATGTTGATGATAATGATTCAGCAAAAAAAGGGAAAAAATGGTTCAGGAGAGAGATGGGAAAATTGCCTGAAAAATATCCCTGAGGAGGAAAGTACAGATGGGGTATAATGTTCACGTGTGGGTTTTGGGCTTTACAAAGAGCACAAAGAAGGAACTGGGGGTGTGTTTTCATTTTAATTGCTCTTTCAGGAGCACTCTTCTTAAAATACCCTTATTGAAATAATATCTTCCAATGCTTTTCTTTTTCTAAATTTCATTTTACCTACTTTGAAATGAACAGATATAATATAGGTTGTGACAAATGAATACCTACATATAAAGCACCTTTATTAAAATATAGACATAGCTCCCTTTCGTCTCAGTTCCCAGTCAATAACCTCCCACTCACCAAACTCCTAAAAGCAACTTCTATTTCACTTTCTTTTTACCATGTAATAGTTTTGCCAGTTTCAGAAGTGTATATAAAAAGACTCATAAAGTATGTACTCTTCTCCTGTAACTTCTTTTGCTCAGCTTAATGCCTTGAGATTCATAAATATTATTGCATGAATGAGTAATATGACCTTTTTATTACAGAGTAGTATTCCATGATGTGAATATACCACATTTTGTTTATCTATACCTGATGATGGACATTTGGATTTTCTTCTGATTTGGGGCCAACTATAGATGAATATTTTCGGAACATTCTTGCAAAAAGACTTCATACCGTCATATGATTTCATTCCTCCTGGATAAACATTTAGGAATAGAAAGGCTCAGTTATAAAGGAGATGTGTTTTTAACTTTATAAGATACTGCCATATTGTTTTCTAGAGTACTGCCTGGTTTACACACCTCCCCTCGTTGTAGAACACTTTTGGTTGTTCCATATTCTCATCACCCCTCGGATGGTATCACATTGTGAATTTTAATTGCATTTCCCTGATTATTTTTTTTCCCTTGTGCCTATTTGTCTTTGTCTGTCTTGTCTTCCTTTGTGAAGCATCTCTTCAGGTATTTTTTTAATTAATTCTCCAATTTGTTTTTTTTTTATCATTACAGCTTTCTTTTGTGTGTAATGCATGTTGTTTGATTCAACTATATGTATTGTAAACATTTCTCCCAGTTTCTGGCTTGCCTATACATTTTTTTTTTCTTTCTTTTTTTTTTTTTTTTTTTTTTTTTTGAGACAGAGTCTTGCTGTGTTGCCCAAGCTGGAGTGCAGTTGCATGATCTTGGCTCACTGCAAACTTTGCCTCCTGGGTTCAAGCGATTCTCATGCACCAACCTCCTGAGTAGCTGGGATTACAAGTGCCCCCCCACCACCACACCCAGCTAATTTTTGTATTTTTAGTAGAGATGGGGTTTTGCCATGTTGGCCAGGTCGGTCTCAAACTCCTGACCTCAGGTGATCCTCCTGTCTCAGCCTCCCAAAGTGCTGGGATTACAGTTGTGATCCACGGCGCCAGTCTTGCCCATACATTTTCTTAATTGTGTCTCTCAAAAAGTAGATGTTTTAATTCTGATAAAATTCAACTTTGCTTCCTCCAGGATCATAAAGTATTCTTCTACAATTCTGACTGAGAATATGGGTAGGGGAGTCTCTGGAGTTGTTTTGCATTGAGGGTGCAGGAGCTGGAGCCACTTCCTGCTATCAAGCCATGACAGCAGGCAGACAGATACATTTGTGAGAGCTGCAGCCTGGTGGTTGTTGCTTTTCTTTTTGTTTTTCTTCTTATGAAGGAAGGCTTCAGGGACAGTGCTGAAAAACACAAAGATGCTCTACGCCTCTCTATCCTCTCACCTCCTTGGGTCTGAGATTCCAGGGCATTTGTGAGGTTGGTTCCTAGGAACTCAATTGTTTCACTCTCTCAGCCTCAGAGACTTTGTGAGACTGCTATTACTCTTCTTTTCAATGAAATTAACCTTAAACCCAAACATCATTAACTCCAGAAAACTTTTCCTTCACCTGCCGGACACCAACAAGACTTGTTCTCTACCTCTAACCACCACCATTTTTCCTCTTTTAACACACAGTTCATCTCACTGTTTTTGTTTTATAAAAATAATGTCTCAATTTCCTCTGTCTCAGGATTATGTTAGGTTTGTTTTCCACTTTGTTTCCAAACCTAAATGGTGTTCCATTTTCATTCTTTCCTAATTTTTACTTAAAAAAAATTCTTCTAAAACTCAAATTTTCATATATGTATTTTATTTTATTTTTTATAGTTATTTATTTATTTATTTATTTATATTTATTTATTTTTGAGACGGAATCTCACTCTGTCGCCCAGGCTGGAGTGCAGCAGCGTGATCTCGGCTCACTGTAACCTCTGCCTCCTGGGTTCAAGCGATTCTCCTGCCTCAGCCTCCCAAGTAGCTAGGACTACAGGTGTGCACCACTACGCTCAGCTAATTTTTCTATTTTTAGTAGAGATGGGGCTTCACCATATTGGTTGGCCAGGATGGTCTTGATCTCTTGACCTTGTGATCTGCCCACCTCGGCTTCCCAAAGTGCTGGGATTACAGGTGTGAACCACCATGCCCTGCTCCATATATGTATTTTAAAGATTATTTTTTAATTGAAAATGTGTTCTAGGAAGATATGTGATTTCAACAAATAAAGGGTTCACGATCACAAGAAACCCATAACAGAAGAACTAAATAATTTATTACTATGTATTAGTAATCTAAATGAAAATTTGGAGGAAATCAGTTGTTATTTTCTTGAATATATCCAGGAAATTTTATTCATATGTCAGAAAACATACATATACATTTCTTTGTAAAATGTCTTATCATACACTAATTTTTTTCTAAATTGTTACTTTATAATTGTGTTATTAAAAATAGACAAGCCTGCATACACACAAACACACACACATAATTTTGCACAATATTTTCTCTAGATTGAAACTTTTCTGATTCCATAAAGCAGTGTTCACTGAGCTAATGCATACTAGGTCTGAGGTAATTCAAAATAGAATTATCATATTTAGCAAATAATACAATAAGAAACAATTATTCCAAAGCTCCAGTCACTATGTAAACAAGAAGACAAAAAGTGACCTGAAATTATCATTGTAAATGAAGAATCTGTAGGGAAAAAAAAGGTATTCGTTCTATCTAGAAAGCTCTCTAACTTCAATCTGACATTTAAAGAGTTTGCAGTTCATCACTCCCATCCTCTCAACAAGAAAAAGAGGCTGAACAAGCTGAAAATCACAACTCTTCTTAGACATCAGAGAATTGAGGTCACAAGCCAAAGTACTGTAAGAGGAAAATAAATCTTAGGGCCCCCAAATCACTAAGCTAAAGGGAAAAGCCAAGCTGGGAACTGCTTAGGTCAAAACTGAGTCCTATTCTATTCAAAGTCATCCCTCTGCTTACTGAGATAAATGCCTCTCTAATCGCCTCTTTTGGAGAGGCTAATTAGAAACTTTAAAGAACGCAACCATTTGTCTTTTATCTACCTATTACCTGGAAGCCCCCTCCCCTCTTTGAGTTGTCTCTCCTTTGTTTCTTGTTGTCCCACCTTTCCAGACCAAACCAATGTTCACCTTACATATGTTGATTAATGTCTCATATCTCCCTAAAATGTATAAAACCAAGCTGTGCTCTCACCACCTTGGGCACATGTCATTTGGACCTCCTGAGGCTGTGTCATGGGTGCACATTCTTAAACTTGGCAAAATAAACTTCCTAAGTTCACTGAGACTTCTCTCAGATTTTGGGGGTTCACAGTGCTGTCATGAAAAATGAGGAGACAGACAGGCACTTACACAGATCAAAGCTTACAAGAAGGAGAAGTGCAGGAGCCTGCAGGTAGAGCCAGTATCAGAAAGACCACTTTAAATTGCCATGGATAAATTACTGGAGGTTTAGTGTACAATAGGTTTGTAACTTAAAAACTTAGAGGAAGCCCAGTCTCAGGAGGGTCCCACACATTTGTGATTTACCACCAAGAGGCTTACCAGGATCTCACTGTGAAGACTGGAGAAAATAATTTTCTTCTAGCAGAAGGAGGCCAGGCGGACAGCGGGAGTAGCCATTTTGAAATAGCATTATGTTTTCAGTTCTCTTTAACAAAGACTGTCCTCAAAGAAAATGGTCTTACAAGAGCCCAACCAACTTTGACAAGGAGAAAAATACAATTCCTATCCCCTTTAGCTTTTGGTGAAGAGAAAGAGAAATACCCAGTTCAGTTTCATTGAAGACTGGGACCTAATCATAGAACTATCTAGAACACTCCTTTCTCCTAACATCTTATCACTATACCAATAGGGGTCCTCTATAATAACTGGAGATTACAAGTAAAAAACTACAAGCTGAAGGCCCTATTTAAGGAATCTCAAGGAAATTACAAAGAAAACAACAAAGACAAATAAAAGGGCATAAGGGAAATTTTTAGCCTCTGACATCCACAGGTAAAGCACATATTAAATGCTGGCTAACTCCTGGCCAAACAAACATAAAATCTCACAATACAGATCTAAATATGCTCATGCTGAAAGACCAAAAACACAGTCTGAAAAAACAAAGTAAGCATCACAACCAGACTCAGATATGGCAGAGTTTTTAGAATTTTTAGAATGGGAATTTAAAAATTTATGATTAATATGTTAAGGGCTCTAAGAAAAAAGTGGAAACCAAGCAATAACATATGGATAATGTAAGTCAAAAGATGTAAACATTAAGAAACAAAAGGAAATTCTATAGGATCAAAAACACTGTAACAGAAATAAGGAATGCCTTTAATAGGTTCCTCAGTGGAGGACAAGGCCAAGGAAAGCATCAGTAGGTTTGAAAATATATCAATAGAAATCTCAAGATTGAAAAGCAAAAAGAAAAAAATGGAAAATATGAAATGGAACATCGAGAATCTTGGAACAATGACAAAAATTGGAACATGTCTGATAGAGGGCTTGTATTCAAAATATACAAAGAATATACGCAAATAAATAAGTTTTTGAAAACCCAAGTAAAAAATGGACAGAAGCTGTGAATAAGCATATTACCCAAGAAGATATACAGCTGAAAAATAAACAAATCATTAGATGTTCAACATCATTTATGGTTAGGGAATTGCAAATTAAAACAATAGAATAACACTATATACCTATCAGAATAGGTACAATTGTAAGAGGAAAAAAAATACCAATTGCTGGTGAATTTGCAGAGCATTAGGAACACTCATTCACTTCTGGTAGAAATGCAAAATGATACAGCCACTTTAGAAGATAATTTGGCAGTTTCTTACACAGCTAAACATATGGTAACCATATGATACAGCAATCACTCTTTTAGGTATTTACCCAAATGGGTTGAAAACTTATGTCCACACAAAAACCTGCTGATTAATGTTTACAAAACTTTATCAATAATTGCCCAAAATGGAAAGCAAACAAAATATCTTTCAATATGTGAAGGGATAAATAAAAACTGGTACATCCATGCAATGTAATATTATTCAGTACTAAAAAAATAATGAGCTATTAAGCCACAGAAAAGATATGAAAAGAATCTTAAAAGCTTGTCTGAAAAGGCTACATTCCATATGATTCCAATTATGTGACATTCGGGAAAAGGCAAAACTATAAAAATAGTAAAAAAAAAAACAGTGGATGTCAGGGGTTGGGGGAGGAAGAGAAGAATTAATAGGTATAGGACAATGGACTTTTAGGACTGTGAAATGTTTTGTATTATACTGTAATGGATATACAACATTATGCATTTGACAAAACCCTTAGAATTGTTCAACACAAAGAGTGAATTGTAATATGAACTACAGAATTTAGCAAAATATATCACACCAACAGCATATGTAAATAATAAGGGAAACTGAGTGAAGGTGAGGGGAGTGCTAGTACACAACAACCCTTTGATACTTTTTATTTAATTTGTCTATAAACTTGAAACTGCTCTAAAAATAAAGTTTATTAATTTTTTAAAATGTACTGAAAATAAAGGTAACTTGAAGAGCTGTAAAATCCACAATTTTTACTTACAGTGGATAATAAAATAAGTAAAAACTAGTTTGACATTATCAAGGAATTGACTTTCCTCTCATGATTCTTTTGCATCCAACAGTGATAAAATTGCTTGGATAAACATAAGATATTTTCCCAACCAGAAAGTTCTTGTCACCCAAATTATAATGTAATCAATAGGAACCTATTTTCCAATTTTAATTTCTGTTTCTAAGTAAAAAAAAAAAAAAAAAAAACAAATACCATAATTATGTTGCATAGAAATTTTCAGGTTCTATCTCTCAGTATTCCTGAACAATATTACATCACAAAAATACAACTAAAAATAAAAGATGGTGATGGATATTTAGTTGTTAAGATAAATATATTAACATATTTTTTATTTTAACTATAATTGTTTCTATGTTATTTTAATATATACTACTGTTATTTTAATAAATAATACTTATTCTAAACATTTCAAATATACACATTTTATATTAATTATACATATATTTTAATGTTAAATTACTATTTGCATTTTGATTAAGTAACATCATCTATGTCATCTTAATTCTTTGGTTTCTAAAGATTTTAATTAGAAGTAATATTTATTCAATTTCTGTAAATGTTGCACGTGTTTCTTTGTTACAAGGTAATACACATCTGTATACTCAGTTTTATTCATTGTGCTGGTAAAATATATGCTTAACTTTTTGCTTGTTTATGGCATGAGGTAGAGGTATCGAATAAGTGCATAAATGATCCATTATAAATTATTGAAAGGAGCATTATCTCTTCACTTTTCTACAGTGTAACCTTTTTATCATTCAAGAAGTTTATCTATCTGGGTGATTTTCTATGGTGTTTGTTTTCCGCCAGTGGTTATTTCTTTTCCTTCCAGCTCCAATTACATTTTACCTTATTTTTTATAGTTTTATAATAAGTTTTAAAATCTAGTAGAGGAATCCTTCATTCTCATTTTCTTCACTACCTGATAGTCTTTGCTATTCTTTCCTATTTTAATGTAACTTTAGTTTATCAATTTTCATAAATAATGTTATTGTCATTTCTTTCCTTGTGATTACATTGAAACTCAAATTCACTTTAATGAATTTTCTTCTGTAAAAAAAAACTGTGTATTCCTTCTTATCCAGGTATTATGCCTATTATTATTTTTATTTATGACTCACTGCACTAAGTAAGTCATAAAATCAAATTCAATGTTAAATAGAAATGTTCATGGCAACCCAATCCAACTATTCAATGTTAAATAGAAATGTTGATAGAAGACCATATATTGTTCTTATCTAAAAAAAGAAAGTTTAAATATTTCATAAAGGTTTGCAATGTATTGTTTATAATATCCCCTTTTATCTTATAGCATTATTAAAGTAGATCTTCATATAATAAAATATACAAATTTAACCTTACAGTATAGGTTGATTTTTTTTTTTTTTGAGACAAGGTCTTTCACACAGGCTGGAGTGAAGTGGCATGATCACAACTTGTGGCATCCTTGACCTCCCAGGTTCAAGTGATCCTCCCACCTCAGCCTCCTGAGTAGCTGGTAACACAGGCACCCCATCCAGTTCACAATGGAATCTCACAATGTAGCCCAGGCTGGTCTTGGATTTCTGGGAACTAGGAGTCCTCCTGCCTATGCCTCCCAAAATGCTGGGATTATAGGTGTGAGCCACCATTCCTGGCCAATTTTTAAAATTATGTATAAAAACTTGTACTTCCACATAGATTGGAATATATAATTTTTAAATGTCTTAAGAAGCTCATTCCTACCCCTTCTCAGTCAAATATCTTTTGATATCTAGCAACAGAGATTTATATTGTATGGTTTAGAAGTTAATATAATGAACTCATGCAGCAGGTACCTTTTTGTCTCTCTCTTCGGTTTACTCAAATTTATGTCAATAAGATTACTCATGTCCTTGTGTAGTTGCACTTTTTATTGTTGCATAGTTTTCATGCTGCTGATAAAGACATACCTGAGACTGGGCAATTTACAAAAGAAAGAGTTTTAATGGACCTCTTTATGTTCCATATGGGTGATGAGGCCTCACAATCGTAGCAGAAGGCAAGGAGGAGCAAGTCATGTCTTATATGGATGGCAGCAGGCAGAGAGAGAGCTTGTGCAGGGAAACTCCCATTTTTAAAATCATCAGATCTTGTGAGATTCATTCACTATCATGAGAACAACACAGGAAAAACTGTCCCTATAATTCAATCACCTCCCATCACATTCCTCCCATGATATGTGAGAATTCTAGGAGTTATAATTCAAGATGAGATTTGGGTGGGGACACAGCCAAACCACATTATTCTGCCCCTGGCCCCTTCCAAATCTCATGTCTTCACATTTTAAAACTAATCACGCCCTCCCAACAGTGTCCCAGAGTCTTAACTCATTTTAGCATTAACCCAAAAGTCCATAGTCCAAAGTCTCAACTGAGACAAGGCAAGTCATTTCTATCTATGAGCCTGTAAAATCAAAAGCAAGTTAGTTACTTTCTAGATACAATTGGGGTACAGGCATTGAATAAATACAGCCATTCCAAAGGAGATAAATTGGGCAAAACAAAGGGGCTGCAGACCCCATGCAAGTCCAAATCCAGCAGGGCAGTCAAATCTTAAAGCTCTAAAATGATCCTTTTTACTCCATGTCTCACATCCAGGTCACACTGATGCAAGGGGTGGGTTCCCATGGTCTTGGGCAGCTCCACCCCTGTGGCTTTGCAGGGTACAGCCTCCCTCCTGGCTGCCTTCATGGGTTGGCATTGAGTGTCTGCAGCTTTTCCAGGTGCATGTTGCAAACTGTCAGTTGATCTACGATTCTGGGTTCTAGAGGATTGTGGCCATCTTCTCACAGCTCCACTAGGCAGTACCCCAGTAGAGACTCTGTCTGGGGGCTCCAACTCCACATTTCAATTCTGCACTGCCCTAGCAGAGGTTCTCCATTAGGGCCCTGGACCTGAAGCAACCTTTGCCAGGTCATCCAGGAATATCGACACATCTTCTGAAATCTAGGCAGAGGTTGCCAAACCTCAACTCTTGACTTCTGTGTACCCACAGACTCAACACCAGATGGAAACTTCCAAGGCTTGGGGCTTGTACCCTCTGAAGCCACAGCCCAAGCTGTACCTTGGCCCCTTTTAGTCATGGCTGGAGTGGCTGGGATGCAGGGCAACAAGTCTGTAGACACAGCAGAGGGACCCTGGGCCCAGCTCACGAAACTATTTTTTTTCTTCCTAGGTTTCTGGGCCTGTGATGGGAGGGGCCGCAGCAAGGGTCTCTGACATGCCCTGGAGACATTTTCTCCATTGTCTTAGTGATTCACATTTGGCTCCTTGTTACTTATGCAAATATCTGCAGCCAGCTTGAATTTCTCCTCAGAAAATAGAATTTTCTTTTCTATTGCATTGTCAGACTAAAAATTTCCTGAACTTTTATGCTCTGTTTCCCTTTTAAAACTGAATGCCTTTAACAGCACCCAAGTCACCTCTTGAATGTTTTGCTGCTTAGAAATTTCCCTAAATCATCTCTCTTAAGTTCAAAGTTCCACAAATCTCTAGGTCAGGGGCACAATGCTGCCAGTCTCTTTGCTAAAACATAACAAGAGTCACCTTTGCTCCAGTTCCCAGCAAGTTCCTCATCTCCATCTGAGACCACCTCAGCCTGGATTTCATTGTCCATATCATTATCATCCTTTCAGTCAAAGCCATTCAACAATTCTCTAGGGAGTTCCAAACTTTCCTACATTTTCCTCTCTTTATCTGAGTCCTCCAAACTGTTTCAACCTCTACCTGTTACCCAGTTCCAAAGTCGCTTCCACATTTTCAGGTATCTTTTCAACAGCACCCCACTCTACTGGTACCAATTTACTTTATTAGTCCATTTTCACACTGCTGATAAAGACATACCCAAGACTGGGAAATTTACAAAAGAAAGAGGTTTAATGGATTTACAGTTCCACATGGCTGGAGAGGCCTCACAATCATGGCAGAAGGCAGAGCAAGTCATGTCTTACATGGATGGCAGCAGGAAGAGAGAGAGCTTGTGCAAGGAAACTGCCATTTTTCAAACCATCAGATCTCATGGGACTCATTCACTATAACTAGAATAGTGCACAAAAGACCCGCCCCCATAAATCAATCCCCTGGCACCAGGTTCCTCCAACAACAATTGGGAATCGTGGGAGTTACAATTCAAGATGAGATTTGGGTTGGGACACAGCCAAACCATATTAGGTACATAGCCAGATTCCCAGTGTTTAAAAGGATTATGTTAGTAGATATCTGCCAAACATTTTTCAAATTGTATCTAACATTCACCCTTCCACTACCAATATACATATTTTGCAGTTGTTCCATTTCCTTACTTAATATTATTTCATTTCTTTAAATGTTTTTGTACTGATCAATGTGTAGTGGTATTCATTGTAGTTTTGATTAACGTTCCCCAGTATTTAATTATGTTGAGAACTTTTTCATATACTTCTTGACCATTTGCATATTTTCCTTGGTATGTTCAAGTATTTTGCTCATCTTCTTATTAATGAATATAAATTCATTCTAGCCAATGGATATAATTTCTTTATTGGATACACATATTACAAATATTTTCTCCCAATAAATAATTTGCCTTCTTTCTTAATTTTTTTATTAAGTCATTCTTAATTTTAATTTTACTGTATAATTCATTTTTGTGGTCAGCACTATTTTTGTACTGTTTAACAAAACTTTGATTACCCTAATGTCGTGAAAATGCTCTTGTTTACATACGTGTACACAGTCAGCACTTTTTAGCTGTGTATTTCACCTCTGTGAGTTGTCAATCACAGATCAAAAATATTAGAAAAAATAAAGCAATAAAATTCATACAATTTTTAAAAAATTATGTAACAACTATTTGAATAGCATTTACACTGTATTGTGTATTGTAAGTAATCTAGAGATAATTTAAACTGTACAGGAGGATGTGTTTAGGTTTTTTGCAAATACCACACCATTTTATGTAAAAGACTCAGCATTCAAGGAATTTGGTATCCTGGAACCAGTCCCCTGCAGATACTAAGAGATGACTGTACTTTATTTTTACATGTAACTCTATGCTTAAACTATACTTTTTGCATATGATGAGAGATAGGTGGCCAAAGTTCACTTGTTTTCTAAGATATTCTATTACGCAATAACAATTTATTGAAAAATACATCTTTTTCAACTGAATTGTACGATGTTTTTGCTTTAGTAAAAGATGGGTAGTTTAGAGTTTGTTTCTTCTACTCTCTATTCCTCTAATCTGTGTGACAGATCTTTGTATTTCTACCATCACTGCACTATGCTAATTATTGTGCCTGTCTAAAACTTTTTGAAATTTGCTATTGTAAATCTTTCAGCATTTTTAATCTTCAAGTTTGCCTTGGCTTCTTTTCATTCCAACTATTTTATGTTTGGTTTTCTGTACTTTCATAGGTTTCTCTGGATTGTTTTATATTTTTAACTGGTTTGTTTTATATTTTTATACCTTCACTTTCTCTTAACCCTTCAATACTTATATGCACACTCCATTCTTCTAGTGGCAATGCCCCAAAATGTACATCCTTCGTTTAACAAAGATTATTGTCATTTGTTACCATTGTTCTCTTCTCAGTCAATTTAAGAACCACAGAACACTTTACTTTTATTTGCTACCAATTTATATGCCATTCTTTCCACTCACTTAATATTCCTCCATAACATTAATTTTTGATTTGTACTATCAATGTTATGTTATATATAACCACAAATTTACCACCTTGAAGCAGTTTATTTATTTATTTTTTTATTTATGAGATGGAATCTCTCTCTGTTGCCCAGGCTGGAGTGCAGTGATGTGATCTTGGCTCACTGCAACCTCCACCTCATGGGTCCAAGTGATTCTTCTGCCTCAGCCTTCCAAGTAGCTGGGACTACAGGCACGTACTACCATGCCCGACTTATTTTTGTATTTTTAGTATAGACAGGGTTTCACCATGTTCACCAGGCCGGTCCGGAACTCCTGACCTCAGGCTATCCACCCACCTCAGCCTCTCAAAGTGCCGGGATAATAGGTGTGAGCCACCACGCCCAGCTGAAGTAGTTCATTTCTTTCTGCATATTGACATTTATATTTTTTGGTGTCCCCACCAAATCTCATCTTGAATTCCCAAGTTGTGGGAGGGACCCTGTAGGGGATAATTCAATCCTGGGAGTGGTTTCCCCTATACAGTTCTCGTCGTAGTGAATAAATCTCACAAGATTTGATGATTTGATGAGGGGAAACCTGTTTCACTTGGCTCTTATTCTTTGTCTTTGCCTGCTGCCATCCACGTAAAACATGACTTGCTTCTCCTTGCCTTCTACCATGATTGTCAGGCTTCCCTAGCCACGTGGAACTCTAAGTCCAATTAAACCTCTTTCTTTTGCCCAGTCTCAGGTATGTCTTTATCAGCTGCATGAAATGGGACTAATACAACATTGCATCAGAAACACTTTGCTTTCTAGTGTCTACCACATTTTTTACCTGAAAGTGCAATACAATACTTTTTTCTTGATTAAAAATATTTCTCTTTTAATATACAGTACTAGATTGGCAGGTATTTGTCAGCTTCTTGACTAAATCATTCCATCTCTTTCTGGAACTTGTTTCCTTTGAGACGTCACATGCCAATCTGAATATTTCTTAGGTTATCCTGTACCTTTTATTGTTATTTTAACTTTCACTCCCTTTTTCCTTTGTTTGCTGTTAGAAGAGTTACTTTATTAGGTGTTTTTCAGCTTTGATTTGCCTTTTTCCCTTGACACTCATCAAATATGTATTTATTTCTATATTTTTTATTACTCATGTTTGGATTGTTTAGTATTTCTTGCATATATAGATTCCTATCTTCAGTTTTGAAATATTCTTACTCATTATGTATGTCTTCAAACACTGTTCTTTCTCATTCTGTCTTTCATACCTGTTAATCTACCATAGTCTATATGACTATGGCTTTTTTTTTTTTTTTTTAAGACAGAGTCTTGCTCTATTGCCTAGGCTGGAGTTCAATGGCACAATCTTGGCTCACTGCAACCTCCACCTCCCCGATTCAAGAGATTCTCCTGCCTCGGCTTCCCAGGTAGCTGGGATTACAGGTGTGCAGCACTATGCCCAGCTAATTTTTGTATTTTTTTAGGAGAGATGGGGTTTCACCATGCTGGCCAGGCAGCTGTTCTCGAACGCCTGACCTCAGACAATCTGCCTGCCTTGGTCTTCCAAATTTTTGATAAAACAAGCGTAAGCCACTGTGCCTGGCCTGACTATGGCTATTTTTAATCTGATCTTTCTATGTTCATTAATATGCCCTTCAACTACATTTAAGATACTTTTATATCTTCTACTGAGTTATTCATTTTAGCTATTGAATTTTTTAATCTACCATTTCTTCTGGATTCTTATTTATGAAAATTCTCTGTTGAAAGATCAAAATTCTCTGTTGTAAGATAGAAGTTCTCTTCTCCAAATACAGATGCTCCTTAACTGATGATGGGGTTACATCCTGATATACCCATTGTATGTTGAAAATAGAAGTCAAAACTGCATGGCTGACTGAGAGCTACAGCTACCCAGCATCGTAAGTGATGTACAGTTTCTACTGAACACATACACTTTCACACCATAGTAAGCAGAAAAATTGTAAGTCCAACCATCAAAACTCAGGGACCGTGTGTGTGTGTGTGTGTGTGTGTGTGTGTGTATGTGTGTGTATATATGTGTGTGTGTATATATATTATATTATATATAGTATATTATATATAAACTTCATAGATATATAATAAATAATATATATTTTATAATATATTATATATAATAATATATTATAAAATGATATTTACATAATATTATAGAATAATATTTCATAGTATATAAAATAAAATATATTTATTTTATTTATATATTTAATATATTTATATATATTAAATATATACTTATTATTTATTATTATTTATTAATAATATTAAATATATATTAATAATTTTATTAAAATATATTCAACAATTTTTAAATATTAAATATTAAAAATATTATTAAATATATTTTTTAAATATATTATTAATAATATTAATATATTGAATATATATTTATTATTAATTATTAATTATTATTTATTATTCTATTAAAAATAATAACATATATTTATTATTATATAATATTATATATTATATAATAATATTTTATATAATATATAATATATAATGTATATTATATATTGCATATATATGCATTATATAATATATATTATATAATGCATATTTAATATATAATAAATTTATATATTATATATTGCATATAATATATGTTATATATGGTATATATGCATATATATGCCATATATAATACATATTATATATTATATGTTATATAAACATATTTATATATTATATATTATATATTATATATACATATTTATATATTATATATTACATATTATATATTATATATAATATATTACATATATTATATATATGTAATTATATATATTATATATATATTGTATATATAATATATATTTATATATATTATATATAAATATAAATTATATATATTTTATATATATATTATATATTATATAATATACAATATATATTATATATTATATAATATACAATATATTATATATTATATAATATACAATATATTATATATTATATAATATACAATATATTATATATTATATAATATACAATATATTATATATTATATATTATGTAATATATATTATATATTATGTAATATATATATAATATATAATATATAATATATAATATATAAATATGTATATATAACATATAATATGTAATATATAAATATGTATATATAACATATAATATATAATATATAAATATGTATATATAATATATAATACATAATGTATAAATATGTATATATAATATATAATATATAATATATATAATATATAATATATAATATATATAATATGTAATATATAATATAAAATATATAATAAATATAATATATAATATGTTATATATAATAAATATAATATATATGATATATTATATATGTATATATTATATATAATAAATATAATATATATGATATATTATATATGTATATATTATATATGTACATATGTATATATGTATATATTATATATGTACATATGTACATATGTATATATTATATAATATATAATATTCATATAGATTTCTATATGATATATAATTTCTATATAATGTATAATATATATTTCTATATAATATATAAGATATAATATATATTTCTATATGATATATAATATATAATATATATTTCATATTATATATAATATATAATATATGTTTATATTATATATAATATATAATATATGTTTATATTATATATAATATATAATATATGTTTATATTATATATAATATATAATATATGTTTATATTATATATAATATATAATATATGTTTATATTATATATAATATATAATATATGTTTATATTATATATAATATAAATCTGTTTATATAATATAGAATATATATGTTTGTATTATATATAATATATAATATATGTTTATATTATATATAATATATAATATATGTTTATATTATATATAATATATAATATATGTTTATATTATATATAATATATAATATATGTTTATATTATATATAATATATGTTTATATTATATATAATATATAATATATGTTTATATTATATATAATATATAATATATGTTTATATTATATATAATATATAATATATGTTTATATAATATATAATATATAATATATGTTTATATAATATATAATATATAATATATGTTTATATAATATATAATATATAATATATGTTTATATTATATATAATATATAATATATGTTTATATAATATATAATATATAATATATGTTTATATTATATATAATATTAACATATGTTTATATTATATATAATATTAACATATGTTTATATTATATATAATATATATATGTTTATATGATATATAATATTAACATATGTTTATATTATATATAATATATACATATGTTTATATTATATATAATATATAACATATGTTTATATTATATATAATATATAACACATGTTTATATAATATATAATATATAACATATGTTTATATTATATATAATATATAACATATGTTTATATAATATATAATATATGTTTATATTATATATAATATATATAATTTATATTATATATAATATATACATATATTATATATTATATATATACACACATATATGAAGTTTATCCCTATATAAACATATATATAAAAGACATATATATGAGAAATATAAGTTTACATATAAAGTTTTATAGAATTTCATATATAACTTATATTATAGTTTAAAAGACCTTATGTGAAACCTCTATTCACTGAGTTAGTATGGGATAGTTTCTACTGTGTGTTGCACTTGGCTTTTGCTCATGCTTTCTAGAATCCTGTCTTTGTATGGTTATATTTAATAGAGAATGTAAGCATTTGTATGAAATTTGTTCTCTATTTGATTTTAAGCTAAGTAACCATATTCCTGTTCTCATCTCTTTCTGTCTTATTATATTTTCTTAATTTTTTTACCAGATTTCAAAATTCTATCTGAGATACCAAACAAAATGTTTACATCAGAAAATAATCATAAACACTTGTAGACATCAAAAGAAAAAAAATTATAGCAAAGGACTAAAGCCCAAAGGTTGTTTGTAAGTATGATAAAACATGTTGCTGTGTGAAATTCCATATTAAAAATATGGGAATGTTTCAAGGGCCTAAGAAAAACTGAATTTTAACTAATTTCAAGACAACGCTCTCCCCAAATCAACAAATGAACCAAACATACAAAATGAAGAGCATTGTTGCTATAACCTAATTTAATACGTTACCATTTTTCTCTGGAAGACTAATAAAATGCATAATCCTACTAACTAGTGTAAGAGAAAATAAAATCACGTATATTGAAACAAAATGTTTTATGGATTAGTGTAATGTGATCCAATCACTCTTTTGGAACATTTTATGTTTGCCTGTGATTATCACTTTACTATTAAAATATATCCAGCTTAAAATAGAAATAGATCAAACATATTTTTACTTTGCTTATATTTGGTTTGTTAATTTAAATTTCCAGGAGCATTAAAAATGCATTATAACCAAGAGTCACTTGGCTTTTACACATATTGTCAGTTATCATGCTCTTGCATGATTATATTTGATTGATAGAGTCTAAATGTTTGTAAAAAATGGCCAGGCATGGTGGATCACTCCTGTAATCTCAGCACTTTGAGATGCCGAGGTGGGTGGATCACTTGAGGTCAGGAG
Organism: Pan troglodytes; assembly: GCF_028858775.2. Taxonomy (NCBI): domain Eukaryota; kingdom Metazoa; phylum Chordata; class Mammalia; order Primates; family Hominidae; genus Pan; species Pan troglodytes. The sequence continues at coordinate 32,701,340 of NC_072401.2, read as the reverse complement.
ATCGGAACCAGCCCGGCCAACACGGCAAAATCCCATCTCTACTAAAAATACGAAAATTAGCCAGGCATGATGGCGCATGCCTGTAGTCCCAGCTACTCCGGAGACCGAGGCAGGAAAATTGCTTGAACCCAGGAGGTGGAAGTTTCAGTGAGCCGAGATCGTGCCATTATGATCCAGCTTCAGTGACAGAGAGAGACTTCATCTCAAAAACAAACAAACAAAAAACCTCCAATCTATTTCTAGGTTAAAATTGAGCTAAGTACCTAACCTTAAGCTTATCTGGCTAAGAAAAGTTCTATATCATTCAAAGACGTGATAAAAATAGATACAATTGTGTTTTTCTCATCAGCAGCATGGAAAACATTTTCTACTGCAGTGAGTTTAAAGTAGTATATACAAGCTGATAATCACTGTCCTTTTACCATAGAAAAAAATTCTACTGCAATTTTAATGTTCATATCCAATCATGATATATTTATATATAAATTTGGTATTATCACAGGGAAAAATGACTCTTCATATTACCAAAAATCTTGAATAAAAATTTTTATAAAGGATATTATTCCTATAATACTATCATAACAATACTTACTACATTAACTTTCCATCTGCAAATATTTGTCTCAGTACTTTATGTTTTCAATGTCATTTGCCAGGCACTTTAATTACATTATTTGGGGTTTTTTTTATTATTAGTATTGGTCCCTCTCTATCAGTGAGTCATGTACTATATTTGTCTTTTTTATCTCGGTAGCTACTATGCTTGGTACAATATGTGCATATTTTAGTTGCTCCATAAATAGTTGTTAAGCTAGTACATACATTTCTTATCCTTACTGTTAAATTTGCAGGCATTCATGGGTTCACTTTTATAGCCTCAAAAATAGATTAAATTGTAGTTCAGTGGAGTAATAAAGCTTAAACAGTAAAATGGAGAAGTGAAATTTCAAGCATGGTGAACATGCATGTATTTTAATTTTGAATAAACTATTGTAGATGTAGGGATAACTCATTGTCAATTACGGCATATGGAGAAAAATGTCCAAAAGCCACTAGAGAAACAAAGAATTATCAACTTGAAGATGATTATATTTTGAAAGCCTTCTGAAGACATAATGCTTTGTTGTATGCAAATGTACAATTATTCATCTTATTCTAATAACAAGTTTGTATTAATCCTTTAGTAATTGGTTATAGATATTATATCATATGTAGAACCTGATTAATATAAAGCCACATTTTTTATCTTTCCCCTTACATCAGCATCATGCATAAAGTAACTTAAGTGATATAATTCTACACTAGCTTAATTTTTCATGAGTTCACTATCCTATATTATGTAATAATACATAAAATCTGATATTTATATTTCCATTTGTGCTTGAAAGATGTTATTTCTCCTTCACCTTTCACTTATGGGAGCATGATTACACATATAAAAATGATGTTAAGAATATGGCATGTGGTGTTTGGATTTGACACTATATAAAGATGATATTGCAATAATACCAAGCTATTAAATGTGATTATGTATGTGTGTATGTGTATGTTTACATATACATGAACATTCTAAAGAGATATATAGTCTTCTTAGAATATAAATCCTTATTTTAATATGATTTTCTGTTTTAATTTTTAAGTTAAATTTCAAGAAAAATCTATAAAGTATATCACCTCAGTAAACTTAGATGAGCTCACAATACTCAATTTTCTGATTTGTTTTTGTTCAGATAAATATACTTGTGTCAGGTAATTTAAAAAGCAGAAGTTTAAGAAGCCTGGTAAGATAGGAAAAGAGAGTCTATGCTTTAAAGATGTTATGAAATATTGATGTTTATGCCAATTAGACTCGGTACAAAGCTGTGATTTTCAATGTACTAATTTATGACTTTGCCCAGTGGTTTTTCTGATTCAGACTCCAAATATAAAATACAATATATAAAATATAAAAACTGGTAATAAACCTGCCTATGTCATAGAAGTATAATGAGAATGAAAAGAGATAATAACACATAAAACTTTGCCCAGTGTCTGATATACAGAAGACCTTAGTCAATGGCCTTTTTAAATATTCATAAAAATGACCTTGGTTTTGTATTAATTTTGCCTAAGTTATCTTATTATTCTGTTATTTCTTTAGGGGAAATTTTTGGTCCATGTGCTTTAGAGCAAGACTATAAATGTTTTGTTAAAACGTGTTTTCATTACTAGAAACTATAAATTTATAAAATTCAGAGAAATAAAATATAATTTTTTTTTTGGAAGTGAAGTTCTAGATTCAATAAAAATTTAAGCAGTTGGAAATATAGGTTACAAGTGGCAAGCTTAATCCGAGCAAGATATATCAAGAGTACTGATTTGGTTGGTAGTGAGGATGGTGTTTCCTTTCCACTCTCTGTCTTCCAACAAAGTGTCAAACAGATTCATGCTTAACATATTTGTGTGAAATCTGCATATAACTGTTTTTTAAATACTAGATACAACATATTAGAATAGAAAACTTAAAGAAAATACATAATTTCTGATAAAATTGTGGAAAACTAATGATAAGGCCAGACACGGTGACTCGTGCCTGTAATCCCAGTGCTTTGGGAGGCCGAGGCGGGTGGATCACCTGAGGTCAGGAGATCGAGACCAGCCTGGCCAACATGGCAAAATCCCATCTCTACTAAAAATACAAAAAATTAGCTGGGCATGGTGATGCACTCCTGTAATCCCAGCTATTCGGGAGGCTGAGGCAGGAGAATCACGTGAACCCAGGAGGTAGAGGTTGCAGTGATGGAGATTGTGCCATTGCACTCCAGCCTGGGTGACAGAGTAAGACCCTGTCTCAAAACAAACAAACAAACAAACACTAACGATATATTGTGTGAAAAACTATGAGATAAAGGGAATAGTCTTCACAGCACTTCCCAAAATATTATCATATAGGAGATGCTGGCTTTAAGAACAAAGTGTCATGAAACTACAGAGAGCTTTTGGACTAATATCCAATTTATTTGCTCATTTGCATAACTACACATTAACCCATATTAATAATAAAAAGAGTATGCCTTTATTTTATGCTTAGTTCATCTGGAGGCTATTAGGCTAAATTTTTTCTTTTTGAGACTTTAGTAACACATGTTTAATATTCAAAAACATTATTGAAGAAAGGATGTCTTTAGTAAATTTGTTTTCAATATTCATGTTTTGTCTAAGTGGTCATAAGTATTGCTGCATTGGTGAAATCATGTTCCTTTTATGAGAAACCCAAAGTAGTCCATGCTTACACACCCTGAACATTTTGGTCTTTTATTGACTCTGGTTTCAAATTATGAAATGTGTCTACCTGATATCACTCATCAAGTGTGTACTTAATTTTTAATACCATATTTCAATAATACTATGTGGCAGAAACTTTTGTAATAGTTTTTCACAATTACATCTGGGTTTTTTTGCACTTAGCAGAACATGTTGAAATTATTAAAAATGATGATTCTTATTCAGCCTGTGTCTTCAATCATGTGTGAAGAATGTCACAGGGGAAGAACAAATTACTTAATTAAACTCGTTTTATGTAAACCACTTTTGTGAATGATTTTTAATTCCTGAAAATAATAAAGGTTGTATGTATTTGTAAAAATATTGCATACTAAATTAACTTATAATGGCCTTGTCACATCCCAGAACATTGAAAATATTTTACAAAGGTTTGATGGGCTTGAGCTCATGACAGGGCACTAATGGAGTTTACTTTATGTATGTCTTAGGAAACATTTTTTTAAACATTTTATACAGATCAACCCCTAAATGCATACTTTTTCTTACAATTAATCACGGGTAGTGGATACAACTAAATCAAATTGACAAAAAGAGGTTGTACTTACTCACACTTAACATTATTTACCCATAAATATGAAATCGATGTGTCATAGAATTCTGTACTTTTATTTTGGTGAGAAAAAGATAAAAAGGCCTTCTCTATTCTCTACTTGCTCCCCCTCACCCACCCAGAATTTTTGAATTGGATATTTTTAGAGGCAGAAGCATGTGAATTGATGAATTAACTGTTTATGGGGAACTGGTATTTATTTATTTTGTCGTTTTTATCATTTTTATCTGTCTCTTTTGGATAAACATAGAAATGACACTTCTGGGCCGGGCCTAGTGGCTCACGCCTGTAATCCCAACACTTTGGAAGGCCAAGGTGACAGATTGCTTGAGCTCAGGAGTTGGAGACCAGCCTGAGCAACATAGCAAAACTTCATCTCTACAAAAAATACAAAAAAAAAAATTAACTTGGTGTCTGGCATGTACCTGTAAGTCCCAGCTATTGGGGAGGCTCAGGTGGGAGGATGGCTTCAGCCTGAGAGGCAGAGGTTGCAGTGAGCTAAGATCGAACCACAGCATTACAGCCTGGGTCACAGAAGGAGACCCAGTCTAAAAAAAAAAAAAGAGAGAGAAGAAAAGAAATTGACCCTGAAACTTACATTTGTTTTATCTGAGTTTATTTCTCAGGAATGGACCCCCAGGCCTCTTTAAAAGTATCAGAGAACTAAAACCATATCCAGACAATAAGATGGCAGGCCCCTCATTCATCATGATTGCTTCCATACCCTTTCTGAGTTCCTGTTATTCCACACATAGTTACATTTCTTCCCTGCTATATAAATCTCTAATTTTAGTTAATCCGAGAGATAGATTTGAGACTGATCTCATCTCCTCAGCTGCAGCACCCGAATAAATCCTTCTTCCTTGGTGAAGTCCATCTCAGCAATTGGCATTCTGTGCTGTGAGCAACAGGACCTACACCAAATCCCTAGTGTTTCAGTGACATGTTTTTATCTCACTCCTTGCAGAACTCATAGTATAGCAGAAAACCAATATTTAAGAATATGCTACTATAGATTGCAGCTTTACAGAAAACAATTATCATCAATTTCTTATGTGGCAAGTTTTAATATACAAGCAATTGGGCAAATAACATATAATCAAAGGATAGGCTGCCATTTGTAGTGATATTTTAGTTTCATTTTTTAACCATGAACTCCTGATAGTTGAATTGATTTCATTTTTTTTCTTTTATTTTGGAAAGATAGCAATCACTTCTATCATGTTGTTCTGTTATATTGAGTGAAGAAAAGTTTCATGGTCTTCTCATAATAATGCTGCCAGAAAATATTGCCAATGCTTTGGGATTGGAATGAAATATAATTTATCCAGCGCAGTTTTAAAAGATATCAAGTACTACTTATTTTAACTATTTTAAATGGGAAATAAATGATTTTACTGATTATTTTACTATATCAATTGTGAATATTTTAATGGGAGATTGGATATCAGTAAACAATATTATTTATCCCATAAGATGTCACCTGTTAATTATCAGGAGCATAGACTACAGGGAGAAGATAATTTAAACTGCTGGTTAATTAATTTATTTCCCCTGCCCCACAGAAAATGGCCACACTACCAGCTTCCCTGGTTTTCCAGCTTGCAGATGACCTATTGTGTGGTCTGTCAGTTTCCATAATCCTGTGAGGCAATTCCCCTAATAAATTCCCTCTTATCTATCTATCTATCTATCTATCTATCTATCTATCTATCTATCTATTTATCTATCTATCATCTACCTGTATCTATCTATCTACCTTCTTTCTATCTGTATATATTGGTTCTTTCTCTAAAGAACCCTGACTAATGCAGTCTAGTTGGAATAAAATTTCAGAATATCAGATGTTAATGTAAATTTAAGTAATTTTAAAGAGCTTTTTTTGGTAAAAATTGTCATATAAGAGCTATAAATCTAGCATTATTTAAATCTTAGGATATCTGAATTTGAAGGTGCCTATAAAATTATCTAGAAATGCAACCAAAGGTCAGGATAGAATTGAGCTGTTTTACCTTGCAAAACACAGCAAATCTTTGGACAAATATTTCATTTCAAACTTTATCCTTTTCAATTTAAAGTTGTATCAGTTTGCTCTTTGAAGATGCCTCTTCATGTAACAAAGTGATAGAAGCCTAGAGATCAAAAAACAAACAAACAAACAAACAAACAAAAATTCAGGAGTGCAAGAACATAACTCTAGAAAAACTCTCAAATAGTCTTTAAAGTTAAATGACAGCAAATGTTCTGTACCTGAAGTAAAAAACAATACAGCAAATAAGGCTAATACTAGTTTAAACATATTTACTGTAACTAAGAAAAAAAGTTTTTTTTTAATCTCTAAAAGTTCAGACAATGTTTGCAAAGAAAAGCCCGTACTTTAATCCTTGCACATAAATTGGTTTAATGCATCATGATAATCTAGATATGCCTATACTCATCAACAGAAAGATATATGTTCATGTCTCAGAAAAATAGAAGGAAATTTAGAAAGGAAAGAGAAATAAACAAATTTGTTTCAAAGTTTAGAATCCAAAGCTCAGCTTATGTTTCATTTTCTGTGACATCCAGGATTCCTTTTCCCTTCCTCCCTCAATTAGTGAATAGACATGCAAAAAAGTGTGAAATCAGGAGTGCATTAAATTTGTATTGAGAAAACCCAGACATTTAGGCCAACTGTAATTTCAAATCCATATTCTTTTCATTAAAAATTTTTGTGGTTGTTCTCTTTAATGAAATCTCTATCCTCTGATCAGTTGTGTGGCATGTAGAACAAAACAAGGAGTGCTTTCCAAACTTTACCCTCCTATATTAGCTTCTCATTTATAGTAGCTTTTCATCTTCTTAAGTCAGCACCAAGTCAGTTGTTTTTAAGATGATTTTCACGTTAAGTATTTTTTTTCTGTAACCACAGCTGCATTGCATGGAAAGAAAATATGATTTATAAAGAGATTTGTCCTTTTCTAATCGCATGTATTCGTATAGCTTACTATATTGTTTTTAACCTCATTTCTAGTATGAGCTTTATGCAAGAAACTTGAGTTACTCCTATGAATGTGAAATATGAACTGTAGAATTTGGAATTCAGTGAAATGTAAAACTCAGCTCAAAAAACCGCACACATATGTCAAAAACACAAGGAGAAAGTAAAACAAAGTGTAAAGAGCTTATGGTTTCTGTCACCTACTAATAAATTTTACCAAAGTTCCAATTTTTCAAAAATGTTAGACCATTTTGTTGAACAGCTTATAACAAAGCACGAGATACAATGCTTTCAAGAACTCTGGGCATATTAATTGAAGATAATATTCTTTATTTCTTCAACACTAGTTTCTTTTACAGCGTCTTCAAATCTGGATTCACACTCCAAGTTCTAATCCTAGGCCTGACAGACACTTACATGCATTCAGCAAATAACGTTAGCATTCTGTTCTCATTTTCTTGGTTATAAAGTGAGAATATCAAACCTTGCCTTCAGTGTTATAAGAATTAATTATTTAATGTTTATAAAGTTCTTTCCAGCTCTAAAGTATAAAATTCATAGAAGAAGTTCTTATACTCAGAATAGATGGTCTCATAAATGCAAATCATAATTAGAATGTAAAAATCAGTATTAGAAATGGAAGCAAGGAGAAGATGACATAGTGCATGATACATATTGCAATTATTTATTAGAGGTGTGAGTTTATATGTTTTATTGTTTTTTATTTCCAGCTATGCTGAATAACACAAATTTAAGGGATAGGTCAAGATGGTCTGATACAGTAAAGATGAGTACTTCTGTGAATCTAAAACCATTCAATGAAAACCAAATTAAATCAACAGAGTCACATAATATAACTTTGCAGTGGACAGCTATGCAAGTTGGGAGCTGTAAAAGCAAGGCAGTGGGGAAAAGTCTTACCTGGATCAGGCTTTGATTATTAGACTCTGTAAACTATCATCAGAGGATGACTGCTGTTGGTATTTTTGCTAGTCTAAAGGTTAGTGCTAATCAAAGGCAATACATTTTGCTTGTTTGTTCTTTTATTTTGTTTATTTGTTTTGGTATGCTGAGAAAGGACAATAATAAGGATAAAAAGATGAGTTTTAAATAGAACTTATTTTTTCTCAATATTATATTCTTCCCAGTTTTTTGGTTTAATAATTCACTATTGCTTTTATGAAACAATGGTAATAGTACTTTGTTTGTATGCTGTAATGTCTTTCACAAAAGTTTTAAACTAGATGGACACTTTACATTGGTCTTTTTCATTTTTTTTCCTTGAAATGTTGTGTGTTCTGATATCTAACTCATTGAAGAGTAATCTTGTTGCTCGTGTATATATGTTTAAGGATTATGTTTCATAGATCTTGTGTTACAGGTGGATAAGACATAATCTTGTGGTTACAGAATATTAAAATTGTATTATTAATAATGAAAATATCTGGAGAATGGACTGTCTGGATTTTGTGTATGTTAGAGAGGTAGAGTAGGGAGAAAGAACAATGTAATTTATTGACCATGCCACTAATTTAAATATTCTTTCAAAACATGGCTTAGAAGTCAAATATTTAACTTTGTGCAATCAATTTTGAATATCTTAGTTCAATCAAAATAAATTAGAATTATGATATGTCTTCTTATTGCTGTTTCATATCAAAATGACTTATTAAAAGAAAGTTAAATACAATTTAGATTTTAACAGTTTACAGATCCCAAAATATATTTGAATAAATGTTAAAAATGAATAGTATATGAATATACATATGCAGTTTGTCTATGCCAAAAATTGGCAAGCTGATGAAAGTGTTAATCTTTCTCCTTAAACCTTTTTATTGGTAAAGTAGGGTTTTTTTAATCACAATGAACTTTTGGGATTGTAATTTTAAGAACAATCAGTAACATGAAGCCTGTAGTACGAATGTCATTGCTCTTTTAGAAATGATTGATAGGAAGGGATGCTTTTAAAACCCTAAGCTGTCCAGTTTTGGTCTATGACAAATACCATCAACATAATTATATCTGGAATAAGAAAATGAAATCCCTCCCAAATGCTTAAGGTCTGTGCTAAGTCAAACTCTAGAATACATATTAGCATTTTGTGTTTCTGAATAGCAAAAATTTATTGAAGTAAAAATGATGAACAAAAACAATAATGGCAATTTTTTAAGTCAAATTTAATTTAAAAGGCTTTTGATCAAACATACAACTTTGAGCAACAAATTATTTCCCACTTGGTAACTTTGTCAAATGTCCTACTTTGTGTTTAGCCGCTGCAACATAAAAGTGTCTATGTTGCCAATAAAACTAAGAAGGGGTAGTTACACTACATAAACCAATGTAAATAGGGTATTGTACTGTTTCAAGAAAATCTAGGGTTGATTTGATTTTTTATTTTTTTTCCCAGCTGACCAGTGTCTCTGTAAAAGCTTAATAGAGTCACAGACATTTTATATGAATTAAGAATTTGGTAAATTGTTATTAACTAATAAGCCAGCTTATTTTAATATCCAGTTATCTTTTTGAAGACTAATCTGCTTGAGTCATCTTTCTTTTAAAAAGTCCAATAAGAAATAAGTAAAATTGGCTGGGAACACTGGCTCATGCCTTTAATCCCAGCACTTTGGGAGGCCGAGACAGTTGGATAACTTGAGGTCAGGAGTTCGAGACCAGCTTGGCCAACATGGCAAAACCCTGTCTCTACTAAAAATACAAAAGTTAGCCAGGCATGGTGGCGTGTGCCTGTAATTCCTGCTACTCTGGAGGCTGAGGCACAAGAATCACTTGAACCCAGGAGGTGGAGGTTTCAGTGAGCTGAGATTGCGCCACTGCACTCCAGCCTGGGAGACAGAGTAAAACTATGTCTCAAAACAAAACAAAACAAAAAAGAAATAAGTAAAATTATGTTTTAATTTTTAGATATAAAGGACATGAAAATAATTAAAATTACCTGAAGTTCCCGGAATATAGTGTACTGCTTCCTTGATTCAACCCTAAGAAATACAAAAGAGATATTCTATGGTGAAGTGTCTGTTTAAATATTTTGCCGTTTTTGTTTTGATTTTTCTTTATACAGTCTGAGTTATTTATTTATCCAATATATGCTTTTCAATTTTTTTTTTCCTGAGGAATCAGTAGCTATTCTTTTCATTCTTTTAGCAGTGCCTTTCAAAGAGCAGACATCCTTTATTTTCATATTGTGAAATATGGATTGTGCTTTTGGTGTCATATCTTAAAAATCTTTTCATTATCTAAGATCACAAAGATTTTCTCCTTGTTTTTTGTACAAAAGTTTTATAGCTTTAGATTTTACACTTGGGTCTATGACCTATCTTGAGTTAATTTTGTATATGGTGCGAATTTCTTATTTTTGCAAACAATTATTTAAAGATATGAGGATTGTTTGTTGAAAAGTCTAGAATTATTTGCTGAATTACCTTTTTACTTCAATCGATTGTCAAAGATTTTTTTTAAAAATCAGAAATAGACCCTCATGGCAGTCTATTTCCGAACTTCCTTTTCTGTTGATCTATTTGTTTATCTTGATGTCAATATCACACTGTCTTGATACCTATTGTTTTATAATAGGTCTAAAACTTAGGTTGTGTTAACCCAACCACTTCATCCCTTTACAGTGTAATTTTGGCTAGTCTAGTGATTTTTAATTTGTGTATTTTGCCTGATTCAGAATTTTAAAATCAGTTTCAATTTCTGCAAAAATGCTCGTTAGGAATTTGATTGAGATTGACTTGGATTTATACATCAGTGTTGGGAGAACTGGCATCTTAACAATATTTTGTCTCCTAATGTGGCAGGCAGGGTCTCACTAACAGCTGAACAGGCAGGCCTCCACGACAACTGTTTCAGCACTGACTGAGTGGTTAAGTTAAATATTAAAAGCTGATAGAGCCAGTGCCCTATACTAAGGCTGGAATGTAACAAAAGCCCACCAAGAGTTTTGCCTAGGTCTTTCCTGGGCCTTGAAGCATGAAAGATAATGAAGGAATTTTTAACAGGCCCCATTTAAGATTTAAGAAGTTTTACTGGGGTCTAAAAGAACTCCCCAAACCTCTATGATCTAACAGTGAACATTGGGTAATCACCCCTGGCACCTGGACCTGCCTAGATTAAGTAAATTTACTGAGGCTTCAGAGGAAGGTCTTTAGGGCTCAGACTTTAGTTATAGATTAGAAGAAGTTAATCATTTATGTCTTTAGATAAATGCCCACTTACACATAGACATATAGCTTAGAAGGTATATAAGCTCTGGAAAACATTGGAATTTTCACTTGATCTGGTGATCTTTTCCTGGCTTTCTCCCTGTACCCAGTTAGAAAAATAAACTCTCTTCTTTCCCAGTTCGCCTGCATCTCATGATTGGGCCATGAGAACAAGCAGCCTGACCCTCAGTTCAGTTTAGGAACACTAACACAAAACCAAGTTGTTTCCCCATTTATTTAGATCTTCTTCAACTTTTCTCAGCGGTTTTATATTTTTCAGTATAAAGGTCACACACATTTATGTATATGACCAAATTTATCCCTAAGTATTTTATAGTTTGATGCTATCGTAAACGTTACTTTTAAATTCAATGTATGTTTTTTATTGGCAGTATAAAGAAATTGGTTTAATTTTTGTATATTTCTTTGAAAATAATGTCAGAAGACTGTAGTTAAATACCAGAGTAATAGAAGTAATAACCCATAGATATCAATGTGTCATAAATTTACCCTGAAATGAAAAGGCATTTTATTTTTCTCTTTTTTCTGAGATGGAGTCTCACTCTGTCACCCAGGCTGGAGTGCAGTGGCACAATCTCAGCTCACTGCAACCTCTGCCTCCTGGGTTCAAGCAATTCTCCTATCTCAGCCTCCCGAGTAGCTGGGATTACAGGCACTCGCCACCACACCCGACTAATTTTTGTATTTTTGGTAGAGATGGGATTTCACCATGTTGGCCAGGGTGGCCTTGAACTCTTGACTTCGTGATCCGCCTGCCTCAGCCTCCGAAAGTGCTGGGATTACGGCGTGAGCCTCTGCACCTGGACGGAAAGGAATTTTAATGCTCACTGACATGGTGAGAAAATGCTGCTACTCTGCAGCTGATCTGACAGCAATGAGTTAACTTAATGGAAAAAACCAAACTGAAAAATCAGTACACCAAGTATAGGAATCGAAATAAAGGGAAGATATGAGGGTTCAAACAAAAAATGAAAATAAAAGTATCAATGGGAAGCAGCAATGTAAAACCTTCATGCAGGAGTGTAGAGTCTGAAAAGCATGTGTAAAAAAATAATTTTGCTTAGGATGTGAACATATGTAATGTGATTTTAAAAAAATTTAAGTACAACGCATTATTATATGGTGTTTCTATAATAATGACAGTAACAATGATAATATTATAAAAGTTTGTTGCTTTACTAAATATTTTTACATGCTTACAGTGTTTATGAGGAAAAACTTGGATTATGTAAGAAATAAGTAGATGTCATTTATAAAACCTTAAGCATTGTGAAAACAGCATTATTTTATGTACTCTAATTGGAGTTATATCCATATAATGTGTTCAGAATCAAAAAAAAGGAAAATATGGATAGAGAGAGAATAAAATAGCAACCAAGAATAAAAACAGCATAATAATGGCATTCTTAAGGTCATTGAAAATACTTGAATTCTTTTTCCTAAAAAATCACATTTTGATCTCAAGTTTACTTACAGCAATTGATAATTGGGTAAATTTTTGTAACTTTAGGTTCTATTTCTGATCGTGATTTTCAATTTTAACTTAACACATTCATATTGATATTTAAAGGTCTAGATTATTTTAAATTCAAAGAGATAAAAACCGTGAAGTCACAACTTTGTAATAAAAATCCTACAATTTTTAATATGCTGGATTTGTAGTATTAATATATTAAAATAATTCTCATTAAAATTAATGAGATTATGCCATATTTCATATAGAGGAGCAATTTGTTTTAGAAACAGCCATAGGTAAAATTATAAGCAATTTGGCAATAACAATGACAATGGAACTATCAAATGATAAACATTCCAAATCTATGTATATTTTATTTTCATTCTCTTTAAATTTTCTTGACATACTTCTGCATTAGTGTGAAATAAGGAGAAGAAAAGAGCATTTTTGTATATAAAAGGCAAAATATACCTAAAACATATACTATCATGTACAAAATACTTAATATCTATTTTACAAAGACTGACAGCAAAATGAAAAATGGTAAAAAGAGATATGTGAAAATATTCAGAATTTTTTATTCAACTAAGGTAATAGTGAAAGCTGATATTTTTGTCTATTTTTAAGACTACACGTATAATAGTATCACTACACATATAATAGTATAAAAGAAAAAAGAAGAATTTTAAGAAGTACAGTAAAATATAGAACATTTTTTTTCTAGAATGCTTGGAAGTTATGACCAAAAGAGCTCTTGACCTCATGAGGACCTCTATCTTTTATAAGAGCAAAAATATCTCAAGTGGCACCATGCTTCTTTTTCTAACCCTGGTTTCATTAATTTAGATACACAGTAAATGTTCTTTTTTAGTGTTCTTGTTTGGCCAAGTCAAAAGAGATTGTAATAGCTGTGGGATCATAGGAAAAATGATGAAGGATTGGTGAAAGTGAAGTAAATCGGTTTTGGTATTGGCCTGTCAGTGGAGATGAATCAGGTTACAGCAGCCTCTTCTTTTAAATTTTTTTTCCAAAAAGAAGAGAGAGAATTTTATCCTTGAAGCAACTGCTTTCTTTTTTTCTCCTTTCTATTGATCTTATTCATTGTTAATGTGGACTCCCAGCTCAGGACATTCTAGAAACTAAGTCTACATTTCAAATATTTTTAGTTAAATGTACTTGACATATATTTCAATGAGAAAATCAGAATGCATTCAGCCTCCCAACCCCAACTCATAAATATCTGGAAATACATAATTTAATAAGTATATTATTTCATGCTAAAACCTAGTTAGATCATCAACCATGATGAACTTCGTATTTTTACTAAAAGAAATTATCAGCAAAATAAATCTCCAAATGTTTTTTTAGCTTAAATTAGCTATATCATAGAAAGGACATTTTTAGTTCAACTAGCTCTACAATTCTGCTGTCATTCTCATTGGTTTGTGTTGTATAACCCTAATTTAAGAAAAAGATATAAAATAAATCTGAGCCCCTAACCTCTTATGTATATTAAATCTATCAAAATTAGTAGTAGGGTCTCACTCAAATTAATCAACTTAAAAAATGGGGAATTTTTTGTTTGTTTTTATTGTACTTTAAGTTCTCGGGTACACGTGCAGAATATGCAGTTTTGTTACATAGGTATACACATGTCACGGTGGTTTGCTGCACCCATATAGCCATCACCTACATTAGGTACTTCTCCTAATGTTATCCCTCCCCTTCCCCCCCAACCCCAGCAGGCTCTGGTGTGTGATGTTCCTCTCCCTATCTCCATGTGTTCTCATTGTTCAACTCCCACTTATGAGTAAGAACATGCAGTGTTTGGTTTTCTGTTCTTGTGATAGTTTGCTGAGAATTATGGTATCCAGCTTCATCATGTCCCCGCAAAGTACATGAACTCAACCTTTTTTATGGCTGCATAGTATTCCATGGTGTATATGTGCCACATTTTCTTTATCTAATCTATTATTGATGAACATTTGGGTTGGTTCCAAGTCTTTGCTATTATGAATAGTGCTGCAATAAACATACGTGTTCATGTGTCTTTATAGTAGAATGATTTAGAATCCTTTGGGTATATACCCAGTAATGGGATTGCGGGGTCAAAAGGTATTTCTTGGGGAATTTTTGTTTTTAACAAAAGAAACTATTTAACAAGTATATATACTACAAAATAGTTTTTTTAATTTATTATGTTAATATGTTGACAAACTGTAGTTGTATATGTGGTATGATTTTTGCATATCATTGGTATGATTGAATTATACTAAATAACATGTCCATCACTTCAAATATTTAACATCACATATTTTTGTGATAAGAATATTAGAAAATTGCTTTCTTAGTGATAGTGAAAGGTACTGAACTCCTTAGCCTTTTACTCTTTGATGGACAGGTGTAGGTTCCTTCCATAACTTGGTTATTGTGAAAAGCACCATGATGAACATGCAGATGCAGACATCTCTTAGACATACTGATTTCAAATGTTTTGGATAAATATCCAGCAGCAGGATTCCTGCATCCTATGGTAATACTATTTTTAGTTTTTCTTGAGTTTCCCACTGTTTTCCATAATAGTTGTACTAATTTATATCCCCACCAACAGTGTACAATTGTTCCTTTTCTTCACATCGTCACCAACACTTATTATCTTTTGGCTTCTTAATAATAGACATTCTGTTTTTTGTGATTTGTTCCCCCAAAACTATTTTTTGTACTTCGTCACTAATTTACAATTTTGATTCCTTTTTAATGTGTGAATAATTTTTAATTGTTTCTGAGCAGAGTGAGATAACTATGTGAAATGGAAACTTTAATGCTGAAATGAGGCTTCATGGGACTTTTGGGTGCTAAAGATTTAACATACAATGGTCTTTATTAAAAGCCTAGCTACATGAAAAGTAGGATAAGATTAATAATTAATCACACTGATAAAAATTCTATTTTTGGCTGTATTTTACTTAAAAAGTCAAGTTCTGAAGATTCAATTAAATTGTCCTATGTTTAACTTTAATATTTAAAATGTTCTAACTGTTTAATGATAGTGATCTTTTGACATCAAGAAAGTCAAGTACTTTTCCCGGGAGCTGTTTTAAAGAGGAACAAACCAACTTATCAGAAGAGTAAAGAATCTGACTAGTAGAGAAGGGCTCTCTGCCTGGGTGAAACCATGCTAATTAGTAATACTTCACCTGGATGCAACTGTGCTAATTAGCTATACTGTGCCTATCTAATGCCACCTTAAGTCCAAAACACTGAAGCAGATTGAATCTAAAAAAATGAATTGAATAAGAATGGGCTCGCCACTCGTTTTAACTCTATTGGAATTGAGAATTGATTTACGGCAATTCTGAGCAATTGCCCAATTTAAGGGAAATTATTTCAGATACTGTTCACTGTAATTTTAAAGTTACTGTCTTTTTTAGAGGTGACTGCATCATTGATAACTGAAAATTTTCTCAGAGCTCTTCAATTACAAATAAACAATTTGAGCTTCATATTATTATTTATAATTCAGTGATGTCAGGAACAATGAAAGAGATATTCATCTACTTGGCAGATTTCATAGAAACATGCATTTATGAAATACTGATTTTATATCTACACTGCATGATAGCAATATGTACTCAAGAATAACCTGTTTGGAAGACTATTGTATTATAATCTCCGTTCTCTGGAGAGTTATTTAATCAAAATAGCACTGCTTAAGTACACTACAAGAGGAGACATGAAAAAATGTCAGAGGATCAAGGAGAGACAAAGGACTAGGAATTGTAATACTAAAAGTAATTTAGTGCCTTGAGGCATGGCAATTTTTTTCTTCTTAAACTTCAGGTGGAAAAAATCTCAGAAAAGTCAGGAATATCAGGCTTACAACTGAGATCTCAGTGAATAGCAAAATAAATTCTCATACCCATGAACAACTAAACACCTAGATTAAATGTGTTAAATAAAAATGGAAATGGAAATTGCACTGAGCTCCTTAATAATAAGTGTTAGTGAAACACTAATTGGTTCCATATGATTGTAGGCAACCATACTGGATTTTATTCTTCCATCTTAACTCTTCTTTGTATGCATAACTTTAAGTAGGCTTTCCAGTAATTCTAAGAGCTAAATTCTATCAATTATCACTTACAACAAGTTAAACAATGTAATGTCCTTGCATAATAAATCAGGCATTAAGGTATATACTTTTATCTTACTATGGAAATCTATGGTAATCACTCTATTAATGAGTAGCAGTAGCGTGAGTTTAATCATCACGCCTAATTATCTTAAACTTTGATTATTGAGGTTAAAACAATATAGAATACACAGGATGTTATAGAGCAGTTTACTTCTATTTATTTTTGTGTGAGTTCATCGTCACCTTTCTCCAAAGTAAATGAATCCTTGTCAATACTTACTTCCAAACTATGATTTCGAATTCGGATTTTTCTTCTCCATTAGTTGGAAAAGTCAACACCCTTGGCGTCATCTAATTGTTGGAATGACCATCTGCATCTTTTCAAGTGCTTTTCATAGCATTCCAGTTTATAGTACATGTCCATGGGCTGTTTTTAATTTGTAATTCACCTCAAAGTAATCAAGAACAACACTTTGTTCTTCTCTGTTTCTGGCATTATCTGTTATTACTGAGCAATACTGTCCTAGTGCTAACTCAGTCAAACAGTTGGTTAGTAAGTGGGTTATATATAGAATATAAATTTTGGATATAAATTTGACCATATATTTTTTGTAGCACTTGGTTGCTTGGTCTTTGAGAAATTACTTCCTTGAACTTATGCCTACGTACTCTTACACCATTGCTCTGATTTACAGCATCACTTACATGCCAATCAGTGAGTAGCCACTGCTTCAACCAAACATGATTCAAAAAATACTTCTGACGAGATGGTCCTACACTGATGAATGGCATTTGAATGAAAAAAATTACTTAATATTGGTTTACTCACTTTAGATATGTTTTTATATTTCATTGTTTAAGGGAGACTTATAATTTAATTCAAAGGGATTTTAGAGGGTAGTGATAATGATAGTAATGATGGATAATAATTTTGAACTAGTTTCCAGACAGTTTGCTAAGTGCTCTACGTGAACTATCTCTTTCAATGCAACAACAATTTGAAGTAGAGCAATGTATTAATTTTTGATAGATCATGTTATGCCCAGACCGTTAGTTCTTCAAAGAAGACCACCAGAGTCCAGAGTCAAAGCCAAGCGGCAAGGATCTTTACTACACGTTCGAACCTGGTCCCTCCATTCCACAGCATACAAGAGGGCCCTGAACAATGCGAGTGTTTGCTTTTTATAGCCTGAAAGTTACAGGGGAACAAAGGAATTCTTTTGGTTCCCGCTCTTTCAGTAAAACTTTGAACGGCTGTCCTTTTATCGGAGACTTTCCTGGTGGTGTTTGTACTGGGCTCAGGAAGTTTGAGAGATATATGGCGATATGTGGTGGGATGGGAGGATGGGATGTGTTTGTACTGGGCTTGTTTGTTTTGAGCCCGGGGCTGAGGAATGTACCCGGCTCCTTTCAATCACATAGGTCTGGGATCTAATTCATATTTTAGAATAGTTGAGTTTTCAGCCTCCAATAAGAAATCAGATCTGGGTTTATTAATGTTACTTTATTAGAGAGATCTCTGTTACTTTCACAGCTTATCTTTTGACACATGGTAGGCACAGGCTAATCTACCTGTGGCCAATGTAATATGACTGCATTCTGTTTATCATTTTTGAATGGGTAAGTTTAAGAGCCAGTGTGTGGGCTACTTAATTACCTTTAATTGCCATGCTGACAGCCAGTTTTCCTGATGGTGGAGGCTCTAGTAACTCCAGAATTGAGAAGACGTGGATCAAACCCCTTAATGTGATTAATACATTTCTTGGAAGCTACTAAGTTGTTGGGGATTCTTTTATATAGGAAGCAGGGGGTTAATTGTATGCTTATTCATTAATTCAACAAACATTTTTTTAGTACCTCCCCGGTATTAATAACTGCTCTAAGGGCTAGGAACATTACAATGAGCAAAAGAAAAGTCCATGCCTTTTTGAAGATTATTTTCAGGAAGAAAGAAGATAATTAGAAAAAATCAACACAAATGTAATAAACAAATTGATACAAACAGGAAGCAGAGAATACTGGGTAGAAGAGATCAGGGTCCCTGGTGAGGGCTCCACCCTCAACCCTAGACCCATGGCCCTAAATGAGAACCTGCATTTCTGTTTTCCTGTCCAAATGTTGCCTTTCCCAAAACCTCCTGTCCTGCCCAACAAGATCGCCATCCTATAATAATAAAAAACCCAAGCTCCACTAGCAGAAGAGCTGAGCGGCATGGCAGAGAAGGAGAGAAGAGAAGAAGCGTCTGAACATTGAGAGGGGAAGAGGCAGCTGGACATTGGAGACTATGGTTGGAGAGGAGTCTGGCCGGGGATGGCTGGACTCTAGGGGAAGATTATGTTCCTACTCCACCCCCTTTGCAGCTTCCCATCCCACTGAGAGCCACTTCCATCACTCACTGAAGTCCTCCACATACACCACCTTTCAGTCCATTCATGTGACCTGATTCTTCTTGGACATCGAACAATAATTTGGGATGCAATGGGTGTGGGAACCCAAAAAGGCTGTCATACTGACTCTTCACTGAGCTGTTTAACACTTAAGTCATCCATGGATGGCAACTATAAAAGAGCATCATTGGTAACATATGCCCTCTAGGGTTCCAACAGTTGGAGGCAACCCCTAGACTCTGCCGTGGGCTGGTATGGGGTTCGTTGCTGCCAGCATCCAAAAGCGCTTGACCCAGCTCCTGCACCCTGCCTACTCCCCTTCCCGCAGGGGGTTTGAGCACAGAGGTTGAGTACATGAGCAACCCCTGTTGCAAGTCCCATGAGGCAGTCAAGGGAGCTCTCCTGTCTCAAAATTAGTCTATTAATAATGATAAATCATGAGGAAAAAGCTTGAGTGAAATTGTAGTAGTAAGTTGCAGAAATTCAGCTACGTGTTCTAGGAATGAGTTCCTAATACAATGGTATTTGAATGAATAACTGAAAGAGAAAAGGAAGACTAGAATACAGTTATATGAAAGAAGAACATTCCAGAAAGGGGCACAGAATTCTATCATAAAGTACAGGAAGTAGGCCAACACAGTTGGAGCAAAGTGACAGAGGGGTAATGCAATAAAGATAAAAGTTTAAAGGTAGGGGAGGATCACAATGCATGGTTGTGGAATGAACAAAAGAATAAATACTGTAGTGAAAAGATTCAATGCTCCACTTCATTCTACCTCAAAACAAAAGGAAAACTCAAAGGTGGACTTGCCAGGTCCATATCAACTGAATGCAAGTGCTATTCACAAATATTTGCATAGGCTTAGTAGGTGTATTCTAATGCCATTTGTCACTGACTCAAAATATTAATGAAAGAATATTGAAAAAATAGTGATAACTATAAAAATGGGTTTCTGTAGATATAAGTTAATACTAATCATAAAGAACTACTGATCAATCAGGATGTAAAATGTTTTGTTTACAGGAACATATTTTTTTTTCCAAATAGCTTTAGAAATATGTCTTTACCAAAGTAGTCCTGGAAGAAAAATCATTTTGTACCAAACAACCCATGACTGTTCTTAAAAGTAGCCAGCTGTGCTTTGACATTTGTATTATGATTCTTACCTCAACATGTTTGTTTCAGTATCTAATGTTCTATAACAAATCATCTCAAAATTTAGTTTTTTGTTTGGTCACAATCTGTAAATCAGTAATTTTGGCTGGACTCAAATTAGTGTTTCTTCTACTTGTTTATAAGGGTCTTCAGTTGGAATGTCTCTGATATTTCCGCATGTCCTTTCGTCTTCTAAATTATAGAATAGTCCTTTTTACATGAAGGTAGACACTTTTTTTTTTTTTTGGAGACGGAGTCTTGCTCTGTTGCTTAGGCTGGAATGCAATAGCACGATCTCGGCTCACTGCAACCTCCACCTCCAGGATTCAAGTGATTCTCCTGCCTCAGCCTTCCAAGTAGCTGGGATTTCAGGCACCCACCAACATGCCTGGCTAATTTTTGTATTTTTAGTATAGTTGGGGTTTCGCCGTGTTGACCAGAATGGTCTTGAACTCCTAACCTCAGGTGATCCACCCGCCTTGGCCTCCCAAAGTGCTGGGATTACAGACATTAGCCACTGTGCCCTGCCTATAGACCCATTTTGAGAAACCAGAACAGAATTTGTTGAAAGACAATATTCCATGCATCTCTGACATTTCTACATGGCTAGACGTTTATGATCAATTTAAGAATTTTTGCATAAGATGGTGAAAGATAGTAAAATTTCCTATTCCTGGAAGAACTTTTTACATTCCAGAGTAATAAATCCAATGTCTCATTTAGACCAAAATGTGGCAAGTTTTGTTATTGTTCTTAGTAGCTATAAAAAAAAACAAAAAAAAAAACCAAAAAAAACAAAAAAAAAGCAACAGGTGTTTCTTAACCTCGGAGCTCCAAAGCTGAACACAGATTAGCTGTGTGCTGAATACTCACCTGGGCCCATTCTGCATTATCCCCCTGGGATTTCAATGAGAGCATGAAGTTCAAGCTGCCTGCTATACCAGAAATAATTAACTGTCTAAATCCATTTGGTCTGGCTGTCTCCTTACTGACTAAATTTTCCAAGTGTAGTAAACCAACTTAGCTGCTTAGGAGCTGCACAATTACTTGAAAGTTGCAAAGCTTTCCAAAGGTTAGGCTGCCATTTTTGCCACATTCTATTGGTCAAAGCATGTTCCAGAGCTATACCAGATGCAAGCAATGAGGTAGCCTTTGTTTTGATGCGAGAAGTGATGATGTCACACTGGAAAGGGGTATGTATGTGTAGTAGTTGAAATCTCACTCTCTTCATGTCTCATAACTTCCTATCGGGAACAAACCCCCCAAAATCTGGACATAAACTGGCCCCAAAATTGGCCATAAACAAAATCTCTGCAGCACTGTAACATGTTCATAATGGCCCTAACGCCCACACTGGAAGGTTGTGGGTTTATGGGAATGAGGGCAAGGAACACCTGGCCCGCCCAGGGTGGAAAACCACTTAAAGGCATTCTTAAGCCACAAACAATAGCATGAGCTATCTGTGCCTTAAGGACATGTTTCTGCTGCAGTTAACTGGCCCAACCTATTCCTTTAATTTGGCCCATCCCTTCATTTCCCATAAGGGATACTTTTAGATAATTTAATATCTATAGAAACAATGCTAATGACTGGATTGCTGTTAATAAATATGTGGGTAAATCTCTCTTCAGGGCTGTCAGCTCTGAAGGCTGTGAGACCCCTGATCTCCCACTTCACACCTCTATATTTCTGTGTGTGTGTCTTTAATTCCTCTAGCGCCGCTGGGTTAGGGTCTCCCCAACCGAGCTGCTCATGGCACTTCCCATTTATAAATTTCTCTCTTTGGATGTCTGTCATATGAGCTTGTAATTACCTTAATTTATATTTTATTCTACTAATTCTCTTTTTAGCTCTATGTAATCTGCTGTTAAGCAGGTTCATTAAGATTTTCCAGCTTCTTAATGATATACGAAAACATATAGGAATATTCACACATCGCAAGAATACAGCTTTATGCTTATTCACAAACTACCAATGATAGGAACAGGAGGCAGAGAAATTCTAGTCAGAAAAGTGTGGGTCCCAGGTAAAAACCCCTCCCACAAGCCAAAAAGCCTGAAACCACAGCCCAAAGTGAGAACTTATATCCCAATTTTCCCTCTCAAATGTCCTTTTCCTAAACCACACATGGCCCCACCCCACCCCATCCTGTGCCTATAAAAATCCCACACTCAGCTGGTTGATGGGCCACAGCTGTATGTCAGGGAGAAGCGGTGTGACTTCAGAGGGACAGACTGATAGCATAACTTTGGAAAATAATCTGGCCAGATACGGCTGGACTTCAGGGGAAGATTACCTTTTGTCCCATCCCCTGTTCAGCTTCCCTTCCCACTGAGATCCACTTTCATCAGCAATAAAATGCCCTACATTTACCATCCTTCAATTTGCTCATGTGACCTTATTTTTTCTGGATGCCAGACAAGAGCTCAAGAGCCACGAGTGTACATACAAAAGGCTGTCATGCTGGCCCTTTGCCCTCGCTGGTGGAGGGCAGCTGCCCCACACAATGAGGCAAAGGGCCCACTGAGCTGCTAACACTTAAGCCATCTGTGGATAGCAGAGCTAAAAGAGCACTGTAACATGCCCTCTGGGGCTTTGGTGTCCCAGGCACCCCTACCTGGATGCTGCTGCGGGAAGTTTGCTCCTGCCAGTGCTGAAGCAGCTGTTCGGTTCCAATGCTCGTGCACTCCAGTTCCCATCTTACTTGCTTATGCACTCCCTCCCATGAGGAGTTGAGAGTGACGGGCTGAGTAAACACACTCTGGTCACGAATCCCACAAAGGGGTCAGGGAAATATCTTGCTTCACCAAAAGCCATGTAACTAACTCCTAGATCAAGAAAAATATATATTACCAGTGTTCTGGAAACCACTTCATGCCCCCATCTTATTGCTACACAGTTCTCAAGGATAAATAACAGTTTTATTGTTTTTGAACTTTATGTGAATGAAATCATATGTCTGTATTCCTTTTATGCCTGTTTTCCTTTGTTCCACGTTATGACTGCGAAGGTCTTCCATGTCGTGAGTCAATCTACATTCTCTGAACACAGTGTTATTATGTTAAAAAATATATCTAAAATTAACATTTTTATAAAGGTTTTTTTTATTTAAAACACGTTGATTATATATATAAATAAAAAGAATGTGTGGTTAGAATTAATATTTATAATTAAATAATTTTAAATGATTAGTCTTCAAATAATCAAAACTTGCAAGATAAAAATAAATTGTTATTGTATAAGGAATTTAAACATTTGCTTCTATATAAGGAGAAAAAGTAACTGAAAATTTAGGACCTAAGCATGTAACTGGACACTTGTAAACTATTATTAAAATAATGCCTCAAAAATGGCAGAATGCAAATAATTTTAAAATAGGGTAGAAATTAACAAAATATATGCACAGACATACGACCATGAAAACTGTCAGAGAGAAGTTAATTTTTTTCCTTTTCAAAGAGTATACATTTAAAACAAGTAAAACTAACAAAAGAAAAATTGATTGATTATAAAAATGTCCCAGATCCCATGCCCTTCTTTCCTGCGTTCATGCCCTTGACAACATGACATTGTAGGTCCTTTGAAAGTGTAGGATCTTATTTCCTGAATCTTGAATTTGGAATGGCTTTGTGACTTGCTTTTAGAAAATAGAGTATGAAAGAAGTGACAGTATTTTATTTCCAAATCAGAGTTCAAGAACCCTTGAATGCTTATGTCCTTCTCTTCCTTATTTCTCTGACTAGACTTTCAGAACATACCCAAGCTAGCTTGCTGGAGAATGAGAGACCAAGTGGAGGAGAGCTGAGTCATGTTAGTTGAGGCTAGACCTGTGAGAAACCAGCTAAACGAAGCCACCTACCTGCCTACTACTAATCACAGATGTACACATGAGCATCACAGGTCACTGAGGCCAGATTATCCCCTAGCCAACCTATACGCATGTGAATTTAAAAGAGCTTATTGACTTAAGCATTGAGATGTGAGGTTGTTGATTACACATTATTGTAGCAATAGATAACCAATACAGAGTCCATTACATTGGCATATTACATATCTTTGAAGGATACATCAATGAGTAAAACAATAGCTCTTCTTAATAATTATTTGTTTCAATACATCTAATAAGAATTATAAACATATGTGAAAATGATTAATGAAAAAATTTTAAAATAAGATAAAAGATATTCAACTGAACGACTCAAGTTAGGTTAAAAAATACATCATGATACCTGCAGTTAACACTCAACTAAGAATACTTCCAGAAATTTTCTACTGTAATTTTACTTAAAATCAAAAGTACTAAGTGGTAGCAATGCCACAACTTTGGAATCCATTGCTGGGATATAAAACTGTTAATATATGTGAAATATTTAATATCTCAAGTAGCTAAAAGAAGTTTTAAAACTGCTGTCTGTGTAGTCCTGCTAGACGCAGATTGTAGACCGAAATAATTAAGGTCTCAAAAAAATTATAGGTGGAAAAAATATGCAGCTAGAAGTGGCGGTTGCCTGTAATCCCAGCTACTCGGGAGGCTGAAGCAGGAGAATCACTTGATCCCCGGAGCAGAGGTTGCAGTGGACCAAGATCGCCCCACTGCACTCCAGCCTGGGGGACAAAGTGACACTCCATCTAAAAAAAAAACAAAAAAAACTTTAATATATGATCTAAGAATATAACTGACAGTATTTATGAGTAGAATTTAAAAATAAGCTCACAAAGGTGGTCAAGCTATCAAGCAGTGTGTTTTGGTAATGAACCATAAACTAAAGAAATAGGATATTTCAAATGATTTTTCTGTCATCTGTGCATTTTGGTAATATTGCTCTTAGATAAGACAGGAATCTTTACGTTCACAAATACAGGGCTAGGCTTCATAGATCAGAAGATATCTCTTCTCCACCGGCCTTGATAAATGCTGATATGTGTTTATATGCCAATCTCCATTTTTTTCTCTATTGCACAGGCTTCATTGCTTCTTGTCCAGTCAACAGAAACAAACTGAAAATAATAAAAAGGCTCTTATTATTGTTGCATTGGTTATATTCCAGGAACAATTTTCTTATAAGTGTATTATTCCTAGGATTGAAAGTAAAGGTTGAGTACATTTCTGACATGGATCAAATGTATGTATTTATGTATTATGACACACTCCACCTGCCTTTTTATTTGTAAATTAATGTGTCTGTTGGTACTACATATGTTTGTTGTGAACCTTAAAAACATAAAGAAAATGCATGGGAAGGGCTTGGCACAGTAGCCAACAAACAGTAAATGATAACCAATATTTATTTATTACAAGTTATTCCTGAAGGAGAATTTTTGTAGATAATAAATCCCATTTATTATACATTGCCTATTATAATCTTTTGTTTTAAAAGATGACTTTTCCATATCTTCATTCCCATCATTCAGTAGCAGTGGTCTTATCTGAACCATTGTTTCCAAGACAAAATTACATTTTTTACTCCATCAAAAGAAAACTAAATTAAACCATATGAGTAGGTTCATTTAATCAGCAAATATTTATTATAAATTTAATGCATCATCACTCTATCAGAGATTCCTCAGCTCTTGGGAACCAACAAAATATTACTCTTTTAGATTCTAACTTATTATCCACCCCACTATGCTCTAGATTACAGCACATCATAATTTTATTCAACATTGATCTGAAATGCTACTTCTTCCATGCCGTCCTTGCCCACCCCAGGCTCAAATTATCCTCCAGTCCTCTGAACTCTCACAGCAACTCATCAACCACATCACGACACTTCTCATTTATGTGTGCATCAATCTTTAAACAATTATTTGCTACTATGTTACAAATATATGGTAAAAGATTTCAGAGAAAATATGAACTCGGCCCTTTTCTGTTACAAGATTACAAAAGGAAAAATACGAGCAAAAAATTATTTTGTTTACTTTACTTTACCTAAGAAACTTATGGTATGCTAAATACACTATTCAGAAATGAATGGATACCAGGAAGTAATAATGATCTCTGTTAATTTTATCTCCATGTTAAAAATATCTCCTTGGAAAACAAAACAGAAGTAAATACAATACCACTAGGTGTCACTGGGGAAGGAGAAGAGACTAAACAAGAAGATTAAGGAAAAGTCAAGTTGAAGCCTTACCATAAATGCATTATATATGGAAAGATGCATTGCAGCTTTTGCAGAAAAGATAACATCCCATAAACAGTTGCAAAGAAAAGTAGAAGTAGAGAGGAAAAGGAGTCTGGCTTCAATAGTTCTGAAAGCAGCTGCTGAGATGTATCAGGCCAGAGGAAGTCCAGCTGCTGGTTCTGTGAGCAATGCCAAAGGCTTCACATTCTAGATATGTATCACAACTCAGGAAGAATACCAATATTTTACAAAAATGTATTGATAAGTAGAAACTAGAGTTAAACAGACAGAAATGATATTTTGGTTCTTTGAGAGACATTGTAAATTTTGTATTTAGTTCTGAAATTTATTGTGTCTTTGTAACTTAGGGTGAAACACTGAATAATTAATCAGTATAATCTTTTATACAATGAGAAAATAAATATAGAACCTGCCCTCTTACAGGCTGTCTGTGAAGATAAAGTAATGGTAGGTATTTTATAAACCACATTGTACTTTTTTAGAATTAATATTATTATCAATTTTACTCATTTATTTTTTCTTATATATTCAGGAATTAACTATTTTAAATTCACTTAGGAAAGATTTACTTATTGGAAAACAATTTGTGTTTTGAATCATAAACATTATGATATTATAACTCACACCGTTGAAACCATTCTGAATTCTCTCAATGTTAACTCCTTTATTGTCTTCCGAGGGCCCTAGTTTCCTTAGCTATTTAATAACCACTACTGTGTATTGAAATAATTGTGAGCTGTGACAGGGTAAGTATGCTAGTAGGACAAACTAGGGTTATCAAGCAATATATCAGTGAACTGCCAGAATAAAGAGGCCTACAGCCCGGACTACAAATTCTATTTTCAAAGATTTTTAGTTAGTGATATTTCCCTCAAGGAAATTCTTTTCTAAAATGTATCCAAAGTACAAAACTCATCCTCTCCCCTTATCTCAAGCTTTTTATTTAGGTCGTGGAAATAAGCCAGGTATAACAGCTCTGAAGTTATTTTTATGGTTTTTATTAGAAACAACCTCTACTCCAACTCCCCATACTTTCTACGCTCCAGCCCTGCAATGCACATTTTGCCCGTTGCATAGATGTCAGTGCAGTACTACCCAGGCTCTCAGGCTCTAAAACATTATACACACTTTCTGGGCAGGATGGTTGATGGTCTCATCTTCCCATCTTACAGAGAAGAAAATAGAAAGTACGCATTGTTTCCTCAGAATAACATAATAAATCAGTAACAGAGTGCTTTAGAAACTTATACCTTATTTATAAATTATCATTTATCTCCACGGAAGGCTAGTTCTAAAGTTGTCTTCTAAATGAATCCCAGAGTTGTTCTGAGAAACGCAAAATGTGCCGTCTGTCACTTTCCTCCACAAACATCCAAAGAACCTTAATGGCTCTACAGAATCTAACTCCAACCCACCCATCAAGCCATAATTAAATCATTCATTCATTCATTCAACACAAAAGGCAATGAAATTGATGTTGAGAAAAAAATGTAAATAATATAGAAATATTCTCTGCCCTCATGGCACTTCAAGTTTAATGTAGGAGAAAGACATGGCCCAGATGGTCACAATGACATTCTCACACAAATGATCGAGTCCTGGCTTTCTCGTGCACACATCCTCTCAATGTCAGCCACACTACTCTTCCCATACAATTCCCTACCTTCCCTTTTCAAGCCCGGTTAATTTCCTGTGGCCTTTGCACATTGTTGGTGCCTTGGTGCTTTATCTGCCTGGAATATTCAAGTTTCTTTCCTGACAAAATCCTACTGTTTTATTCTATGTAATTATTACCCAAGCAGACATTTTCTCTACCAAAGCTGATCGTTTTTTATATTTTTTGTGTTATATTCTTCTAGAGCCATCTTTTTTTTTTTTGAACTGGAGTTTTGCTCTTGTCGCCAGGCTGGAGTGCAGTGGCCCAACCTTGGCTCACTGCAACCTTCCTCTCCTGGGTTTAAGCGATTCTCCTGCCTCAGTCTCCCGAGTAGCTGGGATTACAGGCACCCGCCACCATGCACAGCTAATTTTCATATTTTTAGTAGAGACGAGGTTTCACCATGTTGGCCAGGCTGGTCTTGAACTCCTGACTTCAGGCGACCCACCTGCCTCAGCCTCCCAAAGTGAGCGTGAGCCACTACGTCTGGCCTAGAGCCATCTTTTGACAACTGTGTCTTGTTCCCCAGGTAAGAGCAAAGTTCTAAAATAGCATGCATGGGTTTGAAACTTGTTCCTGCCAAGGTTTTACTGTGTTGATGAACAAATAATTTATAAATGATCTGATAATCAGTTTTATTATCTTTAAAATGGGGTTATAATGGCATTTACCTCTAAAGGTTTTCACAATAAGGGTATGAATTAATGCCAGTAAAATATAAGCTTGACAAATATTAAGTGTTTCTTTAATATTAGCTTTTAATGTTATTTTCAAGCCCAATTCCCTGGCTTAAAATAGTTCTCAATAAATACATACTGAAATATATATATAGAAAATATAAAAATACAGGTTTATATTTAACATAAATCTGTCTACTGGAATTTAAGGAGATTTAAAACAAAAAAACATAAAGTGGAGCCTACAACTAAGCCTGAAGCCACCCAGCCTAATGGAAAAAAGTATCCAATGAGAATCAACATTTATTTCATAGCAAGCTTTCCAAACCTAACCCTATCCAAATGCGGAAGATGTTTCCTTTTCTTTTCTTTCTGAATTTATTTGTCTTCAGTTGGCTTTGATGATTTTATGAAGGTAGGCTTCTCTTGTTTGTTTCATTTTTTTCCCCCTCACTGTATGGTTAGGAGTCTAAGGAAGCGGCACAGCTGTGTTTCAAGTTTTCTGTTCCTCAAAGGACAATGCATTTAATCACCTGAACACTTGAAACTCTATTGTGATGAAAATAAACAATTATGTAGTATAGCTTAAAAAATTAACAAACAATTTTCCTTAAAAATTTTAAAAAACATTAAAAATGAATTTAAGAAAAGTGTATCTATTTTGCCGTAAAATTATATTATTTCAACTTATTCAAATATGACTACATGTGTACCAAAAATAAATACATACATACATACAAGGAAAGAAAACAAATTATGTTGTCATTTTAAAAATGTGTATTTCTGCTCTTGTTAAACAAACAAAAACTATGATGACTGCAGTTTTCCGTCTACATTGGTGCCATAATGTCTCATTTGGTACACTAGAAGAGAAACGATTACAGTTAAAAATATCACTAGTCTTATAGACTGCTTCTGGCCCCCTGAATAACTAAAATATGCATGTAAAGAGGTGGATACTTTCTTTCCTTCTTTCTTTCTTTCTTTCTTTCTTTCTTTCTTTCTTTCTTTCTTTCTTTCTTTCTTTCTTTCTTTCTTTCTTTCTTTTTTCTGACTGAGTCTCCCTCTGTTGCCCAGGCTGGAGTGCAGTGGTGCCATCTCGGCTCACTGCAACATCTGCCTTCTAGATTCAAGCAATTCTCCTGCCTCAGCCTCCAGAGTAGCTGGGATTACAGGCACCCGCCACCACGCCCAACTAATTTTTTGTTTTTTTTAGTAGAGATTGGGTTTCGCCACATTGGCCAGGCTGGTCTTGAACTCCTGACCTCAGGTGATCCACCCACCTCGACCTCCCAAACTGATGAGATTACAGGAGTGAGCC
Source organism: Pan troglodytes (assembly GCF_028858775.2). Lineage (NCBI taxonomy): Eukaryota > Metazoa > Chordata > Mammalia > Primates > Hominidae > Pan > Pan troglodytes. Next base: position 32,671,307 of record NC_072401.2, on the reverse strand, counting down.
ACCACGCCCGGCCAAGAGGTTGATACTTTCTTTACACATCTAGCTGGAAATTATCACCTTCACCTTCTATATTCTCCAACAAAGTCTGATTTTAGTTTCCAAAGTCAGGTGTTTATGGATTATAGTCTCTAGATTCTACATTACTATACTATGAATTTGAAAGAGATAGAATATTGCCAGTCTTTAAATATTAATCTTTGCCTCTTTATATTAAAATGACAATAAATAAAATCAAGTCTGAACATTTTAATGAATTTTGGTGTAAGATCTATAAAGAATATTTGAAAGATTTTAAGAGTTCTCAACAATTTATAAAGATGAAAATAAAATATTTTCAAGTTAGTGGGCAGGACAGTGGATTGTGATAGGGTCGTTAACATCCAGAAAGAAGATATTGATTAATTGAGGGCCAGAGTAAAACACTGAGAAACAGTGAGATAAGGAAACAGTTAAGATTATTTTTATAAAAAATCAAAAATAACACCCTATACAGAAATGTCAGTCAGTTTAAATTTTCAAAAATTGGCTGAAATATTTTAAACTGTAAAACCTAGACCATATTAAAAGCTCTTTGGTATTGTTTCAAAAATATGAGCAACTTAAAAATAGATGATAGTTACAAGTCGTCTTTTTTTTGAAAAAGGAATTAACAGCCACAAGCAGCAGGGTCTACACAAGGAATGTTCAAAATGAAATACAGTTAAATACCGCATCTCATTCTCTGACACATAAGGTTGATGGCTCACTGCCTCTTAGACTGACACCAAGCACTGAGGACCTAACTTTTGCCTCCCATGTGAAGTCAGAGAAAAATAATACCAATTATTGCAATGTGCACAACATCCACCTTTATGTGTTCAGTGTTTGCTTGGGGGATGTCATTCTAGACAGCATTATCATCCTATGTGTTTCCTACATTAACACTGACATAGCCATTTAAGCAATATCACCATTTCCTTATCCTGGCAAGAGTATCCTGGATATAATCTTCAGTGCTCAAGTTTGCAGTTTTTCATATTCACTCTTTAGGTAGCCTATCAAAGCATCACACCATTACATTTTCATATATGAAAAATTTTGACCATAAGCAGTGTATGAGTTCATACCAAAGATCAGATTATTAGAGAGTCAGAAAATCACAGATCTTTCCCAGTAAGCTTTACTAACTAGATGAAGGATGCAATTAATTATGAAACACTGACAAAGCACAGGAAGGCATAAACTGCAAATGCAAACAAGTTCTATGTCTGATCACTCTATACAGAAGGGAGTTGTTTTGGTCATGAAATATCTCCATTTCATACTTTGACAGGTACATTGCTTAGCTGACATTTTCTACAGATCAGTGCCCCATAAATTCACACAGTTTATCTTTGGTTACTATAAACCGGAGGTTAGCCAACTTCGTCAGATGTACTTCGCTTTTAATCCCATATTTGTCATTAAAAGTATTTGAGATTTTGGACTTATACTTCATTGTTCTAAGCCTTATATTTTTCATACATCAAATACAATTCTGTAGACATGATTAAATCAGATAATATATGTAATACACTTAACACATTGCCTAAAACGTAGGAAGAATTCAATTAAGGTTGCCATTGTGTTGTAACCCTAGCACTTTTCTACTGTCTCCTTTTGAAAGTCTTCTCTCTAAAAGTTGGAACCTTATAATGGGAGCAAAGCCTAGTCTCTAATACATTTAATTTAATATATTGCCTTGGCAGTGTTTCTAGCAAAACGTTTAGGTTAAAGAGATACTGTTCTTCTACACTGGGAGCTACAAAATGCTTAAGAATGCATGATATCATTTTGTTTTTCAACTTGACTCAACTACACATGTTGATCAGGGGTTTCGGGTTATATTTACTGAGTTCACCTTTGCATCCAACCCCTGTTGAAGTTAACACCATTCTTTTGCTGCATTGCTCATTGGTGAAACAAAGTCCACCCGGCATTCTTCCCAGGTATATCGGCTATAGCTCAAGGTCAAAACTTTCTGTGCTCCCTAAAGGAACCTGACCCCCTTAATAAGGTTTATTTCTTTTTACCTGTGTCTCAGGCCTCGAAACTCCCTTTAACTGCCTTCTTACTGGCTCAAATCCTAGTCAGTTCAAAAGAGATTTCACTTCTCTTATAACTCCCTTCTTTAGATTCACTTTATGTACGGAAAAAGTTTCTTGTAAGTGCCGCTTGAAGATCCCAAGTCATCACGACTGACTAACCTGAATCAGCTACCCCTTTAATTTTTCAAATTTTAGCAAACAGTCTTTTCTATTGTGACCTCTGAATCACTCTCATTTATACATCCATACTCCAACCTTTAGAACCAGATAATACTCTTCTGTTAAGGGATCCACAAATTTTTACCAATTTTTATAAGTTACATGTTTATACTATTATAGTTTTGTCTCATAGTTTCAAGGTGTTAAGACACTTCCAAGAGGTTTCATAACATGAATGAGAAGTATAAGCAATTTTTCATTAGGATTTAGGGATGATGAAAATGTAAATATAATTACTCAGTGTTCTTTTCTATCAGCATTCATTTGAGTCTCCATGTGGTTATTGGACTGCAAAGAAATTCCCCTTCCTATCATCTCCTTTTGTTCTAAATATATAATAGATTTCTTATGGGAGGACAACATCCATATGGGAGAACAATGTCCAATGCACTTATAATTAACTACTCCTTCTCATCTGGCGTCTGGCCTTCTAGAAAATCTTACATACCTTTCACCGTACTAATGGCAGAATTTTTATGATAAAGATCCTTTTTATCACTCTTGACCAGTGATCAAAATTGTGTCAGTTAATTTCTAATACTGTAACACTATGAACCATTTCTCTTTTGATATATCATGGCAAGCAAAGTTAATCTCTTATCCCACTGAGCCCCAATGAATTGTAAAGTATCTAGTCTGTGTCATGTCATTGGAATGCCTCTATTGTTCCTCAATTATAATTTTTAGTTGGCTATATTTTTCTTTCAATTTGGTTATTAGGAACAAACATTAGTAAAGTTTCTAAACCAGTAGCATTCTCAAAAATCCTTTCCAAAACTAGGGAGTAAGGAAAGAAATGGGGTTGCAATGTATCCTCTCTCTCTTTTCTCTCTTTTGCAAATGTCAGGAGATAATGACAATAAAAATTATAGATCTTCTGCCTATGACTCTATGTCAACCATTTTATCTCTTTATATATTTTATCTCATATAGTGTAACATTGATCGTGTAACGTTTTATCTCATATATAAATATGATGAACGATAAAGATATATATATCTGACACATATATATATCTGTATATATATATGTGTCTGTATATATAGGCGTGTCTAAAGCAAAAGGCATGATGTCAGTCATAATGTTTTTTCTACTGTTTTCTTTATAGAGCAGTTAACCACTCCAAGAGGTAGTTATTCATGCAGTCTTCACAAGGTCCTAGAGCCGTTTCAACTTTTGATTTTGATATTTGGTTTCAAGAACCATATAGTAAAATATTATGGTTGAAATAGTACTTGAAACATTCTGACTTTGGGTATACCAGTGAACCTCATTATGATCCTAGGGTTATTCTACTCATATTTATATTCATAAGTATTATAAACATGCCAGGCACTCTAAAATTGAATAAAATAAATGACTCCATAATGTAAAACAAAATTATTGGGAATCTGTTTATTGTAGCTTGGTATAACCACATAACATCTAGCAAGAAAATCATGGAATAAATGAACTAGACAGGCAATCATCTACCAGCTTTGGCCTACCATAAACCAAGGAGAAAAGTAAAAATAACGTTAATCATTGCTAAGGCTATTGTGAATAAGTAAACAAGCAAACATACTAACAAAATTAGGCCAGGTGTGGTGGCTCACAGATATTATCTCAGCACTTGCACTTTGAGAGTCTGAGGCAGAAAGATCGTTTTAGCCCAGGAGTTTAAGATCAGCTGGGCCAAATAAGGAGACCCTGTCTCTTCAAAACAAAACAAAACAACAAACAAAACAACCAAACAAAGAACTTAGCTGGGCGTAGTAAAGCACTCCTGTGGTCTCAGCTTCTCAGAAGGCAGAGGTGAAAGCATTGCCTGAGCCCAAGAGATCAAGGCTGCAGCGAGCCATGATTACACCACTGCGCTCAGCCGGAGTGACAGAGCGAGACGCTGTCTCAAAAAAATAAAATAAAATAGCATTAAAAAAAACTCTAAATGTATAAAGTATATCAATTGCAGATGAGTCTTTGCAGAATGAACATGATTGTCATCATTAATTTAAATATTTGACACTGTGTCAGGCAGTGTGCTACCTACTAGGCATAAAGTAACAAGTGACACCACTTCTGACTTCAAAATAACCTCATCTTAACATTCAAATTGCAGCAATTCATGTTTCAAATAAAATATTAAACATAAGCTTACTATTTCTTCCTTTAAAATAAGAGACAACGGAGATAAGAAATGTCTGTTTAAATTTGTATTTTGAATCTTGTCCTTGAATAACTGGAAAATACTAATGTTGGAATTTCCTTTATGTATCGTGTCTATAACTAAGTAGAAGTGCTCCATGGTTGTGTAATACTATACAACTATTTCAAATAAAAGGAGTTTGGATTGGGCTATTTATATTTCTAATCAAATTTCTAGCTTTGATCCTGCTGAGTCTAATTTTATTTGGAGTCCCTGAAAAGACCCCTTAGAATAGCTTATCTGTGTCATGTAGTCATGAGTTCTCACTACATTATAAGCCATTCAAAATTTTAGATTCACATTTTAATGGGAAACTTTCAGCATAAAAGCCACAGCACTCAAATTATTGCTGTGAATACCAAATTATTCATATTAGCATATTCATATCAATAAATTATCTTATTTTTCGACCCAAATCGTTTTCAATTAATCTCTCATCAGGGCAATCAGAACTGTTTTGTCATTCTAGAATTAGAGGATTTGCCAATGCATTCTCCATTTCTACTACATTTTCATCATCCTTACATTTAACGTTTTTTTTCTGAAATGTTATATCTACAGCTGAACAGATTCAGGGAATTGAGGAAATCAAGCAGTGTTGATACAAAATTGTCTGTCTAATTCAAGAAAAGAATGCCTAATGAACCAAGTGCATTTTTATTATCATTTAATAAATATTTTGCCCAATCCTGTCTATGTTTTGCAAGCAATTAAATAATTTTATACTTTTCTTTCTTTTTAGCAGTTTCCCAACCATGGCACTCTTGTCATTTTGGACCAGATAATTTTGCATTAGAGGACAATTTTATACATTGTAGGGTGTTTAGCATTATTTGTGGTCTCCACTACATGTCAGTGGTACCTGCATATTTATGATATTCAGAACAGTCTAAAGAATTGTCACATGTTCTCCAGGGGACAAAATCGACCATGTTTGTATCATACATACATTTAATGAAATGTAATATAGTGAAAATGTAAAACAAGAATTAGTCATCCAGAATGTTTTCACTGTCCACTGTATGCTAAGCACTGAGGTGGCTACTAAGATGCATAAGATCTTCCAGAGGTGTAGACAGCAGGAGATTTAAGCCTACACTGTAAATGATACATTTCATTCTCAGGAAGAATCTAAGGAGCTTAAATTCTATTTAGAACATGAGAACTTAGGTAAGAGCCCATGAAAAATTTTAGTTCCTCATTCTTCCTACCTGGGACTCTTCAGATGGTTCTGCATGTGATCCAAAAATCATATAAAATCACAGGCTCTTCATAGTGATATCTTGAAAATTAAGTAAAATATTAAAATAGATCCATTTTATTATTGTCCAAAAAGATAATTGGAGAGGGGTGCTCAAAGACACCAAAGTTTTTGATAGTGTAAATTTATGCCTTCTGATTCCACTAATCCTTAAAAGGATAATAAGATGACATATAAATATATTTGAATATTATTTGTATGATAATTTAAAAGTGTTTCTTCATTATTTCATAATATTCTAACCTTCTTTTGTTATTCGACATGTTCTACAGAAAAGTCTCTCTATAGATAGATAGATAGATAGATGATATATATATATAGTAGAGAGAAAAAAATTTCTCTACATGACTATATCTATTTCTATCTCTATATTATCTATCTGTCTATCTATGTTAGTCCAGGAGTCCAAGACCAGTCTGGGCACAATAGGTAGATCCTGTCAAAAAAAAAGAAAGAAAGAAAGAGAGAGAGAGAATGAAAGGAAGGAAGGGAGGGAGGGAGGGAGAAAGAAAAAGAAAGAAAGAGAAAAAACAGCTGAGCTATCTATCTATCTACAGGTATAGATACATATTATATATATGCATATACACACATATAATGAGCCATATTAACAGTTATTTACATACAGTTAACAATATATAATGAAGCAATAATTATACCGTTTTCTAAAAGAATTTGCTAGAAATAGAATATAAATCTTTTCCTAAAACTCTCTAAAGAAGAACAATTTGTGCCCACTTTTCTTACATATTTTTTTCTCAGAAAATTAGTTTTAATTTGTGAATGTGTAGAATTATGACTGATTATCAGGGTTATTTGACAGGAGCAATTTCTTACTGTAAAAAGGAATCAGTAATAATTTGAAAATCAAATTAAATATTTAAAAATGACAGATTAATAGTTTACAAGCCTGCTTTCTAAATTACAACATTTCTATCTTGATTTTATACTCTCCCAATCATTGAAATGAGCTTTAGAAGTGGCATAAAAAGATTCCATTTTTGTGGAAATATCTGTATTGAGCACAGATAATGATACATACTTTATTCTCATAAACATTTCTTCAAACTGTGATTTGATTGGCTTATGATCTTTTTGGTTGCCATGTTCCAAATGTGAATTAAAGATATGAATGTATTTTGTATTCATAATACATTGTATTCATCTATAACTCAAGTAACGTATCTATCTATAACTTATAATTCTGGAATTTCTTTGTTTTAATGTAGGCTAAATAAATATCCTGAAATTCAATGCATTTTAGAGTGATCTACTTATTAAGTTAGTACTTAAAACGCATTTATTGTCAGATCATACAATTCATAAATTTTAGAGCTAGATTTTACTTTGAAAGCCATCTGCTTGATCTCAACTCTTTGTTATAATGGCCAAATCAGATTAGATATTATATTAGTTTTAATTTACTGTGTAACAATTACCACAAACTTTGTGACTTAAAATAGCAAACATTCATTATCTCCCAGTTTCTGTGGGTCTGTAAATTGGACACCGTTTTGTTAGGACTACAATCTCATCTAACGCTCAAGGTCCTCTTGCCAGTTCCCAAGGCTGCTGGCAAATAGCTGAGAGGCTGCCCACAGTTCTCTGCTGTGATCTTTAATTCTGCGTGTCAACTTGCTTGGCCAAGGTGCCCGGATATTTGGTCAAACATTATTCAGAATGTTTCTGTGAAAATATTTTTGGATGAGAGTAACACTTAAATCATTGATCTTTGAATAAAGCAGATTGCATTCCAAAATGTGAGTGAGCCTCATCCATTTAGCTGAAGACCTAAATAGAGCAAAATAATGACCTCTCTTGAGCAAGACAGAATTCTGCCCTCCTGATGGCCTTTGGATTTCAGCAGAAACATTAGTTCTTCACTGGGTCTCAAGCCTGCTGGCTTACCATAAAGATTTTGGATTTGCCAGCCTCCATTATTGTGTGAGCCAATTATTTAAAATAATCTCTCTCTCTCTCTCTCTCTCTCTCTCTATTTGTTCTGTATCTCTGGAGAAGCCTGACTGATATACCTGCCATGTAGCCCTTTCCACATTCCATACCTAACTTGATTTTCCCACTAGTTGAGCAGAAAATCCAAAAGAATGAAACTTTATGGAATGCCTAATAAACTGTTTCTGCTTTAGAAGTGGGGCTTAATATGTGATCTGGGGAAAGTCTCTTCTGTTCTGGCTCACTTAAGTTGGATTGCTAAGGTGGGCCATGTGACCCTAGGTATAGTCTCCAGGTTGACCATCAGCTTGGTGTGAAAACTGACATTCAAGACTATGAGGCTAGACCTCTTATCACGTGTCTTTATATTCAATAAATCTACACCACCAAAGGATGAGTACATAGCCAGGTTAAATTCAGCTTCTTATCAATCAATCACATATTCCTCCTCACTTCTGGAGAATCAATTTAAGAGGCTGTAGTGAGACTGTAGAGTACAGGAAAAGTTCACTTTCCTTATGGACACATGAGGAGGCAGTACGTTTTCTCTATCTCTAATCTTAAATAAAAATATTAAAAATAGTATATACCTTTTTCTGTCTTTCATAGGTTACATAATTGTTTTCACATCTTTGGTCTTGTCTCTCCTTCAAAAATTTGGTGGACAAATAAAGTATGCATACATTTGTCTACTCAAGGCATTTACTATAACTGAGAATTTCTTCAGCTTCCTGGTGACCTTACAGAACAACCTGCTCCAGTGCTTCAAACTGAGATCTTCAGTGTTGGTTCCACCGAGTATGATAGGTATTTACTGATTTCTGGAGTTCTTCAGAGAAAGAGGATAAAAATCTAAGAAGAAAGTCTTTCAAACACAGAGCAGGCTTCTGGATAGTTTCACTATACTGAAGAGACAAAAATCAGAGTTAAAGATCTATTAACGAGGAGAAGTAACATTAAACACCTGATGTTTTCCATTGAAAGCCTAGATAGATACATTCTAGTAGGAAGAATAAAACAAAGGTAAATAGAGTCTTACAAAAACTGCAAAGTACAATCCAGGTAGCTCAATTCCTAATTAGATTGCAATGATCTTTCTGCCTTATATTCTGGTTGAACATACTCTGAAGGAAAATAACATGATTCAAACCATCTACAATTTTTTTCTGCAAAATCTCTTACATGTTAATCAACAATTGCCAAGTATCTAAAGAAACAACATATAAATATAAAATATGGAAAATAAAAATAAATCAAAATATGTTTTAAAAATTGATGTAGCTCCAGAGATAAATTCAATTTCGGAAGTACAAAACATAGAGTTTTAAATAATGGTGATTAATAGGTTCAAGAAAATACATGATCAGATAACAAATTAACAAATGTTATCAGAGAACCAGAATTGAAAAAAATCAAAGAATTTAAGATATTCTAGAGCTAAACAACACCAACTAAAGACTATGAATAACATGCCTGTAGTAGGGAGGAAATAAAAAAGATTATTTTTGCTGTAGCAAAAGACAGTATAATAAAAAAAAAGTGTAAAGCTTCTCAGTAGAAGAAGGTTCTTAGTTTATAGGAATTTTAGTCTTAGCAAGATTAGGCAGAATTTGTATACTAACAAATTTGCTGGGGAAGTCAGTGGACTTATCTTTAAAATATTTGAGTGAATGCTGAATTACTGTTAATTCAAGTTTTCTGTAGTCTATTTTTATAAATATGGTTCTGAAGAAAGTGGTGTAAAAGGAGCTGGAACTCAGTCTATGATGTATGTCATAATTTGGTTTGGTATAATTAATCTGTTTTGAGACTCTTACTAAAGTCCATTTTGCTAATTATAATTTCTGGTTTAATTTCCAGTGTAGACCAAATGTGAAAAAAAAAAGCCAGAAGAGCAGGAAAAATAATTAAAATGAAATGATGATGTTATGAAATGGTAACACTAAAGGTCTTCATGACTTACAGGTTTATGGCTCCACCACCAGGATAACGAAGTCAGGAATAAGATCAGAATGATCATCGTTAGTTTTTAGTATGCTAATTTTGATGTTATGAATTATGTAATATTCAAGTGTTAATCTTAAGTAAGCATCGCGTTCCTTCTATATAATGTAGAATTTGAAACACATAAAATATAAAAATTAATTAAATGTGAATTTCTTATTTTAGGGAACTGGCAGTTTTCTGTATTTAGTTTTTCAATAAATAATTTTTTTGCATGTTATGCAATGATTCTCAGTAGATCAATGTAAATTTGAAGGCTTAAAAAATTGATTCTCAACTTGTTTTATACCTACTTCTTTATCAATAAAACATGAAATAACAATGTTTATGTAAACACTAGCAAAGATAAAATGATCTAGATATGACAGATTTTTAAGTCTTCTTAGATGTTTTGAATAATTTCTAAATTTTGTTTACTCAATTAAGAAGTGTCCTATGGGGTTTTGATAATGATGTAAATCTGTAAGACTAAGGATGACACGCTGAGTTATTAAATTGGCCTCTAAATTAAATTTTGAGTATATCTTAGTTTGACTTTGGCACAACATAAGTTTATTAAGCTCAGAAGTACCTTCAAGTACTTTAAAATGTTATAAAATTTATTTGAGAATAACCAAAAACTTTCTATATAGAATGCTTATTGCCCCCCCATTTTTTAAGAAGGTGGAAATCAGTATCCACTTATGAAGTTAAACTGACTTGTTAGCTACATAAATAAGAAGCAGTTTCTCTATAATTTGTGTGATTAATAATTTTGCAGGGTTCATAATTCATGTATAATCACATTTAACTAAGGCTGGGAATGGTATATATGTCATGATTGTACAATCTACTCTCTTTTATGTAATCTTCTTTACTGTTTTAAGTATCTATTCTTCTTTCATCTCTTGAGTTTCTGCTTTATTTTCCTGCATCATTTATTACACATATTGAACAATTTACTCTATTTTAATATCCTTTTAAGAGATAGTGAACTACCCTTTACTGACTGTGCACTATATGGAACCATGTGCAGGGGTCATGGATGGAAGATACAGGACAAATTATTTGTTTTGATGACCATGGGAAGTAGTTGGCCATAAAGACTGCGGGCTCTTCAGCTTTCGCCACATGCTCACAAAGCAGAATACAAACAAATGCAAATATACAAGGTGAAAACCACACTCACGGTTGCCTGAAGCACCCAGAAGGAGTGTGTGAAGAGTTAGAAACATTTGATTTAAAAAAAAAATTTGGAGAAATTCAAAGAGAAACTGGATTTTAAAACAGACAGAAGAATATCAAGTGGGCAAAATTCACATGCACAATGGTGTCTAGCACTGTCTCACAAATGCCATCTGTTTGTTGAATTAGTTGCAGGTGGGAATGAGCAAGTGATACATAGTCAAAATCAGTCAAGTGAGTCTGCTGGGAGCAGGGAGTCTATAAGGGGAAGGACAAAAATTGAGAGATGAGGTTAAAATAATTTTGGAAAAATTCCAAAATGTTAGAAAGAGCTGCCTGCATTCTGTGTTATAAAGAGTCGAATTTAGAATAGATTAAAAGAGTGCGTGAAGTAGATGATTCAAAAGCAATAAACATTTCTGTGGTATATTGAAAATGTTGTCATCGTGATGGAAAAATGCTATGAAACTAGACAGTTGCAACTTGATTTTATAGTTGCATTAAAATATTTGCATAAGAAGTAGGTTGGCTTGAAGGAAAAAAGGTTGTATTAAAAATAATTCCAATTATAAGCTATCATTATTAAGAATAAGCACAAAGTTATTTTTAAAACAAAGCATGACTACCAATAGTAATACGAATCTAACAATAGTAATATGTGTGCAACCACAATGTATATGTTAATACTAAAAAAGATTATAATATTATAGGAGGATAAGATTTATGTAGCTTTACTAATGCTTCTGTATTGTATTTAAGTGCTAAAATAATTATACAAGGACTTCATGAACTGTAGTGATTAAACTCAGGCCCATACACAGGTTGTCCATTCGCAGCTTGCTACGCCTGTGAATGATGAAGGTTTGGAATAAAACGGTAGTTGTGGAAACAAATAGAGTTCAGAGAACACGAATAGTTTTATTGGACAAAAACTAACAAATGATAGGGTGATGGTGTAGGGTGGAGTATGTAATGAAACAACGAAGGGTGGGTGACCAGTTTATGACTGGGATTCTGAATGGATTCTGGTGCAGTCGCTGAGGTAGAATGTATATGCAGTCATGTTCGTAGAGGAAGTGTTGAAATGAATATTGAGTTTTGACTTTCCTTTGGGCTACTTTCTGTCCTAAAGTAAGAAGCAATGTTGTTTTTATGGTACAGTTAACAATGATGAGACGTTATGTACAAAGATCTAAATCAGGAAAAGAAATGTGGTTTTGGGAAGCCACTACAAATGGGTTGTACATGAGATCATTCAAAGAGAGAACACAGTGAGAGTAGATAAAATGACTCAAAGACGAAAAATATAAATCTGGAGGCTTACAGATAAATCGAAGATTTAACAAGAGATATCTGACAGAAGGCATATCTAATGGTTCTGCTGTTGCTTTCCAGCTTGCAGGATAATATCATACTATCTAATCAATATTTCACCATATTGACTATTTGGATTTTAAGGTGAATGTGATACAGAATGCTTCATCCAGATCATAGTTTCATAAGCCAGCCTTCGTTTATTGCATATTTATTGAACACCACTATATTTTAGGACTTTTTCTGGGATTTGTGGATACATTGCTACATGGAATAAATAGAATTTCTGCTCTTATGGAGTTCAGTAAGTAAATAATAAACAAATACACTTACAAAATAATGTTAGGGAGTGATAAGCACTCTAAAGAAAAATAAAGCAGGATGAGTAGGAGTGGAATAATGGGGAAAAGGTGTTATTTCATGGCAATGATGTGAAAGGCACCTTTGAATGTGTGCTATTTGAACAGAATCCTGAATATTTGGAGAGAGAAAATATACCAGTATTGAGACAGAACTGTGTAGAAAAGACGAAGAGCATGTGAAAATTTCTTGAGATGGAAATGTGCTCAGCATGCTTGAGAAGCAGGAAAACTGGTATTGTGTTTGGATTACCTTGTTCATTGGTGGAAAATGCAAGGCTTTATAGATGAAGAAGAGAATTTTGGATTCAGGTAAGAACTATGAAGAAAAGCCAGTGGAGAGGCTGGGACAGGAGAATGACAGCATTGGATTCATATTTTTAAGGAAATATCCAGCCTACCAGACGGAAAAGTGCTTTCACTCCATGGTAGTGCAAGAGCAGGGTGAACAGTGACTATTACACAGGAAAATGATGGGGTCAAACTTTAGTCTCAGAATATATTATGAAGTTTAACGTATTAGTTTTCTATTAATGTCCTACAAATAGCCACAAGTTTAGGGACTTAAATTAACACAAATCTATAATCTCACAGTTTTTTGTTTTTTTAATTTAAGTCAGAAGTTTGATATGAGTCTCACTGGACTACAATCATAATGTCAGAAGAAGTGAGTTCTTGATTGGAGTCTCTAGGAAAGAGTTCCCTTCTAGGCTCAAGCAGGTTGTTGGCAGAATTCAGTTCCATATGGTTGCAGAACTGAGGTCCTGGTTTTCTTGCTGTCTGTCTGCCAGGGGTTGTTCTCAGCTTCTCAAGCCCACCTGCATTCCTTGGCTCCTAGCCCTTTTGTTTTCAAAGCCAGCGAAGATTAATCAAATCCTTCCCGTGCCTTCTGGCTTATGCCTCTCTTTTGCCACCTCTCTTTCTCTGATGGTTTTGTCTTCTTCCTCTGAATTTAAGGGCCCACGTGATTACATTGGACCCACATGGGTAATCTGGGATAATCTCCCTATTTTAAGGTCAGCTGACTACCAACTTTAATCCCGTCTACCACACCTATTTTGCTATATAAATATTACATTTACAGTGGTAAAAAGAAAGGGCAAAATTCACAGGGACCAAAATATCCTGTCTGCTACATTTGATCAAATTGACAAGTTATTGCTGATATTTCAATATTTTTACATATGTAAAACATGTGTTTATATTAATAAGAAATAAATAGAAAAGAATCGTAGCTCATATATGTAAAATTCCTTCACAAACATTTAACAGCCATATGAAATTTGTTTTCCCTTGCATAAATACTTTTTGTCTGTATGGAAGAAATACAAAGTTTCTCATTCAAAATGTATATATTTTTTCCAAATAGCATATGTAATATTCTCTCAATTCTTCCCTGACCAACATAAAATAAACTTCCCTCACACCTGCTGCATCATTTATCTCCTAAGAATTACATATTTACTAACATTTTGCTTCTCTATCCATAGATAAGCATCTTACTGCAAAGTAATTGATGAGTCACTTTCTGTATTTCTCAGCCCCTTGCATATGGATGGGTCATGTGATGAGTTATTATCAATGACATGTGAGATGTGTGAAATGGGACACATTAATGTTAAGGCATTTAAGATGTGAGTGTGCTTTCATCTTATTCTCTTTTCTCCTTCTCTGACATTGGCAAAAGTGCCGGCAAATGTAAGCATTCTGATTCCCCAAATCATTTATGGAGGAAAAGTAACCACTGGCTAGAAATATTAGAAATAAATAAAATTCCACCAATATTTTCTTTATTGTAGTTGCTAGTGCTACACTAACCAATATATAAATTTTTAATTTGAAAAAAATTCTATGAATAAAGTAATATCTAAATCAATTGGCAGTGGCAAGGTAATTAGCTGGGAGGTAGGCAACAGGGAAATAACTGGCACAGGCTGGGAAGATGTAAACCTTTTGACTCCGTTACTTCGGAAGGCAAAACCCATCCTTACTGAGTCTATATCTCAAAGGGAAGTGATTGGAAAGAGCCAGAATGTTACTGTGCATTGTTTGCTCTTCACTACTTCTAGCAAGTTATTACATGGAATAGATTGACTCAGACAACAATGATCCACTTTGCTAGATAAAACTAAAAGGAAATAGAGTGCAGAATTTGAGGTCTCAGGTGGGCCTCTTTGTAATAAAATTGCAGGAAATAATACTGGAATTGTTTTAAGTCATAAGATCCAATAAAATGTACCACTTAAGGAAAGAAATCCAGTAGTGAGGCAAAGATCACATTAAGGTGTAATCTTTCTATGTGAAGCCCTGCTGTTTAATACACCTGATATTTGAAAAAGAGAGGAGCATGAAGAAAAGAAGGTAAATAAGTAAGTACATAAATGAATAAGATGTGAATATTTTGCCTGGGAAAGAATCACGGGTGGTTGCTGACACATGAAATAGACTTTCTCATTTGCCACTCTTTTGTTATCATATTTGAATATAGTATTTTGTAAGATTTATGCAAATTATAAAAGCATATTTTATATTAAATTCCTCTAGAAATAAAGTATAGTTTCATACTTAAAAATCACATGCTGGCTGTTGTGGTGGCTCATGCCTATAATCCCAGCACTTTGGGAGGCCACCGTGGGCTGATCACCTGAAGTCAGGAGTTCGAGACCACTCTGACCAACATGGAGAAACTCTGTCTCTACTAAAAATACAAAATTAGCTAGGCGTGGTGGCGCATGCCTGTAATCCCAGCCTGGACAACACGGCAAAACCTCGTCTCTACTTAAAAAAATACAAAAATTAGCCAGATGTGGTGGTGGGTGCCTGTAATCCCAGCTACTCAGGAGGTTGAGGCAGGATAATCGCTTGAACCTGGGAGGCGGAGATTGCAGTGAGCCAAGATGGCACCATTGCACTCCAGCCTGGGCAACAAGAGTGAAGCTCCATTTCAAAAAAAGAAAAAAAAAGAAAAAATCACATGCTATGCTATGACAAAAACATAAAATTATTTCCATTTTATTCACAGTCACTTCCCGATCAACTAAAACTTATTTGCCTTTTAGGAGCTCTTAACTGAAAGGCCCTGACATCTTCCCACTAAGTTTTGATGAAGTTCTAAGAACTACAGTATTTTGAGTGTTTAATATTATTATCAGTAGGATGGAATGCCAAATTCAGTAATCTGTCCTCTTATAGCCGACCCAATTTTATTCTACTCTATAACAATACTTAAAACAAATCGACCACAAGGTAACTTGCATAATACAAAAATGAATCGAAGAAATACGTTTATAAAACCTAACAATAACTTACTGAAAATAGCATGCATAAATCTGTAACACCTCAAATACACACATTATACAACTTTATGTCATTTTGAACTATGTGATAGAACTTCTAATCATAAGAAAATTGTGTACCAAAAAGGGCAGTATTCTTTTCTATTTTTTTTACCTGCCTCCAAACTCAGATTCATGGTTAAAATTAATGTCAAACTGAAATTGTCACTGGGAAAAGCACTCTCAGTAATATAATCAGCAGAAAATGATGAAAACACAATCACAAAATATATAGCCAGAGGAAAAAGATGTGACAACGCTGACAAGCAAATGGAATCCAACATAACTCTTCTCTGTGAACTGCTTACTTCCAGACAGATAAAAACCAAGAAGCAACAATGTTACCACCTCCCTTGAGCAATATCATTGTCTGTGAGTAACAAGAATGACAGACATTGACTGTGTTTCTAGATATGTGAGGCTGTAAGGTCCTTTATGTATTTTGAAAGACACAGAGGTATAACTGACAGTATAAGAGACCTATATATTTCAAGTGTAGGGCAAAGGTAGACAAGCTTGAGAATATATTTGCCCAGACACTTTGAAGGATAAAAGCAAGTAAAATCAAATGAGACAAATAACATGATAAATTACTGGAAAATAAATTATTTAAAAATCTCTTTTTCCTTGGCTTTGTGCTCAAGCTTCCAGGATCATAAACATGATCTAAAACATAGACAATGCTAGATGATTATTCTTTAATCTACTAGCATTAAAGTCTACTAGCATTGAAGTCTACTTATGATTATTCTTTAATCATCTAGCATTAAAGAAAAATAAAGAATAATTTGCCTGTGGTGACATAAGGATACATAATTAATTGTACTTACGAAGAATTAGTAGACAAGATTCCATATATTCACTATTTTCTCCAGTAAAATTGCTGTTTTAATGTGCTGATACAGGGCAACTACAAAAATAGAGGTACCAAGAATCAGAATATAAATTTTAAAAACTAGAAATTCAAGAAAATATTTCTTGAATTGTATACTTATGCTTCACTAGAAATAAAGTTCAAAAACATGTTTGAATGTTTTGTAAAAGCTTTTAAAATTAGATTTAATTGCAACTACTTATTGATGAATTTATATCACTGTTTTAAAAATAATAAAATTTGTTTCATGAAATAAAGGCTTACACTAACAATATCAGGTGGTTTTATGTGTGTGTGTGTGTGTGTGTGTGTGTGTGTGTTATTTTAATCTGGATGGACCTACATATAACATTATGAAGTCTACTGACATACTCAAAAATTAATTAAACTATTGATTTTATAGTTGAATTAATTAAAGGTGTTTTCATTATGTATAAAAGAGATTAAGATTCATCTGCCAAGGAAGGTAGGATTTTATCTCCTTGGCCTTCACCTCATGTTACTTGTGTGAATATGTTACCTGCCATGCAAAAGAGACTTTGAAGATGGAATTAAGGATGCTACTGTACTTCTTGCCTATAAAACTGTAAAATTATAAAGGTACGTTTTTGGAAACCTTTAAATTTGTGGTAGTTTTTTATAGCAGCAATATAAAACTAAAACATTCATACTCATGTGCATGCATATGTGTATACATATATATGATCCTATAAATATCTTTTTAAGTCAGGAACATAATAAATGGTGTCTTGGAGGACTAAAAGAGCTAATTCCTCTTCAGTTATTTCTCTCAGGGAGTACACTGCATATTAGTACGTGATTTAATTTAAATATTTTAGCCTACCTGCAGTTTCATTGTTCCTTAGGGGTTACTGACTTCACATCTTTTGATGCTCATTTCGCTCTGGAGATGGTATCTTTGCATTATTCATGTTTGCCTGCATCTATCTGCCCTATGAGAATTTCAAGAGCTCTAATTTTATGTGTGTGTTTGTGTGTGTGTATTTTAATTCTTTTTTGTTTAACTCTGGAGATCATTTCTGTAACAAAATGAATGAAACCATTTTATAGGCCTTTCCACATACAGTGACTACCTACTAAATTTATGAAGTATGAATTCAAGTTGAATTGTAAGTATGTTCTTAGTAACATTGAGAATCTTCACTGATCATATTACACACATAAAAGTAGTGCAGCAATGGTCAGAATAAGAAAATGACAATTTTAAAATAAGGGATCATGGCTGAACTAACAAACTACTTGGCAGCTATAGCAAATGGGGACTGCTTGGCAGAGGATTCACATAGGCAGAGTTTCAGAAAGTTTGCCAAAATATAATTATTAATAAAATTTTAAAAATATTTTATTCCAAAATATTAGGTTGGTGCAAAAAATTATGACTTTAGCCATTACTTTTAATGGCAAAAGTTAATAAGTGGCTTTATTAACCACATAATACATTTCAAAGGGTTATTATAGTTTTTCTTGGTTTTTGAGTGTATATATGAGGAGAATAATGTAAGCATATTGATGAATTTTATTGAGAAGTTATATGATTTAATACTTTGAATGAATTATATTATTTAATTTTACAACATTTTATGAGGTGTTTCCCCCATCCCCTATTTTCCACATAAGACTTGAGCAACAGGGATGTTAAGAATTCACTCAATCCTAGCTAAAAGGCTGAGAAGCAACGATGTTAAAAACTCAAAGTGAGATAGTTAGTAATTGACAGATTCAAGTTCTGAATTCAGAGCTTATAATTGCCAAACAAGTTGTTAAAAACAGCATACAATGTAAGACTTTTTGAAAAAAGAGGGTCAAGTTTGCGGAGTATGATTGTTTAACATAATTATGCAACATTTACTAAAGTGAAAAATATACCACATCTCAAGATGAATATGACAGAAATATATAAGTACAAGTAGTCTCCAAATAACCTTTCATTAACTATAAATATGATAAAATCACAATTTAGAAAAAGTATGAATGAAAAATTATAAAATTATATGAGCAATGATAATACAAAAATGTATATTCAATATATTTAAATATATTTTGTGAATGATTACTATGTGCCAGATATTTTACTAAGAATTTACACAAACTCATTGAATTTTCCTGGGTTCATTCCAGGGGCATCAAACAGCTTCTTTTCTTTCTCCAGAGAACTAAGGGATGGGGAAAATGAAACAAGACGGGGGGATATAGAGAGAATATTCAATAAAGGCAATGCTGCCATGACAATGGAAGTCACATAATAATCAATAAATTCATATGAAGCCAGTTATAATCACTATATATATGTATAAATAGTGTAATTCTTACTTAAAATAATTTTCCTACTCATAGAGTTCTGGCTTCTTTTGGTAACTGTGATTTCCAGCATCATTAAAAAATGTTTGGTTTCCCAGAGAAGTTCTCTGATTTTAAATTTGTGCTAAAGTACGATCCAAAGCTTGCGTCTTTACCCTCTCTTAATTTAATACTTTACATTCTCCTATGTAGATAGTCAGGTGTAGTGGTAGTTCACTCTTCCTTCTTTTCCTTTTTTTTTTTCTTTTTATTTGTATATGTGTGCTTGGGATGGGTTGAGATAAGAGGAATACAGGGAAATATTTGGATACAATATGAAATACTTATAAAATTGGTTACATCTTAAAGAAAATTTAAGTTACGCTACTGTAGGTTGCTGAGACCAGCTCATTCGGGGAGATGCCAACCCAGTGGCGCTAGAGGAATTAAAGACACACACACAGAAATATAGAGGTGTGGAGTGGGAAATCAGGGGACTCACAGCCTTCAGAGCTGAGACCCCCAAACGGAGATTTACCTACATATTTATTGACAGCAAGCCAGTGATAAGCATTGTTTCTATATATTATAGATTAACTAAAAGTATTCCTTACGGGAAACAAAGGGATGGGCTCTGGCTAGTTATCTGCAGCAGGGACATGTCCTTAAGGCACAGATCTCTCATGCTATTGTTTGTGGTTCAGGAACGCCTTTAAGCGGTTTTCCGCCCTGGGTGGGCCAGGTGGTCCTTGCCCTCATTCCAGTAAACCCACAACCTTCCAGAGTGGGCGTCACGGCCATTACAAACATATCACACTGCTGCAGCGATTTTGCTTATGGCCAGTTTTGGGGCCAGTTTATGGCAAGATTTGGAGGCCTGTTCCCAACAGTAGGTGGTGCCTTATAAATGCTTCATTGGTATATGGACGTTCTGTTATTTGATCCCATATATGTTTGCAGGGTTGAGCATCATGTCAGCATTTTTTCTTTTTTATGCTCAAGAACTATTGTCTCATGGACCTAGGGGCATGTCACCTACCCTTAACCCTCCCAACTGCCTCTGATTTTCAATTATCTGAATGTACAGCAATCATCTGGATGATGAATGCTGGTTCCGTGAAACTACCACAATGTCTACCTCTTGATATTGAAAAGTTGCATTTTTGCTTACTGTGGCGAGAGACTACCCTGACAGAGTCTAAGCAGTAACCTAGAAGAGAAAGGTCAGATTCGGATATTTATATTTGGTTTTCTGGCTGAATTGTGTCTTTCAATCCAAGCACTTGATTGATATTAGAAAAGGATTACAATAGTTTAGGATAGATGGAAATAGTTAACGTGGGGGCAAGATGTTTGAAGAATTTTGGAATGTAAACAATCATTTGAAGCTATATCTTGGAAAATTGAACAGTTTTAAATGGGTTTTCAAGAGTTCTTTAACAGTAATGTTATTTTCAAACATGGTCTTTCTGGTCAAGAGTTCCCTAAAATAGTAAAGTCACATAAAAAAAGATCATGGAATAGAAAACTCATGATAGTGGAGATTGCTAATGATCAAATGATCAAATAATGTAAATAGTAAGGGGTGTGTGTGTGTGTGTGTATGTACAGTTTTGGTTCTCAATGTGAATAGCTAATTCCAAATTTCAAATTAACTTGTCACTGCAATTCAGTTTAAGCCGACTACAATTAAAATAAAATAATTTAGGATAATATTTTTAAAAGTTGATTTGGGAGCTAAAAATCTTGTGAATCATGCATGCTAATGTATATCTATAAGCTCAGAAAAGTCAGAATTTATTGTACTTTAAACTGACATCTTACACTTTTGTGACTAATTCTAGAAAACTTATTTACAGTGTTTCCCACTACAGTTAGGAAAGAACTGCTTAAAACGCTGAAAGGATTATTTTTTCCGAGAATATACTGATCTTTTAATAGTAGACTAGTGAATGTTGAAAAGATATCCTTCACAGATTCCAGGACATACATGTATATGCTGGAATACACACACACACACACACACAAACACACATACACTTGTATACATAAAAATATCACAGACACATATTTATTCCAAAAAGAGTAGGAAACAAGAAGAAATATGCTTACAATTAACTGTTGCCTAGAAAATTATAACTGAATACAAAATGTCATGTCCCTTATCTTGTCTCTGTTATTTTGTTTTTTTCTTAACTCATCTCCTTTGCTGCTACTGTGATAGAGTATGTTCATACTCAGAACTAGAGCTTTTCACATTTTGCTGTTCAGAGGCTATTTAATTTTAATTGCTCCCTGAGCATAGGCCAATTCAGGATGGCAAGAGCTGAGCAAGAATCCTTCACAGATTCTTTGAAGTTTGGAGAGCTGCTATTCACATCGCCTCAGGCTTCCATTCCCACATTTGTGTGAAAATGTAAGCAGCTGAGCACCTCTGTCTACATGCCCATGTTACTATAGCTGAAAATATCTTTTGCACATTGAAGATTTTTGTGGCTCTCTGCATAAAGTTTCAAATAAGGATATTAAACAGATGCTGTTTTGCTATATGCATTTAAAATTGCCTTAAAATACATGATCGAGAAAGAATATCAGTGCTTGGATTAATTAAGCTAAAACAAAGACACACATTGAACCTGTTATACTAGTGTTTGAGCTTGAGAGGTGGGGCTTTGAAGAACAATAAGTCATTACCATACTGGAGAATAAAATCATTAACTGTACTGTGTAACTTAACACATTTAGTATATGCAAAATATGCTGAATAGCACTGATCTTTATAAAAGGCATAATAATTTCTTAAAGCATTTAATTTATTATTTTCTTGTCTAAATCAACAAGAAAATCATGAGTACATTTTCCAGTTGCTTAAATGTATATATGTATACCATTCTTATCATGTATTTGTGGAAGATGGAAGCTGAAAATAAATAAATCCCACCCAGCTCAAATTAGCACTATAAATAATAACAAAAAACTATTATTTTCAAAATTAATTTTTAAATAATTCAAAAGGCCAGGAGACATGTAAAAGGCAAATTATTTGAGAGACACTGTTCATTGAGCATTTAATTTTAAGTGATCATTATCAGATGAGAGAAGCACATTTGAAATTTGAAAACAAATATTTTTAGAGGATGACAAGAAGCTTACCAGAGTTTCACTGGAGACTTGCTTTTCTAACATCAAAATGGATTCTGTGCATTCAGTTCCATCTAAAAGGAAAACTAGTAAAAATAAAACACTAATATGTATACAAATTAATCAACAAGTATGGTTCATTGAAGTTGGAAGTTCATTTTATTTCTAAATTTATAAATTTGGAAAAATTTTGTTTGAACCTTGTGTTAGCATCTTCCAAGAGCCCTATTTATTACATTTCAGCAGGAGGTCATCAGTGCATTATTTTTTGTTTATCATTTTTCCTAAGTAGCATTTTCCCAGGTTATTGTTGAAACATTTTATTTAGGTCCATCTAGGACATGTTATTCGTCTTCCAGATTGTATATCAAATGGGTATTGCATTCAGCTGCTATTTTTAATAAGAAATCAACAGAGAATCTACTTGTACAATGTACCTTGTACTGGTTTGTGTTTATCTTCCTGGTTCCTCACCTCTGTTCCTAGGGACATCATTGAAATCAACCACTTCAGTTCACTTCCTTTCATCGTGGTGCTTTTGGGCACATGTGAACTAAGAAAGAAGAATCTTCCTCTCCAAACTCAGCAATTCAATTTTTAAAATACTATGTTTTGATTTTGTTTTGATTTTGAAGGTGTTTGGGGTTTTGATTTTTGTAATGTTTTGTTGTAAATTGCAGCATAACTAGAAATAAAATCACCATTTGTCTGATTCTACCTGGTAGTTTTCTGATAATATAGGAAAGATTTCTTCTTTCCATATTCTGTTCTTATCTTCTGATGGTCTTTGTATTCAATTCTTGATTATGTGACCAATCTCTTACACCACTAAATTGAAGAAAGGGTATTGTCACTCTTCCCTTATTGCTCATTCTTTACTTTAATTGTCTATTAAAAGCAGCAACAGATTCAACATGGATATAAGAGAAACAATAAAATTACTAGGTAACATATAGAAGAAAAAAAAAGGCCCTACAGAAACTACTAGACTCTATCTCTGCATACAAAAATGGGAGAATCTTGTTTCATTGGTTTTATTTCTGAGAGCTGGACAGGCATGTAAGATAAGGTAAAAGAAAGAATTGTATATTCAAACAACATGATGGTATAACAGAATGAATTTGGCTTAGATACATGATTTTGCTCCCTTTTCTTTCATTCCAATCAATCTTCTATCTTTGACTCCTGGTAGTCGCGTGTGAGAAGAAGAGGTAGGCCATGACTGCATTAATAAGAGGGAGCCTTTTTTTTTTTTTAAGAAAACAAAGAAGGTGGAGGACAATGTTGATCAGAGAATAAAAAAGTAATAGACACGCCAAAAAGATAATAGAAGCACACCTTGTCTATATAAGAGGTAACTATCCGAATGGACATATTCTGGTACCCAAGCCAAGAAGTTACAAATGAAATTATGGAAAGGAAATAGAATAATATACATGATGTAGTTTTAGCAAGACCTCATTTGACAGTGATACTCAGCTGATATCTAGGTTAAAATGGCTAACTTTGTCCAAGATTATTGATATTCTGGTACTGTCCCAAACTGTACTCCAGATTAAATCCATACCTTGTACCAAGAAAGATTTGGACATTTACCTGGGTCCAGACAAATACCTTATTTACCAATCAAACAAGTTACAATTCAAGGGACTATACTCTTTCTACCATGAGCAGGTCTGTCTTTGGGATATTACCACAAAGGTGCATTGATGTGAAAAGTACTCAGAGATCAAGCTTTAGCTTTATTTTTTTTTTCATTGCCAGAATATATATATTTTATTTTTTCATTTAAAAAATTCAAGATTTTTTACTTCTGTTAATTGACATTGAATTCAGCACCTGGGCTGAAGTCATTCTTTTTATTTCATTTTATATTATTTTTAAGTTATGGGATACATGTGCAGAACGTGCAGGTTTGTTACATAGGTATACATGTACCATGGTGTTTTGCTGCACCTATCAACCCATCATTTAGGTTTTAAGCCCTGCATGTATTAGGTATTTGTCCTAATTATCTCCCTCCCCTTTCCCCCGACCCACCGACAGGCCCCAGGGTGTGATGTTCCCCTCCCTGTGTCCGTATGTTCTCATTGTTCAACTCCCACTTATGAGTGAGAACATGCATTGTTTGTTTTTTTGTTCCTATGTTAGTTTGCTGAAATTATGGCTTTCAGCTTTATCCATATTCCTGCAAAGCACATGAATTCATTCTTTTTTATGGGTGCATAGTATTCCACAGTATATATGTGCCACATTTTCTTTATCCAGTCTATCATTGATGGTCAAAAAGGACTATTTGGATACATGATGAGACATCACATGTAATACATAGAAATATTAATTTCAAAGTTCAATGGAATTATATTCAAAATCACAATAAATTGTCAAGGAATATTAAAATTTAAATGGAAGAATGAATGCAAAAACTAGTCATGACATTTTTGAAAAGTAAATGAAAAAAAATAATTTTTTTCCTGGTATCAAAATGTACAGGATTACAGAGTTACAATAATTCAAGCACTGGATGTGAGCTAGTGTAACACTTTTGGAAAATATTAGCATTATCTTGTGGAACTGAAGATACGTAGATTCTGGAAATTTCACTGCTGGGTATATAATCTACAAAACTGCTGTGAATTTACATGAAGAGACATGCATGTCATTGATTGAATAGTTTTTTAATAAATAGTTTTAAATAGTTTTAAATCACAGTTTTAAAATAGTTTTGAAAAGTTTTTAAAAAAGGGACACAAGCTACTTGTTAAGTGGAGAGGGAGTAAATAAATTATGACCTGTTTACATGGTGAAGTTTTATTGAGTCTCATAGGAAGGTGAATACAAAGACATACATGAATCTGGGAAACAAAAAGCTGAATGAAAAATAATTTTAGCAGACTATGTTATGTTTGACACTATTTTTTAAAAGTCTTAGAAAATACATTTAAAATCATACACATAGAAGGTAATCCAGTTTAAAAAATTCAAAGGGATAAATAACTTAAAACTCAAAGTATATAGAGAGGGATATAAAGTTTTGGAAAAGGATCCAGGTAAATTTCACAGTTTTGATTATGTTTTGTTCATTTTATTATTGTGATTCATGGCTTATTTCCGTGTAAAATATATTATTTTATATGTATCAAATGTTATAATGAAAAAATGCAAATGTAAATAAGGCTGCATTGCAAAAAAAGAAAATCTGAATATGTGCAAATTAAAAAGATCAAAGTCTCCTCACAGGAGGAAACGATGATGAGCAAAGCCAATGAGCACATTGTGTGTTAAAAGTGTGCTCTATGGTATTATCTAAAAGAGGGGTACAAATTCCAAACAGATGCGGAGGGTCAGAAAAAGGTTATGACAAAGAGAATAGATGAGATTTCTTGTAATCATCTAAACAAAAATTCAGAAGAAGAGGAAGAGAAAATGGTGAAAAGAAATCCATTGCAATAAAAGTAACAAGAATGATAATTATTTATTAGATTATTATGTTTTAAACATTATTATATTTTATAATAATATCTCTCAGACTGATAAAATTTTAGAAACAAAATTCAAAAACACATGTCAAAAATCTGTGAATATCTTAAAAAGAAAAATAAGGTTGTCTAACATGTATGGATAATTAGATTAGTATCAGATTTGTGTTTTTGCCTTAATCACTAGTGGTAAGAGATAAGTCAAATTCCTGGAAACACTCTTTTTTAAAGTGAATTGTCACTAAAGTGTCAAATAAGTCATACATTCAAATCAAAAGGCAAAATACATTTTCTTCCAGGCAAAAATTTAGAAGTTTACAGTGCCCTCTGAAAGAATTCATAGCTGTTTTGTAACAAATTAAAAAAATTAATCCAAGAAAGGGAAAGGTGTGGAATATTTTGTAATAATGTTTTTACACCAGAACATGCTTTTGTTTATATATAATACTGAATTTTGGTTATTATACAACATGCATTATAACTATTTATGTTTTCCAGGTGACCTCAAAATATTATATTAGGTATAAAATTCATTTGTTACATTAATTTTTTTTTTTTTTTGAGATGGAGTTTCACGCTTGTTGCCCTGGCTGGAGTGCAATGGCACAACCTCAGCTCACTGCAACCTCCGCCTCCTGAGTTCAAGCAGTTCTCTTGTCTCAGCCTCCCGAGTAGCTGAGATAACAGGCACATGCCACCACACCCGGCTAATTTTTGTGTGTTTAGTAGAGACGGGGTTTCATCATATTGGTCAGGCTTAATAAGCAGAGTATCAAAATAAACTTCTCTTTTCTGATGACTGGTATCTACTAGAAACCTGGAGAAAATATTTAGTTAAGGAAAAGAGTAGAAATATCTCTGCTAAATTCAATAAAAAGTCAAAGTCTTAATCAAGGAGAAAGGGAAAAAAAAGTATAATTTTTTCAGTGTTTTCATCATTTGCATGATGTCATTTTTGAAGATGATATAATTATTTACCTTAAATATCTTAGCAATAATATGTAAAAGATAAATTTTAGGAGAAAATAGAAGAGGATTGATATAGCTTGGATATGTTTCCTCCACAATCTCATGTTGGAATATAATCTCCGGTATGGGAAATGAAGCCTAGTTAAAGGCAATTGATTTATTTGGGTGAATTTCTCATGGATGGCTTAGTTCTATCCCTTTGGTGCTATCCTTGCAATAGTGAGTGAGTTGTCAAGAGTGCTGGTTGTTTAAAAGTGTGCGACTCCCCTTTTCCCTCTCTCTCTTGCTCCCACTCCCACCATGTGAGACGCCTGCTCCCTCTTCACCATCTGCCGTGATTGTAAGCTTCCTTAGGCCCTCACAAGAAGCACTGTTTTCTGTACAGCCTGCAGAACGGTGAGCCATTTAAATTTCCTCTTTTTCTATAAATTACCCAGTCTTACAGATTTATAGCAACACAACAATGGCCTAACACAAGGATATTTCTATAATGTTAAGATGATAATCTTTATCTAGATCAGTGTGGCATAAGAAAACTCTCTATGATCATGGAAACGTATTCCATGAAAATCCTTTGGCAAATTTCTCACCATCCTCATATCAAATCTATGCACTAATTTCTATCTAAATACATAGCCTCTGTTTTCAGCCCTGTTAATACAGATCCATGCCCTGCTCCTATAAGAGGGATTTATTTTGCCTGATCTCTGGGTCCCTTCTATTTTTGTCATCGCAATTTATGCCATCCAATTATTCTCTCATGCATGTGTGATTTCTCCCCATCCATTCCAAATTTCCTTCAGCATATAAATACGCTAGCACTTCAAATTAAGATAAAAATATATCCTTTGGTTTCATGTTCCTCTTTGGCTGCGACCCTGTTTTTTTCACTCCTTTTTTCCAACAAAATTTGTTTGAATAGCTGTTCATATTCAGCACCCTCATTTTCCCACATTGTATTTTGTTTTTGCCTTATTCTACATGATGTTTCACCCACAGCCCTCCATTCAAACTGCGAAGAGAGTAGACTCCACCTTCACCTTTAAATGTTTTCTTCTTTTGTCTTCTTAATTCCATAATCTTCCATTTTTCTTCCTCTTTCACCAGATACCACTACTATCTACTCACCTTCATCTACTCACCTTCTAAATCTTACCACCAATACTTGTGCATCTCCTATAAACTCCCATCTATACAAACAGGCTGCTTAATGTCCATTTCTCCCTCTCTACCAGTGATTTCTCTATTATTCAACATTCAACCACTTAAAAAACAGTTTAATCTGACAGTTTTTGTGAGTCAGAAATGAAGTGTAGCTTGACTGGGTGTCTCTTGCTCAGTTTCTAGAGATATTGCAACCCAATTGCAAGAAGGGCTTAGTTATCCCAAAACTGGACTTAGTAAGGGTCGGCTTCCTAGTTCACTCTGCCTTCTGGGCTCTTGGTTCTGCTCGCAAAGCCATTTACTCTTTATTGTAAAAGTCAGCATGCATTAGCAGCTAAGTCGTTTTCACAGCCTGTTTTCTAAATGTAGAAGTTTTGGGATCCAAATGCCTCTTTTTCAGTTCAATCTGCTGATGTTTTTGCGTATCTAAGTGTTTAACAGACTTTGTGGGTCTTTTATAAATCCTTTTGGGGTTCATTCCACTAGAAAAAAGACATGCCACAAATCTCCTATCTATACCTTTGTCTCCTATTGAGAAGGATGAGAGGAACCCCTCACAATTATCTGAGATCCTTTGGTTGGATTGAAAAGATTTGTGTAAAACACCCTTAGTCTCCTTCAAGGGTCTTTTATTTGACTGAAGAGCACTCTATGATATCACCTGTATTAGTTGTGGTTCTCCAAAGAAACAGAACCAGCAGGATGTGTTTAAATATAGAAAGAGACTTCTTATAAGGAATTTGCTCGTGTAATTATGGAGGATGGGAAGTCTAAAAACTACATGTGGGCTGGCAGGCTGGAGATTCAAGAGAACTGATGGTACAGATGAAGTCTGAAGGCAGCCTACTGGAGAATTGCCTCTTGCTTTGGGAGGATAGTTTTTGTTCTACTTAGACTTTCAACTGACTGGATGAGGTCCACTCATATTATGGAGGGCAATCTACATACTCAAAGTTCACTGACTTAAATGTTAATTTTATCCAAAAACACCCTCCAAGTTGACCCATAAAATGAACCATCACACCAGTTTTTATCTTTCTGAAGTATTAAGAAGAGCTTTTACAATCACACCTTCAGTTTTAGCCTCATACCATATTTTTCTGGCAGTTCCCTGGATTCGGTACTTTGAAGCTGTTTCTTAATTTAGCACCTAATTTTAGCATTTTTTTTTTAAAAAAAAAACAGCATCAGGTTATAGCTTCTTTTTTTTGCTAGTAAGTAGATCACACAGATCATTAAATACACTTTCCTCTTTCCACATAAACGCAGATGACAATGTTTATTACAGTTCTTCAACTACATAACAACAATGGCCTTTCTTTCAGTTTTAATGTTTTCTCCACTCATCCACAAGCTCCTCAAACCCATAAAGTCTATGAATAGTGTGTTCGATGCACTTTAAGCTTTCATAATCACTCTCCTCAATGGCTACTACCTGGTTCCAACAACACTTCTGCAATTAAGTTAGGGAAACACTCCAACTCTAGGCACCAAAATCTTTCTTAGTTATCTATTACTAAATAAAAGATACCCTAATCTTACTGGTTTAAAACACACACACACACACACACACACACACACACAGAGTAACTCACAATTTCTACATTTGATCTTAGCCAAAAGGCTAAGAAGTGATGTCTCCTCAGTTTCTATGGGCAGGAATCTAGGTGCAGCTCAGCTGGATGGTTCTATCTCTGGTCTCTCAATCATCACAATTTAGCGAATCATCTCAAATCTCCACTGGGGTAGATTCTACTTCTAAGCTCCACCAATGAAGTGTTGGCAGACCTCAGGTCATTGCTGGATGTTTTTCGTCCTTTTGGCTTCTGAGTAGGGCAGCTTACAAAATGGCAGGTGGATTGCTGGAAAGTGAATGAGCAAGAGAATGCTGAAAATCGAAGCCACAGTTTCTTTGTGATCTATCCTCAAAATTGACATCCCATCTTTGCTGCCAAATTGTCTTCAGG
This sequence comes from Pan troglodytes, assembly GCF_028858775.2. Taxonomy (NCBI): domain Eukaryota; kingdom Metazoa; phylum Chordata; class Mammalia; order Primates; family Hominidae; genus Pan; species Pan troglodytes. The sequence goes on along the minus strand of NC_072401.2, from coordinate 32,641,555 downwards.
AAAAGCCAGTCAATAAGGCCAGCCTACACACACAGGGAGGGTGCAATACAAGGGTGGGGACCTTTGGGAAGCATTTTACAGCCTGCCTGGTACACATAACCACACGCTTACTGCTCACTTTTAAGCCACAAACAGGGTTTTCAAAAAGTCGATCTGTATTTTCTATCTCCTCTTCCACGCCTGCCAGTCATTCAACCTGTTTTGTCTTCTGATTTTGTTATTTCACTGAAAACGCTTGCAGTGTGATCACAATAGCCCTCTTATTGCCAAATACAGTGGGCCTTTCTTCAGACTGCCTTTTAGTGAAAAGATTAATCTTATCAATATTCTTCCAACCACATGAATTGCATGACATGACTCTAATTTCAGTTGCCTTTTAGATGCTGTTTCTTCTAGCTTCCTTTATTGTCCCTTCTAACTTCTGTTTGCATGTTGATGTCCCCAGGATCCATTGCCTTTCTCTATGTGTTTTCCTCAAGAAAAAATTATTTTATTCCATGGCTATCTCTTCTGAAATTTCTTAAATTTATATTTCCCTTCTGTGATCTTCATTGACATTCATATTTATACTTCTAATTTCTACACCAATCTTGTGATGTGTCTACTCAACTGTGATATAAACATCTCAAATTTAATTTGTTCAAAATCATGCACATGCACTCAGGCTTCTTGGGGATTGTGTTAAAATACAGATGTTAATCTAATAGAACATAGGGGAGTCTGAAACTACACACTTCTAAATATCCACCAGGTGATGCCAAGGCTTCTGGTCATCAGAATGCTCTCTGAGAAGCAAGAATCTAAATTACACTCCTCAATACGTGGTTCATCTTTTGTATTGGATCATGTAGAGAGATGACCATTTGCCCATATATCCAAGTTAATATATGGGATATCACACCAGAGTTGTTTTTTTCTCTTACTCCTTCTCTACCTTGTTGCAAAATTATGCACATCTAACTTCTACATAGTAGTCTAATGGTCTAATGGTTTCAGACCATTTCTACAATGGTCTCTGATTTTCATTCATAGCTATCAAAACTTTATCTGGATTATTACTGAAGAGTTGTAATCAATCTACTTGCCTTCCTCAAATACATTCTCCATATTACTGCAGGAGTAATTTCCCTATAAAATATAAAGCTTGCTATGTGACTCTTCTTTGCTTGCAAGATACATTTTAAAGTCAGACTTTGTATATAAGACATTTCATGACCTAACTTTGCCTACCTCTGAAGTCCCTGTTTTCAGAAATTTATTTCCTGTAATTATTCTTAATTTTTAGGCTTTTTTTCCCTCAAGGGTTCACTTACTAGAGATAAATCTCCTGAAAAGTAACTGTCAGTTCTACAAGGTCAAGTGCTTTAATAATATTAGTCTTTTAATCACATGTTCATCTTTCCCATGCACACACAAAAATATTTATTTAATGAATACCTGTGAAATTAAACAGGATAAGGCATAATGTTTTTACTATTTATAATCAAATATTAAGTCTTCAGCATGTATTAATTATGGAAATATATATTTTTATTCTCTTTCTAATGCTTTTGCTTTGGTTGTATCATGAGTGTCATTCCTTTTTTTACTTTAGGGATATATTATGTTATGGTGTCTAATTGTTTGGCCACCTGCTGCAACAGTGGCTCACATTATAAAGATATTTGGTCATTAGTCCATACAGTTATTTCACGCATGAGAATTATCATTTTTAATTTGGCACCAGTGAACTAATGCCCAGCATGTGTTCAAAACTTCCACCTCCAAAGAGCAATAAAGAGAGTTGAGTAAGTTGATTAAGACAATAAAACTATTAAAATGACTTCAGGGCTAACAAAAATGCTTATATCAACTCATACTGTTTATAATTGCTAGTATTTTTTTTCTATTTTTTCTTAATGACAATAATACAAGCTACTAATTCAGGATGTAAATTTAAATGTACATAAAATAATAATGTAGTTCATAAATTAAAAAAATCACCCATTGAAACTTTAATTATCAAAATATTTCAATGTAAAATGTGCCATGATAAGATACTGAGCTAAATATATTCAAGTAACAGGCATTCAGTCTTCATATAAGAATATTGAGAGTATTAGGAAGGAAAATGTAAATGAAATGAAAACGTAATTGGAGAAAAAAAGATGTGTTATAAAGGGACAATTTTGCCTCTTTGCTTCAACTCCAGTTTTCTAAAACTACACTGTCTTTTGATAGCACTCAAGTATAAAGTGGAATGGGAGTTTTGAGGTAAATCAAATACTTCTAGCTATATAAATAGTTAAACTATTCATTGCAAGAGGAAAATGGCATTTCTTATTAACATTGTGCATAAAAGTTAATAAAGTTTTCATTGACTATTGTTTATTAGTTACATTTGCAAATTTCACTTCTTAGCTTGTTATTTTTATATTTGATAAAGGAAATGTTAATATAGCATAGTTTTTAAACTTAAAAAATTAACTATAAAATTACATGAAATATTTGCTCCATATTTAATCCAAATATATTATGAGTTCATCAATATTTATTTTTCACCAGGTAAAGTGAAATAATTTTATAATCAATAAAACAGTATCAAAACAGAAATTAAAAGAAGCAACTAATATATGTTTTACGGAAATTTTTCAGTCAAAAAACAAAGCACAATAATTTTATTAAATAAATAAATGACAGTTTGCAAAGGAATGAGCGCTAGAATAATTTGCTTTGCTTTATTTGGTGTTCATTCTAGAGCATGGTTCACAGCAGTGACTATAAATTAGAATTACCTTGGAAGTACTTTATACCCATGAATACCAATCAAATAAGAATTGGTGATGGTGAGAACCAGACATCCATAGTCTTAAAGAATAATCAGATGTTTATCTGAGCAGCCACCAACGATAATTTCCTACATAGGCTCTTTCCTTGCCATGATCCTATAATGCTTATATAAACAAATTATATGCAAGCTTATATTTATGCAAAAATAAGGTGAAATAAATAATTTTAAATGACTTTAATTTTTTTAAATTTTTTGTTTTCCAATTTGTCAAAATTTATTTTGGCATTTATTTCTTTTAAAAGAATGGTAAATCATATATATTCCATGTTTCAGCCCCACTTTATATAATTTGAACATTTTGTTGTTTTCAGCAGTAGAACAGTCCCAGGATGATTACATAAATGATACGACCAATTCTTAATAAAACCAGACATTCTGACTTTCACATTAAAAATTTTCAGACATTCCTGAAGTTCTAAGAAGTCTTTGAAGTGTCTGAGGCTCTGAGTGATAGACCTGTCAACTCACAGAAATGTCAGCTTAACGGGAGAAAAATGGCTTCCATGCACACAGGTGAGTTGAAATGAAGATTTTGTTTCTTTTAGTTATTTAAAGTTCCAGTTTCTCCTAGGTTACTGAGAGTGAATCTAGCCGAGCCTTGGTGAATTCAAAGGCCACACTCAGAAGAGGCCACAGTTTCTGCTGGAATTACAGCTAAAAACATAAAATACAGCAATGTAAAGCTTTCCTTTTGAGAACAGGATGGTGGGAAATATTTCTACTTTATAAATGTAGCATAGTTTGGAAGCAGGTGCACAATATTTAGGATATTTCTCATTCAGATTTTTTTTATTGTTTTTAGTTATGCACAGTGCTCAATTTCTGCAATTAAGGATTACTTCAAATAGGGATTTAGATTTATTGTGAACATTTCATTTCCACAAATATAATAGTTCATGTTTGCCTAAGCATGTTTCATAATTGAGATGAAAAGCTTTTTTAAATCTCATAACTAGAATCAACAAGCAAACATAACTGAAATATAAAACATATGATTTAAAAAGAGAATAAGAAAATGAATTCATCTTTTTAAAAGATAGAAAGCGTGCCCTATGTTGTAGTAAGTTATGGTTCCCTAATGGAATAAATAAAAAGCAGTCATTGTCCTAAACATTTTTATAGTTTACTTGGAAAAGAAAGATAGATAAGTAGATCTAGGACATAACATACTAACAGATGGTAGAGAATTAGAATATGTATTGCTGTTCAGAGTATTTTTTGATAAGTTTTAAATATTTGTGTAGTCATTTTACATGATTAGTTTCAATAAGTTTTTGTGTACATATTTGCAATTATTTGTCTATCAAAGGACTGGCAACAAAGAAAAGAATGACACAGCCATGCTGATATGTTTTTTAAATTTGTGGTAGTTAATAATACGTATGTTCTCAGCACTGAAAATAGAGCAGATTGTAGTAGGCTACAAAAATAAGTGCAAGTACTATACAGCAATCTTAGAACATATGTAAAATAAGTCAAGTAGTTCATAGCATGATTGTTGATGCTATGATAGAAATATAAATTTTATTCAGGTAAAGTATCTCATATTTCATTAGTAATCTAAAATATTTGAACAGATTTGTTTTTAGTGTTTTAACTTACCAACCTGACATTGTTACCTATCCCATCTCCTAGACAAGAACAAGCCAAAAATATGAAGTTGGCTTATTTTTGAATAAATAAATACCAAATGTGTTAATCTGGCTCCATAATTCTCTTTTCTAACAAGTTAGTATGATCCACGAAATTACTGTAATGAAGTCGAAAGGTCAGGTTTTTTTGTTCTGTTTTGTTTTGTTTTTTACCATATGCTGAAAGTCCTTTGGGTTGAAGATGGTATGTTTAGCTTTGCTTGAAGGCCACAGTAACTTGTTCATTTAGTGGGCCTTCATATTTGACAATTCAAACAGGGTCCTTCTCAAGTTTTGGTTGCATACATGTGGCTGAAGAAATCCAATTATATCCAGCCACTGGAGTGAGAAAAGCATTAGATCCATGAACCTGAAGAGCAGAGCAAGTTTTTCCCCAACGCTCATATTTATGTTTCTTGCTATAAAAATTAAATCTCTCAAAGATAAAAATTATTATTCCTAGTTATGGACATATTGCTAAAAGCTTCCAGGCAGATGGTGGGGAAAAATGAAGGTGATGAATTACATATTTGGAGGATAACAAATATTACAATTTGTAGTCTAGATTGTCTCATTACACATTCAAATGTCTATTTGGCCTTTGAAAATCTCTGACTGCAAACTTATTGACATAAATACCCTCAATTTATGTAAATACTGGCCTACTAATTTTGCACAGCTTTATTATTGGTCTTGCCTCTATTCTTGAGATTGGTACAGCACAATCTTTCTTAACTACCACCACCCCTCAATCATTTGAAGCCTTTGTATGTATTATCAAGCTCTGTGAAGTTATAAGCAAACCTAAGTTTAATGTTATAAAAAAATCACAAAATTTTTATTTTTAAGAGTACATTATTTGCAATTTTGAGACCGATCGAAAGGTTTTTATAAAACTATTAGTGTTTACATCTTCTAATTTGGAAATAAACAATATATTTTAAATAATTTTATGTAGATTTATTTACTCAAAAATATTTATTGAGAAAGTGTTATATGACACTGTCTTTACGATCAAAGTTATAAATTGCTAGTGTAATAGGTGTCTCGAGAAACACATTATTATTCTAGAGAAATATATCATCAAAAACTCTCCATGGACCATCTGCTTCAGAATCTTCTGATAGGATAATTTTAAAATATGTTTTCTGAGTCCCAGCTGAGATCAAACAAATGCAATTATCTGTCTATGAATCCTGATAATATGCATTTTAGCAAATACCTGAGGTACTTTATTGAAAAAAGAACAAAAGTTTTGTTTTGGTTCTAAATCTGTGTGGTTTTGGACATTAGAACCTTATTAGCCTAGTTCTATAGTAAAATTTGAGGTGCTGAACCAATAGAAGAAATAGAGTAATGGTGTAATGGCCAGTCCCTGGCCGTGTTTAAAGGTTCATTTATACACTTCTATCTCAGTCTCCACAGACAAAATACCAACCCTAGCACCCTAGCATTTGATCATATTTTCTTCCTGGAGAATTATTTCCAATAGAAGGAATCTAGACTTTACTCAGATTTCTTTTGCGATTATTAATGGATGTACATTTTGCAGATGAGTGAATTTACTCCTAACAATCAAGCCCAGAGTGATCCATTTATAGTTAATTACAAAACCTTAAGTAGAATAATGGTTAATTATTTCATTGTATTTTGTTTGTATAGTCTAACAATTAAAAAATTGGCAGCTATTAGATATTTGCTAAAAGTTAATATTAATCCAAACAAGTTAATTAATTAAAATTAGTATTAATCCAAACAAGTTATTTTTCTATAGTTGTAGGAGAAATTGAAAGTTATATGGGCTTTTCTGTTCCTCAATGAGGTGAAATGACATTTTAAAGGACAGGGATAAAAGTATCCCAATATAATGTTCTTAACATAGAGTTAGGTAAAATGAACGATGTGCACTCTAAATATTCACCAGACAACTAGCATTTTCTAAGCAATTTTCCAGCTTGAAGAAAACTACTTTTCATTAAAATTGTGGCTCATGAGAAAAGTGTACTCAGGGAATAAAGTGTGTGTGCATGTGTGTAGATGTGTGTATGTGTGTGTGTGTGTTTGGAGAGAGAGAAAGAATATGCTTTTTGAAAACTGTAAACAATTTAACACAGCAATGTATTGTGTTAGACATTAAAGGCCAATAAATGCTATTAGAATATGGTGTTTTGAGGCATATTTCTTTAGAGGTAAGGGGTTCAGAATCAAGACAAATACACATTTATTTTTACTGAAAACTAAATTTGTTTTAAAGTCGTTGAGTAATGTAATTAAAGTCATTCAATTCAATCATTTAGAGTCTTCACCGATACACCAAGAAAGATGAGAAGAGGAAAGCAATTCATAAAGATCATCTAAATATCATTTACAGATTGATTGTAATCAATTACCAATGTCTTCAGGGACTTCATGCTCATATACTTGTGGACTCTGCTGGAGTATGGCTGCTAAATGGTACACTAATGCAAATATAGCATTTATGTGCTTTGTAACATAACCCATCAACTGCCAACATCCATAACTCACCTGACAAATACCTAGGTATTTATTAATTTCAGGTTCTTCTTAATTTTTCTGTTCATTATTCTATCGCTATGCCTATGGATGTATTCATACAAGTCATTGTGTAGCAGGCAAAACTGTTAAAGCAATTTCTTTCCAAAATAACTATCTTTTGCAACAATGAATTCAGTCCAAAAAAGAATTTCTTGACAAAGCATTTTCTTCTTCATCTGGAGAAGAGTTAAAGAAAATAAAGAACAGGATCAAAAGAAAATTATATTAATACTGTTTGAATATTTATTGACCTTTATTATTGGTTTGATAGTTGTATATAATTATTTCCTACTTTACAATTTCTATACTTTGAAGCCACACCAATTAAACATTTTACAGGTCCATGCCTTAAAAACATTATTGTGTAGAAAAGTTAATTTCCCAATGAATGCAAAGAAAAGCAAACCTTCTCAGACAGTTTTGCAAACCTAAGAGCTTTATGAGCCCAACATATACAAATAATTAAAATAATAATTGCAATGGTAATAAAGGTAGCTAACACTTATTCAGCTGTTTTAGATATATAAATTTTATATTTAAAAACTAAATTCCAAGATAGATACTATTATCATACCTTTTACATAACATAAACTAAGGCACAGAGAAGTGAAGGTACTTACGCAAAGTCACACAGCCAGTAATTTAAAGATTTAACACACAGCCAGTAATTTGTAAGATTATAATTCAAAACCAAGCTGTCCGGCTCCTGCATAAGGTTTCAAATGTTGGATCAATTGCAAGTTGTCAGAAAGGAGCTCTGGGAAAAAATGAAATAAAATACAGTAAAATTAAACTTAAAAGTTCTAAGACTTATTTAGTTCTTGGTAAAGAGCAAAAACTTGGAATTTCTTTGAGGTTTAGGGCAAAAATGAGACAGCGATTTATCATGAACAATCAGGATTTATCAGCCGGCAAATTGATTAGGTTCTCTTTTAATTTAAAAAAAAACCAAAAATGTAAACGTTTGAGTTACTAAAGGGTTTATTACTCAGTAATTAGGCTCTTTGACTTCCTGAGATCAATACCAATATTTAGAACCCTCCATTTGATTGGTACCATGAAATGCTTTTTTGCTTAGAAACAATGATGCAGGAATGGTGGCAGAAAAGCAGTCGTAAAAGAAGAAGTGGGAAAGAAGCAGCCAATGTCATGAGTTTGTTTGGGAAGATAAAATGAAAGAAAGAGTAGTTGAGGAAGTTAAGGATCTGGAAATTTATTTTATTAAAGCTATTCTTGCTTCCATATTTACCCTTTGGAAAGTCTTCATAAAACCCTTTCAGGTAGAGAGAGTACAAACAAGTAGTCCAATATGAAAATTATTCAATGAAAGTTCCATTTTCATGTGACTTCTCTGTATATGCTAAAAGAAGTCGGTAATCCTGGTAGCCAGAAAAGATCATGTGTAATTGCATCTTTCTTGTTATTTTCCCCACATTTACCATGCAAATGTATTTTTAGTTTATAGCTTTCCTAATGTTATGATATAAAAATATTCTACAGCTTCTGCTACCCTTTCTTGCTAGCCAGGCCAAAGTCATCACAGCAGTTAATTTTTTGCAAGTATTTATGTTCATAAGATCACCTTTTCCCATTTTATAAGGCTTTGTAACAAGCTCAATATACAGTAAAAGGATGTATGTACTCTTACATGGGCTTATCAGCTCTGGGGTTAGTCGGCCTCAATTTTTGCCCAGTCTTCACCACTTACTAAGATGTGATACCTTGTCATCCCTCTGTGCCAAGGTTTACTCATTTGAATAATGGAAGCCAAGATTTACTCATTTGAATAATGGGAGCCAAGGTTTACTCATTTGAATAATGGAAACAACCAGAAATATTTGTCTTTTAGGGTTGCTGTGATTATAAAGTAAATTATGTGTAGAGCAATTGGCTTGGTGCCAGGCACATAGTAAGTGGTCAGTAAAAAGTTAAGAAGCATTGTTATAATTTAGCTACATGGTATAGCTGGGCAGTTAATTTTCTTCTTCAATTTATAATATCTTATTAAGGATACCATTTATAGAGTACAAATTAACTTCTAGTCACTTGGCCGAGTTTTACATACACCATTTTATTTTAACATCTTAAAAATATTCTAAGGTATATATTATAATGAATTATTTTTACAAAAGAGGCTAAGAAAAATTAAATCATTTGGCTAAATGTACACGTCTAGAAATATGATTAAAATTCAACCCTGTCTGATTGTCCCCATTTTAAATACTTAAATAATTCTTATTTCTTTTAACAGATCCTCTACAGAAGAATGGCATTAAAAGCAAAACCAATAAAAAGCCATCTATCTTTGCATGGAACAACTCTAGTGCTTTCACCTAGCAGATTTACTGGCCAGATTCCTCCTCAGGACTGAGGCTCTCATTCCTCCACTGACTACAAAATATGACTGCTGATAACTCACAGCTGAATCCCACTTCAATACAGAGGAAAATGCTTTAGTCATGGTTAAGTTCTTCAGTCCTCATTCAAATGCCTGATCAATGGAGAGATACAAAATCTGGCTCTCCTTATTCCAATTTGGGATATCACTGAAGGACCAGCCCAGGTCCAGTATTATCATGTGATCTGCTGGGTGCTTGTTGTAACCAAGTTGCAGCTTAATTTCTTGTTCTTTCCATTTCTGCTTCCCTCAATCTTTACAGTTATGATATCTCCAGCTCTCCCTCACAAACTACCTGCCCTCAAATATATGTCTCAGAATCTGTTTTTTGAAGAGCCCAAGTTCTGATAGGTCTCCTGCTGTTTCTTAGCAGTATATGTTAAAGCCTATAAAAGAAAATATATGTTGCAGAAATTTCCAATACACTAATTCTGTGATGATTTATTGGAAATAAGCTAGTTTTTTTTAAAGATATTTCTACTTCAAGTAAGTTTTAATAATTCTGAATTCAATAATAATTAGATATTATATGATAGGATTTTAAAAAACATTTTTCCTCTGTAAAATCAGTTAATTAATATCTGTTAATAACTTTGGAAAAATGAAAAAAAAAGCTCATCTCTTCCTAAAATTTTTACTATATTTCCATGCTCATTTTATAAGTATGAAAAAATTAGAGCTAAAACACCCTGTTTACAAAATGTACTCTGGCATAACTTTAGTAGATGTAGCATTGGTTGCTGTTGAAATGAAAAAGACCGTATAAAAATTGCAATTTCTCTAATACTTTAGAAAACAGTATTTTATCATCACGATTTAGCCTTTTGAAATAATTTGATACAAACTCTGCATTTTATAGATTTAAAAACTGAAGCTTAGTTCAAACAACAATTTCATGACAGAAAATGTATAAACATATTTATATGAATTTTTAAAAATCAGTGATAAATTCTGCTCTCTTATAAATACTATTTATCATCTGTAGAGAGAAAAATCTAATAGTTTAGGTGATGTAAAAGGGAAACTGTGCCCAAAATATATAAGAAATTTTTATAAATCAAGAAAAAGTTTCCAAAAATAGAATATGAACAGAAGAAAGAATCTAAATGTCCATTAAATAAACTAAAATACTTTAATTCCAGGCCATCTGTGGTGGTTCACACCTGTAGTCCCAGCACTTTGGGAGGCCAAGGTAGGCGGATCACTTGAGGTCAAGAGTTCGCTACCAGCCTGGCCAAAATGGTGAAACCCCGTCTCTACTAAAAACACAAAAATTAGTTGGGCATCATGTCACTTACCTGTAACCCCAGCTACTCAGGAGGCTGAGATGACAGGGTCGCTTGAACCCAGGAGGTGGAGGTTGCAGTAAGCCAAGATCGTACCACTACACTCCAGCCTGGATGACAGAGTGAAAAAAAAAATTAATTCCTTTTGATAATCAGAGAAAATATATTAAAATAATTATATGGTGGTATCACATTAGCATATATTAAAATTAAATTCAATTGAAGTAAAAAATATCAGAACATGCTACCTTAAAATATGTCACCTTAATATATAAATTATTTTGAGCTGAAGGTAACTGAGAATCAAAAGATAGAGAAAAAAACCTCTGGGACCTTCCTTGTCTTACTAAAAGCAGAAACTTCTAGGAAATGAGGACTGCCACAAATCCTGTCTACAAGGAGGTGCGTGACCATGAGAAGACAGGAAGCTAGTACTGGAATTAGTCTGCACAAAGAAAGTTTATTAAAATAATCCTTATCTTTAATTGGTTTCCACATATATTGACCTTCTCACAATTTACTAACCTCAGAAGTTCAAACTTCCCTTTCTTTTGTCTAGTAAATTCTCCACAGTTTATCACTTTTTGTTAAAATGGTATATATGTTTCTGAGTCAAATACTTCTGTAGGTTTTTTCTTCTTTTGGTGATACTCTCATATACATAAAAATATTAATAAAATACATAAGACCTTTTTTTTTTTTTTTGAGATGGAGTCTTGCTCTGTCACCCAGCTGGGGTGTAGTGGCATGATCTCGGCTCACTGCAACATCCACCTGCTGGGTTCAAGCGATTCTCCTGCCTCAGCCTCCAAAGTAGCTGGGACTACAGGCATGCACCACCACAGCCAGCTGGTTTTTGTATTTTTAGTTGAGACTGGGTTTCACCATGTTGGCCAGGATGGCCTTGATCTCTTGATCTCATGATCTACCCACCTCAGCCTCCCAAAGTGCTGGGATCACAGGTGTGAGCCACATAAGACTTTTATGCTATTAATTTACCTTTTATTAATTTATCGGTACAAGCCCGGCAACTGAACCTCAGAATGTAGTAAAAAAGACATTTTTTTTTTCTCCTCTGCACTCCTATTGTGTCTGACAAGGTTCTAAGAGCTTTATCCTCATTGTTTCTTTTTCTGAAAATGTACAGCAAACTAAGGAATGAGTATCTTCTTCATAAACATGAGCAATCTAAAACTCAGGGCAGTCAAGAAATGTAAAAGAAAAACAAAGGTAAAATTTAAAACAAGATTCAATATTATTGAACTTCAAAGTCTATAAATCTTCATTAGGACATATACACAGCTGGCTTTTGAAAATCACAAATTTGGATTGCATGAGTCCATTTATATGTTTTTTTAAAAATAAATATTTTGAAAATTGTTTTAGAGTTTTGCAACAATTTAAAAACTCACAAACCATGTAGTGTAAAAATACTGAAAAAAATCAGAAAAAGGTATGACGGGAATGTATAAAATATATGTAGATACTACTGTTTTTGTATCATTACCATAAAATTACACACACACATTTAAAAAAGTTAAAATTTATCAAACTTATACACACAAATACTTACAAACTGTCTATCAGGCCATTCACATTTGAAAGAAATGTAAGCAAATGTAAAGATGCAGTATTACATCATAACTGCATCAGATTCACTGTAGTACATACTGTACTGCTCTAATAACTTTGTAGCCACTTCCTGTTGCTATTACAATGAGCTCAAATGTTGAGAGTATCTGCTTAAAACATCTTGTGATACTCATCATCTCTGCATGACCATTTTGTCTCTCCAGTAATTTGCCTGCCATAGTAAAAAGTGATTTCTCATGGTTATTGTGTATTTTTAGCCATGTTTAGAGTAATATTATCAACCTTGAATAACATCATGAGACCCATACAAAGTGTTGCTAGTAATGTAGAAGCGAAGTCATGACATAACAAGCAAAAGTTGAATTGCTTGAGATGTATTGCAGATTGATATCTGCAGCTGGGATAGCACACCATTTCAAGATAAATGAATCCAGCATAGGGAGTATTGTAAAAAGAAAAAAAAGAAAAGAAAAGAAAATTTCTGAAGGCATCACTGCAGCTATATACCCCAGGCACAAACACCTTGCACTTTTAATAAAATACCTTTTTATCTCATATTGGAAATGCAGCTTTTACATGGGGGCAATATTGCTACAAGAAAGACATACCTATAGACTCTAATATGAGTTTTTAAAAATTTGAAGTCATTATATTAAAACAAAAGGAAAATGAGAATCTAAAGGTGAAGAATTTAGTCAGCAAAGGATAGTTTAATACTTTTACAAAGGTGTTTGGTTTTTAAAAAATGTCAAGATAACAGAAGAAGCAGCTTCTGCTGACCAAAAAAGCAACGGATGGATTTCCAGATGCCGTTAAGAAAATCATTGAAGAGAAAATATTTGCTTGAACAGGTTTTTAATGAAGTAAGTGCTCTATTCTATATAAAAAAAAATGCCACAAAGATCATTTATTTGTAAGGAAGAGAAGTGAGCACCAGGATTTAAAGCAGAAAGGAATAGGCTAAGTCTACTGTTTTGTGCAAATGTTGGTGAGTTTATGATTAGGGCAGCTCTTATTTGTAGAGCTGCTAACCCCCAAGCCTTGAAGGAAAATGATAAATGCCAATTGCTAATCTTTTGTTTGTACATGTTTCTCAGACAATGAGAATACATTTTCCAGATTGGCTCCACTGATGCTTTCTTACTGAATTCAGAACCTACCTTGTCAGCAAAGAACTGCCTTTTAAAATTGCTTCTAATATTGGACAATGACCCTGGTCACTCACAACTTCATGAGTTCAAAACTGAAGGCATCAAAGTGATCTTGCCACGAAAGACAATGTCTATAATTCAGCCTCTAAATCGGGGTGTCATAAAGACCTTTAAGGATTACTCTATGAAAAGGAATTGTCAATGATACAAAACAGAACTCCAATAGAGAGAATATGTTGAAAGTCTGGAGGGTTACACCATTGAAGATGTCATTGTTGTTATAGAAAAAGCCAAGTTTTTCAAGGGCCAACTGTGTTTGTATGTGTTGGCTGAATTAGAAGATACAACTTTGTGAAAAAGAAAATTTTGAGCCTATTTCTTGTTAATTCACAAAAATAGAGACTATGCTATAATTATCTTTGTATCTCTAGTACCTACCATAGCAAAAACAACAAAGCTAAAAATTTGATTACATCCAGCACTAAAAGGCTGGTGTCATATTTTTATATCTACAATTTGTAATATTTTGAGAACACATTCTAAATTGTGGAATATTTTTATGTCTAAATTTTGTAATATTTTGAGAACACATTCTAAATTACTACCTGGTTCACTGTGAATGGCTTAACCTGGTTAAATGTTTGGCTTGCAGTACACATACATAGAAAACTGGAATCATGCTCTCCATGATAGTAATTATGAAAATGTATATGACAACTATTAATATATCAATGTACAAGGTACATTTCTTCACAGTATATTTTGACATATCACTATTTTTACCCCAAATAGTTATAAAGCAGAACAAATCAATGTTCTATGGTAGTTTTGATGCAAGATGGACACAGATCTGTCTTTCAATGAAGCCTCCATCTTAGCCTTGGTGAAAACTGCTACATAAAAACCAGAGGCATAGAAGGGAGCATTCAGATGAGAAGAAACCAAATCAGCAAAATACGAGGAAGCTCCAGGTGAACATTCTTTGTGCCAGAAGCTAATTATATGTGGTGAAGAAAACAAATTTCTGTAATATCTATCCCCAAATTTGAAAAAAAATTAAATAAATTAAATCTTGGCTGTCAAAAAAAATACTCAATAATAGGTAAATATTCAAAGCAACACCTAGGTCAAGAGATATAATGAATTTTCAACAATCCCAAAGACATCTATATATATTAATAATTATAATAAAAATAAGGAGGCCGGGTGCAGTGGCTCACGCCTGTAATCCGAGCACTTTGGGAGGCCAAGGCGGGTAGATCATGAGGTCAGGCATTAGAGACCAGCCTGGCCTACATGGTGAAACCCTGTCTCTACTAAAAATACAAAAATTAGACAGGTGTGGTGGTGGGCACCTGTAGTTACTCCCAGCTGCTCGGGAGGCTGAGGCAGGAGAATCACTTGAACCCAAGAGGTGGAGGTTGCAGTGAGCCAAGATCATGCCACTGCACTGCAGCCTGGGCAACAGAGCAAGACTCCATCTCAAAAAAAAATAAATAAATAAGGGTTAACCCAATTTACTGTCACATTCTTGTTGAGTAAGAATGCCTTCCCTCATATTTGTGTGCCTAACACTTGCTGATAATTATAAGTTTATTATGATAAGTTCATTTAGTCAAGATTCCTTATGGAAGCTGATTTCATAATCAGAGTAATTAGTTTAAGGAGATTTTAGTAAAATAATTTTTTTAATGTGGGCAAGATTTAAGAAAACCAACAGGGAATAGTTCAGTATAGCAGGGTTAGCAAAAGAGAAGCTGTTACCAAACATGGGAAAGGCAAAAGCAAAGGAGCTATTGGAGAGAGACATAGCCCACAGCAACCCAGGAGAGATGAAGTATACATTTCTGAAAATTACTTTGGGCAAAGAACCAAAATAATACAAACCACTGCTGGTATGGATACTACTTTCATCGTGGTAAACAGCAACAGGCCACTTTTGGGAAAGCTTGAGGGAAGATTCACAATGTACATCAGCTGCTATGTTGTAAGATCTTTTCTCAAAAAGACCCAGTATGCCCAAGGTCAGGTCAATCCAAAGCTGTGAATTGGTTAATGCCTAGAAACTTAGTATGAGGCCATTTATCCTCATAACAGTGAGTTGAGTTAGGTGTCTACCTGGTTAATGTGGATATAGTTTTGCTGTTATATGTCAAGCAGCATATTAGTAGCTGATGTTCTATTTTGTTTCTAGCAATATTGTGATAAATTACCCAACACCACAGATACTTGTGTGCACAAATTCTGACCACCATTTTCTGTGTATGGCTTATTGTAATAATTCCTTCTACCTTATCTCTGGTAGTTAAGTTCCGTCACCCACCACTACTACTTTATTATCCTCATGCCCAGTGAGATCAGAAAATTCAACTTTATTATAGCATCCCACAGTAATCTCTGGCTCACAGAAGACAGCTACCATTGAGCATTTCAAGGATGTTTACAAACCCTCTCATCAAAGCATTTCTTAGTATAATATCTTCCAGTTGTTATCATCTGACTCCTTCAGTTAGTATGAAAAGGCAATGCCTTAACAGATTTTACATGACACATTTCTGGCATTTTTGACTCAAGACTATAAGCTATTACATTTACCATGCTTCAGTTAGTCAATTGAACAGATCACTGATGCCACACCCAGGTTCACAAGATAGTACATTCATCTTGAATTTGAGGATTATGAAGCCATGTCAATAGATTTTACCCAATACAGCATTACAGTTTATCCTCCTTGACTTTATACCCTGGAACACACTCACATAGATGCTTCTGCAGCCTGAGTGATAGAAATTGGGAATCTTTCACAATTTGTTGGCCCATGTCCTCCAAGAGTAGGCCACATAATTGTAAGATGCATGCCATGGATTATCAGTATTTTCTGGCAAGGAAGCTATATACACATTCCTCAAACATATGAGCAATCCAATCCCAGAATTCCATTTTGAAGATCTGTTTCCTAGGGTCACTCCTGGGTACCACTTGTTGTATCACTTGTTATCTTAGCAGGAAGCAGTTAGACTGGGTAATTCTAGACAAGTTTAATAAAAGAAATATTGTGAAGTAATAATCAGAGTTTATGAAAATCAAAAGGAAACGTACAGTATTCCAGTACTAATATGGTGGTATTCAGATTAAAAAGATAGTCATCCTTAATCCCTGCAGTTCTAGGTGTACCTATTGCTCCTTTCATTGAGAGGCCATATATTTTTCCTCCTCTTCATTTCCAGCTGCCTTATGACTTGTTTTGACCAGGAAGAAAATGTCATTAAAGTGAAGCTGAGTCATTTTTGAGACCAGCTCTAAAGAGGCCTGACTGCTTCTGCTTTCACTCTCTTGGATCCCCGAGCCAATATGTAAGAAGCCTGACTACCCTCCTTGAGGTAGAGAACCATTCAGGTCTCAGTATTTTCTGACACCCAAGCTAAAACTTCCAGCTGGATCCTGCTGCATGTGCTATCCTAGCCAACACAACATGAAACAAAGATAAATGGCCCCCCAAGTCCCTGATACAATTAAAGAATCACAAAAAAAGTGAATATTTGTTGTTAAGTTATACAATTTGGGAGCTATTTGCTATGTAGATAACTGAAATAGCTAGTAACAGTGAATCATTGTATCACTCTCAGATCTGAAGGATATGTATTGTATATACCTTTCCAGGATGAGCACAAATTCCGGCTTCTCTCTGAAATTTCATGCAGAAGTAGTCTATGAAACCTCTGGATTTCAGCCAGGCACAGTGATTCATGCCTACAACGCCAGCACTTTGGGAGGCTGAGGGGCGTGGATGACTTGAGGTCAGGAGTTTGAGACCAATCTGGCCAACATGGCAAAACATCGTCTCTACTAAAAATACAAAAATTAGCTGGGAGTGGTGGCACATGCCTGTAATCCCAGCTACTTGGGTGGCTGAGGCAGAAAAATCACTTGAACCCAGGAGGTGGAGGTTGCAGTGAACTGAGATTTAAAAAAAAAAAAAAAAAGAAACCTCTGGTTTTCTAAATCACTTATTGACATAATAAGGACTGTATCCTTTATAACCAACATCTTAATTATAATTATTTTAATTATTTTTTCTCCCCAATTATGTTGTTGACTTATGGTATGGGAAATCATTTTTGTATGACTCTCGATATAACCTTGAAAACATTTCCATGAATTAGAGTAGGAATTAACACAGAAAAGACTTTGTGTAAAAATACATGACAAAGATGTTCATCAACAGTGGTCAAAATATTGAATTAGACATGAGATTAAATTTTCTTAACAGAATAATAATTTTAAAAATTCAGTGCATTTATATATTCACTGGCCATTAACAAAGAGTAACTACTACATTCATAAAAATCAATAATTTTTATTTCTACTATTCAATAATTGCTATCTTTTATCCTTAAAGACTAATATGCTTGTGATGTATATATATATGCATATATATATATTCAGTATCAGAATTTGCATCTAAAACACTTACACAGAATTTATAGGTTTTTCCGAATCATTATTGGCCATCAATTATAGGTGTCACATTGTAATGAATACAGTTTTCAGACATAGTGATTTTCATCATTAGTATGATAGTACCTTTAATCTATGATGAATGAATATCCTGTTAGGAAGCATAAAAGTAGTAATTGCTAAAATTTGAAAAGTACTTCCTATATACCCTGTGCTTTCCTAAGAGATTTTCACATTAACTCATTTAACCCTCACAGCACTCCTATGAGTAATATTATTATGATCCCCATTTTACTAGGGAGGACACTAAGGCACAGAGAGATTATGTGAAATTTCTACTTATGTTAATTGGCTGCAAAACCAATAGGATGGAGTATTATTTTTTATAAGGTCCCAGCAGCTATGTGGACACACCTTGATATGTGAAGTTTATCATTCTGTTCTCTTTTAACTATTATCTTTTGGGGTTACTGTAAAGGTAAGCTATCAAAGAAGCTCAGTGGTTTTTCTCCCTTCTTTTATTTTTGGGTTTTCTGTATCATTTCTTCTGTTCCATCTGAGAACATGCTATCTACTTACGTAGTGTGTAGACACACATAGCTCAGGCCTCTTAAAATTTTTTACAGATAGCTTAGTCAACTTGCATTTGATATGCACTATTTGTTTGTAACACTGGCAAGAATATTTTATTTATATTATTATTATTATTATTATTTGAGACGGAGTCTCGCTCTGTCGCCCAGGCTGGAGTTCAGTGGCGCCATCTCGGCTCACTGCAAGCTCCACCTTCTGGGTTCACGCCGTTCTCCTGCCTCAGCCTCCTAAGTAGCTGGGACTACAGGCGCCCACCACCACGCCCGGCTAATTTCTTTTTGTGTTTTTAGTAGAGACGGGGTTTCACCGTGTTAGCCAGGATGGCTACGATTTCCTGACCTCGTGATCCGCCCGCCTCAGCCTCCCAAAGTGCTGGGATTACAGGCATGAGCCACCGGGCCAGCCTGGCAAGAATATTAAACCAGTTCACACCTCTTCGTTATGATTGAGATAGTAATGATGGGAGTGATGGCCCGTCTGGAGTGGCCACTGCCATGACACCAGCTGCAGTGGGGAGGCATGACAAGGGCCACACACTACACAGAGCTGGTGGGAACTGGGAACTGGCAGAAGCCCCACCCCCTTCCAAGTTGGAGGGGCGGGAGCCCCACCCTCCTAGGCACAGCTGTCGCTGCCCAGCAGTGGCAGTGGACCAGGGCATCTCTGTACTCTTGGGGACCCAGGAAGCACCTCTGCCCCCTCAGGTTCAAAAGTGCCTGTTCCCGTTGCCTGGCCTCTCCCTGCTTCTGACGACCCCACCGATTTTGGAGCAAAGTTGTGGCTGAGCCCAGGTGCTGTCACAATCTGGCTTGGTGTGCATGCATCCGAGGCAGTGCTGACAAGCCAGCCCCTGCCACCTCAGCCACCTCTGGACATTGAACCCTGATGAGCACAGGAGGGAGGCTGAAGGGGGCTGTGAATGGCTTGGTGTGAGCCTGCAGACACCCCTAGGCACAAACAGCCTGGGTGCCGTGGGCACCATGGATGGCAGGTTAACGTTGGCAGGAAGCAGACAGGCTCCTGGGAAGAAAGGGGTAGGTCCTCAGTGAAACCCCACCTTCAGGCCAGGGACAGCCTGAGGCCTGGGGGCTGGGCTGCCAGTTCCATGGACTGGAGTTAGAAATTATGGTGCTCTTTCTAGGCCCACCCATGGCTGCCCATGGACCAATCAGCATGTACTTCCTCCCCTCTGAAGCCCTTGGAAACATCATAGTCAGCCAGACTCAGGCAAATGAAGGGATGAACTGCTTACAGAGAGGAAATATGTACTGTGGGTCTCCGCTCCACTGAGAGCTGGACACTTGGGGATGACCTACCTGTGGAGAGGAGTGATCCACTTTGGGTCTCCTCTGAGCTGTTCTTTTGCTCGATATAAAGCACCTCTTTGCCTTGCTCACCCTCCTCTTGTTCAGGTACCTCATTTCTCCTGGATGCAGGACAAGAACTCTAGGCCTGCTGAATGGCAGGACTGAAAGAGCAATAACACAAACACGGCTGAGACATACCCTTTGCTTGCCACATTATGGGCCATGAGAAGGAGAGAAGAGTGAAGGAGGGAAAAGCTGCAGCTCTTCTGGGAGCCCAGATCTAGGAGCTCCCCAGGCCAAGGCCGTGACACACTCTTCGGGGCTCTGTGGTTCCTGGCATCTCCAAGCTTTCGGGTGCCACTGCATTTCCCAATGCCAGCTGTGGAAGCTGCTTGCAGTATGCCTGGTCCAGCCACAGCCTCTCAGAGAGCCAGCCCCTGTGCCGGCAGCTGGAGCTGCCAGCCCCACCACAACTGGCGTGCATTGCTGTATGGCCTGGCTGTGCCGCACGCTCACTTGCTCACACACCCCTTGCCGCTCCGCACCTAGTTGCCGCTCTGCACCTGGTTGCCGCTCCGCACCTGGCTTATCCTTGGCAGGCATGGGATCTAGGCTGGTAGGGCAAGCCAAGTGCAGCCTGTCAGGCCACGTGAGCAGAAGGAGCCCAGCAAGCCTGAGCAAAACTCAGGCATATGTGCCACTGGTCACAGAGGTTTCCAGCCAGAAAAGCAACACCCCAAGATTCTGTGACAGTAAGTTAGGCTAAAGAGAATCATGATTCGTAAATATCACAGTCTTCAAGCAGAGTTACAAACTAAAAAGCTATGTGTTTACCTGGGGAAGAAATTGTGGAGGTGAGCCATGCTTCCACTTAAAATCTGTACACCATATATGGCTGTCCCTACTCTCATTAAAGAGCAATACATGGAGCTATTTATAAATTAATTTTTCTATGCATTGTGAATTAAAATAATATTCCACGTAAAATATTCCAGTAACATTAAATAAATTTAAAATGTTCTATTTATCTTTCGGAAATAAATGTTACTTTTCTGCTGGGAATGTGTTCATGGAATCACGGAGCAGGTATTGCTTTGTATTATCTGTAATTCTGGTAGGTAGCATTTGTTACTTCCTCACAAAGATACAAAGAGAAAACTTATTTTAGTGCATTAAAAATACTGTGCTCCATGTAAATCAACTTTGTACACATTAAATAAATATAATGATGTTTTTGCCAGGTAGGTAATTGTCACCCAGTAGAGTTAACACACTTCGTTCAAATGAATGGAGAAGATAAATAAGTCTAACTGTGATAGACTGAAATAATTTCCATTTAGAGGCAAGGTTGTCAATGAATAGTAACAAATATTTTTTGTCCTTGAATATATTGAAAAACCTTTTAAAACTGTGTCCGAATTCATTATATATTTTATATATACATGGAATGCTTTTCATGAACTCTTGATTGGCTCTTGTTCCCAAATCATTCTGACACTCCCAGTGTGGGCTCACGGAATGGTGCCTATAGGACTCACTTGAAGGAGCAATTTCAGGCATATTTTGCCCTTAGGGAGGTAGGCAATCCAATCCCACATCAAATTAATTGTTCTTCAAATTCAGTTCCATTGAACAAACCACACATCTGCCTGGCCTCCCAATTTCCTTATGACTAAAATCCTCACTGTGTATTTGAATAAAGTAACAGACTTTATTTAAATATCCATTAAATGAATTCCCACCCGTGGCTAGGTGATATGCTAGAGAAAACATACTACTGTTATGACTGCAAAAATCAGTATAAAAAGCCTACATTAATTCTTATGTAATGGGTCTTATCTTTCACTCAAATAAATGTATAAAAAATTCTCTATACTCATAACAGCACTTTGGCCAGAAAAGACTTAAACAATGAAATTAGGCAACAGAACCAACTGCTGAGAAACTGATTAGGACTTAAATACAGCAAACATAAAATATATAAAGAAAATGAATCTGCATGCATTACTGTAACAAGTGAAAACAGTATAGAAATGTAACAAGGTGGATAAAGTATAAACCATAGATAACCTTCTTATTGGTTGTGTGTCCTTGTACTAGTCTACTATGCTCTCTAAAAATTGTTTTTTCTTTTTCCAAAATGTGAGAAATAATGCTTACAGGATTTTATATAATTGTAGAAATACTAGCCATCTTTAAGCAAATCTATATCGAATCCTATATAGTGTAAGCATTCAATAAATTATGAAGTCATTACTATTTTAAAAGTAAATATTACTAATAATACTGTTCACTATTTCAGATAACTTTAGCAATATTCAATTTTAAAAACTCTATTTTAGTTAATTCATTTTATAGATATTTATTAAATACCTACAATATGATAGGCACCATTTTAAGTCTTGAGTTATCCAGTAGACTTGGTCTCAATATCATGAAGCTTTATGTATTTGTAAAGGTAACCATACTTAATTAGTAAAAAAATAAATAAATAAAAACTAAATAAATAGAAAATATTAGAAACCATTAAGAGTGACAGCAGGTACTTAACTTGTGTGGTTAGGAAAAGCCTTCACAGGAAGCAGAAATGTGAGTTAAGGTTTGCATGATGAAAAAGATCAGCTTAAGTAAATCTCCTGACACTGGGTATATAATTCACCCAAGACATTATCTAACATTTCTCATCTTGTAGAGATTTAAATATTTTAAATACATAATGGACTTAGAGTTATTGATTATTAGCAGTGATATGTAGTGCATGGACCCTCATTAATGATATGGCTTACTTGTAATATGCAATTCATTACTTCATTCCTACTTCATGCTTCAATATATATGAAGCAGTTATCAAACATTTTAATTTACATATTGAATGTGTTGCCTGTCATGAAGGCAAGCAGCATAGTGGCTAGGAATTTCAGGGCTATATCTGACTTCCTCGGTTCTCTTTCACAAACAACCCTATAACTTGTACAAATTATTTTATATGTTTAAACATTTATAGTGTCATTAAAAATCTAATAATAGTATACATCTTTCACAAACAACCCTATAACTTGTACAAATTATTTTATATGTTTAAACATTTATACTGTCATTAAAATTCTAATAATAGTATACATGTTGTAGAATTTTTAATACTATATGAAATGATGTTCATAACCTAACCTCAGCATCTGGCATATGCCAATGATTTGGTTTTAAGTAATATGATTTAACAAGATAAGAGAAAGGAGCTAGACCACTCTTTTTTTTGTTTTTGTTTTTTTTTTCAGTGTGAGAGACACTGATAAAGGCACATGCCCAGGGTGGATTGAAAACACATAGAAAAACCTTTACCTCTTGTTGAAATGGAGCCAAAGGACAACTACCAGAGAAGATTTTACATGTCAATGAATGAGTGTACTCTAAATGACTTACATTCATGGTTTTCAGAAGTCTATTGCAGATCTGATGCCACTTGTGAGAGTAAACTGTGAGGCTTATCCAAGGACCTTTTCTGCTCAGATTAGTCATGTATGTGCTGTTTGAATCTATTTGACATTACAAGTTGGGGATGAATAATAAAATATAAACATTATATGTGGTTATCTCTAATGTTTCCTTCTTTTTTTTTTTTTTTTGAGACAGAGTTTCACTCTTGAGTGCAGTGGTGTGATCTTGGCTTACTGGAACCTCTGCCTCCCAGGTTCAAGTGATTCTCCTGCCTCAGCCTTCCGAGTAGCTGGGATTACAGGTGTGTGCCACCATGCCCAGCTAATTTTTGCATTTTTTTTTTTTTCGTAGTAGAGAAGGGGTTTAACCATATTGGCTAGGCTTGTCTCGAACTCCTGACCTCAGGTGATCTGCCCGCCTCGGCCTCCCAAATGCTGGGATTACAGGCATTAGCCACTGTGCCCGGCCTCCTGGTTTTAGAAAAATAAAAATAAAAAAATCTTAATTCCTATCATTTATAAATAAAAGTTCAGGCCACACATTGAAAGACTAAATCTTTAAGAAGAGGGAATTTAAAAATACATCTGTATTTAGTACTTTGAACAAAACTGTTAAGTTGTGCCTTGGAATGAATAATCAAAATCCAGATGAAAGCCTACTGAGTATCATCTTGAATCAAATAAGGCATCTAGAGAATAGACACAGTGTGCCCATCTTGTAGAGACAAGATTAGAGGAATGAGGTCTTATTTAGATAAGACATGATATGCCATTTTTATATTTAGCTAAAGTAGTCTATGTCAAGTAAATCATCATTCTACTTCTAGAACTAATCCTCAATTAATGGGAATATCTCTAATTATTAAATGTGTGCGTCCTTACAACTTTAAATTTTGAAACCTGTTCTCAGCCTAAGCAATGGTATTCCAGTGCACTTGTTGAGACAGTCTCCAAGTTCAACCTCCTCCCCGTTTCTTCTAATTTTGTACCCCAGTTGCTGTATGTCTGCCTTATAGAATAGTTTGAATGCACTGGGCTCTTATTAGGTAACCTACCTCCTTTGTTGCATGAATAACTTATCTGAGAACCTCACTGTGAACAACTCCGTGCTGTCGAACTAAATACCAGTAATGGCTGATTCACAAATCACTTCTTCTTGAATGAAATTCTGGATCTTACACTTAACTTGGACCATTGTCTAATGGTTCTATGCACTGGAACACCATGTCTTTCCTATCATTTTTTCAGACTGGGCTGACAGTTCATTCTTCAAACTACATTGAATCTCAAAGTATTTATCTCATCATTAGAATAACTGTCCCAGAGTTTATTTTTAGAGAACTCAATAATCTCTTTGGGTTGGGGAAACATACACAAGCCACCCACAACGAAGTCTCATAATTGCAAAGCATATTATTTGATTTATACCACAATAATCATATTTCAACTCACATTTTCATATGAAGGGAAAGTTTAAATCTATGTTTCACATTCTCCAAGTGCCATTCTGGTTCATTTTAATTTCAGCCACTGAGTTGATAGGACTCAAAGGAAAACAAAATGGATTTATCCATCACTGAACACAATTAATCGTATATTGGCCTCTTTAGGAATGAAGTTAGATAAAATGACTTAATCACAATTTTTCAGAGGGAAATTATAAATAATTAACTACTCTGACTATGACTCCTATAAAAGAAAGTGAAATTCAGCACACCTAAGCAAATGACAATCAGATAAGGAAATTACTTATGAAGAATATTCCATTATTGTAACTGCTTCTGCCCCATATAGCAATACCTACTGGCTAAGGCTACTACTTTTTAAAAATAAAACTAGCTATACTAAGAGTGGAAGTCAAATGTATCCATATAGCTGCACAAATAACTAAATAGTTTACAAATATCTCCATGTTTTACCAATAATTCTGCTTTTCATTAATTCATATCTAGGAAAAATTAAAAATGAATGTGAAGCTGTGCATTTTATCAAATCCCTAAAACTGAAATAGTTTTTATGTCTGAATCCACTACAGAATATGTTTTGGGCATAACCCTGTAGAATTAATCCATGGGGAATTAAGGATTTGTCAAATATAGCTATTTATTTGATACAGTTTTCTCAATCTGCAGGTTTAGAGACATGCCCTGAAAAGAAGCATATTTGTTGATGATACATAAGAAAGATACAAATAATTTATTGTCATACGAATAATTTCTTGTCAGATGAAGCAAATATCAAGTCCTTTTGTTTTTGGCATGTGCAAAACTTTGATGGTGTCATATGCAGTAAAACATCCAACCAGAATAAACCAACAAACCATATTAGTTTGTTAGGGCTTCCATAGCAAAATACCACAGGCTGAGTGTCTTAAGAAGCACACGTCTATTTCTTCTAGTTATGGGGGCTGGGAGTCCAGGAGGCTTGGCTTGCTCTGAGGCTTGATTTCTCTCCTTGGCTTGCAGATGGCTACCCTCCTGAAGTCTTTTTCTCTTTTTATAAGGACATAAATAAAAGTGAATTAGGGCCCCACCCTATTGGCCTCATTTTAATTTAATCACCTCTTTAAAGACCTTACCTCCAAATATGTCTTTATTCTGAGGTACTAAAGATCAAGATGTCAACATATTAATTAGGGGAAATAAAATTCAGCCCATAACACCAACAAAATAAAAGCTTACTCCTTAAATCCCTCAATGTGCTCTGCAATTTCTTTAATCTCATCTATAAAATACTTTCCAAAATCCTTTGTAGCTGGGTTTCAAAATATTAAAAACATGCTGCAGCTGAGATGCAGCAGGTTTTGCCTCAAAGTTGATGGCTGATGAATGATCAGGATAATGGTTGCTGAGAGTTAGGATGGCTGTGACAATTTCTTGAAATAAGAAAATGATGAAGTTTGCCACATCAGTGGACTCTTCTTTTCATAAAAGATTCAAAAGAACTTTTGCACAACAAAGGAAACTAAGAACAGAGTAAACAGACAGCCTACAGAAGGGGAGAACATTTTTGCAAACTGCATCTGACAAAAGTATAATATCCAGCATCTATAAGAAACTTAAACAAATTTACAAGAAAAACACCAACAACCCCATTAAAAAGTGGGCAAAAGATATGAAAAGACATTTTCAAAGAAAACATACGTGTGGCCAACAATCATATAAAATAAAGCTCAATGTCACTGATCATTAGAGAAATGCAAATCAAAACCACAATAAGATAGTATCTCATACCAGTCAGAATGGCCATTATTAAAATGTCAGCTACAAACATCTGTTGTTTGGTGTAGTTATCTTCATCAATTATCTTAGCTAGATCTTCCAGGTAACTTGCTACAGCCTTGAAGCCTTGAGGTGGGTCAGATAAGATGTCAAAGCAGCTGTTATAACATCCTTTGGACATTGAAGATCTAAACTAGTTTAGTTTTAAAATATTAGTATTACTGTAATTAGCATATTTAGTAGACATAAACTATGTTTAGAATTTAAAAATAATATAATGACAATGTTTTATTAAGATGGCTATACTCAAAAGCACAGAAAAGTGCTTACAATGATGCAACCTTACTCATAATAGTGCAGAAGGAGAAAACTACGAAGTCCATCAACTGATGAATAAAAAAAATGGTATAGTCATGCAATGACATTCAACAATAAAAAGGAATAATGTACATGATATAAGCTACACCAAGGAAACCTTGGAAAGCATTATGCTAAGTGAAAGAAGCCAGTCACAACAGACCACATATTATATGATTCAATTTAAACAAAATGTCTGAGAAAAATCCATAGGCACAAAAAGTAGATTAGTATATTCGTGGTGGTCTAGACCTGGTGAGGAGAGAAGGATTGAGGGGAATGAAGAGTGCTTGCTAGTAGGTGCAGGGTTTTTTGGGGAGTAATGAAAATATTTTTAAATTAGATCATTTTGATACTCTATAAACAAGATATAAAACCATTGAGTTGTACCCTTCAAATGAGTGTATTGTATGTTGTGTCAATTCTCTCTCAATAAAGCTGTTTTTAGAAATAAGAATAAATACATAAAGAAGAAAAATTTTAATTTATTATCAATACATTAAAATAAATTAAAATTACTTCCTCCTATATCCATATAAGATCCTTTAGTATCCATCTCTGCTTACTTCTTCTTTTTCATTTCTAGCTACCTATCTATCACTCATTTTCTCTAGCCACACTGGGCTCTGTTCATTTCTGAAAATCTGCCAACATTTGTGTGTTTTTCAATATTAATACAATTGCAAAGTTTATGTCATCTGCTCTCAACTACCCCAACTCTATACTAATGTTTCCTCAGCATTGTTAAAGTCCCAGAAGTAATTTAACAACTCATACAGGTTTTCTCTGACCATGCTTTTATAATCAGTATATTCTGACCTTCTCTACCATAACACTGTCTTCATGATACTTCAGAGTACTGTTTACATTTTTAACCTTTTTATTGGCAGTTTCCTTTCACTAGGATTTAGTCTTAATGAACATAATCATATGATTTTCACTCACCTTAGTATATCCAGTGGCTAGTATAACACTTGACATGAAATAGGCTTGTTTGTTAATTGTTATTAGTTGTTAAATTAATTTAAAAAAGCAACTTCTGCATTAGCTGTGCCTACCTAGCACCTACTATCTAATAGTGAACAAAATATTAGGCTAAATATCAGAATGAATAGTAATTCCTCTGTCAGCAGTGAGTGGATGAATAACTTTGGAAAAGTTTGTTAAAATGCAAAATTTTCATTTTTCTCCACTCCAAAATGATGTCTCTGATACCTGCTCTTACAAGTCTTACAAAGACCAGGCGTGGTGGCACATGCCTATAATCCCAGCTACTTGGGAGGCTGAGGCAGGAGAATTGCTTGAGGCCAGGAGGCGACAGAGCGAGACTGTCTCAGACAAACAGTTCTCAAAAATAAAACTGTTCTGACAGCTGTTAAAATGAAATCGTACCAAAGATCTCAAAAAAGAGACACGAAAAACAATCTTGCAATTGTACCAACCACAAGTTTTGCAGAAGTTAAAGAAAATAGCAACCTGAGAAAACCCCAAATCACATCGCCTTCTCTTCTCTAACCCTATATGTCGCTTAGTCTTAAGTGTTACCTAGATTTATAATGTTCTCTGCTGTGGATCAACTGATTTAAGCCTTCAACGTCTATTTGAGTCATTTTTTACTATTTGTTTTTCTACTTCGACACTTCCTAAGGGCAGAAAAAAATATTTTTGTATATTGCTCACACTCCCTCAGACCTAATCAAACTCCCTTGCTCATAGTGGGCTCGCAATAAGGTCAGATGGTTTCACAATCATTTCACAATACAACAAAGCCAAGTTTTGGGTTTCTAGACCTCGTGAATTTTCCACATATATTTCCCATGTAGATAAAATGAGTTTTTACTCTACATGCTCAATATATGTTCCATATTTTTTCTAGCTAATTAATATGTTTTTAGCATCTGTGTGGTCTTCTCTGCCCTTATTTATTTTTACGTTTTTTTATTTTTTGAGACAGAGTCTTGCTCTGTCACCAGGCTGGAGTGCAGTAGCACAGTCTCAGCTCACTGCAACCTCCACTTCCCAGGTTCAAACGATTCTCCTGCCTCAGCCTCCCCAGTAGCTGGAACTACAGGCACGCACCACCATGCCCGGCTGATTTTTGTATTATTTAGTGGATATGGGGTTTCACCATGTTGGCCAGGATGGTCTCCATTTCTTGACCTCATGATCTGCCTGCCTCCACCTCCCAAAGTGCTGGGATTACAGGTGTGAGCCTTCACCCACATCTGTGCCCTTCTTTTACAATGACCTGTCTCCATTCCAGAATTTAAGACATTGACCTAATTCACATCTCAAAATCATTTACTAATATAAGAGTTTCCTTGAATACTTCTGAGGTTAGTATATTAAAGACTCAACTTCTTCATATAAAACATTACTATTATGGTGAAATTACACAATTTATGTAAAAATCCCTAGTTACCTTTTTAAAACTGCAAGTTGTATAGATCACACAGAATGCAATTTGGAATTATTTTAAAAAGCTTCATAAAATAAGTATGGGAACTTGAGGTCAATAGATTATGAAAATTAAATATGCAAAGAGAGAAAAGGACCTGAACCAAATTAATATTCATGCTGTTAATCCTGGTTTTATGTAGAATTTATGTAAAATTTAGGAATATTTGCCAAGAATGAAAACTGAAGCCTGCAAATATTCTAGTATTTATGATTTATAGACCAGCACAAAATACAGTCATTTGAAGAATACAGTTGATACAATAGCGTCCATAACCATATTGGAAGTATTTTTATATTTAAATATAAGTATTTCTTAAGAATATAGAAAGGATCTATATCAGAAGGCTCACCAAGTTTGTAATAGAAAATAATCCTCCAAAGACACCAGATTCCTGATTGTAAAATATACTAGAAAATTAAATATATATAGTTTTATAATAATGACTGATGTTTGAAACTCACTCTGCACTCATTAAAATTGAGCAAGCTATCTGATATCTATAGATAAATCTTTCTATTCAATTGAATCTAAGTAACATTCTTCTGTGCTATGAATATACAGAAAATACTTATTTGATGGAAAAGATTATTTTCAATACAAAAATGTTTTCTAAAGGAAAATCTTTACAAACACATTATAAAAGTGTATACACACACTTGTAAGATTGACATGTTTAGATATAGTTTTGAAATTCAGGTCAATAACAAAAAAGTTTAAACATACAACTTACTATATTTATAAGCATAGT
The DNA here is from genome assembly GCF_028858775.2 of Pan troglodytes. Lineage (NCBI taxonomy): Eukaryota > Metazoa > Chordata > Mammalia > Primates > Hominidae > Pan > Pan troglodytes. The sequence continues at coordinate 32,611,530 of NC_072401.2, read as the reverse complement.
GGAATAAAATAAACATTATTTGAAACACACCAGCAGTTTGAATGCCCACATAGAACCTACATCAGTATGAACAAGCTATGATGTTGATGTGATGGAAACACATGTTATATAGTATGTTGCATCTGGTAGCTATGTGAGCTTGGGCAATTCACTTTGGCTGTGGAAGTTTCAGCTTCTTCATTGCTAAAAATAATACTCCTATTAATGATAATAAAAAGAAGTGTTTTTTAATACACAATGTCTGGTGCTCACTGTGTAGGGCTGTGCTCTGTGTACTTTCCAAATACTATTTCACACAATGCTCCATAACTTAGTGACATGAGAATATTAATACCTCCATGTTTTCAGATAAGAAAATAACTTAGAATGGCTAAATAAGCTATCCAGATAAAACAGATAGAAAGGTTTGACTATAATTATAATATTATCACCTAACTTACAAAAATGCTGTGAAAATTAAATGAGACAAGAGTCATGGATTTATTTTGTAAAATAAAATCAACACATACAAAAAGTGTAATAATGGTAATAGACTCAATTTTTAAAGTAATGTTTTAGAATAGTTATTTAGCATAAAGCCAAATGAGACATATATATTCAAGTGTATACATCGAAATACACATCGCAGGCTCTCAAACATTTGAAGATACATGAGTCAGTGCTCAAAGAATTTCCCAAGATAAACAGCACAGAAAAAAATACCGTGCATAGAATTTTATTTCTTCAATTAAAAAACTGAAACTCTATTTATCCTGGCTTTTTTATACATATTCCTCTGGTTCTTTTATTCACCTATTTTATGGATACAAATCAGTGATTTTTGGTAAATTCACAATGTGCAACCATCACCACAGTTCAGTTTTTAAAATATTTTCGTTACCCCCAAATATTCGTTTTTGCCCTTTTGCAGTCATCTCTGTTTCCATCCAACATTCCAGGAAACCTAATCTACATTGTGGTGTTTGTTTTATGTTTTTTAAGCGACAGTCTGGCCGTCACCCAGGCTGCAGTGAACCGGCACGATCATGGTTCATTGCCACCCTTGATCTTCTGGGCACAAATGATCCTCCCCTACCTCTGCTTCCTACGTAGCTGAGACTACAGGTGACACTGCTATCTATGCCTGGCTAGTTTTTGTGGGAGTTTTGTTTGTTTGTTTGTTTTGGGGATTTTGTTGTTGTTGTTGTTGTTAGAAATTGGTCTCGCTATGTTGCCCAGACAGGTCTTAAACTCCTGGACTCAAGTGATCCCCCTGTCTCTTTATCCCAAGGTGCTGGGATGAAAGACATGAGCCACTGGCACCTGGCCTTCTAATATTCTTGTCTCTAGATTTGCTTTTCTTGACATTTCATATAAATATAATTAAACAGGGTATGCTTTTTTGGAAGCACGGCCATATTGTAGCATGTGTTGATATTAAAAAAAAAAAAATTGCTGAACAGGCCGGGCGCAGTGGCTCATGCCTGTAATCCCAGCACTTTGGGAGGCCGAGGCGGGCGGATCACGAGGTCAGAAGATCGAGACTGTCCTGGCTAACACGGTGAAACCCCGTCTCTACTAAAAATACAAAAAAAATTAGCCGGGCGTGGTAGCGGGTGCCTGTAGTCCCAGCTACTTGGGAGGCTGAGGCAGAATGGCATGAACCCGGGAGGCGGAGGTTGCAGTGAGCCGAGATGGCGCCACTGCACTCCAGCCTGCGCGAAAGTGCGAGACTCTTGTCTCAAAAAAAAAAAAAAAAAAAAAAAATTGCTTAACAGTATTGCACTGCATGGATATACCACATCTTGTTTATTCATTCATCAGGTAACAAACATTTGGATTATTTATAATTTTTAGCATTTTTAATAATGCTGCTATGGAAATTTGCTTATAAATTTTGGTGTGGACATATAGTTTCATGACTCAGGTGGGTAGATATCGAGGAGTAGAGTTACTGGGTCCTATGGTAGATTTAAATTTAACTTTTAAAGAAACTATCAAACTCATTTCCAACGTGATGTTGGACATCTTTCCATGTTTTTCTATGGGGAAATATCTATTCAAAGATTTTGCTGATTTTTCATTGGGTTGTATGTTTTCTGATTTTTGAGTGGTAAAGGTTCTTTAGATATTGCAGATATAGTAGTCCTTTTATAGACATAATTTTCAAATATTTTCTCTGAGTTTATTGCTTGTCTTTTAAATTTTCTTAGATGTGTCTTTTAAATAGGAAACGCAACAGTTTTTTTGTTTTTTTTGTTTTTTGAGACGGAGTCTTGCTCTGTCGCCCAGGCTGGAGTGCAGTGGCGCCATCTCAGCTCACTGCAAGCTCCACCTCCTGGGTTCACGCCATTCTCCTGCCTCAGCCTCCTGAGTAGCTGGGACTACAGGCGCCCGCCACCACGCCTGGCTAATTTTTTTTTTTTTTTTGAGACGGAGTCTTGCTCTGTCGCCCAGGCTGGAGTGCAGTGGCCTGATCTCCACTCACTGCAAGCTCCGCCTCCCAGGTTCAGGCCATTCTCCTGCCTCAGCCTCCCGAGTAGCTGGGACTACAGGCGCCCGCCACCACGCCCGGCTAATTTTTTGTATTTTTAGTAGAGACGGGGTTTCACCATGTTAGCCAGGATGGTCTCGATCTCCTGTCCTCGTGATCCACCTACCTCGGCCTCCCGGAGTGCTGGGATTACAGGCGTGAGCCACCGCGCCCGGCTTAATACATTTTTCTTAACCCATATTCACATAGCTTTCTTCTATGCACATGACTTTGATTTGGAACTAAGTTAAATCACAAGAGAGAGTTTGAGTATCTATTTGCTAGTGTGATTTGTGGCAGACATGGCATGATCTGCAACAGAGATAGTTACTTACTGATCTATCACACAGTTTCTTAACACAGCGGCTTAATGAATGGTTCTGGAGTGTCAAATAGTAAATCATTTTCAGATTGCTCATATTACTTGAGACAACAACTTTCTTAATGGCCCAGTTTTGTCACATAGTTCCGTCTGTTATGTCTTTCAGTGACTATCAAATCACTTCTGGCTTAAACTAGAGTAGACTCTGCTGACTGCTACTAAGAACCCTAGTAATATATATGCCTGCAGAAATTAACCGCAAAACTTTAGTATTCTACCTTGGGGAAAAAGGAACCAATAAAGTGTATTTTATGAACAACAGAAAGTACCTACTGTAGTATTACTATAACTTTTCCTAATATCACTTAATAATGCCACATTTATGAACATCAATATTTTTTATAGTTCTGAATATGTACACTCAAATCTATAGAGCACATAACTATAAAATATCTAAAATTTGAGACATTTAATTTTTTTTCTTTTTTATGTTTATTTTTACATAAATTTGAGATCATATATCTGCTTATATGATATTTCAGATTATTTTGATGTGTAATGATCATTAAAATTAATGCTGTGAAATTATTGTGAATGATTCTGCAATGAGGTTGAAGAAATTAGTCACTATGAAGGCAGTTCAAAGGTTCACTTTTAGCCTATGATTTGATTGATGAGAAAGTCAATTAAATCATAAAAATACAAATTCTGATTGAAGAGAAGGGAAATTCATCCAACAAAAAGAAGAATGAAATTGCCCAAAGAGTAAATTTCTATTTAAGGGAAGAATAAGAAACAAATATAGTTTTTAAAAATATAAACATAAAAATTGTGTTTCTCTTAGTAGAGACAGAAAATAATATACATAAATTAAAATATGTGTGTATATATAAACACATATGTATGTGTATAACTTTGTATATATATTACTTAACATATGTTACTTAAGTTTGCTGTGTCTCGACAGGGGTTTGAAAAGGAAGAACAAGTTATTATGACTATTTAGAACAGAAGTGTTTATGCTTCTGTCTAGATGAGTTGAAAAATATCTTTTAATGACAGGTACCATTCCCTGGCAATTCTTCTCGAGGATTCACCACAAGGCAGATCTATATCAGCTTTATCTATATTAAGTATGTAGGTTATAGTGAGAATGCTGGGCTTCTATCGCAAAATTGAAAAGAATGCAGAAATTAAAATTTTCCGAAATGAATTACAAAGCTGATGCAATTATTTTCTTTCTCTTCTAATCATCTATTATTTCTATACAATTGATAAATTATTATAACATACATTTGCCATTCATTCATTTATTCAAAAACATGTATTGTAAACACGTAAATTATTTGGAGCATTTCTCTTTACCTGGTTAAATAGTAGATAACAGAATCCGTATGAACATTCTTCATCCTGTTTCTCTGTTTTGATTTTTAGAGACAGGTTTTTGCTAAGTTGCCCATGTGGGCCTCAAACTCCTGGGCTCTAGTGATCCTCCCATGTCAGCCTTTTGAGTTGGTGGGAATACAGGCACACACCATCATGCCTGTCCTCACATCCTATATTATGAATTAAATAATATGTTATTTAAAATGTAAAATTTTCACAAACTACCTGTCAACATAGTCTTTTTTGAGGGGGATGGGATTCATATTTCTATTTTCCACATAAGGAGACATATAGTATACAGGCTCATTATTTAAAACTAAGAAACAGAAAATATGGTCCACACTGTCTTACAAAAGTAATCCATTTTTTCTAGTTGTCAGTTTCCTTATATAGAAAATGAAGAGAATAAGATCTCTAAGATGAGTTTATTATAATTTTCTATAACATTATGAATTCTAGCATTGGAATTTTTAAGCTTCAGAACCAACTAATTTTGACTTTTAAGTTTAATATCTGTAGATAATGAGTTTGATTTTTAAAAATAATGTAAGGAACATAGGGTCAAACATCGCCAATAATCAACTTTAAAGTGATTACTACGCCTGTCTCTTTACATTCTTCCCCATAATTTTTCAGTTCGGATATTAAATTAAAACCCCTAATGTTGCACACTAATTTTCTAATATTCTTGCTCATATAATTTGGCTTACACACTTTCCAGTGCTGATTTTGCACCTTCAGCATTATTTCACATGCGAGAGAATGTTAACTTGCAAAACTGAAATGAGATTTCTATACTTTCGGGATTTTTCCATTCACTACCACATAAGGTTGCCACAATAAATTTTTAAATGCATATGACAATCAAAAATTATGACCAAGAGTTATAAAGATTATATAGACAATCCAAAGTTTTTCTTTTCTCAATTGGTGTTAATAATAACACATCTTACAAATTCAGATAAATTAACTAAATTGTTTAAATCACAAAACTAGTAAATATAATATCAGAGTGAGGAACCCAGCACCAATTTTTAGCTTCCACGGTCTTGGTGCTGGTATAAAGAAGGATTTAGGTTTCCATTTGAAAAGGAGAAAATAATTAAACATGAGGTTTTGTAAAAAATAATATATTTGGTCTCATTTGTTTCAATGATTTGAAAATAAGCTCCAATATACTCAGGCTACAACAACAAAACACCGTAGACAGTGTGGCTTAAACAACAGAAATTTATTTCTCACAGTTATGAAGGGTGGAAGTGCAAGATAAAGGTGCTGATGGAGTCATGTTCTGGTGAAGTTCCTCTTCCTGATTTTCAGACAGCCACCTTCTTGCTGTGTGCTCGTATGGTCTTTCCTTGGTGTCTGAGCACACAGAGAGGGAGAGAGGCAGATAGGGAGAGATAAGAGAGAGAAAAAGACAGAAAGAGAGAGGAAGAGAGAGAGAGGGCTTCCTCCTCTTATGAGGCCACCAATCCTAGTGGATTAGGACCCCCACACCATGACCTCATTTAACCTTAATCACCTAAAATGTTTCCACATATTGTCACATGAGGGGTTACAGCTTCAATATAGGAATGGGCGTGGGGGGTGGCGCAATTAAGTTCACAGCAAAGCGCATACTGACTTTCATAACTGCCATATAATCTCCAAAATGATTCTGTCTGGGAGCCAGAGAAATTCCTGGAAGACATATGTATTATCTCACAATGATAATTTTAGCTCTTCATTCTTCTTACCAGAAAATGAAACAAGACAAAGTTTGTTATTTTTAGACAAAATTGACCTTTCTGTTCAAAATGAATTGGCACTCAATGGTCTCTTATGTAAAGCAACAGCTAATAAGAGGAAAAATGAAATGATTAAGGAACACTTAAGAATTAGGACTCAGACCAAAATTATCCACAAGTCGAGACCAAAACTATGAATAATAAATATCAGATAAGAGAGGGTAGAGCTAATGCTAGAGGAAAATGTTGTCTGAGTTAATTAAGAGTACCAAGATAAGGAGTTTTCAATAAAAGAAAAATGTAAATTTTTTATTAGCCATCTATATTTCCTAAATTTATTAAATACCAGCTTCTTGGCCAGTATGTAAATTTAGCAGTTTCATAAACTGATTCTTACAAGTTAGATATGGCTTTTGATTCAAGATAATATGTCCCATTGAACTTTCCCCATTAATTAACAGCGCTATGGAAATTTTAGCTTTGCCATTTTAAAATAAACCTGTGAAGCTTTACACTTTAATTTACAATGTATGTGGCATTTATGTTCTCTCAAATTTTCTTTCTTTCTTTTTTTAAAGTGCAGTTTTCCTTTTGCTTGCATTCTTTTTTTTGGGGGGGCACATTTATTTATTTATTATACTTTAAGTTTTAGGGTACATGTGCACAACGTGCAGGTTTGTTACATGTGTATACATGTGCCATGTTGGTGTGCTGCACCCATTAACTTGTCATTTAACATTAGGTATATCTCCTAATGCTATCCCTCCACCCTCCCCCCACCCCACAACAGGCCCCAGTACGTGATGTTCCCCTTCCTGTGTCCAAGTGTTCTCATTGTTCAATTCCCACCTATGAGTGAGAACATGCAGTATTTTGTCTTTTGTCCTTGCGATAGTTTGCTGAGAATGATGGTTTCCAGCTTCATCCATGTCTCTACAAAGGATTTTGCTTGCATTCTCAGCATTCTCAGGGTATTTGAGTGAGTTAGCAAAAATTTTTTTTTCCCCTCTGGCTTTTTTTTTTTTTTTTTTTTCCAGATGGAGTCTTGCCCTGTCACCCAGGCTGGAGTGCAATGGCATGATCTTGGCTCACTGCAACCTCTGCCTCCCAGGTTCAAAGGATTTTCTTGCCTCAGCCTCCTGAGTAGCTGGGATTACAGGTGCCCGCCACCATGCCCAGCTAATTTTTATATTTTTAGTAGAGATGGGGTTTCTCCTTGTTGGCTCGCCTGGTCTCTAATTCCTGACCTCACAATCCACCCCACTCAGCCTCCCAAAGTGCTGGGATAACAGGCGTGAGCCACAGCGCCCTGCCTTCTCCCATATTTCCACACCATTCTCAGTTTCTCTATGTGATAAAATAGTGATCAATTCATTGATTTCTAAAATGGTTTACAAAATAGAAATTCTCTCTAAAAGCTGAAGGTAGCATGAGCCACAAAAGCTGATTTCCTCTCCATTTTCTGTTCATGAATCAAATAAGACTCCTAGAGAAAGAATTTCTGAATGGTAACATCTGAAATTATATTGTTGCTCTCTCTCCTATCAGGTTCAGTTCTCCATTTTGAGCTATAATTGTAGATATTCTCATCTAAATTCCATCAGGACCACTAACCCAGTTAGTAAACTTTCAGCTATTTTTCTTTTCTTTTCTTTTTCTTTTTTTTTTTTTTTGAGACAGAGTCTCGCTCTGTTGCCCAGGCTGGAGTGTAGCGGTGCGATCTCAGCTCACTGCAATGAAGGAGCTTCATTGAGCAACAGAACAGCTCTCAGGAGACCCAAAATGTGTCACTCCTTTCTGCAGGCAAGTCATCCCAAGAATGTCCAGTTCTCAGCAGGAAGTAGACCTGTGATGGGTAGCTCCTTTCCACAGGCAGGTCATCTGGATGATTCAAGGAGACCTGAGATGGCTAGCTCCTTCCTGCAGCTGGTAGTCCTGATGTCTGTGTCAGTCTGGCTGAGTCCAGGGTTTTTATGGGCTCAGAAGAGAGGACATGTGTGCTGATTGGTCCAATGGTGGGCAATGAGCAGGCCCAGAAAAATCACCATAGGTTCTCCAGGCCACAGACTCCACTCTGAACTGGCACGGCAACCTGGCTCCCAGGCTTCAGGCCGGCCCTGGTTGGAAGGTGGGGTTTCACCAGGGACTTGCCTCTTTCCACCCAGGAGCCTGTCTGCCTCCCACCATCAACATGCTGTCCATGGCACCCAGGCTGTTCCTGCGGAGGGATGCCTGCAGGCCCACTCTGAGGTGCTGTCAGCATCCCCTGCCTCCCTCTCATGCACGTGAGCACCTGATGTGGTTTGGCTGTATCCTTACACAAATCTCATCTTGAATTGTAGTTCCCATAATCCGCACTTGTCATGGGAGATACCTGTGGGAAGTAATTGAATCATGGGGATGATGGTTTCATAATGGCTTTCTCCCTTTGCTCGGCTCTCATTCTCTCTCCTGCCACCCTGTGAAGAGGTGTCTTCTGCCATGATTGCAAGTTTCCTGAGGCTCCCACAGCCATGTGGAACTGTGAATCAATTAAACCTTTTTTCTTTATAAATTACTCAGTTATGGGTATTTCTACCTAGGAGCATGAAAATGGACTAATAAAGCACCCAAAATCTGGAGGGGGCTGAAGTGGCAAGAGGTTGGTGTGTTAGCATCGCCTTGGGTGCACACACACCCGGCCAGGTCGTGACAGTGTGCAGTCTCGGCCTCAACTTTGCTCCACACTACAGCAGGCACCAGGAGTGGGCAGAAGCCAGGGATAAGGAGCAGGCATTTCTCAGCTTGAGGGAGCAGTGGCTTCTCGGGCCCCCTGGAGTGGACGGATGCCTAGGTCCAGAGCCGTGGCTGAATGGCTGCAGCTGTGCCCAGGAGCACCGGGCTCTCACCCAGCCAACTCATTAGGGGGCAGGGCTCCCACCTGTTCCTGGCTCCCACTGGACCTGTGGAGCGGGCAACCCTGGCCACACCTCCCCTGCTGCAGCTGGCATCTTCACAGGGGCTGCTTTAGATGGGCTGCCACTGCCATTATTAATAGACCCTCAATTTTATTATGTTGAATTTTCCAAAGCACTCAAGTCTCTACCAAAACGAATAAGAAACCACTTACTAATAAGGCAAGTTTCTGTTTATTCCAAGTGGGAAAGCAAACATTTTAATAGCCAATTATTTGGCTTTAAAACAGGTAAATAAAAGTGTAATTGAGTCTGTTTGCTAAGATACTGCTATCCTTGTTTCTTTTTTTTTAAACAATCAACATAGGGCTTGTGGTCATGAGAGTATAAAAATAATATAATTTTTAGAAAAATAATTTATTTTTCTACTAAAACTTTATTAACAACTATACCACACTAAAGTGTAGCTACAGACAAAGTTTAGAATTTTGAAATTCACCCACATTAGAATTTTTGTGACCCCTAGAAAAAAATGAAAACATGTACTTCCTCCCATTTCCTAATTGGAAAGTTATGAGTGGCACTAATTTATGGCTTTGGAAATTAATTACTTCTGGCCTAGTGCAAGGAATAGAAAATACAAACCGTAATTTAAATTTTAAAGAAAAATTCAAGAAACTTAAAATAAGACTGAGAAAACTTTTTTTCTCTTACAAATTCCCACACTATTCTTTATAACCAATTTATTACAAATATTCATTCAAAAGTTCATTTTAGTTACTAACTCCAACTGCAGAAATATGCAAATAATATCCAACTTTTAGTAATAACTTGATTATTTTTAGTAATAATTCATTCTTTTTGAAAGAGAATCAGTTCAGAGCTAATAAGTAAAGTACAGTAATTTGCCTATTATTATGTATCATAGGCCTTAAAGTTATTGCTCTAAATGAGTATTTCCTGGGAAAGCTATAACTACTTAATTCAAATATCTTTAAAAACTCCAAAATATACTGTGAAACACAGTATTTAGATACATAAGAAAATCTACAAAGACCGAAATAGTTTTCTGATTACTCCATTTGCTTTGTACTTGAATTTCTAATTACAGTGGTTTTTAATCACACATGTGTCCTGAGTGAGCTGAAGTTTAGATAAGGCCCTATTTTCTGCAGTAAAATAATCAGTTAACAACATCCAACCTTTATACTAAATTCCATTTGCTTAGATAGTAATAAAATTATGCACTTTAAATAAAAGTAGGGGGTATTTGATAGGCTGAGCATTTTAGCATAGAGAAAAATCTAGCATGCACAAATAAAGCAGAAAATTGTAAATTAACAAAATCGGGGGCTAACAGTGCTCCCCCTCTTTGCAAAAAGGCCATTTAAGATCACTTAGTCAAGTTAGAGATTTTTCTGTTTCATATTATTGGGTTTTCTAAAGTAATGGAATTGATTATAGAATGCTTAAATTTCTATATTACTGAAGAAACAAATTGAATTACTATAAATATTTAGTCAACAAGAATACATTGTTTACCAGTGCTTTTTTTTTTTTAAGCATTATCTTTGGCTTTGTAATTGACACATAGTTTTAGTATATGGTGGCTTATATGAACATTAAATTAAAATTTAGTAAGTCTTTAAAAATGCAGACAGATAATTGGAATTACCAATAATACAAAAAATAGAGTAATCTGACCCTATTAAGTTAGAATGTGTAAAGCTGGAAGGATGTCTAGAATTTGTCACAGTGGTCATTGCAATCTCTTCATTTATTTCCTTTGGGGTAGAAAAACATCGCTTTAACTTCCTATATGAGTTTCAAGTATCTAATGAATACTGCTATGTAATAAAATCCCATATAAGTACACTACATGAAAGACTTATTTTATTTTATTCCACTGGAAACATAATGATTGAGAAATATTTTCAAAAACTTGAAACAACAGCTGATGTATAGTATTATCTATTAATTGTACAAATAAAAATGGAATAGAAAATATTAGCAGTATCAGAAAAATATTTAACATAAATTTTCACCGACAATCTAGTCTAGGTTGCAGATTCTAGACTAGATCTGTAGAGTCTACAGATGTAGCATACATCAGTCTGGAAATTCCAAATTTAATTTCCATTCAAAATGATTTGAAATACTATTTCATAGTAACATGTGATAACACATTTGCCAAAATGCCTCTCAATCTGTTTCAACAGATGTTGAAAAATAGCTACTTCCAATTTTATAACAACTAAAATAAGTGGGAAAAAAAACTTAGTGGAAATAATCTTATTACCAGGGGGTGGAAAAAAAAGAAAGAAAAACAGATACTACACAGATTTGGCACTATATTACTCTCAAATATTCACTGAACGTACAAAAGGTGCCGGTGTTGTGATTAATACAAAGCAATAGATATTCTGACAAATCGTCACCATCTGGCTGTGAATTATATTTCTGTTGAGCATCTCTGTATTTTGTTACACTTTCAACCAAACTATGTGATGATATTTGGGAAACTCCTCTTTCCAATGTTTTAAAATGTTTTTAAATTATGTCTGCTTATCATTGGAGCAGAGGACATTTCTAAGAAGAGCATCAAAGCTTTTGCATGCCAAACAGTATCTTTCAAGAAAGCCTCTTAAATGGCACTGTAATAAATAAAATAATAATAATAACAATAACAATAATAAAATCTTAGAATACAAAATCAATGTTGAAAAATGCTCATGCATAACCAGCAACATGGTTCTAAAAGTCACATCACTCAGCCTGTACTAATAAGAAAAATCCTTCTGATGAACTATTTAATTGAGTTTAACAAGGCTGTTTATAGCTAATCTTAAATGCACTAATAGGAAATTGAAGGCTGATACTCAATGTTAGTTTTTCTCCCTTTAGATCTTGGTCATAATTACAGTTTGCTCTTTAATTATTCTGCCTCTCATTTTCAATTTATGGTTAAGACTAACAGCATGCCCCAGAGATCAAAAGTGCTGAGGTGGACAGGAACAGAACAGAGGACAGCAATTCCTTTAGCCTCTGGCATATGTGGCCCAAACAGATTGTTTTTTATTTTTTTTTAACTGATTGTTCCAAAATAAATATGAAGATCGTTCTAGGAAATCAGTGTGTAGCTCCTCAAATGCAGGCCAAAGCAATATTTTATAGCATTTTAAATATATTTATTGTGTGACTAGCATTGAATAAACCCATGGATCTTGGGCTATAACACAGTTTATCTAATGCCAACTCTGCAATTTACTGGCTTCATGCCATTGTAAAAGTTTCTTGAGCTATGTTTCAGTCACCACAAGTTTAGGAATGACAACGTAGCACCAGTTACAAGAGTTGTTTTGTTGACTACCTCAATTAATATGTACATATTATTTTGAACAATGTGTAGTACATTGTAAGCCCTCAAATTTACGTAAAATATTACCATTATTTTTTATCAAAATACTTTTTGTGATCATTGGAAGATCTTGCTAATTCCAAATTGGAGGTATTTTCAGTTGACTTGAACACCTTCCTTCAAATGGGAGTGCATAGAATTATGTAATCAAATATTTTTCAGCATAAAACTGAGAAGTTAATGGATACAACAAAATAACAACATTTTAAGTCATTTTATTCATATAACGCATATTGTGTCCACTCAAAGAATCCATAGGCTGCATTGTAAGCTGCTTTTACATTATGAACTACAAATATCTTCCTAAACTGCCTCAAACATCAGTTCATTGTAACAAAAGAGGAATGGAAAAATCCGAAAAAAGAATTAAAATGTAATTCGACTGTAGGAGTAGCACATATGCTTGACCCTTTAGTGATATGAATAATGAAATAGGTTTAAGAGATTAACAGGACCAGTATAAAGCAGTCAGGATAAAGACAGAATCCATTGAGCAGATGATATTTTAATGTCAATCAGGGCAAACAGAACTACGCAGGATATGACATGAGGACATTTATTGATTCATTTGTCTTTTCATGTGGTCTAAAGGAATAAAATGTTAAAAATTAGTTACTCCATGTGAAATAGTTTATTCCTATAAGACTGTTTGGTGTCCTAAATTGTGTTCCTCCTGAGATTTTCAAGCTTTCTCTTGTCTCCTTTAAATGTTCAGGTCAGTTTGATGTGTGAATTATGTATCCTTCTACACCCTGATTATATAATCTGGTCATTCTGTCTTTCCTGATGTCCTAATGCCCAGATGAAAGTAATCTTTCCCTTATCTAAATTCTTATAGTATTATGTCCATGAATCTCTCAATTCCTTTCACTATCATGCTCTAAAAATTATGTAAAAATGTTTGCAACCAGAATTCCACAGATCCTCACAACCTTTGTTAGGAATGAGGCCATATGAAATCGATTGACTCAGGCTTAATTGGCATGTTTCCCCAATATGAATGTTGTTGGGCCTCAACTTTCTCCCTGAATACCCCCAAAATACTTTTGGAGTCCTCATTCTTGAGTCCTTGTGGTGTCAAAGAGGCACAGCTATCTGTAGTAAACAAGGCATGGTGACTTTTTTCTTTTTATCACAAATTATAGGAAGGGCAGTCATAATATAACAATATATTTCCCTGATGTATTGCAAAATTTAGTAAAACTGTTGCTTCATTTTTTTTTTTCTGATAGTCACCTAACTCTCACAGCCTCATATGATAATACTAATTGCTAATACTTATTGAGAACTTACTATCTTACCATGTGCCAAACACTGTTTTAAATTATTTCCATGAATTGTCTTGTTTACTCCAAATCCAAATTCTTTGAGGCAGGCACTATTATTTTCACTCCCTGACCCTTTTTATAAACGGAGAAAATGAATCTCAGGAAGGGGAAACAGCTTACTTCAGGTCACATTCTTTTCCAGTGACAATGCCAAGATTGGAACCCAGGTGGTCTGACTCCTGAGCCTGCAGGAAAAGAAAGAGGGGGCTGCATAGGGGGCAGATTAGAGTTCCAGTCATTGCAGTCTACTCAGAATTGCTCTACTAAGCTTGTGTACCGGTTTCATCTTCATGCCTGTTTTCTTTCATTGGGTATCACCCTACATTCTGAGAAACTCCAAATAAAGGTATCACTAATGATAGTCCCTCCTTTGTTCAGAGGTCTCAAATTTATAACCCTTTTAGACTCTAAATCAGGGTGGGCAAAAGGTTTACATAAATCGTCATGGAGTTAATATTTTAGGATTTGCAGGCCACACAGTCTCTGTGACAATTACTAAACTCTAAGGTTGTAGAATGAAAGTAGCCACAGAGAATATGCAAGCAAAGGGCCTGGGCTAGACTGTGATGTGAATGCCTGGGAAACAAAACTTAAAAGAGGCACTCATTTTCAGGATCGTTTCAATGCAGGCTATTGAAAGTGAATGTCTCCTTAAATTTTTTGCCTTGGGGCTTTATGTGTTTCATCCTAGTCCCTCCCCTGAGTATACAAATGGGTGAGGCTGTGTTCCAATAAAATGTTATTTACAAAAAGAAATGGCTAAGCCCTAAGGTGGCCTTTGGGTTATGGATGGCAGATCTTTGTACTACGTGCAGACGATTTCTCATAGTCTCTGAGTGTCTAATTATTACAAAATATATAATTCATACCTGAGTCATTATAATAGTCCATTCTTACATTGCTATAAGGAACTATCTGAGACTGGGCAATTTATAAAAAAAAGAGGTTTAATTGACTCACAGTTCCACAGGCTGTCCAGGAAACATTGCTGTGCAGGCCTCAGGAAACTTACAATCATGGTGGGAGGTGAAGGGGAAGCAGACACATCTTCACTGGTGGGGCAGGAGAGAGAGAGCAAAGGGACAGATGCTACATACTTTTAAACAACCAGTTCTGATGAAAACTCACTACCACGAGAACAGCAAGGGAGAAGTCTGCCCTGATGATCCAATCACCTCACACCAGGCCCCTCCTCCAACACTGAGGATTCCAATTAGACATGAGATTTGGGTGGGGACACAGATCCAAACCATATCAGTCATCTTTATATCCCTTAAGCTACTTAGAAGGAGAGCATCCTGAGCATGACAGAAAGTGAATCAGTAAAAATAAAAGAACATATCTGTACAAAGACATAATTCTTTATAGCCTTTGAAATTTATCAGCTCTTAACAACTCAACAAAATAGAAGTGACTCTGAGTTGAAAAATCTCAGCTGGAGAAATAAATTTTGAGTGAGAAACAGCTGTGTTGCTTCCTTATGTCTTACAGAGTTGTGGGCTGATTTTTGTCTTGGAGGATATTGAAGGAAAGGAGATAATTCAGTGTTTTGACTTCAGAAGAATATGGAAAGAAGAGGGAATATGGATTTCAAAGAGAAGTGAAATGAAAGAGAACATGGCAACAGCTTGGGGAAAAGTGAGTAAATACAAAGTCAGGAATTATAATAAGAATTTCAGCCAGTCATAGTTGGCTTGTTCTCTCCAATATCACTACTGCACACTTGGACAAGTGGTTCAAACTTGAACCTGCATTTGGTCTACCACAGGATTGAGATATTGCCTATGCATTTGGCAGGATTAGGAGCAGTCTTACCAAGAATTCATAAAACATTTTCTCCCACAAGAGTGAGTTTACAAAATAAAATAAAACGCACTGAGGTATTTGGCACCTAAAAGGTGATCACACCTTTTGTTGGTGCCATCATTGGTAGTTATAGGAGAGTGGCAATGAGGAAATTTCAACAAAGTTTCTCAAAGTGATACCACATGCAAAATGATACCACATGCAAAATGATACCACATGAAGGTGCTCGTAAGTGCTGTAAACTATCTGACACGTTAATGTTATCAGATATGTGAAACACACTAAGAGAGTCCCAGAAATAAGTAGGCAGTTAGATCAGCAGGAGATTTACATTTTACATGAGAATTTGAGAGCAAGAATAGGACTTATGAGTTTCATGTTTAATATCAATATAGTCGGTCTACATTTGAATATATATCTACTATAAGTATCAAATGATAAAAAAAGCAAAAGACATCTCCTTCTCTGAAACTTCATGCAACAAAATATGTAAAATGGCAGACAAGTATATTAAACATGATTTTCAATACACTTTATTTCTATTTTCTGCTGAGAAGTGACATCAATGTATACTCAAATATTTTTCTTTCTTTTAGTGACTTGATTTTTAATCTCATCAGAGAAACATTCAGAAATAAGATAGTTATAAAAAAAGTTGGTATCTTATACACGGGGTCCTGCATACCCTGTGATACCTCAAGACAAAGGGTAAAACTAGGAAAAGTTGCCAGAAAAAGGTCTTCAAAAGTCTTCATGGTTTGAATAAGCATACAAATGAAATCTCATTTCCTATAGTTAATAAATCAGTTTTAAAAATGATGACATTAGGCCTTGTCCATTTTATATTCTGAATGTACAGCACATTCTGAGGAGAAATAATCAGAAGAAAACATTTATAGTATAACTGGGATGAATCTTATTTTACTAATCAACTTTAAAAATAAAACACATTAATTCTTCCTTTCACTACATCTATTCAATGATGCTCAAAGCCATGATAAACTTGGACTTTGGGGTCACTAGATTCCCTCTATCTTGGATTCTTAAAAGAGAGTATGATAGAGTTTGCCAATGTCACTGGACAATTTTTAATATTTCAATATATTTGAAATTAAATGTGTAAGACATGAAAATAGTCTTATTTATTGTGTGTATGTTTTAATTTTTCCTAGTAACTCTAAGTTAGAGTCCAGATTTCTTTAGGTTATTTCATCTAGAACTTTAACTACACCCAGTAGGTAATTTCAACTGAACCAAGTGAGAAATTCAGTTAATTCCCAAAGCTAAGACCAATTGATAAATGCTGACTTTGAAGAACATCTTCCATTGTACTCTGTCAGTAATAGAAAAAAAAGGGGGGGTGCAATCAAGAAGTTACAAAAATGCAAAAGCAGACACAACTTAAGAGGAAGAAAGGTAAGGTGGATGTTGGTGTCTCCTAAAATTTTGTTTTCATTTTCATTCTCCTTTAGGGCTGATTTCTTCTCCCTCAGAAAGCACATTCCTTCTAATTTAAATTACATTTATCCTTGTCTATTATTTCAGCAGTTGATTACGTTTCATGTCACTACTGGACTAAGAAAGGACCAAAAAGTTTTTCATCCCCTGCCCAGCATGCATTATACTTTTTTCTTTTTTATTTAGAATTGTTTGTACATTACAAGGAGACTCAAGTGGCCCTATGCAGCACAAGATGACCATTTCTCTTACTAAATCAAAGAGAACATCTCAGTTGCATAGCTAAGAGATTTTGGAAAGTTTTTTGCAAGTTATATCTCTGTGCTTTCTAACAGGCTTAAAATAACTGGTCCTTTTTACAGTTCTCCTTTTTGCCCTTACTTCTCTACTCACTTAACTGTTACAAATGTATACTGCTGGCAAACTCAAATTGAGTCAAATCCCATAGGAACTCAAGTTCAGAATCTTTTTTTATTCTTTTATATCACTTATGTTGTGTAACGAGCATAAGAGAATTGATAAATGTGCCCTTTCGTGGGATGGGAGTTTAGCATAATACAATACATTTTTTTTCTTTAATCACCTTACATATCAGAAATTGCAGCATAAAGTAGGATATGTACCATATTTACCTGAAAAATCTGACCAGTCTTAAAATCTAGTAATACAGTTGAAACACAGCTGTGAGAATTTTACAAGTGCAGAATAAAAACAAATTCTAGATAATTCTGAAAAGATGGTAGTGTAGGAAGCATCAGAAATCTATCTCCCCATTTAGACATCAATGGCACTGACAGAATCTGACTGATGTAACTATTTTGAAATGTTGGAGTCCATTGAAGGCTTTTAAATTTCAGGAGAAATCTTAGAGGTTAAATTACAGTTAATTTCAGTCAATTTTAGCTCTTAGCACAGTAGCAGCTACCCATCCTTTACCCCAGCCATGTAACAGATGGCTGAGCATGCATTCCAGGAACAGCTGGCACATAGTTTGAGGGAGCCAGAATGGGTAAAAATCACCCTGTCCTCCAAATATCAGAGATCTGTGCTCTTATATCTGGTTGCTGCTTGATGATCACAGAGGAGTAGAGAGACAAGTGACCATTGTTGTTGCACCTTCTCCCATTGTTGCAAGCCCTGCCTCCCTCTGTTTGAATTGACTTTTAGGGATTTAGAGAGCTGGTGCCCTTACTCTTCCCCCTTTATTTTTCTCTTTTTCTTCTTTGGGTAGACAGACATTAAAGACTAGGATTTTCAAAAGTAACTGCATATATGGGGAAAATTAGGAAGTGGTTGTGCATGCCCAGGGAAAGACACAGGCCCAGAAAAGATTTGGAAAGGCTTAAGTTTACACCTCAGGGTGATTACTGACAATCAACTACCCTACAATAATGAATAAGACAATGAAGAAAATCAATAACCATAAGCAGTAGCAATAGGAAACAGAAATAATCTAATTTCTAGAGTTACCACATTATTAGATGCAATGCTCAGTTTTCAACAGAAAATCACAAGACATACAAAGAAAGAGAAAAGTATGGACTATTCAAAGAAAAATAAATAATTACCATAAACGGTCTCTGAAAACACATCATGGCAAGTCGACTAGACAAAGAGTTTAAAACAAGTATCTTAAGGATACTCAAAGAACTGAAAGAAGATGTGGAGGAGAAGTAAAAAAAAAAAAAAAAAAAAAGAAAAGAAAAGAAATTCTGGAAGGTTCTATTGATAAAAGGTACAATAACTGAAAGGAAAACTTACTAGATGGATTTAAAGACAGATTTCAGCTGACAGAAAAAAAAATCAGAGAACTTTAAGATATGACAAATAAAATTATTGAGCCTAAGGAACAGAAAGAAAAAAGATTAAAGACTGGAGTGAATAGAACCTAGAGGACCTCTGAGACACCATCATTCAGAACAATGTACCCATGTAGGAGTTCTGGAAAAATAGAGAAAAGTAAATCGTAGAGAAAATATTTGAAGAATTAATGGCTGAAGAAAATTCCAAAATTTGATGAGAGACATGAATATAAACATCCAAAAAGCTCACTGAACTCCAAGTAAGATGAACTCAAGAGACTCATACTGAGATATATAATCAAACTTCCAACAGACCAAAGGAGGAATTCTGAAAAGCAGTAAGACAGAAGCCACCAATCACAAAGAAGAGATCCTCAATAAGATTATTAGAAGATTTCTTATCAGAAACATTGAAGACCAGATGTCAGTGGGCCCATATAGTCAAAGTACTAAACAAACAAAGAAACAGTTAACTAAGAATTCCATATGTATAACCAATTATTCTTTAATACTGATAAATAAATTAAGACATTCTCAGATAGATAAAAGCTAAGAGAGTTTGTTAACACTAGATCTGCCCTGCAAAAACTGCTCAGGTCCTCTTGGGGAAATTAAAGAGTACTAGATGGTAACTCAAAGTTGTATATATAAAAAAGAACATCTCAGTAAAGCTGCAGTTAAAACTGGTAGAGGAAGACTGGTTCCAGTTTATTTGGGCTTTGTCATTCTGAGCTCTCAGTCAAATTATGCACAGAAAGATGGCACACTAGTCTCAAATTAATGAAAGGTAGGCCAAACACTTTATACCCCCATCTTTACGTATCTTTCACAGACTACTTCAACCAGATGTGAACTGATAAGAGACAAATGGAGATGGAAATGCTCCGTATCTGTCTTTTGAAGAGTAAAGCAGCAGATCTCTCTGACAGCACAATATTCCATTGCTTCTTAAACTCAGGGACTAAGCTGACAAATATCTAGAAACTGTGACTTTTCCATCCTTCCAAATTCCCAGAAAGTTCCCCTGGAAAGAATGAGGCCACCTGTAATTAATGTAACATAAGAAATTATGAGACAGTCCTAATGAAGAGCAGATAGATGAGGCTTGGTTCTCCCTAAGCCAGATGCTGGGACAAGGGTTTGAATGCAGATAGTTTTCATAGGATGTGATTTCATGTAAAAGAGTGGGGAGTAACATAAGAAAAGGAAGGGATAAAATGGAGATTTTCAATTTGGGCAACTGGGACTCACAGTGAACCTCTAGGAGATTGTGTAGAACATGCCTACAACTTGTCACGCCTGAGGGCAAAGAAACTTAGTATTTATCTACTACTCTTTTCCAGCAGTCACTGAAGACTGTTCCTGGGGGTGTTATCTCCCTGTCATGAATGCCTTCTTGCCAAGCATGCTCCAAGCAAAGAATGCCTTTAAGTATAGAGACCAGGTATTTGCAGGAGAAGACTGTTAAAAGGTAAGGGAATGGTAAATGCAGAGAGGATAAATTTGACACATCAACTCTGTCTGCCACTACCAGGTGGTTCCATTTCAGCATCATTAGTCACAAGTCTGGAGAAGTGAGGAGAATAGAAAAATACAGAGAGACAGACTCTAAGGAACATGATGGAACCATCTATCCATCTGCAGTCACTTTGGGCAGGAAATTATTTTCTTTGCCATCTCATTATTTTCTTTACTCATCTGTTAAATTAGGATATTAATATTTCCTACCCATAAGGTATATGTGAAGTTAAATGAGTTAATATGTGTGAAGCACTTAGAACACTGTTTGGCTCATGATAACTGCTCAATAAATGGCTCAGCTCTGCCTAGTCTGTAGGATCGAGAATACATCGGAAGTCTCATTCCCACACATGATACAGAGATTGGACTCTCTCTTAATTATTTTAATGTCTTAATACTGGTTGTACAAGCGTTTAGGAGACTCTTGCCTCACTAAGTTGGATAGAGAAAGCCCTTGGATGGACCTAACCTCCTGGACACTTCCTTTCTTATTACAGTTTCTCCTGCTGAGCAATCTATAGGGCTAGCTTCTGCCTTAGTGTCCTGCCCAGTGTTCACACCCTCACCAAGGCTGGATCCTTGCCCCTTCCTTGCCTGTGGACCTTACTGGCAGTACCCTGAGCTCTACCAACCTCTCCACTGGGGGATAGACATTGAATCCCCAACCCCAAGATATTCTGGAGTTTCGATCCAAGGAGATAAGCCCCACCTGCCTTCTAGTATCATGTACTACTAGATATCTCATCTATTCGTGTCACCCTACCATAGGCCCTTTACATGAAACCCTGAAAGTACAGAACAACAGATTAACTGGATTTAGTAATAGCATCCACAAAAGCCTCTACTCTTAAGCCCCAAACCAAATACACACAAGCAGGATGGGAGAGTGATGAGCAATGACCTAAGACTTGGCAAAGACAGGGTTAGATGGCACGGCAAGCCCATAAGAAAATTGGCCAACATAGTCCAGTCTCTATTCCACGTAACCATACTCTACCAACTCACACAGAGCCAGGAGAAGCAGCCTAGCAAGCTCAGGCTGTCCAGACCTATCTGGAAACCAAAACTGGGCCTTGAAAAGCTGCAGTCAACTATCCTTTGCAGGGGTGAGACCTTGAGGCATCAAAGATCCTGAGGCCCTGGTGACAAACCAGGGTACACCTTCCTGAGCCACTCCAAAGAGGCTGAAAGAGGGAGGCCCAGCATAATCATCTGAGCATCTTCTGCCTTGTCCTGTGATGTCACTGCTAAAGCTCCCATCTAAATGAAGGCCACCAAATTTTGTCTGTATCTGATGCCCCTGGTTCTGCAAGCTCTTTTGTAGCACTGGACTCTGCCTCTAGCCTCTCTTGAGTCACCCCTGACAAGGCTTAGCTTTCTGTCTGGTATTCTGGTTTTCCTTCCATGCTTTTCCTTCCATGCAGTTCCCAGCCCTGAGCCTGTCTGGAGTTGAACTTCTCTGGGATTGGTCCTCTCCTTAGGGACTGGTGGCCACTGATAACGGCTCTGCCAGAACAGGGTTTGCAAAAAGGTAGGGAAGCAAGCCTGAGGACCAAGGGAAAATACTACTTTCACCTTAGTGGCCCTTTTTCTACTCAGATTTAGAATAAATGTGTGCTAATAGTAGTCTTTTTTTGAAAATGCATTTGCATGTGCTGGGACCTACTAGTGGACTGAAACTAGCTGCAAAGTTGACTGTTTGGTAAATGTAAAGAGTGATGGATTCTCTTAGGTGCACATGACTAACAAGAGATAGTGTCTATCTTAATCAAAGATCTGTTTGAATGAAGAGTGTACTTTATTTTTTTTAACTTTAAAAAATTTCACAAGCAATAAATGTTTGTTATAGAAAAAGGAGATAGGTCAAAGCAAAATTAAGACAAAAATCTCTCTTCTTCCCACGTCTCTGAAATAATCAGTTATGTAAACATTTTTGTGCAAACTTTCCATATCTAAATGCACATATCTAAATAAATGTCTAGCTGAAAAACAGCCAAACAAAGCAAAAAAATTCTAGCAATGTCCTCATTAAATATTATTGCTTCAAGGCATCAGTTTTCTTTAACTCAACTCAACTGCCATTTTGTTAGGAAGTGAGCTGACAGATACACAACATGAGCAACGGAACCTCTTGCTTAGCCCTGGGGTGTGTAAGCCAGTTCAGACAAGCATCATGAATCTGAAAGGGACTTTGTAGTCCAGTGAAAAGTAGGAGGTAGAGTGATTGCAGATCTGTAATTGGCTCTGTATCCATCAGGATCTGAGGTCTCAATAGGCTTGTCCTATTCCAGTTTGCTTTACCTTGAAACAAAAAGTAACCTGAGGATTCAGGGACTGAAAATCTTTTGTGGGAATTCAATGTATGAGGGAATGTATATAGGAATACACAGGAGCAGAACTATGAAGAAAATAATCTTACTGCTTTTTCAGAGGTTGGCTTTTATCTGATAATGGAAGTCAATGACTTAGCTTTTTTGCAATGGAAAATTTAATGCCAGTTTTACCTGGGGATGACTTATTCATTAAGTATGTATTTATTGAGCACCTATTTTCAAAGAGCTAGATATTCAACCATGAACAAAAACAATAATTACTGCTGGTCTGTCAGGACCTTATACCTTTAGGCAAATAAAATAGTAACCAAACAAGCAAAAGAAAAGAAATGTGGTAAGTGCTGTGAGCAATATAATAGATATAGTGTGTTTTGAGAGCAGCTAACAAAGATTTTCACCTTAATTGAGGAATTCTTGGTAGAGAAAGTGACATTTAAGTTAATACATAAAGGAAAAATGTATTGGGTATGGAGGAAAAGAGAACACTAGGTAGAGGGACCAGCATGGAACAAGAGATAACAATGCACATTCAAGAAAGTGAAAACAGGCTTGTATGGGCATGTGACGCAAGATGAGGACTGAGAAGTCAGTGGGGAGCACACCTCCAAGTTCCTTTGGGCCATGTTTACATCTCCCTCCTTATAACAAAAGTGACAAAAGACTTGAGTGTTGTAAATATGGATGAGCGTATAACAGGAGGTGCTATAGATGAGGATTGTGTTTAGAAGTTATCATTGTGGCCACATAAATAATGGTTTAATTTTGTGGAGGTGGGTGTTAGGAGATTATTACTATAATCTACAGAAAAGATAATTTTTACTTGGACTACAGTAAAGATGGGCAAAATCTAGGCAATCAGATAGTTCTGAAAACTCGTTAAGATATAAAATAGAGAGAACTTGACAGACTACAAATGGCTGGCACATGAAAATACTATTTCTAGGCTTCTGGTTTGTGAAAATGGTTTTACATCAGTACTACTCAATTGAGATGGAAGACTCTGGGATAGGACAATATTGGGATGCTTGGCTGTGGCAAGAGATAAAAGCAACAAGAAGACAAAAGGATACCTAGGAAAAACATGATACTAACAAATTAATATCATATAGCACTTCTCAAAGTTCACTAACATATATCCCATATGAAATGCTTTATTAAAGGTATCTTTTATTAAAACACAAAGCTAAGAAAAGTTACCAAGTCAAGTTTAAAAACTAGAAGGTTTTTAGAATTTCATTTTAATTGACAAATAATAATGATATATATTTATGGGTTAAAATAGGATGTTTTGATATACAGTTGTGATGTTGAATGATTAAATCAGCCTAATGAAATATATCAGCTTCCATGATTTTTTATGATAAAAACATTTAAAATCTACTACTTTAGCAATTTTGAAATCTGTACTGCTTTATTGTTTATTATAGTCACCATTCCGTGCAGTGGCTCACTAAATCTTATTTTTTCTGTCTGACTGAAACTTTGTATCCTTTGATCAACATCTTTTCTTTACCTGTGACACAGAAAGACAAGTACAGCATTATCTCACTTATTTGTGGAATCTGGATTTTAGTTTCAATAATCTGTAGCTGCCTCCAGATTTCAAAGGTAATCTGCTAAAAATGTGTAAGTAAAATAGGTCACACTGATGTTCTTATATATTAGTATAGAATT
The DNA here is from genome assembly GCF_028858775.2 of Pan troglodytes. Classification (NCBI taxonomy): domain Eukaryota; kingdom Metazoa; phylum Chordata; class Mammalia; order Primates; family Hominidae; genus Pan; species Pan troglodytes. The sequence continues at coordinate 32,587,346 of NC_072401.2, read as the reverse complement.
ATCTGATTCTTAGTTTCACTTATCATATATGTTTACCAAGTGTGGAAATCTGAAAATAATTTTACCATATATTCTGAGAATAAGCCAATGTAATACCTTAGAACATTTAAATTCTTAAATACTCTATTTAACATTCCATTTCTTTCTTTTCATTTATCATCTGATAAGATTTGGCTGTGTCCCCACCCAAATCTCATCTTGAATTGTAGCTCCCATAATTCCCACGTGTTTTGGGAAGGACCCAGTGAGAAACAATTGAATCATGGGGGTGGTTTCCTCCATACTGTTCTCATGGTGGTGAATAAATCTCACAAGATCTGATAGTTTTATAAGGGGTTTCCTCTTTTGCTTGGCTTTCGGCCACCATGTAAGACATGCCTTTGCTCCTTCTTCACCTTCCCCAAGATTGTGAGGCCTCTCCAGCCACATGGAACTGTGTCAATTAAGCCTTTTTCCTTTATAAGCTACCCAGTCTTGGCTATGTCTTTATTAGCAGAGTGAGAACAGTCTAATACAGCATTCCAAGTCAAGGCATCATAATCTCTCATTTAGAATGCTGAAGTTGTTTTCTACCCAGTTGTCTCCCATTCACTCATACCTCTCTCAAACCCTTTCTCTTCTATACTACAAGTTTTATCCTTTGAAAATCCAAATCTCTCACCTAATTAAAATCCTTCAAGGACTCCACCATTCTTAAGATAATGACCAAAATCCATTACTGGACAACTTTTCCTGTGGCCCTGAAACAATTATTTATTGCATTTTCTTTAATTTAAAAATGCAATTATAAATATATATTTCCAATCTATCTTTAAGTACTTGCAAGTTTTAACCTCTGCCGACATCAGCATTCTTATCTCTTTTCACCTCTTACTCTTACTGCATCAACACATTGAATTTCTCATGTGTTCCTTCTCACATGGTCCTTCTTTCTTCAGAATGCTTGGTCATGCTTTATTTTCTGAGTCCTCTGTTCCCTTGTACCTGCCTCTGATGTCTCATACTTGTGGAATTAACAGCATTTGAATAGTAAGTCAATAAAAATGTTTAAATAAATCAAAACAAAATGCACTTCCTTGACCAGTCATGTCCTCTCCATATACGGTAAAAATCTGTCCCTAGACTAAATCAGATACACCTGACATGAATTCCCATTGTTCTCAGTCTGGAACTTCTATTTAAATAATAAATTACATAAATAATCATATTTAAATAAAAAATTACATAAATCATCATATTTAAATAATAAATTACCCAAATCATCATATCTAAATAATAAATTACACAAATCACCTTCTAATGAGTTTTTTTCTGGCAAATACAAACTCTTTGAGATCAGAGCTAGATTTGTCTTTTTAAATATTCATCTTGTTTATTATAATATAAACTTTGAGGAAAGAGATTATTAAAACTTTCTTCTTCACTACAGTCTCTTAAAGAGCCTTATACTGTTCTTCGCATATGGAAGTCTCTCAGTGACTATTTGCTGAGATAAAAAATAAAACTAGATTCTTAGATACTCTATATTTTGGTGTCTCAAATTAGGAAATGTGAGTTTCATTTTGAGTCAGGAAAAGTTGGTGATCTTATTTTCCACTTAGGAGAAAAGGATGGGATCATTTAAGAGACAGCTTCCAGAGGATGACACATTGTGGTCATACTCTAGCTTCTCTGATGTGACTTGCAAGAGAAAGCTCAATAGAGCCTATGTTGTGTTCCAATAAAATGGTGCTAAGTAGCTCTTCAGGTCAACAGCACTTGAAAAATGCAATAATCATCACATACGGGAAACCAATGCTCCCAGTAGACATCATTATAATGCATTATTAAATGAATAATACAGAAGGCATCATTAAATGAAGATCTAGAAGGCTCCTCTAAAGGGCAGTACATTGAAGCAGAGAGTGACAAATTACTATCTATGTCCACCGCCATCTTCCTAGTCTTAGACAGAGTTTGTATTTAATTCATTTTCAGTTTGCATAAATTGATAACTTACTTTCTGTAAACTTGTTTGTATGTGTTTGAGTCCATAAAGTAAATTTTCAACTAGTGTTAGGTTCAAATGAGAAAGTAACATCTCTTGATGGGGGCTCCAGGCAGGTTATAACACATGAAAATAGGACTTATATCTCTTTAAGATAAATTATTAAATACTTAACAAGGTTTACATTTAGGAATTAGAAAACCTAATTTTAAAACAATTTTAACTGTATTTAACCAACCATTCTGATCAGCTATTTCAACATTATGGTATCTAACACTTCCCATACCGAATTCTAGTTACTTTTTTTTTTTTCTAACTACAACTACATTTTCAAAATCCTCTACAATTCAGACCTGTATTTACCTAAGTAGCCCAGGAGAATAAGTTCAGACATAAGGTAGCCAAATTAAATATTCGTGGTTAAAAGAAAAGAGTTTATAAAGTTACATGCACACACACATACACATACACTGTGACAAAGATGAAATCGTTCTTTTTTAGTTTCTTTGAATTATATTCTTTTAAAAAATACGTACTTCTAAAAGATAGAAAATATTTTATTTGAAATGTGAGAATTTCCTGCTGCTTTGACAAAAGTTGTATTTTGTAAAAGACATGTGATTGTTGAAAGATGTGAATATGTTTTAACTTTCCAGGGATGAACTGAATAGTAAAAAATAAAATATGTGCAATAAAACGGCATTGTAATTCTTACCTTTGATAAAACTAAAACCTTTGGGAACATTTTTTTTAAAAGCATGAATGTTTATATTCACTTCAGCCAGTTTTTCCTTCTCTAAGTAATTTAGAAAACATTCATTTTGCTGGCTTCAAATTTACTTCTATATATGCATGACATTAGAATATATATTTCTGCCCTGAAGTATTTTCTGGTCATTATCTCCAAATGCCAGGTAATGATTACCACTTAGATGTCCTTTCTGCCACCTCAAATGCAGCATATCTTAATCATCATTGTCTTTCTACTTTGAGTTTATTATTCCTGTTGAACACAATAGTTGCTTAAGTCACAATCTTACTTTTTCTAAGTCCTCTCTTTCACTAACTTTACCCCATGCCTAAAATACCTGAAGCCTTATATGTTCTCTATGTTAAACACTCTTTGAAGCAAAGCAAGTTACAAGTAAGTAAACAAGCAAGCAAATTTATTAAGTAAAAATAAAACTCCCCAGGCATGGTGGATCACACCTGTCATCCCCGCACTTTGGGAGGCCAATGCAGGTGGATCACCTGAAGTCAGGGGTTCGAGACCAGCCTGGTCAACATGGTGAAACCCCGTCTTTACTAAAAACACAAAATTAGCTGGGCTTGGTGGCGCACATCTGTAATCCCAGCTACTCAGGAGTCTGAGGCAGGAGAATCACTTGAACCCGGGAGGCAGAGGTTTCAGTGAGCCAAGATCATGCCATTGCACTCCAGCCAGGGCAAAATGAGGGAAATTCCATCTCAAAAATAAATAAATAAATAAATAAATAAATAAATAAAATTCATAATTATATTTTAGTTAACAAGAAGATGAACTTTAAAATATATATTCTCCTGATCAATCCTTCATAGTGACCTGGATTCATGTCTTTTATTCTTACCACGCTTGATTCATTCTAACTAAGAGCATCACACCCGAACCACTCAAATACAATTTTCATCTTCTTTCCCAAATACCACTGACATGTTTATCTTAGCACAACACAAAGTGATCAGAAAAACAAAACAAAGCAAACATACAAACAAACAAACAAGATAATAAAGCAACTAAAATAAAAAAGGAAACAGTGGCAACCCTTTATTCACAATCAAGTTATAAATTGCGCTCTGTTCTGAGAAGGCTGATGAAATCTCATGCCATCTTGCTCTATCCTCCCTGAGACATGAACCCTCCCTTTCTCCAGCATCTCCATGCTGTGTACATTATCTGTAGGATGGTCACATAGTACCTATCTTGGTTATCAGATCAATTGTTGCGGTATCACAGTGCTAGTGTTCAAGCAACCCTTAGTTTACTTAATATGGCCCCAAAGCACAAGAGTACTGATGCTGGATATTGTTATAATAGTTCTATTTTATTATCAGTTACTGTTGTTAATCTCTTATTGTGCCTAATTTGTACATTAAACTTTATCATAGAAATGTATGTATTGGAAAAAAGCGTGGTATATATAGAGCTCAGTACTATCTGGAGTTTTAGGCATCTACTGGGGGTGTCTTGGAGCATAACCTCCAGGAATGAGAAGGGACTACTGTATGCTAAATTCATGCAGCAAAACATATGCAATGACAGAGAATATCCAACTTGGTGTCCTAGTATCTCATTTTCTGCTGAAGCTTTTCACTGATTCAAACTTTTCTGTCTGTCCTTCATGCTTGCGTTCTCCATATTTACTACAAAATATTTATCATTTAAACCCTCATTTAATCCCCTCCCTTACTTTTCTATAGTTCAGAAATTGTATCTAGCCTTGGACTCAGACCTATGTTATCTCCTGCCTGAATTTTTCCATTAATCATGATAATAGGGTCATCTACACTGTTATTGAGTTAGGCTATTTCAGATATTAAAGTATATTTATGTTATATTTTCTGGTGAGTGTATATATTATGTATTCATATAAACTGTAACCCCTTTGAGGTCAAAAACTGGGACATAAAAAATTAAAGTATATTTATGTTGTATTTTCAGGTGAATGTATATTATGTATTTATATAAATTGTAACCCCTTTGAGGTCAAAAACTGGGACATAAAAAGGTGTACTTTTTTGGTGTCTTTTTGGTATAACAAACAAGTCTTGTGTAAATGCATTTCATTTAGTATACTATCAAAAGAGATTACTTAATTTTCAAAAATTTAAATTTAATTTCTTAAAAAAAATATAAACTACATACTTGCATTTGTAATAAGTTAATCATATTAAATGAAGCCTATCAATATTAACAACTAGATACCTGGGACAAATACACAAAACTTATATGAATTAGGTGAGCGTTAGGATTACCGTGACTTGTATAAAGAAACTTTCAGGACTGTCGTGTAGGGAGAGAAAAACAAAGCAAAGAAAAACAATCTTGCTGAATCATGAAGAAAGAAAGAAAGATTCAGGGAGGCTGAAGTAGTTCAAATTTTCAGGGTAAATTACTAGAGAGAAAAGGATTATACAAGGACAGAGGTTTAGAAATATGGACAGTTACTAACATAATGGTTCGACTCAGGGTTTTTTATCTTTAAATGGTGAAAAAGCAACGTTCATTCAGTAGAAACTGTACTTTGAGTACTCATACAACTACTCTGTCATTTAGTTTCAATATTCAATAAACTGCATGAACTATTTAACATTTTATTACAAAATAGTCTTTGTGTTAAATGATTTTACCCAACTTGTAGGCTAATGTCGATACTCTGGGCACATTTAAGGTAGGATAGGCTAAGCCATGAGGTTCAGCAGGTTAGGGATATTAAACGCATTTTTGATTTACCATATTTTCTATTTATGACGGGTTTATAAGGACAAAACAACATTGTAAGTCGAGGAATGTTTCATGCATAAGTCAATATTTCATATTGGATAGAGGAAACCCTCATCCTGATAAGGGAGTATACTGTTCACTGGATAAGTGATTCCTACTTTGCTAGAGAGACAATGACACAAGCTGGACCACAAAATGAAAGTCTTACATATCCATCTAGGCTAATTTTAATGTGACTATATTAATATTTTCATAAAAAATAAAAATTCCAGAACAAAGTCGGATTTGGACCACAAGTATTAGCCAGGACTGTCTATGCAAGACACAAGGTACATGCTCGTCTAGAGGATTGTAAGCCTCAAAGGAATCAACAATGGGAACAGGCTTAAAAAAGAAGAAAGAGGAGGAGAAAGACGAAGGGAAAGAGAGGAAGAGGAGGAAGAGAAAGAGGGTGAGGAGGAAGAAAATTAGTGGAGAAAAGAAAAGGAGAGAAAAGAAACCTAATATTAGGATGCCATAATGAAGACAGACCTCTAGAATAAGTGAGCTATCACTGCTTTTTCCAAGTCAATCTGCTATTTCATGGGAATCTTCTATTCACAATTAGATTGAAAAATAGCTAATGATCAATAAATAGTTTTTTGATTATGTTGAATCAAATCAAGTTTTAATAAAGAAGAATGGCAAAGACCATACAATAAATGTATTGCATATGAATAACGACAAAAGGAAATCGGGAGATTTGCTCTGTAATAAGAGTTGCTTTTAAACATGAGAAGGGAAATGAATTAAATATATACTAAAGGCCACCAAGGAATTTAACTAGGAGGAAAGTGGAACATTAGGAGGAGCTTAATTTTAATTTCACATAAGTAACAGGTTTTCAATAGAAAAGCTGTTTAAAATAATAAGTACTGCCATGGAATGCAGTAAAATTTTAGTCATTAATGTTTCCATTCATCCCTTTATCAATTAATATTTATGGAATGTCAGCTGATAACAAGAAATGATGAGAATAAAATACAGTAGTTTTGCTTCTCCAGAATCTTATAGCTTAGTAGTGGTGATAATCACATACAACAGATATCCAGAAATTGAAATAATATATCAAATATATATATAGAAGAATATGCACAGTCACTTTGTAGCCAGATAGCATGGTGTCAATTCCCAGCTTAACCATCTGTTAACCTTTAGAGAAGTTAAAGATTCTTTTGAGCTTCTATGTCTCATTTGTATAACTGGGATGACAAAATTCATTATAAAGTAAAATGTTGAAAGTTAATGTGCTTTGCACAGAGACTGGGATATAGAAAGCAAAAATCAGTACCTATTTTACGGAAATGAGAATCACTGATATGAATCTTGAAAGATGAGAAAAATTTTAACAAAGAAAAAAGAGCATTGTAGGCAGAGGAAGTACTATGGGCAAAGGCAAGCGGGAGTGAGAGCTCAGGATGCATTGAGAAATAGAACATATAAAATTATCAGAAAACTGTGAAGACAGCAGTCATCTAAAATAGATGTACCATTTTGTGACAGTATATATATAAAATAAAGTTTTCACAATCATAGTCTGCAACTCAGGCAAGTAATCGGAGAACATAGAAGAGTCTTCTTTTACAATATTAGCTTAATATGTTGTTTAACTTAAAATATCAATGCTATGTTCAATTTGAAAAGCAAAATTTGTAAAGAAATATTAGCCAAGTCATGTATTAGATGCTTTGACATATTTCAAGAAATCTTAAACATATTCATGACATCAAGCTTGGCAGAAATACTGTTTGTATTATTATATGTTCATCAAATAATTACATATTAGGATAAGAACAATCTGTATAACTTCAATGATGCACACTTAAAAGAACTCGATGCAAGAGTTTACCCATAAAATGAGTATTTATGGCATTTACTACTCTAAGGTAACAAGTATTATAATAATAACCACCATTTCATGAGATCACTATATAATTATTTAGTGATATATAATTATATATGTATATACATATACATATGTGTGTGTGTGTGTGTGTGTAAGACTGATAGTCATAAATCACTATGAAAATAAATATGAAAATAACCTCATATATATTTTAGTTTCAGTATCGGTACTGAGTTTATGGTGGATAATTCAGGCACTCTCAATTTCGTTCATTGCTATTTCTTCATTGCTCAAAACAGATCCTGGACTTTTGCAAGTGCCAAGAAATAGATGCTGAATGAGCAACTCAATTATATAAAGAGGGCTCATCCCTTAATTTACCACAAGTCTGATCCAGCATGACAATCCCCAGGTTACAACCAATGCAGAATTAATGTATAAATGATGACCGATGTTCATTCAGTTTAACTTCCTGCTGCATTTGGGAAATCAGCAGAATATAGGCATTTCTATAATAATTTCATATGCATTCCATAAAATGTTATCACTTCTAGGTACTAATGTGGAAATTATTTCTAGACCCACAGGATCCCCTCAATATATTTTAAAAAATATTTGAATAGGAGGATATCCATCTCTGGCTTGACATGTTCTCATGTGAGTTAAAATAAATTTGGGAAAGTAGGTCAAAGGAGGGAATGTGACAGAATTACAAAATAATAAATATATGTAAGTTCTGTGTTGTACAATACCCTAGTCCTATTTAAGAAATGAACTGTTGATTCAGTGATGATTTTCTAAATATTAATAAATGGTATTCCTTCGGTGAGTATCTAAGCTACGTGGATTTTATTTTGCATTGTTATCTACTGACCCTTACAGAACTTTTGATTAGAATCATTATACCACAAAATTGAAGATTCAGTGAACATGAATTTCCAGCATATGGCTCGAATGTTTTTTTTTACTCCTTGTGTTTATTAACATACAAAATTGCTGATAAAAAAGAATATAGTCTGAGGAAATTCCCATGAGTTGGTTAGCAAGAAGTACTTAGAAACAGATGGAAAAATGGAAGAAAAATATGGACATTTGGCAATATTTTCTCTCTTATTCCATTTTAGATATGCATACACACAAAAACTGATGGAAACATATGTTCACAGATATTAAATAATTTCTCTGACTTATTATACACTTCTAATTTCATATATAAGGAATAAAATAGGGAAGTATCACTCATAATAGAAATAACTTTGACTAGTATCATAAAGTATTCTTTCAGAGAAAGAGAGAACCCAGGCTTTTCATAGAAGCTGAGACTGTAGAGTTTATAGGTGGTTCCTGAAAGGTGCCTGGGTGGGCTCCTGATGCATAATGGTGAACAGCATCCAGAGCAAAGGTATAATTAAGAATCGAGAGACTATATTTCAAAAAATCAAAAGTGATGGCTTGTGAGTGGGGACAGTCAAAAATATGGATATATTCTGAATTAAAATCTCTACAAATAAGGACACTAAAAAAAATAGTGAGCAGATTCAGAAGGACAAACAAGAGAGGAAACTAAGAAAGAATTGTTTGGCTGGGCTTGGTGGCTCACACCTGTAATCTCAGCACTTTGGAGGCCGAGGTGGGTGGATACCTTGATGTCAGGAGTTTGAGACCAGCCTGACCAATATGGCGAAACCCTGTCTTTACTAAAAATACAAAAATTAGCCGGGGTCATGGCAGACATCTGTAGCCCAGCTGCTCGGGAGGCTGAGGCATGAGAATCACTTGAACCCAGGAGGCAGAGGTTGCAGTGAGCCGAGATTGCACCACTGCACTCCAGCCTGGGTGACAGAGTGAGACCCTGTCTCAAAAATAAAATAAAATAAACAGTTGTTTGAAATAATGTATGCAGTGGGAGAACACGTTATCCACAGAGTACTCATGTTCTTTCAAGTGATATTCCAGTTCCATGACATTCTTCAGAAAAAAATAAAATGTGTCAATAAATGAAAGAAAATTTTGTCTTTTCCAAACAAAGTGAGGCAAAAAGGAAGAGGAATTTTTTTCATCTATAAGGAAAAGTAGAAACAAAAAGTACTTAATATGCAAGAAGGCATCGTCAATGGTACACCAAATTAAGTCATTGTTTGACTTTCATTCAGACAACACAATCATTAGCTTTTGTGGTGTCTGTTAGGTTGACCGTCTTGCATATTAACTTAGAAGTTTGCATTGGTTTGGGATGTGAAATTGAGATTATCTCCCCTTTGCTAATGATTAAGATGTCAAGTAATGTGAATACAGAAATAGCTAAAGAGGACTTTTTATTGTTCAGATAAGAATGAGGATATTTTAAGATCTCATATCTGTAGTAATAATTTTTTTCAACTGAAATATTGATTTGCCATGTTGTGGGATATACAGTTGTCCCTCAGTATTTGCCAGGGTTTAGTTTCGGGACGTCCTGATTATACCAAAATCTGGATACTCAAATCCTGCAGTTGACTGGGTAAAACCCCCCTGTATGAAAATCCACCTATATGAAAAACATATTCGGCCTGTGTATACATGGTGTTTACATCCCACAAATACTATAGTTTTGATCTGCATTTGGTTGCAGATGTGAAATCCTTAGATACAGAGGACTGGCTGTATTCATTGAAAAAAATTCTGCGTGTAAGTGGACTCATGCAGTGTAAACCCATGTTGTTGAAGGGTCAACTATATTTTTATTCATGGCAGCCAGCCCACATTGTGAGAATATACTGGTACAGAATAAATAAAAATTAATAAATGGAAAATGACCAAAATAATCAATCTCTTTTAATTTTGTGGGAGAAGTAAAACCAATCAGCCAGCCAAACCAAAAAAAAAAAAATACCTTTGTCTTTCTGGGGGAGCAATAGCTGCCAAACAAACCTGAATGTCACTCTGACCTCCAATAGAATAAACTCAAATAGAATAGTAGATTCTGAGCTTTCCTGGGTTTAACAGCCACTGTTCTGACTCCTCATAAAGGACTAGTAAGGCCTTTTTCCTTTCAAATTTATTTATAAAATGCCTACACCATTGAGTTCAGGAACAGATCACTTGGTAAAGACCCTAGGCCTCACAAAGCAATGATGTCCCAGTGACATTATCTCTCTGTCTTGTCTTGTAATTAGTTACTCTAATGTGTGATGAAAGCTTAATTTTGTTGTCTAGGATAATAAGAATAAACACAAAGTAAAGGATACCTAAAATATACAATCTTTTGCCAGACAATACAAATTAGATATAAACTAGAAAGTGAAATGATCATACGCTGTATATGGGAACAGCGTAAATGTAGATCATGAAGTCATTTGATGATAGTTCAAGCCAGGGCATACCTTGTTTAACATCTTTCTGATGTATTTAACTTTTAGTGTTGGCTTTATATAATCATTAAGACTCTGAGAAGGTTACTTATTCAGTTATACTCTTTCAGTTTTGAAAGAGTTTTCTCTAGATGTTGCCTAATTTCCCTACTTCTCTTTATTGAAAAATTATTGAAACACTTCTTGAAAGAGATGTCTATCCTCACTGCTTGCATATTCTTGCCTCCCATTCTTTCTTGAATCCATACCAGTGAGTTGTTTGTGCCTATTCCTCCACAGGAACTATTCTGATTGATATCAGTTCTAAGTCTTCCTGCATTTCAGCTGTTATCGTTGTCAATGGTTTTTCAGATTTCCCTCTTGAAACACTCTGCTCCTGGTTTCTAAGAATCCACGCTTGCAGAGTCTTCCAGAGTATTTTTCAGTATTCTTTTATTATTCCTCTTTCTTACCTCTGAATATTAAGATGCTGAATGGCTCAGACTATGGACTAAACTTCTTTTGCTTATTTACACTCAGTTCTCAAATTTCATTTGACTGCTGATGATTTTCCAAAATGCATTAATAGCCCAGATCTCTCCACTTAAATCAAGATACATATATTTAATTCTATTGAATGAAAAATAATCTCAAAACAGAAATATTAATTTTACTAACCAAATCAGTTTTTTCCAAGTGTTTGCCATCTCAATTTATTCATTTTTGCTCAGTTAAATTTTTCCATTAATTTTTTCAATGCATGCTATGCTATCCAGTCAAAAGTATTTCTTTTGTCACTCTCTTCACCATCTTTATCCTGATATTTATACTTCAAGGCACTTATTGCTACTGTCATAATTTTATATTTATTAATTTATTTGTTTACTCTCCTGTCCTTCATAACACATAAACTCTGAGGACAAAAGTGTTTGCTTTCTATTTGACTATTTCACCAATGCCTAAAACATTGGCAGTTGAGTGTTTTTCTGATTGAAAGAATGAATATACTCTACAGTTATATGCAGTTTTTACTCCTGCATATATAAGAATATCTCATATTCTGAGAGAATCTACCATTATATGATCTTGGTAGAATCAGGATCTGTAATGCAACTAGGGAAACTTTACTTTGTACACTCTCCTTAGATGACCAGTGTTTTATTCAAGGATATTGAAATGAAAGGAAATAATGAACAATTACAGGCTATTTGAGAAATCATTAACTCTGCAGAGAAAGTGTTAATTATGCCCAATTGTGTTAGTGGCCCTGTGAGTCTGGCTGGGTTATTAGTGGTAAAGAGCATCAGCTGTGTCTGCCTACAAAGCCAAACCTACTACCTACCTCATCAAAATAGACTGCCCTATTTTTCTACCCCTGATTCTTAGTACACCTAAATCCTGCTGCTTATTTAACTAAAGTTCATCTCTCACTCAGAACATAGAACCCCGGTTGTTATACATGTTCTTCAGGAATGTTGATATGGCAATTATTAGAAAGACCCCAACTCATACCTATGAAGTCAGAATTTCCATTTGAGTTCATATAACTCTCTCTAAGATTGGATTAAATAAATCTCAAAGTAAGTATCTGGTCTACAAAACTGCTTTGAAACAAATATACTATTATTGTTCCTGTTTATTATAAGTTTAAGTGATTTCCTTAGAATTGCACAGATAATGGAAGGCACAGATGTTTATCTAGGACATAAATGTGCAAAGTGCTTTTTTACCCACAATTTTGTGAATAATTTATCATTAATTCAATTTTAGTTAAAATTGTACAGGCTGAGGCTCAAAGAACTTTGAGGAAGTTGCCTTAGCTTTCAGAATGTGTAAGTTGTAGAGCCTTAATTTGATCTCAGGTCTTTCGCAAGCACACTCACTCTTATTTCACCCGGAGTGAGTCAAGGCTGCTTATCTCCATCTCTTCCCAGCAATCACCAGCACAACTTAGGAAGAAAAATCTGAATTAAATCTTCAAATCTTGACATATACAATATTTTTTAATATCATTGGCAGTTTTCCCCCTAATTTAGAAAACTGAAACAGGCTCAGACTTGTTGAGTGAGAATTCAACAGCTTATTATTTCTTTGAGGCTATTTTCTTCCTAAAATTTCTGTCACTGTAGGAACTGAGCAGCCTCACAAAATGCTGACATTAAACAAAGAGAGCCAATTTTCAAAGAGAGCTGTTGAAGTATTCTGAGGTAGGACTTTCCTATCAGTTAAAGTCTAGAAGTTATTTTCAATTCATAGAATTTAGTTCGAAGGAAAGAAATGTGCACTACTTAATACTAAGGGTAAGGGCAAATAAAAACATGATCTCATCAAAATTCTGAATAAGATAAACCTTCCACTACATTTTCTTCTATTAACTTCAAAATTATTTTTTCTGCTTTCATTTTTTTCTCTTCCTTTTAAACACCTCGGTTTCAGTGGTTAAAGTGATATAACATTTAACATGATTGATACAGTGTCCAGCATAAAGTAAATTATCAATAAATATCACCTATTATTATTTTATTAGCCCTCATTGAAGGATATATTATCTCTGCTAAAAGCCAACTCTCTTAGAATTTTGATTAATAGTATATTAGTTCAATCATAGTGGTGTCATAATAAATAAAAAGAAGAGAACGTAACAGGAGACAATAAAACTTGATTTAAGCCAACACTATTCTGAAGTTATTTATATAACCAATATTTTATACCATTATAAAATATTGGTATAATATTGGTTTATGCCATTATAAAATATTGGTTATAGAAAGAGTCACTTTCACTTATGGGTCAGGCTGATTGGATATTAATAGGCAATTAATTTCCTGTAATTTGGTTCATTAATCCACAAACTGACAGTGATATTTTTAGAATGACATTGTCTTAAAAATAGATCCATCACGTTCATTTGAAAGGGAGAAAGGAAGGAAGGAAGACAGGGAGGGAAGGAAGGAGAGAAGGAGGAAGGAAGGGATGTAGGGAAGGAAAGAGCAAGGGAAGGAGAGAAAGAAGGAGGGAGAAATAGAAGTTCATACTCCAGAATGTATCTTAGGGAACTCCTCTTGCTTTCCTAGGCTAATTCTGTTTGCTATAGTTTTGTCTTAAATTTTTATGTTTATAGTCTTCTGAAGAAGATTTGGATGATTAGCTATAGATTTAAATTCTACATGTCCTTTTCTCTACCTCAATTAATCCAGAGCTCCACCACAGAAAATCAACAATTGAATATTTATAATTGTTAAAATATAAAATAGTATGTGTCATAATCTTGTATCAGGTAAAGTCAACATATTAAAGTGGTAATCTATATATTTCAAAAGTGACTGGAAGCAGTTAAGATAACTATTTGAAGCCCAGCTAGTACCAGACTTTTTAAAAAGGAAGGGGTTAGTCAAGTTTTACTCCCATATAGCCTTAGTCTCATTTCATGATTTAATTTTGTAGAGGGAAACTTAGCTATTGTTTACCTATGTCAACCTCAAAAGTTTGGGGAAATTTGAATGCAGACAAAGATCAGTGATTAGACAATAGAAACAATTGAAATTGCAACTAAGCTGGCACGGCGGCTTATGCCTGTAGTCCCAGCACTTTGGGAGGCCGAGTTTGAGTGGATCACCTGAGGTCAGGAGTTCGAGACCAGCCTGGACAACATGGTGAAACTCCGTCTCTACTAAAAATATAAAAATTAGCCAGGCGTGGTGGTGGGCACCTGTAATCCCAGCTACTTGGGAGGCTGAGGCAGGAGAATTGCTTGAACCCGGGAGGCAGAGGTTGCAGTGAGCTAAGGTTGCACCACTGCACTCCAGCCTGGGTGACAGAGCAAGATTCAATCACACACACACACACACACACACACACACACACACAAACACACACACAAAATTAAATTGCAACTAAAAGTAAATATATGTAGTTCTACAGATACACAGTGGCTATAAACGTGAAATAATCACTCTTTTAATCACTCTTTTAAATATCTTCCAAGATGTATAAAACAAAAGACAAAAACAAGACTGTGTTGCTTAAACATTTTCCGAAAACTGAATACAGGAAAAAAATACATTAATTGAAAATATGCGCTAATGTTTACAAAACTGAGAAACTGGGACTGCTTAGGATTTTTGTACCTTTCATCACTGGTGGCATGATTCTTTATCCCATAAATCGTCCTACCTCCAAATGATATGTGCCTCATGGTCTTTCTTTTGTTATCACTTCCCTCCTACCTAGGTAGTTAGCACAACTTCAAATACCAATTCACTCTGTCCTTGAAGAATTTCTCCTACTTGCTGTGCTTATAAAAAGTCATTATGGAACACTTTGGAGTAATCCCAAGTTTTAGACATAATGAGAGAGAACAGGTGCACAGAGAATGAGAAGAATTTATTATGCACATTATTGGATTTTTTTTTGATAGAGTGAGTCTAATTGGTTAGATCCATCAAAATAAAGCCCAGTATCATATTAGATGACTTATCTCTACATATTTTAAAAGGTGAAAAAAGGAGTGTGGATGAGTGAGTTGTGCAAAAGTCTAGCCCTGTAATGTCTGTGAGGTGTTACCTCTGTATTTACTAATTAGTCTTATGACTTTGGAACGTGACAATATTTCTGCCTCTATTTTTCTTAATGTGCTTGTTAAAAAGAAGGGATATGTGGTGAATTAAAATGGGTAAAAATACGAATTCAAAATATAAGTTTTAATCAAAGTGATATGATTAAATAAACAATGATTAAGCACAGTTTTTCCCATGTGGAAATATACTGCTGTAAATTATGCATATATGGGAAACCTGAGGAATTTCTATTTCTTTTATAATATCAAATATTATGTTAAGTGTTACATAAATATGTATACCATAGAAATACAGAATTTCAAATGCAATATATCAGAAATAATATAAAGGTATTTTTTGGCCATCTGCAACTCAAGTTATGTATTCATCTTATGAAATAACCTAAAAGTATAAAACCATTTCATGAATAAAAATTTAGATATGCAGAGCTATTGAAATTACTAAAATATTCAGAATTCATTTTGATTTCCCTTGAAGGTACACATATAATTTTATAATAAAATTGCTTTTGACTACCTAAAGATGATGTTTTCATGTAGAAAATTTCTTCTGTTAGAAAAAGTAATGTTAATGAGTTTATTTTGGAAATGCTTAAATGTTTAGTTATTAAGTAGACTTTTGGATGTAATTTTCAGAAAAAAAGAATAGTGCATAGTGACCTCCTTGAATACATAAAGCTTTTGGCATTAGTTGTTTTGATTATTTATTATTGTAATAATTTTGTTCTCTCATCCATAAAGCCTAAGCAAAAATACAAAAGTTTTTTACTTTTAAATAGTATTTTATATATACATACACAACAACAACAAAACAGCAGAAACAAACTTAGAGTGTAAAAGTTAGATATACCTGAAGGAGCCCAGTGGCAAAAGCCAGGCATTTGTAGATATCAACTGGTTCAGGTCCTGGCTGTGCACGTATTTGATGTATGATCTTGGGCCTCTTGCAAAAACTGTCTATGCTTCACTGTTTTTTCTAAAGTAAAAACATTGGAGGAAAAATGTAATATTGATAATGCTTTCCTCATAGGGTTATTGTAAATCTTAAATAATATAATCCATAAATGTGAAACACAGTGCCTGGGACACAGTAATCATTTAAAAAGTATTGTTATTATTATTAGCCATTACATTTTACATACTCTCTTCATATTATTTGTCCAACAACTTTTTTACAAATAAGCAGCATTTCTTATTTTTATACATACAATCATTGGACACCATGAAAATTAAAATACTTGCTCAATTAAAATAATATAAAGTTCCATAACTGAAGCCAGAATTTCAGATTGAAATATTTAAGAAATTTTCTAATTATTGTTACTTTATTTATTCATCCATCCATTTATCTGGTCATTCATTTAAAAGAATATTTAAATGAATATTTTTGAGCAAATAATACTTCATTCTGTGTACTCTGATATGCTCTAGGAATAAAATGGATAAAATGTCTGCTTAGAAGCAATGGAGGGTAAGAAGGAAGGAAAGAAGGCAATAAACCCATAATGTAAATGGGAAGTAAATGACAGGGGAAAAATGAAAAAGGGTCTTAGTGGGGTTAGCAAAACAAATCTAAGGAATTAGAAAAAGCAATCCCAGGAATAAAATTTAAGCTGAGATTTGATGAAGTTTACCATTAGAAGTAGTAGTACTAGGCTGGCGTGGTGGCTCACGCCTGTAATCCCAGCACTTTGGGAGGCTGAGATGGGTGCATTACCTGAGGTCAGGCATTCGAGACCAGCCTGGCCAACATGGCAAAACCCCATCTCTACTAAAAAAATACAAAAAAAATTACCCAGGCATGGTGGCATGTGCCCGTAGCACCAGCTATTCGGGAGGCTGAGGCAGGAGAATTGCTTGAATCTGGGAGGTGGAGGTTGCAGTGAGCTGATATTGTGCCATTGCACTCCAGCCTGGGCAACAAGAGCAAAACTCTGTCACACACACACACACACACACACACACACACACACACACACACACAAAACAAACAAACAAACAAAAACAACAACAACAACAAAAAAAAAACAAAGTGGTAGTATTAGTAATAATACTACCATAAAATGAAGTTTTTGAAAACTTCCCACACTCCAGTATCTATGCTAGTAAGAAGCTGAATGGAGATTTAAACCAACACATTTTCAATAATATTCCTCCAGCAATGGGAGACAGAAGTAGAACAAAGAATCCCATGAGTTCCAGGCAGAGGAAAAGATACGTAAGAGATAAGGAAGGGGCTAGTTTGTTTAGTACCCTCTGAACCAGGTTAAGAAGTTTGAGTCTAATCTATGAGTGAGAACATGCGGTGTTTGGTTTTTTGTCCTTGCAATAGTTTGCTGAGAATGATGGTTTCCAGCTTCATCCATGTCCCTACAAAGGACATGAACTCATCATTTTTTATGGCTGCATAGTATTCCATGGTGTATATGTGCCACATTTTCTTAATCCAGTCTATGCTTGTTGGACATTTGGGTTGGTTCCAAGTCTTTGCTATTGTGAGTAGTGCCACAATAAACATACGTGTGCATGTGTCTTTATAGCAGCGTGATTTATATTCCTTTGGGTATATACCCAGTAATGAACAATGAGAACACTTGGACACAGGAAAGCGAACATCACGCACCAGGGCCTGTTGTGGGGAGGGGGGGAGGGGGGAGGGGGAGGGGGGAGGGATAGCATTAGGAGATATACCTAATGTAAATGATGAGTTAATGAGTGCAGCACACCAACATGGCACATGTATACAGATGTAACAAACCTGCACGTTGTGCACATGTACCCTAGAACTTAAACTATAATTAAAAATATATATATATAAAGAAGTTTGAGTCTAACCTAAGGAGTATGGAAAGACAAAGTAGAATTTAAAGTGCAGGAATAATGATCTGGTTTGGAGTTTTGGAATGTCACACAGATTCCAAGGAAAAGAGACAAGTGGTGGACTATACAGAATTTGAGGTGAGGTATGATTGGATAGCACTTACTGATACTGAGATGAGATAGATTCCGGCAATGGTGGTAGAACTGGTTAATATTAATATTCCACAAAGAAACATAGAATCAATGTGATTCTGGAGTCAGGGATGACTCCTGGTTTAGATGTGAATAAGAACAGCACGATGCTTGAGCAAAATGCAGAGATAAAGGATTTAATTTTAAATACATTGAATTAAACATACATTTAAGCTCAGTAAGGTATTTGCTATTATTATGTTTACATTTATGATGATGGTGACGATGATGGTGCTGGTGATGATGACAACATTTATTTGGAGCAAACCCTGTGCCAGGAACTGTTCTTCACATGCAGCAAGTCATCTAGACTCCCCATTGAGTAAAATAAACATGTTAAAAACATTATAATGGATATAACTCATAATATAGTGATTAGTCAGCCAATCAGCAAATGTTAAAGATAGATTTCTTAACACCAAGATAGTTCTGTGTTGAAGATGAAAGACGGTAGGAGCTTAAACTAGGCAATTAAACTTATATGGTGAGGAGAAAACACAAAACAAAACAAAAAACAGCTGGGTGCAGTGGCTTGTACCTGTAATCCCAGCTACTCAGGAG
The DNA here is from genome assembly GCF_028858775.2 of Pan troglodytes. Taxonomy (NCBI): domain Eukaryota; kingdom Metazoa; phylum Chordata; class Mammalia; order Primates; family Hominidae; genus Pan; species Pan troglodytes. Next base: position 32,568,515 of record NC_072401.2, on the reverse strand, counting down.
GCTGAGATGGATGAATTGCTTGAAGCCAGGAGTTCAAGACCAGCCAGGGTGACAGAGCAAGACCTTGTCTCTAAAAAGAATAAATAAATAAATAAATAAATAAATAAATAAATAAATAAATAAATAAAATGGACTATAGCAGAAGCTAGCAACACCAATATTTATGGGAAGAATCCAGAAAGAAGCTTATGAGCATGAGATTGAGAAGCTGTATCCAAAGAGCATTTTAAAGTTACTGAGTAAGCAACACTGTCAAATGTGTTTAAACATAAAGTTTTAAATGTTTTCCATTGGGGAGAACAACGGGTTACTTTCTAAAGACTTCTTGTAGTTGAGAGAGAAATATAATAAAAGTAAGTTTAAACACTGATTCAAAAATTTAACTTTGAAGAGAAAGTAATAAATCAGTATCTAGAAACCAAAAAAGGGGTTCAAAAAGTTTATTTTTAGATGAGAAAAAAATTGAGCATATTTATTAGGTTGGTGCAAAAGCAATTGCAATTTTTGCCATTAAAAGTAATGGCATGCTGGCCGGGCACGGTGTCTCACGCCTGTAATCCCAGCACTTTAGGAGGCTGAGGCTGGCAGATCACGAGGTCAGGATATTGAGACCATCCTGGCTAACACAGTGAAACCCCATCTCCACTAAAAATACAAAAAATTAGCCAGGTGTGGTGGCAGGCGCCTGTAGTCCCAGCTACTAGAGTGGCATGAACTCGGAAGGCGGACCTTGCAGTGAGCCGAGATCACACCACTGCACTCCAGCCTGGGCGACAGAGCTAGACTCCATCTCAAAAAAAAAAAAAAAAAAGAAAGTAATGGCATGCTACCGGGAAAAAGCGGAGAAGGAGCAGATACCAAACAGTTGCTGTTTTACAGTGTATTGCATTGTTATAGAGGAATGCCTCAGGCTGAGCAGTTTATAAAGAGAAGAGATTTACTTTGGCTCATCGTTCTGCAGACTGTAAAAGAAACATAGCGTCAGCATCTACTTCTGGTGAGAACCTCAGGAAGCTTAAAATCATGGCAGACAGTGGAATGGGGAACAGCCATGTCACATGGCAGGAGAAGGAGCAAGGGAGAGAAGAAGGAGGTCCCAATCTTTTTTTAACAACCAGCTCTCACATGAACTTATCACTGGAGAGCACCAAACCATTCATAAGGGATCTGTCCCAATGACACAAACATCTCCCATTAGGCCCCACATTCAACATTGGGAATCACATATCAACATGCAATTTGGAGTGGGCAAACATCCAAACTATATAACTTGTTACTTTCTAAGACAAGATCTCTGAATTGCATGGTTAGGGAGTGGTATTCTTCACTAAGGCAGTCGTTCTCAAGGTGATTTGGCCTCATGTCTGAAAACGTTTGTCACAGCTAGGGGTGGACGTTTGCCACTGGCATTTAGTGGTCAAAGGGTTGCTGCTAAACAATGTAAAGTGAACCCATTAAAAAAATGCCAATAGCATCAAGGTAGAGAACCTGTACAGTAAAGGCACAGGTAGAGCCTTATAAAAGAGGAGGAGCTATTGTCCCAGGACAGAGAAGATGCGATGCTGCATCATTTGAAGACAAAAGAATTGTTGAGGACATCTAATGACATTAATTGTAAAAATACAGACAACAGCAAATAGCTTTTAAACAGAGTACAGAAGTAGAAGGTCAAGGAAGTGGTCCTGAATGCCACTTAGGGTTGTTAATCTGATGTTTACTGGCAGTGGTCTTAAAGTTATATATATATATATACACACACACACACACACACACATACATACATACATACACATACATACACATATATACACACACATATATATGTACACACACACACATATATATATATATATATATACACACATAAATTCAAAACCATTTAGCAATCCTGATACGTGATTTGGAAGGCTGGTAGATGGGGTTAAAATTGAATATTTTATGAAGAAATGAAATAGAAGCCAAAAAGAATGAGAGTAGGATAATCATATTGTAAAAGTTAAGCCATGAAGAATTAAGAAGAGGGAATAGCTGAAAGTTGGAAAGTCAATACTCTGGACATTATTGAACTGGTACATTGGGATTAATTGGTATTGCTATTATTTAAATGTTATTAGCCTATTGATAACCATTCATCAGATTATTACATAAATCCACATGAAGTTTTAAATTAAATGATTTATCAATTATTTGACTCATTTTGTACATTCAAATATCATTTTCTCACTCGTGAAAAGTGAAGAATTATGTAATTTAATAATACTGAAATAAATGAAATTAAGTTTGGAAAACATTATAGTTTTTAACATACATATCACAAAAATCATCTAAATGTATTTTGAGTGCTTATATTACATATTTAGGCTTATCAAAAAAAGTTAAATAATGGAAAGAAAAGAACAAAGATGAAATTCAGAGAACAGGGGAGTTTTGTCTTCTTTTGGGTTGCTTTAATTACAATTTAATATCTTTACAAAGGTAATTTGAAAAAATTGGGATTGTCAGGTAGAGGGAGAGTATTGAAGTATGATAAACACCATGTTCAAGTGTTCTGTTAGAATGTCCTTCAAAGTCTTTTTTTTTCTTTTGAAGCTTGAGTATCACATATTTTCATTCCAGAAATACATATTTACTTGCTAGGTCTTTGATGTGTATCACTGAAGTGGGGAAAATAATCCCCCTTACCCCAAAGGATGTTACATTCTTGCCAAGGCCACATATAATAAACAGATATGCAATTGTGTACATAATATGATATTAAATATGATCAATAATATTAAGGAATATAAAGCAGACTAAGGAGACAGATAATAGAGTGGGACCTGCTGTTTTACGACGAATGGTCAGAGAAGGACTTTGATGAGGAACTTGATTCCTGTGTTTTGATGATGGGAAATAAGAAACTGCCTATAGGTTCATGACAGTCCCTTTTAACTTCCTTCCATAAAGCTACAAAGTTTTTCTGTTTATCTAGGGCCACAACTTGATAGTGTCTTTTTTTTTTAATATTAAAATACTTGTCCAGGTATGGTGACTCATGCCTGTAATCCTAGCATTTTGGGAGACTGAGATGGGTGGATCACTTGAGCTCAGGAGTTTGAAACTAGCCTGGTCAACACGGCAAAACCCCATCTTTACCAAAAATACAAAAATCAGCTGGGCATGGTGGTGTGCACTTGTGGTCCCAGCTACTTGGGAGGCTGAAGTGGGAGGCTGGCTTAAGCCTGGGAGGTGGAGGTTGCAGTGAGCTGAGATGGCACCACTGTACTCCAGACTGGCTGACCGAGTGAGATCCCATCTCAAAATAAAAAAGCCTCTAACTTCATTAATATTAAATCAGAGACATGCAATTATTTAATTGCCACCATTTGATTTTAAAATTTAGATTACTCTAAGCCAATAGAAGATATTGAAAAATAAATGTATTTAAATTAATATTGTAAAATATGAGATTTGGCAGATAATCTGATGATGGTGCTAGCAGATGGTGACATAAATGAATTCTCCTTGCAGAAAAGTACATTCTTAACTACCATTTGCCCTTAGAATTCCATTATACTATGAAAAGTGAGAATAACCCTCTTTGGACAAAGAAAATCATTCTTACATAATTCTTCATCTTCAGAAATGGCATCTGTATTTGGAGTTATTATGTAAGCAATATGAATACATAAATAAACTTTAAAAATTATGATATACATTTTCAAAAATAATGTACAACATATAATAAAAACATTTTTCTCTTCTCAGTTAATTAAGTTTGTAGCCAAAATGAATACACATTTTTTCCTGTAACAGAATAAAATGAAAAGACTAAGAGAATGCACAGAATACCATACAATGGACTAGTATAAGAGTCATCTCTGGCTAAGTAGGGTTAACTTTGTATGGGAGGTATAACAGCAAAACCACTGTGTTGCTCATTTATGAATTAAAAAAATATAGAATGCCTTCTATGTGCAAAGCATGGTAAGAGTTACTACTTATACATTGGCGTATGTATAGTCCTTACTTTCATACATTTTATATATTTCTTTTTTTTTTGAGATGAAGTTTCACTCTTGTTGCCCAGGCTGGAGTGCAACGGCATGATCTTGGCTCACTGCAACCTCTGCCTCCTGGGTTGAAGCGATTCTCCTGCCTCAGCCTCATGAGTAGCTGGGATTACAGGCATGCGCCACCACACCCAGGTAATTTTGTATTTTTAGTAGAGGCGGGGCTTCTCCATGTTGTTCAGGCTGGTCTTGAACTCAGGTCGTCAGGTGATCCACCCACCATGGCCTCCCAAAGTGCTGGGATTACAGGCATGAGCCACCGCACCCAGCCAATTTTATGTATTTCCAAGTGCAAAAGAAAAATACGAAGATAATTTAAACTAGTATGTGAACAGCTTTAGTTTATATTTTAAAATATATGTTACCTCTAATATGGTTAAACTGATGTGTATGTGTGTGTTTCTAGAAGTTAGATATAAGATGGTTAATACAAGCTAGAAATGATACTGCCCTGGATGTTCGTAGTAGTAGTAGAAATGGAAGGTAGTACAAGGATTGCAAAGATATTTTTGAAGACTTGTTCATAGAAGTAATAAGACTCAGAGATAACGAGGAATCAGAGATGAGTTCTAGGTTTCAGGTTTGAGCACACGATATATGGTTATGCATTTAATTAAATAGGGAATAAAAGGGAAATGGAAAAATTTCTGCGATGAGGACAAGTGTCATTTTAGTTTTGAAATACTGTATGTTTATTCATAGTGACAGAAAGGAATGGGCTGAAGGACTTGGAGTAGGCAGTGGAATCTCATGGGCAAGGAACTCCAGAGGTGCAAAGGCTGGACACACAGAAGCTCACTGATACGTGACTGAGTTTTAGCCATTTTGCTTCCAGGGTAGTCTGTGTAATCCTTCAAGGGCAAAATGCTCATTTCTAAGGACCAACCAAACCAAATTCATCAAGCCTCCCAAGGTTATCCAATAAAAGTTTGTTAGTTAGGGACAGGAACAGCTAGCTGCCCTTAAGCACTTAATCACCTTGGAACTAACTGTGAGTTGTGCTGTGAAAAAAGTTTTTAAAGAGTCCATTGCTAAAATACCTTTTTTTCCAAAACATTGAAATCTGAATTTACAGTAATGTAAATAGTAAAACTTTGATGTCAGACTTGCCATTTTCACTACTCTCCAACAAGTTCAGGCTTCAGTAGTTAGTTCAGAATGCACTTTTACAAGAATTACCTTCCAAAGTCAAAAGAATACAAATAGTTTAAAGGGGTTTATTCCTCGAGAATATTTTTATTCTTATCCGCATTTGTTTCAAGTTTTAACTTGTATGAACCTCTCATAAAACAACTGGTTTTTATGAATACACTGATAAGGACAGCTCATTCCTGTTCTTGCCACAGCAAAAATTCAGCCGCTCAAGGCTCCTGCTGGCTGCAACAAAGATTGAACATCCACTTTAAATGCCCTTACATTTTTATCCATTAATTTATATTTTCTTATCTCAAAGATTTTTCCGAGGGAGTCTTTCTTGTCTATGTGGGCAAAAGTGAACAATCATATAGCTATCAAAGACCACCATTCTTCATCTTTCTGAATTGTCTATTTTACCAGAATAAAAATTTATTTGATAATAGAACCTGCCTCTGCAAAGCATGATTTCACAACGCTGTTAAGGGTACCTTTAAAAGTAAGGAAGCTCCCCAAATTACAACTAAATGATCAAACAGAAAGACAATATAACAAAATACGATAATAATCTTTTTTCTTCAATACAATTTTACACAGCCAAACAATTGGTAGGACATGGTTTGAATCTCTATGAGGATTCACAGCCAGGTTCCACTATTAATATGAAGTAGAAAAAAAATAAAATGAAATTATTCCTATTATCTTCTTTCATAAAACAGTAATTCATTTAAAAAGCCTCATGTATATTATGTGCTCTCCAAATATGTTCTTCATTTTAGCTATGAGATTGTCCATTTCCCAGCTGAAAAATACAGATTCTGATGTTAAACCTTGCCATGTCCCTAAAAACTCTATTGGCTTTGTAGTTTAGAGTAACTCCAGGTGAACTAGATTGCTGGACATGTTACAAATAATATTGCTTTTATACGTTTGATTTAATGTTGAGTATGCCTACTAAGTGGGGAGACATAAAGGAAATCCTAAGAAAAATTTATATGAATGAGTGTATTTTTATTTCTACTTTGCAAAATTGCCTTAGATTATAAGTTTCTTACACATTTTATTTCTATGATTTATTTGTGGCAGTCAGCATACATAGGGATTTGACCAGTATTAGGGAGAATAATGATGAAGACTTACTTTCAGTTAATAAATACTTGAGTAGCTAAATGCGTGAGGCGGAGTAACACCAATCTGATAAATGTGATATTTTAGTAAAGACAGAAAAGAAAATCTACTATAAATTATGTATCATATATCTGTTTTTGTTTTGAAATTAAATCTCATTTTAAACAAAAAAATAATCACTCTAATTTGGCAAGGTTATATTGAATTATTAAAAAATCTGTACTTATGAGTATATATTAAATTATTTTTTACTATATATAAATAGATATTATATTATATATTAACATATATATAAACATATATTAATATATTATATATATTAAAAATAGATACTTATGAGTGAGATAGATTTTCAGATGTCTATGTGATTTTTTGTAGATAACAAACTATTTGGAGAAGATGACTTAAATTATTCAGGCAACACATCTTGGTTATGTACATTATTTGATTTATCAAATAATTATCAATAGTTAAATTTGTGCTATATAGAACTGATGTTAGACCTACAGGTTAAAGTAATATTCATGCCCAATAAAATACTCCTGAACTAAGTATGCTATAATGATATGAAAGATGACTTGGCAGATTTTTAGACACAGTAGGTTTCATTTGGCAAAGGAATATTCTAAGAATGTTTTTTCCCACTCCCAATAGCTCTACCAAGTCTGCTCATTTCAATTCTGAGAGTTTCAAAGTTGAATTTAAAAAAAAGACCTACTTGGCAGCTGTTGCTATTACTCTGTCAAATAACTCACCCATTGTCTAGCTCTCAGTGGTGGTTATGTGGGAGGTCCCATAGTTTCTTTCCAGCTGTTACTTAGTCTTGGATAATGTTTTTGGTTCTGTGCAAATCCCAGCATGGAGACTGCTCCTTATAGCCTCAATAAAATTCCATTTAAGCCAAATGAATTAAAAGTTGGTATAAACAAAGTTTAGAAAAAAATAATTAAGAACTCTCTCTGAACTGGCTCATGACTTGGAAGTTTCATCTTAAATAAACCTGTCACCTTGCAGGATAAAATACCACAGGCAGATTTGCAGTAGCCTGATCCTACCTTTTGCTTTTCTGAGCAAACTCTTAAAAGAGTTAGAAGAGCTTCTACAGAAATATCTGGAGCTTAAGAGTTGGCAGCATCTGTTCAGTATGATAACAGTAGCAGTCTTCTTGGCGGCAGCCTAAACCCTAAAATCCCCAAATATACCCAAGACTGAGAATCAGAGAAAAAAGGTTGCATTAAACCATCATTTTCAAACCTTCCGAAGGTAATCACATCTGAAAAAGAGCTGTACCCAACTCTCCCTCCTCTGTCTCTCTCTCTCTCTCCCCCCACCAACGCACACACACCCCATAAAACTTACGCACACACAGTAGAGGGAAAATGAGCTGGTATAGGACAGTCAAATGCAAAGTGAAAATGAAAAGAATAGAGTGTGGTTTTGGAAACTGACTAAAGGGGACCCAATGGTTATTTACTGAATTAATCAATGAAATGACTTTTGGATATTCAAACCAACATTGGATGAGTAATATGCTTATAAATATATATTGCATTGAAACTTTAACTTTCAGCGACTTTCCCTATTCCTATATTAACATACCTAATTTTTGTTCTCCCTTACCTTTGTTGCTAATTATACAGCCAGATAGCCTGGGCTTTAATCTCAGCTGTGTTCCTTATTTGCTGCCTCATTCTCTCACATGTAAAATGAAGATAAGCTAAATAGCCATCTCCTTGGTTAAAATAGTGCTAAGCACATCATAAAGACATGTAAGTGCTTTTTATTATTATTCCGCAATCATTTTTACTAGAAATTTCTGTTGTTCACTGATGTCCTATGCTTAGACGAAAACATCAGCAAATGAGCTGCAACTGGTCAAGTACAGACACATCCTGTTGTTTCCTTCTAAAATGATGCTTTTGTTCAAATAAATTAATTGACCTATTAAAATGGAAACATTTAAATCTTCCCCAAAAGACTAATGTTTTCTGGATGTTATACCTACATAAGCATTGACAAAAAACAAGGCTTTATTTCCTCTTTTTTTATTACAGCATTCATGAGTGACATAATAATGATTGTAAATTTTTTAAAATGTAAAATAGGGGAACATCTTAAAATTTATCAAGCTCTAAGTACCAAGGTCATTGATTTCAAAGAGAAAAAAAATGTCTTCTGAGAATAAGAGATTAAAAATTACTCTAGGGCCAACATATATAGAATTTAAAAAATAATTTACTATTCATGGCTTTGGGCTATTTTTAAAGTTTTTTTTTAATTTTTTTCATTGTTCTATCTATTGGACTATTTAGAAACTGTTGGATGGCTCAGAAAAGGCCAGTTTCCTAAAAAGGAGGCCGACTGTATTTAATCAATATTTTAGTTATTCTCAGTCAACTATATTTTTCAATTGCCTTGGTTACACCACAAACTGACATACAAAGACTATACAATATCTAGGATTAAGGAAATAGACATAGCAAAATTATATTTCAAGAAATATTTTCTAAAACAGAGGATATAAAGAACATAAATACATTGAAAAAAAATCCCCACATTAAAGTGGACTCTATTGGTTATCTTTGTCTAATTTGTTTCATAGGATGTGATTTAGGGTCTGAAATGTGAGGAAAGGATAATGACCATAATTTATATCATTGTTGCTAGTATTAAAGTAGTAATATTTATTATTGATATGACTGGTTGGGACTAAAGCCAGCTGTCCAATCCTAAGGACCCAGGGAGAACTGTTCCTTCTCTGTGCTTTCTGGCCGGCATGGGGGAACATATACCTGCAGGAGAAGTTAGTTTCTGGTCTCCAGGGTCCACACAAAATTCTGCAGAGGGTTAGGTGGGTAGTCTGCCCTCTCCTGGCCTTCCAGGCTGCTGTTTCCTTGTCCGCAAGGCGACCATTTCCTGACACTTCCATTTAGGCTTCATATTCTTTGTTTCTTCCCTCAAGTTCACAAAAGCTTGATTTGATGTGTTCCATTTGTAAGCAAAATATCTGCACGTTGGGAAAGAACACAGAGTAGCTTCAGCACTTTGAACCAATGAGGCTTGTGATAAAGCCTTCTTGATAGCATGACTAAATATCTGTTTGCCTGCTTGAAAATGTTGTAGAACAAAAAATGCCTATTGGTTATATTTTGAGGCACCTTCATTCCTCAAGTGTGAATGAAAAATTGCATGGTTATGCTACCTGCTGGTTTCACATACCTTAGCCATTGTAATATGTTAGCTTCCTCATAACAATATCCTTTCTTCCAAGCAATATTACATCAAGGAGTGTATATCCTCCTTGAGTTTCAAGGTACCTTTGCTTCTCTGTGTTGGAAACTGGATAGTGCTAACCTTAACCTTTTTTTCCTGTTCTATAATCTTCATTGGCCTTATAATATAGACCAAATTCTCTATTAATAAAGATGCCCTGTCATCAACTACATTCTACAGCTAGGAAACTTGGTTTTGTGCCTTCTATCTATATAGCTGTCTCAAATTCTCCACAGAAATAGAATTGTCAGGTAATTTCCTAGCCTAGAAACTGAGCATTCGTGGTAAAGTTTACTGAAGTCTTTTGATGTGGCAAAAACAGTGGTGAGTTAAGAGAAAGTACAAGGTAATGTTTACATATATAAACATTTAGTAGTTCCACCTTATCAGTCATTTTGCTTGTTATAGTTTCAGTTACCCCAGGTCAACCTTGATTCAAAAATACGTGAGTAAGGTATTATACAATAGGGTATTTTTAAAGGGAGAGAGAGAAGGAAAGACAATGTCCATGTAAATTTTTTTATAATATTTTGTTATAATTGTTCTGTTTTATTATTAACTACTGTTGTTAATCTCTTACTGTGCCTAATTTATAAATTAAACTTTACCATAGGTATGTATGTACAGGAAAAACATAATATATGTAAGGTCTAGGCATCTACTAGGAGTCCTCTTTTTTAAATTTTATTTAAGTTCCGGGATACATGTGCAGGATGTGCAGGTTTGTTACATAGGTAAACAAACCTGTTTTGTTTGCTGCACCTATCAACCCATCACCTATGTATTAAGTACCAAATGCATTATCTATTTATCCCCCTGCCCCCGAGAGGCCCTGGTGTGTGTTGTTCCCCACCCTGTGTCTATGTGTTCTCGCTGTTCACCTCCCACTTATGAGTGAGAACATGTGGTGTTTGGTTTTCTGTTCCTGTGTTAGTTTGCTGAGGATAATGGTTTCCAACTTCATCCATGCCCCTGAAAAGGACATGATCTTGGTCCTTTCTATAGCTACATAGTGTTCATGGTGTATATGTACCAATTTGTCTTTATCCAGTCTATCATTGATGGGCATTTGGATTGATTTCATGTCTTTGCTGTCATGAATAGTGCTGCAATAAACATACAGGTGCATGTATCTTTATAACAGAATGATTTATATTCCTTTAGGTATATACCCAGTAATGGGATATCTGGGTCTAATGGTATTTCTGGTTCTAGATCCTTGAGGAATTGCCACACTGTCTTCCACAGTGGTTCAATTAATTTAGATTCCCACCAACAATGTAAAAGCATTCCTATTTCTGCACAACCTCACCAGCATCTATTGTTTCTTGACTTCTTAATAATTGCCATTCTGACTGCTGTGAGATGATATCTCATTGTGGTTTTAATTTGCATTTCTCTAATGATCAGTGATGTTGAGCTTTTCTTCATAGGTTTGTTGGCCTTATGAATGTCTTCTTTTGAGAAGTGTCTGTTCATGTTCTTTGCCCACTTTTTGATGGGGATTTTTTATGTAAATTTGTATGAGTTCCTTGTAGATTCTGAATATTAGACCTTCGTCAGATGGATAGCTTGCAAAAATTTTCTCCCATTCTGTAGGTTGTCTGTCCTGATGATAGTTTCTTTTGCTGTGCAGAAGCTCTTAATTAGATCTCATTTGTCAATTTTTGCTTTTGTTACAATTGCTTCTGGTGATTTAGTCATAAAATCTCTGCCCATGCCTATGTCTTGAATGGTATTGCCTAGATTTCTTTCTAGGGTTTTTACGGTTTTGTATTTTACATTTAAGCCTTTAATACATTTGAGCTAATTTTTATACAAGCTGTAAGGAAGGGGTCCAGTTTCAAATTAGGACTCAGGATTAAGAAACTCACAAAAAACTGCACAACTACATGGAAACTGAACAACCTGGTCCTTAATGACTACTAGGTAAATAACAGTAACCAAATCAGCATGGTACTGGTACCAAAACAGATATATAGACCAATGGAACAGAACAGACGCCTCAGAAATAACGCCACACATCTACAACCATCTGATCTTTGAGAAACCTGAAAAAACAAGCAATGGGGAAAGGATTCCCTGTTTAATAAATGGTGTTGGGAAAAATGGCTAGCCATACGCAGAAAGCTGAAACTGGATCTCTTCCTTACATCTTATACAAAAATTAACTCAAGATGGATTAAAGACTTAAACATAAGACCTAAAACCAGGAAAACCCTAGAAGAAAACCTAGTCAGTACAATTCAGGACACAGGCATGGAAAAAGACTTCATGACTAAAACACCAAAAGCAATGGCAACAAAAGCCAAAATTGACAAATGGGATCTCATTAAACTAAAGAGCTTCTGCACAGCAAAGAAACTATCATCAGCATGAACAGGCAACCTACAGAATGGGAGAAAATTTTTGCAATCTATTCATCTGAAAAAGGGCTAATATCCAGAATCTACAAAGAACTTAAACAAATTTACAAGAAAAAAAAGAAACAGCACCTTCAAAATGTGGGCGATGGATATGAACAGACACTTCTCAAAAGAAGACGTTTATGCGTCCAACAAACATGAAAAAAAGCTCAACATCACTGGGCATTAGAGAAATGCAAATCAAATCCACAATGACATACCATCTCATGCCAGTTAGAATAGTGATCATTATAATGTCAGGAAACAACAGATGCTGGAGAGGATGTGGAGAAATAGGAACACTTTTACACTGTTGGTGGTAGTGTAAATTAGTTCAATCATTGTGGAAGAAAGTGTGGGGATTCCTCAGTGACCTAGAATGAGGAATACCATTTGACTCAATAATCCCATTACTGGGTATATACCCAAAGGATTATAAATCCCATGCACTTATGTTTATTATGGCACTGTTCACAACAACAAAGATTTGGAACCAACCCATATACACCACGGAATACTATGCAGCCATAAAAATGGATGAGTTCATGTCCTTTGCAGGGACATGGATGAGGCTGGAAACCATCATTCTCAGCAAACTAACACAAGAACAGAAAACCAAACACCACATGTTCTTACTTATAGTGGAAGTTGAACAATGAGAACACATGGACACAGGGAGGGGAACATTACACACTGGGCCTGTCAGGGAGTGTTGGGCTGGGGGAGGGATAGCATTAGGGGAAATACGTAATGTAGATGTCAGGTTGATGGGTTCATGAATCCACCATGGCACATATACCTATGTAATGAATCTGCACATTCTGCACATGTAACCCACAACTTAAAGTACAATAATAAAAAAAAATCCTGTAATGCTTACATTAAAAAAAAGTTGAATTGTGTAGTTTTCAGAATGAGTTTTTAAATGTATTTCAGATAATGCATCATAAATATCTTTAAAACATTATTGGTTCAGGAAAGTTATGTAGCACCAAATTTATCCTGGCACCTATAATAAATTTTTAATGCACCAAATGTTGTTTTGAAGACTTATCTCTTGCATGAAGCATTTCCATTTTTCTCTGAGAGTTTCAAGAAGAGGAAGTGAAGTCACTAAACAGTTCTCCTGAGGTGGAATTTACTTCCTTACAAAAATAAGCCTAATTACTCCTTGAATACAAAATTTACTGAAATAACAAGAAGATTCATATGAGTACTCTAATATGTGAAATATAAAATATTCAAAGTCTTATTGTCAAGATTCCATAATTAGAATTCTCTAAACTGAATAGTCAGCCTTACTAGACATAAGGATAATTTACTCATACAAGAATTTGTCCATCATTTAAATATTTTGATAGCCATAGAGCACAAAATTATGTTCAGGCTAGCAAGTGAAGTTTTGCATTATCTCTTGTGGGGGATTGGTCAGCGTGATGGAAGAAGCTGTAGGGAAAGAAGCAGACCTTTTGAAATGTCAGAAGGCTCTGCAAAGCTTCCGGGGAGAATAAGCTGAAGGCAGCTGTTCTCTTACCCTGAGGCAGAGGGCGAGGAGTAGGTACAAGGAAATATAAGAGAGTTTATCTAAATAGGCTTCTTTGCTTACATTGTCCAGAAACCAACCTTTGATCATCCCATTCGAGACTGCTCCCACAAGGGGGAACAACAATGTTAGTTACCCACAGATTGTGTTGGTTCCAGGCTTTTGGCATTAGGTCTGTACTGAATAAAAGCAAAGAGCTCCAGCTTATTGAGACTGCTTACTCTTCGGCCACCTACTGCCGGGCAGTCCCTTAACTGCTCTTTCACTGGATACCTGTGTCTGAGTACTCCTTTCGTCTGTAGCCCGGCCAGGGTCTGTGGACGGACCCAGCAATCTCTGGCAAAGGCTGAAAAAAAGACTGAAGATGGCAATCTTAAGGTTGATTTTTAAAAAGCATCCACCTACTTTTTTTAGGAAAATTTTCGGATAAATGTTGGTAACAAAAATTAATATCATACATATTATCTGTACATATATGTAAGCATGTATCATGGAGACAATATTATGAAGAATTAAGGTGATATTTTTCCATTCTTACAGCAAACCAGATCCATCTAAAGCCATTCAATAGTGTAGCTACAATAAGTCAAGGGCAAAAACTACTTCATGAAGTCGATAGAAATAATATAAGGAATACTCCCACCCAATTAGAAAGAAAATTAAAAAAAAAAAAAAACTATTTCTGCCTAAGACGCTGGAACACAGAAAGGAAAAGTGAAAGAATAAAGTAGTCAAACGTGAGAGCTCTGGTTCCCTATCAAAACACACACACACACATACACACACAGGACTGGGAGATTACACAAGAGATTGAAGGTGAAATTAGTAAAAGGCATTTACTAATTGCCCTTTTAGCAGAGTCCATTGTCATGCATAGCTTCTCCAAAATAAGCAGGAAGTGATTAGTTACAGAAGGAGCCTCAGATATTGCTCACAAGCCTCCTGCTGTGACTATGTGGTGTAGTTAAAGTCTAGAAATTACAAATGTTTTTTGGCCAACACAAAACTCATCTGTGAGTCATTGCCTGGGGGGCTTACTTGGACAAGGGCTGAGAGAATTACAGTAGCTTGGACAGCTTAAGGGCGGGACCAAGTAAAGAATGAAGCTCTGACTCTGAAGAATTTGCACTACTAAGGTAGGACTGAGGCAACACATCTGTGCTCTAACTCAGCAGTCCCAAACCTTTTTGGCACCAGGGACCAGCTTTGTGGAAGACAATTTTTCCATGGATGGGGTGAAGGGGATGGTTTCGGGATGGTTGAGCTGCATTATATTTTGTGCACTTTATTTCTATTATTATTACATTGTAATATATAATGAAATAATTATTCAACTCAGCATGATGTAGAGTAAGTGGGAGCCCTGAGCTTGTTTTCCTGCAAATAGACAGTCCAATCTGGGGGTGATGGGAGACAATTATACCCAAAATGTGTTGCTTATGTTCAGTCTCACTTCGATTGTGGTCACCGCAGAAAATCCTGCTTCACAAAGACAGAGTGCTGGAAATGGAAGCAGGGTCCTCAGTGCTTTTGTGGCAATCTCAGGATATTCTACCTTGATTTTAATCCAGAATATATGGAGACCTGAAGTTGTATCAAACATATTTTTAAGGCCACTGTCATTTGCGGTATCAAGCAGTTGGTCCTCTTCTAGCATGGCCAGAGTTGATTCACCTGGCTTATTCACATATAAGTCACAGATCCATTCTTTCCCAGTTTGGGGGTCTTTTGTGGTTAGGTCTTTTGGCAAAGTTGATAGGTGACTATGAACCAGTTGGGAGAAAGAAGGCCCTGGCTCAGTCTCTTTGAAAATCTCTGCTAATGTTTGATACATGTCAAAAATCCCAATATTCACTCATCACCCTGATAATTCCAGTTTGGCTTTGAATGGAGCCACATTATCTGCCAACTTGAACACAGTTGTCATTCTCTCCTGAAGTGACAGATTGAGTTCCTTGAATAGGGTGAATATGTCAAACAGGTAGACAAGTTTTGCAACCCACTCTGTGTCACTGAAACGTGCTGCAGTGGTGACTGTTTTTCTAAAAGAAATCTTTGGAGTGGCTCTCACAACTCAAAAATTCTGGCCAGTGGTCTACCTTTAGAAGGCCTGCCTGTAATCCCAGCATTTTGGGAGGCCAAAGCCGGTGGATCACCTAAGGTCAGTAGTTCGAGACCAGCCTGGCCAATATGGTGAAACCCATCTCTACTAAAAATACAAAAATTAGCTGGGTGTGGTGGCACATGCCTATAATCCCAGCTAACGGGAGGTTGAGGCAGGAGAATCTCTTGAACCCGGGAGGAAGAGGTTGCAATGAGCAGAGATTGTGCTACTACACTCCAGCCTGGGTGATGGAGCAAAACTCCATCTCAACAGAAAAAAAAAAAAAAAGAAAGTCATCTCAATTCTGTTTATAAGAGAAGACGTGTGCTCTGCATCTATCTCCTCACAGAGCTGCGTGAACAGACGTGAGTAAGGGCATGTACTTTAATGTGGTTGATCATTTGAATCACATCCTGCAACACGTTATTAAGTTCAGGTGACATTTTTTGGCTAGCCAGCATTTCTCTGTGGATGACACACTGTGTAGACTCACATTCAGAAGCAACCTCTTTGATGCAAGTAATGAAACCAGAAAGCCATCCATAGCAGCCGCTTCATCCACGCATATGCCAACACAAAATGGCCAATTCAGTTTCCCTGATATGTAATTATTCAAATAATTGAATAGTTCCACAGCTGTGGTGTTGATTGGCACCAAAAGTGTACATAACATATCCTCATCCTCCTGAGAAATATATCACACAAAAACAAGCATTGTTGTCTTGTTGTCAACATCAGTAAACTCGTCAACCTGTATTGCGTACCACAGTGACTCATTAATCCTCTCTAACAATTGTGCCTCATTATCCTCTGCTATTTCATTGATTTGTCTAGTTATGGTGCTAGCTGAAAGAGGAACATGTGCCACCTTTTGAACTGCAGTCACTCCTAAAAGTTCATGGCAAACGTCCTTAGGAGCAGGTGGGGTTAACTCTTCACCAGTAGTAAAGGGCTTCTTAGCTTTAGCAATGTGGTTAGCCACTAAGAGTGATGCTCTTCCTGCAGACGCATTTGATGAAGTGGTGGTCTTCAATAATTGCAGTTTTTCTTTGTGTTCACATTTTTTTTTTCTTTTGAAAAACTCCAAGGGCCTGTCTTTTAATACAGGGTGCTTAGACTCCATGTGGCAAAGCAATTTTGAAGGTTTCATGGCTTCCTTGGATAGCCAGTCACAACACAGAATACAAAGCAGAGAATGTGAATCACCTTTTGCAAATAACCCATATTTTAAGTAGGACTCTTGGAATTTTCTTTTAAATGTAGATATCTTTTTGTTGGCACTCTTAAAGTCCTCTGCTGTCTCATCATTGGATTTTTCTCTCTTTTCAAAGAAGCTCTCTGGTGACATTTGTTTTTTACTTATTCTGGCTAGGGTTAGCTTGAGGGCTTACCAATTCTATGACTGAGACAAGTGCACAGTGCAGGAATGAGGCACAGGCGAAAGTGGTAAATAAAATAATGGGTGGACCATGTGCAGACTAAAATAAGTATCGAATTCTGACTTAAAGCCTGCCACCAGAGGCAACTTGTCACTTGCAACTCAGTGATAGAATTTTGATATGAGTCCGCAAGCAATTGATTTATTATGGTCTCTGTACAGTCAAACCTCTCTGCCAATGCTAATTTGTATTTGTAGCCACCCCCCAGCATGAGCATCACTGCCTCCGCTCCACCTCAGATCATCAAGCAGCAGATTCTCATAAGAAGTGTGCAACCTAGATCCCTCACATGAGCAGTACACAGTAGGGTTTGTACTCCTATGAGAATCTAATGCCACTGCTGATCTGAAAGGAGGTGGAGCTCAGATGGCAATACAGCCAATGGGAAGTAGCCGTAAATACAGATGAAGCTTCCCTTAATGGCCCATTGTTTAACTCCTGGTGTGCGGCCTGGTTTCTAACACGCCATGGATTGGTACAACTTTATGGCCCAAGGGTTGGACACCCCTGCTATAACTAAGAATTACTCATCCATACTTCAATAGTGAACTGAGGCAGAGCAGTCAGTGGCTAGTTAGATTGAAGGCATCTTTCAGAGAGAAGGCCCAGAAGATGAAATATAGCCACTGTTCTCCTTGATGATAGAACTGTGACCCCTATCTCATGCCTACCAACCCAAGCCTTCATTTTCCCTGGGACATGAAGTCCCATTTACCCCTACATGAAATATAGGACTATATTTTGTTCATTAACCTGTGTTCTTGTAACACTGCAGAAGTGTTATCTTGACTAGTAGGGAAGATGTGTTCTATAGGGTCATTCAGGCCCCTGGTTCTTCCATCTTTAGGCACCTCAATTCCCTAAACTGTCAGGATATCGTCTTTATCTACATATTTGAAACAAGGTTTCAAACCATTATGCTTTTTAGCTCAAAAGACGGGGAAAGAAGGGTTTGAAGTCCAACAATTTCCCTTAAAAAAAAAGTGATACTGTAAGTTGCACACATCATTTTATGCATGCCGCATGGGGAAATATGGGATGCAAGCAGGCTATGGAATCTAGCTTCTAAGGTACGTTGCCATATTACCACATAATTCTATTACAATGAAGAAAAAGAAAAAAGCAACCAATTTGAGTAAAAGTTGCTAGTCTACCATACGTAATTCTTGTCAAGAAGACTGAGTTTGTAAAGGATGAAGTTTCTACCACTACCACAGCAATTCTATATCCCTGCCTTTCTTCACTATCTAGCAAGATGACAGATTTACAGAACATTGCACTGGCTATATCAACTAAGAAAAAGCTACATTTCAGTTTCTGATTTTATTGAAATAATGAAAATTTGTGTGTATTACATATATATTCTATTAGACTACATGTTTAAATTAATTGTGTTTCTTGGTGTATTATATTTCTTGAGACTATAATACCATTTCCACATCATGGTCTGAGATTCCTGCATGATTATTGGTGTGAACTGAATGTTTGTGCCCCCTTCCAAATTCATATGTTGATGTCCTAATTTTCAGTGAGTTGGTATTTGGAGGTTGTGTTTTGGGGAGGTAATTAGGTTTAGATGAAATCATGAAGGAGGAGCCCTCATTATGAGATTAGTGCCTTTATAATAAAATAGAGAGGCCGTGCTTCTTTCTGTTTCCACTAGGTGTGTACACAACATGAAGGTGGCCATCTGCAAGCCAAAAAGAGAGCCTTTACCAGAACCTGACCATTGCTGGCACCCCAATCCTGGATGATCCAGCCTCTAGAACTATGAGAAATAAATTTCTGCTGTTTAAGCAACCCAGTCTAAGATATTTTTGTTGTAGCAGCCTGAACTGCCTAAAGAAACTGTGGTCTTGTAAATTTCTCCAACATCATCTCAAATCACTCTCCGAATTGCTCACTCTTGTCCAGGCATGTAGGTCTACCTGTGTTCCCAGAGCATGAGAATTCACTTCCTTCCCCAGAGGCTCCGAACTCTCTATCTCCTCTGTGTTAATCATACTCTAGTTCTTCACCTACCTGGCTCCTTCTCATCCTTCAGGTATCTTACATAGCACCTCCAGAATGAGCAACACATTTCATGACCATTCTGTCTAAAACCATACCTTTCCTGTTTACTCAGTTACCATAATTAATGATTTTATTTCCTTCACTAAACTTTTCACAATCTGTAACTGTTTTATTTTTAATTATTTAATAGGGCATTGCTTGTCTCCAACATATAAATGTAAGTTTCATAAGTGTGTAAGTATCTTCTGTGTCTTTGTCACCCTGCTATTCTTTCTGCCAATTACAGTGCATGACACAAAGTGTTATTTAAAAATATTTGTTGAATGAGTGAATTGTATGGATAAGCTCTTAGAAAAACAAATATACAGGTATGTGCATGTGTGTACTGTGAGTTAATCATACTATTTCTCAATAAGTAGACCAAAAGAATCTTATTTACAGAACTCTAAGGCATTTTTTCACAAGTATTGCTAACTTATGACTATAAAACACCATGTTGTTGCCCTTGAGTCATTATGCAATCCAGCTAAAAGTGGATTGCTGTAAACCAACACTGTTTTACATTCTGTTCCATACTCAAAGAGAACATATGCCATAGTAACCCTGTCTTTAAGGAAATTTGTGTTGTCTTATATTAGTTCTTGGATTTTATTTTTATGTTTCTTTGAAGGAGTTCGAAGGAGCAAATTTCCATAAAGATGGGGTTTAAATTACTATAGCATCAGTAACTACTCTTCAGACTACATGATAAGCAGCATGATTGAGAAGAAATGTTATTATGCTGTCCTATAGAATAGTGTAATATAGTTTTTCTAATGAGTAGTCAGATTTCCTGCATGTTTAATGACCTCAGGCAAGTGAGGAAAACTCGCAAAGACTTCAGTTTCTTCATCTACAATAGTGAGAATAATGCAGCCCCAATATCTTAGAATTGGTGTGAAGAGCTTCAACTGACACTGTAAATGTTGCCTTGCTTAAACCTACTAAAAACTATATTAGCTAGAAATGATAATCTCCATTCCACAGATGAGAAAATTGAAGCTCATAAAGGTTAAATGCCCTACTGTCACATAGGTGGTGGAAAGCAAAACCAATTTATTTTCAACATACTCACATTTTTGTGTCCCTAATTAGAATTCTTTTTTTAATAATTATTTCATTTTAGATAATTTGGCAATAAGCACCATGGAATAAGTCTTTGAATTTTTTTTATCTTATTTGAAATTATTGGTGTGTTGGTAGTTAAGCCAGTGAGGATGAGGACAGGAGAAAATGAGAAAAGAAAGAGAGAAATGTGGGAGAAAGTCAGATAAGAATGTCTGAAGTGCCAATGATGTCGTATGTTTTAGCAAAATTAGACAAGTAAGTCATCTCTGTTTCTTTTATTTCACTAAAATGCCCAAGTAATAGAACCTTAGTAATAATTTTTCATGTATTTTTAAGATACATGAAGAAGTCAGTGGAGTGTGTGAGAGAATATCTGCTGTATTATATTTACTTTTTGTTACAAAGGAAAGATACTATTTCAACTCCAATTATGCAGGATGGGAAAAAGCTTCGTCTATTCCACTCTCTTGCTTTCAAAAAAATATTCTGGAGCAAAATTTGAGACTCTCATTCCTCTATAGTTTTCTATATCCATTTTTCTTTCATTCTTGCTATCTCACTAGAAGCCAAAAGTTACTAATTGAAAAGAATATAAAGTTTTGAGAGCATTAGAGGTGAAAGCTATTTCAATTACTATTTTTGCTGCTTTAACATACTTCCAGTTATGAATGAGTCTGTACATTAATGTTGTTAAATAAAAAGTGTCTATTTCAGAAACATAATCAGCATATTTTACAAATAACAGACCCAGAGTACAATAGACATTTAAAGTAAATGTTAAGTTGATCCATAAAAAAAAAATTTAGATTTTTCTCTTTATTAATATTCTCTCCCTTTGGCACTACTAGGGTGTTCTGTTCAATTTGAACATCATCATTTAAGACTTAATAATATCCCCCCTTTATCGGGTTCTCCTCTCACACATGCGTATAAAAATAACTTACTCGTCTCTTGTCCTGCAACCTCTCTGGCTTAACTCCCTAACATCACTGTGCACAAGGATGCAAGATAGGTTCTTACAGGGTAACTGCTTCACCTTTTTCTGCCTCTCACCTCCAAAAGGGCACCAGAGGCAAATTGAACATTGAGTTATCAAAGATAAGTAATTTATTTTCCAAATAGTTCTCTATGGGAAGAGAGGAGACTGCCTCTTAAATTCATTTGAAGGGCTTATGGCTGTGTGATTCTCTTTCAGCACTCCCCACAGAGAAGCCCTGGGTAGCAGCTTATCTTCCCTGTCCTTGAGAGCAGCATCCAGTCAAGTTGGTTCAAAAGAAAACTACTCACATGCCTATTGTGCTGTTGAATTGCATAGAATTGGATCCTTAAACAATGTTAGCTGATTGCCTTTTGATGAATTTGTCTAAGTTCCTCACATTTTTTTGTCTCCTCATATAACTGGAAATATACATATATTTTGTTGCATATATATATATAAAACCAAGGATCTTAAGGAATTGTTTTTTTAAAAAAAATCTTAAAAATTAGTAAGGTAGCAAAAAGAAAACCAAAGATTCTGAAACACACAAACAAACAAACAACAATGCAGCTAGTCTATTGTTCTATTCCCCATGTCTGAAAGTGATCTATCTACAGGAAAATTACTCTGGTCATCACTTCAGTAAATGAGAAAGGAGCCATGGGAAAGAGGATTTACTCCACTGTGTTGCCATAGAATACAGCATAACCACCTACAATGAAACCTCAGCAGCTAAGACTGCTCGCACAACAATAACTTACAATGTGATTGCACAACTCACCAAAAATGTCCAAAACAACAGCACTAATAGCTGCTCCAGGCAATCAGCTCTAGAGAGGAATAACCAGTTATGTTTTTGTTTTTGCAGAGATGGCTTTGTTGCTTCCTTAAGGCTACATTTGTAAAAAATATTCTGACCACACTCCACCTATCTGAAATATGCCAGAACACGTGTCAATAAGGGGCAGAGTTTAAACTATGGTGATGTATATTGATTGAATATACAGCTTTGTTTCCAATTAGCTTGCTTCATTGGCTTAATTACTTTATCTTTCTAAGTCTGAATGTTATATTTGTCACTTAAAAATAGATTTACCTTATAAAATTGGCATATTCTGGGGATTTCAAAAATGTCTTTACATAGAAAATGCTGAATAATTTATAACCATTACTATGAGTTTCAATTTTTGAATCTTCTTGTTTTATTGATTCTTATTTGTTGGAAATTTAATAACCATTCTTAAATTTACATTAGCCAAATTAAGCAATTAACTTTACTTTGAGAATGACCAACAATGAAAACATAACAAAACCAAACAAAAAACTAAACTAACAGTAGCTAGTAATAACAGGTTACACAAAATAGAAGTGTTTGTTTTTTCTTCTCATTCATAGAAATTTAATATAGAAAAATAAAATTTAGGGCTAAAATTGCAGCTCCTAGAAGGCCAGGCCCTTTCTATATTGTTTGCTCTATTACCTTTAAAAAACATAATTTTAATAATAGTAATAGCAAATATGTTTTTACTATTTCCTATGGGCCATGAACATAGTAAACAGCTTTACTTATAGCTCACTTAACACTCAAAATAATCAGAATACTATTGCAATTTTACATATGGAGTTACTGAGACACAGATAACACATATGCAGTTGACCCTTGAACATCATGGGTTTGAAATGTGTCAGTCTACCCACAAATACATTATTAAAAATAAGTATATTGGAAAATGTGGGGGAGCAGTTGTGACAATTTGAAAACTTACCAAAAGTTAATTATGTCATGAATGCATAAAGTATGTCTAGATAATAATTGATTTTATCATTTTGCTACCATGAAATTTACACAAATTCGCTACCATGAAATACACACAAATCTATTACAAAAAGTTAAAGTTATCAAAATTATGCACACACTTACAGACCATACATGGTGTCATTTGCAGTCAAGAGAAATGTAAATGAATGTAAAGATGCATAAAACATACCTGCATAAAATTAACTGTAGTGTGTACTGTTGTACTATAATAAATTCATAGCCACCTCCTATTGCTATTGTGGTAAGCTCAAGTGTTAAATGTGCTTAAAACATCTGCCATGTGATCCTCATCATCTCTGTGTGAGCCATTCATCTCTTCATTAAATTGCATATAGCAGTGAAAAGTGATGTTTCATGGTTCTTGTGTATTTTTCATTGTATTTAGTACAATACTTTAAACCTTGAGTAATACCATGGGACCCATATGAAGTGTCACTAGTAATGCTGAAAGTGCTCCCAAGAATCAAAGTCATGACAGAACAAGAAAAATTTGAATTGCTTTATATGTACCACAGATTGAGATCTTCAGCTGAGATTGCCCACAATTTCAAGATCAATGAATCCAACATGAAGACCATTGTAAAAAGGAAAAGGAAATTTGTGAAGCCTGTGCTGCAGCTACACCAGCATGTGTGAAAACCTTGCACATTTTGTGAAATACCTTTACATTTTGTATTGAAAATGCAGCTTTCATGTTGGTGAAGGATTGCTACAAGAAAGATGTACCTATTTTACTCTAACATGATTTGAGAAAAAGTAAAGTCATTATATGACAATTTAAAGCAAAAAGGAAGCTGGAGAATTTAATGTCAGCTAAGGATGGTTTGATAAGTTTAGAAAAAGATTAGGCT
Organism: Pan troglodytes; assembly: GCF_028858775.2. Classification (NCBI taxonomy): domain Eukaryota; kingdom Metazoa; phylum Chordata; class Mammalia; order Primates; family Hominidae; genus Pan; species Pan troglodytes. The sequence goes on along the minus strand of NC_072401.2, from coordinate 32,544,668 downwards.
AAATAATGTCAAGATAAGTGCAGCAGCTTCTGCTGACCAAGAGGCAGTAAATAAGAAAATCACCGAGGAGAAGGATATCTGCCTGAACAGGTTTTTAATGCAGAAGAAAGTGACCTGTTCTGGGTGTGGAGTGGGGGGAAGGCACAAAGAACATTCATTAATAAGGAAGATAAGTGAGCACCAGAATTTAAGGCAGAAAGGGATAGGCTAACTCTGCTGTTTTGTGCAAATATAGTCAGGTTTATAATTAGGACTGCCCTTATCTATAAAGCTACTAAATCCGAAGCCCTGAAGGAAAAAAATATACACACCAGCTTCCAGTCATTTTTTTGTATTACAAGCAGACCTGGACAACAAGAACACTTTTTCTGGATAGGCTCCCATTGATGTTTTGTCCCTGAAATCAGGAAGTACCCTGCCAGTAAGGAAATGCCTTTTAAAGTTTTTTTTGATATTATACCATGATTTTGGCCACTGAGAACCCCCTTGAGTTCAATATCAAAAGCGTTAAAGTAGTCTATTTGCCATGAAACACATGGCTTTAATTCAGCCTCTAATTAAAAGTCATAAGGACCTTTACGGTTCATTATACATGGTACTCTATGGAAACAGTTGTCATCACTATGGAAGAGAACCCTGAAAGAGAGAACATCATAAAAGTCTGGAAGGATTACACTATTGAAGATGTTGTCCTTCTTATAGAAAAAGCTGTGAAAGCCATAAAGCCTAAAACAATAAATTCTTGCTGGAGAAAACTGTCCAAGTGTTGTGCATGACTCACAGAATTGTCAACAGAGACAATTAAGAAAATCATGAAAGAGATGCTGGATATGGCAAAACAAGGTAGGGGATAAAAAGTTTCAAGATATGAATCTTGGGGAAATTCAAGAGCTAGAAGACAGCATACAAAATAAATAAATTAATTAATTTAATTTAATTTAATTCCAGTGCTCACTTCTCTTCCTTACTGATAGAGATGAGTGCTTTCAGACTAGTGTCAGATGGTGAGGAAAAAGATGTAGAATTAGCAGTACCAAAACACAAACTGACAATTACATAATCTACCAGAGGGTTCTGATTACTCAAGACTGCTTTTGCCTTTTTTTAGGATATGGACTTTTGTATTATATGGGCACTGAAACTGAAGGACATGGTGGAAGAAGGATTGGTATCATATAGAAATATTGTTAGAGAAAAAAAACGAAAAAAATGTCCGGCAGAAATTGCAATGTATTTCCATAAATCTACACTGACTATGCACACCTGTCTTGCTTTCCCTTTCACTTCCTTCACCTCTTTCTCCTCTGCCGCTACTGTGACAAGACCAAGCCCTCTTCCTCCTCTTTCTCAGCCATCTGATGGCCATCCTAGCCATGTCCATCAACATGAAGTTGATGAGGATGAAGACCTTTATGATAATCAACTTCCACTTAATGAATAGTAAGTATATTTTCTTTTCCTTATGATTGTCTTAATAATATTTTGTTTTCTCTAGCTCACTTTATTGTAAGAATACAGTATTTAATACATACAACACACAAAACATGTGTTAATTGACTTTTTCTTATTGAAAAACCTTCTAGTCAACAGTAGGCTATGAGTAGTTAAGATTTTCAGGGTCAAATATGATATGTAGATTTTCAAATGCATAGGAGGTAGGCACCCCTTACCCCTATGTTGTTCAAGGGCCAACTTTATTGTCCAAGATCACGCAATCCAAATATTTGTCTTGGCTAAAGCTGCCACATCGGCATTCAAGCAAACAAGAAGGAAGGACGCAAGGAAAGGCATGATTTTAGGACACTAATTAGAATCCAATGCAATATTATCACAGTGACTTCAACTTAGTAACAAGTTGCAAGGTGTACTGGGTAATGTAGTCTTTATTCTGAGAGACTATGTGCCTAGTTAAAATGCTGGAAGTTGCCTATTAAGGAAAAATGGATGTTGGAGAACCACAGGCTATTTCTGTTACATGGATGCATGCACTTCTATTAGATTTTGTCTACATGGATATAAGATATTCTTTATTCAAGCCTACTTTTTAAAATTCTCCTCCTGGAATAGTCCTCCTGCTTATAGCAGATCTTAGTCAACCATTTCCAGAAGGTGAAGGCATTGTGTATTCCACACAAAATATTTTCTTCAAATCATCAAATCAGGCCTCCCTCAAAATCCTTTCTACTAGTAATTTTAACTTTTAACTTGTTAGGCTAGAAAAGCTAATCTTTTTTCAGACAAGTTCAGAAACTTGGAATGTCTGATCTGTCATTTATTATATACGTTGAAAGTATATAGCATTTCCCAGGCACTTTTTACAGATACTAGTCTTCAACAGATAAATAAGACAAGTCCCTATTTTCATAGATGTTACACTCTAGTGGGGTCAGGGGGTGGAGGAACCAAACAAAATTGTAAGAAAGAAATAATTTGAATTCCTATATTGTTTGCTGAGTGGTTAATATATGCTGTATCTCCTACTTTTAAGAAAGTTAAAATTTATATGAGAAATAAATATATAGAATTACAAAATAAGTGTAGGTTTCAATTAATAACATAAGTGACCATCATTGTAGGTAGTGCCAAGAATTGCAAAGTGTCTGAGATTTTACTCCCCTTGCAAACCGAGAAGTTTCCTGCCACAGTTTCACAGATCGTGGTACAAAACACGAGACTCTTGTGTCAGAGACAAATGTCATTGCTATTTATAGAACAAGAGGCAGCATGAGATAGACCTTCACATCAATTAACTCTTGCTTCCAAATACTATATAGGTGATCTGGAGTGACCTAGGTCATTATTGTATACACAGTGGATTTATGTCACAAATGAATAATCCCAAGTTTAGGAAGGTCCGGTTCTTTAAAAGGCCTGCTACCAGACTGCGCACCATTTGCCTTGAAATGGAACATTGTCTTTGTTATATTGGTTAGGGAATAAATATCTCTGCTCTGGAAAGAGACACTTTTTCTATCTTATGAAACAGTTTGCTATACAAACATCTTTGAAGAGATAGCCTAGAATAGCAGCTGATTCAAAATATGCAGAAACCTTGTCTCCCACAGAGAATTGTCTCCCCAAAGATACATGAGACCACAGAATGAAACATTGAGCTGTGTTTGCATAATCAAAGTGGTGCAGGCATTTAAACAACCAAAACACAAGATCAGTATTTTATTCCAGATACATAAAATGAGCATGTTCATGGTATATTATAAGAGATGATGTGAATGAATAGTAAAGAGAGCTTTAAGTGCATTACAGAAACCATACTTCATTCTGAAGAATTCATGAAGCCAGTTAAACAGGCAACATGTATAGTGAAAGCAAAATTTGGGGAAATTTTATAATCAACTTGCTAGAGTGAAATCATCACCATGGATTATGGTCAGAGATGTGTTGCACAGGGAGAATCCACTGATTACATACGAGCAAAGAAGATAAATACATGCAATGTATTTCCAGTGTCCTAAGCTTAAATAACCATGGAAATTATGGCCCTATAAGGAGAAACAACTAACTCAGAAGGACTTGTTATACAGCTGGAAGAATTAGGCTGATTTGAACTGTGTTTAATTTAATCTAGTCTGAAAATATCCAAGTAGAAAATACCCAATAGGAAGTAAGAAATGTGTGATTATAAAAATGTGTTGAAATTGAGCTTTTAGGGGATATGAAACCGTGGTAGGCTTAGTGGTGAGTTTGGTACCAAAGTAAAATCTCAGACCCTTCGCTGGTCTTAAAAAAGTTGTCAATGTTTTTGCTTGCAAATTTGTTGGAGTTCATTGTAGATTCTGGATATTAGCCCTTTGTCAGATGAGTAGGTTGCAAAAATTTTCTCCCATTTTGTAGGTTGCCTTTCACTCTGATGGTAGTTTCTTTTGTTGTGCAGAAGCTCTTTAGTTTAATTAGATCCCATTTGTCAATTTTGGCTTTTGTTGCCATTGCTTTTGGTGTTTTAGACATGAAGTTCTTGCCCATGCCTATGTCCTGAATGGTAATGCCTAGATTTTCTTCTAGGGTTTTTATGGTTTTAGGTCTAACGTTTAAGTCTTTAATCCATCTTGAATTGATTTTTGTATAAGGTGTAAGGAAGGGATTCAGTTTCAGCTTTCTACATATGGCTAGCCAGTTAAGAAAAAAACAAACAACCCCATCAGAAAGTGGGCGAAGGACATGAACAGACACTTCTCAAAAGAAGACATTTATGCAGCCAAAAAACACATGAAAAAATGCTCACCATCACTGGTCATCAGAGAAATGCAAATCAAAACCACAATGAGATACCATCTCACACCAGTTAGAATGGCAATCATTAAAAAGTCAGGAAACAACAGGTGCTGGAGAGGATGTGGAGAAATAGGAACACTCTTACACTGTTGGTGGGACTGTAAACTAGTTCAACCATTGTGGAAGTCAGTGTGGCGATTCCTCAGGGATCTAGAACTAGAAATACCATTTGACCCAGCCATCCCACTACTGGGTATATACCCAAAGGACTATAAATCATGCTGCCATAAAGACACATGCACACCTATGTTTGTTGCGGCATTATTCACAATAGCAAAGACTTGGAACCAACCCAAATGTCCAACAATGATAGACTGGATTAAGAAAATGTGGCACATATACACCATGGAATACTATGCAGCCATAAAAAATGATGAGTTCATGTCCTTTGTAGGGACATGGATGAAATTGGAAATCATCATTCTCAGTAAACTATTGCAAGAACAAAAAACCAAACACCGCATATTCTCACTCATAGGTGGGAATTGAACAATGAGATCACATGGACACAGGAAGGGGAATATCACACTCTGGGGACTGTGGTGGGGTGGGGGGAGGGGGGAGGGATAGCATTGGGAGATATACCTAATGCTAGATGACGAGTTAGTGGGTGCAGCGCACCAGCATGGCACATGTATACATAGGTAACTAACCTGTACAATGTGCACATGTACCCTAAAACTTAAAGTATAATAAAAAATAAATTAATTAATTAAAAAAAAAAAGTTGTCAATGTTGAATTGGAAGGGGTACTGAGAGCCTAAGTAATTTCAAGAATGAGAGTATTCTGTACAAATTGAAAACACTTTCTGCCAAAGAAAGCATTTATTTTCTTGTAATTGTTAATAAGTTGCTATATTTCACAGACCTGAACTCTAGTTTCACTCTGAAAAAATAAAATAAAATTACGCTTTATCTAGTCTGGCAAATAACAGCCTTCAGTTTTTTGTTGTCCAAGAGCATGTAAATACACTGGATTCAGTTAACTAGTAAATTAAACCTTCCTTGTCTAAAAAGACCCTGAATATTTCTTCATTGCTTTATATACTGTGTGGAGTTATATGAAAATTTAAGGAAGATTTAATTATAATTTGAGTTAGTTGAGTGGCACAGAATACACTTTTGCTTTTCCCTCTGGCAGTTCATATATTCATTCCTTCACCCAAACACTTACTTATAAAAAAATGTCTTTCTATCAACAAATGTGCTGGGATGCATTTTGCTAGGTATATATGATACACGAATGAATCAACAAAGTTCGTATCTTGCTTCTTGTGAAGAGTCCTTACGTTGCACCTCAGGTCTAGTAAATGAAACAGTTTGGTTGTGCCTAAACACTTGTCATAACTACCTCAGGCAAGGTTCTTAGCTACAAGCAGCATATACCAAATCTAGCTGACTTAAATAGAGAACGCATTTATTAAAAGGATTGACAGGAACTACCGTCGTTCTAGGAAGGCTGAAAACCAAGGCAAGAGCACAGGCAGAAACAAGGAACCCGAGTGGCTGGAGCCACAGCCAAATGTGAACATGTAAACTGAGGACAGTGTATTTTTCAGATCTGTTTCCTGAGTCTGGAGTAGCCCCTGTCAAGAGCCAAGTACATAATGATGTCAATGGCCAGGCCCTATGGATACGTTTACATATCTTGCTACAAGGCATCTCGTGTGCCCTCATGCTTGACCAAGGCCCATGGCACCCCTATCCTTCTGTTACGATTTCCTGATGTGTTCCAATTTTAGTCTTTGCCTGATCCTGCTCCAACACTCTACGATTGGGACCACTCACAAAATTAGCAAATGTAGAAAATAGCTACTCATTGACAAATCCAATGTTTAGATGTTTTGTCTTACACTCCTAAATTAAAATTAAATCAGCAGTTAACCTTTTTTAGACATTTTGGAGTGTCTAATAAATTCTTGAGGAATTAGATGTGTTTGGGGAATAAAATAGTGAAGACAAATCCTTGCAGTTAGTCATTGTCTGGGGGGAAGAAGCTATATAAACGCTATCAATACTATAACGTACATTCTCACGGAGTTTTGTGTAAAGTACTATAAGAACACAGGTGAGAGAATAATTCTGCTTGCAGTAGGCAAGAGAAACTTCAGAAAAAGAGATGCTTCCAGTTGTCAAAATATAATTTATACACAAACATAATTTCTCTACTTGTTCAGAGTATGGGTATTTCAATGGGTTTCCACTAAAACATGTATATTTAATTTTTGGTACTTCACAGGGTTAAAGTAGTAAACCATATCCCAATGAACATAATTTGGCTAGCTGCAAACAGCATCCCCGAATCTACAGTCATATGGCATATTGGTCCTATGTTCCCGAGGCCCTAGGCTACACAATAAATTTTCTTAATATTACAGTTGTTGGAATGATAAGGGAAAATAACATGTAACCAGAAAATAGAATCTTAAAAGCTGTTTTTAATGTACCAAGGAAACATATTCTGGAAATGAATTCTTTATCTTTGAGATTTAATCTGCCTGGGGTACATTCTTGGGGAGAGCGGAAGACAAGACAAAGGTAGACATAAATGAAAAAGCATTCAAAAGTTTATATTTTAAGCTTTCCATTTGATATTTAAAGGTGTCGTAGATATTTTTGTGAGCTCTCCCTGTGTGAGCAGAATACATCAGCCTGGTTGCCTGTGGAATGGAGCAAACAGCTCAGCAGTGCTCTCAGCAAGGATCACGCATTTTCACATCATTTAGAGTGTGGGGCCACAAACCCAAAAATGTCACCCACCCTTGGCATCTCCATTAACAGGAGACATTTTATTTGTTTAGTTTTTAATTTCATGAAGCAGAATTCCTGAAATAATGGTTTTATCAGCATGTAGACAGATTCCTACAGGGACTGGGACACCTGCTTCAAACTACCTCATTTGCCTAACTCATTTTCTCACTCTGAGCGTGTATTGACCTCTTTTTCTTTCAGGAATATGAAATATCTGTCTGTTGTGAAATATTTTCTCATCACTCTTTGCTTTCACTGAAAGAGAAATCTTGATTTTTCTGCTGTTGAAAATCATTGCTTTGGATTATAGAACTACCACTAAGAAGGTTCCTATAAAAATATAAATATACAAGAAAATCTAAAATTTCAGGAGAAGTGCTTTCTAGAAACGTTTCACTCACCAATAAATTGCAGGATATATGCCTCAAGAATAAATGTAAGAATAGTTGTATGGATAAATAGATGAATGAAAATTAGTTGGCTATAACTTTAGATAGCAAAGGCTAGGATGAGTGGAGAATGAGACTCAGGACACATCCTATTTCTACATCGTAAATATTGGTGAAATAGTTTTCCAGAAATCGTAGGCTCAGATGATGTATTAAAATTGGAAGCAAGCCAAGACATAGACAATTTGTCACAAAGAAATGAGCTACATAAAAAAAGATAAGTCCCTTGTTTTGACAGTATGTACCAAAGAATTACAGTGTGTTGTGTGTATGCATGTGCTCAGGCACATACGTTCACGTGTGTTTAAAAGTAGAGCCAGTGTGTTTTGCTTACAGGTGTAAGTCAATAAGTCCCAAAAGGCTGTGAGCAGATCCCTGCAATTCTCTGCTAATATCCTATTAATATCTCCAACAAATACTTTACTCCCCTGATTTAAAAAAAAATGAGTTATACAAAAACACCATCCTGATGTTAAGGATTATCTTGCAATTCAGATGAATGCATACACTGATGATTAGTTATTTGATTAGATTTTTGAGACTGATTTCCCTTGCCATAGACAGCAGGTTCTGAAAAAGCCCAGGAATGAAAATTAATTGTACAAATTAAGATTCATAAGGAGATCTAGGGCAAGTACCTTATCTACATTATATGGACCATCTCTGTTGAGCCTTGCTTTAGTGACCTATCGCAATAGAGCAAATTACCCCTCAGAACTTAGCAGATGGAAAGAGCAAACAATAATTGCCTCACAATTGAGGAGCAGCATAGCTGGGTTGTTCTGAATTAGGGTCTATCATGAAGTTATAGTCTAGAGGAGTCATCAGAAGGTTCAACTTGGGGAGAATCCACTTCCAAATTTGTTCAGCATAGTAATAGAACGCCTCAGTTTTTCAAAAGAAGCTATTGGCAGCAGACCTTAGTTCCTCACCACATGGGCCTCTCCTGAGTCTGCTTGTGTGTCTTTATGACATGATAGATAGCTGGCATTCCCCAGAGTGGGAATGATGACTGAGGATATAGACATAAATATCATATATCTCTATAAAATAAGGGAGGCTATTACAAAAGGGTGCAATGGAGAGCTATAAAATTAATCTATAATAGTTAAGATTGAACAATAATAGAAAAAAAGGAAAAGTTATAGAAAGCATAATGCAGCTTGACTTGTCAAATACAATAAAATTTAAATAGTCATATTTTCAAAAGAGTAAGTGGAATCCCAGAGTCTTACTTGATGTGAAATAAAAAAGCGATAGTAAGCAATAGGTACTCGCTCTGTATTAGGGAAATTTTGCTGCATAACGAACTACGCTGGCTGGGCATGGAGCCTCCCACTTTGGCAGGTTGAGATGGGAGGATTGCTTGAGGACAGGAGTTCAGGACCAGCCTGGGCAACACAGTGAGACCCTATGTCTACAAAAAATAAAAATAAAATGAAATACAAACTGCTTCTAAAATGAGAGTCTTAAGCAACCTTTATTTTCTTCAAAATTCTCTGGCTAGACTACGAAGGTTTTTTTGGTCTAAACCAACTGTGCTGATTTCTATGCCCAGCCGATGGCTTGGTCAGGCCAGGCTGGTATAGAATGGTGTTTTTCCCACGTCTAGTTGTTGATTGATGTTATCTAGGTTGACAAGGATGGCTTGGCTAAGTGTCTCTCATCATCCAGATAGCTAGCCTAGACTCATTCATCTTATAATAGCTATATGCTTTCCATGAGTAGCAAGAGAGAGGAAACCTCGGTTTCAAGGTTCTTTTCCAATGTATGCTGGCATCAACATTGCATTTGTCACTGTCCTTTTCTCAAAGTGAGCTCTGTGAACTTTATCTCTTAAAGTGAGATGTTATAAAGTCACATTGTGAAGGGTCTGCAACCAGGGATATAGAAGACTGGTTAATAATTTTGCAATTAGTACACTTTTCAATTATTATTCGCCCCAATTCATTGTTTCTTGAAATAATTTAAGAGCATTAATAATCTTGTTTTGGTGAAGAGTATAACCCAATCCAATAGAGACTGAAATAAAAGCTTGCATGCTGTAATTGAATTGAAAAAATCATTTCAAGGAGCAGGAGATAAATGGGAGAAAGCCAGACAGGAAGCAGAAAAAGCCACTACAGTGGCTTTATTATGGAATTATTTAGTTGATGCACTGAGGGCAACTGAGGCTTGATCCCACCAGGACCGTCCAAGGAAACATGCAGAATGGGGAAGGAAAAAGGAAGGAAGGAAAAAAAGAAGAGAGGTTTTTCACCAACCATCACATTCTCATAATTCAGCAGTTACTCCATAGCATGTTAACTACCTCATACTCCCAGGTCATTCTGTCATTAATAAGTGGGTTTCCTTACGTGTAAACCTCAGTAGAGTTAGAAAACCTCCAAGACAGAAAGTGAGAAACACATAGCACAGCTGAGGGGCTGGTTACTGCACAAACGCCTGGAGGAAAATATGGACCAAGAATTCTGTGGGCTACCAAAAATTTCCAATCAGTACTTGAGGAAAGTTATCATTTTGCTTAGAGAAACTACAAAACTCATTATATATGCTGTCTCACTTAACCCCTACTAAAAACATCTGATATACAGAAAAATTAAGTAACTTGCTCAAAGCTATTAATACAAAATTAGTTAGTGAAGAAGTGGGATTTGAAGATAGCTTTCTAACACCAAAGTCTGTGGGCTATGTTTTTTTTTTTTTTGACAGGATCTTACTCCGTTACCCAGGTTGGAATGCAGTGGCATGAGCGTAGCTTACTGCAGCCTCGAACTCCGGGGCTCAAGTGATCATCCCATATCAGCTTCCTGAGTAGCTGGGACTATAGGCATGTGTCACCATGCTCGGCTAATTTTTTACTTCTTCTAGAGATAGTGTGTTGCTATGCTGACCAGGCCGGTCTCGAACTACTGTCCTCAAGCTTTTCTCCCACCTTGACCTCCTGAAGTGCTGAAATTATAGGTGTGGGCCACCATGACTGACCAAAAGTCTGATTTTTCAAAGTGCTTTACGTCCTATAATTCTTGGCTCATGTGTGTGTGTGCGTGTGTGTGTGTGTGTGTGTGTGGTTTCTTTTTTGGTAGAGATGAGTTGGGGATAACCAGGCACTGATGGAGATTGCACATTCTTTGACATCACTCTATGATGGGATATAGTGTATCTGTTGTAATCTACTCATTCTAAAAAAACAACAACAACAACAACAAAAAAAACAAAACTACTTAGAGACTTTCCATAATGCAACATGGGAGGATATGCAGCCATACAAGAGCAAAGTGACATTAACTGGATGGAAGTTTTCTCATCAGACTGAAGTTGGCTGATAGGCTGATAGTGTTTTCTTTCAGGCCACAAAATGCCTGTTCCCTTCTTCATTACATTCTCAGGTAAGCAGGCAGGAAAAAAAAAAAATAAGGGAATGGGTAATATTTTAAGAGGTGCTGGGAATATTCCATTTAAATAAAAATTGTATTTTTATGGTTGTACCCTGGCTTACTCACAAATTCATCAATCAGAACTCTCTATTAATTATCATTTCATCAAATCTTTCAGTAAAAATGATGACGACTGATGAGCATACTGATGTCTCTAATATATTGTGAGTCCATAAAAATACTTCAAGATTATCATTGCAATGAAATCACACTTGCTATAGTTTTATCATTGCTTTTATTAAGTTTGTAAATTACTGGTTCATATACAATATATGTGATAATTTCATTAACACTAAGATTTGATTAAAAAGAAAATTTTATTCCTCCGCTTTGCAATAAAACTGAGACTTACTCTAGAAGCAGTTAAGTGTATATGTGTTGCTTCCTGGGATGAACAAAGTTGGTCAAATAAAGAAACCTACTGAATTTTATTGCTGTCTCATAAAGAGTGTATATAGCACCCATAAAGAATATGGTGGGAAAGTAAATTATTTACTGTGAGAACCTTGGCTGTGAAATCATTTATATACCACTAAGGGATTTGCATACAGTGGAGGCAGGAGAGCCTGAGAATTACATTTCTATGCATTTTTCCACTTTTTCCAACTGAGTATAAGGCATTAAGCTTCTTAGGTTTTAGATACAGAATAAAAATCTCTATCACAAAATTTCTGGGGGATAATTGCTGAAGGGATTTCTGATATTTTAAAATTTAATTGTGGTGTTCTTTGTTCTTTAAACAATATAATGGACTTTCTATAACTCTCAGTGTGTTTAAAAGCACTTTATTACCAGGCACTTTAAGTGTATTCTGTGTAATTTGAAATATTATTAAACATCTGCCACTGTGGTTCTTAGAGTGTCCACTGAGCCCGACCTACATAAGAAACATATAGAAAGGTCATGCCACTGGGAAATCTACTATGGGCTAAGATTCCTTAAACCATTTAATAATACTCTATAAACAGTCTAACGTTCTTAGAGAGTAAGAAATTCTTAGGAAAGAAAACAAAACCATTTTGACAACTAGAGTACCTCTTCACTGAAAAGTAGAATGTCAATCATTTTTGCTTTTTTAAGCCACTAAATGGTAATATCTTGGCACAGTTGAGATAAAGCAGCAAAGAAACACCTTTATAAATTTTTGAAGCCCATCTTTTTACACAGCACAATAGAGTTCAAAAATGTGTTCACTTGCATTATACCGCCTCAACTACAAAGTAAACACAGGCATTAGAAATAGACAATATCACCATTCTCATTTCACAATTGGAAAAGCAGACACTCGGAGAGGAAAAATGACTTTTCCAAAGTCACAGGGAGAGGTAGGAGAAAAACTGGAACTGGAACGTTAAAATTTCATTCTGTGCATTATTTACTCAATATTCCCCGATTCTGCCCTGAATGTACAGAGAAGACAGGGTGCTTTCTATTTCTTGCTCTCTCTGTTACTGTAAAATCTCTCTGGTGGTCCAAAGTGTCATTGCTCTTAGGCTAATCAAACCTAGGTGAGAGATTTTTGAAATAGATTTATTTTCTTAAAACTTTGAGTTATTTTCGGTGAAACCCCATCTCTACTAAAAATACAAAAAACTAGCCGGGCTTGGTGGAGGGCGTCTGTACTCCCAGCTACTCCGGAGGCTGAGGCAGGAGAATGGCGTGAACCTGGGAGGCGGAGCTTGCAGTGAGCCGAGATTGCGCCACTGCACTCCAGCTTAGGCGACAGAGCGAGACTACGTCTCAAAAAGAAAAAAAAGAAAGAAAGAAAGAAAGAAAAAGAAAAACTTTGCGTTATTTTTTACCTGTAACTTTATGTCATTTCATGCACATTGCACTGTGGGAATAAACAAGAGTAAGATATCAGTAACTTTTGATTATACATGTGCTAGTATCAGAATAGCAAAAAACAAACTTGTGGCTTTTGTTGTCATGACAGTAAATGACCCATTTTAGATATCCAGATGACTGATTTAGGGCACTACAGACAGAAAAATTAATTTTATGTAAATTTCCAAACTAGCATCTATTATTACAGCTGGAATGCAGAGCTGTGATATTTAGGTATCCTGAGAATAGCCATACTAACGTATTTGAGGGAATCTCTACTGCCCCCCTCTACTTCTCCCTCCCCCCTCCACCCTTCTCAAGCCAGACCTTTTTTAAAAATAACTTACTGTAATAAGTCTTTTGCTTTTTTTTATTTCTTACGATAAATTTCATTTTGCTTTTTTAAAGTTACCTGCCATTTTCTCAGGAGACTATAAAGTAAGATTGGTAGTATACATTTTAAAGTTGGACTGAAAATTGTCAAGCTAATAAGGAAGCATACTCATCAGTGATGTATTCTAGGCAATTCTTTTTTTTTCACATATTATTAAAAAAAGAGTCCAGGGGTCTTCCCAAGGTCATGGGTCAAGTTAATAATACACTTTGGACTTGATACCAAATTATCTAACCTCTAGGAACACTTCTTTTCTCTCTATACTATGAAGGCATTTATAATCATCAAACACAAATTGTGCATCAGGAAGCGTTATTAGTTTAAAAGTAACTTTTAAGCCAAGAAAGGAATAGCTATGAAAATGATCAGTAAGTCTGGTGAATTACACGCAGAAAATTGCTAGCAATCATGGTGGCTAACAACCAGAATGAAACCAAACTATGTACCAGGCTTTCTATGGAGTCATATTGTCATTGCTGCCTTTGGACACTGGATGTAGCTAATGTCTCTCCTTCCCTAGAATGAGCATTCTAATGCTGGGAACCCAAATCCAAAATACGTTGGCTTTTTCAGCTTTAATCATGTAAGACTGCTGGTCTTTCATCAAAACTTCCTAAATGTAAAAAATATTACTTTCGTGAAAGAAAATGCTAAGCACCAATAAAAAGAAATGAGAATTATCTATACATTGGAGATATATTAGCAAATGAAAGAAATAGTAATTCCTGAAACACTAAAGGATTTATTTGACTACCTACCTTGAAACTATGTGATGTTTTTTCATAACAAATTTAGCTTTTTATTATAATTTTTTATTTAAATCATGTATCTTCTCAAAGAAAAACCGATCAGATATAGCTAATAGTTTTTATTCTCTTTAAACAAGTTAAGAACACTGATATTCATTGAGTTCCCCAAATTTGAGCAGGTTTAAACTGAAATTGCTAATGGAGAAATTTTGATATTATGAAAGATGAATGTAACACCAGGCGATGTAATGGCATTTTATCTTTGTTTCTCAAAATCAAATATGCAAATATACATATGAAAATAATAGTATGCTTTTTGAGTTTTGAAGCCATCAAAAATTCAAGTAATTATTATGAAAAAAGATATGATAAAAATAACTTTTGCTTCATATGTGTTTTTTTCTTATTAGGTTGTTACATACTTTTAGGCAATATTTGCTTCTCTGTAATTGGACCAATACAAATATAAAATGTATTTACAAGTGTTTTTTTTTTTTTTTTTTGCAATTCCTTTAGGAAATATCAAAATGTGCACAATAAATAAATACAATTTTGTCAATTAAAAATAAAATTTTAAAAGTATATATGAAAGGAGTTCTCAATGTATCTTGCTATTTCCCAAAGTCTATTGCTTTGTTTATGAATAAGGATAAACATAAAAATAATTGAATGTATAAACTTATCTCCATATATATGCTATGGTGTTTCATCTTACTATAAAATATTATATGCTCAGTAGATGGATATCAGTTCAACCACATTTAATATTTGGCATTCTGTAGCAACTTCTTCAAGACTGGCAGTGGACAAAAAAAGTTTTGGTCTTTATGAGAAGTTTTCACAGTAAACATTTATTTTTTTCATTAAAGTTACATCACATTTACTTGTGTAGCCCAAGTCAAATGTACACTCATACTTTCTCAGATATAAATTGGAAAAAAAAAAAACTAGAGAGACAGAGAGAAAGAAGGTGTATGAACTAGCTTTTGCTTAACCAACTAATGCTCAAGGTCCCCATTCTCCCTGGAAATGCTTACAGCAGAGAAAACTCTCTTTCCTAGAAGATCAGTCCCATGCTCGCAGAGTAAGATTTTTATTCTCAAACCTCTTTATGTCAGTTATGCTTGTTATTGTGATAAAATAACCCAATTATGGCTCACGCCGGTAACGCCAGCACTTTGGGAGGCCGAGGCGGGCTGATCACGAGGTCAGGAGTTTGAGACCAGCCTGGCCAACGTGGTGAAACCTCATCTCTACAAAAAATACAAAAATTAGCCAGCCATGGTGGTGGGCGCCTGTAATCCAAGCTACTTGGGAGGCTGAGACAGAAGAATCACTTGAACCCGGGAGGTGGAGTTTGCGTGAGCTGAGATTATGCCATTGCACTCCAGCCTGGTTGACAAGAGCAAGACTCCATCTCAAAAAAATAAATTAATTAATTAAATAACCCAATTACATATTATGTAAACCTGTAAAATATGAGTTTGCAATAAAGGTGATTTTTATGTCCATGAAATTAAAGGTTTTTGGAGGACTTAAGGCTATAAAAGAACAAAGATGAATTTTTGGATGGGATGAATGTAAAAGTTTGGAATATATAATAATCAAGAAGTTTCTACTCTCAAATTGCTTTGTAATGTCTAAGTGTGAACCCCACCATAAATAAACTCATACTAGAAAGGGTAGAGGGGCATTTTGGACTGAATTGTTTGCAAAACTTCGAATATGAAATTATACACCAGCAGACTAAAATAGGGAAGAAAGGGTACCTTTGTTCCATATCCAAAGTTTGAAGAATAAATGCATAATATGATTACGTTAATGTATTTAAGAGATGGTTAAAAGTAGTGAAATGTTTGATTTTTACTTAAATCTTGGTAAGCTTGTACAAACTTAAGCGTAGTTCTCGTTTGAATTCTAATAAGTGGGACACCTTCATGTACTACTGAAGTGCCATTTCTATGACGTTTATGCATTCTTACACATATTTTGGATACTGCAAATAATTTATGTATATTTATAAGATGTATATATTTTTCTTAATCCTGTTTACTTTAAACTTAAAATGGTATTTAATAATATATGTATAAATTATGTAGTAATATAAACAACCTTTTGCATATTTATTAGTTTTCTTCAAATTTGGAAAATAATTTAGAAAAAATAGCATGGCCTATTGAAAAGAAGAACTCATAAATTAATCTTTAGTTCCCCAAAAGTTAAAAATGAGCATATTGGACACTAATGAGCATATTGGACACAAATCATGTGTTTGTTATGTACAATTACTATTAATTTTAGATTTTTAAATATTTGATTTATCTGTATCTGATATTTACATATACATATATAATCTATAATTTCCCCAACACGCATTTGTTTTTATAATTCTATTAGCTTAGTAACTTTACTGCTCTCTGTCTTCTTTTTCCACACCTTTACAATACAGAATAAATAGGTTTTTGTGAGAACTGAGCCAATTAATATATGAAAACCACTAACAAACAGAATGCTAAGTTTTCACATATTTTATCAATACTCTAAATACTGTTAACTAAGTGATATTGAAAACTGTATTTAAATTCTACTACATAATTAAATGATTCTTGTTAAGCTACCCTTGAATATAGAAAAGGAAAAAATATATATTACTATTTTGATAAATACTGTGATTATAAAATGGCTGCTTTTCCTTGTATGTGTAAAATCTCATTCTGTTTTCATAATTCTTTAAATTGATTCTTTTAACAATCTAGGAATACAGTAAGTCACTGGAATATTTTATATCATAGATTTATTGCATGGTAATTTATTTTTTACCTGATACACTAACAACAAATTATAATAGATGAATAAAGCACAAAGTTATATTTTTCCAAATATAAGTATATACACATTATTTGGCAATGTTAGACTACATAAAGTGGCTCATACCCTCAATTTTAGCCTTATGTTATGCTCTCATTGTGTTAACTGGATATAATTATTAAGTTGAGTTCTTTCGATTTTTGTGTTTCCCCAAACTTATAGAATCAATAACAGAAAGATTATATTTTGTTTTTCATAACTATATTATAATAAAAGAAGCAATACAACATCTAATGGAAATATAATTAAAATTCTTATATTCACTAAAACAAAATTAAGATTTACACATATACAATACCATTTCTAAATGAATATGTACATTATTGCAAACGTAAAGAAAGAGTCCATAAACTGCTGGTGGGATTATAAAATGTAACAAGTTTTCTGAAGAAGGATTTAGCCAGATGTACAAATATTTTTATGTGCCTATATATGTGTGTGAATATATATATATAACATATATATACACACAAATGTATACGCATATATATTTAAATCCCCTTTTAAGAATGATCCTCAAGAAGTGTTTAGAAAATTCTAAAAATATATGAATAAACTTGATAATTGAAGCATTAGTTAAAATGGTGATAAATTTAAAATTACCAAATCTTTCAAAACTTTGAAATTAATTACAAATTATGGTCCGTTTAAATACCGGTGTACTATGCATTCATTAAAATTATGTTTCTGCAAAATAAGCATAGGAATATTAACCCCTCTATAATATGCCATTATAAATGTGATAAAGCCTCAAATTAATTATATACATATGAATAGATATACTTTTATAAAACTATATTATATATATCAGATATATAAACATATAGTTTATGTATCCGAATAAACTCTATGGATTTTAGAGAATTGCACACAATCAATAAAATGTTGAATAGTATTCTTATATTAACTACATACAAGTTTCTGGAGAAATGAGCTTTAGCTAGGAAAGTAAAAGAAACCAAGATAAATAATGCAAACTATTGACTTAGTCCACATATCTTACCAATGGATTTTTGTCATGAATGTCATCTGGCTGTTGATATTTTGTACAGAAGACTTGAATTGCAATTTTTAGTGATGAAAGCTATTTTTATTCCTGTTAAATTATACTTTTATGATTACAATTGACATCATTTTGTGTGAAACAAAGTGGAGTGATATAGCCAATTTCACAAATGTAGTTATGTCCTGCCTGGTAGAAACAAATACTTTGTTAAGTGAATAGTAGGGACACATCAAAACTCAGGATAATTGATCGTGATAATTTATATCTGTTGAAATTTAGTTCTGATTTATCTTTTTATAACCACGTAAGAAAAAATTAACTATAACTTCAAATATAGAAAGTAGTCCCTCTACACTTAACTTACTCAGTTTTAACATTTTACAAAAATGAAAGGTTAAAATATTCTACTTCCAAGAACAGAATGAGTATACAGAATTTTAAAAATTAATGAATTTTTGCTTTATGTCTTTGACTTCAAGAATTATTGCTTTATAGAATGCATTCATTTATTAATTTTTAAAAGATTGACCCAGAATTTGATGTTAAACATGCAATAATTGCAAATTAGTGAAAAGCTTTGGACAGTGAGTCATTCTGCTAGCATGAATCTCTAGAGAAGGTCCAACTGGCTACACCTGCAGAGCCTGAGTGACTGCACCATAGTCTAGGGAATGAGTCTTAGCATGTTAGAATGAGAGGCGTCTATTTGACATGAATAGAACCACCATGACAAAATTTATCTGACTGGGGAACAAAAATAAAAGGAAAATGGATTTGTTTATAATCAGAAATATAGCTGCTAAGGAAGCACTCCAGAGATGGCAAATTCATTTAATATCTGTAGATGAGTTTCCACATTTCTCCTATGATTCATTGTGTATTGACATGCAAATATTAGTTCTAGAGGCCAGTTTCCTCATTTCTAAAATCTGGGAAATCTTCAGTGTAGTCTCTCCCTCATTCCCTATAATGTGATATTCCCTTCCTTCTCCTCCTCCAAAGAGAGAAAAAACAAAATATTGTTGACAAGTGTATTCAATTGCATTATGCCTCAGAGTCCGTTTTGCCTGGCTTGTGTTTCCTCCAGTTTTTAGACGTATTGTCCCTGTGGATGCCTTTATTCCAGCGTGAAGAATGGCTATTCCACCTTCACAGTGTCATTTCAGAATCTGTGGCAATCAACTAGCTTATCTTCATGTCCTGGGATTAACGTTCCTCACATAGGGCAGTCCTGTAAGCTCCCAGTACAGAAGTATACACAATTCCCCTTGACACTCACTTTTTAAAACCTTTTGGAAAATTCTTCATCTTTATTAATAAAGCTTGAGATTTTGGACCAGTTCACATTTAAAGTATTCTTTTTCTATTTAATTTTAAAACAATGCATATTCTGAAAGCAAAATCAACTGTACATTATTTATATTCTGTTAAAAAAATGTCAATGGGGCTGGGTGCAGTGGCTCATGCCTGTAATCCCAGCACTTTAGGGGATCCGAGGCGGGTGGATTACCTGAGATCAGGAGTTTGAGACAGCCTAACCAACATGGTGAAACCCCGTCACTACTAAAAATACTAAATTAGCCGGGCATGGTGGCACATGCCTGTAATCTCAGCTACTTGGGAGGCTGAGGCAGGAGAATCACTTGAACCAGGAGGCAGAGGTTGCAGTGAGCAGAGATGGTGCCATTGCACTACAGCCTGGCCAACAAGAGTGAAACTCTGTCTCAAAAAAGGAAGGAAAAAAAAAAAAAAAGTCAATGGCATTGATATTCTAATTTAATGAATTCTTTGTCTTTAATAAAATATTTTGGTTTTAGAGGCAACAAAATGTACAGCATATTATCAAAGTTTGTCAAATCGTGGGCACTACAAAATGTTCAAGTATTTATTGTTTTTTAAGGCTTTTCTTAAATCTTGGTTAAAAATCTTTTCATAGTTCTCTATTAGTGGTCAAGGTCTAAGAAAAATGTTAAAGTTATCAGTAACTTCTCTTTGTTGGTGGGGCATGCTTACTAGTCGTTTGAAAACAGCACTAACAAGCCCACTGCAATCTCTCATACCAATATTTTTTTATTTGTATTAAGATGTGGATAAAATGTCAACACCATGCACAGTAAAGCATTCAGAATATGTAAAGAATTTCAACTTGTAACTCATTTTTTCACAATGAAATATTCAAAGTCTAAAGTGAACATTTAGTCTTTCTTTTGTAATATGTTAAATATGTTCAAAATGATATAAACAGTATCAATGTGCAAGGCAATACTAACCTCATAATCAATCTTACTGTGGCTAATATGGAGATAGTACATGTGATCTCAATGGATGTTTTTTCAACTGAAAAAAAAGGAATGGAAATTGCAATTGTACATCTTATGAGATGTCTAACAGAAAACTTCTTTTGCAATTAGTATGGAATTATGCCATGAATGTAGGAAACTCTAACTGCATAGTTTTCAATAAAACAACTTTTTCCTGTGAGTTCATCCGAAGGGATTTACATCATAGAGTAAGGTAAAATAAAAGAAACCACACTTTATTGTTAGATGATGCTATGGCCCCAATAATGTCACAGAATCCTATTAAGTTACACGAGATCATGGTGGAAGATTCTTTCAGCCTGATATAAGTAATCTAATCAGCCCTATATCAGAGCACACCATTCTCCCAGGCAAATTCTGTAAAAGATTTTCCTAAGAATGTTCTAAAATTGTTCTCTAGAAAACTGTCAAAAGCCACAACAATTCTATTGTGCTTCCTCAAATCGTTACATGCATGTTCCTTTCTCAGGGTCTTTGCTCTTGCACATCTCTCCCCTGAAATATCTGTCCCTTACATTTCTTTATGTCTTAGTTTTTTCACTCTCTTCAGGCCCTGACTCAAATTTTACCAACTCAGATGTATTTTCCTAACTCTTCTGTCTAAATTCACCAATGTTCTCTACCTCTTTAAAGTCATTATTCCCCTTCTCTTAATCTTCTCTTAGTTATATTTACAACCATCTAAGACTTTATGTATTTCATTTATTTATCACTAACTTTGCTCCTTATAGAATGATAGCTCCTAGACAAGGACGGAGATTCTAGGTTATATCTCCAGATAACGCAATATACTGGACAGTAGAATTTATATATGAGACTTACCTGAGAGTCACCAGCTTGCAGCCAACACTGTGAACTTGGGTAGGTCAATTTTCACAGTATATGGCACATAACAGTTATTCAATAAATACTTTGTAATGGGTGAATTAATTGCTCCCTTTTATTTTTAAAGAATGTTTTATTGGAAAAGCAATGCATGCATCTTTATAGAAAACTTCCCTCTTCAAAAGAAAGTATGTGTTTTTTTCAGAACTAGCTCGTATCTTTAGGCATGTATATGCATAAGTATGTAGATGTATATGTATATTTTAACATTTTTATAAACAAAAGGGAACATACTAAAACAAATTAGCAATACATCTTAGAAATTAACATAAGATATCTATTATGCTTTCTAATAGGAACAATATAACTTATTTCTGTGGATGATTCATAAATTGATCTATCTAGGACTCCTTTATGAAAACATAATATACTTTTATTAATGCATAATACTTAACTGTTGTATAATTTTAGATGCAATAGCCCTTTTTGCAGAGGTAGAGAACAGTGACGATTTTAAATTGAATGGAGAAGACTCTCTGAGTTGGTGATACTTGAGTCAATATCTGAATTAAACAAGAGACCAAGACAAGAAGCAATTTAAGAGATGGATATTCCAGAAGTGGGAACAGCAAGTGAAGAGGTCCTGAGACAGGAAAACACCTCTAATACGTTCAACAATAGCAGGGTAGCTGCTGCCAGTTTTTATGAGAAAAAAGTTGGAACAATCCTAGGAAATTACAAGGTATGTGTCTGGGAGAATTACATCTTAATTTTTTAAAAAATGGCTTCCAGCACCATCCATGTCCCTATAAACCATTATCCTCAGCAAACTAACACAGGAACAGAAAAACAAACATCCCATGTTTTCACTTGTAAGTGGGAGCTGAACAAAGAGAACACATGGACACAGGGAGAGGAACACCACACACTGCGGCCTTCCGGGGCAGGGACAAGTGGGGAGGGAGAGCATCAGGATAAATAGCTAATGCATGCTGGGCTTAATACCTAGAAGATGGGTCGATAGGTGCAGTAAACCACCATGGCATACATTTACCTATGTAACATATCTTCATGTCCTGTACATGTATGTCAGAACAAGATACAATTAAATTACATTTAACAAAAGAAGAAAGAAATAGCACACTAAAATATATTTGATAATATTATGTAAATAGAACACTGATTCATTTAAAAATTACTTGGTTTAGGAAAATTATTTTAAAAATGCACAAACAGTACAATGTACTGCTTTTCAGCTATCTTGCCATTTTCTTAAAAATATAGTATTTTGGGCAAAATGATTTCTGCAGTCTCCTCCTTGGCTGATAGTGTATAAATGAATAACCATATTAAGTAAAGGAATGTGAAGCTCTAACTTTTCATGAAAATAAAATGAAGAAATGAATAGCCCAAGTTCATTGTGGGAGTTAGTGGCAGAGATGGGAGTTTCTAAGAAAAGAGTCTGTGAACTCTATCACTAGCTAAATTATGAGAGCATTTAGGTATTTGATTATACTTAGATGCATCCATTTCTACAGGAATGACCTCAGTCAGCCTTGCCTCTTGATGGACACTGCCAGATTTGCCTTTGAGAATATCTAGTTTCCAGGTACCTCAAGCTAACACATTCTCTTGTAATAAGCAAGTCTTCTCTACACTTTTTGTTGTTGTTGTTTTTTTGAGATGGAGTCTTGCTTTCTCACCAGCCTGGAGTGCAGTGGTAGGATCCTGGCTCACTGCAACCTCCGCCTCCCGGGTTCAAGCGATTCTCCTGCCTCAGCCTCCCAAGTAGCTGGGATTATGGCCGCCCGCCACCACGCGAAGCTAATTTTTTTGTATTTTTAGTAGAGACGGGGTTTCACCATGTTGGCCAGGATGGTCTCGATCTCCTGACCTTGTGAACCACCCGTCTCAGCCTCCCAAAGTGCTGGGATTACAGGCGTGAGCCACCGCCCCCGGCCCTCTACACTTCCAAGTGAACAGCTTGCCTGGTCACTCTGATAGACTGAAAAATGAGGATGGAGAAAAAGCTGACTAAACCATTATCTGCCTAGGACTTTCTATCAAGTTTCTTGGGGCAGGTATACTCAGGAGATGCAAATATTGACTTGGGACCATTATGGCTACTACACAGAAAAGTTTGTGCAGAGTGTGAAAAGAGAGAAAGTCCCATGACATTTTTTGTACCATTGGATCCAGCCACCCCAAACTCTACCATATGGATTTTGGTGATTCCGGGATCCATAAAAACTGGAAACTCCTGGAAACTCCTTCCTTTCTCCTTCTTTCCTTCCTTGCTTCCTTCCTTCCTTCCTTCTTTCCTCCCTCCCTCCCTTCCTACCTTCCCTCCTTCCTTCCTTTCCCCCTTCCTTCCTTCCTTCCCTCCTTCCTTCCTTCCTTCCTTGCTGATAGACTGAAAAATGTGGATGGAGAAAAAGCTGCCTAAACCATTATCTGCCTAGGACTTTCTATCAAGTTTCTTGGGGCAGGTATACTCAGGAGATGCAAGTATAGACTTGCATCTTCCTTCCTTCCTCCCTCCCTCCCTCCCTCCCTCCCTCTCTTCCTTCCTTCCTTCCTTCCTTCCTTCCTTCCTTCCTTCCTCTCTACTTCCCTCTCTCTCTTTTTCTTTCTTTTGGCTTCAGTTGTTTTTAATTGAATCTTTGTCAATTTATAACACTTAGAACCGAAGTGTCCCATACAAATTGTTTCATCTGTCTAATATTTAATTTAGCCTCATACCTATCTTATATCTTGTACTAAGAATAATTTCCAGAAAATAAATACTGCCAGATAATAAAATAAATTCACTCAGGATACAATCTATTCTTAGTCATCTAGATATATTTTTTCTGTCATTTTAATGTGACTTTTTAATATCTCATTGACATTAATCCTAGAAGCCTGTTTTACCTCTCTTATTACCAAATTATTGAGGAAAGATTCACAGTAAGTAACTTGATAGCATTTGCTAAATAATTTATACATATCTAAATTTAATATTTATTAGAAACGTTGTAAGTGCAAGGCCCTGTGCTTGGCACTGAGGGTAAAAATGTGTAGCCTTTCACCTCAATTGTTTGCTGGTGTTCAATGAAGAGACTTTTATTATTATAGTGTTAGAAAGTATAGTAATGTGGAAAAATGGATTGCTAGAATAAAAAATGAAAGGATGAAAGTTTATTGAATAATTGTTGGCTATATTCAAAGATCCACTCTAAGAAAGCTAAAATGCTAATTCTCTATTAGTTGATATTCCAACCCAAAGATGTGGGATAAAGTTTCTGAAAGAGAAATGAAAGCAAGACACGTTTTTAAATGGAGTACTTTGTGGAAAGTACTTTACTGTATCCAGTAAAGACTGTGTTGCATTCCCACTGCTCCCAATTCATAATTCAGAACATAATTTCTCACCAGTAGAAGGCTTTACGTGGTCTTCTTTCCTTGATTTATCCTGGCATTCTCCCTATTGATATGATAATATTTATAAGATGCAAATCTTAACCTATCACTCCCATGTTTAAAGACTTCCAGTAGCCTCAGAGTGACCTCACGATAAATTCTACATTCCTCTTCCCTGTCTGTTCAGACCCGCTATGACCATCCATTGCCCAGCATTATGCC
Source organism: Pan troglodytes (assembly GCF_028858775.2). NCBI lineage: Eukaryota > Metazoa > Chordata > Mammalia > Primates > Hominidae > Pan > Pan troglodytes. The sequence goes on along the minus strand of NC_072401.2, from coordinate 32,520,127 downwards.
ATCTCAACACAGTTGCTTCTTTCTTCTTAGGGCATGAGTACATCCTTCTTTGATGTGTCATATTTTTCTTGCTCTTTTTCTGGTCAAAGACCTTACATCATTCCAGTATTTGTTTACTGTATTTTTTTCCCATCTCACAGCTTGGCCTCACCCCCTACTGATTTCTTGAAGCCAAGGATTTAGAAAAATGATGCAGGCTACCTGCATCTCCAGGACCTGGCACTTGGAAACTACTCAATTAGCATTTGTGGAGTGGGTGAATCAGTGAATGAGTCAAAGAATGATTACTAAAAAATACTAACTTGACTTTCACCTCGGACCTTGATTCATCTCTTTGCCATTTTTAGGTTAAGCCCAGGTAGGAGAAAGAAGACAAGATTTTATCATTTTTTGAGCCTTCATTTAGCTTTTACATTGAAAGGTAAATTATGTATTTTTCTTTTTTTTTCTTTTTACCTCACTTGATGCCAAAACAGCCCTAATCACCCCTGAAAAAAGCCGAATGATTATCTACACACTTCAAAATAAAATTATTAAAAATCCTGCCTGTTTCTTAATCTGTGTTTTCAGCTCAGCAGCAGAAAATGCAAGCCTTTTGTCGTCAGCCATTTCTGCCACTGAAGATAATAGCAATGCTTGGTTAATGGATCAAGGAAAACAAAATGAACCCACCGAGTTCTCTGTTTTATTTATTCTGTTATGATATTTTATAGCATGCAATTTCATTTATGATACTATTTATCATTAAGTAATATGCCATAAGTGATATGACAGGGCTTGAAATATTGAGAAAATATAATATTTTTGCTGTTTTAACTTTGAATTTAGAGATGGAAATGCTAAGGCAGCTGAAGGTAGAATTTTGGGAGGATACCAGCTCAAACAAACTGTAAGGTTTTAGAGAAAAAAACTTATTCTCAGATCCTTTCCTTTTAATAACCACATTGTTCATTAAATCAAATGAACAATTTAATTTTATTAAATAGAATTTAATTTATTTAAATAGAATAATTTTATTTTATTTAAATAGAATTTAAATCTATTTGCTAAAATAATACCAAGTATCAGTGCTACTTTATGCCAAAACCAATTTTCAAAATATTCCTCTATCATTATCATTTTAAGATTACTAGGATTTCAATATATTTAAAGTAGTTTATTGTTTTCACTTTGTTGTTCACATGAGCTAACAGAAAAATCATGATTTCCTTACAATTAGCACTCTATGTCTCCATTCATGTTAATTCTCAAATTGCCTAGTTTGTTTTTACATGTAATTCACATTTGTAAAAATAATAAATTTGGCATAGAGGTAGAAAGTTCTAAAATTTGTACAAGTGAAAAACGTCATTAACAGTACAAACATTTGTTTTAGTCTTCTTAGTTATCTTTTTAAACTCCCTTCTCCCAATATTTCAATGCTGTTAAAAAAATAAGAAAGAAAGGAAGCAAAAAAATAAATAAATTTTGTAGTTGAAAAGGTTATAAGCAGAATAAGAACGTTCTGCTTCTCATCTGATTTGCCCCAACTAACCTAATAATTTTTTATTTTTGTCAAATCGGAAGAAGATGGGGGGATAGCTACAAGATGCTTAATTTTGATAACAAATATGAAAGAGATTATTTATCTTTCTGGCCCTCTCATTACACTTTCAGAGGCAACAATCCATACAAGATACTGTAAAATCCAACCCAGAAGGTCATCTGCTAAGTTTATTTTAGGGCTGCTGTGTTCATTTTTAATGCTATTTTCATAGAACTGTTACAAGAAGAAATATCAAAGACTATTTCTACTGATCCATCAAATGCAATTATTTTTATTTTCTACTTTTCTGGATCCCCATTCCTAATTTGAATATGGGAAACATATTACTACGTTTAAAGGCTATACGGAAAACTAACCGATACAACAAACCAGTGACAATTGATACCTATACTAATCACGCTGCGGATTGCGTTCTGGACATAATTCTTCTCACAATAAAAATTAAACTATAAATTTCATCCATTGTCTCTAGAATAGTATTTCACATGATGGAAGAGGAACAGTTATAGAAGAAAAGAACACGTATAAATGGGTGCATCCCAACTTCAACAGCCCTGTACTTCTGTCCTTATTTTTTTACTTTAATTTTTGCTACTAGATGCTGCCTTAGCAACTCAGACTTAACAAGCAATATAGCAGGGTTTTGATGCGTTCTCTTCATCCCTCCTAATAGATGAAATTTTTGACTGCATGTGAAAAGAAAATGTTAGAACTTTAGTCAGATGTTTATGAAAAATTTAGCTGTGTTACCAGTGGAGGTTGTCCAGGTTCTAGGTGTCTTGAACAAGGAACTGGACCTAACACAAAAACAAAGCAAGGAAAGAATGAAGCAGCAAAAACAGAGATTTACTGAAAATTAAATGACACTCCACAGGGTGGGAGCGAGCGTGAGCATAGGGGCTCAGGAGTCAGGTTACAGAATTTTCTTGGGTTTAAATACCCTCTAGAGATTTCCATTGGTTACTTGGTGTACGCGCTATGTAAATGAAGAGGATAAAGTAAAGTTAAAAAGTCATTTACTTGGTGTACGCCATATGTAAATGGAGAGGATATTTCCTGTCATAGCTTAAGTATTTCCATTTGATTTAGTTCTAAGAAGTCAGCGTGAATTGGCCTTATGTTCTCCGCCTCCAGATCCAACTCCTGCCTCAGCTGGAGATATCTAGCAGACAATTAGATAGGTGACTCTGCCCTAGAAGACAAGAGTAGACCAGACTCTAAGAAAAGCAATACCTCAAACCCAAATTAGGAGTTTCTAGTTGAGAAAGTTGCCATGAATCAATACTAGAGATAACCCTGAGCTGGGGGCACATTAATTGTGCCTCCCCAAGCAAACCCCCATTATGTAAATGAGTCTTTGGGTCTTCTGGGCAAATAGATCATAATTCTCACATGTCTTATATTCCTGTAAGATCTATTTGTTAATAAGTATGTGGCAGACTGAAGAGGAAAAAAAAGAAAGGAAAAAAAAGGAAAACATTTGGCACTAAATTGACTTAAAGGAAACCAAGCTCCTGCAGTCTGAGTTTTTACCTGTTTTGTTAACTGATGAGCCTACATTGGGGCTGAATAAATACGTTTGAAAGAGTAAATATATATTTAAACTTTGTCATTTATTTAGAAAATTATCTTTATTTAGAGAAATATATTGATAGCCACTAACCCACACTTAATAACTGTAGTTGTCATGTTTTTTAGTTTTGTTTGTTTTCTTTTATGGCTAACTTTAGAGCATCAATTAAGGGACTCTCACTTGCAAATTAGTTCAAAGAGATAAAGTGAAAAGAAATATACTGCCTCATAATTATAGGCGTCAGTTAGTATAACTGGGTTCAGTAACTTAAAAAATCATCATTTTGGCCAGGCGTGGTGGCTCACGCCTGTAATCCCAGCACTTTGGGAGGCGGAGGCGGATGGATCACGAGGTCAGGAGATCCAGACCATCCTGGCTAACACAGTGAAACCCCTTTCTACTGAAAATACAAAAAATTAGCCGGGCGGGGTTGCAGGCGCCTGTAGTCCCAGCTACTCGGGAGGCTGAGGCAGGAGAATGGCATGAACCCCGGAGGCGGAGCTTGCAGTGAGCCGAGATTGCGCCACTGCACTCCAGCCTGGGCAACAGAGCAAGACTCCGTCTCAAAAAAAAAAAAAAGTCATCATTTTATTGTCTTCTCTTAGCTCTTCTACCTTTTGTGTGGCTTTCAGATGGCAGCTTCTTACAAGTTTAGGCTCCATATTTAGACCCAACATGAACAGCTTGCTTCTATTCCAACAACCCCAACAAAACTCCTACTGTATCTTCCTGATGTTTGTCAGATCACATGTCTATCCCTAATGCAAAGATGTTAGCCAGAAAAATGAAATGACTAATGGTCAGACTTGCATTATTAAAAGGAGCATGACAAAATGAGAAGGAGTTCAGAAAAAGAATGATCATGACAGATAAAGTATAGTAATGCAACACAGTTTTATGTCTAGGATTTAAATATGTATGTGAAACAATACACTACATTCCTGGAAATATGAATAATGTGTGTCTCCCTCACTAAAGCTGATGAAAATATAACCACACTCGTGCAATCTATTTTAAATATGAATGTTTTAAAATCATATAGTTATTGTTTTCCATTGGATACCACAGAGAAGAGAATACAAATCCCAAATAAATTATAGACGAAGTAAACAAAACTAAACCAAACCTGAGAAACACTGATACATATGATCAGTTCTTTTAGTGACTTACTATAAGGTAAATTTATGTTTGATCATGGGGTTTTATTCAAAAACTGTAATAAAATCTAAATTAAATGAAATAATATTGATATGCATGTAATTTTCATATTTATTCCATTTAAAATATGTTTAATAAGCAATACTATGCTAGCCTTTGAGTTTATAAACCCTACTTCACTGGGAAGATGAATATGTTCTTGCAATATCTGACTAATGATGGAAAGGTAGCAACTAAATAATCTGCTGTATAATATACATTTATAAAACATACTGAAAGGATTTTTAAAAAAATAATTCAGTATATTAAGTAAGAATATATATGTCACACCCAACAAATTGCAAGATGTTTGTTCATTCCAATTTTGTTCAAGTAAACTTTATTTCTTATGAACCTATATTTGGAAGGAAAAATTAAAATTTCCCCTATATTTTTGTAGTAAGTTTAAAAGGATAAAGTATTAGTTTGTCATAAGGATGAAAGTTTTGATGTAGAATGCACAGAATTGTTAATATAATGAGAAAACATTTTTCATATACTAAAAAAAAACACAACGAAATTGTTGCAAAGTTTAAGTGGTTCTATGATTAAAGCATTATTATTTGCTGAAAAGATAATAAATAAAACATTGTAATAACAAAACAAGTAGTTAGAGATGCCCCCCATGAGAAGATAATATCATTTTTACAAATATTCAATTTCACATATTTTCAAAGTTCTAATAAGGAACTCTATTTTTTATCTGAATAGCTCAATAAAGATTTGATCAAGATTTTGTAGTAATTGAAAACAAAACAAAACAAAACAAAAACAAAAAAAGAGACAATAGCAACAGACACACTGGTTCTGGAACAGTTCAGTGCTTTAGCCTTTGCAAGTGTTCAGCTGATAATGAATAATAAACTTCAGGTTTAAAATAAAAAGCAGATTTTTTTATGACAATTACATAATAAAAATGTTTATTTAATAGAACTTGTGGTATGTGGGCAAGTTATTCATTCATTTCCCCCATCAATAAAATAATGACATTAATGAGGTAATGATAATAATTACAATCAATGCTGATGCATTTTTTTATTTAAATATGAAGTAAATTGCAAAAAAGAGAGTAATATACCTTTCTTATTTTTTCCCAAGCCAATATAGGTCCGAAAGAAGAGACGTTTTAAAAAGTTTTATTTTTTAATTTATTGGTATATGCATAATAATGACAGATTTTAAAATCAAAAGAATGCTTTATTTATCAAGCAAAATACAGGACAGCTGAAGCAATCAGCAGCTGTTGGTTGATCATCTGGAAGAGTAAAAGAATGTATTTATAGGAGAAAAAATAGCATGCTATTTTCCCCAACCCATCACATAGCCTCATGTACTTGGAATTAATGCCTATAACCTGCTAAGCAATTTTGAAAATGGTTGATTGTAAATAAAATGGCATTGAAAAATAGATTGTATAAAGTTAAATTTATTATTTTCCATGTATACTGTTGTATTATAATGTTTTAATATGGATATCAGTTAAAAATAGTTAATTTATTTTAAAATGTAATATTTTAAAATACATTCTACATTGAATGTTATGGCACTTATCCAAATACAGGCTTTAATTAATAGGTGTTGGTACCATGGCCTATTTATTTATACACTTTTACAGCCACCAAATCGGCCTTCAATATTTCAATATGCAAAAAATTAAACATAAAGCTAATTGTAACCATGAAGAAAAAGAAAAATAATCATGATATATTTTAATAAACATATTTAATAAAATTTTTTATTTTAATAAAAATAAAAAAGGTGATTTCAAGATGATCATGACAGTTTAAAATTTGACTTCCTTTTATATGTATTGATTAGATTAAAGTCCAATTTCTGCATTCAAATAATTGAATTTCTGTTATGAATCAACGGGGGTGGGAAGACTGAATACATGTAGTTATATTTTCCACAAAATTAAAGTTGCACAATTACTGATATATTATTTCAGTGTTTAGGAAAACTCTTATCAATATCTTGAGACTAACAATGGTTGGTTATTATAAACAAAAAACATGAAGTAAAGGATTCTAATAAATAACACAAAATATACCTTACGATGATTTTTATCTTAACTTCATATATGGAAATATACTTCCATTCACCAACATTTTAATATAAAATCAGGGCTTATCTTTGAGGATAGGCAAATGTCTTGAATTCAAAACCACACTGCAGAATTCTTTGTGACTTTTACCATTTTATTTCATTTGCTTTCAGTGTGTTTCTCAAACTTAACTCTAGAGTATTTTAATCCCTCGTTTTAATCAAGTCTTTACAAGCAGCTACTCCCTGCATGATGGACCTTACCTGTAGTCAGATGATATTACCTGTTTTTCCATGCCTCAGTAGAATCTTTTTACTAACATCTTAAAATGATTCAACTTCCATGGGTTTTAAAACTTGACCTGTGTTTCCCTTGGTCACTTCTCCTAGCACTTCTGACCTGCCACCCTCATAACTCAGTGGTTTGCATTCTTTCCACACCTCTCTCACTACCTATTCTGCCTAATATAAGCCCAGTTTTATAGAGGGGAGGGAAGCAAAGCAAAATATTTTGTTTTGTTCGCTAACATAGCACCTGTGTCTGGAAGAGTACCTGACACAAATTAGATATCCAATAAATATTTATGTAATGAATGAAATAATTATCTAATTTCATCATAATTTCTATGGATTAACAATAAAGTTGCTTATGCATATAAAGTTGCCAAATATTCTTCGAAGTAAAATGATTTTTACTCCTAAGACATTAACACTTTGTAATACATATTATTTTGCTTCTTTTCTTCTTAATTTTTTAGCACTAAGAATTACATTAGACATTTAAGTTGATGATAATAATGAAAGCATCTTTAATATATTCAGTAGAAACAAAAGGTTTATATCAACAAGAGGATTATTCTGGTATTAAGCTTATGATAAATAATACTCAATAAATTCATCCAGTCTTTTTCAGGGTTTATTGACAATAAACAATTCAAATATTTACTTAAATATTTGAATATTTAAATTCACAGCATTTTTGTTTTTGTTCATTAGTTATAGCACGAAGTTTGCTGTGAACTTATGTATAATAAAATCACGATAAATAAACACTTTCACTCTTTTGATTTATTTCTCCAGGGATGCAAATGGAAGTCACACATTTAATAAAGTCCTAACTTCTTGGAAGTGTAATAAAATAGAATAAGAGCTTATAATTACATTCTCTCCAGAATTTATTTTACATGCACTGAAAACAAAGCCACCCTTATTCACAAATGTTTATCTGTAAATATGAAAGAAAATAATGTGATAAAATTTAGGCTTTGAAATAAATAGAAACCGATGACTTAATAAAAGTCTCAATGACACAACCAGTGAGGTAAATACAACCTATTAGTATGTGATTCTTTTTTAAGGAAAACAGAGAAAATAGAGTGACAGAATATTAGAAGCAATACAATTAGACAACTAAAATGTACAGAAGAGTCAAGGGGAAAAAATATACTATTTAAGCATATGATGTATTTTATAATATTTCTACCAGATCAGTATGATCTATAAAGACAATACACATTGGAACACAGACTAGGTGATGTCTATTTTTTAGTTTGAATAGTAAATATAGATATTTTATTAAATCTAGTAACCAGACTAATTCTGTAGGTGGTTATAAGAAAGAAAAAGAATTGAAAATAAGTAAGTTAACTAGCCATGTAAAAATTTTTACATCTTTTCTATACACTTCTAATATTGAGACACATATTTATTTATATTCAAAGATATATTAATAGATACATATTATCTATTAAAATATACCTCTATTTTAATATGAAATAACTCTATTTTGTTGTAAAACATGTGTCTAAAAACACAGTTGTATAATACTATGAGGGTTTAATTAAACGAACTGACCTATATTCCTCAGAGCCATAGACAAACCATTGAAGTTGTTCATCTGAGATCCATATTCAAGGTGAATTGAAAGGCATATTTTAGTTAATGCTGAGAATAATACTAAAATATGTTTCAACTCAAAATCAAATAGCTTATTTGATATCTACATGAGCCTCATATTGAGGATCTGATAAGAAATCCAGTGATTTTAACACAGAGCATTAATTTTGTTTAAGAAAAGTCTAAGAAGGTAAAAAATATCTTTGAGTTTCTCAGATGTATGTTTCTGCAGCATACATATTAGCAAAGAACCTGCAGTCTTACTATGCTTGTAACTTATGTGTTTATTTTTTGTGTTATTATTATTTTAAAAATCAACAAAATGTTCTGAAGACATCATATTCAAACCTAAACGAAGAAACCTAAGGTGCTCAAAAAAAAAAAAAAAACCCTCAGTAATTCTGTAATAAATCTTATTTCTCTTTCTTTATGTGTGGTAAGACAAATGGTACTCGAGTCATTACCTGTATTAGTCAAAGCAAAATTAGAACAGGTAAGGGGACTACTGATAAGTAATTGCACTTGACACTATTTTTGCCTAAAATGATTGATAGCATGTCATAATGTTCATTGTTTTAGAGTTCATCATACAACTGAGCACTAGAAAACTAGAGAAAATTAAGCAGGAAAAAAAAACATATTTTGCATCTGGACACAATGAATAACTCTATGTTTTTAGGAAATTAGAGAAAGAATCGACATATCACAAGTTTCCATAATATTGCTTTAAATGTTTTATAAGAAGCAGCAACTTTTAATATTAATATTTCAAAATTTTCAGAAAGATCTAAGCATTTACTGGAAAATGTTATTTTTCTGTACTCTTAATTGAAATTTAAAAATGTCTTTTATCACATGATAATGTAAATAAAGCGAAAAGACTAGCAACACTAGAAGTATATATTTGGTGGTTGTAAAACCAACAGAGATTCATATTCAGAATACATAAAAATCCCCCACATATCAATTTCAAAATATGTGTAAGCAAAAGAAAATAGGCAAAACTTATTCAGGGTGCTTCCAGAGAAGTTTACACAGTGTGTAGTAAATATCTTCTTAAGTGTTCATGTGTAATCAGGGCAATTCAAATATAAACTCAATAAGATTTGACTTTAGAAATAAAAATGAAAGTCAAATAATCCTAAGAGTTGGGGCAAGTGGTAATCAACAAGAACCCTTTACAGTGCAGGTTGGAGTATAATAGTTTGCAACCACTGTGGAAACGTGTTGGAACATACCTTAACCCTTTTGTTTGTTTGTTTGTTTTTTTGAGACACAGTGTCATTCTTTTTGCCGAGGCTGGAGTTCAATGCTGCGAACTCAGCTCACTGCAACCTCCGCCTCCAGGGTTCAAGTGACTCTCCTGCCTCAGCCTCCTGAGTAGCTGGGATTACAAGCTTGTACCACCACGACTGGCTAATTTTGTATTTTTAGTAGAGACAGGAGCTTCGCCATGTTGGCCAGGCTGGTCTGGAATTCCTGACTTCAGGTTATCCTCCCACCTTGGTCTCCCAAAGTGCTGGGATTACAGGCGTGAGCTTCCATGCCCAGCCCAGTTTGTACTGAATACCTAGAAAAACTCCTGAATCTGTATAGAGACAAATTTCCTAGAAGAATATTTTAGAATAATAAATACTTGAAAACAATGCAACTTTTCATTGACAGAAAATCCAGTGTAATCTAATGTAGCAATGAAAGGAATATACCAATGCCTCAAAAATAATGTACAAATTTCAAAATCAGAGGTGGTACTGAGAAGTGCAGTGCTGTTGTAACAAATATCTAAAAATGTGGTAGCAGTTTGAAACTGAGTAATGGGTAGAAGCCGAAAGAGTTTTGAGGTGCATGCTAGAAAAAGCCCACGTATAGCTTTGAAGGAACTTAAAGGTGATTCTGGTGAGGGCTCAGAAATTAAAGAGGAAAGCTGTAGAGAAAGCTTTCATATTCTTAGAGTACACACAAATAACTGTATACAGAATGTTGATAGAAATATGGGTTTGAAGAGCTATTTTGGTGATATCTAAGATGGAAATTAGTAACATGTTATTGGGCAATAGAGAAAATATTGTCCTTGTTATAAAATGACAAATAGCTTGGCTGAATTGTGTTTGTGTTCTAGTGGTATTTGGAAGGTAGAACTGTGAGTGATGAAATTGGATATTTATTTGAAGAGAGTTCTAAGTACAATGTTGAAAAAGCATCTTGATTCCTCCTGACTGCTTATAGTAAAATGAGAGAATGAGAGAAGAGAGAAATAAATTGAACACGAAGATGTTAAGCAATAAGCAACTATAACTTAAAGATCTGGAAAAGTCTCAGTCTGTTCATGTTACAAAAAAAAAAAAAAAGAGATTTTGGAATTCCCAGCTTCCAAAACTGTGATAAATACATTCTGGCATTTAAGCCACCCAGATTATAGTACTCTTTTTTGTAGCAGCCTAAATTGATCAAGCCAGACACGTAATTACAAAATCAAATATTCAATAGAAGAGTTGAAATAAAAGTAAAAAGATATCCTCTATATCACAGAATATAAAGAAAATAAAAGTATGAGAGGGAATGAAAGAAACACAAACAGTAAATTTGAAGAATTCCAGAAAGAACTACGAAAAAAGAATAAGAATTTAAAATTTAAATAATTTTAAAAAGAACAAAAGATTTTTTTCAGAAAAATTATTTTCAAATTAAAATAATCAAAGTGTTGAAAAACAAAGCAATGATATCAGAGAAGGAAGAAAAACAGGAAGAGAAAAAGAAGGCCCCATAATGAAATATTGTGATATTGAGGATATCTTAGGATATTGAAAATAACTTTAAAATTCTTAGAAAATTTATAGAAAAAAGAAGTAAAAAGAAAATTAAAACTAGTTCTAACAGTAGAACAAATTTTAGATTCCCATGAGTCTTATCAGCAACACTGGCATGTAGAAGAATATAAAATTATGCCTATATATGTCTGAGCACAAATTGTTTTAATTTAGTATTCAATACTCATTCAAACTATCAAAAATGAGAGATGCAGACATGCAAAAATCCAGAATTTATCTATCTCCTTTTGTCTCTTTTGGGCATAGTTACTCAAGGATATGAAATAAAGAAGCTAATAAAGAAAGAAGACACAAGACCGAGGAAACAATGGATTTAATTTAGAAATAGAGTAAAACAAATACCTGAAGGACAGCATTACAGTGATACTAGAGAATAACCAATGCAATTGGAGAGAAAATTTGAATAATTTTTGAGTAAAATCTAGAAAGAGGAAATCCATGGTTAGTGAGATAAGCTTAAGTTATGTTTAAGGCATATTAGGCTTTGGTAAAAAAAATTTAAAAAGCAATTATAAACTCAAGGAAACAACATAAATTCTAATTTTTCATGGTGGTGAGCAATAGTTTTCAAAATAATATGAGAAAAAAAGCTCAGTCATAATATTTATAGTGATATTGATAATTATTGAAGATATTTAAAGACATAGTTAAAAGATGTTACTCTGAGTAATAAGATAGAAGTTTTTTTTACATATTTTGTAATTTTATACTGAAAATTGATTATCTTGCTAAAAAATGCACTTTAAATTATGAAGCTGAGCTTCACTCTTAGCACTGAAAACTAAATAAAAATAGTCAAATTCCCAATTTATTTTACATATTCAGCATAATCTTGATTAAAATTACAGCAACTTACTTCATGGATACCAACAAACTGATTCTAAAGTTTATGTGGAAACGACAACAACTTAGAAGAGCTAACACCGTATTAGATAGAACAAAGTCAAAAGAATATTAGTATACAACTTCAAGGCTTACTATAAAGCTATACTGATAAAGACAGTGGTATTTGTTAAAAATTAGACAAATAGATTAATGAAATAAAATAGAGAACCTAGAAAGAAATCAACACAAAAATTGGCAATTTTTGACAAAGGAGCAAAAGTCATTAAATGGAGGAAGGATAATTTTTGCAACAACTGCTGCTTGAACAACCACACATTCAAGTGCTATCTATCTATATCTATATATCTATATCTATATCTATGTACACACACACATATATATAGACTTTACATATGTTATAAAAATTAACTTAAAATGAATAATAGATAAAAATGCAAATCTCAAAATTATAAAATTTCTAGAAGATATCAAAGAAAAATATCTATGTGATATTAGGTTGGCTGATGTGTTTTAAGATACAATACCAAAAGCATGATTAATGAAAAATAATAATTAGTAAGTTTCACTCCATTGAAATTAAAAACTTCTACTGTGTAAAACACACTTGTTAGCATCAAAATGTTAATTGAATATAGGCCCTAGGGAGAAGCAACTTCATGGGCATGCAGATTAAGAGACAAAAATAGTGAAGTACGATCTTCCAGGCACACTCCACCGGAAAAAGAAAGTCTCAGATGGGTATGCATATAACTCCCTAAATACACTGTCCAATCCCAAGGGTAAGGAGAACACTGTGCATGGAGAAAATCCATCCTCAGGGAAGAATCATGAGAAAGAGGTGAACCTATAAAGTCCCAGGATCAAGGTTAAAGGAACCTTCTTTTTCTCTCTTTGACCTTTAGGAGCCCACTTGGGACTCTTCCACAAGTTCTTTCCTTTTTTTCCTGTTCTAAGGCCTTCTACATAAACTTCCATTCCTGCTTTGGAACTTCCTTCAATCTCTTTTTCTGCCTTATGCCCCTCAGTCGAATTCTTTCTTCTGAGGAGACAAGGGCTGAAGTTGCTGCAGATGGGTATGAATTTGCCACCAGTAACTTGGGGTAACTTGGATCTCTTCCACCACTAACAATATGAGTTGTTAGGAAACAGTTCAACTCATAACAGATCTGAACAGACACCTAATCAAAATTGATACAGATAACTAGTAAGCACATGAAAAAATATTCAACATGTGAAGGGTCTTCAAAGTATTTATGGAATATGTGTGGTTTGAGAAAACTCTGCATAGACCTTAATTTTTTGCATTAAAATCAACTCATATTAACTTGTTGTAACATGTCTAAACAGGATATATTTTTAGGTGCTAAGAAGGATAAGAAACTAGTTTGAAAAGAGTTCCTATCAGAGCAACATGAATTTGGCTAAAATTGAAGCCAAAACAAACATAAAATATATGCTGAAGCTTGGGTGGAAGAATAGTGAAATCACTGATTTTTTATGAAAAGTTTATAGTACATTTTGATAATGCCCCAAATACATCAGCAGTTTACAAATGGATAATTTATTCTAAGAAGGGATGAGATGTTGTTGAAAATGAAGCACACAGCAGCAGACATTCCATATCAATTTGCAAGAAAAAACTTAATTTTGTTTGTGCCCTAGTTGAAGAGAACCATCAATTAACTGTAGAAACAATACTCACCATCGTGGACATTTCAACTGGTTCAGCTTAAATAATTTTGATTGAAAACTTAAAGTTGAGCAAACTGTCCACTAGATGGGTTCCAAAACCATTGTGCTCAGATTGGCTCCAGACAAGAGCAGAGAATTAATGGAAATTTTAAACAAGTATGATCAAGAACCAGAAGCAGTTCTTTGAAGAATTGTAACAGGAAATAACATAGAGCTTTATCAGTACAATCCTGAAGACAAAATACAATCAAAGTGATGGCTATCAAGAGGTGGAACTGGTCCAGTCAAAGCAAAAGTGGACTGGTTATGAACAAAGATGACAGTTTCTTGGGATGATCAGGGCAATTTGCTTGTTGACTGCTGCAAAGCCAAAGAACAATAACAGTATCTGCCTATTATGAAAGTTTTGAAAATATTAGCCATAGCTTTAGCAGAAAAATGCTCAGGAAAACATCATTAGAGAGTCTTTATTTACCATGACAATGCTCCTGCTCATTGTCTCATCAAACAATAGTAATTTTGTGAGATTTTTCAATGAGAAATCATTAGACATCCACTGAATAGTGATTATTTAGCTCCTTCTGGCTTCTTGTTCTATAATCTAAAAAATACTAAGTAAAGGATACCCATTTTTTTCAGTTAATAATGTAAAACAGGCTGGGTGCAGTGGGTTATGCCTGTAATCACAACACTTTGGGAGGCAGAGGTGGAAGGATCACTTGGGCTCAGGAATTTGAAACCAGCCTGGGCAACACAGTGATGCCCTGTCTCTATAAACAACCAGAAAATAGCCTGGCATGGTGGCATGTGCCTGTAATTCCAGCTACTTAAAGGCTGAGGTGGGAGGACAGTTTGAGCCCAGGAGTCTGAGGCTGTAGGAAGCTAGGATTGCACCATTGCACACCAGGCTGGGTGACAGAGTGAAATGTCTTCTCTAAAAAATTATAAGTTAAAAGATTGCATTGACATGGTTAAATTCTCAGGACTTTCAGTTCTTTAAGGATGTACTAAGGAGTTGGTATCATTGCTTATGAAATTGTCTTAAAATTGATGAAGCCTAGGTTGAGAAATAAAGTTATATTGTTTTTATTTTTCTGTTTTAATTCTATAGTTTAATACAAACATTTTGAAGTACACTTGTATGTGATTAGAAAAATACATATTAAAATAACAAGGAGGTATTACTACATGAAAACCAGAATGGGTAAATACCAAAATACTAACAGCATGAAATAATGGTGAGGATGCGTAGCAATAGAAACTCTCATTATTTGCTGATGGAAATGCAAAATAATGCAGCAACTTTGGAAGACACTTTATCAATTTCTTACAAAGCTAAACATAGTTTTGCCACATAATTCAACTATTTTTTTGCCTAGGTATTTACACAAATGAGTTGAAAACTTATATCCTCACACACACAAACTCCATATAAAAATATTTATAGCAGTTTCATTAGGTGCCAAAAATTGGGAGCTGTATGTCAGTTGTTGAATGGATAAATAAGCTATGTCACATGCATATTATAGAATACTATTCAGCAATAGAAAAATGGATTATCAAGCCACAAAGAGTCCTGGAGGAACCATTAATGCATATTGCTATGTGAAATAAGCCAGTCTGAAAACACTATGCACAGCATAATTTCACTATATAATAATTTAGAAAAGATAAAACTACAAAAACAGTAAAAAAATAAGTGTTTTCTAGTGTTTGGGGAAAAAGGAGAGAGGGACAAAATGGTTTTATAAGGTAATTTTTAGAGCAGTTATGCTTCTCTGTATGATACTATAATGGTGGATACATCACCTGATATATTTGACAAAACCCATAAAATTCTACATAACAGTAAACTTAATGTAAACTATGGACATTACTTAATAATAATGTATCAATATTGATTAAATTATAACAATGTATTACACTGCTGCAAGATGTTAATACAGAAAACTGAGGGTGGGAGGAGAAGGAGTATATGGGATCTTTCTGTACTTTCTTTCTGGCTGAGTTTTCTGTATACCAAAGGTTGCTATAAAAATGATCTATTAATAAAATATGTATATATACACACATAAAAATAAAATATATATAATAAAATATACATGATAGCAGCAGGAGGCAGACAGGAATGGGTCCCCAATGAAATCTGACCTTCAAGCCAAAGACAGTTTAAAGCCTGAAAACCAAACCACAAGTCTCAGATGAATCCCTAGACCAGATTAAGAACCTCTCTTCCTTACTGGCGCACTTTCCTCTGAGTGATCCCCACCCTTCACCTGTTTTACATATACCTACCATTCTCTAATTGTTTTTTACACCGTCATGTCCATCTTTGAATGGTACCTTCCTTCAGCCTTTTTTGCATACTCACAAATCAATCAGCACGCGCTTCCTCATTATGAACCCATAAAAGCCCTGGACTCAGCCACACTTTGGGAGACTACTTGACTTCGGGTAGAGGGCTGCCCTTTTTGAGTCCCCTTTCCACTGAGAGCTGTCACTAAATAAAATTCTCCTTCATACTCATCCTTTTTGGATGTGGGACAAGAATTCAGGACTCACCGAATGTGGGTATGAAAAAGGCAGTAACACCCTTTAGCCTTCCACTAGAAGTGGGTGGTTGTCCCATGCAACGGGGGCAGCAGTGGAGCCAGGCCAGCCCAGGAGCTGCAGGCTGGAGCAGGGCAATGGTACTGAAGGAGCTGTTAACACACCCCATCCGCCAAGCTGTGGACGGCAGAATAACATCCCCTTTGTGGCTCTGGGATTTCTAGCTTTTTCAAGTTTTTCAGGTTCCCCTCATTCAGATACTGGCACCCAAGACAAAAGCAGGTTGCGGCATGCTGGCCCAGTGGTGGGCTGAGCACAGATCCCTCAACAAGTGCCGCCAGGACTTGGGGAAGAAAAGGACAGAAAATAAAAGGAGATGCCTTTTTTTCTCTACCTCACACACCCTGAATTTTTGCAGAAAGAAAGGAATTAAAGGACACATTTTCCTTCTCTTTCAGGTGTGTAACCAATCGTCTTCATCCTACACTCCTCTGGTGTGTATCCTGAATCACTGGGACTCAGACTCTGGAGAAAAAAACACCTCATATTCTTTTGCACAAGTGTTTGGCCAGGTTATGTTTTGCACATAGGACAGGCTTGGTCTCAGGAAGGCGCATTAATCTCAATACCATCCGGCAGCTGGACCTTTTCTGTAAACGTGAGGGCAAATGGTCTGAGGTCCTATATTTTCAGGGTTTCTGTGCCTTAAAGAGTAATACAAACCTTTGCTGACACTGTAGGATTGATTCAGCCCTCTTAGTGGTCATATCAAGAGAGGCTGCAAAAGTCAACCCCAAGGAACTGGAGAAACAAACCCCAGAGGTACCTCCAGCAGGGATGCCAGCTCCCTCTGGCCCTGCTCCTCTTGGCCCATCCTGTCTTCCCTATTTATGTTCTCTTTCTAGCTTGCCCCATTCTAGAAATCCTCATTTTAGCCAGGCCTCAGTCTCATTCCTGCCCCTGAAACAGATACCTGAAGAATATGGCCCCAGTAAGGTCTAGGTCCCTGTCTCTTTACAGGATTTAAGGCATATTAAGGGGGATCTTGGCAAGTTTTTAGACAACCAGGACAAATATATAGAGTTTTTCCAGAACTTAACCCAAGTATTTGAACTCTCCTGGAAGATGCTATGTTACTTTTGAATCAAACCCTGATACCACTGAGAAGCAGGCTACCCTACAAACAGCATAGAATTTTGGGGATGAGCTTTGTATCTCATATAGTGCCAAGGAAGAGGATGAGCTTCACCAAATTGGAAGAATGGCAGTACCATTGGAGGACCCTAGATGGGACCCCAGTGATGAAATGAGAGAATGGAAGAGGAAACACTTTCAGTTGTGCATGATGTATGGCTTACAAAGGACTAGAACTAAGCATCTCAGTTGCTCCAAACTATCCATAATAGACCAGGGATTAGATAAGAACCCCTCTGCCTTCTTGGAGAGGCTAAGAGAGGCATTGTTAAAGCACACCTCTCTATTTTCTGATTAAGTCAATCCTAAAAATTAAGTTTATTACTCAGGCAGCCCCTGATATCAGCAGAAAGCTACAGAAACAGGCCATGGGACCAGATAGTACTTTAGCAAACCTCCTGAAAGTGGCCACCTCAGTCCTTTACAATAGGGATAGGGAGGAGGACTGAGAGAGAAAGCAGACACAAGAAAAGGGCAGAGACTTTAATGGTCGTCTTGCAGGCTCACAAACCCCAGAATCCTTGAGATGCATCTGTTAACTGCTACAAATTTGGCAAGCCAGGCAGCGCACTTTACAAAGGAATGGCTGCCCAGGCAGCAAGAGGAAACCCCCTTAACCCTGTCCAATCTGTTATGGGAAGCACTGGAGTTCAGAGTGTCACCAGAGATGCAGGTCACTGGATCCAGAGCCAGTCTCCTAAATGGTCCAGCAAGACTGATGAGTACCGGGGCTCCTCTCTCCAGCTCCGGTGGTTCCAGACCACTGTTATAATCCAGGAGCCCTGTGTAATTCTGGAAAATGAAGGGAAGAAGGTGGACCTCCTCATGGACACTGGAGCAGGCCTTTCAGTTCTTCTCTCCATGCAGGCCCCCACTACTCTCTTAGCATGACCCTGAGAAGCAACTCAGGAAAGCCTTTAACATGATATTTTTCTCAACCTTTTAGTTGTAGTTGGGGAGATCTCTTATTTACCCATGGCTTTTTAATCATGCCTGAAAGCCCAACTTCTCTGTTGGATATTCTGGCTCATGTGGGAACCACCATTGTTATGGCTTCAGGAAAGACTCTGTCTTCCCCTAGTATATACTAATATTAACCCAGAAGTTTGGGCAACTCAAGGAAAATTGACCACAATGGCCATACTGGTCAGGATCTACCTTCAGGATCCCATCTCCTTTCCTAACCAGAGACAATATCCCTGAAACCAGAAGTTAGGAAAGGACTAGAAGCCGTCATTGATAACATGAGGATGTAGGGCCTCCTCAAACCCTGCAACAGCCCTTGTAATACCTGATATTGGGGATACAAATCCCAATGAGAATAGAGGCTGGTCCAAGACCTACACCTCATTAAGGAGGCTGTGGTTCCAATTCACCTGATGGTTCCTAATCCCTAGACCCTGCTAACTCAAATACCTGAGGAAACTAAATGGTTCACAGTTCTCGGCCTAAAGGATGACTTTCTGCATATCATTAGACTCGGACTCCAGTGTTCTTTTGCATTAAAAGATCCCTCCAATCAGACCACCAAGTTAACCTGGATGGTGTTACCTCAGAAATTCCAAGACAGCCCCCTCCACCCCAGTTTGAACAGGCATTGCCAAAAAATCTCTCTGAGTTCCTTTATCTTCAGATTAAAGTTTCATAATATGTAGGTGACATTCCCCTCTTTGCCCCAACTGAGGAAGTCTCTCAGGAGGATGGTAAGGCTCTTCTTAGGTTTCTGGCTAACAGAGGATATAAAGTCTCAAAATCTAAGGCTTACCTCTGTCAGACTTCAGTGAAGTACCTAGGACTAGAATTGTCAGGGGGAACAGGGCACTAGGCAAAGAAAGGATTAAGCCCATATCCTCCATTCTTCTCCCTCCCAAAAACCTGCAAGCAATTGAGGGGATTCTTGGGCATTACAGGATTCTGCAGACTATGGCTACCTGGATACCATAAAACAGCATATCCCTTATATCACCTAATAATGGAGACTTAGGCAGCTAAAACTCACTCCCTGATTTGGGAACCAGAGGCTAAAAAGGCTTTGACCAACTAAAATAAGCCTTGCTTGAGGCACCAGCCCTTAGTCTTCCCATAGAGAAGACATTCAATCCTTATGAATCAGAAAGGAAGAAAATGGCCATGGGAGTTCTAATTCAGGCCCAAGGTCCAGCCCAGCAGCCTGTAGGTTACCTAAGCAAGGAGCTTGGTTTGGTTGCTAAGGATGGCGGGCCTGCCTCCAGGCAGTTGCAGTGGTGGCCTTGCTGGTATCAGAGGCTACTAATTTAACCACAGGAAATAACTGAACCGTTTATACCCCACACAATGTGGCAGGATTTCTGTCTTCTCTGTCTAATGGACAACTGCCTTCTCAAATATCAAGCTCTGCTATTAGCCTCTACAGTCCAATTAAGAACCTGTCCCACCCTAAACCCAGCCATCTTCCTTCCAGAGGAAGCTGGGAAACTTGAACATGACTGTGAACAGATAGTAGTGCAAACCTATGAAGCCAGAGAAAACCAAAATAAAAAACAAACAAACAAACAAAAAAACAGACTGGAAAGTTCTTCTGTAGAATAAGCATATTAATTTTTATACTGTTATGAAGAAATACCTGAGACTGGATAATTTATAAAGAGAAAGAGATTTAATGGATTCACAGTTTGGCCTGGCTGGGGAGGCCTCACAATCATGATGAAAGACAAAGGAGGAGCAAAGCAAAGGGATGTCTTACATGGCAGCAGACAAGAGAGTGTGTGCCGGGGAACTGTCCTTTTATAAAACCATCAGATCTCATGAGACTTATTAACTGTCAGAGGCCCAAACCTGTGAACTAGGGTCACCTCCATTCAACCCAGGGGACCCAGTACTGGTAAAGGCACTTGCTTCCCTTTCTCTCTCTCTAGGCCCAGAGTAGGTGAGAACTTACACTGTACTTTTTCTACTCCTTCAGCAGTAAAGGTCACTGGAAGAAATTATTGGATTCATTATACTCAAGTAAAGGCCTGGGAAACTGATAGAATTACCTCTGTTGACCCAGAAGGGTTCCTGAAGTACCAGGAAGCACCTCAAGCTAAAAATCACAAAAGATAAGTGCCAATAATTAACTTTCTATGAATGTCCTCTGTATGGTCTTGCCAATGCTTGCTGTTCTTACCTTCATTCTGTCCCTCACCATGAGGCATCTTGGTCAAGGACCCCTTAATCCTGAACACCCATGGGATTATCTACTCCCATAAACAGTTATCCCTCTTCTAAAGTGTAACTGTCCCTAAACAAGATTTAATCTCTTTCACCAGAATGAAACAGCTCTGGCCACAACATTGTTTTCAGAATGATTCTTGTATTTTACTTTTTATTTTTGTTATCTTGGGCACTAGATTTTTTCCTTTTAGCTCCTCTTTGTGTAATACAAATACTTGTTCTGTGAATATTTAACTTCTTTGAAAAATTTGTTTCTTCTCACCTTCAGGCCATCAAACTCCAAAAGGTCATGCAACTGGAGCCTCAAGCAATGCTTCCCATTTACTGGGGACCCTTAGGCCTCGGAGAGAGATTTAATTTCTGTCTTCCCAAACAATGCCCTGCATCAGCATAAAGCAGTTAAGAGCAGTCATTGTCCGTATCCTAATGGCAGTTAGTATTACCTCTTCAGAGGGGGGATTGATAGTAGCAGAAGGCAGATGTGGCAGGTCCCCATTGAAACCTGGCCTTCAAGCTGAAGACAGCTTAAAGCCTGAAAACCAAGCCACAAGTCTCAGATAAATCCATGGACCAGACTGAGAATCTCTCTTCCAGTGTGGCATGCTTTCCTCTGATTGATCCCTACCTTTCACCCATTTTATGTATACCTACCCTTCCCTAATTGGTTTTTCACACTGTCATGTCCATCTTTGAGTGGTGCCTTTCTTTAGCCTTTTTTGGATACTCACAAACCAATCAGCACATACTCCCCCATTCTGAGTCCATAAAAACCTCAGACTCAGCCACACTTAGGGGAACTACCCTACTTCAGGTAGGGGGCTGCCCTCTTAGGATCCTCTTTCCACTGAGAGCTGTCAGTCAATAAAACACTTTGCCCTGCTCGCCCTTTGGTTGTCAGCATAACCTAATTCTTTCTGGATATGGGACAAGAACTTGAGACCTGCTGAACATGGGTATAAAAAAGGCAATAACATTGTAGTCCTCCACCCTCCACTGGCACCAGTTGGCTGGCCCACTTGACAGGAAGCAACAGCAGGGTCGGGCCAGCCCAGGAGCTATGGGCTGGAGCAGGGCAATGGGACTGAAAGAGCTGTTAACATGCCCTCATTCACCCAGCTGCAGACAATTGGAATAACAACCCCTTTGTGGCTGCAGTGTCACTGACATCTCCAAGTTTTTCAGGCAACATCATGCTCTAATCCAGATGCTGTTGCCCAAGACAGAAACAAGTAATGGCATGATTGGCTCAGTGGCAGGATAAGCATAGATCCTGAAGCAAGCACGGGATCCAAGATGTAGTGCAAGCCAAGAGCAGCCTGCAACATTAAGTGGGTAGGATACATCCTGCAGCAAGCCCAGAGCCAAGCAAGGCCCTGGGCAGGGGTGTTGCCAGCTGTGGAGGTCTCCAGCAGGTGAAATAGCACTGAAAAAATCCTGCATCATATATACATAAAAGCAAATGGACATTTTAAAATAAAGTCATAAAATTAGAATACTACTACTTTTTATACAATAAAGTTTACACTAGCAAAACCTTTTCATTGATTGGTATCATACACCAACATTACATGCAGAGGTAATATAACATTTCTTAACACTATAAACCATGTGCTTATTTAATCATTTCATTATAAGTTGCTTCCACTTCTTTCATAAACATTGTGTTCTTAGTGGCTAACACCTTAACTCATTGACTTTTTTTCTACTTGTCAAATTTTAATAAAAAATAGCTATGCTTTACCAGTTTTATTGTTATGCTAAACTTGATGAATTGAATTCAAATTCTTATCTAATCTGTTATTGTTGTTGTTGTTAACATTTGGATAATTCCAACCTGAAACTTCCACTACTTTTTTCACTAACCCTTTCTGCAGCTCCTGTAAAAAACCTGTTTATTTGTGTTGGTTACTTATTTAACAAAATCTAAAAAATATCAGTCATTTTTTTCATGCTGTCTTTTCTTCTCTCATTTGCATATTATAACATTTTTACTTATCTCCAAAGATGAAAAAAATGCCAGTACAGAATATTTATATTGGCTTTTAATAAACTTTGCAACTTATGTTTATATTATCACTTATAAGACTTAATGCTTGCAATAAAATGTAAGATAGAAATAGTTATATGATGCATAACAACCTTTTGGAAAAAGACTACATATACTATGGTGATCCATAAATTCAAATGGAGCTGACTGCGTAAAAGATGCAGTTTGGCAGAATGAATTTAATAAATCACAAACTAAATGTCTGCTATTTTCAAGACACACATCTAAGAAATATGGATTCTTATATACTCAAGGTAAAGCAATGGAAAAAGAAATTCCATGCAAATGAATACCAAATGTGAGCAGCAGTTTCCATTTTTATATCAAATAAAATAGATTTTAAAGCAGCAACAGTTAAATTAAAAACAAAACAGACAAAGAGGGTCATTATATAATGATAAAAGGGTCAGTTGAACAAGAATACATAACAATTTTAAATATATGTGTATCTAACTCTGGAGTTCCCAGATTTATTAAATAATTGCTACTAAACCTAAAAAAAAAAAAAGGGATAGGAAGCAACACAATGACTAGATATATCATCAAGGGAGAAAGTTAACATAGAAACACTGGATTTAAACTGCACTCTAGAGCAAACAGACCTAACAGATATTTACAGAACATTCTACCCAAAAATCACATCATATACATCCTTCTTTTCAGAGCATGAAACATTCTCCAACATAGACCATATGATAGGACACAAAACAAGTCTCAATACATATTGAAAAATTAGAATCATATCAAGTATTTTCTCAGACCACAGTGGAATAAAACTAGAAATTATACCAAAAGGAAATCTCAAAACTATAGAAATACATGCAAATTTCAAAAAACCTGTTCTTGAATTATGTTTGGATTAATGATAAAATCAAAATAGAACTTTAGGCTGGGCAAGGTGGCTCATGCCTATAATTTCAGCAGTTTTGGAGGCCGAGGTGGTGGATCACCTGAAGTCAGGAACACAAGACCAGGCTGGTCAACATGTAAAAAACCCTGTCTCTACTAAAAATACAAAACTTAGCCAGGCATAGCGTCACGTGCCTGTAATCCCAGCTACTCAGGAGGCTAAGCCAGGAGAATCGATTGAACCTAGGAGGCAGTGCGCTGAGATCTCACCACTTGCACTCCAGCCTGGATGGCAGAATGAGACTCTGTCTCAAAAAAAAAAAAAGGAAATTAAAAAATTCCTTGAAGTGAATGGTAACAGTAATACAACTTATAAAAACCTCTGGGATACAACAAAAGCAGTACTAAGAGGAAAGGTTATAGTGCTGAATTCCTGCATCAAAGAGTCTGAAAGATCACAAATTGACAACCTAATGTCACATCTCAAGAAACTAGAAAGATGAGAACAAACCAAACCTAAAGCTAACAGAAGAAAAGAAACACAAAAATCAGAACAGAACTAAATGAAATTGAAACTGAAAACAAAATATAAAAGATCAATAAAATTATTTTCTTCGAAAAGATAAACAAAATTGATATGCCATTAGCCAAATTAATCAAAAAAAGGAGAGAAAAAATTCCAATAAGCTCAATTAAAAATGGAAAATGGAGACATTGCAATTGACACCACAGAAATACAGAAGGTCACATGAGACTACTGTGAATACATCTATGCACATAAACTAGAAAATCTGGAAAAAATGGATAAGTTCCTGGAAATATACAACAATACTAGCTTGAATAAGGAAGAAATAAATATCATGAACAGAACTATAACAAGCAGTTAAATTTAATAAGTAATAAAAAATTTGTCAAAAGATGCCCAATTCCAGATGGATTCATGGCCATATTTTGTAAGACATTCAGAAAAGAATTGGTATCAGTCCTACTGAAACTATTCCAAAAGACTAAGAAAGAGGAAATTCTCCATAACACATTCTATGAAGCCAGTATCATTTTGATGCCAAAGCCAGGAAAGGACATAACAAAAAACAGAAAACTACAGACAATATTCCTGATGAAAATAATTGAAAAATCCTCAGTAAATCACTAGCAAACTGAATCTAGCAGCACATCAAAAAGATAATTTACTATGGTCAAGTGTGTTTCATTCCAGGGATGCAGGGATGGTTCAGCTTATGCAAGTCAATAAATGTGATTTATCACAAAAACAGAATTAAAAATATAACCCGTATGATAATTTCAATAGACACAGAATATTTTATAAAATCCAGCATCCCTTTATGATAACAACCTTCAACAATCTAGGCATAGGAAGAATATATCTCAAAATAATAAAAGCTATATATGACAAACTTACAGCCAAAACAAGGATGCCCACTTTCACCACTTCTATTCAACATATTACTGAATGTCTTAGGCAGAGCAATCAGGCAAGAGAAAAATAAAGGGAATCTAAATTGCAAAAGAGGAAATTAAACTATCTCTGTTTGCCAATATTATGATCATAAACCTAGAAAACTTAAAGACTATTCAAAAAAATCCTAGATTTGATAAATGAATTTAGTAACGACTCAGGTTACACAGTTAATGTACACAAATTAGTAGCACTGCTATGCACCATGACCAAGCTGATAATCAAATCAAGAAGTCAATACCTTTTACAGAAATTGCAAAAAATAAAAAATAAAATAAAATACCTTAGAATATACTTAACCACAGAGGCAAAAGATTTCTACAAGGAAAGCTACAAAACACTGCTGAAAAGAATCAAAGAATCATAGATGACATAAATAAATGTAAGTATATCCTGTGCTCATAGATTGGAATATTCTATATCATAAAAATGACCAAACTGCCCAAAGCAATCTATTATAGATTTAATGTGATACCTATCATAACACCAATACCACTTTTTACAGAATTAGAAAAAAATCCTAAAATTTATATGAACCAAAAGAGAGTCTGAATAGCCAAAGCAATCCTAAGGAAAAAAAATCCGAAGGAATTACATTACCTGACTTCAAAATATACTTCAAGGCTATAGTAATCAAAACAGCATGGTACTGGTATAAAAGTAGATGCATAGACCAGTGGAAAAAAATTCAGAACCCTCCCTCAATAAAGGCAAATACTTACAACCACCTGGTCTTCAACAAAGCATACAAAAACATGAACTGGAAAAGAACACTCTATTTAATAAATGATGTTTGGAAAAATGGATAACCACATGTAGAAAAATGAAAGTGGATTTATATCTCTCATCATATAGAAAAATCAACTCAGGATGAATTAAAGACTTAAATCTAAGACTTGAAAATCATAAAAATTCTAGAAGAAAACCTAACAAAATCTCTTCTAAACATTCGCCCAGTCAAATAATTTAAGACTAAGATCCTAAAAGCAATTGCAACAAAAACAAAAATTAATAAATGAGGCCTAATTAAACTAAAAATCTTCTGCACAGCAAAAGAAACAGTCACTAGAGTAATCAGACAACACAGAATGGAAGAAAATATTGGCAAACTATGCATCTGACAAAGGACTAGTATCCTGAATCTAAAGGGAACTCAAACCATCAAGAAAAAAACAAATAATATCATTAAAAATATGGGCAAATGACATGAATAGACATTTCTCAAAAGAAGATATACAAATGGCAACAAAAATGAAAAAAATGCTTAACATCCCAATCATCTGGGAAATGTGAATTAAAACCACAGTGAAGTACCATACTACCCCAGAGAGTATGGCCATTATTAAAAAGTCAAAGAACAATAATGTTGTCTGTGGATGTGGTGAAAATGGAATGCTACATGCTGCTGGTAGAAATATAAATCAATACAACCTCTATGGAAAATAGTATGGAGATTTCTCAAATAGCAAATAGTAGATCTACCATTTGACTCAGCAATCCCATTATTGGGTATCTACCCAAAGGAAAAGAAATCATTATATCAATAAGACATTAGCATGTTTATAATTATTACAGTACAATTACAATTGCAATGATATGGAACCAAACCAAGTGCTCATCAACCAATGACTAGATATAGAAAATGTGGTATATATACACTATGACATATGATATGGTTTGTCTCTGTGTCCCCACCCAAATCTCATCATGTATTATAGTGTCCACTTGTCCAGGAAAAAACCTGGTGGGAGATAATTGGATCATGGGGCAGTTCCCCCATACAGTTCTCATGATACTGAGTGGTTTCTCATGAGATCTTGTTGTTTGATAAGTGTCTGGCACTTCCTCCTCCTCCTCTCTCTCTCCTGACACCATGTAAGACCTGCTTGCTTTCCCTTCTCTTTTGCCATAATTGTAAGTTTTCTGAGGCCTCCTAGCCATGCTTTCTGTTAAACCTGCATAACTGTGAGTGAATTAAACCTCTTTCCTTTATAAATTACCCGGTCTCAGGTAATATCTATATAGCAGTGTGAGAATGAACTAATACAGACAATTGGTACCAGGATAGTGAGGTACTGTTATAACGATAACCTGAAAATGTGGAAGCAACTTTGAAACTGGGTAACAGGCAGAGGTTGGAACAGTTTCAAGGGCTCAGAAGAAGACAGGGAAATGTGGGAAAGTTTGGAGCTTCCTGAAGACTTGTTGAATGGATTTGACAAAAATGCTTATAGTGATATGGACAATGAAGTCCCGGCAGAGGTGGTGATCTGAGAGAAACTCATGTTTAAAAGAGAAATGGAGCATAAAGGTTTGGAAAATTTGCAGCCTGACCATGAGGTAGAAAAGAAAAATCTTATTTTCTGTGGAGAAATTCAAGCTGGCTGCAGAAATGTGCATAAGTAACAAGGAGCCAATGTTAGTAGCCAAGACAATGGGAGAAATGCCTCCAAGCCCTCTCAGAGATCTTCAGAACAGCCCCTAACATCACAGGCCCAGATGCCTAGGAGGGAAAAATGATGTAATAGGCTGGGTCCAGAGCCCCACTTCTCTGTGCAGCCCTGGGAATTGGTGTCCTGTGTCCCAGCTGCTCCAGCTCCATCCATGGCTAAAAGGGGCCAAGGTACAGCTCAGTCCATTGCTTCAGAGAGTGCAAGCCACAAGCTTTGGTGGCTTCAATGTGGTATTGGGCCTGTGGGTGTACAGAAGACAAGAGTTGAGCTTTGGGGACGTCCACCTAGATTTCAAAGGATGTATGGCAATACCTGGATGTCAAGGCAGAAGTCTGCTGCAGGACTACAGCCCTCATGGAGAACTTCTGCTAGGGCATTGTGGAAAGAAAATGTAGTGCTGGAGCCACCATACAGAGTCCCCACTAGGGCACTGCCTAGCAGGGTTGTAAGAAGAGGGCCACCATCCTCCAGACCCTCGAATGGTAGATCCACAAATAGCTTGCATCCTGCACCTGGAAAAGCTACAGGCACTCAACACCAGCCCATGAAAGCAGTGGCAGGGGCTGTACCCTGCCAAGCCACAGGGGCAAAGCTTCCCAAGACTGTGGGAGCTCACCCCTTGAATCAGCATGCCGTGTATCTGAGACATGGAGTCAAAGAAGATTATGAGCCTTAAAATTTAACAACTTGAGAGGGCACAAAATAATATAAAAATATTTAAAAATATTTAATGACTGCCTAGCCAAGTTTTGGACTTGCCTGGGGTCTGTGACCCCTTTGTTTAGACAAATTTCTTCCATTAGGAATGGCAGCATTTACCCAACGCCTATACCCTCATTGTATTTGGAAGTAACGAACTTGCTTTTGATTTTACAGGCTCATAAGTAGAAGGGAGTTGCCTTGTCTCAGATGAGACTTTGGATATGGACTTTTGAATTAATGCTGGAATGAGTTAAGACTTTGGGGGATTGTTGAGAAGGCAAGATTAGTTTTGAAATGTGAAAAGAACATAAGATTTGGGAAGGGCCATGGCAGAATGATATGGCTGGGCTCTGTGTTCCCACCCAAATCTCATCTTGAATTGTAATCCCCTTCTGTCCAGGGAGGAACCTGGTGGGAGGTAATTGGTTCATGAGGACAGATTCCCCCATGCTGTTCTCATGATAGTCAGTGAGTAGTGAGTTTGAATGAGATCTGGCTGTATGATAAGTGTCTGGCACTTTGCTACTCTCTCTCTCTCTTCTGCCATCATGTAAGACGTGCTTGCTTCCCCTTCACCTTCCTCGATAAATATGTTTCCTGAAGCCTCCTAGCCTTGCTTCCTGTTAAGCCTGCATAACTGTGAGTCAATTAAACCTTTTTCCTTTATAAATTACCCAGTTTCAGGTAGTATCTATATAGCAGTGTAAGAATGGACTAATATAGCATATTACTCAGCTGTAAAAAATGAACAAAATATCTTTAGAAGCAACTTGGATGGAACTGAAGGCCATGATTCTAAGTGAAGTAACTCGGAAACAGAAAACTAAATATCATAATGTCATCACTCCTGAGTTGGCACTAAGCTATAGGTATGCAATAGTATAAAGAATGGTATAACGAACCTTGGAGACTCAAAAGAGGGGAAGGTGAGAGGGAGGTGAGAGATAAAAAAACCACATACTGGAAACAACGTACACTACTTGGGTGATGAATGCATTAAAATTTCAGACTTTGCCACTATACAATTTATCCGTGTAACCAAAAACCACTTATATTCCTAAAGCTATTAAAATATTAAAAATTCAAAATAGGAAAAGAATTCTAATGACATTGAAAAATTCCTAACACCTAGTGACATCATAGCTGTTTTAACGTCCTAGTACAATGTATTACTCAAATATTTGTGGTGATGCTTGTATAAAGAAACCTACTGTGCTACTGTTATAAAAGTATAACACGTAAAATTATATACAGTACCCAATAATATTGATAATAATAAATGATTGTTAATGATTTATGTATTTACTATACTTTTATTGTTATTCTAGAGTGTATCCCTTTTACTTATTAGAAAAAAAAAAGTTAACTGTAGAACAGCCTCAGGCCGGTCCTTCAGGCAGTATTCCAGAAGAAGGGATTGTTTTCATAGGAGGTGACAGCTCCATATCTGTTATTGCTCTGGAAGACCTTCCAGTGGGACAAGATGTCAAAGTGGAAGACACAGATATTCATGATGCTGACACTGTGTAGGCCTAGGCTAATTTGTACAATTAT
Organism: Pan troglodytes; assembly: GCF_028858775.2. Taxonomy (NCBI): domain Eukaryota; kingdom Metazoa; phylum Chordata; class Mammalia; order Primates; family Hominidae; genus Pan; species Pan troglodytes. The sequence goes on along the minus strand of NC_072401.2, from coordinate 32,490,488 downwards.
GTCTTAGTTTTTCACAAAAAAAACTAAAAAAAAAATTTTTTTAACTGGAAAAAAGCTTACAGAATAAGAATATAAAGAAAAAATATTTTTTGTACAATTGTACAACGTATTTGAGCTTTAGGTTTTATTACAAGAGTCCAAAAATTTTAAAAAGTTAAAAAATTATATGGTTAAAAAGTTACTACAAGCTATACTTTAATTTATTGTTAAATGAAATATATTTATTACAATTAATTTATTATTAAAAATATTACAATACATTAATTTATTATTGAGAAAAAAGTTGTGAATTTAGTGCAGACTGATTGTACAATGATTATAAAGTCTACAGTAGTGTACAGTAATTTTTTTTTTTTTTTTTGAGATGGCGTCTCGCTCTATCGCCAGACTGGAGTGAAGTGGCGTGATCTCAGCTAACTGCAACCTCTGCCTCCCAGGATCAAGCCTCTTGTCTTAGCCTCCCGAGTACCTGGGAATACAGGCACATGCCATCACACCCAGCTGATTTTTGTATTTTTAGTAGAGACGGGGTTTCACCATCTTGGTCAGGATGGTCCACATCTCTTGACCTGGTGATCTACCTGCCTGGGCCTCCCAAAGTGCTGGGATTACAGTCGTAAGCCACCATGCCCGAGCCACATACAGTTATTTTCTAACCTTTCTCATTCATTCACTTACTGTCTCACCCAGAGAAATTTCCATACTGCAAGCCCCTTTCATAATAAATGTTCTATACTTGTGTACTATTTTTAACTTTTATAGCATTTTTTTTTACCGTATCTTTTCTACATTTAGATACACAAATAGTTGCCAATGGCTTACAATTGCCTACGGTATTGAATACAGTTACATGTTAGCAATAGACTATACCATACAGCCTAGGTGTGTAGTAGGCTATACAATCTAGGTTTGTGTAAGTACACTCTATGTTGTTCACATAATGACGAGATCACCTAATGACACAATTCTCAGAAGGTATCCCTGTCATTAAGCAATGCATGACTATAAGTTCTTGTCATTGCTCTCCAGAAAATTGATGCTTAGATATTTTAATATTCATCTCAATTTCACCCCATTAAATAAGAGGCTGGCTCTTGAATCCTGCTTTAAAATTAATACCCTAAATTTCATTGTCATTATGTTTAGTTACTTAATTTTATGTTTTTCCTTTCTCCAATATTGTACACTTACAATATGATCAATAAATGAAAATGATGGGACATGACTCATATGATTTGGAGGTTTAAAGTATATTATCTGTTGCCTTAAATATGTATGGGTAAAAATAAATGAGATACAAAATAAATTTTCAAATTACAAAGAACTTTTATCAAATAAACAATAAATATCTTATAAATGTGAAAGATTGGAAGTGGGGGCTGGAATCTTTTCCATTAAATAATCTACCAGTTTACACCCTGGAGATTTTCTCCAAGATTCCTTCACATTGCCCTATGGCTCTATATTTGTTTGTAAATTATAAGTATAAGGATAAGAGAAAGAGAAAGAGAGAGAGAGAAAGCTGTGTTCATTTAAAATTCAGTCATTACTGGATACTCAAAGTTAGAGTTGGGACATCAAAAACAAATAGTACTTCATAAACAGAGAGAGAAGAAGGAAGAATTACAAGAACAAGAAACAGCATGAAAAAAGCCCCAGAAACAATAAAGCTATAACACCATTAGAAAATAATTATACCAGTAAAAATACTAACATAAATAAAAAATGATTAACAGCAACAGACAAGGAAATTAGATAGACCTTGTAATATTCTAGCAGGACTCTAGGCAGCCTAGGATTTCCCTCTCCCCTTTCACACTTCCTCCCAGAAACAGAATAAGAATGGAGCTGACTATACCATACAAGATAGAATAGTTACTGAATTTGTATTTTACGGAAAAGAATTGCCAATTTTCAGTAGTTTCTAAAGGTCTGTGGTAAATAAGCGAGTAAATTTTAACTTAATACAATCATGTTTTCTAGATCCTTGTTTTGTTAAAGTGTCCTTCAAATTCTGGTATAATTTGGAGGATAAAAATAAAAGTAGTTATCAAGAATAAAGGTGGTACCTTTCATGTATATTTTTAACCTGTACTTTACACTTTCAACTAACGTTTGCTAACATGATATTGCCATTTTATTTTAGTTAAACACTGTTCAGTTATCTGCTTGCATTAATTTCCTTACACATTTTGGAATTTTTTAGTTTATTTTTATACCAATTATGTTTTAGTGATGGGAACTTTCTGTCACATCCCAATCCATCTGTTATTAAATAAGCCATTTTTCAAATAAATAAACATTTTAAAGCCATAAATATTAACTTGCTTAAAAATAAATTTAATATGGGTTTATTTAATAAAATCCAATTTAGCTAAACTTGGGTTGATTATGATTGTCTTGGATATATTATGGAGAATAATCCTGGGAATAAATTATTAGAGATGCCTTTATTTAACACACACAAATGAAGGCCATTATTTTAAATAATAATTTTAACAATATGCTGCAATATAACAAGCTTTATAGATACAGAGTAAGGACATAGCAAAGTGGATTGAGATTGATGCTTGCACTTCACTATATTTCCTGCAAATCCTTTATTCACACTATGGGCAAATTTGGACATGTGCAGCATGTAATATTTGTCTTCCAGAGGCTCCACTAAAAAAGAAAAAAAGATCCACAAAAGTGTGTTGTTCAATTTCAGGTTAAAATGAGGCTCAGGGAATATTATGATCACTTTTTCTTTATTTTTTAGAAACAAGGTCTCACCATATTGTCCATGTACGGGTGCAGTGGCTATTCACAGGCACGATCATCGAGCACTATAGCCTTGAACTCCAGAGCTCAAGCAATCCTCCTATCTCAGCCTCTTGAGTAATTGGGTCTACAGAAGCATGCCATTGTACCCAGTATATTTACATTTTTATACAAATAAATCATAGGTAAGTTTATTATAGAAATCATTTGATAAGTTGCATGTGGACTATAGAATACTTTACAATATTTCACTAAAGAATTATATTGTCTTGCTTTGTTAAATACATCTCTATAAATGTTTATTCAAGGATTTAAAGAATACTATAATTTTGGAAAGTTATAAAAAATTCAAATAAATTTTCTGAAAATTCATATGAAAATTGTACTACTATATTAAGTGAAAATGACAGAGAAAGATATTTATGTACAATAGTCCACTTTGATTTGGTTTTATATGTTTTACATATTATTTTACTTTTTATTTTTAAGGTAGACTTGCTGAACTTAATAGAAATCTTTACATAGAACTTGAATGTTATTCTGTAACTAACATGATTTCCCCATTTTTACTATTTGCTTAAAGGTTTTATGGGGAATTTCTCCCCGTCCTTTCACCATCTAAACATTTACTATGCTATAATGTTGTAATTCTGTCTCCTGACATAAAATGATACTTCAAATGCTTATTTTTTAACACAAATATATCCACTTTTGTATGTCATAATGAATGCATATGTTCATATATCTTCTCTAACAAGCTCTATTGAAGATGGAGTTTATTGTTTTTATCTTTGGAGGCACAAACTGGTTTGTAAAATATCCTGTACACAGTAGTGACATTAATCTACCTGTCAAATTAGTATTATCCACGTGTGAATACTTGTTCAGTTACATACCATACTATGAAGCAAACACAACATAGAATAAGAATGTTCTCTTAGTCCTATAAAATGTTTGTTTAAAAGAATTCCTTGGCCAGACACGCTGACTCATGCCTACAATCCCAGGCACTTTGGGAGGCCAAGGTGGATGGATCACCTGAAGTCAGGAGTTCAAGACCAGCGTGACCAACATGGCAAAACTCCATCTCTACTAAAAATACAAAATTAGCTGGGTGTGGTGGTGGGCGCCCGTAGTCCCAGCTACTTGGGAAGCTGAGGCAGGAGAATCACTTGAACCCAGGAGGTGGAGGTTGCAGTGAGCCAAGATCATGCCACTGCACTCCAGCCTGGGTGACAGAGCAAGACTCTCTCTAAAAGACAACAACAACAACAACAACAATGAAAATTCTTTTATATAAACTGAACATACTTTTTGGAAATAAATAAATTTTACTTAGAAATTACTAATAAATATCTATAATAAAACACAATTAATAAATATTTTTGATATTGATTTTACCTAAAATTTTCCTGAATTCATTGAAACCCATGATGATAATCAATGAAATTATGAATTGTATAAATTATAAAAATTATGAAATTGGAAATTATGAATAAAGATTAATCTGATTTAGGTATTACAACTTTAAATGCAAATAATTGTAAAAAGACATTATGTAATCAGGGTAATGTGTATCCATGTTCTATTTGTCATTACACAGGTAAATAGAAGATAGTTTGGAAGTCGCAAGAAAGACAAATTTTGAAGTTAAAATCCTGTCCTTCATAACAGCTGTATAACATTGAGCAAGTTACTAAAGATTTCTGATTTTTTGGATCCCTCTTGAACAACCGACACATATTTCATGAAGTTCTTTGAAAACTGAGTTAAAAATGTATAGCTAATACAGTCACAGCCACATAGTAAACATTCAATAAATATTAGGATATCCCTACTCATTATTTTCCCTTCATTTCTCATATCTGAAATGCCTGTATGCCTGCCTAATAATATTATGCCTAAAGAGCACACTGTGGTTAATTTTTACTGAAGAGAAGAAAAAAATTCCAAGTTTATGTAGTGTGCTCTATAAATAAAAACTTCTGGCTTAATTAAATTTCAATAGATAAAAATGCATTTGCTTAGCTGAGTTTTCTGGTTAAAAAAAAAACAGATTTGTACAATTCAAGGGCATTCTTTTATAGCTAGCAAATTTCTTTAGCCTTAGAGAAGTCCAGTAGCAACTGAATAGTTTGTTATTTTTTTCTCTTTATAAGCATTAGCTAAACAGAATTTTTTTTTGAAATATATATGGAGATTGGAACAAGATAGCTGACTAGACACAACCAGAAAGTGCCAATTCCATTGAGATAGCAAGTTTTCAAGTAAACCAACATAATTTGGACATATCTTTGGAGAAGAAACACCAAGAATGGATGGAGATGTGACGTAACGTAGATGCTGAAGCTGACGAGGGACGAGGCTGGGACCCTGCACAGGATACTCAAAAGCTTGGGCTAGTTTCTGGCCCCAAATGGCTCCTGGAGAACAGGTAAGTGAAGGGACCAGGGAATTGCCAAACCTCACCATGAACCTCTTGGATTCTGACTCTAGGAACCTCCACAAATTCCCTAAGGAAATTTAAGTTGACATGGGGATCTGCCTGGAGAATAGACAGAGACAGGACTTCAGCTGGTATGAAACCAGAAGCCTTTGTGCACAGGGCAGCTCCAGTGTGGCATGGCTGTAGGTGCCCATCCTCCAGGGCTCCTCATCTCCCTCCTAGAAGCTGTAGTCCTAGCTGACTGCTGGGCCAGGAGAAAGCAGGGCCAACTTTCTAGTGAGTTTGGGGTGCATCTGTTCTGCAGGCCATCCTGCCTACCAGCCCCTCTCAGGGCCCCTGCCTGGCTGCCTCGCAGAAGCATGTGCCCAGCACAGCCTTTGCTGCCTAGCCTGGGTGCTTTGCTCCAACTGATTACATTCCAGGTGGCCTGGGAGCACTTTGGATCCCCCAGGGCACCCAAAACCTGATGTCAAGGGTTCATAGGACAAAGCTGTGTGCTGATCCAGGGCAACCCAGGGCTGCTACACGCAGCTTCAGAATGCCAAACCAAGATCTGTGGCCATGGAGCAAGAGAGGAGCCTCCACCTCAGAAAACTGAGAAGGATGAGATGTGTGTGTTCATGGAAAGGAGGGGGAGTGGGGTTTGCCTCCCTCCATAGGGCCAACCCAGAAAAGATGCGAGATACCTCTACTCTGGCCTCTGCACAGGAAGCCCTTTGGCCTGGAATGCCTAACAGAAAAAAATGTGGGCATAGTGCCAATGATCCGAGGTGATTCCCCCAAGACCTAAGAACATACCAGGTGAGAGGATCACCTCTCTTCTCCATGCACTACAGAGCATAACTGCAAATCCAAGAAAATACAGAGCAGCAGCTGTGTAAGAGCCTATCTGCTGTCCATATAAATACAAACTCCAAAGATAAATGAGCTTAACACCCTACTTAAATAACATAGAGTGGTAAGCTGGATAAAAAGACAAGACCCAACCATCTGCTGTCTTCAAGAGTCCCATCTCACATGTAATGATACCCACAGGCTCAAAGTAAAGGCATGGAGAAAGATCTATCATGCAAATGGAAAACAAAAAAGAGCAGGAGTCACTATTCTTATATCAGATAAAACAGACTTTATACTGATAAAAATTAAGAAGGACAAAGACAGACATTACAGAATGATAAAGGGTACAATCTAATAAGAAGACTTAACTATGCTAAATATATATTTATCTAATATTGAAGCAGCCAGATTCATAAAACAAGTTTTTCTTTGCCTCTGAAAAGACATAGACAACTACATATATAGTGGAAGACTTCAAAACACCACTGACAACTTTAGACAGATTATTAAGGCAGAAAACTAACAGAAAAACACCTCTGAAATTAAACTTGACACTTGACCAATTAGACCTAATAGTCATCTACAGAACACTTGACCCAACAACCACAGAATACACATTGTTCTCATCTGCACAAGGAACATATTTTGACTGAACACATGCTCAGTCATAAAGCAAGTCTGAAAAAAATCAATATAATTGAAATCATACCGAGCATACTCTCAGACCACAGTGTGATAAAAAATAGATATTAATAGCAAGAAAGCCCCTCAAAATTACACAAATACATGAAAACTAAACAACTTGCTTTGGAATAACTCTTGTGTGAACAAACCTAGCAGAAGAAGATAAATAACTGAAGTTGGAGAAAAACTGAATGAAAAGGAGTTGCAAAAATCAATAGAAAAATTAGTAAAACCAAGAGTAGCTTCTTAAAAAAATAAACAAAATTTACAGACCATTAGCTAGATTAACGAAGAAAAAAGAGTGTAAAAATCCAAATAAGCATAAGCAGAAATGGCACAGATGATGTTATAACTGATTTCACAGAAATATAAACTATTCTCAGAAAAATACAATGAAGAATTATATGCAGAAAAATTAGAAAATATAGAAGATAGGGACAAATCCCTAAAAACACACAATCTCCCATGATTGAATCAGGAAGATATTGAAACCCTAAATAGACCAATATTGAGCTCTGAAATTGAATCAGTTAAAAAAAAACTAACAACCAAAAAAAACCTCACACCAGGTGGTTTCACAGCTGAATTCTACCACATGTACAAGGAAGTACTGGTACCAGTTTTACTAAAACTAGTTTAAAAAATCAAGGAAGAGGGGATTCTTCCTAACTCATTCTATGAGGCTAGCATCAGCCTGATACCAAAATCTGGCAGAAACACAACAACAATAAAAAAATTTTAGGCCAATATTTGTGATGATTATAAACACAAAAATCCTGAAAAAAACACTAGATAAACAAATCCAGCAGCACATCAAAAAGTTAACACACCACGATCAAGTAGGCGTTAGTCCTTGGATGCAAGGCTGGTTCAACAGATGTAAATCAATAAAAGTGATTCACCATATAAACAGAGTTAAAAGCAAAATCCAAATTATTATTTAAATAGATATAGGAAAAGCTTTTGAAAAATTCAACAGGACTTCATAATTAAAACCACTGACAAACTAGTCATAGAACAAACATACCTTAAAATAATAAGAGCCACCAATGAAATACCCACACCAAAAGCCATACTCGATGGTCAAAAGCTGGAAGCATTCCCCTTGAGAACTAGAATAAGACATGGATGCCCATTTTCATCACTCCTATTCAACATAGTACTATAAATTCTAGCCAGAGCAACCAGACAAGATATTTTTTGTTTTTTTACAAAAAGCTATCCAAATAGAATAGAAAATGAAGAAGTCAAGCTATCTCTCTTAGCTGATGACATGATTCTATACCTAGAAAACCCAAAGACTCTACCAAAAGGCTCTTAGAACTCATAAATGACTTTAGTAAACTTTCAGGATACAAAATCAATGAACAAAAATCAGCAGCATTTCTATACACAAATAACGTCCAGGCTGAGAGTCAAATCAAGAGCATAACACAATTTACAATAACCACAAAGAAAATGAAATACCTAGAAATACAGCTAACTAAGGAGGTCAAAGATCTCTATAAGGAGAACTACGAAACACTTCTGAAATCAATTAAAAAATGATGGCCAGGCATGGTGGCTCACTCATGAAATCCCAGCACTTTGGGAGGCTGAGGCAGGCGATCACGAGGTCACGAGTTCAAGATCAGCCAGACCAACATGGTGAAACTCCGTCTCTACTAAAAATACAAAAATTAGCCGGGTGTGGTGATGCATGCCTGTAATCACAGCTACTCAGGAGGCTGAGACAGGAGAATAGCTTGAACCCAGGAGACGGAGGTTGCAGTGAGCCAAGATCACACCACTACCACTACACTCCAGCCTGGGTGATAGGGTGAGATTCCATCTAAAAATAAATAAATAAAAACAAACAAACAAACAAATAAAAGATGACACAAATAAATAGAAAAATATTTCATGTTCATAGACTGGAAGAATGAAGATTGTTAAAATGGCCATACCACCCAAAACAATTTACAGATTCAATGCTATTTGCATCAGACTACTAATGACATTCTTCACAGAATTAGAAAACTATTCTAAAATTTACATGGAGTCAAAAAAGAACCCAAAGAGACAAGGCACTCCTAAGCAACAAGAACAAAGCCAGAAGCAACACACTATCCAACTTCAAACGACACTATAAGGCCAAAGTAGCCCAAATAGCCTGGTACTGTTACAGAAACAGACACAGAACAATGAAACAGAATAGAAAACTCAAGAATAAAGCTGAACACCTACAATCATCAGATCATAGACAAGGCCGGAAAAAAACAAGCAATGGGAAACAACTCCCTGTTCAATAAATGGTGCTGGGATAACTGGGTAGTATTTGCAGAAGAATAAAACTGGAACCTTACCTTTCATGATATACAAAGATTAACTCAAGGTGGATTAAAAATTTTAATGTTAAGTCCTCAAAAAAAAAAAAAATCCTAGAAGAAAACCTAGGAAATATCCTTCTTAACATTGGCCTTGGCAAAGAATTTTTGGCTAAATCTCCAAAAGCAATAACAACAAAACAAATATTGACAAGACAAGAGGGATCTAATTAAACTAAAGAGCAATGCACTTGTATTTTCATCGCCACGCTATTCACAGTAGCAAAGACATTGAGTCAATCTAGGTGCTCATCAATGATGAATTGAATAAAGAAGATGTGGTATATATACACCATGGAATACTTCACAACCATAAAAAAGAACAAAATCATGTCCTTTGCAGCAACATGGATGCAGCTGGAGGCCATTATCCTAATCTAATTAATGCAGGAACAAAAAATCCTAGAAATTTCTTACAAGTAAATATTTTATTACTTATAAGTGGGAACTAAACATTGAGCACACATGTACATAAACATGGGAACAATAGACGTTATGAAGTACTAAAAGGGGAAGAGAGAGAGGAGTCACGGGTGAAAAAAATACCAATTGGATACCATGCTCACTACCTGGATGACAATATCCATACTTGAAACATCAGCATCATGCAATAAATCTGCATATGTACCCAGTGTATCTAAAATAAAAGTTCACATTTAAAAATATGTATATATGTATTCAATATAACTTATACTACTCATGAGTCATTGAATATTTTTTATTGACTGTACATTTTAAGTATTAAATAGAAAATATAAGGACAACTTTGTTTGTATTTAATTAAAACAATTCCATTTTATAAAAATAATGATGTTGCTACATTAAAAATACACTAAAATAAATCAAATATAATTTTTTAAACAATTCAGATAAAATTAGTTTATGCTGTGAGGTCTGCCATTCAATGCTGAGGGGTTATAAAAACTTTTTAAAATGCCATTTTAAATACAAATACCCACTTACTGTCACTTAAGTTCACTCCAAATATACTACCAATCATCCTGGTTTCCATCTTGTGCATCCATGAATGGCTCACTCATGGTTTATCCCAAATGAAGCACGCATAGCTACATGTTTGAGTAAGAGAAAACTGAATACAGAAGTTCAGACAAAGTCATTTAGAAACCCTGGCAGAAGAACTAGCATTTTCACTGCTGCTACAGTAGATCAATATTGAGATGCTTCAAAGGGAAAAAACAGTATCCATCAGCAATGGGTATTTTTTTAGCGCTAATAAAAAAGAAAAATCAATATCCTTGTTCCAAAAGAAGCTGTATACACCGTGACAAATTATCCTAATGACCATCAACTATATAAGTAATGATCCTGTGGAATATCACCAAGAAAAAAAAAACTGTAGTCACACAAAATAATCATATTACCAACACAAAAATCCTTTACACACATAGGAAAACATTTCTTACCTTTAGTTGATAATTGATAGCTGTTTATACTAGCCATTGTGCTACTCTGCGATGTGCTTATTAAGTCCTTTGCACATTTTTCTTTTGAGTTGGCTGTCTTTTTAACAATTTATTTGTTGTTCTTGTTTTTGTTACATGCAATGCAAATATCTTGTCTTCCCATGTGATTTGCCTTTTCACTATCTTAATTGTGTCTTCTGATAAACAGAAGTTTCTAATCTTAATGGAGGACAGTTAATTAATCCTTTAATTTATAGTATTTTATGAGACCTAGGAAATACTTTCTAATTATAAACTCCTGAAGCTATTCTCCCATGTACTCTCCCGAAGAATTTATTGTTTCACATCTTGTACTTAAATCTACAATCTACATATAATTGTTATTTTTTTCATATAGTGTTAAGCAGGAAATAAGATTAAAAATGTGTCTTTCTATATGTTAGAACATTGGGCATATTTTTGAAGAAGAAAGTAATAAAATAACTTTTTCATACATTGACAATTCTGAGAAAAATATTCCATATGGTGTCATTAAATATGACTACTGTCATTTGCAAATACTCTTTTTTACATTATGAAAGATCTCTTTCATATCTTGTTTGCTAGGAATTATTATGAATAAATGTTAGATTAATACAGATATAAAAGTGTTATATTTTCCTGATGGAAAGGTGATTTCCAAAAAATTTTTCTGAAAGATCATTATTTCAGTGACACTTTGACTTTAAAAATCTACATTGTATGATAAGCACATAGCTACACCAGCCTTACTTTGATTACAGCTTATACATATCATTTTTCCCTTCTTTATATTTCATACTTTCTGTATTTTTAATTTAGGTGTATCTCTCATGGGAGCACAAACTTTTTCTAACACCGCCCTCCACCCCCTACTTGAAATCTGATAATCTGATTTAATTGGAGAACCTGATTCAATTGAAGAATCTGGTTCTATTTATTTTTAGCGTAATTATTATATTTGGGTTTTAATCTACTACCTTCTATGCACTTAACTATTTTTTAACCCTATTTAAGTTCTTTGTTTTTCTAATTATTTTTTTCTCTTGGATTAAATTATTTATAATACTGAGGTCTTTTTGTTCTACTATTTTTATTCTGTAAGTTTCATACTATTAATTTGTTAAATGCCCACTTCTTAAATGCACTATTTTACTAGTGGCTACCCTAAAACTTATCAAATGCATTTGTAATGAATTCAAATGTAATTGGAATTACTTTTCAAAACAAAGCAAGGACCATGAAACATTAAAACTCTACTTTCTCTCTTACCTTCTGTGCGACTGTTCACATGTGCTTAAATTCTGGATGTGTTTAAATTCTACAAGTTATTGTTATTATTACACCAATATTCATTTAAATTTATCCTTATCCTTGCACTCCGCAATGTTCTTTCTTCCCTCCTGCTTTTCGATAATTTCACCTTGGGTGGTTATAATCCTACTGCTTAAAAAATTCATTTTATTATTATTTTAAATCTTTGTTAATACTGATTTTTTTCAAAGTTTGTATAAACATGTCTATTTTGGCCTTCAAGTTTTTATTAATTTTTTTCTGGCTACAGAATTACTGTTTGGCAGGTTTTCTTGTTTTTGTTTTTTAGAACTGTAAAAAGTTCATTCCATTTGTCTTTTCTTTTCCAGTAAATCTGTTTGATAAGTGAGCTGTCAGATTTATGGCTCATTTGTTGAAGATGATGTGTCTATATTGTCCTTTGGCTTCTTTTAAAATTTCTCATTGTCTTTGATTATCAGTACTTCTACTGCTACTTTCCTGTTTCCAGGCACAGTAGCTCACACCTGCAATCCCAGTACTTTAGAAGGCCGAGGCAGAAGGATTACTTGAGGCCAGGAGTTTGAGACCAGCCTGGGCAACGAAGCAAGACCTTGCCTCTACAAAAAATTAAAAAATAAAAGAAAAATGAAAATTTTTTTCTGGATGCATTTATATTTGCATTATCATGCTTGAGATTTGTAGCATTTCTTTTTTCTGTGGCTTGATGTATGTGATCAATTTCAACATTTTCATTAAGTAGCTTGTAAAATATTGCTTCTATCTAATTCTCCTTCTGTTTGATTTTGCTCTCTCTCTCTCTCCCCACCTCACTCACTCTCATTCTCACGCTCACTCTCTATCTCTTCATTGATTATTGTACAATATACTTACATTTTCTATGAGTTAAATTTCCTTATTATGCCCCATAAGTCACCTGTACTCATTTTGGGAGTCTTAAAATTATTTTCTCAACATACTTCAGTTTTCATACTTTTTCTATTATCCAATTTACTAATCGTCTATTCATTATGAAGACTATTTATTACATTTTTCATTTCTTTTTTTTTTTTTTTTGAGACTGTCTCACTCTGTTGTCCAGGCTGTAGTGCCACGGCATGATCTCAGCTCACTGCAGCCTCAACCTCTCAGGCTCAAGCGATCCTCCCACCTCTCAGCCTATCTAGAAGCTGGAACTACAGGCACATATCACTACTCTGGGCTATGTTTTTATTTTGTTGTTGAGAATGTTTTGCCATGCTGACCAGGCTGTTCTCAAACTCCTAGGCTCAAAAATCTACCCACCTTGGCCTGCCAAAGTGCTGGGATTAGAGGCATAAGTCATCATATCTGGTCATTACATACATAATATTAGGTATTTTTCATTATAATAATGATTATCTGATTCTTTATGTAGAGTTTTATTTACCTTGTAGTCTAGTCCATGTACATATTTAGTTATGACATGAAATTTTCAATCACTTATAGGTTTCTGTCAATTGCCTGCTTTTCCCTTCTGTTTTCTAGTTATGGGTTTATTTTGCGTGGTATATTTTTAATAGATTCCATATTAAGTATAAAAATTTTAAAGAAAATTTGAGGATCCAGATGGCATTGTTCCTCTAAAGATAATTTAATGTTGCTAGAGACTAGCAAATGCAGTAGGAGGCTGATGATCTTAAACCAATCAGAAATTGATGTGATTAAAAGTTGGGCTTCAATCTTTGTAAGTCACTCTCCTTCAGCACTGTGCTAGAACTAGAAACTATTCATTTTCTCCATCTTTCACTTATTAAAATTGAACAAATGACTTGAGAAAAAAGAATCGTGAATATTAGCCTCATCTCTATATACTTTTATTTAGAATTTTGGCCTCTTAAGCCTTTGATGCCTTAACAATTTTGTTAGGCTGGCATATTTGTTGAGTGACCTGAAATGCTGCCAGTTCTGAGTGAGGTTCAGAACAGAAGAGGGTTCTGCAACAGGTCCAGGCTGCTGGGCAAGCTGCTCTGCCACTTGGGCCATATGACCCAAGCAGATTCAATGTGCTTAAGGTTTCAGAGGCAGATAGGGATTGCATTAGTCAGGGTTCTCTAGAGGGACAGAACTAATAGAATATATTTATATATAAAAGAGAATTTATTAAGGAGAATTGACTCACAATCACAAGGCAAAGCCCCATGATAGGCCGCCTGTAAGCTGAGAAGCAAGGAAGCCAGTAGTGGCTCAGTCTGAGTCCCAAATCCTTAAAAGCAGGGAAGCTGACAATGCAGCCTTCAGTCTGTGGCCTAAGGTCTGGAAGCCGCTGGTAAACCATCAGTGTAAGTCCAAGAGTCCAGCAGCTGAAGACCATGGAGTCTGATGTTCGAGAGAAGGAAGAATCCAGCAAAGGAGAAAGATGAAGGCTGGAAGACTCTGCAAGTCTGTCTCTCCCACTTTCTTCTTTCTGCTTTATTCTAGCCACACTGGCACTTGATTGGATGGTGCCCACCCAGATTGAGGGTGGGTCTGCCTCTCCCAGTCCACTGACTCAAATATTAATCTCTGGCAACACCCTCACAGACAGACCCAGGAATAACAGTTTGCATCCTTCAATCCAATCAAGTTACATATAACATTGACCATCACAGAGATGCTGTTTAGAGCCTTTGGCAGGTCCCCATAGGTGAATCACAGTGGAGGCCTTTAGGATTTTGGAGCAAGGACCTGTCATCTTCTGCAGATAACTACTCTGCTTTTAAGACAAAGCTCTTGACCTGTTACTGGGCCTTGGTAGAAACTCAATGTTTGACTATGTGTCACAAAGTTACCACGAGACCTGAACTGCCTATCAGGAACCGGGTGCTTTCTGACCCATCTGGCCATAAAGTTGGGGATGCACAGCAGCATTCCATCATCAGATGCAAGTGGTATATACGTAATCAAGCTCAAGCAAGTCCTGAAGGCACAAGTAAGTTACATGAGAAAGTGGCTCAAATGCCCATGGTCCCCACTTCTGCCACCCTGCCTTTTCTCTCCCATCCTGCATGGATGGCTTCATGGAGAGTTCCCTCTGATCAACTGACAGAGGAACAGAAGACTGGGGCCTGGTTTACAGATGGTTCTGCATGACACGCAGGCACCACCCAAAAGTGGACAGCTGTGGCACTGCAGCCCCTTTCTAGGACATCCCTGAAGGACAGTGGTGAGGAGAAATCTTCCCAGTGGGCAGAACTGGGCAGTGCACCTGGTTGTGCACTTTGCTTGGAAGGAGAAATGGCCAAATGTGGCTGTAGCAAATGGTTTGGCTGGTTGGTCAGGGACTTGGAAGAAGCATGATTGGAAAATTGGTGACACAAAGAAATTTGGGAAAGAGGTATATAGATGGACCTCTCTGAGTGGTCAAAAACTGAAGATGTTTGTGTTCCATGTGAATACTCAACAAAGGGTGACCTCAGCAGAGGAGAATTGTAATAATCAAGTGTATAGAATGACTCATTCTGTGGACACCACTCAGCCTCTTTCTCCAGACACCCCTGTCATCGCCCAGTGAGCTCATGAACAAAGTGGCCATGGTGGCAGGGATGGAGGTTATGCATGGGCTCAACAACATAGAATTCCACTCACCAAGGCTCACCTGGCTATGGCTACTGCTGAGTGCCCAATTTGCCAGCAGCAGAGTCCAACGCTGAGCCCTCAATATAACATCATTCCTTGAGGTGATCAGCCAGCTACTTGGTGGCAAGTTGATTATATTCGGCCTCTTCCATCATGGTATGGGCAGTGATTTTTCCTCACTGGAATAGACACTTATTCTAGATATGGGTTTGCCTATCCTGCATGCAATTCTTCTGCCAAGGCTATGATCTGTGCACTCACAGAATGCCTTATCCACCATCACAGCATTCCACACAGCATTGCCTCTGACAAAGGCACTCACTTTATAGCTAAAGAAATGTGGCAGTGGGCTCATGCTTATTAAATTCGCTGGTCTTACCATGTTCCCTATCATCCTGAGGCAGCTTGATAGGATTGACGGAATGATAGAATAGCCTCTTGAAGTCAAAATTTCAATGCCAATTAGATGACAATACTTTGCAGGGCTGGGGCAGTTTTCCAGAAGGCTGTGTATACTCTGAATCAGTGTCCAATATATGGTATTGTTTCTTCCATAGCCAGGATTTACTGGTCCAGGAATCAAGGGCTGGAAGTGGAAGTGGCACCACCCCACTATTATCCTTAGTGACCCACTAGCAAAATTTTGGCTTTTTGTTCCTCTAACATCATGTTCTGCTGGCCTAGAGGTCTTAGTTCCAGAGGGAAGAATGCTGCCACCAGGAGACACAACAATGATTCCATTAAACTGGAAGTTAAGATTGCCACCTGGCCACTTTGGGCTCCTCCTACCTCTAAGACAACAGGCTAAGAAGGGAGTTACATTGTTGGCTGGGGTGATAGCCCTGAACTATCAAGATGAAACCAGTCTACTACTCACACAACAGGAGTGAGAAAGAGTATCTGTAAAATACATGAGATCCCTTAGGGCATCTCTTAGGTTACCATGCCTTGTAATTAAGGTCAATGAAAAACTACAAAGACCCAATTCAGGCAGGGCTACAAGTGGCTCAGACTTTTCAGGAATGAAGATTTGGGTCACTCCAACAGGTAAAAAACCATGACCTGTCGAGGTGCTTGCTAAAGGCAAAGGGAATACAGAATGAGTAGTAGAAAAAGGTAGTTACCAATACCAGCTGTGACCATGTGACCAGTTGCAGAAATGAGGAGTGTAATTTTTATGAGTATGTCCTCTTTATATTGTTAAAAATATGTTTGTGCATGTATACACTTATACTAAAAAAAAATCTTCATTTTCTTTTCTTTTTTATCATGTGACAGAAAATTTATTAACTTTATATCCTCATTTAAGTGTTGTTAACATTATGTAACAGCATTTAGGTTAAGAATTAATGTGTTTCTGATTATACGAAGGAGAGCTATATGATGTTAGGTGTAATTACAACCTTATTTTCTTATTTGAAGGTTAAGTATGATTTCAGATGTATAGGGGGTTCAGGTTGACAAGAGGTGGACTTGTGATGTTTAATATTAAGTGTCAACTTCATTGGATTGAAGGATGCCTAGAGAGCTGGTAAAGTATTGTTTCTGGGTGTGTCTGTGGGGGTGTTGCCAGAGGAGATTAACATTTGAATTAGTGGACTGGGAGAGGCAGACCCACCCTCATTGTGGGTGGGCTCCATCAAATTGGCTGCCAGGCAAGCTAGAACAAGGCAGGTGGAAGAAGGAATAAGCTGGCTTGCTGAGTCTTCTGGCTTTCATCATTCTCCCATGCTGTATGCTTCCTGCCCCTGAACATTAGACTCCAGGTTCTTTGGCCTTTAAACCCTAGACTTACACCACTGATTTGCCAGGGGCTCTTGGGAATTCAGATGCAGACTGAAGGCTGCACTGTGAGCTTCCATACTTCTAAGGCTTTTCGATTTAGACTGAGCCATTATGGCTGTCTACCACCTCAGCTTGCAGGCAGCCTATCCTGGGACTTCACCTTACGATTGTGTGAGTCAATTCTCCTTAATAAATTCCCTTTCATATATACGCATACCCTATTAGTTCTGTCCCTCTGGAGAATCCTGACTAATGCAGCTTTCAGCTTTGAAATAAGCATTTTTAACCTTTATTATCATCCAAAGGATTGGTTTACCACAGATGGTTCAAAACAGTAATGGTATACATATATAGATGTGTGTGTGTGTATATATATATATAGATGTGTGTGTATATATATGTGTATATATATATGTGTATATATATGTATATATATGTGTGTGTGTGTATATATGTGTATACATATAGTGTGTGTATATATTATATGGGGGTTTTGTTGTGTCCCTACACAAATCTCATCTTGAATTGTAGTTCCCATAATCCTCATGTGTCGTGGGATGGACTGCTGAGAGGTAATTGAATCATCAGGACAGTTAACCTCCATGCTGTTCTCATGATATTGAGTTCTCACAAGACCTTACGGTTTGATAAGGGCCTTTTCCCCACTTCACTCTGAACTTCTCTCCCTGCTGCCATCTGAAGAATGATGTGTTTGCTTCCCCTTCTGCCATGATTGAAAGTTTCCTAAGGCCTCCCCAGCTGAGGCAGGAAAATAGGGTTTGGAGGCAGGGAACATAAGGCCAATTCACACTTAAGCTATAACAGGAAATATCCTCGCCATAGGGTATATGCCATAAATATCTTTGTAACTTTACTTCATTCTCTCCATTTACATAGGGCATACCCGAAGTAACCAATGGAATCCTCTAGGGGGTATTTAAACTCCCCAAAATTCTGTAATGGGGCCTTTGAGGTACCATGCTCAGGCCTGCTCCCACACGGTGGAGTGTACTTTCATTTTCACTAAAACCCTTCATTCCTTCCTTTTCGTGCGTTTTGTCCAATTCTTTGTTCAAGATGCCAAGAACCTGGAATCCCTCCATTGTTAACATAGCCATGATAAACTGTGAGTCAATTAAATCTCTTTCCTTTATAAATTACCCAGTCTCTGGTATGTCTTCATTAGCAGTGTGAGAACTGACTAACACAATAAATTGGTACCCGTAGAGTGGGATGTTGCTGTAAGGTTATCCCAAAAAGTGCAAGCGACTTTGAAACTGGGTAACAGGGAAAGCTTGGAACAGTTTGGAGAGCTCAGAAGAAGACAGAAAAATATTAGAAACCTTGAAACTTTCTAGAACCTTAGTGGGCTCAGAAGACAGGAAAAAAATGGAAAAGTTTGGAAATTTTTAGAGACTTGTTGAATGGCTTTGACCAAAATGCTGATAGTGATATGGACAATAAGGTCCAGGCTGAGGTGGTCTCATTGGAGGTGAGGAACTTGTTCTGAACTGGAGTAAAGGTCACTCTTGCTATGCAAAGAAACTGGTGGCATTTTGCACCTGTTCTAGAGATCTGTGGAGCTTTGAATTTGAGAAAGATGATTTAGAGTATCTGCCAGAAGAAATTTCTAAGTGGCAAAGCATTCAAGAGGAGTCAGAGCATAAAAATTTGGAAAACTTGCAGCCTGACAATGCCATAAAAAAGAAAATCTCAATTTCTGGGGATAAATTCAAGCCCACTGCATACTAATGAGAAGATGAATGTTAATTGCCAAGAAAATAGGGAAAATGTCTCCAGGACACGTCAGAGACCTCTGTGGCAGCCCTTCCCATCACAGACCTGGAGGTGTAAGAGAAAAAAAATGGTTTGGTGGGCAAGGCCCAGGGACCCCCTGCTGTGTGCCGCCTAGGGACTTGTTGCCCTGCATCCCAGCTGCTCCAGATGTTGCTAAAAGGGGCCAAGGTATAGCTTGGGCCATGGCTGCAGAGGATGCAAGCCCCAAACTTGGGAGCTTCCATGTCATATTGAGCCTGTGAACGCACAGATGTCAAGAATTGAAGTTTGGGAACCTCCACCTAGATTTCAGAGAATGTATAAAAACACTTGATGTCAGGGCAAAAGTTTGCTGCAGGGATGGAACCCTCATGGAGAACCTTTGCTAGGGCAATGTAGAAGGTAATGTGAGGTTGGAGCCCCCACACAGAGTCCTCACTGGGGCACTGCCTAGTGGAGCTGTGAGGAGCAGGCCACATATTCCAGACCCCAGAATGGTAGATCCACCAACAGCTTGCACCATGACCCTGAAAAAGCTGCAGACACTCAATGCCAGCTCATGAAAGCAGCAAGAAGGGAAGCTGTACCCTGTAAAGCCACAAGGGCAGAGCTGATCACTGTGGGAGCCTATGCCTTGCATCAGCATGTCCTGGATGTGAGATATGGAGGAAAAGGAGATTATTTCAGAGCTTAAAGACTTAATCACTGCCTCATTGGATTTTGGAGTTGCATGGGACTGGTAGCTCCTCTGTTTTGATCAATTTCTTCCATGTATAATGGGTGTATGTACCCAATGACTGTCCTTCCATTGTATCTAGGAGGTAACTAACTTGCTTTTGATTTTACAGGCTTATAGGCAGAAGAGATTCACCTTGTCTCAGATGAGACTTTGGAACTGGACTTTTGAGTTAATGCTGGAATGAGTTACTGTTGAAGGCCATGATTGTGTTTTGAACTGTGAGGACATAAGATTTGGGAGGGGTCGGGGGCAGAATAATATGGTTTGGTTGTGTCCCCACCCGAATCTTATCTTGAATTGTAGTTCTCATAATCCCCACATGTCTTGGAAGGGACCTAGTTGGAGGTCATTGAATCATAGGGGCAGTTACCTCCATGCTGTTCTCATGGTAGTGAATGAGTTCTCATGAGATCTGATGGTTTTATAAAATAATTTTCCCCACCTATGCTCTGCACTTCGCTCTCTTGCCAACACGTGAAGAACAACATGTTTTCTTCTCATTCTGCCATAAGTGTCCTGAGGCCTCCCAAGCCATGCCCAATTGTGAGTCGATTAACCCTCTTTCCTTTATAAGTTACCTAGTCTCCAGTATGTCTTTATTAGTAGCATGAGAACAGACTAATACTATAAATATATATATATATACACACACACACACACACACAGAGGGAGAGAGACTATTTTATGCTCTAAATTATATTACTTATCATTCTATGTGACAGCATGTTAGATTTTTAAAACTCTTAAAATAGGAATTATTATGAACTTTCAATTTGCAAAAATAGTACAGAAAGTTTTAGTGTACTCTTCATTCAGCTTTTCCCAATGACAACATCTTACACAAATGTTATCTGTGCAAGTACATTAGCAAAATTAGAAAATTGTCTTTGTACAACACTATTAACTAGACAATATAACTTACACCATATGTGCATAAAACTAGTTTTTTAAATGGTTGGTACATTTGATATAATTATATGACCTACTTATATTTTTTTCTATTTTTTTATATTGTGTTATTAATCTTAAAGTACTTTGTGTTTTAAGAAATTAGCACTTTGTCATATGAACTGAAAATATATTACCAGTTTGCAATATCTTAGCAACTTATCTATGAAGAAGGGTGCATTTTATGTAATTAAATTTATTAATCTTGTTCCTTATGACTTCTACATTCATTTTTTCTGTCTTTCAATGGAGTTGTAAATTCATTTTCACTTACACCCCATGCATATTCCTGAGCCTTTTACCTTCATTGTAAGAAAATTAAAACTCTTTTCTTCTCTTTCAGTTTTTAGATGACTTTAAAAATAGTTATTGACAATGAATTGATTTTATGTAGTAATGTAATTACTGAATTCTCATATTTTTAAAGAATTTTCTCATTTTTTTATTTTTCAGTTATCAATTTTCTGCCAATGACAATTTTGCTTTTTTCTCTGAAATATTTATATATGATATTTACTCTTCCCCTCAAAATGTCTTGATTAGTATCTTAGAATAATGTTAAATGATAAAGATCGGAGTAGATATCCTTGTACTGTCCTACACTACGAAAATTACTAGCTTTAGTGGTTCCCCATTTAGAATGCAGCTGCCTTTTAAATATTTATAGCTCTATATCCATGTAATAATTCTATGTATATTTATCATGTTAAATACATATCCGTCTTTGATTTGTTAAATAAAATTCAGCATTAATTCCTGATTAAAAAACCAAAAAATTATAGTTTTTAGGATGTATTGATTTTTCTTTTATTATTTATTGATAGAGTCAATAATATTTATACATTCATAACCATGAATAACTTTTGGATTATGTGATATATATTTACATTTATATACTTATATGTGTATGGAATTTCTGAATGAAAATTGGCAAAATTTTAATAAGACTTTTGTGTTATATTCATTAGTAATCTGAGTTTATGTCAATTGTTGTGTGTTAATTGGGCTACTTTTTATGAATTTTGGTATCTATACAAAGTTTGAATCCAAAAACTACCTTGAATCTTTTGTGATTTTTTTTGTGCTCTTAAATATTTTGAATAACATCAGAATTATTTCTTTATTAAATTTGAAAACATTTAGCAGGAAAATCATCTGGATTTGATATGGTGTGTCTCTGTACCTCCACCAAAATCTCCTGTTTAATTGTAATTCTCAAGGTTGGAGGTGGGGCCTCATGGGAGGTGACTGGCTTATTGCTGGGGGGTGGTTTTAATGATTTATCACCATCTCCCTAGTGCTGGCTTTTGCTGGAGTTCTCATAAGATCTGGTTGTTTGAATATGTGTAGCACCTCCCCCTTTACTCTCTCTCTCTCCTGATGGCCATGTGAATATGTACTTGTTTCCCTTTCACCTTCAACCATGATTGTAAGTTTCCTGAGGCTTACCCAGAAGCAGAAGCTTGTACAGCCCCAGTACAATGAGCCAATTAAGCCTTTTTAAATAAATTACCCAGTTTCAGTTAGTTCATAGCAATGTGAGAACAGACTAATACAGAAAATTGGTAGCGGGAGTGGGAAATTGCTATAAATATTTCTGAAAATGTGAAAGTTAACTTTGGAACTGGGTAACAGGCAGAAGTTGGAACAGTTTGGAGGGCTCAGAAGAAGACAGAAAGATGAGGGAAAGTTTGAAACTTTTTAAAGACATTAAATTGTTGTAACCAAAGTGCTGATAGTGATATATACAATGAAGTCCAGGCTGAAGTGGTCTCAGATGGAGATGAGGAATTTATCTGGAACTGTAGTAAAGGTCTCTCTTGCTATCCTTTACCAAAAAGACTTGCAGCATTGTGCCCCTGCTCTAGAGATCTGTGGAACTTTGAACTTGTGAGTGATAATTTGGGTTATCTGGTGAAAGAAATTTCTAAGCAATAAAACATTTGAGATGAGGCCTGGCTGCTTCTAACAGTATATGCTCACATGTGTGAACAAAGAGATTACTTGGAACTGGAATATATATATATATAATATATATATAATATGTATGTATACACACACATATAAAATATATATAATATATATATTTATATATATTTTTTTAGTTCTCCTGCCTCAGCCTCCTGAGTAGCTGGGATTACAGGCATGCGCCACCACGTCCAGCTAATTTTTGTATTTTTAGTAGAGAAGGGCTTTCACCATGTTGGTCAGACTGGTTTCAAACTCCTGACCTCATGATCCACCAGCCTTGGCCTCCCAAAGTGCTGGGATTACAGGTGTGAGCCACCATGCCTGGCCTGGAATGTATATTTAAAAGGGAAGCAGAGTATAAAAGTTTGGAAAATTTGCAGCCTAACCATATGGTAAAAAAAGAAAAAAAAACATGTTCTAGGGAAAAATATAAGCAGGCTACAGAAAATTGCATAAGTAAAGAGGAGCCAAATGTTAATAGCCAAGACAATGAGGAAAATTTCTCCAAAGTATTTCAGAGACCTTTACAACAGCCCCTCTCTTCATGGGCTCATAGGACTAGAAGGAAAATGTGGCTTTGTGGGACAGGCCCAGGTCTCTGTTGCTCTGCATAACCTTGGAACATGGTGCCCAGAATCCCAGCCACTCCAGCTCCTGCCATGGCTAAAAGGTCCCCAAATACAACGTCTCAGGTTGCTGCTCCAGAGGGTGCAAGGTGTAAAATGGCTTGGCAACTTCCACGTGGTGATAAGCCGGCAGGTGTGAAGAGAGTAAGAATTGAGGCTTTGGAGCCTCTGTTTAGATTTCAGAGGATATATGAAAACACATGGAGGTTCAGGCAGAAGTTTGCTGCAGGAGTGGAGCCCTCAGGAGAACCTCTAGTAGGGCAATGTGAAAGGGAAATGTGGAATTGGAGCCCCCTACATGAGTCCCCACTGAGGAACTTCCTAGTGGAGCTATGAGAAGACAGCCACCATCCTCCAGACTCCAGAATGGTAGATTCACCTACAGTCTGTACCGTGTGCCTGGAAAAGCCACATACATGCAGTGCCAGCCAATGAAAGCAGCTGCAGGGACTGTATTCTTCAGAGCCACAGAGATAGAGCTGAACAAGGCTGTGGAAGTTCACCCCTTGTGTCAGCATGCCCTGGATGTGAGACATGGACTCAAAGGAGATTATTTTGGAGCTTTAAGATCTAATGACTGCCCTGCTGGTTTTCAGATTTGCATTTGGCCTGCAGCCCCTTTGCTTTGCCAATTTCTCCCTTTTTGGAACAGGAGCATTAACCCAACACCTGTGCCCCCATTGTATCTTGAAAGTAACTACTTTGTTTTCGATTTTACAGGCTCATAGGTAAAAGGGACTTTCCTTGTCTCAGACGAGTCTTTGGACTTGGACTTTTAAGTTAATCCTGGAATGTGTTAAGACTTTGGGAGACTGTTGGGAAGGCATGTGTTTTGAAATGTGAAAAGAACATGAGATTTAGGAGAGACTGGGGTTGGAATAATATGGTTTGGCTCTGTGTCCCCACCAAAATATCATGTTGAATTATAATTCCCAATTTTGGATATGGGGCCTGGTAGGAGATGATTGGATTATGGGGGTAGTTTCTAATGGTTTAGCACCATCCCCCTAGTTCTGTCTCATAATAGAGTTTTCACAATGTCTGGTTGTTTGAATGTGTGTAGCACCTCTCATTTTGCTTTCTTTCTCTTTCCTGCTGGCCATGTGAAGATATGCTTTCCTTTTGCCTTCTACCATGATTGCAAGTTTCCTGAGGCCTCCCTAGAAGCCTATACAGACTACAGAACCATGAACTGATTAAACCTCTTTTCTTTGTAAAATACCCTTTCTCAGGTAGTTCTTTACAGCACTGTGAGAACAGACAAATACAGACAATACAGCACTTAAACATATTTCTAGCAGCTTTTGTATTTTTTTCTTCTCATAATATTCCAGTTACTATTTTATCTGTCTTCTGTATTGTCTTTAGTCATTTTTTATATTACATGAACACACCCATTGTTTCAAGTGAAGTTGAATAGAGGTAATTTTATTTTTAATTTATAATTTAAGCTCTGGGCTATTTCTAATCTTCAGTCTTACATATTCCTCTGTACAATCGACAGCTCTTCTGAAATGCAAAATACACTTGAAAGATTTAATATATTCAAAACCAGTTCTTGAAATTTCTCTCAAAACTAATTTTCCTTTGACGGTTGCCATGTCAGTAAATAGCAATTGTAAACATCCACGTTTTTAAGACACTGAAAATATTTTCTTTCTGCTTTCTTTCTTTCAAACCCCATCAGCTAATACTATTGTCTTCTCCTTCAAAAGATGTTCAGAAACCATAACCTACTCACATCTTCATATTAACACACTATCCATGGCATTATCATGTCTCTTTTAGAGGGCTGCATTAGACTTCTGAACCATGACCTCACTTCAGTCTTGGATTCACCATGCTAAGTGTCATCTTTTAAAATATGAGAAAATGTCTCGTCCCAATATTACTCAAAACCATACCATAGCTATTTCTCTTCCCCTGCTATTTCCACCTTATTTTTTCTCCTTTCTTCTAAAAAATTTATTATGTCATTATGTAGGACTAATGGTCTATCAAGTTAGTGTCCCACCAAACAGCTGGAAGGGGTCCTGTCATGGCCCTGATTGTGGTGTTGAGGGCTAAATAAGAGTAGTCTAGAAAGTGGCTGAGGGGCACATTGGTTAGAAATATTGCATCATGAGTAGGGTAACAAGGTGCAGGATGGGGAAGCTAGGTAGCCTGTTTATGGATTAGATGGAAAGTGTTGGATGAAAAGTGAGAAGTGCAGAGTATTTGAACTCTGGCTAAGTGAGAACGGTTTCCAAAGTGAAAAGAGTGAAAAAAAAAAAAAAACAGTGGCCTAAGACAGTGTGTCAAAAGAGCCTGAGTGAGGGGTGTATCTGAGTGGGGCATAGGAAGTAGCTATGACAAGAGCAAGGGCCACCACAAAACTACATTTAAAGCATCTGCTAGTGTCACATTTTCTAGCATTCAATGATTAAAACAAGCATCATGATAAACCCAAAGTCAAAGTGATGAGGATATATACTCTGTCTACTCTATTGGAAGTCACATAGCAAAAAGTATGTAGAATTTTATTACCCACACAAATAAATTTGAAAAAAACAATCATTCTTCTTCATCCATCCATACTATTAACCTCATTTTTTATTAATAGTTTAATTTATGAACATTTACAGACTATATTATATACTTTTTTTTTGAGACGGAGCCTTGCTCTGTCACCCAGGATGGGTTGCAATGGCACGATCTCAGCTCACTGCAACTTCCGCCTCCCAGGTTCAAGCAATTCTCCTCCCTCAGCCTCCTGAGTAGCTGGGATTACATGCGTGCACCACCACGCCCCGCTAATTTTTGTAATTTTAGTAGAGACGGGGTTTCACCATGTTGGTCAGGCTGGTCTTAAACTCCAGGCTTCATGATCCACCCGCCTTAGCCTCCCAAAATGCTGGGATTACAGGTGTGAGCCACTGGGCCCAGCCAATATACTATATACTTTTATGGATACATATGTGACACGTAAAATCTTAAGTTGTAAGTATAGGATCTCAGTATCCCCCATTGTATATATCCACTGTACAGACAATTTACAGTTCATTATCTGAGGCTTTGGTTAGTTTTATATCCAGTTTCATGGGAAATACATTTCTTGCCCTGATTATTCAATGTTTTTATAATTTCTTATGCACTATAAAAATGGAATAAAAGTTTCTTTACTTTGCCATATTTTACCTAAATTTTGTCTATTTTTAAACCATATTACCCATATAAAGTGCATTAAACCCTTGATTGTGTTATCAGAGCAAAATATTTCACCATTTTAGGCTCTGCCACAACAAACGAGGCCTCTTTATCTTTTTGGCCTTTTCTTTAAAAAAGCATTTTCTAAGTACCTGCTGTATTTATTTAACTGGCTTCCTCCTTATGGATTTCTTCTACTTATTATACTTCATTTAATTAGTATACTGATATTAGTACTTACACTGAGATTTGATCACATACTCAATGACAGAAAAGAAAAAAAAAAGTTTATAACTACTACCAAGGGGATTAACAATATCATTTAGTGTGTCTGTGGCTGTATCTATAGAGTTTCAAACAAGGCTGCATCATAGTAAATGTGGATTTTGTGAGTGTGTTAACTAGTTCTGATTGGTTTCCATGATTTATTTAATTGCACTAGTGCTATTGAAACATAATGAATTTGTAATCAAGAAACTTAAATTATCCTACAGATAATGACAAATAATTAACCTATGACTTTGGCAACTCACTTTAACCTGTGTTTTACTGTTTTGTTTTGTTTTTTTTTTTTTCACATGTCAAATGAGTATTCTGGATTCTACATAAGATCTATCCATAATAATCTGATGGAAATTTTTATGCCAACTTAAAATAATTTAAAATAATAAATAAAATAATATCTAGAGGCATGGTCTCTATTAATGAGTTTATATTCTACATGTTAAAAAAAGTAAAGTTTGGGAATAATTTTCAGTGAAATGAAATAATGTAATTAATCAGGAATGTTAAGGGTCTTACAATTACATCAATGATACCAGTGGTTTTAATACAATGCTTGAGAATTGTTTTTGAATATCTTATAATAGTCATATTAGAAGAACTAATAATGTTTTGCAAACATTATTATGGCAAAACAAACAGATATTATGTATAGCAAAACTAGAACTAATTATCTAGAAACTTCTACCAAAATATCAACACAAGAATTTTGGAATAAAAGGGCCATATACATTCCTTCTAAAGTAGAGCATTATTTTTCAAAACTGAAGCTATGGTTTACCTTAATTGTTTGATTCTGTCAAATTGGTAAAAGTCACTTGATAAGATGAAAAATTATATGCCTGGAGATACACTATAGAGACAGTTGAACAGGCAAATGCATTTTATATATCTTTTTAGAAGCATTGAGTAAAAAAATATATCTTTTGAATTCCTATGTTCTTAAAGATCTGTCATACAGGAGACATATAGACATGCTGATGTGTGCAGTGATTCTATTGAAAGGTAGGGCCCTAAATATTCAGCACTATCCATTTCCTAACATTCTGCACAGAATACGGATATAGCTACGCATGAATCAGGAGATGATTCTAAGTGTGTTCTTACATTAATAAAATAAAATCTGAAGGACTACTGCAAGAGTAAATTATTAATCACACTCTTGAGCCAAAATAATTTGTGGTCATAGCAGCATATCAGCAATGTCTGCCACCAAGAAGCTGTTGGGCCACAAACATTTTAGGAGTTCTTAAAAGAGGGCAAAAAAAAAAGAAAAGGTGAAACATTAAACTTTTTATGATTTTTGAAAAAGAAACAGTTTGGAGTATTCCAGAGTTAACACACCAGTTATTAAGGAACTAAAATTTATAATAATGCTGTATTAAAATGCTGATGTTACTAAGAAGAAAAGACTATTTAAGGAAGAGTGACATCAGCAACATTATGGTATAGAAATTTTCTACCATTGTCTTTCCATAGGAGCACTAATTTTGACCATTATCTACTAATGAAAGTACCTTTCTGGGAGTCCAGGAGTACAGAAGAGAAGGTCGAGCACACCTTTGGAGCAAAAAATCTGACAATAAACACATTGAAAAGGTTAAGAACAACAGTTTCACTTAAGCCATATCATCCCTCCACGAGGTAGCACAGCTCAGTACCAAAAGAGATTGAGGTCCCTTTAGCCCGCAATTTCTTCCATGGAAGAAAGTGAAAGTACAGTGGGTGAATGCCTGGATTCTTACTCTGTTCAAGTTACTGCCCAAGAGACCCACTTATTTTTCATACCACCCAGATTACTGAGGTAATCAGTATGGATGAGTGGTTGGGAGAAGCTGGGAGCAGGGAAGAGAGGTAGGATTCATAGCAAGCAAAACTCAGAACTCAACAAATAGCCACATTTAGTATAACCTCTAGTCAGACTCCATCACGGTGCCTGTCTATGAGTCACTTGGGATACAACTGTGAACTTCTCCAAGTGACCCACCGGTACACCCCAATACTGGGAAAAAAAATGGGAAGATCTCAGCCCCTGACCTGCCTTTGCAGGATTGAAAAAAAGACATATGATCCTAAGAATTTTCTCCCCCAAGAGGGAACAGAGGTATGGAGCAGGAGTATTTATATAAAAGGTTCAAGAGAGCCTCAGAATCCCTAGCTGGGCTTACTGGTGAAGGTGTTTCTTTCCCAAATCCAGTCACAAAGGATAGGAGATAGTAATCGCTTCTTAAAATGTGAAGATTGAAATGAAAGGCTTCAAGGAACATTGAAACTCAAGGAAACATGATACCACCAAAATAACACCATAATTTTCCAGTAATTGGCCTCATAAATGGGGATTTATGAAGTACCAGACAAATAATTCAAAATAAAAAAACTCAGAGTGCTAAAAAAAAAAAGATGGAAAATTCAATGAAATCAGAAAAAAACATGGAGAAAGATGTTCAGCAAAGACAAAAATTATATAAAAAAGAAGGAAACAGAAATTCCAGAACTGAAGACTATAATGAATTAAATGAAAAATTCAATGGAGGTAATCAACAAATGATTTCATCAAGCAGAAAAAATAATCCAGGAATTTGCAGACAGATGACTTGAAATCATCCAATCAAATGAGAAAAAACAAACAGAAATGAAGAAAGACTACCAAATTTATGTGAAAATATCAACAGAATTAATATAAAAATTATGAGATTTCCAGATAAAGAAGAGGTAAAGGGTGAAAAAGCTTATTTAAAGAAATACAATTGAAAAATTCTCAAATATGTAAAGAGATAAAGATATTCAAGTACATGATGCCCAAATATTCCCAAACAGGCACAACACAAAGAGTACTTCACTGAGACACATTATAATCAAACTGTCAAAAATCAAAGACAAAGAGAATTTTGAAAGCAGCATGAGAAAAGAGACTGGTCACGTACAAATGAATTCTTATAAGACTACTAGTGGATGTCTCACCATAAACCTGGCAAGCCAGGAAAGATTTGGACGATACATTCAAAATACTAAATGAAAAAAAAAACAAAAACAAGTCAACCAATAATAATTTACCTGGTAAAGCTGTACATCAGAAATAAAGGAGAAAAATTATCCCAAATGAAAAAAAGCTGAGATAATTCATTACTACTAGACCTGCCTTGTAAGAAATGCTAAAGAAAGTTATTTAATCTGAAATATAATCATGATAATTAGTAACACAAATTCAAATGAAAGTATAAAACTCACTGGTAAATGCAAGTATATAGACAAATTTAGAATTCTTTAACACTGTAATTATGGTATGTAAATCACTTTTAACTCTAGTAAAAGGTTAAAATTGAAAAGTACTTAAAATAATAAGAGCTATAATAACTTGCTCATAGATATATATTTAAAAAGATGTAAATTGTGATATCGAAAACATAAAGTGGGGGAAATGAAAGTGTAGGATTTTTTAATGTGATAGAAATTAAGTTGTCATCAGTTTAAAATAGACTATTAGAACTATATTCTATTTTATATGAGCCTCATGGTAATCACAAGGCAAAAAATCATAGCAGATATACAAAATATAAAGAGATAAGAATTAAAGCATACTGCTACCAAAAAAATCAATGAATCATTGAATCTAAAAGAAACAGTGATAGAGGGACTAAGGAACTTAGAAAATACAAAGATATATAAAAACCGGAAAACAATTTTTAAGATGGAAATAGTAAGTCCTTACCTATCAATAATTACTTTAAATGTAAATGGATTTGAATTTCAATCAAAAGATACAGAGTGACTGAATAGATTTAAAAACAAAAACAAGACCCAAGTATATATTGCCCATAAAAGACTCACTTCAGCTTAAAGGACACACATAGGCTAAATGTAAAGAGACAGAAAAAAACCGGTATTCCATGCAAATGGAAACAAACAATGATCAGGGGTAGCTATAATTATTTTACACAATATAGACTTTATGTCAAAAACTATCACAAGAGGGGAAGAAGGTCATTATATATACAGAAATTTGAAATCAGGAGGCTATAACAGTTTTAAATATATCAATATGTTGGAATACACACAGCATTGGAGCACCAAAATATAAAGAAAATATTAACAAATTGAAGGCAGAAATAGACAGAAATACAATAATAGTATGATAATTTAATGCCTAATTCCCAATACTGGATAAAATATCCAGACAGAAAATCAATAAGAAAACTTCTGGAATTTAAACTACACTTTAAGCCAAAAGGATCTAACAGATATATGCAGAACATGTCATCTCACAACAGCAGAATAACAAATAACAAAAAAAAAAAGCTAAACATCACTGATCATTAGAGAAATGCAAATTAAAATCACAATGAGCTGCCATCTCACACCATTTAGAATGGCTATTACTAAATCAAAAATAGCAGATGCTGGTGAGGTTGTGGAGAAAAATGAACGCTTATACACTGTTGATGGGAGTGTAAATTCGTTCAACTGTTGTGTGAGACAGTATGACAATTCCTCAAAGAATTAAAGATAGAAATACTATTTGATCCAGCAATCTTCTTATGGGGTATATACCCAAAGAAATATAAATCATTCTATCATAAAGACACGTGCACACGAATGTTCATTACAGCACTCTTCACAATAGCAAAGACATGAAATCAACCTAAATTTTCATCAATGATAGACTGAATAAAGAAAATGTGATAGACATACACCATGAAATCTATGCAGCCATAAAAAAGAATAAGATCATATGTTTTATGGCCCCTAAATGTCTTCTTTCCAGAAGTGTCTATTCGTGTTTTTGCCCACTTTTAATGGGGCGGTTTTTTGTGTGTTTTTTTTCTTTAAATTTGCTGAAGCATCTTGTAGATTCTGGATATTAAACCTTCTTCAGATAGATAGATCGCAAAAATTTTCTCCCATTCTGTAAGTTGTCGGTTCACTCTAATGATAAAAACCTCAATATCACTGATCATTAGGGAAATGCAAATGGAAACCACAATCAGATACCACCTCACACTAGTTGGAATGATGATTACTAAAAAGTAAAGAAACAACAGATGCTGGCAAGGCTGTGGAGAAATAGGAACACTTTTACACTGTTGGCGGGCATGTAAATTAGTTTAACCATCGTGAAAGACAGTGTGGCAATTCCTCAAAGACCTAGAACCAGAAATACCATTTGACCCAGCAATCCCATAACTGGGTATATACCCAAATGAATATAAATCATTCTATTATAAAGATTCATTAATGCATATGTTCATTGCAGCACTATTCCAATAGCAAATAAATAGAATCAACCTAAATATCCATTAATGATAGACTGGATAAAGAAAATGTGGTACATATACACCATGGAATACTATGCAGCCATAAAAAAGAACAAAATCATGTTCTTTGCAGGAACATGGATGGAACTGGAAGCCATAATCCTCAGCAAACCAATACAGGAACAGAAAACCAAACACCACATATTCTCACCTATAAGCAGGAGCTGAACAATGTGAACATATAAATACAGGGAGGGGAACAACACACACTGGGGCTTATTGGGGGGTGGGGTGAGAGAGAGCATCAGGAAAAAATAGTTAATGCATGCTGGGCTTAATACCTAGGTGATGGGTTGAGTGGTACAGCAAATCACCATGGCACATGTTTACTTATGTAACAAACCTGCACACCCTGGAACTTAAAATTAAATTAAAATTCAAAAAGAATGAGATCATGCCCTTTTCAGGGACATGGATGGAGCTGGAGGCCATTAGCCTTAGAAAATTAACACAAGAACAGAAAACCAAATATCGCATGTTCTCACTCATAAGTGGGAGATAAATGATGAGAACACACAGACATGAAGAGGGGCACAACACACACTCAGGCCTTTTTGCACGGATGGAGCTAGCGTGGAGGAAGGGATCAGGAAAATAACTAATGGGTGCTACTAGGGTTAATATCTGGGTTATGAAATAATCTGTACAACAAACCCCATAACACAAGTTTACCTATGTAAAAAACCTGCACTTGTACCCCTGAACTTAAAATAAAAGTTAAAAAGAACCACATTTTCTTTTTAAAAAGAGGCTATTTAGGAAAACATGGTAACTGTAGTCATATGTTTGAGGAGCTAAAGCCCACTGCAAATAGGAAAAATATTTGAAAAATAAGACAATTCTGTTTCTCATGTGTCCAAAATCATCACATATTTTTATATAAGGAGAACTCAAGTGATACAACCAGGAATAATGAGTAAAAGAAAATGAAGAAATTGTTTATTTAAGTATTAACTAAATATAACAAATGCATTATATGTTTTAGATTAATGAAAAACTTTGTGACTTCATTGAAATATTCATCAAACAATCCTGTAAGATAGTTATTTTTATCTATAGTTTTAGTTGAGGAGACTTCATTTCAGGCTGAAGAAAACAAATTGCCCAAGGCCAAAGAGCAAAAATGGAACACAGGGACTTATTCTCAGGTCTCACGACTCCCAGACTTTCTAATATTTTTCTAATATTCTAAGCTCATGTTCAGAATCTGGGTGAAGCAGTTTTTTGTTTTGTTTTGTTTTGTTTTTGTTTTTGTTTGGAGACGGAGTCTTGCTCTGTCACCCAGGCTGGAGTGCAGTGGCGTGATCTCAGCTCACTGCAAGCTCCACCTACCCACTTCATGCCATTCTCCTGCCTCAGCCTCCCCAGCAGCTGGGACTACAGGAGCCCACCACCACACCTGGCTAATTTTTTGTATTTTTAGTAGAGACGGGGTTTCACCGTGTTGGCCAGGATGGTCTCGATCTCCTGACCTCGTGATCTGTCTGCCTCGGCCTCCCCAAATGCTGGGATTACAGGCGTGAGCCACCGCGCCTGGCCAAGGCAGTTTTTATACTGCTGTACTAGCACTTACTAGAAGGATTACCTTGAATGAGCTCCAACATCTCTGACCTCAGTATAATCACCTCATAATATGGGAAATTCTACTACCTACTCTATACGATTATTTTTGGTACTAATTGGCTTAAGGTATGAAAATGTTTACAATATCAGTCCAAATAAACTTCAAATGTTAGCTAGTACTGTCATCATTGTTAATATTTCCTAACAATAAATGGCTTTAGTGCTGCACTGAGAAATGTTAAAACAATTGATTCTAGTGCTGCACTGAGAAATGTTAAAACAATTGACTCTCCAGGGAAGAGAAGAAGCCCCAATTTACTCATTTCAATTATCTAAATGTTCCCTCCACCCCTCCTTCTCTCTATACAGGCACCACTTTAAAGCTGCCAAAGTGGCATCACTGAATGTAGAGTTGGGAAGACAGCCACAAAATCTGTGCGAGCTGGTTTCAGCATACCACTTCCTACTATCATAATTTAAGTAAGGAAATTTCTTTGTTGTAAAATATTTCGTGATAATTTACTTAATATGAGATTTGGATGTAGGCAGGAAACAAAGTAATGAAAGTGATCATGCAAAGGCTTCATAAGAGAAAAATTGGCAAATTTGCTTTTGTTTCTCAACGGGAATGTGAGATGAGAAGAAAGTAATAAAGAGGAGGGAGGGAGAATCAGGAGAAGAACCATTGATGTGCCAGTGGCTGGAAGACAAGGACATACCCTGAGAGTAAATATTTGGTTAGGAAAGAACTTTTATAGGCAGGATTGTCTAATGTAATCTGAACTTGTTTTTGTAAATGATTTTGTGTGAAATATTTAAACTCTTTTTAGCTCACTCCAGTTAACATGATGATTTACAATTCTCTGAATTGTTTGCTCTGTACCTTGAGACACATAGAATAAAGCTTTCCTGAGACTCCCAAATGTAGGCTGTAATTTGCTGTAGATGCTGGTGATTGTAAATTTTTTACAGTGATAATTTTAAAACCATATTTTTACAACTATTCAAAAATTTACAATTGTTTGCATTATATTTAACATTATTTGTATGACTTCTATTGCAGACTTTGTGTTATTTTAGTGGCTTACCAATTCACTGGTAGAATTCCACCAGCAGAGAGCAGTCAGTGCTCTGGCAGCTTCCTTTCAATCTTCCAATTTGGTCTTTTTATTATTTAGGCTGGATGCATTTGTTACCAGCAAAACCCTTTGCCTGAATTTTTTACAACTTTTTCCTTTCTGTTCCATTTAATTTGCATCTCTATTTTATTACAATTTGTCTTAAAAAGGAAGATATATGTCTGTATACTAAAAAGAAACCTGCACCCCGTCTATTGCAGCACTATTTACCATAGCAAAGATACAGAACCTATTTACATGCCCAGTGGACTAATGAATAAAGAAAACGGGGCGTATATGCACAGTGGAATACTATTTGGTCCTAAAAAGAATGAAATCATGTCATTTTCAGCAACATGTATAAAAGTGGGGGGATTTATGTTAAGCCAAGCACAGAAAGACAAATATTGCATGTTCTGACTCATATGTGGGAACTAAAAATTTGATCTCATGGAGGTAGAGAGTAGAACGATAGATACAAGATGCTGGAAAGGCTGTGTATTGGGAGAAGAGGGATGAAGAAGTGTTAGTTAATGGGTACAAACACACAGTTATATAAAAGGAATCAGTTCTAATGTTTTATAGTGGAAAGGATGACTATAGTTAACAACAATATATTGGATATTCCAAAATAGCTAGAAGTGAGGACTTGAAATGCTCCCAATATGTAAAGATTTTAAATAATTAAAGTGATGGATACCATAAATGTAGTTATTACACATTCTATGAATGTAGCAATATAGCAATGTATCACATGTGCCCCATATATGTGTAGAAATATTAGATATCATAAAATAAAATAGAAAGCAATAATATTATTTTCAAAAATAAAAATACATATCTAATTGTTATTCTTTGAATTAACAATATTTGAATACGAGGTATCCCTACATAAAACATAATCTTATAAATGTTCATGTTTTTATGTTTTTTTCTGTATTATTTTATTTTCTAGCTTTTTATGTCAATCAATTTAGTTTATTTGGATAAAACAAAATGTAATATGTATGTTTAAAATTAAATTATTGTTGAATGTAATTTTTGAAGAGACTTCTGCTTTCAACAGAAGTACAGCTAACGTAACCTCAAAAAATCAATTTTACGGAATAATTTTGATATGATTTTACTAAATATTGAACTGTTTTTTATATTATCATGATTTTTATCCATCCTAAAAAATTGTGTCACATGCCCAAGGAACTACTCCTCAGAATTCATATGAGTAAGACCTCCACCTTTGAAGTTTAGATTTCACCCCCATGGGGCCTGCATCCCTCAGCTCAGTTGGCCATTACAAAATATCAAAGACTCAGTGGCTTAACTGACATGTATTTGCTCACAGTTATGGAAGCTGGAATCCAAGATCAAGGTTATGGCAGGGTTGGTTTCTGGTGGGTCCCCTCTTCCTGGCTTGCAGGTAGCCACCTTCTATTGTGTCCTCACATGGTCTTTTCTCTGTGTGCATACACTTTTTATGTCTCTTTTTTTCCTTATAAGGACACAGTCCTATTGAATTTAAGCCTCACCCTTATGACCTCATTTAATCTTAATTATCTCCTTAAAGGTTGTATCTCCAAACACAGTTACAATAGAGTGTTGGGATTCAACCCATAAATTTTGGAAGGTCACAATTCAGTCCATAATTAAGCCACATCTACATTTATAAATTTTGATTATTTGAAACTCCTCTCTTTGTTCCTTTAGGGAGAAGGGTGGTAACTTTCTATTATCTAACTAACATCTTTATACCTCATTAACAAGCTTTTAAAGAAATTATTTTTGAATAACTGGCATGTATTCTGTCTCCCGACTAAATCTGACACATACACCACTCTACTAATACTGACCTTGGCCATTTCAAGTGTCTTAGTCAATACTATGGTAGCTTACCTGTCAGGAAGGTATAGTTACCCTTATCTTTTGAGCCTCTGACAATCGCTATGAAAACTTAAGAGCTTACCCCAAGTAGCTGCTCTCCTTTCAGACTTTCCCCTAAAATAAAGTCCTGTGGAGCTCCAGCCACTGCAGTCCAACAGAGCTGGCCAGATGAGACCAATCTATACGTAGGAGAACAAACCATTGCTGTTATAAATCACTGAGATTAGGGGTGGCTGCTATTTCATATTACTCTAACAACAGTCTACTGGTAAAATACCTTTCCGCAAGTTCTGCCTGGTATCTGTAGCTGGTGGTTCTTTTCTCCCATAGCTAATATACTTGCCCAATGAATATGAGAGCTTAAATCTGGGTCTATGAAATGGTGGTAAGTAGATTAACCTGTGTACCATTCTTTCTTAATAAGCATTCAATGTTGTTACTTATTATTATTATTCTCTATATTACTTGTTAAACATGCTGATTAAGGGATTTCACCTATCCCCCTTTGCTGGGCCCCAAAAGCTGCATATTAAGAAACTTCATACTTGATTCCAAATAATCTTTATAACTGACAATCTTTCTGTGAATAATTTCTGATTCTTACACATCATTTTAACAAGTCTAATTATTACCCAAAAGCATTTTATGCTTAAAAATTGATAAGATATCATTCTTGTTGAATATATACATTATTAGTCTTAGTTTTCTATTGCCCAAAAGCATTTTATGCTTAAAAATTGATAAGATATTATTCTTGTTGAATATATACATTATTAGTCTTAGTTTTCTAAGGCAGGGATTATCTTTTATTTGTTACTTTTACATATAGAAACTACCTGCAGTGAGTTTAAAATAAATGGTTCCAGAAAGTCACAAGTGGAAAGAGGGGAGGAAATAACACAAAGAAATAGATGATTTGGGGATGGCCTTGGGGACAAAGGAGAGGGGATGTCCTTTCTTGATAGAATCTTAACAGATGGTAGTTTTACAACAATAAAACTTGATAACTTTGTAAATTTGTCTGAGGCCACAACCACTTTTGTTATCATTAACAACCAGATCTCTGACAAATATGCCATTCATTTCCACTGCTTATACTTAGGAAATCTGAACCAAACTACCCAAGAGAACAAATGGAAATTCACTCAAGGACCTGAGAGATAACATATAATTTAACAGTATTTAATAATTTTAAAAATATATTTAGGTTAGACAGTATCTTACATCTAAGAGTTCTGAATTATGGGCCAGGCACAGTGGCTCATGTCTGTAATCCCAGGACTTTGGGAGGCCAAGGCAGGCAGATCACCTGAGGTCGGGTGTTTGAGACCAGCCTGACCAACATGGAAAAACCCCATCTCTACTGAAAATACAAAATTAGCCGTGCGTGGTGGCACATGCCTGTAATCCCAGCTACTCAGGAGGCTGAGACAGGAGAATCGCTGGAACCTGGGAGGTGGAAGTTGCGATGAGCTGTGATGGCACCACTGCACCCAAGGCAACAAGAGCCAAACTCCATCTCAAAAAAAAAGAGTTCTGAATTATAGCTCTACCTAAAAATCTGAATTTATATTTATTTTCAATACATATATTCATTATATACATACATACAAAATAGATGTGTGTATCTTTATTATAAAAACTGAACAAATTATCTATCTTATTTTTCAGCAAATTCCCCGTATACTTATACCTTTCTACTCTCTTGCTGCTGGATTTATACCCGGATTAATGATATTATATCTTTCAACATTTACACAATGTCTTGCTGTGCTCTGCCATCATAAGGCAGAGCAAAGCATTATTCAATGTGTAAAGATGTTATTAAGTCACATCTCAGTTATATGAAGGTAGAAGATAGTGGTGAAAGCAGAGGGCTTGACCTAAGACTTTAGCATACAACCTTCTTCCTTTTTGATAAATAAGCTTAAACCTAAAGAGATTAATTCAACCTATTCCACTGTGGCCTGCAGCCTTAAAAGTGTAGCAAAGACACCAAAGGCTTCACAATCAGATAAAACATGCTCTTGTTATTTTCTACAGTGAAGCAATAGAGTGGTGATACTATTTGTAAGGAAATCCCTGACCTACTTCAATGCTCACCTTTTTATCCCACTGAGAGCATTATTCAGCCTAGAGAAATAGATACCGCAGAGGCCAGCAGTAAGTTATTTGGTTTTACAGCTTTATAACATGTCAAATACTTTGAAGGCTTAAGAAATCAGGGAAGCATCATTAGAATAGTATAATTAATCCCAAAATAAAAATACTAAGAGGAGAGAAAGGATATAGAATGATTTACAACTCAAAGAGAAAAATATGCCAATTAAGTGAGAGAATGAGGGAAATCTCTTGGCAAAGAAATGGGGTTAGAAATTTAATTGACTGAAGGGACTTCACCGAGTGAGGATTAGGAGAAACAAATCTAAACATATAAAGGGGACAATCAATACAGGATGCTTATGAGGAATAAAAAATTAATGAAGTTAACACAAATGACAACTTGAGTATTTTAAATTGAAATAATCATTTTATCTTGTAAACACATAGCAAATGATGTGATCTGAATGTAACCAAAATTACAATTTAAAGTTAACTGTGTTATAATTTAAATATCAAGATTTAGCTGCAGACAGTTTTGTCCCCAAATTTCATTGAAGAGTAGTTCACTCGTTAGTTCTTATCAACTTTAGAAGCTTACTTTCTTTCTTTTTGCTTTTCTCGTTCTCTTGTTTTTCAATTTGAAATTTGTTTTGACTGATAGTAAAACTTACAATGTAATTTTATTATCACATAACAATAAAAGCTGTGATTTCTTTCAACACTAATAAGCTAAAATGACAATTTTTTCACATATATTTAATTTTATATTACAATTATACTGTAGAAGCCAATGTACTTTCAAAACAAATTTTAAAACTTTTAAAACCACAAGCCTTTTCTAATTTCTGTTAAAAATACATACTTATAATTATGCTTTTCTGAATTCACGGAAATCCCTTTATTTAACATCGTGTATTATTATGGCGATTTGTAATTTTTCACCAGGTAAGACTTTATAAAACTCCTTTAAGCTCAGGCTGCTTGTACCTATGAATGAGTTAATTGTTAATTTGATCTCTTCTAAGGGAAATGAAGCATCCACACCCAATCAATCTCCTGAAGTAAGCATAGGATGAATGCCTTTTTTTAGAAATCAAGAGAGCATATCCTCCTCCAGTACTTCTGATGAAAGATGTAGGACTCTATAATAGAATTGGAATGCTTGGTTAATTGCCATTGCTTGCATAAGTGAGTGCCCTCATATGTCTGCTTAGTAGGACAAAGCTATTTCAGTGAGTTTTCAAATAATATTCAAGAGTTTATGAATGTTTTCTAATAGAATTTGCATAAATTATAATGATCAGCATCTAGGTCATTGATATAATAATAATCATGGCAAATATTTATTAAAGATATATTCTATGCTAGATTCTTTATATACCTTAACCCTTTTATCTTTTTATGGCCTAATTAATAATTCTTTTTCAATCACAAAGAAAAGTCAAGTCTTAGAGAGGTGATATATGATAAAGACATACTTTAAGAAGAAGTCACACAGGGCAGAACAAAAATAAAAGACACCATGCTGTCTATCTGAATCCAAAACTTGTCTGTAAGTACTTCAAATTATTTATTACAAGATCTGCCTCCTACTCTTAAACTACAGCAATTGTTAACTAGTTCAAATATTTGAAAATGTGATACTAAGACTGTTTTTTTAAATAAAAACACAGAGTTTAAGGAAAGATTTTGTAGTTGCCTGGTGAGTTCTTCCTACCCACTGCACAGTCAAAACCAATTCACTGAGACCACAACATTGCAATGAAGAATCTAATTGATATGAGACCAGCCATGCCACGTGGGAGACAGTTACTACTCAAATCAATCTCCCTGAAAATTCAGAGGCTGGGGTTTTTCAAGAATAGTTTGCTGGGCAGGTGGTTAGGGGAATGGGTGTTGCTGTTTGGCTGGGGATGCAATTATAGGGGTGTGGAAAATGGTCTTCAAGCACTGAGTTGGCTTTGGAGTAGGGTCACAGGACCTGTTGAGCCCGGAGTTAAGGGTCCAAGTAGAGCCAGTTGGTCATTAGATATGCAAACTCTGGAAAAGACATCTCACAAGGACAACTTTAGTTTCTACAATAGTGAATTGGGTAAGTGGCAAATCTTGTGACCTCTGGAATAATGGCTGGCAATTTGTTAACTCCACCTATGTCTTAGAATTCAGGCACCTCTCATCCTCCTAACCTACTGAATTCTATCTGAATTCAGAAGTGACAATAGGAGTTTAAACTTCTATTATAGATGGAGTGTTAAATTAAAAGAAATTATTCATGGCACATGTAAAATTTTGTAAAATGTTGATGTAATTGTAGTAAATACTATCACATTTGTTAGCCTAGTAGGGCAAACCAAATGCAAACAAAAGCACATATTTGAACAAGGAGGGGCCACTAGCATGAGGTTTTTAGTAGGATAGAGAGATTGGGGTAAACTCTGAATTGAAGAAAAAGTGGGAATTTGTAGCTAAGGTTCAAGTTGGGGGTCAGTGGATAAAAAATTACCAAGAAAAGACATCAAAGGTAATGGGGCTTTTGTCTAAACTGACTTAACAGGATTCTTGCTAAAGGTAGACTAGAGTGATTAGACATCATCTGGAGAATAGTGGAGGATAAAGAGCCCAATCAGATATTTAGTGTATCAAATATGAAAGATGGGGCCTTCTGGATAAACTGGCTTAGCAGGATTTTTGCTGAAATTAGACAATGCAGAGGTGGACACAGCAGACTAAAATTCAAGGCTTGAGAAAAGTGTCAGAGGAGCCTGACTAGAGTTTGAACAAGAAGAAAATTTTTGTCAAGAATGATCATATAATTTATCACTCAGTCTGGAACCCATTAGAGAGTGAAAGGAAATTTTTTAAAAAAACTGTTAACCCAAAGCAATAAGTATACAATGGAAATGTCCTGGGAAAACCAATACTTATTGTCACTCTATACTTGGGCTTATAGAAGATATCCTAGTAATAAAGATAATAGAGCCAGAGAATATTGAAAAAGCCTATATATCTATACTATAAAACCTTAATACAAGATTTGGGCTACCTTCTAGATATCACTTATCTATCTTTTTAGAGTTATTATTTCTATCTTTTTAGAGTTTCTATCTTTTTAGAGTTTCTATATTTTTAGATTTATTATTGTCTGGTGGTTTTTTTCACGTGATAGAACCTAATCATAGCTAGCAGAGTAATTGAAATAAGTACCTTGTTTTACATCTGATCAATTCTAAATAGGATAAGTTATGTTACAGGAACAAAAATCCCAAAATCCCCGTGGCTCAATACAATAAAAGGTGTTATTTATTTATCTATGTATTTTTTTTTTTTTGTCAGTCAAAGTTTACATGTGAGCCTAAGCAGTTTGCTGTCCACATTTCACACTAAATAGATCTTGGGCAATCCTATCTTAATTCAGTGCAGAAAAGGAGAAATTGAAACTACTCCAAGATTTCCTACCCATAGGTTGCTTAAATCAAATATATAACTTTTATTAAAAACAGAAAACTACATGATTATGCTTAACTGCTACAGGTTGTCGGGAGGCAATGGGAGAGATACGCAATCCTTGTATACATGTACTGGAAAGGGAAGAAACCACAAATGTTGATGTAATTGTAGTAAATACTATCATATCTGCTAGCCTAGTAGGGCAAACCAAATGCAAACAAAACTAGAACACTAATGCAAATGCTAGAAAAAAAGAAAAATGTTGAAATTTGCTATTTTCTTCTTGATTTTTTTAAAGCAAATTCCCATAAGAGAAAGATAAAATTAGGCAAGGATATATCAATATGCAGAAATAGATGAAAATGAATTTAGATTTTCTAAAGAAGGTACTCTTTACCTGCATCTTGCAGTACAGTTTTTGTTGTTGTTTTTGTTTTGTTTTTTATAATTTGAAAACTTACAGGATTGTCAAAGAAAAAGGAAAGGAAAAAAAGCCAAAACCTGATGTCAGAAATTGGATAGTTAACTGATATTGCCTTCCCATTCAAATTTTCATTGAGATGGTAGAAACAGGTGTTCTAAGATAGAGAACAGTAGGTAATAGACTTGAATTTTCCTGCTTGTGACATTACAATGGTGGGGTTCAAAACACACCACCTCTAAATATGGTATCTTGCCATTTGAGAAAACAGCAGAAGCAGAAATATCACTTTCACCTTCCCCTTGATCCTTTTCTGCTGAAGTATGCCTTAAAACACAGCTGACTTTCCTCTAAAGTAGGTCATAAGACCTTCATTTTAGAAGTGTTTTTTCCTATTTTTGGGGAAAAGTAATATACTTTTTCTCTTCTGGAGAAAAGACACAAAGATGCCAAGAAGAATCTGATCCAACAGGCATTGTTAAGTTCCCTGTTTATTACCAGAGGATAAATAAATATTTCCACTTTATTGTCATTTAGTCAAACAATTTTTGTCTTTCAATCATATTTTTCCACAACTATTCATTCATTAAACTTAGCATAAAAATATACATTTTTTCTGTTTCTTTGAGTCTTTTTTTCCGAAGGCTGTTACAGATTAAAAATGTTATATTCAATAAAATTATATACTTTAACTCTTGTTACTCTTTTACTATAGGGGCCTCATCTATAAACCCAGTAATGGATGAGAATGTATGTTACGTTCCCTCTTCTGCCCCCCAGCAATATAAGTCTGTTGGCTTTGGTTATGTTTATGCATGGAATTGACCAAAAGCTAACTGGACAAGGAGACACAGACAATAAACTATAAATATAAGTAAGTTACATAATATTGCGGTAGGTGATGAATGCTTTGGAAAAATGTAGAAAGTATAATTATTGATGAGAGATATTAGGAGCATTGGGAGATAATGCTCCTAATATTGAATTTTTTAAAAAACATTTGGCCGGGCGCGGTGGCTCACGCCTGTAATCCCAGCACTTTGGGAGGCCGAGGCGGGCGGATCACCTGATGTCGGGA
This sequence comes from Pan troglodytes, assembly GCF_028858775.2. NCBI lineage: Eukaryota > Metazoa > Chordata > Mammalia > Primates > Hominidae > Pan > Pan troglodytes. Next base: position 32,446,848 of record NC_072401.2, on the reverse strand, counting down.
GTTCAAGACCAGCCTGACCAACATAGAGAAACCCCGTCTCTACTAAAAATACAAAAAATTAGCTGGGCATGGTGGCGCATGCCTGTAATCTCAGCTACTTGGGAGGCTGAGGCAGGAGAATCGCTTGAACCCAGGAGGCGGAGGTTGCAGTGAGCTCAGATTGCGCCATTGCACTCTAGCCTGGGCAACAAGAGCAAAACTCGGTCTCAAAAATAAAATAAAATAAAATAAAAATAAAAAATAATAAAAAATAAAAAAGATTGAAAATATTATATATTTATAAAAAGTTGACATTTGAAGAAAGACTTTAAGCAGACAAATGGAATTAGTTTTCTGAACATCAGGGAGAAGACTGTCCCTGTCAATGCAAAGGAGCAAAGGTGAAGTAGATCTATCCTGTTCATTGAGCCTTACAACAAGGAAGACAGCACGACTGCGGCAGTATGAGTAGCTGATGAGATTTGAAAGCAAATAATAAGGCATATTATGTAGGCGCTTGTTGGTCTTTGCAAAGACTTTGATTTTCCCTATGTGAAAGGAGAGACCACCAGTGGGTTTTGAGTAGAGAAAGGGCAGAATCCAATTTGTCTTTCAAAAGAAACTTCCTGGCTGCGATCTAAAGATTAGGTTATACGCAGTCAAGAAAAGCAGCAACGGCACCAGTTAAAGTTCTACAGTAATCCAGGAAAGAGAGGATAAGTTGGTAGAACTGGAAGTAGTGCAAAACATCAGGTTTTAAATATACTTTGATGGTAGAGGTCATAGTTTTCACATTTAAAAAAAATGAGAAAATATGAGTGTAACCTCAAGACTTGTTGCCTGAGTAACTTAAGATTGACTTGTGTTTCACTTAGATGAAGAATATCATGAATAACAGCTTGGGCACTGGGATAAGTAGGAGTGGAAAGGGGTTATACTTTTTGTTCACCCATCATAAAACTCATGGCCAAAATTACTGTAATAAAAAAACAGGTTAATAAGAGAAAATAATAAGTTTATTTAACTAAAGTTTTATGTGACATAGAAGACTTCAGAAGTGAAAAGCCTGAGAAAACTATTTTAGGCTTAAATTCCATGAATAATAAACAGTCATTGATATGGTTTTGTTCTGTATCCCCACCCAAATCTCATCTCAAATTGTAATCCCCATGTGTGGAGGGAGGGTCCTGGTGGGAGGTGATTGCATCATGGGGACAGATTTTCCACTTGCTGTGGGTTCTCACAAGATCTGGTTGTTTGATAAGTGTCTAGCGCTTCCCTTTTCTTGCTTTCCCTCTCCTTCCGCCACGTAAGAGGTGCCTTGCTTCCCCTTTGCCTTCCGCCATGATTGTTTCCTGAGGCTTCCCCAGGCATGGGGAACAGTGAGTCAATTAAACCTCTTTCTTTAAAAATTACCCAGTCTCAGGCAGTTTCTTTTTATAGCAGCATGAAAACAAACTAATGCGGTCATGTAGAAATGTGACTGACAAAATGTATAATCTACTAGTAATAGGCTGAGTGGGGAAGCCCAGGAAGGCCTTTATATTCAGATACTTTTTGGTCTGCCTGTGTAATATTTTTTTTGCCCCAAGTATAGGGCATGACCTTTCTGTAATGAGGGTCTTATTACCTACTTTTAGACAAGATAGGTCACAGAATTTCCTTATGGCCAGCTCTCATTCAGAAAGGTGGGGAAAAGTGAGAGTAAACCTTCTTGCTTCTGAGGCCCTCCTCATCTTCCTTGGCTTAAAATAGTTTAGGGTAGCATTTTCTGAGTCCCAACTGGTATAAACGAGAAAGAAGAGATAATGCTCATATAGATATGCTAGGTTTTAGAAATCTGTTAGATGTCCAGGTGGATGTGTTAGTTAAACTATTGGATATGCTTATTTGAATTTGAGGAGAGAGGACAGACTGGAGATACATATATATATATAATATATATTATATATATATAATATATTATATATATAATATATATATTATATATATAATATATAATATATATAATATATATTATATATAAAATATACATATCAGATATATTTGATATATATATCTGATATATATATATATTTGGTGTTTGGCAAATAGATGATATTTAAGTCCTTAAGACTGGATGAGATCATGCAGGAGTTACTACAGATAGGAAAAAGAAAAGGGGAATAAAGGAATTAGCCCTAGAATACTACAATACTAAAATATAAAGGAGAAGAGAAGAAAACCTGACAGGAGGCTATGATGGAGTGATCAATGAAGTAGGAGGAAAACTATTAGTGTGGTGTCCTGAATATGAAATGAAAAGAGGTTTATTAAAGAGGAGTTCCTCGATGTAGCCAAACTGCAAAATCTGGAGGCATAATCCTTCAAAACTGTCCTCACTCAGGAAACGAACTGTTAAGTGCGGGGGGTTCCCCAAATCCCTTTAAGTATGACAGTTCTCTAGGAGTACTCACAGTACTCTCTGAAAGCTGTTATATTCATTGTCATGTTTTGTTACAGGGACAATATACATTAAAACCAGCCAAAGGAAGATGCATAGGGCAGAATCTGGAAAGGTTCCAAGCATAGTTTTTATTGTCATTAGGGCACATTACTCTCTGGAATTGATGCATGACGATATGCACAGCGTATTTACAAGCAGGGAAGCTCACCAAACCTCAGTCATTCCTTCATTTTGTAGGAATGACTGATTATATGATTGTCTACTTGGGGAACCTATTTTCTAGCCCCAAATCCCTAGAAATTGAGCTGATAACAAGGCCCACTATAAATCACTTTTTAATCATAAATTATTAGGTGCAGTTCTAGATGCCCATGATCAATAATAAAGACACCCCCATCACTCAGGAAATTTCAGGCTCTCAGAGGTTATCTCTTGCCCTAGCAAGGGCAAAAGGCTAGACTTCTCTTTGGGCAAGTCCAAATTCATTATTACACATGGAATGAGTGGTTAAATAGGTCAAACGCTGCTGAAATGTCACATAACTATTGAAGAAACATAGCATTTTTATATGCTGGTAGTAATGATCTTTTAGGAAGTAAGTGTTGACAATGTAAAATGGAATAGAAAGAATTTCTGAAGGAAAAGTTTTGAGTAGATAAGATCAGAAAAGACCTAACCCCAAAGAAGATCAGATAAGACCTAACTCCAAAGTAGAAAGACTGACTATAGACAGGGGCATGACATTTCACCCAAGCTAAGGTGAAAAGCACAGTAGATGGTTGCAGATACTGAAAGATAGATTGATGTGGTGGAACTCTGTAGACATTCTTTTCTGATTACTATAATCTTTTTCACTAAAGTATGAAGCAAAGTCATCAGAAAAGAGTTAAGATGGAAGAAGAGGTGTTAAACATTTAACAAGAAGGGTCTGGAAAAAGACTCCTGGAAGTACAAGAGAGCTAATGGATTAAAAATAGTACATTGTGTTTCCCATCATCCATAAATGCTTAGTTGAAGTTAGTCATTATAAATTTATATGCTCTAATCATTGTGATTTTCAGGTTTTCCTCCAGCAAAATTTAGATGCATTATGCAGGTGTGGAGTGGGAGGAGAGTTGGATTTACTAGGATTGTGGTTTTGCCAAGCATACAAGTTTTCATCATTTGGCTTAGCCTTCCTCCTCCATTCTAGATTCATAATCTGCATGTTTAACCTTTAATTTGCATCCAGAGAGGTTGATCCCTATGGATGGTATCACTAGGGATCCTTTGTAGCTGACATTAGATTGAGGTTCAATCAATGGAAGGTTCTAATAGGAAACTGGGGGTGGGAGGAAAAAAAATATCAGATTATCTTTATCTGCACTTCCTCTGCTCTGGATGATCTTTCCTGTAAGCAGCAATGTCTTTGTCACATTTCTAGTTCCTAATGTATCAATCTAAAAAAGGACACTAGATAAAATTATTTCTAAATATGTTGGGCTTACTCAGAAATAAGAAATAAGGATTATAAAGTGTGCCGATTCACAGCTTAATCCCTATGATTTTGGAGGCCAAGGTAAGAGAATCACTTCAGCCCAGGAGTCCAAGACCCTGTCTTTAACAAAGTAAGTACAAAACACACACAGTAAAGACAATTATCCAGGTGTAGTAGGACATGCCTCTAGTTCTAGCTACACAGGAGGCTAAGCTGAGGCAGAGGCATCACTTGAGCCCAGGAGTTTGAGGCTGTGGTGAGCTATGGTAGAGCCACTGCATTCCATCCTGGGCAACAGGTCAAGAACCATCTTTAGAAAAAAAAAAACAAAAAAGATTATGAACTAGAATGCAGAGAATGGCAGCTGCCACCAGTACACTCAGTGAGGGAAGGATAAGGGGAGCTTTTCTTTGCAAAACGAGATTTTCATAAGCTGCTTAGAAAGAGTTCATTGGTTCCGGAGGCTCAAAGTCAGAGTTGTCAATTCTTTAGTGGAGACGCTGTTACCGAGCAAGGGTTCTTTCAAGAACATCTTGTCTGAATTACTACAGTCCTAATGAATGTCTAGTGATAGACCTTATCAAAACAGGATATGTGTGAAGGATGTTAAAACATTTTTAAAAAGTCCTTGGAAACCATTCTTATCTCAGACATGTTCATGAGCCTCCTCTCTTGCAGTCCTTCCCCTTCTGGATCTATTTTGTCTGGGTGTGACAAAAGTGATTTTATCATGGTATCTGCAACTTTCACATTTCCCCCTTTTGATCAAGATCTTTCTCCAAAAGCATCATTGATCAATTAGCATTAGTTAGGTATTAAGTGTTCCTCAGTGCTGGGCTGGACTTTTTCAAGTAAGTTGGTCTTGTTCTGCATTGAAGAAAGGTGATTAACAGCTTGAAGTCAGTGTCAAAACTCTTGTAGCTACATTTGAGCAAGAAAAAGGCCAGAAAGAGAAGCTTTTAGAATTAGTTTGTCTGAATTTTATATTAAAATTTGATTTTGTCTATTTCATAGACATTGGCTATCATTTCAAGCACTAGGCTAACATTATTTTGTAAGGAGTTTTATTTCTAAAAAGATTTTACAGACAACATGTACAGAGTTTAAAATAAAAATACAAAGCATAAACAATAGCAATATGACAAGTCCAGTTTTCATGATGGTTTTGAGCCATGATCCTTGACTTAAAGGTAACTAACTGAACAGATCAAATGACCATAGGGAACTGAGCGAGACTTGTTGTAGCCAGGTATGCTGTTTTCTTATTTTACATAACTGAGTCTTAACTTCCCCAGAGGAGTTTACTTAGGTAAAGCATGCAGTATTAGCAATGGCACAAACATTACTTTGATTAGCTAATAAATAATCAAGAGCGACTCTGTTATCTAACACTATCCTGTCTAGAAAAGCTAATGAGTGCTGCTGTGCAACAATGGCCTTTGCAGTGGAGTCTGCAATAGGGTAGCAGATAAATTTTTTATCATTTCTTCCTTAGCAGAAACATCATACCATGGCACAAAAGATCTGCAAAAGGAAGAAAATCCAGCGTCCTGTAACCCACTTAATGACTCATGGTTAACTCTTTTATGTAGTAAGAGGGTCTAGTCCAATGATTATCCAAATGATAATTTTTAGAACTATTATGTATTGACAAAAGAACAATCAGATATTCCAACCCACATTAACCTTCTGCTATCCAAGTGTCTAAACATCTGGAGCCCCATATTGAGGTATCTCACCCATAAAAGTAAATGTATATGATAGTAGTACAGAAAATTCTTCCATCTATGAATTTTCTATGGATGGTAGAATGAAACCAGGAGTCAGTTACATTACTAAATATTGCTATTAGCCCTTTCTTTTGCAGTTGGTCCATATATATACTTTTTCTTTTTACATATGTTAGGAGGACCCAAGGAGGTTTCCCCCGGGACTACAGACTGAGAAATGCAGATGAGGACATCCTCCTTCCAGGGAGAAAATAAAGTTAAGAATTAGAAGGGAGAAAAGGGCATACAGGCCTGGCCAAGGTATCTTGGGGAAAAAAAAACCATCTACTCAGATGTTGTCTACTTCAAGTCCTAGATATTTTAAGACAATTTCTAGTTTTAATTTGTTGATAAGAGTACAGGCTCACTTAAGAGATAATAGATTTTTAGATGAGGTACATGTATCCAGCAATCAGTTTCTTTAAGCTTGGCAGTGCAGATGTTTTTTTTTTTTTAACAAGTGTGACATGGGCCTTTGCAGTGAATTTGGAGGGAGTCTTTTCCAGTAGACAAAATACCATGATTGTAGGTTATAATGTTCTAGTTCTTTGTCCCCTGGGAGCACACTTTGGAAAGATTGTTCTACCAGAGTATAATTTTTATCTGTAGCCTTAATTATAACTTTATAATATTAAAGCATTTCACCTTCTATTAATTTGGGGTCAAAAGAAGTTGGGGCCAAATGCATAGGGAGTGCAGTAATTATCTGAAATAGTGAGAGCTTATGTAATCAAAGGGAGTAGTGTCTAAGTTCAAATTCACTATACATAGGGCTTTTGGCCATGGCAGGTGTAACACTCCCAAAAGCTTTTCAAATTGATTCTTAAGAGTGCTATTGATATGTTCAACTAGTATAGAGAACTAAGGATAATTAACACAATGAAAGTTCTGTAAGGTTGGTCAGAAACCACACTCTTGTTTGATAACTTGCCTGGTAAAATTAGTTTCTCAGTGACTGTGGAGCTTAAGGGGTAAAACTCCAGGTAGAATTTTTTATTTTTTTTTTAATAATAGGACGTTAGCCATTCCAGAAGTGCTTGCTCATCTTCAGGAAAAGGTTTCAACCCAATAGGAAAACATATAGATTAAAAACTAAAATATAATTGTATTAATGTGAAGGAGATCGGAGATCGATGAATAAAATCCATCTGCTAATTCTCAAATGGCCCATTATGGTGGTTAAAATGGCCTGGGGCTGTACATACTTGCTTTCTACGATGAGGGGGGCAGGATAAATAAACATTTTTCAACTGCGGTGTTGACCTTGCCCTATCAGTATTTTTTTCATAAAAGTAATAATCTTTTCTGTAGTCTAATGACTTAATTATGTACAGTATTTAATAACAAAAATTTCATGGGGTCTGGAAGAAAGGTTTTTTGTTGTTTTTGTTTGTTTTGTTTGTTTGTTTGTTTTGGCTAAAACCAGAGTTCCTCTTTATCATTAAAGCAGCAGCTGTTATTTTTCCAATTTGGGTTTTTTGTTTTATTTTCTGTTTTTGGCCTCTGTTGCCCAATTCTGTGCATCTTTAGTAATTATTTTAAATTCATCTCTTAGGAATCTTTCTAGTTGGGTCATGACAAAGATTTGATCAGAAGGATCTTTAAGGGCACCATTCTTTGTTGTGTTATTAGCCAGGTAATTTCCTCTAGTTCCCATAGCGTCTGGTTTTGAATGGCCTAAAAATTTGATAATGGCTAGAGGGCGGATAGCTGTATTACATCTAATAATTCTGTTATATACAATCCAATTCTTTATTTTGTCTTCACTGGAAGTAAGGAAACCTCTTTGTTTTCATAACATTCCAAAGTCATGAGCAATTCCTAAGGACTACCAACTGTCTGTGTAATCATTAACAGTCTTCCTCAGCAAGGAGACAGGCTTGAGTGGGGCAATTAGCTCTGCTTGCTGGGCTGAAGAGGCTAAAGGCAAAAGAGCTGCTTTCACCACCTCAAAGGCATTAGTGATTATAGCGCCTGCACAATACTTGCCAGAGTCATTTTGTAAATATGAGCCATCCGTAAACCAGGACAACTAAGCATTACCTAGGAGACTCTCTTGGAGATCCTCCCGAGGTCTATCAGAGTTAAGCAGTCATGTGGTGCCTCTCTTGAAGGATATGGCACAAGAGTTACAGAGTTAAGGTTATTGCAACATGAGTGATATAAGAAGTAGCAAGTAGGAGAAGTTTGTAAGAAGTAAATCAACTAGCAAAGGATGCTATATTAATCTGTTATCACGCTACTAATAAAGACATACCCACAACTGGGTATTTTATAAAGGAAAGAGGTTTAATGGACTCACAGTTTCACATGGCTGTGGAGGCTTCATAATCATGGCGGAAAGCAAAGGAGAAGCAAAGCCATGTCTTACATGGTGGTAGGCAAGAGAGCTTGTGCAGGGGAACTCTCATTTATAAAACCATCAGATCTTGTGAGACTTATTCACTACCACAAGAACAGCAGGAGGGAAATTGCCTCCATGATTCAATTATCTACACCTGGCCCCACCCTTGACGTGTGGGGATTATTACAGTTCAAGGTGAGATTTGGGTGGGGACACAGCCAAAGCATATCAGATAGTGAGTGAGATGTGAGTTTAAGATAGCTTACTAGAGAGTGATGTTGGTCCCTATACTTTGGGTTAAGATTCCCAATGTGTTTCCTTTCTTTACATATATAAAGAGGAAAAAAAGAGATTTTATAATTAAGATGCCCTGGAGCTGAAAAATGTACCAATTTTTCCTTTGGTTTAAAAACTTTTCAGATTTTGCCCCTAAAGAGACAGATTTGATTCAGCAGTGATGGGTGGCATTATTTTTGGTTTTTGAACAGGCAATGACATAACAAAGGAGGAAATTTGGGAAGTCAGGTTGAGTTAGCACAGTTTGCCTTGTCAAATTCTAAAATTATTTCCCTGTTCTGAGGGAAAAAAAGTTCTAACATAGTATTTTTCTTGAAAATCAAGTCCAAGGAGGAGGTAGATAAGGAAGAATTAACAAGCAAAAAAGGGACAAGTGCCTTGGAGAGGGACAAGTTAGAAAGGGATGGGCTGGGAAACAACAACAGCTAAAAGCTTGTTGGAAACTCCCATATGTATCTTTTTATTAGCCCAAGGCATGGGCTGATTGTGGCTGGTGGGGTTAAAAATTGATACTCTTGCTCCAGTATCTGTAAGCACAACGACCTCATTCCCAACTTGAAGAGTGGTTTCACCTAGATGATTGAGGGAACTGGGAAGAGCCCCTGTAGTCCCTGGTGCCTGAACAGGCAGACTGAAGAGTTGTCTCCAGGTGGGGAAGAAGGGTTGGGTAGCTGGGAAATGTAAACAATACTTTTTGAGGAGTAGTAAATTACTAAGGAGAATAAATGTGAGGTAGGAGACTGGCAGAACTTGTTTCCTGGTCACAATCTTGCTGATCAAAACAGGATCTGTTCCAGACAGGATAAAGAGAAGAAACTGGCAGGAACATGTGGATGGAGATGAAAGTGATCCTTAGCTGCTCTCATTGCTCATTGAGATAAGACACTCCCACCAGCACCATGACAGTCAGGCATTGCCATCCCTCTCTAAGGCAACAACCCAGAAGTTATTGCCCCTTTCTGAGAATGTTCTAAATAGCCAGACCCTCAGTTCGCATTGACATATCCTTAATTTACACGTAATTGAGAGTGTGCTTTCCTGAGTATAAATACAGTTGCCAAGAGCCCGCACATTGTTCACTCTGGGCACACGGCCTATGAGGTAACCTTGCTCCACAAGGAGCAGTACCATTTAATAAAAATTGCTATCTAATATCATCAACTCACTCTTGAATTCTTTCCTGGGCAAAGTGAAGAAACCTCCCAGGCTAAGCCCCAATTTGAGGGCTTGTCTCTCTTCATCAGATGAACCTGGGACATGGGAGGCAGACATTAAGAGAAGGTGAAAGGTGAAGTTGCACAAGAAAAAAAGGCTTTTTTATTATGTAGATAAAGTACCCCAGGTAATCTCTTAGAGCTGCCTTAGAAAAATAGATTAAAAAGTGTGTTTGGGTGTGGTAATAAATTCCAGTCTTTTCTCTTCTACAGTGGTTGATCTTTCCTTGTTATTTGATGAGATCTCTAGGAAGAGGACTTAAGGCAATTGCATTTCTTTTGGAAAGAGTCTTTCTTGAACAGAGAAAAAAATTTCAAAGGGAAACTCTTTCTGAGTTTGGTGTGATCCAGGTGAGATTAGAAGGACCTTGGTTCTAAGGCTGCTGCTAAGGCCTTTTAGCATCTTAAAGCACCAGTCTTTAGGGTTATCACTTTGTGAAACCCAACAGAATCATATAGTACGTAATCTTTTGAGACTGGATTTTTTTACACTTAGCATAATTTTCTGGAGATTTATTAAAGTTGATGAGAAAGAGATTTTCTGGCTTTTTTGGCACTCTCTTTTCCAGTGGCCTGGTTTCTTATGGTAGTAGCCTGGCCGAGGATGCTTTTTCCTAGTGTTATGTCTGGGAAGCTCCATCTGCTGTAATAGGAGATTTAAAACTTGAGTGGTTTTCTCTGTATTAGTGTCCTCACAGGTGCCAGCAAGCTGATTTGCCAAATTATCTAGATCAGAAGTAGGTATGGTTTTCCAGTCTATCCAGGCTCTTTGGACAAGCTGAGAGAGTACTCCAGAAAGGAGAACTGTAATTCTGCTCACAAACAGAATTAAAGGCTACTTGAATAGATTCAACATCTATAGGTAATTCATAATTTTCTCTAAGTACAACCTGGATTTGATATAATTTTTTTTTTAAACATGGCCTGGAGTACAACTGTAATGGCTGGAAAGTGGCTCATTAGGTTCTTAAATATGGGAATGGATTTTATTGCAGTCTAAATGTAACGCCTAAGGTTCTTGCCTAGCCACGCCAAAGAATTGGTGTGGCGGTTGACCCCGGCGAGTGATAGAGACACGGACCAAGAGAGAGAAAAAGCTGTAGGCTTTATTGAGCAGAGTGAAAGTACAAAGCTTCCACAGTGTGGAAGGGGTCCCGAATGGGTAGCCAGAGTTAGATTATATGATTGCTTTTTAAACTCCTTAAGGTGGGAAATACCTGAGGCGGGAAGATGTTACTAGAGCAAGAAACAAAGACAGTAAATTGTTTTGTGACATGTCTTAGATTTGGACGAAAAACGGAATTGCAACTTAGGTTTCATCTACTTTATGACCTTGCAGAGGCACGGCAAAGGAGACAGGATCTTACAGGACTTTACAAAGTATGTTTACAAGGAATTGGAATTGGAGTATAGATAAGGTCCGCTGGTCACAGAAAAATGGGCAGTTAACATTCCTTTTAGTTTCGGGGGACGGGGAAGGGAGAGAGGGAGAGAGGACACAGGGAAACTTACAGCAAAATTTTCGCTGTTTACAGCTTTCTTGGGGAAGAAAACACATGCACAAATCCTGGTATTAGGAATATTTTAAGCATATATCTTCACTATTACTCATCCAAGACTGAAGTAAGTCCTGATGCAGGAAATGAGTGACTTTCACAGCTTTCTGATCCTGAACTCGACTCAGTAAGCCCAGCTGGCACCTCCTCTCATAAAGTTTTTGTTTTTGTTTTTGTTTTTTTTTTTGAGACAGAATCTCGCTCTGCCACCCAGGCTGGAGTGCAGTGGCACGATCTCATGAAGTTTTAAGAAAAGCCTCAAGAATGGCCTCATGGAAGTTTTTGCTATGCCTTCAGTTCTGTCACAGTCTTTACAGGTGTTTTTGTCTAACTCTCCCTCAGGATCACACCAAAAAGCCTTGGTCATTCAGCATGGTGCCTGACCTTCAGCAAATATGTGAGTCAACTGGTATAGATCAGAAAACCTGGGGATGATAGGCCTGACTTACTATCTTGAGTTACTCAGCAAATTGGGGAGGGCCCTCAGTGATCCTTGGAAATTCCCTGGCAATGGCTTGAAGTTAAGCTTGCATAAAAGAAAAATGGGAATTTGAGGTTTAGAAGAATTATCAGTGAGTTTAACTTTAAAATAACAGGTTTTAGCAGACCAAAGAAGGATAGAGAGGAAGAACAGAGGAAAGGGAAGGAGAGGTCTCTTCTAGAGAGGACAGTCTGGACCTAAGGCCTTCCTTAAGTGTTTCTTTGTCTCAGTTAATTTTGAGATAACATATTACTACTCTAATAATTTACATGAGATAACAAAAGCCCAGATTGTTTTTTGTTTTTGTCATTGTTGTTAATTTTTTATTTGACAAATATCCCAGACTAGTTAAATGACAGAAAATAGAACTAGAACTAATGACTTCTTATTTTAAGTTCAAAGTGTGTGTGTGTGTGTGTGTGTGTGTGTGTGTGTGTGTTGAATGATACCCTGCTTCCTTATCAAAGGACAGAGACACATTGTCTCTGTCATAATTGTAGAGTAGTCCAATATTCATGACAAACAACCAACAGGAAATAAAGAGGAGCTCAGATTAGTTCAGTTTATTTCGGGCCCTTTTTGAATAGTAGAATTCTTTTCAATATTTCTACAGTGCCTCTGTGTGTTTTGTTTTCAATTGTGCTCAAATGGGTCAACCTCTATTTTCATAGTTATTAAATTCATACCTCAATCACAGAGATTAAAATAATTAAAAGCACCTATAAAGTCTTAAGTTCATAAATCACTTCTGACACCATAATTATGTACATAAGAGACTACTGCCAAAATTAAATCCCTATGTCTCCATGTTTTTGTCTGAAATTCCTTTGTCTAGTAATAAGGAGTTAAGAAAAACGACAACTTCTACAATACTTCCTACAAAAAACAACCCCACAAAAAACATCTACTTTAAACAGGGTTACTGTGATTACAGATACAAATTTTTTTTTTAATTTAAAAACTAGGAACTGAGCTACCTATACAACTTATTTTAATTGAATGTTTATTTCTCTTTCTATTCAGTCTCCTGGTGACCAATTGAATTGTCAGAAGAAGGCATTTTATGTACAAAGTGTTTATTTATCTCAGATAAAAAGGACTATTCAAGCAGACAACAGAAATAAATAATGCCTGATGAATTCTATCTACTGAACTAATTCTCATTTAGTGGTAACTCTACGGTCTACAAAAATGAAAATGATTGTATAAGTTAGTTGATATATTACTGTATTGCTTCTATTCATTGTTTCTGAACTATGGAAAGTACTGAAATGAATGCACATTTGTGGAATACAAAATGCAAATCAACCTAATTTGGAAGTAGGATAAACAAATTAGAGAGAGTTAACTGCTTTTTTTAATGTAGCATGGTTGGTTTAGGACTTCTTACTCAAAGACATACTATAGCCTAGAACTTTTATGTGTTTTTTAAAAATCTATACTCTAGAGTTTTGGCGGAAGAAGTAATTTGGGTGCTAGTATGGGCATTCTATTTTGATGACTAAACTCCCAAAGCTCACAATGTGGGTATCACCACAGTCCATGGTTTGGACTTCAACCTTTTAGGCATCAGGTTGCACCTTTACATTTATTCAGCGTTAATAAGACTTAAGAAATTGAACAAATAATTATCTCTAGAAGAGTTGAAGTTAAAAGAAAAGATTACCTATTTCTATGGGCTGACTTGTGTTCTCTGAAAATTCATATGTTAAAACTCCGATCACCAATACCTCAAAATGTGACAGTATTTGGACACAGGTCTTTAAAGAGGTGATTAATTTAGAATTAGGCCCTTTGGGTGAAGCCCTGATCCAATATATTTGATGCCCTCATAAAAAGATAAGACACTAGTGGCACTGGAGCACAGAGAACTTGTAAGGATACACAATGAGAAGGTGGACATCTGCAAGCCAAAGAGAGGGGCCCAATAAGAAATGAACACTGTTGACACCTTGATCTTGGGCTTGTCATCTCTGAAACTGTGAACAAATATGCCTCTGAATTTTGTTTTTTTGTTTTTTGTTTTTTTTTTGTAGACATGGAGTCTTGCTTTGTCGCCCAGGCTGGAGTGCAATGGCATGATCTCGGCTCACTACAACCTCCGCCTCCCGGGTTTAAGCAATTATCTAGCCTCAGCCTCTAGAGTAGCTGAGATTACAGGCACGTGCCACCACGCCTGGCTAATTTCTTTTGTATTTTAGTAGAGATGGGGTTTCACCATGTTGCCCAGGTTTGAACTCCTGAGCTCAGGCAATCCGCCCACCTCGGCTTCCTAAAGTGCACGTTTCTGCTTTTTAAGCCACCCAGCCTGTGGCATTTTATTATGGCAGCCCTAGAAAACTAATACGTGCACTAATTGTTATAAAATGAGATTATAAATATAAAATGGAACAGATCATATATCTTCTGACCAGCACATTTTTCTGTAAAAGAAATTTACACAGGCACCAAAGAAGTAATCAGACAATAGATTCTTAGTTACGTAAATAATTAAGGTTTTTTAAATTTTTAATTATTTGAACCAGGAGAGCCCAGTTTGAGGCTCACAAATTGAAGTCCAATAGCAGATGCAAGTCAGTGATGATCTTTGGAGAAAAGACAATATTAAAAATCTAAAAACACATTGTCTTGCTAAATGTCCTCAAGGAACTGTACTATCATCTCAATGTTATCATCTGTCTTTCATTTAGTGTATATGATTTTGTGGGCATGAGTTTGGATGTGGGTGAGAATGGGCTGTAGTAAATTTCCAAATACTTTTTTAATAGGGCAAATAGAAGAATCCTCTGTTAGCCTCCCCCTTGTCTAGTTTATTTGTTCTTGTGTATCAAGAGTTCCTTTGGATCCAAGCAAAAAATTTCCAATTAACAGTAATTAAACTTATAGTAGTTTAGTTTTCTCATGTAACAGATGCACATCCTAAACTTAGGATGCTTTTTTATCCTAAACTGATAAGTTTGCCTTCAAATGATTCTAATATGATTCATTTTCTTTTTCTAGGCACAAAAATCAGGGAAAGACTAACAATAAAAGGCTTTTTAATAACATATCTTATAAGGCACTCTCTTACTAAGCAATTCCACATATATCCCATTGTTCTTAATTGTGTCACATGGTGACCCTCGTTTGAAAGATTTTCAGCCTCAGTAAAAGAAGAAGATAAGAGAAAAATGGTTGTTGCGGACTTAAAATAGCCAATGGACAGACTGTGTCAGCCAACCCATGAAAGGAAATAGCCTGTAAAACTCTATCCAACACATTTAATCTTCCCAGGGAGACATTTTTGCTAATGGGACCAGTTGAGTTCTATGCTTAAACTCTTATTGAAATTATCTCTGTGGTTGCAGTTTGCTTTACATCTAAAAAGTAGCTTTCTTCGATTTTTTTGATAAGCTCTTTCTTGCATCTCTTCAGATCCATGTTTTCTATCTTTAAATATATAAATGTATTTAATTAGGTTGAAGTAAAATATTACTAGGGTGAGAAGTCATTCTGCTTTGTTAAATTTGAGTTCCATTATTGCTACTGAGACTCATTCTGTGTTGACTTAGGGTAACTGTCATAAGCCTCTCTAAGTGAGAAGATCACTTATACACTGTGAAGTGGGTAAGACTTCACCCACTCGCAGTCTAACAAGTCAGCCTGGCACAGTTTTAAGGATGCTGCAGAATAAACGAAACCACTGGGTTAGAGACTTTGGACAGTCTATTTCTGACAACAAAAGCAGCAGCCAGAGTACCAGCACTTTTTTACACTGAATTCTGAAGTACCAATTTCCATGGAGTGACACAAAGAGGGACAAGGGATACTCAGGCAGGAGGTGGGTTTGTTATAGGTAAGAAACTCTGAGCTTTGGAAACTGGACTCTCTCATAATAGTCAGGAAGCATGCCTGTGCTTTGCTCTGGATGGAGTCACTATATCTTTCAAGGTGATTTGCAACATAAACATCTGTGAAAAGATAATCCAACACAAAGAGTACTTAGAACCATGCTCCCAAGACTTGCAGATATGTGGATAAATGTAGCTTAATATAAGAGACCATCTTCTCTGAACTAAACTTCTTAAAGGTAATGTGAGAAAGAGAGAATAAATGTAGAGAAGAAACTCCTAAATACCAGAAGACCAATAAAATTAATTACATATTTCTTAATGTTCATGAACATATTTTTAATTGCTTAAGAACAGAACAAAAATATCTCTTCAGAAAAATGGAGCTGGGCGCGGTGGCTCATGCCTGTAATCCCAGCACTTTGGGAGGCCGAGGTGGGCAGATCACAAGGTCAGGAGTTCCAGACCAGCCTGGCCAATATGGTGAAACCCTGTCTGTACTAAAAGTACAAAAATTAGCCAGGTGTGGTGGTGGACACCTGTAGTCCCAGCTACTCAGAAAAATGGAAACTAATGCCAATTTACAAAATGTCTGAAGATATTTTTTCCCCTAACTCGTATCCTTGAGTTAATGTACAAATACCTAATTTTGTAATAGAATAATTATATTTGTTGCTTTACAGTTCAATGAGAGGATAAGCTAAATAGAACTCTACAAATAGCTGGATGTAATAAACACTATATAACAGAATCTAACATGTAATTACTATATACCTGAAAATAAAAATATTTAAATACAAGAATGTACCCTTACTAGAATAATAAAGGCAAAATATCATGCTATTTTTATAGATATATTTAAATTAAATTCCTTCTTTGAACAATTTTTTTTTAATTTACTTAAATTTTGGAATACTAGTTTAGTCTATGAAGTAAAACTACTTAGGTAGAAAAGACAACTCTCTTTGATTTGGTTGCAGTATACACAATAGGCATATGCTGTATTCCATGTTATCCATTATATGTTATATGCTATATGATACATAATGTATTATGTATATTACTCCATATTTACAGCAGGCACCAGTCTTTCTTACTGGTCCTGAAGCAAATTGCTATGACTGTCTATGGAGAAGGCCATGTGGCAAGTAACTACTGATGTCCTCTATGTTATAAGACAAATTTCCAACCTACAGCCAGTAAGAAGCTGGAGCTTTCATTTATACAGCTACACGAAACCAAAGCAGATCCTCCCTACATGAAACTCCAGCAGAGAGGCCAACACCTTACTTGAAGCCTTGAGAAACCCTCAGCAGAAGACAGCATAGCAAGAGATAACTAACATAATCTCTATGCTCAGAAAAGATGCAAAACCCACAGAGGCCCATAGAGAATCTTCTCCCAACATTGCACTGAGGAGCTCTCAACTACACATATTATAAAAGTTAGTAACTTTCCCAATTAAATAACAAGCTGTCAAATTCAATAAGACAACTGAGAAGAGGGCTCACAGAGTATAATTAGCTGTATTTTTCCTTTTTCCACACAAATGTTGTAACACTTCTCATTTGTAAGGTGTTATCATAGTATGTAACAGAAAAATAAGTGACACATGGATAATGTATTAAAGAATTTTCCATCTAGTAACAGATATGAAATACTGTGCTACTCAATTGTTACATCCTTTGCTCAGACACAATCTTAGCCTCATATGTAGCTAAATGTGCCCATCTGTACACAATTGTCTAATGTTTCCAGTTCATACTTTTTTTTTTTTTTACAGAAAATGTACTGTATTGAGTTCACATAAGGAAAAAAATCTTGTTTTTCTTAGCATCAAAATTTCCAATTACTCTTCCACTCTATTAGCTCAGTAAAAAGATGTGTTGGAGATGATCCTATCCTTGAAACACTTGGAATACAAGGGATAATCAATTGATTGGTGTGAGCTTTCCGAGAATCCTAGGTTATGCCAGTACCTATGCAGCTTTTGTTTTGCTCTGTGGCATATGCAAGCTGAAAGATAGCATTGAATTATTTAGGTATGAAGAACAACTCTAGATGCTATTTGTGGACAGGGAAAGGAAAATGTAAAAGGTGATGTAGTGATAGAGCTGGTGACCAGAGAATATCTCTTGAGAAGAGAAAACAGATTATTTATCCATCTGTCCATATATCTATCTAAACAACTATCATCTATAATGTGTCATATGGTGTACAAGGGAAATAAATTTTCCGTGTATTCCTTGACATTTCAATAAAATCTATGACTCTGGGAGTGATATTTTTAGGGAATAGACTACTTGCTAAGGTGTTACATTCTCCAGGTCAGTGCAGAGTGGAAAAAAAAAAAAAAACACCATTGGGATCCCAGCTACATTTGAACTAAAATTTTAATGCACATTAAAATTTATGTGCCTGTCTCTAATCAGATAAATCAGAAATTCTTTGGAATTCTTTAGTATAATGTGTGTATTATTCATGTTTGTATGTGCTGCACCTGACACAGCACACTGCATGGTAACATGCATGTAACGTAATGAGCAATCTGTTGGGTTTTTTTAAATTTTAAATAAATAGGTAGATGAAGACTTTATAGCCAACTTCCAACAGAAGTATGTTATTGTGGCCATAGGTTAAATCAGAGACAAGCCTAGTTGTTGTCTTTTACATACATTGACTTGTACAGGTTTTCTTTTGTTTTCGTAAATCTCGATTATAAATATTTAACACATTGAATGTTTTAGCTATCATATTTTCTTAAGAATAACTAATATGGCTGGGCCTGGTGGCTCACGCCTGTAATCCCAGCACTTTGGGAGGCTGAGACAGGTGGATCATGAGGTCAGGAGTTCGAGACCAGCCTGGCCAACATAGTGAAACCCCATCTTGACTAAAAATACAAAAAATTAGCTGGGTGTGGTGATGGGCCCCTGTAATCCCAGCTACTCAGGAGGCTGAGGCAGGAGAATCGCTTGAACCCGGGAGGCGGAGGTTGCAGTGAGCCGAGATCATGCCAGGCTTCACTTCAGCCCAGGCGACAGTGAGAGACTCTGTCTAAAAAATAAAAGAATAATTTCTCAGAGAACAAGTACAAATCAAATACCTGATATCTTGTTATATGATGTAATATTGTTTTAATTCATACAAAACAAGTATATTCTAATGTTGCAGAAAGTAAACTAAGATAATACTGCAATCTGATTGGTATCAGTACTAAAGTATGTGACAGAACATAAAAATGTATTTGAGAAATCAAATCACCTGTCAGTGATTTTATTGAATTAATTTTTAAATTTTGCCAATTATATATTCACGTTCTGAAATACAATTTTCAGAACATGATCAAAAGTTCAATATTTTACATGGCTTCTATTTGCAACCAAAACAGAACTGCTCTTAACTACTTAGTCAAGAGCAGTGTTTGTCTGCAAAGAAATTCCACTGTGCTGTGTTCACTCACAGGGATACAAAATCTAGATTATTTGCTATGGTCATTCTACAAAACAACAAAATATTTATTTTAATTGCAAAAATCTTTTTAAAATTTTGTTACTTCTAAAAAGAAAACAACAGGATACATGTGCAGAACGTGCAGGTTTGTTACATAGGTATACGTGTGCCGTGGTGGTTTGCTACACCTACTGACCAGTCCTCTAAGTTCCCTCTTCTCAGCCCCCACACCCCAACAGACCCTGGTATGTATTGTTCCCCTCTCTGTGTTCATGTGTTCTTAATGTTCAACTCCCACTTATGAATGAGAACATGTGGTGTTTGGTTTTCTGTTCCTGTGTTAGTCTGCTGAGAATGATGGCTTCCAACTTCATGTACGTCCCTGCAAAGGACATGATCTCATTCGTTTTTATGGCTGCATTACATTTTCTTTATCCAGTCTATCATTAATGGGCATTTGGGTTGGTTCCATGTCTTTGCTATTAAAAATAGTGCTGCAATAAACATACCTGTGCATGTGTCTTTATAGTAGAATGATTTATAATCCTTTGGGTATATACTCAGTAATGGGATTGCTGGGTCAAGTGGTATTTCTGGTTCTAGATCCTTGAGGAATCACCGTACTGTCTTCCACAATGGCAGAACTAATTTACATTCCCACCAACAGTGTAAAAGCATTCCTATTTCTCCATAGCCTTGCCAACATCTATTGTTTCCTGACTTTTTAATAGTCGCCATTACTGACTGGTGTAAGATGGTATCTCATTGTGGTTTTAATTTGCATTTCTCTGATAATCAGTGATGTTGAGCTTTTTTTCATGTTTATTGGCCACACAGACGTCTTCTTTTGACAAATGTCTGTTCATATCCTTTGCTCACTTTTTGATAGAGTTTTTTCTTGTAAATTTGTTTAAGTTCCTTGTAAATTCTGGATATTAGACCTTTGTCAGATGGATAAATTGCAAAAATTTTCTCCCATTCTGTAGGCTTCCTGTTCACTCTGATGATAGTTTCTTTTGCTGTGCAGAAACTCTTCAGTTTAATTATATTCCATTTGTCAATTTTGGCGTTTGTTTCAATTGCTTTTGGAGCTTTCGTCATGAAGTCTTTCCCTTGCCAGTGTCCTGAATGGCACTGCCTAGGTTTTCTTCTAGTGTTTTTATGGTTTTCAGTTTTACATTTAAGTCTTTAATACATCTTGAGTTAATTTTTGTATAAGGTGTAAGAAAGGGGTCCAGTTTCAGTTGCTGCTTATGGCTAGCCAGTTTTCC
Organism: Pan troglodytes; assembly: GCF_028858775.2. Classification (NCBI taxonomy): domain Eukaryota; kingdom Metazoa; phylum Chordata; class Mammalia; order Primates; family Hominidae; genus Pan; species Pan troglodytes. The sequence continues at coordinate 32,426,731 of NC_072401.2, read as the reverse complement.
CAGCACCATTTACTGAATCATTTCCCCATTGCTTGTTTTTGTCAGGTTTGTCAAAGATCAGATGGTTGTAGATGTGTGGTGTTATTTCTGTGGTCTCTGTTCTGCTCCATTGGTTTATATATGTCTGTTTTGGTACCAGTACCATGCTGTTTTGGTTACTGTAGACTTGTAGTACAGTTTGAAGTCAAGTAGCATGATACATCCAGCTTTGTTGTTTTTGCTTAGGATTGTCTTGGCCTCATGGGGTCTTCTTTGATTCTATATGAAATTTAAAATGTGTTTTTTTTCTAATTCTGTGAAGAATGTTAATGGTAGTTTGATGGGAATAGCATTGAATTTTTAAATTACTTTGGGCTGTATGGCCATTTTCATGATATTGATTCTTTCAATTCATGAAGATGGAATGTTCTTCCATTTGTCTGTGTCCTCTCTTCTTTCCTTGAGCAGTGAGTGGTTTGTAGTTTTCCTTGAAGAGGTCCTTCACATCTCGTGTTAGCTGTATTCCTAGGTATTTTATTCTGTTTGTAGCAAGTGTGAGTGGGAGTTCATTCATGATTTGGCTCTCTGCTTTCCTATTGTTGGTGTAAAGGAATGCTTGTTATTTTTGCACATTGATTTTGTATCCCGAGACTGCTGAAATTGCTTATCAGTTCAAGAAATTTTGGGGCTGAGATGTTGGGGTTTTCTAAATATCAAATCATGTTGTCTGCAAACAAAGACAACTTGACTTCCGCTCTTCCTATTTGAATAACTGTATTTATTTATTTTTTTATTTTGCCTGATTGCCCTGGCCAGAACTTCCAATACTATGTTGAATAGGAGTGGTGAGAGAGGGCACACTTGTCTTGTTCCGGTTTTCAAAGGCAATGCTTCCAGCTTTTGACCATTCAATACGATATTGTCTGTGGGCTTGTCATAAATAGCTCTTATTATTTTAATATGTGTCCCATCAATACCTAGTTTATTGAGAGTTTTTAACATGAAAGGATGTTAACTTTTATCTAAGGCCTTTTTTGCATCTATTGAGATAATCATCTGGTTTTCGTCTTTGGTTCTGTTTATGTGATGGACTAACTTGATTGATTTGTGTATGTTGAATGAGCCTTGCATCCTAGGGATGAAGCCAACTTGACGAAGCCAGCTTGACCATGGTGGCTAAGTTTGTTGACGTGCTGCTAGATTTGGTTTGCCAGTATTTTATTGAGGATTTTTGCATTGATGTTCATCAGGGATATTGGCCTGAATTTTTCTTTTTTTGTTGTGTCTCTTCCATGTTTTGGTATCAACATGATGCTGGCTTCAGAAAATGAGATAGGGAGGATTCCCTCATTTTCAATTGTTTGGAATAATTTCGGAAGGAATGGTACCAGCTCCTCTTTGTATTTCTGGTAGAATTCAGCTGTAAAGCTGTCTGCTCCTGGGCTTTTTTTGTTTGGTAGGCTATTAATTACTGCCTCAATTTCAGAGCTTGTTATTGGTCTATTCAGGGACCTAAATTATTCCTTGTTCAGTCTTGGTAGGGTTTATGTGTCCCAAAATTTATCCATTTCTTCTAGATTTTCTAGTTTATTTGCATAGAAGTGTTTATAGTATTCTCTGTTGGTAGTTTGTATTTCTGTAGGGTCAGTGGTGATATCCCCTTTATCATTATTTATTGTGTCTATTTGATTCTTCTCTCTCTTCTTATTAGTCTAGCTAGAAATGTATCTATTTTGTTAACTATTATTATTATTTTTTTTAACTGCTCCTGGTTTCCTTGATTTTTTGGAGGGCTTTTCATGTCTCTATCTCCTTCAATTCTGCTCTGATCTTAGTTATTTCTTGTCTCCTGCTAGCTCTTGGATTAGTTTACTCTTGCCTCCCTAGCTCTTTTAATTGTGATGTTAGGGTGCCAATTTGAGTTCTTTCTAGCTTTCTGATGTGAGCATTTAGTGCTATAAATTTCTCTCTTAATGCTGCTTTAGCTGTGTCCCAGAGATTCTGGTACATTGTCTCTTTGTTATTATTGGTTTCAAAGAACTTCTTGATTTCTGCCTTAATTTTATTATTTCCCCTCCTAAGGAGTCACTCAGGAGCAGATTGTTCAATTTCCATGTAATTGTGTGGTTTTGAGTGAGTTTATTAATCTTGAGCTCTAATTTGATTGCACTGTGGTTGATTGTTAAAATTTCCATTATTTTGCATTTACTGAGGAATGTTTTACTTCCAATTATGTGGTTGATTTTAGAATCAGTGCCATGTGGCACTGGGAAGAATGTATATTCTGTTGATTTGGGGTAGAGAGTTCTGTAGACATCTACTAGGTCCACTTGATCCAGAGCTGAGTTCAAGTCCTGAATATCCTTGTTAATTTTCTGTCTCATTGATCTGTCTAATATTGACAGTGGGGTGTTAAATTCTCCCACTATTATTGTGTGGGAGTCTAAGTCTCTTTGTAGGTCTCTAAGAACTAGTTTTATGAATCTGGGTGCTCCCATATTGAGTGCATATATATTTAGAATAGTTAGCTCTTCTTGTTGAATTGTTCCCTTTACCATTATGTAATGCCCTTCTTTGTTTTTTTTTTATCTTTGTTGGTTAAAAGTCTGTTTTCTCAGAGACTAGGATTGCAATCCCTACGTTTTTGTTTTGTTTTGTTTTTTTGTTTTTTGTTTTTTGTTAGCTTTCCATTTCCTTGTTAAATTGTCCTCCATCCCTGTATTTTGAGCCTCTGTGTGTTTTTACATGTAGGAGGGGTCTCCTGAATACAGCACACAAATAGGTTCACTTCAGGCCATATTCATCCGATTCACTCCTGTGCCTGTAGATACCACTCAAGGAGGCTGGAGAGTAGCAAAGACGAGTGCCTGCTCCTTCTTCTGGGACCTCTGACCTCGAGAGGGCACCAACCTGATGCCAGTAGGATCGCTCTTGTATAGGGTGTCTAACAATCCCTGTTGGAGGGTCTCACTCAGTTGGGTGGCATGGGGATCAGGACTTGTTTAAAGAGGCACTTTGTCCCTTGGTGGAGAGGGTGTGTTTTACTAGGGGAAAATCCACTTGTCTGGGCTGCCTGGATTCAAGGAGGAGAGTTTAAGTCTGCTGGTCCACAGAGACTGTGGCCACCCCTCCCACTAGGGGCTCAGGCCCAGGGAGATCTGAATTCTATCCCTGAGCCTCTGGCTGGAGTTACTGGAGATCCTGCAGGGAAGCCCCGCCCACTGAGGAAGGATGAGTCAGGGTTAGGCCTGAAGAGGCCCTCTGTCCACAGACTGCCACAGCTGGTGTGTTGGGCTGTGGGGACAAGTCACGGGACCAAGCTATCCAGCCTCCCTGGCTCCAGCAGGGGAAAAGAGCAGCCTGGAGCTATAGAGATGGGTGGTGCCCTTCTTCCACAGGATGGGTGCTTCTCCTCCTTTCACAGAGGGAGCTTAGCGTGTTAGGCAGTTACAGGTCCCATTGCTGGTTACTGCCCCTCCCACAAGGAGCTTGAAAGGCTTAGACAGGAGGCAGCCGCAGCCAGTGCTGGTCGCCCTGCCGCCGGGGAGTTTGGTATTCTTCAGCAGAATCTAACTGAGATGCTCTAAGAATCTACACCTTCCAGGTTTGGGATGCTACGCTCCGGTGGCATGGGTTCGCAAGTGGGATCTTCCGATCTTTGGGTTGCATAGTTCCGTGGAAAAAGAGCAGTTTCCCCAGCTGGGTAGCGCACTGCCTCACTGCCTCCCTGGGGAGGGTTAAGAGGGTTCCCCTTCCCCATGTGGCTCTCAGGTGGGCTGCTGCACCACACTGCTCTGCCTTCTTTCTGCGCCTTCTAGTCAATTTTGATGAGAGAACCTGGATACCTTGGTTGCTGGTGAAGGATTCACACGCTTATTATGTTTTTTTTTTTTTTTTTTTTTTTTTTTTTTTTACAGTGGGAGCCTCCGATTCCTGCTGCTTCTAGTCTGCCATCTTTGCCACACCCCCAGAAAATTCTGAGTAATGTCTTTTTAAAATCTAAGTGTAGTAGCATTATGATTTTATCGCAGTTTACACAAAATGAGTGAGCAATATGTAACCATTGTTTGTATGAATTATATGCTATACAATAAATTATGGAAAAATATATGTTATATAATAAATGTTACATTAGATTTTACACTGTATTATAAATTATACATAATTTTATAGCAATTTGAATTACACAAGTATTTCTGTTTGCTGGTACTGAATACTGATCACAGAAGAATATAACTTCTGTTCTACATAAATCCATATAATATATCTACAACAAGATTTCAAGGAATAAGACATTAATTTTTTTTTTTAGAAATTAAAGATTTTAACCCAAAGAGTTTATATTATGTAAACAACTTACAATAGAAGAGCTACAGACTCTAGAAAGATAAAATTTGTAAAAGAAAAGTACAGGATGTTTGTTAATCTTTGTGTTAGTTGTAATACTTTAGTGCAAGTCACCAAAATCCACTAAAACCATCTTGAGTACAAATGAGCTTTCATGAAAATAAAAAGGGATTTAAGTCTAATGAAAGCATCAGAACAGCTTCAGGAACCTTGGAAAAAAATGTTTGGACTGGAAAGTCCACAAAAGAAGTTATAGCACCAGGTTACTGTTGCTATGCCTCAACTTTAGCTCTTTCAAGAATTTCAAGTCTCGTTAAGTAAAAAAATCCTGAATAATAATAATAATAAAAGCTGCAGCAATGGGTATGGTTATTTAGTAAAACAGCCACTGGAATTTTGTTCCACTGTGTGTATCAAAGTTTTGTTTGTGTTTTTGTTTGTTGTGTCTATTAAATGTTTTGGCATATAGACAATGAAAACAATCCAGAGTTTACCTTTTCCAACATGGATACATGGACATAACAAATAATTTCTCTTTTGAAGAAAAGGAAAATGAAAGTGAAGAGTGTTCACAGACAGCTTAGCTAAGATGCTTTGTTAAATGCCAACAAGAATTAAAATTTATTAGTGAGGATATTTGATTACAACGATGATTAAAATCTCTTTAGGTTTAGCTAATTATCTTTTAAATGGTATCCTATACAAAAGTTATGATTTCAAGCTCATGAAAAAGTTTACTATGTAAATTCCCTAACTATATAGTTAAATAAGCTGAACATAATGGAATTAAATGATATGACTATGGTCATCCAGCTACATAATAAAAGAGACATTAACATGAGATGTATCAGTTTGCCTTGAAATATGTAATGTATGTGCATATGCACACGTATCTTTAGTGGTTTTGTTTCAACATTTATACATATAAGCATCTACACAGGATAATATTTTGTCTAGAATGTTCAATTTGACATGTACTTCTGTATGAGTTCATTATCATGCTGCTGTAAAGAACTGCCCAAGACTGGGTAATTTATAAAGGAAAGAGGTTTACTTGACTCACAGTTACACATGGCTGAGAAGGCCTTAATAAACTTACAATAATGACAGAAGGTGAAGGGGACAAAAGGCACCTTCTTCACTGGGCAGCAGGAAGGAGAAGTGTCAAGCAAAGGGGTGAAAAGCCCCTTATAAAACAATCAGATCTCATGAGAACTCACCCACTATCATGAGAACAGTATGGGGGTAATTGCCCCCATGATTCAATTACCTCCCACCTTGTCCCTTTCTCAATATGTGGTATTATGGGAACTACAATTCAAGATGAGATTTGGGTGGGGACACAGCCAAACCATATCAACTTCTATGTTTATCAATTTCTATCATTTCCTAGTTTATTGTTATTATTGTCTATCAGTCTGCATCTATCTATTTATTATCTTTCAACTTAATGTATTCTTCCATCTTATTAGACAAAATGTAAGACATGGAATGCAATAATATAGATGGTCAAATAGAAAATATATAAATATTATTATTTAGGAGAATATGGGAATTGAGATAGCTGTTTATTTAACTTTTGAAAAATCTTAAAATTGAGTTTGTTTTAATTTTTTTGTAGGTATTCATATTGACATATGAATGTCATGCATGACTTTAAAAATATCTTTTTTTTCTTTTCTCAGCTATTCAATTTCTACTATACCAAAATTAGGCTCCTCCTCCCGCTAAGGTAACCTATTTTAACAATATTGCATGTATCCTAATAATCAACTTTGTATTCTACATTTTTCAGTGCTCAAATTACCCTATGCAAATAAGAATGCGTGGTATGCATATACACATATATATTTATCTATAAACATGTGTATATATGTATACATAGATGTGTATATATATATATGTGTACACACACACCCACCCAGACACATATACAATAGATTCTTGTTATATGTGATAGTCATATTTTTATAAAGACACCACAAACACTGAAATCGTGAATACTAAACCATTGCTTTTAGCTGAAATACAGGGTTAGGTTCCTGCAAGCATCTGTTAACAACATTTTTATCAACCACTCAATACATAACCTTGTTTTATGTGTTTGTTTAAAGAAATCTTATTTAACATATATTATTGCTTCATTAACATTGAACTCATAGCCAATAGCACTACACCTCATGCCCAAGAAAATCTTATCTAACACACTCCATAAGGCACATCACAACCATCTCACATTTTGGCACTCTTGAAAGGACTTTAGCCGTACATTTGGGTGCCATTTTAAACGGTGAAATCACCAAAAAAGCACACATGGCACTAAATAAACCATGATAAGGATACTTGTTTACATTATAAGAGCTAAAACAAGAAAGCAGATTATTGTTTAGTTCAACTTCAAGTGTATCAGACAAGTCAAAAATTCTACCACTCTGTTCATGTCTGTGAAGGATTGCGAAAGTGACTTGAGTATCAATTTTGGGGTTAAATATAAATTTTATGGACATGTTATCTGCAGATACAGACTCTTCAAAAAATGAAGATTAAGTGTATTTGAACTACATATGTACATGTTTTCTGTTGCATAGACTTTTATGTGTAACTCTGTACAGGGTTTATTGTCTTTTTATTCTGTAAAAATGGATGTCACTAGCCACATTAATTAGGAAGATTGCTGGTTGAACATATATACATATATATAACTTTAATAGATTTTATATTTCTTGTAAGCAATAAATGATATAGCTTTAAAAAATTTAAGATTTGCTATTCAAACAATATATTAAACTTAATTTTTAATTTCATAACAAAATTTGAGAATTTTTTCATATATTATTTGACTTTTGAATTTGATATTTTCTATATATTTATTCATGTTCTTAGAGCATATTCTTAGAGCATATTTTTCAACTTGACCATTTATTTTTTTCTGACAATTTGTAAGTGGTCTCATATGACACTGACAGTATTCCTTTGTCTATAATTTGTGTGACCAATTTTTCTGATATGTTTATTGATTTTGGTTTTGATATATTGCCCCATGCAACTTTTATATTTTCTCGATTTATCGGTACCAATGGATTAAGAGAAAAAAAAATCTGCACTCTTTAATCAAAAGATAGGAAAGGGGATGACAGAAAGTCAGAAAATATTTATAAAATAATTCTGGTACAATTAAACTGCACAGGAAACTATCTGGCTCTACCCATACCTACAATACCAAAAAGGAAGCAGAATGCCTAGATTTCCATCCTTAGCAGACTATAATGAAGCACTCTCACCCTTCAACTGGCGTGGTGTGAGAAAAAGCTAAATAGAGAGCCAAGACTTTTATTCCTGCCAGACTATAACTTCTCTTCTCTCCCAAATCGCTTCCTCTGCTAGTAAAAGTGGTGACAACATGGGTGTATGGACATTCATTCCCACCTTCAGCGGAAGGAGGATATGTGTTTTGAGAAATGGTACTAGAGCAATTCAACATAGAAGAAAAGAAGAGAAGATAAAGGAGAAGAGGAGGAAGAGGAAGAAGAAGGAGGAGGAAGAAGAAAAAGAAGGAGGAAGAGGAAGAGGAAGAGGAAGAAGAGGAAGAAGAGGAAGAAGAAGAGGAAGAAGAAGGAGGAGAAGGAGAAGCAGCAGCCAAGTGCAGTGACCCAGCCTGTAGTCCCAGCGCTTTGGGAGGTCAAGGTGGGCATAGCAGGAGGTCAGGAGTTCGAGACCAGCCTGGCCAACATGGTGAAACCCCATCTCTACTAAAACTACAAAAATAAGCTGGGTGTGGTGGTGTGCACCTGTAATCTCAGCTACTTGGGAGGCTAAGCAGGATAATTGTTTGAGTCCTAGAGGCAGAGGTTGCAGTGAGCCGAGATCGTGCCACTGCACTCCAACCTGGGTGGCAAAGCAAGACTCTGTCTCAAAAAATAAATAAATAAATAAATAAGAAGGAGGAGGAGGAGGAGGAAATAATAATAATAATAATAATAATAATAATAAGGGGAGCACCTTGACCTAAGTCTCACTTTCACACCTACAAAATTTAACTCAAAATGAATCACAGACTTAAATACCATAGAAAAAAAAACAGGGCACCTGTGTGTTCTAGCACCAGTTAGAGAGTTCTTTGTCCGGATTCTGAAAGCATTATCCATAAAAAGAAATTTTGGTAAATTGAAGTTCATTAAAATTGGAAACTTTTGTTCTGTGAAAGACCCTGCCAAAAAGATGAGAAAATAAGCTACATACTGAGAGAAAATATTTGCAAAGCACCTATTTGACACAGGGTTAGTATCTAGAGTATATAACAAACTCAAAAAGCTCAAAAATAAAAGGAAAAAAAATCCATTAGAAAATAAGCAAAAGACAGAGAGAGGCAATTCACTGAAGGGAATATAGAAATGCAAATTAACATAATAAGATATCACTACACATTTATCAGAATGACTAAAATAAAAAGAAAAATAGTGACAACATTAAACGCCAGGAAGAGTGAGAAGAAACTGGAACACAGACTTTGCTGCTAGAATGTTAAATGGTAAAAATATTTTCAAAAATTGCTGAGCAGTTTTGTTGTTGTTGTTGTTGCTGCTTAAATAACAACAATACACAAAAACATATAACTACAATACAATCCAGAAATGTCACTCTTAACCCTGTAACACAGATAAGTGAAAATGAATGCTCACGTAAAACTCTGTACATGAAAGTTCATAGTAGCTTTATTTGTGATAGGCTCAAATTGGAAACAACTTAGTTGTCATTCAAAGGGTGAGTGTTTAAGCAAATTGTGGTACATCCATACCATGGAATAGTACAGAGTAATAAAAAGAAATAGACAACTGATACCTACAAGAAACTGAAGGGATCTCTGAAAAATTATGCTAAATGAAGAAAGCCAAATGATTGTAATTATATAACTCTTAAAATGACCAAATTGTACAAACAGAGAACAGATCAGTGGCTTCCAGACATAAAGGAGATCTTTATTCATTTGCATTTTTTAAAAGAGAGATGAAGCAAAATATCCCTCCTGATATCTAATCCCCAGTGTTATGTTTATGTGAGTCTCTCCTCTCAAGTTGGAGTGAGATCTGTAGCTTGTTTGTAACTAATGCAATATTCTGTAAATGATAGAATGCTATTCTCTTAATAATGTCCTATTATATAGAAAAGGTGAAAAAAACTTTCTATCTGCAATTAAGACCCTAACCAGTTGAATTTAAATTAATCAAAAAAGAGCAGATGCTGTTAATTCCATGGCTGCAAGGAAATAAATTCTGCCAACAGCTTTGTGAGCTTGAAAGCAGACCCAAGTCTCAGATGAAATTGTAGATGAGATTCAGCCTCATGATACCTGGATTCGAGGACCCAGTCAAGCTGTGCCCAGACTCCTGACTCTCAGAAACTGTGAGAGAGTAAATTTATGTTGTTAAAGATGTTAAATTTGTGGTAAATTGTAATGCAGCAACATAAAAGTAATACAACAGTGTCTTAGTCTATTTGGGCAGCTTTAGTAAAATATCATAAACTGTGTGGCTGATAAACAACAGAAATGTATGTCTTACAGTTCTGAAAGGTGGGAAATTCAAGATCAAGGGACATGCAGATTGAGTGTCTGATGAGCACTTGTTTCCTGGGCCACAGATGGCACCTTCTCGCTTTGTTCTCACAGAGTGAAAGAGACTAACTCCTTCAGGGCTGTTTGGCAAGGACATTAATTTCATTCATGAGGGCTCCTTCCTCATGATCTAATCACCTTCCAGAGATCCTACCTTTTAATAATATTACACTAGGGATTAGTTGTCAGCATATGAATTTTGGAAAAATATAAACATTCACTCCATAGCAACTAGTAAATAAAGATTTATTTATTGTTGGCAGTTGCTTTTTTTACTTTTTTTTAAACCCGAGTTATCTTTCTCTGAGTTTAGCTTTATTATATATTTGTTAAATGTATTTTAAAAATGTTTTCCTAAGATAGTTTGAATTGAAGGTACACTCTTTGGATTTCTTGCATATCCTTAAATATTTTTCACTCCAATAGGTGATAAATTTCTAGACTACATAATGGATTCTTGAGTTGAAGTTCACTCATTTAAGAAGTCTGACTGTGCTTATCTAATGTTTTCCCATTTTTCAAATGCTTTCCCATTTTTCAGGAGCATTCAATCAACCTGTCATTTAACAAATATTTATTGACCTTATAATTTCAAAATAAATGTGTATTTTAATTATTTATTTAGTGCCTCTTCTCCCTTATTTTGTTCCCTCTTCCTAAAGCTTCTATATTTTGCCTCAATAATTCAAATAAGGATATTGTCTTCCTATATGAGCCTATTGTTTCAGATACGTTCAAGGCAGAAAGTATTAAATTGAGAAAGTGAACCAGGAAGCCAAGAAAGTGAAGAAATAAAGCAGAGTTAAAAACAATATCAAGACACATGGAACAGACAGAAAGAAAACAGTTTAATATACTTCTGACATTTATTGGAAACAGCATTGCCAAGGAAACCATGAATCTGAGCTTAAAAGTTTTTGATTGTGACAGTTTAACTTCCAGAAAAATTATCAGACAACCAAACTTGTACCATCAAGAAGTGGGCTATAAAAGTTCTTCAAATCCCAGAGGAGCTGCACAATACTTCCCACATATTGCTTTGGATTTAGCCATGCAACATCACAGTCAAGGAAGAATCTCCCAAAACTGGGGCCGTGAAATACATGGACAAGTTAGTTCCTTCTGTCAGGTAGAACCAGGATTTAGTAAAGACATTCCCTCTGCTGCCAAGGTGAGAGGTCGCCACAATGACTAAGCAGGATTCGATTATTCCTAAAAACCAGGCAATGTTGTGTGTTTCCCATTTTAATTAAAAACAATGTTTTGAATGGGAATTATGACTGTGGATATTATGTCCCTACTGTAACAACATTGCATATTGTACATGTGTTTATGTGTGTTTATGTGTCAATGGACAAGGGGGAAAAGAAAAGAATTTCATTTAGAGTATAGATACATTTGTTTTAGAACAGATAAAGGAGGAAAATTATGGATACAAAAATACCATAGGACAACAATACATCTTGTTCTTTTTCTATGGCCGACGAAGAATCATAGGTTTTTGCAGAACTATGATATGATCAGATCTGACCTTTGGGGAGACTTATTTAGAAGCTGTGTGCACTAGATATGAGTGAGAGGAGCCTGGAGAGCTGTGTGCACTAGATATGAGTGGGAGGAGCCTGGAGACAGACTGTGAGCTAGCTGATCTTTAAGGCAAAGTGTTAGTTATGTATCTTAATTTCTAGTCTTTCCCAATAAACAGTTAAAGATGACCTAATATTCTGTATTCCATGAGAGAAATCAAGATAGTAATATGTATCTAAAATCTGTGTTCTCTTAGAATAGTACAATTGTTTACCTTTATGTTGCTTCAAAATTATTTAACTCGTACTTGAATGTCTATAGCTTTATCACTCTAGCTATATCACTCACAAACTACATAGAATATGTGCATTTTCATTTTCTGGGTCTATGTATGTTTAATAGCACTTTTTAAGAAAAATATATTTTCTTTTTTATTATTATTTTATATATTTTTTATTTCAGTGGGTTCTTGGGGAACAGGTGGTTTTTGGTTACCAGGATAAATTCTTTAGTGGTGATTTCTGATATTTTAGTCCACCCATCACCCGAAGAGTGTACACTTAGGTTGAAATAGCCCCCTCTAATTTTATTTTATATTTTTGCATTTTGTGGAATTTATAACTCATTATTTCCACCTTGTTCTCCTTTTATAAATGCCAACAATTTCTTTCAATTTTTGAATTATTATTATCAGAAAAATGATAATACTTCTGTTCTTCCACAGGTAGCAGAATTTTATCTTGGAATGAATATGGATGTTGGTGTTTGTCTCTGCTCTACTTATCTATTCTTGCTTAACAAACTTCTCAAAATGTAGCGATTTAAAACAGCTATGTTTTGTAGCTCATAATTTGGGGAGCCAGGAATTCAGGCAGAGCTCAGCTGAGTGATTCTTCTGTGCATATGGTGTTGACTGTGTCACCGCGATATGTGGCTAAAGACTAGGCTACTCTGTAGGCTCTGAGACAGCTCCACACACATGCCTGTAAACTTGAAGAGAGAGTAAGAAAGCTGGTATCAGATAGGTGCATCTTCCTTTAGGTCTCAGGGCCTCTCTAAATGTTTTCTCTGGCAGGAAACCTGGTTAAGTTGATGTTCAGCTTTCCAAGAGTAAGTATTTCAAGAGCAGGGAATAGTAGTAGCTCTTGTAATCAGGGCCTAAACACTGGCAAAGCATCACTTTCACTGGTTAAAAAAAAATCATGGAAACCAGATTCATGGTGAAAGGAAATGGACTTCGCCTCCCAATAAGAGGCATAGAAAAGAATTTGTGGCATCTTTAAAGTATCAGTGTCAGAATTGTTAGGTAATATCTTCAGCAGCTAACTAGCTTTTGACATTGGGTGACCAGATTATAGTTTCCTTAATCCATAAAAGAATATAATTTACCCATGAAATTGAATTTTGGTCAGAGTTAAATCACAGCAGCATACTACCTTTCCCAGAGAAAATGCTCAGCGCATCTCGAGTTTTCTTCCCATTGTCTTCACTCTATCTTATGCAGGCATTATCTTAACTAGATTATTTTATTTTCCTTTTCTGAATTTCTACAATTATATAAAACATTTATGTTATTAATAAAAATATTTTGTTTCTATTCTTGTGATGACATACTATTAGATTGTAAACAGACTTTTGTCCAGAGATTATTGAAGTAAGAAAATTTCCTATGAAGTACATGGCCCAAACAATTTTTAAATAAAATAAAATTCTCTATCCTGAGATTAAAAAGTAGTTACGGTGCTTCACATCTTTGTCTGCTGCAGTAAACCTAGTTATGGAACAAGGCAATTCCTTTAAGTAATGGAAAATTGAATTATCTAATATGGCCTCTGGAATGCAAATACTAATGGCAGTCAGACATTTTCTAAGCCCAACTTATTAAAAAACATTTAATAGAGATAATTCAAATAGGTCTATGGTGGATATAAACCACACAGAACTATCTTGAATCAAAGAAAAATATATATCATATATGATCTAAAATAGGCAATGTGCTTTTAAATATATTAATACTAGTTGACATGAAAATTGAAAAGTTCATGTAATACAATGACTTGAGATGAGAGCTCTTACATTCTCTGGTATATTCTTCCTAACAAGCTTAGAGGAAATTAAATTTACAAGACAAGCTTTCCGTCTGTGAGTTTATCATTCTGCTATACAATTAAGATTGCAGATATCGTCTCTCTTCTTATTAAATCCTGTAAATGTGCCCAGAGGGTACTGCAAAGGGAATATCCACAAAATGAGATCAAGAAATACATAAATAAAAAATGTGAGTTTAGTATTCATTACTCATGATTTCCAACGTGTGCATGTAGAATGAGCAGAACATTTATATTCATTCTGCTTTACTAATATTGACCTAGTAGAATGTTTTCAATATAACATTGTAATGTTAGGGACTGTGGGCAGAAAAGAACTTAGAGGTCGCTGGCCCAAGACTTTCATTTTACAGATGAAAAATAAATAAATAAACAAAAACAAGCGAACAAAATCCTGATGCTCAGAAAAAGAAAACCACCTTCCTGAAATTTAAAAACTTAGTAAATTACAGAGCTGAAACTTTAATCTGAGTATATAAGTTTTAAGTATGTTTTAAGTTTACAATTATCTTCACTAATTCATTCTAATTGTTATTCTGAAATTTATTAACACTATAACATACATTCTAATATTATAAATTGCCTTTAATCTACCCTGATGGTTCAATTGGTAATGTGATAACCTGTATTGTCATGAGAACTAAGGTCTCTCTCTCTATTAAATATATATAAATCTATTTTTTCCTCCCACAATTAACAATAATGAAATTGCATTACTCAAATAATAATTTATCTGATTTTTTAAAAAAACTTAAACACTTAAATACTTCAACTTTCAACTGAAACAAGATTAAATATTAAACAATGATCTCAGAATGCCCAGAGCCACAAAATACAATCAGAAGCATGTTTTTGAAAATTTTAAAAATGAAAGCTAATTATATTTTCATATATTGTGATTAAACACACAGGATAATATATGACAAATCTGAATTATAATCCCCTTTCCTCTTAATAATAAAATGATGCCTAACAGTTAGTTAGGCTAGTTAATTCTCTGTTTCATTATCTATATTCGTAATTACATATTCTGCATTTTGGGGTGAGGGGCGTGTGTGTGTGTGTGTGTGTATGTGTGTGTGTGAGAGAGAGACAGAGGCAGAAATAGGGAAACAGGAACAAAGACAAAGATTGCTCAGTGATCAGAACCCACTAAATTTTGAGCAGGCAGCATGCCATAATGGTTTAGCTTTTGGTTAGAGTTTGGCAGTCTGCAGTTTGAATGTTGTCTTCATCACAACAGAGTAGGATACCACCTTAGGAAGAAAAAAATTAGTTTTTTGAGTCTGCTTCCTTGTGGGGATAATTGCAGTGCATATCTCTTTGGGTTTTTACAAGGATTAAAAACAAGTTTCTCATTTAAGATGGACTCAAAAAAGTTAATGTACTATTTTGTAACCAAGAAGTATATCAGAGCCAAAACTCTCAACATGCATTATACACATTCAAGAGCTTGCTTAATTATCATTTTTTGCTCAAAAATACTGTTTTTTCCATAAGGGACTAACCATTTATTTTGTCAAAAAGTCTAATTTTTTAGAATCTCTGTTACTATTAATAATTATCTAGGTATGGAATTTGTAGCCATATTCCAAAAATAGTATTTAAATTTACACTAAATTCAAATTTAGCCCTGTCTGGTTCAAACACAATCTTTTTACGAAGTATAATGCATTATAATTAGAGTTTACTTATAGAGAACATTAAGATGTTCACACTGGTAAAACAAAACGTCCGGATTTTTTTCTTAAACTACAGAAGTTAAGTCCAGTTTTTAGAAAGAAATGATAATATTGAAATATTATAGGTATTCGAAAAATACATAAAATTATGGAATTTAGTATATGAGGATTCAGCTTAATTTGGGCCCCTGAAATTGTGATAAACACTGCTCTGATGGAGAGAACATATATTCACCCATTCAGCAAACATGAAGTAATGCCTATTATGTCCTAGGCAGTTTTCCAAACGCCAAAAAGTAACAATGAATAAGATACATCCCCTATTCCAATATTTCTTTCAGATTTATGAAGGAAATCGATATAGAAACAGGTGTGATAGGAACTTGAATAATGAGCACATACCACATAAAACGTCTTTCTGAGCCCACTTTGCCAACTTTGCTTGAACAAACAGGACAAAGACTTGACTTTGAAACTGCAGCCATTTTGAGAAGTGGCACTTGGCAGTTAAGATTGTCTCTGGGCACATCATGTGGACAGAGAGGAATTTATTCAAGAACAGTGGGGCCAGAAAGACTCTCCACAGATTAACAGTAAAGACAGTATCTTACCTTTGTCTAGGAGCTCCCCTCTGCCTTTGGTAGCGTGTCTGGAATTGGTGGGTTCTTGGTCTCACTGACTTCAAGAATGAAGCCGCGGACCCTCGCGGTGTTGCAGTTCTTAAAGGCGGCGTGTCTGCAGTTTTTTCCTTCTGATGTTCGGATGTGTTTGGAGTTTCTTCCTTCTGGTGGGTTCGTGGTCTCGCTGGCTCAAGAGTGAAGCTGCGGACCTTCGCAGTGAGTGTTACAGCCCTTAAGCCGGCGTGTCTGTAGTTGTTCCTTCCTCCCGGTGGGTTCGTGGTCTCCTTGGCTTCAGGAGTGAAGCTGCAGACCTTCCCGGTGAGTGTTACAGCTCATAAAGACAGTCTGGACCCAAAGAGTGAGCAGCAGCAAGCTTTATTGCAAAGAGCAAATGAACAAACCTCCCACAGCGTGGAACGGGACCCAAGGGGGGTTGCCACTGCTGGCTCGGGCAGCCTGCTTTTATTCTCTTATCTAGCCCCACCCACATCCTGCTGATTGGTCCATTTTACAGAGAGCCAAGTGGTCTGTTTTGACAGGGTGCTGACTGGTGCCTTTACAATCCCTGAGCTAGACACAAAGGTTCTTCACGTCCCCACCAGATTAGCTAGATACAGAGTGGGGACACAAAGGTTCTCCAAGTCCCCACCAGAGTAGCTAGATACAGAGTGTCAATTGGTGCATTCACAAACCCTGAGCTAGACACAGGGTGCTGATTGGTGTGTTTACAAACCTTGAGCTAGATACAGAGTGCCGATTGCTATATTTACAATCCCTTAGCTAGACATAAAGGTTCTCCACCTCCCCACCAGAGTAGCTAGAGACAGAGTGTCAATTGGTGCATTCAGAAACCCTGAGCTAGACACAGGGTGCTGATTGGTGCATTTACAATCCCTTAGCTAGACATAAAGGTTCTGCAAGTCCCCACCAGACTCAGGAGCCCGGCTGGCTTGACTCAGTGGATCCCCCACCGGACTGCAGGTGGAGCTGCCTGCCAGTCTCGCGCCTTGCGCCGGCACTCCTCAGCCCTTGGGTGGTCGATGGCACTGAGTGCCGTGGAGCAGGGGGCGGCGCTCGTTGGGGAGGCTCCCGCCGCACAGGATCCCAACGGAGGGGGTGAGGCTCAGGCATGGCGGGCTGCAGGTCCGGAGCCCTGCCCTGCGGGGAGGCAGCTAAGGCCCGGTGAGAAATCCAGCGCAGCGCTGGTGGGCCGGCACTGCTGGGGGACCCAGCACACCCTCCGCAGCCGCTGGCCCGGCTGCTAAGCCCCTCATTGCCTGGGGCCTTTAGGGCCGGCCGTGCGCTCCCAGTGCGGGGCCCGCAGAGCCCACACCTACCCGGAACTCGCGTTGGCCCGCAAGCACCGCGCGCAGTCCGGGTTCCCGCCCACGCCTCTCCCTCCACACCTCCCGGCAAGCTGAGGGAGCCGGCTCCGGCCTCGGCCAGCCCAGGACGGGGCTTCCACACTGCAGCCGCGGGCTGAAGGGCTCCTCAAGTGCCACCAAAGTGGGAGCCCAGGCAGAGGAGGTGCCGAGAGCGAGCGAGGGCTGTGAGGACTGCCAGCACGCTGTCACCTTTCAGTGGAACCAGGCTAAGTAGAATGGTAATCTGGCGGTTCTCACTGAAAATACCAGGGTTCTAGCCTCATTTGGTCACTACTCAGTAATGGAAATGTTAGTGTAAACGTTACATGTAAAGAGCCTTTTACATTGTCTTTCACATAAATATTCTGTATGTGGTGATGATAATTATTACCCATGTCTTGAATTATTATTTTTTTGCTTCAAATGTAAAAAACGCCTAAAGAATGAATGAGGTTGTCAAGAAGATTAAATAAGTAGCACTTTTACTTTGACATGCTTTCTAGTAATATGTTTCCATATATTATATACAAATAAGAGGAATATTAGAACAATATTATTTTCTTCATCTTAAATATGAGGAAACTAAAACTAAGAGAATTTCAGCTACCTCATCAAAGTATTATATCTAGTTATATCTTTGACGTAGTAAAGTAATTTAAACCATAGTCTTTGTTTCAGCACATTTTGTCAACTAAAGAAATGTTTGAGAAAGTTAACATGACATTTTTCTATGTAGTTTTTATTCATTCTGTTAAAGTCTGAAACTAGCAAAAGAACAAAAATGTCATCTTTATGACTGAGATCTCAGAGTTAAAACAAAACGCGGTGGCCATGCCTGGGTGAGGGAGCAGCCAGGTATTCTGTGTTCTTAGAAAGATTTTGCAAAAGTATCACAGGATCTCCCTTTCTACAATCAAGGCAAACTAGTTCCCGTGGTGGGTGCTGACATAGGATACTCTGCAGCTGAATATTCCCCAAATGATCATCAACAGAACACCTGGTGCCAACTGACCAAACACCTGGAACCGACCAATTAAGAGTGACTAGTGATTTGGGGGTTAAAGGCCATCCAGTCAAGACCCTGTTCCTTACCCCGTTACCTATCCTGCCCTGCCCTGCAGTTCCTGCCTTTATAATCTCTAACTCTCTACCCTCCACCCCCTTCAAAGCATGCTTTCATTTTACACTGCAGGCTACATCTCGCCAACCTGCAGATTGTTTTTAATAGGAATAAAATTCTCCATTTATTTTTCCACAGATCTCATGATCTTTCGTTAACAATTCTTTCTTTCACTATAATTTGGGGTGTGGGGAGGGGGACCAGATGACCAACATGACAAATGAAATAGCTAGTAAGTTAGGTAGAGATACTTGCTAAGGAGAAAAATAAATAAATAAATAAATAAAGGAGGAAAAAGAACAGGAAATGGTGTGGGTGGATTTCAGTTATACAAAGGATGGTCAGAAAAAGTTTCACTCATCAAGGTGACATTTGAAAACTACAGAAAGTGAGGAGTGGTCCAGAAACACTCCAATCACAAAGACCCAGAAGTTAAGAATGTGCTGGTTATTTTTAAGGAATAGCAAAGTAAACAGAAACAGAAAGAAATTTGAGGGAGAGAAAAATCAGAGATGAAGTTAGAAAGTTAACAAATGAGAGGGAGAAGGTTGATATTGTTAGGCGTTGCTTTTTTTCTTTTTTCTGAGTAAAATTGGAAAACAGTGTAAGACTTTGAATTTATAGCATAATCTTGCAATGTTGTGTACAAATCTAGTTCAGGCCATGATGGCAAGTGGGGAGTAGGACAGGCCTCACTGTACCCTCCTCCTATTGGAATTCAGGCACAACTGACCAGCATTAACATTAAAACAGAGATCTTAAGACAGACAAAACAGACTCTTGTGTAGTGATAAGACACCAAATTCCAACCTGACTAGTATAGATTGCAGACCCTGAAAGACATTAAAGTATTTTTCCTCAAAATATATTTCTTTGACAAATTTTGAAATGGCCCTGGAAAGCTACCTTGTAAGGAAAATTGAAACATCTTTGCAAAAATTATAACTGAGAAAATTATCATAGTGAGGTCGGGTGCAGTGGCTCACGCCTGTAATCCTAGCACTTTGGGAGGCTGAGGCGGGTGGATCACGAGGTCAGGAGATCGAGACCATCCTTGGCCAACATGGTGAGACCCCCGTCTACTAAAAATACAAAAAAAAATAGCTGGGTGTTGTGGTGTGCGCCTGTAATCCCAGCTACTCAGGAGGCTGAGGCGGGAGAATCGCTTGAACCCGGGAGGCAGAGGTTGCAGTGAGGCCAGATTGTGCCACTGCACTCCAGCCTGGCAACAGTGAGACTCTGTCTCAAAAAAAAAAAAAAAATTATTATAGTGAAAGAGATCTGACGTAACTGAGTCCGTCTTGCTTCTAACCTCCAAGCTGTCCTTGTTTACTCCTGGAAATAGGACAAACTAACTTTAGGAGGATCTTAATTTATAGTTTAACTTTAAAACATAGATAACAACCCTTTCCCAAAACAAACCCCCTTCCTGCCTGGGGACTAAATACCCTTTGCAGGACTAACAAATTAGCCGCAAGATTAGAAATGATTTAGGAGTCATGCAGCTGGAGGCTGCAGGATTCTGAACCTCCTCCTCAAATTGCTCCTGGGGATAACCTCACTGTTGTAAAACCTAAAATCAGTGCTTGAGATATTTTGCAGACCCTGTATGTGATGGCACACCCAGCACCACCCAGATCCAAAAACTGACTTACCTGGTATTGTGGCCTCTACCCAGTAATTGACTCAGCACAAGACGACAGCTTCAACTCCCCGTGATTTCCTCTCCAACCTGACCAATGAGTACTCCCTGCTTTCTGACCCCCTACTCGCCAAATTGTCATTAAAAACTCTAACCTCCAAGTTCTGGGGAGACAGATTTGAGTAATAATGAAACTCCACTCTCTTGCACAGCCAGCTCCATGTGAATTAAACTTCTGTATTGCAAAATCTCTGTCTTGATAAATCAGCTCTGTCTAGGCAGCAGGCAAAGAGAACCCATTGAATGGTTATAAAATCTCAATTTTGTCTAGAATCCTCTTCCCTTTTCAGGTCTTTCTCTGACTCAAGAGAGAATTAACTAAGAGTCTGGCACCATCTTAGGTCTGATAAGAGCTCTGAAGCCTGCTACCTGGAGGCTTCATCTACATGATAAAAACTTGGTCTCCAAAACCTCTTATCTTAACCCAAATATTCCTTTCTATTGATTTCAGGTCTTAAAATAATAACTCGTTCAACAAATTGCCAATCGGGCAATCTATTTTTTTTTTTTTTTTTTTTTTTTGAGACGGAGTCTCGCTCTGTCTCCCAGGCTGAAGTGCAGTCGTGCGATCTCGGCTCACTGTAAGCACCGCCTCCCGGGTTCACGCCATTCTCCTGCCTCAGCCTCCCCAGTAGCTGGGACTACAGGCACCTGCCACCCCGCCCAGCTAATTTTTTGTAATTTTTAGTAGAAACGGGGTTTCACCGTGTTAGCCAGGATGGTCTTAATCTCCTGACTTCATGATCCGCCCACCTCAGCCTCCCAAAGTGCTGGGATTACAGGTGTGAGCCACCGCGCCCGGCCCAATCAGGCAATCTTTAAATTCACCTATGACCTGGAAGCCTCCACTTCAAATTGTACCACATTTCCCACCTGAACCAGTATACATTATGCATGTATTGGTTGATGTCTTATGTCTCTCTACAACACTACAACATGTAAACCAAGCTGTAACCTGACCAACTTGTACACATGTTCTCAGGACCTCCTGGGGCTGTGTCATGGGCCACTGGTCATATATATTTGGCTCAGAATAAATGTTTTCAAGTATTAAAGACAAATAAAAGTCCTGGAATTCTCTAGAGAGGAAAAGAGGAGAATGGTTTTAGTAGGCTTAAAATAATTTAAGCCATACATTTTTGCTATAAAAAACAGTTGGTATATTAATAAAGTTGTACTGTGAACATTATAAACAATACCTATGGCTTGCCTGGCTAGACTAAACATACTTATGACCATTTAAATCCACACTTGTTTGGAAATATAGGATGTTTAACATAACGTGAAATACACCATGACACAATCCTGCTACTTTACGTGAAATGACACTTTCTTGTCATCTTGACATTTTCTTAACATCTTGACATGAAGAGATGGATTCTCTGTTCAGCCTCCACACCTGTGTCAATAGATACTTTCAGAGTGGAGATCTCACAGGTCATAGTCTGCTTGTTTTGCCTAACAGGTTTTTCTCCAGCCAACTAGTTCAGAATCTTACTTTCTTCTCTCTTGATTATTGCAACAAATTGTAAGCTTGTCATTTGGCCTTCACCCCAACTTCCACTTAATTATTCAAACAACTGCTGGAATAATTCTCTTAAATAAAGGTCTAATTAAATTAATTATCTACCAAAAGACATATTTTGATAATAATTCTTTCAACCTGTTGCCACCCTCCTTCGAGTTGTCCTGCCTTTCCTGGCTGAACCAATGTACATCTTACCTGTATTGATCGATGTTTTATGTTTCCCTAAAATATATAAAACTAAACTGTAGCCCAATCACCTGGGGCACATGTTCTCAGGCTCTCCTGGGACTGTGTCATGGGTCATGGTCCTCACATTTGGCTAAGAGTAAATCTCTTCAAATATTTTACAGAGTTTGACTCTTTTTGTCAACAGGAAGCTAACGCAAGAATCAAGGCAATGGATGATGGTGATTTGAATTAAGATGGTCAAATTTTGTATATTGTTGGAAGCTAAAGCAAAATAAAATTTTTGATTGATTAGCTTGGTGATGAGAGAAAGAAAGGAGACAAAAACTGACTTTAGGGTTTGGCACCTGGTCATCTACAAGAATGATATAACCATTTCATTGGTAATGATAAGGGAAGAAATGATTAAGGGCAGAGATCAGGAACTCAATTTGGGGATTATTAAATATGAGATGATATTCGATCTTTAAGGGGTGTGTGTGTGTAAGTCAAACTAATGTACCACAAAATCTATTTCTTTGACATATTTTGAGATGGCTGTTCAGAAAGGCAGAAAACAGAAGTAACCCAGAAATGCTGTCTTTTGTGGGAGAGGTTTATGTCTATGGAGAATCTGCCTTGATGCAGTTATGCAGTTAGACTTTCCCTTTTCCTGATCTAGGAAGGATTAACTAAGAGTCAAAACACTTTTAAAGGTCTGAAAGAAACATTTATTGGTCAGGTGCGGTGGCTCATGCCTGCATTACCAGCACTTTGGGAGGCCGAGGTGGGTGGATCACAAGGTCAGGAGTTCAAGACCAGCCTGGCCAAGATGGTGAAACCCCATCTCTACCAAAAATAGAAAAAAAAAAAAATTAGCGGGGCATGGTGGGGGGGGTGCCTGTAATCCCAGCTATTTGGGAGGTTGAGGCAGAGAATTGCTTGAAACTGGGAGGCGGAGGTTGCAGTGAGCCGAGATCATGCCACTGCACTCCAGCTGGGGCACAGAGCAAGACTTAGTCTCCAAAAAAAAAAAAAAGAAAAAGAAAAAGAAACATTTATCATCTATGCTTTTTGAGGGCTGCTACCTATGAGGTTTTTACATAACAAGACCACTTTTGCTAGCCAGGCCTCCTCTTTTTTTCCTCCCATAACCTGTCTTGCCACAGTAACCCAATTTGCCACCATAACCTGATTTTGACTATATTGTGACTCCCCATTCTTTTCTGTTGCCCCGAGATGGTATCAAAGCTTCTGCACCCCATGGGAGAGGTAATTACTCTGTGGTTCTTACCGGTGTGATATTAATAAATTTGTATGCCTTTTCCCCAAATTAATCTGCCTTTTGTGAGTTGATTTTTTTTTTTTTTTTCTTTCAGCGAAACTTCAGGGGCAAAAGGGAAGCCTTCCCTTGGCTCTGACCGTTTATATATATACTCTTCTGAAACAAAAATCAATGATACAGAGGAAAGAGAAAGAGAATTGCTGGTGTGGTATTTTTGAGAAGATGACGTGCTCTACTGTACAAATTGATAGTTTGACCTTAGTTTTTCATCCATTTGATTAGAACAGCAATTATGTAAGTATATGGTCACAAATGTACATAGGTAGAAGTCATTTTCTAGTTGTTTTAATTTAGTCGTTGAAATAGGAAGTATAGTTACCAGATGGGAGTGAAGAGGAGGGATTTGATATTGGGGAGAATAAAAAAATCAGGAAAGAGATGCTTAAGAAATTTGGAGAGTGAATGTATTAAGGAACAATTGTATTCTTACCGTGCAATGGTAAACACTTGTTTGAGATAAATGAATATGAGTGTTGAATATTAGTTGCATACATATAGAAAGGAGATTAGTGGATGGAAAGATTTAAACAGGATTGGAATTTGACCATATGAACACAGGACCGTTTGAGAGAAGTCACGGAGTAGATTTCATATACAAATGCGTATTTTTAAATATTGTGAAATTTAAATATTATTTTAATAAATTTTTCAATTTACATGCTCCAGGGATAAGGATATGAACATATTGACAGATGAAGTATAAATTTTTTCATCCACTGCAACAAAGGAGGTAATGTTTTGTAGCGATGCTACCAGTGGTGAATCCGTACAGGTCTGCAGCAACCTCAATTCTTGCCTCCTCAGAAAAAAGAAATCAACTGAGGGAAAGGCAGAAGAAGAGACAGGTAAGTTTTAAAGCAGGAATGAAATTTATTAGAAAGTTTTAGAGCAAAAAAGAAAGGAAAGAAAGTACACTTGGAAGAGGTCCAAGCAGGCGATTTGAAGGACGAGTGTGGGATTGAACTTTTGACTTGGGGTTTTATATGTTACCATACTTCCAGGGTCTTGCATCCCTTCTCCCATAATTTTTCCCTTGGGCTGGGCTGCCCACATGCATGGTGGCCTACTAGCCCTTGGGAGATAAACATGCGTAGTGTGTTTACTGGAGTTGTATGTGTGCTCACGTGAGGCATTCTTCCCTTTCTGGTGGAATGCCCCAGGAAGGTCATGTACCAGTTAAATTCCACCATTTTGCCTCTCAATGTGCTTGCTTGAGCTCATTTGCCCAACTCCTGAGATTTTATCAGGAAGCTACTGATCACCAGTGTCAGGTTTTTTCTACCTATTGGGAAACTCCCCTTCCCTGGAGCTGGTTGCAACCAATTATTACTTTAGAAAGGCAGTGTGACGACTGCCTTGTCATCACCTCATGGTCCCCTCACTTTCCTGGTAGGGTGTAGGGGCCCTCTCTTGCCCTGTTCATGTCTGCCTAGCTACCTACTGTAACAGCGATGGAGTTTACACTTGAGTGGGAGAGAATGCTTCTATGTAGTGTATGATTTCCATTAATTTATGTGTGGTCTAGTCATGTGCCTTAGCATTTGTATATTATACTGTTCTGAAATTTAAAAATGTAGTGAAAGTTGACTGAAGTGCTACATTAATGAGCAGATGTGGTAACTCATCAAGTATTTGGAGAATATTATATAACACCAGAGCATGAACAACTGCTTAAGGTGACAAAATTATAATCAATTTCACCAGACATCTCTTTAAGGCATAACTAATGAAGGTTCTACCATTTCTTTTTCTTTTTCTTTTTTTTTTTGGAGAGAACTGAGAACACCTTAGTGAAAGGAAGTGGATAATTTTTAGAGCACTGTAAACAACACCCATCACACTGAGGAGTGAGATGCTGAGGGAAGCGCCACCTAAATACTAGCTGATTGTAGTAAGGGAAGGATGCACCACATCATGGTACAGGCTGCATTTCATCAGGGTGCCTGGTTTATGTAAATGGAAAATTCTTATGTGAGATCATGTAGCTGAGCCTATCTTATAAAAATCATAAGCTGTTCATTTTACTTATATTCCTTTCTCTTTGTCCTTTTCTTCCTCCATGCACGATTACTTGAACTTTGTTATTTAGGTAGAGGATGGTCACCAATTCACTAATAATTGATTCATTTGTGTCCTTACCCAGGAGGCTGCCCACAAGACTAGTGAATTTGTTTTCTTTCAAAGAACAATAACCCTTATATCATGCAGACCTCCTTGATCATGTCCAGACCTGGTGGATCAGCCCTTGCCACACCCTGAACTAGACCTGTTCACAGATGGAAGCAGCTTCATAGACCATGCATGTTATTGTGCTGGATACACAGCCATTATATCTCAAGGTACTGTGGAAGAAAAAGCATTACTGCCAGGTACCTCAGCTCAACTGGCCAATCTCATTGCCCTTACGCATAACCTGCAATTGGGTAAGGATAACATTTTTAATATTTATACAGACTCTAAATATGCTTTCTTAGTGGCACACACCCACGGGGCTATGTGGAAAGAAAGAGGGCTTCTGGCCAACCATAATAAATCAAATATGCCTCTGATATTCTGGCCTTCTTAGAAACTGTTAATGCCCCTACATGGTAGCTACCATCACTGTATTGGTCATAAAAAATGAGACTCCCAAATAGTCAAGGGAAATCAACTTGCTGACCTGGCAGCCAAGCAGGCTGCAAGAGCATTGGACTTTGAGGCTATCTTATCTCTGTCAATACCTCTGGTTGATTTAAGTTCCAACCTTGCTGTACTGAGGGAGATTTAAAGAAGTCAAGGAATGGAGATTCACATCCCAAGCTCCAGCCTATCCTGACTAGAAATGTAATTTGGAAAGTATCATATTGGTTTCTGGAGCCCTCTTTAAAGGTACAGCGAGCCAGTGTCATCAAAGCACCCATTAGGGAAAAGGTGCAACCCTTCAGTGACTACATGAGTATTTGGTCCCAATATGCAATGGGTCATTTAAAATGTGATCCATCAAAGCAGGCTTTGTGCTCAAAACCACCGTAAAATTTGATCCCCACACCCTCTTCCGAGGTTACAACATTGAGCAAACTCTCCATGCAAAGATTGCCAAGTAGATTTCACCACAATGCTGCAAGTGACCAGAGGCTACACATTTTTTGTTTTTTTGTAGACACATTTATGGGATGGGTGGAGGTGTAACCTAACCAAACAGAGAGGGCCTCCAAAGGAGCCTGCACGTGCCCCAAAGAAATAATTTCCAGTTATAGTCTCCCTTTGACAATTCAGTGTGAGACAATGGAGTGGCATTCATCTCTCCAGTAGTACAGTGAGTGTCTCAAATCTTAGACATTGAATGGAAACTTCAAGCAATGTGGTAATCATAATCCACAGGAAAGTCTGAAAAAATTAATCATACTATAAAAAGAAAAATTGCTAAAATTAGTCAGGAAACTAATCTACGTTGAGACAAAGTATTGCCCTCTGCCCTTTTGAGAATTTGACTTGCTCCCTAAAGCAGGCTCCAGTGGAGCCCTTTTGAAATTATGTATGGGAGACCCTTCCTGGCCATTCTTGGGTTACAATCAGGAGATTAAATCTTAGAAAAAGAAGGAGGCATTATTCTTTATTTAAAATTATTTAATGAAATGCCAACCTTTGTTCATGAGTTTGCTTCTATCAGGTTAGCCTTTCCCATGGGCATCCACTTAATCCCTTCCAGGATGAAGACCAAGTCCTATTTAAGACAAGGAGGGAACTGGACCAGATCATCAACTAGCCCCTCAATGGTTAAGACCCTATGAGGTCCTTCTGACTACTCATTCGTGTGTAAAGTTGGCCAGAGTTAAACCATGGATACATTCTACATGGATAAAAATTGCCCCTCCTCAGACTGGTCTGTCACATAATGGACCTGAATGAACCTGTGAAACAACTGAAAACCTGAAGCTGCTTTTTAAGAAAATCTACACAGATAAGTAAAACCTTTTGTCATTTAATCATGAGATTCTGGCTAATCCCCACAGTAATATATGGGGTTAGGCTGTTTGCTGAAACTAATCATTTCCTACCATGGGCGCATTATGCAGATAGCTGAAAACAGGAAACTTATTGGGTTTGGGGCTGTTCCAGTCTCTAGCATTTCTGGATTACCTTAGTGGGTCTCACCCCTACAAGGAAATAATGGATTACAAACCTTTATGAAAAACTATTCATAAGAAAATCAGACCCCTGGGATCCTAACAAAAGGAAATGGAAGGTGATGGCTTGGCATGAATGTAACCCTTCACCATGCATGTCACAGAAAACCTTGTATATACATCAGAGAATTCAACAAATTCTGAATGTGGTATTTCTCTCCTGATGGAGTTTCCCTCAGTAGAACTCATAATTTTGTCTATTAACAGCTGCTATACTGAGGAAGGCTTTTATCAAATGTGGGATGATTATATTTGGATGACCCCCACTACCAGCCACTTACATCAAATTGCTCTCTTATGCTGGAAACCAAAAAGTTATTCTTTTGATTATTGGCCAAATATTACTAAGAATGTGGGCTGGATGCCTCCACACTGGTGTGAAGATACTCTAGTGCTTCAATAAACCCACTGGTTCACTACTGATTGGACACAGAGGCTGTGTGGGACTAATGATTGGAACTCACTACTGAGTGGTGATTGGAAATCACTACTGATTGGAACTCATTGGCTATGTGGGACTAATCGTAGGCCTTGGCTGCCCATTGCATGGATAGAATGGTGCATGTTGGGTTTCCCATTGGTCCAGAACCATTTGACCAAAACCACTGGACAAACTGCAAATTTCTCTAATGTGTTGTACCAATGGAACAGACCAGTTTTCCACTGATAAGACCATGTCCTATCTAATTTTAATCCCCAAGTTACTTTAGAAAATATTATCTGGCATGTCAAGACCCTCACAAACTATAACCAACAAGTGCTAAAGGATGAATTCAAAGACATCTTTTTAGTGACTCTGAAATGACCACAAGGAGAAAAGCAGCCTTGCAGAATTTCATGGCCCTTGAAGTTCTCATGCTGCACAAGGGGGAACTTGTACCATAATCAAAACCAAATGCTATGTATACATTCCAGACAATTCAGGAAACATCACCCTGACCCTTCAAGATATGCACAAAAAATTAATGCTATGTCCAACCCCACAATGTCACTAAACCAATAGTTATCTTTGTGGTTTAGATTAGAACCCTCTTAGTGGAAAACAATATTAATAATTCTAGCTGTGAGTATAGGAATAGAAATATTTTGTTGTTGTGGATTATATTGCTATTGTACTACATGTATGATATTGCAAGATTGCCTCTCTCAGAGGCTCCCGACACCCTGTTTAGTGATGTTGCAACAAATTGCCTCTGTACAACCTGGGACTCTTGAGTATTTCCAACTGCTGGTAACTAAGTTCCTTTCCTTGGCCCCATAGCAACACCCCTTTTGGAGGAAGTAGTTAGAATGAGTCAACACCCCAACTCTTCAGTACTGAGGCATGAAACAGTGACAGTGGGGATGTTGTAACTGAGCCTATATGATAAAAATCCTAAGATGTTTGTTTTACTTATGTTCCTCTTTCTTTGTCTTTTTCTTTCTCCATGTATGATAACTTGTACTTAAGTCATTTCAGTAGAGGTGGTCACCAACTCACTAATAACTGATTAACTTCATATCCTGACTCCTGGTGGCTGCCAATAAGATTAATGAACTTTTTCTTCATTCAAAGAACAATAATCCTTATATCATGCAGACCTCCTTGATGATGTCCAGAAGTTTGATCAGCCAAGGGAGGTAAGCAGCTTTGATCATTGAGGTCTCACCTCCTACATACCTACTGTATTCATAAATGTTCAAAGGCAGTAATGTTCAAAGGCAGGTCAGATTAAATATTTTGCCTGTCCTGTCTTGAGGATTTGGCCAAATTGTATAAACCTTTCTCTGCTCCTAAGCACTAATGTGTCAGTATTTGGCTTAGGATGCATGCAGTACTTGAAACTTGCTTTTGGTGTTCTACGGCAACAGTGCTTCCTCAGGAAACTTCAGCGTTTTATTCCTCAAAATCTCTCTTCCTACAAGGATTGAAAGATAAAGTGTCAGTTTATTATTATATTTTCTTATTCCATGCTCCTCTGAAGAGTCTTCCCAACGTCCTATCTCTTAGCCTTGAAGAGCTTGCAATCTCATTGGAGATAAGTTACAGAAAATAAGCAATCAGAATAAATACTTTTAAATTACAGGTTATGATGACTTTAAATTTAAGGGACATTAAGAGAAGAAAAAGATATAGACCAGGAATAAATAACATTTAGATGCTCAAGTCTGTATTTGTTTGAACACTTTCCTCTGGGGTCTGTGAGAGTTAAGGAGAGGACATAGAGCTTCATCAGATAGAAGAGATTCGTTCTCATTATGTTGAAGGGTTTTCTATCTTGCCTAACCTTATGAAGGTTTTGTTTGGCTGCTCTGGAGCACCTTAGCACATTTGTAAAAGCACTTTGGCAAGCACACTTGTCTTCATCAACAAAGGCAGTGACAGTCAAATGCTTTGTCTCCCAGTCTGTCATCTCCCTTTCTGCTCTTCCTGCACCATATCATATAGATAGTTCCTGTTGCTCAGGAACTTCCAGGCAGCCCAGTGTATCAGGCTGACTCAAACCTGTTTTAACAACTCTTAATAATGGTGACTGCCAAAATGAGAGTTGGGTGTGACTCAGTCATAAAGGAAATAAAATATTTCACCCCAAAATTTACTTCTTTGGCATATTTTGAGATGACTGTTCAGAGAGACCATAAACAGTAATGCCCCTGCAAAGCTGCCTTTTGTCTGGGAGATTTGA
This sequence comes from Pan troglodytes, assembly GCF_028858775.2. Taxonomy (NCBI): domain Eukaryota; kingdom Metazoa; phylum Chordata; class Mammalia; order Primates; family Hominidae; genus Pan; species Pan troglodytes. The sequence continues at coordinate 32,396,801 of NC_072401.2, read as the reverse complement.
ATCTATAGAAAATTTGCATTGATGCAAGCCAGCTTTCTCTGAGGTCTTTCCTTGTCCAGGTCTAGGGAAGATTAACTGAGAGTCTGACCCCCTTAAAGCTCTAAAGAAATATTTTCCATCTATCTTCTCTGAGGGCTGCTACCTATGAGATTTCTTTTACGTAACAAGATCACCTTTGCTAGCCAGGACTCCTCTTCTCTCTCTCTTATAACCTGTCTTACCACTATAACCTGATTTACCACTATAACCTGTTTTTGCTTATACTCTGATCCCCTATTCTTTCTGTAACTTCAAGATGGCATCTAAACTACTTTTTTTGCCTGTTCAGCTGTGATTTTATATCTATATACATATATACAGATATATATTTATAAATATATCTATATAGACATCCATCTTATATATGCTTTTATATAGAAGCTTATATATAAATGTTAATATATTTAGAAGCTTATATATAAATATTTATATATAATTTTCTCTATATATAATATATATTTACATATTTATATATTTTGTGTGTGTGTGTGTGTGTGTGTGTGTATGTGTGTATAAACTTCTGTACCCCATTGCGAGGTTGGGCAATCACTCTGATTCTCCCTGTGTACACATTCATACATTTGTGTGCCATTTCTCTTGTTAATCTACCTTTTTCGAGTTGATTTTTTTTCCATGAAACTACAGAGGGCAAAGGGGAAGTTTTCCCTTGGCCCTTTTGGTTTCTCTCTCAAAAAGTCATCACCAACTAACTTTTGGTGCATACAGGACGTTTATTAAACATATGTTTACCAGGGAGAAGTGGATACAGCTTGTCTTACAAAGATAATGAAATTTCATGTTTCTGTTGTTTCAGATTCTTCCACCGCATCTTTAATAAAGTGTTGACTTGTGTTAGGCACAATTATACAGGAAGCAGAGCTTAGTTCACAGAATAAGGCAACCTGAATCCTCTGAGTCAATAGCTAGACTTAGAAACATTTTGAAATAAACGTCATTCCTTATTCCTAAGGATTCAGACTCTGTAGCTTGCTATATGCAAGAGTAAAAAGTATATCTCAAATGTATTAGCCATTCACACACCCTGTACATCAATAATTTTACCAATGACAGCCCATTTCTAAAAGGTATTGTCATAATTAATGGGCCATTGATATTACAAAACAAAACTGATTTCCAAAATTTATTATAAAAATTAACAAACTTTGGTCATAAAGATAGTTGAAATATATAAAACACTGCCCTCTGTAGTGTGTGCTTTCTCTTTGAATGCTAGTTGACTCTCCTGAAAGTGTGTAAACTCCTGATTAGAGAACATGACAGCTCCTTCAGTACAGACAAATATGGAATTACACACACAAACACACATGCACACATTATATGTAAATATAAATGTACATATGCTGCTAACATATTATAAAATAAGTCACAAATGATTTAGCACGCTGGTTATTCAATATCAGGCCATAAAAGAAGCAAATCCTAGGGTAACTTACATTGCAGATCGAGGTATAGTAAATATTGTGAAATTACAAATTTCAATGTTTAAAATCTAATTTAATTTTTAAAAAGCAGAGAATATCCTCCTTTATTTTCCTGCATAATTATTTCATTCTTCATTTCTTTTCTTTGTGAAAATTTATTTAGTTTTTATTATGTACCTGGTTCCACACTTTAATTTGGATTTGAAGGTGAAGTAGTAGTATCTTTTCTGTCAAGAACTCAAATTGAGAATATTGATGCAAAGAAATTAAAAAATCAAACAAAATGTATTATTAGCAATAAAGAGGATTAAAAGAAAACCTAACTTTGCCTGTGAATTTTAGGGAACTCTTTATTAACTCAGTTTGATATTTGAAACAAATCTTTAGACAAATGAGTAGGCAGAGATAATCACTCTACATAGAATAAATTTTATATGCAAATGCATAAGGTAGAGTATGGTCCTTTAGGGAAATACGAAATATTTCACAATATTTGTTGTATAATATAAGAACAAGCCAGGAGATCAAGCTAGACAGGTAAACCAGGGTCAGATGACAAAATTCTTTAAAAGCCAAACTCAAATGAATATTTATCTTGAAAATGAGAGCCAGTTGAAGGAGAGAACCATGAATACATTTACAAAGACAAAGGAGAGAGGATCTCTGCACTGAACAGACCACCAAAGAAAACATGGCTATGGGCCGGGCGCGGTGGTTCACGCCTGTAATCCCAGCACTTTGGGAGGCCGAGGTGGGCAGATCACCTGAGGTCAGGAGCTCGAGACCAGCCTGCCCAACGTGGCGAAACCCCATCTCTACTAAAAATACAAAGAATTAGCCGGGCATGGTGGTGGGTGCCTGTAATCTCAGCTACTTGGGAGGCTGAGGCAGGAGAATCACTTGGAACGGGGAGGCAGAGGCTGCAGTGAGTCAAGATCGCGCCACTGCACTCCAGCCAGGGTGACAAGAGTGAAACTCCATCTCAAAAAAAAAAAAAAAAAAAAAAAAAAAAAAGAAGAAGAAGAAGAAAACATCGCTGTGAAGGCTATACAATGGTATCTAGCCATCTTACTCTCAAAAGTTAGATATAAATAAATATTTGAGTAATTTTGGCTGTGATAAATCTGTTTATAGCAAATGTAGAGGAACTAAAACAACTTAAAAAGATTATTACAGATAAAAACTGATAGCTTTCTTGATCAGTTCTGTAATTGATTACGGAATTAATTTTCTAATGGGAAAGAAGATAATTTTTATTTTTTTCAAAGTAGACAGCACAGGACAGACTAATTGCACCTGGGAAGTTAAGGAAAAGACAGAAAAGAGAGGTTCTCAGATTTCTCACTGGAACATCTGGGGAGACATGTTGACATTCACTAAAATGGAGAGTTCATAATGTTGCAATACAATTAATAAAGTACTTTTAGACATTTGAGATGTCTGTGCAACTTCTAGAAAGATCTCTTTAGTGATTAATGCATTTGGTTCTCATTCTGGAAGATGTCTGTGGAGTATAAGGTGATTAGCACTCCTTCTTTTTGCCATAACATTCTCATTTTGGCTACTCTTTGTTTCTTTTTTGCTCTGTTTTGTTATTTCCCCAATCAGTAAATACAGAATTTCCTGTGCTTCAGTTCCTGGTTCTTGTTTCCTCTCTACATAAGCTCATTCCTTGGTTAATTCATCCTGTCTCATACCTTTAAAAAAACTATAGGCTGATGATTTTCAAATATAGATCTTAGCCTGGATCCATTTCTGAAATTTAGGCTCATATCATACAGTCTTGTTGGTATCTTATTTGGATATACAATAGGCTTCTCAAACTTACCATGTTCTAAATTGAGCTCATCTCAATATTATCCCTCTCAAATAATGGTAACTCTATTCCTGCAGGTATCACAACTCAGAATTGGAGTTCTCTTCTCCTGTCTTTTACAATCCATATTAAGTCTGTCAGCTACTGATACTGTCAAATTTTCTCCTGAATAGTCTCTCATCTTTCATATTGTCTACCATTCAGTTGTCAACATAGGAGTCAAAAGACAATTTAGATCATATCACTTCTGTGCTTGAAACCTGCTAATGGCTTCTCTTGTCACTCAGGCAAAAAGGCAAAGTTCTTACACTAGTTCACAAGGAACTTCATAGTGTATTAAACTTTACTTGTAATCTACAATATGGCGACTCCTATATTTTTAATCTCCTATTAAGATCTCCCTATGAATTACAGACTTGTACAATTCTACATTCTACTTCTTACTATATATCTCAGCAAGAATCTCTAATAGTATGTCGAATCCAATATATGAAAATAGCATTTTGATTCTTAGTTCATCTCTTGCCTTTGTACTTTTTCTATTCAATGTATGCCCTCAATTGCTCTAATAGATAGCTTATGAGTTGTGTCTCGTTTTGATCTCTCATTTCTACCTTCCCATCCTAACCTGTCTACAAATCCTGCCCATGCTATGAACAACTCTTTCTACTTTCACTGACATCATCATAGTTGAAGATACCAACATCTCCAGTATGATTTATTCAAATGGTAGCTTAACTAGTGTTTTTTTTTCTTCTGTCTTCAGCTAATCCGATGACTACATAGTAGAAATATTGAATTCTGAAAGATTTAGATAAAATAATATTATTCCCAGCTTTATTTACAGGTCCACATTACATTCATTTAAAATAAACTCAAAACTGTACCATAATCTGTAAATTTCAATATGATCAGCCCCTGCCTTATTTTAACTTCATTTTATATGATTTTTTTCTCTCTCATTATGTTTCAACCATGTTGACTATGCTTTGTGAAAAGAATTCAGACCCTTTTAAATTGCTTATGTCTATGTTATTCTTTCCCTCACATTTTACAAGACCATCTCATTTTATCCCTTTGAGCACAAAATAAACGCAATTTCTTAAGAGAGAAATCACTGACTAACCTATATCTAACCATCCTCCTTCCCACTTATCTCACAGATAAGACTTACCAGTGTTTATTCATTAATTACATATGCTTTTAGTCATTTGTATCAATTCTTTAAAAATAGCAGCTGTATTAGTTTCTTATTGCTGCTGTAACAAACTACCACAAACTTGGTGGCTTAAAGCAATACAAATTTATTGTCTTATAGTTATGGATGTTATAAATCCTAAAATCAAGGTGTCAGCAGTGCTGTGTTCCAGCTGCAGCTCTGGGGGAGAATCGCTTTCCTTGCTTTTTCCAGATTCTAGAAGTCACTTACAAATCTCAGCTTGTGGCCCTTTCCTTCATTTTCACAGTTTGGCAGCATAAAATCTTCTTTTGTCTCTGACCTTTTTCCAATGGTGTGCCTTCTCTCTGACTCTGATTCTCCTGCCTCCCTATTATAAAAACTTTATGATCATTTTGGACTCACCCAGATAATCTAGGAAAATATTTCTCTCTCAAAGGGATTGTCTGAAAATCTTTCTTAATCATGTCTACAAAGTCCCCTTCACCATACAAGTTAACATAGTCAAAGGTGCTGGGGATTGGGATATAATAAAATAATTGGAACAATATTCTTGAATAATGGACCCCAGTCCAGTTTTCAGATCTGGGTGGTGCCAGGTGATCCATAGCATACAGGGTGTGAAAACTATCTGGTACTTGTGGAATTAGGAAGTGGATTACTCTAGGCAAATCATTGTTCTGTCTACTACAGGAAACTTATCATTATTTTCCCCAACCCCGGGGGAATTTCCAGAACCTTAGTACCTACCTAGCCAAGTATGTAATTGATATATAATAAATATTTTCTGGTTGAGTAAATAATATACTTGATTAAATGGAACCTTAAAATTACATTTTTCATTTCTTTTTTTCTTTTTCTGAGATGGAGTCTCACTCTGTCATCCAGGCTGGAGTGCAGTGGGACAATCTTGTCTCACTGCAACCTCTGCCTCCCAGGCTCAAGCAGTTCGCCTGCCTTTGCCTCCTGACTAGCTGGGATTACAAGTGTGTGCCCCCACACTCGGTTAATTTTTGTATTTTTTTAGTAGAGACAAGGTTTCACTATGTTGGCCAGGCTGCTCTTGAACTCCTGACCTCTGGTGATCTGCCCGCCTTGGCCTCCCAAAGTACTGGGATTACAGATATGAGCCACCACACCTGGCCTACTCGTTCCTTTTAAAAGAAAATATACACATTTTCAAACTGGTTATTAAAAAATGAGAATATTGCTTTAGTAAAGCTGAGCTAAGCATTTTATTTATAGAAAAGTTTCATTTGAAACACGTGCAGTCAGTGACCTTCATTCAACATGTTTAATACACTTTTGCCTGACTCACCTCTGAGCAGAAGGTGCCATATCTTTATAATGACTCTTCCATGTACAGAAGAAGCTCAACTGAAATATACCAGCAAAATTATTTTTGTTTTGTTATGTTGTTGTTCATATTGAGATAAACTTGCTCTTTAAAAGGTAAAACTTAAGAGGGGGAATATATAACTATGCATATTATAACAGAAGAAAAAGTGCAACATGTCCCCCTGTAATTAAGCATAAGCTTATTCATGCCAAATCTTCACCATGAAATCACCTTCATTATAATTATTGATCTTTTTGTCTGATTATAACCATTATTCTAGTTATCTCATGATAAAGAAGATAGTGTTTGAAGGCCACTGACTATTAGCGTGTATTTTAAAGCAGATTTTCCAAAATACTGATATATTTATTACATTAAGAAACTTGCAGAAAGTGCAAAATTCCTTGGATTGACAGGGAATGTCCTGGTTGCATGGTATTCACTCCTGTGAAGTAGAGAAACCATATTGTTTTCCCTGAAATATTACAAAAAAAATTGTGAAATTCAAAAAAATACTAGGAACAGGTGAAAAACTTCAAGTTGAATTATAAAAAATATAATATTTTTACAAAGAATTTTCTAAACTAACAGTATTTTATCTTAATATCTATCATCATGATTAAGGGATAATTATCATGCACTTAAGGGAACCATAAATTTCAATACATCTAACATATTTCTCTTTCTTTTAATGTTTCATTAAGTAAATGGTACATGCTAACAACACATTTTAATTTAGTATACTTTATTTCTTCTTTGTTTCTATTTTTGAATTATTTTGCTCTTAGGGAACTTTTAAAAGTCTCTGTCTCACTTTAGTGAAGCATTGTCTGCCACCTTTTTAAAAAACGGTGTCAACTTTTGTGTTACTGAAGGTTTCAAATCGTTGGTTAGATTTAGTACCAACTTGTAACATTTTAATTGGAAGCTAAGCTTATTTTACACTTGGGTGTGGATTTTACCAACACTAGTGATTCAAGAACATTTAAAAATTGGTTATACACTTAGAACCACTCTTTCCTTCTTACATTACATATGGATTTTCTTTGGAAAAAAAATTGATATTCGGAAGTCAGATTCACAAAGAGAATGGAACTATTAAAGATAATTATTTGCACTAAAAAATATTCATGAGTGGATTACATTGAATTATACTTTCCTCTCATGCATTTAAAATAGGTTTTGATTTTTCAAAGTTAATTTATATTTTTATTAAAATATTTACTATATGAACTGTAATGATTCTTCTAAATATTTTATGTCCATTTAATGTTTTCATTGGTACATAAAATACTCAAGTTATTTCAGAGCTTTAAGGAAATCGCCACCATTCTTTTTGTTAATATAGGTATATTAGAATTCAGTATAAAGGAATAACGTATACGTGTTTTCAGATTGACCCAGTTTCAAGTTTTATCCTTCATTTCATGCAGTTAATGCTGAAAGATTCCCTGCAGGGTGAACAAAACTACTTATTTTATTTTATATTTTCTTGCAAAAAAAAAAGCAAAAAAATAAACTACAAATTCATTGCTTAGTCTCAGTCATTATATCTAGAAATGAAGTTGGATTTCATCATAAAAATTATTAATTTGATTATCTTTACAGACACAATATTTTAATTTCATTGAATGTTCCATGGGTCCCTAGTATATTGTCAAAGTCTTCCCATTGTGTATATTATCCTTGACTTTTTCTTTTGCTACTTTTTATTATAATTTAAAATTGCTACAATCTGCCAGCCTAATGGGAGGGGCAACACAACTTGAGAGTTGAACAGTGGTTTCTAAAACCTTATATGCCTTCATGAAAGTGTTGGCTCCACCATTTGACAGCTGGGTGGCCATGAATGAACCGCCGAATATATATAAGCCCTACTCTTTATTTTAAAAGAGATATTATAAAACTATTTAACTTAACAAGGCTTTTATTAGGATTAAATTAAATATTGTATGTCAATATATTTGCACAAAGTGAGAACACAACAAATCTTTGTGAATATATTTGAGACTTTTTACAATTTGAGGACAAACATGAAAAATCTTCTTGGTTGAAGTTCTCAGTGTGAGCCTTTTTTTCTTAATTAGTTATTCAATGCACTTGATGCATTGTTGTAAACAAACACCAATCTAATCACCTTTAGCTACCTAAGAACTCAGAAATGATACCCCCAAGTGAAGTCCTCAGAAGCAAAAGTTTATTTTTGACCTTGTCCTGCCCTCTTGTCTCAGTCCCATTCTCCTCTGAAGCTAATTATAGACACTAGAATCTCTCTTTCCCCAATTCAGGCCACAGAAACCAGAATATCTTTTCTCTAACGCCAGCTATAAAACCTAAAGAATATTAATTTTCCTCTGCCTTTCTGTGTATAAATTGGCCATAAATATATTATCTGACCTATTTTATTTGACTGTAGTTCATAGACCCCATTCAAGAGGGTCCTGCCCCATTCCCAGAAGAAAGGAACACATGCTCACAGAGATGAAAATAATCTGGACAGACAGACCTTGTTGGGTCTCCCTACTCAGTCTATTAGATCAAACACTTTTTGTCCAATTATATTTCTACATGGTTGTCCATACTTTGTTTAACCTAAGCGTAAAAGGTGACATTTTCTCCTGTATCTTTGAGCCTTCATTCTGAATTTCCTGAGTACTCACATTAAATAAATTCATATGCCTTTTCTCCAGTTAATCTGCCTTTTGCAAGTTGGTATCTCAGCAAACTTTCAGGGTGCAAACAAGAGCTCTGCCTCCTACAGCTAAGATATGCTCCTTTGCGAGAAAGCACATCTGATAAAAACCTGTATTAGTAAACCGCACAGTATATCAAGGTGTTAGCGGAAAGGGGTCCCTATCCAGACCCCAAGAAAGGGTTCTTGAATTTTGAGCAAAAAAGGATTTGAGGCAAATCCATAGAGGAAAGTGAAAGCAAGTTTATTAAGAAAGTAAAGCAATAAAGAATGGTTACTCCATAGGCAGAGCAGTGGCATGGGCTGCTAAGCTGCTTATACTCGTTGTTACTTCTTGATTATATGCTAAACAGGGGGTGAATTATTCATGGGTTTTCCAGGAAAGGAGTGGGCAGTTCCCAGAACTGAGAGTTCCTCCCCATTTTAGACTATACAGGGTAAATTTCTGACATTGCCATGGCATTTGTAAACTGTCATGGTGCTGGTGGGAGTGTCTTTTAGCATGCTAATGCATTATAATTAGCATATGATGAGTAGTGAGGAGGACCAGAGGCTACTTTTGTCACTATCTGGGTTTGGTGTGTTTTGACCAGCTTCTTTACTGCAAACTGTTTTATCAGCAAGGTCTTTATGACCTGTATCTTGTGCCAACCTCCTATCTCATCCTGTAACTAAGAATACCTTAATCTACTGGGAATGTAGCACAGTAGGTCTCAGCCTCATTCTACCTAGCCCCTAGTCAAAATGGAGTTGCTCTGGTTCAAATGCCTCTGACAAAGGTTCATCTTGATTTTTCAAAAAGAGCTTCAGAATCACAATATCTAACCAATACCTTAATGAATACCTGAATTTCAAATGTACAAAATTATTTTGTGAAAACAATACAATAGACATCCAGGGTTGATATTATGGAAGGATATAGATCTGACCTACAATTTGATATTTCCTATTTCTGAGGCCTCTTTTGACATTCTCTTTGCCACTTCCATTATATTTGTTATATATTGGGGATCAATGAAAAAATATTAATAATTGCTAGGATATATTTTTTAAACATGAATTTGAAAATCATGAATTCATCAAATAAAATCAAGCACAGAGATAAAATTATGTGATTTTAGCTATCTTTTATTTGTATTAGTAGTAGTAGTAGTAGTAATGATATCTGAAGATATCATTCAGGTATGAATGATAACTAACCTCTGAAGAGAAAACTCTGAAGAAAAAAAAATACCCAAAAAACTTAGTAAGAGTTCTTTAGTTAGAATACAGACTGAATAATATGCCCTAAAATAAATCACTGTCAAGTGCTAGTATTTTTTGGTAATCAGTGGGATAATTATCAATTAACCAAGAGAGCATTAATATTCCTCTTAGCTTGACTGAGCTTCAGACAAATTTCTTTCTGACTGTAGGCCTTGATCAACTTTTTCTTAGAGCATTGACTTTAGAAATCTTATAATTGTAAATTCTTTCTCTGAACCTTTGAGATGTAAATTTTTACAAAAACTCCTGACCAGTTTTACAACCCAGGAATGTCTTTTTTGAGAATTTGGGAGTCATCCCTTTCTTTGAAATATGACCACAGAGAAAGACAGTGCCTCTATCTCCCATTCTCTGTGGGAGGCTAGGAGCCTAACTTCCCCAAGAGCCAAGTAGCAAACAGAGATGGCCTAATCAAATTGACCAACCTCCCCTGAAAAGTCCTCCAGCACATTTCCACTAGCCGATCCCAGTGCTTAAAAACTCTCATGCCATTTGTTTCAGTGGAATTGAGTTCAGTCTCTCTACCATATTGAAATAGCCTTGGCCCCCACTGCAATAGTCTTGAATAAAATCTTACTTAACTTTATTCCGCATAGTTTTTCTTGACACCATCATAAGGCAAAAGATGCTTCCTGTTGAAACATGACCCAAAAGTGAGATTCTCAAGGCTCATTTCAGGCAATTAAATGTGTCTTGAGCAAAGCTTCTAGTAGTTTTACTCCTTATGGCTGAGTAAATCTTAAGCTTATCATCTCTACATTTATGAATATAAAACTCTACTCAGGGCCTTTTTATGTGATGAACATAACCTTTTCAAAATTTGAGGAATGATAAAAGAATAAAACAAATTTTCTCAGTAGAATTTAATAAAAGAGGTTATACATGGATGTTGTAATTCAGAATAATTTACATTTGATTTGATTTTGCAGGTCACTGCTCAAGCTTAGATGAGTAGCTCTGTTGTTGATTTGCTGACAGACGATTGAAACTTGCTTATACAGGCTGAGAAAACAAGGCATATACTGCTTGAATTTAAGGCAAACTCAAAACTGAAAGTTAATTCAGCCTAAATGCTGTGGGAAATTTTTCTCTGGAGGAAAAAGTAGTTACATTACTGAGAATACATGATTTATCTCTTTAGAATTCAGTTGAATATGTTCAATTTTTAAGCATCACACTCAACTTCATCTGCACAATTATCTTTTTATATTTAATTATTGAATATAATTGTTCATTATAAAGAACTAAATGCAAAAGTCTCTGAGGGTTATTTTCATCCATAGAGTCATTGATAGTATTATAGTTTGCGGCGTAGAATGACCACAATGGTCTTGTTTTAGTTAAATATTGTATTTGATTCACATAAAATTTAGGCCAATGGATTAATTTATTTATCACAGAAATAAGTAATTAATTCCTCAAAACTGACCAATCTACCATCAGAAGATTGTAAGTTGACAAATGCTCAAGAAGTGAAGAAAAAGCAATTCTTCTGAATGTCTTTTGTTCTTTTACAAAGTAGATTTAAGGGAACTGTTACATATCTATAAACTAGAAACTCTCATGTAGGTCTTCTTTCAACTTTAGCAGATGCAGCTACTCATCTAGAAAATTGGCGGTGGTAGGTTGCTTGTCTTCATCACAAATAGCTTGCCAACTTTCCATTTCCCAATTCCTAAAAGAGTTAAATATTCCCATTCATAAATGTATGTTTATCTTATACTAAGATAACACTAAAAATGTTGAACTGCAGGTAAACACACTTGATATTGTCAAAGAACATGCTTCAAAATGACAAAGACTGCACGATCTTTCTGCATACTTCATTATACTTAGGTAACTGCGGTATCCACAACCTGTGATGATAAAGTTACAATTTTAATATTTTTTTAATTTTTTTCTGGTGTAAAAACAATTTTAGTGCAAAGAAGTCAAGGGATCAATATACAAAATTCAAATTATACAATATTCAAAATATACAAATTTGAAGGTAAAGATGTGGTCAATAAATGAATAGTATTATTAGTATCAACTGTGATATTGTGATACTGCTTTAGACTAGAGCTGATGAGATGTGTTTGTGGAACTTGAACAGGGTTCTGACCAATTGGACTACAAATTCTTCTTTGCTGTCTAAAAACCTGCTGTGTGAACATAAAGAATTTAAGTGTTACAGACTGTTATAGCTCTCGTCACCTCAAATACAATATTGCTCCAAAGATATAAGAAAACTGTTCCTTCAATATTTTTTATGTAGGTAAAAATCTGGATTTTGGATAGTGCCAGAATTTTGCCCCATCAAGCTCAAAAGTTATTTCATCAAATCATTACATATTCTGTGATATATTTACATCTGTATGAATAGAGATACTTGAGAACACTTACGTAGTTTATTGTGAGTTTTTCTTCACAAAATATGAGGATTTTTACCACCAGCAGTATAAAAAAGGTGGGTCACAGTCATTTTAAAAGTGTATTTTGTTTAATAAGTGTGTTCCTTATTGTTTTTATATTGATAAGATGTATAGTAAGTAACTTCTGAGACCTCTCAGCACTGTGAATCTAAGAAAGCATTGTATCTTAAGATGGGACACATGAACTAGCTTCAGTGATAAAATACTGGTCAAATAGAAATGAGTAAGTGTAATGATAGTAAGTCTCAATGGTATACAAAACAATAGAAATGTATTAGAAATTCAAGATGCGTCTCAGATATTTCAGCTGAAAGCCTACTTTGGATTTAAATTTGAGCTAAATCTACCCTTTCTTATCTTTCATAACATCCTCTATTTACTGCCATTTTTTCGTCCGCCTTATTAAGTTCACCTTATCGGTTTCTATGATACCTACTTTGGACTCCTTAAAGAGAAAGTCAATGTCTTATTATTTTTGATACATTCAACCAAGATTTGGCACAAAGAATATAGCCAATAAATAATGGCTGATTATTGATTCTTTCCTTTTACTTACTAAACTGTGGTCAAATCTTTATATATTATTGTATTTTATTATGTGCTGTACCCCAGAGAGAAGGAATTTGAAGAATCATAAAACAGATATGAACATGAATCTTAATGAGAATAGATTAAAAAGAGAGAGAGGCATACATCTAAGTGATTATCTGGAGAGAGCCTTAAACAACAACAAAACCCTAAAATCAAGGCCCCGGCTGGTAAGAAGAGTGTGGGAATGTGACCGGGGGTGGGTGACTCTGGGACAGGAACAGTGTGCCAGAGCCCATACAGGAGGAGATGGTCATTTGTATGAAGTGGGGGTATTGTCGAGGAGGTCATCCGTGGAGTCTCAAAGTACCTTTGTATAAATTATGTTTCAATTGCAAAATACAAAAAAAGAGTAACTTTATAGTGGCAAAGGTTTTTGGAAGACCCTGCCTAAATCAAGGATCAAAGTCAAGATCGTCAATACTAGGACATTGAAATTGTAGGCCAGCTGTTGGAACGCAATGAGAAGAACACAGTATTACTTCTGACATTTTTGCTAATATGAGGAAACACTAGACAGACCCAAATTGAATGTCATTCTTCCCAACAATTGACCTATATTATTTAAAATTGTCCACATGATAAAAGTCAAGAAGCAACTATCACAGAGAAACAAAGAAAGTAAATGCAACATAGATTCTGAATAGTATGTATCTCCTATACAGAACATTGTTAAGACAACTGACTAAACTTGAAAAAAATCTGAAATTCAGATTTAAGTAATGAATCAATGTTAATTTCTTGACATTGATGAGTATACTGTAGTTATATGAGATAATATGCTTTCTTGAAGGAAATGCACTGGAATATTTAAAATATTGGGACATGTTGTCAGCAACTCTCAATACATTCAGGAAAAAAATCTGTTAGTATATATATTCTTTAACTTTTTCTCTAAGTGTTACATTGTTTCAAATTAAAACATTTTTAAAAGTGAAAAGGTAGTATATAAATATTATATATTTTTACTTCACATCCATGACAGATTAATGAAAGAATATGTGCTTCTTTCATTGATATATTATTAGCAACATGCATTAAATCAAGTATGAAAGTTAGAAGCATACTCTTCCTTTGGGGTAAACTGAGATTTCTCCATATGTGCTATTATTTTGTTAAAAAATAGTTGTTAAATTTGTTCAATTGAATGTAATGCCACAGTGAGTTTATTCTATGATGTGGCTATACATCTTATTTTTTCTTGCTACCTCCAAAGATAATAGAAACATAAAAAGCATATTAAAAAGACATACACAGCTAGGCACGGTGGCTCATGCCTATAATCCCAGCACTTTAGGAGGCCAAGGCAGGCGGATCACGAGGTCAGGAGTTTGAGGCCAGCTTGGCCAGCATGGTGAAACCCCATGTCTACTAAAGATACAAAAAATTAGCCGGATGTGGTGGCACACACCTGTAATCACAGCTACTCAGTAGGCTGAGGCAGGGGAATCACTTGAACTCAGGAGGTGGAGGTTGCAGTGAGCCGAGATCACACCATTGCACTCCGGCCTGGGCTATAGGGCGAGACTACATCTTAAAAGAAAAATAGATATACGCACGGAAGAATTTCCCATGCCGGCTACCAGGTATGTTGACACCATATGGCCTGTTTGAATATCAATAGAGGTGCAATTGTGTGTATGTGCATGTCTGTGTGTGTGTGTGTGTGTGTTTGCATATCCATGTTATATATAATAGCTTTGAAAGTCTGGGGACCAGGGGCACCCAACTGCTCCTATTTCCCTCTAAAAGGACTCATGAAGAAATGGCTGAATCTGAAATAGTGGAGTAACAAAGGTGGCCACAAAAATTTTGTTAAACCAGAAAGAGGAAGTGCCTCAGTACTACTGAAGATATGTCAAAAAGACATAATGCCCTGTGGGACAGGGAACCTGGCCAAATTCTGTACAAATTGGGCATCCAAATGTGTAATCATGACAATAAATTATACTGAAACAGAATCAAAAATTTCATAGCAATTAACAAAAATAGGAAGAAAGAAGTCATGCTTTTCTTGAGAAAAAAAAGTAAGTTAAACTTCAAAAAATTTTTTTAGTGCCCTTACTATATGAAAAGTTTCAGATATGTATCGGAAGTGGAGTTAATATGTGCAAAGGTCTGGGGATTCAATATACTTATTGCCTCAAAGTACCTTTCCATAGTGTATTTATCATTCACAAAAGGAAATAAATGTTTCTCTTAGAGTAGAGAGATTATAGACAGTGCCTCCTTGAGTAAGCGATAAAAATAAGCATCACCAATATGGGAAAAAAATGACCTTCTATGTTTCTGGTATAATATAATGAGTAACACACCAGACCAAATACAATACCGTTTTGTAGTATTTTTACCAGAAATATTTAACTGACTTTATTTAACCACAACAGTGAAGTACAGCTGGATTGCTGGAAATTCCACAAGCCACTGGCCTGAACTCCTCAATAATATCAATATCATAAATGACCCAAAAAACTGTAGGCGCTCTTCCAGATTTGGGAAAACTGATACTAAATGACAACAAAATGCAATCTGTGATAGCCTAGGTTAGTGGAAAAGCAGCTATAACAAAAATTTGGGGGACAACTTGGACATTTTGAAAATATACTATATATTAGATAATTCTATATCAATAGTAATCAACTTCCCTATATGTGATCATGCTATTGTAGTCATGTGGCAAATAACCTTTTTTTTGTTTTTGTTTTTGAGTTAGATGCTAAAGGCAAAATCAAAAAACATGGGGAGGGGAAGAAGTGGGAAAGGGAGAGGTGGGAGAGAAGAGAGAGAAGAGGGCTGGAAGAGGTAAAGCAAAGTGGCAAATGTTACCAATTGGCGAATCTTCAGTGAATGGTATACTGCAGTTATTATTTTATACCTTCTTATTTCCTGTAAATTTCTATTTTTCATAATACAATTTTAGAAAATATATAAACAAGTGGGCCACCTATATCAACTCACAATATATTCATTATTATTCATAATATTTCCAACTTTGTCCACTTTTAAAGTTTTCTAAAAATGCAGACACATATGCCTCCCTTAAAACTTGTGCCTGCTTCTCCACAAGCAAGGATATTTATATATATCCATAATTTCTGTGAACAGAAATTGCTATTTGTCTAACACTGATCATTGTAGTGTCATGTTCATTTATGATGCTATTTAGATAAATAAAATAATGCTCCATTTGTTATGCATTTTATTGCACTCTACTAAAATAAGCATTTAGAATTGATGTTTCAAATAAATGTTGAACTCATATTTATTTATCTCTGTCATACATTCATAATAATATATTTTATTTGATGTTTCATGACATTTACTTTTATAATCTGAAAAATCACTTCAATTAATCTATGAAATATTCACAAATGCTATATAGCTGAAAGAAAAACCATGTTTTAGAAGTATTTCACATTCTTAAAATGTGACAGCATTTTTTTCTAACTTAAAAGGCAAAGTCTCTTTTCCCATCACTTGAATCCAACTGTCCCTGTGAGTTGCTTTGGCTGTTAAAATATGGCAGAAGAAGTTGCGCACCAGGTCAGAGTCTAGGCCTCAAGAGGCTACATGTGCTTCATTGAGAGCTACATCACTCAAGGAAAGTAACAGGGTGTGAAAGTTGCAACGTCTCCGCAAAGTAACACCAGTATGGTCAAATATTCATATCCAAAGGCTGTCACCACATTTTTATTCAGTTATTTTCTGCTGCTTTTTCATTTTTCCACTATTCTTTTTATGTCTAAATATTATTTGTTTTATATATACTGTATAATAAATCATAAGTATGTTTTATGAAAACTTAGTTTGATGCTATCTACGTCAGCCTTTTCTACTTCTGATATTTCATTGAAATTGTCATATACATGTGTGTATATATATAGATATATATATAGGTATAGATCATATATAGAAAGATATTTTATACATATTTTTCATATATATATCTAGAGAGAGAGAGAGAGAATATCAATCTATAGTTAAACAATTCAAATAAACAAGCTCTGTAATAAATTCACAGCCACCAGGAAGAATGAGGTCATCAGATCTCACACCTTTCATTTAGCTGTCTGCAAAAGCATTCAAAACCTCCAAAGAAATATTTCCCCTTAGTAAAGAAGATCAAGATGATAGGGACATATACGTTCTTGGTTAATTTTGTAGTATTATTTCTTGATTCACTTTTGTGTTTCCCTTTCTAACTCTCCTGTTCTTTTTAATTAAATGAGTTAGAAAAAAAGTGCTGAAGTAGAAGTAAAAGTGGAAATAATCTCATTTACCAGGTGGAATTCTCTTCTGCCTTGGCTCTAATAAATTATAAAGTCCCCAAACAGCCATGAATCTTCATATTAATGTTGAACATTTTGTGAAGGAAAAAATAAAACTTGGTTCAATAAAGCCAAACAACTCAGCAAAAATAAATAAGTAAATAAAATTTACTTAAAAACTGTTGATATAGAGAGGCTGAAAAAATAAGATTAAAGCTGTTTTTTTAATGTTAAAAACATCAGGTAATATGTATAGCTGCTAATATTCTTCATTTGTGTTTGCTAAAAGTTCTCAGAAAGGCCAAGGTTGAAGTCTCAACTTGGCATCTTTAAAACAGGGCTATAATAGGTGGAGTTCCGAAGTATGATAACAAAGAGCAAACCTAACCTTGTAGGAATTAAGAAGAAACTGTAGTAATTTTTTCTTAGCTCCTTCTATCTTTTTAGGTTATAATTGTTAGGATATTTGAGGCTGCTTTTGATTAATGATGCTTGGAATCAATGAAAGCAATTTAATGGAGCTTATTTATGAATGATTTTTAAAAACTAATACTTTTTATTGGGACAATTTCTGCTTGACATTTTGTGTTTTGACTGGCATTTTCCTGTTGCCAGCTGTCATAAAAAGGATTGCGACACATGCCGTTAGCAGCATATGCCTTTTTGGGTGCTGAACAGCGTTTTCATACAAAAAAATCAAATGATCCATAACATATTATGCTGTCATTTGAAAGCAGCATCAGAAATGAAACATTTTTCATGCCTGTAATATATTTAGTTCCCTAAGGCTCAATCTAGCATTTCCTCACTAGTTATGAAAATATAATAAGGTAAACGTTTATTCTTTTAACTCACACTATTAGGGTTTTCAGAATACTAATTTTTTTTTGTAAGAAAAGCTTGCAGGAATACATTTGGAATGTTCCAAAGAGTATTTTCTAAATAGTAGATTATGACAATAGCGTATTCTTAATAGCATACTCTATTTTACAACTTTTTTTTTTTTTTTTTTTTTTGAGATGGAGTCTCGCTCTGTCGCCCAGGCTGGAGGGCAGTGGCAGGATCTCAGCTCACTGCAAGCTCCACCTCCCAGGTTCACGCCATTCTCCTGCCTCAGCCTCCTGAGTAGGTGGGACTGCAGGCACCGGCCACCCCGCCGGCTAATTTTTTGTATTTTTTAGTAGAGACGGGGTTTCACCGTGTTAGCCAGGATGGTCTCGATCTCCTGACCTCGTGATCCGCCCACCTTGGACTCCCGAAGTGCTGGGATTACAGGCGTGAGCCACCGCGCCCGGCCTATTTTACAGCTTTTTAAATAATCTTCTGTCCTTCAGGTACACCTTTACAAATACTTACTAAATGTCAATAATTATATATATATGTACATATATACACACACACATATTTATACATAATACAGACATATATACATAATTATACATATATACATAATTATACATATACATATATACATGATTTTTATATGTGTGTATATATATACACACATATATAATATATATGTAATATGTTTATCTCCATGGAAAATGACACCTTAAAGACTATTTATTTAGCACTTTGCATTGGAGCTTACAATAATACATATGCAAAACAAAGAAATTGATTAAACTATAGTAAATGGTTAATTGCATTAGTAATTTGACTTAATTTGTTTTATAATATATATTAAATAATAGTTTAGGATTTAAGGTATAGAAATATTATTAAAACTTAAAAAACTAAAATTAGTAAAACTTCTTTTTACAATTTGACCCTCAAACCTCGATACTGTATTTAAACATAACTTATTTTTTATTTTCTCTCTTCATTTTATTTTACTGAATCTCTAGAAAACCAACATTGCATTTTTTTTTCTAGAGAATAGTCTATATTTGTGTTTGTCAGACAAAAACACAGTTAAGCATGATTACTGCCATTCTATATTTCTAGAGTATGATGACTAGAAAAAGTACTAAGCTGTATAAAAATATTGTTGGTGTCTTTTAATTTCTTTTAGTTAAAACAGGATTTGCCTTAGCAATTAATCTTAACCATTTCTCTGTTCTTCCCAGCATCTGCTTTAGTCCTTGACACAAAAGCGCTAAATATTGTTTGAGGGATTCAATTTGTGAATAACAGAGGAAACACATAAATATGTTACACAATGTTGCTTTTTATAAAAAAAAATTTGAAAGCTGATTTATTACTGCAAAAATATTAAGCAAAGAGACATCATGTGATAGTTAATTTTGTGTTTCAACTTGACTGGTCAAATACCCAGACAGCTGGTAAAACATTATTTCCAGGAGTGTTTCTGGAAGAGAAGAGCATTTGAAGAAATAGACTGAGTAAAGAAGATTCCCCTCACTAATGTGAGTGGGCCTCATCGAGTCTGTTGAGGTCTGAAATAGAAGACAAAGATGGGAGAAGGGCAAATTCTGTTTCCCTCTCCTTGAGTTGACACATCCATCTTCTCCTGTCCTCAGATGTCCGGAGCTCCTGGCTCTTGGACCTTTGGACTCTAGAACTTATACTAGAGGCCCTCCTGCTTCTCCGGCCTTCAGTCTCAAACTAAATTAAACCACTGGCTTTCTTGGTTCTCCATCTGGCAGACAGCAGATCGTGGGACGTTTTGGTTTCCATTGTCACATGAGCCAATTCCCATAATAATCTCCTCTTCTATGTCTGTATATATTCTATTGATTCTATTCTCTGAAGAACCCTAATACACATCATGATGAATTACGTGAAATATTAACATCATGAGCTGACTACTGCCTCTGAGAATCCTATAGTTCTTGAAGGCCCCTTGCATATCAAACATCACTTTAAAATGGAGGATTTAACACTCAGTGCCTACATCTGAAATGGAGGGTGCTTTTTGCCTAACTAAAGAGGTTTTGATTAGGCAGTTAAGATGCTGATTCCCTAGTCCCAACCTTAGTGAATGTGAAATATTAAGTCCTCATTAGTTGCCAGCACTTTTCATATGTGGATCTGGAGTGAGACATTGAGCAAGGATCAAATTTGCACTCTGTTTTCCACCTGGAGACCAAATGTGCTTCTAATTGGTGGATGCCTTACTGAAAATAGCTTTTAATACACAAAGACAGATAAGTCAGAAATGTGATATGAGTCGGTGCTTGTCCAGATATTACCCAGATTTGTAAAGTGATTTTTAAGAGAAGACTAAGAAATTTACCTTAAATGTCTTATGACCAGACCATTAGGAGGTTTGAGTACTTTGTTGTGTATGCTTGTCAGTGAGGAGATGGTTCAGAAGAAATAAATTAAACTTAGAATGTTTTAAGCTGAAGGTATCATTGAGCAGCCATTTGGTTATAAATCAAAATCATTTATATTTCATGAAAAGGATTTTGTTTCTCTTGAAGCAAGGCTGATTCATGCCTAAATATTTTATTCATAGTACACTAATCACAACCGTTTTGTATCATTGCTTACTAAGGTTATGGCATATAAGCAGAGAAGGAGACTAATGATGAGGTTATTTAGATAAGATGAAAACAGTGCTTTTGAATGAAATTTGTAAATAATGTAACACAAAAACATTGTTAAGAATAATAATCTACATGATAGTTTAAATTTGGTGCATATAAGATCAGTTAACTGATATCCTAATGATATGCTCTCACACATGGCCTGAAAGCATTTCAAAAATGGGTTATAATTTAAACTTTATGTTTAGTTTTAATTAAAGCATATTTTGAGCATATAAAATAAAGTATAAAGTTAAATTGAATAGTGATAAGGTGTGGGGATTTATTAATATGATATTTATTAAAGAATTATTGCCTGTGTACATATAGTATATATTACTGAATCAAAATAAATTATATCTGTTTTCTTTAAAGAAGTATGTTGGCCGGGTCCAGTGGCTCACACCTGTAATCCCAATCCCAGTGCAAGGCGGGCGGATCACAAAGTCAGGAAATCGAGACCGTATTGGCTAACATGGTGAGACCCCATCTCTACTAAAAACAAAAAATAAAAAAATAAAATAAATAAATAAAATTACCCGGGCATGGTGGCGGGCGCCTGTAGTCCCAGCTACTCTGGAGGCTGAGGCAGGAGAATGGCATGAGCCCGGGAGGCAGAGCTTGCAGTGAGCCGAGATCACACCACTGCACTCCAGCCTGGGCCACAGAGCGAGACTCCGTCTGGAAAAAAAAAAAAAGAAGTATATTTAAAAAAAAAAGGAAGAAAGAAGAAACATTTGATGTTCAACTGAGGTTGTTATCTGTCACTTCATATGAAAAGGAAACATATCCTGTATACTTTAAGTTGCTTATAAAATCCATCATCTTGCGTCTAGCTATGTGTCAGAGAATCTGTATTCCCTATGGATTAAAGGAGAAGATCATATTTTGGCTAAACATATTTGTAAAAGAATATGAGTAAACTGGAAGAAAAAATAAGCTTAGTGAGAAAATGAAACAAAAATTCTGAAAAGCATCTGATTTAATTGGAAAGCGAAAATAAATGACAAGTAAGTTCTGTCTGTTTATTTTTTTCTTAAATTGTCAATGAGTTTTTCCATGGTAACAGATTTGGTAATGTAAGTTTGGACAAAAGCAAGAGCGAATTAATAATGGAAGTGTTTTATAAGGAGCAAATTGCTCAACATAAAATATAAGGGGGAAGAAAGAAAATATTTTTTTAATATTTTTTAAGCTTTTTGTCTCAGTCTTAATTTCTGACAATAGAAAAATATTTGGATCTGGCCAGGTGTGGTGGCTGACACCTGTAAACCCAGCACTTTGGGAGGCCAATGTGTGTAGATCACTTGAGGCCAGGAATTTGAGACCACCTGGTCAACATCATGGTGAAACCCTGTCTCTACTAAAAATACAAAAATTAGCCTGGCATGGTGGCACATGCTTGTACTCCTAGCTACTCGGGACACTCGATCTCGGCTCACTGCAACCTCCGCCTCCCAGGTTCAAGCATGAGAAGGAAGGAAGGAAGGGAAGGAAGGGAAGGAAGATGTTTGGATTTAAGAAGAGGTAGATATCCAATAGGCTAAAAAATAATGAGTGAGATCAGAAAGAGAATGAGAATTGCTTGAACCTGGGAGGTGGAGGTTGCAGTGAGCTGAGATTGTGCCACTGCACTCCAGCCTGGGTGACAGAATAAAACTGTCTTGAAGAGAGAGAGAGAGAGAGAAAGAAAGGAAAGAGAGAAAGAGGAAGGAAGGAAGGAGGGAGGGAGGGAAGGAAGGAAGTGGGGAAGGAAGGAGGGAAGGAAGGGAAAAAAAGAAGGAAAGAAGAGAAAGAAAGAAAGGAAGGAAGTAAAGAAAAGGAAAGAAAGATGAGAAAGAAGAGAAAGAAGAAAGATGGAAAGAAAGAGAAAGAGAGAGAGAGGGAGGGAGGAAGGGAAGGAAGGAAGGAAGGCAGGAAGGAAGGAAGGCAGGAAGGAAGGAAGGAAGGAAGATAGATGTTTGGATATAAGAAGAGGTGGGTATCCAATAGGCTAAAAAATAATGTGTGAGATCAGAAAGAGAATGAAATTTTTATCTACTTATATTTTTTGTAACATTTCCTTATGGAGGACTGAATATGTAAATGGACAATAGTTAGGCTACATATGAAAATGGAAACCCAAGCCACATCTGCTGCAATTGGGCCAGAACAGTCAGGAGTTGGTCAATAACTGCCAACTTTTATAATTTTTGTCACTTCCTCTCTACCTCTCATCTAGCTCAGGACCAACCAGAGAAAGCCAAATATGTTCTCCAAACCAGTAATGTGGGGAGCTTCATTTCTTGCTAGTCCACTTCCATCTTCCCCAAGTGAACACCCTCCATTCAGAGCCTACCTAAAGCCTTCCCTTTATTTCACTGGAAATCTTTTCTACTCCCCTGCTTGTCTTGAATTTCTGCCAAATGTAAGTGATGGTGGGTAACTCCGTTGATATAGCAAGCTCCGAAAAAATTGTGTGTATTTGTTTGTATTTGGTTTGTCTATGTTTATTTCTACATCTAAAGTCCTCACAAATTTATATTCCTTTGTAATTGACTATAATCCATTGTCCAATTACAACTGTGATATTATTGTTCTTATAACTTCGTGTTGAACTCAGTGCTGGAGTCACTTCATAATTAGTATTCTTTTATTTTAATTGAAGCTTCAAGTAAGCATATTAATAATCTACATTCTTTAGAGTTCTTCACTGTATTTTATCTTGAGAAATGTTATGGTTGGTTGCCTTTCTTCCACGATTACAGATTATGTATGTCTGACTAGATAGAGTCACTAGGGTAGCTTGTGAGAAGTAATCATTCTACCCAGATTCAAATCATTTCTTTTCACTTGCCTGGACCTCCGTTTATAACCTACTAAAGAAGAATATCAGCCTATATTATATATATATATATATATATATATGTTTGTTTTTTCTTTTTACAATATTAAAACTTATATTTTAGACAAATATCTGTTTGCTTCACTCACATTTTTCACTTAAATATCCTAAATATCTCTCCCCAAAAATAGGAGATTTCAATGAAATTTTTATATCCCTAAAAGCGACTTAAAACCCCTCATGTATAAAAAATTCAAAATTGTCACTATTTATTAAAAGAGACTCCAATTTTTCCTGCCAATGAATCACTCCTTTAATCCTTGTCCACAGGCTAGGCATAGTGGTTCACGTCTGCAATCCCAGCACTTTGGGAGTCTAAAGCAGGAAGATTGCTTGAGGTCACAAGTTTGAGACCAGCTTGGGCAGCATAGCAAGACTTCAGCTCTACTAAAAATTAAGAAAATTAACCAGGCATGATGGTGCAGGCCTGTAGTCCAAGCCACTTCAGAGGCTCAGGCAAAAGGATCCTTTGAGTGATGAGGTGAGACCATGTCTCAAAAAAACAAAAACTATTGCCCACACTCTCACTAATGCTATCATCCCAAAACACCAATGTCATCTAATATTTTACCTAATTTAAACCTTTATAAAATCATGATTTTGTGGAGGAAAATTCCAACATTTTTTATTATGATAATTATTCATTAAGGTAACTACCAGTACAGAAACTCCTTAAGTATAGAAATTTCCTTGTACTCTTCATTGAATTCATAGGCCCTACCACAGAATGAAAAATTTGGTAAGCATTCAAAAATGTAAGTAATAACAGAATGGAAGATAAATTTAACTCTGGGTTTTAACAGGAATTGAAAATTGTGTTAGTAATTTTTTTGCATTGATATAAAGGAAGAACTGAGACTGGATAATTTATGAAGGAAAAAGGTTTAATAGATTCCCAGTTCTGCTGCTGCACAGGAAACACAGTGGTGGCTTCTGGTGAGGGCTTCAGGAAGCTTTTACTCAAGGCAGAAGGCAAATGGGGAGCAGGCATATCGTGGGGAGCAGGCATATCACATGGCAAGAGCAGGAGCATGAGACAGAGGAGGAAGAGGCCATATCCATTTAAACAACCAGGTCTCCTGTGAACTCAGAGCAAGAACTCACTCATCACCAAGGGGATGGCACTAAGCTATGCGTGAGGGATCTGTCCTCATAATCCAATACCTCACACCAGGCCCCTCTTCAACACTGGGGATTACATTTCAACATAATACTTGGAGGGGACAATCACCTAAACCATATCAAAAGTTGCACTACAATTGGTGAGATATGGTTTGACTGTGTCCCCGCCCAAATCTCACCTTGAATTGTAATAACCCCCATGGGACAAGGGCAAGGCCAGGTAGAGATAGTTGAATCATGGGGGCAGCTCCCTCCATACTGTTCTTATGGTAGTGAGTAAGTCTCATGAGATCTGATGGTTTTATAAAGCAGACTTCTCCTGCATATGCTCTCTTGCCTGCCACTATGTAAGATGTCCCTTTGCCCTTCCTTCATCTTCTGCCATGATTGCGAGGCCTCCCCAGCCATGTGGAACTGTAAGTCCATGACACCTCTTTCCTTTATCAATTACCCAGTCTCAAGTATGTCTTTATTAGCAACATGAAAAGGGACTAATACATAGTGACATTGGATAAATTTCTCCCATTAATGGTCTTCTTAGGTGCTAATTTATCACCTACATAGTGACAAAATTTTAAAGAATTCTTCGGAAAAAGAAATACAAGTTGACAATAAAGTCCCATTAATATTTTGATCTGCAAAGAAAGCTGGAGGTTGTCCTTGGTCTTATCAGTTCACTCCATGATATTAACAATCCCCTGACATTTATAATTAATACCCAGCTCATTAGCATTTTGAAATATTATTTTGTGAACATTCTTCCCAAAAGTATGGTATATTTGTTTTCTTTAACAGGTTTCAGCAAATAAAGTATCATTTATACTAGAAAAAAATCATACAATTAATTATTTGCCTAATCATTCATAATGTTGCTCTAATAGATCATGCAGCTAAATAATGTCTTAGGAGTAAGATACTTTTAGGTTAAACTTTCCAACACATTTGCATACTTTTCAGTGATAAAATTAAAGCAATCAATAATGAGAAAATGTTTTTGAAAAAAACATATAAAATACAAAATAAGTCAGATGTAACCCCAAAATATGGAAAATACAGAAACAAATAATAATTGTGATATTTTAATATTCTAAAACAAATAAAATATAATGGATTCTAAGTTAAATCTATATTTAAAACATGTTTTAAACATGAAAAAATAAAGCCAATATATTAAGGTTTGCTATATGCTTAAACACAGTTGATCACCTGAAATTTTTTCTAATTGTGTAACTATTTATTTTTCCAAAAATGTGATACTGTTTTTAATTGCCTAATGAATAATTAAATGAAATTGTTTATAATATTGAAAAGAATTTTTAAATTTTTTTGAGTTTCTGATCTCAGTATTACAGTTAAGTAGAAATTATGCTGTTAGGTTATTATGTATAGGTAATGTGTGATAATTAAATTCTTTTTTGAGAAAACTTATTTTTGTATGAGTCTCCCAGCATCTATCAATTATGTAATATCAAGTTAAAAGGGAAAAGAGAAGTGCTGCTTCACTTTTGAGAAAGAAGCTACAACTTCCTTCTCTCTTGCACTAAATACTTGTCTCCTGAAAGTGTTATTGACACTTACTTATACTTATCTGTACCTCAATTTCCTGAATTATAAAATGGGATTTTAGAACTGAAATATTAAATATACTAATATTAAAAGGCTCAAAATAATTTTTCTTATTTTTCTTGCCTTAGAGTTTATATTAAGACTGTTGATTTGATTTTGTTAGTGTTTTTTTTTTCCAATTCTGAAAATATGACACTTCTTCAAGAATTGCATGTGTGTGTGTGTGTATGTGTTTGTTGGTTTTCTTCTCCATGGGGACAGATATTATTCTTCTATTATTGTTAATATGTAACCAAATTAAACTTACGTAATAAATAAAATCTTCACACTAATAAACATTAATGCAATTAATCAAAATTTTTAAAAATCTGTATTTGCAGTTAGTTAATCTACTTTCGCTTCATAATTAAAATATTCAGTTCATTTTCACTTATTCATTCTCATTAATTTACTATGAGAATACCTTCTGTTAATTGAAAATATATCTGCATCTCAGTGTTTTTGTCCTTTCCCTTATGTCGTATGTCATGGTTGATATATAAGATATATATAAGACACATAGTAAAATACATATAAGGGAAAGTTTTTCACACACAATGTAACATATAAGATACAAGAAACAGAAATGATAAAATATATGTGAACTGCTTGATTTCCCAAGTGACTCTGCCACTGATTAGTATATATGCATTTGTAGACAGACCGTAAACTTGGAAGAGTTAGCTTTTTTTTAAAAAATCCTATCTTTTGGCACACCAGCATGAACAGGTGTCACAAAATGTACAGAGACATGTGGAGTCAATGTGGCAAAGCTGTCAGAAAAGATAGACTTCCCTGTGCTCTTCCAACTTCACAGATGTTGTAAGGAAAATTCTGCAAGATGCCTTGCTTAAACTTCATATTACCTAGCTCCTCAGGCTGCTGCCAGTGCTGCCAAGGGTCCTACCAATCCTTGAGTAGGCCGTATGCCGTGGAAACAGATGGGCAAAATTACAAGGCACTACAATATAAGTCCTGAAGATGAAATATATGTTTCTAAAGATTGTCATCTCAGGTGGGAACATTGAAATGACTGCTATGTGTAGAGCAGGTATTTTTATCAGTGGCAAATTCAAGTTAGTTTTAAAGGAAAACAAAACTAAAAAAAAAAAATTGTAAAACCACTTCTATATTATATAACCTGATTGCTCCCAGTTACTCTATTTCTCAGAGTATAACAGCATGCATTTTTCTTCCATATTTCTAATTCATTATTTTCCTAAAGAACTCACTATTGCTTATTAAAAGCACTTTCACTGTTCCTTCTTTCTTTCTTTGCTTCTTCACACCTACACTATTCACACGTCTTCTTACACACTTATGCTTCTTATTCAATCTTGCTCCATTTGACTTCATAAAGCGTAACACCAACAGTAACCTCTTTCTACGCAAACAACATTGATTTTTCTGTCTAGTCTATAGTCTAGTCTGTAACACATAAGTAAACTCTTTTTACAATTTAACTCTAATAGGTAGGAACAGCTCCTGTACCATAGGAGTTAGTAAGCTCTCGGCATAATGTGATTTCTTTACCCATCTACCCTGGGAGTTTTCTTCTTTACTATTTTGTTGTTATTGTTGCTCTTGAAGTCTTTCTCATTCTTTAGGTCCAACTGAAGTGCCATTTTTCTTGGGCAAATTAACACAACTATTTTTTCTGTATTCTCACTGTATTTTTTTTTTTTTTTTAGAATTCAACAATAATTCTTATTTCATTCTTCCTTGTGTTATAAGTATTTTTGGTACTTCCCTTTCTCTGTAGTCAAAATATAATCATACTTTGCAGGGACATTGTTTGGCTTAACTTTACATTCCTCTTATAAGGAAGATTTTGGGTATGTAGTAGAGACTTATTGAATGTTTTCTTACTGAACATAATTTGAATAAAGCATATTTAAATGGACAATAATGTTTTAATTATTCCATGTGAGAAATCTCATAAGATTTCTAACCATGAACTTTGAGGATATTAAAGATCTCTAAAAATTTTATAAGCACACTTATCAATTTGAATTAGCATTCAATTGATTTAGGGCTAAAAGTCCATCAAATATAACCATAAAGGCAAAGATGTTAGGGTGACTATTAAGTATTTGCTTTATTTTTGGCATAGAATTAAAAACATTCAAATTGTGAAAAAGGAAGATATGTATGAAATATAAAGTAATAAGAAGTAGCTTAATATTCCCTGGCAAGCATAGCACGTCAGACAAAAGAAATAAAAATAAAATGTTTATTACATAAAACTAATGAACTCACTAAAACGTTAAGCTAATCTCTATATAGTTGCAGCTGGAAACTTTTCAAATTTGAAGAACAAAAATATATTCTATTTATTGTTTTTATGTATGTTTTTTGTATATTATGAATTTTGACTATGAGCAAAATGTAGAAATTATTTTTCCATGTTAAAGTTGAAGAAATAGCATCAGTTAATAGTTGATTTTTTTCCACAGGTATATCTAATTCTCAAGTTTAAGCATCATTGATTGCTACGTCTGCACAAAATATAGCCCCCAATCTACAATCTAGTTTTAATAAATTCCAGCAGAACTTTTCCTGCAATATTTTAAGGCTGTGTTTTCACTATGCCTCCACCTCTCCTTTATTAGTGAGACAACAAATTATTTTATTTCTGGTCTCAAAATATACAGAAGTAATAACCTCACTCAAAACATTTGGACTCTATTAAAATAATTAGCTTTATAATTTTAAAATAAGTAAATAAAAATACGTAACAGTACCTAAATACATTGCATATTTGAAAATATTGTGAAATTCTAAGTAAGTTGCCAAACCTTTGATATTCTTGGGAGAGTCCTACAAACTCATGTGACCTTTTGCTGATCTGTAACACTTATGTCAAAACCATTCTTAATGTTGTAATTTCAAATAGAATGTTCAAAACTTGGATTTAGATTCCAGATCTTTGCTAGCATACAATGACACTTCCTTCAAAACAGTCAAAATTAATTAAATGCTTATTAGTTACAATAGGTAGGAAGAAATAAGGCAGCTAGTTGCCCGTATGACTGTATAGTTAACTAATGTGGAATAGCATCAAACAGATTGATCAGAGAAAAAATAAGTACTAGAAGAATATACTAAGAAATGTTATAAAATGTGAGTGATATAGAAAGCAGAAGATATGATTCTTATTGCATGCATAGGAATAGGGTATAAGAACAGGAATAGGAAAAAGGATGGAAGATATGATTCTTATTCTATAGCAGTAAATATGATTCCTATTGGTGGCAACAAACAGCTTATTTAAACAAGGACATCAAATAATCATTGTGAAAATGTGTGTAATTTTCCCTCTTAAATTATGAGTATTTCAAAAAATTATATATAAATTTCAAAAAAATGTCAGATTGTCAGAGAAGCAACATCCTAAAAAGTGAAAACTACAGCACTTTAAAGTTGTGTATAAACAAATGAAACAATGAATGAAAACAAGTTTTAGTAGCTTCCAATTATTTATTGATTATGATGGGGCAAGCTATGTATCAAAGACATTATATACATTCATAGGTTGAATTCTGTAACTAATCTGTAGGATAAGTGTCAGACACATACTTTCACATATACATTTTATAAATAAAGATACAGACTCAGTTTAAGTAGCATGCTCAGGAAAATATGGGTAGTAAATTGGAGCTTCAAAATTTTAACTCGGATTTACTGATTTCAAAGCCTTTCATTATAAATCTAAGAGGCAGATGCACAGAAATATGTTTGTCTGCAAAGAGTTATGCATTTTTATGACTGTATTTAAAGAAGTAATACATTGCCAAAGACATGAAGGTTGTATACCTAATGTGTTGTGATTCATTGTATATTTAATCTATTTGTAACAGTCCTTGGTGCACAGTAAAAACTCAAAAAGTATTATTTTAATTTTTATTATTGATACAATGCTGAACAATTGAAAATACAAGATTTTAAAAAAGGAAAATTTTATTCAAGTCATATACTTGTAAAAAGGCAGATAACTGAGGTCTAACACTAAATCTATTTTAGTTTCTTAATTATTCAATTTAGTGGGGTAGATGACCAAAATGAAGCAAATAGTGACCATGTAGTAACTATTTTCAGGAATGTTTATACACAGCTTATTTCTTTATAGCAATGGTGAACTAATTTAGATTAGCATCACCTCTACCTAGCACTACAGAAAATTGACTGATACAAGAGTGTTGGAGGTGTCAAAGCATAGATTGCATGATAACACACAGCAGGCAAACCTAGTCTTTCGCCTGAATATGATATGCTTATCCAAGTTGTAGTGGTGATTGCACAAATCTATGACTTACAATAATTTCCTTGCATTTAATCTATTCAATATTTAACGTATAAAAATTGTATAGATGGATTATATTGAGTATATCATATTTTTATTCTAATATGTGTAAAACATAGGTATTTCCACTAGAAAAAAAGTGTTATCTATTTTATCAAAATATAATATTAAGCTTATTAAATTATATTATAATCTTTATTATAGGATTTAGCCAGACTATAAGAGGATTGCTGCTCTTCCTTGACTATAAAACCAAGTACGAACATAAAGAATCAAAGTTAAAAAGAGGGCTGTTAGAATTCCTTTGAAGAATGTAAAAAGACTCAATTTTTGCTACCATGGCGGTGGAGTGAAATTGGAGATTATCCACTATGGGAGTAGCGAGGTTTTAAGGTGAGGCATTCAAAAAGCTCTTCTTTGAATACACTTGTTGTGCTTTTGATCTTTTCTGGGGAATAAAACAAAAAAAGAGAAAAAAAATCACGTTATGCCAAATATGACAAGATCTTTAGACATAACTGGAATTGCACTGCATTAAATCTATTGCATTAAAAGATATAAATATTGCACAAGTGATGGTTTGGAAGTAGCTGAATGGTAGTCAAGTGTAAAATGTACTATCTATTTTTTTGCGCAATTTCTCAAATGACATGAGCAGTACAGAATTCAGTGCAGTGGTTGTAACCAATTTTATGAATTTTATTGACAATTGAAATAGTCTTATAGCAAGATATATTCTGACAGCTGTTCTCTGATATGGTCTGCTTTCTAGACAGCAGTCAAATGACAGTTTTGTTTTGTTTTGTTTTTACTATTGCTGTTATGTTTTCTGTAGTTGCAACATAGCATATTTAGATATTCTGTTGTCAATACTGAAAATAAAAATACATAATCAGACCACCTACTTCTTCATTTTACAATCTGTTAACAATGGAGATAAATTTATAATACTTTTGGCAAATCTGTGTTGAAATCTCTAACATGCAATAAGGAAATAAATACTTCAAAGGATAAATGGGGTTCACCGTAAGCTTGAAAATCAAGAAAGTTACATGTATCTAAATTGCCATCCAACTAAACAGGCTATTTCAATTAAATAATAATTGCATTTGAAAAGAGCAGTTTCAGTTCTTTTTATAAGGAGTCATGAGCATTCAAGGAAGATGAGTCTTCTTGGTTCTTATAGGAATGACCTTTCCACATGAATCAACTCTCTTTTTAATATTCCCAAAAAACTTCTTTTCCTTCCATGTGAAAAAAGGAAAATTGTAATAACTTTAGAGATCTTGACAAACACTTTCTTAAACACTGCCTGACAGGTACATTGATGATTTCTGGAAAAAGATTAAAATGAAAACCCATTAGTGGGAAAAGGAGAGAAACTGAATTATCGATGTCCAGGCAGAAAGATCATCTGTTGAGATAAAGTCAACACTGAAAACATGCTTAAGGAACACCAGGATTTTCCAGCCCAAAACCCTCATTTAGGCCAATGTTACTCCTGAACTGGAAAAAGAAAGCGTGTGTTTCACCTTGCTAGTAAGTTGAGATTTGTATTCGAATTGTTGTGACCGTATGCTTATAAGACAAAACATGTGCATATGTGAGGCTGTGTCGGCATTTGGTGGAAAAGTGAAAAATTCGTCAGGAATTTGTCTTATTTATATAATTTCTATCAGACATCCAGCTAGTATAAAAATAAAGAGACCTTTTTCTCAATTACCTTTTTACAATTACTTTTTACAATAGTCTTTGTCTTTGGAGAACCCAAGGTAAGTTAGTGGATGCATCTTGTTAGAGTAAGTGATATAATGTTTTTCTAGGTAATGACTTTTTCTTAACTGTCTATCTGGTAGTTCCTCTATATCTGAAAATCTATGAATATTAGTCAATTTTGTTTATTTGTTTGTTTTTAATAGTTATACCATCAGCCTTCCTTATATGCAATTTTCACATCTGCAAATTCAACCCATCTTGGATTGGAAAGATACAAAGCAATAATAAAAATGAATATCTATTAGAAATATAACAACTATTTACACATAATTTATATTAGATTAGATAATATGCATAATCTAGAGAAGATTTAAAAGTACACAGTAGAATGTACATAGGTTATATAAAAACACACCATTTTATATCAAGGACTTGGGCATTCACAGACATGTTATCCTCTAGGGGGACGGGGACACCCTGGAGTCGATCCCCCTATGGATACTTAGGGCCACTGTAC
This sequence comes from Pan troglodytes, assembly GCF_028858775.2. NCBI lineage: Eukaryota > Metazoa > Chordata > Mammalia > Primates > Hominidae > Pan > Pan troglodytes. The sequence goes on along the minus strand of NC_072401.2, from coordinate 32,364,119 downwards.
CACATTAAATTGAGCCGTCCTAAAATACTTTTATTCCTTGCCATTGTCTATGCAATAAAGTCCAAATTCTTTAACCTGACTCATGAAACATTCAGGATCCCCGGAATGCATTTCTGGCGTTCTTTCCTGTCACCAGCCACCAGCAACCACCCCTTCAACAAACACACACATTAACACAAAAGGCAGACACTCATATGCAAACGCACAAAGTCTACACTTTAACAAAACCAAAATAACATTACTCACTGTTCTCACAGCCCATTATGCATTTCCATGTTTCTTGGCCTTTCTGTATCTTATTTGATTCTATAATGAATGATCCCCTATTTGACATCAAATACATCTACTATTTATTTTGAATATCTAACACGGAATCTTTTTATCTCTCTTAAATAAATTTATATGATTGTCAATGAGCTTACAAAAACCTTTTCTATGTGGCCTATACAAACAATGAAATAGAAATCCTATCATTTGCAGCAGCATGGGTGAAACTGGAGGTCATTATGTTAAATAAAATAAGCTAAACACAAAAAGAAAAATATTACATATTTTCACTCATATATAGGGGCTAAAATACTGTAGCTTATGAAAATATAGAGTGGATTGGTTACCAAGGCTGGGAAGGGTAGGGCAGATGGGAAATGAAAAGAGGTTGATTAATGGGGACCAACAAACAATTTGATAGAAGAAATAAGACATGGTGTTTGATAGATCAGTAGGGTAAATATAGTTCACAATAAACTGTTATAAATTTCAAAATGCTAGAAGAGAATTATTGCCAATGTTCCTAGCATAAAGAAAAGACAGATATTTAAGGTGATAGACATCTCAATTAAACTGATTTGATCTTTAAACAGATATGGATGTATTAAATTATCACATGTACCCCAAAATATGTACATCTGATATAAATAGGCTTTGTGTCTCCACCCAAATCTTATCTTGAATTGTAATCCTCAGGTGTTGAGGGAAAGACCTCATGGGAGGTGACTGAATCATCGGGGTGGTCTTCCCCCGTAATGTTCTCATAATAGTAAGTGAGCTCTTTCAAGATCTGATGGTTTTATAAGGGGCTCTTTCCTCTTGATTTTCTCTCTTGCATGCCACTGAGTAAGATGTGCTTGCTTCCCCTTCAGCCCTGATTGTAAGTTTCCTGCGGATCCTAGACATGCAGAACTGTAAGTCAATTAAACCTTTTTCCTTTATAAATTACCCAATCTCAGGAAGTTCTTTACAGCAGTGTCAAAATAGACTAATACAACATTTATTATAAATCAAACATTTTTTTTAAAGTTTTCATGTACTGACTGTATAATTCAATATTTAAATAAGTGCTTATTTTAGTGTATTGCATATTAAACTGAGGACAGGGCTTTGTTCTGTTTATAGTTCTATCTCCAATGTGTCAGAGAAGATGGGTTATAAATATTTGAGAATAAATTAATAATTGAATTATGATAGAATTTAGACCTCTCCTAAATATCTAATTTCTCTGTAGAGTTCTTCATACTGATAACATTGGTTGAACTCTTATTAAATAAATGAAAGAGCATATCTCCATATTATGGCTCAGCAAAATAAGTTTGTTTTACATGCTTTAATTTCAAAGTTTTCAGGTTACTTCTATCATATTATAAACTCTTTTATAATATGCCTATTACATGTAAGGCACTGAGACAAGTACTTGGGAACAAAGAAATAAACATAATGCTTATTTTCTTAAACAGTTATTTAGAAAAATAATTGTTTTCTTGCACTCTAATTTCAGTCTAAGTGAGGAAACCAGAAATTAACATCTGAATAGGTGTGTTAGGACTTTTTTACTTTACCAAAAAAAAATAATAACAAAAACTGGGTAATTTATAAAGAAAAGTGAGTTAATTGACTCATGGTCCTGCAGGCTGTAGAGGAGGCATGGTACTGGTATCTACTGGGCTTCTGGGTAAACCTCAGGGAAGCAGAAGCAGGCATGTCACATGGTGAGAGCAGGAGCAAAGAGGGTTGGTGTCACACACTTTTAAACAACCAGATCTCTCAATGACTCACCCTCTATCATAAGGACTGTGCTAAGCCATGACATATCCACCCCCATCACCCAAGAACCTCCCACCAGGCCACACCTCCAACACTGGGAATTACATCTCAACCTGAGATTTGGAGAAGACGTTCAAACTGTATCATTCTATTCCTGGCCCAAAAAAATCTCATGTCCTTCTCACATTGCAAAATATAATCATGCCTTTCCAAAGTCCCCTAAAGTCTCAACTGATTCCAGAATTAACTCAGAAGTCCCAAGTTCAAAGTCTCATCTGGTGATAAGTTCCATTCATCTATGATTGTGTAAAATTATAACAAGTTATTTACTTCTAAGATACTATTGGAGTATAGATACTGGATAGACACTGCCATTAAAAAAGGGAAAAGTTAGCCAAAAGAAGGGATCTAGAGGCCCCACGTGAGTCTGAAACCCAGCAGGGCAGTCATTAAATCTTAAAGCTCCAAAATGATTTCCTTTGACACCATGTCCTACATCTAGGGCACACTTGTGCAAGGGATGGGCTCCCAAGGCCTTGGACAGCACCACCCCTGTGGCTTTGCAGGGTTCAGCCCCACCCCTGTGGCTTTGCAGGGTTCAGCCCCACCCCTGTGGCTTTGCAGGGTTCAGCTCCCCTGGCTGCTCTCAAGAGATGACATTGAGTGCCTGTGGCTTTTTCCAGATGACAGGTGCAAGCTATCACTGGATCTGCAATTCTGAGGTCTGGAAGATGGTGGCTTCTTTCCTACAGCTCCACTAGGCAGTACACTGGTGGGGACTTTATGTGGAGTCTCCAACTGCACATTTCCCCTCTACACTGCCTAGCAGAAGTTCTCTGTGAGGTCTCCGCCCCTGCAGCAGACCTCTGCCTGAGCACCCAGGCTTTCTCGTATATCCTCTGAAATCCTGACAGAGGCTGCCGAGTCTCTTTCATATTTGCACTCTGTGCACTTACAGGCTAACACTACATGGAAGCTGCCAAAGCTTGTAGCTTGCACACTTTTAAGGGGTGGCCAGAGTTATATCTGAAGCCCTCTGAACCAAGGCTGGAACTGGAATGGCTGTCATGTGAGGAGCACTCTCCTGGGATGGTGCAGAGCAGTGGCATCCCAACACTGGCCCATGATGCCATTCTTTTCTTGTAGGCGTCTGGGCCTGTGATGGGAGGGTTTCCTCAAAGATCTCTGAAATACCTTCAAGGCCTTTTTTTCCATTGCCTTGGCTATTGGCATGTGGCTCCCTCCTAGTCACGCAAATCACTCTACCAAGTGGTTGCTCCACAGCTCACTTGTATTCCTCTCCTGCTAATGTTTTTTCTTTCTTTGCCACATAGGCTACAGATTTTCTAAACTTTAATTCTGTGATTCCATTTTAATTATAAATTCCAACTTTAAGTTATTTATTTGCTCCCACATCTGAGTGCAACCAGGCCACCTCTTAAATGCTTTGCTGTTTAGAAATTTCTTTTCCATATGTCCTAAGTCATCATTTCTAAGTTCACACTTTCATAGATACCTAGGGCATGAACACAACACAGCAAAGTTTTTTTTTGCTAAGGCATAACCAGAGTGACCTTTGCGCCAGTTGCCAGTAAGTTTCTCATTTCCATCTGAGACCTCATCAACCTGGACTTCTATATTAGCCCATTTTCACACTGCTATGAAGGCATTCCCAAGACTGGGTAATTTATAAAGAAATGAAATTGAATTCACTCAGTTCTGCATGGCTGGGGAAGCCTCAGGAAACTTACAATCATGGCGAAAGGAAAAGAGGCACATCTTACATGGTGACAGGAGAGAGAAAGAGAGAGAGCAAATGAGTGAAGGAGGAAAAGCCCCTTATAAAATCATCAGATCTCATAAGAACTCACTCATTATCACAAGAACGGCATGACAGAAACTGCCCCCATGATCCAATCACCTCCCACCCGGTCCAGCCCTCAACACATGGGGATTATGGGGATTACAATTTGAAACAAGATTTGGGTGGAGACACAGAGCCAAACCATGTCAATTTCACCATCCATATCACTGTCAGCATTTTCAATAAAACTATTTAACTCGTCTCTAAGAAGTTCCAAACTTTCTCTTAGCTTCCTATTTTCTTCTAAGCCTTCCAAATTATTTCAACTTCTTTCAGTTACCTAGTTCCAAAGTTTCTTCGACATTTTCAGGTATCTTATAGCAATGCCCCACTCCTTGGTACCAATTTTTCATGTTAGGCTATCTTACATTGCTATAAAAAAATATCAGAGACGGGGTAATTTATAAAGAAAAGAGATTTAATTGTCTTATAGTTCTGTAGGCTGTATAGGAAGCATGGCACTAACATCTGCTCAGTTTCTGAGGAGGCCTCAGGGAAGCAGAAATAGGCATGTCCCCTGGCAAGAGAGGGGTCCCGGGAGGTATCACATACTTTTAAACAATCATATTTGTCAAGAACTTACCCACTATCACAAGGACAGCATCAAACCATGAAGGATCTACCCCCATGACCCAAACACTTCCCACCACACCCCACCTCCTGAGAGAGATTATATCTCAATATGAGAGTTGGAAGGGACATCCAGACTCTATCAGTAAGTAATTTAATGACAAGTTATGATGTGTGATATAAAGATAGTGAACAGCTTGTAAAGAGAAAGATCAGCTTTAAAGAGGTGAGGGACAGCTTAATTTAATAATTGACTGTGAAGCTATATGAAGAGGAGGGGGAAGACAATTTACAGCAGAAGGGAAGGTATATAAAAAAATTCTGATGTGGCAAAAAACTGATTATCTTCAAAGAACTAATGGAAAAATGGTGTGGATAGACTTGGTGAAGCGGAGGAAGAGCTGGTAAGGCAAGTATTCAGACAGGAAAGTAAGGCCAGACCAGGTTAACATAGGCTATCTTCAAAATTGGGCTCTGTTTGGGGTGCAGTGGGATGTTTTTGAAGGTTTTCAAGTACAAGTGTTACAATATGTGCTGAATACTTTATAAATAATTGGACATACTACTCTGGAGAACAGAGGGGAAGAGATTACGAGTAGAATATAAGTTAGCAGTTAGATAAATGTATCTGCAGCTAACAGAAAAGTTGCACATGAGATATAAATTTGTGAGTCAATATTTAAATTTTATTTCAAAGAAAGTAAATAGATCGGCTCACCAAGGGAGAAAATGAGAGAAAGAAATAAGGGGAAGACTATCCCAGAGAGGATTCAGCAAAGGCAAACCCAGACTGTCCAAGAGAAATTCTAAAATATTTAGTGTTCCAGAAACTATAAGATGAAAATGTTCGAAGATATTGAGGAGTATTAGCTATGTCATGTACTTTTGAGAAGTTCTAGAAAGTTTATCACCAAGTTCATTATTTGAAATTGGTAAGGGCCAGGTACAGTGTTTCACCCCTGCAATCCCAGCAGTTTAGGAAGGCCAGGAGGGCACATTGCTTGAGCCCAAGAGTTCAAAACCAGCCTGGGCAACATGGTGAATACCCATCTCTTCATAAAATACAAAAATTAACAGGACATGGTGGCATGCACCTGTAGTCCCAGCTACATGGAAGACTGAGGTGGGAGGATCTCTTGAGCTCAGGAAGTTGAGATTGCTGTGAGCCAAGATTGTGCCACTGCACTCCAGCCTGGACCACAGAGCAAGAGTCTGTGTCAAAAAAAAAAAAAAAAAGAAAGAAAGAAAAGAAAAAGAAATTGGCAAAATGTAGGCCATTGCCAATTTTAGAAGAAAGTGATTTCTACTTACTTGGTGAGGAAAACATCAGATATGAATGACAGAATGTTAAGAATGAGTTGTATTGTATATTTATTTATTTATTTTGTAGTAAGTTTGTTTGCCTACAATGAAGCAAATGCTGGGTGCTTCAGCAGTATGGCAACAAGGATATGAAAATCAGGGTGAGCCAGTCAGAGAGTCAGAGAAGACTTTTTACATAAAGCAATTGCTTAGCTCCTTTCCCAGAAATGAATAAGAGCTAGTCAGCCATTGTTGACAGATGGAACAACACTGGGACAAGGTGGAAGCAAAAGGGGAAATTATAATGAATTGGGGGAGTTTTCACACAACCTTCATCCATTAAGGCATGAGAGCTTACCATTTCCTCAGAATAGTATCCAAATTCATCAATTCAGTTAAGTTCAGATTCATATTTTTCTTCATATATTCTCTTTTGAATGCATGGGAATTGGAGGGATTGAATCTCTGCAGGAGTACTAGATCCACAGGTTAATTTGCAAATAAAATTTTAGTAAGTATTATTCTGCAAATATTTAACTATGTTTGATCTTCAATTTTTGTGGGCTTTTAAAAATTTTTAAATGTAGTTATGTTTTCTAAAGTCAAATTAAAATACCTATTTTTGCAAGTTATAGTTTGATTTATGCCAGCTCAGTTCAATTTGCAATCTAACAATATATATATTTAAAATATGCTATTATTTCAAATACTAGAAATCAAATATATATTCATTTTCTGTATAACTTTTTAAGGTCCTTTATTGGAGGAGAATATTATTACTTTATATGCAAGTTTCTTCTATTACTTTTCTTAAAGGATCAGTGATAATAAGATGCCCAGGTACATTAAAGAGTGAATGATGTGCTAAATTTTTAAGGGAACATTCAGGCAGGTGGTCTCTAAGAAAAATCTACACTCTTGAGAGAGGTTTTTATTGGGTGTTCTGATGAACATTTTATATTGTCACTATGTCTTCAGTAACAGAATATGTTTTCTAGGAACATCTTTGGCTATAAATTCTGGAAACAGTGGGATTGATTTATCATTTTTGATCAGAACCCAATAAACTGAAAAGAGAAAGACTCATTTTCATTTCAACATTCTGGAGAATAAGGCACTGACACACAAAAGTCATACAACTATATGACCTTAGTTTGGAAAAGTAATATTAAGAAGGAATCTTGCCCCCAGTTGTATGACTTGGGATTTTTTTGTCTCTAGTCCTCAATATAATACTGAAATACACATTATTGAATTAGTTTATTGTCAATGAAAATAAGGAGCATATGAAAAATTATTGTTAAGATGATTAATTGCTTCTCTATCCTTGTAAAGAACAATGCATAACAGCAACAAAAAATGAAAAAATAATTTTCTTATAACTATTGTGGAAACAACATTTGCATTTAAATGAGGTCAAATTGATTATTTCCAATAACAATTTAATAAATAATTTCTTAAATTATGATATTACACTGTGGTCTTTTTAAATTTCTTCATTTCTTTTTTTAAAAGTTACCTATTTCTATTGAATCTATATTTATTAAATCAAGTGGTGTTAATAAACAAGCAATTACTTTTCAAAACTTGACTGTTTTCAAGACCTAGAACAAAAATTGTTACTTTTAACTGATATAAATAAAACTGAATTATTACATATTTAAGTAAATAATAGGTACAGAATATTTTTAATATAGAGATGCATATACTGGAAGCTAGATATAGTCACAGGGACGTGGATAAACTAGAGTCAGGGAGCTAGCTTGTTCGCTAGCAGCTTGGACCTTGGTGGTTACTACCTATTTCCCCAAGGAGCAGTGTGCAAATCATAGAAAAACATATTAGTTGGTATATATTAGTTTGCTTGGGCTTCCCTAACAGAATATTACAGACTGGGTGGCTTAAGCAAGAGCCATTTATTTTCTCCCAGTTTTGGCGGCTAAAAGTCCAAAATCAAGGTGCTGGCAGGGTTGGTTTCTGGTGAGGCCTCTCTTCCTGGCTTGCAGGCAGCCACCTTTGCACTGTGTCCTCAAGCTGTCTGATCTTTATGAAGGTACAGAGAGAGAGAGAGCAGAGAAAGAGAATCTGCTATTTCTTCTTTTTTTATTAAAAGGACACCAGCTCTACTGAATTACGTCCCCACCCTTATAACCTCATTTAACCTTAATTACCACCTCAAAGGTCTTATCTCCAAATACAGTCACTAAGAGTTCGAGCTTCAACCTCTTAATTTTAAGGTGATACAAGTGAGTTCATAACAATTGGTACAATTTTAGGGGGTCAGCATTTATTCCAGATAAGTGCCCAAGCCAATGATGTTTTCAGTCACCAATGGGCCACATTAAGTGAATAAACTGTAGATTAGTATAGTAAACTGAGAACTGTTTTCACGTGCTGTTTCCAAACTCTTAAATTTATTTCCACTTGAGTAGTGCCATTTATTGAATCTTTGACAATGAATTGCAACTTCTTAGTTAACAATAATTTTTTGGTTAATCATATTTTTCCATAAAAAGTGGATATTTGATGTGCTTAAATCTAAATTCTTATTTTTTAAAAAAACTGTGATTTTGTCTCTGTGTTCCTTCCAATTCCATTTTCAAAGACTATACTTATATTAATACTTATATTCACTACTGTGTAAAATATATAGGAAGCAAAATTTTTAAAGGCTGTTGGGCTAGGGACAGTGGCTCATGCCTGTGATCCCAGAACTTTGGAAGGCCTAGATTGAGGCATTGCTTGAGGCCAGGAGTTTGAGATCAGCCTGGGCAACATAGTGAGATGCCATTGCTACAATAAATTTTTAAAAATTAGCCCAGTATGGTGGCATGTGTCTGTAGTCTCAGCTACTCAGGAGGCTGAGGAGGGAGGATACTTGAGCCTAGGAGTTCAAGGCTGCAGTGAGCTATGATCTCACCACTGCACTCCAGCCTGGGTGACAATGTGGGACCCTGTCTCTTCAAAAGACAAAGTAAAATAAAATAAAGTAACAAATATGCCTTTTATATTACCTATTTCTGCAGACTCCATCTTCTAATAAAACACATAGAAAATGCATTGAGTACAAAGTCTTAATGAATTACCAGATTTTTAACTAGCTGTAGCTATAAATTATTCTCTTTTCATCTTTCTAAGAATTTTAATTTTGAAGGCCTCTGGATGACTGTCTAGGTTATGTTTTTTTATTATCTATAAATTTATTATATTTATGTTTTTGACATTTCAATATCGTTGCACCAAGAAACATTCAAAATATTGGGAGAGGATATAGGAAAAAATATGAAGAAAACGGATTGTAGTAATAGAGCTGTAAAATATACAGGTATAGGAATCACAGTGAACTTTTAGAACTTGAGAAATTTTTTTACAAAGACAATGTCTTTTTAGTTGAACTTATAGAAAGGAGAGTATTTTAATAGATAAGAAAGTAGTTGACCAAAATATTCCTATATTTTTCCACCAGGAGTAACAGAAAATATATGATATTCTGAGTTAATTAAGTTTTGTTTAAAACTGAAAACATTTATAATTTTTTAAGAGAAACCTAAAAATTCTGTTGGCATACATTTTTATATGTGATTTTTCAACAAAAATTAAATTTTGAAAATATCACTTAAGGCTGGGCACTGGGCCTCATGCCTGTAATCCCGGTAATTTGGCAGGCTGAGGCAGGTGGATCACCTGAGGTCAGGAGTTTGAGACCAGCCTGGCCAACACGGTGAAATGCTGTCTCTCCTAATAACACAAAAATTACCTGGGCATGGTGGTGCATGCCTGTAATCCCAGCTACTCGGGAGGCTGAGACAGGAGAATCACTTGAACCTGGGAGGCGGTGGTTGCAGTGAGCCAAGATCGTGCCACTGCACTCCAGCCTGGGCAACGAAGAGTGAAACTCTGTGTCAAAAAAAATATTTAAATAACACCAATCTATCTGCGTATCATTTTGATGAAATAACTGGTACTGGACTTGCCCTGCCAAGTGTACAAGTGTAAAATTTGACACAATAAATAAGAGAACTATTCAAGTATTGGAAAACAAACAGCATATGACTGTGATCTTTTGCATAAGTAAGCTGCTTATTTTTTTGCCTGGAGTCACTCTATGGACTACTACACAAAGAAGAGAAACCCGAGCAGAGCAACTCGGTTTTGGCATCCACCTGCTTAGCAAAGCCTAACATCATTTAAAGGACAACAACAATATCCAGTGAATTGGTAACATAAAACATGAGGTAAACTATTTATTCAAAGATTACTAGATATGCAAAGAAGCAGGAAATATGACCCATAACTAGGGGAAAGTTAATCAATTAAAACAGCATTAAATGACAAAGATAAAATTATTAGATAGTTGTATAAAAGAGCTATTACAAATATATTTAAATATTTGAAGGAAAATCAAGTTGGTAATAGAAATGGATGATATAAAAATAACAAAATGCAATATCTTGTACTCAAAAATACAGTATTAAAAGTAAAAAATAAATCACAATATAGTCAGTTTAGTATCTCCAGAAAAAAAAAATTAATGAACTTGAAGATAGAACCTACATAAGTAGATTCTACTAAGTAGAAACTGCCAAGAATCTACGTAATCTATAAAACACAGAAGGAATAAAAGGCAGAAAAATATTAATAAAAACATAGTCTGATGTGCATAGTATTAAACAGATTTATATAAATATTGTTGAACTGCTTGGAGAGAAGAGGAAAACTGGAGCAGAACAATATTTAAAGAGAGTGATTAAATTTCAAAAAATTGATAAAAATATAAAGATTATTAAAGTTTTAATAATGAAGACAGTATGCTTTCAGCATAAAGGTAAGCAAAGCAGATAAACAATACCCAAATAATAGCTCAGAAATAGCCCATATTTCTACAATCACTTGATTTTCAGTCAAGCCACTAAAGCAAAAAGATAAAATTGATCAAATAGACTTCCTTAAAATTAAAAAATTCTGATAATTAAAACTCCAATAAAGAAGGTAATAGACAAGCCAAAAATTAAGGAAATATTTGTAAAATATATTTCAGACAAGATACTTGGATCTAGAACATATAAACCCTACTTATAAGTAAATACTAGTGAGACAAATGACTCAATTTAAAAAATAGACAACTTAGATAAGCATTGTACATAAAGTATTCAAAATTACATGTCATCAAGGAAATACATATTAAAACCATAATGAAATACTGTTATATATCCACTAGAATGGTTAAAGTGTAAAAGATTGACACCATCAAGTTACTGACTATTAGAAGCAACCAGATATGCATATCTGGTGAGAATATACACTGGAAAAACAACTTTGTAAATCAGGTTTGGCAATTGTTTATGAAGTTAAACACACACCTGCCATATGACATACCAATTTGGCTTCTAGCATTTTTCCCAAGAGAAATGAAAACATATCGGTACAAAAAATACTTGTACACAGATGAGCATATCAGCTCTATTCATAATAGTCAAAACTGGAGACAACTCAAATGTCTATGAAAATGAGAATGGATAAACTATTTTATAGGTACATAGTTGAGTATACAAAAATAAAAAGTGGCCAAGCTATTTATGTACATGACAGCATGTATAGATCTCAAAAACATTAGGTTGAGTGAAAGTAGCCAGACAGAAAAGAGTGCATCCTGTATGATTTTATTTATTTGAAGTTCTAAAGCAGAAAAAACCCACAAATATATGGCTAAAGAAACCAGAACAGTCTCTATTGTTGAGGGTGGAATTTTCTTGGAAGTCTCTTAAGTGATTTTTCTGAGGAGATGAACTTGCTATATACCTTAACTGACAGTCAATGCACATGTAAGCAATTGACAAAACTCACAGAACTGTACTGGATCATGCACATACATATGTATACACACATGGACAAACATTTTAATACAGGTGTCAACATATACATTTGGTATATTTAATACAATTTGTTTATTTTTTTATAATTCTGAATAAAAATATTAGCTACAAGAATATTACTTCTTTTAACATCACAATCTAAGTCCTTAGGTCCTTCATTACCAATCAGAAATTTTAAAAAAATTCTTTCCAAACTATAATTTATTTATCTAGTACAATTAAATAAGCGAATCCAATCAAACCAAACAAAACAAAACAATGAGGAGAGAGGAAAACACACCATATTTTCCATGGGTGCATTGCATTCATACTTTTTTTCGACTACACTAGGCAGTATGTTCTTTTCCTATTACTGCATTTTTCTCTTCTCAGTGATCAAAATGAAGATTTGGAAAAAAAAAAAAACAGAAGTAGATCTTGACATTAGAGTTGCCATACAGTGAAACAGGTTTTATTTTATTTTATTTTATTATTTTTTTCTGTGGATTTTCTTTCATTATGAATTTCAATAGTTTTGGGGGTACAGATGTGTTTTGGTTACATGGATGAGGTCTTTAGTGGCAAATTATGAGATTTTAGTGCACCCCTCACCCAGCAGTGTACACTGTGCCCAATATGTAGTCTTTTATCCCTCACCCCCTCCCAATCTCCTCCCCACCTGGAGTCCCCAGAGTCCATTACATCACTCTGTATGTCTTTGCATCCTCATAGCTCAGCTCCCACTTATAAGTGAGAACATGCAGTATTTAGTTCTCTATTCCTGAGTTACTTCACTTAGAATAATGGCCTGCAAGGAACTCAAACAAATCAGCAAGAAGAAAACAAATAATCCTATCAAAAAGTGGGCAAAGGACGTTTCTCAAAAGAAGATATATAAATAGCCAACAAACACATGAAAAAACATCACTAATCACCCGGGAAATGCAAATTAAAATCACGATGAAATACCACCTTACTCCTGCAAGAATTGCCATTACTAAGAAGTTAAAAAAAAAAAGATACTGGCATGGATATGATGAAAAGGGAATACTTTTACACTGCTGGGGGGATGGAAATTAATATAACCACTATGGAAAATAGTATAAGAGTTCCTTAAATAAATAAGAGTAGAACTACCATTCAATCCAGCAATCCCATTACTGGGTATTTACCCAAAGGAAAGAGGTTTTAGAAATTAGTCAATTCTGAGTGTAATGTATTCCTCCCTGTTCTTTCTGCCTATGGTAGTATTTCTGAAATGGTCTGGAATAGCTATCTTCAAATTCAAACCTTGGTGAATAGTGAATGACTTAAATATATTAACTTAGAAATATCTTAGCAGATTCTTTCATTAGGTTAAGCCTGAATCTATCATATGTAATTTATTCTATTAAATATTGTATGTCATCAGTATATATTCATATCGTATTAATATTATACAGCAAATGGTAAATAAGTAAATGGTTGCTAAATGCCTTCCTGAATAGATAAAACAGTCCTAATACAACATAACCCTTCAATATTATCTTAGAAACTTCTCTCTAAATTCTTGTGGCTCTTCTAAATTTTCTTGTCCTTCATTGTTCATGTTACTTGGGAGCATGGTGATTGGCTGTTGTATTTGAGAGCCTGGAAGTTTGGAAAGAGAAACTGATAATTAAGTTATCATAGTCACAATGTTTGTTGGCATTAAAATTGATCTGGCCATTCTCTTTCTGCAACAAAAATCATTTCAATAAATATCATTTCTCCCTCAGATAGTAGCATATTTCAATAGTCTAAGTGGCACAATTAAAAATATACCTCAAAGCAACTTAGTATCAGAGAAAAGTGACATATAAATGGAAAATCTGGAGGATGAAGACGTAATATAGATAATGGAGAGATGGTGAGATGATGAGAGTAATGGTACGTTGGCAAAAAATCAAACAGAATGTACAGATCCTAACAAACAAGGCAGAGACCTGGAAATGATAAGGCAGGACTAGATCAAAATTGCATTGCTTCTGGTGCTAAAAATAGAAAGAGTTTATAAAGAGGTAGTTATTGACTGCTGAAATATTACTTGACTATTACTATATTGTTAGTTCCACATAAAAAAGGTTTTAGAAAAATATTAAAATGTGATGAAATAATGAACTACAATTATTTATGGAAATTCCCCAAATTGCAAGTCATAAAAATTCAATTTCATAATAGATAAAATATCCTGTTTAGAATATACTTATAACATCTTAATTTTTAAGTGCTTATTAGATTTGCATGTAATATATGAACACAGCATAAATGAGAGAGTACACGTTATTTTAAAGCCTGCTTTCTTTTTTCTGCTTTAGTTAAGTCTTTTATTAAGATGTCAAAGTAACCAATAATTTAATAATTTACTATATTTAAAATGTTTTCTACTAAAACCTTATGGTTCATTTAACACTATTTCAAATTGTGCATCTATAAAATTATTTTCCATAATAAAAATTCTGTACATTTGCACTTTGACTTTAAGAGTGTTTGCTGTTTGTTCAGTTTTTGAAATATTGTACCCTTTAAGAATATAGAGTACCTGCAAACAGTTGCTATATCTATATGTAGCTGTACATTTCCAGCTGTTTTATACAGCATGTCTTTATTTTTTAATATGCACACAAATGAATTCCTTTTACAGTAAAAATCACACACTTTCATGTAGACACTACATAGCGTAAAATAAAGACAGTTCCTTGCTGTGAAATAGAGACATAAAAATATGTTAACTGGGAGTTATTGTAAAGTTATTTTTTCTAAGCAATATTTTCTTGTTATAATTACTTTTGCTACATCAACCAAACCAACTTAGAATCTCAATCTTTATAAGAAAAATAAAATAAAACATTAATTTTGTAAACTGGAAATGATAATAAAGCCAATTTTATCCTTATAAAAATATACTACAATCTAATTTCCTCTAGTAGAAAGACTAGATTGGAAATGTCGAAGGCAAATATTATTAAAGTAAATCCAGACATGGTAGATTTGAAAATAAGTTACTGTATTTAATTATTTGGAAATATAATCAATATTAAAAAATAATCTCCTGCCAAACAAAGATGAAAATGTTGAGTTAGAGCAGTTATTACTTTCCCCCCAAAAAAAAAAAACAAAAAAACTCCAGAGCTGAAAATTATATGGGAAAGAGAAAATGTAAACTAAGAATACAACAAAAGAATGATTCTATATATTTTATAACATGAATATCAAAAGTGGTTTAAACAGGAGTGTGGGGCCTCCACTTTCAGCTGTTTGATAAGCTTCATATTTTGAAAAAACTTAAAATTTAAAACCAACTTTTAAAATATACTTACATATTCTTAATATATTACAACAAACAGTCTACTAAATGAATAGCTAAACTCTCAAAAAAAATAATTGCTAGAGAAATCTCTAGGGTGCAAAAAATAGCAAGTGTTTGAAACCAGTAACTGAGTATTCAAATGCTAGTAGTATTTACCAGTATCAGAAATGTTGAGCCTTGGGTTCTAGTTGCAGTTGTTTGAGAAAAGAGAAATGCATAAATACCATTTATAGTGGGGATTGTACCATTGCACAGAAACAGGATCTTCAAAGGCTATACTCTGATGTGAAGACAGGAGTGAAATTTACCTGGCATTAAAAGGATACAACTTGGTAAACTGTTGCACATAGGAATGTCCTTTCATCAATGAGTATTGCCCTGGGTTCATAGTTTAGAGGAGGTTATTCCAACCTGTGGAGCAAGGAAAATCACATGGCCAGTGGGACTGAATCACCAAAAATCCATGCTACATCTAGATCACATTCTAAAAGTCAGGACCCCCAAATCCCCTGCCTAACACCTATAAGGCTGCAATCAGGACCTTTCAATGAGCTCCTTACCTGGTTCCATCCTCTCAAGGAAGAGCCCACCATCAGCACACATTATCCCTAGGCTGGCAGCTTAGCCAAGAAATGCTGGCTCTCGGCTAGGCTTGGAGATGAGGTGAGGTTTAGGGAAGTTGAGACATATGTGCTGCTCTGTTTTGTAGTCCATAGGATTGTGTACACGGTACTTCTGGTTATGGAACACCACTGGGGCCTGGAAGAAATAAGTGGACTGCAGCAGACCAGAGTCCTACATTTGTGCCCTTACCCCTGACACACAGATGTTAAGTGATGCACCTAGTCTCAGGACCTATTCCAGCTTGTGAAATGAATGGCCTCCATAGGAATTAAAATCAGAAGCTTACACTATCAAAATGCAAATGGATACTATGTGAGTAGCATAAGGAGCACCAAGAGCACTATCTCTATGTGTTCCTATATGGGTAGTACCTGAAAATGACTGGACACAGAAAAAGAAATCTCTGGAAAAATGCAATTCTTCCTCCCCAGTAATGAAAAGATGAGCACCCCTCCACCCCAGCAATCAAAATAATTTTATGTCATAGGTTCTAAAGTAAAATTAAATATAAAAAACCCTTAATGTTTTACTTTTTATATATTATAATTCCTTTGGCTTTCCATCCAGTAATGTGTTTTATAGTCTGAAAGGTAAAAATGGTTTTTATGTTTTTAACTGTTTGAAAATAATCAAAGAAGGATATTTTTGGACTTGAACATGGTGTGAAATCCACATTTCAGTATCTATACGTAATGTTTTATTAGTATACAGCTTCTCTGGCTCTACATTGTCTCTGGCTGCTTTTGCACTACAGCCTCAGAGTTCTGGGAACCAGAACTGTCTACGCGGACACTTGACCTAGACAGAATGCAAATGACACCCTTGTCTACATTAACATGACTTGCTATTCCACTGTCTTCATTAACATTCCTTTGCTGTCCCAGGACATTTCTATGCAAGCGAATGGTTTGGTTGTTCATTATAGAATCTGGAAGACCCATCAATTCTTCAAAGAGAAGAATCAACAAGCAGTTTGTCCCCTAAGATCCTTTGAATTATTTACTCGAATCCTTGCCCTGCTCTTCTCCCCAATTCAGGACTGTCATATTGTCATTCTTCCCTAATCCTAATCAAAGTCCAGCATTAAAGGCCCACCATGAATCACATTTCCAATTCTCAGCAAATTCAGACCTTACCTTCCCCCATCTGAGATACTGCCAAAGCTTTGTGGAAGTGGCATTCTCCCTTACCGTTGTAAGCAATAAACTCAGCTTTGCTTTATCAACAGATTGTGTTGGTGATATTTAGGGAGACAGCTTTCAACAATTTAGTAGTTGCCGTAAAGACCATATGGCCCATAAAACCTAAAAGTTATACTATTTGGCCCTTTACAGAAAAAGTTTGTCAATCTTTGTTTCAGATGAATATTAGTCCCATTGTAATTAAAATGTCCAATTGAATCTTGTATTCAAAATGTATTATTGTTTGTTTACTGCCGACAATAAGAGTCTCTTTCCTTGTGGATTACAAAGTAATTTCTGGCAAAGTGGTAGACAGCTGGGATGCACCTGGACTATATGCATATAAAAGAGAACCTCTAAATCTGGTTTTAAGAACAAAGGTGAAATAGTCACCTGACTTTTATCTGGGCGTCCTCTCCTCATTTTTTCCTGCAATGCAGAATTTTTAGTAAATGGCAAAATCATATGTCTAAACATTCTAAGAGTATGATGTTATTTCTGCCAAAATTTGGTGCAGTCTTAGCAAGTTTTGATGCCAAACCAACACCAAATGTGGCAAAGTAGGTTACAGGACAAGAACAGAGTTTGCATATAATCAAGGCCCTTGATGTCTGACTTTTATTTGCTTCTGTGGAAATATATGAAAATATTCAAATGAGCACAAACAATATTTATTCAGAGCTGCCTATATATTCAGAGCTGGCTATAGCAAGGGAGTCAGCCACCATCATTTGTATTTGGCAGAGACTCAAACCCTGTCAGGGGAGTGGAAACATTTTGTATTGAAAAAAAGAAGGCTCAGGTATGCTTTGATTAGAAGTTGTTGGCAGGAGGAAGCTGGATTTAGGTTAACTAGAAATGGGGCATATTAGTTGACTGATATGGGGAACATATATATATATTTTTTTTTCCAAGGATAGATTCTGAGTTGGAGGCAGGAACAAACAATTAGGAAGCTGGCAGTCATTGACACATCCTGACTCTTTGGACCATTGCTGTTGCCCTTGTGTTTTACATTCCTGGTCTGGTTGCTACAGAGATTGTGGGTCAGAGTGTTTCCATATATGGTCTAGTCATTGTTTTATAAACAGATTTTTATTCCTCCCTTTCTCTTCCACACTGAGACAAAATTCCATAGCAAAATTTAATTCTGAACTGTTTGCTTTTCTTCAAAACTTTTATTATTTAAGAGTAATCACAGTCTGCAATTCTGGGCTTGTTATTGAGCCACTCTTAACCCTTCCATTCTTAAAAATAAAAAGATGCATTTAAAACAATTTTTTTTCTACATGTCTAATTTATATCTTTGGTCCAGATTGATTTTCTATGCTTATTTTTCAGTGCAAGGATCAAGAGGGCAGAGAACAATATATTCTGAGTTATATTTTAAAACTGTTGTGGTCCTTGAGCTATAAAATAAATTGTATTTAATTTGGCATTCTAGAGATAGGTCAAATTTTTTTGTTTGTTTGTTTCCTTTTTCAATGCCTCCCAGTATTGTTATGTCCTGAATTATCTAAAAGAAAATCTGAAAACCAAAACAAAACACGTCTCCAACTGTAGGAAGATGAGGTTTAGGAAGGGATAAAATTCCTAGTCGCCTCCCTTAAATATATTCAGATGAAAATGCAAAAACACAGAAATATATTGAGTGGGAAAAGTGAATATTTGAGAAGAATACTCAGATACCATGAAAAAGGCCAAAAAGTTCAAAACCAAACACTAACATCTTTAGAGGAGGTGTAATTCCCAATCCCTCTACTAGTTCATGTAGATAAATTATAACTGTTGAAAAACCAAGAAAAGTAAAAAAAAAAAAAAAAAAAAGAACAAAATGCAATCTGCCCATCAGAACACTGATGACATGAATATACCACAGGAAACTGAAGACTGTACTCCTATTCTTAAAAACACCTTTGTACCAATTCCTGATAAGCGTTTCTGTTTCTCTTCTCTTAAGATCCAAGAAAATGAGCTATCAAATTGCCTTAATGTAAAATTAAGCTCTCAAATTATTCTTACTAAAGTCTCAGAACCTTTAGGGGAGTATGTTGTTGAAATAATGGCCAATTGTTGCTTTTCATCTTCACTAAATTAAAAAAAAAGTTTTCATAGAAGAAGTCCATTTTACTGACATTCATTCTTTAATGACTATCTATACACCAATATAAAATAGATTATAGTAACTTCCTTCTTCAGATTAATTGAGATAATGAAGGATCATTTGTGTAAAAATAAAAAACAAAATTAAATGTTTTTAGTCCAGCAAGAAGCATTGAAGAGATGCTATATTTAAATATATATAAAATTAAGAAGCTCTATTTTAACATGTGAGTTATCCCAGCTTTACAGGAAAAAAGTTGATGCCAAAAAATAGAAGTATTTAAATTTTTTGTGTTGTTGTTAGAAGAAAAATATTCAGTGATTTCTAGTTGCTAAGTCATGTTTGTTTGGAAAAAGAAATCCCTTTAAATAAACAAGATACATATGGTACAAGTATGAAATATATGGTGAGTTTACAGTTTAATATTTTGACTAGATGGGTTTCTTTGATATCTAGTTACAAATTGAAATGTGACATTTAATGCCTAAATATGAAGTTAAAATTTATACAAATTTGACTTTAAAATCGTTATTCTGGTTTTCATATAAATGTTTTAAGCTGGAAAAGAGAGATTGGGAAATAGAAAATAGCTACTGGCCAAGAGATGCAAGATGGCCTGAAGCCAACCTGAGGAGTCAAATTATAACTATTGAAAACAAAACATAACAAAACAAAACTGTCCACTGGAATGCAAAACTAAAATTTTGGCATATGGCATATTTTACTTTATTCAAATATGAATGTATTTACCAATAGATATTCCACCAAAAAGGTAAGCTATTAAGTAGCTATAATTATATAAAAATGTATTGTTCATAATTTTATTTATTTATAATTTATTCCTATGAATTATAATTACCCAAATGTGACATAAAACATAATTATACTTGAATTTGGATAAAATGTATTTTGTATAAAATGCTTATAGTAGGACCAAGATAATTTGCAAGTTGTGCACATGTGTTAAAGAGTTTTTACTTAAAGGATTTAGGCATGGTTCAAAAATGTAATATGTAACTGCCTGATGAGTTCTTTCTGCCCACTGCACCAAATCAATCCACTAAGACATAGCATTACAATAAAGAATGAGTTTAATTGACATGCAGTTGGCCATGCCACATGAGAGACAGTTATTACTCAACTCAGTCTCACCAAAGGCTTGCAGGTTAGGGGTTTTTCAAATATACTTTCGTGGATAGGGAGCAAGAGTGTGGATGCTGCTCATTTGTTGCAGATGCAATTATAGGAGTGTGAGAAATGGTCCTCCTGTGCTGAGTCAGCTTCTGGGTGGGAGCCACAGGACAGGTTGAATCAAAATCCAGGTGAAACCACCCAGATTTCTGAAATGCAACAGCCTGAAAAGACATCTCAAAAGACCAGTCTTAGGTTTTACACTAGTAATGTTATTAATAATTACAGGAAAAATTGGGGAGGTTACAATTTTTATGGCCTCCAGAATAATGGCTGGTCATCATTTAACCATGTCTACAACTTAGCAGAATTAGGCCCCTCTCATAATCCTAACATTGTGGTCTTTCATTAATTTAACAAAGGTGTTTTACTTTTGGGAAGGGCTATTATCATCCTTGCCTTAAGGTTAAAACAAGAGTGAGCAAGTTATAGCTTGGAGGTTAGAAGCAAGATGGAGTCAACTATGTCAGATTTATCTTACTGTCATAATTTTTTCATCCATTTTAAAACATAATTTATTGTAGCTAATTTTCGTGTTTTGGTTAGGTCATATCGGGGGAACCCACCCCCAACATTTCAATGTAGGTTCTTTCTATTTTCCATAAGGGTAGGCTGGCTGAGAAATAAAGAGAAAGAGTACAAAGAGAGGAATTTTACAGCTGGGCTGCCTGGGGTGACATCACATATCAGTAGGACCGTGATACCCACCTGAGCCTCAAACCAGCAAATTTTTAATTAAGGGTTTTAAAAGGGGAGGGTGTGTAAGAACAAGGAGTAGATCACATGCTTCAAAGGGCAAAAAGGAGAACTACTGATAAGGGTCTATGTTCAGTGATCCATGTATTGTCTTGATAAACATCTTAAACAACAGAAAAGAGGGTTAAAGAGCAGAGAACCAGTCTGACCACAGATTTACCAGGGCTGGGTTTTTCCCCACCCTAGTAAGCCTGAGGGTACTGCAGGAGACCAGGGCGTATCTCAGTCCTTATCTCAACCACATAGGACAGACATTCCCAGAGCTGCTGTTTATAGACCTCCCCCAAGGAATGCAATCCTTCCCCAGGGTATTAATATTAATATTCCTTGCTAGGAAAAGAATTTAGCGATATCTTCCCTATTTGCACATCCATTTATAGGCTCTCTGCAAGAAGAAAAATACGGCTTTTTTTGCCAGACCCTGCAGGCAGTCAGACCTTATGGTTGTCTTCCCTTGTTCCCTAAAAATCGCTGTTATTCTGTTCTTTTTCAAGGTGCACTGATTTCATATTGTTCAAACACACATTTTACAATCAATTTGTACAGTTAACACAGTTATCACAATGGTCCTGAGGTGACGTACATTCTTAGCTTTTGAAGATAACAGGATTAAGAGATTAAAGACGGGCATAAGAAATTATAAACGTATTATTTGGGAGCTGATAAATGTCCATATTAAAATGAAATCTTCACAATTTATGTTCCTCTGCCGCGCCTCCAGTGGGTCCCTCCATTTGAGGTCCCTGACTTCCCACGACAAGGTCATTTAAAATTTCTAATCTCTTCTGTAAAATGTTAATTTTTATAGCATTAAGGTACAAGTATTTATAATATTTCAAAAGTTTTTGAGACATTGAATAGCTAGCATGTGCTTACAATTAAAATAAATATACAATAAAGATATAAATGTGTGTCGTGTGTGTGTGTGTGTGTGTAAGAAATAGTTGAATTTTAGCAAAGTGTAAAAAGTAGATTTTAAAACTTTAGGTTCCTGTATATCAATCTGTAGTTCTTTACTAATCACAGATAATTCTTAGACATTTAGTATTTCCTTGGTTCCCCTGAAGAGAATTTAAAAAATTTGACTGGAAATAAGTCAAGAGAATACTAATTGAGAAAATCATTTGTCATTACATGCTCTAAATTTTGGCATAGCAATGCATTACCTGACATAAGTTTAGAAATATGCCACATATATTTCAAATGAAGTAGAACTTGGAAGTTTCAAAAAGGAGCAAGATATAGTAAAAAAAAAAAAAAATAGAAGATCAAGACAGGCTAAATGTAATTAATAGTAAGTAATTAGCAATATAAAAATGCATAAGTTCCAATATTACTAGAAATAAATCAATATGCAGAAGTATTGGTTTATTCAGCCAGAAAAAATTATATATATGAATCCTGTTCATTTAAGTATGTATTAACTCATCACAGATGGACTAGAGATTGGTGAAGTTAAATTATTTTAAGTAATTTTTAAAAATTAAATTGTTTCTATTATTTCAGATAAAGAAAACTTTTCTCTATTCTAATATCTGACAGCTCCCTTCAGGAATAATAGAAGAGTCAAGCTTTTATCATTTAGAAAAACTGTAAGTATTTAGAATGCCATTGCCCTGAAGTTGAGAGCAAACTGAGTCAATAAACTAAATTATTCAACAGTTAATTCTACCTATATTTATACAGATTAAGAACAAATAATGATAGCACAAATCTTATTCAAAGGCCGGGTGCGGTGGCTCACACTTGTAATCCCAGCACTTCAGGAGGCCAAGGCGGGTGGATCACGAGGTCAGGAGATAGAGACCATCCTGGCTCACACAGTGAAAGCTTGTCTCTACTAAAAATACAAAAAAATTAGCCGGGCGTGGTGGCGGGCACCTGTAGTCCCAGCTACTCGGGAGGCTGAGGCAGGAGAATGGTGTGAACCTGGGAGGCAGAGCTTGCAGTGAGCCGAGATTGTGCCACTGCACTTCAGCCTGGGTGACAAAGCAAGACTCTGTCTCAAAAAATAAATAAATAAATAAATAAATGAATCTTAATCAAATGTAGTACAAATTAGAGAAGATAATACCAGAAAAATATTTGAACTTTATTAATTATGCTGTTTGATTTAATATTCTATATTTTTAAGTATTTTATTTAACTTTTAAAAAACAAAAAGTAATGAATTACATCAATTTTCTTAGGGAGCTAGATTTTTAGTATAAAGCAAAGGAGAGATATTTATATGTAAGAATTTATGCACTTATGGTACTAGGAATTAGGAATATCATAATTGTGTGCATTTACAAAAATTGTCAATTAGAATTATACATACTTTTTTACCTCTGTTCACAGAAATATCCTAGTATGAAAGATAACCATACAATGCACCCTAGTGAATACATTTTGGGAAAAAAAATAGGCTAATTCAGTCTCTGGGTCTGAAAGATACAAAGTGAACCTGCTACACTTTGTTGTATCATAAAGCAGTGAAGCTTTCAATGATTAATGGGGTTATGTTGAAAGGACACAGGAGTCAATAAAAAAGGGACTCCCACTGCCCAAAATTGAAGCAATTTGAGCATCCAAAGAAAACTACTAGGATAATTTGATTGACATGTAATAAATCTGAAAAATCATAAGTACATAAAAACCCAAACAGAAAAAGTTAAAAAAACTATTATAAAAAAGTAGCCAAGTTGAATGTATTTTTGTTGAGTTATTCAATAACTCTGGTATCCTTGACTCATGTAATGTACAATGAAGAAAAGAGAAGGTAAACATCATTACATAGGCATCTTTCTGCATCAATACATTTTCAATAGAATAACCAAATATTTGGTGATCTCAAGTAAAATCAAAATATTAAAAATTCAATTTAATATAGCTTGGTTTCTTTAAAAGTTAGATGATCCTAGTAATAAGAAAGTATGTAATTTTTCACCAAGTTCTGATGTTTTAAAAATTGTGTTTCCTAGAATCTTGTCAAGTTTTTAGATCTAGAGTTTAAAAAATAGACCTTTACTTATCTTAATAACTGATCAATGTGGGCAAAAGAACAATATTTTACTAGCTAAATAACAGTAATGTTTAAAACTTGAATCTTGTGGGCTGGGTGCGGTGGTTCATGCCTGTAATCCCAGCACTTTGGGAGGCAAAGGTGGGCGGATCATGAGATCAGGAGTTCAAGACCAGCCTGACCAACATGGTGAAACCCCTTCTCTACTAAAAATACAAAAAATTAGCCAGCTGTGGTGGTGCGTGCCTGTAATCCCAGCTACTCAGGAGGCTGAGGTAGGAGAATCACCTGAATCCGGGAGTCACAGGTTGCAGTGAGCCGAGATCGCGCCACTGCACTCCAGCCTGGGCGACAGAGAAAGACTCTGTCTCAAAAAAAAAAAAACAAAAAAAAAAAACCTTGAAT
Source organism: Pan troglodytes (assembly GCF_028858775.2). Classification (NCBI taxonomy): domain Eukaryota; kingdom Metazoa; phylum Chordata; class Mammalia; order Primates; family Hominidae; genus Pan; species Pan troglodytes. Next base: position 32,339,901 of record NC_072401.2, on the reverse strand, counting down.
CTTTGAATCTTGGGGGATAGACTAAGACAGTGATCATTCTCCTATTGAAATTAGAGGATTCGTAATAACAAAATTATAAGGTTCAATGGATCTGTCAACTGAAGAATCACAGGGCTCATCAATTTGGAAATGAGAGCTTTATTTTTCATAAAAGGTTGCAGCCAATGAGACAGCCAGTGGGAGGGGATCCCCAGAGACAGTCCAACTGGCCTGCACACTGGGAGGAATGCACACTGGGTTGGAGCCACAGAAGTTTGCGCCATGTGCAGCAGAGAGTAGTCTGGCCTCTCCTCTTCCTGGATGGAATCTGGGATTCGATCTGTGAGGCGGCAAGCGCATGGGCAGGAAGCATACTCTTTTGCTTCACTAAGAGTCTCCGTTTCCCCTTTCTTTTCCTTTTTGCACAATAAATTCCATTTTTCTCGCTCTTCAAATTATCTACAAGCCTAAATTTTCACGGCCATGTGATAAGGACCCGTCTATAGCTGAACTAAGGAAAAAGTCCTGCAACACCTTCAGGATGACCACCCCACAGGCTGGGAAGCTTAGCTAGGGCGTAAGCCGAGAGCAAGCACTTGGATGGAGGAGTGAAGGGCACAGAAATTTATGCTGAGCAGGGTGGCTGATTATACATAGTTAATAAGCTGTAGGAGAAGTGTGTTAATCTTTTTTTTGTCACTATAAAAATACTTGAGTCTGGGTAATTTATAAAGAAAAGAAGATTAATAGGTGCACGGTTCTACAGGAAGCAAGACATCGCCATCTGTTCCTCATGAGGACTTCAGCAAGCTTACAATCATGGTAGAAGGCAAAGGGGGACCAGGTTCATCACATGGTGAAAGTGGGAGTGAGAGAGAGACAGAGAAAGAGAGAGGAAGGGAGGGGGGAGGTACCACACTCTTTTAAACAACCACATCTTGAGTGAATTTAGAGCAAGAATTTATTACCGTGGAAGTGCATCATCTCATCAGGGATGCACCCCCATGACCCAAATGCTTCCTACCAGGCCCCATCTCCAACAGAGGAAAACATATTTCAACATGAGATCTGGAGGAGAAAACTATCCACACCATATCAAGCAATCATGAATATTTACAAAAAAAAAAAAAAAGAAGCATGCACTTGTACAATTGAACTTCCTGCCTTTTCATGGGTCACATGTTCAGAAAATGGCTGCAATAGCACGACCTGAGGGTGGAGTTTGCGGTCCACTCATGTCAAAAGGAGAGAATGAGGACACAAAAACCATCACTGCATCTTCCACAAGTCAGCGAAAACTAGTCTGGAGATGATTGTCAGTTCTTAGACATAGGACGCATTGTGAAACTGGTGAGCTGTCGCGACGAAGCTGCAAAGAGGGAGGGGAAGCCAGGTTATGGCTTTAGATGACTGGCTGAAGGTGATAAAGGAATGAGTAGTCCATTTCTTGTTTTCCAGGGCTAGTCTCTGCTTACTCCTCAGGAATGAATTCTGGTGAGATGTTAAGAAGGAAGGGCACACTGAGGTGTGTCTCGCCTCCCATCCCATCATGGCTGCTAACTTAGTTTGGAAGGTTTCTCTGGTGTCTCCTTGGTCAAGAAGGTGTCCATGAAGTCAGTTGGGAAACTGGGATTTGATTTTTATTTCTCAGATCCCATCTTCTACATAAACTAGGCTGTTAGCAGCATTCCTGTTAATAGCAAGTAAAGTTAATAGCAAGTAATAGCAAGTAAAGGCAATTGCCTTTAATAGCAAGTAAAGGCAATTGCCATGAAAAGGAAAGAAAAAAATCAGTCTTTCTATAGTCCAAAGCCTCTCCAATATGTAACAATAAACGTAGAGTACAGATCCAAAGATGAGAAGATACAAGCCCAAGATTCCTTCAACCCATTTCAGGCCGTTGCCACCCAACATGTAAAATCACACTTTCTGTCTTTGTCAAATACTGCCTTAAACGTGAGCTACCAAACTGCCCAAACTGGAGGATATTAATATACATGAAGGAATTATTGGGAAAGAATTTACTGGAGGAACCACACCAACATTGCTGTCAAAACGGTGAGCCTTCTTTAAATTGTAGAGGGCACATTTGTCCTTGAAAGCCTAAAGGAAACTGTGTTTTTTCACAGCGCTCTGGCAATTAAACCAAAAAGTTAAAGAGGCATGCATGTATGATAGACTGAAAGTCTGGAAAAAGCACGTGGAGATGCAGACACAAATCTTCAGGATTAATGATACAAACTGATGAATCACTAAGTTAATATGGACAGCAGCATGCATTTATCTTTGCGTTGCTTAGAGTTGCAGTTTGCTGGTACTTGATAGAAAGACTCTCCTTCCCAACCAATCACCCTTCCTACCTCCTTCGGATGTCTCTTAGAATGATAGTAGAGAATCACAATTCCTAAACAACCCAATTTATGAGACTGATGTGCTGCCTAATGCTCTAAGGAGGAAACTCCTAAACAACCTAATTTATTTATGGTTGCTATATATACAATCTATCTATCTGTCTGTCTATCTGGTTGTAAGTGTATAGATTTATGCATGTAAATATGGGGAGAAATGATGAGGAAAATCTGTGTCTCCAGCCAATCGAAATACATTTTATGTGTTAAAAGATTAATAAGCTCATCTGAAAAATAAACAAACAAAACTTAATGTTTTATTCAATCAGTGTCATATTACCTAAACTTTTTGGAGAAAATAATGTAATTCTTTTTCTTTTCAAAATCAATCTAAATTTATTTCTAGATGTCTAAGTTTACCTATCTTCACTGTTACTCCTCTTAGTTTCTCTCTCTCTCTTTACACACACTGTCTCTCTCTTTCTGTCTCAATTGCTTTGAAAATAGACTTTTGAGTTTGTTTACTTGTGAGTCTAGGAATCTTCCTCCTCTGTGAATCCCAAAATAATTTACGGAAAGGTTAAGTGTGTGTGTGTGTGTGTATGGTGGGGAGCAGGGGATGGCAGAAAGGGTTTATTTGTCCATTCTTAGGCTGCTATGAAAACTACTCAAGACTGGGTAATTCATATAGGAAAGAGGTTTATGTATATTATAATACATTCTATTTCATTCTGTTCTATTCTATCTCGTTTTAGTGCTAGAAAAAGCAATCTGTTTTTATGTAGCAAATATATTTCACCACCCAATGTATGAGTTACTACCTCTGAATGGAAGACACTGCCTTATTTGAATGTTTTGAGTGTTCAAATTTTGAACCATATACATAAACTATCTATTTAAAATATAAACAAGTTTATAATAACAATCCCAGAAGGAACTTGTTAGTATTCATTCTGATTATTTTCATATATAGTATCTTGCTAAGACAAAAAAAATTTAAAATTTACTGATATATGCAGAAACATATTACAAGCAAATGTCAATACTCAGTAATTGAATAATAGTGAAATATGCATTTGAACTTTTAAATAATAGTAAAATAATTTACCAAATTAAATATGAAATTAAAAAATAAATCAGAGCTTCTTAAGAGTATGTGAAGATCCCAGTATCATGCTATAAGTGTGGCAGAGATGGTTTTTCTAATATTTATTTTCTCTTTTATGATTTTAGTTCAACCTTAAATTTTAGCTCTGAAGATGGCCAGGCCTTATAAAAATTAATTTTCAGCCTCTCTCAGAGCAACATTTTGTCTTTTCACTAAGATCTGGCTAATGGTATTGAATAGATAGAGTGTGTGCCAGTTTTGTGTTGTATCACTAACTGGAATGTGTGCCCTCTAGGTTCATGGTTTCTCTCGTTGGGTTGGCTGGAACATGGATATCTTCATCCATGGGGATAAGGGTTACCTCCAGATTCCAGAACAAGAAGAAATAAGTGTGCAAGATCTCAGGCATCTTTCTGAACCACCAATTTGCACTTTCATGTGAGTAAAAAACAACTATTTTGCATAAGCCATTGTATTTTGTTTTTAAAAATTCTGATTGTTTATTAACAGCAGCTTAATCTTTATTCCTACTTATAAAGTTGAAGCTTATTAAGTATAAGCACAACTCTGAAAACATATTTTGTTTGAGGCAAATCGAAAGAATAATATTTAAGTTGGATATAATTAAGCAATTAAATTTCTCATTTGTATTAAAAGAGAGAATAAGAGCATAATATACTTCATACAATTACTTTAACATTTAATGATTTAATCTATGAAATTTTAACATTGAAGTTATTTGTCCATCGTTAACTTACAATAAATGTTAGCTTCTGTTACATGATCAACTGCAATAATCAAATTATCTTTAATCTGGAACAACACAATTTATATTGCTTGTAAGTTACTTCGAGGAAACATTAAAACCGATTTTAAAAGTAACCAAAACTCTGCCGGTCTTGGTGGCTCACGCTCATAATCCCAGCACTTTGGGAGGCCGAGGTGGGTGGATCACGAGGTCAGGAGTTCGAGACCAGCCTGACCAACATGGTGAAAGGCCGTCTCTACTAAAAATACAAGAATTAGCCAGGCGTGATGGTATGCGCCTGTAATCCCACCTCCTCAGGAGTCTGAGGTGGGAGAATCACTTGAAACTGGGAGGAAGAGTTTGCAGTAAACTGAGATTGTGCCACTGCACTCCAGCCTGGGCGACAGAGTGAGACACCGTCTCAAAAAACAAAAAACAAAAAAAATCCCACTTCATTTTGGAGCATTTAGTTTGAACAAAAATATTCAAAGTACATTTCAACAAATACATTTTTAAACAATATGCAGTAACTATTAACAAATTGATGGTTACCTTTCTAGTTTTTAACGTTTTCATGTGAATATGTACATTTTCTTAATCTTTGGTTTACAAGGTGATACAGTTTATACATTATTTTCTTCTTCACATACCTCGAATGTTCTCATATTACATATTCCAAATCATAAGTTTTAATAAAGCTACAGTTTTCTGCTATTAATCAACACTTTATTTGTACAATAGTCTATTATCGAACTTTTGAACCACCAGTTTTTGATTTTTTTTCAGAATGCTATAAACAATGATTCAGAATACCTTTCGTATGTAAATGTGCACACATTTCTATTTATTTGCTTCTGTTGAATTTCTAATAAAGGAAAATCTATGTCAAAGGATATAAACAATTTATAAAGATTCTTTATAAATCGGTAATAATTATTTAGCTCTTGAATTTTGGACCAATTTGTATCCTTGTAAACATGATATGAAGGTTTTTATTTCTTACACCCCTGCCAATGTTGAAAATTATTTTTTGAATATTAGATAGACAAATGCTTTTTCGATTTAATATAACGAAACTCAAAGGTGAACTTCACATAGTTTATTACAACAGGTAGTAAAACTTGAATTAAATATTTGTAAGTCTCACAAAAGTACTTGATTCCTATATGTTCAGTGAATTCCACAGCCTCAAAGACAGAAAACATGATTGTTGCATCTTCTAATAATCTTTAATCTCTTCAAAATGGAATGCTGAAAAAACATTAACATAAATTAAATTATCCTGCTATCAATTTAGTGGATTTCACATTTACCATTATCAATATCAAGCAAGTGTTTCTAACATGATCAAGAAAAGCTTTTATCTTGTGATACGTAGGTTATTTTTGTAAAAGCATTTATTAATATATTATGTATCTTTGACATCATTTTGGCTTCCATCTTTATAATTGACATGGTAGATTTTCAAGAATATTTTTTGAGGTAAAGAAATAAAGCATAATTTAAAATTCTGTTTTCACTTTTATTTTTTAAAAAACAATGAGAATCTGATGGATATACTTTTAAGTTTTGAGGAAATACATTTGTTTATATTATGAAATCCTATGAGTTTTATTTTCAAAATAACAGTCACTAAGGAAACATACGATTTTCTTAATATATTTCAGCACTTTACCCACAAAAAGATAAAAAACCCATAAGTATGTATGGTCTCATCCAGGAAAGAAACTAGTTTAGTAATACCCCAGGATATAAATAAAATATTTCAACATAGACTCAATTTCATCAGTTTCATCATTTGCACAGCAAACGTTTTGAGTATATCTTACAGAGGCACTTCATTTGCTTCCTGCAGTAAGTTTGATTATTCATCATTCTATAATTACTCAGAGGTTCTTCTTCATTAAGCCACAAAGACTCTGCAAAATGAGAGACTCGAGTTGGTCATATATGAGGTTTTTTTACACACACACACATGCACACACACACAAATGCACACACACATGCACACATACACATATATATGTTCAAAATACAAATTTGAGGTTATATATGTGTTCGTGTGTGTGTATGTGTATGTGTGTGTATATATTTTATACATGTCTGTGTGTGTGTGTATATATGTGTGTGTGTGTGTGTATATATATATATATATATATATGTATTTTTTTTTTTTTTTTGCTGAAATACCAGGTCCTTTGGTAAACTGGCTTATGTTACAAATGTAGATCATACAGATTTAAAAGAAAAAAATTGAAAGATGTTTCCACTTGCTAGAGAAATAGGAAATAGCGAAGTTGAGACTGAAAAGGGACAAGATACACTACTGCCCCACTTGGTATTCTCCATAAGTAGAGCCTGAGACAAAAATTCCAAATGGATAAATAATTTTGGGGGTAAAGAGAACATGAATAGAGACTGAGAAAATGTTTATGTGGGGGAGTAAATGAAGTGTGTTTTATCAAGACAACTACCATTGGTTATGACTGAAACTTAATTCAGCGAGTAATGAATCCGGGAGTCACTGGAAAACTCACCCAAATTGTTCCAGGAGAAGTGGAACTTAGTTACTCCTGTCAATCATTAATTGAGGGTTGCTTCTAGGGGAAATATTTATTGAGCATTTTTATTCTACCATAAGATCTAGGGAAAATATCTTGAGGAGAAAACAAACAAACAAAATAAACTCGACTAAACAAACAAACAAAAATGACAACAAAAATGTTGGGACATAATTCTCTGAGTTTTTATTTGAGGCAGACAGGGAAGGTGGGACTGGTGATCCTTTCACACTTCATTACACACTATACTGACTACAGCTGCATCCAGCTCCATAACATTACAACAACTGAAGCTTTCTTTCATAAAATCAACCAGTCAGACCTAAAAAGAAAAATAGAACACTCTGACCACAAACATCCAGGCCATCAACGTAAGGACTTTCCAAAAGACCCTCCCCAATGCATGTGCACTGTAGGATTGTAGCTTTCCCTAATCTAACGTTTGTTTCATTTTAATAGTAAAAATCACACCCATGTGCAGAGATTTAAGATACTAATTAGACATGGGACATATGAAGAAGCATGATGGGAGATTGTGCAGGTGCCGCCAGCAGACCACCAAAAACATGTACTCATATCAACTGGAGGAGGCCTAGAGAAGAATAAAAACCTAGGTTAGTTTGATTTTGGGGAGTAAGCTGTGGCCCAGGAAAAAGGTCAGGCATGCTTATTGCCCATTAGGTAAAATATGGGTTCTCTAAGTTCTGGATACCCATCTGCAACATACTTCATTATGTATGCATATGTCATCTAGCCCTCTTTACATCACTATGTGGGAATTAGAGCTCAATGACTCAACACAAAATACCCTCTGGCTACTACTATTGCCATGACTAGTAAGCTGTCTGTATTAGTCTGTTCTCATGCTGCTATGAAGAAATACCTGGGACTAGGTAAGTTTTAAAGAAATGAGGCTTAAGTGACTGACAGTGCCACATAGCCGGGGAGGCCACGGGAAATTTACAATCATGGAGGAAGGGGAAACAAACACATTCTACTTCACATGAGAGCAGCAAGGAGAAAAATTAGAGCCAAGCAAAGGGGTGGGCCCCTTATAAAACCATCAGATCTCATGAGAATTTACTCACTACTATGAGAATATCATGGGGCAAACTACCCCCAAGATATAATTATCTTCCACAGGGTCCCTCCCACAACACATGGGGATTATGGGAACTACAATTCAAGATGAGATTTGGATGGCGATACAGCCAAATCATATAATTCCACCCTGGCACTTCCCAATACTAATGTCCTTACATTTAAATACACAGTCATGCCCTTCCCACTGTCCCCCAAATTCTTAACTCATTCCAGCACTAACTCAAAAGTCTAAGTCCAAAGTCTCATCTGAGATGAGGCAAGTCCCTTCATGCTATGAACCTGTAAAATCAGAAGCAAGTTAGTTATTTCCTAGATACAGTGGGGGTACAGGCATTGGGTAAATACACTCATTCCAAATGGGAGAAATTGGCTAAAACAAAGAGGCTTACAGGCTGCATGCAAGCCCAAAATCTAAAAGGGCAATCATTTATCCTTAAAGTTTCAAAATGATCTCCTTTGCCCCATGTCTCAAATCCAGGTCATGATGATGCAAGAGGTGGGCTCCAACAGTCTTGGGCAGCTCTACTCCTTTGGCTTAACAGAGTACAGGCTGCCTCCCAGCTGCTTTCACAGCTGGCATTGAGTGTCTGTGGCTTTTCCAGGCACACAGTGCAAGCTATTGGTTGGGCTACCATTCTGGGGTCTGGAGGAAGGTGGCCTTCTTCTCACAGCTCCACTAGGCAGTGCCCCAGTGAGGTCTATGTGTGGGGGCTTCAACCCTACATCTCCCTTTTACACTGCCCTAGCAGAGGTTCTCCATGAGGGCTCTGCCCCTGCAGCAAACTTCTACCTAGACATCCATGCATTTCCATGCATCCTCTGAAATATAGACAGAGGTTCTGAAACACCAATTCATGACTTCTGTGTACCCGCAAGCTCAATATACTACATGTAAGCCACCAAGGCTTGGGGCTTGCACCCTCTGAAGTAATAACCAGAGCTGAACCTTAGTTCCTTTTAGCCACAGCTGGAGCTGAAGCAGATGGGATGCAAGGCACCATGTCTTGAGGCTGCACAGAGCAGGAGTCCCTGGACCCAGCCCATAAAACCATTTTTTCCTCCTATGTCTCCAGGCCTGTGTTGGAAGGGTTGCCCTGAACACCTCTGATATGCTCTGGAGACATTTTCCCCATTGTCTTTGCAATTAACATTCGGCTTCTTATTACTTATGCAAATTTCTGCAGCAAGTTTGAATTTCTCCCCAAGAAATGGGTTTTTCTTTTCTATTGCATTGTCAGGCTGCAAATTTTCCAAATGTTTATGTTCTACTTCCTCTTGAATGCTTTACTGCTTAGAAATTTCTTCTACCAGATACCTTGAGTAATCTCTCTCAAGTTCAAAGTTGCACAGATCTCTAAGACCGAGACAAAAAGCTACCATTCTCTTTGTAAAAGCACAGCAAGAATCACATTTATTCCAGTCCCAATCAGTTCTTCATCTCCGTCTGAGACCACCTCAGCCTGGACTTCATTGTCAGCATTTTGGTTAAAGCCATTCAACAAGTCTCTAGAAAGTTCCAAACTTTCCCACATTTTCCTGTCTTATTCTGAGCCCCCTTGAGCTGTTCCACCTCTGCCTGTTACCCAGTTCCAAAGTTGCTTCCACATTTTCAGGTATCTTAGTGCAGTATCCTGCTCCCTGTACTAATTTACTGTATTAGTCCATTCTCATGCTGCTGTGAAGAAGTACCTGAGAGTGGGTAATTTATAAAGAAAAGAGGTTTAATTGACTCACAGTTCTGCATGGCTGGGGAGGCCTTAGGAAACTTATGATCATGGAAGAAGGGGGAAGCAAACATGTCCTTATTCACATAGAAGCAGCAAGGAGAAGAATGAGTGCCCAGCCAAGGGGAAACCCCTTACAAAACCATCAGATCTTGTGAGAAGTTACTATCATGAGAATTGCATGGGGAAACTGCACCCGTGATTCATTTACCTCCTGCTGGTTCCCTCCCATGACAAGCAAGGATTATGGGAACTACAATTCAAGATGAGATTTGGGTGGGGACACAGCCAAACCATATAACTGTCCTTTGTCTCTGACCCCAAGAGTCTGTGTCATATGCCAAGAACTATGAAACTTGCTAGCTAATTTTTTGAAATTCTGAGTAAAGTCTCATAATCTTCACATTTTTTGACAAAAGCCTGGTGGATTATGCTATGCATTTAAGTAGATTAGGACTCTGACTTTTGGTAAACAGTGTCTAGTGATAGAAAGAAATCTAAGCATAGGTGTAAAAAACAGAATTTTTAAATTCAAAAGAAAAATACACAACTTTTATACAATGTTACTGTACTGACTGAACAGTTCTGTATAGCATTCATATAATCTTACAGTGTAAAGACAGTGTAGTGGGTTGAACTGTGTCCCCCAGTGAGATATGTTATAACAAATGCAATTAGGTGTAAGTAATTTATAACAGCCTGCTCCTACTTTCTCAAACCCTAGAAAATATAAGGGGTACTTGATGGGAATGTAATCCTGCATTTAAACAGTACTATATTGAGACCTAAATATTCTGTAGGATATTCTAAAGGATATCCCATAGAGTCCTTTAGAATATCCCATAAAATCCTTTAGAATATCCTACAGAATATTTAGGCCTCAGTACTATAATTGTTTTAACATAAGATTTTAACAATTTTAGCAATTTAACACAATCGTTTTTGATTCCTTCATTTATGTTTTATTTTACTTTTACTTCAGAAAAGCTGTTTCATCATATTGAATACCTAACAATTAGAATTAAAGTTTAAACTTGAAGAGTAAATGATTATGAGGCTCTTTCTAGTGCAGCTAAAGAGAAAGATGTTTATTATTTGCACAGGACTATTACATGCATAATAATGTGATATATTCTAATAATGTGATATATAGAATATATATCACATGATACGTAGAATATATATGACTCACACATATATAGAATATATATCACATGATATATATGTAGAATATATTATATCACATTATTATATATCATGTATTACATATATATCACATGTTCAAAATGACAGCACAGAACCTTATAATGACTCTAAATGGAGAATATCCATTATGAACCAGTAACATAATAATTACTATTTGAAGTGAACCTCTTTTAAATTTTCACTGGGTTTTTCTTCAGAGGAAGAGTAAAAATGTCATTTATCCTCAACCAAGCTCAAGTTAGTAACAGGCACAGCATAGATTTTTCTTAAGAATTATGCAGCTGGGCATGGTGGCTCACGCCTGTAATCCCAGCACTTTGTGAGGCCGAGGCGGGCGGATCACGAGGTCAGGAGTTCGAGACCATCCTGGCTAACACAGTGAAACCCCGTCTCTACTAAAAATACAAAAAATAAGCCAGGCGTGGTGGCAGGCTCCTGTAGTCCCAGCTACTCGGGAGGCTGAGGCAGGAGAATGACGTGAACCTGGGAGGCAGAGCTTGCAGTGAGCCGAGATCGTGCCACTGCAAGATGAGATTTGGGTGGGGACACAGCCAAACCATATAACTGTCCTTTGTCCCTCGGGCCACAGAGCGAGACTCCGTCTCAAAAAAAAAAAAAAAAGAATTATGCAATTTTACCATTTTCATATATAAATTATATGATACTTTTTAGGGGGCAGAGTATGAAATTTAATTAAGTAATATATTTTATTCATGCTGTGATAATAAAGTGATTTTGGGAAAACATGGTTCTAATTGAATTTAGTTGTAATATTAATGAATGTATGTTTACCTGTTTTAAAGTTTTCTGTATGATTCTAAAATAGAGTTGCATTAAGAAATTATCTCTTGGGGCTGGGAGCAGCTCACACCTGTAACCCCAGCACATTGGGAGGCTGAGGCAGGCAGATCACCTGAGATCAGGACTTCAAAAACAGCCTGGCTAATATGGTGAAACCTGTCTCTACTAAAAATACAAAAATTAGCAAGGAGTGGGGACACATACCTGTAGTCCCAGCTACTTGAGAGGCTGAGGCAACAGAATTGCTTGAACCTGGGAGGCGGAGGTTGCAGTGAACTGAGATCACACCACTTCACTCCAGGCTGGACCACAGAGACTCTTCCCCGCTCCCCTACTGCCCCCACCACCAAAAAAAAATTATCTCTTGGGATGTCAGCAAGAAGGCTACATAGGAATGCCTAACACTCATCCTCCCTCTATGAGAAAGGACCAAAACAATTAATACATAATCACATTTCAACTAGAATATGTGAAGGAAAGCACTGGAGTATCAGGTGAATGACAGAGACTCTGTGGAACATAGAGATCAGGATGGCCACAAGAAAAGGTGCCTTTACCACTACATCTCCTCAGTTGGGATCAGCTCAAAGCCAGCAGGGACACTCCCGTGGGGAAAAAGATAAGCAGCAGGTCTCCAAAAGTGCCTCTTTAAACCACAGACACCTACCATCTTTGTTGCTGAGCAACCTGCAGTCATCACAGGCTCTCAGTCCAGTCTAGAGAGCTATCTGAAATATGTATGGCTGCATTACTCCAAAGAATAAGCTCATATGTGTCCCATTCCCCACCTACCATGATCCAAGATGCAGCTAAACAACACCATCTTCAGACTGAAGCCATTACTAGAGGGCATCCTTTTTTGGGGACCAGTAGCTACTGCACATCCCCATCCCTGAGGTTCCACTGTCACTACATTGCATCCGTACGCAATAGTGCACCATTCCCCACTGAGCAGCTACACCTGCCTATTCCCAGAAATAAACAGACTAGGTGGCACTCCAGTGGCTGGCTGCAGTGGTCTAACCCCAGCTACACAAAGCCTAGGCCCAGCAGAACAGGTTACAGCTGTAACTCTGGCACCTTAGCCCACATGGTGCCCAGCCTCTCAAGGAACAGGTGTTCCAGCCAAGCATGAAGGAGGCTTGAGCTCCACGCAGAGTGGAGGCTGTGCCAGGCAGAACAGCCACACACACTCCTTCATCCTAGGCAACTGAGGCATTCTCTCAGGCATAGGCATCTCTGATGTTGCCCACGGTCTAAGAGCCTGCACTGTGGCTATTCAAAAACAAATGCACCCTACCAAATTGACACTCTAGGACACATCTGCAGGCAAAAATCTATACCTACAAAAGTCACCCTATAAAATTGAAAAAGGTTACTATTCCACCAGATGCACAGATATCGATGCAGAGACAAAGGTGTTAAGAACATACACTGGGGAAAGAACAGTCTCCTCAATAAATGGTGTTGGGAAAACTGGATATCCAAATACAGAATAACAAAACTAAGCTCCTATCTCTCAGAATATACAGAAATAAACACAAGATGGATTAAAGATTTAAATGTAAGACCCAAAATTATGAAACTGCTGCAAGTAAACCTAAGAGAAACACTTCAGGACATTGGTCTGGGCAATAATTATTTGCATAAGAACTCAAAAACATAGGTAAAAAAGCTAAAATAGAACAAACTAAACTTTTTCTGCATAGCAAATAAAATAATCAACAGAGTGAAAAAATAACCCACAGAATGGTAGGAAATATTAGCAAACTATACAACCGACAAGGGATTAATATCCAGAATATTAACTCAAACATTTTAAACATCTCAAAAACAAAGAAACCTCCACACAAGCAATCCAAGTTAAAAATGAGCAAAATATCTGAATAGACATTTGTCAAAAGAAGACATATAAATGACCAACAAATATATTAAAAAATGTTCAACACCACTCATCATTGAGGCAATGCAAATCAAAATGTCACCTCACCCCAGTTAGACAGCTATTATAAAAAAGACAAAAAAAATCAATGCTGATATGGATGTGGAGAAATGGAAACTCTTATACACTGTTGGTAAAAATGTAAATTAGTACAGCTGCTATGGGAAACAGTATGTAGATTCCTCAAAAAATTAAAAATAAAACTACCATATTGTCCAGCAATCCCACTACTTGATATTTATCCAAAGGAAGTGAAATTCGGCCAAAGACCTGTCTGTACCCCTATTTACTGAAGCATTTTTCACAATACCCAAGATGTGACAGCCATTAAGTGTCCATCACTGGATAAATGGATAAAGAAACTTGTGGTGTGTTTACACAATGAAATACTGTTCAGTCATAAAAAATAATAAAATCTTGCCATTCTAAAAAACATGGAAGAACTTGGAGGACATCATGTAAAGTAAAATAAGACAGGCACAAAAATACAAATACTGCATAATCTCACTTTTTTGTGGAATCTAAAAAAAGCTAATTTCATGGTTGTATAGTGTAGAATAATGATTACCAGAGGTGGAGAAAGGTAGAGGGAAGAAGGAGATGTACCAACACTTACAGCATTTCAGTTAGCTAGGAAGAACAAATTCTGGTGTTCTATTGCACAGTAAGGCGACTATAGTTAATAATATTCGATTATGTATTTCCAAAAAACTAGAATAAAGAATTTTGAATGTTTCCACCACAAAAAAATTAATAAATATTTGAGTTGGTGGACATGTTAAATACTCTGATTTGATCATTACACAATGTATGCATGTATCAAAATATCACACTGTATTCCGTAAATATGTACAATGATTATGTGCCAATTAAAAATAATATGAAACTCAGCCAGGCACAGTGGCTCACGCTTGTAATCCCAGCACTTTGGGAGGCCAAGGCCAGTGGTTCACCTGAGATTAGGAGTGTGAGATCAGCCTGGCCAACATGGTGAAACCCCGTCTCTTCTAAAATCACAAAAATTAGCTGGGCATGGTGGCAAGTGCTTGTATTCCCAGCTACCCAGGAAGCTGAGGCAGGAGAATCACTTGAACCCAAAGGCGAAGGTTGCAGTGAGCCAATATCGTGCCCCTGGACTCCAGCCTGGGTGACAGAGTGAGACTTTGTCTCTAAATTAGATAGATAGATAGATAGATAGATAGATAGATAGATAGATAGATAGAATAAAAATAAGATAAAATGAAACTTAAACAGAAATAAATTATCTCCTGGAATTAAAAAAAAAGTCTAAAAACTGTGTTAAAAAGGATATAATTCTCCAGAGGGGTGGTATTCCCCATTGTTATTCATACTAAACACAGTACATAATAGCTAAATATCACTGCAATGTAAAAATACACACATTAAAATTTTTCTGGTAAAATTTTGTGACTTTTTTCATTCACTTTCAGAAAAGATGATATATTGTAACTTGCTGTTTAGTTCATCTACTTATGCAATTATCAAATGTGCATTTCATTTAAAACAGTGGAGTAAGACGCATTTTTTACTTTATTGTACATTTACATAAGATTAACTTTGCAAACGGGAGTTTATCATTTATTTAGTAAGATTTTTTAACATTTAAATTGAAGAGGACTTTATTCTTAATACTGAAACTCAAACTCATCAGTAAATGTAGGGAAACCTTGAATAAAGATGATGTATTCAAATTATTTATTCAAATACCCATATTCTTTGTTAGTAGGAAGTACGGTTCCTCTCTTAAATTCTACGCATCTCAAAACTTTACAAGTCCCATAGACATAGGAGATTCAAAAGGCATTATTTGTTCTTTTCCACTCAAAAAGGAGAGAATTTGATTCAGAGTACAATATGACATTACTCAGCATACCAGTGACCATAGATAGATAGTTTTGGTTCTAAAACCAAGACTTGAGCAGTTCCACAGATAACACGCATCATTGCCAAGCCTTTGTGCAGACGACTGTGTTTCTTCAAGCAGAATATTCAACTTCCTCAGTGATAAACTTGAACTAGGTACTACCTGTTCATCTAAAGGTAGCCTGGCGTACAGTTCATGATTCTTAGCTTTCAAATCACGTACAATAAAAGCTTCTTCTAAGAGTGCCAACGAAATTGAGGAGCACAAGTTTAGAACTGGTTTCTAGTATTATCAAACACAACATCTCAGAACCATTAACAATATGGACATTTCCTGAGATCAAATCTTGAATAAGGGATCAGTTTATACTTTAAACCTGTACAACACAAAACCTTTTGCTACACCTTTTTTCCAATGTCACTCAGGTACCTAAATAATGGTCAATATGATCTGGGGGAACGTTACATTCACTCATCATGTTGGAACTCATCTGTGATTAGAAGTGGAGTTTTGGCACATTTATATTTAATCTATATTGTGGCATCTGACTGAAGTTTAGCCTGAAATGGTAGATTCAATCTTCTGAGGCAGATAATATTTAAATTCAGAAATAATAAGCAACTTTGCAAAAGGTCTAACAACAGGCTTTATCAGTATAGAAGATTATATTTCCAATAAAATAAAAATAACTCTATTTAAATGTCAATATCTCAAACAGACTGCATTGTCTATTAATTTAGCTGAAGCAGTCTTTGACAGAATCCGATATTATTCATTTAGAACTGCATTCAGCTACAGAAGAAACAAAGAATTGTATAAAAACTGCAGTTTCCTTATATAGCAGGTATGTCTATTATCTCTCACCAGCATGTGGCTAAAATTTCTATTCACAGCCCAATTATTTTTTATTCCCTTGAAAATTCATTCACAAATATGGATTTCATCTCTCACACACCTTAGGCATCATTCTAGTTTCTTAGTTACAGTGATGGACAAAACAGACATTATCCAAGATATCTTTGGGCTGACAATATAGACGCAGAGCTTCGCTAGCAGCAATTCTATAGTGCACTCTAAGTTCCCTATGATTTTGTTCTGCATATGTTAGAAATGGCTCTACAGAGGTGATTCTTTTCTTGCTGTGTCTCTGGCCACATGCCACAGTTTCTGTGACATCTGGATCCTATTGTAGCGATCACCTTGTGTACATGATTGATGGCATTCCTTAGGCTGACGTTGCTGCTTGTTGTTGGCTCCATTTCTCTCTACACCTCTTTTCTATTGCATCTGTAGCATGGAGCAGGCCCTCACCATATGTCTTTATAGAAGAGTGGAGAATTGTTTGAAGCTTTTAATACGACTTTACTGAATATTCATGGATAACAGATGAGCATGATAACCCAACTTCTAGAATTTTCTCTTTGTATAGCCCAAAGGCCAGTGTATTGAGTCCAGCTCCTGGTGAATGTCTTCCTGGCATGGTCAAGTAAGTGCATGCACAGCACAAGGAAGACGCAACAATGTCTGAACTGCTATCAAGGCCAATTTATAAAAAGTCTCAGAAAAAAAGTTAATGTGTACTTATTGTGTGCTTAGACTTCACCAAGCCCATTTCCTATCCCTGTCCTCCTGTCCCAGAAGATACTCCTAACGAAATTCTTGTCTGTTTACTCACCAACCTCAGTGATGTCATATCCCCTCTGGTTAAAACAGAGCAATTATACCACATTAGAAGAAGCTGACATCAGTAAATTTTGTAATATTTAGGAATAAACAAAGTCACATATAAGACTTTAGCCATCTAGTCTAGAGTCTTAATAGTGTCCTCTCTTATGCAGGAAGTAAAAATGTTGACTTTATATTCTTTCTGTAATAATTTTCAGCTTATGTCTTCTAAGTCACCAGCTCAAACAAGAACACAAATGATAAAATTAAAACAGCCAATGGTTTTAGACAGAATGAAATATATTTACATGGAATAAGTATTTTCTCCTCTGTTTCCAATGCCCCCTTCTCAAAAAATAGTTTTAAAAAATTTAGAGACCTATAGATATACAACCATATGTCATAATTTACCATGCAAACAGGATTTTTAGTTTCTCAGTCATGTATTAGGCAATTTCTTTCTTAAGATATGTCTATGGGAGCTTCCTATACATTTTTCCCCTCAGAATAAAAGGAAAAAAAGAATGAAAAACTCATATAAGGCTCTTAATTTTATATGACCTGAAATTATGAATTAATGTAAATAACAGCTTCTTCTGACTCTTATTGTTCAAAATATGTCCATGATTAGTCTTAGTCAAAATATGTAATTGTACTTATTCTTAATTTTAAAATGTCAAATCTATTAGGGACACACATTATTAAATATTAAGTGATGCCAGCATCCCTCCCTCTTACCTTTCTAAAGGAAATTCTATTTTGGAGTGCCTAGAACTCCCCAACTCTACTTTTTACTATTTTTTTTGTGTGTGCATTTTTGTTTTGCCTTGGCAGACTAGTTACTTTAACTTTTGTGATATAAAACCAGTCATAAGGAGACAATATGAAAGGGAAAAAGTAATAAGAGAAGGTGTAGAGTGATGGTTAAGCCAGGATAGGAGGTTTAGAGGATTTGAAATGAAAGAGGCTGATATGGTTTGGCTCCATGTCCCCACCCAAATCTCATCTTGTAGCTCCCATAATTCTCATGTGTTGTGAGAGGGACCGAGAGGGAGATGATTGAATCATGGGGTTGGGTCTTTCCCATGCTGTTCTTGTGAGAGTGAATGGGTCTCATGAGATCTGATGGTCTTAAAAATGGGAGTCTCCCTGAAGGAGCTCTCTCTTTGCCTGCTGCCATATACATAAGATGTGACTCGCTTCTCCTTGTCTTCCGCAATGATTGATTGTGAGACATCCCCAGTCATGTGGAACTGCAAATCCAATAAACCTCCTTCTTTTGTAAATTGCCCAGTCTTGGGTGTCTTTATCAGCAGCATGAAAATGGACTAATACAGTAAACTGATACTGGTAGAATGGGGAGCTGCTGAAAAGATACCCAAAAATGTGGAAAATCCCACTTTCTGAGGAGAAATTCAAGCCAGTTGCAGAAATTTGCATAAGTAACAAGAAGCTGAATGTTAATCACCAATACAATGGGGAAAATATCTCAAGGGCATGTCAGAGACCTTTGCAGCAGTCCCTCCTGTCACAGGCCTGGAGGCCCAGGAGGAAAAAGTGGTTTCATGGGCCCGGACCCAGGGTCCTCATGCTGCGTGCAGCCTAGAGACATGGTGCCCTGCATCCCAGCTGCTCCAGCCATAGCTAAAAGGGGCCAAAGTAAAGCTTGTGCCATGGCTTCAGAGGGCACAAGCCCCAAGCTTTGGTAGCTTCTGGGTGGAGTTGAGTCTGCCAGTCCACAGAAATCAAGAATTGATGTTTGACAACCTTCACTAGATGTCAGAAGATGTATAGAAATGCCTGGATGCCCAGGCAGAAGTTTGCTGGGAGGGCGGTGTCCTCATGGAGAACCTCTGCTAGGGCAGTGCAGAAGGGAAATGTTGGGTGGGAGCCCCTACACAGAATCCCTACTGGGGCACCGCCTGGTGGAACTGTGAGAAAACAGCTACCATCCTCCAGACCCCAGAATGGTAGATCCACCAACGGCTTGCACTGTGTGCCTGGAAAAGTTGCAGACACTCAGTGTTAGCCCAGGAAAGCATCCAGGAAGGCGGCTGTACCCTGCAAAGCCACAAGGATGGAGCTGCATGGAGCTGCCCAAGATCATGGGAATCCAACCCTTGCATTAGAGTGAACTGGACGTGAGACATGGAGTCAAAGGAGATCATTTTGGAGCTTTAAGATGTGATTGCCCTGCTGGATTTTGGATTTGCCTGGGGCCTTTAGCTCCTTCACTTTGGCCAATTTCTCCCATTTGGAATGGGTGTATTTACCCAGTGCCTGTATCCCCATGTATCTAGGAAATAATTAACTTTCTTTTGATTTTATAGGCTCAGAGGTGGAAGGGACTTGCCTTGTCTTGGATGAGACTTTGGACTGTGGACTTTTGAGTTAATGCTTATATGAGTTGAGACGTTGGGGAACTGTTGGGAAAGCATGATAGGTTTTAAAATGTGAAGATAAGAGATGTGGGAGGAGCAAGGGGCAGATGATATGGGTTGGCTCTGTGTCCCCACCCAAATCTCATCATGTAGCTCCCATAAACTCCAGGTATTGTGGGAGGACGCTGGTGGGAGATGATTGAATCATGGGGGTGGGTCTTTCCTGTGCTGTTCTTGTGACAGTGAATGGGTATCATGAGATCTGATAGTTTTAAAAACGGGAGTTTTCCTGCACAAGCTCTCTCTTTTCCTGCTGCCATCTATGGAAGATATGACTTACTCCTCCTTGCCTTCTGCCATGATTGTGAGGCCTCCCCAGCCATGTAGAACTGTAAGTCCAATAAGCCTCTTTCTTTTGTAA
The DNA here is from genome assembly GCF_028858775.2 of Pan troglodytes. Taxonomy (NCBI): domain Eukaryota; kingdom Metazoa; phylum Chordata; class Mammalia; order Primates; family Hominidae; genus Pan; species Pan troglodytes. The sequence continues at coordinate 32,320,028 of NC_072401.2, read as the reverse complement.
ATTTCCCAGTGTCTGGTATGTCTTTATCAGCAGTGTGAAAACAGACTAATACAGAGGCTCAGGTGTATCTGTTTTGAAAGGAAAAAGGAAAGAAAAGTCAGGTAGAACATGGTGTTTATAGAGAGCTCCTTAATGATGAGAATAGATGCATCCAAGTGGCAAATTATTTTAAATTACTTTTTTTTTCCATACCATGTATTTTATATGCTGGGGCTACAACTTTACATATCATATAATCTGAATTCAGAAACACTTTTCACATAGATAAGTTAAAATTAAAGTTTAAAACCACAGTTTTCTGGAAGATTGAGTCCAAATCTTTCATTACATAAGAAGAACAAGCTTATCAGTTTTCAGTAAATTATCCTAGTTCCACATCTAAGTCAGTGACATTTCTAGAATTAAAACCATGTCTTTCTCTGGATTTATTCAGAACTCTTTCTAATATATATCAGTCTTATTTACTAATCATAATTATTTTTTCAGTTGTAGTTAATTACATTTACATATAATCATATTTACATAGACTTTATCAGCCATCAAAGGAATCTAAAACATCCTGATTATTTCTTTTGAATTTCATGATATTCAACAGCATACCTTCCAAACTCTTTTCTCAAATTATTTGCTTCAAATTGACTTTTGCCTTGAAAAGTAAATCCTGTTTATGACAGTAGAGCTAAGTTTTAGACATGTCACTCTTTTGAACCAGGACCCAGCAGCAACATTGATGTTATTGCCTAGAGTATCACTCTTAGAATGGTTCAGTGCTGAAAGGGAATGCAGAGCTCTGCTTTGCTATTCTAAGTCCACTGGAGGTTACTCTCACTCTGTACCTGTGATGGATGCTATTGTGCCTTTGGACAATGGGAGCTGCCTCACAGGAATACTCCCTTTCGTTTCACCCACCTCTACCTCTACCACAAACTCTGTGCCACCTCCTACAACCAAAGAGCATAGCCAGGGAAATGGAAGCGGGGAGAGAAGCTAGACCATCTGCCTCAAGGTAAGTTTCAACTCTGATATGATTTGTGTTCTAGGGCTTACTCTAGAATCAGACAAAAAGTAGTCTCCATCGGAGCAATTTCCTATCCAAAATAAATAAAAAAATCTTTATCTCAGGTTTTGCTTCTAGGGAACCTGTTTGGAGACAGTATTTTTTCCAACCATATTTGTAGGAGAGGATGCCTGTTTCACTTCATTGTGAAATGATAGCCACATTAAAAATAATTCCTTCAAAGTACATGATTTATTATTAATAGTATTATTATTATTATGAGTCATCATTAATTCACTTTGACAATGATGTATGTGTGGAAGGGTGTGTGTGTTGGAGAGGGTTTATTCTAGATTATCTTAATATTTCATGGAAGAATAAAACGTGGTATTTTATTTTTTACCCTTTTAGAGCGATCTTTCATGGCAGGCAAGGCACAGATTGAAGGTGATTTTCTTAGTCGATTCAGGTGGCTGTAAGAAAGTACCATAGACTGAGTAGCTTAGAAACAACAGAAATTTATTTCTCACAGTTCTGGAGGCTGAGAAGTTCAAGATCAGTGTGCCAAAACAATCCGTTTCTAAAGAGGGCCCTCTTCTGTGTTGCAGACTGCCGAGCCTTCATTGTATCCTCACATTGTGGAAGGAATAAAGAGGCCTAATTCCATTCATTAGGGCTTTGCCTTTATAACCTAGCCACTTTCCAAAGACATCACTTCTTACTACCATTACATTGAGGATTCAGCTTCAATATCGGAATATTTTTTGCAGGGGGGATAAAAACGTTCATATGATACCAGTAATGATCCATGGCTCCCTCAAATCATTTCATGTTGTTGAGATCAGAAAACACATTTCCAAAACCCTGACCCACCACCATTTTATTTACAAATTTAAACTTGGCCAAGATTCACTGAATGATGGGCTAAGTGTGCAGCACATAACCAATGTTCATTAAGTATTTGTTGACTGTACAGTACTCAGTCAATAAATATAGTGATCATGATGCTATCAGGCTATGATTGAAAAAAAGTGTTCTATTTACCATGCTTTTCTTTCTCTCAAGAAGAGCTTCAGCAATTTATACCCCTCTAGTTTAAGTGTCAATTAAATTAATCACACCGCAAACAATTATTTCTCTCTCTGACTGTATTCACCTTTTTCTGAAGTAATTCCTGCCTTCAGACAATCATTCAGCCAATGTTAACTGGCAGTCTACTATATGTCACCAACTCAACTAGAAACCAGAGTCAGAGTGGTAATGTGGCTCCCTCTAAAACAGAGCCTCAAAAGGATAACTCATTTTGCTGGACATGGCTATTTAGAATAGAGACATTGTAGATTCTGGATATTAGCCCTTTGTCAGATGAGTAGGTTGCGAAAATATTCTCCCATGTTGTAGGTTGCCTGTTCACTCTGATGGTAGTTTCTTTTGCTGTGCAGAAGCTCTTTAGTTTAATTAGATCCCATTTGTCAATTTTGTCTTTTGTTGCCATTGCTTTTGGTGTTTTGGACATGAAGTCCTTGCCCACGCCTATGTCCTGAATGGTAATGCCTAGGTTTTCTTCTAGGGTTTTTATGGTTTTAGGTCTAACGTTTAAATCTTTAATCCATCTTGAATTGATTTTTGTATAAGGTGTAAGGAAGGGATCAGGGCTAATATCCAGAATCTACAATGAACTCATACAAATTTACAAGAAAAAAACAAACAACCCCATCAAAAAGTGGGCGAGGGACATGAACAGACACTTCTCAAAAGAAGACATTTATGCAGCAAAAAAAACATGAAAAAATGCTCATCATCACTGGCCATCAGAGAAATGCAAATCAAAACCACTATGAGATATCATCTCACACCAGTTAGAATGGCAATCATTAAAAAGTCAGGAAACAACAGGTGCTGGAGAGGATGTGGAGAAATAGGAACACTTTTACAGTGTTGGTGGGACTGTAAACTAGTTCAACCATTGTGGAAGTCAGTGTGGTGATTCCTCAGGGATCTAGAACTAGAAATACCATTTGACCCAGCCATCCCATTACTGGGTATATACCCAAATGACTATAAATCATGCTGCTATAAAGACACATGCACACGTATGTTTATTGCGGCATTATTCACAATAGCAAAGACTTGGAACCAACCCAAATGTCCAACAATGATAGACTGGATTAAGAAAATGTGGCACATATACACCATGGAATACTATGCAGCCATAAAAAATGATGAGTTCATGTCCTTTGTAGGGACATGGATGAAACTGGAAACCATCATTCTCAGTAAACTATCGCAAGAACAAAAAACCAAACACCGCATATTCTCACTCATAGGTGGGAGTTGAACAATGAGATCACATGGACACAGGAAGGGGAATATCACACTCTGGGGACTGTGATGGGGAGGGGGGAGGGGGGAGGTATAGCATTGGGAGATATACCTAATGCTAGATGACGAGTTAGTGGGTGCAGCGCATCAGCATGGCACATGTATACATATGTAACTAACCTGCACAATGTGCACATGTACCCTAAAACTTAAAGTATAATAAAAAAAAATAGAATAGAGACAAATACCTGAGAAACTCTCCTGCTCTGTCTCTATTTGTGAGAATCAAGAGGATGATTTGTTCTTTATTATCATAAACCTAAAAACTGTATGACAAGCCATCTCCCACAGAGTCTTCTCAAATGTCCTTCCATCTCCAAGGCAACCAGACAGCTTTCTAGGCTTTAAAGTATTTCTTAAGCTTAGATTCCTCATATCCTCGCCAAACAATTTTGAGTTAGAAATTAATCCCCACAATAAGCTCATACATTCTGTTCCTTACACAGTATCATTTTGTACTTGAATATGGTAATTTAATGGTATTTGACTAATTGTTTATAAGACATCCACTTACTCTTTTATGTGTTGATCTTCTATATACTCCCCACATGGATTTTTTTTAAATAAAAAAAATCTGTTAGACTCTTTTGTAATTCTACTTCATTTACAATAATACAATTCTTTGATGTTTTACAGAGAGTAATAAATAGGAAGTATCAAAATATTCTAAGAGAGATGATTGGATCTGAAGAGGTATAACTTTACTTTCTAAAAGTGCTGATAGATAAGATGTAACTTATCTCATTTCTTTAAATAAAAATAAGCATTTCTGGATTATCATGCTCTCACACTGCTAGATATTAACGAAAGAACTCTGTTTCATTATTTCCTGAAGTTTCTGTTCTCTGTGTTATGACACTGAGTGAAAGTATTAAGTAGATAAATTTCACAGATAGATATGTATAGAATTCCTAATCACTTTCATGAAGGTTGGTAGAAGCTCATCTCTACTAAATTCAAACTATTCTCACAGTAAGACAATGGATTAACACATCAAACAAAATGAAATTTATGAAAAGAAGTGAAAACTGTAAAATAATCATCACTTTTTATAAGAAAAAACTGATTGCCTAGTGATGTTGTTGTTCATCAGCTTTTGCTATTTTGACTACTAAAAATAACTTTCAACAATTGATATGAATATATTTTAATTCCAAATTCATCTGACATCTGACAATTATATATACTTTACTGGATTTAAACTAAATTAGTCACAGCTACTTAAATTTTAAACATATTTGGAAGGTATTCTGTCTATTGGCATAAACAAATATCCAAAAAAGACATGATTTAGGCTACTTTATAGAGAACAGGTATTAATTTAGATAGTTGCAGATAAAAATATAAATATGTAGCACTGGTCTCTTGCCTTTTAAAAATCAAATAAAATTTGAGCAAAAAACCCCAGTTCTGTGTAGATTAAGAAGCAACATTCTTCCCAACTCAGAATTTGTTAATGTTAATGAGGTGTATCTGTGGGAGATAGGTTGCTTAAATTTTTCAAGTCATCTTTGACTCTAAGTTACTTCTTTTGAATTCATTCAGCTTGTGGTATATTTCCTCTTCTTGCTTTTGATGTTCTCTTTTATTGCAGCATTCACATTAGTCATCTTCCTTATTTCTTTACTCCTCCAAAACCCTCAAAACAAGTTGATAGAATGTATTTTTAAAAATGATTGAGAAGTTTCCCTTCCAAATATAAATTTCATTATTGACATTCTTTTTTTCAGGCACACTGTCACTAGGCATTTCTTACTTGTTATGTTTACTCCAATAATTTATTCTTTTTCTATGCAAAGTATTTTTCTTTCCATCCATACCTCTATTTCAAATCTAGGTTAAGGTTCTGTGTGTAAGAGTGTGGCTGTCTCATTCTTTTGCTTTGTGTCCAAAATTTAATTATTTGGCTTCCCTGAATACTGTGGTCCTGGCTAATACCTACTGATTCCCACTCTGCTTTCTGTGAAGTGTCAGATAATAGTTCACTAAGGATGCTGAGGGCTCTAAATCCTTCCTTTCTGTATTGCAAGACAGATAGACCGGACTCATGAGCAGAACTTTGCAAAACAGATGTTCTTTTTCTGTTTTTCTTGTTTTGAAAAACTGTTAATTTTTCACACAATAACTCTCCAATTATTTGAAGATCTAGTTAACCAGTAAAGAACAGCGAAACAGAGAGAAAACACATGAGTGAAAAAAAATGTGTTTCAAGCATTTTAAAGGTAATCTTTGCCACTTATTCCCAAATCCATGACACCTTACAAAGGTTTTTAAAACACCTTACAAAGGTTGTTTAGGGATGTACACACCGATTCAACTTCTGTGTGAAATTAACAAATGTGGAAAAGAGAGCAATGAATAAAGTTTAAAGCAAAATAAAAAATAAATTTAACTACACTTCTTAAAATTTGTTGCACCAAACAACTAATCAAACTGCCAACCAACCAAACAAAAATTACCAGATAATTTGCATATTTATAATAGAAATAAATAAAGTAAATTAAGGACCACCAAATGATTTGACTGTGAGAGAAAACAGGCACACAAACATTATTTCCAAAGGGCTAGTCACATACGTTTCCTTGGGAAAAATGTTTCTCCACAACACTTAGTTTGAGTAATAACACAGAGTAGTGGTTTTAAAAGTGTGTTCTATGGTCCAGCACAGCATTAGCATCACCTGGGAACTTGGAGAAATATAAATTATCAGGCCTCTCAGCAATTTCACTGAATCAGAAACTCAGGTTGTGGGGCTCACTTACTTTTAATCAGTTCCATAAGTGATTCTGAAGCATAATAGGGTTTGGAAACCATTGGTATAGAACATAGCACTCTCTCAATTTTGGTTATAGGTGAACCCTAAAAAACAGCACAGATGTTACCAATATTAAATCAAATTGATATTCAACCACATACATGTCTCAGTTAGAGCAGCAAATAGGTAATGTAAAATCTTCCCTCCTCTGATCTATGGGGGATCCATCACACTTCTTTCTTTTTCCCTCCTTTACACTTTCCTAGAATTTGGCTAGAATTAACAGAAATAAAATGTTGCCTTAGTCTTCCAGGTACCATCAACGTTCTTAAGTACAGTGTTGCAGTACTGCGATAAACGCATCATTGACAATTAGAAAGATGATGTTTATGTGAAATACAGATCAACTTTGAAAAAAATTCAGTCAGAATAAATAAGACCTAGTGTTCAATAAATCACTACATACTGACATAGTAAACAATAATCAAATAATTAGTAAAGAGTTATTGAAATGTTCCCAGCATAAAAAGGTAATGCATATCCTAATTACCCTGATTTGATTATTTCACAGTGTATAAATGTTTAAAAAATCACATGTATCCTGAAAATATATACACCTATTTTTATACATACAAAATGAATAAAAATAAAAGCTAAAATTTTAAAAAGTATTACTTGTGATCTTCATATTTATTGGGGTTGATTATAAATTTTCCTTTATAATTTTGTCACTGTGATGTGTATTGACTTCTCAGTAAATTCTCCAGTACAGGTTGAGCCTTCCTTGTCTGAAATGTTTGGGACCAGGGTGTTTCAGATTTGAGATGTTTTTGGGTTTTGAAATATTTGCCTATACAAATGAGCTATCTTGTGGATGGTACTCAAATCTAAACCTGAAATTTGTTTATGTTTCATATACATCTTATACACATATATACATAGCCTGAAGGTAAATTTATATAGTATTTTTAATAATTATGTGGCTAAAACAAAGTTTTGCCTCCATTTTGACTGTGTGTTACCATATGAGATCAGATGTGAAATTCCATCTGTGGCACCCTATTTACATGCAAAAATGTTCTGTTTTGTAGTATTTCAGATTTGAGATTTCAAATTTTGAACTTTTGGATTAGGGATACTCAATCTATAATATTCTTTAAATCACAAATTTTCTCTTAGTTTGCATTTGGTCTAGATTAGCTTCCTTATAAGTGAACTTTTACTTCAATGACTATATCTCTTAATCTATTTCACTTTGTATTGTCTTTTAGAAACTTCTGCCCATTTTGTTTTACTTTATAGTATACTGCTTTTTTATTTTAAAAAATCCCTTTATTTATGTTGTTGACATTTTTAAATATACTTACTCTGAAGACTTTGAAAATTTCCTGTAAATTTTATTTTATTAATCATTTCAAGAATGATTTCATGTTCAAATGACAAAGTTGTTGGCTGCTCTCCTATACAGTACCTTTTGTATATATTTTATGATTATTTTCCGGGCTCATTTTCACTGAGATATTGTGAGAACAAAGATTATCTTAATCTGGCTCCTCCTTTTTAAAGGAGGCTTTCTAAACACCTTAGCCACCCTGTTTGATATCTCAATATTCATGTTACTTCAAAGATGGAGAACTCACTAAATTCTAAGTAATACTTTCTTTTTTTTGAGCAATTATTTTTATCTCTTCATGTGTTCTTATTTATTTCCTTTTCTCTTTTTTGTTTTTTCTAGACAGAGTCTCACTCTATCATTCATGGTGGAGCACAGTGGTATGATTAGAATTCACTGCAGCCTTAAGCTTCTGGGCTCAAGCAGTCCCCCAACTTCAACCTCCCCTTGTAGCTAGGATTACAGGCATGCACCACACCACCCAGCTAATTGTTATTTTTGTAGAGATGGGGTTTTGCTATGTTGCCAGGTCTGGTCTTGAACTCTTGGTCTCAAGGGATCTTCCTTCCTTGGCTTCCCAGAGCACTGGGATTACAGTGTGAGCCACTGTTCCAGACCAATTTCTCCTTAATCACCTTTTTATGATCAGTAGTTTATGGTTGTTCCCATTATTCCTGTGCTCTTCTGTCATTCCAGATGGCATTTCACTGCTTCTGCCTGCAATGACATTGAGGATAACTGTATTAGTTCATTCTCATGCTGCTATGAAGAAATACCCAAGATGGGTAATTTATAAAGAAAAGAGGTTTAAGCGACTTAAAGTTTCACATGGCTGGGGAGGCCTCAAGAAACTTACAATCATGGCAGAAGGCACCTCTTCACAGGGTGGCAGGAGAGAGAATGAATGCCCAGTAAAGAGGGAAGCCCCGGCCAAGCGTGGTGGCTCACACCTGTAATCCCAGCACTTTGGGAGGCCAAGGCGGGCGGATCACAAGTTCAGGAGATCGAGATTAGCCTGGCTAACACGGTGAAACCCCGTCTCTACTAAAAATATGAAAAATTAGCTGGGTGGGGTAACGGGCACCTGTATTCCCAGCTACTCTGGAGACTGAGGCAGGAGAATGGCGTGAACCCTGGAGGCGGAGCTTGCAGTGAGCCGAGATCGTGCCACTGCACTCCAGCCTAGGTGACAGAGCAAGACTTCATCTCAAAAAAAAAACAAAAACAAAAAACAAAAAACAAAAAACAAAAAAACAGAAAAAGAATAGGAAGCCCCTTATAAAACCATCAGATCTTGTGAGGACCAACTCACTATCGGGAGAACAGAATGAGGGAACCACCCCCAAAATTCAATTATCTCCATTTGGTCCCTGACATGACACATAGGGATTATGGGAACTACAATTCAAAATGAGATTTGTGTGGGGACACAGAAAAACCATATCAAAAATATAGACCAACTGGGCCATTAGGTTCACCTCATGAGGATGGCTATGCATGAGTCCCCCTGCTTCATCAGCCAACAGCTTGCTAAAATTGGAAGTAATAGCTTATTGGAAACATTTGTGGGATTTTTGTTTGTTTTGTTTTTGCTTTTCACCAGACATCTTTTGGCTTCATGTCCGTTTCTGTAGGAGTTTTAGTTCCTTCATCCTGCAGATGCTGAGTTCTGAGCTACACTTTCTGTTCCTCTCCTTGATCCTTAAAACTAGCAGGACTTCACTTTAGCCATTAATCTTAACAGTCTTGATCCTTCTTCGGCACATTAATATGTTTATCTTTGTCCTTAGTTGCCCTTTGTCTATTTTATTTTCAGTTCTGTACTTTATCTATTATTACTGTGTATTTGAACCAAAAGGGATGTATCAAAGAGAAAATTTATGAACAACTTGGCTGGAAGTCACTTACTTTCAATTTCCAAACTTAAGCCATGGTTTTCTATGGAAAAACCATTAAATGTACAATAAATCCTTAAGTTAATAGTTAAGTTCAGCAGCAAGCTGTAAAAGATGAGTCAGAAGCTAAGCAGAAACTAAAAATATAGAGATGTACAGACCCCAGGAGGACAAACAGGTCTGAGACAGCACCTGGGACCATCTGCTGCATGGTCAAGAGAGGGCCACAGTAGCAGTAACTACAGTAAATGAGAGCAGTCCAATCTCTCAAAGCAAATTAAAAATATGCTATAGAAATATGAAGAGAAGGCTGATAAAAAAAATCTACAGTGCAGATCCCAAGATATTTCTGCAGTCTTTCTCAAGTCATGAATTGAGGGCATGTGATGTCTGATGCCCCTGATCTGTGAGGCAGTGCAATATATAGGTAGGGCCAGGACATTGGCAGTAGGTTCTGCTTTATGGTTCTATGACTTCATGTTGTTTCTGCCAACATTGTTGTGTTCAATGGTGTTATCTTGTATTATCTTACTTAAGGCAATGTTTTTAAAGTAAATATCCATAAAACTACCTTGTTTTAAATACATTCCTTAGAACAGAAAATTTGAAGCTGGTCCAATACTTGGGGACTTGTTACTCTTTATCTTGGTTTTACAAAGACTACCAGGAAGTTTGTAAACCATTACTAACAAACTAATCAGAACATTTCAAGAGCTATTTTAAGATTGATCCAGGTTATGGCTCAATATTTTCAGTTTGAATGCTTTTATAAACAACAGATTTTACATTGTGTTAAAATGGATTTCTTTGGGCTTCCATTCCATGTTTGAGTTAATAAAAACAAATTAAATATCTGCAAGATGAAATTTTTAGAAACATATACATATTGGGCCAGGCAAGGTGGCTCATGCCTGTAATCCTAACACTTTGGGAGGCCAAGGTGGACTGATCATCTGAGGTCAGGGGTTCGAGAACAGTCTAGCCAACATGGCAAAACCCTGTCTCTATTAAAAATACAAAAAAATTAGCTGGGTGTGGTGTCACATGCCTGTAGTCCCAGCTACGCTGGAGGCTGTGCCAGGAGAATTGCTTGAACCTGGGATGTGGAGGTTGCAGTGAGCCGTGACACACCTGACACGCCACTGCACTCCAGTCTGAGTGACAGAGAGAGACTCCGTCTCAAAAATATATATATATGTATATATATATACACACATACTATGATTGACAAATTTATTTGTTCTGTATTATACATTCCATATAGTAAGTCTTAGAAATCTCCCCACCTGCATTTCAGTATCATCATCCATCTTGAGTTATCTGAATAGCAAAAACTAGAAAAGATTCAGATCAATTGTAAAGTCTGTCAGGAGTGATAGCCTCTAATCCTTGCTTACTTATAGGAATTAGGTCATCAGATATGTTTTCAAAGTGTGGATTTAAGTGTTCTTTCTTCAGCTTCAATGTATAGAATGCTTTTTTAAAAATGTAAGCTTTACTTCCCCAGGTTACTGGATTACCACTGCAATGAACATCCTTTCAAATTTTGAAGAGAGTGAGAGCACATGAACATGTGTCAAACTTATTTCTCGCTGAATGCTAAACCAGCAAGGTTTTGTATAAAAGCCGCAAACTCATATGCTTCGAGGCACTAAGAAATTTATATAATAAAGAATGATGAGACAATTTGTACTTACCAATTAAAATTAATTAATTTTAAAGAACACAAGTAATGAAACTTTTAGAAAATTAGAGGTGTTATATAACCAAAAAATACTGAAAAAACTTTTTAATGTACAGAAAAAATAAAACATATTTACAGGCATTGCATGGTCCATAGGCTGCTGACTTTATCCCCAATTTCATTTAAACACCTTTTCCTTTGTATATTTTCTTGTATTTACTCTCATCAAAAGCTGGTAAGACTTACATAAGACATTATGAGGAATATATTATGTTATCCAATTTCACACTGTTAATCTTATATAAATACACAAATCTCAGATTATTAATAATCCTGAAAGTCTGACTAACCTCTTCCAATTCAAAATAATGTTGTCCTTTAATACTCCATTGTAATTCATTTATTACTTATTGCTTTGAACAGAGTTTCATTAGCATTTGAATGCAGAAAACAACCTCATTCAAAAATTCTACTTCTTTTAACAACGATGTGTGGGTATATTTTTTATAAATAACACCTCAGTTAAAAGAAATGTTACTCTAGGCTTGGCGTGGTGGCACACACTTGTAATCCCAGCTACTCTGAAGGCTGAGGTAGGAGGATCGTTTGAACCTGGGAGGCAGTGGTGCTTGAACCGAAGATCGTGCCACCGCACTCCAGCCTGAGTGACACAGCGAGACTTTGTCTAGAAAAAAAAAAAAGATATGTTACTCTAAATCAAGAATTTCTGAAATGCGGTCCCAAAGGAGACTCTCACATAGTAAAGAGAGCCAAAACATAATATTTGTCATTCTTGTACTTCGCATGTTATGTTGTGATCTATGATGTTAGCGTCTCCCGTTTTTTCTTGTTCAAACCTTTTATTTTTTAATGAATAAATACAATGCTTTATAAAGTAAAAATCAGTAAAGTCTACTGCAGTCATACAAATGCATGGTAATAAATAATGCAGTACAAAAGCACTTGGCAAGCCTACCATATTTGTGATTGTTTGTTTATGAACTGCATGGTGGTAGGAAGTGCTTTTTAAAAATTGTTTTTGACTTTTATTTTAGGTTCAGTGGGTATATGTACAGATTTGTTACATGAATAGATTGCATGTTGCTGAGCTTTGGTGTATGAACATTCCCATCAACTAGGTAATGAGTGAGCATAGTACCTGATAGTTTTTCGAACCTCACCCCTTCCCACGCTCCCTACTCTAGTAGTCCTCAGTGTCTATTGTTGCCATCTTTGTGTCCATGTGTACTTAATGTTTACCTCCCACTTATTTTTTTAAATTTTATCTATTTATTTATTTATTGAGACGGAGTCTCACTCGGTCACCCAGGCTGGAGTGCAGTGGCCCGATCTCAGCTCAGTGCAAGCTCCGCCTCCTGAGTTCACGCCATTCTCCTGCCTCAGCCTCCCGAGTAGCTGGGACTACAGGTGCCCGCCATCACGCCTGGCTAATTTTTTGTATATTTAGTAGAGACGGGGTTTCACCATGTTAGCCAGGATGGTCTCGATATCTTAAACTCGTGATCCACCCTCCTGAGCCTCCCAAAGTGCTGGGATTACAGGCGTGAGCCACCGCGCCCAGCCTACCTCTCACTTATAAGTGAAAACATGTGGTCTTTGGTTTTCTGTTCCTTAGCTAATTCCCTTATAATGGCCTCCAGCTGCATCTATGTTGTTGGAGAGAACATGGCTTCATTTGTTTTTATGAGTGCCTAGTATTCCATGGTGTGTATGTACCATATTTTCTTTATCCAGACCACCACTGATGGACATCTAGGTTGATTCCATATCTCTGCTATTGTGAATTGTGCTGCAATGAACATAGGAGTGCTTATTTCTTTTTGGTAGAACAATTTATTTTCCTCTGGGTATATACCCAATAGTAGAATTGCTGGGTTCAATCACACTTCTGTTTTGAGTTCTTTATAAAATCTCCAAACTGCTTTCCACAGTGGCTGATATACTTTATAACTATTTCTGTCAATCAGTGTTTGAGTCTTATAGTGGGAGGACAATTCTCAGGCTGCCAGAGCCTTCTTTGGCTGCATGAAAGTAGAGGCTGTGTACCTGACAGATTAAGCCACTCCAGTGCCAGTCCTTAGTCAATGCTGATTCCAGCAGGAATACACTTGAATTCTCTCCCGTACTGATCAATTGACCATGGGGTGTGAGACTGAGGGTCTCCAGTGCTTTTCTCCATGTGCAACTGAACCAAAATTGCTTTTGATGGGATTTTGCTTGATGGACTTTTAGTCTGTGCCTATTTACTTAGTCTTTTTTTTTTTTTTATGACTTTCCCTGGTTTTGTCAGGAAACAATTTCTAATAAATCAGGCTTATTTGATTTCTCATTTTAAATTCTGCCTCTTGGGAACCCAATCTAAACAGCAAATAAAATGCCTATGTATATAAGGCATGGATGACAAAGAGTTCAGACAAGTAGTGACATCTAATTGTTTTTCTTCTCTTGTATTACATCTTTGTTTCCCTTAATTCAGGCGCTATGGAAACAATCAAAGTGAATGTATCAACTACAGTCATTCCTTGGCCTCAGGAGGGCGTTGGTTCCTAGGTCTCCCCCCTCAAGGGATATCAGAATCCACGGATGTTCAAGTCCCTTATATGAAATGGCCTAGTATTTGCATATAACCTCCTAAAATATGCTTTAAATAATCTTTAAATTACTTATGATACCTAATGCAATTTAAGTGTTATGTAAACATGTGTTATACTTTTTCATTTGTATTTTTTTACTGTTGTATTGTTATTTTCTATGTATTTGTTTTTAAAAAATATTTTCATTTGCATATTACTCAATAAGTGGAGCGACAATATTAGGTAAATCTTTCTAGAAATCCCATAATTTGCAATTGCAATTAATGAAATAAACAAATAAAATAATACTAAAATTTGTATAATATCAATGGGAGCAAGTATTTTGTATTTCCACCAGGGTATCTACGGCAACTATGAAGTATGTTGCTCATATCTCCCTTAAAAAAAGACCTTTCCAGGAGCCTTGTAGTTACTTGATAGCTTCAAGCTGTAGCACTCATGCCAAAACAATGAACGTGTGAGATTTAACACTGAAAGTGCATGGCAAGGATACCAGATTCCAGATCATTTTTAGCCAAGAAGAGAGTGGGCTCCATTAATAGGAAATCTTTGTTCAGAAGTCCTCCAATGACCTCGCTGAGAAATTCTCACAGATGCACTGAATTTGCTAGGCTCCTCCTAGCAAATCCTCTTTTTTTCCACCTCTCTTTTCATAGGTTACATATCTGCATTATAATCTAAAGGCTTTCCCTACCGACATCTATGCCCTCCCTCGCTTACAAATACAGGTGTTTCTCCCTCAAAACCTTTTGCACTTCTAAATCCTTCTCAGATATTTCAAACTGTCTGTATTAGTCCATTTTCACACTGCTGATAAGTACATACCCGAGACTGGTAAATTTACAAAAGAAAGAGGCTTAATTGGACTCACAGTTCCATGTGGCTGGGAGGGCATCACAATCATGACAGAAGGCAAGGAGAAGCAAGTCACATCTTACGTGGATGATGGTAGGCAAAGAGAGAGCTTTTTCAGAGAAACTCCCGTTTTTAAAACCATCAGATCTCATGAGCCTCATTTACTGTCACAAGAACAGCACAAGAAAGACCAATCCCCACAATTCAATCACTTCCCACTGGGTTTCTCCCGTGACATGTGGGAATTGTGGGAGTTACAATTCAAGATGAGATTTGGGTAGGGACATAGCCAAACCATATCACTGTCAGAATATGGAATTTAACTACAACTACTTCTATACATATAGGTCACTTTCCATATGCAATCAGTTTCCTCCCTTGTTCTATTCTATTACATTAGAAAATTTAATCCTGAATGAAATGTTGGCAGCAAATATTTGGTGATATCAAATAATTTCATATATTCAGATAAAACATGGATTCACAAATTGTGGTGATTGTTACACTGATGTGTTCCTTATATATTCTGGCTGATGCTAAATCAATAAGCACATCATCATCGAAGAGAGAAAGTTCAATACTGAAGCTTGATATCATCCATGAATAGAATCTTAACGCAGTTTTTGGTTGTATATGATTCAGAAAATAATTTCTAATTTTTTTCTGTCCCATTGAAGAATGTAGACATGATTTTTAAATATGCCCTACAGCATGTCATCGGTTCCTTTGTCTAAGATATAAAGAAAATCATTAAGTGTTGAGAAAGGGTCAGATTTCAAGCAATCGAGCTGTGTGTAGAAAGAAGTTCCTTCTTAAGATGTTTTATCTTCTTAAGAAATCTTATTAAATAGCTTATTTTAGTATATTTCCTTTAACTAAAGAGTTTTCTCCCTGCATTTCAAAATATTTTATAATACGAAATCATGTGTAAATATATCCAAATTCACTGTTCCTCTTCAATAAATTTGAAAAGAGGGAGGGAGAGAGACAGACCAAATTATATTCAACCAGACTTTTTACTCAAAGACTAGGCTTCTTGTATAATTACCTTTTCCTATGCTGCTCACAATATATGTTTTTTCTCCATACTGAAATCGTCAAAGTTTTTTTTATATATAGACTGTAGGAGAAAAAAAGCTATTTCTATGTGAGCTTTATAATAGTGGTAAAAAATCCATTACTTAGATTATTAAAAATGATTAAAAGGTGCTCTTTTTAGATTAATATTATTTGTCTGTATAATTAAACTAGGAAGGAGTATTTTAATATATTTAAATATATAAAACACTAAAAACGCAATCATATTTTCTTCTAATATGTTTGCATTTCATTTTAGAGAGCTCACATTTTACTCTAGGCATCTTTTATTGCTATGGGAAAAACTATCATAATTGTAGCATACAGCAATATTTCATATTTTAGGAATTCTGATTTTAATCATTTAAACATCTGTCAATAATAATGTAATTTTAAGTGGGTTTATGTATTTTAAAAGCAGTTGGGCTGAGAGAGCTATTTAAATGTAATCTTTCTTTCTCTTTCGCCCTCTCCTTAAAACCTTATTTGTGACTGTAAAAGTCAAACTTCATGTTTCTTAATATTAACAGAGGTTTGCAGTATTATCCTCTTTTCAACAAGGAGAGTGTTTTTCAATGACTTCACAGATACTGCTTTTGGTTCTGCAATATGCTTTTTTAAAGGCCTTCACATTTTTATGAAAGCAATCATAAGTATCTTAGTGTTATGAAGATCTTAATTACCAAGGAGTTTAGATTGCTTATTAACATAATAATCAAAAAGAAAAAATACAGTAAATGGAGCTTGTAAGGTAAAAATGGTATAGAAAAGTAAGATAAAATTATAATTATTGTATCAATTACAGTCAGTAAAATGTTATTAAGCACTTACAATTTACCTAGCCTTAGGCTAGTTATAGACGGTAAAAAGAAAAATATGGGATACTAACAGACCTCAAAATACATGTTTAGAAAAGTTACAAGACAAAACACTAAATGGGAAAGGAGAGACAAAATTTTAAGAAATCATTAAAGGAGAATAGGCAAAAAAAGGCCTTCTCTTCTTTAAGCATTCTTCCACCCTTTCTAAGTGTGCTATAACTCTCAATATTTCATCATTAATATAATATTTTACTGGAGAATCATTTAACAGTACATGTTTTCCTTTATTGAATCATCAAAATAATATAAAATTGTTTTAATTCTATAAAAATAATCACAATGATCAAGGCTCTAATATTTTAATTTGGTCCATACAATGTTTGAGAACTTAGGAGCATTTTTTTTTTTTTTAGTTTTGGCAGGAGAATACCTTACCCTGATTTTTCTCCAAATATGGATACGATAAGGTTAAACATTTGCTCAAAAGTTTGTTTGATAATTTAAGAAGAAAATTTAGATAATTCAAGATGATTTGGAGACAATAATTAAATCTCTAAGAATGTTTCAGATCAATGTCATCCAAACAACACACTCTCTAAAGGCCAGGACATATCTTCAGTAATTAGTTTATGGCCTATCAAGTAATTAATGTCATGTGTTTGTTAAATGGTTGCATGCATTAATAACTATATTGTTGAAGAGCAGAGTTGACCTTCTTGATATTACTCTTTAATTCTTATCAATAAAAACTAAAATGTGTGGTTTTTTCCAGAAATTTACTCCTTATATATTTATTATATAAGAAGGCAATAACATTTTCTTTAAACTCATTTCCTTGTTGCAAAAACTGCCCTCCCTTTTAATTTGCCTAAATCGATTTCTTGTTTCAGTTGCTAAATCTAGTTTTCTGGACTGTGTTTACCTAATACATGCTCATTTTATCACCTTAGATTTTTATATTATATCACCCTAAGTATGTTGAGGGTTTCTAATTATCACAAACTACACAAGCCAAAAGGAGAGTTAAAAAAAAAATGAGAATGACTTCCCTGGATGTATCAAAAGGCTAGAAATATAATTTTGAAAGTGAACAAGCACTTGGTGTTACCTGATTAAAACATCATTCTATAACACAAAATACTGAGATCTGTGGAGAAGACTTTTCCAGTTTTTGTAAACCAGCTCTAGGCTGAACATGGATTTAATCCAAGGCCCTCTTCCCCAAGTAGTGCCCACTCACATTCCATTAACCTTTTTCCACTTTTATCATTCCACACTGACGTGTCCTGGTAGTATTGCTTATTCATCTACCCCTACCTACGGTCATCTGGAAAATTAAAATTAATTTTTTGTAAATCTTCTTTACATATATATGAAAAAGAGAAAGAGATTTTGTTTCATTTACTAGAATTTCAAAGATTATTGTAGATTTGAATTTGTTTTACAAAAAGCCGTTTAACTCTTTTCCTCCCTGATGATAAATTTCAGTTTCAGTGTTTTATTTCATATGTTTCTATCAAGCTTCAACTTTTTTTTTCAAAGTTATAGATTTTGAGTCACGGTCAAACAGTCGAGGCAACATGAATGGAAACTTAAATCTTTTTTTTTTATTTAAAGAGACAAGGTCTCACTCTGTCAACCAGGTTGGAGTGCAGTGGCATGACCATGGCTAACTTTAGCCTCCAACTCCTGGCTTCAAGTTATCCTCCCACCTCAGCTAATCAAGTAGCTGGGACTACAGGTACATGCCACTATGCTCAGTTTTTTTTTTTTTTTTGATAGAGACATCTCACTCTGTTCCCCAGGCTGGTCTCAAACCTATGAGCTCAAGTTTTCCTCCCATCTCGGCCTACCAAAATATTGGGATAACAGGTGTGAGCCACCCTGCCCCGCTGGTAAATTTTTTATGAACAAATAAATAATCTATAAAATAACTTACTATTCAAATTAAACGAATCATAAAACTAAAGCTGCTATATAAGCATATAATATCTCTCAGAGAAAAATAGTATAAATAAAAAGAAGAATCATATTTACTATATTTTGTTAGGCTGTCTGTAATTTCGTTGGGCTTTCAAATATGTACGTATTTGTATTTAAATAATTAAAATTGTAAGGAAATGAAAAAAAATCAAGCAAACACTACCCCAAAGGGAGGAAAAACCTATTGGTATTTTGTATATTTATACATCATTTCTTTCTAAATATCTGTTTACAAAGCTAAATTTAAATTGCAGCTACATTTTAGTACTCTGAATTTTTACTGTGGGTTATATTTACTATGTGTTATATTAGAATGGAATTAACAATGATTAATAAATTTAATTATGACTTATGGAGGTTTCATCCTATGGTGTACCATTATTTGAGGGTGCCTTATTCTCCTCTGGCTTAATGTTTCTCTGTTAGAATCTCTAACAGTGACTCTTCTCACTTCTTGCTCTCACTAATTCATGAATTTGAAATAAATAACCACGTCTCTGTTGTTCAGCCACTTACAGGATATCTCTCAAGATCTACCAGTCTTCATACATTATTTATTGTAGTCTTCTCTTTGGCATATGGTGAAAATTTCCGGCCATTTTCTGCAGAGGTCCACAAATGTCCAAGTAAGAAAGTGCACAACTAGTTAAATTTGTTTAATCTGTTTAATGCAATAAAGATGTTTTGATAATAAACATTATAAAGAGATAATTTTGATTTTAATTTTCCCATCTTCTTTTTTCTGTTTATCAGTTGGTTCCAAATTCTGGTAGGGAAAAGTACAAATTAAGCTTTTAAAAAATGTAGCAATCATGGCATGCTTATAAATTCCTCTTTTGTAATTGTTGGTTAGAAATGTTGTTTCTAATGTTTGATTATTATAAATAAACCTGTAGTAAAATTTTGCAAATAAACCATTGTTACATATGTGAAAATACTTAGAGCAGAATTTCAGAAAGAGTATATTACATCAAGAAGTGTGAGGATTTGAAAGATTCATGATAAACAGTATAAAATTACTTTTTAATTCATTAAAACACCGTTTGAAGAGGCAGATTTAATATCCTTATCTATGTTGGTGTTCACTATTTTTGAAAACCTTGAGAAACTGGTCAAATATGTAATTTTGTATCTGCATTGCATTGGTTAGTGACATTGCAAGATATCAAATAATTCATTAGCAATTTCTTTTTTGTGTCTTAAAAAGTCCTTACAAAAAAGAAAATAACTATATAATTTGTTCCCACCCTGTCAACTTTCACTTCTCATTCCTATTACTCTCATCTACTCATTATCAACAGTGAGCTTTTTAAATGTGTACATAAAATATATTTTTTAATATTTTTATTTCTTTTTTCTGCCAAAACTTTTAGAATAAATTATGTAGAGCTTATATCCTATTATTTTTATATCATAACATCAGCCTTTTTATGCTAGTACATTTACTTTTGCAAATTTTAAAGGTCTTTAAAATCAGCACTGTCTTCATTTTACCATCATACCTTGTACATAATATTGTTTCTTGTTATTCTTTGTATTTAGATAGATATAAACAACTCTAACAATTTTTTCTAAGGAATTAAAAAATTTCCATATATATATAGCAGGGGAGAGAAGGTAGTAACTTTTCCTCACTCATTGCAAACTTATGTTGAGATGCCTATGATAAAAGAAAGATTAACAAGAAAGTAACATACAAATTTATTTAATGTAAGTTTTACATGAAACATAAGTCTTTTAGCAACAAAAACTCAAAGAAATAGCTAATCCAAGGAAACTTTAGGATAAAAATGTATGTTTATTCTTAGGTTTGGTGAAGAGTGTACAGCCATGCAGAAGTATAATTGAACAAGGGAGTATGATCTGATGGTAATCAACTCAGGTTGGGGAGACTTAGTAAACCCGTGTGTTCAGATTTTTCTCTATGTATCTCTGTCTTCAGCGATAAGGACATTTCTCTACATAAAAGGAGAGCACTTCTGGAATGAGGGTCTTATGGCCTACTTCAGCAGAAGTTTGGAGGATTCTTTTATGGCTTGGTGTAGAATGTTGGGAGTTGCTCAGAGAGACCTTCCTGCTTCTGTTGTTTTCTCAAATGCCAAAGGTGCCATATTTGGGAGTAGCCTGTCTGGAACTCTATCATTATTGTTAATTTATTTTCAAAAAGTTGGTCCATTTAATCACAACCTCCCGTGATTAAGATTTTTACTTTTTTAAGATTTAGCAAATATATTGTGAAAATGATACTCATTACTTACATGTTCTTCTAATATGCAGTTCTTTTTGAAATGCTTATTTCATTCACAAGGTTTTTTCAATCCCTGTTATTACTTATTTAAAGTTTTCAAATACATTATTAACATCTATCTTTACTTCTTAGTTGTTCAAAATATTATCTCAATTTTATTTCTTTGAACATTTTATATACACATTTAAAAATGGTAACAATTTGTTCTTTCGCTTTAAGATTTTTGAATGTCCCCTATATTTGTGACATTTTTCCCAAAACTACATATGATACATTATTATAAATAGAATTTGATTATAGTTGTTTTGGACTCTTAATTTTACATCCAACTTTTAAATTTATCTGGAGTATACTTTGGGTGATTATCTGATGAGTGTATTTTTTAAAAATCATTAGTAAACAATATATTGCCTACTTATATGAGAATGCTACTCAGCATACATTCAATTCTTATATATATTTTAGGGCTACATTCTTCCGTTTTATCAATTGTCTACAATCGATTCAGCATATTTAAATAATAAGTTCAATTTATGTTAATTATGCTTTCCTATTTCACAAAGTTCCTCAACTTCCTCTACTCACACACATTACTTGCCCCATTGTACTTCTAAAATTATTTCTTTGGTGTATTTTCGTAGAATTTGGAAAATATTGGAATCTTCCTATGGAGATATTCAGTATATTTTGTAACTTTTATAATGAGGGCTTTGTTACATTAACAGAAAAAATGTATTATAACCTACAATAATTAAAAGTATTTAGGAATTCAGACAAGAAAAGATAAGCCAGAGGAATAGTATATTAAAGTTGGAAAAGTTCCAAAGAACAAAATCGTTGTTTTAACTATTAAAGAACATTTTAGACTCAATTTTTTTAAAAAATTACTGAATATTACCAGTATGTATCAAACATTATTTTTCTTTTCCACAAAGTTTATATAGCATAAATTGTTATTTAATATGTTATATTAAATATAGCATTTAATATATAATATTATAAAATATAGAGCTATACATTATATAGCTATATTTATGCTATAAATTATATAGCATATACATTTATATAACATAAACATACATTATATATGTATATACATCATATAGCATAAACACATACATTATGTGTATATACAGTGTATAGCATATGCATATACATTTTATATATACATTATATAGCATATGAATATACATTATACATGTACATACATTATATACATGTATATACATATACATTATATACACATTATATAGTGTTTACATATACATAATATATACATTACATAGTGTATGCATACTATATACATTGCATAGTGCATACATATATGTTATATATATTATATAACATATACATATACCTAATATATGCATTATATAGCGTATACATATACATTACATATGCATTATATAGCATGTACATATACATTATATATGCCTATATATAGCATATATATACACATTATATACACATTATATAGCATATACATATACATTTTATAGTATATAATTTAGGCTATATAAAGTCTGTGCTATATAAATTATATGCTATATAATGTATATGCCATATAAGCTTTATGGAAAACTAATTTTTGATAAATTAGGTCATATTCAGTAATTTTTTTAAAAAATTGAGTCTCCCTTCTTACCTTCTTACAAATAAAGCCAGAAGAATTAAAATCACTAAACAATGATTTAGAATTAATATCATAAATATTCGAAATAATTAATTAAAAGGTGACAAATTTTATAACCATGTATAATACATATGAGTAGCAAGGAGTTAATGTCGTTAGCATTTGACCTATCAGACATAAATACGAAAACAGCCACCACAAAGGAAAATTCAAAAGTAATTAACTCAATCAGAATATAACAGAATGAATGTCAGTTTCACTACTGATTAGCAAAATGTAGATTTCAAGTCTTATTTTCACATGTCAAATTTTAAAAGACTTTTGGGTGGTATTCATTATTGTTTTGAATGTGAAAGTATAAGTTTATGGGTTTACAGTATTGGGTAACATTTTTCCAGAGAGATTTGTAATTACTGATAGTAGAGATTAGGAAGAAAATATATTTTATAAAAATAAAAGACAATTATATATTGGTAATCTGTGAAGTCATCTGTAGAAACAGCTGGACTCTTGAATAGACAAACAAAAGCAGTTTTAGTTTTTCTTTTTATGTTTAACCTTCTCTGCCAATTCATTTTCTTCCACACAAAAAACTCCTGTGTAGAACATAATTTTCCTGATCAGCATCTGGCATCTGTTGTGAATGTATACTCAAATTATTCAGGTATTAAAATTGTCATGATCATATTAATAAGTATAGTTTTTTTCAAAAAATCTAACACCCATTTAAGATATAAAGCTCTCAGCTGACTTAATTTGATAGAAGAACAAATGAAAGCTCTCAGCAGAACTTCCTCAGTTTGATAAAAGAACAAATGAACAAATGAAAACCTACAAAAAATCTACAGCTAACATTATCCTTAATCATAAAAATTTGAACTCGTTCTTCATTAGATTGGGAATAACGTAAGAATGTCTTCTCTCACAGCTTCTAATCAAAATTTTACTGGAAGTTTTAGCTAGTGCAATGGGGTAAAAAATAAAAAGAAAAAATGTACATGAAGTAGAATTGTATTTCTTTTTTAAAAAAACTGACATCACTGCTTATGTATAAATTCCCAAAGAATCAGAAAAGACAAACACACAAACAAAAAATTTCTGTAAATAATAAGTAATTATAGTAAAAGTATAGAATACAAGGTTGCTACAGAAAAGTCAATTGCTTTTCTGTGTACTAGAATTAAAAATAAAATATGAAATTAAAAACAATATCATTTACAATAGTATCAACAAATTTAATACTTAGGTATAAATTTAACAAAATAAGTAAAGAATACAAACTACAAAAAAACTGAAGAAAGAAATAAAAGTTTTAAATAAATGAAGACTTTCTCTTCATGAATTGCAAGGCTCAATATTTTTAAGACGCCAACATATTTATTCTCATTCTTACCCATAGGTTCAACACAATCCCCATAGAAAGCACAGCAAACCATTTTGTAAATATCACCAAACTGATTCTAAAGTTTACATGGGAAGTAAAAGGCCAGTGTAGCCAACAATATTAAAGCTAAATAACAAACTTGGAGATTCCACCTGACTTCAAAACAACTACAGTCATAAGTAATGCGGCGTTGGCAAAATAATAGATATATAGATCAATAGAACAGAATAACAAACTCAAAAATAGACCCCTACAAATATAGTTTGCTGATCATTGACAAAACAAGTAGCTATAGCAATTAAATGAAGGATAACTAGTTCAACAAATGGTACTAGAAAAACTTTACATCCATATAGGCAAAAACATATATATATGGGCAAAAATATATATGTGGACAAAGTCTTTTTACCTTTCATAAAAATTAACTCAAAATAGATCATAGACCTAAATTTAAATGCAAAATTATAGAACTTCTAAAAGAAAACATAGGAGAATATCTAAGTGACTTTGAACATGCTGGTAAGTTTCTAGATATAATACTAGAAGCATGAACGATGAAAGAATGAATTGATATGTTGAGTTTTATTAAAATTGAAAACTTCTGCTCAGCAGAAGACAATATTAACACAATGGAAAGACATGTCCCAGACTGAGAGAAAATATTTGCAAAACACATATCTAAATGAGGAATTGTAACAAAATATACAAAAGACTCTGAAAATTCAACAGGCTCTACTTCCAGAAACCAACCTAAGAGAAGGCGAAGTTTGCCTTAAACTTTATATCTGTCTCTTCTTTTCTTCATTGGTCTGAATTCATCCAATTTACATCAAATTGTTATGATGAAGCCACCTTCTCTTCTCAAGGTAAGATTTTCATGAACTACAATAAAACGAAATCTTAGAAGTACTCCATTTTTAAACTGACTAAAATTCTAAAAGAATAATTGAATTAACAGTGTTATCTTACCAAAAAAAGATTTGAGTATGTCTTTTTCTATTCTGAGTCTATATACAACCTGAACATGGGATTAAATATATACATCCACATACTGTGTGATTTTATGTATGTATGTATGTATGTAAATGTATGTACGTACACATTTATAAATACAGTCACAAAATTTAAGTGCAATTTACATGTAATATAACACAGAATACATTTTGTTTATTATTTCTAGGATATCACTAATAAATTAGTATAGTTTAATATTAGTATTATGGCAACTATGAGTAAAAGTTTGCTGCAAAGTTTAGAGAAAATAATTTTCAAAATTTTACTATTCACTTCAGGTTTTTGTTTGTTTGTTTTGTTTTGTTTTGTTTTGTTTTGTTTTGAGACAGAGTCTCACACTGTTGCCTGGGCTGGAGTGCAGTGATGGAATCTCAGCTAACTGCAACCTCTGCCTGCCGGGTTCAAGCGATTCTTCTATCTTAGCCTCCAAGTAGCTGGGATTACAGGTGCCTGCCACCAAGCCCAGCTAACTTTTTTTTTTTTGTATTTTTAGTAGAGACAGGGTTTCACTATGTTGGCCAGGTTGGTCTCGAACTCCTGACCTCGTGATCTGCCTGCCTTGGCTTCCCAAAGTGCTGAGATTACAGGTGTGAGCCACTGAATAGAAGTGGAAAGAAAAAAAAGATGAAGAAATGAAAGACAGAAAGAAACAAAAAATGTAAAGAAGGAAGGAAGGGAGGAAGGAAGGAAGGAAGGGAGGAAAGGAAGGAGGGAGGGAAGGACGGAAGGAAGGAAGGAAAGAAGGAAGGAAGGAAAGAAGGAAGGAAGGAAGGAGAAAGAAAAAGAGAAAGAAAGGAAAAAAGGTGGGAAAGTTTGAGACTTTATGCTTCAGTAATGAAATGACACCAACAAGCCAGAAATACAATGTTTTTTTCCCAGTATGGTGATATATTCCTTTTGAAGATTGTTTTGCTGTGGACATAACATAGTTTAAATCCTGAGTACACAGGAGACAGCAGTGGGTATGTGCTCTTCAGTTTGACAACTCAACTTCAGTTTTATACAGCTCGGTACATCTTTATTAGTACATCAACCACTGTTATTGCTCAGAACAGAAGGAGCAGTGCTTAAGTATTCATGAGAGATAGAGTGGTTAAGTAGAAAGATTCTATAAAATGTAGACTGTTGAAGTGGCATAAGATTTTGTGATTTTCTTCTTTCTGCCTCTCCCTGGCCCCTACTCCCAACTCTAATGTCAACTACAAAATTAGGTTGTTTAAAATATTATGTTGTTTAAACTAATGAAAGTATATTCTTTAAGTGCTAAATATATGCAAGATATTGCGCTAGGGCCTGAAGTTGCAGAAATGAATAAGACATAATTATTTTTCATTGAAGATAAGTTTTCTTTAAAAATCTCCCTGGGCTACATTTTTATGGAGCTACTAGTTTTTAAAACATTTATTTTATTTTTCAATCCATATAGACGCTTTTGTTTGACTTCTTCATTTTCATTAAAGATATTCTACCAAACCTCCTGTTCCACTGTTGAACAACTACATTACTTTCTCTTGAGTGGAAGATATATTGAAGTTATAATCAAAATATTTGTGGATATTACAACCTTGGATCTATCATACTCTTTTTAATCTCAATCTTGGAATGTGACCAGGCAGAGATTGCATTCCTATTGAATGAAAATTATTACAAATTCACTGTTCTCCTACAGAGCTATTGAATGCATCTGTATATTGTCAAAATCTAGGAGGCAGGGCTTGGACTTGGTATACATTATATTCACAATACTATGATAGTTGTCTCTTCAGAGAAAGACGCTCATGAAAAGTTAGGTACCTTAGTCACTCATGTGACTAATAGAGGCTTATGGTAAGTTCAATGCTCAGCCTAATCTGTGAAATCCCTGGGAATAAGTTGATATTAAGCAACCAAAAATGGTCTTCAAATTGTGAGAAATAAGTTGCTACCTCTCATAGGCACTGTGAATAAATAAGAAGCTCAGAGGCTAACAGATTACTCTGGTTTTGGCAAAATAATATTCCTCAAACAGGAATCCTACTGAACCCTATTTACAAGGTCATTGGAAAGAAATCTGTAACAAAGTGGGGCAGAAAGAATCATGAAGTAATTGACAGATGTAGTGGTACAGGCAGCCTCACTGGGACCTTGAGATCTAGCAGCTCAGATAATTTTAGAAATATCTGCATTCAGAATGTATTTACACTGGGAGACTAGACTTTGGCAAAATAGTGCTACTCTTGAGCTTTAAACATGAAATTTTTCATTTGAAAGACAATTGCTAGCTTGTTACTGAGCATTGGTCAAAACTCTCCACACCCATAAACACAGAAGAGTATTAGATAATTCTTAGGACAGAATTTTCAATTATATCTTGGGTGATATTAGAGAGATGTTCAAATAGTCAAGGAGCAGCACATTAAAGCTCACTCATAATATGGAAATAGTATATTCAAGGGCATGCTAAAGAATGAATTTCAAGAGTAGTAAATTGCATGCATGAGAAGATAGATTCACTGCCCATAGGGCCAACTGTTGAGCCCTAAGAGGACCTACACACTGCCACTGCTGTAGGTCTGAATTCTATAATTTTCTTCTATCCAAGGTAAAAGCAGCTCCCTAGTTCACAGATGGGGTTGTTTGAATTAAAGACTAGGTTGTACTTTTGAAACCAGCAGCATTCTGATTGCATGCAGTAATACTTGCTGGAAGAAGGTAAAGGAATGATAGTTCAGGAGGCAGAGATACAAGCTGTTTAATAATAGAAAAAATAACAGTAGGATCTCATTTTTAGGAGATTATTTGAATTTTTACAACTCTTGGGCTGAAGCCAATAGACTTGCTATATTATCGGGCAAAAGAACGTCTGTAATAGGACAAAAAAGAAACCCCACATAGGGTTTCTCTGAGTAATTAGAGGAAGGACTAAAGTAAGTAATGGAGATACGTGATAATAGTACCAAAATGTAGAAAAATAAAAATAAACATAATCCACTTCCCAGCTTGGACAGAGATTGGAACACTAATGTTGGTGTCTAAATCAGATTCCTAGAGTCATTACTGTATTCATGAAATAATTGGATATGCTGTGCTCAGGACATGCACTAATGGTCATGGACATAACTAATTCCTCTTGTCCTGAATGAAATGGCTAATATAAAGAATGCACTCAATGTTAACAGGATAAGAATCATTTGGAAATGGAGGTGGATAAAATTCTCCAAGGATATAGGCCAGTGAATAGCCAGCAAATGGATTACATCAGATCATTAATGGTAGTCCCATGTGGCTATAAGTGGGTATTAACCAAGATTGACCCCTAATATACTCTAGATGTCACTTATCCAGTAACAGAGGCAACCTTGCAAATATAATTAAGGGTTTATAATTGCACATTATTAATTCAGCCTTCTCACCCAAAATATATTTCTTCTGATCAGGATATACATTCACTGCAATCCAAGGACAGAAATGAACAATGAAACATTATTAAATGGACATTCTTTATCCCTTCTCCATCCATAGAGCAAATGAACTGTCACTTAAAAAACGTGAAATAAAAGATGTAGTTAATTCAACTATTCTAAATTGAATATGGAAGAAATATATATAGGTAGAATACTACCCTGGAAAGATTTCTGGGATTAGAAAGTGTGAATAAAGAAGTAGGAAAAATGCAAATATACAGCTGAATCTTTTTCCACCTCAGAGTGATTTTTTTTTTCGTTTTGCCTTAACAGTGGACTTGGGCAACATTTAAGTTTGTGAGTACTCATAGAATACTCATAATGCAGATGATGCAGTATAATTGGTTTTAACAATATATACTTTTAACACTACTTGAGAAGGATAATAATTTCATTCCATATAGCCAAGTTGGGACTGTGAATACAGGTCCATTAACAAGTAACAGAGACAGTTAAACTCTATGATACCTGCTCAGGTATAGAGTCATGTAAAATAATTAATACATTTCTTCTTATTACCAGCTTTGTGGGCAGATAGTACATCTGACAAATCAGAGAGCCTGAAAAAGGCAGGCAATGGTGAGGGTCAAATGGAAAATATGAAGAAACAGGCAAACATCAGAGCAGACGGCAGAGATGCCTGTAAGTAGATTTAAATCCCCAGGGAGAGATGCCATCAGGATAATTCCATGTGACTAGGTCAGAGCAAGAGAATATTATTCTTAGCTATCTCTTTCAGATCAGTCATTTACTAATGACTGGTATTAGAAGAAACTTCCATATTGATTTCTCTGTAGAAAGATTGTTCTGCTGGTTTATAAACCTTTCTAAATCCTCTACTCATATAATCTGAACAAAAGATGTGAAACAGTATCCCCTAGTGACTCAGTTTATGGGGAGCTGACTATTAGTCTGTTCATGGTTCTTAGGTTATCCCTACTATTCTGGTAATTTTTCACTTGACCTGAAAGTAATATTTACCTATAAATCAGATACGGTGGAGAATACTGTACAGCATGGCTTATGTACCCTGAGTAGCCACAAATTAAACAGCTACACCATGATTCTTATCAAGGAGAAGTTCCTAGGGAAAAAAGAAGAATGTGACCTCATATAATCCCCTTTTAAATAATTTGAAAACTCTTCATAAATAGACGCATAATATTTGAATAGGAGAGAGGTCTAATCTAAGAAATACTATTATGAGAGCGTCTCTGGGTTTGTATTTTTATGGTAAATAAACTCATAATTTACAGCTACATAGATGGGGCATGACTACTTGTAAAATGCCGTAGAAACTATCTGACTATCTGAGTATGAAATGGAGTTGTATCTCACCTGAGGTAGATGAGTTACAACTTAACTCTCTGAAAATTGTAGCCAAGGAGCACACAATAACATTGCCAATAAAATATGATTTCCCTGATTATTTGACTTAAAATTGCAACTTACTTCTAAACACATTTCTGGCCAGTCCAGCCTTCTCTAACGTTTTTTTTTTTAATAGTGCTCATTATTTCCTAACACGGTATGTAATTTACTAGTCATTGTCTATTGTTTATTGCCTCTTTCCAATAAATTATAAGATATATAAAACCAAGATTCTCTTTTAACATCATTGATGTATATTAAAATTCTTCAACAGTGACTAGCATGTAATAGGTGCACAAAAGTATTGAATGAACAGTTCAAGGTCATTGCTATAAAGTGGATCTGGAGCTACTATTGAATACACTTGAGATGAGACCTTGGGGATCCTGAATAGGGTTAAGAGTCTGTGCTTTTGAGAATTTTAGAAGTAAGAAAACAGAGAGAGAAGAAGAGAAAAGATGAGAGAAAAGGAGAGGAAAAGGAGAATTATTCATGGGAATGAGAAGAAGAAAAAAACATTAAAATTAGATTATGAGATAAATTCTTCTCTTAATTTATTTTAGTTCTTGGCCCTATGATCCGTGATTGCTTGGTATACCCTGAAGGAATTTTCTGAGACCCCTCTGTATCACAACACTATTTTATGTATTTTCTCAGATAATTAAAAAGCAAATTTTTAGTTCTTGACCAGAAAGGCCTAATAAGTAAGAATGAATCCCCTAAAACCTACTGTACAATATTTTTCTCTAGTTCAGCAATAATATGAACAATAGAGTCGGGAAATAATTTTGATGACAAAGATATTCTTGATTTTTCCTTAAAATGAATGCAAGGTATTGACATTTCAATTTTTTTAAAACTAAATGCTTTTGGAGACCAGGGATATGGGCATTGTTCTCATTTCAATTTAAAATTATCAAAATAAAAAAACTGTGGGTGTTAGGAGTTGTCTAGTAACACATTGCCAGTCTACAACAACCATAATTTGAGTTGACTGCATTCTCTTTTTGACCTTGCAGAAACAATAAATGTTAATGAGGCACTCTTATCTTTGTGTGGAGAGTTGTGGATATGTAAAAAAAAAAACCATTAAAAATTCACCTGCTGACATCTGTGGCACTCACAAACCTTACGCAACAGTAGAATGCTTTACCCTTAATGATGCACAAAAATATTCCTGTGTTGACACAATATAAACTTGTAGTTCCAACACCTTTATATTAAAAAAAAAAGGTAAAGAAAAGATTCTGAATCAGATATAGAACTTTTCACATATTTTTTCTGGCTGACGTAAGGAGTCTTTGAGAAGAACTAAAAGTAAAAGATTGTGTGATGAAGAATATTGAACAAGAGAGCTGAAATTTATATTTTATTCAGTACTCAATAATTAGACTGCAAATTATTTTTTAATTTGTTCTTAATATTAAGGGAATAACATTATAATAATTTATTTTGGGAAAATGTGTAATATCTATTAAGGTGGAGCAAAACAAGTCGGGGAGACTAACGTAGAGTAAAACTGAGTGAGAATGAAAGAGTGCTACAGGGATATATTAGTAAAAGGGAATTTCATTAAATAAACCAAATAAGTGAAATAATCCAAAACATTCGTAATTCAATGGTCTCTTCTTCTTCTTTTTATTTATTTATTTATTTATTTATTTTTTGAGACGGATTCTGGCTCTGCTGCCAAGACTGGAGTGCAATGGTAAGACCTTGGCTCACTGCAACCTCTGCTTCCCGGGTTCAAGCGATTCTCCTGCCTCAGCCTCCTGAGTAGCTGGGATTACAGGTGCCACCCCCACGTCTTGCTAATTTTTGTATTTTTTTAAAGTAAAGATGGGGTTTTGCCATGTTGTCCAGGCTGGTCTCGAACTCCTGACCTCAGGTGATCCACCTGCCTCGGCCTGCCCCCCAAAGTGCTGGGATTACAGGCTTGAGCCACCACGCCCGGCCGGCTTCTTTTCTCTATCCGTGTGTGGTAGGCATAATAATAGACACACAAAGATTTTTACATCCTAATCCTATGAAGCTATGAATATGTTATGTCATATGGCAAAGGAAAGTTATAATTGCAGATAAATTTAAGATTGTTAATCAGCTAAGTTTATGATGAGAAGAGTATCTGGAATTATCCAGGGGCACTCAATATAATCATAAAAGAGTATTTTAAATTAGAAGAGGAAGGAAGAAGAGAAGGTCAAGATAAGTGGATGTGATAACTCAAACTCCTGTTCCTGATTTTGAAGATGGAAAAAGGTAATTTTTAACCAAGGAATTTGGACACCAATGCCAGCTGGAAAAGGCAAGAAAACAGATGATCTACTAAAGCCTCTGGAAGAAATACAGCCTTGATTCTAGCCTAGTTGCGCTTTGTACATTTGATCCCTAGAAACTATAAAATAATAAATTTGCATGGTTTTAAACCATAGTAAATTTTACATCATCCATAAGAAACTATTATACTAACTTTTACTTATGAATGTATCATTCAAAACCAGAATTGTCTTCTGGACTGCTTTCTTCCTGTCATTCTTTCTGACACTCAGGATGGGATAATTTGTTTACCTTTTCTTCTTTTTTCTTAAGTCGCATCCCTAATTACCAATGTTATTGAAATTTCTTATACCATCTCACATCATTTCTGAGATAAGTGATCTTAATTCATGTCAACATTACTCCATTCTTTTTAAGGATTTTATAAGAAAAATGTATTTAATATATCAGAACTTATTTAATAAATAAAAATTTAATAAATCTATCGGAACTTATTTAATAAATCTATCAGAACTAAATGTCTCAGGCATGCTGCACTTTGACATCTATCTTCAGGATACTGCCAGAGCACTCTCCTTTAACCGTTTTTACTCTATTTCCAAAAAGTAAATCGATTTTTATTAGCTACACATTTTGTTTAAATACTCAGCCCACCACTGTAAGTCTCTGTAGCAGGCAGAATCTTAGCAGGGAGCCTAAGATTCCCACCCCCTGGTGTAGGCACTCTATATAGTATCCTCACAATAGGTGTAAACCTGACTTGTGAAAATGATGGGAAATCACTCCCATGATTGTGTCACCTTATATATCAGAGGGATTTTTCATAAGTAATTAACATCTCTAATCACCTGACTTTGAGTTACTCAAAATGAATGTTATCCTGGGTGAGCCCTTAATAAATGTTAGAGAGATTTGGGAGGAGAGATCCTTCTATTGGCCTTGAAGGAGCCAACTCCCATAATGTATATATAAAGACTTATGGCAGGGAATGACTAGAGATCTCTAGGACCTCAGAACAGCCCCATTTGAGAACTAGCAAAAAACACAACCTTCAGTTCTACAGCCAAAAGTAACTAAATAATCACTGTCAATAAAAAGTAAGCATCAAAAAAAAAAAAAAAAAACTCTGAGTCTCAGACAAGATCAAGGCTTACACATTGATTTTAGCACGGTGAGACCTTCAGCATGGAATCCAGTGAAAATATGCCAGACTTCTGATGCATGGAAACTGTGAAATCATAAACACGTGCTGTTTTATGTTGTTAAATTGGTGATAATTTGTTATGCAGCATTAGACAACAATTATGCACTCATAGTATTTTGCTAACATACTTCTCCTAGTTTATTTTCTTCTCTTCCTTTACACAACTATCCATTGCATGGACCAAAAACACATGATAAATGGAGATGTGGTAAGAATCACCACTCCTGAACGCTTTGAATCTTAATAATAGAACTAATCTCTGCAGTCCCTTCAGTACTATTGTATTGTTTTTGGTTTGCTATTTTTTTAGGTACATGCAGTTCTAGCAGCTTCCACTTGGCCTTTTTCACCACAGTAGCCCTCACTCCTCAGGCCAGGAAACATAGCAGTCTGTCCATTGCTGAGTATGTTTATTCCAATTATGCATTTTGGAACTAGAGACATCACCACCAGATGGATTTGGGGACACACTGGGCCTGCTATGAGATGGACTTGAACTAAAACTCCATTTATCACCTGATTTCCATAAGCCCCTTCTCTAACTAGTGGACTATGGTGATATTTGGACCTCCCAGCATTAGTTTCAGTTTAGAGCCTGTGCCCAGCAATCCCCCAAACATCTCATTATTTCCTTTTCCCCAGTGCAGTCACCCTGGTAAAAGGCTGTATGTCCCTCAGGAGAAGGCTGAGAAAGAGATTAACAGTATGCATTTCTAGCCATTTATTGAGGTCCTTTCTCAAAGAGACTTGACCTCCTTTTCATACAAGG
Organism: Pan troglodytes; assembly: GCF_028858775.2. NCBI lineage: Eukaryota > Metazoa > Chordata > Mammalia > Primates > Hominidae > Pan > Pan troglodytes. Next base: position 32,286,228 of record NC_072401.2, on the reverse strand, counting down.
TGTTCTGGGTCTGTAAACTGGTTCAAATCTGGGAACTGATTCAGGGAACATGATTCTTTTTGATGTTTCAAGTCAGACTTCTGTTCACTTGACCTAGATTTCTTCCACTTTCACAGATTAAATAAGAATTTATTAGACTGCCCATCTATTTCTCTCCTGGGGACACAATGCCATAGGTCTCCAGGAGGCAGACGATTTTGATTACTCCTTTAAATTGTTCATTACAGTAACTACATCTACCTTATCTCTTACAATTAAGTGCAGCCACTTGATCCCTGCCACCCTGGTATCCAATTATTCCCACTGCATTTAAGGATTCCAGCTCTGTAACAGCAGCCTCCACCTCTCAATATTGCCACATTGGGGATTAAGTTTCAATTTTAGAGGGGAAAACATTCAAACTGTAGTATGAGACAATTCCAGAAATCTCATAATTAATTCATAGAAACTCATCCTTAAGACTGTTATTCTAGAACCACTCTCAGTACCAAAAGCTATAACAGTCAAAATTCTCAAGAGAAATTGAACTAGTAGGATATAGATAAATATGGATATAACGTATACAGATTTATTTTAAAGAATTGACTCGCGTTAATGGGAGCTGGCAAGTCTAAATTCTGTTGGAAGACTGGTAGGCAGGAAACTGAGGCAAGACTTAATGTTGCATTCTAAAATTCGAAATACATAGGGCAGCCCAACAGGTTGGGAACTCAGGCATAATTTCTATGTTACGGTCTTGAGGCAGAATTTCTTCTCTGAAAAAAACTCAGCATCATGTCGTTTTGTTTTGTTTTGTTTTCCTCTTAAGGCCTTTAACTGATTGGATGAGGTCCATCTATATTGTTTATGGTAATCTCCTTTATTTAAAATAAACTGCTATAGATGTTAATCACATCTATAAAATACCTCCCCATTACTTGGATACCATAGCCTTGCAAAGTTGACACTTCATATTTAACCATTACATTTAGCAAAGATATTCCGTAACATTAAGCCAAATTTATAGTTTATAGGAGTATAAAATACAGTAACTGCTGATAGAATTTGATGTACTTGAATTCATTTATGGATGTTTGCAATTTTACCAACATTATTTTTCTACCATAAGTGCATATGTAAACACAATAAAAATATAAATAATGCCTCAGCATTTTCATAAAAATAGTTCAGCCCTACGGATCATTTCAATTGGTTGCAAAAAACCCAAAATGTACATAGAACATACTTCCAGAACCACTACTCTAGTAAATTAGCATTCATTTATTTCCAGAAATTTAGTTAGCACATTTATAGGGAGATAAATATGATGTCTTAATCTGTCCTTGCTACTATAACAAAATGCCATAGACGAGGTAATTTATAAACAACAAATTTATTTCTCATAGTTCTGAAGGCTGGAAAGTCCCAGATCGAGACACCAGCTAATTCAGTTTCCGGCAAGGGCTCACTTTCTGCTTCCAAGATAATGCTTTGTTGCTGCATAATTTCATAGTAGAAGGGACAAATGCTGTATTCTTACATGGCAGAAGGGTGCAGGGTAAAAGGGGGCTAGAGCACTCTCTTCAATCTGTTTTATAAGAGTACTAATCCCACTTATGAGAGTAGAGCACTCATGACTTAATCAGTTTCCAAAAGGCCCCACATATTATCATATTGAACATTAGGTTTAAACACAATAATTTTGGAGGGACACAGACTTAGAAATTATAGCAAGTGGGATGTGACCTGGATTCTATCTTTCCTTGAAAAAAAATTTGCTACTTTAATTCTTTTCCCCAGTTAGTAATTGGGAAGAGTAATCAAATGATATCAAGAGTTTAGTGTAAATAGTATTATATAATTAGTTTTAACTCTTTTTTCTCCTTTGTGTTTTATTAAAGAAATAATTACTTTTTTATTGTGATCATTTAATTTAGAATTTTGTTTTTATGTTCCAGTAAAAGAATATTAATCAAGTGTTTGAAATAAAAGTGTAACTTTTAAATGTAAATATTTGCATTTACTATTAGGCCAATATTTTATTAAAATATTTGTATAGCACAATAAGGTGACTACAGTCACAATGATGTATTGTACAATTATTTATTGTACATTTTAAAATAACTAAAAGGAGAATAATTTGTTTGTAGCCCAAAGGATAAATGTTTGAGGTGACGGATAACCCATTTACCCTTATGTGCCTATTATGCATTTTATGTTTGTATCAAAATATCTCATATACTCCATAAATATATACTATGTACACATGCCTACTATGTACCCACAACACATTAACATTTAAAATATGTATTTTTACAAAACTGGATGACTCATAGGTTATGTGTCAAACTAGAATTCAATACTTTATTTTCAAATTAATCTGCTAGGTTCTGAATAGTAGTATAATTTTAATAGTAGCAGAATTCATTATTAATATGTTAATTTAATCATATTTTATTATTAAAAATTGATTCCTAAAAAATTATGGATTATAATTTATGTGGAAATGTCTTCTATAATAGTCCCTTTAGTGAATGTAATTTCTTTTAAGATACATTTTAAATTCAGGGTATCAGATAAACAGAACAAATAATTACTAACAACCACACACACAAATATAAATATACATATATAGACATTTATACACACAACACATATATAGACATGTATACACATATATATAATTTTATATATTTTTTTCTTTAAATATATAAAGCATTTTCTTTTTCTTAGCCAATATAGATAAACTTCTACCCATAATATAAAGAGATAGTATGTAATGCCCGGTTAAGGCTTTTGTCTTTTCTACTCACTTGTATGAACTGCCCCCCTGTTCTTTAAGGGTTATTCATTACACTTTTAACTAAGGCTTAAAGACGCTTTTAGCCAGAGCTGAAATTAATAATATGTACCATGTAATGTGCTTTTGCTACAATGTGAGTGCTACTTCTAATAGTTTTAGTGTAATTTTAATGAAACAAAATATGTTTTACTCTCACAATGTTCTTATAACTATACTGATAATTTATAATTATTTTCTAGTATTTTAGTACATTTACAACAACAATTTGGTTGAATAGACCTTTTATTATCCTAGATCTTATTTAAATTCTTTGTGAATAAATCTAAATTTAATGTATTGCAATCTTGGTTCAATTGCTGGCACAGCTAAAAATGCAATTCATAAAGATATATGGATGTAAATAAAAGTAAAATATTCACTGTACTTGTTAAATCATGCTACTTTTTTCTAATTAATCCACTAATTATATAAAAAATAATTATATAACTTATAGTTAGTTATTTTCCACAATTCTTAATGTTAAGAAGGTATAATTTTAATTGTAACATGATATATTTTGATTTTTTAATATTTTCTTGGAGTGAGCATACCATCGGCAGGCATGAGGGAGGTGCAAAACTTTTGGCAGCAAAATCCCATAATAAAGGTATCATTTAAAACATCCAATTTTGAATAAATGTTTAGTCACTCTTAAATTTTGGTTTTCACTGGAATAAAATATATATATTTTTAAAATGTTAGGTATTTACATCTTTTCTTCTGTTTCCCCAGAGGGTAATATCCATTTTGTTTTCTCTTTATACAACCACAGTTTGTTAGGAAAATGGAGGGTAGCGCCAGGCGCGGTGGCTTATGCCTGTAATCCTAGCATTTTGGGAGGCCGAGGTAGGTGGATTGCCTGAGCTCAGGAGTTCGAGACTAGCCTGGGCAACAAGAAGAAACCCCATCTCTACTAAAATACAAAAAAATTAACCTGGTGTGGTGGCAGGAGGCTGTAGTCTCAGCTACTAGGGAAGCTGAGGCAGGAGAATTGCTTGAACCCAGGAGGCAGAGGTTGCAGTGAGCCGAGATTATGCCACTGCACTTCAGCCTGGGCAACAGAGCAAGACTCCATCAAAAAGAAAAAGAAAAAAAGAAAGAAAGAAAAGGAAGGAAGGAAGGAAGGAAGGAAAGAAGGAAGGAAGAGAAAGAGAGAAAGAGAAAGAAGAGAGAAAGAAAGAAAGAGAAAGAAAGAAAGATGGATGGAAGGAAGGAAGGAAGGAAAGAAAGAAAGAAAGAAAGAAAGAAAGAAAGAAAGAAAGAAAGAAAGAAAGAAAGAAAGAAAGAAAGATGGACCGAAGGAAAGAAAGAAAAAGAAAGGAGGGAGGGAGGGAGGGAGGGAAGGAAGGAAGGAAGGGGAAAGAAGGGAGGAGAATAATGGAGAGTAAATTCATCATTCTATGGAGATAGATTCCTATTTAAGTCCATTGGTTAAATCAAAATTGGTGAGAAATAGTTTCAGTAATCTCCTTTCCTATTTTTTTTTATTGGTCTTTGGTAAGATATGTGAACAATTCTGACTGCTGAGATATAAGAATAATTCTTTTTTTCCCTCCTGCCTGCTTCAAAACAATAAATAAATAATTTACTAAATAAATTAAAACTTTCTGAAATAATGAATTACTTATTTTTCTCATTTTTTATGCCTGGAACCAGATGTAAATGCTTCAAGGTACAGCAAATATCTTGTGATAATTATGCTTCATCAGGAGGAGAAAGAAAAAAATCTCCACATTAATGTACAGCAAACAAAAAAATAGAAAGTGGTTGTGTCACCCATGACGTTGTTGTGCAGTTACACCATGAAAAGCACAAGCACTCCTCCTGAAGATATATTTTATTTACGTATCTGTAAGCTTGATTTATCTGACTTGGAATTAAAAAAGACATTTCCTATTAACAGAGAAAAGTATCACTAAGGGACACGCATCATCAAAGAGATAGTCAGCAAATTTGGTATACTTGTATTTTTATAAAGGACAACTATAATGATGCATCTCCATCTTTGACAATTTTTAAAAAGTGGACTTGCCAGGAGATTATTAGTGAACTTCGGGTAGGTTCAAAAAAGCATTTTGGTCATTATCAATCTCAAAAGGAACTACAGTTTAGTAAATGTCATCTATGATAAAATAATCTGTCATTGACTTAACAACATGAAAAAGAAAAATACATCACTATCTCATGGAATAGATAAAGAAATAAAGGCTCTGTTCTCAGACTCTATGTAGCCTGGAACACATTATTTTTCTTTCATATGATTTATGCAATATATGTTATATATAACTGTCATACATTCAGAATCAAATAAATGTCCTTGTGTATATTTAATATGAATAAGGTTTGCTGTCTTTTGTATTTTTAGTTAATAAATTAAGTAAAACTAACTTCATTGAACCTTTATGTTTATGAATTTGCTAAGCCCTACTAAAGAGTAACAAATGCTTTTAAACATATATATCTCCAAGGATAAATTTCATAGCAATAAAATAATAGCAACAACATTTTGGAAGGGAAACACAATTTGAGTTATTATTGATTTATCACGCTCAAAAAATTTATATTCTAAGCCCCAAATAATGAAAGCTGAGAATAAATCATATACGCATCTCAGAATCCTCATATGGCCCAGGAATTAGGGGTATCTGACTGGGTGAAAGTAAAGGTAAAAAGAATTGCTAAGGGAGAAATAACATTTATTAAAAATCTGTTTAATAAGGAGTTACAAGCTCAAATACATGATTCTTCTGTTTCTCCTACACACTGACAGAAAATGAAAGATATATTCTCTGGATGGTGTTAAATTTTTTTTAAAAAAATCTCTTAATTAGAATAGAGTATCATTTCAAAAACAGTTAAGAAATTGGAAATTTATCTCTTAAAATTTGATTAGCCCATAAGAAAAGTTATCATAATACAGGCAATGGACACTCCACAAGGAAACTACCAACCTGGTTAAATAAAATGAATAGTATAATTGGTACTGAAGTGGCTGCAGTTATGCAATCGGTTAACGCTCAGTACTTATACGAATAAATGAAACTGAAGATTCCAGGAGGACATCTGTGCAGTGGGCACACAGGACAACCCAGAATAGATTGTATAGAAGAACTATCTACAGTAATAGGAAATTTAATGCCACATCATGGATTTGAATGTATCAACAGGTTGATCTAAATAATTGGAGTAAAGGAATATGTGAGTGAATTATTAATAACTTTTGGAGTAGATATTATTATTTGCCTTCCCCAATGTCAATTCTCATCATTATTCTATAGCGGTAAAATCCTCATATTTTAGCTCAGTAAATGGTTGCCTGACTTGCATACATTTCCCACCACCATTTAGCAGCTATATGTAAACCATATGACCAAGTTGGTACAAATAAGATTCATATGGAAGATCTAAGAATAATTTTTGGAAAGTGTCGTTAAGAAAAATATACGTCCTTTTTTCGTTTTGCTAGCTGAAATAGCAATGTGATGATTATACATATGACTACATAAAATAATTTTTTTCATGTGGCTTCATGCTGCAGAAAAGTGTGATTGACAGGTTATATATCCCCACAATGTAGGGCACTATACCAGCCTTGGATCACCGACTTCTAGATTTTTAAATGGGAGACAAATGAACTTTTTATGGTTTAAACTGTAGTATGTTGTATATATTGTCTTTAGAGACCATAATACTATAATAGAATTTATTACTATAATAGACATTGTACATGACACATGAAAGAACTTAAAATATTTGTTGTTTTCCTCCTGCTAGTTGGCTAGCATAGAGTATGAGAACTCAGATATTTGTGGTTGTTTAGATGATGCTTTTAGAGTCTCCCACAATAAATTGAACATTTTCCTACTTTTTTAGTGCAAAATATTGCAGACTCATTTTGTATTTTCCTTCACCCAACATTAGTATTAACCATTTAACCAAGTAACCTTGGTCTAGATATTGGAAGATGGTATTTTGAAACTAAGATGAGGGCTCTCAATAAGCTGCTCATTACTATTGGATGTACAAGAAGATGAGGATATATCACCCTAAAACATGCCCTTTAGCATATTGATTATTTTTTGCTGAGGGCAATTAAGAAATAGCAAATGTAGGAAGAGGTGCCTGAACTCCAGCTTTCTACCTAAAATCAAATAATAACTTTTTCTTTAGAAAGATGCCCTTACCATACTAGAAAACGAAGAACATTCTTCTCACTGGAAGCAGGGGTCAATGCCAGTATGAATCTGTACAAGCAAACCTACTAAAATAAATCTTATCTTTCACTAGTTTCTTTCATATATTTTCTACTCACTTTCCCACAATTTATTTCCTTTAGCCGAAACTCTTTTTTTACTTCTGTCTTGTCATGTCTCCACAATTTATCATTCTTTGCTAAAATGGTGTATAATCTCTCAGGTCTATCTGCTTCTTTAGGTATTCATTTCTTATAAAAGAAGACCTCTGTGAACATGTAAAAATATTAGCATAAAATGAAACTTTTTTTTCTTATTAGTCTATTTTTTGGCAATTTAATTCTCAGGTTTAGCCACACAACCTAAAAATGTAGAGGAACGTGTTCACTCTCTACAATGTCATTGCTTCTAGTTCATTGCAAAGAACTAGACAATAAATGCGTGTATACTTTTATATACACACTTATACACCTCTAAATTTATCTCTTTTTATTTGTCTATCTATAATAAAATAACACCTATGATGTAACACTTCAGCTTTTATTCTTTCTCCTTTTCATGGGTTTATCCTTTTCTTGCAAAAACTTGGCTGTAATTATCTTTAGCACATTTGTTTTGTTAAATTCACTTATAAATTTGTTTAATAAAAATAATCTCCCATGTGAGCCATGCCCATGCTTCCAACTCCTCCATGGATCTATATCATTGGACAGTAGGACTTCAAGCCAGCACTTTGCATGTGTGCCCAACTGCAGCTCATGCTCCTGCACTGCTCACAAACTCTTCCTCACAGCTATGCATAATTAGCTGCCATATTGATGCCTTAGGAAAGAAAGAACAGGATAAGGAAAGTTGGGAGGAGAAAACATAAAGTTCTTCAGATTGGTTTCAAACACATGGGCTCAAGTAACCTATCCACCACGGAAGACTGTATATTCTGAAATTGTAAGATAGAATGTTTTATAAATATATGTTATGTCCATTTGGCCTAGAGTAGAATTTACATCCAGTTTCCATGTTGATTTCTGCCTAGATGATCTGCCTAGTTGATATGATCTGCCTAGTTTGTCTATAGGGTGTTGAAGTCCCTCACTATTATTGTATTGCTGTCCATCTCCTTTCTTAGGTATAGTAGTTTTTGTTTTATGCATCTAGGTGCTCAAGTGTTGGGAGAATATATACTTAGGTTTGCTATATCCTCTTGTTCAATTGATTCCTTTTATCTACATGTAATGGCTCTCTTTGTCTTTTTTTTTTAACTGTGGTTGATTGAAAGTCTGTTTTATCTGATGTAAGTATAGCTACACCTGCTCCCTTCTGGTTTCTGTGATCATGAAATAATATGTTTTTCCATCCCTTTCCTTTGAGTTTATGAATGTCTTTACCAGTTAGGTGGGTTCATTTTAAGCAGGATATGGTCGAGCCCTGTGTTATTTTTTTTTAATCCATTCTGCTGATCTACATATTTTAAGTGAAGTATTTAGTTCTTTACCTTCAGCATTATTGTCGATATGTGAGGTTTTCTTCCTATAACAATGTTAATTGTTAGTTACTTTATAGCCTAATTGTGTAATTGTTTTATAAAACCTGTCTACTGCAGACTTTTGTGTGTTTTAATGATGGTATCAGCCTTTCATTTCCTTACTTAGAACTCTTATGAATATTTCTTGTAGGCCAATCTAGTAGTGACAAATTTTCTTGGCATGTGCTTGTCTGAGAAATACATCATTTCTTCTTCATTTATGAAGCTTCATTTAGCAGCATATAAAATTCTTGGCTGACAATGTTTTTCTTTAAAAAGAGTAAAAATAGAATCCCAATATATTCTCACTTGTAAGGTTTATGCTTTAAAGTCTATTGTTAGTCTGATAGGATTTCATTTATAGGTCACTAGACATTTATCTCTTGCTAATTTTAGAATTTTTTCCTTCATATTGACATTACATAGTCTCATGACTATATGCTTTGGTGAAATTCTTCTTGCGATGTACCTTCCAGTAGTACTCTGACCTTTTTGTATGTTGAGGTCTAAATCTCTAGCAAGACCAGGTGAGTTTTCCTCAATTATTTTCTCAAATAGGAGATCAAAATATTTTACTTTTTTTCTCCCTTAGGAATAACTATAACTCAGAGATTTGTTTGCTTTACATAATCCCATACCTCTTAAAGGTCTTGTTCATTTTTATTTTTTTTTCTTTATTTTTTCTGACTGGGTTAATTTTAAAAACATGTCTTCAAGATATGAGATATTTTTCTCCTTCTTATTCTAGTTTATTGTTAAAATTTTAAATGCATTTAGTAATTTATTCAATGAATTATTATTTCTAGAAGTTCTGTTTGTCTGGTTCTAAAAAAAGTCTATCTCTTTAGTACTTTTTAAATTCATGTTGTGAATTGTTTTTCTGGTTTTTGTGCTATTTCTCAACTTTCTCTTTGATCTCATTGAGCTTCCATACTGTTCCTATTTTGTGTTATTTATTTCATTTTGAGATAGAATTTTCATTTTGTTTAGAATTTATTGCTAAAGCACTAGAATAATCCTCTGGTGGTGTCATCACCCCTGTTTTTTATATTGCCAGAATTGTTACACTGGTTTCTTCTCATCTGGAGAATTAAAAAAACAGTACTAACATTAAAATGTAAGAATATTAAATATCATTGTAACAGTAGTAAGAGGGAGGGTATCTGAGGGACCTATCCTCATGGGTAGGATTGACTGTCCCTTTTTATTTTTTAATTTGCTTTTATTTGGATGAGACTCCCCATCCATCCCCAAAGAAGAAGTGACAGTAATGTACATTGAATAGGGTCATTTGGCTTTGCTTCTGGGTGCTTTCAGGGGGTCAAGGCTCTGTATGAATTCCTTGGTTATAATTAGGCTTAGTATGGTGGCTTTCTCAAATGCCAATTGTAGTAGTAAGCTATCATGCGGGTGAGTGGGATTGGGGGCCTCCTAAGTAGTTGGAGTGTTGTGAGGGAAGTAGCTGAAGTTATGCAAAGCTTGTCTCATTCCCGAGTGCTGTGCAATACTGTCAGCAGATGTTTTACTGGGCTATATAGAGTCAACACCTGGTCAGTAGGTGGTTTTTGAAGGAAACAGCCAGGTGCAGTGGTGACTGTGGGATTTATGTTTGACCTCTGTTGATCAGAAGAAGTACTCATATGTGCCAGGAGATGGGCAGAGACATGGAACTTCTGGTGTTTTCTCTCTCATGTTCTGCCAACAGGGTGAATAAGAGAGAAAAGCTGTGTGAGGGCTTGGTCAAAAAATCCTGTTTTTAGGTTTTCTAACAGCAGGCAAAGGGGGACACCCAATGGAGGTCAGAAAGTAGTTCCCTGGCCACTAAAGCAATGTTCAGGGAGGAACACCTCTGCTACTCAAAAGAGCCCTTATGGGGAGAGAGGGGCAGCCCAGGCTCCACAGCGAAATACATGGTAGTGAGAGTCGCTCAGCTCCCACATCCTTGAGATGACAGCCTGCCACTGACAGCAAGCCAAAACAGCCAGCTGAGTCCCAAAAAGTCTATGCTCAAATTGTGAATTTGCCCCAGACTCTCTTCCTGGGAAATGAATCCCAGCTCCCAGCCACACTCCTATTGGTCCAGGCTACAAAGCATGTGTTACTCAATTCCTATTCCTGTAACAAAAACCCACTCTCTGCTTGCCTCTCAGATCTGGCCACAGGGATTCATCCCCCAACAAGATTAGATTGCTGATCTCAATTGGGAGCCTCTCTCTCTCTGTGACTACTGCCTGAGTTAGCCAAAAGATTTCTGCAAGATTCCCTATGAATTAAGAAAAAATAGCTTTGTTGTATTGGCACCAGGCTCTGAGAGTCCACCTAAAACACCCCTAATGTCTCTCCCATAGACTCCCTTCTGCTCACCAAGTCAGATCCAGGGCTTTGTAGAATCAAGGAGCTCCCCCATGACCTGAATTGCCTGGCTCACCACTGGAATTGTCTACTATAAGGTCAGTCTATCCCCCATTTAATGCTCTGAAACCTTGCAGTTTTTCACCAAACCAGTGGGTCAGGCTGCTGCCCACTTGTCCTTTCAAAGTATTCCAGGTTTTTCCACCTTTCCTGTTGAGCTGTAACATGTCTTCTTGGATAAAAGTTTGCAGTATGAATCTCTGCACACTATTTTGCTTGTTCCAATTGGATGAGGCATGCTAACAAAGTCTCCAATACGTAACCTTAAAGCAAAATTAAAAACTATAAAAATAAACAAATTTATACTTTAAACAATGGAATCAGAAGAAACAGTACTCCAAATAAACTGAAAACCACCACAGTTTTTTTAAATCACCCAAAAATAACTTTTAAAAATGCAATGGTACACAAAAATTTGTAAATAAGATGATTGCTATGCAACCTAGAAGATATAAATTAAATGTAAACATAATAGATTTTCCCAAGGGAGATCATAGAAAAAAATAAAAATTTAAATATAAATTTATAAATTAATACATCACACATTATTGAATAAAATACATTATAGTTTTATTAACATTAAGATATACTTTGGTAGAATTACTAACTTTCAGTTTTGGGGAGGTCACTTAGATTAAGTAACTGTTTATGTTAGATTTCTTCAAAGTTTGACACTCAAATTCAAAGAAGTAGAACAATTCCAACTAAATTCTTCAGAAAGAAAATGTTACCAGGGAATTATAAGTAGTTGAGTTGTACTATTCTAAGATCAATAAGAATTCTGGAAAAACAGTACCCATGAGTCACACTTGGAGGGAAAGAAATATTTGATGATAACATACTGAGAACTGAAAGATGTATCAAAACAAAGTTCTAACTGATAGAGAAGCCACAAGAGGAAAGTGTTAATAAGTCAATTCATCTGTATATCAGTATACAAAGTGAAGAATATGAGGAATTATGGTTTTAAAATGTTAATTTAATGCTACACACTTTAACACTGTAAACTTGATAATAAAGAAAAGAAGTGAGTTAGAAATGGATGAGAAAAATTATGTGTGCTAATTATCTCAAATTAAGTAAGGACCTAATAAATGACTTTAAAAGTGTAATTTTAAAATAAGTAGAGCCTCTAGAAGTAAAACAAACAAATGAACTCTGTTTTTTGAAATACAAGTTTTTTATTTAATGTTTGTGTTTTTATCATCAATGAAGCAGTGAATTTAAATGACCAGCATTAAGTTGATTTTGCTAACAACCAAAATGAAAGTTTTTAAAATAAAAGGTATTTTAAAACATAAGGTATTTGTTTTTAAAATAGAAGGTATCTTAGGAATACTGTAGTTTGGATGGTTGTCCCCTCTAAAATTCATATTGGAATTTAATTGTCATTATAAAAATATTAAATAGGGCCCTTTAGAATTTAGGCCATAAGGGTCATCATGGGTGAAATTTATGCCATCATAAAAGGGTGAGTTTGTCTATTCCTGTTCTTTCTAAAATTCCAAGTTTCTGTTCTGGCAGCACAAAACAGACTGAGACAGAAAATTGGTACCAAGTAGTGGAGCTGGAAGCAGTTGGAAGAGCAGGCTGGAAAAAGCCTACATTACCATAAACAGAGCAATAAGGAAAATTCCAATGAAAGCTCAGAAGAAAAGAAATGTAGGAATAGCTTAAAACTTTTTAGAAATTATGATTACTTAAGTGATCAGAATGTTTTAGTGATCAGAAAACTTAGTGCATTGTCTTCATCAATAAATATCTGGTTTTCTAATCCTTCAGTAGGCAAGTTATGATAATCACCAATATTTTTAAACTAAGTGTGTTAGAATGGCAAGAATAAGAGTCATAAGGATTTTTATTCATTCATTTTATTCAATCATCCATTTAATGTGTAATATTAATTTGGCAAAATTCTCAGTCGCTACTGTTTCGAATATTTATTTTGTTTCTTTCTCTCCTTTTTCTCCTTCTGGTACTTTCATTATACATGTTTTACATCTTTTGTACCAGTCCCACAGTTCTTGGATTTGTTCATTTATTTTGTTTCTGTCAATCTTTGTTTTTGTTTTCAGGTTTTGAGATTTCTTTCAAAATATTCTCAAGCTCAGATATTCTTTCTTACCCATCTTAGGACTGATAAGAAGCCCATCAAAGGCATTCTTCATTTCTTTTATAGTTTGTTAAATATCTAGAATTTCTTTTGGGTTCTGTCTTAGGATTTCCTTCTGTCTACCTACGTTGCCCATCTCTTCTTGCATGCTGTTCACTTTATTCATTACTCCCCATTGTATATTGATTATTATTGTTTTAAATTTCTAGTCTATAAACTTCAACATCCCACTTATGGCTGGTTCTGATGGTTTCTGTGTCTCTTCAAATTGTGTGTGTGTGTGTGTGTGTGTGTGTGTGTTTTGCCTTTTACTGTGCCTGCAATATTGTTTTGATAGCTGGACATGATGTAGTAAGTGAAGGAACTGACCTTTAGTGCTAGAAGTTAGGAGATAAAAGTGTAGGGTAAAGCAAAGTAAGTACAGTGTGAGGGAAGGGTTATTATTCTATAGACTAAGACTAGGTTTAAACATTTTAATGGGCATATGCCCCTGGACTGTGAAGTTTACAAGTTTTTCTCAATCTCTTCCACCACTGTAGGTGGAATAGGATGGCTGCAGTGGGCTGGAGTTGGATATTTTCCTTCCCCTTGATTAGTTAGGCTCTGATCAAACCCCAGAGGATGAGGCTGTTAGTAGATAGTTTCCCCTTAGAACAGGCCTTGTTAAGAGGAACAGAATGCTCTGGTCTATTTCAAAATGGTTTATGATTCCCTCCTCCTGCTAGATGCATGAGTGATTTTTCCTGTGATATTTACTGTGAGAACCTCATGGAGCTCCTGGAGGTAAAACTCACGGAGTGTGGAGACCCCCCTGTGATTGGGTCTTCCAGGAGGTTTTAACTCTCACACTTATCAGCACTAAGGCCACAGGAATTCATCAATTACATTTCAGGTATTCCTGTGTAGACACTTGTTCTCGGTGGTTTCTGATTTGGGTATCTGCTTTGGTAAGCTGTGAATACTTGTATTCACCTGTCTATCTCTCCAGTCTTTGGGGAAGTGATTTTCTCTGTGTCCTCACCTCTCGCTTGGAGCCAAGAGGCGTTTATCAGTCTCTTTAGCTTTTAACTTGTTGTTAGGCGCAGTGATGACTTTCAAGCTTTTTACATGCAGGAAAATAGATGAACCTATTAATTTCCTACATCTTCTTAGTTACATGTTATTAAGTACCTCCCAGGGAGCAGTGTTTTAGGTGCTGAGGATACAAAAATGTAAAAAGTACAATTGCTGCTCATAAAGAGTTTATTGTATAGGTATGGAATACAAAAGAAAATTTTAAAAATGAAAATGTGAAACCTAGCACAATGAATGCTATTTATTTTTAAGCCCTCCATGACATATGAGTTTTGGGTTGAAGCTGAGTATGTATTATATCTAAGCCATACATAAATTCTAAGACTGAGAATTATTATTCACATTTTATAGATGAGATAGCATGGACTTAAATTATACTATTTGTAGGTCCTCAAGAATAAGAGTGATTCTCTTCAGTTGATAATAGGCAAAAGAATATTACAGTTAAGGGACTGTATATGTGATGTAAAGTAGACCCGAACAAAAGTGAAGTAATTCAAGATAAGTGAGAAATTATGATCAGTTGGAGGATAGAGGTGGGGAGAAAATACAAGTATGTAATGTATTGTATTAACAGATGCTAAATTGGAAAGGGCCAAGTCATAGTGTCACAGAAGACCTTTGTCTTTATAAAAAGATAAAATGCAGAAGAATTTGAAGCAGAAAAGTATGTTAATCATATGAACATTTTATAAATATGGCACCCTCAATGGAAGTGGGTGACAAGTACAGTAAAGAGGTCTGCAACCTCATTTAACTTAGAATACTTTTAGAGTAATTAGAGGTAAAAAGATGTTTTTAAAAAGAAAATCATGTAGCTTTTTTTATTAACACCTACTACAACTATCTAAACAAGCTAGACAAAATAAATACGTTAAAAATTTGTTGAAAGCCTTGAGAGCTACCAAAGCAGAAAGAATTGTGGGACCAAGATCCAAGAAGGAAAGGAAGTAACAGAAAGGAAAATCCAATATTTGATAGCTCTTCTCTTTCAGAGGAGTATGTGCCTTTCAGCTGATAGGCTGAGGAGCTGAGCAGAACTTTTGGCATTTACTATTAGTGATCCACTAATATCTCTTCATATCTCTTTGAAAAAATTCTATTTAAGTAAAGTGAATAGGTTACCTAAACTAAAACATCTTCAGAGTGAAAGGAGCCTCTAACCACATGGGACAATAGGTATAAACCAAAATGTCCCCAGGCTAATCAGAAAGTGTAGTCATAGTCCCAATACATGATTTTCCTAATGGGAAGAATTAGAATTTGCTTTATCAAAGGTGTGTATATACTACCGATCACTCTCTAAAATATTTATATCTATTTATACTTCCACCAGCAACGTGTGAGAGTATCTACTTCTTCAATTGTTATTCTTTATTCATTTTGATAATTTTCAGTCAGCTTGACCAACAAAACTATCTTTTTTTCCAATTTCTATATTTTATTTTATTTATTTATTTATTTATTTATTTATTTATTTATTTAGAGACTGAGTCTTGCTCTGTCGCCCAGGCTGGAGTGCAGTGGCGTCATCTCAGCTCACTTCAACATCTGCCTACCGGGTTCAAGTGATTCTCCTGCCTCAGCCTCCCAAGAAGATGGGATTACAGGTGACCATTACCATGCCCAACTAATTTTTTGTATTTTTAGTAGAGACAAGGTTTCACCATGTTGATCAGAGTGGTCTCAAACTCCTGACCACAGGTGATTCACCTGCTTTGGCCTCCCAACGTGCTGGGATTACAGGCATGAGCCACCGTGCCCTGTTTGTAAATTTTTATGGGTATGTAGTAAGTGTGTATATTTGTGGGGTACATAATATGTTCGGATCCCACATGCAATTTGAAATAAGCACATATGGAGAATGGGGTTTTTGTCCCCTCAAGCATTTACCCCTTTGAGTTACAAATAAACCAATTATATTCTTTAAGTTATTTTAAAATGTGCAATTATTATTGACTATAATAATTCTATTGTGCTATCAAATAATAGGTTTTATTCATTATTTCAACTGTGTTTTGTGCTCATTAATCATCTGCCCCTCCTTCTCAACCCCCGACTACCCTTCCCCACCTCTGATAACTGTCCTTCTACCCTCTGAGTCCATTAGTTCACTTAAGATATTGATCTCCAGTTCCATTCATGTTGTTGCAAATGACTGGATCTCATTTTTTGGCTGAATACTACTCCATTGCGTATATATAACACATTTTCTTTATCCATTCATCTGTTGATGGACAGTTAGGTTGCTTCCAAATTTTAGCTGTGCTAAAACAAACAGGAGTACAGATATATCTGTGACAAGACTGATTTCCTTTCTTTCGGTATATACTCAGCAGTGAGATCGCTGGATCACATGGTAGCTTAATTTTTAGATTTGAGGAAACTCCAAGCTGTTCTCCATAGTGGTTGTACTAATTTACAGTCCCACCAATAGCATATGAGGATTCCCTTTTCTCCACACCCTTGCCAGTATTTATTATTTCCTTTCTTTTGGTTATAAGCCATTTTAACTGAGATAACATGATATCTCATTGTAGTTTTGGTTTGCATTTCTCCGATGATCAATAATGTTGAGCACCTTTCCATATGCTTGTTTGCCATTTGGAAATCTTCTTTTGAGAAGTGTCCATTCAATTTTTTTTGCCCATCTTTTGATTAGATTATTATTTTTTTTTCCTATAGTGTTTTTTGAGTTCCTTATATCATGTGTAGGTGTGTTACATTGGTAAATTGCATGGCTGATGCTTGGAGTCCTAATGATCCTGTCATCCAGGTCATAAGCATAATACCCACCATGTAGTTCTTCAGTCCAAACTCCCCTCCCTCCATCCCTCATCTAGAGATCTCCAGTGTCTATTGTTCACATTTCATGACCATATGTATTCAGTGTTAGCTCCCACTTATAATTGAGAACATGCGATATTTAGTTTTCTGTTCTTGTGTTAGGGTGCTTAGGGTAATAACCTCCAGCTCCATTTATGTTGCTGCAAAGGGCATAATTTCATTATTTTTTATGACTGCTTAGTATTCTATGGTGTATATGTACCACGTTTTCTTTATCTAATTTAATGTTGATGGGCACTTAGGTTGATATCATGTCCTTGCTACTGTGAATAGTGCTGCAATGAGCATAGAGGTGCCTATGTCTTTGTGATTGAATCATTTTGCTTTGGGTATGCTCTGAATGGTGACATTGCTGGGTCGAATTGCAGTTCTATTTTAAGTTCCATGAGAAATCTCCAAATTGCTTTCCACAGTGACTCAACTAGTTTGCTTCCCCACCAATAATGTATATACTGTTTTCTTTTCTCCACATTCTCACCAACATCTGTGTTTTTTGTCTTTTTAAATAAGTGCTATTCTGACTAGTATGAGATGGTACCTCATTCTGGTTTGATTCACATTTCTCTACTGATTAGTGATGTTTAAGCATTTTTTCATGCTCATTGGCCCCTTTTATGCCTTCCTTTGAGAAGTGTCTGTTCATGCCTTTTGCCCATTTTTACTTGGATTGTTTCTTTTTTGCTTATTGATTTGTTTATGTTCTTGTAGATTCTGGACATTATGTATTTGTCAGATGTGTGATTTGCAAATTTCTTCTCCTGTCTGTAGGTTGTCTGTTTACTTTGTTGGTTATTACTTTTGGTGTGCAGAAGCTTTTTAGTTTAATTAGATCTCACTTGTCAATTTCTGGT
Organism: Pan troglodytes; assembly: GCF_028858775.2. Lineage (NCBI taxonomy): Eukaryota > Metazoa > Chordata > Mammalia > Primates > Hominidae > Pan > Pan troglodytes. The sequence goes on along the minus strand of NC_072401.2, from coordinate 32,268,395 downwards.
TTTGTTACAATTACTTTTGGGGACTTAGCCGTAAATTTTTGTGAAATCCTACGTCAAGAGGGATATTTTCGGGGGTTTCTTCTAGGATCTCTATAGTTTGAGGTCTTACATTTAAATCATTAGTTCATCTTGAGGTTTTTTTTTTTTATACAATGAGGAGCCGGTGTCCAGTTTTGTTCTTCTGCATATGGCTAGTCAATTATCCCAGTACAACTTATTGAATAGGGAGTGCTTTCCCAGTTGCTTATTTTTGCTGATTTTTTTCAAAGATCAGATGACTGCACATGTGCAGGTTTATTTCCGGGATCTCTATTCTGTTCTGTTGGCCTATGTGTCTGTTTCTGTAGCAGTACTATGCTGTTTTGGTTACTGTAGCCTTGTAAGATAGTTTGAAGTTGGACAATATGATGCCCCCAGCTTTGGTCTCTTTGCTTAGGGATTGCTTTGCCTATTCAGGCTCTTTTTTTGGGGGGGTGGGTTCCAAATAAATTTTAAAGTCGTTTTTTTTTAAATTCTGTGGAAAATGAAATTGTGATTTTGGTAGAAATAGCAGTGAATTTGTAAATTGTTTTGGGTTTTATGCCCATTTTAATGACATTGATTCTTTCAGTCCATGATTATTGAATATTTTCTTTATTTATTGGTGTCATCTCTGATTTCTTTCAACAATATTTTGTAGTTCTCCTTGTCAGGATCTTTCACCTCCTTGGTTATATGGATTTCTAGGTATTTAATTTACTTTGTGGTTATTGTAAATGGAATTATGTTCATGATTTGGTTTTCAGCTAGAACATTATTGGTACATGGGATTTGTGTCCTAAAACTTAACTGAATCCACTTATCAGTTCCAGGAGGCTTTTGGCAGATTCTTTAGGGTTTTCTGGGTATAGAATAATATCATCAAAGTGGGGTAATTTGATTTCTTCTTTTCCTCTCTGGATGTTTTTTATTTGTTTCTCTTGCCTGATTCTCCTGTCTAGGGCTTCCAGTACTATATTGAATAAGAGTGGTGAAGGTGGACATTCTTATCTTTCTCCATTTCTCAAAGGGAATGGTTCCAGCTTTTTTTCCATTCAGGATGATGTTGGCTGTGGGTTCATCATAAATAAATCTTCTTAATTTTAGGTATGTTCCTTCAATGACTAATCTATTGAGGATTTTTATTACGAAAGCATATTGAATTTTTTGGAAGCCTTTTTATGTGTTATGGTGGTGATCAGTCGGTATTTGTTTTTGATTCTGTTTATGTGGTGAATCACATTTATTGATTTGCGTATGTTGGGCCAACCTTGCACCCCAGAAATAAAGCCTACTTGATGATGGGAAATTAATTTTTTGATGAGTGCTGGATTTGGTTTGCTAGTATTTTGTTGAGAATTTTTGTACCTGTATTCATGAGGGATATTGGCCTGATGTTTGTGTATGTGTGTGTGTCTCTGCTGGATTGTGGTATTAGGATGATGCTGGCATTTTAGAATGAGTTAGGGAGAAGACTCTCCTCCTTGATTTTTTAGAAAAGTTTCAGAAGGATTGATATGAATTCTTTGACCATCTGGTAGAATTCAGCTGTGAATCCAACTAGTCCCTGACTCTTTTCGTTGGTAGATTTTTTATGTTGGATTCAATTTGGAAACTTTTTATTGATCTGTTCAACTTTTTACTTTCTTCCTCATTCAATCATGTTAGGTTACATGTTTCTAGAAATTTACCTATTTCCTCGCAATCTTCTAATTTGTGTGCATAGAGGTGTTCATCATAGTCTGTGAGGGTCTTTTGTATTTTTATGGGATTGGTTTTAATGTCATCTTTGTCATTTCTGATTTGGCTTATTGGGGTATTCTCTTTTTGTTTGTTAATCTAGCTAATGGTCTATCATCTTGTTTATTCTATTAAATGAAAATGACCATTCTTGGTTTCATTGATCTTTTTTATAAACTTTTGGGTCTCAATTTCATTCAGTTCTCTGATTTTAGTTATTTCCTTTCTTCTACTAGCTTTGGGGTTGTATTTTCTTTTTTCTAGTTCCTCCAGTTGTGTTGTTAGGTGTTTGAGATCTTTCTAATCTCTTGATAAAGGCATTTATTAGAACTATAAATTTTCCTTGCAACACTGCCTTAACACCAAACATTTCGGTAAGTTGTTTCTCTGCTTTCATTAATTTCAATTTGTTAATTTTTTGTTTTAATTTCATCGTTTACCTAAGAGTTATTCAGAAGCCAGTTGTTTAATTTCCATGTTTTTGTGTAGTTTTGAATGATCTTCTTTGTATTAATTTCTCTTTTTATTGCACTGTGGTCTGAGAGTGTACTTGGTGTAATTTCAATTATTTTTTAATATATTGTGACTTGCTTTATGGTTGAGCTCATGGTTGATCTTAGAATAGTTCTGTGTATGGATGAGAAGAATGTATATTCTGTGGTTGTTGGGTGAAATACTCTGTAGATGTTTATTGGTTCCAATTGGTCAAACGTTGACTTTAAGTCCACAGTTTCTTTGTTGATTTTCTGCCTTTATGATCTCTCTAATGCTGTGAGTGGGTGTTAAAGTCATCTACTATTATTATGTGGCTGCCTATGTCTTTTCATAGGTCATGAAGAACTTGTATTATGAATCCGGGTGCTCCTATGCTGGGTATTTATATATTCAGAATAGTTAAGTCTTCTTGTTGAATTGAACCCTTTGTCATTATATACTGCCCTTGTTTGTTCTTCCTGATTGTTATTGGTTTAAAATCTGTTTTATCTGTTGTGAGAATAGAAACTCTTGCTCTCTTTTGTTTTCCATTTATTTTTAGTAGGTCTTTTTCCATCCCTTAATTTGATCTGGTAGAGATCATTACATGTGGGATGCATCTCTTAAAGACAGCAGACTGTTGGGTCTTGGCATTTTATCCAGCTTACCATTCTGCATCTTTTAAATGGGTTGTTTAGACCATTTACATTCAGAGTTAGTATTGACAAATGAGATTTTGATTCTGTCATCATGTTTTTGGCTGCCTGTTTTGTAGACCTGATTGAGTAGTTGTTTTATAATGTCTGTGGGCTATATGCTTAAGTGTATCTTTTGAGTTAGCAGATTTTGGTTCTTTGTTTCCATGTTTAGCACTCGTGTAAGGACCTCTTTTAAGAGTGGTTTTGTGGTAATGTATTCCTTTAGTGCTTGCTTATCTGAGGAGGACTTGATTTCTCCTTCACTTATGATGCTTAGTTTGGATATGATAAACTTAGTTGGAAATTCTTTTCTTTAGCATGCTGAAAATAGGCCCCCAATCTCTTCGGGTTTGTTGGGTTTCTGCTGAGAAGTCTGCTGTCAGCCTGATGGGGTTTCCTTTGTAGGTTATCTGACTTTTTCTCTAGCTGCCTATAAAGTTTTTGTTTTGTTTTGTTTGCATTGACTTTGGTTAATCTGATGACTCTGTACCTTAGGAATGGTCATCTTGTCTAGTGTATTGCAGGAGTTCTCTATATTTTCTGAATTTTTCCTCCTCTAGCAAGTTTGGGGAAATTTTCATAGACTGTATTCTCAAATACATTTTTCAGGTAACTTATTCTCTCTCCCTCTCTTTTGGGAATGCCAATAAGTCATATATTTGGTGTCTTTACAAGATCCTATCTTTCTCAAAACTTTTGTTCATTTTTTAAAATGCTTTTTTTCTTTAGTTTTGTTTGACTGAGTTGGTTCAAAAGGCTGGTCTTCAAGTGCTGACATCCTTTCTTCAGCTTGATCTATTCTGCTCTTGATGCCTGCAATTGTATTGTAAAATTCTTGAAGTAAATTTTTTAGTTTCAGAAGTTCAGTTTGGTTCTTTCTTAAAATGGCTCTTTTATTTTTCAGATCCTGGATTGTTATACCGGGTTTCTTTGATTGGGTTTCAACTTTCTCCTTGATTCCACTGACCTTCCTACAATCCAGGTTGGGGGTTACCCACCCTGTTGTTTCAGGTGTGTCCCAGGACAACAGAAGGCTGGAATCCTGGCATAGTTCAGACAGAAGCAGGACCACTGATATAGAAGCTCTAGCAGGTGTGCCTGTCTGGCTATAAGCAGTGGGGTTGGGTGGAACCACCTGCTCTACAGTCTGGGTGTTTCCTGTGGGAACAGGAGGCTGCACTCACTGCCAGAATTCAAACAGAAGTGGGGCTGCCAGGTAGGATGCTGGTGTTGAACCTTTTTTGGTGACAGGGGCCGGAGCAATCTTACTGATCCCAGGCAACACAACTGCAGCCTCTGTTGGGACTATGGCATTGGTGCTAGTCTGTTCCAGGGACAAAGGCTTGTAGAGGTCACCATGCACCTGAGAGTTGCTTCTGCAAAAACTCTGAGTGGCTCTGCGTCTCAATTAAGAGGCATGTGGGTGGAGGTCAGGAGGATTCTCCAACTCTCAGGCTTGCACAGGTTCCTGGGCAGAATGTAAATCCACTGGAGGGGCTCTGACCCATTCACTCTTTTCCTGTGTTGAGAAGCTTCTTCTGGCTCCATGCTAATCCCAGATGGTCTGCTGCCCAGATTTGCTCCTCTCTGCTCTATGTGTCTCCTTGCTGACTTGATGGATCACAATGTGGTTCCTTAGACAATTAGCTTGCAGGATCAGTTTCCTAGTCATTTTTTTCCCCTCTGTTAGAGCAGTGGACAAGAGCTATCTCTAGTCTGCCTTCTTGACCCAACCCAAAAATTGTTTATTTAAAATTAAGGTTTAGGTAGTAGATAAGTCCATTTTACTATTGAATTCTTTAATATTGCCAGCAAAGTGCCATTGAATATTTCTGCTATTACAGATATTAAAATGTTCAATTTATTCTTTGTAATTTTTTTATAAATTCATTATAATTCCATGTACGTGTTTTATAAATTCACTGTAAAACTTTACTATTCTGTCCATCATTTTTTCTTGTAAATTCATTATCACTACAAAGTAAACACTTATCTTTTAGTAATTTTCTTCCTTTAGGCTAAAATTTATGTGGAAACATTTATCACTTTAACCATGTTAGAAAGTACAATTTGGTAGTATTTAATACATTTACAATGTTGTGCAACTATCACCACTCTGCAGTTTTAGGATGTTTTCATTATCTCAGAAAGAAGCCCTTTACCCTTTAAGCATCATTTCCCATTTTTCTCTCCCTTCAGCCGCTGAAAATTACTGATCTGCTTTCTAACTTTATAGATTTGCCTCTTATGGATAATTATGCAATATGTGATCTTTCGTGTCAGGCTATCTTCACTTAGCATAATGTTTTCAATGATAATCCATGCTGTAGCAAGTATCAGCACTTTATTTCTTTTTATGACTGAATAATATTCTGTTGTATATAGATACAATTTTGTTTATCCATTCATTATTTGATAAACTTTTTTGTTGTTTATGCATTTTGCCATTTTAGCTATTGGAAATAGTGCTTTTATGATTATGATGTTTTTGTTTGAACACTTATTTTCCCTTTTGCGGGGTATATACTAGAGATAAAATTGTTTCGCCACATGTAATTCTATGTTTAAACTTTTGAGGAGCTGCCAAGCTATTTTTCATAGTGGCTATAATGCTTTGCATTGCCACTAGCAATGTGTGAGGGTTTAAATTCCTCTACTTTTAAAAATTATGCCCATCCATGAGATGTAGTATATTATTGTGATTTTGATTCACATTTTTCTAATGACTAGTGATGTTGACCTTTTTACATGTGTATTGGCCATTTATTTTTCTTTGTTGATAAAATGTCTAAGTTTTTGCAAATGTTTAATTTTTAAGTATATTAGTTTGACAGGACTGCCATAACAAAATAGTAAGTAGCTTAAACAGCATAAATGTATTGTCTCACAGTTTTGCAGGCTAGAAGTCTGAAATCAAGGTGTTGGAAGGCGGTTTTCTTCTAAGGGATAGTAGAAAAATATTTATCCCAGACTTCTCACCTTGATTTGTAGATGCATTGCCACAATCTCTGCCTTTATATACTTTTCTGGTTTTATTTTTTTTAATTTTTTTAAATTTTTCTGGCTACATAGTAGTTGTATATATTTATGGGGTACATGAGATGTTTTGTACTCCATAATATGTGAAATAAGCACATCATGGAGAATGGGTATCCATCCCCTCAAGCATTTATAATTTGAGTTACAAATAATTCAATTACATTCTTTAAGTTATTTTAAAAACATATAGTTATTATTGGCTATAGTTACCCTATTGTGCTACCAAATAGCAGGTCTTGTTGATTCTTTTTTAATCTTTTTTTGTACTCTGCTTTTATATTTATATGCTGTTCTTCTTGTGTGTGTGTATCTGGGTCAAAATTTCCCCGTTTTTACAAGGACACCAATCACATTGGTTTAGGGACCCAGCATACTCCAGTATGATCTCATCTTAACTGATAACATCTATATCCACTCTATTTTTAATAAGGTCACATTCTGAAATACTAGGGGTAGGCTTCAACATGTAAATTTTTGGGTGCATAATTCAACCCATAACAGGTAATTTATCTTTTTGCTTTTTTGTTTTGAGTTGTAACTGGAATATACATATACACAATTGTCTATCTTCAACTACTATATCTCTCCCAATTTACTGATTGTGAAGTGTCAGTGTTTTTTTTCAAGTTTGTTTTGGATTTTCAGATCTTTTGAAATTATATGTGAATATTAGAATCAGATTTTCCTTTTCTAAATTTTAAAAAGCAGTTGAATTTTAACAGAGATTGCACTAAATCTGTAGATCACTTTGGGAATATTGCCATTTTAACAATATTAAGGTGTCCAGTCCATGAACATGGTATGTCTTGGCATTTATATAGATATTCTTTAACTTTTTTCAGCAATGGTTTGTTGTTTTCATTGTTCAAATCTTGGATATCCTTGGTTATATTTATTTTGTGTTTTGATATCATTGTAAATATTTTATGTTTTGATATCATTGTAAATAATTTGTTTTTTGATATCATTGTATATATTGTTTACTTAATTTTCCTTGTGCTTTGTTATTTGGTAATGTATATAAATACAATGTTTTATGTGTTGATAATGTATCTTGCAACTTTGCTATACTTATTTATTGTCTCTAGTAAATTTCCTTATGGATGTTTAAGTATACTGTACATAGAAGATCAAATTATCTACAGAGATAGTTTTACTTCCTGATTTTAGTTTATTTTTCTTGCCTAACTGCTTTGATTAAACCACCCAGAAAATATTAAATAAAAGCTGCAAAAAATAGGCATCTTTATATGGTTCCTGGTCACAGAAAGAAAGCTTTTAGTGTTTCACCATTAAGTGTGATGTTTCTGAGAATTTTCATAAAACTATTTTTTCTGTGGAGAAAATTCACTTTTATTTCTAAGCTATCATGAAACTTCTGTATCACTTGACATTTTGTGTTTTGATTTTCTTTTATTTAATTAATGTGGTATATTACACTGGTTGATTTGTATATATTAAACCACTATTGCCTTCCTGGTCTAAACTTTACTTGTTTGTAGCATATAATTCTATTAATATTATACTTAATTTGGGTTGTTTGTATTTTGCTGAAAAATTTTTCATCTATTTTGACAAGATATATTAGTCTGTAGTTTCTTTTCTGTGATATATTTGTCTAGCTTTAGAAACGGTGTAATTCTGACCTTATAAAGTGATCTAGAAAGTATTACAACCTCTTTTTCATGAGTTTGAAAAAGATTAGTATTGAATATTCTTTATGTTCGGTAAAATTTACCAGTGAAGGCACCTAGTCTTGAAGTTTTCTTCATTAAGAAGTATTTGATTACTGATTCCATCATTTTACTTGTTATAGGTCTATTAAGATTTTTATAAATTTCTGGAGTCACTGTTTGTCATGTATTAGTCTATGTATTAGGCTGTTTCCACACTGCTATAAAGAAGCATGCAAGACTAGGTAATTGATAAAGAAAAGAGGTTTAATTGATTCACAGTTCCACATGGCTGAAAACTTACAATCTTGGCAGAAAAGGAAGCTGGCATGTCTTACGTGGCAGCAGGCTAAAAGTGAATTGAGAACACAGGAAAAAACTGCCACTTTTAAAACCATTGCATCTTCTGAGACTCACTCACTATCACAAAAACAGCATAGGTGAAACTGCCCCATAATCCAATTATCTCCCACCAGGTTGCACCCTTGAGACGTGGATATTACAATTCAGGATGAGATTTCAGTGGGGACACAGAGCCAAATCAACCCCTGGCCCCTCACAAATATCATGTCCTCACATTTCAAAACCAATCACCTCTTCACAACAGTTCCCCAAAGCTTTAACTCATTTCAGCATTAACTCAAAAGTCCACAGTCCAAAGCCTCATCTGAGACAAGACAGGTCCCTTTTTACCTATGAGCTGGTAAAATCAAAAGCAAGTTAATTTCTTCCAAGATACAATGGATGTAGGAGGCATTAAATAAATGCTCCCATTCCAAATGAGTGAAATTGTACAAAACAAAGGGACTACAGGCCCCATGCAAGTCCAAAATCCAGCTGGGCAGTTATTAAATCTTAAAGCTCCAAAATAATCTCCTTTGAATTCATGTCAAGGGCAAGCTGATGAAGAGGTGGGTTCCCACAGCCTTGGGCTACTCTGCCTCTGTGGCTATGCAGGGTACAGTCCCACTCCCAGCTTCTTTCACAGGCTGGCACTGAGTATCTTTGGCTTTTCCAGGTACACAGTGCAAGTTCTCAGTGGTTCCACCATTCTGCAGTCTGGAAGATGGTGGCTGTCTTCTCACAGCTTCACTCTGTTCTCACAGCTTCAACTAGTGCCTTAGTGTGGATTCTGTGTGAAGGTCCAACCTCACATTTCCCTTCTGTAGTGCCCTAGCAGAGATTCTCAAATAGGGCTCCATTCCTGCAGAGGATTTCTGCCTGGACATTCAGGAGTTTCTGTACATCCTCTAAAATCTAGGTGGAGGTTCCCAAACTTTAGTTCTTGACTTCTGTGCACCTACAGACCCAACACCAAATGTAAGCTACCAAGTCGTGGCACTTGCATCCTTTGAAGCCGTGGCCAAAGCTGTGTCTAGCTCTTTTTAGTGCCGGCTGGAGCTGGTTACAGCGAGGTTATGGGCCCAGCCCAGGAAACCATTTGTTCCTCCTAGCTCTCTAGGTCTGATGGGAGGTGCTGCTGTGAAGGTCTCTAACATGCCCTGGAGACATTTTCCCCATTGTCTTGGCTATTAACATTTGGCTCCTAATGTTACCTAAACATTTCTGCATAGGTAATGACCTATGCAAATTTATGCAGATGGCTTGAATTTCTCCTCAGAAAATGGGTTTTTCTTTTCTATTGCATTGTCAGGCTGCAAATTTTCCAAACTTTTATGTTATGCTTACCTTTTAAACATAAGCTCCAATGTCAGATCATCTCTCTCAAGTTCAGAGTCCCATAGAGCTCTAAGGCAGGGACAAAATGTCACCAGTCTCTTTGTTAAAGCAAGAGTGACTTTAGCTCCAGTTCCCAATAGGCTCCTCATCTCCATCTGAAACCACCTCAGCCAGACTTCATTATCCTTATCACTATCATCATTTTGGCCAAAACCATTTATCAATTATCTAGGAAGTTCCCAACATTCTCACATTTCCCTGTATTCTTCTGAGCCCTCCAAACTGTTCCAGCTTCTTTCTGTTACCCAGTTCCAAAGTTGCTTCCACATTTTCAAGTGTCTTTATAGCCATAACCCATTCACTGCAGTTCCACTTTACTATATTGGTCCATTTCCACACTGCTACAAAGAACTGCCCAAGACTGGGTAATTTATAAACAAAAGAGATTTAATTGACTCACAGTTCTGTGTGGCTGGCGGAGACCTCAAGAAATTTACAATCATAGCAGAAGGGGAAGCAGGCACAGATTAAATGGCAGCTTACATGGCAGCAGGTGACAAGTGAAGTGGGAGCACAGGAAAACTGCCACTTATAAAACCATCAGACCTCATGAGTCTCATGAGACTCACTGACTATCATGAGAACAGCATGGGAAAAAGAGCCCCCATGATCCAATTACCTCCCACCAGGTTGCTCCCTTGACACATAGGGATTACAATTCAAGATGAGATTTGGATGGGGACACAGAGATAAACCATAACAGTCTGATGGTGCTTCCATAAGAAAATATCAGAGGCTTGGTTGCTTAGAAGACAGAAATTTATGTTTTAACTGGAACTGGAAGTCCCAGAATAAGTTTCTCTTTCTAGATTTCAGATAGTCATCTTCTCACTGTGTCCTCATATGGCTTTTCCTTGATGCATGTATGAGAAGAAAGGGAGAGAGGGAGAGAAGGTATCTCTTTGGTATCTGTTTTCTCCTTTTTAAGGACACTAGTGACATTGGATCAAAGCTCATCCTTATAACTTTATTTAACCTTAATTATTTTCTTAAGACTTCATCTCCAAATAAGGACATATTAGGGTTAGGGATTAGCATATAAATTTTTGGGGAACACAATTCAGTCTATAAAAGGTAATTTGTATATTTCTATGAAGTTGCACATTTCATATAGGGTAGTTCATACTGTAATAAAACATTGTTCATACTTTTCTGTGATTATTATTTTAATTCCTGGCCAGTCACGGTGGCTCACACCTACAATCCCAGCATTTTGGGAGACTGAGGTTGGTGGATCACTAGGAGTTCAAGACCAACCTGGCCAACCTGATGAAACCATGTCTCTACTAAATACACAAAAAATGTAGCTGGGCATGGTGGTGCACACCTGTAATCCCAGCTACCCAGAGGCTGAGGCACGAAAATTGCTTGAGTCTGGAAGGTGGAGGTTGCAGTGAGTTGAGATTGTGCCACTGCACTCCAGACAGGGTGACAGAGTAAGACTATGTCTCATAAAAATAATAATAGTCATAATAATAATTCTTTTTAATCCTGTAATATTTATCATATTACCACATTTTCATTTTAGATTTTAGTAATTTTAGTCTTCTCTCTTTTTTTCTTGATTAGTCTAACTAAATATTGTCAATTTTGTTGATTTCCTCAAGTACAAACTTTGTTTTGTTGATTATTTTGTTATTTATCTCGGCTGTAATCTTTATTGTTTCCTTCGTTTTCCTAACTGGATTTAATTTGCTCTTCTTTTTATATAATTTTAGGTAGAAAATTAGTTTATTGATTTTAGAATTTTTTGTTTTATGTATTCATTACAGCTATATATTTTCCTCTAATCCTCACTTTTGCTACGTTTTATAACTTAAAGTATGTTGTGTTTTTGTGTTAATTTTTCCCAAAACATTTACTCTTGTTATTTCTTCTTTGAGCTCTTAGTTGTTTAAGAATATATTTTCTTTTTTTACATAATGATAAAATTTTCCATTTTTTTGTTTTTGATTTCTAGTTGCATTTCATGTGGTTAGAAATGATACTTTGATTTGATCTGAGTGCATAAAAATTTTATAATCAGTTTTGAAATTGTTGAGAATTGCATTGTGACCTAAAGTGTGGTCTGTCATGGAGGACATTCCGTTTACATTTGAAAAGAATGTCTATTCCCTTGTTGTGTAGAGGAGTGTTCTTTATATGTCTCCTTGTGTTTTCTTTTAATATTTTATTTGTATATATATATTTTTGAGATTGAGCCTTGCTCCATCACCCATGCTGGAGTGCAGTGGCACAATCATAGCTCATTGCAGCCTTGGGCTCCTGAGCTCAAGCTATTCTCCCACCTCAGCCTCTCAAGTTTCTGGGATTACAGGAATAAACTGCCATGACCAGCTCCTCCTTTTAATTATTTCTCTCTTTGTTAAATTTACTGTTAATTTTTACTTGGTAAGACATTTTTCTCTTGTTTTATTTTTTACTTGTTTTGCGTGTGTGTATGTGTGTATTTTGTCCATGGCTTTCTTTAGTTATTTTGTTACTGGTGGAAGGTGTTCTAGTTACCAGTGGTGAATCCATATGGATCTGCAGCAGCCTCAATTCTTGCCTTTTCAGAAGAAAGAATTTGACTGAAGAGCATGAAACAGAAAAAGAAACTGAGGTAAGTTTCAGAGCATGAATGGGAGTTTATTAAAAAGCTATAAAATAGGAAAGAAAGGAAGGTACTCTGGGAAGAAACCCAACCAGGAAACTTGAAGAACAAATGCAATGTTTAACCTTGATTCTAGGACTTTGTAGGCTGGTTCACCTCTGGCATCTTGTGCTCCTTTCCCATGATTCTTCCCTTATGGGGAGCTGCCCACATGCACAATGCCCTCCTTATCATTGCCAAGTGAGCACTGGCAGCGTGTTTAGGAAGTCATATTCATATCCATCTAAGGCTTTCTTCCCTTTTTAGGTGGAGTGCCCAGAAAAGCTCATACTTCATCATTTTTTCTCTTAATGTGCATGCCCAGGCTCACTCACCCAATACCTGAGATTTTACTGGAAGCCCTTTCTGTTTCTCCCTGGAGCCTGCATTCAATTAACACTTTAATATTAACAGCTGTGGATCAGCAGGTGATTGTCTCTCCCTGGTGCAGGCTACCAAATTATCATCTTTAGAGAGGCAAAGCAACAATTGTTGAACCATCACCGGATGGCTTGACATTCCTGGCAGGTTGGTTGAGAGGGAACCCTCTCTTGCCCTGATCGTGCCCGTCTAACTACTGGTAACACTTTTGGCATAAATTAAACATTTGATTTAAAGTCTTCATCTGGGAAGTCTAATATCTGTTCTTCCTCTGGCACAGTTTCTATTAATTTATTTCCTCTTTGAACGGACAACACATTCTTGTTCCCTTGCATATATCACTGATTTTTTAAAAGCTGGATATTTTTAATATTTTAATGTGACAACTTTGAAAATTATATTCTCCACCTTCTGCATGGATTGTTGTTGTTGTTTGTATGCTAAGTGACATTACTGAACTAATGTCTTAAAGCCTATATTCATTGTCATTTGAGGTCCCTTAAAGCTCTGTAATGTTTAGCCATGCCTGTTGATAACTCTGCCTTAGCCTTCACGTCCTGCTTTTATAGATCTTAAAGATCAACTGAAGCAGGATAGTTCCAGGTTTTCTCAGGTTTTTTTCTGGCATGTCTTCAGCCCTTGGCCTGTGCTTGGCCTCCTGGATTCCCAGAACAGGCAAGAACTTTTAAAAGCCTTCATTCTCTCAAGTATCTCCTTCCCAAAACTCTGTCTTCCCAGGTTTGTTTGTCTATTTTTTCCCCAAATAATTACTTCTTGCCTCAGGCAACAGCAGCTAATTCATTTTCATTTAAATTTCTGGCAAAGGTCACCTGAGAAGCTACCTCATCTCTGGGTAAGATCAAAAGTAAATAAAACAAAGGAAATCCTTTGAGCTAATCCTTCAAGGAACCACCAGACAAGTCACAGGACACTACTGCAATTCTTCAAAAAGAAGGTCTGTATTGTTCCAGTTGGTACCTGCAACCTGCACCAGAAATGTGGGCTACTGTCTTCAAGGCCACCATTGAGCTGGGGGGATTGGAGGGTGGTAACAAGATGAGTTAAAATACCACAGCGCTATTTTACAAAATTCAGCAGCTTTGTTCTTCTTTAAGTAAGTATCCCACTGGTTGTTGTAACTGTTGATTATAGTCATGAAATAGTTTATTCTGTTTTTGTCAGTTTATTTATTGCTTTCTTGGAGGAAAAGGATTTCCAACCACATGATTTTCAATAGTGTCGCTACACTTAATATTTTTATTTATATTTTAAAGAACAAAAATAAGCTTAGTAAGGAAACAGAAGGATTTAGGTACAGAGATAAGCCAAAATGACAGAATCTTAATGATAGAGGTAAAATGTCTTTGTAATCAAAATCGCAGTGTCAAAGCAAGAGAATATAATCATCTTTTTTTATACATAGCCATATGACCTTTAAAATTTTAGATATAATTTTAAAACGTGTGATTTTATTATCACTAGAACTACTAAAGCCATATTTCCCATTTCTTAATTTAATGAAAGTCTGCACAATCTAGACAACTTTTCCTAATGTTTTCATGATATATGTGATATATATAATTAAGGCCTTTGCAGATGCAAAAGGTTCTTTTCTATTTTCCCTAAAAATGTATGACAGTGTGTTAGAATATAGAACACTCATACTGCCAACATTTCTCCTTAATGCTCTACAAATGTAGTCCATAATCTTCTGTAATTATTTTGCATAGGAGAAAAATATGTGGAAAAAAATTATGTATCCTGGTTTAAAGTATGAGTGCTTTTTCATCAATTTCAATCATTTACTTAATATATATTTATTGATTAGTTGCTGCATGTGGAACTGAACTACTAATAGAAAGTTTTCAACCCTCAGGGAGCTTAGTCTGTTGGAAAATAGCTATAAACCTAATCATGATAATATCTATTAAAAGTCTTAGGCATATAAATTGATAGAATAGATGGTGGCAAATGTTGAATTTTGTGTGGCCTATGAATTAAAAATATTTTTTGTGTTTTTAAATGGTTGGAAAATTTTTAAAGTTTTTTAAATGTTATTTTGTGACACATGACAATCATGTGGCATTCAACAAGTTTCCAGAATTAAAGTTTACCTAAACCTAGCTATTCTAATTTTTCACTTTCATTGGTCAGAAATGTTGCTATGATTGCTTTCATGCTACAACAGCAGAATCACGCACTTGTGCAAGAGACCTAAGTTTCACAAAGCCTAAATTATTTACTCTGGCCCTTTACAGAAAAAAAGTGTACGGATGCCTGGTCTAGAACAGTGGGGCATTCTTTCTGGGAATCCTGTTATGCAAAAAATAGCCAGTAGAAATCTACTGTTTGAAAAAATAATAGATCTAGCACAATAAAATTTATTTATTAAAGCACTTTAATTGGAATTTTAAAATATAAATTATGTTACTTTTCTTAGTTTTCCTAAAATTGGTAGGTCTTTGTAGATATATATGTTATTTGCCATACACACATATATATACACACACACCATATGTATCTTTTTATTTTGTTAAATATATAGATATACATAAATAATACATGGAAATATGTGGATGAATATTTTATATCCGTACAACTACTCAAATATACTATATTATATCCAGACTTTTCAGCTGTCAAAATCCTTCATAACTGTTTCCCAACTTGCTATTCTGACCTTATATTTCACTAGTACCTACTTGTGCCCTCCCTTTAGCCAGACTGGTTTGCTACAGTTTGAGTGAATACTTACTTACCCACACACACAGATGGATATGATATCATCATATTTTGAAAGTATGACCTCGTGTGTTTTATTCATTCCTTCATTCATTAAAAAGTGGTTATGAACACCTATAATGAGGTAGGCATGACTTCATACTGAGTCTAAAATGGTAATTAAACCTGATATATTTTCTGACCCATGGATCCTAGCCTCTAGAGATGGTATCTAATATTTACATAAATTAAATAAATGTGTTTATGAATTATGGAATACAGTTTAGGGCCACAAAGAGTAAACACAGTTCTCATAACAATTTAGTTAAAATCTTTCATATTTAATGTATTTTTGAAAGTGAAATTTTATTTAATGACCATAAATAAATGCTTATTATACAGCGTAGCTAAAAGTATTAAATTTTATTTATTTATTTATTTATTTATTTGCAATGGGGTCTCACTCTGTTGCCCAGGCTGGAGTGCAGTTACATGATGATAGCTCACCGTAACCTTGAACTCATGGGATCAAGCAATCCTCCTGTCTCAGCCCCCTAAGATGGGACTACAGTGAGTACCACTATGCCTGGCTATTTTTAAAACACATTTTTTTGTAGAGACAGAGTCTTGCTATGTTTCCCAGGATGGACTGAACTCCTAGCATCAAGCAATTCTTCCACAATGGCTTCAAAGAGTGCTGGGATTATGGGTATGAGCCACCACTCTTGGCTAGGTATTGGAATTTCATATATGTTCACTACATTCACTATGAAAACAAAAACCGAAACTCATTTTCAGTTCTAAAATTATTTTGTTAACTGATTACATCAACTTAAGTCCAGGAAAATTGTTCCCGTAAGCTCATTTCCACCAAAAATGAAAGAAAAAAATGGAAAATTATGTGGGTTTTAAAATTATGTTCTAAATCTTAAGACATATCCTGAAATCACAGATAGTGAATAAAAAGCATTAGGTATCACCTCAAGACATCTATTTTTGCCTTAAATTCATGGCTGTTTCTTTACTTTTATGGGGATGTTATTACACACTACTAAGTTAACTAGATTGTTATTTTGATCATATGCAATGCATAAATCATTAAATAATATACTAAGGAGTCCTTTTTTTGCCTATCACATTCTTGAACTTTCAGCAGGTAGCTTTTCTGTGTCCTCATATTTAGGCTAAATCTGGCCAAATGTCAATTATACAAATGGGTGAAAATTTTCTAACATGTTAATGCAAACACGTCATTATCCAATGATATAAAACAATCTATTTCATTTTTGTTAGTATAGAAATAAGCCTTAATGCTAATACTGTTTGTCTAAACAAAATTTAGAATTACATTTTAATGCTCTGCCAGCACTTTTGAATTTTAGCAAAGGCCAGTCCATCTCAAAACACAGCACTTTCTGAGATTTTTAAATAGGTGTAATAGTCATCAAAATATGTTTTTACTTGCTATAACAGGTCAAAAGTGATTTATGACTAAAATTAAATCACAACCAAAATTCTAGGTAGACATTAAAATTGAATCTGGATCTTGGCATCTGGATTTCATAATTGGCAAAATGACACTGAGTGTGACTTCTGATCTGATGCTACAGCACAACATGAAAGCGATGATAAATTGAATGTAAAAGGAAAATTCCTCATTGTTCCTCTGTGTCACCCTACTAAAGAATACATTTACAAACACTAAGTGCATTTGCAAAGATGTGCATGGAAACACTCTTCATGAATTTGAGCGACAGATCTTTGTTAATCTGACAAAAAGTTAATAAAGCCTGCGAGTATAAGACAAAGTGAGTCTTAAGCTATGGTTCGTGGAACAATTTTATTGTTCTTAAATCTTATCCAGTTGGTCTTCAGTTTACTTTTTTTAAAAAATAATCTTTTTTTTTTTGTTCTGTTTTAAATTGTTTTGTGTGTCCAGAGTGAAAATTCGCATTAGGAAGAAAATGTGGAATTTTATAAACTAAGTGAAAGAAAAACAAATGTTCTGTCTTCAGGTGCATGTACTATGTAGTTTATTTAAATGTGAAATGATATCAGTACAAATGGTTTTCTCATTTTCACCATAGGAAAATGCAATGTTTCCTGTGACACATGGAGTATAAAATAATCAATCCCTTACTTATAATAAGCATATGATATGTTCAAACACTTTCAAAATTTTCAATCGGAAAAAAGCCTAAAGTATTTGCTAGTGCTGATGATAAGCTTCAAACCTGAAGATAAGCTTCAAACCTGCCTTTGGAGAGAGTCAATAGCAGAATTCTGGATGACATGTGACTGGAAGTAATACTTTTTCTATCATGGATTATTAAAAACAATGAATGCCTCATGAGAAAGAAATAACAATTGAAATGGCAGAGAACCCTAATCCTCGTCGCAGGATGTGTGACAGCAGTGTGGCTCATTTGTTTGGCCACCTTGCACACTCACCCATTGTGGGAGGAGGAGCACACAGATGGGCAGGTGTAGGAACTGGGCTTCAGCACCATGGCAGTTTCCAGGTGTGGGAGCCTGTGACTCATGATGCCCAAGAGGGCATTTGTTACAGTGTGCTCCTTTAGACTTGCCCTCTGTGGACAGATTAAGTGTTAACCAGTTCAGTGACCTCTTGGTACCCAGGTCCTTCTCCAGTGTCCAGGAAGAATCGAGTCTCACACAGACTTGAAGGATGATATGTGAGGGTTTTATTGAGTGGTGGAGGTGGCTCTCAGTGGGGTGGATGGGGAGCTGGAAAGGGGATGGAGTGGAAAGATGATTTTCCCCTGAAGCCTGACCATCCATCTTCTCTCGGACTGCCCCCAGCCAAACTCTTCTCGGCATTTAGACACTCCTTTTCTTCTCAATGACATGCAGTTCCGCCTTTCTTCTACTCTTCTGTTCATCTCACCATCTGCTTGTGTGCTCATCCGCTTGTGGAGTCTAGGGATTAGGGTTTATATGTGTACAGGATATGCGGGTGTGGCAGGTCAAATGGCAACTTTTGGGTGCAAAAACAGGAATTCCTGCTCCAATTTAGGGTCATGGGTTTCCAGGCTTGAGAATAGGGCATCTTCAGGGAAACCATCCTCTTTTTCTCCATATTTCCCTGTCTCCTGTCCATATCACAATCATATTTTATATTTGTGATTCCATATTGTGTAATAAATGAATTGTAATTTTCTTATGTGCAAGATCTCATTTGAAAGTTACCTCGCTATATAGCATCTACACAGTAGTCCACAGAGCAAATTAACTCCTCTATGCAGTGCCCTATAAGATTGTGGTAAATGTGTGTTTGTTGGGGTGTGGTTATAAAAGAGAACATTTTTTCTCTTTTGGTGCCCAGAATTGAGCTCAAAATGTTTCCGACGTGAAAGATGTTCCCATCCTTGAGGGTGAGAGACAACAATAAGCAAATTAACAAAAACTTTCATTAGTTTTTATTAAGAAAATAAATAATGTATTGGCTAAAAAGAATAGTTTATATCATTTCAAAAGTTGAAATACAAAAAATGAATGATTATTAATTTTAAAACTAATATTGTAAGTATGTGATTACAAAAGGAGCAATAAACAACAGTATGTAATGTATTGAATTAATGAAGCCAAATGTATAGATAA
Source organism: Pan troglodytes (assembly GCF_028858775.2). NCBI lineage: Eukaryota > Metazoa > Chordata > Mammalia > Primates > Hominidae > Pan > Pan troglodytes. Next base: position 32,249,658 of record NC_072401.2, on the reverse strand, counting down.
CTTGAAATGTAATAATAATAAGGTTATTTATTATACATTGTTAAATAAATATAAATGTACCTTATTTGAACTATTTATATGTAATTTATTTATATAAATATTATACTACTGTTATGTTACAGAAGTATTGCTTTCTGGGAGAATTTTTATTTTTATATATTGTATAATTTCAAATCATAGCATGCACTAATATTCAACTTCATGTCATCATAACTCTTGGGACAGTGAAGTCTCTTAGCCACAATCAGGTGTCAAATTCAGGCTATAAGCTAAAAGACATGGTCACAACAAAGAGCCAAGGTTAAGAAAACCTAAGGGAAGAAAAAGTACAGAAGGACTAACTCGGAGAATACATTATAAGCCTCCAACATCCAGAAAGGGCCAAAGAAAGAGGATGCATGAATCTTGGAGCATTTGTAAAGAAATTCAGATATATTTGTTTCTTGTTAATCTAGGTTAACTTGGAAAAGATGTTAACCGAATACCAGATCATGTGCCAATACATCTAAAATGTATCAGTTCATTTTTGATAATATTAACACACACATACACACACATTTCATATATACACATATATTTTATACGTCATAAATCAGTGTACGTTGTCCCTGAACACATTTTATTGCAGTAGATGCCATTTTTCTGTTAATTAATAGTAAGATGGAATTACACTCTAGAAATTTTTCTTGAAGGTGGTTTCAAACAAACACAAATTCCAAATTTGTTGATTGCTTAGGTTAGTGAATATCTCAGTGAGGAGAGATTAACTAATTTTACATCTCCTTAATGTTAAATTCTTGGTATGTATAAATTCTCATTCTCTATGTTCTTAAAATGTAAAATTTCACTTCCTATCAATTTTTCCAATATATTGTTTGGATAGTTTTTAATAGAGGTAAAGTACATGGAAATTAAAGTGGATTATAATCTTAGTTGTTATCAATATTTTTGTGAGGTAAAACAAGACAGTTAAATTACACAGTATGGCTGGAACTGGGATTCAGAATTAACCTATGTTGATTGTTGTTTTCTTTTCACCCTTCCATATATATTTGTATCAGTTGAAGTATATAGTGGCTAAAGAGCCTCCACCAAAAATAATTTAAATCTATTCGATAAGTGGTTTTCAGACATATAGAGGCATGTGCGACAGGCACTGGGAGTTGAAGGATGAGATGACAGGGACAAAATTACGATGATAGACTAAGAACCTCTTTATTATAATTTTTTTTTTTTTTACTTTAAGTTCTGGGATACATGTGCAGAACGTGCAGGTTTGTTACATAGGTATACATGTGCCATGGTGGTCTGCTGCACATATCAACCCTTCATAAATGCTTGTTCTTGTGAGTAGCCTCAAAAGTAGAGCTTCAGGGTAAAGAAGCAGCAACACGCAGTAGCAGAACCTAATTCTAGTAAATGCAAGAGCAGCGGGTATGGCTGCCCCCTGAGTCAACAGGATGGTGGCAATTGCTGTAATGGCATCTTGGTTTGATGAAAATTAGCAACGAAAGTGGTCTAGGGAACAATTTAAACTGATTTAAGAATGCATGTAAGACTACCTGTTAGACACAAAATTAACTGAATAAAAAGTGTTACCTTTCTTTAGACATAAGAGGGTAACGATGTAAACACAATATTGGTCCTGATAATACTTTGTTGTCATCTGCAATTTTGCTAATGTTTAGAGACATTTGCAACTCAGTAGTTGTATATAGCAAGTATATGTGGGTTAGTTTGATTAGAACAAAATGATAATATCCTAATAATCACATAGTAGGACAGGCTTGTTCTTATAAAACCTGCGATCTTTTATGAACTTACTCTTAACTATTTTACTGAAAGAGTGAATTTTTTAACAGCTTCTCTCTTATTTTCCCAGAATTAAACCTTTCTTTCCAGTCTTCCTAAAAGCCTACATCTTATGATGAGAAAATACGGAACGAACTAAGCAATATTTAGGAATCATGATGACTGTGACATATGCAGTGATGCCCAACATTACAGATTTAAAGACAGACTAACAGCCATACCACTCTCAAGAGCCTCCTTTACCTTGTTTAAAATATATAGTTTTATCTATTTATGCAGAAATGAAACAATATGTAATCTTTCATGTGTTAAGTTGCAAAAAATGATGTGATGAAAAAAATAACATGATAGCTGACATGATGGAAAAAAATCTTAATTTGAAGTCACTTGTCTCTTAGGCTTAATTCTAGGTGTGCGGATCATGTCATGGGATCAATAGAAGGATAGTAGCAAATCTTGTCCTGTAAGTTCCATAGTTACACTATAATATTTTCACCAAAATATCCATTATTTTCTCTAGTGTTTGGTCCACAGAAATGCTGTGGAGATGTTCAACTTTCCCATCATCTTAGCTATTTCACATTTGGTGACTATTCTGACCACCTCCTTTCTCAACTATACATATTTGTATCATTTTGCCTACTATGCTATGCTGAAAAAAAAGAAAATGCTGTTTAAGGCTTAGTCTGCAGATACACACTTTGCAGGCAATTCTGTGCTAGAGTGTTGCTATCCGTCACCACCTGGCTCCACCTGGACCATCATGAAAAAGTATCTTTATCTCCCAAATTCCTCCATCCTGTAAGACGTGTCTGCAGATGCTACTTTCCCAACTGATGTCTTCACTCTCTCAAGTATGAAGGAGACTATTCCAGTCTTGGAAGGTGTGGGGAAAGTAATACTTTCGCTCTTTCTGTATCCTGATAAATATTTTGTCTCTGCCATTATTTCTCTATATTTCTTTAGGGAACTAGGATCTTAAAAATATAAATTCAGAAATAGACTCCAATTTTCTATGCTCTATTCTCTTGAATATTTTTCCTAAGGCCACAGTACAAGATGGCCTAGATGATTTAGTGAATAAAGGACAGTGGGGATAAAAGGAATGCATCATTCAAAAATATGAACTTGGGTCATATGTAGTACATATTAATATTAGGACTGAAGAGGAAGAAAAGAGGAAAGCAGTTAATAATTATTGGAATAATTGAAAAATGAATGGCAGAGAATTATTAAATATAATTCAAAACCCTTGGGAAATATGACTTGAAATAGGAGTAGATAGAATGGGCAGTAATAAATACAAGGAATAAAATAGAGAGAAAGAGGTGTGTTAAATTAATAAAGATTATTTATTGACCAAATATATTTTGTTTCTGTTTTGCTTTTTCTATTTTGTTTTGATCACTATCCTAGAAGTTGAAGCATTAGCAAGACACAATTTCTTCCCCAAAACAGTTCAAAGACCAGTGGTAGAGCAAAAGAAGTAAAATAACAAAACACATCATGAGGTATAAAAACCTTAGTTAAAAGGAATTCTCTGCCGGGCGCGGTGGCTCACGCCTGTAATCCCAGCACTTTGGGAGGCCGAGGCAGGTGGATCACGAGGTCAGGGGTTCGAGACCAGCCTGACCAAAATGATGAAACCCCATCTCTACTAAAACTATTAGCTGGGCATGGTTGCGAGTGCCTGTAATCCCAGCTACTCAGGAGGCTGAGGCAGGAGAATTGCTTGAACCTGGGAGGCGGAGGTTGCAGTGAGCCGAGATCACACCACTGCACTACAGCCTGGGCAACAAAGCAAGACTCTGTCTCAAAAAAAAAAAAAAAAAGGAACCCTCATAAAGTTGATGTTGTGGTGACGATGACAGGGTGTGTGTGTGTGTGTGTGTGCGTCTAATGGTTTCTGAGTGAAAAGGTACTTGTGTTGCATATTAAATGAAGAGAAGGTATGTAAACAATAGAGAATATGGTGTATGTACAAAACTCAAGGTTTTTACTCAGGAGTCTACACTAGTTTACATTGCATGAAAAGACAATAAGTGAAATTCAAAAAGCGAGGAGGGATTAAAGATATTCCTGACAAAGGATAAAATGTGAAATATGAAACTTCTAATGCTAGCTATGATCGAATAGCTAGTACTGTGCTAGTCTTCACACTGTGGGCAACTCTATGATTGGATACATGATATGAAACAAGTTTTTGCGGACATTAGATAGTAGGCAGCACAAAACTGTGATTCACGAGAGAAGAAAAACAAATGAGGTAAACCCCAATCCAGATATCCCAAAAGAGAATAGCTTCAGGAATATTAAAATCATCTTTCAAGGTGACAAAAATTCCTGCATTTTCAAGACTTTTTAGAATAGAGCTGTATAATTTTCATGATGTGAAAAACTTTGTTCATATATTCTTTTAAAGCCTTTATTCTTTTATTCTGATTTAGTAATCACTAAAGACTTGCAGGGATTTTTGGTAGAACACCTAAATCACACTACCTCTGAGGCAGAGGCAGAAAAACTTGTGTTAACTGAGATATAAGTAATACCTGTGATATAAATTTCAGTTAGACTAGTTTATAAATTATGGTTTTATACTAACCCTGCCTCCTTAAATATATATTCTTTTCAGACAAAAACACAAGGAAGCATATTTACAGCAAAACATACAAGAAAATGTTTAGTATTTTAGCTTAACCTGCCCACTGGTAGACTCGAGTGATTTTTATAGTACTAAGAAAAATGGATCCAGAACGTCAGATTTGAAATCCCTAGAAGGGTTCCAAAATGTCAGTTGGATCTTAAGCTATGCTGTGTTTCTGTGTAAGCTCCATAAAGGAATTGCTGGACCTGTGTATTGATGAGCCACCTGTAAGGGTTTGCATTCTGCATGAAAGATAAACATCTACTTGGGGTCCTATTCTTTGAAAGAAGACAACTGGTAAACTGAGGAAACCTAAAAGTATATTTTATTAATTTTGATCAGGGTAAAACCCATGACAAAATTTTCTTAAAATTTTCTTTCCATTCTGTACAATTAACCAAAGAAAAATAAAATCTGTCTCACAGTCTTCCTTAACTTTACGATTCCTGCTATCATCAAATGTGATTATAATATCCATGAAGACGTTTTAACCTCAAAATAATTGACCCCTTTCACTCTCATTACATTCAAGTTAGCTTTCTGTGAACTGCAGATCTCCAGAGCTGTAATGCTACACGTGCATACACAAAGAAATTCCAATTTGTGATCATCACCTCACATATTCCCAGCTTGCAATGTGATAACTCTCACTACGTGTTTATTTGGTTTTATTCACCATTCATTCTTTCATTTATTTATGCGATCTACAGGAATCAGACCCTTACTGTATGATATGCACTCTACAAGTTGGACGCTAAAAATATAAATGTATTTGACCACTGGGCGCCATGGCTTATGCCTGTAATCCCAGCACTTTGGGAGGCCAAGAAGGGCGGATCACCTGAGGTCAGGAGTTTGAGACCAGCCTGGCCTACATGGTGAAACCCCAGCTCTACTAAAAATTAAAAAAATTATCCAGGTGTGGTGGTGCGTGCCTGTAGTCCCAGCTACTCGGGAGGCTGAGGCAGGAGAATCGCTTGAACCTGGGAGGTGGAGGTTGCAGTGAGCCAAGATCGTGCCATTGCACTGCAGCCTGGGTGACAGAAAGAGACTCCATCTCAAAAAAAAAAAAAAAAAAAGAGAAATAAAAGAAATATATTTCATCAAACTCAGTATGCTTTATTAGCTTGTTCATGTGGGGTTTTTTTAATTTAAATTTTATTTTATTTTATTTTATTTTATTTTATTTTATTTTATTTTATTTTATTTTATTTTTTTGAGACGGAGTCTTGCTCTGTCGCCCAGGCTGGAGTGCAGTGTCGTGATCTCTCTTCACTGCAAGCTCCGCCTCCCGGGTTCATGCCATTCTCGTGCCTCAGCCTCCCGAGTAGCTGGGACTACAGGCACCCTCCACAGCTAATTTTTTGTATTTCTAGTAGAGACGGGGTTTCACAGTGTTAGCCAGGATGGTCTTGATCTCCCGACCTCGTGATCCGCCCACCTCGGCCTCCCAAAGTGCTGGGATTACAGGCGTGAGCCACCGGGCCGGGCCCAGTTTATTTTTTTTTAAGTAACCAAATGGTATGAGTGTTTAGTGTGATAAAGAAATTTATTTGCTGTGTCCTTCCATTACTGGGTATATACCCAAAGGAATATAAGTCATGCTGCTATAAAGACACACGCACACGTATGTTTATTGCGGCACTACCCACAATAGCAAAGACTTGGAACCAACCCAAATGTCCAACAACGATAGACTGGATTAAGAAAATGTGGCACATATACACCATGGAATACTATGCAGCCATAAAAAATGATGAGTTCATGTCCTTTGTAGGGACATGGTTGAAGCTGGAAACCATCATTCTCAGCAAACTATCGCAAAGACAAAAAACCAAACACCGCATGTTCTCACTCATAGGTGGGAACTGAACATTGAGAACACTTGGACACAGGAAGGGGAACATCACACACTGGGGCCTGTTGTGGGGTGGGGGGAGGGGGGAGGGATAGAATTAGGAGATATACCTAATGTAAATGATGAGTTAATGGGGCAGCACACCAACATGGCACATGTATGCATATGTAACAAACCTGCACATTGTGCATATGTACCGTAGAACTTAAAGTATATTAAAATATATATATATAAAGAATAATAAAAAATATATATATATAAAGGAATGAATAGCAAACTATGCCTAGAGAGGGTAAAAGTTATTTTAAGGTAATATCTCTGAACTGAGGCAGAGGGAGGTGGGAGAAGCAGGAATAATGAATAATGAAAATAATGAATAATAGTCATAAGGCCTGAGATGCTCTTGTTAATTCAGACATTGTATCGCACTTTATTTGTAAATATAAAAGATGAGGCCAGAAGTGGCCCTGTGCTCAGATCATAAAGGACCCTGCCCTGTGTCCCATGCCAGGAATCACCTGCCACATTGCAACCTGTAGAAATTGGCTTTAGTTATCATTAATCAGATTCAAATGGAGGAAAGGGAAACACATCTATTTCTCACCGTCCTTCATCTAACCTCATCGGAACTTCAAATTTTATTTCAGAAGTGTGAACCACAATACCTAGCTGAATGATGGAATAAAATTTCAAGTTAGAAAACATAATTATTGTGTTGTTAAAGTCAATTAATCAAAGTGAGTCTATGTCCACCCTCTTGATTATTAAACAATAGAAATATTGAAAGACTGACTTCAAATGAAAAAAAATGATTGCTTCTCCCAAGAAAGGATATAATGGAATTTATTGTAAGAGCAATGCAGAAAATAGATATCGCCAGGAAATATTAATGTCAGAAATTTTGTTTAAAACTACTAGTGCCATTTATGTGATAACATATGAGTGTATAAAAACACATTAGGACTGGCGCGGTGGCTCACGCCTGTAATCCCAGCACTTTGGGAGGTCGAGGCCGGCAGATCAGGAGGTCAGCAGACCAAGACCGACCTGGCTAACATGGTGAAACCTCATTTCTACTAAAAATACAAAAAATTAGTAGGGCGTGGTTGCAGGCGCCTGTAGCCCCAGCTACTCCAGAGGCTGAGGCAGGAGAATGGCCTGAACCCGGGAGGCGAAGCTTGTAGTGAACTGAGATTGCCCCACTGCACTCCAGCCTGGGCAACAGAGCGAGACTCCGTCTCAAAAAAAAAAAAAACACACACACACACATTAATATATCTTTTTATTTATCTTGCTCTTTCTCTTACTCACTTAGTCTTTCCTTCTGCTATTGTCATTATCCACTATTTCAATGGATACAAACCATGTCACTATCCCCTGTGAATGTCTTTCCTTTCTCAATTATTTTCTGCTTCTAGCTACCTATGAACTTTTGGGATTCACAGATTATGTTTTCCTTGTCCTCTTTGATATTTTTGCTTTGTATTTTTTAATGAAGATTTCCCAGAGAGAACATCTCACAGGCTCAAGAGTTAAGAAATGGTATTTTTTTTTTTTTTTACTTCTCCAATTTCTTGTCGGAAATTATCTCTTTCTTGTCTCTTGCTACTACAGACAATTTAACTTCATTCCAGTCTTCCAATGTGTTCTGTTCTCTTTCCACTGTCCACAACCCCAAATGCCATCCTCACACTATTTCACCTACAGAAAAGGTGTTTCAGGAGTCTCCCATAAAACTAGCTTTATGTTTTCTAACTACAATGAACTTTATTGATCATAGTATTTCAAGTAAATATTTAATTGTCTATGTAATTCACAGTATTTGTGATGGGTAATACTGAGTGCCAACTTGATCCTCGGTGTGTCTGTGAGGGCTTGCCAAAAGAGATTAACATTTGAGTCAGTGCGCTGGGGAAGACAGATCCACATTTAATCCGCTGGGCACAATCTACTCAGTTGCCAGTGAATATAAAGCAGGCAGAAAAACGTGAATAGGAGAAAGCCTGGCCTACCTTCTCAAACTACATCTTTCTCCTGTGCTGGATGCTTTCTGCCCTCAAACATCGGACTCCAAGTTCTTTGGTTTTGAGACTCAGGCTGGCTCTCCTTGCTCCTCAAGCTTGCAGACCGCCTATTGCGGGAACTTGTGATATTGTAAGTTAATACTTAATAAACTTCACCTTATATAATATATATTATATACATTGTATTATATATAATATATATTATATTATATTATATATGATATATATTATTTATATTATATTATATATGATATATATTATTTATATTATATATGATATGATATATAATATATAATTATTATTAATTATTAATATATTATTAATATATATTATTAATAAATAAATATATATTTATTAAATATAAATATATTCTAATATGATAATATTTATCATATATATTTATATATATGATATTTATACTTATATATTTATATTTATTTATATTTATATTTATATATTTATTTTTTATATAAATATATATAAATAAATATTTATATATATTTATATTTATATCATTATAAATATAAATATATTATAATATGATATATATGATATATAATATAAATATATTATTTATATTATATATATCATATGATATATAATATATCATATCATATATCATATCATATCATATATCATATCATATCATATATCTTATCATATATAATATATGATATCTTATCATATATAATATATTCATATTATATCATATATAATATATAATATATATCATATATCATATATAATATATATGATATATCATATATCATATATAATATATATGATATATCATATCATATATAATATATATGATATATCATATATCATATCATATATAATATATATCATATATCATATCATATATAATATATATCATATAATATATTATATATAAAGGGGATATATATACACACATGTGTGCATATATGTATATACATGTATGTGTACATATATTATATATAATATATTGTACATAGGTTATATATAATATATCATATATTATACATAGGTTATATATAATATATATTATATTATATAATAAAATATATCTTATATTATATTATATATAATATTATATATTATCTTAATATTAGTTATTATAATTAATATTATAATATTATAATTAATATTATATTATCATTATAATTATATTATAATATTGTAATTAATATTATATTATAATTATAATTATAATGTAATATTATAAAATAATTATAATTATAATTAATCAGTTATAATTAATATTGTATTATAATTAATAATTATATTAATATTATATTGTAATTAATAATCATATTAATATTATATTCATACTGATAATTATATCAATATTATATTAATACTGATAATTATATCAATATTATATTAATACTAATGATTATATTAATATTATATTAATATTAATGATCATATTAATATTATATCAATATTAATGATTATATTAAGATTATATTGATATTAATGATTATATTAGTATTATATTGATATTAATGATTATATTAATATTATATTGATATTAATGATTATATTAATATTATATTGATATTAATGATTATATTATATATTATATTGATATTATATATTAATAATATATAATAATATAATATATAATATATTATATATAACATATTATATGTAATATAATATATGTTATATATAATATAATATATAATATATTATATATAACAAATATATAATATATATTATATAATATGCAATATATAATAATATGTAATTATATATAATATATATTATATAGTATATGATATATATTATATGATATTATATATTATAATATATATAATATATAATTATTTAATAATATAATAATTATATATAATATATATTATTATAATATAAAATAATTATATATAATATATAATTATTATAATACATATACTTACACATACATGTATATACATATATGCACACATGTGTGTATATATATCCCCTTTATAGATAATATGTTATACATATAACCTATATAGGTTTTATATATAATATATTATATAGGTTATATATACTATATTATATATAGGTTATATACAATATTAAATATAATATATTACGTAATATATTATCATATATAACCTATATATAATATATATTACATATATAGGTTATATGTATATATTTTATATATAACTTATATATTTCATATATAACCTATACATAATATATAGGTTACACCTATATAATATACACCTATATATAGGTGTATAGGTTACAACTATATAATATACACCTATATAATATATAATATATACACCAATATATAATATATAATATATATACCTATATACAATATATAATATATATACACACCTATATATAATATATATACACCTATGTATTATACATAATATACATATATAATATACACTATATATAATATACATCTATACATAATATACATATAATATACACCTATGTATAGGTGTATATTACATATATTTATATATGTATATATGCATATATAATATACACATATATACATATATAATATACATATATAATATACACATATGCATATATAATATACATATATGTATATAATATAAACCCATGTGTAATATATATGCACCTATATATTATATATATAACCTATATATAATATATATCACATATATAGTTTATATATAATATATAATATATTGTATATTATATTTTATATATAACCTATATATAATATATATTACATATAACCTATATATATTTATATTATATATACACCCCATATATATAATATATATCCAATATTGTATCCTTGGGGTTGAATTTGATTTCACAGTGTACAGTAAGTATTTGCTAAATAAATAAATGGCTAAAAGAAGTGAGGAAAAAGTCAACTCTTAGTTCAAACCCCTTATTCTCTTTGCCAGTTTAAACATCATCTCCGAACTCAGGACTTCAGATTTCTAAGCTACATAATGAGAGTTTTGAACTAGATGACAACTAACTTCAATTTCAGATGTTAAATTCTTTTGGCTTTACAAGTGGTGAGCTTGAGATGGAACCTACCTTCCATTGGCATCATATTAATGTTATGTAGGACCTTCATTATAGTGATATTCCTGACTTCTCCTTATTCCTTTCTGGGCAAGGAAGAATGATTTACCTGACTGGTGAGTTTGGGTGAAGAAACTGGCCATAAATTGCATTTGATGGCAGCTAGGACATGTTCTCTTCTTCAATCTTAGTCTTGCACCAACACGACCAGGACAGATTTTGTTCCTGCTTGTAAGGGGTGATGCTGCCTGTGGCCAGGGAATTATTAATAAGTGCCTCTAACTTTGGCTTCTTTGCCTATAAACTGAAGTCATAGTATACACCACTTCATCAGTAATGGAAAGAATGGTTTTGTTTCCATTTTCCTGAGTCTTTGTCTATCTCTAACTTGGTTCTGAACTTTGGAGGAAAAAATAAGACTGTTATTTATGAGGCTTTACAAATTTCAAGAGGTAATAGCTAAGAAAATGGTACTTACTTTTCTCTGTTTTCAACCTTTTCAGATAAGCAGGAATGTAATTTGAACATTCACATGTGTGTGCATATATTTGTGTGTGTGTCTGTATATATATATGTATATGCATGTGTATATACATTAATACATAAGAATATGTAAAGAAAAATAAAAATGGTGGCTACAATTTAGATATACCTCAAGGTCAACTGTTTATAGCTGCATAATCAAAACTTAAGTCATTCCGATTTGCCCAAAATGTTAGTTCCAATTACCAAAAAAACCCACAAAATGTAAGCTTTAAATTCTTATCAGCATGATTTAATGATATTAAATCAATCAGCTATAGATGAATCAGCTTAAACAGCTCCACTTGCCCTAAATAGAGTGTTACCGTATATCAGCCAATCACAAATTAGATTCTTTATGCATCATAAACTATGCTGTAACTGCTGTGAGCTGGACTCCTTGGCACTTTCAGTTTGAGGTCTCCCAATTTGTGAACTATTATTTCATATGCACAAGAAACTTTTAAAGATTGTTAAATTTCATCTGATATTATTAATGACATATATACATGTAAATATATTTATATATTTTTACAAGGCTATTTATGATATGCAAAATTTAAACTTGTGTACTTATAAACTCAAATACTTTAAATATTGAGTTTGAGTACATTACAGTCCAAATCCCTTCAGTGGTGCAGGAAATGGTACATAATATGAGAGCAAGACAATTTCACACTGAACATTTGCAAATTTCGTAAAGGAAAATAGTCACAGATAAAGCCGGTAAAATAAACTGTTGAAATGGAAATTGAGAATCTACAAATTTCTGAGACCTTGTATCTCAAAGATTATATTTTATATATTAGGTTTTCTTATAATTCATATTTTGATTTTTATTTTTAGAAATGGGGTATAGCTCTGTAATCCAGGGTTGAGTGCAGTGGTGCTATTATTGCTCAGTGTAACCTCAAACTGTTGGGCTCAAAAGATCCTCCCGCCTCAGCCTCCTGAGTAGCTGGAATTACAGATTTGTGCCATTACACCCAGCAATATATATATATATTTTTTTTCGTAAAGAAACAAGGTCTCATTACATTGACCATGCTGGACTCGAACTCCTGGCCTCAAGTGATCCTCCTACCTCTGCTTCCCAAAGATTATAAAAGCCTATAGTTTTCTGGGAACATCTTAGCTGCCAAGGGAGAATACCCATCAGAAGGAGAACACCCAGAGGGAAAAAAGTGGGAGGTGGTAAGAGAGGTAAAAAATTCTAATGGCATTGTTTTATATCCTGAAATCAGCACTGCATGAAGCCACCTCTCCTTCACATACTCTATAAGTATGTCATAAGCAAATACATTCTTTCTTTTTCTCCTGTTAGAAATAGATTCTGATACCTCAACCAAAAGAGTTCTGACCAAGAAATAACACATAACAGTACATAATATTCATGAGATTTAACAAATATGGAATCAGAAATTAGTTTAGGAAGAGTTTGGAATGATGTAAAGATTAATGAAAGAGGATCTTGGCTTCAACATTTCTTTCATTTAAACAATTATATTTTATTTAGGAAGAGATGAGGAAACTTTGGAAGAATTTGGCATCGCATAGTGTAGTTATTAACTAGGTTTTTTTTATTGTTGTTGCTAATCCAGTTACAGAAATGGGATTCTAGCATTGTATTAAAGCTCATCAGAAAAGACCGTTGTGACATTACTAATGTGTCTCCTGGTTGCAGTGAAATTAACAAATGTGCCGTGTGTGCCATTCATCATATATAATGGAAAGATTATGGACTTGGGGATGATATTAATCCTGTATCCAGTACTACCTAGATAGATACAATTGTTGTTTATATGTATTCAGTATAATCCACATCACTTATCACGATATTAACTGGCTGTGATATTTATCCCTATTTCAAAGAAGAGGAAATTGAGCTCTCAAAGGTGATGCGGCTAACCTAACATTTCAGAATTAGTTTAGGGAGAAGCTACTCAAATTCAGATTTATCAGGCATAACACTTAAATTCATTCCCAGGTCCTGTTATTTGTTTGATGTTTGTGTTTTGTTTGTTTTGTTAATCAACATCCCAATTTTAAAAAGCCACTCTAATGTTCATAAAGAAACAGAAAGGTCAATGAATTGGAATGATCTATTAAGTGGTGTTGATTGAGATGGCTCTTTAGTTGACCAACAAGTGGCTTTTTCACCCTCCCCCTGGCCCCTCCCCAAAGCAGTAATCATGAGAGCCTCTGTAGAAAAATTTGTGGGGCGGGCATGATGGCTTACAATTGTAATATCAGCACTTCGGGAGGCCAAGGCAGATGGATCCCTTGAGGTCAGGAGTTCAAATCACGACTAGCCTGGCCAACATGGTGAAACCCCATCTCTACTAAAACCACAAATACTAGCTGGGCGCAGTGGCACACACCTGTAGTCTCAGCTACTTGGGAGGCTGAGGCAGGAGAATGTCTTGAACCTGGGAGGTGGAGGTTGCAGTGAGCTGAGAGCGTCCCACTGCACTCCAGTGCTCAGTCTCAAAAAAAAAAAATTGCCTACCTCACAACTTTATGCAAGTTTTATGCCTTTCTGTGAACTGGACAACACCATAAAAAAATTGTCAGGAAAATTTCAAATAAGTGAACACATACTTCATTTTAAAAATGACAAAGTGATTTTGTTTGTTTGGAAGTATTTTATTCAATCTTCACACTCATTCTTTTCATAAAACTTGATAAAAATACATAAAAAGATATTTTTCTACCTTAAAAAATCTAAAAGAATTTTTCCTTATTGAATATCACACTATTTTTTCATATAAAATTGTCAGAAACCTTTTCCCTTTAGTCTATAATACGATGGCAATATGACAAGTCATGTTTTACTACCACATATCTAAATTCCTTGGGAGACTGTTGTAACTTTTATGCAATGGGGAGCCATGTGTAGATTTATGAGTTGTTGAAATTTTAAATAGCTTTAAATGAAAATAATATGTTTCCTAAATAATGCAAAGAATATATTTTAATATTCAAAATGATTCTATAAATTAGTCTTACCAAAAATTTCAAAGTCAAAGATTAAAGAATACATGTCGAGGTATTTATAGTTATAAGGATGAAAAACAGGTTAAAACTTTTAATCAGGCATGATGGTATTAATGTGGCACTAAAATCTATCAATCAAAATGAAAATGTTCTGTGGATAAACATAGAAATAACATCATTACTTAACACATTCACTAATACATAGAAATGCACATGCTTACAACAATCAAATATTTCAGTGATTCAGTTTTACAGTGGTAAGTAGGTGAATATATATAAATATTCCTCTGTTTAAAATGTAATAATATTTTATAAGTAGTCTATGTTTTTGGAGTTTTAATATATGTTTTTTGTTGTTTTGCTTACATGTTTTCTCTATATCTTTTTCTTAAAGTCATATAATAACTTCTACTCTTCAATAGATAATAATATTTCTTCTCTTGGATTTAATGAAGGATAATGCTGCTCTATTGTTAATTGTATATAAAGAAACCCTGCTCTTTTGCTAACTCCCTATAAAAATTATATTGGCATTTTCCTAGAGAGCAGCAACATGTTGCCATACAAAAGTCTTGGTTGAGAGTTTATGGCATGTGGATATTGGTCTCAGTCATGCCACCAATAATAGTTACATTGAGTACATATTGCACAGTAATTTTTTTCAGTCTGTGTTTCCTAAGTAGTAAAATAAGTTATAGGAAGATGTTAGAGCAAGATGTCTTTAAGGAATTTTTTGTTTCTGAGACATGTATTGATTCTACTTAAATAAGAAGGGATAAATTTTATAAGGTTATAATAGGGTAACCATTTTTTCTATGCTTTCATTAAATTAGTGCTGTTATTTCTGAGCTTTTCTATTATGAAATCCTTAACTTGAAAAAGCACCTCAAGTTTTCAAGCAGAAGTACCATCAAGCAAGTGTCCTCTGCATGGGGACTACTGAAGAGGGCACTTTTTGGAGTGTGATTTTCCTAAAAATATCATCTTTCTGTCTACTTAATTCTCTATCTAGCTTTTGTTGAAAACTTTGCAACTGTTTCTTCCACCCATGAACAAAGAATCCAATTAAAACTGAAATAAAAGCATTTATTTCTATTTCATTTTGTTGGTTCAGATCAGCACCAGCTGGTATTTTCATGGTGTGTGGTTTCTACAAACCAACATATTGAGGTCAATTCTGGATTTTCATCAGTTGCAAACTATGAAAAATGTCAGTTCATGATGAGTGATAATTCAAAAAGTGGCGTGGCCAACTAATTTAAGGTTACACATGTGAGTCCCTCTCACTTTGGTGGTTTCATGTATGCTCAGATAAAATGTGCCTTCAGAAAACACTGAAGGTGCTGTCGTTTAATTTTATTTGTGAGAACACTTTACTTCATGGCTTTGATGGTTTCAGTTGAAATTATAGTTTCAGTCATTTGTAAAACCTCAAAATTTACTTCATATTATATTTTTATATTTGATTTTAATTGGAAGATTATTTTGGAAAATTATGAAGTTCTCTTCATTCTACTTCTAATTTCCAATTTGTGGCTACTATCATCTAGCATACCCATTGAAAATTATAAATGAAATTTAAAGAATTATCTCAAATAGTTTTTCTAACATAAAATAAACACAGCACAATTTGATAAAAATTGCCTTCTACAGCTTTACAATTAGTTTTTCTTTGAACAAACATCTAGTTTCAAAGTGGTGTTGATGATTGCAATGAATTTTTATTCAAATAAGATAAGTTATATAATGGGCCTAAAGTAAGTAAGAAAGATGCTTTATCATTAAACTTTCACATTTTTCTAGATTTTGAAATGGCATTCTCCTTCATTAAATCCCAGAGAAGAAATATTATTGTCTATTGAACAGTAGAAATTATTATATGACTTTAAGAAAAAGATATAGAGAAAACATGCAAGCAAAACAACAAAAAACATATATTAAAACTCCAAAAACATAGACTATGTATAAAATATTAATAATAGAGAATGTATGGCAGCATTTTCTCTCTTACTAAATGCTATAAATAGCTACACATATTGGGAGAAATGGATCAGAAGTCAAAATTACAAATAAAATCCTGAAAGATGCCTATTACCTCTATCCTTTATAGTCTATCAGATTGGTACTTGTGAAATATCAACCTCAAAGTAAAATCAAACAACAGAAATAAAAACAAATTCTCCATAATAGACCAAATTTTCATTAATTCAATGGACTGTGATAAATGAAATTTGGGGAAAACCATGGTTATCTTACATTTTAACAGCTTATTTAGCTCTTCTGTATGGAGGCAATAAACTTTAAAGAGATGTAGAAAGGCAAGAAGAGAGAGAAGGTGAAGAGAGAGAGTCCAGGAATTTCCTTGCAGAAATAAGTTTGCCCTAAGGAACTAGGGCCCCATGCAAAATCTGATTCCATGTTTCTTCTTTTAAGTCAGTGTCCCTTGCTCCTTGTCTCCCGCTCCACCTTTCACCCTTTCTTTTTTTTTATTTTTTATTTTTATTTTGAGATGGAGTTTCACTCTTTTTGCCCAGGCTGGAGTGCAATGGAGCGATTTCGGCTCACTGCAACCCCTGCCTTCCAGGTTCAAGTGATTCTCTTGCCTCAGCCTCCCCAGTAGCTGGGACTACAGGCGCCCGCTCAGCTAATTGCTTTTTATTTTTAGTAAAAACGGGGTTTCCCCATGTTGACCTAGCTGGTCTTGAACTCCTGACCTCAGGTGATCCGTCTGCCTCGGCCTCCCAAAATATTGTGATTACAGGCGTGAGCCACCGCGCCTGGCCCCCTTTTCATCCTTTCTCTCTTTCTAAATACCACTATAACTATTTTCTCTGAAGGTTTATTTTGCTTGCACTCTCTCTCTGCGTGTGTGTGTGTGTGTGTGTGTGTGTGTGTGTGTGTTTCTAAATACCACTATAACTATTCTCTTTGAGGGTTTATTTTTGAAATCTTTCACTCAAGGTTTCCTCCATCAAAGTCTGTCAGATTTGGGCATGCCCACAGTCAGGTTGTGATTGGAAGTCAGACTCTCTGTGCTTCTCCTTGTGGTCTTGTAATTGCCTACACAAGAGCAATCAAACATATCAGCTAGAACAATCATCTGTATCAGCTGGAAACCTGTGTTTAATTTAAGTGAACACACCAGTTGAACACATTTTATTTGGACAGTTATTTCTGCTGGAAAGAAATCACGTCTCTCCCAAGGTTTCCTGAATTGAAGAATAGGGTCTACAGGTTTTAGGAGCAGAATGTGTGGAAATAATCAGAAGACATGCTTTGCCCTTTGTATATAGCTAAGTGAAATAATGTAAAAATCAATATTTGGTGACCCTTTGAGAAAAATCTTGAAATTCCAGTCTGTCAAATATCTTTTAGGATTCTGAGCATTCGTGTAGCCTTTATTTCCTTCATAATAAACTAAGAATGAAAGACTATCTTGTATTTTATAAATAGATTGTCTTCTTATCCTAAAAAAATGAGTTGCACAAATGACAGTAAGTAACTCCAAGTCAGTGTTTTTACCCAATTCACCTTTTGCAAATTTAGCTCTAACAGCAGTTATTATTGACAGTGACACATATAGACGACATAACACAAGGTGAGGGCCTGGTAATCTAGCATATGGCTTAAAGTACATTAGAGGATTTTGATAAACAAAATTGGCAATTTAATTGCATTACTGAAAACTCTAAAATATACACAATAAAGAAAACAAAGAAACTACATTATTTAAATCTCCATGATTTTCACACACACACAAGTATGTGAAAAATAAAAGGATTAAAATGATTAAATTAAAACAGGAGATTCCTTGTGTTAACTGTAAATATATCATATTTCAGATTTTACAAATCTTTATTCAAGTTATTATACTACTGAGTAATTATCTTTAGTACTTTTCAAACAATGCCTCCAATGATCTACAGGGATCATTTTTTTCAAACTAGTTTCTTGGTTTCTAACTCTTGGTTATCTAAACCTCAGTCCCTAGGAATAGTGCCAATGTCTTATTCATCGTTGAATGCAGCTTATTTCTTAAGACAGAAAAAAAATTCAATCAATGTTTCTTGAATGAATAAAATAAAACTATTCTTACACACATGCACAAAATCATACAAGAGGTAATTAATCTGCTACTCTGGGGTCACTCCCTTCATGCATATTTATAGCAGCTCACCAGGATGATAACTTATGGATCAAGAAGAGCTTTGTATGAACCTATGATAGAGAATACGTTAAAAAGACTGCCTAATACTCCCTTTTCATCTAAGTTTTCCATTTTGTGCTGAACCAAGCATATATTTGTTTGATGAATATATTATATTAAGCAGTCAGGGGGTTGGGGAGAGTACTGAATATTCTTCCAGATTTTTAAATACCAGTGAGGCAGAAGAGAAGAGCTGCTAACTGCATTTGCAGTTTTCTAGCCAAAAGTAGGTTAGCAAACATAAGCATTTATGTTGCATTGACATCACAAACTTCTTACTATTCGAGCAAGATAACTGTATTATGAACTTTAATATGCTTTGGAGAAATGAAGAGGAAATAGAATGAAGAAGCTTTCTTTATTCTCACTTATGGCAGAGAATGCCTTGTGCGAAATGGTTTACAAAAGGAGTCATTTAGAGAATTGAACTAAAAGACATGTTTTAGCTACATTTTTGCAGACACAGAAATAAATATATTTATAATGCATAGTACAATAGTGGATGTTAAATGAAAATTTATTAAATTGTGCTGAAATCACAATTTCTCCTCATTTTTTGTCTTTGTTTCTAGAAAGTTATTATAAGCTACAGAAACACACATAGCCAGAAAATCAATTTAATTTGGTCTAAGGCAGCACACATTTAAAATAATGCTAACACACAGATATTGGCTAGATTAATTGCCACTCTAACTCTCCTCATCCTTGAAAACTTTAGGATGAAAAGGTGAAATATTTGAAGAAAGGAGAAAATATGTGCCGGACTTTGATGAATGAAATCTAAGTGTATCTCTACTGTGAACAAGCTAAGAATGTTTTAGCCTTCTTAATAAGTAAAAGGGGCAGGTAGCCTTCTCATTCACACTTAGAAAATAAATTAATAACTAGATCTCTGGCAATCTTATATGACTGATAAGTCCAAGAGAACATAGGGATGCTGAACCCAGCATCAGAAACTGACTATTTGTAGATGTCTTGTTAAGTGTGCAGGTTTTCTTTATATGTTGCTATGTTATTATCAAACATTAATTAGATATTTGTAAGATATAATTTAGTTTATTGATTCATTCTTTCATATCTGTTCACTAAGTTCAGTTATTAGTAAAAATAGAAAAATGAAGAGTATAGTTATTTTTTTCAAGAAATATTAATGTCTCCTGTTTCTTGGTTTTGTTTTTTGTTTGTTTTGTTTTGTTTTATTTTGTTTTTGCGAAGTCTATCCCAGGTCTAATGATGAGTGAGACAAAAATGAAGATATCTAAAAGCTGTTATCATAAAAATGTATAAACATTTATAGACACTGGCATACATTATATAGTCAGAGAAATGTTTTCATATGGTAAAAGTATAAAACTTATATATAACTTACTATAACAAAAAATGCCTTAAAACAGTAGATCAGCACAAATAACTATAAGAAAATAATTGTTTAAAAACATTTTAATAATCTAAACATTATTTACTTTGTAAAGGATATACCAATTTAAGTTTTAAATAGTTTAGAGATTAATAAACTTTAAATCATTGCGTGTTGTTAAACCATAGTACATGACCAAGGCTCTATTCAATAAAATGCATAGCTTTAAGTATATTATTATAAAGCCAATTTAATAGAATTAATGAAAGAATTTAAGATGTTTGTAAATAATAAAATAATACAAAGACAATTAAAATGGCAGAAAAAAATGAACACCATTGCAGTATATATATAAATTAGAGAAAAATCTGAAAAATAAAAACTGTAAAATAATAAAGAAAATAAAACTGTGACCTAGTTCTTTAAAATGATCAACATAATTTATTAAACTTTTAGGCAGCTGAGAGTTATTGGCTTTGAAGGAAGAACTGGAAAATGAAAATCAAAGTGACTAGACACATATAATCTTTTCTATGAGTATTTATATGGCTGACTTACCTTTTCCTATATGTAGTTGTTCTTAATCAGAATTGTTCTGTCATTGACAGTGATGTCAAGTATTACTTATCATAGAGTAATATTTTATTTTATATTTAATATTTAATGTTACTTATCATAGAGTAATATTATTTAGCATAACTTATTTTGGACATCCTAAATTTTATATAAAATTTAACTGACAATTCAAATATTTCTAACTGTATAAATACACAGATGTTTTAATAGACAGTATGTAAAAAATTGAATAATTAATAGGATTCTGCTAGTCTTAAAAATCAATAGACATAATAGTGTTAAAATATATTTGTTAACAATAACAAGTAAAATGCTTATAATAATTTCACATTTCTGTATTGACTTCTACATGTGAAAGCAAGAGGTATTTTGTCATAGCTAATTGAAAAAGGAGATTGATCTTATTTCTTTTTAGTGCATTCATCTGTGAATGGATTTAGTGATAGAAGGAGAAAGGAGACTATGTGAGTAGAGCAGTATGGTTCCTGTTTGCCCTCTGACTCCTGAGAACTGGATGATTGTTATTATGAACTGGTTGTGCAGGAATCAATCACTTTTTTTTTTTTATCCCAAAGGACCAACTATTAATTTTGAAGTGGGTGGAAGAGTGACTATCAATGTATTTACAAACATTAAATGCCTGAAATTTTACTGCAGTCACCCGGATGGTCAATTTCTTTTTCATTTTAAATGACACTGGAATATGCCAAATTATATTTAATGAAAAACAGCCAATTTTTTTTTGTTTTTTATTTTTCCAACAAAGATTTCTTGGAAATTAGTTTTATTAACCCATCTCCACTTTTTGTCCCAACAACTTGTAAGAGACTTTATGCTCCAGATTAAGTTCAATATATATTAGAAACATAAGTTCTTGATTATGTCAAAGCAATCACAAACATCAAGCCTCTCTCTCTCTCTCTCTCTCTCTCTCTCTCTCAAGGCAATCACAAATGTGTATGAGGAATAACATCTGAAGAAGTTGACATTATGGACATTCCACTACGTTGCAGAATAAAAGGAGATTTTCAGCCTTACACTCAGGTGATGACAGAATGCTCAGTGGATAGCTCTATCTTGACCTGTGGTATCACCCCACCCACAAATCGTCCCCTTTTACAGTCTGTCATCACTCTTAACACATAGTTTTCCTTGATAAAACTTCTAACTTTCCCCATTGGAAGGCGTTTCACCTTTTGGACCCTCCTTGTTTCCTGTTACTTTAAGCAGTTCTTTAGGTTTGGGCCACACAATTATAAAAATATTTTCTCAATCTTCTTGGGCTCAAAAGAAAATAAACAGTTCCAAGAATTAGATCTAATGCAAGTGACCCACTTTCTAGCCTGCCTTCCCAGTAGTGAGAGTTATTTCTCATGTGAAGTAAGCACAGCTTCAGTGATAAACATTTTTCTTCAGTGATTCAGTTAACCCATACTGAGCTAATGGTATTTTTCCTTTTTACATGGTTCTAGTTTTATTCAGTTAGGAATAATAGCCACCCCTCCTTTATTATTTTCCTGAGATGAACTTGGTTCTTTTCTGCCCCACATAAAACCTGGCTGAATTGTAAGAGAAAGTACAGGGACTGTAAAATGTGTCTCTCTCTGTGTCACTCAGTGGACTGGAACAGATCCAATGCACCAGCAGAAAATAACCACATTTCGACTTGAAACCTCCTTTCTAATGGAAGAAATAAGGAAGGACATGATGCTGCTCTTTGTGAATATTCTCCTGTTCTCAAATACTTCTTTTTTTTCTTTTTTCTGTGACAAGGAATAAGAGAGTCCTTTTATTGCTCCCCAAAAGACACCCCTGAGATGGAGACAGAGAAAGACAGTCGAACAAAAGCCTCCACTAATTTTCTTCCCGGCAGGAACACCAAATAAGCACTTTCATAAGAACCAGATATTAGCTTAGGTACCAGCTTAACCCAAGTGGAGTAGAGCACTGAGTGGGTTCTTACAGTCCCTGATTCTAGGACTTGGCTCTTGGATTGCATTTCTAGACCTGCCCTGGGCCAGAGGGGAATCCACTGCACTGGAGAGTCTCACACCTTGCAGCATTCACTACACACTGAGCAGACAGCCCTTGGGCCTTGAGTGAATATTGGCAATAGCCAGGAAGTACTCACCATGGAGCTGCAGTGATGGTGGCCATGAGGAGTAACTTCTCTGACTGTGTAAAGGGAAGGGAAAAGTTGAAAGTTTAGTGGCTTAGATGTAACTTTAGCCACAGTAGAATAAAGCACCAGGTAGACTCAAGGTTTTCAACTCTAGGCCCTGGTTCCCAGATGGCATCTCTGGACCTACTGAGTAATAAAGGAAACATGCAGCCCTAAAGGAAAGGACACAAGCATTTTCATCTTTTTCTTTTTTTTTTTAAATTTAATTTAACTTAATTTTAGGTTCTGGGATACATATGCAGGACGTGCAGGTTTGTTACATAGGTAAACATGTGCCATGGTGGTTTGCTGCACCCATCAACCCCACCTAGATATTAAGCCCTACATGCGTTAGCTATGTATCCTGATTTTCTCCCTCTCCCAGCCCCTCCCCTGACAAGCCCCAGTGTGTGTTTTTCTTCTCCCTGTGTCCATGTGTTCTCATTGTTCAGCTTCCACTTATAAGTGAGAACATGCAATATTTGGTTTTCTGTTCTTGTGTTAGTTTGCTGAGGATAATAGAGTCCAGCTCCATCCATGTTCCTGCAAAGGACATAATCTTGTTCCTTTTTATGGCTGCATAGCATTCCACAATGTATATGTACCACATTTTATTTATTCAGTCTATCATTGATGATCATGGACATGATGCTACGTCTTTGCTATTGTGAATAGTGTGGCAGTCAACATACGTATGCATGTATCTTTATAATAGAATGATTTATATTCCTTTGGGCATATACCCAGTAATGGGATTTCTGGATCAAATGGTATTTCTGATTCTAGGTCTTTGAGGAATCACCACACACTGTCTTCCACAATGGTTAAACTAATTTACATTTCCACCAAAAGTGTAAAAGCATTCCTGTTTCTCCACAACCTTGCCAGCCTCTGTTGTTTCTTGACTTTTTAATGATCACCATTCTGACTGGTGTGAGATAGTATCTCATTGCTACAAAATATTAAAATACCTAGGAAAACATCTAACAAGGGAAGTGAAGGACCTTTTCAAGGAGAACTGCAAACTACTGCTCAGGGAAATCATAGAGGTCACAAACAAATACAAAAATATTCCATGCTCATGGATAGAAAGAATCAATATCATGAAAATGGCCATGCTGCCCAAAGTAATTTATAGATTCAATGCTATTCCCATTAAACTACTATTGACATTCTTCACAGAATTAGAAAAAAATAGTTTAAAATTCATATGGAACCAAAAAAAGGACATATAGCTAAGACAATCCTGAGCAAAAAGAACAAAGCTGGAGGTATCACTCTACCCAACTTTAAACTATATTAGAAGGCTACAGTAATAAAAAAAAAATGGTACTTGTACAAAAACAGCCACATAGACCAGTGGAACAGAAGAGAGAATTCAGAAATAAGACCACATATCTACAAACATCTGATCTTCAACAAACCTGACAAAAACAAGCAACGGAGTAAGGATTCCCTATTTAATAAATGGTGCTGGAAAAACTGGCTAGTCATATGCAGAAAATTGAAACTGGACACCTCCTTACACCTTATTCAAAAATTAACTCAAGATGGATTAAATACTTAAATGTAAAACCCGAAACTATAAAGACCCTAGAAGAAAATCCAGGCAATATCATTAAAGACATAGACTTGGGCAAAGGTTTCATGATGAAAACATGAAAAACAATTTCAACCAAAGATAAAATAGGATCTAATTAAACTAAAGAGCCTCTGCACAGCAAAAGAAATTATCATCAGAGTGAACAGACAACCTACAGAATGGGACAAAATTTTTGCAATCTGTTCATCTGACAAAGGTCTAATATCCAAAATCTACAAGGAACTTAAAAAATACAAGAAAAAAACAGATAACCCCATTAAAAAGTGGACAAAGGACATGAACGGACACCTCAAAAGAAGACATTTATGTGGCCAAGAAACTTGAAGAGAAGCTCAACATCACTGATCATTAGATAAATGCATTGCTGTCTTTACCACCTGCTGATTATAGAGCCCTGGGGCCTTGAGCAAACATACGCAGTAGCCAGGTAGTGGTTACGTCAGGCCTTGGTGACACTCAGTGCTGTGTTGGCTTCAGATCTGACCCAGCATAGTCTCAGTGGTTGTGGCTATAGTGGTGCTTTTGTCACCTTTCTGGTAGCTCCAGGCACCTCAGCACAGAGAGGGTGCCTCCATTTATTTGGGTGAAAGAAAGGGAAGAGAACAAGATTCTCTGCCTAGTAATTCAGAGAAATACTCTAGATATTATCCAAGACCATCAAAGTGGTACCTCTACAAGTCTGGAAGAATCACAGCGTTACTGGGCTTGGGATGTTCCTTAATGCAGATATGGCTGCAGCGACCAAAAGCTTAGATCACAAAACTCAAATCCCTTTGAAGACTTGGAAAATTTTCCCAAAAAGGGCAGGTATAAACAAGCACAGACTGCAAAGATTACATACAGTAAATCCATGACTCCTCAATTCACAGACACCATTGATATTCAAAAGCATCAAGACCATCCAGGAAAACATGACCTCACAAAACAAACACAATAAGGTATCAATGGCTAATCTTGGAGAGAAAGAGATATATGACCTTCCAGAAAGTGAATTCAAAATAGCTGTTTTGAGGAAACTCTATGGAGTTGAAGATAACACAGAGAAGAAATTGAGAATCTTACCAGATAAACTAAAATAAAAAGATTGAAATAATTTAAAAGAATCAAGCAGAAATTCTAGAGTTGAAAAATGCAATAGACACACAGAAGAATGAATCAGAGTCTCATAACAGCAGAATTGCCCAAACAGAAGAATCAGTGATCTTGAAAACAGGGTATATGAAAATTCACAGAGAGGACCAAAGAAAAAAGAATTAAAAAGGATGATGTATGCCTACAAGATCTATAAAATAGCCTCAAAAGTGCAAATTTAAGAGTTATTGGTCTTAAAGAGTAGGTAGAGAGACAGAGGTAGAAAGTTTATTCCAAAGGATAATAACAGAGAAATTCACAAACCTAGAGAAAGATATCAGTATTCAGGTACAAGAAATTGTAGAACAGCAAGCAGATTAAATCCAAATAAGACTACCTCAAGACATTTAATAATCAAACTGTGAAAGGTCAAGGATAATGAATGAATCATAGAAGCAGCAAGAGAAAAGAAACAAATAACATATAATGGAGCTCCAATACATCTGACAGCAGACTTTTTAGTGGAAAACTTACAGGCCAGGAGAGAGTGACATAGCATATTTAAAGTATTGAAGGAAAAAAAAAGAACTTTTATCCTAGAATAAAAGTAAAAATAACCTTCAAAATGAAAGTGAAATACTTTCCTAGACAAACAAAAGCTGAGGGATTTCATCAACACAAGACCTTTTCAACAGGAAATGCTAAAGGAAGTTCATCAGTCTGAAAGAAAAGAAAATTATTGATCAAGAGGAGACCATCTGAAAGTATAAAACTAACTTATAATAGTAATACACAAGGCTGGGCATGGTGGCTCATGCCTGTAATCCCAGCACTTTGGGAGGCCGAGGTGGGTGGATCACCTGAGGTCAGGAGTTCGAGACTAGCCTGGCCAACATGGTGAAACACCATCTCTATTAAAAGTACAAAAATTAGCCGGGCATGGTGGCAGATGCCTGTAATCCCAGCTACTTGGGAGGCTGAGGCAGGAGAATCACTTGAACCCAGGAGGCGGAGGTTCCAGTGAGCCGAGATGGCGCATTGCACTCCAGACTGGGGGACAAGAGCAAAACTTTGTCTC
Organism: Pan troglodytes; assembly: GCF_028858775.2. NCBI lineage: Eukaryota > Metazoa > Chordata > Mammalia > Primates > Hominidae > Pan > Pan troglodytes. Next base: position 32,222,739 of record NC_072401.2, on the reverse strand, counting down.
AAAAAAAAAAAAAAGTAATACACAGAAAAACACACAGTATTACGACACTGTAATTGTGATGTTTAAACTATTTATATCTTAAGTAGAAAAGACTAAAAGATGAACCAATTAAAAATAATAATTACAACAATTTTTTAAGACATGGATAGTACAATAAGATATAAATAGAAACAACAGAAAGTTAAAAAGTGGGAAGATGGAGTTAAAAAGTGTAGAGTTTTCATTAGTTTTCTCTTTTTGTTTATTAGTTTTTTTGTTTATCCACTTTTGTCATCTTTTAAAAATAATGGGCTATATTATATTGTTTGCAAGCATCATGTTAACCCCAAATCAAAAAACATACAGTTTATACACACACACACACACACACACACACACACACACACATAACAAGAAATTAAAATGTACCACCAGAGAAAACCACCATCACTAAAAGACCAGAAGGAGGGAAAGAAGTAAGAGTTGACCACAAAACAATCATAAAAGAAAAAACAAAGTGGCAGGAGGAAGTCCTTACTTATCAATAATAGCATTGAGTGTAAATGGATTCAATTCTACAAAAAATGACATACAGTGGCTTAATGGATTAAAAAAAATGACCCAACAATCTGTTGCCTACAAGAAGCACATTCAATTATAAATACAAATGTAGACTGAAAATAAAGGAATGTAAACATATATTTCATGAATATGGAAACCAAAAATGCAAGGGTATTTATAATTATATGAGGAAAAATAGCTATTAAGACAAAAATATAAAAAGACACAAGTATGGTCATAAATAATAATAAATAGATAAATTCAGCTAGAAGATATATCAGTAGTAAATATTATATATATATATATATTTATATATATACATATATATATATGCACTCAACACTGGAACACCAAGATATACAAAGGAAATTTTATCAGAGCTAAAAAGAGAGATAGATCCCAATACAATAATAGCTGGAGACTTCAACATTCCACTTTTAGTGTTAGGCAGATCATCCAGACAGACAATCCAACAAAGAAACATTGAACTTAAATGGCACTGTAGACCAAATGGACCTAATAGATATTTACAGAACATTTCATCCAATGGCTACAGCATATGCATCGTTCTCCTCAGCACATGGATAACTCTCAAGGATAGACCATAAGAGAAGTCGCAAAAAATGTTGTAAAACTTTTCAAAAATTATTATAGTAGATATTAAATCAAATATCTACTCTGATGAAAATAAAATAAAACTAGGAATCAATACCAAGATAAGTTTTAGAAGCGATACAAATACATGAAAATTAAACAATGTGCTCCTGAATGACTAGTGGGTCAATGAAAAAATTAAGAAGAAAATTTAAAAATCTTTGAAACAACTGGTAATGGAAACACAACACACCCAAACCTGCCTATGAGATACACCAAAGGCAGTACTAAAAGGAAAGTTTGTATTTATAAGTATCTACCTTAAAAAAAGGAGATAAAATTTCAAATAAACAACCCAACAATGCATCTTAAAGAACTAGAAAAGCAAGAGCAAACTAAACCCAAAATCAATAGAAAAAAAGAAATAACGAAGAGCAGGCTGGGCACAGTGGCTTACACCTGTAATTCCAGCACTTTGAGAGGCCAAGGTGGGTGGATCACCTGAGGTTGGGAGTTCAAGTCTAGCCTAACCAACATGGAGAAACCCCATCTCTACTAAAAATACGAAATTAGCCGAGCATGGTGGTGCATGCCTGTGATCCCAGCAATTCGGAGGCTGAGGAAGGAGAATCACTTGAACTCAGGAGGTGGAGGTTGCAGTGAGCCGAGATTGCACCATTGCACTCCAGCCTGGGCAACAAGAGTGAAACTCTGTCTCAAAATAAAATAAATAAATAAATAAATAAACAAATAGCAGAAATAAATGAAATTGAAATGAAGACAAAATACAAAATGAAACAAAAAGTTTTTTGAAAAGACAAAGAAAACAGATTGACCTTTAGCCAGACTAAGGGAAAAACAAAGAGAAAAGACCTAAATAAATAAAATGAGAGTTGAAAAATGAGACATTAAAACTGATACCCCAGAAATTCAAAGGGTCATTAGAGGCTACTATGAGCAACTATACACCAATATATTGAAAAATCTAAAAGAATTGGATACATTCCTAGACACATAAAGCCTACCAAAACTGAACCATGGAGAAATCCAAAACCTGAACAGATGAATAAAAAGTAATGAGATTGAAGCTGTAATAAAACATCTCTAAATAAAGAAAAGGCCAGGACGCAATGACTTCACTGCTAAATTTTACCAAACATTTAAATAACTAATACTAATCCTACTCAAACTATTTTGAAAAATAGAGGAGGAGGGAATACTTCCAACCTTATTTTACAAGGCCAGTATTACCGTGGTATCAAAACCAGACAAAATCACGTTAAAAAAAAAAAAGGCAGGCCAATATCTCTGATGAACATTGTTGCAAAAATCCTCAACAAAATACTAGCAAATCAAATTCAACAACACATTAAAAAGATTCTTCTTTATGACCAAGAGAGGGTGCAAGTATCGTTCAACATATGCAAAACCAGGGTTTGTCCTGGGCATTCAAGGATGGGTCAACATATGCAAATCAATCAGTGTGATACTTCATATCAACAGAATGAAGGACAAAAAACATATAGTCATTTTAATTGATGCTAAAAAATTATTTGATAAAATTCAGCACCCCTTCATGATTTTAAAAAAACTCAAAGAACTGGGCATAGAAGGAACACATCTCTACATAATAAAAGCCACATATGATAGACCCATAGCTAGTATCACATTAAATGGGGAAACACTGAAAGCTCATGATAAGGTAGCCCACTGTCACCACTGTTAATTTAACAAAGTACTGGAAGCCCTAGCTAGAGCAATCAGACAAGAGAAAGAAATAAAGGGCATTCAAATTGGAAAAGAAGAAGTCAAATTATCCTTGCTTGCAGATGATACAATCTTATATTTAGAAAAAACTAAAGACTCCACCAAAAATCTATTTGAACTAATAAACACATTCAGTAAATTTCAGGATACAAAATTGACATACAAAAATCAGTCTCATCTCTGTATGCCAACAGTGAACAATTTGAAAAAGGAATTAAGAAATTAATCCCATTTCCAATAGCTACAAATATAATAAAATATCTAGGAATTAACTTAATCAAGGATGTGAACAATCTCTACAATGAAGACTAAAACATCAGTGAAATAAATTGAAGAGGGCACAACAAATGAAAAGACATTTCATGTCTCTGGATTGAAATAATGAATATTATTGAAATAATCATCCCATCCAAAATAATCTAAAGAGTCAATGCAATGCCTATTATTAATAAAATACCAATAACATTTTTCACAGAAATAGAAAAACCATTTCTAAAACTTATATAAAACCACAAAAGATCCAGAATATCCAAACCTGTTCTGAACGAAAGAGAACAAAACCTTTAGGAATCACATTACCTGACATCAAATTATACTACAGAGCTATAATAACCAAAACAGCAGGTACTGTCATAAAAACAGACACATAGACCAATGGAACAGAAGACAGAGCCCAGAAACAAATTTATACATCTACAATGAATTAATATTTAACAAAGGTGCCAAGAACATACATTGGAAACAGGACAGTCTCCTCAACAAATGATGCTAGGAAAACTGAATATCCATATTCAGAAGATTGAAACTATACCCCTATCTCTGGCCATATGCAAAAAACTAAATCAAAATAGATAAAAGACTTAATCTAAGACATGAAACTATGAAACTAATAAAATAAAACATTGGAGAAACTCTCCAAAACATTGGACTGGGCAAAGATTTCTGGAGTAATGCCCCACAAACATAGGCATCCAAAGTAAACATTGACAAATGGGAACTCATCAAGTTATAAAGCATCTGCACAGCAGGGGAAACAATCATCAAAGTAAAGAGACAACCCACAGAATGGGAGAAATTATCTGAAACCTATCCATCTGATGAAGAATTAATAACAATAATGTATAAGGGGCTCAAACAGCTCAATAGGAAAAAAAATCTAATAAACCAAGTAAAATGGGCAAAAGATTTGAATAGACATTTTTCAAAAGGCGATATACAAATGGCAAACAGGTATAGAAAAAGATGTTTAACATCATTGATCATCAGAGAAATGCAAATCAAAACTACAATGAAATATTATCTCATTTCAGTTAAAATTGTCTTTATCTAAAAGATGGGCAATAACAAATGCTGGTAAGGATGTGGAGAAAAGGGAACCCTTGTACACTGTTGATGAGAATGTAAATTAGTATAACCACTATGGAGAACCATTTTGGAGCTTCAACAAAAAACTAAAAATTGAGCTATCATATAATCCAGCAATCCCACTGCTGAGTATGTACCCAAAAGAAAGTATGGAATGGATAAAGAAAATGTGGTACACATACACAATGGAGTACTATCCAGCCACAAGAAAGAATGAGATCTTGTCATTTGCAATAACATGGATGGAACCAGATGTCCTTAAGTGAAATAATCCAGGCAAAGAAAGACAAACTTTGCGTGTTTTCACTGAATTATGGGAGTTAAAAATTTAAACAATTGAACTCATGCACATATAGAGTAAAAGGATGGTTACCAGGGGATGGGAAAGATAGTGAGGTGGAGAGGAAAGTGGGGCTGGTTAATGCATACAAACATAGAGTTAGATAGAATAAATGAGATCTAGTATTTGATAGCATAGTAGGGTGATTACAGTAAAAAATTAATAGTTTGTTATTGATTATAGTCCAATCAATTTATTATACATTATAAAATAATGAAAAATGTGTAATTGGATTGTTTGTACAACAAAGAATAAATGCTTGAGGTGATGAATACCCATTTACCCTGATGTGATTACTACAAATTGTACACCTGTATCAAATATATCAAATACTCTATGAATATATACACCTACTATATACCCAAAAAAATAAAAAATATTTTTTTAAATAAATTGAATTTAAAAAAAAAGACGCCCCCTCCTGGCAAAAACACACGCGCGCGCGCGCGCGCACACACACACACACACACACAAACACACACACACCATCTCTTGGGAAACATGGACATATTTACTCTTTTTTAAGAAGAAAAAGAGACTAGTCAATTATGCCATACAAAAGATTACTTTAAACATTTTTAAAAAGAGGATAATACTGTTAAAGTATCTCTGTATTTTTAATTTTTAAAAATTGTTATTTATATTGCTATTGGAAGAAAAGATTATCTGTTCACCCAATTATCATCAATAAAATCATTTCCTGAGTTTCTAAACTCTGTCAATATTTTTTTTCCCACAAGTGTCTAGTTTGATGTGTTAGACCTTTCTGGTGGGGGATGGGTGGGGGCTGGCCCAAAACCAAATAAATAAGAATGAAAGAGAGAAAGAGAATAGAATGACAGAAGTTGGGAGAAAGGACACAAAACAAAACAAATCTTGGAAAAAAGAGGTTGAACTGTTTATTTGCTTTTAAATGACTATTTATTTTGGTAGAAAGGAAGGGGAGTTGAATAGCCCTTTGACTGGTCCTTGTCCCTTTGTGTCCTTAATTGTTTGCCTTCTTGCAGTAACCAAGGTTAGACTTACAGCACAAAATGATTTCCTGTCTTGGAAGTGGTTTGAAACAAGTATTATAGAACAGCAAGAAGAAGCTAAGGGGGTTATTTTAAGAAGGGAATTTGAGTCTTAGAGCAAGAGTTTAATTTGAGGGCTTAGTGACATATGGTAACAAAATTATAAGTTTACGTATACTTTGTTTATACATAAATGTAATATAAAAATATGTGATATATACCAATATTAATAATATATGCTATAGTGGTTTAAGGCATATACATATACATGTGTATACATTATGTGTGGGGTATACATACCTATATATTATCTGTGTGTGTGTTTTTTAAATTTATTATTGTTGGTATTTTAAGAGTTCTATAAAGCCCCTTAGATGATAATGGTGAAATAAATCACAATTTCAATGATAATTCATTTGAAGGTTAACTTACTAACTACAGTTTCTTGAAAAATAAATAAAACTTTCCATTAGACATAGAAGTTAATATGATGACTTAGATTCAGATTATTTTATAGCAAATGCTCACATTCAAATATCATATGTGGATTGATAACATTACATTTGGTGACAAAATTTTTTTTCAGAAAAGTTTGGTTATAAACTGGGTAGGTGGCCTATTACATGATTGTATGATACACTTTCATTTCTCTAAGTGATAACCTTAAACAATTTGGACTATTTCTTTTCTCCTATCTCTTACACTACATATACAATGGTATAGTTGGCCACTAATTGGGGACATATTATTTGGAACAATTGCATCGAAATGAATAAAAACTAAGGATTACAACATGCCAGTGCTTAAAATTATTATTTTTCCTTGTTCTTATTTTACTAGAAAAGCTTTCCCAGTTGATGGTCATGTACTACAAAAGACTTAAGCAATTATTAGTATTTCCTCATGGATTTAGATTCCTTGAGGGAGCATTGTGAAGAGGAAACATAAAGTCTAAGCTCTGACACTTGTCATTGTTCAGTATCTCCTGATATTGTTGATGCAAGCAAAGTTGTTAAACTGTTTTCCTATCTAATTTCCAGTTTCTATTATAATGGTCTGCCCACCCAAAATCCTCTTGTACATTCACAGGAATTGTTTTTATATTTTCTTTTGTATACTGCTATAAAGCTCCAGTGCTTTGCATTGTGTTATATGCTGTTAACTTACATAGTTTTAATCTAATAGAGAAAGTTAGTTTGTTTTACAGCACTGTTCAATATTATGCCTTTAAGAGATTAAATTGATTAAGTTCTCAGAAAACTTAAGGGGTGTTAGTATTATCTTGTGGCCAATATATTCTGAATGTATTATCAAAAATTTTTTAAATGTCATCATTTAAGTAAGTGTGTGTTTAAATATTGTTTATAAAAGAAAGTACCCTTCACTTATTCATATGCTTTTTGGCATAGAGGAGGAATTGCATTTTACCTTGTGCTTTACTTACATTAGATATCCTTAAGAAGCCTAAGTATTTATACCATGACCTCTTCAGGAACACTAGACTCATTTTATTTATGACATTTTACTCTATAACAACTCATGAAAAAGTTATTACTTTAAAACAACTATATTTTAGTTTGTGCTGTGACTTGGAAATTGAAGATAGGTTCAGCAAGGCATTTGGCCAAATCAGGCCAGGACTGGCTGATCTCAGCTTGGCTCACTCATAAAGCTCCATTAAGCTCCTGGGCCAGCTGTAGGTTGGATCTCTGATCCTCCAGCAGGCTAGGCTGTTGTTCATATGGCTGTCTCAGAAACCCATGTGTGACAGCAGGAGCACATAAAGTACAGGTTTAGATACAACAGCAATTCCACCACATTGCCATTGGGCCAAAACTGAATACAAGGTGAATTCAGATACCAGGGAAGGAAAAATTGGCTCCAGGGATGAATTACAATCATTATTTGTAGTACACCACAATTACCTTCCTCTCTTTCTGGTCTTTTGTGTGTGCACTAGAGGGATGGATCAGAGAAAAAGCTTTAGGAGAAGGTATTGAAGAGTTTCAATATTTTATTACTTTTGAAGAAGTTTATAAAAACAGTAAAAATGTTAGTGACAGTTTATTAAAAACATAGACTATTAAGGAGATTTATTTTCCATATTTTTTCAAAAGGATTTTACCTTAAGAGAGCCATTCCCAGGCTTACAGGGACCTCCAGGGCTCACAAAGGAAGGAGCACAGACTGCGTATCATCACAGCCCAGCATATTTTGTCAGCAGTTCCAGGCAGCTACACATGAACTGAACCCAAACTGGGAGCAGACCATTGCTCCCAGACATCATATAAGGAGCTTTTGGTGGAGAGCAGGGCAGGGAGGGGTAATTGCTGACTGCTAGCTGCACATGGCTATGGATTATTCAACAGAAATAGCTTGTGCCCATACCAAGCAAATCACTAAGCCCTATTTCAGCTGTTTTGTGTACCAGGTATAATCATAATCTCTCTTGAAATCATAATCTCATAGGGCCATATTCTTATCTCTGAGACGGGTTATAATATTTTAGAGGATGAAAATCCAGGCCCTTGAATTTCAGTCTTACTACACAATGATACAGTATGCCCATATTACATGATTATTTAACATTTAAATTGTATTTCTGCTCTCCTTTGTGTTTAAAAATCTTAGCTAGTTATATGAGTTCTTTGTTATTTCCTTCTCAGTGTTTAACAGAGTCATTTGTTAAATGTGCTAATTCCAGTAAAGTTAAAGAATATTTAAAAAGGTATACTATAGTAGAAGCAAGCATGGCTAGCTAGGCAGAATGTAGTATCTGCTTCTGTTCTTTGGAGGTCATCAATGCCAAAAGGAAAAGGGAACATAGAGGAGAAAACAAGGTCACTTGATTTGTCATTTGGAGAAAATTGACTTTATTAGGTTGCTTAATGTAATCAAACATAACGCAATTCTTTTCCTTCATTCAAGGACTTCAACAGACTCTTCAAGCAGATAAGTACCTATAACAGTTTGGTAAACTGTAGAAGAATCTCCATTATAAACTCCATTTTGGAGCTCTTTTCTGATGAACTCTATTGGAAAAAAGTATAAAGAGTGAAATTTACAAAGTAATGAAATACAGCAATCCAATTAAAATTAACATCACTTTCCTTCATCAAGTAGGAAAATGAAACAGTCTATAACAGTTAGCTTAACAGCATGAGACACCATCAAAAGCTAGATATAAGTGAGGAAGCAGTAGCAATGCTTACTCCATGTAAGCAAGGGTACAGATACAGTGATAAGAGAATTTTGCATTTAAACGATCTCTTACTTTGTGAAAACTTTAAAAAATCATAATTATCATTCTTAGAATGCTTTCTAAATGAAGAAAGGTGTAAGGAAATTATCCTGGTCTTAAAATTAAACCCAGACTAAGTTAATAGATCCAATGTGCTTTGTAATTTTAAATTTTTGGAGTTTGAAGCTAGTGCAAATTACCTATTTAATATTTGGAGAAATTTAAAAGTATCTGTAAATTCCTTGAGAACATATGCTTTAACCTACTTTGGAAATAGATGAATGCATGACTTTTAACATGAATTTATGTTGTAAAATTCCAAAAGACTTACAAGAACTACTAAGCTTATCTCATATTGGGGGAACCTTCCTGAATCAATAATGAAAAATATTCTTTGATAATTTACAGCAAAAGAAAACTCTCATACTTTTTGTTTATATCTCTAAGGAATATAATTTGACATCATGATGAAAAGATTCTCCCTTGTTCTGTCACTAATGATTATGCACTGAAAATTGGTCTTAAATGGGTTCTGCAAAGCATCATTCTGCAACTTATTTCATTTTTCAAGGCTTGAACTTCAAATAAAAAATTTAAGTTTTGGTTTTGCCAAGTAACTCACTTACCTTTTCCCTGTTTTCTACTTTTTAAAGTTCTGATGTCTGTTCTACTTCCTTTCGCAGTTCCAAGACTAAAATAACTAGAAATATCCTTAGACATTTTGAAACTGTACAAATATATAGAATTTCGGTTACTTAATATAAAATTCTTTTAATTATGAAATTGCACTAAAATTTCCTCACAGCTCTCGTGGTGCATTGATTTCTCAAGATATTTATTTATTCTAGAGGCACCCAACCAAGAAATTCTCAGCTCTGTAGATTTTTATCCCCAAAGTCACCTTTGCAATCTTCCCATAAAACTAATGTAATAAATTGTTTTCTTATGCACCTTTTTATTGATAGAATAAATAAATATTTCCATTGATATAGTGAAAAACATAAAATCAGGTTTTTAATACAGGAACAATATAAATAAAAAGCAGGTCAAAATTAATAGGCAGTGAGATGGAAACGAATCACAGTACTAGGAGTCAGGACACCCACAGTTTCCACTCAGTGTGATGACCTTCAGCAACACACATCACTTCTCTGAAGTTATTTCCTCTTTTCTAATATGGAAAGGCTACCCTTGAAAATTTTAAGGTCTCCTCTAATGCTACATTCTATGAAGCTTTACATCGTTTTCTCACAATGCTTCATATTTTGTTGACACATCAGCAGGGAACTTCACACTTCATTGGAAACCCATTAAAACAATTACCATGTCATTAGTGAAGACTTTTAATTATGAGCTTAGTAACCTAAAGAATTCACTGTGATAGGCAAGATTAGCTCTGTGAGCATGTGCTACATTGGAATGCATTGAGTGGAGAGATGTCTTCCCTTTGGAGAATTTGAAGCTGTCATTCACAAAGCAGTCAGCATTGTTGATTAGGCATGACAGCAGAAAAGTCAGGAAACAGGGTAAAGACTGATAAACTTGCAGATAGTTTCATGACTAAAAATCCCAGAAACCTGAATGAAACCTTGTTTCATTTGATCTGATTCAATGAGAGAATAGCTGGTAACCACAAAAGGAGGGACATTCCAAAGATAACGAGGAGGAGTAAAGAAGACCTGTAGATGTGAATTCATAGCTAAAGAAGACCAGAGTTGTGAGTATAATTCTGCTGAAATGGCAGATGTGACAAGAGCACTGGTCATAATTTTCTGCATGCTTGCCATGCTTTCATATTTTATGTGCTTTCATTATAGTAAATATGGCCCTATATATAGCCCAAGTCATTACTCAAGGAGTCCTCCTCTTCTTCCTCCACCTCCTCTTCCCCCTCATTTTCCACTATTCCTCCTTTTTTTCTTCTTTTCTTATGAAGTGGTATATCCTATAGTGTTCCAACTAAAAATCAAATATATAGTCCTGAAAAATGACTGCGTATATCATATAATTAGTTTACAGCTGCGCTGAAAGTAACTGAGCTTTCCTTGTCTCCTACCTTGCTGTATATATTTAGACACCTTTTAGTTCTCTCCTTTTTAGGAACTCTCTCTGCCATCTCAACTTGAAAATTGAGATTACCCAGGATAGCATTCTCATGTTTTCTCATTCTTTTCACAATTTTTCTTACTGCTTTAAGCAAACTGTTTGATTTCAAGGGAATCTACAAGCAAGTTCAATCGGAGACAAATGTTGGTTTTGTGAAACAGAAAGAAAGCATCCTGCAATAATTTTAATTATAGCCACAAGAGTTAAATTTTCTGTATCCTGGTTCCTATTTATATACTATGGAAAATTTGTCACTGTGTTTATACTCTCTTAGCTTTTTGTTTTCTGTGTGGAGTCAGAAATTCCCATATAATTGGTTTCAAGAAATATCTGGCACATAGTAACTGCTCAATATATGTTAACAAAATCCCACTGTATCACAGAGTATAAATACATGTGGGATTCCAGAGCTGGGAGCTAAGGACCTGGAAAACACCAGGATCTGAAGTAATTACACTTCTCCATCTCTCTTTATTTCTTCCTTATGCTCTATGATATCACCTTCTTTTCATTATACCTTTAAATTTTTCTGTCCTAGGAATCTGACCCCCCTCACTAGAATCAGTGTTTCCCCAAATGTAGTCAGATGTGTCAGGAGACATGTGGTAAAAGCAAAGACAGCTAGCTCTTACCCAGAATTTCAAAAGACTGTGTTTAGCAGTACTCCTTACAAAAGTGGTGTATAGAAGTTAAGCCTCATACATATACTGAGTAATTTCTGTGTATTACAAATTTACATATACTCAGTAAATTCTGTGTATTACAAATTACAAATTTCTGTGTAATTTCTGTGTATTCAAGGTGTATTCCAAAGTCTTTTTATCTTATCCCAACTTTTCCCTTCTACATGTCTCTCCTGGTTAGGCCCTCCCCGCTAATAACAAAGTAATACTTACAAAAGACAAATTGATCATACTTACTATTCCACTTAAAATCCTTCAATTATTCCAGTCTCTTATTTAGAAATAGACAACAAGCAATCAAGCTTTTAAAACGTCTTTGGAGGCTGGGTGTGGTGGCTCATGCCTGTAATCCCAGCACTTTGGAAGGCCTAGGCAGGCAGATCACAAGATCAGGAGATTGAGACCATCCTGGCCAACATGGTGAAATCCCATCTCTACTAAAAAATACAAAAAAAATTAGCCGGGCATGGTGGTGCATGCCTGTAGCCCCAGCTACTCGGGAGGCTGAGGCAGGAGAATCGCTTGAACCTGGAAGGCGAAGGTTGCAGTGAGCCAAGATTTCACCACTGCACTCCAGCCTGGCGACAGAGTGAGACTCCGTCTCAAAAAAACAAACAGAAAAAGGTCTTTGGAAATTAAAGTCCAGAGTAACTTCCCTGTGTCATTTTCCATCACGTTGCCATTACTGACCTCTATAAAACACAAGTATTTGTAGATTTTTAAATGGAGTCATAGCTTCTGATTTTTTGTGCATCTTTTCCAATTCCTGAAGATATCCATGCCTTTGAGTTCACCAAGGGAATACCCTACATTGTGTTTCATGCTTTTGAAACATAGTACATCACTTTTGGCTCCAACGGTCAGGAAGTTTCCCAACATTAAGGCAGGATTTGAAGTGTATATTATAGAACATTAGTACCCAACAATTTTGGCTCCAGGGACCAGTTTTGTGGAAGACAATTTTTCCACGAACCGGTGGGGTTGGGGGTAGGGGGGGTGGGAGAGTTTCAGGGTAATTCAAGTGCATTACATTTACTGTGCACTTTATTTCTATTATTATTACATTGTAATATATAACAAAATAATTATACAACTCACCATAATGCAGAATCACTGGGAGCCCTGAGCTTGTTTTCTTGCAACTAGACAGTCCTATCTGGGGGTGACAGGAGACAGTGACAGATAATCAGGCGTTAGATTCTTATAAGAAGCATGCAACCTAGATCCCTTGCATGCACATTTCACAATAGGGTTCACACTCCTATGAAAATCTAATGCCACCTCTGATCTCTGGTCTAACAGGAGGTAGAGCTCAGGTGGTAAAGTGAGCGATGGGGAGTGGCTGTAAATACAGATAAAGCTTGGCTCACTCATCTCCTGTTGTGAGGCCTCGTTCCTAGCAGGCCACAAACCCTTCCTAATCTGTGGCCCAGGGGTGGGGATCCCTGTTATAGAACACATAAAAATTAGAATTTTTAGGAATCAACTAAATATATTTTTACATTATTTTATTTTTATGATGCTATAATACAAAAAATGGCTTATTCATGATATATTTTACTGAGTTTTTAAGTCAGTAAACAATAAATAAATGTTTCATTTGTTTTAAATTTTGATTTAATATTTTGCAACATTTGAAATATAGCACTAAAAGTATAATACCTTCACCAGCTGAATAACATTCTTTGCAAATAAACTAACACAATGCATAGTGCAAGTGGACTTGAGTAGGAAAAAATAAACAGATAAAGTGATTAAACTTCTACACGAGATCGATACGAGGAAAATATATAATAAAGTTAACAAAGTCTGAGAAATCATATCACTATATTTTAATAATTCAATTGATAACAAAAGAAAATTTGCTCACTAAATGTAGAATATTTAAAATCAAAAGCAATTTTGGTGAACCCTTGTACTACTAAGTATTGATTAATTTTCAAATTTACAGTTAACAAGCATAATTTTCCATCCTGTCTGTATTTTCTGAATATTTTGCATATAGAAATTCTGTTAAAACATCACAAAATTTTCTTGAAACTATGAGTTATTTACCAAATAGCTTGGCCTAATTTCTTTTGAATTATGGGTTAAGTTTATATATACTTTTCTAAAGTTTACACAATTTACTTACTCTAAACAATTTTGTGGGCTATATGTTTTATAACACAGGCTTGTGAGCAGTCTAAGAAGGCTCTCGGTTTATGTTTTTAAATTATCTTTAACAGCAAGTTAGGTTTCTTTTTTAAATGCTCATCATCTTAAGAAGGCCCTATGGGTGGAGTACATCTCTTTATCCTTGTATACATCTTGTATTTACACAGTTATTTGCAATTGCTTCTTGAAATTATATTTGAAAATTATTGTTTTCAAAGTATTTTTACTACTAAGGAAAATCAGATAAATTTTTTTGGCAAGCTTTGGAAACATCAAGTTCTGTTTCTATTTAATTAACATTGATTGATTAAAATATTGTGGGTGTTTTTACTATTATTTGAAGGTCTTTAAGACAAATTAAGAGTGAAATATTATCAGAAAACCTTCACCTATTCAATTCTCCTGGCCAGACAGCAGTAACATCTAGCCTTCTCACTAGTATCCAGGTTTATTGGAATGCTTTACTGATTAACAGATTGCTAAGCTGTGATTTAAGTGTTTCCTCAAAATTATAAAGTAAATTTTCTAATACAGAGCTTTAGATTTGCTATTTCTATATTCAAGTCAAAATCAACAGTCATCTTCCTCATTTTCACATTTGTTTCCTTTTTGTGTTAAGTGTCTAAATTTCCACTTCCTCCTTCGAATTAGCTCTATTGAGTAGGTAACTTGTTATCTTTAAAGCGACTAAAATATTTTGTACACAGACTACATGTCCAACAGATTAAATAAACATTGCATGGAAATATATATAGCTGGAATATATAAATATATATAAATATTGCTGGAAATATATACATGTACATATGTATACACGCACACACACACACACACACACACACACACACACACTGGTTTCATCTTAGTCTACATTGTGCTCCACGTGAATATGAATTCATGTTTTGTCCTGAACTTAATGCAGAGTTCTTCATTAAAATATTTAGTTTTGAAGTTTAATTTCTGGAATTGGGAATTCTTCTTTTGCTCTGTCTCTCAGTAACCACCACTACACATTATTTCAAAAGGTTTAGGTAGGACACAGATTATCTAAAACAAGGAGATTTTTTTGGTTTACAAGATTGAGACAAGAATTTCTCAGCCCAGGCAGCCTAAGGCACCAAAATAGAAACAGGCATCAAAAAGAAATTAAAACTTTAAGAGAATACAGGGATTTTTTTTTTTTTTTGCCAAAAATCAAAGGTGTTCTATGATGGGTCCCATGAAAAATTATGCGAATGATCATGAAAACAGCCAAAGGAAGAGGTGACTAGGGTAACATGCAAAGAAAATTTGGAAAAAATTTGGATGCTTATTTAGTAAAATAGCTTTTATGCATTGACCAAATTTACTGAAAAGCATGGCTGTCAAGTCGTGACTCTACTTGAACAACAGAACCTTATTTAAAAGTAATTTGTACATTTTCTCCATTTTCAACTTTAAATGTAAATGGCTAGTGCTGATAAAGGTAAATAATTATGACTATTGAATAACATACGGATAATAAAAATAACATAATATTGGGAACATGAACTCTGGGGACAAAGATCTATGTCTAGATTTCACCTTGACCACATACTAATTTAAGAAAGGGAGGAAAGAGAGAGAGAAATGTATGTTTACTGTTGATATAGCTTGGATATTTGTCCCTTCCAAATATCATGAAATTTGATTCCCAATGTTGGAGGTATAGCCTGGTGGGAGATGTTTTGGTCTTGGGGGTAGGCAGATCCTTCATGGTCAGCTTGGTTATGTCCTTGCAATAGCAAGTGAGTTCTAGCTTTATTTGTCTCCATGAGAGCTGATTGTTAAGAAGACTCTGGCACCTCCCGCCCACTCTCTCTTGCTTAAGCTCAAGCCATGTAATCTCTGCATGTCAGCTCCCCTTTGCCTTTCACTAGGACTAAAAGCAGCTTGATGCCCTCATCAGAACTTCACTAGATGCTGTTGCCATGCTTTTTGTATAGTCCACAGAACTGAGAGCCAAAGAAATCTCTTTTCTTTGTACATTACCAAGCCTCATGAATTCCTTTATAGCAACAAAAAAATACTAAGACAAGTGTCTAGAAAACAGATAATAGCAGATGATCTTACACTATAATACAAAAGTAGTTTCATCACATTTTGATCATTTGGTATCAGCAATCATGAGAAACTCAAATTATAATATAAAATAGAATGCTACAAATATATCCACTGTAAACTTGTCATCGTTAAAAATGGAAAAGCAAAAGCAAAATTCCCAACACACAAACCCACTTTTATCACTAAATTTTAATATCTCCGTATTTGGTCATAACCATTCAACAAGTCTCCAGAAAGTTCCAAACTTTCCCACATCTTCCCGTCTTCTTCTGAGTCCTCCAAACTCTTCCAACCTCTGCCTGTTACCCAGTCACTTTCACATTTTCAAGTGTCTTGATATGTGAGCAGTACCTCACATTACTGGTCCCAATTTTCTGTATTAGTCTGTTCTCACACTGCTCTACAGAACTGCCCAAGACGGAGTAATTTATAAAGAAAAGAGGTATAATTGACTCACAGTTCTGCATGACTGGAGAGGCCTCAGGAAACTTACAATCATGGCAGAAGGAGAAAGAAACATCTTCTTCACAAGGTGGCAGTGGAAAGAGAGAGTGCGATGGGGGGAACTGCCACACACTTTTAAAAACATCAGGTCTCATGAGAACTCAGTCACTACCATGAGAACAGCATGAGGGAAACCACTCCCATGATTCAATAACCTCCCACTAGGTCTCGCCCTTGACACGTGGGGATTACAATTTGAGATGAGGTGGGTGGGGGAACAAAGCCGAACCATATCTCCATTGAACATGCAAGGAAAAATATTCATTACAATCCAAAATGTGTGTGTGTGTGTGTGTGTGTGTGTGTGTGTGTGTGTGTGTGTGTGTATGAGAGTAATAGGATATAAAAATATTGATGCTAATGGATAGCCTTTCCTTTGTCCTTTCTTACATCTGTTCCAGATATGTGAAGAAACATGTATCCATAATTTAATATAAAAGTCATTAAACAGCAAATGTTTTTCATTAAGACAAACACATAGTAAAAGGAATAAGACATTGTATTATTGATTATATTTTTGAAGGTAACGTACATGTTCTTTGGATATAGTTGGTAATCATTTATATTAATTATTAACATTACTATATACTATTAAAATTTACTTCCATAAATTCCCTCTTCTTTAAGTTTTTAAAATTCCTTCTTCTCTTTACTGAAGCATCACTCATTTTTAATTATATAGATATGAAAATGTTCAAAATGCATTAGTTTATTTGGCGTTTTTACTATTATTTTTGTCTTTTCTTTTTTGCCCTCCTTTTCCCCCTCCTCCTCTCCCTCTTGCCTTTCTTTTTAGCCTTCTTACTAATCTCACGGTTATCTGGCATATTCAGTTGCCTCAACGTTCTACCTAATGTTTCTAAGGCAGAATAAAATCACCAAATTTTCATAATTATAATTTCTTAATTAGTTTTTTTAAAATAAACATGCTTTTGTATGTTAAAAACTAAAATAAGTAATTCATTTAATCTGGTGCTATAGCCATCATAGGATCTTTTTCTTTACATATGAATTAATTACGTTTACTTGCTATTGCTTGTTTTGTTCTTTGAGTCTTCAATATAGCCACATTACTCCCATCAGAGAGTGTTCTATAGTTCTCACCTGTATGAAAACTCTGTACATTTCAGGTTTTTGTCAATATGACGCACAAGTAGGATGTCCCTTTTTCTCCAACTATCAACCTTCTAGCTAAGACATGATTATAATTTCATAAAGTGGATTTTATAAACAGAAATTCATAGGTTAAATAAAACTATTAAGAAAAAGAAAAAAGCAGAAGAAAGAAAAAATACATATATCAGGAAGACTTACGGTGCATCATTTTTTCAGATGTGATTTCCAGTATTTATATTTCAATAATCTGGGTTAGCATAAATGAATCATGATCAATCTATGTTATTATTAGAGCATTTGTTGCTTTGACCTTGTAAAATTTTTATGTGTATACATATTTAATCTCTTCTATCTACTTTACTAGATTTGTAAAGTCCTTTGGGATAGGCCATCTTTGGTTTATTTGTGTGTTCAATGAATACTAGTTGATATGGTTTGGATGCTCCCTCCAAATCTCATGTTTAAATGTAATCTCCAGTGTTGGAAGTGGTACCTCTTGGGAGGTGATTGGATCATGAGGGTGGATTTCTCATGAAAGATTTAGCACCATCCCCTTGGTGCTGTTTTCACCATAGTGAGTAAGTTCCCTCAAGATCTGATTGTTTAAAAGTGTGTGGCAACTTCCCTCTCGCTTTCTCTTGTTCCTGCTCTCATCATGTCTTGTGCCTAATCCTGCTTGGTTTTCCTTATCAGTAAACACCTCCCTGAGGCCTCCACAGAAGCCAAGCAGATGCCAACACTATACTTGTACAACCTGCAGGATTGTGAGCCAATTAAACCTCTTTTCTTTATAAATTACCCAGTCTTAGGTATTTCTTTATTGCAACACAAAGAATAGCCTTATATGGACTTTATATGTAGCAGTTTATAGCATGATTAGATGTATGTGAGCCAAAAATTTAACTAGAAATAATCTAAATTTCATCAGTGAGAGATACTGACGATAGTAAAATTTGTTTGCATTACATAGGCATCTGTACAATGGCAGAAAGCCTCGTTTACTAGAAATTTAATATTGGATATGATTTACTTAACTTCTCTGGGTCTCAGTTTTCTCATCTGATAAATAGAGTTTATTCTAACCATAGTATGTGAATGGATGAGTAAAGTAATTGGCACATTGCTTAGCACACAGTAGATACCAAATAAATCCATTTGCAACCTCTGTTTTGAACCCCGCCAGTTTTCTATTCTTCAGTATTTTAAAATATATTGTTTTATAACTTAATATAACAAACTTTTATAAAGGTAAGTAAATAAAGTTGTTTTTAAAAGTTGTGCTACAGAATGATTTTTCTCCCAATGGATTTGGTTGCAAATAAGGTGCTACTCATTGTACATCACATGACTAGTGGTGGCATATCAGTGTTACAATTATTTTCAACAAATATCATGGCAAATAAACACTACAATACATTGTGTTCTCTTTCACAATCCTGGTTAGGCCATATGGTTTATGAGAGATGGTACTGTTACAAGAAAAAAAGTGGGGTTTTGGGCTCAAGAGACATTTGAGTTCAAATCCCAGCCACACTAATAACTAGTTGTGTGACTTGAGACAAGCCAGTTACCTCTCAGTGACAGTTTAAAACTTCATAAAATGGGGTTAATAAAAACACTAGTATAGCATAGGTGGAAACATACAAAAGATATGGGGGACAAAGGCTTAGTGAAAATATTTTATTTTGAGTAGAAATAATAAACTGAGCTTACATAATCAGCATCACCAATATTGTCAATGCTTTCTCCTTACCATAACATATTAGCATACCTCAAACTCCTTCAATTTTCATTCCTTATTCTAACATATCATAGCTTCCTTAAATTAGAACTTCAGAGAGTATTTGTAACCAATGAGAGGACTATAAATGAATGATGCTCATCTTTTTTCTTCAGAGAGTTTATCAAAGAAAAGAAACTTACATATAACTATGCCCTCTTAATTCTGTAAGTGTGAAAGATATCCTTTTAATTAGAAATTTTAGGTCCATAAAAATGTCTGTTTTTCTGATAAAAAATAATGACTCTTGCCTACTGAGTTGTCAAAATATTAATCTAGAAGTAAACCCAAACCTTAACTAATATATTTTGTCTAAAAATAATACTCATATTCAGGATCTGTGATTCAGCAGGTTTTCTAACATTATGATTCTTTCATTTAAAGTTAGTTAAAAATAGCAATAATTAATATAAAATGACTGAGGCCGTAATTTAGGAGACTTGGATTTACATCTTTATTCTGCCAGGAGTTAGCTATAACATATAGTGTTATTATCCCTCTAAATATTGTTAAATACATGTATTGCACCAGGCACACTAGGAATATCTTCTGTTTTGCTTAATATTCTCAAGTTTTTATAGGATATGGCAATTTTGAAATAAATAAGCATTCATAATATAGTGTATTACCGTGAAGGAAAAATTAAATGAGAGAAGCCATGTAAAATAATAAAATATCATGTAATGTAAATTTTATATGATGAATTTCCTACTATATGCATTCATATGACATTATATGGTAAAATTGACCATTTTATTTCAGGCATTGACTATGCAGTTTATCCTTTGATCTATAATTGCATTTTTTATTCCAGTGGAATTTAATATATTTACTTATTTGAATTATATGGTCTCTTCATGTGGCAAGTATTGAGTTATCAACTGGAGTAGCATATGTGCCGAATGTTTGTTTTGTTTGCACGTAAGCATTTTTCAATATTTGTTTGACTTTAAGTCACACCTCAAAATCCAGGTTGAGTGTTATTCTGTTTATTCTCAACATTATTGGATGTACAGTGAGAGAAAGTATATACTGCTTCCTAAACACGCTTGAATGTCTGTCAGTGATCATAAATCATATCTTGATATGCTAAATGTTATATCACAATTTAAATTATTGCCTAACATTCCAGAAAATATTGTGAAAAAAGTTAATTTCCTTGTATAAAAGCAATTTCAAAATTTGTATGTACACACATAGACCTACAGTATACTTTTAGCAAAAATGTGAATAACTGTGGAAAAAATGCTTTAAGAAAGATTATAAGATTTTCCTTTGAAACTTTGAAAACTGAGGATAGCACAGCTTTTTGTTGCTGTACATACAAGCCTTTTCTGTATTTATATCATTTAAAAATTCATACAATTCACTTGTTCTTTCTCTCTAAAATTATAAGCTAATATGATCAAAACAAAATCTATTTTTATGACACATTGGCTCACTAAACAAAATGAACTAAATATAAGGAATTTTCGGCCTGAATAAACATTTCTAAAATTTCATATATAAATTAAACATATTCCTTGGCTTTTGGAATATTTAATAACTCCCATTACTGAAAGAACATTAACTTAAGTTGATCCTCATATATAAACTGTTAGTATAAATTTGTGGATGTGTAAATGGTGAGCATTATGGTTTTTTAACACATTGAGAAACTAACGCAAAAATTATGTTAACACATGTACTATATTTGGTGTTTATTTCACTGTGAAGTAATGACCTCTATTTTTTATTACCATGTGGACTTGATGTTCATCTCTCTCTCTCTCTCGCTCACACACACACACACACACACACGCATTATACCCCTAAGTGCTCCATTTTTATTTGTCCTCATCTTCCTTATTCTTTGTTTTTCCATGATGTAGCCCAGGTGTTGATCTCTACAGAAGCAGAAGGATATCAGAAATATCATAGTTTGAAAATTCATCCTATTCATTCAATGGCATTAAAAAACCACTGTATTTTGGGCTGTAAATTACTATTATTTCTACCATCCTGTAGTTACACAAAAGCTCATCAGAATTTTACATGGATAATTAGAAAGTTTAAAAAAATATTGAAAAGGAAATAATATGAAGGAAAATAGAAATGAATAAAGGAAAAGAGAATGAAAAGGGAAAAGGGAGGGGAGGAAGAGAGATTTTAGGCAAACATGCATATAAGTATCATCGCACTGAAACCTTTGTTCCTCTTTGCTATTAATTACATGCTAGAAATTGACTATTGTAAATAGTTATCAATTCACTATCCCCAGCTTATTATATTGTGTCTCCTATGATCAGGTCCTTCTCAGGCATTGCATCGAGATTCCAGGGTCATAGAGATATTTTCAACTGTCCACTACCCTCAATAAACTCATTATATATGAGATTTGCATTCATTTGGACCTGTAATAGAAAGGTGAAGGATGTCAGAAATGCTAGAAGGATAAAATAAACTGAGACTTTTATTCAACCCAGAATGTTATGAGATTTATGTTTGTGGGAAGAGATATTGAAGTTGGAATTCAAAGGATGACAGGATTTGTACCAACAGGAAGGGCAAACTGAACAACAAACAAAAGCAATAGAAGTTAAATAAGCTTAGGGCATGTAACATTAAAGGCAGAGTAAAATAAACACACACAAACATAGATTGCTCAGAGGAGAGTGACAAGGGATAAATCCAGAGCAGATTATGTAAAGATTCTGCTAATGTTGGCTCTCTTGCCATGTATCTTGTTTGATGGTGTCTTTTATATTGCAAGAGTTTAATAAGTATTTTAGTTTAGTTGTTTGAAGTACATTTATCTAGTTTACAGACAATGTTCTATATTTTTATACTTCTAGAGATTTTATTATACAAAAAATGTGGGTTATATATTTTGTGTTCTTAGGATTTTTCCTATAGCCAACTTTTACAAAGATTGCTGGTTTTCTTGGCTTTGCGTGTATCACTCAACATTCCCAGAACTGGTTTGCATGTCTTTCATGACTCTCGCACAATTTTGAGCTGCCTATTGATAGCATGCATCATGCATATTACCCTGTATGCCATAATTATTGTGCTTTCTATATGTTGCTCTTCCCTATGTTTTTATCGTTGATTGTATCCAGTGTGTTTACAATACTTAAATTTTAGCTCTAAATTAGAATCTGGAAATACCTGGAAAATAAATTAGTACTTATTGAGCACTTACTATGGCCTAAGTGTTATACTATATGCTTTATGTTTGTTATCTCAATTATCCTATCAAATAATAATTGAAAAAAACAGTAGCCAGATAAGTAAGTCCTTTGCACCAAATCAAGCAGGTATGAGTGGTTATGTTTAGACCAGAGCAAATTTTGTCAGAATCAAGGCAATTTTCCTATACCTTCTTGACTTTGTAATAAAAGGAATCTAAAGTTAGAATTTGAAATACCCAGAGAATGTCAAGTAAAGGGTATTCAAGAGATGCTCTACTAAATCTCCCAGGATTGGTCATTTTAGAAGAGGAAGTAGTTACTGAGGCTAATCACTAAAATCTAGTAACAATTAAGAGACAAAATAGAACAAATGCCCCCCCAAAATTATTAGTGACTGTCCAATAAAGATGAAACTGTTTAGGAACCCAATGATTCTTTAACACATTTGAGCTAGTAATGTAATTTCTGCATTATGGAAGATGTTTCACTAGGGTTGGAATGGTGGGAGAATAGTACAGTAAAACAAGGTACAGATGTATTTCATATCTTGCAACATTTTAAAGTACAACAAGTTTCAGTTGAACATTATTTTGTAACATATTAAACCCAAATTTGATTCTATATTATAGATGTGGTTAAAAGAGATATAAAAGAGTAAGATTGCCAAGTTCAGAAGAGAGGAAAAATCCTGGAAATCCTTGAAAATTATGTAAGAAATACATATTTTAAAAGAGCTGGCAAATGTACAAGAAAAATATGAGTTGTATATAATGCTAGTATGGATGAAATGTGGAAAAATAATCTTATTATTGTAATTGCTTTTGTGTATTGATACTTACACCCATCAATAATTTACTCAGTTATAAAAATATTTGAGTGGCATTGATTATTAAATTATAGAACATTGAATACTTTGAAATTATATTTTAAGAATGAAAAAGATAAATTATAATTATTAGTTTGCTTTCATTGCTCATTCCAATTCCCAATTTGCTGAGAAATAAGAAAAACAATATTTTGAAAAAATGAAATATGTGTGTGTGTGAAAAAGAGAATGAATAAATGAAGTTTACTCCAAAATTATAGCAGATATTTTAATAAAACCACATTACCCTAATAAGTACTTCAACTACTTTAAAAGTGAACATTTAAATAACTGGTTTAAAAAATTCAAATTGATTATAAGATTTCATCATTGTGTGCAGTTCATACTTGTAAAGAATTCTCAAAACTATGAAAAAAAAGAGTAAATTTATTGCAAGACTAGATGCCAGATATATACATGATATGTTTAAAATACAGCCTATGAAGAATTTTATGGAAAGTAGCTATATCAAACTAAATGGAAGCAATAATGAAAGTTATAATAGAAGAAAACTTTCCATAAAAATTAATAATATTCTGAAATATGTTGTATAAAGGGATTCAATAAACAACTTATAGACAAGCCATACCTAAATGCATCATGGTAAATAAAAAGAAAAACAATTTTTACAGGTAGTATCCAGGGAACAGAGGGGAGGAGAGGGAAAGATGTTTTCAAAAGAGACAAAATCCAGATGGATTCAGATTTCTCTTTTTTAAATTACCTGACACTAATTGAGAAACTTTTGCAGGTTTTGAAGGATTATTGAATAATTCTTTACCAAGAGATTAACGAAAATGACAACAACAACAGCGGTGTTACTTTTCTGGAAAACGATGATAATAATACATTAGAAAAATAATCATTGTAATCTCCAGTTGATTATTTGCCTTCTTTATGAGGGATATATAATTAAATCTTCAAAACAATCCAGTGAGTTGGATGAACATTAGTTTTATCGTTTGTAGATAAAAAACTGATTTTCAGACAGGTCAATTGCCTGTTATTACACTAGCAGTATGATTCAATCCCAGCATTATTATAATAAAAATGAAGTATCTCTTCTGATGGAAAAGCAGTAGAAAATATTATCCAATATAAACGGGTTCATGACATGTTTTGTCTATTTACCCTCCACAAATAATTATTTGAAAACATACCATTCTGCAAAGACATAAATAACAATTGAGAAACTCATGCATGAACAAGTTTTAGAAAAAAAAAATGAAGTTATGGTTCAAAGAAGTAGCCATCCTACAGAGGAGTGAAAAATGCGTGGGTCATAGTAATCTGGTGTAAATGTCTGAGACCTGATCTGCAAAGTTGGACAAATTATTTAAAATCTGATTCCAGTAATATGAGCCTGTTAATAACCCCTACACCACATACCGTAATAAATAAAGGAAAACAAATGGTGTAAAACTCTTAGAACAAGGCAAGGTATGTTGTAAGCCTAAATAAATCCAAGTTTTTATTATTGTTGTGAAGTCTTGAAAATGGTTAGACAAAGAGACAAGGCCAGACAGGTTCTGTAAACACTACTACAAAATTGTCAACTGGAATTATTAAAATAATTTCAATAATTATATTAGCAAATGTCAACTGAAACTATTGAAATAGTTATAACTCATAACTTAAAATCATTATCAGTCAGGTTTGGAAAATCCCTTTTAAAGAATTTTTAAATAAAACATTATAATGTTCTTGAAATTATTTTTTTCATATAGTCTTTTAGTAACAAGTAATTACAATACAATTATTTTTATACTGATGGTTTAAATTGTATAATAAGAAAAATAAAATATTCAAGTCAATGAACTTAATTGTTTATAAGGGAGATTTCGGGCTCACTCTGCAGTGCTAGTTGCAATATACACTCATAAATGAAAAGGTAGCAATGTATATTAAGAAAAAATAATACCAAAACAAAACAATTTTGTTATCTTGAGGTGACTTGAGTAATAGTCACAAAGTCTGTTTTTGAAGAGCTCCAGCTGTGTTGCTGCTCAGATCTCTTGAGTGAAAACCTAAATTGTGAGTATATCTAAAAAAATACTCACAATTTTAAAATTATATGTTCAAATAAAAGCCATATGTAAGATTGGGTCAGTTATCTGTACTACATCTTAATGAAAAGGCAGTCAAATACACAGAACCGCACTCCAGAATGTTTTAGAAAAAAATAAATATACCATAAATTCACAGAAAGTAATAATGCATACATATCATTTCATGAATTTAGAGAAAGCAGATAAATATGGATTTTTTTAAAAAAGCAAAATGTTGTATTTAAGCATCAGAATGATAATCAAATATTATTAGATAAATACATATCAAATTTAAAGAATACATAAAAATGTAAAAGAGAATAGAAATACAAATCTAAATAACCATTTAAAACAACACCCTAACTAACTAATAATTAAGATAAGAAAAATAAAACAAGATACCAACTTTTCATGGATCAAATAAAAAATATTTTAATGTAATTTTCAGCTCCAGGAAAGATATGATGAGGGATCATATGACACAATCCAAATTGTTATAAAGTCAATATCAAGTCTAACCAAAAATATAATTCTAAATTAGAAATGTATTTATCTATTTGTCTATACATAAATCTTTGCATCTAGGTTTTTTAACATAAGAACTTGAGGGGATAAATAGAACTAAATTTTGCTAACAGAAACATGGTAAGTAAAATGTAATGTATTCCTATGAAAGACCACTGCATAGCCATTGGCAATTACATGTTTTAGAACAGTGTTGCGACAGGAGACACACTTGTGTTAGAAAGCTAAACGCACAACCTGAAATGTTATGATTTCTCAAGATAGAGATATTAAGTATAATGTTTACTCTCTCCTCTCTGTATTTTTTTTTTCGGTATACTTGACGATTTTCAGGGTTCAATTCAGGCTTTCACATTACGTTTAATTATGTCTCTCTAGTCTCCATTAGCCCTTTTGTCTCCATGACCTTGACACTCTTAGAGAGTACTCGCCAGTTATTTTGTATAATTTCCTCAGTTTGGTCTTGTGTGGTGTTTCCTCAAGATTAAATTCACATTTTCAGCAAGAACCGCACAAAAATTATTTCTCTGTGCATCGCATCAAGAGTCGTATATGTTACAGTCCCATGAGAAACTCGAAAGGCACCACCTTTACCAAGTCATCTTATCTTTTTGAAAGAAAATTTAGAGGCAGCTAAATGGAGCTAGTGTCTTAATTATATTTTCTGAAATTGTACTTTTTTAAGCGGTTTTATCCCCCTATTCCATTTGACGTTTTTGTACGTGCGGCTCGCAGTTTAATTTGCCATTATGTGCACCTAGCATTAGTCTAACTTCATAGTTCTGTTCCTAGAATCATATTTCAGGAATCACATAACCATATTTTATACTTAATGACTTTTAACTTTCCAGTATACATATTATTTTGTAAGCTCCTGAAGACAGACATAGATATCCCCTAGCTTTTGAATTTTTCCTGAAAATTACTTGTGTGTGTTTGGTACTGATTAAATGGTAATGACTGCCGACTAACAAGTTAAAAGTGGAAATACCATCTTTAGGATTCAATGAGGATTTCTCATTTTTCCAAATAGCCCACAAAAATATCTCTATAGGCTTCCAAGGCAAAAAACAAAGACTGCATAAGGCAGCAATTCTGATTTTTTTCTTACAAAATTTAGAAAACTAATAGACTTGGTGTTTCAGTATACTTTTACACTGCCACTTCATACCTTTTAATCACTGTTATTTTCTAAAATACATTTTGTAAAAAAAAGTTTTTAAACCGTTATCAACAAAATAAGAAATCGAAATAAAATCAGCCAAGTCAAAACAGCAGGATACAGTATTTTTGTTTCCTTATATTATCACACTTATTTTAGTTTAACATCTGTCCAATGACATCTCAGGCTATATTTTGGGATGTGTGACAATTTTTTTCACAAATTCTTTACTCACAAGTCAGGATGTTCCCATTAATTGTGATTTGTAAAGGAAGCATTTAACTCAGGGCAGATGCTGAGCAGCGTGAGTATGGAACTATGGCAGGTACGAAATGACACATGGAATTCGCAAGTGGGCACGGATGGCCAGATGGTATTGGCATCTGAGAGATTTATTACACTAAGTTGGCAATAAAACATGTGTGATCACTAATTTAACATACAAAACTGGTCCAGAAAATGTTTATGTTAAACAAATTTCCTCTCTAAATATCAGGTGCAACATATTTTATTATGTTTCATTTCTCTTTTGAGAGATCCAAATATTGAAAATTGAATCCTTTCTTTTCAGCAAGAGTCCCACTCATTTAGGGCAAGTCATGTCTAAATAAGCAAATTTAAGTAAATAGATGCACAATTCTCCATATATTGTAGGCAAGTGAAATGAAACAGTAGGGATATGATTTTCCTTGGTTTATCTAAATTATTACCTTGGTCCTATACTTAACTGTGGTTGGCTAGGCCCTCTGTTTTTGACATATAACTCTTGGCTAAAATGTTGAAAATTCCATATAGGGAAATGTAGAATTATTTTGAGATTATCAGAAGAATCTTCATACTGTGTATTAAATCATTATTTAGAAAACCAAAGTATATGACAATGTTCAAATATAATTGAATTGCAAGAATTTTCCTGGAGTGCCTTTTCTTCTTTCTGACTCCTAGTTAGCTACCACTCTTTTATTAAGTTTCACCTCAAGTGTTATCACATACATGAAGATTTTCTAATTTTCTCCATTGTCGTTGAATGCTCACTTATTAGACAGAGTTCTCTGGCATCCAATTAATACCTGTTATAGATCTCCTCTCAAACTACCAAAGGGAAACATTGGAGCTTACTTGACAGCATTTCGTGTTAGATGTAACTGGTTTCTAAGGTGTGCAACTATAAGCGAGATATCTTATCATTCAATTTCTTATTTTGTAAAGCAGGGATAATAATACCAATTCTATGGAAGGTTTAATTTAAACAATTTCATTAGATAATACCCATAAAAAAACTAGCAAAATGTGTAGAACATAATAAATAGTATTTCTTATAGATGTTGATATATATATATCAATATTCTGCAAGATTCTGAACATTTTTGATGGCAGACAGTAAATTCATCTCTATATTACTGAACCTGCTGCATGCTATTTGGAACACACCATATGCATGCACACATATATCAGTGAGAATGTGTATGTGTGTATTCAGATTGAATAGAATAATTTAAAGAAATAAACAGAAAATAAGCAATTTCAGGTAACATGTAAAACTCATGGTTTCTGTTCTGAGGCTTCTTTTCAAACCAGCATGTATCAAATAACAGAATTTAAGGGCAGGATCATGGCCAAATGATATATTATCCAATATCAAGTATGCGACGTTAATCTGTGGAGTTAGCTATAAAGACCAGAACTAGCTTTATCTTTATTTACTAAGGCAAACATACTAAGATCTAGATTGAAAATCAAGCAGCCATTGACAGGAAAAAGAGTAGAAGCAATTATCTACAAAAATTATACTGGGACCATTTTAAAAAGCAGACTTCTAATTCATTAAATTGTTGTAATGTCAAATAAGGTTGTAGTTATTTTCACATACAACCACACTCCAACCATAAACTCTAAGAGTGTAGCTTTCATGGTCCAGAAATTCTATCAGAGACCAATATATCTCAGTTTTCTGTAATACATAGCACTAAGGTGATAATATTGCAGTGATGAAAAAGATGAAATAAACCATTCGGCATGACTAATTCTAGTTGCTAATACGGGAATTTTTTTCACCTAGCACCTAGCTGAAAATGTAAATTTTTAATCTACAATGAAAGTGTTTAGTCTGTAGAACATCTGGATGTTCTGAAACACCTGGACTGTTTTCAGTTTTTATCCCAAAGTATCTCAGCAGTCAAAAATAGATTGTAGGTGTCTGTATAGAGGTAAAATATTTTGGTGCAAAATTTGAATTTTAGTAACTATATGTAACAGTATTTGAGAAACAAAAGTAGTTTTACTTTTTTTTGATAAAATATATTTCTTTAAAAGTACTACAAACTCTGAAAAATGATCATAACACAGGAAAAGGCCTATGATATTATGTAAAATGAGAAATTCACAACATGAATCAGTTTATGTGAAGTATGATCAAAACAATGAAAAAAAAGTGCAAAAACTACCGATATTTAATGATTGCTTACGCAATTCTAGACTATGGTTTAAGCGTCTTATGTAGATAATTCTGTTTGATTTTCAAAGGAAACTAATGATATGAGTATTATTATTATTATTATTATCACCATTTTACAGAGGAAAACCCCAAGTCATGGGGTGGTTAAACAATTTACTTGGTATCATACAACAGGATTCAAGATTAAAATACAGTTCTTATTAGAGCCCAAACACTTTGCGACTATGTGGCAGAAAAAGAAAATTGGGAAAGTATACTAAAATGTTAAGAGTTACCTTCATCTGATATTTTTAGTTAAAATATTTTAGCAAAATTTTTATGATGGACATGAATTATTGTCATACTAAAAATAACTCTTATTTTAACAATATCATCCATGCAATTTAAAAATTAAGTAGACTGCCAAAATGACCAATAAAATCTAGTTTTGTAAGTTGCTTCTAACAAATGAGATGGAACACCATTAAGATTAAGAAACATACTAAGTTTAAAATAGGAATCTTTATTCTCATAGCTATACTGACTTGTTTTGCGACTCTAAATGATTAAAGGTAACTCATGACTTTGCAAAAGTTATTTTGTTCTTTTGATTCTAAGTCTAAAACAAAGTTGATAATATCTTATCAAAGAAATGAAGAAACTAGAGATTAAATAACATCTAATTAATTCCTTTGTGCTCCTAGGAATGTGTACCACACTATCAATGGATACTACAATTGTATAATTGTTCTCTGTCAGCTTAAATTCCTTGCATGTCTCCAGGAGATGCCACTCAGTTTGCACTAGTCAGTAACTATTATTGTTATGAGTGTCTAAATCACTAACAAACTTGTTTATAATATTTGACTTCTATTGATACAATTAGACCAGGTTGAAGACTTCCTCTTAATATATTAATTTCTTAATAATTTGCCTTGAATTGCCAAGAAGTTGCAGATATGATAGGTCTGGAAATACAGGCAAAAAAAAAAAAAAAGAGAGAGAGAGACTGTTGCTTGTTTCCATGTATAATTGTTCTCTGCTGAGGAGATGATTATGTAAAATAGCTATTGCAATACAATAATGTATTTTCTGAAATACAGGAAAAACAAGGCATTAAGAGACCAATGCCTGAAGTGGAGCTAAAATGGGCCTACAAAAGTCTAGAGCAGCATGTGAACTAAATTTGAGAGACAGTCAACCAGATGAACACTCACAGGAAGGACTTCCGGGCAGAAATAACTACGAATGCAAAGGCTTGAGAAATGAGAAAGCATAGTGTGATGGTTAATAGTGAGTGTCAACTTGACTGGATTGAAGGATGCAAAGTATTGTTCCTAGATATGTCTATGAGGATGTTGTCTCAGGAGATTAACATTTGAGTCTGTGAACTGGGAGAGGCAGATCCACCCTCAATCTGGGTGGGCATCATCTAATCAGCTGTCAGCATGTCTAGAATAAAGCAGACAGAAGAAGGTGGAAGAGGCTGACTTGCCAAATCTTCTGGCCTTCATCTTTCTCCTGTGCTGGATGTTTCCTGCCCTTGAACATAGGAGTCCAAGTTCTTCAGATTTTGGACTCTTGGACTTGCACCAGTGGTTTGCCAGGGGCTCTGGGGCCTTCAGCCACAGACTGAAGGCTGTACTGTTGGCTTCCCTACTTTTGAGGGTTTGGGATTCGGATGGACTTCCTTGCTCTTCAACTTGTGGGGCTTCACCTTGTGATCATGTGAGTCAATTCTCCTAATAAACTCTCCTTTATACATGCATCTATCCTATTAGTTCTGTCCCTCTAGAGAATCCTGACTAATACGCATAGCTCAAAGACATACAGTTACTGTTGATGTATATGGAGTGATGGAGCAAGCCGAGATGAGTCTGGAGGAGTATTCACAAAGCAGATGAAGAATAATGTTGTATCTCATGCATAAAAGTTTAAAATGTATTCTTAAGACTTTGGGGGCTGGGCGCGTGGCTCACACCTGTAATCCCAGCACTTTGGGACACTTTGGAAGGCCGAGGCGGGTGGATCATGAGGTCAGGCATTCAAGACCAGCCTGGCCAATATAGTGAAATCCCATCTCTACTAAAAAAAATACAAACATTAGCCGGGCGTGGTGGCGTGTGCCTGTAGTCCCAGATACTTGGGAGGCTGAGACAGGAGAATTGCTTGAACCCTGGAGGTGGAGGTATCTGTGAGCCAAGGATCGTGCCACTTACTCCACCCTGGGTGACAGAGGGAGACTCTGTTAAAAAAAAAAGAAAAGAAAAGAAAAGAAAAACAAGACTTTGGGGAGCAAATGAAGACTATTGATCAAGGCAGTGAAAAAGAAGATATATATGGCAGGAAGATTATGATGGTGGCATACTGTAGACTATAAAGGAGCTAGTGGGACAAAACAACATTATTACTATTCTCCAAAGAAGATAATAAATTATTTGGACTAAGCTAATGTCAAAGATGATGGGCAAGGGAGGGAGGATATTTTTGTATGTGTGATATTCTAAATCTATACTTGCAGGATTTAAATATTAATTCAAATTCAGTGGAAAGAAGGTTGGGGAAATAAGGTAAGACTTCATTGTTTAATAAATTTTGACAAACTTAACAGAAGGATGATGAATCCACAGACTTTGAGAAGTGGGAAGCTGTTTATATAAAGCTAAATAAAGGAAGGTGAATGAATGTGGGTATAAAATAACACAAAGCTCAATGTTGGATCTATTATAATACACGGGCTCTTAAAATATCCAGCTAGAGACTGCTGGCAGGTATTTGGATGTATACATCTGAAGATAAGTTTGATGTGTCCATGTAGGCATGAGTGTCATTTTTACAAAAGTGATAGTAGAAATGTTAGGACCTGAGTAAAATAAGCCATGAAGAATGTTAAAGTGAAACAAAACAAAACAAAACAAAAACAAACAAACAAACAAAAACAAACAAGGGCTAAAGAAAAAAAGCTTGGGAAATATCCACTTTTATGAAATGGCCAAGAAAAACCTAGCAAAATGAATAGCAACAACTGAGAGGTAGAAAGAGAAGCAGGTAATAGTATCACAGAAATTAGGAACAGAAGTTGTTTAAGGAAGGTATTAAATATGGAAGAGAGAAATAAATTAGGAAAAAGACTGAAATAAACCCATTGTATTTATAAGGAATGGCAGGAGCCATTTGTGAAATGGAGACCTTGGAAACTAAACTTCAGTGGGTGGCAAAGTGAAAGGAGGGTATCATGTATCACTATTATATGTATACAGTTCTTAGCAAAAATGTTGAATGAAAGGAAGCTGAGAAACAATTAAAAAACTAGAAGTAAATGCCAGGCCAAGGGAAGATCTCTTTATATTTAAGCAATATACTCAGTACTCATTTGTGACCAGACAGGTTGCACTTAATCAACTTAATATTAAAACAATGCAAATATTCAATGTACGATCCATATTTTAAGTTTCCAATTAACCTAATAAAGTGTTTTAAACTCTTCTCTTATCCAAATAAGAATCCAACCAATGCAATGTATTTTAGTTTGTTTAATCTAGAAGAGTTTACCATGTTGATTTTTTAAATCAACTAAAAGCTATTTTTAATAGCTTTACCATATTTTTAAAATTCCAAGTCATTCATCTTGCATAATGTCTTTCAATTTTGGTTTGCCTGATTGTTTCCTCATGATTAGATTCAGGTTTTTTTCTTATTCTTCTTTGTTTTTACAGGAATATCACATAGGTGATATTGTGTTATTCTCGAGGTATCACATTTTAAGGTATGTAATGGCAATTCATTATTGGTAATGTTAAGTTCAACCACTCAGTTAAAATGGCATCTGCCTGATTGTTATATGGTAAAGGTAAACAACTTCCTTTTGTAGTGAATGACTAATCTGTGAATTGATCATTTGAAACTAAGTAAATAGCCTGTTTTTCAACAACATTCTGCCCAAAGTTTAGCATCAATTCGCAATTATTTCCTGCATCACATTTTACTATTTTTTTTGTGAACGGATAATTTTTTAAGTTTTATTATTCCTTCCACCCTTATTGGTTGATATTTCACGTGAGATAATTTTTAATTCAGGATTGGAGCTGAGGAGTAATCTTAATCTTGTCATCATTGAAAAAAATACATATTCATTAGAGAACTTTGCCATAGCCCTCTGTTGTACTTCATATACATTTCAAAATATAATTAATCCATATTTTAGAAAGAGCATTGTTCCCCAGTTTAAAATTAGTTTAAGGCATACCTTTCTTTCTTTTGCACTATTTTAGTTAGCACTTGATGAAGAAGTAAAAAAAAAAAAAGAAAACAAACATGATTTTGAAGACACAGGAAATATCTACTTTCCAGAAATGGTATATGAACTAATTCATCTAGTTTTGTGAAGTGTATTAAACATGAGATAAGACATGAGTGCTAAGAACTGTTTTCATCACTTTTAAGCTAAAGAACAAAATTGGAAAGAAGCTATGTTCACCCACATATTTTCCTAGCCAATCAAAACATTTTTCCTATTAATTATAAGGTAACAATTACAAAGACCAAGTGGAATTAAATAATGAAAGTGTGATAACATCACTGGACTAACAGTCTTTTGAAAAACATTCCTGTCACCTATAACAAGTGATTTTGTTATCGCTCATTAGCTACAAAAGACTGCAGGAGACTCCCTGGGGAACTCCCAGAAAGAACTTTAAAGCAAATTCATAAAATTAGACTAAATTAAACAATTTGAAAATGTAATTTGAGTCCTAGGAAGAAGAACTAAAACTAGTAACAGCAGATAGAATCTTTTGTTGCTATAGTGCAGATTAACATCTGGAGAGCATTTTTCTTTCTTTCCATATGTTGGAATGAAACTTTTCTTGAACAACTTGACCTAAGCAAATATTTTTAAAAATAACTATATGTTGTAACATGTTTAAATGGAAAGGCATTCTCTAGGTTAGCAATATCTTATTCTCACAGCCTTAGTGCTAATTCCATCCCTTACTTTCCCTTAACTGAAATATATTAAACTCTTACGTCCAACTGCATTTTATTTTTCTTTCTTCATTTACACCACATGTAGATTAATATTTTTGCAATTGTGACTCTGCTCACTATTTGCTGCTTAGAGAAATAGCTAAATTCCTTAACATTCTATAATCTGGCCACATTCTATCTGTTGCTTCAATTAGTTTCAATTCAATTCAAGGCAATTTATTAAAATCATGATTGCAACTATTTATTTTGCCAGCCAAAGTGTTAGATTTTTTTCTTAAAGAGCTCTCTGATAAAAGTGGTAGATGTTTTAATAAGTCTTACAATAAGCAATGAACTATACATGTAATTTATTAATTATGTAAGAAGAGTTAGCTGAAGATGGAGTCATTATTTCCTGTGTGGAGACAGGTAAAAAGTCCAATAGGAAGGTGTGTATGAGGTGTGTGTTGAAAGATTTTAATAAATTAACAAGCAAATGAGACAGGAGGTAGGGACTGAAAATGACCTTCTGTCTGAAGGGGTGAGGGTAGGAACAGAGAAACTGTGGAGGATGGTAGAATAGAAAAGAATTGTGTCATAGGTTTGGTTAACGACGATAGATATATCACACCGCAAGGGTTTGCAAGGAAGGGAAACAGACAATATAAGGTATTAGAAAAGTAGGTAGCTTTCACAGTGATGATAAATTTTTATTCTAGGGCATAATTTCCAACAATTTTCAGACAATGCCCAAACTGAACTGTTCCTAAATATTCTAAATATTCAAGTATAGGAATGCTTGTGTGTATGTGTGTGTGTGTGTGTGTGTGGTGTGTGACTGTGTGCATATACATGGGTGTTTGTGTGTGTGTGTGTGTGGTGTGTGACTGTGTGCATATACATGGGTGTTTGTGTGTGTGTGTGTGTGTGGTGTGTGACTGTGTGCATATACATGGGCGTTGTTCGCAGAGGTCAGGTGTTGCACTACATTTACTACTTAATAACTTTGAGAAGTGTGGGTTTACCTAAAGGAAGTTGTATTTGCTTTCTGAGATTTCTACTTAAATATCTAATCCAAACTTTAATTTACTTTTGAAAAAGGAGATGCAGTTTTTAAAAAAACTTGCCCCATGCCCAAGCTTTCTGAATATAGTGAGCTAAAAGATATTTAGAGGGTAGGAGTAACATAGGTTCCTCTGGTGTCTAGCTAGTAACTGATACACTAGCAGTTAATTAGTGTTCTCGAAAGAATGATTGGGAGAAAAATAAAGCATACATAAGCGGAAAGTTTTGTGGTTTTTTTGTTGTTTATTTGTTTGTTTTTGAGACAGGGTCTCGCTCTGTCTCCTATATTGGAGTGCAGTGGTGAGATCTCACCTCACTGCAGCCTCAACCTCCTGGGCTCAAGCGATCCTCCCACCTCAGCCTCCAGAGTAGCTGGGACCACAGGCATGCGCCACCAGCTAATTTGTGTATTTTTTGTAGGGACAGGGTTTTGCCATGTTTCCCTGACTGGAATATTTTTTTTTCATGACATTTGTTGTTTGTGATTTCCGGTACCACTGAGTCCAACCTCAGTTTCCAGCATTCTACATTTATTCCAGAAGGGATAGCTTCACCATATTGGATAAAATTTGCTGTCACTCTAATTCAGAGTGCTCTACTCTAGCAGACAAAGTAATGTGCCTCCCACTCTCCCGAAGGTAACCCTGTCCAAATCTCTGGAACCTGTGGATATGCCATCTTCCATGGCACAGCTACTTTGCAAATCTGATTAAGTTAATAATCTGGGGATGCAAAAATTACCCTGGATTATCTTAGTGGGCCAATGTAAACCCACAGGATTTATAAGAAGGAGGCAGGAGCATCAGAGTCAGAAAAGGAGATAGGATGACAGAAGAGGTTAGTGACATGTTCTTTGAAGATGGTTGTGGGGTCCATGAGCCAAAGAATACAAGTGGTCTCTAGGATTTGGAAAAGGCAAGGAAACTGATTGTCCCCTGGAGGCTACAGAAAAACTGCAGCCCTGCTGATAACTTGATTTAAATCCTGTAGGACTTATTTTGAACTTTGACCTGCAAAACTATAAGGTAATAAATTTGTCTTGTTTTAAGCCACTACTATTTTGTTAATTTGTTGCAGCAGCAATAGAAAGATAAAACAGCCCTCAGAGTCAATCAGTGAACCCATGAGCCAAGCTAGAACAAAAAGACACTGGTTCCTTGGACAATTGAGATGGTGGCTCATGACTAACACTATCTGAATCTGTGGTGCTACCTTGAGGAAAGCACGTTACTTTAATGAACATTACCAGCACTTTTTTATTGCCTGTTATTTGAAGTTAGGTTTCCTTAATAGCAGATTTTGAAATGCAAATTTGACTGCACATTGCAGGGTTGAATGAACAGAGATTGAAACAGAAAAAAAGTCAGAAAAAAGACCAAGATGTTTAATGTAAAGTCCTTGCATTAGGCACAGGAGTGGGTGCTGGAGAGGTAACTAGAACGCCTTACACACTGGTTTATCTGAAGGCTGGGACATTTATCCACGGCAATTATTCCCTAGTGGTTGAGGGATGCCCTGAGGGTATTTGACTTCCCTACACACTTGGCTACACCCTTAGGTCAGCAGGCTCCTCAGGCTTCAGAGAAAGCCCTGAGACATAAAGGTGGAGATACTTGAGTGCTAGCTTCAGGTAGGACACTGTTAGCATGGACAACTGTGACAGAAATCACAGGTTAGCCCAGGGGATGGAGTGCAGTACATCCAACGCATCCAACCTGCTCTTCTTTATAAACCTGGTTCTGCAGTTCTCGGCCCTTCTGCACTGTCCAATCGTCTCTTTTTCTTTAGGCAACTCTGTCAGTTTTTCAGAGCTTGCCAACAAGAAGACTAGTTGGTAAATGCTTCCAATGGGATCCTCCCACGGTCCAATCTGTTCTTTAACAAAATTGTTTTAGTCTTAATCATTTTAGGTTCATTTAACTAAAAATGAAATGACCTTTATTTCTTGTATAGTGAGAATTACACTTCAGTTTGTGCCCTTATATTTGTTGACTCACTTATATAAGCCCAATGAAAGAGTTTGGATATTTGTTGTCACCAAATCTCATGTTGAAATGTCACTCCCAGTGTTGGAGGTGGGACCTGGTGGGAGGTGTTTGGGTCATGGGAGTAAATCCCTCATGATTTGGTGATGTTGCTGTGAGAGTAAGTTCTTCTGATATCTGGTTATTTTAAAACGCATGACACCTCCCCACCCCTTTGCTCCCACTCTGGCCGTTTGAGACATTTGACCCACCTTCGCCTTTGGCCATGATTCTAAGTTTTTGAGGCCTCCCCAGAAGCCAAGTAGATGTCAAGATCATATTTCCTGTACAGTCTGCAGAACCGTGGGCCAATTAATCCTTTTTTCTTCATAAATTACCAGTCTCAGGTATTTCTTTATAACAATTCAAGAGTGCCTAAAACACTCAACATACATTGAAAATGTCAAACAGAATTTAAAACTCCTTTAAATACAAAAATCATAGGTAAATATGACATTGTCTTGTGAATTTTCTATCATCTATCATTACTTATGTTAAAAAGAATAACACTGTATTTTCAAAGCCAGATTGTGGTTATATAAGAAATTTGAAGATACATTAAAGATTACACTGATTTAGAGTAATTTTTGTCACATAGATTCTTTTAATTTTGTTCCATTTTAAACTTTATTGATGCTGATGAAAAGGAACATTAAATTTTCAACTCTGTGAACCACTCCATAAAGTTACATAGACCTGATTTGTGGAAATCCAGCATAGTCAAGTCTAAATGGTCTCTCTTTCTAGTCTAGCCCAATGTCATTCTGCCACACCCCAGCATACAATGGCAATTAAGCTGTCCTAGGCTGACTCTGCAGTGTGATGCCACATGTGGGAGGCTGTCGGCTCGAATGATTCTTCCCCACATTGTGCCTGTCCTGGGTATCACACACATGCTGTGCACTAATTTTCCTCTGCTTCTCATTTCTCACAGTTCAGATAATTCTACCTCAAAAAAATCCTTCCTCATAAGAACTGCATACTAATTAACCCCTGCTCTCTTCTCTTTGTCTCTTTCAATCCTTGCCTAATTACCTATGAAAATGTTGCTTCTGTTTTATTCATACTATCCTGGGTTTCAGTGCCTACTCTTTGCCCACTCTTTTTTCTAACCCTTTTCCTCTTCCTCTTCCTTCAGAGCTTTATTTCTTTTTTTCTTTTCTTCCAATCATTTTTTTTTAATCATCTGTGTTAGTCCATTTAGCATTGCTGTTAAAAAATATCAGAGGCTGGGTAATTGATAAAGAAAAAAGCTTTATTTGTCTAGCTGGAAGATGGGACATCTGGTGAAAGCCTCAGGCTGCTTCCATTCATGCCAGAGGGTGAAGGGGACCTGGTGTGCAGAGGGTGAAGGGGAGATCGTGTGCCAAGAGAGGAAGAAAGAGAGTAGGGGGAGAGGCCAGATTCTTTTAAACAACCAGTTTTTGAGGAAACTAACAGAGTAGGCATTCACTCACACTCCCACACCCAACCCCAACTGGAGGACATTAATCTATTCATGAGGGATCCACCCCTATGACCCAAATGCCTCCACTAAGCTCCACCTTCAACGTTGGGGACCAAATTTTTAAATGAGGTTTGGAGAGAAAAATATCCAAACAATAGCATCACCCTTTTATCTCTCGTGTTTCACGTTTCCTGGATACTGAGTCGAGGGAGACTTGGCCCCTAAGGCTCACAGCTTCCTCTGCTCCCCTCCATGGTAAATGCCTCTCAAGGCAATTATGGAGGCCTGAGAGGTCCATGGCATGGGACTTGTTCTTTTTTGAGTATTTTTACTTTTACCAGCTCCTGAACATTTGTTCATTGGGTTTTTGCTTTAATTTGCCTTTCTAATGCCAATCTATTAAAAATAACATTTTTAAAAAGTGGGATAACTTCAAAAATCTCTTCTCCTTTCTATTAATTTTCCAAATGAATAATCTCTATTGAAACTTTTAATCATCAAAGAAATACTAGTGATAAATTCCTTCAAGGAAAAACAAAACCATAAATGTAGAAATTAATTAATAAACAACTACTGCCATCAAGCTCTAAAAGTCTTTTAAGTATCTAAATCTCATCCTTCCCCTGACACAACTCTCCCCACAAATAAAAATATTTCCTGCGTTTGCTACTCATTAGCTGTGAAGATTTCAAGATGTCATTCAGACATTTTCAAAAGCAGTAATATTTCATAATTCAAGTTAACTGAAATACTTCATTATTGAAATTATGTAAGCTTATGAGGCTTTTGCATATATTGTTCAATTGCAATGAGAATCTTTCCATATTGCTATTTTCTAGTGATGCTGGTAACTATGCCTGATCCTTTTTAACTTCTGGCTCAGTGTCCTACTCTCTGATATTAATCCTGTCATAATTTTTGGTGATTTCATTACCCACATAGATTATTTCCCCAACTACCTTGGCCTCTCATTACTTTGAAGTCTTCTCCCCTTATGATTTCATCTTCTACCTAACACCAGCCATCAATTTTCATTGTCATACCTCAGTCTTTGACATGAGTAAAAACTGGAAACTTTTCAAAATTTAATACATAAGCATCAGACTCAGGCTGCCACCTCAAATATTTCTTGTTTAATCTTTCCAGAATCCAAAATCATACAACCCTTTTACCCATCAGCATCTACAATGTATAGGTTTTATCTCATCATCTCTGTCACTCAGTTTCATCCTGCCCTCACATCCTTATTCACCCAGCTTAAAAGATTCTATGACTGGTCATTAAAATCAATAATATTTATTCACATTCAAACTCCCTGTACCTTTTTCTCATCATCTCACCCAGGAGGTAAAAATGTTCTAGTCAAATTTAGGTCTTTGATCACTCTTTTCCTGCAGAAGCAGAGCTGAAGGTAGCTGGAGGAAAATAACAAACATACTAGCTGGCCCTGTTGGACATTCACAATTTCAGTTTATAAGCTTTCCCTTAGTGCTACCTAACAAATCCCCTGTAGGCCTCTAGTCCATTCCTCTCAATGAGAATTTTATTCCTTTCCTCTTTCTGCAACCCTGAAACATAGTCTCAGGTCATAAGACAACACTCAATAGTAATGCTGAGTATTTTATTTTATTTTATTTTATTTTATTTTATTTTATTTTATTTTATTTTATTTTACTGAGAAAAGGGGAACATTCAGAATAAAATGTCCACATGCTCCCGTCAATTATATTAACCAACTTTCATCTGAATCTCTATATTTCTTCTTTGCTTCCATAAGAAGGAGTAATGTATCTCATCTCCTTAAACCAAACCTTTCACCTGAGCACGATGTAGTATAAATGGTGACTATCTGATCTCATTGCATAATCTGATCAAGTCTACCCTCTGATAAAGATCTTCCAATAACTTCCCATCTCAATAAAAATAAAAGCAAAGTACTTCCAACATTCCTAAGGTGCCTTGAGAAGATCTGGGCCATGGCCAGCAGAAGTTCTCATTTGTCCACTTCATCACGCATGTTGGTTTCTTTGACATTCTTTAGATTCATCAAACACATTCCAAGTTCTGGTATTTGTATTTGCTGTTCTTTAGGGTATTTTACAGCTTCCTTCTTGGTGCATTTTACATCTTTCCACAGATATTTCCTTCAAAGAAGCTCTTTTCTGATTAACCATAAAACGTGGATTCCAAACACACTAACTCATTCTTACTTCGCTTTAATTTTCTGTGCAACATATCCATTTAACTTTTTATTTGTTTATTGGTTTCCTCC
The DNA here is from genome assembly GCF_028858775.2 of Pan troglodytes. Classification (NCBI taxonomy): domain Eukaryota; kingdom Metazoa; phylum Chordata; class Mammalia; order Primates; family Hominidae; genus Pan; species Pan troglodytes. The sequence goes on along the minus strand of NC_072401.2, from coordinate 32,181,471 downwards.
TCCTCTCTACCACCACTACATGCAAAATACTAGAATGTAAGCTGCATGAGGGCTGATGTCTCTCTCAAGCATTAACTTCTGTATTCTCAATGTCTGGAATCCACACTGGGATTTTCAATGTGTTAAGTGACTGACTAAATGAAGGAATAAATTGTCAGAGAACCTAAGTGAAGTTCCCCAAAATATATTACTGTATTACTCATTTCAAATTTCCCAAAGTGCTGAATTTTAATGCCATTTTTAACCTATCTTTAACTTACTTAAATCTTAAACACTGAAGTTGAGACTAAATAATCTGTACTTTTCTGTCTTTTTCCTTTTTACATGTCTAGAAGATTTGTAGACAAATATGTTTTGTGAAGCATTTGTCTACAGGATTAAATCCAAATCTGATAGCTTAATGTAAACTGTTTTTTATGACCTAATCCTTGCTTACCTCTTTGTCAGCCTCATCCTCAATGATTCCTCCTTAGATAACATGTTCTCCAAGCATACTGATCCGTTGGGTTGAATATCCACTTGACTTATCATATGTGATGATTTTCATCTACATTTCTATCTGTGCAAATCCTTAATGTGTACTTGACTCTTCTTTATTCTTCAAATAAAATGTCCGTATGCTCCCATCAATTATTTCTGAGAAAAAGAAGTCAATGAGGATGATTTTACATATCTTGCATGCTACCATTTGATAACCAAGATGAAGGAAGTGGATAGGGATTTTTGAGGGAGCTTAAGTATTTGTGTAAAGCCTGTGGGTGTGACTTATGCTCTAAGTTGATAAAATTGTCCATAAAACTGTGAAAACTTGTGTCAGCAGTCATATTGTGATATGCACACATTAGCTGGATTGTTAGGTATAAGTACTTATCTTTATTCAGATGATTTTAAACATTAAAGGAATTTATTGAAAGGATTTAGGCAATTCACAGCTTCCATAACAGTGGTGCACTTGGCTTGGAAAATCAGGCAGATATAGAACATGACTAAGAAAGTAGTCATGGAAAATCAGTACATCTGGTGAGAACTACTATTACCACTGCTAGATACCATGTACCATAGCTTGCATTGTAGACGCTGCCAGCACTTGGCAGCACCATTTGGAAAGTACCCTTGGAAACTCAGTATTGCTACCACTTCCATAGCTACCTGCTAAGATGAATTTTTTACTATCCTTGTTCTTGTATCACTAGATATTGAATATACATGCTAGATGGATGCATTTGATTGGCTAAGTCATGTGTTTTCACTATATAAGAAGAATTGCCTGAATGAGCTATTACAGTAACAGATGAATTCTCCTCCTCAATAATACTTATTTACACAGTGGGGGGGATTTCAAAATGTGGAGGAGATTCAGCATTTAGATACTGGACAGGCAATTATATGATAATTGGCCAATATCATTTAAAAAATTAAGTTTCCGGCCAGACGCGGTGGCTCACACCTGTAATTCCAGCACTTTGGGAGGCCAAGGCGGGTGGATTATGAGGTCAGGAGTTCGAGACCAGCCTGGCCAACGTGGTGAAAGCCCATCTCTACTAAAAATACAAAAATTAGCCAGGTGTGGTCGTGGGCGCCTGTAATCCCAGCTACTCAGGAGGCTGAGGCAGGAGAATTAACTTGAACCCGGAAGGCAGAGGTTGCAGTCAGCTGGGATCATGCCACTGCACTCCAGCCTGGGTGACAGAGCAAGACTCCCTCTTGGAAAAAAAAAAAAGTTTCCAATTATGACTATACTTGAAGGTTCTGATTCATTTCCAAGGACTGAGGTGTGGCAGATCCACCATTTTCTGGCTATGGAAATCATAAGACCTCATATGCTTCTCTCTGAGCGTTATTAAGCAGATATTACTTTGGTGCAAAAGTAATTGCGGGTTTTGCTATTGAAAATAATGGCAAAAACCGCAACAACTTTTGCACCAATGTAATAGTTTCTTAGTTTTGGTGAACCTCTAACATAAACAGGAGTTTCTGTAACATAGCTACTTATCTGCCACCTCTGTGCATTTTCCCTGACTTTCCACTTTTCCTGCTAGTGTTCCCGGGATATATCTAACTTCTCGTTCCTTCTTACACCATCTGAGACTTTGCATTATTTGCAAGGCTTTTCGTGATACCTAGAAGCAGACCAGCTGCACATAGCTCTCCACTCACAGCACATCCAGCATGCAACTTCCGTATAGCACTTACCACATAGTCTTAAATGTACTTTTATTATTGTGTGTCTTCCCCTGAAGAGGCCACAACTTGAAAACAGTGATATCTCCTTCATAATTGTATCCTCAGTACCGCAAACCGAGTCTGAAATATAAAGAGGCACTCTATAAAAAATGCTTATTGCATAAGTCAGAATTTGAAAGGGAAACATATCCTGTTGGATTGTCCTGGGTCTATATTTGTCACTGGTGAAGAAAAAATATACAATTATCAAGAGTGGGATGGGGGTTGGGGAGAAACTCCTAAGCAAAATAACTGACAAGTTAGTACTTTTATGGGAAGCAGGTCAACTATATTCCAAATTGTTTCTTACCTGATTAAATTTTATTACTCTGCCTTTTTCTGTGTGTTTAAACTGAACTGAAATACCAGAGGAAAAATATTCAAAGGAAATAATTCAAACATAATTATTTGCCAGTAACTTTATGCTTGGAATTATTTTCCTACTGATCTATTATATGTTGTATGGGGAAGAGAAAGTTTGCCATGAGACAATACATCATGCTGATTATTGATCTGTTGTGATGTACTGCCTCATCCACTCAAAGTGTTCATTTATGAAGGGTGCATTTCCACCAGCAGGGCCACTTTTGTGCTAAATTCCTAAAGCTTCATGAATCTCTTAAAAATCGCTTTCTTCAATGAACATATATTATGACTACACAGATGTGGCTCCTAATGGAATTTCCAGAAGCTGCACTTCAGAAATGCAGCTAGTACTAAAAAAAAATGCACATAAAGATTTGAGAATGAAGTTTAAGAATCATAAACTTTGCAGACTATTTATTCTCTCCAATATGGTCACATCATGCTTGATTATCTCTTGGAAACCAGGATAAATATCTCTTCAAATGAAATTAGTCTACATTTTGACTGTAAGTGATACGTGTCTAGAGCCTGTCCAAGGCTCATTTACATTGGTACACACATTTTTATTGAAAATAAATTAATGTGGTTCCCACATTGTGCCTTATAATTAGTAGATGATTATAAATGTTGTGTTTTGTATGGTTTGCATTAAATCTTAAGTCACATTTCAGGCATAATTTTCAAAATAGCTATTTTCTCCTTCAGTTCAAAATTTAAAAAACAATAAATTTAGATTAGAGACATTTTAAAAAATTGTTTCAAGAAAAAGATACATATCAAGAGTTCATATACACTTGCCTATTAAATGTTGTGCTATGACATACTACACTGTGTGCATTTATGGCAGCATCACTTCTTTAGTACAGACATTGTATATCCTTCTATTTATAGTTCTAGTAATTTAAAGGTATAACCTACCATAGCACCCTGAAGAGTCTGTTCTAATCCACATGCTGCTCTATTACTGCAACAAAAAAATTACTTTGCCAAACAAACCAATACATTGCTTTTTCTGGTCTCACGGTTTATTCTCCAAAAGACTACAGAAAACCTTATCATCTCAAATTCTCCTATCTGTGACACTGATGATTGTCACAATCCAAAGGTCCAGGGCATGTGAGATGGACAAAAAAGCCTAAAGCAATATCTAATTACGTTACTGTTTTTTCAACTACATATATATATGTGTGTATATATATATATATACACACATATATATATGTAGGAGGAGAGGTTACTCAGGAACATAAAAGTAAGTCAATGTACTAAAGAAAGAATATTATCCAGCCAAATTAAGACCTAAGTTACCCATCTGAAAGCCAGCTAGTGACACCAAAAATATGGGATGCCATGTATGCTCCAAGAAAGAGCCAATAAAATACACCAACTTATAAAGGCCAACTGACTCTGTTAATTATTTCATATAAGCAGGTGTACATATATTTACTTGAAAACAGGAAACCTTAATGACTAATTCATATCCAGATTGTTTAAATAATAGAAGATTTTACTCTATATTCTAAATTAAACTAATTTTCGATCATGGAAAAAATAGAAAAGTAAACTTTGCTAAATATTTGAGACGTCAATGCAAACTTTTAATATTATAAACCCACATAAGTTGTAATTTCACTAAATTGTCAGTGTAAACTGGATATAAAAGTAATTCGCAAGCAATCTTGTGATGGCCTTTCTAAACATTGATGAAAAAGATTTTAAAAATTGGGTGCACACCCAATAAATTAACCTATTTCCAGAAAAATAGCCTTAATGAAACAAAAATGACAATTTGGGGAAAAATATTTTAGCATTAATGACAAATATATCAACATTAATCTGTCAGAGGACAAAAGTAAAATTAAATGCGTGTGCATGCGCATGCACACACACACACACACACACACACACACACACAGGGAGATACAAGTCAGAATATCAAGGTAATAACATTATCAGAAAGATTTAAACCTGAGATCCACATCTGAAAGTCAATGAATATTATCAAAATATGAGGCATCCTCTTTTTCAAAACAATTAACTAATTTAAAAAAGCTGCTAAGATAAGAAGGATTTGTTGACCTGTTGGAATGCGTTAATGTATATGGACACACACAACTGCCTATATATTGTGTACATATGTACATGTGTACAAATACACATATGTATATATATACACCAATTTATAAACATAAGTGTGTTTATGTGTGTGTTTATACTCACATACAAACATTCCCTAAAGTGAAAATAGCTAACGCAAATATTGAAATTTAAACTGTGGTGATGGTTGCACAACTCACTGTGCTAAAAGCTAAAATACATTGATTTGGTTTGGTAAATAATAATTTGCATACTATATGAATTACATTTCATTACAGTTTTTGTTTGTTTGTTTTTTGAGATGAAGTCTTGCTCTGTTGCCCAAGCTGGAGTGCATGGCACAATCTCACCTCACTGCAACCTCTGCTTCTTGGGTTCAAGAGATTCTCCTGCCTCAGCCTCCTGAGTAGTTGGGACTACAGGCACATGCCACCATGCCTGGCTAATGTTTTGTATTTTTGGTAGAGATAGGATTTCACCATGTTGGCCAGGCTGTTCTTGATCTCCTGACCTCAGGTGATCTGCCCACCTTGGTTTCCCAAAGTGCTGGGATTATAGGACTGAGCCACCGCGCCCAGCCTCAATAAAGTTTTTTTTTTTTTTTTTTTTTTTTGAGACGGAGTCTCACTCTGTCACCCAGGCTGGAGTGCAGTGGTGTGATCTCGGCTCACTGCAAGCTCCGCCTCCCAGGTTCAAGTGATTCCCCTACCTCAGCCTCTCAAGTAGCTGGGACTACAGGTGCCCACCACCACGCCCGGCTGATTTTTTGTACTTTTAGTAGAGACAGGGTTTCACCGTGTTAGCCAGGATGGTCTCGATCTCCTGACCTCGTGATCCGCCCACCTCGGCCTCCCAAAGTGCTGGTATTACAGGCATGAGCCACCGTGCCCAGACTTTTTTTGTTTTTTAATAAAGAAAATGGTAACTCCTGAGTTTCCACTTCTTGAAATCTCAAAAAAGATAAGCATCCATAAGTGGTAAAAAGTTTACCATAAACCCTAAAGACAATAAATTGTGAGAATTTTAATAGGAAACTATTGGAATCTGGAAAGGAGGTAGAAGACAGAAAATTATTCAGTGGAGCTAAGGATGTTGAATCAGAGCTAGCAGTAAGGAAAATCAAAAAGTAAACTGATTTACTCACAGAATCTTCAGGAATTGAAGGAATTGGGATACCCTAAAATGTCACAGAAATTTGTCTTACAAAGTAATGTTTTAGAGTTTAAGAGATAGTTGAGTACTCAGATCTCTTCTCATTGATCATTGCTAGGAAACGATTTCACTCACATCCGAGGAGGTAACTGGAAACTTATTCTTTGAACAATGTCAAAGAAAAGATTTCTGAAATAAGGGACAAAAGGCATAGCTTGGGAGGATGTACTCAGACATCCAAGCCAGCCTTCCTCCCATTCTCAGCATTCAGAATAGAGATGATTTCAAACACACAAAAAAATCTCATTAAGATTGTGGGGAAAATAAGTAAATACATCACATCTATGAAAAAGAGTAGACACATACATCTTTCTGAGAAAAAATTAGACTTTGTGGAATTAAAATTACAATAGTGCAACTAAAAAATAATTCAACAAAAAAGTTAGCAGGTAAAATTGAAGGGAAAATAACTGAAAATAGAGCCAAATTTAAAAAGTGCAAAATATGAAATAAAATAACTATATTTGTCAGTGGAAATGCTTTATTCAATTTTGTACATTATCAAAAGCATTGATGTCTTAGTCACTTAAACTCATGCTCTAGACGCTGCATGCACACAAAAACAGGAGCTCAGGCCCATCTACCTCTTCTCAACTTGTTCTTTCTCCAGCTTAGCATGTCCATCTCACTATGATTCCAGAGCCCACAAGTGTGCGTGTCCTGTTTTCTCTCTGTTTCACCCACAGATCACGTGGGTTCTACTGGAAGAGATTTTTCCCAAATGAATATTCATAAAGATGCCACAAGATGTTCCCATTAGACAACCTCTGAGTGTTTTGCTTTCTTAAAAAAAAGGAGGAGTTTAATAGCTCCTTTAAGCGTATTTTCCTTGTATTCTTAAGTACATTAAATACCCAATAGCAAAGACTTGGAACCAACCCAAATGCCCATCAGTGATAGACAGGATAAAGAAAATGTGGCACATATACACCATGGAATACTATGCAGCCATGAAAAAGATGAGTTCATGTCCTTTGCAGGGACATGAATGAAGCTGGAAACCATCGTTCTCAGCAAACTAACACAAGAACAGAAAACCAAACACCACATGTTCTCACCCATAAATGGGAGTTGAACAATGAGAACACATGGACACAGGGAGGGGAACATCACACGCTGGGGCCCGTCGAGGGGTGGGGGTTAGGGAAGGGATAACATTAGGAGAAATACCTAACATAGATCTTGGGTTGACGGGTGCAGGAAACCACCATGGCACCTGTATACCTATGTAACAAACCTGCACGTTCTGCACTTGTACCCCAGAACTTAAAATATAATAAAATAACATTTAAAACAAAGTTTACAGATCAAGATTTGGAGTTTCAACATCTGAATATTAGGAATATATGCAAAGCACACCACATTATGACTTTTTAGAACATTGTAGACCCAAAGAACCTCTTTTGAGCTCCAGAGAAAGAGATAAAACAAAATGAAGCAAAATATTTGTAGAGTCAAGCATCAGAATGACATTTGCATTTTAGGTAGTAACATTCAGCAGAGGAAATACAGCAATTTCATCCTTTAATGCTTGTAAACTTTCATTCACACAACTAGTAAAATTGTACCCTCTAGATGACTGTATAAATTTTTTTTTAGGCCTCATTCTTTTAAAATAGGCAATGGTTGACAATGGTGGTCATTTCCTTCTTACAATTCTTATCTTTCATCTACTTCTTCTTGAGGACATGTATCATTAAAATGGCTAAGTTTTGCTACAGGAACAGTAACTAATATTTTATTGGCTTACAACAACAAAGGTTTTTTTCTACTTTTGCTACACCTCTCCGTGATTCAAATTTAGCTCTGCGTGATGTGATCTTCACTCAGGAACCTGGTGATGGGGCCTCCTCTACATAGAATAAGAAATATGAAGGACATCCTGGGCAACAAAACAAGGACCCATCTTTACAAAAAAAAAAAAAAAAAGGATAGCCTGGTAGGTTAACCTGCATCTCCTGGCGAGTTAGCATGCATCTGTAGTCCCAGCTAATCAGGAGGCTGAGGCAGGATGATCTCTTGAGCCCAGGAGTGTGAAGAGACAATGAACAATGATTGCACTACTGCACTCCAGCCTGGGTGAAAGAGTGAGACCCAGAGAAAAAAAGAAGAGAGAAAGAGAGAGAGAGAGAGAAAGAAAGAAAGAAAGAAAGAAAGAAAGAAAGAAAGAAAGAAAGAAAAAGAAAATGAAGGAGGGAAGGAAGGGGAGAGAGAAAGAAAGAAGAAAGAAAAGGAAGGAAGGAAGGACAAAAGAAAGAAAGAAAGAAAAGAAAAAGAGAAAAAGAGAAAGAAAGAAAGAGAAAGAAGAAAGTGGAGAGAGGCAGGAAGGCAGGAAGAGAGGGAGGAAGGGAGGGAGGAAGGGAGGGAGGAAGGAAGGAAGGGAGGGAGGGAGGGAGGGACAGAGGGGAGGAGGGAGGGAGAGAAGGGAAAGAAAAGAAAATTGAAATTTGAAGGAGCACATACATGCCAGTTTGTAAAGCTTCCATCCAAGAGTACTATGTGGCACTTCTACACAAAGTTCACATATTAAAGGAAGTCAAGTCTGTGTTCAACATGGTGGGAATTTGTAATCCTCCTCCTTGGAGGAGCTTTACATCTTTATAGACATTGGTAGTGTCTATTGGATTGACATATCTACTTCTCGATAAAAAGCCCTATTTCTATATAATTATGTTGTCTCAGACTCACCATATCAAAGAATTAACTTTTCAACTCTCTCTTTAAAACAAGTTTAAATTTTGCCACAAGGTCAATTTCAATCTTTATTATTTGTTAATGGCACATTATTTTAATCACTCACACATCGATGAAGCCAGTTTTTTTTCAGTATTCTAAATTTCAGGACAATGTATGACTCCATTTATTCTACCTTTAAAATAACCATCATCTTTATATTTATAACCATTAAAAAGAAAAATAACTCCTAAAAATGAAGGAAAAATTCATGTTTCATTTTCTATGTGCCAGGTACACAATTTTTTAAACATTTTGATGGTAGCAGTGGCACATCTTGGAGCAGCCACTGCAGGGACACCAGCTGCAGTTGGAGAAGCATGGGCGGGGCTGTGTGCTCCACAGAGCTGATGGGAGCCAGGAGCAGGCAGGAGCACTGCCCCCTACTGAGTCATCTGGGAGGGAACACTGTGCTCTTAGGCGCAGCTGCAGCTGCCCAGCCGTGGCTCCAGACCCTGGCATCCCTGAGCTCTCAGGGGCCCAGGAAGCCCTCCTACCTCCACAGACTTGGAAGTACCTGCTTCTGCTCCCTGGTCTCTCCCCACTCCTGGCACCTGCTCCCCAGTGGAGCAAAGATGTGGCCGAGCCCTGGTGCTGTTGCAATCCAGGCAGTGTGCATGCACTTGGTGCAGCGCTAACATGCCAGCCCCCTGATGCCTTCGCTCACTCTGGGCACTGATGAGCATGTGAGGGAGGTGGCGGAGGGGGAGCTGAGGGCAGCTTAGCATGGGCCTGGAGGCATCCCTCAGTGAAAACAGCCTGGACACCATGGAGGCATGTTGAAAGTGGGAGGCAAAGAGGTTCCTGGGCAGAAAGAGGCAGGTCCCTGGTGAAACCTCACCCTCAAACAAGGGATGGCCTGCAGCCTGGTCCTGGGCTGCCAGTTCTGGCAGTTCTGAGCAGGAGTGAGAACTAACAATGTTTTTTTCCAGGCCTGCCCATGGCCAGTGATAGACTAATCAGCACACACTTTTGCTTTTCTGAGCCCATAAAAACCCCTGGACTCAGCCAAACTCAGATATATGGGACTACCAGCTACAGGAAGGAGCTACCCACTTTGGATCTCCTCCACTGTCAGGATGACACTCCTGAGGAAAGGAGCTGCCTAGTTCTGGTGCCTGAGGAAATGAGCTATCTACTGCAGGTCTCCTCTCCTCTGAGATCTGGATACTCACTGGGATAAACTGCTGGCGGAAAGGAGCTACCCACTTTGGGTCTCCTGAGAGCTGTTCTGTCACTCAATGAAGCTCCAAGTGCAGCCTGCTGGCCAAGTGGGCAGAAGGAGTCCAGCAGGTACAAGCAATACTCAGGCAGAAGGCCCCACTTGCCACAGAGGTTTCCAGCTGGTGAAGTGACACTCCAAGGATCCTGTGACAATTTTGTATAAAACATGTGATATGGTTGTCATAAAAACTGAAGTATTATTGTAATCTCCTTGTGACACAAGATGAACTGATAATTACTCCCTTCATTTATGGTATAACCACAAATTTGTGTCTGTCTTGTCTGTTTCTGTATGCACTCTTGAGAGCTGCCTCACAGCTCTCAAAATTTGCAGTCTAACAAATGAATCCCCAAAACAAAAGAAACCAAAACACTGAGAGATGAATTCTCCAAAATACTATTTTCCCCTGATATCATATCCTACTCCAAATCCTTCATTGGCTTTCATACCCACCTGTGTTAGATATGAGCTTTACAATGCCACATTGAAGATCCTCCAAAATATGGCTGTAAATTCAATTCCTTTCCATTTGTGTCTTATTACACTTCAACTTGCACTGACTTTCAACTTCTCTTTTCTAAACATATTGCCTACATCCTCAACATTGCTTAACATATTGCTCACTTAAAACATCTTTTCTTAATTGCCTCTGAAATCTCATTCATTAGAAATACTCATAATTGAAAGTTAAACTGGTAAATAAAAATAATAAAATCATGGTTTATTTTTAAATTTTTATGCATATACGTGGTATAAACTATTATGTATTATTTCATTCTCTTATTTATAGTTTTGCTTTTCAAAAATGTAGTGCCATTATGACATACTTCTTATATTTTATAGAAAGAAATAAAAGTTAAAATGTTATTCATTTTTCAGAATTTTTTTTCAAAGGACCTGCCTTTCAGACTTTTCAATTCATCACAGAAATGTTAGGGAATCAAAGATACTCTTTTTTGTTTTCTATTACTTAAATATTTGTTCCATTCTCTGTAAATGATCTCAAGATTCTTAAGAAAAATGGATATTTTGCCTCTCTACCTAAACATTCTCTGTTTTTTAATGTAAGATCTCATGTTAAGATGTTGGTCACAAAATATTGACAGAATATAACTTTAATGAATTCAATAAAATATAAGCAATTAATAAATATGAAATGATCAGATGGTTCATTTTGTAAGGACAAAGAAGAATAAATATATTTCTTCTTTAAGTGGAATATTGACTAGAATTGACAGAAATTAAGGAGTAAAATTAAAAATTCAAAAAATGATATAATGTTATATGTTGACATAAAGGGAGTTAAAAGTGATTAATTAGTTTAAATTAAAGTTATTTAAATAGACACATAAAAGTATTTAAATAAAAGCTAGGACATTCTTTTAAGACCAATTCAAATAAATGAAGTACCCAGTGTGTCAGTATTTTTAATGTGAACTTTTCTCTATAATTGAAAAGGATTTGTTCATTTGAGAGAAATAAAAAAGAAAAACAAGCAGAATTGAAAGATTTTACAGAGCACCATGAAATAAACGACAGAAACAGTGATTCACATACACTCCCCATATGTTAATTTACATATGAGTAGCATGTGTTGCATATATCAAATTTTGTGACATTTATTTCAGAAAGCATTGTAAAACTTTCAACTCTGGTTACAGCATTCACTTTGAATTTTATCTCAATGATGGTGTCATTGCTCAATGGAGAAATCACACAGAAATTGCTGCATATATTTTCTGTTCCTATCACATTAAGATTACATGAAGTTGTATATTTTTACATGTGACATTATCCCTTGTTAGTTGCATATCAAATATGATGACACTGAAACAAATGAAACATAAATATGTGTAATGTTTCTTGCTACTTCATCAACTTTAAAGGTATATCTGCCATTAAAAAAAGTATTAAAGTATTGATGAGAGATTTTTTTTCTGGATGATAATATATTAAGTAGGGTGAAAAATATGCAATGAAGTCACATTCTGAAAATTATTTTAAAAATATTTAATAATTTATATATATTTTACATTTTAAAATATAAGTATTTCCAAGTAAACTTTATAAAATCAGAGCAATTAAAATTTTATTTTTTCACATTAAATTTTATTTAAAACTGAATGTATTTCTGAGTTATTGAAAAGACCATATGCTATAAGGTATTAAATATTTAGTAATTTATTGTCATTAAATTACCAAAAACTTCATTTTAGGACTTAATACCCCCAGCCTGCAAAAGGAGTAGAAAGTAATTATGTATTTCTTATTAAAGTCCTTTTATGACCATTTTCAGCATTGTTTTATAAAAATGTAGTTTTTAAGTTATATGCTATAGGGAAATCAGAGTTTAAAACAGAAATATTAACAGCTACACTAAAATCCGTTGTGGTGACATGACTAGAAATCTGTAATTACCCAAATGCTTTATAATTATGCCTTCCAAGCCACTTGTTCAGTTTTGCTTTCTTTGAGCATAAAGCAGTATCCTGATTCAAAAGAAATGATATTTGGTACTATTCAAGGATTAGTAGGGGTTTAAATGTTAATACTCTGAAACACTATTTCTTCTGAAGAATTCTCATTTAAATTCTTACAGAGGCCCTCCGAGTATATGCTGTGCTTAAAAAGGGCATTTGTGGAAAAAATACTATCTTGGGAATGCAAAATGCAACACACCACAGTAATCTTTGAACATTACAGCACTCTGCCTTTTACAGTGTTCTGAATACAGCTAGCTCAGTAAATACTGTATAACATATATTTTGCTTGAGCAAATATTTAGCAGAAGGTAAAAATGTCTTTTTATTCCCTCCTTAATGATGTATATGAAAAAAATTAAATATAATTTTAGAATTGGTAAGAGGTCAACTTTCTTCATATTAAGATGTAAGATTAAAAAAGTTAAAATGAAATTCATTTTGAGCAAATGAAAAGTCAGTCTGTCTCTCTCTCTCTCTCTCTCATTCTCTCTCTCTCTGTCTCTGTGTGTGTGTGTGTCTTTCCCTCCCTTCTTCCTTGTTTCCTCTGGCTTACTCCTTCCTTCATCTTTTCCTTCTTTTTCCTTTTATTTTGTTTGGTTTTGTTGCTTGCAATATAAACAGAAGCATAGAAACTTGATTCAAGCAGAAGCATTCTCTGAAACAGAAATGTTCATTTCACATGGATTAAAAAAAGTGACTCCTTAATTTTCACTTAACTCTTTCTCATTTATAGTTCTCTGAAAATGTATTATAATTTTCAATTTTTGTGGGCCTTAGAAAGTGAACATTTATTGAGAAAATTAGTTCTTTTCTTAATTCTTCAATAGTTTGTTTCATAATTTAGGTTTTGCTCTGCTCTGAGATTAATAAATTCTCCAAGCAGCATTCCAGGCAATGGCTACTCTGGGGACACTTTTGAGAATTTGGGGATCCTTGGATATGTTATACTGGAGACTTGTGTCTGGGCCTTTGCCTTTAACCATGGGCCAATTGGTATATATGACCAATTGATTTCTAGATAATCCATGGGTTTCAAAAGCCAATGCGTGCCTCTAAGCCCCAATTACGTTAGGTTGGTTGGTTAGTCAGTTTCAGTCCAGCCTGAAACAGACATGCCATATAGTTTTAGAGTTAAAAATGACACATTATGGCCAGGCACAGTGGCTCACGCCTGTAATCCCAGCACACTAGGAGGCCGAGGCGGGCAGATCACTTGAGATCAGGAGTTTGAGACCAGCCTGGCCAACAAGGCAAAACCCCGTCTCTACTAAAAATACAAGAATTAGCCCAGCACGGTGGTGCACGTCTGTAGTCTCAGCTACTGGGGAGGCTGAGACATGAGAATCACTTGAACCTGGGAGGCAGAGGTTGCAGTGAGCTGAGATCGCACCACTGCACTCCACATTGGGTGACAGACAAAGACTCTGTCTCAAAAAAAAAAAAAGTAAATAAAATAAAAAAAATTAAATGATACATTGTATAGTTTCTTCTGTTTATACATAAGGGCACTGAAGTCCAGTTTTGTTAAAGAACACATCCAAGGTCACAAAGCTGGTTAATGACAGAGTTAGGTTAATAGTAAATGTCGTGACGCCTAATTCATTGTACTTCTTTTTCCTACACTCTTAAAATCTTTTCCAGTTTCTACATTAAATGTAGAACTAAAGATTGGTCCATGAAAGCCAGTAGCTGAAAACTTTATACTGAAATAATTCTCATTCCTGGGACAGCATATATTTTAATAAGACAAGTGAAAGGGTCTTTAAATGTTAATCACCTACCTCAGCTCAGCAAGACTCAACAGATCCATGGACTGTTAAGTAAATTAGCCACTTATTTGACCATCTGTAATGGTGGTTATCAGTTATAAAATTTGGTTTAGGAGAAACTGGCATATGCCAAGTCATTAACAGCAACTTACATGTATCCCTTATCTACAAGTAATAGCTTTTGTTTCCTTCTAAATTGTTCTGCACATTCCTGTCAAAGATAGCACAGTATTATCTTCTCATAGTCTAGAATCTCCCAGTCCTAGTATTTCTGATGTCCACGTTTTCATTGGGTCTGACAATTATCTCTTTGAAATTATCAGATGAGGGAGAGATATACTTCTTAACTTACTGTACTTATATATGGCTCATGAGAAAATAACATAATCATATATTCTAAATGACTATCTGGCTAAATCTTAAATGCAGACAATGAAAAAATTTGGTTGATTCTTGAATCCAACTAGCCAAAATTATATGGCTATGTTACCAATATCATCTAAATTACTTGCCAAAAAGAAAAACAGCAGCACAAAACAAGGCTAATACATGAAAGAACTCTTTGCCCTTTCTCACTATTTAGGATTTTTGACACCCTATGAAGAAACAAATTGAGACACTAGTACTAATCCCAAAAGGTAAGACAATCTCACCTGCAGAGTAACGCCTAGTGAGCAGTGTTCCAAAGGTAAGTGTAACAATGAAATATGGCTATTGTCACTAGACAGCATGAAGACAACAAACCTAATGTTGATGAAGAACAAATGTTCTGTGTCACTGAAACCTTGACCAAAGACTGTCTAAATAAAATACATGACCATTTTGCTCTACTCTTTTATTTTTGTTCCTCACCCACTTTCATAAATCAAACCTAATCAGAACATAAAGGATTCATGATTTAAATACAGTAACAATAATGAATCTGATTCTTCCACCTCAAGGTAAATTTGACATAAATTATTGGGAGTTTTAGGGGATGTCGAGAAAAATATAATTCTTGGATTTCAAAGAACTGATGGTTACATTTTACACAATTCCCAGCATAATGCCTTAAACACAAGGAGATACACAAAACTATAAATATTTATTGAACAAGTTAATATGGATGTCGAACCTGTGTTCTGACGCTACTTATAATACCAAGTTTATCTTCAATTCGATATAAACACTCCTCTTCAGGACAAGTTGTTTATCGATACTTTTCTCCATACCTCTTTATTTTTTTCCACCTTTGTAATTTGGTTCTCTTTAATGTACTTGATTCTCTTAAGTATTCTGCCTATCTAAATCACAACACTTTTTTTTTTCAAAATTCAGCAAATCAAAATTATTCATTAAACCTTTCCTGTCTCTTCAAAATTGAAATCGCAGAAGAGTGCTGCCTCAACCAAGTTGTCAAAATATAAATAAATTCATCTTATGAGACACATACTCTTTGTGTGTTCCTCATTGCTTATATTATTTGTGTTCTGTAATAATTTCTTTTTATTTTTATTACAAGATATATAGGATATGTGTATATAGTGAGTTCCGTTAGCAAATACTAACCATTCATTAGATATTCTTTGGATATTCATGCTTTGAAATATTTTGTGCCACTTGAGTATGCATGGGAAAGAAAGGGTCATTGCAGAGATTACCTGTGATGACCACATACGTAGAAACTTTACCTTGTCTGAGATAATGTCCTATTTGATATTTTAATTTTTGGACATTCATAAGTAGGTCTGCTATAAGAATCTTGGTGTCAAGAATTCTTAATTAAATAAACACACACAGATTAGAAAGACAAATTCAGTAGTGGTGAAAAAGTGATAAGCATCTGGAAGCATCTGTTGCTACTCACTTGATATTGGATCACATTCCTTCAGTGGTGTCTCTTTGCAACTTTTGTTGTCACAGGTTTCTAGTGTGTCAACTTTGGAAGAAAACTGAAAGGGAATCTTGGTTCATCCACTTCCCTAGCATTTTGCAAACTTGTGCAAGAGAACACTTGTGACTCATGATCAAGTAATCCAAAAATATATTGTATGGACAACTAAGCTTAAAGAATTGTGTGCACCCGTACCCCTGTTGAAGATTCGTGATGTCTACACTGGCATCAAGGGTCCTGAGATGTATTTTTATTTTATAAAAACACGTAGAGCCTGACATGTTGGATACAGGAACTATTCTAAATCTTAATATTAATCCATTTAAACTTAGAACAAACCTGAGAGATAGCTGCTATTATTAATTCCATTGTGTATATGAGGGGATGAGAGGTTAAATAGATTTTTCAAGGTCAAAGTCTAGGATCCTAGGTAGAGCTGGGATCTGCAGCCAGTCCTCTTTTGGCTCTTACTGTCCAAATTTCTTCTCATCTAAACCAAACTGCAAATTAATGTAAACTCCTTCCACAGATTTATAGCCTGAACTGTCAATATCATCTCTAAATGAGTTTTCCAATGTTGAAGCTAGTTTTCCATGCAAGTCAGATTTTTAAATAACAATTAGTATTCAATTATCTCTTAACTGAATATTGAAGAAACTATAGAGATGACTACAGTTGTAGCTTATAGGTGACACCTAGCTAATTGTGGGTGTACGACTTTAAAAAAATCAGTCTTTGGTAGCGTTGGTCCTACTTTGCCATAGGGAAACAATGAGCCAGGGAAAAGAATGTAAACTTTGGATTTTTTTCACAGTAACTTTTAATCTTATATCTGGTTCTGCACCCATTTTTATGCATATATGTGTATGTACACGTGTATGTATGCACACACAGCTTACACGGTGTTTTAAAATTTTGAGTGAAAATTTACAAATCAGGAAATATCTATGTCTATATCTATATCTGTATCTATCTATCTATCTATCTCCATCTCAATTTATCAACTACCCTTTCTTTAAAGCCCTCCCTGATCAGTTCAAAATAAAGTAAACTTTAGCAGGTAAACTGAATTAGCTTTATGTCTGTTTTTGGCAATTTCACGTACATAATGATTCTGCATCCAGATTTTATGTTCAAGAAAGGGCAAAAGCGTTACTTACCTGGTTGTTGTCAGCCCTTTAGCAGGCAAGTGCAATAGTGTACTTAATTAAGTTAATTAATTAAATGATTTTTTTTCTTTAAAATACATCTATCATAAACTACTTTGGGAAATTCTTACCTATACTGCAATAAAATGTCCCCATTTTTCTTTTGTTTAATCAATTTATTCCACCATTGCAAAATACTCAGTAGCTCCCTGGAATTGTTTATGAAAATGAATCTGTTGTTGTAAGCAAAATCACCTCTAATAAGCATGGTTTTGCATGCACACTCCAGAGAGAAAGATTAAAGCATAACACATTTATATTGTCAATATTGATATCATTCATCACTATTGATGAATTCACTTATCCAGATCAGCCTGCTCACAATAAATTAATTTAACACTGATTTTAATCATGTTCTCTGACTTAACTTTCTTAAAATATATAGATCCATAACTAGATAAAACTTAGACTTGAAAATATCTTTCTTCTGTGAGCAATACTGTTTTTACTTTCATAAAATAACTTTCAAAAAAGAGAGCTAATACAACTTACTGTAGTAGAGGCCAGCTTACTGCTGCCATGGAATGACAGATTCCTGGTGCCATGAGACTCTCTGGGAAATGTAGCCATGTCAAGTCTCGGGTCACAGAACATCAAATAAAATGGCCCTTCAAGGTGAATCACTCAGCACATCAGTGGTAAGTCCTGGCATTCCAAGACTTTGCTCAGAAAAGTCTACTATCATGTAATTGCCTGCCACCATCTGTGACTATTTTGAAGAAATAGAAAATTATCAAATTTAAGGGGGGGGGGTATGTAGAGATAGTGTGCTATGCACAAAAACAGACAAAACTGGTATCTCTTGTTTGTAATCAGCAAACATCCCCTTATTATCAGGGCACTCAATTGACTTTTGCTATTTTTAAAGTCAAATATAATCAGAGGCAGGAAAAAGGAATTGCTTCTGAAAATGAATGCACCAGTCTCTAGCATTTTTAAACCAATTTATCTCTCCGTATTTTAAGTGTTTGTCTAAAACAACATGGAAAAAATGGACACATTTATGTCATCAGCAAACTTACATTTACTGACTTATTGATTTAGCAAGCATTTGTGTGACAGGGAAGAGCACATTGGTTTTCCTGGCAGCTCTGGCAAGATAATTCTAAAAGAGTTAGACAACCAACACATTTCTTACTAAGTCAATTAGGATATGATTAATTGAAAAATGGTAGCTAGACAAAACTACTGCCTTTACTTTCGAAAGTCTGTTTTGGGGAATACGGTTCAGATTTAGTTCTAGTTACTATTTGGTATTACCCATCACTGAAGTAATTGACTGTTTATTGCATCTGTTCAAAAATTCAGTACATACAAGATGTAATAAAATAAACATTTGTGTAATTACGTTAACTCAGACTCTTTTACTTAGAGACAACCACCATCCATCACATTGACCTTTAATTCCACAGTGTTTGTGTTGGAGATGTAGTATTCCAAAACAAATGCTGGGTGTTTTTTAAAAATATATATATTGGGATATTCAAAGTGGAAATATGATAAAATCGACATTTATCACATTATAGAAACATTATAAGTAGGAAGTAAAGTTCCAGAAATACCCTAGCACTAAATGAAATGACTTAAGTATTATTAGCTGCAAAACAGGAAAATGAGATCACTTTTCACTACAATTTGTTTTAGTAGAGAAAATCCATATAGTCAGGTGAATGAAAGTTGACACCTATAGACACAATTATAACCTAATATTCTCTTTGTTATAGTTAATTCTCAACTTAAAGCATAAAGCATCAAAATGTTCCATTAAGAGGCTAGCCCTTGAATCTCTGGGATCAAAGAAAAGATAAAATTCCATCATTTCCACTTGCTAGCTACATCACTTTGTTAATTAAACATCCTGAGTTTTAATTTCCTTCTTGATTTGTTGTATAAATTAAATTATATTTCATGATATGTGACACATATATATGTATGCTATCATTTGCAAGAAGTACTGGGAAATTACATATAATACATGTAATTATATATATTATAATTTTTTATAATATTTCATGTTACCAATTATTTTCCCGCCTTTCCTTCAAAAACAGATGGTAGAACACTAGTGATGACAGGGACTGGTTATTTTTAATGGATTGCATTGTTATAAAAATTTAGAAAGTAAGTAAAGTTTGTCTTCTTACTTCTTACATTTAAAACTTCACTCTTACTTCTAGCAATTCTCCTCATCCATGCACTATCCATCCATCCATTTATTCCACAGATAGTTTTGAGAACTTCTGATTATTAGGAATTCTGACATTGTGTCAATTTGTTCTTGAGTTGCCAACATGGAACTAGAATTGCAATAGACTTATTGAGGGAAATACTTATGGAAGACAGGACAGGGAGAAAGAGTTGGCAGGACAGAAAAGGCCTTTAGACCATGGTACAGTTGACACCCATGTGAACAGAGAAAGAAGAAAGATTGGCAGAAAAAGCCTCATTCTGGGATGCAGCTCTTAGAGATTCTTCACAAGCCCAAACGGGAGCTTCAGCAAAAGGAGCGCCCATAGAGGAATCATAGTCGGCAGAAATGGCCAGGCTCCAGCATCCCCATTGTGGTCAGCCATTTCCTATAAGCTGCCTGGAAAAAGCATGAGTGGCCTCAGCTCAAATACTTTGTTAGATCTTGAAGGCCAGCAGGTGGACGATGTCAGCTAACTGCACTCCTCCCGGCTGATTGACAAGTTCTCTCTTGAAAGGATATTAGGCTGCTTATCTTAACAAATGCTGCAAAGAGGAACTGGAGGTACAACTGATCTGCTATGGCCTACAACGTAACCTTCTAATGAGGAAGTGGCCATTGTAAGCAAATAACTGAAAGTGAGTGAGAGGAGTACTAATACACGAATAATATTGAAATGTGTCCAATTGCCTAATTGTGGCTAGGGAAGCAAGCACCTAATGCCTTTCAGGGCAAACCTTATGGTAAATTTAATGAGAATGTAGCATGAGGGAGGAGGGTTATGAATTGACCAAATAGGACAGGCAACACTAGGGTCATCTATTGACTCCAGATAAAATAGTCTTAAAAACATACATTTAAATGATCCCTATTTCTTTACTCCTACTCAAACATTTTGCTCTGATCTTTATCATAAACATAGCAGAGAATTCATGTGTTTCTTCGTTAATTACACCTATACAATATATTTCCCAAGTATGGTGAGACTTCTGAATATCTCTATTAAAGCAAATGATGAATATTATATTTTACTTTATGATTACCCTTGATTTGGCAAACGCTTGTCAAATTGCTCGACAGAGAAAAACAGAAAAAATTCCTTCTAAATGCTTACAGTTTTTCGGTCTCAATCTATTTCTAAAGAAATATAAGCCTCTTTATATTCAGCCATGCAAATTTGTATGCAATGCACCACCCAGTACTTGCTAGATTCTCTCTCGACCCTTTGAACATGATATTATTTCAAATCTAATTTTGTCCTACCCATATGAAACAAGCCATAATTCTTTATCTCATTCAAAATGCCATTTGAATAACTTTCTCCTAGAATAATCTTCCTAATGGTGATCATTCTCTGAAGCTAAATGTAAATAGAAATCCTTCAGGGCACAGTTCAAACGCTCCTTCTCCATGGAGCATTTACTTTTCTTCTTTAATGGGAAAGTGTTTGCCTCCCTGACTATCTCTACATTGCATTTTTACTAAGACCCTTTTGAAGCATGTCTTACTTTCTAATGTAATTATTTAAACACAAGCTCATATTAGCTCTTAAGTAAACAGACTGCCTCAATTTACAAGAAGCTTTTATATAAATCTCATTTTCTATCTACAATGACCCCATGAGGAACGGGTCATTTTTAGTTTTTAATACTATTTTTAAATTTAATTATATTAACAGTAATTGTTTTAATACTAACTCAAAGAATTGTTCAATTTGCTTAGATATCAAAATGAGTAATGAGCAAAACCAAAAAGGAAACTCTGATCTTTTAGTATCAAATTAAGTAAACTTTCTATAATTCTTTGATGACAGCTCTCTGAGGACAAGATTGATATTATGTCCAAATATCTATATAATCTTTATGCAATAATAAAGTTAAACATTTAAAGTAATAAATAGTATCTAAACTGCAGACATCATTTGAGTATGTATTCCACAAACAGCAAAGAGTTAAATTATTTCCTCCGTTTGACCATACTCTATTTGGCATTTGTTCATTATTTGCTTATGTCAGTGGTCCTAAGTAATTTTAGCATGTATATTTTTTGCCCCTCAAATTCTAGTGTATTCTTCCAGGGCAATACGTAGCTTTTTTGATGGTGTTTATTTATTTGTTTTGGCATCTGTGCTGTTACTTGAAAACACCCAGTGAGAGTGTGTGTAAATCGTTAGTCTCCCTTGGGAAAATGAAAGAATAGTCCTTAAAACCTGTACAATTATGTATCTTTTTAGAGAAATTTTACTTTTTCATTATTAATTGTACTATTCTACATCTTCGATTTTTTTTGGAAAATTTTCTAAAGGTAGCAAATCCTTACAGCATATTAATAGTAAAAATAATTCATTTTAATAAATACTTGTAAATCTACAACTGAGAAATCCATTGCAACTTTCATTATTTATTGTTTGCTGACAATATCTAGTATATGTAAATCCACTTGGCAAATTTATTCTTATTAAAGTATTTTTGAAATTAAGTACATAAGGATACAAGGAATAGTTTACTTAAATTGTTTAAATATATAAGAAAAAGTCATTGCTTATAAATTATGGCTCATAACATTTAATTAATATACTTGGTCTTATCTTTTAGTCATTTTGAATTAGGATATTGATAATCAGCAAAATGTGTTCATTTTATGAGGGAATATTAAAAAGTGTGATACTGTATTGTTCTACATGTGCCCTCATTATGCTCTTTATATAGGTCAAGAAAAAGAGTGCAAAGTTGAAAAAGTGCGATTTAACATTTTACTCTAGTACAGATGTGTTCTGACCATTTTTGACAGTGTATCTTAGAGGAAATTTCCAGATCTTTAAGTAACACACACCTAGAGGATTTTTTTTTCACTTGAATAAAAGCTTTTTTTTCTCAAACAGTTTAAAAGGTTTTAGATGAGGAGGTACCAGATGTCAGCAGTCCCAGTCTTTTTATTACAACTATAATGGAGAACAGCTTAGTGATTACCGCTGTGGAATTTAACCTTCGGGTCACCGATTCAATCCTTTAGTGCTGCTGGCTTTTTGATAATAATAGGTCTACTCTTGGACACACACACACATACACACAGAGAGACATACATACACCACCTACATTCACAAAAGCATCAAGCAGTCAAGGCAATATATGAAATAATAGAAAGTAAAACATTATCTTAAAATGAGTTATAAAGACAAAAAGGAAATGCCACTTAATATTTACTATATTAAAAACATTAATCGGTACATTGATAAAAGGTTTAATAGCTTCAGTGATATTACTGTAAAATAATATTCTGGATTATATTTTAGATTTTGCATTTCTTTTATACTCTTCTACTAGGATTTAAGGAAGTTTATTATCACTGACTTATTGCCAATTAATTCACCTTAGTTATGATCCTAATCTGCAAAATGGTATGGAAGGCCAAAGTTAATCAGACTATGGGGTGTTCCAGAAAACAGTGTGGAGTTTCATTAGATGTTGTCCTTCCTTTTAAGTCAGGATAAAATGATTATTTTGAAGCAAATTTTGATTGTGAATGGGTTGGTTTCTACCTCAGCAAGAAACCAGGCTATGCATTCAATGAAGCTAATGTAGAAAAACTATTGTGGTTATAAAAGAGTTACCATAGGATGCAGAGTAAATTTTAAGTCCCTTAGTAATAATATTTCAGCGTGAAAGGCCTGATCAGAAAGACCTTTGCTTCTGAGCAATGTTTCAACAACCCATTTGAGCTAGGGAAAATAAATGAAGGAATGAAAATAAAAACAACAATCATGATTGCAGCTTATTGACAATTTGTACGAACAGTGGCCCTGCTAAAGAAGTTAACGTCATTTCCAAATCCAGGACACATATTAAAACAGTCATTTTTTAGTAGAAGTAGTTAAATATCTTGCTAAGATAATATAGCCAATGAATACATAAATCCAAGGTAAAGGTTCAAATGATATTCATCTTAAGCTAGACTATAGGAGGCACCCTTTTTTTTTTTTTTTTGAGACTGAGTTTCATCCTTGTTGCCCAAGTAGAGTGCAATGGTGTGATCTCTGCTCACTGCAACCTCTGCCTCCCAGGTTCAAGCAATTCTCCTGCCGCAGCCTCCTGAGTAGCTGGGATTACAGGCGTGTGCCACCACACCTGGCTAATTTTTTTGTATCTTTAGTAGAGCTGGGGTTTCACCATATTGTCCAGGCTGGTCTCGAACTCCTGACCTCGTGATCCACACCCCTTGGCCTCCCAAAGTGCTGGGATTACAGGCGTGAGCCAAGGCACCCAGCCAGGAGGCACTCTTAACCACATTGTGATATTGAAGATGTTCAGTAAAGATGAACTGAAGAAAAGTGACTTACGAGCTAGTCATACTGTGTCTAATGGGCGGCTAAAATGCTTCAGGAATGTTACTTACACAAAGAAAGGAAAAGAAAGCCTACAGGTCCAGATAGAGTCCTCTAATCTTGAACAAATCAGTGAACTGGAGATAAGCAAGATTTAGCCTTTAGTTTATCATTCAATTTTTTATAGCATTATTTTAGTCCAGCGACTTATGTTCCTCATTATGCTGGAAGTAGACACCAGTCTTTTTCCTCCTTGACAATGCATAAATCTGGGATTTTCTCAATCTGATTCATGATGTAATAAAAATGAATATCTATATATATAGATATGTATGTATGTGTGTATATATATTTATATAGCTTCTCCAGCTTCATTGTACAGATTCTACGATCTCTTCTTTTTTTCTTTCTTTTTGCTTGTATTTGTTTGGCATAAGCATTAAACATAATTTTTTTAAAAATGAAATATTATCTTTAAAAGACGAAAAAGAAATAGTCTTAGATAATCAGTGTGTGTGTCTTTCCTTACTCAAAGATACAATCATCATTTGTGCTACCCACCACTCTACTTTAGAACAAACAGGATTATCTTTAATTCCATGCCTTTCTTTCACACAAACCCACTATTCTTATTCTGGAGTAATAATCCCTTAATAATCAACCTAGGTTCCCAATTTTCAAGTAAAACTCCTTACAGGAACCTATATTAGTTCATTTTCATGCTGTTGATAAAGACATACCTGAGATTGGGCAATTTACAAAACAAAGAGGTTTAATTGGACTCATAGTTCCACGTGGCTGGGGAGGCCTCAGAATCATGGTGGAAGTCAAGGAGTATCAAGTCAAGTCTTACATAGATGGCAGCAGGCAAAAAGAGAGCATGTGCAGGGAAACTTCCATTTTTAAAACCATCAGCACTCATGAGAGTCATTCACTATCACGAGAACAGTGCAGGAAAGATCTGCCCCATAACTCAATCACCTCCGACCAGGTTCTTCCCACCACATGTGGGAATTGTGGGACTTAAAATTCAAGATGAGATTTGGGTGGGAACACAGCCAAACATATCATTCGAAATGATTGTTTTTTTTTTTTTTGAGACGAAATCTCACTCTGTAGCCCAGGCTGGAGTGCAGTGGTGTGATCATGGCTCACTGCAACCTCTGCTTCTGGGGTTCAGGAGATTCTCCTGCCTCAGTCTCCCGAGTAGCTGGGATTACAGGCATGCACCACTGCACCTGGCTAATTTTTTTTTTTTTTTGGTATTTTTAGTACAGACTAAAAATACAAAACCATAGTACAACACCATCTTGGCCAGGCGGGTCTTGAACTCCCAACCTCAAGTAATCCGCCTACTGTGGCCTCCCAAAGTGCTAGGATTATAGGCGTGAGCCACCGCACCCAGCAGAAACTTAAATGTAATGTAAATATAATGTGAATTGAGCCCATGAAACTGTAGACCTCTGGCTGCGAGCAACACTAAGGCTCATCTTTCTCAGCAGTATTTACCTTCATAAGACTCTGAGTGTGTGTGGGTGTAGGGGTGTGTATTTGTATGTACTTTAAAAAATATCTGATTTCTATGGTGATTCTGACATCACTGAAGCAAAACTGCTACTATATCTAGTAATTCAGAGTGTAATCTTTTAGAGTAGAATTTACTCCTTACTAAATAAATAAATGACAGAAAGTTTTAGAAAAGGAAGGAAGGAAGATGAAGGAAGGAAAAGAAAGGTAGATTAAAATAAAGTAAGCCTCATGGTTTTTTTGCTTAGAAAATTTTGAAAACGGTCCCATTTTGTTTAGGAAAATCGAGTGAGGCTCACTGGGTGTTCATGTGATAATATCGCTTTCAGGAAAATAATTTATATAGATAAGAGCATTTTTGCTAAATCTCAAAGAATGGGTCCTTTTTTCATTTACTACATGGTTCATTACATAATTCTGCATCTTTTGCTTTTTCTGATGGAAAATGGAGCCATATTTCAAAGTGGAATAGGAATAACTACAGAACCTCAGGCAATTTTCACAAAAACAAACACAAAAATGATATACAGCCATTAAATCCTAGTGTTTTGGTCATATACCAGTTTGGGTAATATGTGGTTCTTGAAGTTTTAGCAAGCTAGAATGTTTTTTACAATATTCTATCAATTCATGTTGAATTGCTTTCTGCTCTGCTAAGCAAACTACAAATTTTATTTCACAACAGAAGCAGTGTATCCTAGCATAAAAAATAGGATGTATGCTATTATGTTCAAAACATTTAAGCTTATTATTGCCCATTCTCCTCTTCCTTATATTTTATATGATTACTTTTGCATTTATTACTATAATTACCATGCAAAGTTTAAAAATTGTAATATCTTTACAACATTGCTATGACACTATAGAGAGCAAATATGAGCTCGCTGATGAGCTTTGACATTCTGAAATTTGGCAGATGACCGCTAAAGATAATTGGCTAAAAATTTATGAAAGTATTATTTGAAAGCTATGAAATCCAGGTTTCTTTCTATATCACAACACATTGAAGCTTGCAATTCAGTGTAGCACAAGTCATCTTAGACCTGAAGAGTGAGAAAGAATTTGTAACTGGTCCCATAATATAAATACTATCTTTTAACATTGTCCTTTAGATCAATGGGTCTTGGAACGTTTTACTAGACTTCCTTAAAAGAAAAACAAATTGGTTATTGCTAGCATTATATATTAAAATATATATCATTTTCTCTAAATAGTTCATGAAGTTATTATTTAATTTTACAACTATGTAATTGGCACCTATTTTGTGGCAGGCTCCAGAATGTTTTAGGAAATACAAAGACAAGTAAGGCATGATCTTTAACCACCAATATCATAACCTTGTGAAGAAAACCAGATTATTTAAAAAGGGAGCTATGATGGAAATATGTATTAAAGTTTTGGCTATATAAGATTTATTAAAATCCTAAATAATGGCTTATTTCATGGGTTGATAATACATATAATATCCAAACAGACAGGTAATGAAATATATCAACTTAATTACCTCATGGATCAATTATGCCACACTGGAAAAAAGTTACTGGTAATTAATGATTCAAAACAGAGTAGATCACAGGCTGAACTGCTAGATATTACCATCTCCAGGAGTTGTACAAAGTTTAATATCACTTAATATTGAAAATGATCATTTGCATGTTTGTGAAAAAAACATTTCCATAATGACTATTACATTTAAAGCGCATGTCTATGTAGCAGAAATAATTGCTTCCATTTTATTAATAATAAAACTAGGCCCAAGGATACTACCCAGGTCAAATAAGTAGAAAGTGGATGATTGTTATTTTTGCCTGCATTTTTCTTTCACTTTGCTTTTGACTCCATATCTCAACTCTCAGACCTGTTATTTCCCCAGCGATTGTAAAAGACAAAGAGTTATTTCTATTCTTTTCAAATAGGTATGAAAAAATACATTCTACACAATTCCTTCACATATGTAGAAATGTTCTTCCATATAAGGTTGGGATTTCTCAAAGTTTCTGGTTATTTCTCTCACAAAATTAAAAATAAAGGGTCTTTCAATATTGTAAACATGTAAGGAAGAGAAATGCAAAATATTTTTAAGTAAATTGCACTGCATTTAAAAAACATGTTTTTCTTGTTTGCATTAATGGCCATCAGCAGTCAAAAATGTTAATGTGGCATCAGGAATAAATATGAAAAATCATGTTTTCTAAATGAGACATCATTCTGAAGGCAATTCAGAGATTTTTTTTTTTTTTTTTTGAGGCGGAGTCTAGCTCCGTCGCCCAAGCTATAGTTCAGTGGCGCCATCTTGGATCTGGATCACTGCAAGCTCCGCCTCCCAGGTTCACGCCATTCTCCTGCTTCAGGCTCGAGAGTAGCTGGGACTACAGGCGCCCGCCACCACGCCCGGCTAATTTTTTGTATTTTTAGTAGAGAGGGGGTTTCACCGTGTTAGCCAGGATGGTCTCCATCTCCTGACCTCAGGATCTGCCCGCCTCGGCCTCCCAAAGTGCTGGGATTACAGGCGTGAGCCACTGCGCCCCGCCAGGCAATTCAGAGATTTTTGCAATATTGCTGCTTGGCCATACAGGTTTAAAGAACTTCGTCTTCTTAGAGCATTCATTCATCATGACAAAGGTACTGACTATAAATTTGAAACCTTCAAAACTATAAACTGTTAGTATTAAATAATTATACAGGAAAGACATATTAAATTGCAATTAGAGAAAAAAAAAAAGAGGAGATAACCCCTTAATCTCTCTGTTGCTTAGTTAGTAAAACAAGGAGTTTGTTAGATATATTGAAGCGCATTTCATTTCTAATGTTTTAGTGGACTGAGTCAAATTTCCTTTAGATAATGAATCACATTTCAAATATCAATTAATACTTCAAAAGAATCAGCTCAATGCATTTCAGTAATTTAGTAGATGTCAAATTAAGACTAAAATATTTATCAGGTGAAGGGGTGCCACTCTGGAAAGAGAATGAATAAAATCACTATACATTATAGGATACAATTGTGTAAATTTTTATTTGTTCATTAAAAGACTTGAAATTAAGAAAGATCAAAAAATATTGGGCAGACAAGTTATTTAGACCCTCTTTCCAAATAGCCCCAAACTAAAAGCTAAAAAAATTAAATGATACCTACTTGCTGCTAATATTCTGTAATAGTATTCATATAAATTCATAGCTACTATTGCAATAGTAACTAACAACACATGTATGATATAATAAATTATGTCTCTTAATTGAAGCTTTGTATATTTTTCCTTAAGCTCAAGTAAAAGTGATTTTGAAAATAATATATTGTGGAATTTCAAAAATCACACATTAAACTCTATATAGATAAATTATTCCAGAAACATGGTAATAAAAACACTTATGGTCTGTTAGGGTGGTAACTGGCATCCACAGGTACATTTTATAAAACCTAACATTTCATAGTTATAAATGTTAAAAATAAAAAATCAACTCAAACGTGAAAAAGACCACCTGGTTAAGAGAAAATATCAGCTCAGACTCTAGGTGAAGATAATGGGATTTAAAAAAAGAACGTATTGAGAATACATTAAAGATGTAAGTCATGTGATATATATATTTAAAATATGCAGTCCTTGGAACTTCAGTCTGGACAAAAATGAATTTCATATAGCCTCATTAAATATTTAGCAACATTTGACACAAAGCCAAGAAAAATCCCAAACTTAATTTATACTTTTATTATAAAAAATTATTAGACCAAGCAGTGTGTTTTACTCTGCAGCAAAGTAATTAAGGAAAGAAAAAGAGAGGAATGAAATGGAAATGAAATTGCAAGTTAGATTTTGGAATAACACTCACTGGAGACTCAGAAGGGTGGAAGGTTGAGAGGGGGATGAGTAATTACTTAATCAGTACAACATATATTAATCGGGTGATGGTTACAGTAAAAGCTCCAACTTCACCACTGAGCAATATATCCATGTAACAAAACTACACTCATACTCCATAAACTTATGTTGGCAATGTGAAAATTAAACAAACAAAACAAAAAACTGCAGGATGAGTTGGATGGACCAACAGCTAAAAAGCAAAGAAGAATGAGAAAATGAGCTAGCATTAGAAGCAAACTTAATGTACTAACATTTTAAAAAAATTATCACAAGAGCTAAAAGGTCTGAAGTTATTCCCTTTATTTTGACTCAAATATTGAAGCACAGAACACTTAAGTAATTCTAAATAAGAGGTAGAGCAAGAGCTCCAACTCAGATATCTTTGACTCCGAAACACCAATGTTTTGTACTACAAGTGTACTGCAAAAAAGTACAATTATGGATCCTTTGAGGCACCATTCAAATTGAATAATTTAATTGATCATTTTATATGTAATAATCAGCATAATTAAAAATAACTAGTAAGAATTACCCCTTGAGCATATTATATGCCTGACATTGCTAATTTTCTCCAAAAAAATCTGTCTTTGACGGTTTATTTCCACCCTGCTTTTAACGTTGTACACATTCATTTACTCTGTGAAGTAGAATACATAAACAATGAATAAATATGAGTGGAAGAAAGAAATATGTATTATTTTTATTAGTGATTATTGAGAACTATAATATTTATATGATTAGTTATTTAGCCATATGTATTTTCAGTTAGAGCATGATAGTGTATTATTGTTTTGTTTATCTTCCCAGCAAAGAGGACATTTCACTTTGCAATGAGGATCCAGACAGCTCCTCAGCCTTGTTTTCCAAGAAAGACTTCATATGATGTCTTTTATCAATCTTCTAAATGTGCATGACATTTTCTGAGTGAAAATGTTTTGTCATGTGTAGCTATGGAATGAAGACCATAATATGATATTCATTACATTGACACTATCTTACTGAAGAAATCTTGCTTTAGAATTTCAAGATTTTTGTGTAATCTGACTCTGACATTCAGCATTAAATCCTCAAATTCTTTAAATCTATTCAGTGTGACTTAGACAGATTTGCTCCTCCCTATCTAACATTTGTATTATACTGGTCTGAATGAGATTGAATTAAGAAAAACAAATAATGTCATCATGTAAGAAATTTATATTGATGACATTGGTTGGAGAAACCCTGAAATACTAATACAGACACACACACACACACACACACACACACACACCCCACACACACACACATCTTTCTTTTACATCAAAGGGCAAGCTTTACTATACAGGAAAACACTCTTAGGCAAATATTCATGTACAAATATAAAAAAAAATCAAAAGAATCCATCCAATGTCCTTGATGTACCTTTTAAAATTATACATTTTTAATACCTATCTTGGAATTTAGAGCATGCTATTACCTTAACAAAAAGAAGGCAATATAATGTGATACATACAGAAGTAGTGCTTATCTTAAGCCAAAAGAGTAAGATCTACTATTGAGGTTAAAACAAGTTGAAAAAAAATCACTATTTATGGTGAAACTATCTGAGCCAATGTACCACAGAAGCAAAGCCAAACAAGGAAATTAAAAATATTTTTATTCAAAATGAAAGATTTAATAGTCTATTTGGTAAACTGAGCATTCCAAATTATAGGGATGTTAGTGTTATTTAGGGGAAAATATTTTATTGACAAATAAGTTTAAGCAACGTTTTATTAAATGATGTTTAATTAGTTTCTTTACTGCTAAACTTATCAGAACCCTTAATATGTCAAAGCGTATTGTAGAATCCAAGAACAGAACATATGTGTCTTTTTTAAAAAATTCAGAACACCAGTCACTGTGCAGAGAGTTTTGCCTGATCAGCAATCCACAAAAGTCACTTTGAAACATATGTTTATCACCAATATTATATGCAAATATATATATAATTAGCCTAAATCAAACTATGTAAAAAAATGCAAAATGTAATAACAGTACATGTAAGAGTTCTTCATAGTGCACAAGTACACTTTCTCTCACAATTTCCATCTTAATAGCTGTTAATACAGTATTTCTTTTTATAACTTTCAAGAATGTTGAATGTTTTTATATTTAACTACTATTCAAAAAATAAGATGTTAATGTTGTCAATATATGGGGCCTTTTTAATGACACACTAGATTGAAAAATTCAAAGATAAATGTTGTATTACAATTCGTTAGCTATATACCTGCTATTTGATAACTTTGTATTTCATTTTCACTTTATCCTATGAATGCAATTCCATAATTTATCCAGTTACAATGCTCTGCAAAGTAAAATAAATGATGATGATGATACTAATAATGATATGTTTTAAAAGCATAACATTACAAAAGCAAATTTTGATGCATATATGTAAAAAAATATCGGTAGGTTTGAAAAAAAGTCGTTTTAAAACATACTGGACTTTCGCAGTAAGTTCTGTAATTCTAAATTCCTCTTAAAAATATGGCACTCTTGAAATCCCAATTGCAGTTATTAAATATCTCTTATTTGCCCCTAGAATTACAGCCTTTGTCTGCAATCATTAACCTTTTGCTACATAAGACATTGAATTAATCAACTTTTGTCATTTAAGGACTTTTTTTTTTACTTTAGTATCCCACTTCTCTGTCATTACCTTCCCTACAACAATCAACACAAGGAAACACACATACATGTGAATACACACACACATGCACATTCTCCAGCTGGCCTGATATTTCCTCTTACCTACTTAGAGTTATAGTTTAACATCATTTCTCCACCCCACATTGTTGTTAAACACACCATTTCAAATATTTTTGAATTCTATTTTCTCATTAAAATCACCTGGCAATTTTTTTCCTTCCTTAATAATTTCCTTAAAATGAAGGTAGCATTTACATTTTAGTAAGGCATACAAAATCTTAATCCAACATAATTATAAAGAAGACAGTTTATGCATCTCCAAGGAGACTGTAAGGGGATAAAAATGGTTGTACATGAGCAAATGCTATTATTCCCAAAAATAAAACTAAAACAGATTCTATAGTCATTTAGATTGTAATTTCAAAATTAGACATAGGGTTTTGTTTGATATGCAACTCTATTTGAAAGCTACTCATATATCGTACATCTTTGCATCAAGATGTCTTTAAGTAATATAAAAGTAATATAAACATAACTAAATTGACTGGAGCGATACAGGATTGATGGGCTCACTTTAAAATCTGGGCATAGAGTGGGCTTGAGGTAATGATCAGTAGGGTTCTGGTTTAGCTTTCTGTATTTTCTTCTCTGCCCTCTTCCGTATGTTGACTTCATTCTTAGGCTGTCTTTTCTCAGGGTCACCAAATGGCTGCAGTACTATGAAGGGAATATCACACTTTGTTCATATCCATAGGAAGATAAGGTGTCCCTGTCCTGTCACAACCATTAATTGTGCTGATATATCTATTGATTGAAACTTCCTTCAGGAATACTTACCTTTAGATAATGTGACATGCAAATAAGCTTAAATTTAAATTACCTGAACCAATAACAGCAGCCAGAGGAAAGCACTTGTCTCCTTCACTCCACTCAAACCACAGGGGAACTAGCCCAAAGGTAGAAGTGTGAAATAACTGCAGCAAAGCAAAGCAAATCTCTAGTAAAGATAAAAAAAAATAATAATAATAAAGACTAATGGTTCGGATTAGTTGAATTTTTATTTTCTTTAAAAAATGAATTACGTGGAGTGTAAATCATGTTGACATTAAAATCTCTATTCTAATATTGACTTCAGATTTCCTCATGCTTCAAACTTCAACTCAGTATGTCTGTTTTGAGCCACTAAGTTCTATGTAGCCTGAGGTCTAGACATTATAATACCCTTTTCTTGTTCAGTCATAAATATCTTCTTGTAGGTCATCTTCACATTTTAGCCAATGACATGAAAAACATGTTGTCCATGATGTGTGTCCATGATATTTAGATGTGTGCCCATGATATTCCTGTATTCCTTCACACATCATAAAAAAAACAATGACAGCATACTGTTAGGAAGTCTTCCTTTTGAAGGTTAATGGCGTTAAAAAAATAATACTCAATTGTAACTCCAGAAAATATATAAATTAATATAAATAATTTATATATTTATTTTATTTATCTTATTTTTTATATTATTTATATATTTATATTAAATAAATAAATAATATAAAACATGTTATTTCATTTAATATTAGTAACTATAGGTAAATAAGTCATAAAGACTTAAGATCTTTTCAATATAGACTTTCTAATAAGCTCCCCTTAGTGTTAAATTTATTAACAGTATTAACAGTAGTGAGAAAATATATGCATATTCCACATATATATGTATATATTGTATATGTATAAACAAACACACACAAATATATATATTTGTGGGTGTATTTATAGATGATGAGATTATTTTATTTTCCATTTATTTTCCATTCACTAAATACAGAGAGACTCATCAAACCCTCCCTTTAATTCTGTTCTGGCAAACTCTTATTCATCAATCAGAATTAACTCAGACATCACTTCTCTTTGATTCCTTTCCCGAACAACTCAGCCAGAGTCAATCATGCCCTACCCTAATGCCTCTGTACTTTATCCCCATTTCTATAGTTAGCTTCATTGCACTTCATTGTAATTATTTGTTTCCACAGCTCTGACCCACTACACCAGGGCTAGCAAACTTTCTCTGTATAGAGCCAGATAGTAAATATTTTAGGCTTTGAGGACTGTGTACCCTGAGTTGTAACCACTCACACCTGTTCTGTAGCACAAAAGTAGCCAGAGACAATATATAAGGAAGGGCATGGCTATGTTCCAAAAAGACTGTATTTCCACAATCAGGTGACAGACTGTATTTGGCCCACAAGATTTGTCCATAAGACTGACTATGGAGTTCTTCAAAGGTAGAATCTGAAGTTTTCAATTCTTTGCACCTTTGTTCTACAGCTGTAAGCATAAGTTTAAGCATGCAAAGGAGGTTTGAGAAATGTATTTTAATTTTAATTGAGTTGAATCAAATCACAGCAACTCAAATTCCAGTAATTTCCAACTGCCAGAAGTCCGGTGCTTAAAAATCGAGATGCGTGCTGTCCACTATATAGCCACTAGTGTTGAGTGGCTGTTTAATCTTGTTAATTAAAATCAAATAAAATTAAAAATTCAATTCTTCAGTCACACTAACCAAATTTTAAGGGCTCAATAGCTACACGTAGTTAATGGATACTATATTTAAATAGCATAGATATAGAACATATCCATCATTACAGAAAGTTCTATCAAGTAGTGCTGGCTTAGACAATGGGAACGCTAAGACAAGTAGCCTCAAAGAGGAATTCTGATGGTGCATAAAGTATGGCTCATGTCAGGAACCTCAAACGCATTCTCTGGGCATAATTTTCAAAAACTGAACTTGTAATATGCACAACACATAAAAGAGTGTGAATTCATTTAATAGTCAAATTAATTAAAAACATTTATTGTACTATTTGAAGCAGAATTACTCAGAGGCCTTTATGTCTGTGGGTGTTTGGGTGTATATGTGTTAGAAAAATTCAAGGTTCACAGCAGATGTTATAAAATTTTAAAAAATGATGGTTCTCTTCATCAAGTAGTTTCAACCTTATTGGGGAAGTATTGGGGAAATACGCAGACTATAACTGTGCTATTTTTTGAGTATGTGTATTCTATTCTTTGTATATGTCTCTCTCTATATGTATATATAATGCATATATTATATATACAATATTATAATATTTACAATACATATATTGTTCTTTGAAATACATAGATATTTGTTCAACGAATAAGACACACATTCAAGAAATAGAGATATCTGAATATATATAGATACATATGTGTGTATATATACATACATGTTTAAATCATAGGATAAGTTAAACAACTGCCTTTTAACATTTTACCTTTAATCTTCTATTCTTCAAGTCTGTATTTGTATCTCCAGCTTGATTTTTCCATGACCTAATTATTTCTCACCTTAGCTGCACTGATAATCTTCTAATCTATCTTCTTAGAAGATTGCTACCATTAATCTGTCTTTTACCTAGTCATTTATGTGATAGATTTAAAAGGAAAGGAGAGCTACGTCATGTCAATGTTTATGAATTTTTAGTGGCTTCTCTCTGACTACCAGATTAAGTTGAGGCATTAATGGTCCTGCTCATTGTGGATTCAGTTCAGCATTCCAAATTACTCCTTGACCTTTATATCTTATACTCTTAAATTACTGAACTACTTATATATCCTAAGCACACTGTATTTGTGACTTTAATAATGTTGTTCCATTTCTCTATATATACTTCCTTTTATCCTTTCTCTTGATTATAACTTACACATCCTTTAAGATTTATCCATTTAATTTATAACACTGAAGAAAGCTGCATATTTCTATTAAGAGACAATACAGAAAAAATGCAATTTAAATAATAATCTAAGTGCTTTATCAGGGAGGAGCACATAAAACAATCTTCAAACCATGTTTAGTGTAGAATGGTAAGAAAAGGCCCTCACTAAGCATGAAATTGTGACTACAAGCATGAATAGAAGTCAGTCAGATAAAAAGGAGAAAAGGATGTTCCAGTCAATCACAAGGAATAGCATGTTCAAAGGCATGGTCTGTAGTCTAGAGAAAACAAACAAACAACAAACAAACAAACAAACAGATGTTCCTGGATCTGCAAGTAATTTAGTAGACTTGTAGCAAAATTTCTGAGTTCAGATGAGAAACTGAGAAACATCTAATGACGAAACTGGAGATATAATCAAGACCCTATTGTTGAGAGTTTAAATCCCATTCCAAAGAGTTTGCATTTTACCCTGAGTTCAGAGTATGGAAGAGTTTTAGGATAAAAAATATAGCAATTAAATATATGCTTCTAGAATCAATCTACAGAGACAAAACTAGTTTGGAAGATTTTTGTCTAATTAACTCAAGTACGTTGGTAACTCCGATTGGGTAAATCAGAGAGTTATTAAAGAGGTGAAAGTAAAAGTGTTTCATGATTGGTTGGACATGCTGTGTAAGTGGCAGAAGAGCAATCAAGGAGCAACACAGACCTCTGGCATTGGCTAGTATTTGAATGGTGTTTTTATTTCATTCACTGAAAACACTGACCACTGAAGAAGAGATTGTGTGTGTGTGCGCACGCATGCACACGTGCATGTGTGTTAGGTATGAGAAAGAAGTGATGATAAGTTCATTTAATATGTTGATATTCCTTTGCTCATTCAAATGGATATGGCAATGGAGAGTAAGCAGTTAGATTCATAAATTTGTAACACAAGAGCATATAGGAATAGAGACATAGATTTTAGATGCATCAAATTATAGATGAGACAGTAGGCTTTAAGAATGATTGATGTTAAATATTTCAAGGGCAGGTCATAAAAAGAAGTGTCTGAAGACATATTTGAATGGGAAGGAGGAAAACTATAAAAATATGGTGTCAGAGGAGCCAAAGAAATAGAAGATGCCAAAAAGGAAACTGTGGTAGGAAGAGTTCTAATATGGCCTCCAAGATTCCTAATCAGTGGTGGAAATGTCCTTTGATCTCCTCCCCTTGAGTGTGGGCAGGACCTGTTAATATGATAAATAGTGTCTCCCTTGATTAGATTACTTTATATGGCAAAGGTGATGGTCTAGTCACTCTCTTTACGATTATTATTATTTAAAATTTTACCATAACAAACTGAAGGGCAATTGTCTTATTGACTTTGAAGAAGAAAACTGCTATGTTGTGAATAAGCCCTTATGGCTAAAACGTATCTCCTAGAAGAAGACAAAGATCTCTGGCTTATAGCAAGCAAAAAAAAAAAAAAAAAAAAAAGACTCAGGGACCTCTCTCCTCCAACTATAATGTGCTTAATTCAACCAGCAACCTGAATGATCTTGGAAAAGGACCCTGATCTCTGGATGGGAATGCAGCTCAGCCAACACTTTGATTTCAGCTGTGTGAAACCCTCAGCAAATAACCTTGCGTTGCCATGACCTACAGAACTGTAAGATAATAAATGGATGTTGTTTAAAGATGATATATGTATGTTACTAAATGTTTGGTAGTGTGTTATGCAGCAGTATAAAATTAACACAGGGATATTTCCAAATACTGAAAAAACATGAAACTAAAAGGTTATAATGGATTGACCAACAAGTTTTTAGGTGATGCCAGTGGAAGCAGTTTCATTGGAAAAGTGGGTGGAACTCATATTTTACTATATAAAACAGAAAAAGGAAGAGAAAGAATGAGGATATTGATTATAAACCCCCCTTAAATTCTTCACAATGTAAGGATCAGAAACCTAGAGTAATATGTAGAGAGTGATAATTTTTGCCTTTATTTGTGAAGATGGGAGTTTATTATCATTAATATTATTATTGTTATTTGAAAGAAATAATTGGAGAAGATCCAATGAAGGGAAAATTGAAGCTATAAAGAGAAAGTGGGTTATATAAAAGAAAAGAATTTATGTAGGCATAAGAGGATAATACAATATTAGGTGCTTGTATTAGTCCATTTTCATGCTTCTGATAAAGACTGGGCAATTTACAAAAGAAACGCTTTAATTGAACTTACAGTTCTACATGGCTCTGGAAGCTTCACAATCATGGCAGAAGGCAAGGAGGAGCAAGTCATGTCTTACATGGATGGCAGCAGGCAAACAGAGAGCTTGTGCAGGAAAATGCCCCCCTATAATAACCATCAGATCTCATGAGACTTACTATCACAAGAAAAGCAC
The DNA here is from genome assembly GCF_028858775.2 of Pan troglodytes. Taxonomy (NCBI): domain Eukaryota; kingdom Metazoa; phylum Chordata; class Mammalia; order Primates; family Hominidae; genus Pan; species Pan troglodytes. The sequence continues at coordinate 32,143,587 of NC_072401.2, read as the reverse complement.
AGGAAAGAACTGCCCCCATGATTCAACTACCTCCCACTGGGTTCCTCCCACAACACATGGGAATTCAAGATGATATTTGGGTGGGGACACAGCCAAACCATATCAGTGCTCATGTAGAATTTTGACAATATCAAGAGAAAATGAGAAACAGAGGAAAGAAAATGCATTTATAATGGAAATACAGAAAAGAAGACACTTCTCATCTAATAGATTCTACACTCTCAGTAAAGAAGGGAGCAAGTTCTTTTCTGCTGAAGGGGGCATTTCAGATTATGAGGTTGGGAGTTCAAATCCAAGCTCCAACTATTATCCATTACAGAACCTTGACATACTCCTTATCACTCTCACCTTCTTCTGTTTATCACTCAGTAAAATAAAAATAATAAAACCACTTCATGGGTTATTGAGAGGATGAAATGAGGCAATATTTGTGGTCGGTTTAGTAGATTGTTCAAAACATCAAATACTCAGTAAATTGTAGTTATTCTATTACTGGGATTGAGATAGTTTAGAAGGATAAGGAATTTGAGAAGAGTGGAGACAGTTTGAAATGCCCTTGTGAATAAGAGAGGCAGTTAAGTGGGAAAATATAAAATAATTCTTAAAACGCTTTTAGGTCTCAGGTGAGACAGGAGACAATGAATTTCTTCTGACACTAACATCCAGTATTCTGTGATTGTTTTGTGCTGGCTATATCAAAGTTCCTGATACAGGAGAGGTTACTGGGAAGTGGATCATATAAGCAAGAAGGTAACATGGGTGTTCAGGATTGAAAGCACCTACAATAAAGCCAGGAAGAAGTGATAGAAAGAATTAAGTAGAGAGGTCAAGGTACAGAAATTCCCATGGTGCCAAAGATACCTATGATAGGAATAACACAGAAGAAGAAAATGGAAGATTGTCATCACTGACGTCAATACTTAAATTTACACTTTTGGTGGTAAAATAGATAAATATAGATTGAGAAAATAACAATCAAAAAAATCCTGAATGTTGTCTAGGATTATGGCAAGAATTGAGGTTATAAGGAAAACCTGAAGGCAGGTATCAAAGAGTTTTAGGCAAACATAAAATTGAACATGCCAGTTGATAGAAGAGAATGGCAAGAAATGATGGGGGTGATGTTGTCAAATGTTGTTTAACCTCAAAGTGATATTTATCCTATTCCTGTAATTTTTAATTTTAAAAGTATTTAAACAAAATTGGCAATGATACACACGTTATTTTATGTCTGAGATTGAAAACTTTAGTAAAAAATTAAAGTTTGCTTTGTTTTGTGTGTTTATTAGTAGTAGCATTAATATTTTTATAATGTTTTGCCAAAACACAATAAATATATTATGGTGAATATTATTTTAAGAATGACAACACTAAGAAGCTGAAATGTTGCTATTACTGCAAATGTTCATGAACACAGTGGCAAAATGTGAATCAAAAAGCGGTACTTTCCGAGTGTTTAAGATATTTGGGAATACAAAAATGTTAGGTTGTCCTAGACTATTTGATGTCTGGAGAGTACTGAGGTACAAAATAAACCTGATTTTCAAGTATCGATACATGAGTAGCAGTTCCTCATATTGCTTGGTCAACAGAAAATAAATCAATATGTTAGATCTTATAAAATTTATGCTATAGATTCAACATCTTTAGAGACTAATTTTAAAAAGTCTTCATGATGTATATATTTTTCTCTTTTAAAATCTGGAGAGACTGGGTGGTGGGGGCGAGGACTCTTTGTAGTACACTTCCTTAGATTTATTTTTCAGAAATAACAGTCTGAAGTCTTTTTATTCAGCTAAGATGGCACCTGCAACCTCTTCCAGGGAGAAGCAATCCCTGCAATAAAACAACAAGTCTTCAAAGAAATATGTGTACCAAGGTAGAGCTAGAGGCTTATAATAGACACATTACACCTGTGTAGATAGCGTGCCGTTTCAGAGTAGTTTGCAGTTTCCATTTCATGTATATTTTGAATTCAAACTGCTGACTAGTATTTTTGTCAGAAAGTGTATTTTTCCCAAATTTTGAAATTTGATTGCTTTTTCTAATTAAGCTGCACCTTTCATAAATTGTTTAAAAAAGAATTCTCTATATGTGGCATCTAATCACTCAGTTCTGTTACTTACAGTGTCTTAGTTATAATTGAGAACAGCTTTGATATTCAAACTTAATGACTTTTACAGGATCAAGGACCCCCTTAATTATCTTTGGTATGGCTCAACATTGGCTTATCCTGCATGCCAACATTGGAATGATCAAGGTACTTCTTTCAATTTCTGAAACTATTGTTTCTCTCTGGATTTATTTTTTTAAAAATTAAAATTGGGGGGTGTGTTTTGCTTATTTCTTTTCTCTTGTACCATTTATAACATCACAATAACAAACTCAGAAGTAAAGCTTTCACTTTAGGCCCATGATAACAGTAATGTCCTAAATTAACTGGGGAATACCCTGGCTGTTGCTATTTGTATGGTACAGGGTAGCTTTTGATGTTTATATGGTACAAGGTATGGATTGAGGATCTTTTTATTGGGTATGACTATACAATTGTTTTAGCATCATTTTTTGAAGACTATCTCCATTCAATTGTCTTTACCCCTATATCAAAAATTAATGGACAAATTAATTGTTTAATTTAATAATTAACTGATTAATTATACAATTAATATAAGTAATTAGTTTAATAACATACTGATTAATGATGCATGAGTCTATTTTTGGACTCTCTATTCCTCTCCACTTGTCTATGTTTATGCTCCAGTACTGTGGTTTTATAGTAAGTGTTAAAATTAGATGACATAAGCCCTTCAACACTGATCATCTTTTGGAAAGTCATTTGCATTTCTACACAAATTTTAGAATCGGCTTGTCAATTTTTACAAAAACACCTTGTAGAAATTTGTTTGTGATTGTATTGAACATATAAATCAATTTAGGAATTTTTAAGAGCAAAAATAAGATTTTAACTTTCACCTAAACGTGTGTTTCTGAAGAGTAAACTTAAATATCTTAACAACTCAAATTAGACTTAGTTGGAGCGTGGTTTATTGATTGATAAGTATTACTGATTCTTATTTAACATGCATTATGCACCAGACATTGTGTTGTTGGGTATATTACAAATAAAAATTGTTAAATGATGCACATTTAGATTGTTTTCATTTTTTGCTCTAATATGCAATGTAAACATAGACACTTTTATATAGGCATAAATATTAAAATTTTGATAGAATTATTAGAAGTAGAATTGCTAGATGGAAGTTATGTGCATTTGAAATATAGGTAATAATTAAAATTACTCTAAAATTAATATTTCCCAAACAGAAAATATTCCCATTGATCCTTACCCTTGAAACCACTTGTTATTTTCATTGTTTTATTTTTACCCTTTAAAGAACAAAATAACTATTTTATTTCTTATCACACAAATATTACTAAGAGATAATCATCTTCAAAGTATTTTTCTGCTACTATTTCTACATATTTATTTTTAGCCATTATCCTATTTTGTTATTTTCAATAATGCAGGAGTTTTTTGAATTTTATAATATCAGTCTTTTCATGTTGCATAGTTTTTCATAGGTTATCGTATTTTTATTTGATATTTATTTTGCTTCATTAATACTTTATATATTTATAAAGGCAATTTTTTCGTGTTTTTCTATTTTTTTTTAAATTTTTTGGCCTAGAAAAGCATTCTTCACTCTGTAAATAAAACACTCATACATTTCTCTAATATTTCCTTTAATATATTAAATCACTATCACAATAATAAAGCTCTGTTGCAAAAAATGTCAAATCTCAGTTACATTAAACACACATTTATTTTTCCTGCTCGTGGGGCTGTAAATCAGCAGGTGTTCTGCTAGACTAAGCTGTGATTCATTGGTTTCATTCCAGGTTGTAGATTAGGTTCAAAGATGTTCTAGATTTTTTTTTTATTCTGATGTCAATGGCACTCCAGAGAAGTCCTTGCCATTGGTGGATGGCAGAAGCATAAAAACAAGCCAAAACTGCACAACCACATGTAAAGTTCCTACACACATTTTACCTACTCATTTTGCACTAGGCAAATTGAGACGAGTGTTCCAGCCCAAACGAAAAAGGAGAGGTAATTGCATCCTCCCAGCGCTAAAAGCAGGGCAAGGACAGTAGGAAAGGAAAAATTACAATTATGTAATACAGCTGCCCACACACATTTCAAATTTTCACTTAGAATCCATTTTCATTTTGCACTTTATAGCTTTATTGTTATATATGATATTATGTAAGTTCTATTTTATCAATAATATTTTGTGTGTGTGTGTGTGTATATATATATAAAACTTTATATATATTGAATTATTCCAACATGATTTATTGAGTCATGAACAACTGGATCTCTTATCTGCTTTTTTGAAATGGTTTAAAAATGTGATGTGATCAATATATGACCATTTCAAAAATCCACTTTTTTGAAATGGTTATATATTGAAACCTCATATATGTTAATTCTAACCTCCCACTAGGTTGTCTATTATACCCACAAGAATGGTATTATATTCAATATAAATTTAGACTGGATGAAAAAGGTACCACTATATTTTTATTCTTTCCTCAAAATATTTATGGCTATTCTGGGTGTTTTTCTCTTTATAAGATGTAATGGTTAATTATATGTGTCGATTTGCCTAGCCTATATTACCCATTTACTTAACCAAAGAAGAATCTCAGTGTTGTTATAAAGCTATTTGGCAGATGTAGTTAATATCTACAATTAATTGACTTTAAGTAAAGGGGATTATACTCAATAATGTAGGTGGGCCTCATTCAGTCAGTTGGAAGCTTGGGGAGCATAAACTGAGGTTTTCCAGAGACAGAAACATTCTACTTCAATACTGCAGCATCAAATTCTGCCCAAGTTTCCAGTCTTAGAACAACTACTGATAAACTGGCTATGTAGAATCAGCTGTCAAGTTTCACATGACAAACCTGTTGGAAATAGCTTGGGAATTGCATTTAAATATAGACTAGTTTGGAGATAATTGACATCTTCACAATATAGAATTTTCTTGGAAAAGAAAATGGGATGATATCATTTGATTTACTTTATAGACTCAATAAAATTTTATGTATTTCTGGCCCAAACTGGTAATAGAAATAAACGAGCCTCTTTATAGTAGCACAAATACTGTATCTATTAATGAACAAGTTTAACTGATGGTTGGTATGAAATTAAGATTCTTATTTTTCTGTATCTTTAGTTTGTATCCACCCATATTTTCAATTTTTCCAACTAAATTCCAGCTGCATATTTTGGATATTTTTAATAGAAAGACTATTATTAGGGAAGATGTCTCTTTTTTTTTCACTAAGAATATGTCCTTAGATTTAGAAGTAGCTGTCCAAGAATTACACTCTTGGACTTCCTCTGGCCTCACATTCACTTATTTACAGGGGAAAGAAAATGTGAATCACAAATAAGCCTTGTTCTCCTGGAATGAAAAAAAAAATATAATGAGCATCTCCCCTTAATTGCATTTGACTATTTGTTAAATGGGATGTAGGCCCAGTCCATGAGGAAGCCTTGTGGTGGCATCCAGCATAACTTTTGATAAAGTTTATCATTTGATTTCTGAATTTCTATTATAAGAAAGACATTTGTTGCAATTATAACCACCATTTTTCAGTACTGGAAGGTAATAGATTTCTTCCTTGTCTTGTATGCTTCTGTTTGTTTCTCAGTGTTTTCAGAACTCAGGCAGTGAGATGAGTTATTAATTGAATTCCCTAGGTATCCACTGAAATAGAAAGCATCTATAATTAATGATAATATTTCTCTTATTTGTTTCTTGTCTTTTGCATTAAATGTGATTACTAGTAATACTGTAGAAAGGAGTCAAAATAGGAGGCTGTTTTATCTGATCTTGGGATGACCTGATTTTAAATCACAGAAAGGTTATATTTGCTATAAGATTCTGGTAGCTTGCATTTATCAATTTTGAAATACTTTCAGTAAATCTTGCTTATAAAATTGTGACTATATTGTTATGAATGTAATATATTTGGTCTATGATATTAAGGTGATTTTCTTTAATATATTGAAACTTCATTAAACAGTAAATTGTGTGGCTGTGCACAGACGTATGTACATGCAAAAGCAAAACATTACAATGAGCTCTCTGACTCAGACAAATTTGTTAATATGTATTGCTAGTTTGGCTGTCACTTCATAAATTAATTGTCTTTTTAGGTAGACTGTAAGGATGTAGAGGTTTTTTTTAAAAAAATCGCATTTAAAAAAATTATTTTCTAGCACTATGTCTCACCTCCATGTTCCTCCTTTTTACTTACATGTGTTTTTAAAAAATGAGTGCTGCTTTGAATGTAAGTAGTTAGTACTTCACATAAATGTTAGTCATTTTCTGTTTTGTAAGCATCCAGTCTAACACTGGCCACCTTTTTCCTCAAACACACCAACAGCTTCTGTCTTAGGATGTCTGCCCTTGCTTGATTCTGGCTGGAAAGCTCCTCCGTTAGACTGAAGCACAATTACTCCGTCAACCCCTTTAGGTCTTTTCTTAAATGTCGCCTTCACTGACTGTATTAGTCTGTTTTCATACTGCTATAAGTAACTGCCCAAGACTGGGTAATCTATAAGGGAAAGAGGTTTAATTGGTTCACCGTTTCACGTGGCTGGGGAGGCCTCAGGAAACTTACAATCATGGTGGAAGGTCAAAGAAAGGGAAGCAAGGCACCTTCTTCACAAGGTGGCGGGAAGAAGTGCTGAGTGAAGGGGAAAGAGCCCCTTTTAAACCATCAAATCTCATGAGAACTCACGATCACGAGAACAGCATGAGGGAAACCACCCCCATGATACAATTACCTCCACCTGGTTCTGCCCTTGGTATGTGGGGATTATAGAGATTACAATCTGAGGTGAGATTTGAGTGGGGCACAACTTCTCTCCTTCCCTGGTTTATTTTTCTCCTAATTTCCTATTATGCTGTAACCTATACTTATTTTAGCTACAGATGTCATTTACTTTCTATCTCTCCAACTAGAAAACAAGATATCCATGAAGGCAAAAATTTTTATTTATTTACTTTTCTGCTGTTTTATTATCAAAATGAACAAGAACTTAATGGCTAACTTCTTACATATTTATTGTTTAAATGAATGAATGGAGAAATCAATAAATCTAGTTTGGTAAGAATTCAATTATCTCTTTTTAATTTAGAAATTGTTAAGTATGACTGAAAGCTATTAGTACCTGTTCAATATTCTACTCCATAGAAAAACAAAACAACAAAACAAAATAAGCAATAAAATTTTTTTGTCATCTTGATCTGTCTTTTCATAATTTAGCGATGATTTTAGATATGTTATCTTCTCATTAAAAATTGCTTAGAGATTACTAAAAATAGGAATAAATAATTTATCCCTGTAGTGCCGCTGAAAGCATAGATTACCACGGACACAGAGCAAAATGTATATTTAAATGTAATACAAATTACAAATTTATATTTAAAATCTTTCCATTTACAAAGTTTTATGTACCTGCACAATGGACACTTACATACATATCTCTGCATAATATGTACAATTTGTGTGCAAGGAAGCAAATCTGTTCCCATGAACTGTATTTTCTAGCAGGAGATATAGACAATAAACAATAGAAATTATTAAAATAACATATAATATAGGACCTATTTTTCTGGAACAAAAGTAATGCAAATCATACTAAATCATAGATTTATATTTTTCTCCAAAAAGTGGAACAAATTTAGCAACAATTTTTCTTTTAACTAAGATTGCATTAATTTCGTAAAATATGACACTGTGTTTATTAGCATACTGTGAAACATTACCATAGATGATTATAATTAAACTACACTTATCAAATTAATGAATAAAGCACATTTTGTGGTACAGCAGTGTTGATTTTTCATATTTATTTGTTCACTAACTAATCTGCCAGATTCAGTAATCTCTAGTGAGTCTCTCAGTTATTAGTGTAAATTACTGAGGGTCTAGTATAATAATAAATAATAGCAATTCTGGGAAACAAAGCATTAGCAGTGTAATGTCTAAACATTTTTTGTAGAAAGTATAAATTAAGAACACAAGGAAACGTTTTTCATTCAATTAGAGTATGTTTCCAGAGGGTTATAAGGCAATTTAAAAGGCTGTATATAATGGATATATCAAAGCACCTGGATTTTAATATTGTGAAAAAGTATTCAAGATATTTTAAAGGAGAGGATTGGTTACAGAATGCATCATCCAAAAGGGAGGAGACAACATGAAAACATCTCTAAATCTAAGATGCTAAAACGTCTTTCATTAGTTCATCCACTTTCTTAACACTCTTAAACTGGAAACTATTTTGCCTAAATTCTAGTACACAGGTGTCATGACTACTGACAAAATCCAGACAGTGTATTAATAAATAAATATTTTTTTAAAAATTTAACAAACATCACTTAAGCACCTACTATGTGCTCAGCACTCTTCTAGACCATGGTGGTCCAATACTGAATAAAACAAAACAAATTATCTGCATGTGTGTAGTTGAAGAGAAAAAGTAAGATAGATAACTAAAAGAATACACAACCTTGACTGATATAGTGTTAGATGGTGTCAAATATTAAAGAGATAAAGCACATAAGAGGATAGAAATAATACAGTGAAGCATTTGCTTCTCTGCCACATTTGGTTGCAGCCTTATGATACGATAAGGCTGCTCAGCCTCGTGCCTTCATGTCTGCCTTCCAGCCAACAAGAAAAAGGAAAGAAGTAAGGGAGCCTGTCTAAATTTAAAGGTTTGTGGTGATAATTAAATTGTAAAAAATAAAATATAAAAACCTTGCTGAGCTCATATGAGACATCTGCTTACATATCTTTGAGTTGAATGTCCATTGCATGACCTCCCCTGTCTTGAAAAGAGACTGGGAAATACACTCTTTATTCTAGGTATCTGTTTACACACAGAAAAATCAGGACTTTTATTAGTAAGGATCAAGGGAAGATACTGTGGGCACAGGAACTCTTGATACAGAGCATTAGGTATAAAAGAACCCCAACTGGAAGAGACTCTTTTAAACTTGGATCTTGAAAGTAACTTGAAAATTAACCAGGTCAAGAATAGTTGAAGGGAAGTATAATTGAGGCAAAGGAAAAAGCACATAGGCATGAGTGAGCTTGGTACATTTAATAAACTCTCAGACCTCCTTTGTGGTACAGATGTTTGACAATGCTCAATAATAAATTAGGGTTCAGAAAATATAGAAGAGCTGAATAAATAGATTTGAGAATTATCCGCATATAGTTAATTTTGAAATGATGAATGCAATGAAATTACCAACTAGAATATGTAGAGAAAGATAGGGGTCATATGTAAGCGTTGCCTAAAAAAGAGAAGAGTGTAGAAAAGAAAAAGAGAAATCTGAGAGGAAATAAAATAATTACTATATGGAAAAGTTAGTATTAGCATACTTAATATTAGAAGAATCGTTAAGTGTTGCCTAAAAAAGAGAAGAGTGTAAAAAAGAAAAAGAGAAATCTGAGAGGAAAGAAAATACTTATTATATGGAAAAGTTAGTATTAGCATACTTAATATTAGAAGAATCATCAGAGACACATAATACTAAGAAGAAAAACTTGATAAAGAAAATGAGAAGTAGAGCTAGGATGAACAATAGGATAATGCCATTGAATTTATCTTTGGGGCATTCACTAGTAACTTTTGAAACTTTATTTTCTAAAGAGTGTTCATTTAAAAACAGATTAAAAGGCATTAAACAGCAGATGTGGGGTGCAACTTAATGTTAATATTGGTCCACAGGTCAGCCTCTGGAATCAGACTTTTGTCAGAATTTCAGCACCAGCACCAACAGAAAGTCAAATTTTTGAATAAGAAATTAACTTCTCCTTGCCCCCATTTTCAACACGTAGATTAACTATAATAGTACCAATTTCAAAATTTGTAATGAAGATACTAGGGAATGATATATGTAAAAGTTTTTAGAATTATGCCAGGTTCAAAGTTGTAGGACAAATGCAATGGTGCAGATAAATGAATAAGAAAAAAATACAATAACGGATATTGAGTTGATCTTTAAAGAAACGAGATGATAACTTCAAGGGCATGATTAGATGGTGGATTTTGTAGAATATGATTAAGTAGTCTTTTTGTCTGCAATAAAGAGAAACTGAGAAGAGACAGAAACTTTAAAGCAGAAGGAAAAATAATTAATGGGGTTTACAATGAAATATTTTTAAAGGCCAGCAAGACTGGTTCATTCAACAAATAAATATGTACTCTGCTCCAGGCACTAGGAAAGGCAATGTGAATATGAGGCACTTGATGCCTCTAGAAAGTAATGGAGTAGGATGAAGTTGAAGGCCTAGGGATTTCAAAAAAATATTTGGGAAACAGGTACTATGGGTAGAAGGTGAAATAAAGTGTGTAAAGATTAGGAGAAAGCTGCAGAAGGAAGAGAATGAATGTATACTGGGCACACGCAGTGTGATTTGATTACCTTAGTCTAATAGTTTAAAATTTCTCTCCTCTGTTTTTACAGAGACGTTCAAATCAAGTTAGTGAGGGGAAAAAGGATAGATAGAGGGAGAGATAGAGAAAGAAAATGAAATTTAAACAAGTAAAAAACTCTACCAAAGACTTCATAATTTATTCCAGCCCCTGTCCTTAGTCTCAGTTCCTCATATTACATTTTGAAGGCTTTTTTGATCTGGAGAATAATGAGGACATTCGCTAACCCTTGGTATGAGAAAGGCCTTTGGGTATTTTAAGAATGTGCTATTCTACTTTATTATAATGATAGCTTTTTCTAACAGCAAGGGGCCTTGACTGTATAATTTCCCATGTCTTTCTGTGGGTGACCTCCTGTTCAGACCAAGTCAGCTCATTTCATATTATACTCAATGATGACTGGGAAACTCTTGCAGCTGGGAGGTTACTCCTTAATTATAGACAGTGTATTATTCTTTAGAAGTATGCAGTCAATTTTTGGAAAGATCTCTAATGGCTTTTTAACTTTCTTAGGTCCTTGGTCTTGTACACATAAATAAATGTGATTCTGAAGAATGCCATTGTTTTTTATTGTCTTTAAAAATAACCATTATTCATTCTCTGATCAGGATTCCTTCGTTATGATGCTACATTTCAATATAGTGAATATGACTCAATAATTTCAGATAATTCTATAAACATGTATATGGGTCACATGTATTCAGTCTTTGAGTCATATTCACTGTATTGAAATGTAGCATCAAGAAGAGGGAACCCATTCACACACATATATGAGTGTGAGTGTATATGTACACACCCATGCTTTTATAAAGGGATGCACTTTTTACATATCTAAAAATAACCAAACAATAAAGAAAACCACCACAGTGTGCTTAGCCCTAAGAATAAATGACTAGAAAGTAATCAAAAACTGATAAATCACTGGAGATAATGTGATGAAGGCTCTGACACTATATATCAAAACCACATGAATTTGTACTTATATGTTCATACTTTCTTCACAATATTTCTCATATACTTTCATTTCAATCACAATGATAATTCTTGAGGTTAGGTCTTTTTGTGTCATGCCTAAATTGTTCAAACAACCCTCTAATGTAATCTCCAAGACTTTGATCTCTTCCCATAAACCGAGTCTTGAACATTACCACCAGATTTATATTCTTGATACAATTTTGATATTATATCACTATTTTGGATAGTGTTTTTCAATAATGCATTCATTAGTTTAATCATTTGTTCAGTCTGCCATTTGTGATACAGAACTAAGTCTTAGTGTTTGATACTAAGAATGAGAAGTGATTTCCTTCAAGGAATGTACAAGTTAGTAGCTTGATGCTTTTCTGAGAACACATCCAAATTGCTTCACTTATGTTTATGCAAGCCCCCATTACTTAAATTTTAGCACCAACATGCTTACTTAAACTGATCATCTGCATTCCAGAAAGTCTGCCCTACACTCTGCCTCCTAATTCTTTCTGGCATTTCTTTTTCCTTGAATTCCCCCACTCTATGTACTAAAATATTTACCTTTAAAAAAATAGCTCAGGCACCACTTTTGCATTTAAACTTACCGTGATCATATTATTTTGAATTATTTCAAAATAAAATAATGCCAATAATAATACATAGTTCATAATTAGACATGTTTAGCATGTATACAGCACTGTGCTAAAAGCTTTACATGGGTTATCTTTTTAATACTTGAAACAACTGAATTATTAATTCAACAAATATGTATTGGACACTTATAATGTTCTATAAACTGACCTGAAGCTGGGATGCAACATAGACATTGTAATGAACCAGTCAAAAGGACAATTATGCTATGGAGCTTACCTTCCCAATTGAGGATGCAAGCAAATGAATAGGTAGATAATTGCAGGTAGTGATAAAACTCTGAGGAAAATAGAAAGACCAAACTTCTTTAGGAATTTTTAATGTGACTGTTATGTTTGTGTTCTAAACTCCAAAGGAATGTGTGTGTGTGTGTGTGTGTACTTTCTTTTAACCTAAAAATATTTATTTGCATTTTTAATCATACTCATTGACTGTTTTTTTCTAGATTTAAAGTCCTTATGATGAGGATTCACATGCGGAATATTAGTCATCTGTGTTTTTGTTGCATTACCTACACTAGTATCCTGTACTAAACAAACCTTAACTAAAGGAATGTATCCAAGTTTTCATATTAAATGCCACAGTTTAGGGTTGTTTCTAATAAATGAAGACATATTTTCAAAATCACTGAATTAAAAAATAAATGTAATGAACTAAACTTAATTGATAATTTTATTATATTTTTTCTATTTATCATTGTAATACCAAGGAACAAAACTGAAAGTCACGTGGAAACCACAATTGAGAATATTCAGTCACCAACATTTTTTATATTTGAAATTTATCACTGATTCCATTTTGCTTTATAGCAGGTTTACTTGCTAAGAAATACATTGTGAACATTTTTCCATGGCCATAAGATCATGATCATGATTGAAAACATCCCATGACACAGAAAAACAAAACACATTTCTTCCATTTTTATTTGTCCTAGGCCTTGTGATATGGTTTGGCTATGTGTCCCCACCCAAATCTCATCTTAAATTCTACTCCCATAATACCCACATTATGGGAGAAACCCAGTGGGAGGCAATATGAATCATGGGGACGGTTCCCCCATACTGTAGTAGTATATAAGTAGTATATTCACTTACAGTGAATATACTTATAGTAGTATATTCACTTACAGTGAATATACTTATAGTAGTATATTCACTTACAGTGAATATACTTATAGTAGTATATTCACTTACAGTGAATATACTTATAGTAGTATATTCACTTATAGTGAATAAGTCTCACAAGATCTGATGGTTTTATCAGAGGCTTCCGCTTATGCATACTTCTCATTTTCTCTTGCCGCTGCCATGTAATAAGTGACTTTAACCTCCCGCCATGATTCTGAGGTCCCCCAAGACATGGGGAACTAGAAGTTCAATTAAATCTCTTTTTCTTCCCAGTCTCAAGTATGTCTTTATCAGACGCATGAAAATGGACTAATACAGTAAATTGGTACCAGTAGAGGGAGGTGCTGCTGAAAAGATACCTGAAAATGTGGAAGTGACTTTGGAAATGGAAACAGGCAGAGGTTGAAACAGTTTGGAGGACTCAGAAGAAGACAGGAAAATGTGAGAAAGTTTGGAAGTTCCTAGAGATTTGTTGAACGGCTTTTCCCAAAATGAGGATAGCAATATGGACAATAAGATCCAGGCTGAGGTGGTCTCAGATGGAGTTGAGGAACTTGTTGGGAACTGGAGCAAAGGTGACTCTTCTTATGTTTTAGCAAAGAGACTGGTGGCATTTTTCCCCTGCCCTAGAGACTTGTGGAATTTTGAACTTTAGAGAGATGATTTAGGATATCTGGCAGAAGAAATTTCTAAGCAGCAAAGCATTCAAGAGGCGACTTGCGTGTTGTTATAGGCATTCAATTTTATAAGGAAAGCAGAGCCTAAAATTTCAGAAAATTTGCAGCCTGACAATGTGATGGAAAAGAAAACCTCATTTTCTCTGGAGAAATTCAAGCCAGCTGTAGAAATTTGCACAAGTAACAAGTAGCCGAATGTTAATCCCTAAGACAATGGGGAAAATGTCTCCAGGGCATGTCAGAGGTCTTCATGACAGCCCCTCCCATCACAGGCCCAGAGGCCTAGGAGAAAATGGTTTCATGGGCAGGGCCCAGGGTCCCTGTGCTGTGTGAAGTCTAGGGACTTGGGACCCTGTGTCCCAGCCACTCCAGCCATGACTAAAAGGGGCCAAAGTACAGCTCAGGCTGTTGCTTCAGAGGATGAAAGCCCCAGGCCTCGGCAGCTTCCATGTGATATTGAGTCTGTGGGTGCACAGAAGTCAAAAATTGAGGTTTGGGAACTTCTGCCTAGATTTCAGAAAATGTATTGAAACTCCTGGATGTCCAGGCAGAAGTTTGCTGCAGGAGCAGCACCCTCATGGAGAACCTCTGCTAGGGCAGTTCAGAAGGGAAATGTGGGGTCAGAGCCCCCACACAGAGTCCTACTGGGGCACTGCCTAGTGGAGCTGTGAGAAGAGGGTCACAGTCCTCAAGACCCCAGGATAGTAGATACACTGACAGCTTGCACCTTGCACCTGGTATAGCCGCAGACACTCAACGCCAGTACATGAAAGCAACCAGGAGTCCGTGAAAGCAACCAGGAGTCCATGAAAACAACCCTGCAAAGCCACAGGGGCCAAGCTGCCCAAGACCATGGGAACCCACCTCTTGCATCAGCATGACCTGGATGTGAGACATGGAGTCAAAGGAGATCAATTTAGAGCTGTAAAATTTGACTGCCCTGCTGGATTTCAGACATGCATGGGCCCTGCAACCCCTTTGTTTGGGCCAATTTCTCCCCTTTGGAATGACTGTATTTACCTAGTGCCTGTACCTGCACTGTATCTAGGAAGTAACTAGCTTACTTTTGATTTTTTAGGCTGATAGGTGGAAGGGATTTGCCTTGTCTCAGATGAGACTTTGGACTGTGGACTTCTGGGTTAATGCTGAAATGAGTTAAGACTTTGTGGTACTGTTGGGAAGGCATGATTGGTTTTGAACTGTGAAGATAGAGGGGCCAGGGTGTGTCCCCACCCAAATCTCAGCTTAAATATCACTCTCATAATTCCCATATGTTGTGGGAGGGACCAGGTGGGAGATAATTTGAATTGTGGGGGCTTCCCCCGTACTATTTTCCTGGTAGTGAATAAGCGTCACGAGATCTGATGGGTTTATCAGGGGTTTTTGCTTTTGCATCCTTGTTTTCTCTTTCTGCTGCCATGTAAGAAGTGCCTTTTGCCTTCAGCCATGATTCTGAGGCCTCCCCAGCCATGTGGAACTGTAAGTCCAATTAAACCTCTTTTTCTTCCCAGTCTCGGGTATGTCTTTACCAGTAGTGTGAAAATGAACTAATACAAACTATATATTTGTAGCAAAAACTAAAATAGTGGTAAGTCTTCCACTTCCACTTCCATAGCCAATATATGTGTGTCAAAATTTTAAAAGATAAATGGAGATTTTAAACAATTCATCATCAAGTAATGAGGAAAATTATTGAAATTCAATGCACATAAACTAAAGCACATTTTGTTACCACTACAATGTACTCACATGAAGCTAAATTTAGATTTTAGTGTACACATTCATATTTACTCTCCACCTTCAGTAATACATGATTATGATTTAGCTTATAAAAATTATATTTGCTTAGCCACTTGCTGCTTCATTATTAAGATTTGCATGGAAATAGATTATAAACAAATTTTATTCATTAAAGTAAGTAAAAGTCTTCAATAATTTTCAAAGCAATTCAGGTTTTGTCTTCTCTCTCTCACTATTCTTTTTCTCCTATCTCTTCTAGTTAACTAGCAGTTTCCTAAGCATGAATTATCTTGTTGTGCGAATGTCTATACTCACACTTTCTTTGTAAATTGTAAGTACATAGCAACAATATATTGAAATTAGAGATGGCTGCAGTTGTATTCTTAAATTTAAATACCAGTGTTGTCGTTTAAAATGCAAGGCTCTTCTATTATAATGTTTTAAAGGAATATAGCTGTTGGGCAGTGAGTTCAGAGTTTTAATGTTTCTTAATTTTTATTTATTTATTTATTGAGACAGAGTTTCACTCTGTCATCCAGGCTGGAGTGTAGTGGCACAATCTCGGCTCACTGCCACCTCCACCTCCCAAGTTAAAGCAATTCTCATGCCTCAACCTCCCCAGTATCTGGGATTACAGGTGTGTGCCACCACAGCCGTCTAATTTTTGTAATTTTGGTAAAGCTGGGGTTTCTCCATGTTGGCTAGGCAGGTCTCAAACTCCTGGCCTCAAATGATCCACTGGCCTCAGCCTCCCAAAGTGCTGGGATTACAGGCATGAGCCACCAAGCGCAGCCTAATGTTATTTTAATAACAGTCCTGCAGATACATAAAGGAAATTTCTTCCAACATTGGAAAAAAAATCATGATTTATTGTGTTCTCTTAAATTGTTGCATGGGTTATCATTCCTTTGTTTTTACTATTTAGTCTTTGTGACATTTTAAATTTTGAATCTGACTCTTCTAAATGATTTCTGAATGCACATACATAAAAATATCATAAAACATACCATTATGCTTTTTCTCCCTCCATACATAGATGGATATGTAGTTATCGTTATCTCCTGATTTCATAGTTACTTAATATTAAACTTGCCAGAGCACACAAATCTTCATGTCTGCAAGATCTGGCAAAAGATTTGAGTTCTCTGTGGTCATCATAGAAAGAATTCAAAGCACTAAGTTGGTTTTGCTGTGCTGTTTCTAATTCCTTTGACTTTGGAAATAGTGGGAGGAGATTATGAAATAATTTTATTTTAAAAAGTCAGACAGAAAAATGTTCCCTTTTTTATGGCAAATGTTGAAGAAGCAATTCAAATACATTCAGTACATTCAAGATCCTCCACTTAAAATATTTTCTACGCAAAGAAAATGTTATCTGATATTCACAACAAATAAGCAGATCACTGGGGAAGAGCAAACAGGAGCAGCAGCAACAACAATAAGAATGGCCATTTATCGATGACTGACTCTTATCAGGCACTATGTTAAGAATTTTAAGGACATGTTTTAATTAATTCTTAACCATGAAGCAGCCATGGTTTTCTCTATTTTACAGATGAGACAATCATGGCTCAAGAAAAGTTAGATAGCTTGTCAAGTTCCACACAGCTAAGAGGTAAGTCCACACCTAATACTGAAACAGGAAAAATTTCCTTGTCCCCCTCGTAGGGCGTGTGTCAGGGGTGTGGCTCGCTTCTTCAGTTCCTGATGCGCAAAACCCCTAGGGAGAGTAGGCAGATGGGCACGTCCTGGGGAGCGTGGGCTCCGACCCCACGGCAGCGTCTAGGGGTGAATGTTTTTGCAGCTCCTGAAGCCCCAGTGGGTATGTGTTACAGTGTGCTCTTTTAGTTTTGCCATCTGTAGGTGGCTTGTGTTTATCCACTCAATTAGACCTTCTGCCTTATTGCAAGGACAGAGGGCTTTCTGTCCTGGGTTCTTGCCTTGGTGTATGGGAAAAATGAGATCACACATGGGCTTGGAGAATGAGTGCAAGTAAGGTGGAGGTAGCTCTCAGCAGATGGATGGGGAGCCAGGAAGGGAGTGGGAAGGTGGTTTTCCCCTGGAGTCCTGCCGCTTAGCGGCAGGACTCTCCTCCAGCCGCCCCGGGGAAACCACGTCATTCTGCTGGTTGATGGCCTGCCAGTGTCTGGCTGTGCCTGTCGGTGTGCTCCTATGCCCGTGCGTTCCTCTCGACGTCCAGCCCTCGTGTGCACGCCTGCTGCGGTCTCGGGGTTTTTATAGGTACAAGATGGGGGTGTGGCGGGCCAGGGTGGTCTTGGAAAATGCAGTCGTTGGGCAGGAAACCAGAAAGGCCTTTCTTCACCTAGGTCCATGCGCACAGGCCCGGTGGGTGGAGTTCTAGCCACAGACCACACCCTTCCCTTCCCAGCACTTCCCTGCTCCCCTCCCATATCAATAGCTAAACCTGTATGTTAAAAACTGAGCACGCTCACTTATATATCCTTCCAGCAACTGTACCCTTCCTTCCAATTTCTAGCTGCCTTATACTTTTCCCATTTGTGGAATTTCTGATTTCGATATCCAACTACGTCTCTGGTATATTACCCATGTAATTGAACTGGATATTACGCTTTAGTGGAACACGTTCTCTCATGTCAATCAAATGACTCTTTAGGTTTTGCGGATCCTCACCATGCTTGTCTTTGGTTTTAATTCAGAGTGGCCCCGTCATCAGGGCACTACCCCTCATTGCTGTATTCTGACTTTTGCTTTTCCTCAGAACCCTTTCCGGCTCCAAAAATCAGCCCTTCGTTCGCCTTACCTACTTGACTTCCGAGATGAGATGGTTTCTGCTTTGATTACAAATAGTTCCAAATCATTAACCCGCTCCTCCCAGTCAACGTGTCTATTCTACATTATGTTCCTGTTATATATAAACACAAAGCAGGACAAGCTTCCATTTCTGAACTTTCCTTTATTTGTGCAAAGTTTTTGAAAGTGTTTATTTAGTATTCTACTATCAAGCATTTATGGTCAGGAAAAAATGTCTACCATTTACTGTGTAACTTCTTTTCTCAAATTTTTATGAATAAGCTGAATGTTATCTTTCTTTATATCTTCTCTAGTACAAAATCTTGCATCTTTTTTGTTCACTCCCCAGAGAAACCCCACTTTGAAGAAGAGAATATTTATTCGGTTAATTAATTCTGTTGATTTATTTGGTACATAAAATGATGTATTCCATAACTTCAAGTGGTTGAGAGTTCAAAGGGTAAATTAGACACATTACACAAATGCAATATAGGGAGGTTACTAGAGATAAATCCTAAACACTATGGGAAAACCATGGGTGAATAAGCTTAAAGCTTAGAAGAGAAGGAAATGATACTGAAGCAATATCCAAATAAGATGTACGATTGAGAGTATGGATTCTGTTACATAGTAGCTCTGTTGCCTTCGTACTTCCTTTGTTCTTTGTTTTGTTCTTTGCCTGTTTCCTCAGCTATAAAACTGTGCTAGCAATTGACCCTATCTTATAGTATCGTCCTTGATAAACTTTAGCTATAATGATGAGGACTATTATTCAAGAAAGACAAAACTCCATATGCATAAGAATCCTTTCAGGGAAAACACAGATATAAAGTTTGTAATGCACCCATGAAAACAGGAATTAACTCTGGTTGGCAAGAGTTTGAAAAAGAATAAAAAGAGATGAAACCAGAAAGATAAGCAAGAACCAATTAAATCAGTTTTCCACCACAACAAAAATGTGATGTAAAAAACTATTAGTTTCCACCATAATTTGTATCTCTTTTAAGATAATCAGTAGAGATATATTTGGAAAATGAATTTTTTTTTCCTTGTGGTGGTTGAATTACTTGCGGAAAATCATAATAAGCTGGGATTTGGGAAACATGCTTTTGAGGGCCTGTCATGAGACAAATAAGCTTTATCTGCTTGTATTTTATTATCCATGCATTCAGAGAAGTTTGGTTCAAGGTCTAATCCAATTTAATATTCCAAGATTCCATGACATTAATGTACTCACCTAGTTAAAATGCCATACATATTTTTATCAGTTGGTTTTGAACTTGAAGCAAGTAGTTGAAAGCACATCTGATTGACATTTCCCTTCTCTGATAGAAAACTCACTTAGACTGATTAACAGACATAAAAATAAATCATAGTGAAGTGAGACTTGAGATGATGTATCCATTGAAACCAGTGATCATTTTGCAGTTGCTATACAAGATGACTCTCATTATCATTTTAACCTGCTTAAATATTTTATCCAAGAAATATTTTACAAATAGTGTCTTATTTTTTTAAAAAAAGCACATCATGGTTTATTTTTGAATCCCTGAAACAGAGGAATCGATCCTGCTGTGCTTGCACATGTATTCATATGTAACAAACCTGCACGTTGCGCACATGTACCCTAAAACTTAAAGTATAATTAAAAAAAAGAACATAAATAAAATATTTCTAAGTGGCCCCTTCTGATAAAAAAAAAGTCGCAAAACATTTTTTTTTAAGCTTTCCTCAAACTGTAGTAGAAATCAAGGGTCCCTTCCTCATTAAAGACTTTGGCCCTTCAACTTGAAATTATCTGCTTCAAATTATAGTAAAAGTTTCTTGAGGGACATTTTACCTTTGACCTTGAAAAAATATTTTGCTAGAGTGGGAGTGTGAAAGTGAAACAGCCTGGGAGAGAGAGAGAACAAAAATTAGTAAATTATGGAACTAAATAAAATAAATTAATTTTACCCTCATAATGTAATACATAGTAGGCTTGCAAATGTTTAGTAAATGAATGCATTTTGATGATTTTAGATATATTTGCCAAATGTTATTATTTGTCCACAGATAATAGTGGGAATTTCTAATTAAATTCCATATTGACCTAAAAAAATCCCCTCACATAGTTGCCTAAACTACTTTTTAACAAAACAGCTGTTGGAAGTTTGTTTCTATCACTCGTTTATAAAATTTTAAAACATGGCCCACTGCAAAGACACAAACTAGATTGTGACTAGCAGGAAGCAATAAAACACATATTAAGAAGTATCAGAATTATGAAGGGAGTGTGTGTTTTCTACAGGACATATTACCAATATCTTTAAGAATGGAATATTGGCTTAGTAGAATATTGAACTTAGAGATTGGAACTTTGGGAACATTTCCTATTAGTCTTCAGTAAGGTATGGTATAATGTATCACAAGGGACCAGGGATCATAAGTTGATTTTCACCACCTGTATTCCTTTTTCCCTTTGTCCTTCATTGAATCTTAAGCTTCTTTTTTCTACCTCTGAAGTACCCCTTAGGGACTAGTTAAACCAAGATAGAACATTCACTTGCTACCGCTTCAGTCCTTGAGAAGAATGTGACAGAGTTAAGAAAGAGAGACAAAAAAGAGGAAAATTAAAAAAAAAAAGAAAAATCCAAATTTAAAAAAGAAAATCATAGGCTATTATCAATATAAACTTCAGCATGCATGATTTGAAAGCTAGGTGTGCAAATAAGTCAGCCATTAGAAAAGCGTGTTAGATTTATCATGTACATTTTTAATGTTATCATTAATTTGGAAAATGCTTCACAGGGTATGTGATCAATTTCCTTTTATATTCATTTCTTTTTAGCAAAACCTCTCTGAGATGATGTCAACAAAATCTCAGTGTTAGAGATATGGATGCTGCAGTGCAAAGAGTGACTGCTGGTCATGAATAAAAGTAAACCAAGTACCCTCTTCCAATTGATAATCAAAAGAATCTTAGTTACATTTAGAATTTGTTCTGTGTCAATGTAATTATTACACAAAAAGAAAGGTAAGACAAAGTTGCTTAAGAGAATTCTCCAAGGTTATTTCACTGCTCTCCTGCTTTTGTCTGCTCCAGAGGCAGCAGAACCTTGACTTTAATATCATGTGGCGTCCACCCCATCCAGGTTGAAATAGATAGTTAGCTAGGTAGATACAATGCTAAGTTGTAAGGCTTTTTTTTTCCCTTTTCCTATTCAGAACTTTCAAAGACTGCTAAAGGAATGACTGGACTGACATTTCTAAGAGGAACTATGTCAAGCTAAGTTCAAATACTTTTTGTATACACAAAATATCAAGGTGCTAATTTCAGACACTGATTTTTCTCTCACAAAGTATTTAGGGATAACTGTCACAACTAAGGAAATAGTTCAGATCAAGTTGATATTATTTTCCTTGTTTTCCAGATCTTATGGCCTGATTTTTTATGAGCTTATTGCTTCAGCACTTCAATGACCCTATTTTAGTTTTGTTTATACACTTATTCAAATAATAGTTAATAGCAGAGCATTTATTGATTCCTAAGAAATGCTTAATTTCCTCCAAAATGGTATAGTCATGCCTGAATATCCAATACTTTCTTTCTAATTGGAGAACTCAGTAAATTTGTGTTTGTTTTAGTGGTTCTATTCTGTAAGCACCAGCAATCCTCTGTGCAGGAGACATAATTTTAAAACCTCTTTGGTGATAATTCACAATTTAACATTTTAGGGTTAATGTTTAAGTTCTGCTGTAGCTATTACAGGGAGACTTATAGGAGAACATGTTAGTATTGTTCCTCTTGAAAAGGGAAAACACATTCTTTGGAATAAAATAAAATGAGAAAATCTTAAAGTGGAGACTCAGTTGCACATGCCTGGCAATTATATTTCTTTCAGGTTTTTGATCTCTAGATTCTTGACTGTCTATAGCACTAGATACCAAAGACAACAGACAAAAAGGAATCCTTTTTTTTAAAAAATATATTAAGTGATGAACTTCTGGGTTCTAAATTCCAATCCTGTCACTTTTCACCATGTGTGAGCTTGAACAAATAATCTAATATCTCTAAGTCTGCTAGAAATCTACTAAAACAGAAAGAAAAAAATTAGGAAATATGAAAAGAAAGTTAAGTAATTGAGAATATGTAGAAAATAAAACAAACTAAGAAATAAAAAGTGCTAGAATAATATTTATCTGATGTGATGGGAAAACTGAGGTTTCAGACTTAATGAATTCATTGTCTGAGAATAGAATATTAATGATAAAATAGTCTTATAAGTTACAAAATGATGAAATGATGAAAACTTCCAAAGAAAGGGTAAAACCTATATGTAAAAAATAAACCTTCAAACAGAATTTTTAATTGCACTGTCTGATTAAAAATAACAGAGGAATGCCTTCAAATTTAGACCAAATATAGACAAAATTTAAGAATTTTATACCCAGCTTTCTATTTTAAGTATGTTATTAAATGATGAATTTTAAAGTTAAAAGTGTAGCTCTATAAATTTCACACATTTCAAAGATCTGTTTATCTCATAGAACTGCCAAACATTCTAGCAATCCCATTTCTGGGTATATATGCAAAGGAAACAAAATCAGTATCTCCAGGAGATATCTACACCATATGTTTATTGCAGCATTATTCACAATAGCCAACACGGTCCAACATAAGTATCTCTGGACAGATAAATGGATAAACAGATATGAGATGTACACACACATTCACACAATGAAATATTATTCAGCCATAAAAAGAAGTACATCTTGCCCTCTGTGACAACAGAGACAAACCCTGGTAAGTGAAAAAAGCCAAACATGGATAGAGAGATATTTTAGGAACATATTATCATCTAAACTTAAAGTCATAGAAGAAGAGAGTAGAATAGCAGTTACTAGATAATGAGGGTTAAGAGAAATGGGGAGATGTTGAACAAAGAGTGGAAACCTCCAGTTATAACAGGAATTGTTGGGGGATCTAATGTTCAGCATGGTGACTATAGTTCTTAATATTGTATTGTTTACTTGAAATTTGCTAGAAGAATAGATTGTTAGTGTCCTTAACATGCACACACACAGACACACACACACACACACACACACACAATAACTATATGTGGGTGATAGAGGTGTTAATTAATTCCACTGTGATCATTTTTACAATGTACACATCTATCAAATAATCATGTTGCATATTTTGCATATATACAATTTTTCTTTGTCAATTTTACCTCAATAAAGCTAGAAAAAATGTTTGTCTAGCTCATAATTAATGAAAAAACCAGTAAAATGTAAAAACTGGCTCAAAGAGAATGCAAAAAGCAGATACATTTTTGGGCAATTAGGAAAGTCAAATAAATGTGTTTATAAATGCAAAACTAGATGTTTTAAAAAAGGGAGGTTATCAATTGCACCTCTAACAGACAAATTCTTTTGTATTTCTGTGGAAGAGAATAAATTACATTACTATTCATTTTCAACATCTCAGAGAGTAATAAAATAAGTCAAAGACAATGAAAGGCAGAGACTCCATACAATAATGTAACCCAGAATAGGTTATAGTTTTTCAATGAAAAGATACTTTTTAGTCTATTTCAAAGTATTTTACAGAGTTTAAATGACATGACATTTTTGTACATGAAAATACTGTGAATATTTTCTATGAGCATTTTTTGAAATACAACCAGTATAAAAGCAAAATATACAGAATGAAAGTGGAATTTTATACACAGATCTGATTTATGGCTTACTTAATATATTGTTTTGATAAGACAGAAGGAAATATCACAAATATGGTTTTCTCCCACAAGACTTTCTCCTACTTTATTTCTAGTAATGGCACCTCTATTGGCCTTCAGGGAAAATGTGTCTCTCAATAGTAGACAATGTTTTGATCATGGAATTAATAAATTTAGGCTTTGATTTAGTGTGTTAATTAGAAAAATGCAGTAAGTGAATACAGGAAATGAATACATTAGGTAAAATTAGACAATGTAATACTCATCTAGCAGAGGGAAAAAATAAGTCACAATGGTTGATAGAATATGTCATGGAGAAGATGAAAACAAGCCAAAAATAGTATGCAAAACAGAAATAATCCCAAATATAATAGAAACTAAAATATATGTACAAGCATACCTCAGAAAATTGTAGGCTTAGTTTCAGAGCATAATAAAGCAAATATCACAATAAAGCAAGAATGAAGCACATGAATTTGGGGGTTTCCATTGCATATAAAAGGCTTATTCTATACTGTTTATACTATACTGTAGTCCATTAAGTTTGCAATGGCATTATGTCCAAAAAAGTACCTATTTTACTTCAAAAAGACTTTGTTGCTAAAAACAGCTAATAGTTTTCTGAGATTTCAGTGAGTCATAATCTTTTTGCTGGTGGAGGGCCTTGCCTTGATGTTGGTGGCTGCTAACTGATCAGGGTGGTGGTTGCTGGAAGTTGAGGTGGCTGTGGCAATTTCTTAAAATAAGACAACAATATACTTTGCCCCATTATTTAACTCCTCCTTTCAGGAAAGATTTCTCTGCAGCATGTGATGTTGCTTGATAGCATTTTACCCACTAGAACGTCTTCCAAAATTGGAATTAATCTTCTCAAACACTGCAAATGCTTTATAAATTAAGTTTTCATGTGATATTCTAAATCCTTTGTCATTTGTTGTCATTTCGACAGTGTTCATAGTGTTTTCACCAGGTATAGATTATGTCTCAAGAAACCACTTTCTTTGCTCATCCATAAGAATCAACTCTTCATCTGTTCAAGTTTTATCATGAGATTGCAGCAATTCAGACACATCTTCCGACTCCACTTCTAATTCTAGCCTCTTGCTATTTTCACCTGCGATTTCCCTCTGTATTTATTTCCTCCATGAAGTCTTGAACCCCTCAAAGTCATCCATGAAGGTTGGAATCAACTTCTTCCAAACTTCTGGTAATGATATTTTGACCTCCTTCCATGAATCATAAATTTACATAATGACATCTAGAATGATGACTTATTTTCAGAAGGTTTTCAGTTTACTTTGCCCAGATCCACCAGAGGAACCACTATGACAGCCATAAACTTACAAAATGTATTTCTTAAATAATAAGACTTGAAAGTTGAAATTATCCCCTGATCTATGGGGTAAAAAATGGATATTGTGTTCAGAAGTATGAAAACAACATGAATCTCCTCATACATCTCCATGAGAGCTCTTGGGTGACCAGGTACATTGTTAATGAGCAGTACTATTTTGAAAGGAATCTTTTTTTTCTGAGCAGTAGGTCTCAAAAGTGGGCTTAAAATATTCAGTAAACCATGCTGTAAACAGATGTACTGTCATCCAGGTTTTGATATTCTATGCCAGAGCACTGGCAGAATAGATTTAGCGTCATTCTTAAGGATCCAAGGATTTTTGGAATGGTAAATGAACATAAGCTTCCACTTAAAGTCACCAGTTGAATTAACCCCTAACAAAAGAATGAGCCTGTCCTTTGAAGTTTTGAAGCCACGTATTGACTTTTCCCCGCCAGCCCTCAAAGTTATAGATGACATCTTCTTTCTTTTCTTTTTTTTTTTTTTTTTTTTTAAGATGGAGTTTCACTCTTGTTGCCCAGGCTGGAGTGCAATGGTGCTATCTTGGCTCACCACAGCCTCCAACTCCTGGGTTCAAGTGATTCTCCTGCCACAGCCTCCCGAGTAGCTGGAATTACAAGCATACACCACCACACCGGGCTAATTTTGTATTTTTAGTAGAGACGAGGTTTCTCCATATTGGTCAGGCTGGTCTCAAATTCCCGACCTTGCCCGCCTTGGCCTCTGGAAGTGCTGGGATTACAGGCATGAGCCACCACAGATGGCATCTTCTTTCAATAAAAAGGTGGTTTTGTCTACGTTGAAAATCTGTTGTTTAATGTAGCTACCTTCATCAATGATCTTAGCTAGATCTTCTGGATAACTTTCTGCAGTTTCTACATCAGCACTTGCTGATTCACCTTGTACTTTCACGTTACAGAGAGCTTCTTTTCTTAATCCTCATGACCCAACCTCTGTTTGAATTTTCTTCAAGAACATTTCCTTTGCATTCACAGCTTGGCTATTTGGCACAAGAGACCTAACTTTCGGCCTATCTTGGCTTTTGGCATGCTTTCCCCACTAAGCATAATCATGTCCAGCGTTTGATTTAGTGTGAGACAGATGTAATGCTTCCTTTCACTTGAACATTTAGAGGCCATTGTAAGGTTATTAATTGGCCTGATTTCAATTTTGTGTCTCAGGAATAGGGAGACCAGAGAAGAGGGAGAGAGATGGGGCAATGCCCGGTAGGTGGAGCACTCAGAACACACTCAGTGTTTATTGTTTCAGTTCAGTTTTATGTGGGTATAGTTTTTGGCACCCCAAAACAGTTATGATAATGAAATCAAAGTTCAATAATCACAGAAAACCATAACAGACATAATAATGAGGAAAATGTTCAAAGTATTTTGACAATTAGAAAATATGACACAGAGACACGAAGTAAGTATGTTCTGTTGGAAAAATGATGCCAATAGACTTTCCTGATACAGAGTTGTCACAAATCTTCACTTTGTAAAACACACAATATTTCTGAAATGCTATAAAGCAAAGTATAATATAAAAAGATATGCCTGTACTTAGATTATACTTTTTTCTTTTTAAAAAGTGGTTCTAGATTAGACTATAGAAAAAAGCAAAATAATTATATGCTGTTACAAAAAAACCCAAAATATAATGGCACATAAAGTTTGAAAATAAAGAGGATAGATTACACAAACTATAATTATATAGAATACATATAATATTCTATTATATAGAATACATATAATTATACAAATATATATAATACAATTTAGTCATATAACAGATTATATTATACAATCTGCAAAAAGTAATGGGGCAACTTTGTAATACTGGGATACAAAAGGGTTTCTGTTATATACTGTTAAGTAAAAATCTTGAGGTATAGCACAGTGTGTATCGTATGGTATCATTTGTGTTAAAAAATTAATGTGTATTTGTTTGCATATGTGTACTTATATACACATAGACTATCCTAGAATGATGGATAAGAAACTGACAACACTGGCTACCCCTGGAGAAGAAACTGTGTGGTTGAAGTTAGGAGTGAAAAAGAGAAGTACTAACAATTTGCAATTTTTAATTTTTATGTCTTGTACATGCAGTCAATACATTTTAAAATTTACAGTATTTTATGAGCCAACAAAAAAGTGCAAGAATGGCCAAAGGAATATGGGACAAATTGGTAAAGCAGAATGACTAAGAAGAAACAAAGAGAGGGATTTTTTTAGGGTAAAGGAAAGAATTCAAGGGAAAGATATTTTAGGCTTGAACCAAAGTAAATCTAACAAAATAGTCTAAATATATAAAACAGTTAAGTATATTAAGAGAAAATGTTTTAAAATACACAATTATAGAATATAATTTGTGGCAAATCCACCCTTCCATTTGCCTAGACATAAAAAAAATGGAGATACCATTGACACACATATCTAATATAACTGAAAACACTATTAGCACTACTTCAAAATATACACAGAGTACAATCATTTCTCAACATTCTCCTACTATTACCTGGAATCAAGCCACCATCATCTCTCAACTGAATGACTGCAACAGCCTTCTAAATGATTTCCATGAAAGCTGAGACTTATCTTTTCAAATTAAAATCAGTTCATTGTGTTTGTCTCCTCCAAATTCTGCAATAGTTCTGCATTCCAGACAGGTATAGCCTTGGTAGTTCAACATAAGAATTTTGGCATTTTCTGATAGATTGTACATGTGTACTACAAAAGATTTCAAGCTTTTTGGGCATGAGCAATTGAAAGAATAGATTTTCTACCAGTATCCGCCTTATGACACATTGAAGTTTCTCAGTGAATAGTAACTAAATGTACTGAAGAATGACTGAGTAAATAAATCTTCTGATATGCTTTTCTTAGAAATAGAAAGACCAGGCAACTTAAAAGATACAAGATATAGTAAACATTCATAATGCTAGCATTAAAACTGATGTAACAGACATACAGAGTAACATTATTCCCCAAATTAGTGCATATTCTTTTCAAAAATATATAAAACTTTTGCAAGAAATAGTAGCATAATAATCCTTGAAGGAAGTAGTAAATATATTCCAAATAATCAATATCAAATACGCCACATTCTATGACAATAGTGCAGTAAATTTGATTTTAAAATGTCTTATTCCTTCAAGAAATAAGACATTCCACTCAGAAGTAAACTAACATCTACCTAATTTATAGATAAAAAAGAAATAATGTTATAACACAATTATAAAATAAATTGCTAAATTTTGATATGAATAACAAATGCTAGGTATTAAAAATTATAAGATATACCCAAAAGACTTCTTAAAGATAATTATATACACATATATTATTTACATTATTTTTTAAAAAGCTACCAGAAATATAAACTAGAACTAGAGATTAGAAACTAAATACAGTAAAAGAAAGTAAAATATAAAAATAAGAATGAATTTAATAAAAGTCATACATTTAATGAATATCTCATTCTGAAAAAAGATGAATAAAATGAACAAATGTCGGACAAACTCATCACAAACAAAACTGAGAATACAAATGCACACATATGTGCATTATTAGAAAAGACAAAATGCAAACAGTGCAAGATAAAACATAAGCTTTTAAATATCATAAAACAACACTATGATGACAATGCATGGCAAAATAAAGCTTAAATGAAACATACAGTTTTTTTAAACAAAAAGTAGTAATTTTGTCTCAAGAAGGAATATTAAATCTGAATAATCAATATTCATTTGAATAGCAGAAACAGTAGAAATTTGCCCACACAAACTTAGTGTTTCAGGTTATGTTAATGGCAAAATGTATCAAACCTTTAAGCAAATGATGAGTCCTCTGTTACAAACACACGAAACCGTTTTACGATACTATTAACACTTTTTTACCAAAATGGGACAAGGACTGTTTAAGAAAAAAAATTATTAGCCAATTTCTCCTATGAACATTTCATGAAAAATTATTAAATTATTAACAAACTTTACTTAGCAATGTCTATTAAAAATAAGAATATGTCAAAACCAAAAAATATGAGTAAAATATATTTTATGTTTATGGTTATAAAAGAAGAGCTGAGTTAATGTTGATAATTTATTGTGTTTATTAATGATCATAAATAAATTTCTCCCTAATTAGTTATATAATAATTGTATAAATTCAAAGTAATTTTAATTGAAATCTAGTCAGTGATGTGTCCTAAATATTAAAACAAAAATATTATCTAGAATTGTAAAAATAGCGCAAAACAGTGAAGAAAATGCTTTAAGAAGAAGAAACAAAGATGAAGAAATCAACCTACTTAATATCAAGATAAGTTTATCAAAATCTAAATAATGTAGTTAATGAAATATTTTCTATAAAAGCAATAATATAAATGAGATGACCACAAAAAAATAAGGAATAGATAAATAAATTGTGATATTTGTACCAGTAAGGATAAGGCAGCCAACATGGCTGAATGAAATCTACATTCAAAATGTGGATACGTTTATAAAGGTAAACTGAAAGTGATAAATATATTACAACTTATGTAAACGTTTGAAACACAGAGAAGTACTAGTATTTATGGATACACCCGTTTACTTTTTAAAACATGCATGAGAAAGATATATAGTTACCAGAACAATACTGACATTTAGGCAAGAAGAGAAATAAATGAGACCATGAAGGTGGGGTGGGAGTGGGGACATCAAATGCATAATTAAAATGCTATTTTTTTAAAAAATGAAACCAGTAGAGCCGTAAGTTAATTTTTAAAATATAGATGTTGGGTGCCTAGATGTGTATTTATTGTTCTACTCCAGTTTTCTATAGGATTGAAATAGTTCATAATTAAAAACAAAACTGATTTTAAGTAAAGAATTAAACTTTTGATAAGTGATATGTACAAAGAAACAGGTTTTAATGCCTGTTGCATTTCCTTTCTGAAAATTTATGGAAAGTCTCTTAATTTATCTCCTATTTCTCCAACTGAGAGGAGGATCATACTGTCCAAGACTTAAAAAAAAAAAAGTTACAGGAATCAAAGAATCACATGAAATAACATATGTAGAGGTTTTTGTAACATGTATTTATCACAGTCCCAGATGTCAATTGCCATTATTATTCTGTTGTAAATAAAATTACTACAAGCAATATTTTATTGTATTTTTTAATCATTGCCAAGTTACTTAGAGATTGTATTCTAGCATAGGTGGAAACTGAAAAATCTGACATTCCGTGCAGTATATCTCTGGGATCATGGCCTATGTTTGTACATATTTTAGAAATGGAGATGGAGTTGGAGTTTTATAATTAATCTTCTAATATTACTTCTGAATGTACGCAAGATTTCAAAATATGTATAGAATATACATTTTGCAAAAGATTTTGATACAAAATCTTTATGAAACATTAGATTGACATGTGCATTGCATAAATCAAAATATTAAGAGAAGGAAAGGAGAGAATTTATGAAAAAGAAGGAAATCCCTGCAATGGGAATGGAGCAAATAATCAGCATTTTCTAAGTTGCAATAGAAGATCTCATGGAGAAATTAATTCTCTGTGGTAAATGTTTAAGGGCAGAGTGAACAAGCAATGCAATTATACATTGTAGTTTTCTGACTTACAAACAGGGAGCAAGAGGCCCCTGAGCTGGGTTGCACTGAATGGAAGGATGCTGGTCAAATAGCTTCTCTACTTGGCTTTCTAAATACTTTATGCCCATTGACTCTGTGTGCTTTGTAATTGTGCCTGATAGTTCTGTAATTACTTTGTCTCAACAAACACTGAAATTGTGAATAGGTTTTATTTTTTCATTTGTGTTTTTCTTGCCAGTTCCTCCTTTGGGACCCTGTGGCTGTAGCAACTTGATGAGAATGCGTTTGTGTGAGAGGAATGTGTCCAGTGATTGTTTATCTTTCTTATTTCTGGTTTACTCAGCTTTACTGCATAGGCGTTGTAGCTCACCCTCCAATTTCCCAGGATGACAGTAATGCCTTTACTGAATTTACCTTTGTTACCTAGCTATTGGAGATTAATGTTAGAGAGAAGTCTGAGGTCAACTCTGCTTGGGAAGAGAGGGGTTCAACCAAAAGGCAAAGAATGTCTTTAGAGACAAGACAAGGGCCTGACTTCCACTTGTTTGAAGCTTGTTAGATCAGCATGATTTATGTAACTGCTCAAGTTACACAGTTTTCTGTGTATATATTTGTATGCCTTTGTGCAAACTAACTCATAATGATTCTGTACATTCCTAACATGTCTTTCTGAATCCTTCAATAAAATACTACCCTCACATCACAGTTCTACTTACAGCTAGAGAGGCTTAGTTCTCATAAACAGAGTCATCCCTTGTCTAGGCATTGGGGCATACATTAATGTATGATTTCAGAATTTACAAAAATAAAATCATAGTGTGAGACTGAAGGCTAATGTCAGTCATTTTTCGGGGATATGATTATTTGAACTTTGTTGATCCCGGAAAGTTCTATGACATGACCCAAGCCAGGTATAAATGTTTTCATATCCTTTTCTCAGCATCTATATAATAATCTCCTATTTTGTATAACTGACATAAAACACCCACAAAAATAATTGTTCCAAATGAAGCAGAATGTCTTGAAAATTCAGAATAGATTTAATTACTGTAATTTGCACTTTATATTTTTTCTATAACATATAGTAGCAAACGAATAGACTTGGAGTCTGAAGGAAGTATTTGTTAGAATTTTTATATTTTATTATAGGGCTGTTGAATTTTTGCCAGCATTGTCCTAGGCAATAGATAAAGAAATCATCTGGTGAGCTGGCTGAATCCAAATATTGATTCAGTCTAAATGTAATGGGATCAGACAATTTGCATTAAACAAATAAAATAAATCCTAATAATAAATCCTACCAACTTACTAAATACAAAAATTTAGGTATTTATTACCACAGGTGGTCTATGAATAATATCTCAATAAATAGAGGCAAAAATCCCTGTGCCTAGATAGAGATTCTCTTGATTTTAATATAAACCATCAACCAATGGCTGATGCTTGCTTTAGGCATAACTGTATGGAGAAAAACACAACAGTATTGAAAATGTAATCTGTGAAGTGTTCTAGTCCATTTTAACAGCATTCAATGACAGGCTCTCATTGATTATATTAAAAGCGTTAACAGCGCCTCAACAAACAAAAATATGTCTTAGTATTCACTGTTGGATTAGAGTAATGCAGAGCAGTTTTATCTGTCCTTATGCTGGTATTGCTTCTCTACAATTTAGTACTGTGCAGTTAGGCCACATTTATTAACACTTATCCAAAGATAGGCAAGACCTGATTAAGAACAATGGGACTACGGAATCTACCAGGGCTGACAGAAGAAAGAGAATCATCAGCCGGGATAGGGCAAGGCAATTGGCTAAAGCAGCTTAGACAAAATTTAATCTAGCCCTGAGAAACCAGCAACCTGAAAAATTTGAACTGACCCTAGATAGAAAAGAGGCACTCTAATAGATGAACAGAGTTTAGCAGCAAGAGCTCCAAACATAGTTATTATTTCTTATTCAAGTTTTTTATCAATAAACCCACAGATTTCAGGAATCAACATCAAAGTTGATGCTCAAAAGGCAACAAGTTCCCAGCTCCTAGGATGGTTGACCAGCTAATCAAGTCAGGCTCTAATGCCAGGAGTAAAACATGGAAATAGAACTTGAATGCAACAGCCTTCAAACCCATCACATTTTTTTAAAATTATACTTTAAGTTCTAGGGTACGTGTGCACAACGTGCAGGCTTGTTACATATGTATACATGTGCCATGTCTGTGTGCTGCACCCATTAACTCATCATTTACATTAGGTATATCTCCTAATGCTATCCCTCCCCCCTCTCCCCACCCCATGACAGGCTCCAGTGTGTGATGTTCCTCTTCCTATGTCCAAGTGTTCTCATTTTCAGTTCCTACCTGAGTGAGAACATACGGTGTTTGGTTTTTTTGTCTTTGCAATAGTTTGCTGAGAATGATGGTTTCCAGCTTCATCCATGTCCCTACAAAGGACATGAACTCATCCTCTTTTATGGCTGTATAGTATTCCATGGGGTATATGTGCCACATTTTCTTAATCCAGTCTATCATTGATGGACATTTGGGTTGGTTCCAAGTCTTTGCTATTGTGAATAGTGCCGCAATAAACATACGTATGCATGTGTCTTTATAGCAGCATGATTTATAATCCTTTGGGTATATACCCAGTAATGGGATTGCTGGGTCAAATGGTATTTCTAGTTCTAGATCCTTGAGGAATCGCCACACTGACTTCCACAATGGTTGAACTAGTTTACAGTCCCACCAACAGTGTAAAAGTGTTCCTATTTCTCCACATCCTGTCCAGCACCTGTTGTTTCCTGACTTTTTAATGATCGCCGTTCTAACTGGTGTGAGATGGTATCTCATTGTGGTTTTGGTTTGCCTTTCTCTGATGGCCAGTGATGATGAGCATTTTTTCATGTGTCTGTTGGCTGCATAAAAGTCTTTTTTTGAGAAGTGTCTGTTCATATCCTTTGCCCACTTGTTGATGGGGCTGTTTGTTTCTTTTCTTGTAAATTTGTTTTTGTTCTTTGTAGATTCTGGATATTAGCCCTTCATCAGATGAGTAGATTGCAAAAATTTTCTCCCATTCTATAGGTTGCCTGTTCATTCTGATGGTAGTTTCTTTTGCTGTGCAGAAGCTCTTTAGTTTAATTAGATCCCATTTGTCAATTTTGGCTTTTGTTGCCCTTGCTTTTGGTGTTTTAGACATGAAGTCCTTGCCCATGCCTATGTCCTGAATGATATTGGCTAGGTATTCTTCTAGAGTTTTTATGGTTTTAGGTCTAACATTTAAGTCTTTAATCCATCTTGAATTAATTTTTGTATAAGGTGTAAGGAAAGGATCCAGTTTCAGCTTTCTACATATGGCTAGCCAGTTTTCCCAGCACCATTTATTAAATAGGGAATCCTTTCCCCATTTCTTGTTTTTGTCAGGTCTGTCAAAGATCAGATAGTTGTAGATGTGTGGTATTATTTCTGAGGGCTCTGTTCTGTTCCATTTGTCTATATCTCTGTTTTGGTACCAGTACCATGCTGTTTTGGTTACTGTAGCCTTGTAGTATAATTTGAAGTCAGGTAGCTTGATGCCTCCAGCTTTGTTCTTTTGGCTTAGGATTGACTTGGCAATGTGGGCTCTTTTTTGGTTCCATATGAACTTTAAAGTAGTTTTTTCCAATTCTGTGAAAAAGTCATTGGTAGCTTGATGGGGATGGCATTGAATCTACAAATTATCTTGGGCCGTATGGCCATTTTCATGATACCACAATACACCAATAACAGACAAACAGAGAGCCAAATCATGAGTGAACTCCCATTCACAATTGCTTCAAAGAGAATAAAATACCTGGGAATCCAACTTACAAGGGATGTGAAGGACCTCTTCAAGGAGAACTACAAACCACTGCTCAACGAAATAAAATAGGACACAAACAAATGGAAGAACATTCCATGCTCATGGGTAGGAACCATCACATTTTTTTTATTGTAAATCTCGGGCTATTTAAATACCCTCAAAGTCATAACCACGGTAGGGGGCATGTATCACAGAGAATAAGGCAGAACTTCAGTGCAAAGTGGAGACTGTTTTTCATGAAGGTATTAAGATACCAAAAGATGTACGTGTTTTAGTTAGGCCAGCAACCACTTTTATAAAATCATTAATAGATAATTCTGAAAGGGAGGAAAGATATATAACAGAAGTCATTTTATGAAAATGCATTTTATATAGTCAAAAGAACAGGGCTGTAAAATTGTTTAATTTTGGCTTCTGTAGTTAGATCAATTTGAACTTACAAGTCAAGTCATATCTCTTTCAGGAGTGATTATATAAATTCAGTGCATAAATTAAATTTCAGATAAGTGCACTGTTAACCTTGAAAATTCCTTTTTATTTATTTTTTGACCTTTGTTGATGGGTGCACTCTTTCTAAGTCTATTAACCAGTTTACCTCCAATACTATAAAAGATAATTGTTTTCCCCAGGTATGGCAGATGAAGGGGTTGCTTTGGTCATATTTAGTTGTGAAATTGTACCCAAAATTCATATTTTTAATTCTAGAACTTTAGTGTTGCAAGATACTTTCATCACGGGAGGGTCATAGAAACTGAAATGCGCTAAGAGAGAAGGACAAACAGATGTATCTCATTTCATCTTTATTTCAAGGACAGGCTCACTTTGAACTATTTGTTCATACCATTTCTTCTCCCCATTGTCTATACTTGTAAATTAATGATTATAGCTAACCAACATGAATTCAGGAGTTAATATCAGTGTAAACTTCTCACGATAGTATTATGCCAATTTTACAAATAAGTCTGAGGAAGGAATAAATCATAAGACTTCTCATGATCACACTAGAAATCAGCAGAGCCAAGATGTAAAGACAGGTCCTCAGGTTCCAGAGTCCAGTGATAAGCAGAATTCTACAATGGCACCCTGAATAATCCTTGGAACTCTGCATTTAATAAATATTACTACTTTGATTAGGTTATGTGATATAGCACAGTTGACCTCAAATAGGAAGACAATTTGGCTGTGCCTTTTCTAATCACATGAACCTTTTAAAAGCAGAGATTCTTTTCTAGTTGGTCACAGAACAGAAGTCACAGAGATGAACTGTGCTCAGTCTGGAAGAAATCAGACATCCAACTCTTCTGAATTGCCAATGGAGAGAGATAGGCTCCAGCAGCTAAGAGCAGTCTTCATCCAACAGCAGTGAGGGAAAGGGGGGACCGGAGAATGGCAACCGCAGGGAACTGACTTCTCCTAACCACAGGAATGAACCTAGAAACAGGTTTTCCCCAGAGCTTCAAGACAAAAACTCAGCCTGAACAGCGTCTTGATTTCAGGCTTATGATAACCCTGAGCAGAGAACTAAGCCATGTCATGCCAGACTTGTGACCTCTAGAATTGTGAGCTAATACATGGCTGTTGTTTAGTTTGTGGAAACTTGTTATGCAGCAGTAGAAAATTAATACATCCCCTATGTTTACTGCCTTTATATGAGGGAACTGTATGCACCTTGTATTTCTACATGCTGGTCCTGATGAAAGGCTCCAAAGCTACAGAAATCAGTTTGGATTGTTTTATTGTCAGTGTGAATTAATTCACAGTTGGTTTCAAAGATAGTCAAGAGTAGTAAAACATAATTATTTTAGTAAATATATTTTTTACATGTTTTGAAGCAAGATATACAATTTTTTTCAACATTTCTGATTCTACCTTTATCACTATTTCTTCTGTTTAATCTTATGGTAAGAGTTTAACTGTCTCATTATTGGCACCAACACTATAGAAGATCTCATTTTGTCTGTCAGTCATTCCAGAAATATCTGTGCTACCCTTAGGGAATGATCTAAATTTACCTTTGTCTTCTAATTTAGGGCTTTCCGAATTTCTTTCCACATCATCTGTCTATATTTATTCTTTAATTTTAAGAAAATTAGGAAACATATATAATTATCATCAGAGTATGAGACATCTTTATTTTGGCAAAATCTGGTTAAATTTTATTTTCAAACAAGTTAGTCGGAATGGCTTGTCTAATTAATAGTTTTGCTATGGCGTATGTTCTAGATGTTTCCTTTTTATTTTTACTTGCATACGCATTCTGACTAAACAGCTAATATCTACTGTAGTACAAGAGCTTAACCACTCTGTAAGAACTAAGGAAGATTAGGTTGAAATATCTTACACTTAAGGATAGCAGCTAGATTAAAATTGTTATTAATATGCAAATATAGGTAGATTTGTATGAAAATCATATTACATTTCAATTTCTTATGAGAAATTATGTAATTGATAATGAGTCATGAGCAAATCTGCTTTCCAGTAGGAAAACTAGCAGTATCACCATTAATACCAATATTCATATTGTAATTATTGCAAAAATTTCAATCGGAAGCATCTCAAATAGAAAGACGTCTTTACTTATAGGAAACATAAATGAAGAAAACAATGTAACCTTAACTGGCTGAACATCTTTCTTAAGGGATTTGAAACCTCATGAAGCCCATATGAATTCTAAATGGGAAAACACAATAAGCCCTAATTAAATATTCTACTATGGTTTATTGTGGTAGAAATATGAATATAAGCTCAATTATGACATTTAATGTGACATATGCATTCATTTAAATTGAAGGAGGCCTCATACATAAATGAATAATTTTACTGTTGAAAAGAATCTGAAGCTCTTCTAAGACATCTCTCTTAGTCTAAAGACAGGGAAATAAGTCCATAGAATCAACCAACCAACCACGAATGTGGGCCTCATAGTTTTTAACGTTTGTACGGTGGATTTTCTCCTCCATCATTCCAACTGCAGGAAAGTCAAAACTCCTTCTCCAAATCTCTTTATTCATGACTCCCAAATTAGTATTTTTAGCCCTGAACTCACATATAACTTCCAGACCAATATTTTCTTCTGTCCCTACAATATCTCCATATATTTGTTTTTCCATTTCCTCAAGCTCATGATGTGTATAACTGAAATTTTTAAAACTATGTATTCACATTTTATGAAACTTGGTGCACCACTGTGAATAAATAAGCACTTCGCAGTTGCAAGTTTGTTTGCATTACACAAAGCTAGTCACAATTTTGACTTATTTAAAGCAGAAATCTTGGTCACAAATTCAATTCTGGAATCCAGGTCTGAAGAAATACAGTTGTCTTTATGGCATACCTACCAGCAATATTTTGGGAAAATGAAAGGACTTCCTTTATTTGTAGTCTGTACCTCTACTTCATTTGTTAAATGAATTTAGAGAGTAAGGTTCAAAGCAGCAGCTACTTCAGTGTTTCATTTTCTTTTTGAGTAGGCGACCAACTTTCTATAGTCTCAAACACTAACTGTTTTGAACCTTCAAAAACTCTTCTCATGTCTGAGGCACATGTGAATTCTTTTTGGAAGTACTTCGTATGTTGTTGTGTAACAATGGATCTGTGCTCACCACTTTATTAAGGCGTTTGGGATACTGTCTGTCTACCTAGCTCTATTATGTGCTCATCACGGAAAAGGACTGATTTCTCACAAACACAGTGAAATACACCATAAATTATTATTGATTTAATTTTTTCTTGTAATATAATTTCTAAATAAGGAAAATAGTTTAAAATGACAACATAGATGATTTTCATTTTACTCCTGTTTTCTTTTTTTTTTACTTTATGTACTCCTCATAACTTATACAATTGACTATACAGTATATTATACTATGGTAACATGTCTCCCAGTAATTCAATGAATTTTGAAGGCCCTAAAATGTGCAAATTCCTGTGACAGACACCGTGTGGTGAAGATGAATAAGATATGGTCTCTTCCCTGAAGAAGAAGACTACAGTCTAACATGAGGGTGGGCCAACTACAGTCTGTGGGCCAAATCAAACACACTACCTACTTTGGTAAATTAATTTTTATTGCAGTGCACCCATGACCATTTAGTTACACATTTCCTATGGCTGTTTGCCAACACCACAATGGCACAGTTGAACAGTTGTGTCAGAGACTGAATGGCCTGCAAAGCCTAATATGTTTACTATTTGACCCTTTACAGAAAAAGTTTGTCAACTCGTGGCTTAGTAGATATTATAGACACTGAAATATAAAAGCAACGAAAATGTGAAACTGGGCTTGAAAATTTTAAGGGAGAGAATGCTTAGTTACAATTATGTAAATGGAGGACGATTTCATGAGCACAATTTATGTGGATGCTAGAAAACCAGTAGTCTTTCAACTGAAATAAATGAACTGAAGAGAATGTACTGGTTGCTGACAGTTTTGAAGTACTACCAAAGATAAAGCACATATTTCTATCAATTAATCCTTAATTATGACATAGCAGTGGTGGAAGACTTTTCCAAAGCAATGATAGGAATGTCATGGCAACTTTTAAGCTCTATTACGGTTGCCAGTTATTTCTAGATGATGTCAATGTGATTATAGAAATATCTTCTTAGAAGCCACATCAAGCCGGGCGCGGTGGCTCATGCCTAATCCCAGCACTTTGGGAGTCCAGGGCAGGCGGATCACGAAGTCAGGAGTTCGAGATCAGCCTGACCACCATGGCATAAACCCCGTCTCTACTAAAAATACAAAAATTAGCTGGGCATGGTGGCAGGTGCCTGTAATCCCAGCTACTCAGGAGGCTGAGGCAGGAGAATCACTTGAACCTGGGAGGTGGAGGTTGCAGTGAACCGAAATTGCACCACTGCACTCCAGCCTGGGCAACAGAGCAAGACTCCTTCTCAAAAAAAAAGAAAAAAGAAAAAAGAAGCCACATCAAATACACACTAGATCTTATTTATTATTAGAGATTACATCAATTACCAGCATCATGATTTAAATTTTTATATACAAAAATAAGAGTTTGTGTTGGTAAACATATGTTTATACTTTTGAAATCTAAGTGAAATATATTTAAATAAACTAGTTATTTAAATAAATTTGCAGAAAATATCAAAGCACAGCTATTGGGGAGAAAGAAAAGAAATATATAATTAGTGAAATGTTTTGAGTAAGTAGACATTTTTAAGGATGGTAATAATAGGTAAATATTTATAATGGTGCAATGATCTAAATGTATTTGCTGGAATCATGTAGTGAAATTAGTATTTTTCACTTTTGCTTAATTACCTATTGTCATTATTATTTTACTTAGCATGTCTCCTTTACTTTAAAATCTCACAGGATGGCCTTCAGATTAAGATTAAATATTTTAAGTCAGTTTGTCTTCTAATTTGTCTCCTGATTTTCATTTGACATTTAATTTTATGTTCATTTGCTTCCCAATAACTAATGCTAAATTTTCGTATATTTTATTTATAGTTTGCACACTAATAATTTACATAGCATTTCTTTTCATCAGTAGTTTTAGAACAAGAATAGCATGCAATAATAGGCTGCTTATTAAATAAATAATAAGTTTAAATATGTAGGTTTCATATATAAATCATAGTCCTCATAAATTGGGGATAATCTTGGAATATTGGATTTTTTGCTTGAATCCAAGCAGATAATATGAAAACAAACCTTTGATAAGAATGAAGCTATTATCCTGGCATTGAGCTCATTTAGGTTCACTGGGGACAACAAATAATGCTATCTAATTAATTAGAATGACAGGAAACTGCATGACACATTTCTTATGGCTGGCTGGTTTAACATTCTAAAACCCTCCTGTTGATTAGAACTTGCATGTTTTAAATAGAAAAGGATGTTAGACATCCCATCTGTTGTGTAGCAGAGCTTCGGGAAAAAAAATAAAAAAGGTACACTCAAGTCTTGATAAGTTCAAGTCAGCAGAACAAGAGAAATGTAACATGTTATCTGATACACAACATAACAGGGGACTAATTGTTTACAAAATTCTTTTGTCTTCCATCAAGATGTAATTAAGAAATCTAACTATTTAAAATTTTGGCAGTTTTACATTCAATTTACTCATGTAACAAACCTGCACATGTAACCCCTGAACCTAAAATAAAAGTACAAAAAATTAAATTAATTTAGGTTTTTAAATAAAGACTGTCTGTCGTATTGTAGAACACCTGGCTAAAGTTCAGAATTTTTCCTCCATGTATATGTGTATGATGCAATTGGAGGAGCCCATTTGTTTACAGTGTTATACTCAGCACATCATGCTATAATATAGACTATTAGATCTTCATCTCCAATTATGTGCATAGTTTGAAAGAAGTTTGTTAGAAAACAGTATACTTAAAATATATAATACTATTTCATGACTAAAAACATTCATGGGAAATTCATGTAATTTTTTAAATATTTCATATACATTTGACAAGTATACTGATGAAAAATTAATTGATATATTGAAGTCCATCTGAAGAAGGCTGAATA
The DNA here is from genome assembly GCF_028858775.2 of Pan troglodytes. Classification (NCBI taxonomy): domain Eukaryota; kingdom Metazoa; phylum Chordata; class Mammalia; order Primates; family Hominidae; genus Pan; species Pan troglodytes. Next base: position 32,102,110 of record NC_072401.2, on the reverse strand, counting down.
TAGATTCACTGTTTATTTGAGTGACATTATAGAATCATCTAAAAAATGTGAATGTGTAAGTATGCTATCTGCTACTTGGTTGGTCAAAACCAAAACTGAACCAAAATCCATAATTATTTACCAGCAAGATTGGCTGGTGCTCAGGGAGGATCATCTATAATGTCTGTAAAACTCCCATACTCATAAAACTATTCATGAAATATAATAATAAGCAAATTCTAAAAGTGAAATAAAAGCAGTCTTCATACTTTCTTTCATTTCAATTCCATTGAAAATAGTATTCTTCAGTTTGAAAATGGAAAGCACCCGTCATTCAATGTTAGATTTGGCAATCCATAGCTAATTTGTAGCTCATATGCAAAGCAGAACCTAGGACCAATACATAGATCAAGGACAGAAGCGAGGAAGGGATTTATCCTGGTATATAATGAAAGAAAAATAATGGCAAGGAAGTGCCACTATCAAAATTCCAGCTACTTAAGGCAATCTTGTCAAATACTATACATACCTTGAGATGAGACAAAAATGACATATCATCTATCAGAAAATAGAGCTAGATTAGAGTATCAAGATGTACATCATAAGTGTTCAAAAAAGGGATCTTCTTGAAAACAACCATAAAGGGTAGTAAAAAAAAAACCAACTGTAATCTAGGAAATAAATTAATGTGAAAGTAGTGGAAACAAAAGTACAATATATTTAGAGTCATAAATACTAGATAATTACTTCCGGCACACTACACCAGTAATGGGTAGATTCTTTTTAAAGAGAGAATCAAAAGGAAGATGCCAATTTCGTGAAGTATTTTGTATCTTATTTGGAGCTGTGTTTTCCTAACTCTGTCCTCTCTTCCAAATATATGTTCTAACTGGTGACTTTGTCCTGCTAAATATTTCTCAGATTTGTCTATGTTTTCTTTTTCAGTTCCACCAAGGAGACACTGAACTCCTCAGATACACTCATATCCCTCTATCAACTATTCTTTATTCTACACATAGAATGCAAACTTTAAAACAAAATCGGAATTGATCAGATCAGTTAGTCTCCTATTTTAAATCTTGACAATGCCGTTTTTGTTTTCTTAGAATAAAGGCCAGAATTATTAGTACAATCTACATGGGGCTTCCCTGTGCTTGTCCCTGGCCACTTCTTGGATATAAGTGCATACAATGGAGAATAAAACAGTAAGAACTGTGGTTCAAGTTCCAGCTCTGTCACTTTGTACCTACATATCCCGAGCAATGTTCTCAACTCTTCTCTGAACCTCCATACAATTATCTCTAAAATTGAAAAAGATATCTGACTTGAAGTATGACTCTGATGATTAGATACTGTAAGTGCAAAATGCTTGGTTTATAATAAAAAATAGCCAATCTCCATGCAGCACTTCTAAAAGAAGCTAAGTCTTAGAAGTTTTAATAACTTGACCAAAGCTACACAGTTAATAGATGATAGAGATGGGAATATCACACATAAACACACACATACCCCCACACCCCCTCCCAACACACACACAGTTGTTTGTTTGTTATTTTTTTTTCCCTAGCATGGATTGAGACCACCAACAATGAAGCTTTTGGGAGATGGGGAAGGGATTCATATATAATAATTTAGTAAGTGACCACTACTAGCATTAGATTAATCTTCCTTCATTTCCTTTCCTTGAATATATTTCCTCTTCCTGTATTCACTTTCTAACTCTGCTGAACAAGATTTTAACATGGGCTTTGTGACTTTAATATGTTTTTGATGACCCTTAGAAATGATAAGTGACATGTGTACTATATAGCCTTATAAAGGGAAAAAGGAAAGGTGTGTCTGCTTAGAAGTCAGTACCCTAGGTGACTTTTGATCACAAAGAGCTCAGTAGACTGCATCTTGTTGCCAGTATTAGAAATACAATCTGAAGGAAGATTTACATTGGTAAAAATATTGGTTAACTAAACTGATATCTACTAGCTATTTACATAATCAAGCTCTCTCTCTCTCTCTCACACACACACCATGCTTCATCTACAAAACTTCATGCCTGGGGTGCAAGCTAGTGATAACTGAAATCCAGAAATAAATTCTACATATGTGGAATTACAGCAGGAGGTTTTTGGTGTGTATTTGTTTGTGTTTTTACTTTTAAGTAACCTACAAAGAAGCCCTAAGAGGTAACCCTAAGTCAATAAGAAAGTGATGGATATGTCACACCCACTGAAGCTATTTTCAAGTGTTTTAGATTTCAAGAGTTGTAGGAATTCTATTTTGGTTTTTTGGATTTCACATAGATTCTATTTTGGACCCAAGCATTTCTCAGGGTGCTATTTTGGATTAAAAAAAAAAAGCTTTACTTAGCTATTTAAAAATACACTAATTGAGCAAGGTAGGTGGATGTAAATTCAACCATGGCTTTTGTGTATAGCAGAGATCAAGACACTGTACATGCAAAATACAGTGTCTACACTTAGGATATGAACAGAGATGTATTTAAAATAGGTTTTGAATAAAAGGATATTACACAATACAACACTTGCCTAAACATTTTTGATTTCTTTTTTCTTTCAGCTACTTAAATTATATTAACTCTTAAATGATATTCTAACATATAAACACTTGTTTCATTAATCAATTCTACAAAGAACATGTAATGTACATTTGAGTCAGCTCAATGTACGATAGCTAAATTTTCAGTTATATGGTATTGCACAGGCAAACATATCTAGTTTGGCTGCATTAAAATTTGACCCTTGCTGTAGCCTGAACAAAAGGGATACTCTAGAAATTACCCAGCAATTGAGAACAAAGGTTCTGAATTATCTGTCTAAACAATAATTACCTGTAAGAGTAAACTCTGTGGGTTATCCCCAGTTTCCACTTCAAGAATCTATTCTCAATCCTCTGCCCTTCTCTGAGGTGGGGATGAAGGGTGGCTGATCCGATATGTTACATCACCAGATTCCCTAACCAACTGGCTTTCAGCAATAACTTTTTTTTTCTTTTGAGAGGGGGTCTTGCTCTGTTGCCCAGGCTGGAGTACAGTGGTGCTATCTCTGCTCACTGCAACCTCCACCTCTTGGGTTCAAGTAATTCTTGTGCCTCAGCCTCCCCAGTAGCTGGGATTACAGGTGTGTGCCACCATGCTAATTTTTTGTATTTTAGTAGAGAAGGGGTTTCATCATGTTGCCCAGGCTGGCCTCAAAGTCCTGAACTCAGTCAATCTGCCTGCCTTGGCCTCCCAAAATGCTAGGATTACAGGCAGGAGCTACTGTGCCCAGCCTCGTTTTTGACAATAATTGCATTCCTTCACAGCACCACAAGGTGGCCTTTCCTTTTCCTCCCAGTATCGTTAATCTCTGGTAACATAATTTCAGTCCCAGTAGAAGTAATGCTTCCCCAGTCCTGATGATGTCTGAGATCCTCAGCATCCCTTACATGCTCCCTTAACTTTGTCCATGCCTCTGTTTGAAATTCCTAACATTTGAACCACCTGTGAATTTTGTTTGCTTTGGTGATACTGACTGATATGTTCAGTGTATCCAGTTGATGACAATAATTTCTGACCTGCTCTTTGAAATAATTACACTGTAAACTAAAGAAAACAATCATACAAGAACAAGAATTCCACACTGGATTCCACACCATTTTTCTAAGTAATATATTGCTTAATATAGTCTAAGGACAGGCACTGTCCTTGCAGACAATTATTTTTATACACACATACTCAGATCGTATGTACATAGATCACCATTTATTTTAAGGTGAGACTCTTGTTTTCAAAGTGCAATATGTAACTCATGCTCCTCTGCTTATCTTTTCCTTAGATACTAACAGGAGATTGTGGCCATCCTGTTGTATCTTACTCTATAATTTCAGGGAGTTCACAGATAATGTCATATATGTTTTCTCCATGTCCAGCGACATTCCTTCATCTACCCTAGTCATGGTCAGTGCTGAAGTCTTGAGGACCTACACAGTGTAATGTGCATGGGAGGTCTCTCCTGTCTGCATGTGAATGACATTCTGACAACTACTGCCAACGGGCTAAAGCTCTCAATAGAACTCATATACGCACAGTAGTCTTCTGTCAATCAAAGCCATGCCTTATGGAGGAGACTGATCCTCTCCCTCACTTTGTGACGACTTTCTTATGTAACTAAAAAAGCAATGTTGCTCAGGTTCTCAATCTATCACTAGAGTTCTAGTAAATATAGCTCTTCCAGACATCCCATCTCATTTGCTTGACATTTCATCAAAAATCGAGGAATTCAGGTCAAGGGCCCAATATATCAGATGCATACCACTGGTTTTTCTTACCTTGTTTTTGTTTTAAGTGTATATGTTTTGTTACACCTGTTTTAACAAACCTTCATGCAAATTTTGACTGTAACTGAGCTGACAAGACACGCTTAGACCTAGCTGAAACCAAGGGATCCAGCTGAGACCACTTGACCTATACAAATTGAGGTAAAGGGGGTCAGAATCATGGAACCGGGTATTTAGGTGTTTTCTTCCTCTTGTTGGGAGTATAAAGTCATATTTTGGAACGCTCTTAGAATTCTGTATGTATTAATTACATTAGACTCAACATGGGCAATGCCTAAATTAATAATGGTAGATAGTTGTTTCTTCTACCTGCGTCACACACATGAGCAGCATTTATCCAGCTGATATTCATAATTTGTCCTTATTTTTGGTTATATTTATAACCAAAAATTCATTTTTAAATCTTAAATCCCACAACCTTTTTTTTCACAAATTATATTGAAATCCTATATAATTTCAGTGTACATCTTCATAAAATAGTGCTTATGTGGAATAATGTAGCTATTCAACTTTATCTCTCATGTTTTAGGCTAACAAAAGAGTTAGTTCCTTAAATATTTTCCAAACACCATGTAACAATTTTGATTTTCAGAAGCTTAGATAATAAAATGGAATACAAGATGATAAGTGAAATAAATTAGAACCTTTTTTTGATTCAAATTCTGAAAGAAAATTTTAAGATCAAATAAGAAACAATTTTATATTTAAAGCTCCTTTTGCAGCTATTAATTTTAAAGTAAATTATTTGTATAATCACTAAAGCTGTTTTATTGCAGGATGCTCCTTCAATCACCTACTCATAATCGTGCAGTTTGCTTATTTTTATAAAATTGGTTTTTCTGGACAATAATTTAATTTACATTAAATCAAAAACTTTGTGGGATGGGATCTGGAGAATGTTAAGAAGCAGCACTGGTGACTCTAATGCCTTCTAAAGTTCCTGTAGTTTCTTCATAGATGGAACTGGAAGCCACTATCCTTAGCAAACTAAGGCAAGAACAGAAAACCAAATACTGCATGTTCTCACTTATAAGTGGGAGCTCAGTAATGAGAAATAAAGGGAATAACAAACACTGGGGCCTCCTTGAGGGTGGAGGGTGGGAGGAGGGAGACAATCAGAAAAAATAACTATTGGGTACTAAGTTTAGTACCTGGGTGATGTAATAATCTGTACACAAAACCCCTGTGACACATTTACCTGTATTGAAAAACTGCACGTTTCCCTGAACCTAAAATAAAAGTTAAAAAAGAAAGTTCAAGTAGTTTCTTTAAGCTGGAAACTATTTTACATTAGTCAAATAGAAACTATTTTACCTTAGTCCTTATATTGCCAATACCTACTGCAGCACCTAGAGCAAAAAAGGTAAATAAATATCACATAAACTAAATCCATGACTTTGGTTAAATAAATAATGGGGTTGATTGATTTCTTTGCTCCCAGTTTCTCTTTGATGTGGCTTTTATCCTACTCAACATGCTTTTTTTATTCTCTAACATCTGAGAAGTACATAAATTCTCTTCTCCCTTTGCTCCCATAACCCATGACTCTTGATTTTTATCCTACCCCATAGGCCAATTTTTTTTATTTTTATTTACTGGCTTTTCTTCTTACAAGGTTATTACTACCATTACTATACTTCTTGTAAGGTTACTATAAGTCAAAACGGTTAAATAAATTGTGAAAATATTAAATGATATGCTGCGAAGTGAGGATATAAACTAAAGTGGTGACTCACTTCTCCAACTTTTTTTGTATTTGTTGTATTTTTGGACTTAGCCTTCATACTTACCTAACATCTTCCTTATTGAATGAATGTATTTATTGAATAAATTTCTATAGTATAGTATTATTTGAATGAATTTATAGTATTTATTGAATGAATGAGTGAATGCTGGAATGAGTGTGTAATATAGTCTCTCAGTTGAGACAACATTAGAGGTTGTCTAATCTACTTTCTTTTCTTTTTTTAATTATACTTTAAGTTTCAGGGTACATGTGCACAACGTGCAGGTTAGTTACATATGTATACATGTGCCATGTTGGTGTGCTAAACCCAGTAACTTGTCATTTAACATTAGGTATATCTCAAAATGCTATCCCTCCCCGCTTCCCCCACCCCACAACAGGCCCCGGTATGTGATGTTCCCCTTCCTGTGTCCATGTGTTCTCATTGTTCAGTTCCCACCTGTGAGTGAGAACATGCGGTGTTTGGTTTTTTGTCCTTGCGATAGTTTGCTGAGGATGATGGTTTCCAGCTTCATCCATGTCCCTACAACGGACATGAACTCATCAGTCTAATCTAATTTCTTAGTAGTTAAAATCACAAGTTTGGTCTATATGAGTGTGTGGTGTGTGTGTGTGTGTGTGTGTTCCGGATTGAACAATAAATGTGTCCATCACTGTAATTATTGAAGTCCAGAGAATGTAAGAAACTTGTCCATTAAAAGTCTACCCACACTGGGTTAAACGAGCTTCTGAGATGTTTCATTGTTCCAAAAGAGGAGGTCTATTCCCTTGACTTGACCTAAGAAAATTTCCATTATGTTAAGTAAAATAAGCCAAGCATAGGAAAACAAATATCACATGTTCTCACTCATATATGGGAACTAAAATAATTGAATTCATGGAGATAGAGAGTAGATTGATGGTTACTAGAGGCTGGGAAGGGTAGCGGGGAGTGGGGGCTAACATAGAAATGGCTAATGGATACAAAATTACAGATAGAATGAATAAGATCTGGTATTTGGCAGCACAATATAGAGTGACTATAGTTAACAATAATTTGCTAAATATTTTCAAATAGTTATACTTGAGATGATGGATACTCCAATTACCCTGATTTGATTATTACACATTGTATGCCTGTTTCCAAACATCCCATGTACCACATTAACATATACAACTATTATGTACCCACAATCATTGAAAAAAAATTTAAAAAGAAAATTCTCTGTCCATCAATGTTTTTTTCCCTAGGATCGGTTTTCCTGGCAGGTCTGTTATGGACTAAACTACGGGCAGACAAATGGATAAGGCACCTTCACTCAGCTTTGCAGACATCAGAGATGTCAGCAGCACACTTAGCTAAAGAGCAATGTGACTGTTGGTAAAAAAAAAAAACAAAAAAACAAAAAAAATATATAACATTCACGTGTTCGCTGAAAGATTTGCTCATTTGAAAAAGGGAATTCTCTGAGTCCTAGAATAATTGGAAGAAAAGTAATTTATGGAACAAAAATTTAGAGGTCTCTTAGTAAGTGAGGACAAAATTCAGGAAAATGTAGATAATTACTCTGGTTATTATTCCATTTTTTCAATATCAAAAGAATAATGAGACTAAAACAATTATACATTTTCAAGCCACAGATTTAAACAGCAATACAATATTCCTAGATTTCCTTTGAGAGATGCAAGCATCTCCAGATTTGAGTCTTTTGTTTGCACATTTATTCATTCAGCATATAATAAGCATTTACAGTATAAACAATGGGTCAAGCACTATGCAAGACATTTAAATGCAAAATCAAATAAAACATAATTCATTATTATTGAATTTGTGGTCTAGTGATGATACAGATATATAACTACATAATTATATTGAGATAAGTTTTAAAAGGGTACTATAAAATTAATTGTGACAACACAGAAGAGGAAGCAACAAATGTGCTATTTCATGGACAATTACAACCATTTTCTCTACTATTTCTCCCAGCCTAGATTTTTCTCTCAGTGTTCATGTCACAAATCCTTTTTCAAAATGATGTGCCTTAATAAAAGAGCATTCATTTCAACATCTGGGACTTAATTAATTAAAATTCAATTTAACAAGCAGAAACTGAATGCCTATTATGGAGACAGACCAGTGCTAGTTATTATTTATACAACAACCCACACATAGAGGTGACCAGGAACTTGAACCATATCTAGAGAAAAATATTGTTCTCAAAGGACTTAAATATGAGACTAATTTTCTTAACAGCTTGCACACAGAAAATAGGAGTAGACAGGTTTTACTTAAACTAGAGAACATAGAAAAAAATTGTGTAATTATAAAACTGAAAGTGACCTGTGAGAACAGATTCAGTGTTGGCAGACACCTTAGAAGAGTGCCTTGGAGGGGAAAGATTTGTTCAAGCAAAGATAGAGTGAAAAAGCACAGGACATGCTTACTTGATCAGTTACAGACAATTGAAGAGGTTGCACAAGTGGAAGAGAGTTTAACACAAGAAAAGTTAGGAAAATCTGATTTGGCTTGGATGATTAAACACTTTGGACAACTTTGCATTTTGTTCGCTGTGTAAATGGAGGGCAATGAAAGCTTTAATAAGTAGAATATCTTCTGCTTTAGGATGCCTTGAGAGGTGATGTATAGAGTAGCTTATAGAAGTATGGAAAGTAGATCATATGATTTAAAAATGTGCAAATGATTACAAACAAAATGTTGGAAAACATTTAATTGAAGGAATTAGATCCCAGAGAGTTAGGAAATAAACAGACCAAAGCATTTATGGCCATGTCTATATATCCAAGATTATGTTTTCATTCATCTATTATAGTTATCATCACTGGCAATGCTTACTAATAGCCTTAGACTAATTAAATAGCTTGTGATCTGCATTAATATTTAAATTCTTAAGGATAATTGAGTTAATTCTATTGAAATCAAATGTTCCGAACTGTTCGGAAATAAAATAGATTGGCATGTGTCATTTCATCTGCACTATTTTTTTTAATAGACAATATAGAAAATTTCGTGGGTTCCTATGAAAAAGAAATCTGTAGTTCTGTCTTATAAAAAACATGAAAATAATACAAGATGATGTGACAGCCCTTTGGTCTTTCTGCATGTAAACAAGTGGCTGTTGCCATTAGAAAATACAGTGGACTAAAATCCTTACCACCTTCTATTAAATTCCTGCAAGCAGCATGGAGCCAATAATCATTTATCATCAGTCTTGTTGTAAAATATAAAGAAAATATTTATCAATAATCATGCCTCTATCAAATGTATAAACACTAAATATAGATCAAGGGGTATATAAATGGCAAGATAATTGGTACAAAATTTATTTCAGTACCTAGAACAACTCCTGGCATTATGTTTCAATAAATATGTATTTAATAAATGAATAAATGTATTTAAATAAATATGTATTGAATTAATGAATAAATTTATACTGCCTATGTGCTTTTATTAACTGCCTACATCACAGTAAGCAGTTCGATTTTTGGATCTCCGTCAAGGCTGTACAGTTTAGGTTCATTACAACTCAACTTACGTATTCCCAATAGGGAGTAAACAACCTGATGACTTCATAGGGTCATTGCAAGAACAATGGAATTTAAGAACTGGTGAAATATAACTGGAACTATTTTCTGCCTTTCACATTCAATAATGCTAATCATTCTTTCTTCTTGCTCCAGCACAAAACAATTTATACTAATCGAATGATTATTGACTCAATGTTGCCAGTCAAACAATAGCAAACAATAATTGCAATGTGAAAAATAAAAGGCTATATTGAAAATACATTCTCTATGATCATTTATATACTTGTACGAAAGATACTGTTAGAAATAGCATCAAATACCACATATGAAACAATCTAGTAGAAGCCAGAAAAATATGATTATGTTGGTTCATTCATCAGTTTGATAAATTTTTTTCCACTCCCATTCCCTGTTTTTACTGGAAATGTGTTGACTTTTAAACTGTGTTTTTGTTTATTGTTTTGTTTTTTCTGTGCTTAGGTCTGTTGTTACAGAAGAAAGTATCTTTCTGCCAAGATATAATCCTCTTGATTATTTTATTATTCACGTCCAGAAAAGTTGATTTCAGTACTTCATAAACCAGATGTTTATAGAAATGCTACCAACACTTTGATATGGAAATGGAATTGAATAGTGCTAGAAACTTGGAACAAATAAGCAGGCATTACAATCAGTACATTAGTGTAAAAAATAGCATATAGTTGATGAGAAATTGAATATACAAATGACAATGGCCAGATAATATATAAAAGCAGAGCTTTGACTCACAACCTCCAGAAATCCACCCAGGAAACCAACCCCTTACTATGAAAACCACCCAGAAAGCCAGCCTACTACAAATCAGACTTGCAGGAAGCCAGATTGCTACTTGTAGTGACAACAGATTAAACAATAATGTCTATAACAATCATCTCAACATAGCTAGAGCATGATTAATAATTGAAAGTTTCCTTAATTTTTGTTTCTGCTTCCAACTTGAGAAGAACCAGAGAAAGTTAGATACACACTCCTCACTGATTACATAAGGTGTCTCACCTCTAGTTAGTTCACCTACAGCCTTCCCATGTCAACAACCACCAATCAGGGCATAAATAAATCCTTTCCTTTTTCCAGTGTGAATGTTTATCACTTCTATGCCTTCATTTGAGTTTTGGGCAAAATGAAAGTGAAGGTGAATGACTCCTTTGCCACAACAAACTATGAATTAATACCCTTTGCTTTCCCCATTTGATTGGTCTTATTGTGTGTGTGTGTGTGTGTGTGTGTGTGTGTGTGTGTGTTTCCGCATTGAAGATATGAAAGAAAGTGTATAATTCAATGGGAGTAGACACAGAAAGGAAAGAAGTACATTATATATGATGTAAAGTGTGGACAGTCTTCCTTCTGGAGTCCTTAGTTTTTCATCTGCATATGAAAAGTTCAAGTGAAACATTCATGAGTGGGCTTTTACTTATAGTATCTCATGAGGTGGCAGATAAAATAAAGTCCAGCATGGTTGTCATGTGAAGGCTTGACTAGAGATGAAGGATCCCCTACCAAGAGGGCTCAGTCACGTTGACCAAAGACGTTGGTTTCTTACTAGTTGTTGGCAGAATGCATCGTTTCCTTGTTGGGTGGGTTTCTCGGTAAGGCTGGTTGAATCGTCTGTGCAGCATAGGTGGCTTTCTCCAGAGTGAGTGATCCTAGGTAGAGAAACAAAAGGAAGCTACATGCCTTTGGTGACCTAATCTCCAAAGTCACACTCACCACTTTTGCTTTGCTCTATTTGTTAGAAGTGAGTTAAAATCTAACCCACACTCATGGGAAGTGAATTTACGTTCATTCCACTTTTTTCATGTCTGAAGATTTTGTGGATATATTTTAAACCACAATAAACTTTTGTTGTTGCTGGTTTCTATTGTTATTATTTTCTGGGGGGGGAGACAGGGTCTCCCTCTGTCACTGTGCGTGAGTGCAGTGGCACAATCATGGTTCACCATAGGCTTGACCTTCCTGGCTCAAGAAATCCTTGAGCCTCCCGAATAGCTGGGACTATAGGCATGACCCACCACACCCTGCTAATTTTTGTATTTTTCATAGAGACAAGGTTTCGCTATGTTGCCCAGGCTAGTCTCAAACTACTGGGTTTGAGTGATCCACCAGCCTCGGACTCCAAAATTGCTGGGACACGATAAAGTTTTTACTATAGTTATTTACTCACTTAATCTTTCCTAAAACTTCATAAGGTGGGCATAATTAATATCTCATTTCACAGATGAAGAAGGTGAAGCTGAAAAAGCCTAAATAATTTGTTCTCACAACTAATGCATTGCAGAGCTACAATTTGTATTTAGGCAATTTAGTTGGTGAGTCTATGCTTTTAATTTTTATGTAAAACTGTCTTTCTGTCAACAATCTACACATCTCATTTTATAACAGATTACTTTTGAGTTCTGAGAACTTCTTTTTCCAGATTCATATCACCAGAGATTCCTGCTTCTCAGGCTTCTTCTCTTGTAGTCCTTTCTCCTGTCTGCTGAAGCAGCACCCTTCCCTTGAAAGGTAAAAAGAATTCCCAGTTTCTTTTTAGAACTTCGATCTCATTGCTTACTGGAGGAATTACCTTGCTCAGCCAATAAAATATTTTCTCTTCTGATCATGTTCCCGTCTCTTGCCTGCTTGGGGTAGAAAGAACTGAGCTCACGCCTCTGTGAGGCAGGATTGGATGATCACATTTAGAGATCCAAAACACTGAAGAGATTATTGCCTAAAGAACATGATGAGATAGGCAGGAATGTTGGTTATTCAAATTAAAAACAATTTTTAATGTTAAGCTATAGTAATGCAAGGAAATATGTAGCACTTTTTTTTCTTTTCCATTTTGACTTCCATCAGTGTTTCTTTTTGAAATAGCAAATAGCAAATACTTTCCTATTGTTTTCATGGCTCCATTTTGTAAGTGCTCTAAGCACACATTTGTCCTGACTCTTAGGTAAATCTAACACTGGAAAGAGACTTATATTCCAAAGTGATACAGGCTCAGAACACTGTCATTCTAATTTCTAAAGACCCACACCAGCAACATGTATTACATCAATCGTATTGTGGGTTAATTAGGCAATTACTGATAATATTCCCTCAATGAGGGAAACACATTTTATAATCTAAACAGCTGACATAAAACAATTGAGAACAAAATGGATATGAATAGTATTTCAATGTAAAATTCCTCCTCTATTTATAAAAAGTATTTCAATCTGTGCAGAGATCCAATATTGTAACATTGTTACATTCAGCAAGGATAATTCTTTTCTTTTTAAGACGTTTCTGAAATACTTTGTGTGCTACAAGCTTTTTTTAATTTCAAGAAAAAAATAAAAGAAGCAGCTACTGCCATAATATACTGGGAAATCAGAGTTGGAAATCAACCCTATAGATGTCTTAAAATAAAAATTACTAGGGAAAAGTTTTAAACAGTACTGGTTTCAACATGTTTTCTGTCTCTGTATATTAGAACATACACACATCCTTCCAAATTAGCAACACTAAGACAAATGCATAATTTCAATTTGTTTATATTCTTCATTGCTATTATTTTTAACAGTTTGCCAGTGTCTACTTGATGTCTGCTTGACAACAAGATTTCTCTTCCCTCCAGTGATTTAAGTGAAACCTTCTTGTAGAGTTGTTCAGATTTAGTTTTTTAAAAAATCTCATATACACCAATGCATCAGACACTATCACACTCATAATTTTGACCAGTTTGTCCTATTTTAATTGCTTTTGTGCCTTCTTTTCTAGTACATGGAATAATTTGAACAGTGTGGGAAATCTCATAAGGAAGATTAGGCTAGGACCCTGAAGGCAGCTCATGTTAGCATTAATATCAATTTTACACGTGACCTAGAGATATCTCAGTCCAAACAGAGTGCTAGTTGAAGTTAGGTGAGATTTTCTTTTTTCTTCAAAAACATATTTATGTATAACATAGGAATTAAGATACCTTTTTAAGCTAATATTAAATTGGGCATACATAGTCTCTGTCTTCTAGAAACCCAAAGAGTCGCAAATCTCACCTATTTAAATTTGTGGCTTCCATTTCAGTGAAGATGGCACACCTGTGGTTAAATGTGGTGATATTATTTATCTGGATACCCGAACTCCATGACCTTTGATCGTCTTTTAGTTTATTAGTAAAGATGAGACGGCTGTATTTGAAAGAAAGAATGGAGGGAGATTGAATGAAGACTGCAGGCCTAATATGTATGTCATCTCTTCCTTTATATTAATTCCTTAGAAATGGCAGAGAACAGGGAGGGGAACATCACACACCGGGGCCTGTCGGGGGATGGGGTCAAGCAGAGGGAGATCATTAGGACAAATACCTAATACATGTGGGGCTTAAAACCTAGATGACGGGGTGATGGGTGCAGCAAACCACCATGGCACATGCATACCTATATAACAAACCTGCACGTTTTGCACATGTATCCCAGAACTTAAAATAAAATTAAAAAAGAAAAAAGAAAAAAAGAAATGGCAGAGAATGTTTCTAAGAAATATATCGAGAATGGGGCCAGAAAGTAAGAACTGTTACCATCAATGGGCCGCTTTTTTTTTTTTTTTTTTTGAGAAATTCCTAAAGGATAGAAAGCAGATGGGAGCAGACAAATGGAGTAGAAAATCCATGAAATATTTGCAGCCGACAAACTGGGTAGGCCTGCTGGGAAGAAGGAAGTGGTCAGAGGGAGTCCTGGGGCAATTGACAAAGTGATGAATAGATGAACTGTCCTAGGCTCTGCTGGGTTTCTAACCACAGTGCTCTCCACCTTCCCTTGGATTCACTAAAGATCTCACTGCAGCAACATCTGCCTCCCTGACAATCAAGTAGTTATGGATGTTGGGGTCCAAGAGGCACAAAGAGGTCACGGATGGTGAGCATTCCTAGGGAAGATAGAAACATCACAGCAAAAAGTGAGCTATGTGTCCCTGAGTGTAGAATATTTCATTCTTACCCCATAACAGCAGAGACTACCCTTATAATGAAAATGTTTTCCTATGGATACTTTTTCAATGTTTGGAAAATTTATAATGGGAACATAATCCTTTGTAACTAATTAAAAATGTTTCAATTCCTGTGATTCTGGCTGGTATATTCTAATCTCAGCTCTCTTTCTTCCCTTCTCAGTCCTATGGCTTTGTTCACCAAAGTCCTGCTCCTTTCCGATAATGTATACTTTCCCAAACTGGATTGTGCTAAACCACCAATATTTGAACACTCTGCAGGGCCCTAGTCTGTGTAAAGATGGGTCCTTATCTTCTCTGGTTATAAATTTTAAATTACTTTTTACTTCAAGAAAGTAAGTCTGTGAAGAGAGATTAAGAACTTCAGCCTAGGAGGCCATCTAAGTGCTAAAGGGAGAAGAAGACCAGAGAGATTAGAGGTTCAGCTTACAAACAATCTGCTTTCAGCTCTAGGTCCTTAAGTCCTGATTTTCTATTTCTTCTCTACTTTTGCTGGCTAGACCTGGTACATCATATATTTATGTCTTGGATCACAACGTGTTCATTTCAGACTGCCAACTTCCATGGCAGAGGCTCTGCTTAATGTTGGTGATTGAACTGCTCATGTGTCATGAGGGCCTGAATTGAAACACAGTGACACAGAATAAATTCAGCCATTTCTAGAACTTTCATTAGCAGTGGGAGTGCCACACTTTGAAACACCAATACAGTCCAACAGTGCAGAGCTGCTCCTCTTTACCGTGCGAGTTCCCTGCTGTTGTGTTATTTCTATACTCTGCATTCACAGCTTTGTTTTCCTTTTGAGACCACATTGTATTTCCCTTGAATTTCCCATTCTTCAGTCCTATTTTAGAAAATTTTAGAATCAGTGTAACTAGCATACCTATGACATCCAAAACAACATTAGAAGGAGCAACACTTCTTTAAATGAAATCTTATGTGAAAGTCCAATGTGAGAAATGTTTAGAAGTAGTAGTTCCCCGGCTGATGGAAAAGTGGAAACACAAACTCTCTACTCTCTTCTGCCACTCAGCCTTTCTGAGTAACTTCATGGAGCCCTCCCATCCAGGGGCACTGATCTCCCCCATCTTCAGTGAAGCCTTTACACAGTGCAGGTCCCCAAGGGACCACTAGTTATTTCTTCGGGTATCAAAGTTAAATCTTGTCATTGTGAGTGACAAGTGTCATTTTGAGTGACAATTTGAGTATTTTACATTTAAAAAACCCCTCAGGTATAGGCTACAACTTAAAAATGAATTAATAATACAATTGAGTTTATATGTACATTTCTTTATTCCTTTAAGATTTAATTCATCCATCAAACAAATCTTTTGAAGTATCTACTTTTGTCAGACAGTGTTGTAGACACTAGGCAGAGAAAAAAAAAATGCTGAAGTTTTCTGTGCCTGAAGCACTTACATCTATTATATTGTGCCTACAATGGACCGAGATTGAGCAGACAGTTTACATGTGAACCCTGCTTTGACCATGCCCTTTAAGAAATAAGTATAAAAAGAGCTTATCCTACCTTTACACGCAGACACCCTCTACCAAAGAGTTAACATTTGTATCCTCAAAAGTAATGGCAATGAATTATTTTCCATTCAAACTTACATAGCAGAATGGTGTGCACCCTTGTGTCTGAGAGTGCCCCTGTCTGGCAGCAGAGAATGGAGGTCAATAGCATTAAGACATACTCTGGTTAGTGAAGGAAGCCTCAACGCAAGGCTGAGAGCCAAGTAGCAAACTACAAGGCATTCTAATTTTAAAACTATGAACTGCACTCTTAATTATTTGTTGCAGCCTGATAAAAAAAGACGAGACTTCAGCTGACTCTGCTTTTTTGTCAGGTGCAACTTGGATTTGTAGAACTTAGATTCTTGATATAGCTTTTTAGTCAGACTATGACACCTTTTTGTGTGTAAAGTAAGTAATTTTTCATTTGCTTGTAAGCTCAGAAATACCATGTCTCTTGAATTCAGAAGGCATGTAGATTTACAATTTCATTTATTTCCATACTTGACTGTTAATGCAAAATATAAATAATTCTTTAGATTATTTAAAGTCTTTAAAACACATCTTCAGTGTTTCAATAGCATCTTTAAAATTTCTGCAGACCAATAGAAAAAATAAAGTAGAATTATTTCCTTCTATTTTTAGGTAATTTTTTTTCATCTTACAAGATAAATATAAAGGATCAAAGGAAAAAGGAGACATAGTTAGAATCTATTTCTGAATCTCTACATGTGTTTCTTCCATATGACTATCTCATGCTCAACTATGCAATGACATTGTCAGCAGTTATCTTTCTGCTCCCTTACCAGCTTGTAAAATTCAGAATCATGAATTTGTCTTTGACTATATGCATAGCATCATGTCAAAATTAACCTAATGCAGATAAAATCCCAAGTATATGAGGGCTCCAGTGGTGTTCCTCAAGGTTTAATGCAGTACACGTGGCAGCGTGAAATGGGAGAGGGGCTCTGGAAATTCAAATAGGAACTACAAATTTGACTTGCTTGCTTATAGCAAACTAAGGAGTGGTCTTCCCGCTAATAATATCTTTTGTAATAAGCCTTAGATTTGAGAGAAAAGCAGGGCTAGTGATAAGGTTGACAGTAACAACAGCAATAGCCACAAAGCATGATTAATAAGGAATGATCAATTTACAGTGTTACATCTCCTTGGTGCGATTAAAGTGCATATTGTGAATTTATATTAAAGGCACTGTTGGGAATATTTCCGTCAGAATGCTTTAACCTTGGGATCAGGTTTGAAGAGTATCAGGTATAAGGTGACATAAGCAACAAAAACTAACTCCACATAGGCCCAGTAGGAAAGCTCTATAGAGCCATAAAGAAAAGCACAGCTGGCGTGGTAGTATTGTAAAATCACAAAGAAAAGTATCCATCTTCCTGACTCCTTGCCCCAGTCACTCTCCAGCTTTTCTCATCTCCCGTTGTAAAGATTAAGCACATATCTCCCACCTCCCTACTCCTCCCTTCATGTTGTGTTCTGACCATTCAAAGAACCCTGTCATCAATCTGAAATACCTGGCTTCCAAATTCAATCCATTCCATTTCTATTCCTTCATTAATTCCTATTTTCCAGCACAGGCAAATCTCATGCAGTCCTCTGGAAAAAGAAATATGAACCGATGAACTGAACTTAAAGTTGTTACACAGAAAAACCAGCTTGAATAATTCCATTTATCACAAAATACATTTGTTAGTTCTCTATGTCCCAAGCTGTGTAGAACAAGGTCCCTGCCTTTGAGGAATTAGTATCTTAATTTTACATATAATGTTTGTTTGAATTTTATAAAAGGACAAATGCATCTATAAGTAGAGGGATTGCTCAGAATATCAGCAGACTGAAGAAGCTGACTGAGTTTTGGAGAAGGATACCTTTCAAACAACAGTAAAACCACATCTCGGAACAAGAAATGGTTGCCTTGGGAAGGGTGGGGTGGGGCACACGTCATCTTCTTCTGGGGGAGAGAAAAAATTACTTCCCCTTATTTATTCATATCCCAAAATATGGTTTCCTTGTAAGGAATCTCAAGCCTCATTACATATTTTTATTTTGACGTATTTATAGAATACTTTGTGTTGAAACTCTGAATGCCAGTCACTAACAGGCAAACACAGGTAATTATGACTTAAATACAGAGGCAAAAAACTCAGAGGAAAAGGATAGAAAGTTCTAGAAACTTCCTCTTCTGGCCTCCCAACACCACCTCATGGGGGCATCTGAGAGCCAGAGGCAATGAATTGAAAAGACCCAACCCTTCTGTCCTCCTGGCTAACTAAACAGGTTGACTAAGACAGACCTTGCTCTCCAGGTCAATTTTGTGTCTTGTGGCCTGGAGATTCCTGGAGTGCCCTCAGATACAGGGCTGCATTCTCCACTCCTGCCCATAACCAGTGCTCTCCCTATCCCAGGGGCTCTCTGATTCACTGACATATTATCGCTCTAAATTTTTCTACACTTTTTTCCTGTGGTTTGGAGAGGGTGAGCCAGGAATTAACTATTACGTATTGGCCTCTGGGTCCTAAAGTGTGAACTAAATTGAATTCTGCTCCTCAACAAAATATGCTCAGGCTCTCTAGTTTGTAGTTCATCATTTCACAGAACAATGCCAACTGCTCAAAACTTGACAGAAGAGAGGAAATGAGAGAGAGAGAAAGAGAGAGAGAAAATATTAATGACAGTCCTAAAAACAGTTTTGGTTCACAAGTTTAATAATACCCAAGAGTTTAGACTTTTTCCAAAGGAAATTTAATTTCTTGATTAATGAAAAGACCTATTTTAGGAAACTTACCTGATATCCTCTTAGGTCTCCATGATTGTGTTTGCTTTGGGGGTAACTATAATACTTGCAGGAAGTTGCCTGCATTCTCTCAGGCTAGTTATACATGAAGGAAGGGAGGAGATGGCAAATTAAGGGATGCTACTGCATAGGAAATGTTGGTACAAGCTCATACAAACTGTTTTGGGAGATAATTTGCAAGACTCAAATTGCAAAGGCTCAAATATACATGGTCAGAATTATGTAAAAGCCATCTGTTCTTTCGTTATACTATCTAATTATATTTTGTTAGACTTACTATTGACCTAAATGCTGCTATACTGTCATGTGTAACTTACTATTTTTATAAATATATTCTTGCATCCAAAGTAATTACTATCTTTACCAAAACTTATGAGGGAGATACAAGGACAGAGAGGAAAAACTGTCTTCCCTACCCTTTAGTTTTATAGATGCAGAAATAGTAGATATCGGCTTATGTGAATCATCATGATTTCAAGAAATTTCTTGCAGTCTCCTGACATTTCCTCTGACTAATTTTAATACATTGCTCACCTATTTCAAAATGGAGCAATGAGTAAGAATGCTAATCCTGAACGCTCTCTTTTTTCAGTAATAGAGTAACCATTTTTGAGAAAATAATATCTTGATTTCAGTGAGCGGATGGGCCTCACAGACATTTCATTAAAGCACACAACCTGTGACTAAAATACAAGATACTGTTATTACTTTAAATTTCCAGGTGGAAAAGTGAGAGATAGAGTTTAGTTACTTCTGTAGGGGTACCCAGCAGATGACTGTTAATCTGACCTGATAGACTCCATTCTTTACCATTCCCCCAGAATCCAGATCTTTTTGAGTTTGCCTTCCTGATACACTATACACCATCACGTTGAAAGCATACAGTTTATGTACTGCCAGACAAGTATTTACTTCTCAAATGTTTTGTGCGTTACAGTTTAAGATGACTGTTTGGCTCACAATATTTCCTCCAGTGACTGTTTCCTGTCAAGTCCTCAAAGATGGATAACAATTAAAAAACACTCCTGGATTAAATATTAAAATAAGCCTATCAGGTCAGATGTGGTGGGTCACGCCTGTAATCCCAGCACTTTGGGAGGCCGAGGTGGGTGGATCACGAGGTCAAGAAATCGAGACCATCCTGGCTAACACGGTGAAACCCTGTCTCTACTAAAAATACAAAAAATATATATATATATATATTAGCCAGGCATGATGTTGGGCGCCTGTAGTCCCAGCTACTCAGGAGGCTGAGGCAGGAGAATGGTGCAAACCCGGGAGGCGGAGCTTGCAGAGAGCCGAGATCATGCCACTGCACTCCAGCCTGGGCGACAGAGCGAGAATCCGTCTCAAGAAAGAAAGAAAGAAAAAAAAAAAGCCTATCACATTCTATATCTCCTGGTAATTTGAAATGTGAACAAAAATACATATGCTTTAAAATTATGCTGAAATGACTCATAAATGATAGCACTCTAGACAGAAAGAAGGTAGACATGCTTGTAGAGCCAAGAACCTGAGGACTCCCTGGGTTGTAGTCTTACGCTTTGTTGTTCATCTCTTAACTTGATTCTACGATCTAACATAATGCCCACTCACCAAAGAGACATATAACCAAAAGAAAACTATAACTCAAATAGTTTGTGTCTCCCTTTTTGTAAAATCTATTCTATTTATTCACACCCTACGTAAATTTTTTTAAATCCCCTGACCAAAATAGTCATATTACTAAATGATAGCTCTGCTATCATCAGAAAACCTTCTCAGCTGTGTGCTTCTTCGTGTTCTCACAGTTTTATCTTCTTCCATTAAATCTAAACATGTTGCCTGTCATCTATTTCGTCATCTATGCAACTAGATACTGAAAAGTCCCTGTTTTAAAATCCCATATTGGTTTGAACACATCCACCTATTTATTGATTTGTCAGCAACAGTAAATAAATGAAAAACTAGATAAATATCTTATAAATACAAAATTTAAGTACCACCCAATTTCCATGAATAACTTTTAACGTTAAAAATGTATAACTGTTAATAATTTACAAATTTGTTTTCTAAAAATAAATAAATAATTTGGGTAAAATAAATATATTTTTCTCAAAATGCCTTTAAAAAGCATAGAGTAATACACGAAGAATAAAATCATGATGTAAGTGGTCTTGATTGAATATGCGAGTGTGTCATTAAATATTGCCATTACTGTTGCTTCTGTAGAACACACACGGATTACTGTGTGAAAAAGAACAATGAGAGCTTATAGAAGAAGAGGTGAAAAGGGACTTCTAGATGAACTCTAAGTCCTTAAGTTCATAGCATTTTTATGAATGTTTTGAAAGACTACAAGGAAGGACATCTATGAATCTAACCTTTGTATTTAACATAGCGACAGATGATAATGTTGATAAATATTTTTAACATGTAGATATTATAATTATTATGTATTATCATTACTATTTTCAAGTGCAGTTATAAAAATTTTTTTTAAAAATCACAAAGTATAAAATCACTAACTGCTAAAATGATTAATTGGAAAAGATACAACTGATATTACATATGTAAAAAAGAAACTACAAGTAAAAAATTACATTACATGCACATACTAACATACATGCACATAAATATATAAATAACAGATAGATGAATACACATGAGGTTATGACCATGAATGTTTTGAAAATCCTTCTGTGATGTCATTATTTTTCCAATCTATTGTATTTTGATGGGAGTCAGCAAAATTAGTGGATATGCTAAAATTAATTGTGTTACAATGCATAGCTATAGAGAGTTTTGACCCAGGCTTTGAAACCTTTTTGATTGAGCTCAAATCCAGGCTCTGCTGCTTACTAGTGTCTTCAAATTTAATTTTTTTTAGTAAAAGGGAAAATAATATTCAATGTCACAGTGTTGATGCAAAAATGAAGTAAGATAAGTGCATACTGGGCATTGCACAATTTCAATCTTATGTCTCATCACTGATCATGTGGAAAATTCTCCCACCACAACATCCAATTTAGGGGGAAGGGAGTGACAGCATTAGCATACCAGAGGAAAGACAAGTATTCAGGGTGTGCCAACTGTATATAATATCCAATATGTCCTTAGGCTTAATGTATTGTTGTAAAGGGACTAACTCAAAATCATGCATAGTGTGTTGGTTGGAGTCAGTAAGAAGAATCTGCCTAGAAACTTTGACTGAAATATATATAATGAGACTGAATATATTTTAAAATCTACTACATTGAAGTATGAACTGTCACAAATAACTTAAGTTGCTTAACATTATGATTATTCCATTTATTAAGAAGTAACATTATTCCTTTTCACAATAAAATATTTATATGACAAAAAATTCATTGCAGTAATTAGTGGAAAAAATATAAAATATTCATTTTGTTTTCATTGTCCTTTTGAAAGGAAAAAGAAATCTTGTTAAAGAATACATGATTAATATTTAAATGATAAAATATATTATTATTATTTTAGCTTTATTCATCTGTATATTTTTTTAATTTCAAATTTATTTTAGATACAGGTGGTACACGTGCAGATTTGTTACATGGGGATGTTGTGTGATGTTGAGGTCTGGAAGGAGTATGGATCCTGTCTCCCCGGTAGTCAGCATCAGGGTAGTTTTTTAACCCACCTTCTCTCCTTTGACACTCTAGTAATTCAGTGTCTATTGTTCCTGTATTTATGTCCATCTGTGCTCAATGCTTAGCTCCAGCTTATAAGTGAGAACATGTGGCATTTGGTTTTCTGTTCCTGCATTGATTTGCTTAGGATTATAGCCTCTAGCTCCATTCATGTTGGTGCAAAGGATATTATTTGATACTTTTGATAAAATATATTACTTTTATTGAAATCAATTTGTATTAAACAGCTATGTTAAATGTCATTTTTAGCTTTGGTAATTTTTAAAGTATTTTGATAAAATATTATAGCTGCTTTTTGATTTTTTTGTCTTTCTGTATCTCCTATTTTAGTCCACATCTTTGATGCAGAGTATTACTGAATACTGGTATCAAACCAAGAGAAAGAGAAAATGACTACATCTCAATGCTTGTGAACATATAGTGACCCTCTATAACTTCTGGTTTCCAATATACAGTTGCATGGGTCAGGCTGTGCACTAACATGTGAACTAACCATTTCCATAAGATATATAAAAACAGAAGACATATCGATTTATTTAAACATATATTGGTCAATATTTCTCTTAAATACTGTTGCCAGTACACCATTCCAGTTACAGTAGAAAAGAAGCACGTTTTATTTTTAATTTTTAAACAGTAAACTACATCTCAAACCTTTCCTTCTAGTAGAAAAATACAGAAAGAGTACACAACTACTATCACACTGGCTGACATAGATTTAAAAATTTTATAAGATTATGAATTTCTAACAATTAATTAACAGGCTATTGTTGAATGCATATTGTATATATATGCAATATAAAGTATTAAGAGGGGGAAAACAAAATAGACAATTGCTCTACAGTTTCAAGGGTTTGCATTTTAAGTCCAAACTTTAAAGTATTAATATTGCTAAAGATATTGGACTTGAGAACATGTACTTATAAGTTTGCCTAACATGTTTGACAAATTTGTTATATGACCTTAAATGAATTGTTAATTTTTTAATGTCATATTCTTCATCTGTAAAATGGTGATGATGACAGTGATGACTATAGAGATGTATATTTCATGGTTTTATCAAGAGGGGTTAGTAACATTGCATACGTGGTTTAGCATATGGCTCAGTGCATACCAAGTGTTCAATAAAAAGTGAGGTATTTTTATTATAAAATCTTAGGAGTTGCTCTGTGGTATATACTTTAATAAATAGACACTATGTAAGTGGCTATTTCTCTTGATATGCTGAACTTGAAATACCCACAATGAAATATGTGGAAAATCAAAGGTCATGACCATATATTTAATCACATAATATTCTTTAGTTGCAGAGAAACTTTTTTCTTTCATTTTATAGAAACTTTAATTCATATTCTATAATGACATATTCCCTTCAAAACATCCTTTTTTCTGCCTTGCTATCAATGAACTTCTTACATGGGCTTAACTTATAGAAACTTAAATATTACACTTATAGGAAATATTTGCATGAAAAAACAAACTATTGATTCAAGTGAACGGCACATAGTTTTGTTTTATAGACTGAGCAATAGCAGTCCCAACATACAACATAGAAAGCTGCCTACTCTCGTTCTTTTTAAGACTTGCTTGGATTGGTACAGAAACCTGTAATTTATTTTCCATTGTGCCTTACAGAAGCCTGACAGAAATAAGGCTATAATATTCATTTATGTCAGTGGCCACAGAAGTGAGCACATGTAATTCTGTCTTCCTCAGTAAAGTCCACAATTTTTCTTTCCTCTTGACTTCAAATTCTTGGAATAAAAGGTGCCAAAATTATGGCCCAATAGGAATTTACTTACAGCTTTTAGAAGAAAGATAGGGCCTTTGTTCTTTCTTTGGAAGAATTCTGTAACTGCCCAACAGGTTCTTCTTGCTCATTGCACAGATAGAGACAATTTACTGAGACAGCATTATTGCAATAGAGAAAGATTTTAACAAATGCAGAGCTGGCTAAATGGAAGAACGGAATTTTATTAGTCAAATCAGTCTCCCGAAAAGTTTGGATACTAGGGTTTTTTAAGGATAATAGAACAGACGGAGGACCAGTGATTGGGGAATGCTTATTCGTTGGGTCAGCAACAAAATCAGGGGGTTGAAGCAGGTTATTCCTTTTGTCTTCATTCCCGGATTGGATCACAAAACTAGTTGAGCCAGCTTACCAGTCTGGGTGGCACCAGCTAGTTCATCAGAACACAGACTCTGAAAAAATATCTTGAACACCAGTCTTTGGTTTTACAACAGTGATGTTATCCATAGGAGCAATTGGGGAGGCAGGCTAGGAATCTTGTGGGCTCTTGCTGCATGACTCCTGAGCCATAATTTGTAATCTTGTGGTTAATTTGTTAGTTTTAGAAAAGCAGTCTGGTCCCCAGGCAAGGTGGCAGTTTTGCGGGGAAGAGCTGTTACCATCCTTGCTTCAAAATTAGACTATACACTAAATTCCTCCTATAGCTAGTTCGGCCTACACCCAGGCATGAACAAGAGCAACTTGGAAGTTAAAAGCAAGATGGAGTCAATTAAGTCAGATTTTTTCACTGTCGTAATTTTTCACATAGAAAAATTTGACATACAAACTTTTCTCATTGTCATAATTTTTGCAAAGGCAGTTTCAACTCTGCTATGGCTTGGATGTGTTCCCTCCAAAATTCCTGTTGGAACTTAATCCTCAATGTGGTGGTGTTAAGAGTTGAGGCCTTTCAGAAAGTGATTAAAGAGTACTGGATTGTGTGTCATTAAAGGGCTGCAGAGAATTAGTTTAAACCTCTTTTCTCACTTCTGCCTTCTGCCATGAGAGGAGGGCCTCACAGCAAGAGGGCCCCTATCAGACACTAAACCTGCTGGCACCTTGGTCTTGGATATCCCAGCTTACAGAACTGTGAGAAATAAATTTCTCTTATTTATAAGTTACCCAGTCTCAGGAACTTCGTTATAGCAATACAAATGGATTAAGACAAACTCCAAGGGTAAAGGGAAAATAAAATGGCTTGGATTTACTTTATAATATGAAGAGTATAAATTCAATCATGAATCACTTATATAGGCACTTTCTCTCCCTTTCTCTCTCTCACTGTGTCATAAACACACAAAATCACACACACACACACACACACACAAACACACTATATTTATCATAGTAGTTAGAACTTATGTATCTTTGTTCCTGTGTAGTACAAGAATTCCTTTGTTTCCTTACTTGTCTACTGTGTTAACTTGTGATTAATGCTTTCCAAAGCATGACAACTAAAAAAGATTAGCTTGGGGTTTGAGATTATTTTAATCTAATTCCTCGTTTAGTGATTTCTACTAAAAATCGAATTGACACACAGTTCAAAAGTACCATAATCATCATATTTAAATGCCTTTATGATGAACTATGAACATTCACCAATTAATCTCCTCAATGTTTCCAATCAATTAATTTTCCAACGCTTGAGAAGAAGGGAACGACATAGAGAGCTCATTTCCCAGTTGATGGGCATGTGTTTTAACTATGAACCGTACTATGAGAATAAATTATTTGGTATTGAAATATTTATCCCTGTTGTTCATAAGGTTTTAATTGTAATCCTATCCTTTTGATTAGAGATTAGGAGGTTAAAACTTGACATATTGTAATGTGAGAGAGGCTTGGTGATTCATGTTTTTCAATTTCAAGTAATGCATAGACATGACTCGTTTGAAATTTTGAAAAGACACAACGTGAAAGACAAAACCCTGTAATCAGTCAACTTCAGTACATACCCTTTTTTATTTTGCTTCTGTATGTTTGTTTTTTGTTTGTTTGTTTTGAAAGCTTTATCAAAACATTCACTCTTTGGTGAAAAGGGTAGATATGCTATTCCTGTTATATATAGTCATTAAAAAATAATATGTATTGAATTTCTTTGTGAAAAAAATTGATCTCATTTTAAGTTAAAATGGGTAGATTTTTGCTATCTTTTGTCTATAAAGATTTAACAGGCTTCCTTAGAAACAATATGATGTTTATTTTTAAGTTTTTTAAAGTTTAATTCATAGATAAAAGTAATAATACAACTAGTGACAACAAGTAAAAGCATGCAGTAGTAAATTGTAAGGGTGGATAAGCAAAAAAGCAAACATGAACTCAAAGAAAATTACCTATAAGGGTTTTCTCTCACTGTTAATAGATTCATGATTATGATGTGTGGGGCCATTTTGTTATTTTGTTTTTTTATCTTTAACTAACCACTTCATTTTTTTTTCAGTAATAATGCTTCCAGTTAAGATAATCTGGTACATAGAGACCATAAAAATATAAATGATAATAACAGAAATGATAAAATATTTATTTAGTGCCTGCTCTTTTTCGAGTATTATCTTAATTAAGTCAGATTATAGGATAGGTCTATTTATGAAATTCATTTTATAAATTAAGAAACCGAGGCAGAAGATTCCTAAGTAGATCAAGGCCACAGAACTAAAAAAAGAAGGAACCAGGATTTTAGACCAGGGTTCCCTGATTCTACACCTCATGAACTTACATATTGGTTATATTACTTTTGTTACTGTCTAAAAGGTCGGTTTTTTTGAGTGATAATTATATTATCTGTGATTAGAAATCAGCATATTATTCACAACATTTTTCTTTTGGAACTAATACCAAATTTCTTGATTTAACTTATAAGTTTGAAGAAAATTTCCATAACGTTTTGTTATAATAAGTGCATTTATTATAATTAATGCATTATGATATACATTAAATTTGGAGCAAAATTTAGAGAAATACAAATACTTAGTTGCAGCCTGTGCAAGCATGAATACAAATTAATTCATAATTATTAATAATCAATAATTCATAACAATTAATTAATAATTAATAATAAGATACAATTATGAATAAGATACGATTATGAATTAATAATTCATAATAATAGGTTACAAAATGGAAATATCTGCCACAAATAACTTTTAGTTGTAAGAATAAAGATGTATGTGAAATAATTATTAAAATATTTATCACATTTATAAATGCATTATATAGAGAATGGTGAACTCTACCTGTAATGGGCAAGTTAGTAAATATTTGGGGCTTTGCAGGCCAGACCGACTCTGTCACAACAATTCAACTCTGCCGTTGTATTATGAAAGCAGCAATAGAAAATACATGAACAAATGAGTATGGCTGTATTCCAACACAAACCTTTAAAAAGTGAGCAGAGAGCCCCAAATTATATTATCATTTTATACAATAATTTTACATTATGTTAATATAATTAATAGTCAACACTGTTATGTGGAACATGAATATGTAAATTCAGCTACAGAGAATTCCAGCCATCAGAAGGGCAAAAATTAAGTACTTATATACTCAGGTGAAAATCAACACTGCCCATAATTGTGATCTAAGTGATGTGATGTAGATACTTTTGTATTCAAGAAGAGAGAGTGATCAATGAAGATTTGAGTAGTAGAGGTAATTAGCCAGGATATAAAATTTATTCAGATGTTGAGTAAAGAGAAGGACAGGACTGGCTTCTGCACAATTTTATTTCTTCTTTGATCTCAGTGCTTTCTTATATTTGCTACTCTCTGTAGTTCAACTAATTGAATTACTATTCTCCCAACTTCTGGAATGTTTCTTTGTCCCCTTGCCTTTGATTCTATTCCTCATAATTGGGTCCATCTCTATGTAATGACATAGTTTCCATTTCTCAATTCCAGTATCAACATATTGTTGTATATGTTGTATATGTAGAAAGCATTTTCTGATTCCTTCAACATATTCCTCCTTGCTCAATAACCTGGCTATTTTGCAGCACTCACATTCTAGATATTAATATCTCTTTGTCTATGTTTCTCCCCACTCCCACTGTAGTTGTTTAATTACTTGAGAGTCTTATTTATTTGAGTAGTTTAATAGTGGCTCGCCATCAGAATGAAAATGTAGAGACATGGAGTAATATCTATTGAACTGAATTAAATGCCTCTGGATTAAACTAAAACAAATAAGTAAGCTCCTATGCTATGGAAACCAACAAGTGTTTTAAACATAGTGCTAACAACAACTGAATAATCTATGGCTTAGAGCTGTATCCAATCTTTTTAAGTTAACTGCGTTGCCATCAGCCTAAAATAAAATCATGTTTATAGTATCTGTCTTGACCAAAACTCTTATGCATTTTTGCCTACTGAGTAGAGATGGCAAAGTGTTAATTTTGTGGAAAATATTGCTATTCAGTTGATAGAAGGGTTTTCTAAGTTACCTAATGTGTAACTACTTCAATCTACTGAAGCATGGACTTCTATCTCCACAGGAACCTTTTAACTTGTCATCTGACTGCAAATATTTTACAAATTTGGAAACATATTCTCTGTTTTCCTAGCTTATGCTTTCTGGATTGGAGAACTTTCAGCGTCAAACAAATGTTTTCCATGTACTATCTATGTTGCCCATATTGCACTGATATTTTTAAAATCCTATGTGTGATCTTTGCATTCATGACCATCACAGATAGCATATATAGTAGACGTTAGTGCTGCTCATTGTTTTCAGTTCTTCTACTTTCTTGGTTCAGAATAAGGATTCATGGCCTGCCTCATTTGAAAATGGATGAGACCTTTTGACTAGATTTAATCAAAATCTTGTGAACATGAATTAGATATATCAGTCTTCTGAAAAGCATTTAATTGCCAGTGAGACCTTCCAGAGCTCTATTTTTACTCTGCTGTGGTGACTAGCAACATTCAACATGTTTGCCATCTGTCACTCTTGGTTTAAAAGTAAATAGAGTTGCTGACCTATGATGAACATACAGAATGAGCAAAATATAAACATTTATTGTTTGAACCTCCAAGATTTAGGATTGACTGTTATCATAGCATCACCTGATCTATCCTGAATGATGCAGAAATCAGAATCAGAAGAGGAATGCTCCTGTAACAAAACAAACAAACCTAAACATGTGGCAGCATCTTATGGATGAATCATTTCAGGGTGAGGAAACTGAACAATAAAGATCTATGTTATTCAGTGGCAGAAACATTTGGTTAAAGAATCACCCGAGATACTTTGGAACTCAGAATATAAAGCTGAGACTGTTGTAATGCTCAGATAATAGGTTGGACATTAGAATTATAGTAGCCAATGTTGGATTCTATTAGCTGCATTTGACAAGCTATTACAATTAAGAAATAGCCTCAGTAAATAATTAGGCCTTGCAAAAGCAGAGATAAAAGGATAGACAATCCACAAATAGAGAAATTTTTAAGTTGGAAAAGGCTGCTGCTTCTTCACCCTAAAGAGATTAAGATAAAAATGAGAAATGTTATAAGCAAAAATACCAATCGAAATTTATTTTGCAGGAGGATTAAATCAAATAGAGGACCATTATACACTGATCGTTAAAACGTCTGAAAGAATTATTGTGGTTCCCAAAAAATCTCTTTTGTTGACAGAATTGTTCAGGAAAGGCCTCATGGTGTAACATGCCCATTAAAATCTGATAAGCTCAAGTTATCTGTGATTAAGAAAGAAGAATGTATTATATCAAACAGAACTGTGGTTACTATTATTGTTGCATAAAACTAACTGCATGCAAATTGTTAAGGAGCTGAAAAAGTTATTGAGAGACTTCTATGGCCAAAAAAACCTGCAACCTTGACTAAAAGATAAAGTGACAGCCAAGGTTTGAAATGAATTTATCTGGAAAGCAATCAGGCTGAGCATACTATTCAATGGTCAAGGGTAATATATTCTTCCAATTTGAACTTAAGGTATGGACAATAAGGAAAACAAAGAGGATAAATTCTCTCAGAGAGGTGCAAAGAACCACAAAAAATGTTAGACTATGGGAATTATCTTCCAGGACAGAATCAGAGAATATTCAAGGAACATTTCTTACCACCAGAATAGGAGTACATCAAAAAGTTTTCCCAGAATTGCTACAAATTGCTATGTATGTGTCTTGTATCTTCTGCTTTTTAAATGTGAGTACTGATTGCAGTTTTAAGGCATCTATTGTACCATTATATGTCAGGTTGTGGGGACACATAACAACTAGATCAGTGATCCCCAACCTTTTTGGCACCAGAGGCAGGTTTCGTGAAAGACACATTTTGTATGAACAAGCGTGAGGATGGATGGTGTCAGGATGAAACTTTTTCACCTCAGATCATCATCTGGCATTAGATTCTCATAAGGAGCACACAACCTAGATCACTTGCAGGCGCAGTTCACAATATGGTTCGCACTCCTCTGAGATCAAATGCCTTGGCTGATGCGACAGGAAGCAGAGCTCAGGCAGTAAAGCTCCCTTGCCCACTGATAGTTCCTGCTGTGCGTCCTGTTAGGAACAGGCCATAGACTGGTATGGGTCCAACATCCCCGTGTTGGGGACCCCTGATGCAGATCAAGAAAAGCCATTACTGGTCCTGGTGTGGGGAATTTAATGTATCACCTTCTTATGCAAAGACTACCATTCATCATCCAAATAATCTCAATCTTTAGATTAATATTGTGAATAGTGAAGGCTTAATGTGTTGTTTACTTTGAGGTCCAAGTAAGTATATATTATACAAAGAAAAGACAGAGAATCAGATGGTCCTGGTCCATTTGGGCTGCTATAACAAAATACCATAATCTACTGTGTGGCTTAGAAACAACAGAAATTTGGCCAGGTGCGGTGGCTCACATCTATAACCCCAGCACTTTGGGAGGCCGAGGCAGGCGGATCACTTGAGGTCAGGAGTTTGAGACCATCCTGGCCAACATGGTGAAACTCTGCCTCTACTAAAAATACAAAAATTAGCTGGGTGTGGTGGTGGGCCTGTAATCCCAGCTACTCAGTAGACTGAGGCAGGAGCATCACTTGAACTTGTGAGGCGGAGGTTTCAGTGGGTCGAGATCGCACCACTGCACTTGAGCCTGGGCCACAGAGCAAGACTCCATCTCAAAAAAAAAAAAAAAAAAGTCACAGTTCTGGAGGCTGAGAAATCCAAGATCAAGACACTGGCAGACTCAGTGCCTGGTGAGGGCCTGCTCTCTCGTAGACTGTGCCTTCTGCTGCCGCTTCACTTGATGGAAATGGCAAAGCAGTTCTCTGGAACCTCTTTCATAAGGGCACTAATTCTATTCATGAAGTCTCTGCCTTCTGAAAGGCCTTTCAAAAAGCCCCTCTTCTAATACCTTCACCCTGGTTGTTAGGATTTTAACATATGGATTTGGGAGGAACGTAAACGTTCAGACCACAACACACATATTTGATGATAAGAATAGTGGAATGTGCTAATCCTCAGTGCATTCAGCAAATATTTCTGGTTCTTCCCCTCTTAGGTATTTGGTAGGATGTATTTTTTGGCTCCCTTCTAAGTGGATGTAGACAAATGACTAGATATGGCCTTTGAGTTATGAGCATAAGTGCTGATGTATAACCTCCTTTGTCTTTGGAGTCGTAGACAGCAAAATTTGAGCTAATGGCTATAAGTCATAGATGACTAGGAAAAGCAAGGTGGCTTGCCAAACATCAATGGACATGAAGGACAGCAAGAAATGAAACTTTGTGGTTTTCAAGGCCTTGAGGTTTTTTAGCCAGGGAGGGGTGTTTGTAATTTGGCCCATGCTGACGGATTCAGCATGCTTTCTAAAAATCAGCAGGATGAGCTGTTTCTTTAATAAATAAGCATACTTTTTCTAGAAAGAACTAAAAATATATTCTATGCATAACAACAAAATATTTTAAAGACCTGACATTAGGAAAAGGAAAGCATGTTTTTACCAAGCCAATACAAAATTGTTACATAAAATGACAATACTACATTTCAATCCAATTTACATATGAGTGTATCTATTATTAATACCGCATATTCCAGAACACTTGAGTATAGACCACAAATAATGATATTCACAAAATAAGTTGTCACATTTAACTTAGAAAGGAAGTCAGTGTACTGTAAGAAGGAGACTTCGAATGACTTCCACTGTGCTTAAAGTTTAGGAAATAACCTGTTAGTCTGAAATTTGAAACAGTGCATTTTTTAAAATACATATCTAAAGCATGATATTGTTTTTCCGTTGCCGGGCTGACAAAGAATACTAGCTCTGAAAGACTGTTACTTAACCAATTTCTCTTCAAAAGTAAGGAAAATATTATATAAACTGCCCAAAATTTCTCCAGTGTCTCAATACAGCTAAAAGCTGTACCTTTAATAGGGCCGGTTGTCAAAAGAAAATTTTCGTATCAAGATAAATTATTTAGCACTGAATCATCCCTAGTAATAATTGAACTCACAGCCTTCAAACACAGAGGCATTTCACAATAGCAATTTTTGCTCCCAGTTGTTGATGTAGCTCTTTCCACTGTGTTCCCAAAGACAAAAAAAAAAAAAAAAAAAAAAGAAACAGATTATGAAGGCAGGATTTTGAAAATATTTTACACCTATTCAAGTGAATGTGTGGCTTCAAAATTAATTTATAAAGTATTATAAGGAAAATTGGTGGAAAAGAAGTACCGAGAGCTTCTGAAAAAAAATGCAAATGTGTTATGCACAGACATGGAGCTTCAAGGAGTGAAGACAGCAGGCCATTGAGTACATTGACTAGATACATTTTGGTGTGTATACCCATACTAATAATGTAAAATCATCGTTAAATTATCCTAAATAATTACTTTTTTTCTTTATACTTTATTCCTCTCTTTCTCCTTCAGACCTACTACGAATACAAAAATAAGGTTTTGATCATTTGGTATTTAAATAAAATAATGCATCTGTGTCAGAAATGACCCGCTTGCCTCTCCTGAGATGGACAGGGTGCCTCTAGAATTGACATAAAGTCCAAGAATGCTAAGAATTTACTCAGCCTAAATGTGAATCCTACCTATGATGGAGAAACAGAAATATTTTAGTGAGATGAGTTTATTAGTGACTCCTTTTTCTGTTGATCTGTTGCTTAAAGCGCTTCCACAACTAATGTCAGCAACACAGTAATCAACAAAAATACAAAGAAAAAGAAATGTGACGGTCTTTCTGGCCCTTGTCAATATATCCACAATTCTGTTCCACCGCATGTGTCACACCCTCCTTGAGCATCTCAGGTTTTCCCACCAGGAAAATCCTTATTTTTTTTAGTAGTTTTACTTTATATTCCAAATTTAAATCTATATACCCTTCCTTCACCCTGCATCTGCACACACACACACACACACACACACATACACACTTACTTTCAAAAGCTGACCTGTTAATATGATCTTGGCTCATCATACAAAATCTGAGTTGGTCAGCTCCTTTTTTCCATTTCCATATTGAAAAATATATATATGAAACATCACATATATCAGGCTCTTAAATGGGCTCCTCAGCCTTTCCTTGCCTGCATCTCAGAAATGCACGATTCCTCTTTCCAAATATAGCAATGCGAAAACATGATTTCTGTTTTGACATACCTTTAACCCACTTCTTTATTCCCTAAAATTACAGTCTGATTTAATTCTAACTTAGCTCAAATAACTCAATCTTCAGTAGTCTATGATTGCATAATAAAATTATAGTTTATCTTCTGCATACATTATGATTATACAAGACTACACTGGAATAAATTCCCCCAGATTAGACCTCTGCCATTTATTGCTTGCTATTTCTGGAACATTTCAAAGCGTATTTTAGATGCTCACTAAATGAGTCCATCAGATCCAATCACCTTGATGTTATCTGTACTGTTCTCCTGCTCCAGATCCCAATAGTCTGCATGTACTATTTAAAAAAACACATGGATAATCCTCACCAGTACTATGTTTTTGAATCAGAAATTCAATATCATGGCAAATGAAATGTCTTTAAATGATTGCCAAATTGTTGAAGGATTCTGACAGAGGTAGAAAAAATAAAAATATTTCTCACCTGTTCTGTACCTACCCCATATTATATCATAGGACCAAAAGCTTCGTTGCTTTTGCCCTGAATCTAAACTGTAAAGATTTATCATTCCTGGTGTAAAAGTCTTTTGAAAATTCAGTAAGAAAGGACTTTTTGTACTTCTTAGTGAACATATATTCTACTTAACATAGGAAATAAACATGATTCCAATAAGTTCACATTTTTATAATTGCCTTATAATTTTCCCTATTTTTCTACCACTCAGGTTTAGAAATTTTTTTAAAAAATCCTATTGAATCATATAAACTTATGAAAATAAAAAAATAAAAAGATGGAAATATGAAAATTTCCACAATTATAGTTGACTCAATAAATAATTGGTTAACTTTCTGATGAAATAGCTAAAAATACTAGATTTTTATATAGTTTTAAAATCTTATTTTTTTTTATGATCAGGAAAATGAAATCTTAAGACCAAAATCTACATTTACTCACAGAGCTAAGTAAACCATAAAACCAGTTTTCAACACAAGGCTTTTTGCCCAACTATGATCTTTAGCTTCAGGTTTTACATCCTTTTGGGAGAAAGGACACAGGTGATAAAACCTAGGCTTCTAATAAGCTATAATCCCTAAGGTGCTATATTACTTGCCTTAGAGTAGAAAAGAAAAAAATCTTACCATTTACCAATTCCCTTACCCTGGGAGTAAAGGGTAAGAAGAGAAAAATTTTCCCGTCTTGGGCATTTATGTTAGTGGTAGAAAAGAATAAATGAAAAAAAAAACCTTCACATTTGATTTCATATCCGTAAGCCACATTTGCAATAAAATTCACACTAGGGAAATTATACGAAAGAAAAATAGAAATCAAACAAAATTCTATTTGAAAGTATCCTGGGTTGTCAGTGTCCCCAATCCTGGAAATAGGAAATATACATAATCCTGAGAAGTACATAAAGCTACTTCACAACCAAATCTGAAATAATTCTCCCTGGTAAAATTCCAGTGAATATCAGCTCACAACAAACGCAAAGACTGTCAACCCAGAATTTTATAACTAGCAGAAAATAAACACACACACAAACACACAAAAGAGAAAGCAAACTTTCAAAATGGGGAAGAAATGAGGGTGAAAGTCAAGATGTTTTCAGACAGGAAAAACGCAAGAGTCACGACAAACAGATTTTTATCAATAGGAAATTCTATGGTGTATAATTCATTCATGATTACATTAATTTTAATGAAAGGTCTAAACAGTAAAATGATGAGTAAGAATAATGGTAAGCATATGAGCATTTTAATAAACTGCATCACGTGATGATTATAAAGTTTGGAAGTTTAAAAAACATAACTAATAACAATACAATTTTATAAATTAGAGGGAGAGTTTCAATTGTTCTAACATTCCTGCAACACTAGAAGGTGGATAGAATTTTTGATAAACATTAAAGTTTGGTATTTTAAATTGGCAGATGAAAATTTCTAGAGTAACCACTAAAAGAAAAGAAGTAAAGTGTACGACTTCTAAACAAGTAGAGGGAAGAAAATAGAATGAAAGAAAAAAAAGGAAAATTTATAAAACAAAGCAAAACAACAACGACTGAGGAAGCAAGTCAAGGAAGACAAAAAGTACAGAAGAGATGAACCCCATGCTCAGTGAAGTTAAACAACAAGACAGAATGAGCACTGTTTCACAAACACTAGATTGCCAAAAATTAAAACTAAAGTACTGCAATAATAATATACTACAGAGGATATAAAGCAATAAGATCATTTAGCAATTATATACAGGAGTATCAACTAGTACAATCACTTTATGAAATAATTTGGCATTAACTGATAAAATTGAGTATGCAAATATTTTTTAAATAAGTAAATCATACCTAGGTTTGCACCGATAGTAGCTCCTCTGTGTACAGATCCAAAGACCTATAAGAACATCCAAGCTCACGGTTTAGATGGAAACAATCTTAAATAACCTTAAAGAATGAAATTGATAAATTAAGAGTAATACAGTTAATCAAAAGAACTCTGTATGTCTGAAAAACTGATTAATTAATGTTGCATTCAACCACATGGATGAACATCAGAAAATTGTTTGAAATGTTTTAAATGTTAAACTTTTTAACAATACAAACCAATAATGTAGTAAAACTCTTAAAATAGAAAGTAAAAATTATAAACCTAAAATTTAGTTAATAGTTAATCCTGAAGAGGAAAGAGATTGGGATGTGTATACAAAGTGATTTTAAGATACTATTCTCTCTTTTAAACTGGATAGCAGTACATGGATGTCCAACTTACTTTATATTTAAAACTCACTCCTATTTTAGTAATATGGTTTCATATCTCTCTAATATTGAAGGAAAATGACGAGTAAGGTTTAATTATTTCAGATGTCATGGAAAAGTTGTTCTTACTGGCCTTACTGGTAGCATCCAGGCCCCTATTTATTCAGCCTCCCCAGAAGGTGCTGTAAGTGTTTTTATGTTAATCCAGTACTCCATCCTATGGTCATGCTAAGCTTCCTTTCATTTTCCTCTTTGTCATTATGTCTTTTATGCATTTAACTATCTATATATTTATTGATATTAATAGATATTCCAAGAATTTTAAGGCGTATCCTAAAATGCATTTTAGTTTTTCTGAAATTTTAACAAGAAATTGCAATTTTTCCCATAAGATGCCAAAGGGGCAGTAGCATCACAATATTTGTGTAATTCCATGTTCACATTGATTATTGATTTTACATGGATTGTGTTGTCCATAAAGTTTTGATTCAGTGCTGGTTATAGAATTAAAACCTAAGCATAGTCTACTGGCTTTCAGCTTTTTGCACAACAATTTTTCTCCCCACACTATTAATTTTGAGAGTCAGAGGATTAGGACTCCACATGCGTTAAATGTGCTGTAAAGTTTAAAGGGTCGTCTGTTTTGAGACTTTTTTTTCTTAATGTATTCTGTGGTTTTTCAAACAGTGCATGTATTTCAACTTTTGTCTTCATTAGCATTTTATACTGCATCATCTAACATTTAGCTGTTTACATTTTTTCTTATCCTTTCTGATGGGCAAAAAACTGTGTAAACATTCCACGAGAAACCTTTAGGGTTTATATTATCTCTTTTGGCAAGTAAAGTAGTTGAAAGAAAACTACAGCAAATTCAAAACTGCACCCTTAGGTCAATGTGGAGCAAGTATAAAATGATTAATATCTGAATGTAGATGTTTTTCAAGCCAGATACTCTTTTATTTTGTTGACCTTTAGACTAAGCAAAAATAAAGCATTCAAGCAGAATGTAATCTTTACACTCTGGATGTCAATGCTTTGTTGGCAGAGTAGTTCTTCATGCCCTGGCTATTTTTGCAAAACCTCCAAGAAAGTGATATATCTTGGTTTTCTATTTTACAAAGGTCCTCTTCTCTTCATCACTTGAGATGCATAAGTAGTTTTAAAATCCATTTGGTGAAGATACTGTGGGAAGTATTAGTTTGCTACAGTCAATTAGTCTTCATCAAAAAATTAAAGGGGGTACTTCTCTTTTAAAATAAAACAGGAGTGATTGAGAACTCAGTATTAAGCTGAACTCACTCTAATTCTGGGGCACTGAGGCTCTTGGTATGACAAAAAGCCACTGAGGTCTCAAAAGTGCACGTAAGCATTAGTTTGCAGAAGAGAATAGTCCAACATGACAAGTATAGTCCAACATGACAAACACTTCACACTTCCCCAATGAAAGAGGGAAGAAAACACATTCACCCAATAGAATAACTTAAAATGATTAAAGAACATTAATGTAATCCTCTAAAAAAGGATTTTCAAACACAGGCTTAGAAAGACAAAGGAAGAAATTACCTCTCCAAAACAATAAATGCAGAGTATGACACACAAAAAATTATGACAAAAGAAAAAGAAATAATAAGGTAATCTGTAAAGAGTTTTTGAAAATTAAGTACAACCTTTGAAATAATTTTAATATCTAAGACAAATCAGCTAAATGGATACCACAAATGAGAGAATTTGTGACTAAATGATCAAGCTGAGGAACTCTCTCAGGATGCAACACAGATATATGTACAGATAAAGTCAGAGATGCCTGATGAGGTACTATTACAATATTCATCTAATAAGAACTTCAGAATGAAACACTAAAAATTATGTGAGGAGAAAGCAATAGTTAGAATTTTTCAGAACTGAAAGTAAGATTTCTCATATGAGAACAATCAGCAAGTGTTGAGCAGGAAATTGAGGAGAGGAAAAAAAGCAAATACATTAACACACTGCGATGATTCCGCACAACATTAAGACTAACAAAATTCTAAAAGCTTCAACAAGTGAAAGACAAAACACCAGTAATGGAATGAAAATGAGACTATTTGCATCTTGTCTCTTTCCGTACTATTCAATACAAAGAGAAATAAGAAAGTGTCTTCAAAGGGCTACATATAAAAACTTTATATAAAATTCATATATAAAAAAATTATTACTCAAGCTTGAAAGTGAAATACAAACATTTGAAAATAATAAATTTAGCTTATGTATAAGCAAAATCTTCCTTTAATAAAATCTATTTGAAAAGAACTACTATGGTAAAAAGAAAGTAAAACATAAAATATAATAAAGGTGAAAATAAATAAAATACATTTTAACTCTAAATGTTAATAATAAATTATATCTAGAATTATATATGTATAAATTACCATTAATATCAACAAATATTGATAGGTAACAGTGAGATTAAAAGTTATTGAAAATCTATTGATTTTCTAGGACAAAAAATATCAAATTTGATTAATTCTTAAATAGTTTAAGAATAAAAGTTAAGTGTATATATTTAAATTATCGACAAACATTTGGAAGGATAGATGTGGAATCTAGAACTTTCAAATAAAACAAAAACAATAGGGAAAAGGAAAAAAAAGAAATAATTGCTTTCATGGAAAGCTGCCCAAAATAAAATTAACCAGCCATAAAGTGAGGGGAGTTGGTGTCCTCCAGTACTTCAAACAGTCCAAATCATATGCAAAAAATAATTCTATTTTTATAAAAATCATACAATGTTAGTGACTCAAGGTGATGAATAATCTGCTTTACCGTATTATTTTACTAATTCACAATTGAAGGGCAATTGTACACTTTATTTGATGCTTAACACAATCCCAAGTTGTTCATTTCACACATGGAAAATTAAAAAGCTAAAAACCTTGGATATGGTCGTTACTCTACAGCAGATGTATGATAAAATTTTAAAATAAAATATTTAGAAACTAATAGTAAAATGTAGAACTTTAAAAAGTATTTATTATGAAAATTAGAATTATTATTGTTTAAAAGATACTGCATGCAAACTTCCCGTACACTTTATTGCAACAATATGGCCCATGGTTTGTGCATACCTAAAAATCCCATGGTATGGATTTCCAATGTGAAATCTTGGGACAACTCAATCTGGGCAAACACAACAAATTGAACTACAATTAGGTCATGAAGAACTTCAGAAGAATAAGGTGATCTATTTTAAAACCTACACTACTTCATTCAGTCTAAAATCCTGCATCGAACTTGGTATTTATCATTCTGCTTATAATTAACATAACCACCTACTGTAGTGCCATTTAATCTATTTTTTCCTACTTAGAGTGACAAGACCACTGATTATTTGGTAATTACCATTTTTATGCCATGTTATATAAAAAGTGTATTCCCAATCAAAAAGCTTCATATCGAATCTGAGATATAATTTGGTGATGGGCACAGGGCAAAGTCAGTGCTTCATTCATTCATCCAAACACACTACTTAACTTTCCTGAGCGATAATTCACATACTATGCAATCCATCCATTTATATTGTACCATAAAGTGGTTTTAGTCCATTCATGAAGTTGTGAATCCATTATCAAAATCAATTTAGAACATTTTCATTACCCCAAAAAGAAATTTTACTCCACTTAGCCATCATTCCCCAACGCTTGACAACCATTAATTTACTTTTTCTATCTATAGATTTTCCTTTCTGCATATGTCATATAAATAGAATAATACAATATGTGGTCCTTAGTGACTATTTTTTTCACTAAGAATAATGTTTTCAGTTTAATCTTTATTGTACCATGTATCAATATTTAATTTTCTTTTATTGGCAAATAATATTCCATTGCAGAGATACTCCACTTTTATTTAAACTTTCATTGGTTGATAGATACTTGGTTTGTTTCGACTTTCTGACTTATAAATAATGCTGCTATGCATACCCTTGTGCAAATTTTTGCTTGAATATATGTTTTCTATTTATTTTGTTTGTATGCCCGGGAGTGGAATTTCTAGGTCATACAGTTTAACCATTTGAGGACTGCCAGAATGTCTTCCAACATGGCGGTCCCAATTGGGATGAGGTATGCAGGTTCCAATTTCTCCACATACTTGCCAACAAATGTAATTATCAGTTTTTTATTATTAAAGCCATCCTTGTGGGCGTAAATAACCTCATTGGGGTTTCCAATAAGGGTTCCCTGACCGCTAATGATATCGAGCACCTTTTCATGTGCCTTTTTAGCCACTTGTGTGTCTTCTTTAGGAAAATATCTATTCTGATTTTTGCCGATTTTTAGAGTTATTTGTTTTAATTATTGAGTTTTAATATGTCTTTACATATTCTAGATATAGACATACAGAGTTTAATGCTAATCCCCATTCCCAAATCATAAGAATTCACTTACAATTGAATCTTATGTAGGTAAGAACTTTACTTTCTTGTCAGCATGGCACAGACTTCTATAATCCACATGACACACACACTGTTCAACCAGTACATGTGGGTTGATTCATCTTTCCAATAATATACAGTGTAATTGTTTCAGTTACCTTCATTATTTGTTTTATTATTAACAAAGGGTTTTCTTTCCATTACCCATAACTGGCTGTCTTAATGTTAATCATGAATGCTTTTTAGTAAGAGTTTCCAATTGTTTCAGTATTTTAAGATGAATTCACAAAATGTGGTTACCTCTTTAAAAGCTGCAGATGAATATTTTTAATATATTTTAATTATAGTTCTACATCTCTTAAATTATGAGTGCACTGTATTATGTTATTTTATACATTTAGAAACAAGTCTATCTTGTTTTGTTTTAGAGTAGCAGTCTTTAACCATTTTAGTTACCTCTTCAGTTTATTGGTGATGTCACCCCTGAAACTCTCTACACTCCTTGCCCACTTGCCCAATTCTGTCAATTTGCCTGTCTCTCATCTTTCTGTTACTTTTGTCCTTTCAAACTTGGTTGTTTTCAACTAAGAGAGATATTATTTTTCTAACTTATTAAGCATTCTGGTCACCCATTAACCAGCTCAGGCCTCTGGCTTCACAAATATCACTTTTATTATTCTCCCAGTATCTTAATTGATCCAAATTAAACTGAGATGTGTGCTGGGCATTTCCCATGACAGAACCCAAATCCTTCCAAAGAATCAGGCTGTCCTTTCCCTTTTAACGTGTAATTCTTCCTCTTCACAATAGACTTTTCTGGGAACTATCATTTTAAGCATGTAGGTTTCACAAATTTAGCTCCACGGAAGCTAACCATTTTCGAAGTGCCAATAGCATTATTACATAAAATGTAGTTCTACGAGTACTTTTAGTTTTCAAGTAAATGAAAATAGAAATAATTTTTTTTTATTTCTATAATCTAAAAATCTATACATGAATATTAATAATTTGTCATTTGTGATGACTGGATCCGAATGCCGTAAGACACACAAAAGTTTTAATAGACCTCAGCTTAAAGCCATGGATATTAAAAGAAAAAGGTCAGAACCTTAAAAAAGATTTATCTGATATCTAAAACTAGTTTAGGTGTTCATGTTGTAAGGCATCACACTCCTCTGTCCTTTTAATTTGTATTTCTAAATATGGCATTTAATGTTTTTCTATTTTAAATTAATATTAGGTTGGTACAAAAGGAATTGCAATTTTTGCCATTACGTAATGGCAAAAAGTAACTGCCATTACTTTTAATGGCAAAACCCATAATCCCTTTTGCACCAACTTAATATATTATATATATGATTTATATGTTCAATAGAATATGTTATCTAAGACAGCAGAGGCCATGGTTGTCTTGTTAATATTACATGCCCAAGGCTAAGATCATAGATTCTCGAAAATGTATAATGTATATGTCAATAAATGGAAGAAAGAAATCAATGGAGGCTTAAATAATCAGAACTCTGGTGAGGCTTAGAAGTAACCTAGGAAGATGTTGAAATTTACAGAGTTGGAAAAGAAAGTGGAGTGAAAGGAATTCCAGAGTAAATGACAAAAATAACCCCACCACACACACAAAAAATCCCATGAAATTCTATGGAAATCTCATGAGGTAATGGGAGAATTGGCAAGAGTAGGGTAATGCATGTGTGTTGGAAGTTAAATTAGATATATTGTATGAGTTTAAATTATGAAGGGACCTAAAATCAGGTAAAGTAATTTGGACTTCTGTAATAGAATAAAGAAAAGCCATTTAAGTTGTTTTCAATGTTTTTTATTTTTCCCCACCCTGGGGAGCAGCACAATGAAAGCAGTAGTTTGAAGAAATATTTCTTATAATATTTTTGGTAGTTTTCTGTACTGAAGCTATGTGAAAAATGAACTGGAAGAATTTTGAGTCTAGACAATGACTCAAAGCTAATTGTTATTCTCAAATTTGAAAGTTTTTCTTATCCTAGATTTTCTGGAAATAAAATACATATATATATAAATATATATAAAATACCCCAAATTGTTTATGATTCTATATTTGTTTTTACTTTTATATTGTAGTTTTAAATTTTATCTGTGGAATATATAAATACGCATCATTTTTCAGAATGGACAAGGTATATCTAAATGCAAGCTATAAATAAATGGAAATGAATTGAGTTATGGTGGCTAGCTGGGAAGGTACTATTACACCCGCACATGAGTCCATGAAACCCTGGACAACCCTAGTCAAAGAGACACCCTATAAGAAGCTGCACATGTGACAGACATTTCAAAAGATAATTCAGAAATATTTAGTAAGTAGAAGAATATGCATCAGGTGTAATCAGAGGATGTAGTTAAAGAGGGCTTTATGGTTTGCATAACATACTGAGAATTTAACTGGTTTTTTTGAAAATAGAAAACAAAGAGGAGAAAGAAAACTAATGAGGTGGTTGGACTTTACGGCTTCACGTGACTGTGAAACATACAAGAGGACATATCTAAGAGGCAATTTCAAGATATCAGAGAATTCCAATGAGAAACTTAGCAATCATCAGCAGAGTGAGAAAAATAATGTGTAAAACTGTTAAAATAGTTCAGATCTCCGCAAAAGAAGGGGCATATATCAGAAAGGACAGATTATTCTGATTGATACTATATTACTTAATATAATACTCATAACTGTGTAGGGGAAATAGAACATACTGCATTTTACAGACAAGAAAAATTTCAGAGAATGTCAATATTATGTCTAAGGGAAGGTAGCACAGTTAATATATGGGGGGACAGTGAAGGTGCATTGAAAGAGTCTCTTCATATACTACTGGTAGAATTTGAAACTCCAATCAAGTTTCAGTTGAAAATTGGTAATACGTACAGTATTATAAAGGTTCATATTTTTAATACAATAATAATATGCCTGTTAATTTTCTTGAGGAATAAAGCAGACACACATGGCAGGGAGCGGTGGCTCACACCTGTAATCCCAGCAGGTTGGGAGGCCGAGGCGGGCAGATTACCTGAGGTCGGGAGTTCGAGACCAGCTTGACCAACATGGAGAAACACCTTTCTAGTAAAAATATAAAATTAGCCCGGCATGGTGGCGCATGCCTGCAATCCCAGCTATACTGGAGGCTGAGGCCAGAGAATTGCTTGAACCTGGGAGGTGGAGGTGACGGTGAGCCGAGATCACACCATTGCACTCCAGCCTGAGCAACAAGAGCAAAATTCTGTCTCAAAAAAATAAATAAATAAATAAAAAACAGACACACACAAATTCATGTGTACCCATATTCATTGTAGCTCTATAAACAAGAGCTAAAATTAAAAGTGGTATAAATGTCCAATGATAAGACTATACTTATTCATGTTATAGGACATCCATGCACTTTAGTACTAAACAGCCTTT
Source organism: Pan troglodytes (assembly GCF_028858775.2). Classification (NCBI taxonomy): domain Eukaryota; kingdom Metazoa; phylum Chordata; class Mammalia; order Primates; family Hominidae; genus Pan; species Pan troglodytes. The sequence goes on along the minus strand of NC_072401.2, from coordinate 32,057,565 downwards.
ATAATCATGTTTTTAATGAATATGAGAATATGGAAATATCTGAAATATATAAAACGAGAAAAGCAGTATAAAATGGAAAATAAGCCATCTAGCCAAAGTGTCATTTAAGGAAAAGTAAAGAAAGGTTTACAAACTACATTTTTTAATATGAAAAGAAAATCACTTTAAGTCCCATAGAAAATATTTTTATTAATAGAGTTTAGATTACTTTAATAGGTAAGTATCCATAAGAATATGACACTGCTTTCTAGCTATTATCATAATGTTAGTAACTGGAAACATTTATTAAGTACATACTCAGAGGCTCTTTTCTAATTGTGTTCTATGTTCAATACTTTAGAGTTCACTAATTTCATTCATTTGCTCCACATATATCTGTGAAGTAAGCCATCTAGAAAGAAACAGAGTCAGAGAAACAAAATCTCTTGCCCCAAATCACACAGGTATTTAGCATTAGAGAACTGCAGAATTACTATTCTTTGAATCCTAGGTTTTCTAGAAACACCTTTCTTTCCTTCTTTCCTTCCTTCCTTCCTTCCTTCCTTCCTCTCTTTCTCTCTTTCTCTCTTTCTTTCTTTCTTTTTTTCCTTTTTTTGAGACAGAGATTTGCTCTGTCCCCAGGCTGGAGTGCAGTAGTGTTATCGCGGCTTACTGCAACCTCCACCTCTGAGACTCAAGCCATCTCCCCACCTCAGCCTACCTAGTAGTTGGGACTACAGGCGCAATCCACCATGCCTGGCTAATTTTTGTATTTTTGGTTGAGACAAGGTCCTGCTATGTTGCCTAGGCTGGTCTTGAACTCCTGAGCTCAAGCAGTCCTCCCACCTTGGCATCCCAAGGTGCTGGGATTATAGGTGTGAACAATCTGCTGGCCAGAACACAGTATTTTTTTAATTATATTTTTATTTTGTGCAAATAATTGTTAATAACAATGGCAACATTATACTTAACATACCTAACATAATCTAAAATTTCCCAGATAACAGTATCTTTTCCCACTATTACATAAAACTTCTTTCTTTACTATCGCAATAAAACCAAATCTATGCTGTATTCAAACTCTCAAGTTTGAAGAGTCTTCTAAATTACTTTAGGCTTCAGAGTGACCAGTTTTTTTTCCTATACCATCCTGAGGACCTTGAATTCTTTGGTTTCTTTAAAACTTCCAGCATATTTTAAAATAACATGAGTAATTCTAGGGTTTGTCTACATTTTCTCTTTTTATTCCATTAATTGAACTATACATTGTTAAAAGTTAAGCAGCTGCATAAGAGTCACCCAGAAGCTTTTGACAAATATTCAGTATTTGAATTATGCTCCTGCCAGACATACTAACGTGGGCTTCTAGCCATGACATTTCTGCGCTCTATTTTGAACCATTTTGAAATGTCTGCTGCCTTTAGTTGCTTTGCCTGGTTGATGGCAACCTTCTTCAGGCCTATACTTCTTTCAATACTGCACCATGGGGTGCTATCTTTTAAAACACTTAAAGCAATTTTGGGTTATGTTAATTTAAGTGGAAATGCATATGTGGTGATGTCGATGCAAAAAATTCAATGCAGTTGATGGCTGTGTAGGTTGACATTAACTTCATATGGTTAAATTTGCCCATGCCTAGGTAATAACTGCTAAAAATATACCATAAGTTACTTCTGGGTGACAACTGAAATATTTATTTTAACTTGGGCATAATACAAATTCTGACTTTAGAAACACAATTTACTAGGGAGAGAAGGTGCTCTGGGGTCAGGTGTATATAGTAGTTCATTTAATGCTACATTTATTGAGTACCATTGGCTACATGCATTATGTTATGTCTGGAGATGCTGCAATGAATAAAGGGGTCTCCTTCCTTCCCACCACTCAGCTGTTACTCCATGTGGAGCCTGACTTTCCAGTGGTTGAGACATTTATTCTTCGCTTATAGTTGTGGAACGAGGCAAGCTGTACAAACAGGAAGGTCTCCAGTAATCCCCATTTCAAAATATGATTCAGTGCCAGGCCTTTCTTCCAATTTAGTTGTGTACTCTTGAGCTCTGAGGCTGTTCCTAGTGCCAGAGGACACCAGACCACAGCCATGGCACAAAAAAGCATCACCTCTGCTGTCATGGGCCCTTTCATTTATGTCTACCTTCTTCCTGGGCAACAGTTCAGCCCTGCCACAAAACATGGCCTGGGCACAAGTATCTCCTTGATGCATCCTTTCCCCACCTTTCACGTCATCTGACAAAGGTCTAAAATCCAGAATTTACAGGAACTTAAATTCCCAAGAAAAAAATCAGATAATCCCATTGAAAGGTGAGGAAAGGGTATGAACAGACCTTTCTCAAAATAAGACATTTACGTGGCCAAGAAGCATAGGAAAAAAAGTTCGACATCACTGATCATCAGAGAAATGCAAATCAAAACCCCAATGAGATACCATCTCACACCAGTCAGAATGAGGATTATTAAAAAATCAGGAAATAATGGATGCTGGCAGGGCTGTGGAGAAATAGGAATGCTTTTGCAACATTGGTGGAAATGTAAATTAGTTAAGCCACTGTGGAAGACAGTATGGTGATCCCTCAAGGATCTAGAACTGGAAATACCATTTGACCCAGCAATCCCATTACTGGGTATATACCAAAAGGAATATAAATCATTCTACTGTAAAGACACATGCACACATATGTTTATTGCAGCACTATTTACAACATCAAAGACATGGAACCAATTCAAAAACCCATCAGTGATAGACTAGATAAGGAAAATGTGGTACATATACACCATGGAACACTATGCAGCCATAAAAAGGAATGAGATTATGTCCTTTGCAGGGACATGGAAAAAGCTGGAAGCCATAATTCTCAGCAAACTAACACAGGAACAGAAGACCAAACACTGCATGTTCTCCCTCATAAGTGGGAGTTGAACAACGAGAACACATGTACACAGAGAGGAGAACAAAACACACCAGGGCCTCTTGAGGGTTGGAGGGTGAGAAAAGGGCACTTAGAGGATGGATCAATAGGTGCAGCAAACCACCATGGCATACGTATACCTATGTAACAAATCTGCATGTTCTGCACATGTATCCCCCCACCTTTTTTTTCTAAGAATAAGTAAATAACAGAAAAAGAAAAATGGTTATCTTGGGGTAGTGAAATTAAAAATAATTTTTATGTTCTATTGTCTTCTATCCTCTACTTTCAAGTTTTCTTCAACAAATATGGTCTACTATTATAAGCATCAAAAAATGATTTAAAAAGCAATAAGAAACAATGTGATAAATAAATGAATAAATTGAGTGTTAATTTTTTTTCCTTCTTCATGTCAGTGTCATAAAATCATAGAACTCTGAGGGTGAAAATGTTCTAAAAGATTGTATTTTATATCCAGAGCATATGGGCTATATTTATTTAAATATTGAACACAGAAAGGTCCGTTGAGTTTTTTTCCATGGAATTCTTCTTTTTTTTTTCTTTCTGAGACTGAGTCTCGCTCTGTTGCCCAGGCTGGAGTGCAGTGGTGCAATCTCAGCTCACTGCAACCTCCACCTCCTAGGTTCAAGCAATTCTCCTGCCTCAGCCTCCCAAGTAGCTGGGATTACAAGCATGTGCTACCACACCTGGCTAATTTTTGTGTTTTTTGTAGAAACCTGGTTTCACCATGTTGGCCAGACTCCTCTCGAACTCCTGACCTCATGATCCTTCTGCCTTGGCCTCCCAAAGTGCTGGGATTGCAGGTATGAGCCACCACACCCGGCCAGAAATTTTTAAAGTAATTTTAAGTACAAAAGATAACTAAATATAATACACTAATTTCTCCTTTTCATGAAAGGATGATTAGGATCTAGAGAAAGGACTAAAAAGACTAATGTTAATGTTAGTGATAATAAATTAAAAACTAATGTGCTTACCTAGTCCTTTGCAATTACATATGGTCTTCACTATAATTGATGACAACTTTTTATCATTAGGATTGCCAAATTTAGCAAATAAAAGATACTGTTTTTGTTTGTCGGAGCTGCCAAACAAAAAGTACCACAGACTGGGTGACTTAAACAATCAAAACCTTACTCACAGTCTGGAGGCTAGATGTTCAAAGTAAAAGTGACAGCAGAGTTGGTTCCTTTGGACAGCTTTTCTTCTTGGCTTGGAGACAGCTGTCTTCTCGTGTTTTTACCTAGTCTTCTCCTTTGTACATGCCTGTGTTCAAATGTCCTCTTTTATAAGAACACCAGTCATATTGGATAAAGGCTTACTCCAGTGATCTCATTTCAATGTAATTACCACTTGAAGGGCCCTGTCTCCAAATACAATCCCATTTTTGAGGTCCTAGGGCTTAGGACATCAATGTGTGATGGTGGTGAAGGGTGGAGGAGGGAGCACAATTCAGCCCATAATTTTACTAAAAAATTCTTCAAATTTAACTGAGTGTCCTGTATTTTATCTAGCAACCCTGTTCAAATCCTGAAATTGTTCATCTAATTTATGGTTTCATATGTTTTCATTCATTTTTATACACTTTTAGGATCTATCTTTGTTAAAGTCTGTGGTTTAAATGCCACCAAGGAAATTATTTTATTTGAAATGTATATTCCATTCATATTGCTAGCAAAGAAATTCCTTTGATTTAAAAGCGAATGCCTGTTAATTTGAAAGCAATATTTGAGCCAGTGTCTTCTCCATTAAAGGTTAATCATATGTAAACTAGGTAAAATAATACATTTTATTCACCTTTTGCATGTTCTTCCATCAACTGCAACAAGAGAGTCTCTTGGAATACTTTTAATTTCTAATCACCAAAGAACCAAGTCTAATGGTGTTAGCATCACCTACCTTAATTATCTGCGTTTCTAAAAAACCTGGAATATTTGACCTTATATTTAAATAATTATCTGAACAGAAGACAATTTCTGCTATAAAATGCTTTTTCTATTTTTCGCAATTTAATGACTCAGTTTTCTTTGTAATTATGGTGTTCTAAAGTTCACTTATATTATACTTGGGTGTAACATGTAATTCCACAAGTTAGAAAAATTAACTTTGTCTGAGCTTCAGAAACGAATCCTACTGTTTAATCCTATTGTTTTAAAAAATAAGATTTATCAGTTATAATTTATTTTATATTTTGAAATACACATGTATTACAAATAATGTTATATTTTATATACTAGAATTTTTTACTCACTATCCTAAAAAGCTAATGTCACAATACTTGGCCTGCTTACCAGACATGTTATCAATTAAAACTATTTACAGATAATCAATGTCAATGGAATTAAAACAATTTTTCAAACACATGTTTAAAAAAGAATTATGTATGATATGCACTTTGTCAAATATCAATTTATAGCAGCAATAAAAAGAATACATACTTTGAAATTTAGATAGTCCTTGATTTTCCTTACAACCTTGCCACTGAATAGCAAACTTGGGCAAAAGACTTGAATTTTCTTAGATGTAAATCTCTCCTTTTTAAAATGGAAATATTAGCTCCCTTCACAAATTTAATCTAAGAGCAAAATGAGATAAAATATTTAATATTTTAAGTTTCTTATGGCTGTAATTATTAATAGCTGCAGGGGGGAAATTCATCAATGTCACATTGATAGAATTATTTGTTTATAATTTTAATTTGCCACAATATTCAATTGAGTCTAGATTTTAATGTAATATGAAAATAATTATATTGAATACTATTAAGCCATGAACTGGCTCTTATTGTTTATGGGATTTGGCAAGATAAGATTTGATGCTATGATTTTCTTGAATAGCACATTTAAAACATGTAAATACTCCTTAGGATTTCAGCGTTTTTCTTTTTTTAAAATATCCCTGTTATTTATTCTTCAGAGTAATGCTTTACTCAATGCCACATTCAAATATTTGACTTAAATTCTTCTTACGAAAATAACACAGACATAAAACTACAGGAAGTATCACCATAATGGAAGAAAATGTAATATGTCTCTACATACACCAAGATGTATATTGCTGTAAATTTATATCCTATAATGATTTGTATCAAGCATAGATGAAGCTTTCTTTATGTATCAGACACTATTCTAGTTGCTTTATGCAATTTTCTCATTTAATCACCACAAAATCCAGGCAGTAATTGTTATTATTTCTGAACATATTGATAAATAAATTGGCCATTAGAAAGTCACTTTTTCAAAGACAAAATGCTAAAAAGAGCAACACAAGGACTTGACTTTTTCCAAATCATTTACTCTAAATAATCTGCTAGCTGATAAGTATAGACGTTGATGACTTATGTGTAATTTTGTTTTAATGTTATAAAAGTAAATCACTTCATTATTCCAAATTCTTGGCAACTTGAATAGGGAAATAATTGTATAAGTTGCACCTAGGACTTGTTTTCTGGTGATTCATTGGCAAGAGGTTAGTAGTGAGGTGGATTTAGAGAGTAAGCACTGATGCTCAGTCTGGAGTAGAACAACACTAAGTTTTATCCTAGCTACACAACGGCTAGTTCCATAGAGTTAAACCCACTTTACAGATTCTGTGTATGGTATAGCCCATCCACACAGGGCTGCCAACCTGGAAGTCCACTTCATTGAAGACCTTCGAATGTATGGGGCTGTTTTACTCATTCCTGTATCTTCAAAAATGGCTAATTACAATTCGTATTTTCTTCTAGGGCTACCACAAGAATGCCACTGTGGCTTAAACATTAGAAATTTATTTTCTTGCAGTTGTGGAGGCTGGAAGTCCAAGAGGTGCCAATAGGTTTGGTTTCTGGTGAGTTCTCTTTTTCTAGTTTGCATAGAATTTTCTCACTTTGTGCTCACATAGCCTTTCCTCTGTGAGCACAGGGAGAGAAACAGAGATCCCTGGCATCGCTTCTTCTTATGTAAACACTGGACTCTAGTCCTATCGAATTAGGGCTCCACTCCTACAACCCCATTAAACCTCAGTTACCTACTTAAGGGCCCCACATCCAATATGCAGTCATATTTGGAGTTAGGGTTTCAACATAGGAATTTCTGGAAGATACACAATTCAGTCCATAATAACATGTAGTTTTAATCTCCCCTTTACCATGTAGCATTTATTCATTCCTGTTGTTTCAGTCTTTATAAACAGGGAGATAATGTCCCCATTGGAAATAATTGGCTCATTAACAAAGGTTGATGGTTTAGGTCAGTATGGATGTGGGCACAGGTAAAAGCAAATAATGATTGCAGTTGCTCAAACAGGTTTTTGGTATACATACAAATGTTCTTTAATAGAATCTAGTAGTTCTAAACTAGAAGAACAAGTAATATTGGTTTGTGATTTAACTTTTAGAGGTTATATACAGAAAAAAAATTTTTGGAATGTCAAAATATGCAGAGAATATCTAAGTTGCTGTGTTCTGCTGACAGTGAAATAAACACAAATTCCCTTTGACTATTCAAATGGCAGAGGTAGCTAATCCTTCATTCAGTAGCTCATTATGCATTGTCATGAAAAGAGATAATACAATTCCTACAAACCTCTTTTGATTTCGTGTCAAACAAATTCTTTCAAAGCCATTTAATAAACAAATAGACAGAAAAAGCAAACCTGAAACCTCAATTTGTGTAATCGATTACTTTGTGCCATCTATTTCTCTTTCCTCAAAACAGATGTACATTTCTACTTAACTGAGGAAATTTTCCAAATTGAGGTTTAGATAAATTGCATATTAAGAAAGAAATTAAAGCTGCAGACTTCTTTAATATTTAAAACAAAATTAAGACTATATACAATTAATCCCCATATTGAAAATCAACAAGTAATTAAATTAAATTGAATTACTTACAACTCCATCATTACTTGCAAGCACTGCTCTCTGGCTTCCTGTATTATTTTTTCCAGAAAATGTTCTAATAATGTATTCTATAATTGAGTTATATATGGCATCTTATGATTCCTCAATTATACTGTATAATATTCGTTACTCCTCCTTTGTACAGTATCTTGCACATGCAGCTATTTTCTAGAGGACAAACTCTGACTTTTCTTCATGACTGAGCTTAAGAGTGTCTCTTCTGTGAAGCCTTTTGAACCTTCTAACTCCAGGTAATTAGGCAATGCTACTCTTCTCTTTTAGGAAGTGGTTACACTCCTTTACTTCTGCGACATTACATTGCCATCAAGGCTTATATCAAATTCATCTTTATTTCCCTCTTGCTTAAAGTAGTCCCTAGTTCAAGGTAAGCATTTAATAAAGGTCTATGAAACCACGACTCACCAGGTAAGTGTATATATCTTTGAACAGAGATAATTGCATTTGAATTTTGTCCTAAGCCACTTAGGATTTGGTTGTCCTGAGCAAAGTTCTTAAAGTCTCAAAAGTCTAAGTTTGCCTGTTTGAAGAATGGGGAAAATTATGCTACTTACATATTATGTCATCATATGAATTAAATAAAATTACAAAGATATAAGGAGAAAAAGGGAGAGAGAGAGAGGGAGGGTGGAAAGCAAAGAGAGAAACAATAAGAGCAAGAGAAAGCTTGGCATAATACCAGCACATACATTAATCTTATTTCTTTCTATTACTGTTATTATCTATCTAAAAAGACAATGTTTCATGACTTACTAGCTGTTTACTACTCACTATTACTTCAATAAAAAACAGAAACTTTAATGGATATATTAATTATGATTACTTGGTTAAGTCTATCAGTTAGAAAAAAAGCAAAAGGTAAAAATAAAATAAAACTACACTTGTCATTAACTTCATTTAATGCAACTGGATACCAAAATTTCTTTCTATGATAACTTTTGCAATAATTTATATAAGTTGTGAAGCCTTTCAAGTATTTTGTAAATATATATGTGATATAATGTCCACTGTGACCCTTCAGAATAGACTGTCTCTCTATATTGTGCCCATCTCATTAGTTATCACAATTGTAATTAATCAATTGTGTAATGATCTGTTTAATGTCTACTGTTACCACAAAACTGTAAGTTTTATAATGTCAAAGACCTTATTATTGTTCATTAGTGTTCCCTTGGTATCCCTCAGAGTTCTAGTGACATAGTTATTAAAAAACATTTTGAGGATGAGGAAAAAAGGGAAAATAAAATTTTAAATACTTACGAATAACATCTAGCGTATCAAAAAAGACTTTCAGAAACATTGTTTCATTTCATTTGTTATAACACTTTTCACTATGAAACAAAATTATGCTTAATCTTACATTCAAGACAGAAGGATTTATAATTAGGAAGGAAAAAAATTAAAATATTGTGGTAAGAATAATAGAAAGGAATGACGTTTAAATTTTGATAGAGGATTGGGTGAAGAAAAGAAAAAATAACCAACTGGTCAGCCAAAAAAAATTTTTTTTTTTTTTTGAGACGGAGTCTCGCTCTGTCACCCAGGCTGGAGTGCAGTGGCTTCATCTGCGCTCACTGCAAGCTCCGCCTCCTGGGTTCACGCCATTCTCCTGCCTCAGCCTCCCGAGTAGCTGGGACTACAGGCACCCCCACCACGCCCAGCTAATTTTTTTGTATATTTTTAGTAGAGACGGGGTTTCACGGTGTTAGCCAGGATGGTCGCGATCTCCTGACCTCGTGATCCGCCCTCCTCGGCCTCCCAAAGTGCTGGGATTACAGGCGTGAGCCACGGCGCTCTGCCAAAATATTTTCACATAGTGAGGAAATAGCATTAGAGATGACAAAAGCAGATGGATGATGAGCTAATTAGAAGTGTCAATGTCTAAGGGATATCTGCACCAGCCACCATGATGTTTAGACAACTGGCAGGAGTTAAGATGATGAAGAGCAACTATCATAATAAAGATATAGATTTCAGTTCCCTAGTAATAATCAGAGTTGTCCAAAGATGATATGAGCTTTCTATGACTGAAGATGTTCACATAAGTTAGGCATATGTTTGACAAGAACTCTTCAGTGTCATGTTCTGGAGATTGCATCAACAGCCCCAGTCTGCGCTCTGCCCCGTTTGCTTAGCAAAACTTCCATGGGATACCTCTCTGTGCCACAGCCAGGAAATTATTCATGGGTAGAAATCAGAGGCAAATTTAGGGCTCACGGTGTGAAAGTTCCCCTTCTCATGTGCCTGAAAACTTTTGCCTCATATAGTTTGTTCAGTTGAACAGCTTTAAATTTTGGGGGGACTAGTCGAGAACCAGACCACATTTTACTGCAGGCAGCTTTTTATTTTATTTTTTTTTAATTTTTATTTATTTATTTATTTTTGAAGGAGTCTCACTCTGTTGCCCAGGCTGGAGTGCAGTGGCGCGATCTTGGCTCACTGCAAGCTCCGCCTCCCGGGTTCACGCCATTCTCCTGCCTCAGCCTCCCGAGTAGCTGGGACTACAGGCGTGAACCACTGCGCCCAGCCGCAGCTTTTTAATACTATTATTTTGGTACCACTTTTTATTTCAGGCTGTGTGAACTTGGAAATCTCAAGTGTGTGTAACACAGATTTATCCATACATATCCATTGTGTAGATACCTCACAATTCAAGTCAGTCCCTTTCCCCATAGTAACTTTTTATCAATTTTTTTGAAATCCAAATATAGCAATTACTAACTCTCAGAAGGCAGAATTATACTGGAATCTGCATGACTTTTAGTCACATTTGATTTCTGAAAAGTAACAACTAATCTATTTTTAATCTAAAATAACCTCATTTACATTTCAACTAATATTTGTTATTATTGAAATAATAAAATGATAATTCTATTTGAACATTATATTTAATTGAACTATAATTAGTTCTGTTGAGTACAACTATGTAATTCAACATAATTACTATGTCCCAACAGTTTTTCCCCTCTCATTCAAATTTCTTATAAATAGTAAAAAGAAGGATGGTTAGTCCTATCCATCAGAATGCAGAAATATTAGTTGAAGGCCAAGTTCCACAAAGGGGGTCAGCTGGGGTAGTGATGGTTACTTTCTCATGAAGCATGGGGGAGCAGAATGCTGGTGGGCAACTTTCCGCAAGGTGTGCTAGGTACGCAATTTATTGTGTCTATGAGTGTTTTAATACAGGAATGACTCCAATTATGTCAGGAAGGAAAATTCCAAAGAACAGCTGATTCCAAATGGTGGAACCTTGAAGGACCAATAAGGTAAATAGGATCATCACATTACACAAATTAAAAAATCCTGTTCCATTGTGCAAAATCCTGTTCATCTCACCCAACCCCCTCTAGTTCCCTTAAGGGGAACATCTCCTTAATGTGGAAGAGGTGTTATTTGAATCTTAAAATGAACCAGCCCATATTGTCCACTAATGTATTTGTTCAGAAAATGTTTTTGATGACTTACTGTGTTTTAGACAGAGCAGTTCCTGGGAAAGCAAGTTCTCCGAGACCTGACCCCTATCAACAGTGGCAGGGAGCATAGCTCGCAGAAGAACATAGACACTGAAGCCAAAATTCTGTGGAGCAGAAAAGTTAAGAGTAGATCTCAGAAAAATGGCACTATTAACAGCAGACAAAATATTTTAGAAAGGCATTAACAAACTATGGTTCTTTACACTGTTCATCTGTTGAGGTTCTCTGGATCAGAAGAATAAATTAAATACGTATTTCCTCCTACCAGACATAATACTAAAAAATAGTATTTTTAAAAGAGGAGAGAGTTTTGTGAAAGAAAAAGCCATAATTACTGGCTAGAGTTTTATTTGTAATTATAAAATTTTTTCAAGAGAGTGCAACTTTCAGACATTTAAACCCCTTGGAGAGAGGGAGGCAAGAGTGTGTGTGTGTGTGTGTGTGTGTGTGTGTGTGTGTGAGAGAGAGAGACAGCGAGAGAGAAAGAGGGAGGGAGAGAGAAAGAAAGATAATTTTTAGCTTTGTAATTATGTCCAAATGACTAGCAGAATTCTCTGATGTCAGAATCAATAATTTAGAAATAATTTAACGATGATTTTATTCATTTAAGAAGAATCAATCATTTAAAAATATATATGCTATATTAATTCAGTTTAAATGAACACATATTTACATTCTAATTAGCTTTAGTTTCTGGAAATAATAATGGCCTATTTTACCCAAAAATAAGGTAGGAAATTTAGTAGATAAAAAGATACCATAATAAAGTTTCTCAATAAGTAAGTTTTAAGTACAATGTAAGGTCTACATGATAATTAGATACTCATGAAGTATACTTCTGTGGTAATAAAGTTGAGCTCCCTCCAGTTAGAGTTTTGATGGGATATTCAGCAAACTGTTAAAGAAAAACTCACAGATAATTTTTAATGGCTAAAGGATGGTTTTCTTACAATAATAAAACATTGTGCAAGGCCTGGCACAGTGACTCATGCCTGTAATCTCAGTACTTTGGGAGGTCGAGCCAGACGGATTGCTTGAGCTCAGGAGTTGAGACCAGCCTGGGCAAAATGGCAAAACTCTCATCTCTAAAAAAATACAAAAATTAGCCAGGCGTGGTAGCACACACCTATAGTCCCAGCTACTTGGGAGGCTGAGGTAGGAGAATTGTTTCAGCCAAGGAGGTCGAGGCTGCAGTGAGCCATGATCATACCACCACATTCCAGCCGGGATAACAAAGTGAGACCATGTCTTAAAATAAGGTAAAATTAAATAAAATAAAGCAGTGTGCAAAGAAATTCTGCTTAAAGTAAGACTGAACTCCCCAAATAAAGAGATAATATGTGTATGTATAAGAAAATGAAATTTTATGTAACGGTCAAAATTCTGATTAGATAACCTTGGGGCCAGTTTTATAAAAAACAAACAAAGGATTAATTGGCTTTGATACAGAAGGAAAAAAGGAAAGAAGGAAGGGAAGGAAAAGAGAAAGAGAGGAGGAAGGGAGGGAAAAATGTAAAAAAATAACCAAATGGAAAAGAAAGGCAAATAAAAAAATAAACAAGAACGTAGTTTATTTCAGCATTTAAAGCTTTTAGAAATACCATCTCTTTTATCCTATGAAATGTAGGATTTAGAAATGCAGATTGTTGGGAATCCATAGAACTTGACATGTCCTGTGTGCAATAGGACTAGGATTAATTCAAGGTATAATAAAACACCAGTTTCCCCCTTTTCAGTTTTAACTTGAGGATTAGTTTTCCTATCAAAAGAGAGACATGAAAGGCCAGGCTAAGCAGTCAAGACTAGTTGCTTCTTTCTTAAAATTGGGAAGGTAGTGTTGGAAATAATATTAATAGTATTTGGAAAAGAGTATATAATAAAAAAGATATCTTTGTGTTTATATTAATTAAATTTTGTCCTCAATCATATATCATTAATAAGTAGTAAATGTTATTAAGCATAAAATAATAGATATTTTTTCAAATTATGCTTATTACTTTTAATAAAGCAACTTATGTTCTGAAAAAAAATCATTGAGTGGGAAAGCATGAAAATTCTGCTTCTCAGTCTAAATTGGTTCAAAGGGAAAAGAAAGTGGTTTGGATCTTGAGGTCATAAGCAGGGCTCTGATACTTGTTATTACCAATGCAGGCAGTAGTCTTCAGAAGAAATAAATGCCTCCTGCAGCACTGATCTTATAAACTCTAAAAACAAGTAATAGATGTCTGTCATAAAAGCAGACAGGACAATGAAAGTCAAATCTGGTTTGTGAGTTTGCCCACTTAATGCTCTTGGGAAATTAAAGGATTTACATCTCATATGAAATCCAGTAACATTTTAAAAGCATTTTTGTAAATTTCCAGGTAAGAAAAATTATTTTAAATATTCAAGGACAAGCAGCCATGATCATCTTTTAGGATCATTAACTTTTTCTTCCTACAGCATTAAATGTACTTTATCCTTTTCCTAATGCTTCCTTAATGCTACTACCAAGAAAAGAAATTGATGATAAATACGCTCCAGGCTAAGAGTTTGACACTATCATTTAATGTTTTGCTTGAATTGAAACACTCCTAACTATTCACATAGTAAATCCATATCCTCTGCAGAATAGTTCAAGTTTAATCCTTATTTCATTTTCTCTGGATTTTAAAGCATTCCATGAATGCCTGGGTAGATTTTGCATTTTTGTTCAAGGGTTTTAATAATTTGAAACAAATCATTTATTTTCAATTTCAGGTTATGTATTTGGAATATTTGCCAATATTATTAATCATGCAAACATACAAGCAGACAAATGTATTAGAAAATGTATTAAATGGACTATATGGAATATTACAGTTATATTAATATGTAGAGTATATAATTGAACACATATGCACATATGTAAGCAGAGAAATATGCATTAGAAACAGTTAAATATATAATATACAGTATATTATATATAGCGTATGTGTGCATATATGTATATAGGGAATATATCAAGATATATAATACCACATATTTAATACATACAATACACATAGTATGTGAAAGTTGTAGATACCACGATAAAGTCATTCTTATTGGCCCTAATCAAATTAGAACCAGGAAAGCACGGAGGAGGGCAGCTCATGCTTGCATGTGTAAGATAAGGATTGTCTCAAGGACTCTCTAAAATGACCCTAGAAGGAGTTTCTTCTTCAGGACTGCAGCAATTCAAGTAAGATGCTCTGGAAAGAACACTTGCCCAGTAAAGGCATCTCCACCAATGGACTGATGCCAATTTTATCTTTGAGCCTCCAGAACCAAAGAGCTCTATTCCAAGCAGCTTAGAGGTACTAATTTTTTTGCCACTAAAAGCTGCCCTTTATCCTCCCTTATTTGAATGCACCGATGGCTTGTGATGGCTATGCTTCCAGATTAAAATCTTTTTTGTACACTCCCAAATAAACTCATCATATTCTGACAGATTTTTCTCTGATGTCCTTTTTTTTTGTTTCTCATTTTTTGTTTTTTTTTAGGTTGATATAATCTGGTGTCAGAAGTGGCCCTGAAGCAAGATGAAATTTTGAGGGAATCAGTGACTTTTGGAATCGACTGAAGTACCCACAACTGAGTACTTTGTACTTTTCACTTCCTTAGGTCACCTTTTTCTCTCCAGGTAAGCCTTCTCTCAGGTCCAGTGGACTCCGTTTGATAGCAGCTCCCTGAGGACTTCATTTTGGATCTAGTTTGATTAACACTAACTTAATAAAAAACCTTGCATTCTTTCTGGGACAATAAAGATTTTTACACTTTTTGTCTTTTCTGGCAAGCCCTTTCTGGTACTAAGACAGTTTCTCTTTCTGGAATGGTGAGTTCTCTTCTGGTTTCAGTTTTATTCTGAGTTGTTTGTTCATGTTTATACTTTTGATTGTTGGTAGGCTTTTCTTCTCTGTGTTTTAACATTTATCAATAAGAATGGAATCCCCAAATTTCAACGCATGCAACAAAAGTTCCCCTTCTGAGACCTCGGTCAGCTATACATGTAAAAATTATGGTCCTTTCCTGTGCACATTTTTAAATCAATGGGCAAAGTACACCTGAACTAGTTTAGATATTCAATGGGTCCTCTTGACAGTCTGTTAGTTTCCCAAACGTGTCTCTCTTAGGGCTGAATTAAAATATCATGGTTCTAAAATTAACAAATCAGAGTGAAAGGCATACTTCAATTGGAACTTTGGAACTTCTAAATGCATTCAAGATTCAAAAATTGCCTCCATGAAAGATATTGTCTCAAAGCTGGCTGAGACTCTCTTTTTCACAGTCTTGCTTCCCTTTCCTATGCCTCTTTCTCTTTATTCTTATGTGAGCTAAACTCTCCTTGTCCAAAATTCCTCAGCTATTCTGGCATATTGACTATTTAAGTAAAGATACTTGAAAAACAGCAGGTACAAAAATATTCATTCTGATGTTTGCACTGTTTCTTAAAAGCAGAAGATGAAATTGTCATGTAATAGGCACCCTGTCTCCTTATGCTTGAAAAAAAGGTAACACAATTAATCTTCAAGGATAAAAAAATTAAGATAAAGATAATACGTATGGACCTGGTTAGCATAATTGTTATCTTTTAAGCTTCCTTACATTATTTTGTCATATTTTCACAGTTAACTATTCTTTGTCCATTATTTTGGTAACTAACTCTTACTACTTTACCCAAAATTTGGTGCACAGTCTTATAAGATATAAGTCTTATAAGATTAAGTACTGGGATAACTTAAAAATATTAAAGTTTAGCCTTGACTGTTTTGTTAAAAATATAATTTGGATCCAAATGTCTTCATATAACCTGATGAAGTTATATTATTAATACTATGTTTTATTCACAACTAATCTTTTAAAATAAAAATTGTAAGGCCTTTCTGTAAAGTGTTTGTTTTTGTTCATCTGTATTTTTAAACTATATGCTTATAGGTATGTGATATTTTTCTACCCAAATATATAAAAGAGCTCCACTGACTGAAAGGAAAAATGCACCTGAATTAAGCTATTTATAAAAAAATATAAAAATATATTTATAAAAAAATATACTGAGTGATTAACACAAATGCCTTTTTGTTCATAATGACTTATGTAAATCCTTGATGAATAAGCTGGTTTTAAATTTGTTGACAAGATAAAAATTAAGATGTTATCAGAATTGTTAGAGTACTTTTTTTTTGCCTAGATTTGCTGGCTAGACTGTTTATTTTTGTCTTTGATAAATATTTTAGCATCTTAAAAGTATGAGTTTGACCTAAAAGCAAATGTATAGATGAGAGTACAATGCATATAAAGCAAAATTATTTAACTTTTAGAGTTTTTCTTTGACAAAAAAATTGAAATTATGACAAACTCAGTTTAATATCTCAGTTTTCATAACTAATCTAGGTATAATTGTTAAAAATAAATAAATTAGGTTAACTTAAATAAGGTATTCATTTATAAATTAACATTTTATGAAATATAAAATATTTAAATTATGTAATAGATATTTAATGTCTGAATCTTTTGGGTTTTTAAATTTTTTTTGTGGGTACATAGTAGGTGTACATATTTATGGGGTACATGAAATAGTGATACAGTCATGCAATGTCAAATAATCATTTCTAAGTAAAATAAAATACAAAAAAAAATGGCGAACATAAGTTTGTTATAAATTTGAATATATTAATATTAGTAAATATGTCTTATTCTACATTAAAATATTCTATAAAATATGCTTTTTAGAGGCTATAAATGATATATTTATGAGATGTGAGATAACAGTTCAAAATTACTTACTTCCTAGGTTTTCACTAAAAATTACAGTTGCTAAATTTTCTGATTAACATATGTAATTTTGTATGTAAAATGTACAAAAATAGTAATTTTATATGAGAAAGAATTTTCTATTGTCTCAATGATAAGAGAAAATAATTAAAAAGTGAATTTTTGTCCTAAGGTAAAATGATTGATTTTTCCAGTATTTAAAAAAGGGGGAAATATAGGACAAAGACTAGGGGTTTAAGAAAATGATAGATCTAAGCCAGTTGTGGAGAGTTTATGAAAGTTGAGTCTTATTTGTGGTTTGGCTGCTGGATGTAGGGAATTGTTTATGTGTTTTTCTAATAATTGAGCATTGGTGTCAGGGATGAACTGGTGCAGGACTAGAGTCTGTTTATTTATGTTTGGAGCAATAAGATTTTTTGAGAATGTTGGTCTATCCTTGGGGGAAAAAAAAAACAAAGAAAACTGCAAGAGGTTTAGTTTAATTCTGAAATCTGTTCCTCTAAATTTTCAATCTTCTGAACTGCAGCCCTACAGTTTAGAGCAATGTTTTCCTCCAGTATCGCTTAATTATATACTCTTGGCTTTCTGGGATATGTCTGAATTTGTTCATGTAAATAGGAAGTTTCCCATGCTTTTACTAAGGTCCATGTATTTCCCCGCTCAAGGTGTTTACATTATTCTTCTATAATGTGATGTATACTCATAACCTTGAACAAACATTCTTCCTGTATCGAACTGAATTCAAGTACCTTTTCATTAGGTCCGACTTTCAGGTTATCTAAATGGGCTTTTCATAAGTAGAAACAACCATGCTACAGGAGTTTTTTCTTTACCTCATTGGTAACTAGCCTAAGAAACAAAGATTTTACACTTTAATAAGATTATTTACTGTATTTAATGTTGTATTTGTTAGTTTTTTTTTAACTTAAGAAAACTGAGCTTTGAAAGAGTGTTGTTGTTGTTGTTGTTGTTTTACCATCCGTGTAACTTTTTAAATTGTTTTTGAAGTCTTTTGATTGTCACTCTGGTTAAGTGAATTACTGTTATTTCACAGTGTCATGTGATTGATAGCAGCAGGAGGCAGACAAATTCCTAGGCAGACAGGGATGGGTCCCTGGTAAAACCTGACCTTCAAACCAAAGACAATTTAAAGCCTGAAAACTGAGCTGCCAGCTCAGTTTTTGACTGGAGTGAGAACTTCCTCAATGCCTTTTAGCCAATCAAATGGTGATTTTTCCAGGCCTGCCCATGGACCAATCAGCATGCAATCCCCCATTCTGAGCCCATAAAAACCCTGGACTCAGCCACACATTGGGCTATATGCTTTCAGCCCCTCTCACATGGAGGGCTACACGCTTCAGGTCCGCTCTTGTTTTCAAGAGCTTTTCTGTTACTCAATAAAATTCTTCCCTGCCTTGTTCACTCTCTGGTGTCAGCATAACGTCATTCTTCGTGGTTGCAGGTCAAGAACCCGGAACCCTCCCAATGGCAGGGGTGAAAAGAGCTGTAATATGGTAACCCTCCCCCCAGCTCACTGAGCAAGCAGGGGGAAAGCTGCTAGGCACCACATACCCCTGTTTACTGCACTGTGGGTGGCAGAAACAAATGAGCTGTAACAGAAATGAGCTGTAACATGACCCCTCTTTCACCTGTTTCCTGCACTGTGGGTGGCAGGAAGACGAGAGAGCTGTAACAATTTCTGGGGACTTAGACCTCGGGACTCCTGGGAGAGAGCCATAACACCCCTTGGGACTCTGTGGTTGCTGGCATCTCTGAGTTTTTGAGTGACGCTGCATCCACCTCATCCAGACTCTGGCACCTGAGGTGGAAGCAGATCACAGCATGCCCAGCCCAGCTGCAGGCTGAGTGTGGATCTTGCAGAAACCACAGCCTGCTGGGCAGAGTGGGTGGAGCAAGCCCAGTGGCGAGCCTAGAGCCGAGTGAAGGCTGTGCAGAGGCACCAATGGCCACGATTTTCAGGTGTCAAGGAGCACTTAAAGAATCCCGTTAAGATCCCACTTTGATCAAGTGTTTTAGACCTTTTGACATCTTTGTCAGGCTTTCCTGTGATTAAATTATGTATATATATATTTTTTTACCTCAAACCAATGTTGGGATGTTTCAGAGAGTCCTGGAAAGTCTCAAAGGTTTATAAAAGAGAGATATTGAACTAAATCAGGCTTTTTGAGATGTTGGGTAGATACGGAAAACTTTGTCAAGTGAGAAGTGATGCTAGATCTTCTTTCAGTTAATGTATGGGTATATTATTCATATGAAGTTTCCAAAATTATATAAAGTTCTTTAAAATCTATGTCATCAATAATAATTTTAGTTTTTATGTTGTTTACCACAAAAATAACTAAATTTCTTTGTACTTGTTAGTTACGATGAATTCTCCTTCGATTTTTAACCACAGCTAGTCTAAGTTTCATCACTCGCAGTCATTGTTTCAATATTTCTTAAAGGCATGTGTAATCTGATTCTTGGAAGACTCTAACAAGTACTCCTGAATACGGGATTCTGATAAATTTAAGATTAATGAACTAAATAAAGATTTTCCAAAACTCTAATGAAGAAATTGATTAATTCATAAAATTGTTAATCAAGACGAAGAAGAACAAAAATTAATTACATGAAATTAAGTAACTGATTAAGGTAATGTTTTTATGAGTTTAATTTAAAACATTGTTGGTTCTGTAATTAAATGTTTTATTTTCCAGGTTTCAGAAAAATTTCTCTCTTGGGCTATCTATAATTGACAACAATTAGGTAAATTATACTTTTGTGAACAAATGTGAAAACATTTACTTTTTCTCCCTACTTGATCTCTCCAAAATTTAAAAACTATTTTGAGCATTCTTATTTTTATAGCAATAAGAATGTACATTCTTTATAACAAGATAAAATTGGAAATTTTGGTTATATTACCAAGGCTTTGGAATGACATATTTAAATTGTTTACAGGTACTGCAGAAAAAGGCTAAAATCTGCTTTGGTTTGGCTACATAGCCTCTTCATGTATATCTATGTATTGCCAAAGCTGTACTTCATTATAATCATTTTTTTCCTACTCCTGAATAAACTCATTATATTAGTAGATACTTTTCACCAGTGTCTTTTCTTAGATTGACAAGTATATAATTATATGTATCATATTATAATTACATATTAAATGTTTAGTTTTTTCAACCATCTTTTTTTGCTAATTTTGTATCAAATTGGAAATAACCTTTATATTTTCATATTAAAAGTATCATATGTACAGATCTACTCAAGCTGAGTGTTAAATATTTCATTCTGAAAGAAGATTATGTACATGGTACTTATCTACAATAGAAACAGATATAATAAAATAATTAATTGCTGAACCTGTCAACCTCACTAACGAGTTTCAGACAATGCGATTAAACATTGTGTTTATTCAAGTGCAAAATTTGTGAATGGCCACCTGGAAAGACACAGACTCTAAAACATGGGCTCAATGCTCCATAGTGAAATTTGAGGGTCATTTATATAAGTAAGGTTTGGGGAAGCTTAACAGGATTTCAACATATTTCAAAGATGATCCATGCATTGGTACAGCATTTTGATTGGTTATTCGTAATGTTTCTTTTGAGAAGTGCATTTAACATTCCCTAATAAGAATATAATAGTAAAAAGGGTATTTTATGTTAGTCAAGGTTATCATCTGTGATCCAGGTACAAGAAAATAAAGAAGCCAATGAATGTATACCATTAGGTCAGTAATTAAGAAGCAATGCTCCATGACTTGGTCTCAAAGTCAACCAGAGTAAACAGACTATCCTTTTTTATTTTTCACAGTTTCCCCTTTTCTTCAAGATCTTTTGAATAGAGCATCACAGAAGCAATATTTTATTAGAGAGTAATTAAATCTCACATTGCTAAGAAGACTTATTCTTAGAGTCATGTCCTAGGGAGGGAGGAATTGTTTAATTTATAAAATGGAAAAGGGGTAAGGCTGGATTATAAGGCATCAGGAGCAAAGTAACTTATGGGGTGCAGTTCAGGTCACATGACCATATTTTCAATTAAGGCAACTTTCTAATCAATCATTATCCCAATTTTAGTTGCTAATTGTAGGCAAGGTGAAACACAAATCGTAAGTAATTTGATAACTGTAAAAATGACAACTATGTTTATGATTATGATAATAACTACTTGAGGAGGAGAACAAAATTAAGAAAGCATCCCCAAGGGTAGCCAACTAGGCAAATCATTCAAAGGATCAGTTTCTCTTATGTCTTGTAACAGTTTAGCCTTTTGGGTTATTCTTTCTAATCAAGTCTCTACTTCTCCAGAGGTGTTAGTATAGGCACAACAAGTGGTGTGTGCTATTACACAGACTCTTCCTTTTCTGCCAATAGTCTAAGGCAAATCTGTTATCTAGTAACACCTAAGCTAAGGAGTTCAAAGATTTTTGTTGAGCTTCAATGCCTTTTGCAGTGTCTTCAACCGTCCGACCAATAGTGCCTGATAGGTTTTGAATCATATCTCTAGTGATATAAATTCCAGCACTTAGGATCAGTATTTCAAAAATATTTTTACCTAAGTTATCATCATATCCTTCTAACATAGTCCTTTTATTTAGCTCTGTAATGGAGAGAGAAAAGCAGTTATTTTATATTTTTATGTAAGTATGAGGGAGTTACAAAATGCCCTAAAAAGCATAAGCTCTCTATTTACCAGCTATAGAGGCAGCAACGTTGCCTGCCCAACCTTGAGTAGCCAATCAATCTTGATATCACATGCAAATACATAACTTGGGAGAGCACAAACAATTCCTCTGAGGGTATGTTCATTAATGGCCTCACTAACAAGATGGCTAGAGAGCATTATGTCCATCCAGAGATTTCCTTTTTTGCATATTTGCAAGAACCTGCTCACATTACATGAAATGAGAGGAATAAGTTGACAAAGCATAGATTCATTGTTTTCAGCAATCCATTTCTTAATTCAATAAGGAATAGAATGAAGAAGGCCAGGGCCAAATTCCTTCTGAGTAGATTTGATAGCAGATAATTTTAGTCAACATATAAGAAGCATTCATTAGTTTCATGAATAATTTGGACTTGAAAAGTCAGCTTGAAGGGAGATTAGTCTGAATATGTAATGACATTAGGAACATCTGAAAAATTAGTGACAGGTATTACAAATGACATATATTGGTCATGAACAAATCTAGGAATCAAGTGACAGATCCAACCATCAGATAAGTTTCCTGCAGTAGCAATCCTTTGGAATAGTTTAATCAAAGTGTCATCATATCATTCTACACATTGAGACAAAGGAACAACCATAAGAACTGCCTACTAAAGTTGTAAAACAAAAATTTTATCAACAGACTAGAATGGGCAAGGGAATAATTTTTTTTTTCTTTTTTTTTTTGAGACAGAGTCCTTTTCTATTGCCCAGGTTGGAGTAAAGTGGCACCATCTTGGCTCACTGCAACCTCTGTCTCCTGGGGTCAAATAACCATTCCACTTCAGCCTCTGGAGTAGCTGGGACTACAGGCATGTGCCACCATGCCCGGCTAATTTTTGTATTCTTATAGAGATGGGGTTTTGCCATGTTGCCCAGGCTGGTCTCCAACTCTTGAGCTCAAGTGATCCACCTGCCTCAGCCTCCCAAAGAGCTGGGGAAGAAATTTTCTATATCATACAAAATAATAACAATTAACAAGATTTCTAAAACAATGATTATAATAGTCACTAGTAGATAAGTATAAGCATTATTTACCAGACACAGGCCTGGACTGGTATCATGGAAGAACTATCTACCTTAGTTGTCTTTTTCTTGGCCTTGTGTTGACTTAAGTCAAAGATCATCTTCCAGTAAGTCAGTTCATTCAGGAGGCTCAGCCTTCTTTAGATGAGAAGTGTGAATCCATGAGTTTATGCCTTCTAGCCTTGCAGCACAATTATTCTTAAAGTACCTCTTAGGGACCTTTCTGTTTTGGTTGAGGAGACTCCTTTAGAAGATATCCTTTCCAGTAGGCAAAATCTTCTGGCTGAAGTCCGTGGGTTTTACCTTTTTTTGGTTCCCAGGATTCACCATGAAATATATATTTTTCAACCAAATTGCAATTTTTAGTTAGTTGTTTTATAAATCCATTACAGTAATGTAATATATGTCTTTTTTGCATTATGGATTCATAGTTTCCTGGTGATAGTTTCAAATGTCTACCTGTTATTACCTCAGTTGGAGATATCTCATTTCTGAGGTTCAGCAAAACCGACGAAAGAGCTTTTGACCACAAAATTTTAAAAGCCTTAGTTTATTTTGTGAATTCAGTTTTAGTTATTTCATTTGTGCATTCTACTAACCCAGATGACTGAGGGTGATATGAACAATGAAAATGTTGAAGAATTGGCCACATCTTACATATTGACTGGATAACATATCTGGTGAAGTAAATATCTCTGTCACTAGGAAGTTCTAGAGGGACTCCCTAAGTCAGAATAATTTTTTTCCAGGAGAATTTCACTTACCACTAAGGCTATATAATATTCTGTATAAAAAATGTTTCTACCCAATGAGGAAACATACAAATCATCACTAGAACATACCCGAATCCTCATGATGGGGGTACCTTGATAAAATCTAATTGCCATACCTTGAGGGGGCTTCAGGTGAAGGAAAGTGTTCTTGAGAACTACGTAAAGTTCTCCCTTGATGATATTTTGAGAAGATATGGCAGTGACTGTATATCTTATGGTGGTATTAAGAGAAAGTTTCCAATGATACTGATTTCCACAAGCAACCGTTTTATCAGGACTCTCATGAGTTAAATCGTATACATAAGTAAAAAATAATGACTGTAATTCAGTACAAAGTATAGGCAAGTCACATAGCCCATTCCTTATGTTATCCTTAAGGGAATATGTTCCACCTTTTGTTTTCTAATTTTCTTGTTCTGCTTTTAGAGCTCCAAACTCAGCTAATTTTATGTCAAGTTAGGAGTTTCTTTAAAAGTTAATATAGATTGTTTTTCTTGCCTATATATATTTAGAGCAAACTTCTTTGCTACCTTATCAGCTGGTTGTTCTGTTTTTTGTTTTCTTTTCTTTCCGGAGTATCTGATTTGTAATGATCTGGGATTTTGGTTATAATATGGCTTCTAATAATTGTGAAATAAGGTGTCTATTTTTTATGAACTGACAGGAAGAGGTTAAGAACCCTATTTGTTTCCATAGCATTCCAAAGTCACAAGACTCCAAAGGCATATCTGTTGTCTGTATGAATATTAGCAGTTATTCCTTTTTCCAGCTGACAAGCTCTAATTAATACTATCAATTTTGCTTGTTGAGCCAATGTTGCTTCTGGAAGATAAGCACTTTCTATTTCTTCAGCTAAGAACACTATAGCATAAACTACATGACAGATTCCAAATTCATCTTTTAAGGACAATCCATCTGTAAATCAAACATTAGTTCTAGTAAGGGGAGTTTTGCTCAGGTCTATCTTAAGACACAGGAATTGATAAGCTTAGGTTACACAATCATGTGGTTTTTCATCTTAAGGTAGGGGCAGAATAGTAGCAGGATTTAGATGATCACACTCAGAGTTTATAATATGAGGTGCAGAAAGCAGTCAGACTTCATAAGAGGGCAGCCTGCTAACTGAATAATGCTGAGTGTGGTATGAACTTAGAAGTACTTCTATAGAATGTGGAACAAAGTCAGTGAGGGCAGTTTCCATCACTATTTATTTGGTTGCTTTACTAGCAGGGCAGTTGCTTTTATCACTCTCATGAAAGATGGTAGTCCTCCAGCCACTGGATCCAACTGCAGACTATAGTATCCTGTAGATCTATTATGATCCCCAAGTTTTAGAATCAGAATACCTCGGGTATTAAAAAAATGTAAACAATATTATAATTTGAATGTCCTAAGGCCAGGGTATCTATAAAATCCTTTTTAATTGCTTCTAATGTTAACTGATTTTCCTCTGTCCATTCCAGAGGCCCTGGCTTGTCTTATTTTAAAAGAATATATATAGTCTGAGTTTTTTTTAATGGAATCCAATTTCTTTATTATTTTGCCAGCCCCAGAAGTCCTCTTAGTTGTTTCTTAATTTTGGAGCAGGAAAGGCCAATATCCCATTTTCTTCTATCTACATTAATGAAAAGGTCTTTATTTGATATTGGGTGACCTAAATTTAAAACTAAAGTTTTTCCTTTGAGACCTTATATCCCTTTAAAGTCAATTGTTGTAACAAGTGAATCCCATCTCTTATAGAGGCTTGCTTATCTTCTGAACAGAGAAGTAAATCATCCATATATTGTATTAAAGTGGATTTTTTTAGAAGTCAACATTCAAGAAGTCTTTTTTCAATACTTGTAAGAAGTAAGTTGGGCTCTTCGTGTATCCCCGAGGCATGACCATTGGTATTTATTGTCTGTCTTTCCAAGTGAAGGAAAAGAGGAACTGACTGTTTTTATCAACAGAAATGCTAAAGAACACATCATATAAATCTGTAATAGTAAAGAATTCACCTTCAGTTGGGATGGCAGCCAACAATGTGTGGGGGTTTGGCACTACTGAATTGCAAGGAATGACTATATTGTTAATTGTTCTTAGATCCTGTACAAACCTCTACCCTCTATTGTTTTGCTTTCTCACGGGTAGAATTGGAGTGTTACATGGACTTGTGCAGGGAATAAGTCAGTCTCTCTTTATATAATCTAAAATGATATGTGTTATTTATTCCAAGGCCTTAGATCTTAGGTGGTATTGCTTAAGGTTCAGAAGAAGCTTTGCTCAGTGTATTTGGATTTTAATTGGAGCAGCCAAGATAATTTTTTCAATATAAGTGGAGGACTTTGACCATAATTGATTAAGTACCGCTTTTAGCAGCTTCTGTAATTCTTCATTACTTAATAATTCAGCAACCTTTTTGGAAACATGAAGGACAATTTGTAAATTAGAAGGGTCCAGTTTTAAATGTTCGGTGTCTAATATTTTTAATTTTTTTCTGTGTTCTAATTCTAAATACATTTCCCCTTTTGGGAAAAGAAAATGTGGGTATCGGATAATTCTAAAAGTCCCTATCACATGGATGGGGACTGTTGGAACCAAGAGGAAAACATGAGTCTCTTGTAAGTTACCTATTTGAAAAGCCACAGGCTATTTATGCACCGATACAGGAGTATTAGTGACACTCGCCACTTGAACTGTTTGTTTACACCAAGAAATAGGGCCCTGTAATAAGGTGAGATTTATTACAGGTAATGTAGCTCCAATATGAACAAGTGTTTGTATGAGTTCTTCATTTAAAATAATTTCTATTTTCCCAGAGTGTCAGTAGGAGACAAAGATCACTTCAAGTTCCTTGGAGCATCCCTATTCTTCCTTTTATTTTTTTCTTCATCTGGTGCTATTCCTCACACTTTAGTTTTCTGCAATCCTTTTTAAAGTGATCAGGTTTCCTGCAATAACTGCAAAGCAAAGGGATAGGTCCATTGTGAGGTTTGTAGGTGCATTTTGGAAGCCTGGATTGGGTATATAGTTGTTTTAACTGTTAACTTATAACTTTGTTAGCCCTATTCTTTGTTTCACTTCTCCTTTCTTTCTTCTTTAGTTAAGGTATGAGACAATGGATGGGCAAAATTCACCAAATCATGAGTTTGAGACACATTCCAACTACAGTGTTTTGTCTTTTTATTCCTAATGTTAATTCTTCATCTAACCATTTATGAAATTGGAATTGGGGAGAGTATCATTTTGATGATTAGTATAACTCTCTTACCTGACTGCTGTTTAAAGATTTTCTTCAAATCTCAAAATATGGAATCACTGACTCCCCTGTATTTCGTCAACATTATTTTATTTTATTTCATCAACTATTTTTTGAAAGACTAAAACGGTGGTATCAAGTAAAGCTTTAGTAACATCATAGGCATGTCTGTCATCAGTATCTGAAAGTTTTCCAAGAGGTTGGTCCAATCCACCATAGCTAGTCAATCTGTAGCTTTACTTTCTGAAACTAACATGTGAACTAGTTGATATAAATCAGAAATAAACAGTATCACAAACTCAGATATTCAGTTCATATTTTGTGCAATAATGAGTACTGTCCTGATGAGGGTCAGGGAAGTCTTAATTGTACCTTTTAAGCTCTATCTTTGACCATCATTGAGAGAGCAAGGCAAGTCCTCCTCTACTGGGCACCAGATGTTTGTGAAATGGAGCCAGAGCAGCAGGAGTAGGATGAGGAGAAGGTAGATCTGCACAAAGTAGTTCAGATAATAAGGGATAAAGAAGGAGCTAAGAATGGTGGAGGAGGAATTCAGCAGTCTTTTTCAAATCAGAAATTGTTCAAGACAATTTTTTTTTGTTTTCTTCCTGTGAAGAAAAAGCTTTAACAGAACCTCTTTTGGAAGCTTTCAAATGCCGTTGAAGATAACTTTCCCAATTGCTCTATTTTATTTTAGAGCCATTTTTTTTTTTTCTAATTGAGCATGCCTAAACTAGCCATTTCAAATGAAACTCATTTTGGCCACTGTAATCTGGGGTCCTCACAAGTTACATATGACCAATTTTTAAAATATTTTCATGAAAAGGCACCATAGGTGTTAAACAGAAACCCAGTTGGGGTTCCTAAAGTGGGTCTGTCTTTAAGGTGGAAGGTGTGGTTTTACATGCACAGTTGCCCATAACTTAGAGCTTCCCTTCCTGAAGGACCAAAAGACGTAGGGAGAGTCTTTTGAATCAAGTGTGCTTCTTGTGGGAATGATTTATCCAGGTGTTACCCTTGAGTTACTTCTTCCCTTTTACATTCTCTGTGACTCCAAGAAACTTGGGTGCTTAAGGTTCTAGGTGATCAATCATTTATGAGTGCCTACTAGATTAAGTGAAATTCCCTTTATGTTCTTCTTATGGGATCCCCAGTGAGACCATTACTTGTCATGAGCAATTAACTTCAACACTCCCACTAGAAGAACTTAGAGAATATTCTAAATCTAAAGAATAACAAATGAAACTCCTACCTTGCATCAGAGCTTTAATTTCAGTCCTGTTAAGTTAGGAATGTATAGCTTGAATAAAGTCTGAATCCTTAAGCAAGCTGGGAGGATTCAAACCCAAGAGAGGCCTCACCAGGGATCCCTGCTAACTGTGCTGGGGGTGGAAGAACAAAAGTTGTTATTACTGATAGCAAGGCACTATCTGTTGTCAGTGACAAGGATCACTGGAGGTTTACTTGAGGTCTTATCTGGGTCACCAAAATGTTAACCTTAATAATGAGATTCAGGCAATATGATTAAATATTATGTTGATTCAAGTGCAAAGTTTGAGAATGGCCACCTGGAAGGACACAGACTCCAAAAACATGGGCCCAGTGCTCCCTAATGGTTTCAGGGTCATTTATTTTGGCAAGGTCTGGGAAAGCTTAACAGGATTTCAACATTTTCCAAAGAAGATTAGTGCATAGTTACAGCATTTTGATTTGTTATAGATGTCTCTCTTGGGAAGGGCACATTTAACATTTCACATTAAAGATATAATAATCAAGGCTTTTTTCTTTTTTTTTAATCTCAGTCAAGAGATCTTTTATCTTAGGTCCAATGATGCTTAATATTGAGTGTCACCTTCATTGGATTGAAGGATGCAAAGTATTGTTCCTGGGTAAGTCTGCGAGGGCATTGCCAAAGGAGATTAATATTTGAGTGAGTAGACTGGGAGAGACAGACCCACCCTCTATCTGGGTGGGCGCCATCCAATCATTTGCCAGCATGGCTAGAACAAAACAGGCAGAAGAAAGTGGGAGAGGCTGACTTGCTGAGTCTTCCAGCCCTCACCTTTCTCCCATGCTGGGTGCTTCCTGCCCTCGAATATCAGACTGCAAGTTCTTCAGCTTTTGGACTCTTGGACTAACACCACTGGTTTGCCAGGGGCTCTCGAGCCTTCAGCCACGGCTGAAGCCTGCACTGTCAGCTTCCCTACTTTTGAGGTATGGACTCAGACTGATCCACTACCGGCTTCCTTGCTCCTCAACGTGCAGATGGTCTATCATGGGACTTTACCTCGTGATCATGTGAGTCAATTCTCCTTAATAAACTCCCTTTCATATACACATATATCCTCTTAGTTCTGTCCTTCTCAAGAGTCCTAATACAGTGTCATCTGATCTGACTCTGGTACAAGAAAATAAAGAAGGAAGTGAATTTATAACAAAAGGTCAGTAATTTAGAGGTTGTGCTCTGTGATTTAGTCTCCAAAGTGAACCTTCCTCAGAGCCTAACAACTTTTAAAAGCCCCTACATATCCAGACTATCCAATTTCTTTCATAAACCATTAGAATATAAGTATACGAACTGTATGTTTTTATTTCCATTAATATTTGAATTTGTCCTCATTTATTTAAGATGGGCTAACTTTCTTTAAATCCTTCTTCCAATAAAAAATAAAAATTATTCAATGTCTATATCAGAAATAGAACATCAACTTTGTTTTGCAAAGGAGCATAATTATTGCCATGATTATGCCTGAATTTAGACAGCATTGACATAGGTTATTCTGTGTATTTTTCAGTACTAAAAAGTACACATAACAATTGCTATGTTATCATAAAGTAAATTTTATTGGAAGTTATGGTAAGCAGAATAATGGCTTCTCTAAAATGTCTAAATCTTAATCCCAGAAACCTGTGAATGCATTCTGTTATTAATACATGGCAAGGAGGAATTAAGGTTGTAGAGGAAAGTAAGGTGTCTAATAAGATAATTTTGAGATGGGGAAATTAACCTGGATTACTCACGTTGGCCCAATGTAATTACAAGGGTCCTTATAAGTAAAAGATTGAGACAGAAGGCCAATAGAGCAGCCTGTAGAAGCCTAAAAAGGCAATAAACCTGATTTTCCACTATATCCTCCAGAAAGGAACACAGCCCTGCCCACACCTTGATTTTAGCTCAGTGATACTCATTTCAGACATCTGACCTCCAGAAATGTAAAATAATAAATTTGTGTCATTTTACTTCACTAAATAGATGGCAATTTGCTACACCAACAATAGAAAACTAACACAGACATTATTCTGTGATATGATCACAAAATTTTCTACAACTTGAGAGAAATTGAACTGGAAAATCATAAGCTTCATGGAAGAGTGGGAGTTTTCATCATTTATATTTATATGAAGAATGTCTAGCAAGACCTTAAATGATGACAAATGGCAACACTACTAAAATTTTACCCAATCAGAAGTTTCATGCCCTAGAGCTCTATTGGAAAGAAAATGGCTTATCAGTAAGTTTTATACAATACATAATTATTTAACAAAGTAAATGACAAATTTTTTTTGTTTGGTATGTATCACAAGTGGAACCGCGTTTCATGCCCAAGCTTTTTATTTCTTGATCTTTTTGGTTAACAATAAACATATTTACAAATTTCTATTTCTATATTTGGGGATTTTTGCTCTGAAGTTGTAGGAAGTATTTTTATGGATTTCTCTTTTTGGTTTCCAGGTGTGGTTTCCTGCCTATCTTCTAAGGGTAGGAAAGATGACATTAGAGAAGGGGTGAGATATATTAATACTTAAGTTCTATTTTGCATTCACCTTCACAGTACATAATCGTGCAAATCACAAATTAAGGGCTTAATAAACACGTGATTGTAGGATTGAGATTTAATTTTGGGGGGAATAAATATGGTGGAATTTCTTCATTCATTTATTTTTTTAAATCATTAAATGCTAGGTACAACTCACTACTGAAACTCCTGGGCCAGTAAATTTTTTAGGGGGAAAAAGGAAGCTTTTTTAAAATTTTTTCTTTTAGCAAGCTTCTTATGGAAGTATACTATGCAAATAGCTAAGTGCACAGCTCTTATACAGTTTGGTAAATTGTCAGAAACTGAAAACACCTACATAACCAATGCATAGATCTAGATACAGAACCTCACTTACTAGCAGTCCAGGAGCCCTAAGCTTTTTCTTTCTGTTCATTACTCCAATCAAATGTAATTGATTTGCTGGCTTCTGAAATCAAATTTTGACTGCTGATGCATGTTTATAAACATACAGCAATGAAAACATACAAAAAACTATTTTTGTCTGGCTTCTTTTCCTTAATATCATTTTGTGAGATCAATCTAAGTTGTTGCTAGTAGTTGTAATCCACTCATCTGTGTTGCTCTATAGCCTTCCTGCTGCCTGATTGTATCTAAAATTTATTTATTTATTTATTTATTTATTTAACTGTTGACGAACATTCAGGTAGGCTTCAGATTTCAGCCATTATAAATTGTGTTGTTATGAATATTCTAAAGCAGAATTTTTTACTGGATATCTGTACTTATTTTTAAGTACATTTCTCCTATTGAAATTGCTAACTCAGAAAAAGCATTTATTTAGCTTTGGTACCTCTACATAGTTTTCTAAACTGATGTTACGAATTTTCACAATCTCCAGGGGAGATCAGAGTTTCAGCTCCCCATGCAGGCTCCTGCCTTTTGGTGTCTATTTTTCTCTTTTTAGCCAGTCTGGCAGGTGTACAGCAGTATTACATTGCAGCATTTATTACTTTGAATAATAAAGCACATTGATATTTTCATATTTCAGTGTATATAGTGGTTGAACAAGTTTTTCCATTTTTATATTTTCTTCCTTTTTCTCATTGATTTGTAAGACTACTTTAAATACTCCAACTTTGGGCCCTTTACTGATTATATGTATTGTAAATATCTTCTTTCATGCAGTGACTTTACTCTTCACTCTATTAAGTTTTGAGAAATGCAAATTTCTATTTAGTGATCTTTAAAATATATTCAGGTTAAGCAATGTTTTCCTACATGAAAGTTCTCACTATATTATTCTGCTTTCTTCTCAACATTTTATTGTTTTAAGGTCTCAGAATAATCGCCCTATATCAAGCTCCTTACCCTTAATCACATTTGCAGTGTCCCCTTTGACATGTATGTAAACATAACAGATTCAGGGGATTTAGGCAGAGACCTATTTGAATGGTGATTATTAAGCCTACCAAAATGGATAAATATACATAAGTATAAATTATAAATCTCCAAACAAATAATATATATAAGATATACTAATATGTAATAATATAATTATCAAATTATCAAAAAATTACTAAGTTAGAAGACATTCTCCTGCAGAACAAGATGGGAGAGACAACTATGATCCTGAGCTTATTATATTAAAAGCCCTGTGGAACTATTTTCCTTTTATGCACCATAAAAATTTTAAGCATTAAATGAGTCCCAGGAACCAGTTTTATTGTTGAAGTGAGTAGTCCAGTTTAAAATGTCATGAATTTTTATTCACCAAATTGCATACCATTGAGACTTATAAAATAAAACCTCATAAAAATGTAAGGCAAACTTACGTATGCTTCTTAGTCTTTAACAAATTAAGCACACACACACACACACACCATACTTGCAGGTATTGAATATATATATTTTTAAGTGCATTTAAAAAGCTCATAGAAAATTGCTTAAACATTAATTAAACTACAAATAAAAAATAATATTTAAAATGTAGAAAATTAAAAATAGTACTGATGAGTTTAAATTCAGCATAATGGAATTAATATAATTTTTATCTATATTCTTCCCAGAAAAAAAAAAAGAGAGTGTTGAAATTTTATAAAATTTTAAATTTATAAGGACAACAAAACATTGAAAAGATCAATCAAGCAGTGAGAAAGGTTAGCACATTCTCAGAAAAACTGAAATAAAAAGTTGTCTTATTAGAAAAACAAAGATTATACCACAGTGCCTTATAAGACCAATGGCATACAAAAGTAAGAGTGATTATGTTACTTTATTCTAGAAAAAAATAGGAATAGATGAATCATGTGCCTAACAAGAAAAAGGTGAGAGGCAAGGCTGAAAAAGAGGATTATTTGATGAGCAGGTAAATTCCCAAGTCCTTCCAATAAAGACAAGATCTACCTCCTCCACTCCCAGCAGGGGAATACATGTTACATCTATGAAGTAAACCAAAATTTACTGTGCACCAAGGCACAGGGCAGCAACGATAACAGTGGAGAAGAACCATACTAGAAACAGGAATTAAGGTTCAGCAAACATTTTCTGTAAGTGGCCAGTTAGTTAACATTTTCGGCTTTCCATTTCATAGCCTTTATGTTACAGCTACTTAACCCTGGTATTGTAGCACGGAAGTAGTCTTAGTTAATATGCAAATGAATGGGTGTTGCTGTGTTTTAATAAAACTTTCATTTGCAAAAATAGCCTAGATTTTGGACTGTAGGCAATAGTTTGCTGACATCTGGATTAAATAAGTCTGTACATTTAAGAGTAAGACCACTAATAATCTTTCTCAACTTGGTATTCAATGTATACAAACCAGTCTTACATAAATGTATACTGTCAGGGTGTATTAGTCACGGTTCTCTAAAGAGACAGAACTGGGCCAAGCACAGGTGCACGCCTGTAATCCCAGCACTTTGGGAGGTCGAGGTGGGCTGATCATGAGGTCAGGAGATCGACACCATCCTGGCTAACACAGTGAAACCCCATCTGTACTAAAAATACAAAAAATTATCTGGCATGGTGGTGCACACCTGTAGTCCCAGCTACTTGGGAGACTGAGGCAGGAGAATCACTTGAAACTGGGAGGCGGAGGTTGCAGTGAGCAGAGATTGCACCACTGCACTCCAGCCTGGGCGACAGAGCGAGACTCAGTCTCAAAACAAAAAAACAACAGCAACGAAAGACAGAACAAATTGGGTAAATGAATATATGAAGGGGAGTTTTGAGGAGAATTGTCTCACACAGTCACAAGGTGAAGTCCCACAGTAGGCTGTTTGCAAGCTGAGGAGCCAGGAAGCCAGTCCAAGTCCTAAATCCTCAAAAGTAGGGAAGCCTACAGTGTGGCCTTCAGCCTGTGGCCGAAGGCCTGACATCCCCTGGCAAATCACTGGTGTAAGTCCAACAGTCCAAAAGCTGAAGAATTTGGAGTCTGATGTTTGAGGGCAGGAAGCATCCATCATGGGAGAACAATGAGGGCCAGATGACTCAGCAAGTCAGCCTCTCCCACCTTCTTCTGACTGCTTTATTCTAGCTATGCTGACAGATGATTAGATGATGCCCATCCCAATTAAGAGTGGCTTCTGCCTCTCCCAGTTCACTGACTCAAATGTTAATCTCCTTGGCAACACTCTCATAGACATATCCAGGAACAATACTTTGCATCCTTCAATCTAATCAAGTTAGCAGTTAATGTTAACCATCATACAGGGTAGCATTAGAAAATTCCTTTCTGGAGATACTGACTACCCAAGGAAGAAGTCCTACTTACAGACTCCAGGCAAACCATTCTTCTTCAGTCTAAAGAAAAGCCCTCCCATGAAAACATGCAATTAGAGCATCTAGGAAGCCTTTAAGAACCTCACTATTAAGTATGAATGGAGAGAAAAGCTCATCAGGTATTTGAGGAAATCTCCAGCACAAAAGACAAGTCAAAAGAAAACAATAAGAATAAGAAATACTTGGGAAAAGATAGGCCGGGTGTGGTGGCTCACCCTTGTAATCCCAGCACTTTGAGAGGCCCAGGTGGGTGGATCACTTCAGGTCAGGACTTTGAGACTAGCCTGGCCAACATGGCGAAACCCTGTCTCTACTAAAAATACAAAAATTAGCCAGGTGTGGTGGCAGGCACCTGTAATCCCAGCTACTAGGGAGGCTGAGGCAGAAGAATCGCTTGAACCCCAGGGGCGGAGGTTGCAGTGAGCCGAGATTGTGCCACTGCCCTATAGCCTAGGCAACAGAGCAGACTCAGTCTCAAAAATAATAATAATAGTAATAATAATAATAAAGTGAGCAGAAATTTTAAAATATATTATTATTATATATTATTAATATCCTCTGAAATGAAAAAGAGCAGTTGATTCATAAAATGATATGCAATTAGAGTCATTCACCTTTTACTTCAAAAATATTTATTGATACCTACCGTACATGACTCAATATAAACATTTGAGATACAGCAATAAACAAAATATAAAAAAATCCCTGCCTGCATAAAACTTCTGTTTTAGTGGGAGATGAGAGGGAAAAAAAAATAAGCATAACAAACATAAAAAGGGAATGTACTAAATGCTATAAAAAATATAAAACAAGGTAAGTAAAATTAAAGGTTCTGAGTCGCGATCTTCAATAGTGTGGACAGGGTAGGTCTTATTTATAAGGTAATGTTTGAGCAATGGCTTAATTAGCTGTTAGCCTTTGGGGAGTTAGCCATTTGAATGTGATGGAAGATCACATCCAAAGCAGAGAGAACAGCCAGTGCAACTTCTAAAAACTAGTGTATGTCAGCAGTATTTGTAAAATAGCAATCAGGTCAATGTGGCTGAAATGGAGTGAAGAAGAGAAGCGCAAAAGAGGGTGAGGTCAGCAAGGAAACAGAAGGAAAAGTGGCATAGGCTTTTATAGACAGGTGATTCTCATGGTGTGACCAGCAGACACTTGGAAGTTTCTGAGTCCCTTTCTGGGAGTCTGTACAGTCAAAAATAAACTCCTAAACTATGCTTTTGACATTTACACTCAAGGTGCAAAGTAATGATGGGTACCACTGCTGGTGGCTTAGCACCAACTAAGGCAGTGCACCAAACTCGATTAGTGGTTACTATATATCTTTTCAACCATACAACCATATTAGGAAAAAAAAAATGCCAGACAATTTTAACACTGTCCTTTATAAAGTAGTAACAAGTATTAATTGATTAACTCTCAATTTTTTATTTAAACTTTTTCAGAAGTCTTTTTCATATTACGTGACAAAATAGAAAATATGCATAAAACAATTCTGCCATATATGAAAGTACAAGAGAGAAAGCACTTGCAAGAGTTTTTGAGTTATGAAAGTGCTGTTTTTAATCATGAAATAACATTTTATGTGAAAAAGTAACTAATGAACAAACTATATTCACAGTTTTATATCAATAAAGATTTTATTTATTTATAAATATATAAATATATATATTCTTCAGGGAAGATAAATTTTCAAAAATGAGCCTATAGCTTTAATAAAAGAAACTGACAGTTTTCATTATTAAATATAAAATTTGTGTTTTCCATGAAAAAACTGAATTTTGAAAAACAGGCCAGCCACCATGTTTGCTTTCTAATACAGCTATGTGTCACTTGATGATAGGCATATGCTTTGAAAAGTGCCTTGTTAGGCAGTTTTATCTCTGTACCAACTTCACAGGGTATATTTACACAAACCTAGGTGATATAGCTTTCTAGACACCTAGACCGCACGGTGTAGCCTATTGCTCCTAAGCGACAAACCTGTACAACATGTTACTATGCTGAATATGGTAGGCAACTGTAACAATAGAGAATATTTGTGTACCTAAACAAAGAAAAGGTACAGTAAAAATATGGCATTATAATTTTATTGGACCACTGTTGTATATGCAGTCTGTCATCGACCAAAATATCTTTATGAAGCACATTGCAGTAATTAAATACATTTCTGATGACATTAATGGTGATATTAATGAATGTGATCATTTGGTCATGTATAAGGTAATGTGTCAAAGTTCTAAAACAAATGTATAACTGTAAACCAATATTGGACATAGTATGATGTTACAAAAACTTGCATTCAAAATGAAAAAAAAGATCAATTAATTTCAATGTCATATAACACAAATGTTAATTAACATAGTGTTAGAACTCACATGGTAACTCACCTTTAAATAATTACCACTTGACAAGTTTTGTTGTAGTATCAAAGAAGAACTCAAAAGGAGTTCTCAAAAGAAATATTAAAATCTGTCTCCCCTTTCCATGGGGTAGTACTTGTGTGAGATCATATTTTCTTCATATATTCCAGCCAAACAAAATGGTGCAACAGAGTAAATACAAAAGCAGATATAAAAATGTTGCTGTCATTTATTAATCCAGACATTTAAAAGATTTGCAAAAATATAAAACATTGCCACTCTTCTCAATATTTTGGGGGTAAATAGTTATTTATCATAATATGTTATTAATGCTACTAAATATTTATTATTGCTATTTTAAATACATACATATATAACTATTTTTAAGCTTTATCAGTTTTTATATAAGATAGTGAAACTGAGAGATATCCCAAACACACAAAAGCTCTTTGGAGTCCTCAAGAGTTATTAATAAAGGAGTCCTGAGACTAAATGTTTTACTCTATCATTGTGTAGCCTCTGAAATCTTTTTTACTCTTGCCCATTCTTTGTTTATTCCTCCACTGAATGAGTCAATTGCAAGTGCTGCTCACTCAGTGCTGATTAGTAATCACTTTATATAAAGAAAATGCTTTCCTATTGGCTAGTTTAGGAATTGATAATAGACTGTTTAATGGTTAATGTAACTTTTTGGCCAGATGTCAAACGATAAAAAAAAACAACACATATGGATAAATTATCTTCAAAACTATCTTGAGAAATATATTTGAAATACTGAAGCTAATTATTAATAAAATTGAAACTTGTATCTACTGCAAGCATCTTGACATTGGCAATCTCATCACTAGCAAGAAACATATGAGTCTTTTATCTTGCCAAGGAAATCCTTAATATAGGTTTGGACAGGATTTAGGAGATAATAAGAAGTGAACAATATTCTAGCCTTCATCTTACAAAATGCTTGCCAGTAGTTATAGCTCTTACTTTATTTCAGATAATTAGAGTTTCCGGGTTTTTTTTTCTTCCATTTATTTATCTTCCATTGTTCTACATTAGTCAAGACACATCCTTACCGTGAAGAGGTTAGTTGTTCTTCCCTTTTGGCCATATAACCATTTTGGCCATGATACATCTTTCATAAATTTCGACAACATGTACTAAAGATACACTAACTGGAGCCAGTTTATTAATCACAAAGCCCTCAATCACAATTTTCAATAGACTTTGTTCCTGTCTATACCAGCCTAGGTTAGCAATGCTTCTTATGAGTTCACATGGCACCCAGTACTATTCTCATCTTGGCAATTTTCATAGCACATTAATTTTATTTTAAAAAATTGGGCCGCATCCCAATTTGACTAACTTTTATAAAGGAAGGGGGCACATCTGACTTTTTCATCCTTGTATCCTCATTACTTACCATTACATCAGGAACATGCATTTTAGAGTGGTATAGGGAATTTATCCTATTTTTTTTCTTTCTGAAAGCCTCATATCTCAAAGATGAAAATAAGCATCACTCAGCTCTAATTTACAAATATATATATGTTTAAATTATTGTCAAATAGTAATGTAAAGCCCAATGTGCTTTGAATTCTCATGAAGCAGGCAATTAAGAGAGAAAAATACTTTGTTTGTTTTTAATAGAATTCTAAATATCAGGATTTCCTTACCATGAGCTAAACCTAGAAAACTCAAGAGCTAGGTTACATCCATGAACTGCTGGATCACGAATAATGCAATAATTAAACTAGAGCTGTTTTTCCAAAAGCAGGGAAGAGATAAAACTGTTGGGATTGGAAGCTTAGACAAGATGAATAAGAGAGAGCATAGAGTTCAGATGCCCAACCATGATTGTGGCCAAAATCTGGGTTGTGGTGGAGGGAGTAGAGAGGAGGGATGGCATCTGTTGAAGTCAACTCTTATATTTGTGATCTGAAGAAGACGGAAATTTTGAGCTACTGACTATCAGGAACTCTCTAAATGGGTACAGAATGCTCCTAGACCTACATAGCTGCAGAAGAGTAAAAATGCCAGTGTGAAACAATGGAAGTCTGAGATAGACATCCTGCATCTCAAATCTCCCTCACAATGCATAAGACATAGATAATATCCATATCTTTCCAGAATCAGAGTGCCGAAGAGAAATAAATACTAACTCAACTGCCCAGAAATTGTTATGGGAATTATGGATTCCATGGCAGGAATTGCAAAGCCATTGGGAGCTGAGCCAGGGTTGGTACAAAGTCATCCAGAGAGTCAGTCATGCTATCTCCAGAACAGTCAGAACATCTGCCTGTTCCATAGGATCAGAGAAAATACACCAACCTAAGATGCTGATTATGAAGACAGAAGCCAATTCTCATTATCAGGGAGAAAAAGAACTTAGCAGAGACCAGTGAGAACAGCAGAACATGCTCAAGCCACAAACATTTCCCAACTCCAGGGCCATAAAGAATAGCACACTGCAGTAGCTTCCCACCATCTCATTAGAGCCAAGTGTGAGCATCTCTATCCAACACTGCATTCAGTGATGTCAAGTTGGAAGCTCAAAATTGGCCACCATGTGAACATTCATACCAGAAACTTGGAAACTCTACAAATCAGGGCCTTTTTTGTTTTTTCCCTCCAAAGTGCTTGTTGTTGTTAAACATTTACCAGTACACTATCCATGATATATAAGCCTGCTAACTACTTAGGTCACCCTGAGAAGAAGGAAAAAGAGGGAGTAGAAATAATCAGATTTTACCATGAATTGAGAATGGGTTGACAGCTCTGCAGAAATAATTCCTAAGAGGTAAACTTTAATTATAAACAAATAAGAACTTTGCTTTCATTTTTGACAATTAATTTTGATCATAAAATTGTGAAAACAATATATCTGCTATTTGAGTGAATAAATAACATGAAAGTGTTCCAAATATCCACTTATCAGAATTCCAA
Source organism: Pan troglodytes (assembly GCF_028858775.2). Classification (NCBI taxonomy): domain Eukaryota; kingdom Metazoa; phylum Chordata; class Mammalia; order Primates; family Hominidae; genus Pan; species Pan troglodytes. The sequence goes on along the minus strand of NC_072401.2, from coordinate 32,017,872 downwards.
GCAAAGATGAGACTTTATTGCTATTCAGCTCATCCTGAGTTATTTTTGTCTCCATTTTTCCTGCTGGGAAAGCTTTCTGCAACAGAGATACTTTTGTTTTAAACATGATGAGTTAGCCATCAAGATGGAAAAATGCAGCTTTCCCTATGGTTAATGCATGGCTTGTTGCTCATTGTACTGAAGTACTGTGCTTCCAAAGATATTAATGCTGTCAATGCCATTAGCATGATTTTTTAAAAATCCAATTTATAGATTGGTGCCAAAGTGGCTTACATATTGGTATCAATTACTAGATTGTCATAGTGGCTTATAGACGAAAGAAACACCAAAACCTTTGCTAGCCTGGAGTATACTACATGGTAATTTTGTCCCGTTATCTGCCGTGTTAATCTGTTTTCATTAGACTGTCAGAGAACAACTTGAGTTAGTCTTAGAAACGTATAGGAAAAGTGGCTGCCTTAGCTTTGCATTTGCCAGTCCCTTTGCTGGGCATTGTTTTCTGCTTACCAATTCATCTGTCAGAGCTCATTCTAAGCATCATTTTCTCTAAAAGGCCTTTTTTGTTTATTCAGCCTAAGTTATGCTTTAAATTATATTTTCAAAGGACAGAAATACCGTCAAACACTTATATTCATAATTCTGCATACATCCTCTATAATTATTTAATTTATAGCCACCTCCCAGACTGTAGGCTCAATGAAAGTGGGAGCTTGTTAGCTTTTTACTACCGATTGTTTTTTGTCATTAGGAGTAGGACACTGTGTAGCTTATAGTTTATGCTAATACATATTTGTGGAATAAATAAATGAATGGTGACTGGAAAACGTTGCAACAAAAGTTGATATCTACATATATTTCCAAAGTAATATTATGAATAAGATTAAAAAAAGAAAATATAATTTAATAAACTATTAATCAACAAAGACATAAATACAAAAAAAGAAATATGTACAAAAAAGTTTAATATCACTACTACTGAAAACATATGAAATTCAGTAAATGTAGATAATAATTCAAAAAATGTAGATAATAATATCAAATGGTAATGAGGTTTTGATAAGCAGATACTCAATTCCTAAAAGAAAGAAAAAAAAACTGTGTAAACTTTTTGCTGCATAATTGCTCAATATCAATAAAAATTCATAGTTTTACCCAATATTTCCATTTTGGGGGAATGGTCTTCCCTAAATATTTGCAAAGATGTATATAACAGGGTGTTGTTCACTAAGACATTCATAATACTGGAAATAATTTAAACAATTCAAAAATACAGAATTAGTATAATGATTCATGGTTACAAAAGAAAACTAGGTACCATTAAAAATGATGTAGCACCTATTAATTGATTGACTTAGCTATTCATTTACAATCTATTTAAATGAAATTGTGTGATGTAGAACCTTAAATGTTTTATATGTCATATTGCAGAAGACCACACAGAAAAGTATTTACAGTTCTTATCTGAGCTTTTGAGTCTTTAGGTAATTTCTTTTGTTTTTCTCTTTTTGTGTTTCCTCATTTTAGATTATTTTCTATTTTGATAATGTCTTACTTGAATAAATTAGAAAGAGAAGATTAGGGCAGGCGTGGTGACTCACGTCTGTAATCCCAGCACTTTGGGAGGCCATTGGTGGATCACCTGAGGTCAGGAGTTTGAGACCAGCCTGGCCAACATGGTGAAACCCTGTGTCCATTAAAATTACAAAAATTAGTAGGCATAGTATCACTTTATAGCATTATTATGATGACTAACTAAGTTTAAAATGTGGTGGCAGGTGCCTGTAATCCTAGCTACTCAGGAGGCTGAGGCACAAGAATCGCTTGAACCCAGGAGGCGGAGGTTGCAGTGAGCCAAGATCACACCACTGCACTCCAGCCTAGGTGACAGAGTGAGAATTTTTCAGAAGAAAGAAAGAAAGAGAAAGAAAGAAAGAAAGAAAGAAAGGAAAGAAAGAGAGAGAGAAAGAGAGAGGAAAGAAAGACAAAGAAAGGAAAGAAAGAGAGAGAGAGAAAGAGAGAGGAAAGAAAGAAAAAGAAAGAAAGAGAAAAGAAAGAGAAAGGAAGGAAGGAAGGAGAAAAGAAAGAAGATTAAAAGAATGGTAAAGTATGAAGTAGTTTCTCTAGCCTACTGAAGTTGGCTTACAGATAAATGTTTCAAAAGAGATTTAGGGTTGAATATAGAAACAGGGATTTGAGAGTGAGAATTTTATGAATAGGTCCTTAATACCTGCTTCTGTATTGAAATTGTTATTTTCCACTGTAACCTTCTTACATATCAGAAATATTATCTGTGTATTCTTAAGAAAGAGACATAGTTAATAGTCGATTTCATGGCCTAAGTTAAAGTAAATTACTTAAATTATTTAGAGTTAGATAATATAAAGAACGGATTTATTTTTCCCCTGGTGGGTAAGTGGCAGCAGATGATTTTGCTTTCTACAGGTCACTCTTTTTCCTTTTTTAAAAACTGTTAGGGCAGGAAACATGTTAAATTCTCATAAATGGAAAGCGCCTGCTGTGGAAAACATCCCTTTGGACTTAAAAAGGAGCATTAAAGCCTCTGTAACTTCACAGTGACGTGACAATTAAAAGAGCAAACGTGAAGTACTTAAATATCCAGGTTACAAAAGTGACAAGTTCAAAAATTTTAAGTTTTGCTGTTGTTTTTTGTGAGGCAGTGGTGATTTGTGTCTTTATCAGTCATCTTTGTTCTTGTCAAGGTAAAGTCAGTTCCTGGCCTATCACTTCTCCTGACTCATCATCAAATAAATTTGTACATCAAAATTCTTCCTTTGTTAAGTCAGCTTCCAGGAAGCTTTCATGGAGGAATAATAAAGGCCAGCCTTGACCCTTCCTTTGCTTAACAGCAAACTTCTATGGCTCCCCATTAGCCACTCCAGATAGAATTTGATTACTTTTTAAAATGTACCATGCTCTGCTTTCAATATTTAAGAAATGCTTATTCAGGTTCCGTTTCTCTCCAGTATTTTAGTCATGGTTGTCTGTCAAGGCTTGTAAACTTCAAAAAGTTTATTCTTCTTCTCTTTAACTCACCATGTACGGTAGCTTACACAAGTTAGCAATCAATTTGAGATATAGCGATATAGCATTGGTTTTGATGATCCATCAAAAGCACGATTGCTCAATCTTGGCACCATTGACATTTTGGATTGTCGAATTTTTTTGTGGTGGAAGGTAGTCTTGCGTATTGTAGAATGTTGTACACACCTCCTTTCCAGTTGTGACAACAAAAAAATTCTAAACATTGCCCAATATCTCCCAAGGGGCAAAGGAGACCCTGGTTCTAAACTATTGATTTAGTAAAGTCAAACAAAGAGAATTTTATCCACAATATTGGGTATACTGTGTATTTATTTTTAAAAATGTTTTATCAAAAGTCACACAAGTAAGTTTGATTGTGTCCTAATTAAATACAAATTGTGTTTTGTTTTAAGATATCCAATCATAGTCAGAAATTGACCTCTTAAACCTTCGTGTAAGTATCAGTTGTAAAAGGTTGTTTTATATTTATCCTAAATACATGTAAAGAAAGACAGAAACAAATATTGTAGTTGTCAGTTTTAAGCAAGTGACTTCATCACAATCTCATTGTTTGTCCTGACATGTCATATAGTGCTGAGGTAGAAAATCAATCACAGGCACATGTGCCAGGACTAATGCTGCCCAAGAAATGGGATTGAGCCAAGTCAGAGGCCTCTTATGTGCAGTGTCCTCCAAAGTGTATTTTAACTTGCCCTTAATTCAGTGAAAATGTCAAATTTCACATAAGAATGAAATCTTGCAAAATTAAGAATGGGAAATTAAGGAGAAGTAATAGAATGAGAATGTTTCTCCTCTCCAAATCTCATGTTGAAATGTGATCCCCAATGTTGAAGGTGGGACATAGTGGGAGGAGTTTGGATCATGAGGGCAGATTCCTAATGAAAGGCTTGGTGCCTTCCCCATGGTAATGAGTGGGTTCTTGCTCTCTTCGCAGGAGAGCTGGCCGTTCAAAAATGTCTGAGACCTACCCCTCTCTCTCTTGTTCCCCCTTTTGCCATGTGATGCTCCGCTCCTCTTCCCTTCTGCTGTGACTAAAAGCTTCCTGAGGCCTTTGCCAGATGCCAACCAGATGCAGGTGCCATGCTTATACAGCCTCCAGAACCATGAGCCAAATTAACCTCTTTTCTTTATAAACTACCAAGCCACAGTTACTCCTTTATAGCAATGCCAAACAGACTAACAGAGATGGGAAAATACAACATTTACAACAATTGGAGGGATGCTACGAATTACATTTGTGGAGAAATGGAAAAATATATGGATTTTAGAGTCAAATATATGTGAGTTAAATCCTAATTTTTATACAATTTGTAGCTGTGTAATATCAGGAAAGTTTTTTCTTATTCATCTGTTTAGTTTTATGCTTCCAATTTTTATTTTTATCAGTAAGCATAAGAATACTTTATAGGATGATTATGATGACTAAGTTTAAAATGTCAAATGATCTAGCACAATCCCTTCAACAAAATAGATATGTCCAATAAATATTTGTCAGTAATTGAGTAAACACAAAATGAAAGTGACCTTCTACATAGAAATTTGTAAACAATCAATGTATATTAGTTCTTTCCTCATCTTCTATTTTTATAAAATTATAAAATTTGACTCAGAAAGAAAAGCACGAAGACAAATAAAAATAGGTTAAAAAAGTGTTCATTTCTTGGGTTTTAAGGTGGTAAGAACAGCATCGCAGTGCAGCCAGTGTTTTATTTTGTGTACTACGGTGCTTCAAACATCATTCAGGAGAAAACCACCTACCTAAATATTAAACCAATTCCAAGTTGGCAAGGATAAAAATAAAACATTCAGTTTGTTTTAGTCAATTGCCTCTAGACACTTCACAGGACGTCTTGAATTATATGAATATAATACCCTCTAACTATCAATAGTGTTCATGTAGAAGAACTTTAATTTTCCCACTTATTATTTTACATTGCAGGATGCATTTTAACGTGGCTTACATCTTTGACATTTGATTGGGAACAATTTAAATTACCTTGACTAGTTTTCTAGTTAGAGGGAAAAAAAGAATGAGTTTTGCTTCCTTTCCCATAATCCTGCAGAGATAACCATTTATTTTTTGTTGTACACTCAACTACAAGAATACAAAATTCAGCTGCTCTTAACACTGGATAAAACATTTGTTAAGTACCTTCTAAATAACAAACACTGTGGAAGATACAAGAGTCGGAGACATAAAAATAATAGGGAATGCCTTCAGGCGTTATCAGTTTAATGTAAAGGAGAAAGAATCAAACAGCTAATTGAAGTATGATATAGTATGATAAAGACTACAACCTAGGTAAGCAAAAGAATCTATGAAAAAATAGAAAAACTATATCATCTTCAAATATGCTATCTTAATCAACTAAGAAAAACAGTTTCTTCTCAGGCATGAAATATATCAATGTTCACCAATTCATAATACATTTGAAATTTGAAATTTGAAATTTGATTTAGCATGAAAACAATACAGAACATTAACAGAAGTTCTCAAATTTGTTTGTACTTTAGAATAGCTGGAGGAGCTTCCAAACTCCTGTTATTCTGGCCACAGCTCCCAACCCATAAAATTAGAATATCTGAGAGTGATGTCTAGGAAGGACAAAATTTAAAGCTCCTCAGATGATTTTCATGGACAGCCAACCTTGAGAGCCACTGGTCTAGAGAGAACAAAGGAGCTCCATGGTACCTAGTGTCTGAAATAAACTCAATAGTATAACTGGCCACAGAATATGGCTATTCACTTTGCGGCTGAGACAAAACTGATGTGAAATGCAGATTTTTGTTGCTGTTTTACAGGAACAAGCATATGTATTTGCCAGAAAAAGATGAAGTTTTTTTTCTTTACACTAAATCAAATAGTACAATATTTTACTTCCAATTGCTGATTAAGTAAAATTGACTGTTACCCCTGTTGTTCTGTCAGAAGACCATAGTAATGGTTTGATAGTAGATCTTTCATCCAATCCTGGTCAAGGAGAACCCTGCTTACGGCCTCAGCTAATTGGAAAAGGGGCATTTTTCTATAAAAGAGTTTCAATGGTCTTGACCAGTTGCTATGTAGTAGGTTTGGGTAACTATCTCTACTTTCTTACAAGAAAAGCCTGTATGAAAGTAAGGAAAGCAGAAGTAGAGAACTGGAGGAGAGAGATTCTCGCTTTCATTGAGAACCTGGATCCAGCTGTAAAAGTTCTTTCCTAAAGAACTTAGCAGTAATATCTAAAAAGAGAGTCCCGTTTTCTTTGCCTAATGCTTAGTTGAGATGAATTTTGGACTTTTAAAGTTAAGAGCTCCAAATAATACAGACATGAGATATCTTATTTAAAATGTTTAAAAGCATGATACTTGCATTGTTTCTCTCTGTAATTGATTAGGTTACAAAGTTAAAACAAACTCAATGAAGATAACTTGAGTGAGGGCGTAGTGGAATGAGGGAAGAACCTGAGATAATTATGATCCAATTTGCTTTTCTATGCCACTATCTTATCCCACAGGAAATGAATAAATAGAAGATGGGAAATACTAGTTTTGTATTGGTCTTTTTTTTTCTGCTTTTAGAGGGAAATGAGGATGAAAACAGTGGTAATTACTAACAATTCAGTGTTTCATACAGGATACTTAGATATGGCAAATAAGATAACCAAAAACACTTTTGGTAGAAGAGCAAACATACTATGTTATATAATTAATATCTAAGGAAAAGAGAGATTGTGCAACTCTAGGCTGTTAGTTTTATCTTTTTTAAGCCAATAACAAAATGCTTTCACAGAGTGCTTTTATCTATCTCAAGGGGCATTTTATACATACCAAAAATAGCGTAAGGCTTAATGCACATAGTTGTCAAGAATGTCTCACATGAAGAATAAGATCTTCTCTACAATTGCATAGGTAGAGGTATGACAATCTATATTTCTAAATAAAAGTGGCTCAGTGGTTTTTAATATTTTCCCATTTTACTGCCAAACTGCAATTACACATGGCATTGGACCTTATTAAATCAATGTAACTTGGAGAGATCTGAAAATTTAGAATAAATTGAGAATTTCTGTTATAAACCAAATGACTCATAATAGTACACTCAATCTTTATGATGTGATCTCAAATCCTTGAACAAAAGGATTAGCCTAAATTTATTCCTAGGTTTATTGGTTTTGGACCAAAATATAATACCCCTTTCATAGTATCAGCAAGTTATCTATTATGATATATTACTCAAAGAATTGATCTCAACAAGATCAATTTAGTTGAATAAATAGCTATATTTTTTAAAAAAGAAATATGGTTTCCTTTATTTATATGTATAAATTCTTTATTTCTGATTTTGTCCCCCTTCCACCATGAATCAGAATCTCAGAATTTCAACTTAATATTCACGCTAAGTTGCTGTTTCACTTTTTCTTGTTCAGCCAGTGGAAAGGCCACAGGCTTCAGTCTCAAGCTAATCTAAGCTTCAGTTTTACCTTTGCCAATGACAGACCTTTCTACCTAGGGAGAGTCACATAAACAGCTAGAGCCTTAATTTCTTAATTCATAAAATAGTAATAATAACAATAGGTTCTCAATAAAAAACAACTATTTTTATTTGCCTAGACTGAAACTTATGTTAAGCAAATTGTCTCAGAATAAATTAGCCACTGAAAAGTCTCTAGGCTATCATATATTTTAAATTGTCATTCTATTAGGTTGATCCAAAAGTAACTGTGGTTTTGTCATTAAAAGTAATAGTGAAACCACAATTACTTTTGCACCAACCTAATATTATAACATATTTATATGTAACTTTTTTTACTGTAACCAGTAAGCCTATCCACATTCTGTACCGTTTTCCTTCTGGTCAGCCTCCAATTTCCACTTGCAGAGAAGTCACGTGCATATCATCATCCGTTTCTTATTTTCAAATGTTACATGTCTCAAATTGGCATATCAAATGACCTGTCCATTTTTCCCTCCTTCCAAATCTTCCCTGTGTGTCAATGCCTTTCTTCTTCTTTTACTTTCTCAGGTAAAAAGATCACAAGACATTTTCATTTTTCCTTCTTTGTATGTTATCCCCAATGTTGTCACATTTCTTTTTCTTTAAAAATTTTCCTGCATGTCATTTCCACTGCCATTTCAGTCCACACCCTCACCCGGTCTCTTCATATCTATGATAAGCCTCAATTAATAAAACAACTATACATATTTTTTAAATGGAGAATATATATATATATATATGTAACATGTTTTAAAAGTTGAACATCTAATTAGAAGTAATAGTTTAAAATAGCAAAAGAGTTTAGAATCTGATTAGTTGCCTTTTATATTAATTCAAATCATATTAAACTGATTTGGCCTGATCAGATGAAGGAAGGAATAATCTACTTTTTACCCTTTACTCAGTTCTTTATTAACTTATTTTCTTTTAGCAGTCTATGCACTCAATATTAGTTACCCATCCTTCCTAAAGCTTTTGTCTGCATTGCCTCATGGCACACTCTTCCTTTGTTCTAGAACAGTGATTTTCATCAACTTACTCTGTCTTCTCTGTGATCCTCAAATGTGGACATATACCAAGATTCCATCCTGGGCTTTTTATTATTATTATTATTTTGAGACGAGGTCTTGCTCTGTCTCCAGGCTGGAGTGCAGTGGTGCGATCTCGGCTCACTGCAACCTCCGCCTTCCAGGTTCAAGAGATTCTGTGACCTCGGCCTCCCGAGTATCTGGGACTACAGGCGCCCGCCACCACTCCTGGCTAATTTTTGTATTTTTAGTAGAGACGGGGTTTCACCATGTTGGCCAGGATGGTCTCGATCTCCTCACCTCGTGATCCGCCCGCCTCGGCCTTCCAAAGTGCTGGGATTACAGGCGTGAGCCACCACCCCCGGCCCCATCCTGGGCTTTCTAATCTGGATACCTCTCTCTGTTTCTCCAGACTATCTTCTAAGAAATCTCTACTGCCTCCTTATTTCAGCTACTGCTTCCAAGTATATGAATCCTCAGTCCTCAGGTGTGGCAAGCCTGTATCATCAGTTCTCCTCCAATTTCTCTGCTGGACAGTAATATTGAGTACTCACAGAATTTACCTTCAGTTTTTTCTTTTAACAAATATTCAGAAATTCTACATGCAGAAGTAAAATTTAAAGGTGCTTTACAATGGTTTCCATAAGAATTAATAGCGCACAGGCTCACCAGTCACTTTAATACAGTACTTCGCATTTATACAGACAGACAGACTTTTTAAAAGATAATTTCTACTTGCTGCATTTTTGTTTATTGTCACAACACTCAGAGGGTAGAGAAAATATTTTGATTTCCATTTTATAAATGAAGAGGCTATTAAAATATTTAGGAAACTTGCCCAGTGTTTTGAATTGAATGATAGTTTTCCTCTATTTCATCTTGCCTTTCTTATCCTGAAATAGACTCTTTAAATTAACCAATAACCATTGTATTGTTTTTGTTTTCTTAATCATGTTAACACTGCTGTATTTTCGAGTTACCAAATTAAAAATGCTGAGTCGTTTTATGATCATGACTGGTATAAGGATCATATTTTGGTTTTTTTGTTTGTTTGTTTTTTTGAGATGGAGTCTCGCTCTGCCCTCCAGGCTAGAGTGCAATGGCAGGATCTCTGCTCACTGCAACCTCTGCCTCCCAGGTTCAAGCAATTCTCCTATCTCAGCCTCCTGAATAGCTGGGATTACAGGTCCGGCCACCACTCCTAGGTAATTTTTGTATTTTTAGTAGATACGGGTTTTACTCTGTTGACCAGGCTGGTCTTGAACTCCTGAACCTCAAGTGATCCATCCACCTCAGCCTCCAAAAGTGTGAGGATTACAGGCGTGAGCCACAGCACCTGGTCATATTTTGCTTTTAACAATTGATTTTCTCTTTAATGTTTGATTCCTTATAACAATACATAAGTTTAATAGCTATAATCATTTTTGTTTCCTTCACCTCTTTGCCATAAATTTATATATTTCTTAAAGGCAGGGACTCATTTTTTGAAAATATTATTCTGATTCAGTCTAAACTACTTTTTACTTAACTCAATGTTATGGAGCAAATGTTTCTGTCCTGCTACCCCCTCCACCCCGCCCAAATTCCTGTATTGAAACCTACTCCTCAAAAAGACTATATTTGATGATAGGGCCCGGGAGGAGGGGCTAAAGGTTAAATGAGGTTATAGGGTGGGGCCCTAACCTGATAGTCTGGTGCCGTTTCAAGAAGATGAGACACCAGAACTCTGCCCTTTGAGGACACAACAAGAAGGTGGCTCTTTGCAATCCAGGAAGGGAGCCCCCATGAAGAACCAAATTTACCAGATTTTATTTTGGACTTTCAGCCTCCAGAACTTTGAGAAAATTGATTTCTGTTGTTTTAGTCCCCGACTCTAGATACTTTGTTATGGCAGCTTGAGCTGACTGAGATGCTCAATAAAATGTCTCCTGTTCTAATTTAGGGAATTCATGTTGTCAATATGGGAGACAGAAGGGAAACATTATAAAGTCAACAAAGGATTCTGTAGTATGTTTATAAAGTGTATTCCAAAGTTAAATTTGACAACTTAATTTTACCTTAATAAATTAAAGTTATCAGTTTGATTTCAGCCATTTTGAAGTAATATTTTCAAAAAAGATTTACTTTGCCCTTTGGATCAATGGAATTTATCATAAATATGAAGATTATTTAGACAAGCATAAATTTTAAATAGAGCATATTGGGAAATTTTAATTAAAAATGCATCATATATAGTTTGCACTTATAAAATTGGTAAGAAAGAAAATAGTTTTTTATTTTTATAGTATTTATTTGTAACATATTAAGTTCTAATAAGGATTCTAAGAATAAAACTGCGGGTAACACATCATTAGCCATATATACTGAAAAAGTAAAATTAATAAATAAGAAAATGAATCATAAATAATTAATTTGTATGTGGTAGGGTTCCAAGATGGATAACAGATAACAAAAAACATAGCAAAAAGAGTGAGGTGGAAGGAACATAGAGAAAATGTCTTTTTTTCTTCAATCTAATCCTTGTTAGAACAGAGTGTAACATTATTACCTTAATCATTAGCTAAATTACAGAATCTACTGTATCTCTCCTCTAAACCTTTAGTATATTCATCCTCACATCAACTTTCCTAAATGATCTATAAAAATATGTTTATTATGATTAATTATGTATTTAAGAGGATTAATACAGTCATGTGCTGCTTAACAATAGGGAAAAGTTACCAGAAATGTCTCATTAGGCAATTTTGTCATAGTGTGAACACCATGGAGTGTACTCACACAAACTGTGTGGAATAGCTTACTACATACCTAGGCTATCTTATATAGCCTAGTCCTTCTAGTATAGAGACCTATACAGCATGTTACTGTACTGAGGACTTGAGGCAATTGAAACACAATGGTATTTGTGTATCTAGCCATATCTAATTATAGAAAAGCTACATTAATAATATGATATTGTTGATTAAAAAATGATTACCACGAATGGATCTTGCAGGACTGGAAGTTGCTCTGGGTGAGTCAGTGAGTGCATGGTGAGTGAATGTAAAGGATATTACTGTACACTACCATAGACTTTATAAATATTGTACACTTAGGCTACCAAATGTATAAAACAAATATATTCTTCAATAATAAATTAGCTTATTGTAACTTCCTTTATATGCTTTCTAATTTTTTAAACTTTTTTGCTGTCATGTAATAATTTACTTAGCTTAAAGCATAAACACATTAACAGCAGTAGAAAAATATTTTCTCTCTTTACAGCCTTATTCTATAAATTACTCTGTAATTATTTTTTTTCCTTTTTTACTTTTTTGTTAAAAAAGTAATACGCAAACACATACATTAGCCTAGGCCTACACAGGGTCAGGATTTTATATATATATTATATATATATTATATATAAGTAATATATATAATATTTATATATTATATATTATATATAAGTAATACATATAATATTTATATATTATATATTATATATAAGTAATATATAATATTTGTATATTATATATTATATATAATTAATATATAATATTTATATATTATATATTATATATAATTAATATATATAATATTTATATAATATTTATATATTATATATAATGTTATCAAATGTTATATATTATATATATCTGTGTATTATATATATATATAAAATGTCAAGAAGACAGTGATATATACCTCCACATCTTGTCCCACTGGGAGGTCTTCAGGGGCAGTAACACACAAGGAATTATCATCTCCTGTGATAACAATGCCTTATTCTGGAATATTTCCTGGAGGACCTACTTGAGGCTGTTTTGTGGTTAATATTTTTTTTTTGTAAGTGAAGAGAAAACACTCTAAAATAATGAAAAAAGGGCATAGTATAGTTATTATATAAAACATAGTATAGTTATATAAAACAGTAACATATTTGCTTATTATAATTATCAAGTATTATGCACTGTACATAATTATATGTGCTATACTTTTATAAGACTGGCAATAAAGTAAGTTTGTTTACATCAAAATAGCCACAAACATTAATAATGCATTGCATTATGATGTTACAATGGTTATGACATCACAAGATGATAGGAATTTTTCGTCTCCATTATAATCTTATAGGACTATCAGAGTATATGTGGTTCCTCATTGACCAAAACATCATTATATGGTTCATGACTATATTTTATTTTCCAACTAATATGAATTTAAGAATAAAATGAATATTTGTATATACACAAAGGAAACTGAGTTTTGATAACATAATATTTAGTGTTTTGATAACATTTTCCTGAGCCCTCAGTTTGTTTGTTTTTGCATATAGCAATCTTTCCCCAAACAAATGTTGCACAAAGAACAGCTCAATCTAGCTAGCTAATGAGCCCCTCTGGTCTTATTTGAGAAATTTTTCAAACTCTCAGTCTTTCGCTATCTAGGAATTAAGGGAAAAATTGAATCTGAAAACTACCATCGCAAGATGATGTATATTTGTAGTTTCAAACATTTTATATGCAAATTAGAAAATAGACAAACTGTAAGACTAGAACAAAAATACCATATCAAAAATTTCTATGTTGACTTTTAGAAATCTCAATTGCCTTTAATGTCGTATACATCCTTCAATACTTTTAGGAAACCCATCCTACTGGAAATTCATTTACCTAAAATTTTATTTTTTTAAATTTGTTGTTATGTTTTTGGAAAATCTTTAACAGTTTACCAGCTAGTAATAAAAAAGTTTAAATAAAATGAAATGTAACTTAAAATGTTGGCTTAGAGAATTGAAAATAAATGTTTTTTTAACCTAACTTTTTACATAAGGAAGTTTTTTCTAACAATTTTTTCCCTTGGTGTAGTAGATTGAATGGCAGTCCCCCAAAAGATATGTCCATATCCCATAACTTGCAAATATGACCTTAATTGGAAGAGTTGTTTGCAGATGTCATTAAGAATCTTAAAATAATATCAATATGGATTATACAGGTATGTGCTAAATCTAATGATAAATATTTTTATGGGATGCACACGATAGAGACGTATACACAAGAGAAGGCCATTTAAAAATGAAAGCAGAGATTAGAATGACGCAGGCACAACCAAGGAAAGCCAAGAGCCACCAGAAGCTGGAAGAAGCAAAGGGTTCTCCCTTAGATACTTTTAGATCCTTTAGACCATCGTGCCTAAATTTGGATTGTAGACTTCTGGTTTCCAGGTCTATGAGAGAATATATTGTTGTGGTTTTAAGACATCAAGTTCGCAGTAATTTGTTACAGCTGCCCTAGGAAATGAATATACTTGGTAAGTTACCAAATTTAATAGTTTGTTCTATACATTGCAAATCCCACTGACTCTATAATTCAAGTTTATTGTTTTGTGCAAAATCGTGTTCAAAAGACAGGAAAAAAGTTAAACTAAGTGATCAATTCATAAGCTTTTACATGTAAAAAGAACTTAAAAATTATAGAACTCAAACTCTTTATATTGCAGAGGAAATCAAGTTGAGAGAAACACAAGGTCTTACTGTAGCTCACAAAACCTGCACTAAACACCAGCCTTCCTTTATACAACCATTTGAAATGTAAACAAATGTCCATGTTAATCACAGCTTATGCTCCAGGTTACTGTTTTTCCCTCAGTATTAATCTGCTAGGGATGCCGTTAAAAATAGCACAGACTAGATGACTTAAACAATAGACATTTTCTCACAGTTTTGGAGGCTGAAGGTGCAAGATTGAGGTGTCAGCAAATTTGATTTCTGCTGAGGGCTTTCTTCCTGGCTTGTAAAAGCCACCTTCTCACAGTGCTCTTACATACCTTTCTCTTTGCTTGGGCAGAAAGAGACAGAGCTCTAGTCTCTATTCTTTTGTAAGAATACAAGTTGGGTTGGATGAGGGCTCCAACTTTATGACCTCATTTCAAATGAAGTTACCCCTTATAGGCCGTGTCTCGGAAGGTTATCACATTGAGGGTTAGGGCTTTAACATATACATGTGGGGGTGACAGCATTTCATCTATGACAACTCTTAAAGAAGAGCTAGTTATTAGTACATCTTTAAGTATAAAAATGAGATAACTGAAGCAACTAATTGGATATTAATTTTGTCTCCTTTCTCACAACCTAGACCTGATTTGAAATTCAAGTCATCCCCAAAGAGACTTCAATTCTCTATTTTTTTTTCTTTTAATAGAAATCACATTTGTGGTAGCTATCAAAAGTAAAGTCATATAATTTCTGGTTGTGACTATAATTTTCAGTCAAAATAATATATTGTGTTGTATATAAATGCATTTCTAGACCTGTGTATAGTAATTCCATGGTAGATGTGACAAGAAAATGATAAACTAAAGGGGACTGTCTCAGACTGTTTGGGCTGCTATGACAAACTACCATAGAATGGGTGGTGTTTAAAAATTAGTAATTTATTTCTCACATTTCTGGAAGCTGGAAAGTCCTAAATCAAAGCTCTGGCAGAACTGGTGTCTGTGAAGTCCCCCTTCCTGGTTCATAGACAGTTGTCTTCTCCCTACAACCTCACATGAAGTAAGGGGCAGGGAGTCCCTCTGGGGCCTCTTTCATAAGGGCACTAATTTCATTCAGAAAAGCTTCACTTTCATCATCTAATCACATCTCAAAGGCCCCATTTCCCAAAACTTTCATGCTGGGGATTAGATTTCAACACATGAATTTGTGGGGAGGGGAGACATGAACATTAAGTCTATAGCAGAGACTGAGAAAATAATCTGATAAACATTTCTTGCTCATTTAAAAGCTAGCTCCTCTTGATGTTTTTCCTGCTGTTCTCACCCTAATTCTTTGTTTTGTGACCATGAATCATGTTCAGTCTTCTGAAAACTCTGCCTGATTGAGGATTTCTATATAAGTAAGGAAGGTCAGTAATGGATATTTTCACACTTTAGCCAAAAACAACAGAAAAGAATCTTCAAAGTTCGTGATAAACAGAGCAATCTTTGGGGATCGAAACAGTCCCTTAGATTCAATGCTAGGTGTCTTTCCCAATCTTAGCTTCACAACTTCCCAGCCCTATCAGCTACTTACTCTGAGCAGGGAGTCGAGCTGATCCTGCTGTCAGAAAGAGTCTGGGAAAAAAAAAAAAAGAAAAGATACAGCTGCTGCAGGCATATATTGTACCTGCCAATTTCACAAAATGAAAATGAGGGTGATATATAGTGTCCACAAGGTATTCAGTTACTTTTTTTTGCCTCTCTTAATTCCTTTTTCTATTTTCCTGTCTGAATACCTTATATTCCCTTTTCTCCCTCAATATATTTTCTCTGAGCTCTTGTCCTTTCTTGTCACTCGGGTAGGCATACCAGAATCAGAATTGAAGCATCCCAGATCAACACCTTTGATATTTCAAAAGACCAGGAGGCATTGATAATGACCATAGGATAGTGTCCTCCTTCCTTTCACAAGAAATGCAGACAAATGGCAGTCCATAAGATGAGCTGCTTCAACTTTTTGTAATGTAAAGTAGAAAATGATCAGGCCACCTTAAAAAGGATGGAAGCAAGAGGAATTATACCTCTTCTGAACTCATTAATTGAAATTAGTTATTTAATCACATTACTCTCTGGAATTTAGACACGGCACTTTCAATTTCATTTGGAGGCAATAAATACTTAACTAAAGTTTGACAATCTAGATCTGATTTGAGTCTTCACCTTACTTAAATATGTAAGCCTAACTTATAAATGTGCTATTATTGTGTTTGTGAGAACTCTAATATGATACACTAGTATCTTAAACATGCCTGTCTCAAATGAGGTATTTAGCCTAAAGTATAGGAGTTATAATTTTTTAAATGAAGGCAAATTAAGAGACATTTGTATTCACACTGATAATACAGCTTAAACAATTAATGAGAGCTTTAAAAAGGTTATTGGGTTTTTTTCTAACACAAGATATTCATTCCAAAAATCAAAATTACACATATGTAGGAAAAAAGAAGTCTTATCTTCTAAAGCCACACCCAATGAAGTCACCTCAAACATATACACAAGGATACAACCGTAAAGTTCATCTATGGAAGTAATTGATTTATGATGCATTCATACTATGAAATCTCTCACAGATCTTTAAAAATAATTGGTTAGGGCCAGGCACAGTGGCTCACACCTGTAATCCCAGCACTTTGAGAGGCTGAGGCAGGTGGATCACCTGAGGTCAGGAGTTTGAGACCAGCCTGGTCAACACGGAAAAAACCCATCTCTGCTAAAAATGTAAAAAATTAGTCAGGCATAGTGGTGGGTGCCTTAATCCCAGCTACTCTGGAGGCTGAGGCAGGAGAATCACTTGAACCTGGAAGGTGGAAGTTGCAGCAAGCTGAGATCATGCCATTGCACTACAGCCTGCGTGACAAGAGTGAAACTCCATCTCAAATAATAATAATAATAATAATTGGTTAGATTTGAAATTTTAAAAACATCAAATTAATTGCAGTACTCTTTTGGAATATGAGGTGATGGAGAATAGACAAAGGACACATTCTTTTTTGTCAAATTAATATTGTATCTAGTAGATAATTTGTAAATTTTTGGGTTGTAAATGAGAATGATGAAACTTTAAGATGTTCTCTTGAGTTACATATCTATTACTAACAATAAAATACATTATTTCATATATTACAATCCTACAGGGAAAAAAGTTCCACTTATGGACAACTCATTCCATCTTCAATGATGAAGACAGACTTTGGGGAAAAAGAGAAAATCACTTGGAACCACTCAAAAGAGTCCGTTGCTTTTATAAGTTGAATTATAATAAATAAGCTTTCCAGAGAAAACTAGACTGAATCCTTTCTTTTGTTCTTTTGTCAAGACACAAGTTTCTCAAAGCTATGTGTGTGTTTGTGAGTGATTTAATGATTTACATTTTTTTAACATAAACTTACTAAGTAATCAAACTTACATTCGCTAGACTCTTAATAGTCATTGAGAGGTAATCAACATATCTATTGTTTTGAAAGGATCTCATCTGTTATCTAAACTAATAAAATACATATTTGGTAATAATTTATGTGTTCAAAACCAGTGTTTACTTAAGTAATTTAATACATAAGTTGCTCTTGTAGAAACTGCAGTGTTGTGTACACTAGGCCCTCTGTTGCCCCTCTCCTCAAGTAGGTAAATTAATAGAAGAAATATGAAACTAAGATACTTCTAAATTATGATTGTATGTGGTACAAACTGTATGTGAGGACAAGAAGGCATAAACATGCTTAGACAATGAGCATTAGTCAATGTGCTGAATGGGAAAAATAGGCACATGTTAGTCAAATAATCTCTCCCTACCCACGTATCCCTAATATACATAAAAGCATTTTAGGTATTAGCATATAGTATATTTATTACATGTACACTTTTTTCTTAGAGATATCTGCTTACTGCCACAATTTCCATAGTATATGAACAAAATTATTTTGTTCTCCTTATGACCATACCTATTCTGCTATTTTGAAGCATCTTATAACATTTTTTTCTTATATTTTTTCTCAAGCCAAGGACAAATACCTTTACTATTGCAGGATGCCAGCTTAGTTCGTCATATATTATGGATTCGCAGCTAGTCACAACTCGGCTGCTTCACTGGAAATTGTGCTTTCAAATATCTAACCGTACTTTCTCTCTTTTTTTTTTATAGATCCTAATTTTTTAAGTAATTTCAACTTTCATTTTAGATTCAGAGTGTACACGTGCAAGTGTGTCACATGGGTATATTGCGTGATGCTGGGGCTTGGGATATGGATGATTCAGTCACCTAGGTAGTAAGCATAGTACCTCACAGGTAGTTTTTCAGTACTCTGCCTCTAGTACCCGCAGTGTCTATTGTTTCCTTCTTTATGTCTATGTGTACTCGGTATTTCCATATGTACTCGGTATTTAGCTCCAATTTTAAGTGAGAACATGTGGCATTTACTTTTCTGTTCTCAAGTTGATTCACATATGATAATGGCCTTCAGCTGCATTCATGTTGCTCCACAGTATATGATTTCATTCTTTTTTACGGATGCATAGTATTCCATGGTGTATGTGTACCACATTTTCTTTATCCAATTCACCATTGATGAATTGCAGCCAACAAATGTATGAAAAAATGGTCATCATCACTAGTCATCAGTGAAATGCAAATCAAAACGACAGTGAGATACCATCTTAACACCAGTCAGAATGGCTAATATTAAAAAGTCAAAACATAACAGATTCTGGTGAGGCTGCAGAGAAAAGGGAGTGCTTATACACTGTTGGTGGGAATGTAAATTAATTCAACCACTGTGAAAAGCAGTTTGGAGATTTCTCAAAAAACTCAGAACTACCAATGGACCCAGCAATCCCATTACTGGGTATATACCCAAAGGAAAATTAATCGTTCTACTTCTCTATCATTCATACTCCATTCCAGTTTACCATGTAACAGCTGTCAGCATACCCCATTGTGATCTATGCTTCTCTCAGAGCTGTGAACACTGCCTTACAGTTGATATTCTGGCTAAATTCCAGACCTTCATTAAAAGTAAACCTGCCTTGCCACTTAAAACTAATTTTTACTTTATTTGATGCTGTTAAAAACTGCTCCAAGAGTTTACAACATTATAACTCTAGTCAAACTGTCTTTGATTCAAATGAGCTAGAAAAACAAATAAATGGTACAAGCAAGCAATGGAGAAAATGTATTTTATCATTAAACATCTGGCATCACGACTTAGGTTTATGTACTAGCTGTGTGGTCCTGGATTAGTTAAAATGTTTGTGACTGAGTAGCTTTATTTATATCAGTGGTTCTCAGCCAGGGGTAATTTTGCCATCCAGGGTACATTTAGTCATGTCTGGAGTCATTTTTATTTATGACTACTGGTATCTTAATAGGGACAGGTCAACTCTGCTTTTTGAAGATCATACAATGAAAAGGATGGTCCTGCAAAACAGAATTATGCAGCCCGCAATGTCAACAGGACCAATGTTGAGAAATCCTGATTTGTATAACAATGGCCGCTAGAATACCTTCTTTATAAGGGCTTTATAAGGTTAAAGGCAAGTCTTTACATCTCTCCGCAAGGCCCTGTACATTCTGCCTGCACTACCCGCCCCACCCTCACTTCAGAGCATGTATTCTCCTCTATTATCTCCTCCTGCTTTTCTCCTCACTCATTCTGATCTATTCTCATTAGGCCTGGGATTCCAGGCCTACTTTTGCCTTAGGATGCTCACACAAGCTGCTCCCTCCCCTAGAAGCAATACCGCCCTGAGATATCTGCAAGACTAACCCCTTTTCTTCAAGTCAATGTTCAAATGTGGTCTTTCCCATGAAGCTTATTTAAAATTTTAAACTACCCTATTTAAAATTGCATCCACCCATTCCCACAGACATATATATATATATATATATATATATATATATATATACTCCTGACACTCTTCTCTATGCTTTTTTTCCATATCATTGAACTCAATATAGCATAATACATATTTACCTGTTATTTTCATTAGCTATTGATTGTGACCTTGATAGAATGTCAGATTAAAAGAGCAGAGATTTATGTCTTTTTTTAATTGATGTGTCCCATGTGTATGGGAGTGCACAGCTGAATTTTAATAAGTATTTGTTGAGTGTACCTGCCTCACTTTATTATTAAACAAAAAAAGTTTAATATTTGTAGAATGATTTTTATATTGAGCACTTTGCATACCACTACCATTTAGTAAACAATAGAAAAGGATGTATATTATGATTACCTATGTTGTTATTATGCAAAATAGCAGTCAATGTTCAACTGCCAACATTAGTGTTGATATAAAACGAAAGAAATCTCTAGGCACCACTGAAATGGAAAAAGACTTAAAAATTACATCTAGTATCTTTTAATGGACATAAAGCTAAATGTGAAAATTTGTTCAATATATTTTTGTGCCTCCTAGATGAAATAGGGTATCTCTATATTTAGGGTGGAAACACCTTCAGGATTGACACTTGCCTTTCTCTTTTTTAATATCCCTTCAATAGTACATGCTATGTCCTGTGTGTACGTTATCTAGAGTTTTGTTTTTGCAAATCAACACATTTTACCTAATTTTTCTGCCACTGTACTTGGGTGCCAAGAATCATTTATTCTCCTAAGAGCTGTAGTGGTAGAGAAAATATCTTTACCTTGCTATGAAAAACCCATAATTCCAAGTGACAATAACTGGGAATTGACATAGAAAATTACACATTTTCCCTTTTATATATCTTAAATTTTCTCAAGAACTTGGGCAACTGCCCTCTCTTGATTTATTATAATAAATGATTACCAACCTTCTCCAACATTTAATTTTCCTCCCCTGATTCTCAGTAATTAGAAACCTCTGGAAATTGGAGCATGTCTTAGAAATTTTTATGGCACCGATGCACTAAATGATTTTACTATGACCTTGTTCACTTGTGAGTTGTAGAACATTGCCAGAGAAAGCCAAGTGAAATGAGGTACCTTGCTTTTGTTAACATTTTATTGTCCTAACAAGTATTTTCAATCCAGGTTTACCACTAAGTGCTTGCGTGAACAAATTTCACCTTATCATGTAGCAGGAAGTAAATATTCTAATGATTCTACAAAGAGCAAATGAGTCACATAATAAAGTGACTTTCTTATGAACATTTCTTTTTTACTAAAACCCATAATACAATCGAAATGATCTCAGGTTGTTTGCCTAATCTTCTAGTCTAATTCTAGTCCCTTGGTGTCTAAACAAAATGGATAATTTTACTTCTGATTTTCTCTCTACAAATTCGTTGCATCCCCTTTGCCCTTTTCAATGCTTAAACTGTAGTTATTGGAAAAATAAAAGCAAATCCTATTTGTACACACATGCAGTGAGTGTTTTTTTTTTCATTACAAGTTCTTGTGCTCTGCAAGCTAACATTATCAACACCTTAAACCTATTGCCTTGAAATGTCAGGGAATTAAGAAATGCCTGCCATGCCTATCTGACATGCTGAAGCCATGAAACCTTCCAAGTTTATACTTGTCTATATTAGCAGTTCCTTTCGTGATTCAGATCTAATTTGAATGGTTATAAGCAGCCCTGATTGTGCTAACTTCTATACCCAACTAGTGGGTGACTATTGCTTCTCACCCACCTGTCGCTGCTGAGAGTAAATTAAGTACTCAACCTAGGAAGATTTTGCTCTATTAAGACAAAAAGTGACGTGTTGGTTCAATTTAAACTGTCAGATAATATTTATTACAATGATCACTTGGAGGGTATACATAGTCACCCTCCAAGAATTAACATCTAAAGAATTAAAACTCGTTAGATATTTTTGTTTAGATGTAATGTGTTATGGCACTTCTTCCCGGTAGATTTATGTAGGAAAAGTTGTCACTTTTCTAGGCTGTTTTAAATGTATGTAATTAATTATTTGGCAAAGTAGTTTTCTTTAATTTCCTACAAAGGTGAAAATGGAACAAAGTTATTTTTCCAAAAGATTTATGCTGTATTGTAGGCAAATTTGTAAAGGCTGATCACATTATACATGCTTTAGAAATAGTGTCAAACCTAGACTTTTTGTGTGAGAGCAATCGTTTCAGAGATTGTTGAGAAGAATTAGAAATCATAAAATCAAATATCTCTTCTTATGAAATACAGATACCAGAAATGCAAGAAATGCAAATAACAAGTTTAAGCTGTAGTTTTTGTGTGTGTGTGTGTGTGTGTGTGTGTGTTTTGCAAATGCACTGTCTATTAATTTAAAAGGACTTAGAGCTTATTTTAAGAGAATTATTTTCTTCACACCATATATCTAAAACATTTTTTGCTTTGCTTCCCTCTCCCACTTACACATCATTTTAAGCACTAAGTGTTGAACATAC
This sequence comes from Pan troglodytes, assembly GCF_028858775.2. Lineage (NCBI taxonomy): Eukaryota > Metazoa > Chordata > Mammalia > Primates > Hominidae > Pan > Pan troglodytes. The sequence goes on along the minus strand of NC_072401.2, from coordinate 31,995,448 downwards.
TCCCTTTATCATACAGGTAAGCCTACAATTCGTTTCCAGAGTAGTTCTACATTTAACCACAATTTAGATTTCTGGAAGTCTAATAATCTGTCCCTGAATTTGGGAAAGTTTAGTAAAGATATATGGCATTCACACTTTACAATTCTTAATGATAAATTTAAAACCAAATATAGCAAATTTTATGTTTTTTCTCATCTTTTTATATTTGTATTTCTCCTTTGAATTTTCATTCTCACATTTTCATTGTTTAGACTTAATAGCAACATAACCTCTATGTCCTTCATAGTCCTTTTTATTAAGTTTTAATTATGACACGAAAGAAGTGAAAACAAAATGCCTTAAGAAAAAGTAGGATGTGGTGTATCGCAATCAGTGGCCCTGTGAACTGTAGCTTTCAATGCAATCGCATGACTCGTCTAACACTGACAATATCCAATAGTTATTTTTTTTAAAAAAAATAGGCTTATAAAGCCCCAAATGGAAAGCTTTATTATTTGGTTATGTTTTTTCCTAAAGATTTTTATTGATCCTTAAATCAAAGGAATTTCCTTGTTGATGTATCAGTGTAGCTCTCAAGTTTTTTGTGTGCATTCCAAGTTGTGAAATAAAATGAAAAAAGGACCTCAATTCATGAAGTCAATCAAATTATTATGACGGTGCTTTATTTATTCCCTGGGATACTGCTCCAAGAGCAATAGCTTTCTTGTCAGATTTATTTTCTGATCTTTAACCTTGATATGTGTATTTATTAGATTACCACTGGCATCCATGCTTTGTTAAAGAAATTTGAGTGTTTAAAAAAGAGTGAGGTTTGTAGAAATATCAACTTTTGTACACAGCAGAGAGTCCAAAGGGCAATTTGTGGCTGATCACAGAGTAGAAAATATAATCCTAAACTGTATAGAAGCAGGGTTTCATAGATTGCCTTCACCCCACCTTTGAACCAAGTGAATATCTCAAGAACATGTATGCTGTGTTCTTTATGAGAATAAAGTTTGAAGCAAGTTTGTCCTATGTTTAAGTTCTTTTTTTATCATGTACTTATGTGGCTTTTTTACAAGTTATTTAATGTCCCTGAGGGGCAATATCTTCTTTTGTAAAATAAGGATATTGATACCATTTCATATGATCATTGAGAGAACTGAAGAGGCAGAACTTACAGTGTAATTGTTAAGAATCCTGGTTATGCCAGAGTCAGAGGGTCTAACTTTGAACTCTACTGATTCTGAACCTATCAGTAATGAAGTATATTTTGGGCGCAAGTTACTTAACCTCTTTGAGCTCATATATATGATATGGATACTAATATTTCCTCCTACATTTCATTTTCACAACCCTTCATAAGGATTAAATAACATGGTTATACTAGTTTTCTATTGTTTCTTATTATCTCTGCATATTTCGTGGCTTAAAACAATACCCATTCATTATCTCACAAATTCTGTAGGTCAGGGGTCTGAACATGCCTAACTGGGTCCTCTGTTTAGGGCCTTACAGAAATGTAAGTATTGGCCAGGTTATATATCTTCCTGGAGCTCCAGTGCTTTTCCAAGGCCATCTAGTTATTGGCAAAATTCACTTCCTCCTGGTTGTCGGACTGCCATCCCTGTTTTCTTTCTGGCTGTCAGCAGGGGGATGCTCTCACCCAACCTTTCACAGTACAACAGTTTAATTCTTCAAGGCCAACAATTTCCTCTCTTCAAAAATGATCTAGTCCTTCTTTTATGAGACTTTACCTTACCCGACTAAGTTAGGCTAACCTAGAAAATTCTCCCTTTTGATCAACTCCTAAGCAATAAATTTGGATTCTTTATTACATCTGCTAAATTCCCTTACCTTTGTCTTATAGTGCAACCTAATTATTGTGGAGGCATAGCATCATATTTATGTATTCCATCCACAGGCAAATGGAGAAAATTATCTGAGGCATGGGTACCAGTGATGGATATCAGGTAGGATTTTGCCTACCATTGCGACGAAGAAAAGTGTTCAGTACCAAATCTGGCAAGTAGTATAAATATTCAATGTACGTTAGCTATTATCATGTACAGGACTTTGCCTAGTTGATGATAACTCTCTAAAGAGTAACTACTAAAATTATGATTATTTTGACTACTCAGTGAATTAATACAACATATTTTCTTTGCCAACATGTTTGACCTCAACAACATTTGCATTGTTATCCTATCACTCATCAAGCTTCAATAATTTCCTTGATCAATTGGGAATTTGCATTTTTTTGTGTTAGTAAGACTTACAGTAGCAAGTGTTGTGATATTCCTGTAGCTATTAAAAAAAACCCACAAACTTTAGTTTCAAAAGAAAAATCATGTAGTGGCTACTTTCACTAAGTTTTCTGGAGAAAATTAATATTTTGGATTTCATCTGGCCAAGAAAAAATGTTTTATAGAATGAGGTTCATGAACATCAGGACAAGTAAGTATTGTTTTATCTGATATTTGATATATTATGTACCAGTTCAGTTGACTATTGTATTCAGTGTCTCTTTTCCCTTTGTACTTGGTTAAATTAAAAATTAAACAGACTTGGTGTGGTGCTCCCAGCACTTTGGGAGGCCAAGGTGGAAGGAACACTTGAGTCCAGGAGTTCAAGTCTGCAGTGAGTCATGATCATGCCACTGTACTCCATCCTGAGTTACAGAGGAAGATTCTGTCTCAATATATATATATATATATACACAAAATGAAATCTTATGTTGACGTTTTCGTTGTTCAAAAATGGGTTCAAGAGATTCTCTGGCCTCAGCCTCCCCAGTAGCTGAGATTACAGGCGTGCAACATCTTGTCTGGCTAATTTTTTTTGTATTTTTAGTAGAGACGGAGTTTCACCATGTTGGTCAGGCTGGTCTTGAACTCCTGAACTCAACTGATCCAGCCGCCTAGGCTTCCGAAAGTGCTGGGATTAAGGCTTGAGCCACCGAGCCCACCCAAGATTTTGTTTTTAAAATAAAAATTCTTATAAATGGTTAAAAGGTAATTTATAAGACTACTTTGCCTTAATTGTATTCAAAATCATTTAAAGCCCCACACTATTTAGTGTATATAAGGCTGGGATAAACACCATCATTTTTCAATTTCTCACAAATGATGGCGTTTTTTTTCCTAAAATTCTGTGAGCATAGTAATTTCTAATTATGTACAAAGGAGGGAATATTCAGTACTTATTTTATTAGCACCATTTTGGGATATTTTTCTGATTATAATTTTCTCTTTGGACCAAATTAGAGATCTTTTGATTCCCAGAGAAATTTACAACTTCATTGAGTCTAAATAGCTGCCCCACTGACAGTCATTTTCCAAAAACTGTGGTTGTAATATGAGCTGAAATTCATTACTATCTGGATCTGTTAAAAGGAAAAGCGAGTTAAGATTCCACACTGGGGAGAATTGCATCAGCTGAATGCTGTCTTTTTCATAAAAACATAAGACTATAACAGAAATCTATTCCCACTTAAAATTGTACCCCAGATACTATGCTTTGTAAATCATTTTATTTCCCCTAGAAAACATGTCCATTCATTCTCAAGTGATAACTAGAGGTGACTTTTCCATGTGTTTTTGAACTAGTAAGTGTAGGTAATTATTTCTTAAAGGTTGACAAAATGAAGTCAAATCAGATGGTAGAAGGATCTTTAGGTAACAACGCCTTTAATGTGTACCATTAATAATGGCAGAGTAATCAATCTTCGTCACAGAAGCTACCAATGATCAATCTGTAAATTAGAATATTGAAAACATTTAAGTTTTTTAAAGGTTCATATATGCACAATTTGGTGCCAAAATGCAAATTCATGCATACATAAAACTTTGTGCTGACCACTTTTTTCTAATTTGGCATATTTAAGGAAATAAATGTCGTAGCAATGTAGAGTTCTGCTCATTTAGTAATAATAACATATTTTCATTGAAAATTTTATTTCTATAAGATAATTCAATGGATGAGAACAATTGGTTCTTATTGTCTCAAGTAGTGTATAGAATTAGTGGGAATGAGCAACCAGTTTTACAAAAGCCATAATTATGTTCAAATCTTAACTATTTACATTGCATATTGGAAATCCTCCACTTGTTAATAACAGCGATTTTCATTCCAGTTTAAAGATCTAATATTTGTAAGACATATCCTTCATTTTAATTTAGCTACATAGAGATAAACAGGGTGATAAGAATTTCACACCCTCTCAAATAAATTTATACATAAGGTGAATATAAACTAATACATGTTGCCATTTAGGCATTCAAAATTTACTTCTAAAGTCTTCTGAAACTCAACTTTACTGACCTGTGCCAGATTACCTTATGGTTTACTTAGAAAGAAATTCTTCCCTTAGCCTTTTGGAATATAACACAGACAAAGTACAGAATTTTTGTCAATCCAATGCTCTTTGTCTCAGATTAACTGTCAATACAGTGTTATTTCATGCGGGAATATTTCATGGTTTTCTGTATTTGAAAAAACTTCCTAGAGCATGGCAGGATTTCAGGTTCTTTTCATCCTCAAGTAGATACTTTTGAAGAAATAGCTCTGACATATGTTTAAAATGGCATAAAACAGGTGTTAGCAATCTCTTGTGGGCCAAATCCGGCTGACTGCCTGTTTTGAAAATAAAGTTTTATTGGAACAGAGCCATTCCATTTGTTTAAGTATTGTCTATGGTTGTTTTCATGCTACAATGGGAGAGCTGAATTGTTGTGACAGAGACTACATGTTCTGGAAAGTATGAACTGTTTACTCTCTGGCCCTTTATGGAAAAAGTTGACTATTTTTTGGCATAGAGGAAAATGGGAAGATTCTCAAGTTGAAGTAATATTAATATTTTAATAAAATAATCTGTTATTAAAAAGGAAGTTTATATATTATGGCTATTATATTCATTAAACATTGTTTTAATTTTTTAATTTTATTTATTTTTTATTTTTTATTTTTTTGAGACGGAGTCTCACTCTGTCGCCCAGGCTGAAGTGCAGTGATGTGATCTCGGCTCACTGCAAGCTCTTCTCCTGGGTTCACGCCATTCTCCTGCCTCAGCCCCCCAAGTAGCTAGGACTACAGGCACCCGCCACAATGCCTGGCTAATTTTTTTGTATTTTTAGTAGAGATGGCATTTCACCATGTTAGCCAGGATGGTCTCGATCTCCTGACCTCATGATCTGACCATCTCGGCCTCCCAAAGTGCTGGGATTAGAGGCGTGAGCCACAGTGCCCAGCCTGTTTTAAATTTTTTACTTTATGTAACATATTTAAAGATGTATAGTTATAAGGTAGAATAAAAATGCATACACGAAAAAGCAGAGATAACATAAGCTGAATTGGCTTGCCTCTAATTTTGAAACCATCGAATCTTTTTGAATTATTACATGTCCTTCAAAGCCTAAAGCAAAATAAATAAATAAATAAATAAATAAATAACACCCACAAGACAATTACCTTTCTGACTTTTACAGAATCACTTTTTCCTGTACATTAGGAACAAGTAAGGTCCAGTTTTGCAATTATTTCTCGTCTTTAAAATCATTTTTATTTTCAATTGTAGTGAAAATTACAACATAAAATTGACCACCAGTAACCAATGCTCAATTTAATTGTGTTATATTCTTTTTTGTGTGTGTGCAACAGATCTCTAGAACCATTTCCTCTTGCAAAAGTGAAACTCAATTCCCAATCAATGGTACCTCCCTATTTCCCCCTCTTCTCAGCTTCTGGAAACTACTATATAATTTTTTGAATTATATATCATAATTATACATATTTTAGGGTATACATAATATTATGCTACATGTATGCGATGTATAATAATCAAATGAGGGTAATTCAGGTATCCATAACCTCAGACATTTGTCTTTTCTTTGTGTTGGGAACATTAAAATTCTTCTCTTCTTGTTATTTTGAAATATGTAATAAAGTATTATTAACTATAATTTTCCTACTTTACTATCAAATACTAGATTGTATTCCTTCTAGCTAACTGTATTTTGTACACTGTAACCAACTACTCTTCATCTCCCCTTCCTTGTTCCATTTCTAGCCTCTGGTAACCACCATTCTATTCTTTACCTGCGTGAGATCCACTTTTTTAGACCCACATATGTATCTTTCCATGCTTCACTTATTTCACTTATCATAATGACTTCCAGTTCCATCTGTGTTGCTGCCAAAGACAGCATTTTATTTTTTTCAATGGCTAAATAATATCCCACTGTGTATATAAACCACATTTAAAAAATCTACTCATTCATTGATAAACATTTAGGTTGATTCCATATCTTAGAGATTGGGAATTGTGCTACAGTGAACATGGGAGTGTAGATATCTCTTTGATATACTGATTTCCTTTTTCAAAAATGTATACACTCAGCAGTGGGATTGCTGAATTGTATGTAGTTGTATTTTTCAGTTTTTTGAGGAACCACCACACTGTTTTCCATAATGGCTGTACTATTTTACTTTCCCACCAATGGTCTGTAAGTGTTCTTTCTCTGCATCCTTGCCAGCATTTGCTATATGTTTGTTTTTTAAAATAATATTCATTCTGATAGCAACAGGAGACAGACACATTCCTAAGCAGATGGAGACAGGTTCCTGGTGAAACCCAACCTTCAAGCCAAGGACATTCTAAAGCCTGAAAACAGAGCTGCCAGTTCCAGATAGAGTCCACGGCTGGAGTAACAACTTCCATCCCCATCTTACCCACTCCCTCTCTATTGTTTTCTTCCAAATGATGCCTTCTAACCAGTTGAATTGTGTTCTTTCCAAGACCACCCATGGACCAATCAGCATATACTCCCACATTCTAAGCCCATAAAAACCCCATATTAAGCCTCACAGACAGCTACCCACTTCAGGTCCCATCTCATTATTGAGAGCTTTTATTTCACCCAGTGAAATTCTATTCTGCCTTACTTACTCTCTGGTGTCTGTGTTCCTCATTCCTCTTGGTCGTGAGACAAGAACCCAGAACTCAGCGAATGGCAGGAGTGAAAGAGCTCTAACACCCCTGCCTGACAAGCTGTGAGTGGTTGGAATAAAAGAGCTGTAACCCTCTCTCCCACTAACCGAATAACAGGAGAGAAGAAGTCACTGGGTGCCATTCCCTCCCGTTCACAGAACTATAGAAGTGGAAAAGCCACTGGGTGCCACATAATCCTGCTCACTGAGCTATAGAAGTGAAGAAACTGCTGGGCATCACTCTCTCCCACTCACTGAACTATGGGAGCAAAAATGGCACAATAATTCTAACTCAAGTGAGATGGTATCTTATTGTGGTTTTAATTTTTCCGGAAAGGACTTTTTGAAACTAATTTAAGCAACATGCGAAGTGAGGCAAACAATTCTTCAGGGTTGAAAAAAGGTCTTCTCTATTTCAGGAGTAATAAAGAGAAGAAAACACACACGCATGTGTATACTAAATCTATTTTACTAGTTTATATTTATATATGTTATAGTTTTAAATTATGTATGTATACAATATATACAGATAAAATACTTAAACATAGAGGGTTATAAGAATAAGAGGAGAAAACATACATACATGTGGTCGAATAAGATTCTACTCAACGTCTTCATTTATATAACAATAGAATAGCATTTGGTTTTCACAATCGTTCATTCACAGATAATAGCACCGAATAAATCCTACTTCTCCTTCGGCTATAATTGTAGATCAAGCTTCACCATTTGGATAGAAATATGGGAGGACCTGTGTTATTCCTATATTTGTCCCTTTCTCCCCTAATCCCTGGTGAACAACATTTTTTTCACTGTCTCCATGATTTTGCCTTTCTCCAGAATGTCATATAGTTGAAATCATACAGTACATAGCTTTTACAGATTGGCTTTTTTCACTTTGTTATATGCATTTAAATTGCCTCCAAGTCTTTTTATAACTTGATTGCTCATTTATTTTTATCGCTAAATAATGTTTTATTGTCTATGTGTACCATAGTTTATCCACTTGCCTATTGACAGACATCTTGGTGGCTTCCAAGTTTTGGCAGTTGTGAATTAAGCTTTTATGAACATCTGTGTGCAGGTTTCTAATTTTTCAACTCCTTTAAATGAGTACCAAACTGGATCATAAGGTAAGAGTATGTTCAGCTTTTAAGAAATTGACAAAATGTTTTCCAAAGTGGATGTACCATTTTGCAGTCCCATCAGCAAGAGTAAGATTTCTTATTGTTCCACATCCTCACCAGCATCTGATGTTGCCAGTGTTTTCTATCTTGGCTATTATAATAGCTGTGCAGTGTTATATCATTTTTGTTTTAATTTGTAATAGCTTGATAACATATAATGTTGAACATCTTTTAATATGCATACTTGTCTCCTGTATATCTTCTTTGTTGAACAAAGTGTCTTTTGCCTATTTTTTAACTAGGTTATTCATTTTCATATTGTTGACTCTTAAGAGTTCTTTTTATATATTTGATAACAGTTCTTATCAGATGTCTCTTTTGCAAATATTTTCTCCAAATCTGTAGCCTGTCTTCTTAATCTCTTTACAGTGGTTTTTGCACAGCAGTGGTGTTAAATTTTAATGAAATCCAGCTTGTTAATTATTTATTTCATGGATCATGTCTTTGGTGTTGTTTCTAAAAAGTCATGTGACAACCAAGTTCATCAAGGCTTTCTGCTGTTATCTTCTAGGAATTTTATAGGTTTACATTTTACATTTAGGTATATAATTCATTTTGAGTTAATTTTTGAGAATGGCATAAGGTCTGTGTCACTATGCACTTTTTTTCACTTACATTGCCCATTTTTTCAGCACCATTGGTTGAAAAGATAATTTTTGCCCTTTTGTATTACTGTTGTGACTCAATCGATTATATTCGTGTGGATCTATTCTGGGGCTCTCTTTTCTGTTCTTTTGTTTTCTGTTCTTTTCTTTTTCTGTTTTTTTTTAGTCAATCATTTTGCCAGTATTATACTGTCTTGATTACTATAGCTTAATAGCAAGTTTTAAATTTATGTGACTCTGACTTTCATCTTCTCTTTCAGTATTGAGTTGGCTATTCTAGGTCTTTTGCTCTCCCATGTAAACTTTGGAGCCAGTTTGCCAATATTCATACGATAACTTGTTGGGATTTTATTGGACTTTTTTGACTCTATAGATCAAGTTAAGAACTGACAACTTGATAATATTGAGTATTATAATCCATGAACATGGAATATCTCTCCACTTATTGAGTTTTCTTTGGTATCTTTCATCTAAATGTTGTAGATTTTCTCATATGAATCTTGAATATATTTTGTTAGATTTTAAACAGTTCATTTTGTGAGGTGATCATGTAAATAATAATGTGTTTTGTTTCAAATTCCTTGTTCATTGATGATGTATAGTAAAGCAACTGACTTTTGTATATTAAACTTGTATCCTGCAACCTTTCTATAATTGCTTATTAATTCTATGAGGAGCAATTAGTTTGGATTTTCTATCTAGACAATCATGTTATCTATAAACAGACTTCTTGTATTACCTAGGACTTCCAGTACATTGAAAAGCAGTGGTGAGAGAGGAAATCCTTATCTTGTTCCTGATGTGAGTGGCAAAGCTTCTAATTTTTTACTATTAAGTAAAGCCACGGATTGCATAACCACATTTTGGTAAATGACAGACTGCATTAATAATAATGGCTCCATAAGATTAGAATGCCACATTCTTACTGTACCTTTTCTGTATTTAGGCATGTTTAGATACACTAACACTTAACATTATGTCACAATTGCCTACAATATTCAGTACAGTAATATTCAAAACAAGTTTGTAGCCTAGAAGCAATAGGCTATAACTTACAGTCTTGGTGTGTAGTAGGCTAGACCATCTAGGTTTGCATAAGTACACTCTATGATATTCATAAATAGCAAAATTGCTTAATGATGCGTTTCTCAGAATGTGTCTCTGTCATAATGTGACACATGACTGTATGATGTTAGCTGCAGATTTTCTTCTTTTAAAATCAAATTGGGTAGATTCTCCTCTATGTGTTCCAAAAACAAAACAAAACAATCTATCATGAAAAGGTGCTGGATTTTGTCGAATGCTTTTTCTTCATCTATTAATGTGATCATAGAATTTTTATTTTTTGATGTATTAGTGTGTATTTTATTATACTTTAAGTTCAGGGATACGTGTGCAGAATTTGCAGCACTCTTGTATTTTGCCTCACATGTGTTGGTGTTCTCTAAGGACATACAGGTTAAGGATTGTTATGTCTTAATGAAGTATTAGTCCCTTTATTATTATATATACCTCTTATTATCCCTGATAACTATCCTTGCTCTGAAGCCTTCTCTCCCTAGAATTAGTATAGTTACTCTCATTTATTTTGGATAACTGTTGGTGTGCTATATCTTTCTCCATCCCTTCACTTTTTAACCTATATGTGTTTTCGTGTTTAAGAAGGGTTTCTTATAGACAACATACAGTTGAGTCTTGTTTTTTGATCCACTCTGACAATCTCTATCTCCTAATTGTATTTAGAACATTGATGTTTAATGTGATTATTGAATAATCTCTACAATATTTTTTATAGTGTTCTATTTATTGCCCTTGTTGGTTTTCATTTCTGTCTTTTACAATTTTTTGTCTCTTCTGATTTAATTTAGCATTTATGGTTCCATTTTCTCTCAGTTTTTAGGATAGCATTATACTTCTTTTTTAATGTATTTTTTTCGTTTTTAGTAGTTGCCCTTGAATTTACTATACAGTTTACAGCAAATTGAAGTCCACTTTCGAAAAACACTATACCATTTCATCTGGAGTACAAATACCTTATAATAACAAATATTTCTAATTCTTCACATCCATCCCTTTTATCATTATTGTCATTCGTTTCACTTATACATAAGCATATATATAATATATATACATATATACACACATGCAGAAGTATGCATACATGAATACATTGTTGCTATTGTTTATAATAAACTATGCTAAATTAGAAATAAGAAAAATAAAAGTTTATATTTGACCTTCACTTATGCTCTGATCTTCTTCTTCTCTTTGTATAGATACAGGTTATTTGCCTATACCATTTTTCTTTCTCTACTATTTGTTAAAAATATTTTTAAAAATAATTTTTGTTTTTGTTAAAAATAGTATTTCTAAAAAGACTAAGATAAGGAATTTATATACAAAGACTTATCTGGTAGCTTTATATTTAAAGCCTGATTTATGTTGTTGAATGGAGAAAGTCTTTATAAAACTATTTTCCTTGTGATGTTCAAGGTTTTGTGCTCTCCAACCTTTTATAGTGGCTCCACAGTTCTTGAATATTCTGTTCTGTTTTTAAGTTTTTCAGTCTTTTTCTGTATGCTTTTTAATTTAGAAGTTTCTATGGTCATATTGTCCAGTTCAGAGATTCTTTCTTCAGCCGTGTTCGTTCTGCTAATGAGCACATCAAAGCATTCTTTATTTCTGTTACAGTGTTTTTATCTCTAGAACTTCTTTTTTATCCTTTCTCAGAATTTCCATCTCTCTGCTTACATTATCCATCTGTTCTTGTATGTTGACTACTTTTTTTCATTAATACACTTAACATATTAATCCTAATTTTAAAAAATTCCTGCTCCGATAATTCCAACATTCCTGACATATCTGAGTCTGGTTATGATACCTGTTCAGTCTCTTCAACTGTGTATCTTTTCCTTTTTTGTGTGCCTTGAATTTTTTCTCTAAAGGCAGACATTAAATACTAGCTAAAAGGAACTGTGGTAAGTAGGTCTTTTATAACGTAGTGGTAAGCTGTGGTAGAAGAAACATTGCATAGCCCTATGATTAGGTCTCAGTCTTTCTGTGAACCTGTGTCCCTGGGCTGTGAACTTTATTGTTGCTTCTCAATTTCTCCTGCCTTAGGTGAGACAAAATGGCTGAAGTGAACTGGAATTATGTGTTTCTCTTCCCCCACAGTGAAGGCTACAGAAGCTGGAGCAGGGTATTTCCCTTCCCCCAGGTAATATAGGTTCTGGAAACCTCGGCCGATTAGGCTTTGGCAAAATAGATTTTCCTAACAGCAGGCCTTGTTAAGAAGAACAGAATGCTCTGGCATGTTTCAAAAATGGTCCCTTTTCTTCCTCTCTCTGCTAGAAACACAGGGAGATTTTTCTCCAATATTCAGTGTGAGGATCTGGTAGATCCTCTAATGGTAAAACCCAAAGAAGTGTAGGGCTGGCCTTCCAGAAGTTTTTCAAAGTATAAGTTTTTCTCCCCTAGTATTGGTTCCCCAGTAGGTCTCTGCTCATGGGTTTCTGCTCCAGTAAGTTGTGATTTCTCTGTGTCTGCTGTTCTATCTCTCCAATTTTGAGGGCAGTGGTTTGCTCTGTGACCTTACTTCTCTTACAGATCTAGAATTGATTTTTCAGTCTACCTTTACACTTGTGAAAGGTTTTACTTATTTTTGTGGCAACTTCCCAACTCCTTATATGCAGAATCAAAAACCGTAAGTCACAACACCTTTAGAAACCCTTCAATTCACAGCATTTTAATTAAGTTCTGATTGCCCATAATTTCTTAAATATACCTACAATGTCACTTGGTCAAAACAAGGAATAGAGTATGCTTACATATAAGCAGTCTAAAAATAATTTTGATTAAAAACAAACAAAAACATAAAAGATGCTGTTATTTCTACTTCCTAAAGTAAATTACCTCTGTATTTATTTTAGAAGTCTTTTAAATAGCTTTGTCTATTCCTTTCCAGATTAAATATCTTTAAATTTTAAGTTTAGCATATAAATTAATTTGAAATGATGATAATGGTAACAGAAAACATTCTTTGTATTTTTATTAGAAACATTTTAATAATTTTTTAAAGCAAAAGAGGCATAAAGAATCTTAAGATATACTGTGCCCAATCATCTTGTCTTAGAGATATGCTGCCCCAAGTCATACAAGTGATCTGTGTTACAGCAACTTAGGAAAGTTGATTCCCTGACTGTGGGTCTATTACTTTTACCACTGCAAGAGGCTCATGTGGATTTTGTTTACTTTACCTTTTCTTGTTTTTCAAGGGCATAGAAAGGCGGAGCTGCATGGGGGTACTTATTTGTGCATTGTTTTCTGGTTATCAGTGATTTTTATTTGCTTACTTCTAAGGAATTTTATAAAATATTTACACACAACTAAACAAGTAAATTAAATTACCAAAATCTTTTGGAGGAGGCACAAAAATAAATATTCTAGGAGCCCTCATGATTAGTAAATATATTTTGCATTTACTTTTATGTTTTCCAAAGCTAAAATAAAGCATGGAGTTGTGTAATACCATTTGCCAATGGCAAAAACATACCATTTTCACGTGATAGAACTTTTCTGCATACTAAATTATCAAATTTAGTTACTTGCAGTTTTTCAACTAATTGCTTGGAGTATGAATAAAATCATACATATAATAGCAATTATTTTCATGATTGCTTCTTCTGATGATAGACTTTCTTCAAATGGCTCTTAGAGTTTATAGTTTTATCTGTGTGTATATACCTATAGTAGAAGCAGAGCATTATTAATAATTAAAGAAAATGTGGGAGGTGGAGTAAGTCTTGGGAAGGAGTGCTGCTATTGATGTTCATGTACATGGCTTCAATGATCTCTATAATTACAAACAATAGGGTCATATGGAATGGATAAATACCATCTTAATACTATTTTATCAGTTATAGTCATTCTAGCTGACCTTTGTACAGGAATGAAGACAGAGTTGAATAGTAGCATCTATAGTGCCATATTCAGCTTTTCCATTTTTTTTTAAAGACAGTCTGGCTCTGTCACCCAGGCAGACCTCAGCCTCCGCTTCCAGAGTTCAAGCAATTCTGGTGTCTCAGCCTCCTAAGTAGGTGCGATTACAGGCACCCACCAAAACTCCCAGTAATTTTTTGTAATTTTAGTAGAGACAGGGTTCGCTATGTTGTCCAGGCTGCTCTCGAACTCCCAGCCTCAGGAGATCCACCCACCTCGGCCTCCTAAACTTTTGGGATTACAGGCGTGAACCAAACCATGCCTGGCTCATATTCAGCTTTTTCAATTAAAAGAAAATTCTTTTGCAAGAATATAATCGGTAACACAATTGATGAGTCTGGATTTTATTCTCACCCAGAGTGAGCATTATCTAACATCTTCACGGAGAGTGAAGAAAATTAAATTATCATCAACATTTTTTGAGGCGATTTTTGTGATTTTGGATGAGCAAAGTTGATTGAGCAAGCATTCTGTGATCCCCGGTTTTTGCCCTAAAGCCTGGAAGAGATCAGAAATGTTTTTTAAAAAATCAATAATACATATTTTAAATTAATATTATATATTTTTATTTTGTTTATTATCTTATAATAATAAGTATCTTAATTTATTATCAATTGGGTTAGCTAAAATGAAAGCCACACTGTTTTAGGCATGCCTCGGTGTAAAAGTTGTAATGGAAAATTCTAATTTATTAGAAATATAATTGAGAAAGTGGGACTATATTCATTGTGATATAATTAACTATGGATATTTCGTTAAGTTCTCCTACAACAAGTTGAGGACGAAGTAAAGTACAATTTTTGTACACCAATTTTCAAACTAGACATTAAAATGGCTGTCTACTCACGTCACTGTACTTAACTAACAAACAAGTCTATAAATCAGATGCCGATATTCCCATTTAACAGACCAGAAACTGAGGTAAAAATATCTCCGGTAACTGGTTCAAAACCAGCCAGATGATAAATTGTAACATAGGTATTACAATACTGGCTTATCTGATTTCAAAGCTCATCTTCCCTTCAGTTCTTTTTATATCTTTAAAATAACTGCGTTCATAAAAACACACTATTTATAGTGTGTACTTGCAATAGTTTCATAAACAAGGAAAACATATGGTTTAGGAGCAAACATTTCTTCATAGGTTACTATTTCTCCATTCTAAGATCTTATCTGAAGGAATCTTTTAAAGTATTCTAGATTTGTTTTTATAGTTCTTAATTAGTCCATCATTCTCTCCCTCAAGTTGAAGTCTTACTGCTACCTCTTAATTTTAGCAACATATTTTTACTACCTTGTTATTTCCCACAGCAGCTAGCATTGTTTCTTATTGTGAGTAGCCTCTCTGTTAATCATAGTTGGTTTTCTACCATTGCAAAAAAAACCGACTCAAAACATTGGATTAAAATCATTTATTATTTCTTAAGATTCTGTGGTTACACCAGGCAGTTTTTGCTTTGTTTTGTTTTGTTTTGTTTTTACCAACACCTCCTTGTCTCATTCATGGAGTTGCAGTCTACTGTGACTCAGCAGAAAATGGATGGTTTATGATCACCTGACTCCCATATATCTGGAGTTGTGCTACTGGCAATTGGCAGGTCCTCCCTCTTTCAAGTTGGTCTCTCATCAGTTAGCAGTGTGGCTTGGCTTCCTTAAAGGAGAGAAAAAGCATGAACAACAAGGACTCTTGGGGCTATTCTCTAGAATTCACATAATGTTTAATTTGCCTATTCCTATTGGTCAAACAAGTCACAGGTCCAGCCTGGATTCAAGATTTGGGGAAATAGTCTCCACCTTTTGATAGAAGGACTGTAAAATATTGTATCCATGTTTTCAATCTCCCATAATCATGCATATTTATGTTAGTATTACTAGAAAAAGTACTAGTATTAGTATTAAGAGATACAGAATCGTGTAGAACTAATATCTCCAACTCGAGAGCATGATGGCCCTGGGTTCAAACCCCAGCACTACTACTTAGATCTGTGTAAACTTGGGAAAGTTAATAAATCTTTCTGCATCTCAGTTTTCTTATATCTAAAATAAGGATGATTTAATAGTATCTACCAATAAGGATATTAAGAGGATAAAATAGTTTTATATCAGAAAGTGCTTAGAACAGTACCTGGCTTGTAGTAAGCACTACATAAGCATTTAAATTTTCCATACTCTGTAATCTTAGAATTAGTTAATTAATATACTAATGAAGTACTTTGAAGCAATTAACTACTTACTGCATATTTGATGCTTAAATCTAGATAGTGTCCAGGTTTATCATTGTTTCAGGTTAAAGTCCATATTGGAACAGATATAATACCACCTCACTTTTCTTCACCTGCCTTCCTTGCAAGTTAACCTTCTCAAATATTCTTTCTCTCTCTCCATTCCATAGTCATTCTAAATATAATCAGTTGCATGTCTTAAAACTATCTTCTTCCATTTAGCCCTTTGCCAATGCCTTGGTTGAGACTTTCAGACCCTCATAATAAAGTATTACAGTGACCTCCCTATAAATGTGACAGCTTGCTTTTTGTCTTGGTTAAAATTATCTCAAATACAAAACTTGAGACAAGGATATGGGTACTGACAGACAATCTATTTGGGAAGTGATCACAGGCAGCAGTATTTAGGGAATGAGTTGCTGGTGTGGGAACCAGGCTGGAATCCACTGGGAGTGTTGACAAATGTGAAGACTCATCACATGCAAAATGGGAGGGGTGCATTTATCAGTCAACTTTCATCCTTCACAGATGACGACCTAAACCTGGGAGGCTTAAAACACCCCTCTCTACCTCGCCGCTACGACTTCCGGGCTGTGCTTATGGAGAAACTACAGGAATAAAAAGTTCCTTGAGCAAATTATAAATTATACAGCTTGCAACTGAGGTAAGACAGTGGGAAAATTTGGTGAATGTGAGCTCACAAGATGTGACTGAAATCACAAGTGGATTGAGGGAATATAATACAGTCAACAGAGGCATCTGCTATGTCCACATATAACTTCCACCCAGTTACCAGAATAAACCTTCTCTCTTAATCCATTTAGGCTGCTATAACAAAATACCATAGAGTGGGTAATTTATAAACAATAGAAATTTACTTCTCCCACTTCTGGAGGCTGAGATGTTCTAGATAAAGGCTCCAGCAGATTTGCCGTCTGGTGAGGACCCACTTCCTGGTTTTTAGAGGGTTGCCTTTTTGCTGTGTTTTCACTTGACAGAAGTAACAATGGAGCTCACTGAGGAGGGTGGAGGGTGCTTGTTATAAGGGACTAATAATCTCTTAATGACCCCACTTATAAATTTGTTTCAATGCATGAATTTTCACGGAGATATAAGTGGTCTGTAAGCATCTGCTATGACCTAAATCTGACCTCGTCAAATTCCATCCCCCAAAGACGTCCACAAATTAATCTCCAGGAACCAGTGAATATGTTATGTTACATGTCAAAAGAGACTGTGCAGATGTAATTAAGGTTATGGATTGTAAAAGGGGGGATTATCCTGGATTTTCTGGATGGGCCCAGTGTAATTCGACGAGTGGTTAAAAACAAACAAAAAAAGTTTGTCTAGATGTGAGCAGAACAGACTTGGTAGAAGATAAGCAGCAAAAAGTGATGTCAGAGAGATTCCAAGTGTGAGAAGGATTTGATGAGCCATTGCTTGTTCTGAAGTGAGAGGGCCACATATAAGGAACAGAAAGAAACCTCTAGGAGCTAGAGGCCACCCCTAGCTGACAGCCATCAAAGAATAGGGACCTCAGTTCTACAGTTATAAAAAGCTGGATTCTTTTAACAAGCTGAATGAACTGGAAAGCAGATTCACCCCGAAGCCTCCAGAGAAGAGCCCAGCCAATAAGTACTTTGACTTTAGCCTTGTAACTCTTGGGTCATATAAACCAATTGAGCCGAATGGGACTTTTTGACCTCTAAAACTGTGAAATAATTAATTTGTATTGTTTTAAAACACTAAGTTTGTGGTACTTAGTTGTGGCAGCAATAGACAACTAATATAACATGCAAAACATGTCAATAATTTTCCATCACTTTTGCTGGATAATGACCAATGAATTCATTTGCAGAACATTTGATGTCAACCCAGCCTAGACTTCCAATGTCAGCTCCTGCAAAACCCCCTGAGAGATCTAGCTGAAACAATACCAGAAATACTTTCATGATTTCTACCCATCCATGCACACCATTTCATCATGCTTTTTAAAATATGCATCAACTTTTTGAACACTGTTCTCTTTGTCCTAAATTATCATGTCACTTTCCTATTCAAATTGTGAAAGAATTCTCACCTAAACAAAGAAGAAAAGAAAACTCTTTTAGGTTCAAAAAGCAAATAATGTAGAGCAAAACAAAATAGAGCTAAAATAAAATATGAGGAAATGTAAATGTACTTAGGAAGTTCTGAATCATAATGAGATAAGGCAGGCAAAGGAGGAAAAGAACAGATCTTGAATGATCCTGGATGCTATTGTAAGGGGCTTATTCTTGTAATCTATCATTTGAGAGAATCCATTGATGGATATTTTGTAGAGGAGTTGCATAGTGAGATTGGAGGCTTTTTATAATAGTGCTCTGAAACAGTATGAAAGAGACAATTGAAAAAGTCATAATGAAAGTATACCATGACATTAATAGGAAAGATACAAATTAGAAAGGATGTGTAACATAAGCATTGGTGGAGACAATAATACCTAAGAAATATTTGGCTTAGTGTATTCAGCAATAAAAAGTTAATGAATTAATGTTACACACAACCTGAATGAATCTGAAAAATATTATGCTGAACAAAATACATCACATACAAAAGAATATGCACAATATGGTTTTGTGTATTAAAGTTCTAGAAAAAGTAAATCTAAATTGTGGTGATAAAACTCAGCTCAATGGTTGCCTTGGGAGGATGACTCTGACTCTAAGAAGTTATGTGTAAACTTTTTGGGATTTTGAAAATATTTTATAGCTTAATTAAGGTGGTGTTTCTATAGGTAGATACATTTGTCAAAACTCAACAAACATACATTAAAATATATGCATTTTATTTTTGAAAATTATAACTGAATAAAGTCTATTAAAACATTTAGAGGCAAAATTAGCAAAAATATAGATTTGAGGGGTAAGGGGAGGAGATATTCAAGTAATAAAGCCTATAACTTCAGACTTTCAACATGGGCATAAGGACACGGGAATGTCATGAGTTGAGCAAGGGAATCCATAGGGTGAAGTAGGATAGAGGGACATGATAATGATGAGTTCAATTTGCAATGTAAGTCTGCAGTGTGCATGAAATCGCCACATAGAGGTGTTTGTATTTTTGAGATTGAAGTCCAGAACAAAACATGAAAACTTGTATTTCTCGCATCATTTTTGGTATTGTCCATGTGCTTTATTTAATTATTTATAATTTAACTAGTCATGGCAGATATCCAGGAAAACCATTCATGTTTATGTATTGATTAATTCTGTGACTTGCTTCATTAGCAAACTCTCTAAGTTCTCATCGTTTGTAAATCATTCTCATTGTTTCTAAATCATTCCCATGGGTAGACAATCATAATATCTGCAAATAATGAAATTACTTTCTCTTCCTCAGCTTTTAGATTCTTATTGGTATCCCCATCCTTTCCATACTGAAGACACTTTCAGCACAATGATAGAGAATAGAAGCCAAATGCCTTGATATAGCTGTGAAATAAGATTCTCCTTGCAATTCATTGAATTCTAGAACAGGGAAAGAACCAATTAGCATGGTGTAATCTTCAGTGGCATGTGTTTTAGAGTTGCACAGAAATTGATTTATGTCTTAATAATGTCATTTTAATAGTGATATGATCTTAGACAAGTGGTTTAACATCCATGAGGCAAAATTCCCATAACAGTAAATTTAAAAAAAGAATAATAACACTTTTCATGTGCATTTCTGTGAAGATTAAGTGTAGTGCAATACCAGATGTGGTAAGTTGTTTGAAAGAATTTCATAATATCCACAAATATTCTTTTCTAATATCCATGGCTTTTTACAATGGCTTTGCACAACTTTGATGAAGGGCTAGTTTATTTTTTATCTGAATTTAGATGGCCTTATGACTTGCTTTGATGAATAGAATGCAGTACAAGTCAATACCTAAAATCTCAGACTCAAAATGTTGTAGAAACCAAGAAACTCTTATTTTAGATCCTATGAATCTCTGTTGTCAATATCTCGTGTTCAGTATGTAGTTGGGCAGTTTTTTTGCCAGCCAAAATGAAAATCTTCTCTTCTAACAATTAAGTCTATTCATATTTATTTCTATGACTGTTATTATTGGTCTCAGCTGTCAGATTTATAATTGCTATTTGTATTATATTTGATATATTTTATTGATTATGAATAATTTTTTTCTTTTTTTAAATTTAGTTGATATTTAGAAATATCAGTAGTTTTGATCCTATGATTATCTTTATACCTTTACTTTTTTAAAAGCCTTTAATCTCTCTCTCTTTTTTTTTTACATTTTACTCTGCTACTTCTTATGGCATCTTTTGATTCCCACCTATTGATTTTTCATTATTCAGTGAATATATATTTCTTATTCCCATCTCCCTTTTTCTACCATTCTTTACATTCATTATTTTGACTCTGTCAGAATACATTTTGATTTATATATGTATACATATTGAAGTACACATATGTATGTTTGTATATGTATATGTGTATATCTACAATAATTTTTTGGCCCTTGCCTTTACAATTAAATGTTCATCAATAGTGCTTTTGCCAGTGTTTATTTAGTCATCTCTTGGTTAGATGAAGCACATTTTTTAACACAGGAATTAATATGCTCCCAGGGGCCAAATCTGGCATACATCCTGTTATAATTATGGTCCATGAAAGTTGTATTTCACAATTTTAAACAGTTGTAGGAAAACAAAAGAAGAAGAAAATATGACAGAAACACATAGAACCAACAAAGCTTAAAATATTCATTATGTGGCTCCTTAGCAAAAACTTTTCTGACCACTCTAGTCAATTGCTTGAGAACAGCTAGTGAGTATAGTATTCCCTGGGCTATGCACTATTTAAAACAATATTTAAATAGCTTTGATACTTGATGGACAATTTAATAGTAAACATCCTTTTTCACTCATTTTTTAATTAAATTTCTTTAAAAACTGATGCTCCATTAAAGGCTTGCTTTTTATATTGTTTTGATAAATCTGATGCCAGTCTAATTGTATTGTCTTGTTATTTAATTGGTAATTTCATTTGGAAGTTGTGGTGGTTAATTGTATATGCCAACTTGGCTTGTCCACAGTACCCCGATATTTGTTCATACACGTCTGAATATTGCTGTGAAGGTATTTTTTAAACGAGACTAATATTTAAATAAGTAGACTTTGAGTAAAATAGACACTCTTCATAATGTGGATGAACCTTATCCAATTAGTTGAAAGTCTTGAGAAAATTAAGAATGATCTCCCCCAGGGAAGGAGAAATTCTGCCAGCAGACAGCCTTCAGATTCAACTTCAACTCTTCCTTGGGTCTTCAACCTGTCCATTTACCCTGAAGACTTTGGAATTGCTAGCTTTCCCAATAGCATGAACCAATTTTTAAAAATAAACCTCTATGAGTGCATGTGCGTGTGTGTGTTGTGTCTGAGTGTGTAGATAGATGCACATATATTTATAATCATCTATATATTCATGTGCATTTATGTGTATATGCATGTATTTATAGATATATTTATATATGGCTAGTCATATATATTCTCATATATATATATATATACTTATATAGACAGACCTTTTATTTTTATCACTGTTCCCCTATATTTAATATGTATTTTTTCCTTACTGCTTTTGAGATTATTTCTTAATCTTTAGGTCTCAAATTTAATTATAATGGGATTAGGTGGTGTTTTCTTTTTAATTAACATTCTTGGCCTTTGTTTCACTCTAAAAATCTTTGGGTTACTGTAAGTTACCAAATTTGAAAAATTTTCAGGAAATAATTCTTCAGATAGTTTTACGCATAATTTTTTCTCTCTTCTTTTTCTGGAACTCTGATAGAAATATGTGAATATAAGCTGTTCTCCCATTACAGGAAAGAAAATTCCTTTCCCTGTGATTTTTTTAAAGGAAAAAAATTATAAAGATGAAATTCATACACCATATAATTCATGCATTTAAAGTGTATAATTCAGTGTTTTATAGTGTATTCACAGAGTTGTGCTATAATCAGCATAGTCCATTTTAGAACATTTTTGTCATTCCCAAAATAAACCTTGTACTCTTCACCTTACAACCTTCCCATTGTCTCTAGCCCTAGGCAACCACTCATCTACTTTCTGTCTCTATAGATTTGCTTATTATGGACATTGCATATACATGGGATCACACTAATGTTGTCTTTTGTCACTGGCTTTTTTCACTGTACTAAGTGAAACATTATACTTAATGTTTCAAAAATTGACCCATGTTGTATCATCTATCAGTGCTTCATTCCTTTTTGTGACTGAATAATACTTCATAGGATAATGGTCATCCATTTATCAGTTGATAGGTCTTTGAGTTGTTCGCATATTTTGGCCTTTTTGCTCCTTGACTTTTAATGCAAAAAGAAAAAGGGAATTCCTTAAACAGGACTTTCCCATGAGACTTACAGAAATGTTAAACCCAGGGAAAATATCGATTAGGATCAAACTGGAAATTTTGAAATACTGTTCTTTATTCTACTTACAAATTATCCTTCTATGATAAAAATTTATTAAAGCAGAGATTTTTAAATGTGTGGTTTATTTTCTATCTCTAGAGTAGGTGGTCAGTTATCTATAGAATTAATAAATGAATATATTTTCTGCCTCCAATACCAGGGAATAGTCCTCACTTAAACATTTCTTTGGGGCCGGACGTGGTGGCTCACACCTGTAATCCCAGCAATTTGGGAGGCCAAGGCAGGTGGATCACCTGATGTCAGGAGTTGAAGGCCAGCCTGGGCAACATGGTGAAACCCTATCTCTACTAAAATACAAAAAATTAGCTGGGTGTGACTACGTGTGCCTGTAGTCCCAGCTACTTGGGAAGCTCAGGCAGGAGAATTGCTTGAACCTGGGAGGCGGGGGTTCCAGTGAGCCGAGACCACGCCACTGCACTCCAGCCTGGGTGACAGAGTGAGATTCCATCACAAAAAAAAAAAAAAAAAATTAGCTGGGTGTGGTGGTGGGGGCCTATAATCCCAGATACTTACTCAGGAGGCTGAGGCAGAAGAATTGCTTGAACCCAGGAAGCAGAGGTTGCAGTGAGCCGAGATTGCACCATTGTACTCCAGCCTGGGCAAAAAGAGTGAAACTCTATCTCAAAAAAAAACAAAATTTTCTTTGGGTAAACAATATTTTTCTCACACTTTTTGTTGTGTGAGACAGGTGATTATTTCCATGATTTATTCCATACTTAAGGGCAGAATATGTCTACTGTTAGTTTTTTTAGAGACGATTCCAAGTGCTTGTTGTAGCCATCAAAGAGGGTCCTAAATTTTATCTGAAGAATGTCTAACATGATAGTTAATAGTCATTGTTTAAGGCCTCAATTTGGGAATCTAGTAATTAGTCTCATACTGAATTATATTATCTTCATCTCTTTATTTCATGCATATTCAACCAAACATTTGTTCAACACATATGACTTTGCTGATGACTTTGCCAATAAATGAATTTACTGGCAGCACAGTAAATGCAAAAAGAAAAATATAGCCACACTACTTTTCAGTTCCTTTTGAGACGTGTTCTTACTTTGTTGCCCAGGCTAGGGTACAGTGGCATGATCATGGCTTACTGCAGCCTCAAACTCCTATGCTCTATCAGTCTTCCTGCCTTGGCCTCCCAAAGTGCTGGGGTTATACACATAAGCCAACATGCCCTGAACCTTGCAGCTATTCTAATCAATGTGTAGTTTATATTTATGCCCTTTGAATCTGAGCTGCCCTGGTGATTTCCTTTGAATGACAAAATTTAGAAACGATGGAAGAATTTGAAGACTTGACCTTAGGAAGCCTTGCATATTCCACTCTTGCTATCATTGTGGACCTAGCTGCCATTTGAGTAAGCCTGGGCTGACCTACAGGGGGCAGAAATAAACCATCAAAGAAGAGACTCTTTGAGACCAATGAGCCATGAGACAACCTGGCAGCTGACCACGTTTCACATGAGTCTTGCCAAAACCAGTGTAAAACGTAACCCAGATAAATGTGGCCCAACATGTAGACTTACAGCATAGTGACATAAATAAATAATATTTTAAGCTACAAGTTTTGGGTTAAGTGGTTAAAGCAGAAAGTTAAATAATGTCATTTTATAGTGGCCAAAAAGCCATGTATATCAATAATCACATAGTTAAAATGAAAGTATCAAAAGTCTAGAAAAATGCAGAAATATAGCTGAGAAAATTTTTAATCTTAGCTTTTTTTGAACTTCTCCTTGTTGAATGTAGTGGTAGTCTCTTTCATATTTTCATCATGAATTGTTATACATGAATACATGCAACAAAAGTGTTCTATCGGGCAGTCACTTTTTCCATTATTTTAGCTTTTTCTGGCCTTTTTATGATCATCTGTGAAATCAACTGTGACTTTGAGAAAGTTGTTGGCAGTTGTAAATTTATTTATTGAAAAGTAGAAATAAGACTTCTACAAGAGAAAAATGAAAATGTATCAACTCAATCAGAAAAAAATATTAGATTAAAGAACTTTTCTCAGTAAAAATAACTCTCATTTTTTTCAGACATTTGAAATTGAAAAAATAAAATCTATAGGCAACCACATTGTTAATAATGAGGTGTTTGATATCTAGCAGCAATTATGGTCAGCCTTCATACAAGTACAAGAAACATGGAGTGAATAAAAATAAAACAGAAGATTTACTATCTCTGACGAATTCATGTGTGAGTGAAACCAGATGTACAACTTTAGAACTAAAAGGGGCTTATGAAGTCATAAAACTTAACATTCTTCAGCTTAAAAAGAGGAAATAGGGATTCATGGTAAGCTCTTTTGCCGGTGACAAAAACTATTATTACACATTGGCCTTGGATCTAAGTTTTCAAAGTCCAGTTTACTAGTTTTTCATATATATTTTTGACAATTAATTTTATATTTTACCATAAAATTGGAATGCAGCTTTACTTAGTGCTAAAGATACAAATCTATAGAAATTTTAAATAATGTATTTAGCATGCATTTACTTAAGGAAGATCTTTATATACTTCAATCTTCCTTGAAATACATTGTATTTTTTTCTTTATTCTACAAATTCTGAAGTAAACGTCACTTTTTAATATGCTTTTGTATATAACAGTTTTGAATGTACAAATTTAGATAGTCAACTGTTTTCCATATTATAAGTCAACTGTTTTCCATATTCCATTTTTCTATTTTATTTGTATTAAAATGTTAGTTAAGTAAAAAAAATAGTTTATTTCCAAAGCAAATTGTAGATATGAAGACAGTGGTTAACATTCTATATTTTGGTATAAGCTTTGGTATAAGTTTGAATTTGCTATATATGTTATTAGCTTTCTACTACTGAGGCACTTATTTTATCTATATCTAAGTTACTTAACTTCCATGAGACTCAATTACATCATCATTGAAATGGCTTAATAAGACTGGGAAAATGGAAATGATTTTCTTAGTCTGTCTTGTGCTGCTATAAGAAAGAAAATACCTAAGACTGGATAATTTATAAAGGATAATAATTTTGTTTTCTCAAGGATCTGGAAGCTAGAAAGTCTATGATCAAGGTGCTAGCATCTTAAATGGCCCTTCTTGCTGTGCTATAACATGTCAGAAGACATCACACGAGGAAGACAGAGAGAAAAGGGGGGTGAACTCATCTTTTTATTAGGAATCTACTCCAACAATAATGAACCCACTGTTGAAATAATGGAATTAATTCATTCATGAGGTAAGGACTCCCGTGACTTAACCAATTTGAAAGGTCTCACCTCTTAACACGGTTGCATTCGGAATTAAGTTTCAAACACATAAACTTTGGGGGATGCATTTGAACCTTAGCAATGATTATGTGCGTTGTAAAAATGGGAATTGCAGGACTTATTTTCCTTGGATTTGTAGTTTTAGGAAAGTCAGCTACATTTTTTAGTAGAACATTTTTTAGTTTGGACATCAAAGACAGGACTCCTGTTTTTGGTAATGGGAAAAACCTTTGACCATATACCTAAGAGACATTTTTTTAAAACAAGTGCCTTAGAAGAGGCTGGTACCCAAAACAGGAAAGAGCCTCAGTGTTGCATATATCAAGATAAGGTGATTGATACTAACAAATGATCTACACATACTCTTCTAATCCAAATGCTCATGTGTTTTAATCAGACACATTTAGGGTAAAAAATATTTTTTAATAGAAAAAGTGAAGTTTTAAGTATGTGGAAAATTAACCAGTGTGAATAAGCTATTCCCCAGTGAGAACAGAATGACATAATGATTTAAAAGAAAAACTCACTTGAGAAGCTTGACGGTATCAGTATAAGTTGAAGTACTGGATTTCTTCCTACTGTCTTTTTTTAAATTTTTTCCAATGCTTTTCTCTAACCTTTCCTCCAGTTTTTTTAAATTAGTTAATTAACTGTTTAGTGATCAACACTGTCAAAACTAAATTAATATCTATAGAAACATTTCCTTAGGGAGTGTTGCAAATTTCTAGTTACAAGAGCAAATTGTTGCATTACAGCCATTAGACTGGGATTTATATGGAACCTGAAATAAATTTTTTCCTTTATTTCATATTAACCTGGTTCAAATCAGGGGTACACCAAGCATTTGAATACCCATTAGTTGAGAAAAACAAAACTAAACCAGTATTCTAGGTCAATAGTTTTTAAACTTTTTAAAAAGTTTGATCAATTCTATTTTTGCCCATTAAATACTTGCACACATGCACATTTCTGTATATAATTTAAAATATTTCTTACTTTTACTAAATGTGATCCATTTCTATTTTAATCTGTTCTTTTTCATTTAAGAAATGTTCTTTTTCTAGTTTTAGCTCCAACAGATAAAGAGCCTGAAAGTCATCACTTCAGTTCTGACAAGTTGAGAAATCTTAACAAACTGAAACCTCATGACTTTTCTTGAAGTTATCAGAGACCTGAGGTCACAGAGCAAACTGAGATCTTGAAATATGGAGAGATAGGTTGAATCCAAAAGTCATTGCCAAGATCTATTCATCTGGAGCAGAGGCTGCTGGGGTCAGCAAGTCAGAACAAGTAATCTTAATGAATGCTGAAGACTGAGTGTGAACTACAGGGAGAGTGAGTAACTTCTGAGGCTACAGTTAAGTGGGTACTTTCTCCAGGAACCCCATCAGTCTCTCACAGTCAGGAGCCAAGAAGGATACCCTCCTGGCTCTAGCGGTGGGAAGGGAAGAATAATCATCATGAAATAAATTCAAGTTTTACCCACAAAAAGATTTAATCTGTAGGGGAAAAGGCTAACATAGGGTTATCCCATCTAGGAGAAGATAACTGCTCAAACATCACACTGCTTGCCTTCCTGTCTCACTTAAGTGGGGATAAAAAGTTAAGAAATGTGTGAAAATCACAGCCCAGAAACATCAGCTCACTACCAGACAGAATTTAATCATAAGATTACACAATACTTTCTTTCTCCTACAATTTACCACTAGACCAACAGGTTTCAGTGGAATAGCAGTGGATTATAGCTAACAACAACAACAAAAAAGCTGCAAGTTTCAGACTCTCCCTGACAGCAATTATTAGAAAAGCCCAAAGACCATGTAGAAGACAGAGAAAGAAAAGAAAAATAATTTTAATCCTTAGTACATACAACTATAGAAAACAGTAAACACAATCCTATTTCAAGCAGGAGTAACATAAATCTTCACACAAAAGGCCACATATAATGTAATCCTTATTAACAGGACAGATACATCATGTCTGACTTTAACAAAAAGTTATAAGGCCTGCCAAACGGCAAGAAAAAACATTTTGAAGAGACAAAGCATTCATAATAACAAGAACTAAATCTGATATAGATGTTGGAATTGTCAAACAAGGAATTTTAAATAACTATGAATATATAATAAACATATAAAATAAATAGAAAACAGTTATAAATGTGGTAGATATTAATACAACTATATCGACAATCATTTTAAATGTGAGTGGTCTGGATATTGTAATTAAAAGAAAAAATGGTAGGATACAGAAAAAATAATACACAATGTCTATTAAAAAATTCAGTTAACTATAGATATATACATAGATTAAAAGTATATAAATGGAGAGTTACATCATGCTAACACTAATAAAAGAAAGCTAGTGTAACTATTTAATTTCCAACAAAGAAAACCATAGTGCAATAAAATTCCAAGTGTTAGAGTGGCATTGCATAGTGCTAAAGGGACCAATTCTCCAAGAAAACATAATAATTCTAAAGGTATATGAAAGATGATAATATTAGGAGGTGGGGCCTTTGGGACAGTGATAAGGTCATGTATTAGTCAGGGTTCTCTAGAGGGAGAGAACTAGTAGGCTATATGTATGTGTGTATACATATATATATATATATATATATACACACACACATTATATATAGCCTACTAGTTCTCTCCCTCTAGAGAACCCTGACTCTCTCTCTCTCTCTCTCTCTATATATATATATATATATATAAACATATATATATAGATAAACACATATATGAAAAGGGAAGTTTTTAGACATAAAAGGAGGAGTTTATTAGATATTAACTCCCTTAATGACTTTGCGGATAAATGAATTTACTGGCAGCACAGTAAATGCAAAAGGAAAAAAGAAAAATACAGCCACACTACTTTTCAGTTCCTTTTGAGACTTGTTCTTACTTTGTTGACCAGGGTGGGTTACAGTGGCATGATCACAATCACAAGGTCCCATAATAGGCCATCTGAAAGCTGAGGAGCCAGGAGAGCCAGTCTGAGTCCCATAACTGAAGAACTTGGAGTTTCATGTTCCAGGGCAGGAAGCATCCAGCATGGGAGAAAGATGTAGGGGGCAGCTGGGAGGCTAGTCCAGTCTAGTCTTTTCACATTTTTTTTTCTGCTTGCTTTATAGTCTAGCCACACTGGCAACTGATTCGATGGTGCCCCCGCAGATTAAGGGTAAGTCTGCCTTTCCCAACCCACTGACTCAAATGTTAATCTCCTTTGGCAACACCTTCAGACACACCCAAGATCAATGCTTTGCATCCTTCAATCCAGTCAAGTTGACACTCACTATTAACCATAACAGGTCATGAGGGTAAAAGTCTCATAAATGAGATTAGCCTCTTATAAAAGAGGCCCAAACAAAACCTCCTCATCCCTTTCATCATGCAAAGAAACAGTGATGAGATGCTGTCTAAGAATCGGAAAGTAGAAACTCATCAGACACCAAAACTGCCAGTATCTTGATCTTGAGCTTCTCAGCATTCAGAACTGTGAAAAACAGACTTCTTTGTTTATAAGCTACCCAGTATATAGTATTTTATCACAGCAGTCTGAAAAGACTAAGACAGAGACTCAAGTATACTTTTATCATTAATTGACAGAACGAGCAGACGGAAAATTAGTAAAGACATATTTGACATCAAGAACAATATCAATCAACTCAATCTAATTGACATTCACAGCACATCCCATTAAAAAACAGACTGTTCTTCTTAAATTCCTGTGTCTTATTTGCATAGAGAGTCCACCTTCTGGGAAATAAAACATACCTTTATAATTTAAATGTTTAGAAATCATACAATGCAGGTTCTCAGACCATAATGGAATTAAACTATAAATCTATATCTAAACGATAGCTAAGAAATCCCCAACTATTTACAGCATGTACAACATATTTTCAAATAGCATATATGACAATAAAGAAATCTCAAGAGAAATTTAAAAATATTTAGAACTAAATATAAATGAAATTACAACTTATAAAAATGTATGAGATATACCAAAAGCAATAATTAAAGAGAGATTTATAACATTAAAGACATATTAGGAAAAAAGGAGAGATCAAAAATCAATAGCCTAAGCTTCTGCCTTAGGAAATTAGGAAAAGAGTGATTTAGTTCTAACACAACTAAATTAATAAAACATAATAATTAGAGCAAAAGTCAATAATATTGAAAATAAGAAAAAAATGGAGATTATCAATAAAATCAAAAGCTGAAAACTTTAAAATATCAATCAAATTGATAAACCATTAGTAAAGCTAACAGAAAGTGATCATACATTATCAATATCAGAAATAAAAGAGTAATCATTACCACTGATGTAGACATCATTAAAGGATAGTTCAGGTGTTCATTGAACAGGGCTATTCCCACAAATTTGATGTTAGATGATATTTACCAATTTATTGAAAGATATAAAGTATTAAAACTCCTACAAGGAGAAGTAGAAAATAGTTCTATAAGTATCAAATACACTGTATCACTAATTAACAACCTTACAAAAATATAAAGCAGCCCATATTGTTTTACTGGACAATTTTAGCAATTATTTAAGAAAAAAAAATCAATTCTTCTCAACCTCTTCCAGGCAACAGACACAGGAAACATGTTTTCTAACTCATTATATAGGGCCAATATTATATATTGCTAAAGTGTAATGAATTTATTAAAAAGAAGGAAACTACATATTAATATCTTCCAGGCATGTAGACTCAAATGTCCCAAAAAATAGTACCCAATTGAAACCACAGTATATGAAAAGAATTATTTATGACAAACAAGTGTGATTTGTTTCAGCTATTTAAGATTGATTCATCACTGAAAATCAAACAATGTGACTCAACATGTCAACAAGCTGAAGAAGAAAAATCATGTGATCATGTTATTTGATGGAGAAAGAACTTCTTCAGAAAACCCAATATTAATTTACAATTTAAAAAATCACAGCAAATTGAGAATATAGATGAATATTACCAATTTGATAAAGAACGCAACATTAATTTGCAATAAAAAATACACAGCAAATTGGGAATATAGATTAACATTACCAACTTGATAAAGAACATCTACCAAAAAACCTGTAATCAATAACACACAGAATTAGATGCTTTCCCCATAAGATAAGAAACAAAGTAAGGATGTCTTCTCTCAGCACATCTATTCAACACTAGATTGGAAGTCCTAGCTACTGCAATTAGACAAGGAAAATAAAAGCTATGCAGTTAAGAAGGTAATAATAATGATTTTTTAGTGACATGATGACATGATTATCTTTGTAGAAAATCTTAAAGATCCTACAAAAGGAAAAATTTCCTGGAATTAAAGTGAATATGAAAATATCACAAGATACAAAGACAATACACAAACTCAATTGCTTTCCTATATACTAACAATGAAAAATTGGAATGTGAAATTATAAAAAAGATACCATTTATAATAGTACCAAAAAAGGAAATACATGAGTATAAATTTAGCAAAATACATACACAGCTTATATGCAGAAAACTACAGAACTCTGATGAAAATGTTACAGAAGAGATAAATAAATAAATATGTTACGTTTATGAATTGGAGAATTCAATATTGTGAGGCTGTCAATTCTTCACAACTTTATAGATCCCATTCAAAATCACAGAAAGCTGTTTTAGATATTACCCACCTGATTCTAAACTTTATAGCGATAAGCAAAAGACTTAAAATTACCAACAAAATAGTACAGAAGAAGAAAAAATTTAAGAACATACAGTAGCAATATCAAGATCTATTTTAATAGAACTAATGAAGACCTTGTAGTATTGCCAAAAGAAAAGATACATAGATTAACAGAATAGAATAGAGTCCAGAAATAGACCCATGCAAATATAGCCAACTGATCACTGACAAAGGAGCGAATTAAATTCAATGTAGAAGAAATACTTTTTAACTAATAATATTCCAAAGATTAGAAATTCCTATGCACAGAAATGAACCTACAAGCGGGCACTAGTTCTTTCATAAAAATTAACTCAAAATGTATCATAGATCTTAAATATAGAAGCACAATTATAAAATGTCTAGAAGAAAAACTAGGAGATCTTCAGTTTGGAAATTTTTTAAATAAAACAATATACTCATGATCTATGAAGCAAAAGCTGATAAGCTGAACTTGGTTAAAATTAAAAATTTCTATTCTGCAAAAGATAATATTAAGAAAATGAAAATACAGACCACCAACTCTTAGAAAATAATTGGAAAACACCTATAATGAAAAACTTGTGTTCAAATATACAAAGAACACTCAAAACTCAACAATACAAAAAAAATTCATTTTAAAAAGAAAAAAATCGGAACAAATACCTTGGATGTAAAGATGGAAAATAAACATGTGAGAAGATGGTCAACATCATTTGTCATTAGAGAATTGCAAATTCAAATAGTATAACAGCACATTAGAATGGCAAAAAAAAAAAAAAAAGAAAGAAAGAAAAGCAAACACACACCAAAAAAAACTGACAATACCAAACAGGATGAAAAGCAACAGGAAATCTCATTCATTCCCGGTGAGATTGCAAAATGATACAGCCCCTTCAATAACAGTTTAGCAGATCTTATAATGCTAACTAACAGTCTAGCAATTGGACTTCTAGATATGTAACTAAGTGACATGAATACTTTTATCTACATAAAAACTTGCACATATATGTTTATAGTAGCTTTATACATAATCACACAAAACTAAAAGCAAACAAAATGTCCTTCAATAGGTGAATGGATAAACCTGCGGTATATCCATACAGTTTAATATTATTTTGTGATTAAAATAAATTTGGTAGGAACTAATGAAAAACTAGATGAGTCTTAAATATAAAAAAAGTATAGTTTGTGCTTTTTTTCCTTCCAAGATTGTTGAATAGAGGCTTTGCCAGCATAACTTAACCACTTGGAAATAGCAAAATAGTGTGTACAGATTAATGTTGTGAATTTTCACTCAAGAAAGAATGTGGGAGTTCAACAGAAAAGCAAGGAAAACTTCAGATATTGAGAAAAAGAATGCAGACAGCAACCCACATTTACTTTGTCCAGCTGAAAATTAGTGAATCTCAAGTGTGTGTTTTTTTGGGGTGAGGGTAGTGTCTCTGTGATACACATTCCCACTGAGGAATCATGCAAGCCAGACCACAGGGGAGCCTCTTGACCATCCCAAGCCTTGGATCTAACATGGGAAGGAGCCAGGAGACTGTGAGAAAGAATGACACTGGGAAGTGTTCCATTAATGTTTTCATTCCTGGAGACAAATAGAAGCCATTTCTGATGCTAGCTCACAGCAGGCTGTCTGGAAACCTGCCAGCCAGTGGAGGTAACAGCCACTGGTTTAGAAAGTGTCAGACCAGGGATTGGCATTCTGGTCTCAGGCAGAGGAGGGAACCTATGGTCAGAACTCAGAGTTGAGTGTGGTTTTGTCTCCAGCCATGAGTGTTAGAGTTTAGCAACCCTCATTCATAGGACCAGATCATGAGGGGATTTGTCTTAGAGGCATGGTTTTGACCCAGCTGGCAAGTTCTGCAGCCTGAGGAAGTTTTAACAGATTGAAGGCACTCTGCATGCGACTTGTCTAACAGTCCCAAAAAGCTGCCAGAGTTGTCCCATGAGGGACTCCTGCAAGGTTTGAGCATAAGAACGGAGCAGATCTCACTCCTGCTTACTCCTGCCTCTCCAGGCTGTGGAGCTAGGACTGCCCCTCTTTCCTAGTACTGTGACTTAAGCACAGATGCAGTTACTTCACTCATTGCAGGGGCATTTCTCCCAAGGCCTGAGGACTGCTCCCTGACTCCAGTCAGGCCCAGCCTTTGTGCCCATCATTGTGGGGTCCAAGTGCAGGATTGCGTGGTCCAACCCTGCCTGGGTCACTTCTGCCCCCTCCTCAGAGGCAGAGCACAGAACCAGGACCACTGAGCATTCCATTGTCCAACCCATCACCTGGGACACCCAAGTAACTCCCCTAGTTAAACTCTAGTGAACAAAGGCTAAGAATAAACCCTACTGCCACCACTGCAGCTGGCTCTCACTTGTAAGTGCCACCTACTGGTCTGGAGGTTGATTTGCATAGCTCATTACAATGACTGCTTACACAAATGCACAGCACTTGCAGAGAAGCTTCTCACAATCTCTGCTACCACCATCACCCATGCCACCCCAGTTTCTCAAGAGGTCATGAGCCTGCTTACTGACCCAGCATACTGCTACAACTGGCATTTGAGAAAGCCACCACACTAAGGCTATTTATGACCAATGGAATCATACAGTCTTTGCCACTGAATGCACCCAGAAGCAAAGCCAAACGGTCCTACTCAGTATACATCATAATCACATTCTAAAGCAAAAAAATTCCTGCCCCAAGGAAAGTAAATTCAAAAGTAAAAAACATCAAGTTTCTTCAGATGGGAATAAATCAGTGTAAAAATACTGGAAGTGTGAAAAAGCAAGGTGTTATGACATCCTCCTCCCCAAAACAAAGTAATTCTCTAGCAATGAATCCTTACCAAAAAATAAACCAAAAAAAAGTTTCCAATATTTCACATAAAGTATTTGAAATATTGATTTTAAAGAAGCTCGATGAGATGCAAGAGAAATCTAAAACCTATACACATAAATCAGAAAATGATTGAAGATATGAATAAGAAATTCACCAGGAAGATAAATATATTTAAAAACAAAAACAAAACAGAACTTCTGGAAATAAATGCATTGAGGGAATTACAACAAACATTTGTAAGCTTCAAAAATAGACTATACCACACACAAGAATGAATCTCAGAACCTGAAGATGGGTCTTTTGATTTAATCAATCATATAAAAATAAAGAAAACAATAATAAAGAATGAACAAATCTTTCAAGAAGTAAAGTATCAAATAAATTGAACGCACAAATCATCAGTTTTTTTTTAAGGAAAGAGAAAAAGTAAAATTCTAGAAAATCTATTTAAGAAAACAATAGAAAAATTTCCTAGTCTAGCAAAACCTTTAGACATCCAGTCAATACATTGCAGGACAGACTACACCATGGCATATAGTCATAAGACTGTCTGAAGTCAATATGAAGGAAAAAAAATCCAAAATCGGCAAAAGTGTCAAGTCACGTATTGAAGAAACCTCATCAGACCAACAGTACACTTCTTAGCAGAAATCTTACAAGCCAGAAGCAATTGGGATCCTATTAAAAAAAACAAAACTGCCAACCATAAATTTTATATCCTGCCTAAATAGCTTCATAATAAAGAAGAAATAAAATTTTTCCCAGGCAAGCAATTTTTTTCTCACTTTCAAACAAGTGAGTAAATTCATCACTACCAGAATGATCCTATAAGAAATGCTCAATGGCCAGGTGTGGTGGCTCATGCCTGTAATCCCAGCTGTTTGGGAGGCTAAGGCAGGTAGATCACGAGGTCAGTAGATCAAGACCATCCTGGCTGACAAGGTGAAACCCCATCTGTACTAAAAATACAAAAAATTAGCCGAGCATAGTGGCATATGCCTGTAGTCCCAGCTACTCCGGAGGCTGAGGCAGGATAATCGCTTGAACTTGGGAGGAGGAGGTTGCAGTGAGCCGAGATCACAACATTGCAAACAAACAAAAAAAAAAAAAAAAAAAAAGAAAGAAAAAATGCTCAAAAGAATTCTAAACTTGGAAATGAAAATTGGTATTCACTATCATAATAACACATAAAAGTAAGAAACACACAGATCTCATGAAACAATTACACAAAGGAGGAAGAGAAAAAAACTCAATGGCAATATGACAGAATTTCACCAAACAACAAAGATAAACAGAGGAAAAAAGATAAAAAAAATTCACAAAACAACTAGACAAAAATCAACATTATAACAGAAATAAAACCTCATATGTTAATATTAACCTTGGATATAAATGTACTAAGTGGTTTACATAAAAGATACAATTTGGTGGAATGAATTTTTAAAACATTATGTCATTATATTCTGCTTACAAGAAACTCATTTATCTGGTAAAAATGCTTATTGAATGCATTTTTACCTGCAATGCTTATTGCAGGTAAAGGAGTGAGAAAAAATATTTCACACAAATGAAAAACAGAAGCAAGCTGGAGTATGTACTTACATCGGATAAAGATAATCAAATCAATGACAACAAAAAAGACAAAGAAGATCATTTTGTAATGATAAATGGATCAATATGACAAGAGAATATAACAATTCTAAATATTCTAATATATGCACCCAACATCAGAGCACCCAGATTCATAAAGCAAATATTACTAGAGCTAAAGGAAAATATGAATAGCCATACAATAATAATGCGGGCTTTGATTCCTATCTCACAGCACTAGATATAACATTGAAACAGAAAATAAACAAAGAAAAACTGGAATTAAACCAGACTTTAGAATAAATGGACCTAACAGACATTAACAGAGCATTCTATCCAACAACCACAGAATATATATTCTTCCCATCAGGACATGGGACATTCTCCAAGATACAGCTTATGTTAGGCCACAAAACAAGTCTCAATAAATTTTTTAAAATAAAATTATATCAAGTATCTTCTCAGACCACAGAATAAAACTAGACATTAACACCAAAAGGAACAATTGAAGCTGTTCAAAAATTTGAAAATTAAACAACATGATGTGGAACAATCTTTAAAGCAACAAAAGTAAGATAAAAAATTTAAATTTTGAAATGAATGAAGATCAAAACATGACATACAAAAACCTTTTTTTGATACAGCAAAAACAATGCTGGGGGGAAGTTTACATTGTTAAATGCCCACATAAAAAAAGGAATATTACAAATTAACAACTTCACATCACAATTCAAAGAACAAGGAAAAACTAAACCCAAAGCTGGCTAAAGAAAAGATGTAACAAAGATGAGGGCAGAACTAAATGAAATAGAGAGAGACACACACACACACACACACACACACACACACACACACACTACAATGGATAGGGAAAATAATAAGTTGGTTTTTAGAAAGATAAAGAAAATTGATTAATTGCCAGTTGGACTAATGAAGAGGAAGATCCAAATAAACATAATCAGAAATGAAAAAGAAGACAGTACAACTGATAACAAAGAAATACAAAAGATTATCAGAGGCTACTGTGAAATGCTGTGAACTGTATGCTCACAAACTAGAAAATCAAGAGGAAATGAGTCAATTCCTGGAAAACAACCTGTCAAAATTGAACCAGAAAGAAAGAGAAATTCTGAGTAGAGCATTAATGAATAGTAAGAGTAAATCAATACTACAAAATTTTCTAAAAAAAGAAAAGACCAGGACCACAGAGATTCAAAGCCAAATTCTATCAAATGTATAAAAAGGAATGGGGAGCACTCCTCTTAAAACTTTTGCAAAAAGTTGAGGAGGAAGTATACCTCCATAATTCATTCTAAGAAGACCTCATAGAATGAATTGTCCAGATAACAAAGTTAGGCAAGGAAATAACAAAAAAAGGAAACTATAGAACAATATCCCTATTGAAAATAGATTCAAAATTTGTCTACAAGTACGAACAAACCAAATGCAACAGCACAATAAAAAGATAATACACCATGATCAAGTAGGAATTTTTTTCCCGGGAATGCAAGGATGATTTAACATATACAAATTAAAAATGTGATTTATCACATTAACGGAATTAAGGTTAAAACCCATATGATTATTTCAATAGATACAGAAATAGCATTTGATAAAACTGAGCATTCTTTCATAATGAAAACCCCCAAAAACTAGGTATAAAAAGAATATACCTCAAAATAATGAAGGCTATATACAACAAACCCACAGCTGACATCATACTGGAAGGGGAAAAATTAAAGCATTCCTTATAAGAATTCGTACAAGACAAGGATGTCCACTTTCACCATTCCTATTCAAAATAGTAATGGAAGTCCTAGCCAGAGTAATCCGTCAAGAAAAGGCAATAAAAGTCATCCATATTGGAAAAGAGGAAGTCAAATTATATGTTTGCTAATAAAATAATCTTATACTTGGAAAACCCTAAAGACTTCTCCAGAAAATTCTTAAATTTGCGAAATGCATTCAATTTCAGGATACAAAAAACAATGTACACAAATCAGTAGCATTTCCATACATTAATAATGATCAAAGTGAGAATTAAATCAAGAAATCAATTCCATTTACAATAGCTACAAAAAAAAAATCCTAACAAGGAAGTGAAAGATCTGTATAAGAAAAAACTAGAATATGGACAAAATAAATTTTAGTTAACTCAAACAAATGGAAAAATATCCCATGCTCATGGATCAGAGGACTTAATATAGTTAAATGACCAGACAGCTCAATGTATACCAGGTTTTCAGTTGGAAGAAAAGATAAACAGTTGAAACAAATGAAAATGTCGGGGGTTGTGAATTATTATCTATGATACTGAAAGTGTGGATATATGACACAATGCATTTATTTAAATTCATAGAATTGGGGCATAAAGAGTGAAACTCTGGTTTGAATTTCAACATATAAAATATTTTTAAAAAGGAAAAACATTTGCAATAAGAGGATCCAGGATAAAATGAAGAATGTGAAAAAAACTATCTAATTGTATTAAAATTTCATGAAATAACCTTAATGAAGTGGTGTGGGTCAGGGTGTTGGCCTGAGTAACTTGGGAAATGAGTGAAGACTACAACATTTAGAAAAAAAAATTAGACATGACCTCTGTATTCTAGCTGACATTTTTTTCTATGGCAGTGTGCATGAACAGTCATAACACTATTATATGTATTGAACAAACCGGTAAACGGATGGTAAATGGAGAGAGCCAGATTTTTCTCTTTTGGAGTTGAAGATTGCAAATAAACAAGAGGAGAAAGATAGAATGTTCCTTGTGGTAATAGATCAGAATTTAGGTCATCAGTATGAACTTATGTGTAGCTTAATATAAATACAGATACATGTAAAAATATGTGTAGTTTTTTGCATATACCGAGTTTAGTATTCCTTTCTCTGTCACACATAATATTCCTTTCTCTGTCAGCTGACAATGCTTAGAAGCAAGGATATCCCAGTAGCTGTAAGCACAGATGGCAGTCAGATCTTGTCTCTTAATATCATTGTATAATAAAAGGAACTGTGGCTTTTTGGGTAAATGACTGATTCTAAGACTGGGTCAAGAAATATACAAGAGAGGCTGACACATCCTGTAGTGCCGGAAAGTAATGATTTGCTACACACAGACACACACACGCACACTGATAGTGCTTTGTCAAAGGGACACTGAGGCTAATTGCAAGAATTTCCATTGAACAAAGTTAGAAAACAGAACAACAGAATTAAATACTAGATTATAACCAAAAATATAGAACATATTCATTATTTCATACTGACATAAAAGAGCAAATAAACAGATGTAGGTTTGTGGAATGATGTCAACAAAATGGTGGAAAAGAAGATCTCTAAGCATCAATCCCCCCCCAAAAAAAATACAACTGGAAACTACACAAAGACAAGAATACCACTAGCATTCACTAGAGCTCAAGGGAGAAGCAAAGAAACCCCTGTGCCCACAGGATTAAAACAAGCCGTGACTAATCGCACGAATGGTCATTTCAAACTGTGCCACCCTTTCCCCAGGCCAGCCTAATGCCACTTACACATAATTTAACTAGACCCATGTTTTTGAGATGGCAGGCGGGAATTGGAGGTGGAGTTTAATCTTCCCATTGGTCTTAGAATTTTTGTGGGAAGCCCACTCTGGTCCTATCCTACGGGAATCACTGAGAGTGTCAGGAGGACTGAACCAACTGGAGTGAATGCAAGACAAAGAGCAGGTACTAATCACAGCAATAGGCATGTGAATCTCGACAGCTACTCTGCACTCTGATCAGTGGGGATACCACATTGAAGAGATTGTCCAGTTCTGTAGTGTGTCAGGAAGCACAATCCATGGCAAGACCCAAATCCCTGGCCAGATTTTCCACAAAGCCCAGATGTTTGTGGGAAGCCTTCTACTGACCAAGAATAAGCTGAAAGGTCAGTATTAAAATACAGTGCCTGCTTAAGTCACCCCGGATCAGAAAAGAATGGCAGGGCAGTAAGTTCCAATGCAGCATTTTAGTTCCACTGTTCACAATAAGTCTTCCCAGAATTAAAAGAAACAACAAGTCAGCATTTAAATCTCAATATTAATTATTAAAGGTCTAACATCACAAAAGAACACCTAAAAAATCTGGAGGAGATGTCTGTCTCCTCAAATGCACAAGAATCAATGCAAAAATGCAAACACTGAAAAAATCCAGGACCATGTGACACCACCACCAAAATAAACCAATGAAGCTCCAGCAATGGACCCAGAAGAATTGAAAATCTGTAAAATGTCAGAGAGATAATTCAGAATATTCCCCTTAATGAATTTTAGTGAATTGCAAAAAATATATGTGAGCAGAAAACAAAATAAAATTTGAAACAAAATTCAAGAACAAAATAATACATTTGACAAATAGAAACAATTTTTAAAAATCCAAGAAATAAATAATACAATAAATTGAAAAACTCATTAGAAAATTTCAATAGCAGAATTGATCAGACATAGAAAAAAGTGAGCTTGAAGACAGAATATGAACAATTACAATGGCAGATATGATAAGATCTGCTGTCACTGGGGAGGGAATGTCCTGGGTCCAAAATCTGTGGCTCACATTGCCAAGTTGGGAAAGGTAAAGGATGAATAACTTGCCATTAAACTGGATTAAATGTACACTTTTGAGTTTTCTATATATAAAAATCACATAAAAAATAAACCTGTACAGACCAACACAAGTAATGAGATCGAAGCAGTAACAAAACATATGCTATCAAAGAAAAGCCCAGAACGTGATTGGCTTACTACTTAATTCTACCAAACATTTAAAGAAGAACCAATACTAGATTCTACTCAAACTGTTTCAAAAGATTGAAAAGGGAGGATTACTTCCAAACTCATTTTATGAAGCTAGAATTACCATTATAACAAAATCAGGCAAGCACACAACAAAAGGAGAAAATATCAGGTCAATATCCCTTAAAAACATAGAGGCAAAAATCCTCAACAAAATACTAGCAAACAGAATTCAACGTTACATTAAAAAGTTTATCAATCATGATCAAGTAGGATGTATCTCAAGGATGCAAAGAAAGGTGGTTCAACATACACAAATAAACATGATATATCATATTAACAAAATCAAGAAAATAAGTCTTATGCTTATTTAAATATATTTTTTAAAAAGCATTTAATAAAATTTAGCATCCATCATGATAAAAATTCTCAAAACTCTGGGTATAGAAGGCATATACTTCAAAGCAATATAGACCATATATGACAAACTCACAATTAATATCATACTGAACGAGGAAAAATAGAAGGCCTTTCCTCTAATATCTGGAACAGCTATTAGACAACAGAAAGTAGACAAGGATGCTTACTTTACCTCTGTTATTTAACATAGTACTGGAAGTCCTAACCAGAGCAATTTGAAAAGGTAAAGGAATAAAGGTTATCCAATCTGGAAAGAAAAAGTTAAATTATTATTGTTGTAGATGACATGATCCTATATTTAGAAAAGCCTAAAGATTCAACTAAAAAATCTATTAGAACTGATAAATTCAGTAACGTTATGGGATACAAAATCAATATACAAAAGTCAGTATCTTTTCTATACACCAACAGCAAACTATCTGAAAAAAAATCAAGAAGCTATCCAACTTACAATAACTACAAAATAAATACCTAGGAATAAACTTGACTGAAGAAGTAAAACATCTCTACAATGTAAACTATAAAATGTTGATGAAAGAAATTGAAAAAGACACAAAAATGGGAAGATATCCCATGTTCATGGGTTGAAATTATAAATATTGTTAAAATATCCAGACACTCCCACCAGATGGATGACTAGAAGCAGCGAGTTTGCACTGTTCTCATGGAGAGGAGACAGATTATTGAATAAACACTAGCTCTTCAAATGGATTGTTCAGGGGGGCATGATGGGATTCAGCAAGCAAGCAATGACAACCCACAGAGAGCAGAGAGGAGCAAGGCAGGACAGCCACCCACTTGGACTGGCACAGAGACAAGGGAGGCTCCCCACTGCTGGGAAAGTTTGAGTAAGTGAGAGCTCCCAAAGACCCAAACTTCTGCCATGGATCTTTGCAGCCCTGGCCACAGAAGATCTCCATTAACCACCCCTTCACTGGAGCCTCCACACTGACAGGGAGAGTTGCATGGAGTATGGGCAGCCCCACCACTCAGGGCCACATAGAGCCCCAAAGGCCTTGGATTCCTGAGCACCTCAGCACCAGCTGCCATAGCTCTGCCAAAAGGAAGGACAGGCTATGTTGTGTTCCCCCAGAACAGAGTCCTCATCCACAGTGCTGAAGAGTGGATGGACTACAGTCCTTGCCCCCATTGCACCTTGCCAGAAAAAAACCACTGGTCTGGGACTCCAGCACAGTTTCCCCACCACCTTTTAGCACTCAAGCTGGTCACAGTTCTGCATTTCTCTAGGATGGAGCTCCCAGAGGTAATTGACATGCCCACAGCTTCTGCTGCTGCCATAACCCCTGCCCCTACTGCCCTCAGGCTGGGCAGGGAGCAAAGAGCTCAAGGATTGTTGCAGACCTCCAGCATTCCGCAGCTGCCTTATAGAAAAGCAGCCAGACAATTTCCCGTGTGAATCCCTGCCCCTGCTACTTCTCACTGGGCAGGGCCTCCTGACCTGGGCCCCTGGTATAGCCACCCTACTGACACCTGAACACTTTGGTTGATGGTGGCTCTGCATTTCTCTGGGGTGGAGTTCCCAGAGACAGTCAACAGACCCTCTGTCATTTCTGCTCCAGCAGTACTGTCCTTGTTACTCTTGGCCTGGGGAAAGAACAAAGACCCTGCCCGTTTTATTTGCACCTCCAGCACACCACAGCTGCCATACAAAGAGAATCCCAGTCTCTCCTCCCTTTGATCCCCCAACCCCCTGCTCTTGACCAGGGAGGGCCTCCACTTTGGGCCCACAGCAAAGCCATCCCACACCCAGCTGAACATTCCCATTGGCGGCAGCTCTGTGTCACTCCAAGGTGGAATTGCCAGAGGCAACTGAGAGCTCTTCTATCACTGCCACTGCAATGGTGCCAGCTCTTTTTGCCACCAGGCTGGAGAAGGAATGAAGACCCTGAGTGCTTTACTTGTACCTCCAGCATGCCACAGCTGCCCTATGGAGAAGAGGCCACACTGTCTTCCCTGCAAGCCCCTCTCCTCACACTTCACCAGGCAGTGCCCCCTGGCTTGGGCCCTTCTGGCAGCTACCTCACCCCAAGCTGATCATTCTGATTGGCAGTGGCTCTGCATTACTATGGATGGAGCTCCCAGAGATAAGTGACAAGCCCTTAGCCATTGTTACTGTCAGGGTCCCCAGCCCTGCTACCCCCAAGCTGAGGAGGGAACAAAATGCCTGAGCTTATGCTAGGGCTGTGGTGCAAAAGATGGAGTGACAGGCTGAGATCTTTGGCTAGCATTTGATTAAAAGAGGAGTTCACATTCTCAGAGCACTGAGACAGCACAGCTGCAAACAGGAAGAAATACAAAGGAGCCATGCAGCTGAGTGAGAGCCTACTTACTGCTGAGTAAGAGCCTACTTACTGGCCATTATGCTTAAGCAGCGTCTACTAGATTGCAAGCCCAAACTACAACACCAAAAATACCTTGCTAGTTTACTCCTAAGTGAAAACAAGGGCAAGAATTCAGCTACAAATAAAGTATCTGCACAAAGTCTCAGCCCTCTGAAAACATCCAGAAATGAAGCCAACTGAGTATACCCAAATTACACCACACTTAAAGGAACATCAGCCCACACAGATGAGAAAGAACCAGTGCAAGAACCCTAACAACCCAGAGTGTCTTCTTACCTCCAAATGACTGCACTAGCTACCCAGAAGTGGTTCTTAACCAGAATGAAATGTCTGAAATAAGAGACATAAAATTCAGATTCTAGCTGTCAGTACACATTACCAAGATTCAATAAAAAGTTGAATCCCAACACAAGGAATTTAAGGGATACAGTAAAATGATTTCATTTTACTAATTCATTATCAGCAAAATAAAATATCCATTTTAAGAAAGAGCCAAATTGATCTTATAGAAGTAAAAACTCACTACAAGATTTCATAACACAATCGGAAGTATTAATAGAAGTATAGACCAAGCTGAGGAAAGAAGCTCAGAGGTGAAAGATTCGTTGTTCAAATTAACTCAGTCAGAAAAAAGTAAAAACAAATTTTTAAAAATGAATGAAACCTCTGGGAAATGTGAGATTATTTAGAGACCAAACCTATGACTTATTAGTGTCCCTGAAAGAGAGGGAGAAAGAGCTAGAAACATACAAAACATATTTGAGTATATTATCCATGAAAATTTTCCCAACCTTGCTAGATATGTCAACATTCAAATCCTAGGAAATTCAGAAAACCCCTGTGAGGTACTGTACAAGACAACCACCGCCAAGACATATATTCATTAAATTGACTAAGGTCAATATGAA
Source organism: Pan troglodytes (assembly GCF_028858775.2). Taxonomy (NCBI): domain Eukaryota; kingdom Metazoa; phylum Chordata; class Mammalia; order Primates; family Hominidae; genus Pan; species Pan troglodytes. The sequence continues at coordinate 31,951,151 of NC_072401.2, read as the reverse complement.
AGAAGAAATATTAAAGGCAGCTAGAGAGAAGTGGCAGGTCACTGACAAAGGAAACTCCATCAGGCTAATATCAGACCTTTCAGCAGAAATCCTATAAGCCAGATAAGATTGGGGGCCTATATTCAGCAATTCGTAAAGAGAATAAATTCTACATAAGAATTTCATATCCAGCCATACCAAGCTTCATAAGTGAAGGCTAAATAAAATCCTTTTCAGGTAAGAAAATGCTAAGGAAATTTTCACTACCAGACTTGTCTTATAAAAGGTCTTTGAGGGGGTGTAAACATGGAAATAAGACTTTTACTGGCCACCACATAAACACACTTAAGTACATGGACAATTAAAGTAAAGGAACTACACAATGACATCTGCATAATAGCCACCTACAAACATGATGACAGGATCAAATCTGCACATATTAATGTTAACCTTGAATGTAAGTGGGGTAAATGCCCCAATTAAAAGGTACAGAGTAGCAAGACGGATTCAGAAGTAAGACCCAACTGTATGGTGTCTTCGGGAGACCCATCAACATGCAATGACACCCATAGGCTCAAAGTAAAGGGATAAAGAAAGATCCACCAAGAAAATGGAAAACAAAAAAGAGCAGGGGTCTATTCTTACGTTAGACAAAGCAAACTTTAAGCCAATAGTGATCAAAAAAGAAAAAGAAGGGCATTTCTTTATCATTTCACAATGATAAAGGGTTCAGTTTAACAAGATGACTTAACTATCCTAAATATATATGCACCCAACACTGGAGAACCCAGATTTATAAAATAAATTCTTAGAGACCTATAAAGAGACTTAGATAAACACACAAAAATAGCAGAAGTCTTCAACACCTCACTAACAATATTGGACAGATTATTCAGGCAGAAAACTAATAAAAATATTCAGGACCTAAACTTAATACTTGACCAAAGGGACCTAACAGACATCTACACAACTGTTCACCCAACCACAGTGGAATATACACTCTTCTTAATTGCACATGGCATATGCTCTAAAATCAATCACACACTGGGCCATAAAATAATTCTCAAGAAATAAAAAAAAAATCATACCAACCACATTTTTGGACCATACTGTCAATAAAAATACAAACAAGAAGATATCTCAAAACTACATAATTATATGGAAATTTAGCAATCTGCTCCTGAATGACTTTTGGGTAAACAATGAAATTAAGGCAGAAATCAAGAAATTCTTTGAAATAAATGAAAACAGAGATACTACAACCAGGATCTCTAGGATACAGCTAAAGCAGTGTTACAAGGAATGTTTACAGCATTAAACACACACACCAAAAAGTTGTATCTCAAATTAACAACCTAAAATCACAGCTAGGGGAATTAGAAAAACAAGAGCAAATAAATCCCAAAGCTACCAAAAGAAATGAAATAACCAAAACCAGAGTTGAACTGAGCAAACTGGAGATGAGAAAAAAAATCATGCAAAAAATCAAATAAACCAGAAGTTGGTTCTCTGATAGAACATATAAGATTGATACACCACTAGCTAGAATAATAAAGGGAAAAAAGAGAGAAGATCCAAATATACATAATGCTAATGGGGACATCACCACCAACTCCACAGAAATACAAAAAAAAAAAAAAAAAAAACCCTCAAAGACTATTATAACAACCTATTTGCACACAAACCATAAAACCTAGAGGAAACTGATACATTCCTGGAAACATACATCCTCCTAAGATTGAATCAAGAAATTGAAATGCTGAACAGGCTAATAATGTCTTCCAAAAAAGAATAGGTAATTTTTAAAAACTTATTAAGAAGAAAAAGACATCGACCAGATGGATTCAGAGATAAATTTCAATAGACATATAAAGAAGAGCTGGTATGAGTCCTACTGTAACTATTCAAAAAAATCAAGGAGGAACTCCTCTCTAACTCATTCTATGAGGCCAGCATCATTGGGATACATAAAACCTGGCAAAGGCACAATAAAAAATAAATAGAACTTCAGGCCAATATCCCTGATGAACATAGATGAAAAAAATTATTAGCAAAATAATAGCCAAGAGAATCCAACAGCACATCAAATAACTAATCCACCATGATCACATAGGCCTTATTCCTGGGATACAAAGCTGGTTCAACATACCCAAATCAATAAATGTGAATCATCACATAAACAGAACTATAAACAAAACCACATGATCTTCTCAATAAACGCAGAAAAGGCTTTCAGTAAAATTCAACATCCCTTCATGTTAAAAACCCTTGACAAACTAGTCATCGAAGAAACACCTCAAAATAATAAGAGCTATCTATGACATACTCACAGCCAACCCCATACTGAACATGAAAACGCTGGAAGCATTCTCCTTGAGAACCAGAACAAGACAAGGATGTCCTTTCTCACCACTCCGATTCAACATACTACTGGATGTTCTACCCAGAGCAATCAGGCAAGAGAAAGAAATAAAAGGTATCCAAATAGGAAGAGAGGTAGTCAAACTATTTCTTTTCACATATGATACGATTCATACCTAGAAAAGCCAATAGTCTCTGCCCAAAAACTCCTAGCTCTGATAAACAACTTCAGCAAAGTTTCATGATACAAAATCCATGTATTATACAAAAATCAGTAACATTTTTATACATTAATAATGTCAAAGCTGGCAGCCAAATCAAGAATGTAATCCCGTCCACAATAGTCACAAAAGGAATAAAATACCTAGGAATACTGCTAACCAGGGAGGTGAAAGATCTAGACAATTAGAATTACAAAGAACTGCTGAAATAAATCAGAGCTGTTGCAAACAAATTTTTAAAAAGACATTTTTTATGAAATTGGAAAAAAAATCTAAAATTTATATGGAACCTAAACAGAGCCCAAATAGACAAAGCAATCCCAAACAAAAAGAACAAAACTGTAGGCATCACACTACTTAAATTCAAACTATACTTACAAGGCTACAGTAACCAAATCAGCATGGTTCTGGTATAAAAACAGATATATATACCAATGGGACAGATTAGAGAATCCAAAAATAAAACCACACACCCACCACCATCTTATTTCAACAGAGCTGACAATAAAAAGCAACAAAGAAAGGATTCCCTAATCGATAAATGATTCTGGGATAACTGGCTATGCAGAAGATTGAAACTGGACCCCTTCCTTCCACCATATACAATAATCAACTCAAGACAGATTAAAGACTTAAATATAAAACCTACAACTATAAAATCCCTGGAAGATAACCTAGGAAGTACCATTCTGGATCTTGGCTCTGTTAAAGATTTCATGAGAAAGTCTTCAAAAGCAATTGCAACAAAAAAAAAATTGATAAGTGATACCTAATTAAACTAAACAGCCTCTGCACCACAAAAGAAACTATCAACAGTAAACAGACAATGTAAAGGATAAGAGAAAATATTTGCCAAACATACTTCCAGCAAAGGTTTAATATCCAGTATCTATAAGGAACTTAAACAAATCAGCAAGCAAAAAACAAGTATCACCATTTAAAAGTAAGTGAAGGACATGAGCAGACACTTCTCAAAAGAAGACATACAAGTAGCCAAGAAACACGAAAAAATGGTCAACATCAATAATCATTAGATAAATGCAAATCAAAACCGCAGTGAGATACCATCTCACAGCAGTCAGAATGTTTATTATTAAAAAGTCAAAAAATATCAGATGTTGGCAAGGTTGCAAAGAAAAGGGAACACCTACAGTGCCCGTGGGAATGTAAATTATTTCAGCTACTGTGGAAAGCAGTTTAAAGATTTTTCAAGGAACTTTAAACAGCAGTACTATTCGACTCAGTAGTCTCATTACTAGATATGTACTCAACGGAATATAAATGGTTCCACTATAAAGACACATGCACATGCATTTTCATTACAGCACTATTCACAATAGCAAAGACATAGAATCAATCTAGATGCCCATCAGTGATGAACTGGATAAAGAAAACATGGTACGTACACATTATGGAATACTAAGCAGCCATTAAAAAGAATGAAATCATGTCCTTTGCTACAACATGAATGAAGTTATAGGTCATTTTCCTAAGCAAATTAATGCAGGAACAGAAAACCAAAAACTGCATGTTCTCACAAGTGGGAGCTAAACACTGCATACAAATAGACACAAAGAGGGAAACAGCAGGCATCAGTGCCAAATCAAGGGTGGAGTGTGGGAGGAGGGTGAGTATCAAAAAACTACCTGTTGTGTACTATATTATTACCTCAGTGACAAAATAATTTGTACAACAAACCCCCTCAAAACACAATTTACCAACATAACAAACCTGCATATGTACCACCAACTGAACTGGAAATAAAAGTTGAAAGGAATAAAATTGAAAATAATGTCCATATTATGTTAAACAATCTACATATTCAATGCAATTTTCATCCAAATATCAATATCATTCCTCATAGAAAGAGAAAAACTATCCCTAAAACTCATATGGAACCACAAGAGATTCTGAATAGCCAAAGCTTCCTTGAGAAAAAAGGAACAAAGCTGGAGGCATCACGCTATCAGACTTCAAAATATACTACAAAGCTATAGTAAACAAAACAACATGGTACTGGCACAAAAACAGACAGGTAGACCAATGAAACAGAACAGGAAACCCAGAAGGATGTCAAGGCATTTAATTCAACTCATCTTTTACAAAGGTGCCAAGAAGATACACTGGGGAAAGAACAGTTTTTTCAATAAATAGTACTAGGAAAAGTGGATGTTGTTGTGCAGAATTAAACTACACATATCTCACCATATACAAAAAATCAAATCAAAATAGATTAAAGGTGTAAATGATATGCATGAAACTATTAAACTTCTAGAATAAAACACTGTTAAATCACTTCAGGACATTGGTCTAGGCAAAGCGTTTTTGGGTAAAACCTCAAAAGCAGAGGCGACAAAATCAAATACAGACTAATGGGATAACATGAACCTAAATAGCTTCTTCACAGTGAAGGAAACAATCAACCTAGTGAAAGGCACCTACAGAATGGGAAAAAATATATGCAAACTATCAATTTGATGAGGGAATAATAACCATCATATGTAAGCAACTTTCAAACAACTCAACAGCAAAAAAACAAATAATTGAACTTTTTAAATGGGCCGATGATCTGAATAGACATTTCACAAAAAAAGATATACAAATGGCCAACAGGTACATGAAAAAAATGCCCAACATCACTAATTATTAGGGAAATGCAAATCAAAACCACAATGAGATATCATTTTACTCCAGTTAACATGACTATTATCAAAAAGCCCAAAAATTATCAAATGCTGGCAATAATGTGGAGAAACAATAACACTAGTAGATTGCTGGTAGGAAGCTAGATTAGTACAACCACTATAAAAAACAGTGTGAAGTTTCCTCAGAAAAACAAAAATAGATCTACCACATGATCTACCAATCCTATTGCTGGGTATATATCCAAATGAAATGAAATCAGTATATTGAAGAGATACCTGCACTCCCATGTTTATTGAAGCACTCATCATAGTAACCAACTATGGAGGCCACATAAATGGCCATAAATGGATGAATGGATAAATAAATATGGCATATGTACACAGTGGAATATTATTCAGCCATGGAAATGAATAAAATTCTGTCATTTGCAGCAACATGGATGGAACTGCTGGATGTTATGGTAAGTGAAATGCCAGGCATAGAAAGACAAATATTGGAGGCTCTCACTCATATATGGGAAGTAAAAAAGTTTATCTCAATGGCAGAGAGTAGAAGGATTATTACAAGAGCCTAAGAGAGGTAATTCAGAGAGGGATGATAAAGAGAGGTTGGCTAATGGGTACAAAAATAGATAGAATAAACAAATTCTAGTGTTCAGTAGCAAAATAGAGTGACAAAAGCTAACAAAAATTTACTGGGTATTCCAAAAGAGTTGGAAGAGAAGATGTGGAATGTTTCCAACACAAAGAAATGATAAATGCTTGAGGTGATGGATATTCCAATGATCCTGATTGGTCATTACTCACTGTATGCATATATCAAAATATCATATGTACTCCATAAATACATACAATTATTATGTATCAATAAAAATATGAATGAATAAAAATAGACAAATCTCTTGTACAACATTTGAAGCAATTTATGTAGATATTTCTCCCTTGAGAAGGCCAGGGGTGATTCCCACACTTTAAGTGTGGGTGGTGAACAGTGATATCCTTCCAAAATTTATAGGATGGGCAGGGCAGGAGGAAAGTAACTTTATAGTGAAGAAAACTGAAAAACACTATCTCCAGCCAGCTGCTCAAGGCTATAATCAATAGTGATAAGACATGTTGATAATATGTACTCTTTGTATGATGTGATGAAAATGGTACTTAACCTCTGTGGTTTTCCTCTTAAAAATCCATAATCCGGCCGGGCACGGTGACTCAATCCTGTAATCCCAGCACTTTGGGAGGCCGAGGAGGGCGGATCACGAGGTCAGGAGATTGAGACCATCCTGGCTAACACGGTGAAACCCCGTTTCTACTAAAAATACAAAAAAAAAAAAAAAAAAAATTAGCCAGGCTTGGTGGCCGGCGCCTGGAGTCCCAGCTACTCTTGGGAGGCTGAGGCAGGAGAATGGCGTGAACCTGGGAGGTGGAGCTGGCAGTGAGCCGAGATCGCGCCACTGCACTCCAGCCTGGGTGACAGAGCGAGACTCCGTCTCAAAAAAATAAAATAAAACAAAATAAAAACCATAATCCAACCCTAATCATGAGAAAAACATCAGACAAATCCTAATTGAGGAACATACTATAAATTATCTGACTCATACTCTTTAAAACTGTGCAAGTCATTAAAAACAAGAAAAATCTGAAACACTCTCATGGCCAAGAGGGGCCTAAGGAAACATTAAAGCTAAATGTAATGAGGTATCACAGATGGGAATTTGGAACACACAGACATTAGGTAAATACTAAGAATATCTGAAAAATATATCCACTTTGCTTAATAATAATATATCAATATTGGTTTATAAGTAGTAATAAATATGCCATACATTTGTAGGATGTTAATAGGGGAAGCTGGGTGTGGTATATATGACAACTCTCTGTACTATCTTCAAATTTTCTGTAATCTTTAACTGTTCTAAAATAAAACTTACTAAATTTAAAAAAGTTATTCTAGTAATAATGCACTACATTGGTAATGATAATAACAAGCAATAGGACTTATCATGTGCCCAGCACATGCAAGTAATACCATAGTACGTATAATTACCACAACTAACCCATAAAGGATATCTTAATAATTCCATTTTATGGATAAGAAAACTGGGGCTCAGATAAGTTAAATACCTTGACCAAGGTTACAGCAATTAAATTGCAAAGCCAAAACTCAAGTACATTTGGTCTGTCTCTAGGAGCTAGGCTCTTAATTACCTTACTGTTCTATCTCTTGAACATATTAATTTCATATTTCAATGTTTGGTTGAGTTTGAAAACATTGATGTGAAATGTTTTAGGAAACCCAAGAAACTGGGTCCTCTGAGAGACATCTGATAGAACAATCAGTGCCATTCCAGCAAATATGGGTTTTGTCCTGTTTTTTAAAAATGTTCTATACTCCTTTCTTCCAACTCTGCTTACTTTTTTTTAACCACATTCCTCAATTCCTGATCCTTTCCTCCCCTTTTCATTTCTCTGCTTCACTTTTGTCTGCTTAAACTTCACATAATTGACATTTTCCTTATTTTAAATTTTTCTTACTTTTTAAATAAATATAGTATAAATATAGTTGATATATCTCAGTGGCATATTGTTAATCTCTTTGGTGCCACCAAAGAGTCATCATAGAATTAGGCAAAATAACTGTTGAATTTCTGCTTGATGAATTATACAATTCTGCATTCCCAAACTCCTTTTTGCTCATAGTTTCCACATCTTCTGCATATCTACATTGCCAGCATTTTTTATTTTTAGTTGATACATAATGTTTGTACATATGTATAGGGTACATGTAATATTTTGTTACATGCATAGAATGTCTAATGATCAAGTCAGGATAGTTAGGATATACATCACTGTGAGCATTTATCATTCCTATGTGTTGAGAGCATTCCAAGTCCTCACTTCCAGCTATTTTGAAATGTATAGTACATTGTTAACAATAGTCGCTCTACTCTTGAACAAGCATACAGTTAGAGAGAAGAAATAAGTTATAATGTCCTATGGCAGTCTTTATTGATTACACCATTTAGGCATTTTATCCTATCAAAAATTAAAATAATCTCTTTCTATGCAAATGAGAATGTGGAGCGTGAAAAAATTCTAACATATCCTAAGGCCACAAAAAATGATGACAGAATATTCATTAAAATGATTTGGCCTATATTTTTAATGCTTTCATATTTATACAATTTAAGAAATAGACTTAGTTTCAAATAAAGTTAATAAGACAGACTGCTAGAATTTATGGTCATATTTGCAAAGTAACCCCATAAAGTTCTTTAGGTCAATTTTAGTAGAAAAAAAATTCTTCTACCTATTATATTACTAAATTGTCTCAGCACCATCCTGAGACAAATACATAACAATATATAATATATAATCCATTTATATTTCCAATGCATATATATTTCCAGTATAACCTCTGTGTCACTTATCATTGTTATATATTTTCTTTATAGGTTATATAATATAACATTTGTGCTGTTTCACAATAATTTTCCAGAGTTATATGGCCACCAGATTGGCCATAGGATAGTCAACTTAGTATTTTAAACTCTATGTTCAGCCAATTTTTGTACAATAGTTTGGATGGTCTGTTGTCAAGTTCATGTAGCTCTTAAGGTAATCAAATAAGCTCTAACTTTAAATTTTTTTCACATTAAAATATTATTCGTTATTATTTTTTTGAGATAGAGTCTCACTCTGTTGCCCAGGCTGGAGTGCAATGGTGCCATCTCGGCTCACTGCAACCTTCACCTCCCAGATTCAAACAATTCTCCTGCCTCAGCCTCCCAAGTAGCTGGGATTACAGGTGCCCACCACCATGCCTGGCTAATTTTTTTTTGTATTTTTAGCAGAGATGGGGTTTTACCATGTTGGCAAGGCTGGTCTCGAACTCCTAACCTCAGGTGATCTGTCCACCTTGGCCTCCCAAAGGCTGGGATTACAGGCTAAAATATTATTTTAAAAAGTAAATAATTACATGATATTTGAAATATATATTATATATACTCAACTTTGAAAAAGGCTATAGATCATCAATGAACTAAGCTGAAAGGAACTATCATCAGCCCTTTTCCTCTCTCTCTCTTTCTCTTTTCCTTTTCCTCCCTCTCTAACCTAGATTTGCAAATGCCAGCAAATAGGACAGAGCTCGTTATGAAGGCCATGCTGCCTATGTAATCAGTCCAATTAGATCTTTCCCACCAACAAATTTCTTCAAATAACAACATCCTCTATGAAAATCAATGCAAGAATCAACAAATAATCACTGAATACCTAGTAGAAACGGCTATAAATACGTGAGGTTATTTTCCTTCTGATGATCTGAAAGGAAAGAATAATTACTGAGAACTCAGGCCTACATTTATGGGCTGTAACTTCAGCAGAGACTCAAACCGATAGCTCCTCAGCAGGGAATTTCATGAGCTGTGCTCATGTTTCAGAGATGAGTGCATATCTTTATCACTGTTTAATAGAGTTTAATAGTGTTTAAACCTGTTACAGCATGTAGTCTGGTGAAATGAAGCAGTTAAAAGTATATTGAATAGAAAAATAGTTCCCCTGGATATGTCTGTCCCAGATATATTGTCTATGGAATTCATCTCGTCATACCTTTAGTTAGAATTGTACATACCAAATGGACAATCCAAAGGAGGCCTGTGCAATTCTCCAAGTGGACTGCTTTCCATAAAGATTTTCAGGGTTCATCTGCTATGACTCACACTACTTTAGTTACTATGACTCACACTACTTTAGTTACTCTAGTAATCATTGCAACCATTTTCTTTTTCTTTCATCTTTCAGATTGCTGCACACTTGCACATATATTCTTTTTCTCATTTTCTCCTATCTTTTAATTTGGAAAAAAATCATTCCTTTGTTTACTTCTCCTTTTGTGTGCATTGTATTCTGTTGGAACCTACACCATAACACCTTTAGTTGTTCGTCTACAGAAGCAGACATTTCTCTTGCCATCCCCAGCATTCTTACTTCTTTCTTGAGCATTAGCCAAATTTTCATTTGGTTATTCATTTCTACAGAACTCTGTTCAGGTGGGCCAAAAGAAAAGGTTTCACCTCCCACTATTCAGTTCCATGCATTGAGCATTATTTGACTGATAGCAAATCATAGTCCTCTAAACCCAACTGGTGGTTGAAGGTTGGGCATATCATGCAAGCCTATCAAATTGGAATTACTCTCAGAAATTTTACGGAAATTATTAAAAGACTGAACCCGTCTTTGCAATAGTTTGTTTGTTTGTTTTTGAGATGGAGTCTTGCTCTGTCTCCTTGGCTGGAGTGCAGTGGCACGATCTCGGCTTGTTGCAACCTCCGCCTCCCGGGTTCAAGCAATTCTCTGCCTCAGCATCCCGAGTAGTTGGGATTACAGGCACCCACCACCACACCTGGCTAATTTTTCTATTTTTAGTAGAGATGGGGTTTCATCATCTTGGTCAGGCTGGTCTTGAACTCCTGACCTCATCATCCACCCACATCAGCCTCCGAAAGTGCTGGGATTACCAGCGTGAGCCACCGTGCTGGGCTTATGATAGTTTTATAGCAGCCATCTTCCTCCTACTACAGGATATATGTTTCTTACTAATTGGTGATACCATGTCATGCCTAGGAATGGAGAAAAATGTAAGAAGTAATAATATTTCAGAGAAATGAAATAAGAATATTTTCTAATTAGCCCCCAATTCAGTCATGCCTATACTGCCCTTAATCTCAGACTGTGTTATTATTTAAGACAGTAAAATCACTTTTAACTTTAAGCCATTTCAGGATGTGACTTGTTTCTCTTAAAAATTAAAGATAGCTGACCATTTAAATTTTTAGATTTTTAACATATTTAACTTTAAATGAAATAATAAGCCCTGTCCTATTTACTGTGTAAAGATGTGAGATAATGTTTGTACATTTGTTTTGTAAACAATGAAATACTATACAAAAGTAAGCATTATTATTACACTGTGAAATAAATATATTTACTATTAGCACTATTTGTTTGCCCTCAACACTAGATTTTTAGATACTAAGAATAACTTCCTCTGTATTCCAACATTTATAAATGCCTCAGCATTAACAATGCTTGTAAATTATACTAGCATTTTATTCTCTTCATTGCAAATACATGAAAACCTAAGACTCAGAAAGACTATGTTGCTTTCCCAAACTCACACTATTATGAGGTAGAATTTTGTGTAAAATACCAGTCTTCCATACTTTGAAATTAATGATCTTAACTGAGCTGACTCCTCTTGGGATATTTTTTCACCTTATCGTGACAACTGTTGGTGACTAGCTACCTAATGTAGAATTTATCATGGTATACAACATATACACTAACCTCAGTTATCAGCTTGGATTTTCCACCAGAAGCCAAAACTGGCAATACACTCTGCCTTTTAGATCCATACTACAGTCTGAGCTTATTGATCTATGGTCTGGGCTTTTGAGAATTGCCCCAACTGATATCAGAAACCCTAACCAGCAAGCCTTGCTCATAGTCCTAGAAATATTTCAAAGAATGTTCTTCCACATGTAGGTTATTTCAAATACATTACTGGATATCTTGTGAGACTAATCCATTTTTACTGACATGATTGGGAAATTCAAACATAAAAAGCCTACGCCAAAGATCATATAGACATAGTTTTAAAAAGAGAAAGATAAGAAAAATGGCAGCAAGAGCTTCCTAAAACTTTTTATCTTTATAAATTTAAAATATTGGTCTAAAATCAAAATCTATAATTTAATCATTCTAAACAGAAATAAAGTCTTAGTAAATTAAAGATACATATTGGAACAAAGATACATATTGGCACAATGGTACACCTAGTGGAGTACCAGCAGTTAGCAACAAGCATGGTAGTTAGGGGCGAGTATCAGCCAAGCATACTCAATGACAGCATTCTCAGAACTCGCAAGACCAAGCATGTAAAGACATTCTTGACTACAACAGTCTTTAGGTCAGAGAACTTGTTCATCTTATGCCATAAGGAAAGTATTATTTTTCCACCTCGGACAAATTTCAGTGATAAAGGTTGGGAAGGCAAGCTGTATACTAGAGAATGAAATGGGAGAAATTGAGGACATCTTTGTAAGCCAATTCCTTAGACAAAATGAAGACTCTTATAAAAACAGAAGGAAGATCCCAGAGAGAAAGAGAGAAGACGAAACAAAACAAAACAAAATAGGCAGAAAAAGAAATAGAAACCACTGTTGAATTGTTAATGAATGGAAGAAATTAATACAAGAAAAACTAAACAATAGTTATAGAACCTCTTTACAAAGACCATTCGAAGCCTATCTTATTTTTCTTATCCTTCTGCCATTTTTCTTATCCTACTCCTTTTAAAACTATATCTACATGATCTTTGCGTAGACTTTTTATGACTGAATTTCCCAGTCATGTCAGTGAAAATGGATTAGTTTCACAAGCTGTCCAATAATATATTGGAAATAATCTAGGTGTGGAAGAGCAATCTTTGAAACATTTCTAGGCATATGACCAAGTCTTACTGGTTAGGGTTTCTGACATCAATTGGGTCAAGGCTCAAAAGCCCAGACCACAGATTAATAAGTTCAGACTCTAGGATAGGGTTTCTTCTCATTGGTAGTTAATCTGGCCACTATTGGTCTTGGAACTGACAGCCTGTTTAATGATAAATCATAGGGTTTGTATCCTTCAGGAATTCACAGACAGGTGGAAACAAATCTAAACAAGGAAGTTATACTAAAATGAGATTAAAGTATGCATTGTATTCACAGGGACCACTTGAAAAAATCTTCAAGGACGTATTTCTCCAAATGGCCTGCATAGCACATTTTCTTATGTCTTTATACATTTTCACCTGCCTGAACCATGCTACCAATGCTTGCTGAATACAAATTTATGACCACAGTTTTCTACATGTTAATGCATAGCCAAGCCAATTAGAAATCCAAAGGAGGCTTGAAATGGGAACAATCTGAATCTTGCAGCTATCAAAGAGAATTAATGTGATATGATTTCCTAGAACTTAACAATTGGCATGTATACTTTTTCAAAGATAAAGCATAAAATATAGTAAGAGGTCAAGTTCCCTCATGGTATTATGCCCATGTAGAATTCTAAAATGTTACATATTATTAATAGCCTTTTAACATAAAATATTTTTATGATATTATGATTATTGGTTTTATGATATTTTTTTTCTTCTCTGATAAGAGTGCAAGAAGGAAGCCATCTTTTCCTGTGTTGCTTACCTATGTCTGTCAAATACCAGAACAATACCTGGAACATGGCAGGCACTCAATAAATATTTATTGTTAAATAAAATAATACCTTAATTTGAGGGTAGAATCATGAAACTAAAGAAGGGGAAAACAAGGTGTATTGATATACATACACACACACACTCCTCATTAAGGGGAAGATATGGTCGAATTTCATTTTTTCAAATATAAATTATAAAAGTAAAATTTGGTTGATGGTGTTTGGAGGCTAGAAAGAACAGTTTAGCCTTTTTCTTATTTTATATTTCTTGAACACAAATGTAAAAAACATTTATATTATTTGGAATTCCTATTTAATTTTACTATGATTACTTTTCCTAGTTCTACTTTTGCCTACTGCAACTCCCAACTCCTTGTCATTTTTATCATTATGTGCATTTGAGTCATACTGCTACAAATTAGCAACCAAGAGAGCACATTCCATTTTATTCACCAGCTGATGGATTACATATCATTCTACATCATAAATGTATCTTGCACATGGTAGTCTCTCTTTATCTCACACCATACTCCTTTGCAGATATATTTTTTTCCGTTACAGTTGACTAAGGAATTGTTCTAATTAACTATTTTTACTGATTCTCTCTTAACATTGAATGTTCTGCAATACAAACTCCCTGCTCTTAAATAGTGACTTTTTTTTTGTCTTTTTTTTTTTTTTGGCTTAGTATAGAAAACAAATAATATCTTCTCCTTATGCTATCAGCCTTTAAGTGAGCCCTAATGGGATGCTAGGCAATTCATCAGAGCCATTGAGCTTTTCTTGGTGCAGTTTAAGAGGTGACAAAAGTAACAAATATCTGCAACCAACAGAATTTGAAGCAAATATATTGCAATTCAGAGTAGATGCTCACCATGAGGAGACTGGACATGATGATGATGATGATAATGACAATAATTATTATTTACTGAGCACTTATATGCCCAGTACCATTTTTTAAATAATAGTCTCATATAATACTTGCACTATCATTCTGAGGTAGGTGTTATTTTATTTTCATCTCCATTTTTGAATGAGGGACCTAAATTTAAGAAGATTAAATAATAAAGGCAAACATTTGCTGTGTATGTATTGTGTGACAGATATTATGCTAAGTACTTTACACATATACATATCCCATCTAAACCTAATAACAGCTCCATAAAATAAGTTCCACTTAAATCCCCATTTATCAATGAAGAAATATACACATGCAAAGGGAACTTGCCCAAGATCACACACCTAGTATTAGAGTAAGACTCAAATCCTTTGTGTCTTGCTGTTGAAACTTAGCTATTAATGACTTCATAATGCCTTTCTTTGATTTGTTTTTTATATGCCAAATTGACTTTGATGTCAAATAGAACTGGCTTTGAATCTTGGTTCTTAAATCAAGCAGCTGTCATTTTAATGTCCCTGAGACCCATTTTCTTCTATAAAATTAAATAGCAATAATAGCTACCTTATAGGATTGTTTAAGAGTGAAATGTAACACTGATATGCATAACATTTAGCTCAGGGCTTGGTACATACTAAATACTCCATAAAGAATAGTTACTATTATTATTTTTAAGATTTAGAACAAAAATAAGTATTTACCTTAATAAATTGCTTAAGGTAAATATTAAAGCATGCTCAATACTAGTGCAGAAAATGACAATAATCATATCATAAAAGGAAATACAATTTTAGAAAGATAGTAAATTGTCTTACATCTGTATAGTGCTATGGAGTATGTACATTGGTGTTGTACAACTTTTTTCCACTTAATCCTAATTATTTTCCTTGGATTGAGTAAGGCAGTCTGCCCTTCCTCTACCACATGGGTAAAACAGAGGTTCTGAGTGATTATCCAAAGCAAAAAAATGACTAGCGGTTGAGCTGGGACTCTTCCAATCAACTCTCTCAATAAAAATCCACAATTCTCTCTATATTAAGTAAAGTGTACAAGAATACACACCACCCTACTAGTTTTATGTATAGTTGAATTTCTAAGTACAAAATCATTTTACATACTTATGTATTAGTTTCACAATATAAAAACTTAATGTGTATACAAACACCAGGTCCCATCAAGAAACAGACTGTATAGCACTAATAGAATTTTACAAACACTCATTCTAAAAGTCATACTCACTGCTACTTAAAAGAAAAAATCTGACACTATCATACAGGAAGGAGAAAAATATACATATTTAAAATAGGAGAGGTCTTTGAAAAGTGCTATGGTTGGAGGAAGTTGATTTTCTTCCATTCATCTAAGTCAAAGCAATTGAAAATAACTCGCATCTAAAGAGAAAAAAATGACGCATATTAAAAAGCATAAGTGTATTCAGTTTTAGGAAATAAGAGCTATCTTCCTTGAACAGACATCTTCATGTGGAATAATACATCAAAATCAATTAGGTAGATATTTATATTTTAAAATATGATGCTTAGTTTTAGTTTCTGTATGTGAAAATGTTAAGTATTATTCCAGGACACTATTTTAAAAGTTTCAGATTTTTTAAAAATCAAAAATTAAAAAGAGACATGCTGAACTGTGTAAGTTACTTGTTGATTCTGCATATCAGATCTTTATTTGATGCATAGTTTGTGAGGTTGTCACAAACCTGTAAGTTGCCAGTTTACTCCATTGATAGTTTCTTTTGCTGTGCAAAATCTCTTTGGTTTAATCAGCTCGCACTTGTCAATTTTTGTTTTTGTTGCAATTGCTGCTGAGGATTTAGTCATAAATCCTCTGTCCAGAATGGTATTTTCTAGGTTTTCCTCTAGAACTTTTATAGTTTGAGGTCTTACATATAAATATTTAATCCACCGTGAGTCAATTTTTGTGTATGGTGAAAGGTAAAAATCCAATTTCATTCTTCTGCGTCTGGCTAGCCAGTAATCCCAGTACCATTTATTGAATAGGAGTCCTTCTCCATTGCTTTTTATAATTCAAGAAACAAAAACAAGTGACCACCTTAAAAAGTGAACCAAAGACATGAGCAGACACATCTCAAAAGAAGACACATAAGCAGCCAACGAACAGGAAAAAATGCTCAACATCACTAATCATTAGAGAAGGGCAAATCGAAACCACAATCAGACACCATCTCACGCCAGTCAGAATAGCTATTATTAAAAAGTCAAAAAATAACAGATACTGGAGAGGTTGCATAGAAAAGGGAATGCTTATACATTGTTGGTGGGAGTCTAAATTAGTTCAACCATGGTGAAAAGAAGTTTGGAGATTTCTCAAGGGTCTTAGAATTACCATGTGACACAGGAATCCCATTACTGGGTATATTCCTAAAGGAAAATTAACAGTTCTACCAAAAAGATACATGAACTTACATTTTCATTGCAGCACTATCTGCAATAGCAAAGACATAAAATCAACATACATGAATTGGATAAAGAAAATGTGGTACATATACACTGTAGAATACTGTACAGCTATCAAAAAGAATAAAATCATGTCCTTTGCAACTACAAGGATGCAGATGGAGGCCATTATTCTAAGAAAATTAACTCAGGACCAAGAACAAATTACCACATGTTCTCACTTATAAGTGGGAGTTAAACAACGGGGTACACATGGACATAAAGAAAGGAGTATACACTGGGTACTACTAAAGGGGGTACCAAAAAAGTGAGGGAAGGACTGAGAAACTGCCTCTTGGCTACTATGCTCACTACCCAGGTAACGAGATCATTTGTACCCTGAACGTCAGCATCATGAAATATACTCATGTAACGAACCTGCATGTGTACTCCCTGAATCTAAAATAAAAGTTGACCTCATATTTAAAAAAGATATGCTGTTTATCAAACAAAACAAATGAACAAACATCTTCTCCCACCAGGCTCTGTTAACTAGGAAATATTAACACTTAGCAACTTCTGAATCTCAACACTGAGGAAAGTTGGAAAATGGCCATAACACACAAAAACGCAAGTACATTGGTAGTAACTAAAAAGATAAAAAATAAGTAATGCAAAAACACCTACTAAGTGTGTCATATTCTGCTTTTACTTTTTATTAAATCAGGCTCATAGAACATATTGAAAAATCCCACATGACACTTTCTTTTCATTGCCACCTAATCTTTTCCAAACATACATGCCTTTCTGGTACTCACTCTGAGATTAATCAGCCTCTCACTCAGTACCAAAAATGGAGGTCTTTAATGAGAAATTCCTCTACTCTCACTACTGTGTTTCTCTCTTCACTCAAACCTTTTTCCTTCCTTTTTATTTCAGAATAATTTTATTGATCCCATTCACTCAAACCTCCTCTGGGCTTTTAAAAAACTTTTCTTAGTGTTTTTACATATAATTTTTTATTTTTTCTTGAGTTTTGCGCATCCTAATGTTATGCTTAAATTTCCTTCATGAAAAAAACATGTTTTTACTCCTTCTTAATGCCTTTTCAAGGAACCCTGTGAGCTTGGACACTGTAGCATGATGAAACGATCAAAAGATAATTCTCTAGATATTCTGGACTATGTAATAGTTACTGATCACTTGATATGTGTTGGACATAGGGCTACATACTTTCAAGTACTTATTAAATTATCAGAAAACTTTATGTATTTCTAATGTTTAAGTCTTAGATTGGATTTCAAAATTGAATACATTTTTAATTTGCATTTCTTACAAATGTATACTTGGAAATATTATACATGCTAGTCTAAATACAAGGCTAAATAGGATTAGTATGTCAAAATTTTATTCCATATCATTTTGATTTTTTCTACCTTAATTGGGCTTAAAAAGTTTGAAATGTCCTTGCAGAAAAATGTATAACAATAAAATTGTTAATCATTATTAACAATAACAATAATAGGTATCCCTGGAGTCCTGAATAAGAAAGGAAATCTAGAATATAGCTAATGGATTAATAGAAGACAGATTGATCCAGAAACAAAAAGCCTCCATGAGGTTTAAAATGTATCTGTATTTAAAGAGAAAAACTGAGAGCTGGAAAAATGTCTGATCAGGTAATAGAATGTTGTAGTGTAAGACTTTATTCATTGTTCATTTTTGGATTATGACAAAGTTCTAGGTGTGGCCTTGAATATATGAAGGCATATGTGGCATGAAACTAAAGCTGTTGGAGTTGAAGAGGAGAAACAATTATAAAACATGGGGATTCAGGATGGGTGCAGTGGCTCACACCTGTAATCCCAGCGCTTTGGGAGGCTGAGGCAGGTGGATCACCTGAGGTCCGGAGTTCGAGACCAGACTGGCTAATATGGTGAAACTCCATTTCTACTAAAAGCACAAAAAATTATCTGGGTGTGGTAGCATGTGCCTGTATTCCCAGCTACTCGGGAGGCTGAGGCAGAAGAATTGCTTGAACCTGGGAGGCCGAGGTTGCAGTGAGCTGAGATCATGCCGTTGCACTCCAGCCTGGGCGACAAGAGCAATACTCCATCTCAAAACAAAACAAACAAAACAAAGCAGGTGGATTCAATTATTATGAATTCCCAAAGACACTATTATAGCCTAGGATAATGATGGCTCCAAGGACAGCCATGAAGTCAGTGACAAAATCTTTTGGTGAATAACTGAGAGTGATTATAACAATTCAGATTATCTGAATTCAACAGTGTTTTTATCTAAGAATAAAGGATTAATAATTTGGAATGGTAATTATAACAAGGAAAAATATCCTTATTCCTGTTCTTGAAGGTTTCATTCTTACCATCAATGTGTGGTGGCTAGAAGATCAACATAATTTTTCAGGGACCACAGGGGAGTCCATGCATTCTGTGGAGACCAGGATTTATTTAAGAAAAGAAAATAATGGGCAGAAAGAGTATTCATTGTAGTTAATTGCGGTGGAGCTAATTAATAGATCAAAGAATCCAGATTTGGCAGAGAGGGCAGAAATAGGAGTGTGAGTTAAAGGAACATTGGATACCATTTCAAAGAGAATATATTATTAAACTAGCTTAGCATCTCAAGGTAGTGAGTTGACAGAAACAAGAGGTGTGTTGGAATTATCTGCTATCAAGATACTTACAGGGACTTTCGGCAAAGGTCCATTCAAATTGGTAATAACACAGCCAGAAGTTTTGGTGCTGTTTGATGGTAAACAATGTCTTTTGCTTGTTGGCCAGTCACATTTATCATTTTGCTTATATTTTCACATACAAGTTTTGCTGGAAAAATTGTGAATTTCCTATTTGTTTGTCTTCCAAGGAGAAAGACATTTATTCCAAAAAGGAAAAGGGAGCAGAGAACAATGATTAAGTCCCTTAAATAATTTTTTTCCTATAAGATATCCTTTATAAAGCAACTCTAAATTATTTTTCAAGTGGAAATGTATTTTCTTTATTATTTTGATACTTCCATATCTATTTTCCCATATTATTTTCTACTATTTCTGTAAATCATCCAGAAGCAGCTTATATTTGTTACTCTAAGCTACATATATTTCTTCTTATTGAATATTATCCTTGATCTTTTTCTGATAAAGCTAAATTGAACTGATATGACAAAACAAACACACCTCTTACTGGAAATATTAATTATTCACAGACAGCATTCCAGTATCAGGCACCAAATAAATAAAGAAAAAATATCCCTAATTCTGCACAAGGCAATTTTGTGGAAAACAACATTCACAGTATTAGTCAGGTTAATAGTCGGAACTATGAGCAGTTTTAAAGGACAGATGTTATTCTTCTTTCTCCAATGCTGTTTAATGATTTCTCATAGGCATCCTTATAAGGCCATAGAGGTTAGAGTGGGGCAGACATGGGCTCTTCAGTCAAGCAGTCTTGAGTCGGCTTAACTCATTGATTGACATTTATTGGTGGTATTGGACTGTTTAATTTCAGAGCCTCCACTGTTAATACTACACTATATTGCCTCTCATAGGATCAACTCACTTGGCGGTGATGAGAAATAAATGAAATATTTATCTTTTCTATGCTTTTCATTTATTTTATAGTATAGGACAATGAAGCAATTTTTTCAAGGTCCTGAAGCTATCAGGTGGTAGAACTGAGATTAAAAACAAATAAGCAAAAACAAAAACAAAGAAAAAACACTGTCTTAACTTCATATCTAGTGCAATGTCTAATATAACATTTTTTCTCATCCTTGAGAACATGTTTTAAAGTATAATTGCTTTACTTAAGAAAAAAATCAATGAGGTCTGTAATCATTCTGTTTTGAGTCCTGGAATTTTTTTTTCATAGTCGAAGAAACTAGTGATCTTGAGAATGGTATTGTGCTTATACTGCAATCTGATAGTAATTATATGTATACTGCAGATTCATATAATTTTTCTCTATTTTTTGTTTCACATAGTTTTAAATAATATACAGAAATCACAGAGGTACATTATTGCCAAGATATAAAGATCATCTGTTGAAATGATTAATTATTAATGTATTCACATGCTAGCTGATTAAAAATATTTAGTGTAAGTGTATGTATTAGTCAGGGTTCTCTAGAGGGACAGAACTAATGGAATATATATATATATTCATATATATATATGAATTTGTTAAGTATTAACTTACACAACCACAAGGTCCCACAATAGCCCATCTGCAGGCCGAGGAGGAAGGAGAGACCGTCCAAGTTCCAAAACTAAAGAATCTGGAGTCCAGTGTTTGAGGGCAGGAAGCATCCAGCACAGGAGAAAGATGTAGGCTGGGAGGCTAAGAAAGATGTAGGCTGGGAGGCTAGGCCAGTCTCCCTTTTCACATTTTTCTGCTGGCTTATATTCTAGCTGTGTTGGCAGCTGATTAGACTGTGCCCACCCAGATTAAGGGTGGGTCCTTTCCCGGCCCGATGACTCAAATATTAATCTCCTTTGGCAACACCCTGACAGACTCACCAAAGATTCAGTACTTTTTATCCTTCAATCCAATCAAGTTGACACTCAGTATTAACCATCACAAGTCCACCCCTTGTCAACTTGAACCCACACACATCTCCTGATATCAGACATAATCTTCAAATAAAGACAATTAATAAGGTTGTAATTATGCCTAACGAAATACAACTATCCTTCATACAATCAGAAACGCATCACTCCCCAACCCAAATACTATTACATAAAGTTAACAATACATAAATGCTAATATGAAGTCAATAAATCTTATGTCGCATGATAAAGGAGAAAGGAAATAAAATGAAGATATTTTTTAGTAAAAGTGTATACATGCACAGACATGTTTTTAACAAAATAAGGAGGAAATACTCATGACAATTACAGTCCTCATTGCTGCAGCTGGTCATGTGGTCATAGCTGGTATTTATGACTACCTTCTTCTACTACCCATTCTGTATTCCCTTTGCCTTTAACAGGCACCTCAGCAGGTCGTGGTTTTTTTTTCCTGGTGGAGTGACCCAAACCTTCATTCCTGAAAGGTCTGGGTCATTTGTGGTCCTGCCTGGATTGGACTATTGTAGTTTCTGATTGACCTTAATCACAGGCCATCGTAATACTAATAGACACCCTAATGGATCTCCTGTATTCCATGCATACTCTTCCTTACCTCAGTTGTGGAGTAGTAGACTGATTTCATCTTGATAATCTGGGTCAATCGCCCCAGCCAAGTAACTCTCTTCTTAGCCTGTTGACTTCAAGGTAGGAGAAGCCCAAAGTGTCCAGGTGGCAATCTTAACTTCTAGTTGAATGGAATCGTTGTTGTGTCTCCTGGCGGCAGTGTTTCTCCCTCTGGAACTAAGACCTCTAGGCCAGCAAAATATAATGTCATGGGAACAGGAAGCAAAAATTTTGCCAGTGGATCTCTAGGGGTGTTGGTGAGTGGTGCCACTTCCATTTCCACCCCTTGATTCCTGGACTCGTGAATCTTGGCTATGGGAGAAACAGTACCATATATCGGCCACTGATTCAGAGCATACACAGCCTTCTGGAGCACTTTGCCCCAGCCCTGCAAAGTATTGTCACCTAGTTACCAGTGTAATTGTGACTTCAAAATCTAATTATTCCCATTGTATTTAAATTTTGCAGTTGAGGGACTGTAGTTCCCATTGTTAGATATGACACACACAGAAAAGCAATTACAAGCCTCTTCAAAGATGCAGAATCTGCCCTCACAAATCTATTTTTCAAGGCATTGTTCAAAGATGTATCTTCTGGACCCTCTCAGCTGGGATGAGTAGGTCTAAAGTGACTAATCCACTCCACTATCCCAATCTCCCTAAGCCTTTGGATCTCTTCCTTTACATTAAACCAAGGGAGATCAGGCATTTCCAGCTCACTCAGAGTGGGCTATCTTTTAATCCATATTTTAGATAACCAAGCAAATAAACTATTAAAACCATCTTAACTCCCTGAGCTGCAATATTAAATATAGAGTCCCTACATAGTGGGCCTAAATCAATAAATTCAGCCTGATCCAACTCTATGTCCCTTCCACCATTATCCCACACCCTTAATATCAATTCCCATGCCTTTTCTCCAGATTTCTGGTAATACACATTAGAAAACTCAAACAGTTATTTTTAAGTGTAGCACCCCTCCTCATGGGTCACACTCTCAACCTCACCTCTAGGGGCCCACTGGGACTTTAGTCTAGTTATAGGTCTAGAAGCAAACAAGAGTGTTGGGGGTGACTCCTGAGGAGAATCAACATTATCTTGCCTGGCAACTAACTTAGGGTAGGCAAGCACTGTTGTCCCAGGCAACACAGGGTTTATCTCCTCAGACAAAAGTGGAAAAGTTGATGGCAGCATGGGTCGGGGAGGGAATGTTGTCACTACTGGTGAGGGGGAAGCTATTTATTCTGGCAAAAAAAATGTTCAATCAGAGTTTACAAACTCAGTGTCCCCAGCTTCATCAGGTCCTCCCACACATCCCCATTCCAAATTGCAGGGTCCCATTCTTTTCCAGACAATGCCCTCACTTTAACAGTAGACAACTAGCGAGGCTGTGCATGCACCTTTCATTGCAGGTCAGCCACTCGCATGATAAGAGCTTGTGTCTGTTTTTTCATAATTTCAGCTCTTTCTCTACAGGAGATAAGACTCTCACTCAGGGCAATCTTAGCAGATTTCAGCCTCAATAATTTTAGGGATAGAATCCCCGAGTTCATCATTTTCTTTCATCACTTTGTCCAGTAAACTGAGGAGCAACCAATCAGCTTCATTACATTCCTCGGTTCCCCATATATGGTCAAAGGTATCATGTACAGAGTCACTAAACTCCTTGGCTCTCACAAGCAATGAATCATGAGGGTCAAATGCATTTATTTTGCATAACTCTCTAAACAGTTCATGCCAAAGACTACCAGCGTACTCCATACTACTAGAAATAGAGTCCTTAGCATTTTGGAGTCTAATCATATTAAGCAACCAACTCCAGAAACCCCAAAACTAATGAAAGAACTCCATCCTTAATATTCTGTTCCTCTAGAACCACGCCTGGTACCAAAATCTATATTATTCAGGGTTCTCTAGAGGGATAGAACTAATGGAAAACATGTGTGTGTGTGTGTAAAGGGGAGTTTATTAAGCATTAACTTACACAATCACAAGGTCCCACAATAGAACATCTGTAGGCTGAGGAGCAAGGAGAGCCAATCTGAATTCCAAAACTGAAGAACTTGGAGTCTGATGTTCAGGGGCAGGAAGCATCCAGCAACGGACAAAGATGACAAAGATATAGGCTGGGAAGCTAGACCAGTCTCTCTTTTCACATTTTTCTGCCTGCTTATATATTCTAGCCATGTTGGCAGCTGATTAGACTGTGCCCACCCAGATTAAGGGTGGGTTTGCCTTTCCCAGCCAATTGACTCAAATGTTAATCTCTTTTGGCAACACCCTCACAGACACACCCAAGATCAATACTTTGTATCCTTCAATCCAATCAAGTTGACACTCAGTATTAACCATCAGAGTGTATTTTCTTTATCCAAAACTACATTGAGTGCTAGGATAAGACACAAACTCTGATTTCAAAAATAATTTTTTTTCTCAAATTTAATTTTGGATATATATACATATATGCACCACTATGTATACATATACACATATATATAATCCATTACAAATATTTTTTTACTCGTGTAAGATCTAAATTCTTTTACTTTTCAAATTTCTTACTCCTTATAACAGTAGGAAATTGAAGCATTGCCAAGGTCATCTCCTGGCCGACTGCCTCTTTTCTATAGTCCCATAAGCAGGGTTCACTGACCTGTCTCCTAGATACAGTTTCCCTAGATTCCAGCTTTTCTTGTTTTCTCTACTTAACAATAACCTAAATTTACACTTTGATAAATATCCTTCAGAAATTGGATTAGGACAGGAATAGGAATTCTGATACCAGAATACAGTTAGCTACTGTGTATCTTGAATTCCAAAGAGATATTTACTAAATACAATCAGATAAATATAAGACTCTATTATCATACAGTGGAAATCTCTTGAGTGCCCACTAGGTTACAGGCATATGTTCCTAAAGATGATCTATTCATATTTTAAAGCGTTAATCATCTAAATGTTTCTGCCTTGGCTTATCTTCAATTAAATGCATCCTTTACTCTCCATCGAGAGGATACAAATTCTACTCAGTTCTATTTACTTCAAAGATACATTTAAAAGATATGAGGAGGGGGGACGGATCTCTGTTTTGAAATTTTGAACTCATGGGCTCACTTCCAATCATATTATTGTCACTTTGTGTCTGCTGAAGAAATTAATACCGTAAAGTTATAGGACTTTTTAAAATGTAATTAATCTGTGAAATGTTCTTGTATACAAATACATTAACTAATTTCATGAAGTCTATCTGAAAGCTTCATTTTTTGACACCATTCCAAGACTCATTAATAGCGTGCTCTCTTTAGTATATGAAAATGGTACATTGGTGCCTGTAATGCTCAGCATTGTTTGTAGGATTTTTTATCCCACATCACCTTATTGGCAGTGAACATCTACTAAATTATTCTTCTCTCTAACTTGACATCTTTTATTTTTAGCATTAACTATTTAACATGCAGTTCAATTGATGTATTTTCAATTTTTGGAAGCATATATATATATATACAATTACATATAACAATAATATTTATCAAATATCAATAACACATTTTCATTAGAAAATCATTATGCTCTTTTTTATTTTTGTATTTTATAGTTTTTACAAAACTGAAAGATTTACCAGTATACTAAGATTGTTATAAATGGATGAAGGTTCATAAATATAAAACAACATTACCACTCTCTGGTTTGCAAGGTAAGGGAAATGTCCTCAAAACAACAATAATAGTAGTAATATTAATAATACAATTTATGTTTTTACTAGTACTTTTCAATTGACAGGTATTTATAAAGACATTTGGAGAGATATTATCAACATTTTATAGAAAAGGACCCTCATCCTGACTATGCTATGTGAGTACATAAAAAAATTGAATCCAGACATTCCAACTGTAAGTCGAGTGCATTTTCCACTACAGTGAAAAGACAACAGATGCTGGAGAGGATGTGGAGAAATAGAAATGCTTTTACACTGTTGGTGGGAGTGTAAATTAGTTCAACCATTGTGGAAGTCAGTGTGGCAATTCCTCAAGGATATAGAACTAGAAATACCATTTAACCCAGAGATCCCATTTCTGGGTATATATACCCAAAGGATTATAAATCATTCTACTATAAAGATGCATGCACATGTATGTTTATTGTGGCACTGTTCACAATAGCAAAGACTTGGAATCAACCCAAATGCCCATCAGTGGTAGACTGGATAAAGAAAATGTGTCATATATACACCATGGGATACTGGGCAGCCATAAAAAAGGATGAGTTATTGCCCTTTGTAGGGACATGGATGAAGCTGGAAACTATCATTCTCGGCAAATTAACACAAGAACAGAAAAGCAAACACCGCATGTTCTCACTCATAAGTGGGAGTTGAACAATGAGAACACATGGACACAGGGAGGGGAGCATCGCACTCCATGGCCTGTCAGTGGATGGGGGGCTAGGGGAAGGATAGCATTAGGAGAAATACCTAATGTAGATGACGGGTTGATGGGTGCAGCAAACCATCATGGCAGGCGTATACCTATGTAACAAACCTTTACGTTCTGCACATCTACCCCAGAACTTAAAGTATAATAAAACATTTTTTTAAAAAAGAGAGAGATTCAACCTCTGTCTTGCAACACAGCTAGGATCTGGGTAAACTGGAATTGGAAAGGGTGAAGGGTGGGTGAGTTTCTGGGCAAGAGTTGGAACCAGGAAAGAGAAAGCTATGGGAAAAATAATAATAATATTCAAAGTACAAATGATTTTCATTTATTTTAGTAACTTTTAGCATAAAGACTCTTACATTGAGGAAATTTGTACTTCAATGACTTCATAGTTAAAAAGTATTGTAACTCAGTTCTAAATGTTCATTAGAAGTACTTTTTACTATCACTATATAATCTTTGTAAATGTCATTTGTGTATATTCTAATGAAGCAAGTTATGTAAAACCACAGTATTACTTTGCAATATAATCCATATAAAAACCTTAATTAGAAAGTCATGTAAATTTCCCTGTTACTAATTATCAAAAATTTGCTTCTTTAAAACTATCAGCTATTCATACTTGCTCTTCCAAAAAAGTCAGACATCTTTGTTTGGGAAAATTCAGTTACTACTATGATAGCCCGGGACCACGAAATTTGTGGTTTTTCTTTTTAAACACACCATACACATTATTCATTCACGGCTATAACTGTAAATATCTAATATCTTCAGCTATTATCAAAAGGGTTTGCAAAGGGAATACTGGAAAAAGTATTTGTGTTTTCTGTTCCTTATTCAACATATATAGCCACCTGATGTCAAGTGACTGAAAATAAATCTGCATAGTATGTTCAATATGAAATGAAGACACGAGTTTGAAATTAAAACACACATTATGAACATTGTAATTTTAAATTTTGCATTTCAAGTTTGAATGTTAAATTGCTACAACTATAAAAGTGACTAATCTTTTCATTTGAGAATGGTGCCTAATAACATTTAAAAAACAATACCTAGCTCTCTAGTTATTTTCTTGTCTAATGATCAGCCTTGCTGGCAATTAAAACTTTTTAGTAATAGAAAATTTTACAAATTAAAATAGTCCTAACCACTCCCTATTAATCAAATTTCTTTACACTTAGCAAGGCAGTCAATAATAAATAACTTCTTATTTGACCAGAAACTACTAGAGAAAAAAAGAATGTATTTTAGTGCATTAAAAAATAGAACATTTTATTCATTTATTTCAATGTTTTTACTCATTGTTTAAAGAATACTTTATTGAATAACTTTTATTGAATACAATGCACTAGGGATACAGCACGCAGCACAGAAAAATCTACTCTGGTAAAGCTTACGTTTCTGAAATAGACACAAGGGAAAAAAGTCAAATATATGGGAAAATCAAGTAAAAATAAGCATTATGAAGAAAAATAAAGAATGAAAGAGAGAGAGAGAGAGATGCATATTGTGTGGCTAGTTAAATATAGTGGTCAGGGAAGACACTGTTTATAAAGTGACATTTGAGCACATACCTGAAGAAGGGAGAGAACAAGACAAGGAGCTCTCTGGGGAAAGATTTCAGACAATAAAAGCCAAGGTACAGTGGTGGCTGACAAGGAGAGAGTAAGTAAAGGATTTGCGGGAGATAACATCAGACATATGGAGAAGAGCAATCAGGTAAGGACTAATAGAATGTTCTAGGGACTTTCGTTTTTAAGCTGTATGATATAGGGACATATTAGAGGATTCCAAATAGGTAAGTAGTGTACTATAGCAAATTTTAGAGCAAACTGCTGACTGCTGTGTTGTGAATTGACCATAGAGGGCAGATAAGGGGTAGTAGATTACTTCTGAGCCAAGTGGAAAATACCAGGCAAAATGATTAAAGCCACACTGGAATGTGACTTGGTAGGTGTTCATCTTTACAACTGAAAATGACAAGTAGACACGCTGAATCTGTTTTGTTTTGTTTTGTTTTGTTTTGTTTTGTTTGAGACGAAGTCTCCCTCTGTCACCTAGGCTGGAGTTCAGTGATGCGATCTCAGCTCACCACAGCCTCCGCCTCCCGGGTTCAAGCGATTCTCCTACCTCAGCCTTCCTAGTAGCTGGGACTAAGGCTCACACCACCACACCCAGCTAATTTTTTTGTATTTTTAGTAGAGACGGGGTGTCACCATGTTGGCTAGGATGGTGTCGATATCTGGACCTCATGATCAGCCCACATCGGCCTCCCAAAGTGCTGGGATTACAGGCGTGAGCCACAGCACCCGGCCCACACTGGATCTATTTCTTTGGTAGCACCAATAAGTTTTTCTGGCAGATTAGATGTGGTGAGGGAGATAACAAGAAAATCCAAGAATTCCTTCCCAAATTCGAGCAACTGGATGCGGAAGATATTTGTAAAGAAGAGTAACATTGCAGAGGATATTAGGATTTGATTCTGGAAACACGTTAAATTTAAACTGCCTGTCATATAGGTAACTGGAAATATTGAGTAAGTAGTTGGATACATGAAGCTGGAGTTCAGGGACATGTTCTGGGCTGAAGATGTAAATTTGGAAGTTGCCATTGTATAAATTGAATTTCATGTAATAAAACTAGATGAAACAAACTGGGTGGAAATAGGCAAGAAGATCAAGAAACATGGTCTGGGGTACCCCAACATTAATCGCTCAGGGGCTAAAAACCGAAGAGTTAACAAAGAAGAGTAAGAAGGTAAATTTAGGAGGATATATTTTCCTTAAAGCCAAATAAAGAAAATGTTTCAAGGAAAAGGGAGTGATCAACTGCTAATGTTTGGGTTAAGATGAGGACTGAGAGCTAGTCCTTAGATTTCGGAATTAGGAGGTTGTTGATGATTTTGACCAGAACATTCTTACTAGAGTTTCAGGGGTGAAAGTTTGATTGCCATGGATTCGATAAAGAAATAAGGAAGGATGAGAGAGTGTGTATAAACATTCATGTTGGGGCATTTTCTTATGCGAGAGCAGAGGAATAGGATATTGGAGGAAAGTAAATATAAAGAGGATATTTTGTTTATTTGCTTTTTTTTTTTTTTTTTTTTTTTTTTTTTAGATGGAGTGTCGCTCTGTCGCCCAGGCTGGAGTGCAGTGCAATGACCTCGGCTCACTGCCAGCTCCGCCTCCCAGGTTCAAGCGATTCTCCTGCCTCAGCCTCCGGAGTAGCTGGGATTACAGGCACGTGCCACCACACCCCGCTAATTTTTTGTATTTTTAGTAGAGATGGGGTTTCACGGTGTTAGCCAGGATGGTCTCGATCTCCTGACCTCATGATCTGCCCGCCTCGGCCTCCCGAAGTGCTGGTATTACAGGCTATTTATTTACTTTTATGATGGTATATTCTTATGTCGATGGGATTGATCCAACAGACAAGAAAAACAAATTATGGCATCAAAGAGAAAGGAAAATTGCCAGAATAATGTTCTTGGCTCACTATTACGGATCTAGCACAGGAGAGGATTTGGCTTTTAATAGCAGTACAGATTTTTTTTTTTTCATAATAATAGGAGGAAAGGTAGAGTACTTAAGTCCAAGTGTAGCTACACCGGTACATGTTTTGATGGGAGCTTATGTAAATTCTCTTTTGATTGGTTATATTTTCTCAGTGAAACACTATTTGAGCTTGAAAATGAGAGGTTTCAGTGGTTTTAAGAGAGAGAAGAAGGTATTAATTAATTAATAAAGTCATCAAAGAGAGTAGAAGAATGGTTAAGGAAATTTAGTAGGACTAAAATACTACTAAAGTACTAAGTAGGACTGTCAGCCAACTGAAATTATTGGCTACGATTTTAGTTTGAAATTAACCTGACTTGTGTAATTTTCAGATACAGGTAGTGCACTCCTAATCCAAAAATTCAAAATCTGAAATGCTCTAAAGTCTGAAACTTTATGAATATCAACATGATGTCACAGTGGAAAATGCCACACCTTACCAATGTGATAGAACAGTAATAACTGTGTCACATGCACAGAATTATTAAAAATATTACATAAAATTATCTTAAGGCTATGTGTATAAGGTGTATATGAAACATAATTGAATTGAATATTTGAACTTGGGTCTCATATCTAAGATATCTCATTACATACATGCAAATGCTCAAAATTTTGAAAAATATTTAAGTCTGAAACCATTATTGTCCTAAACATTTTAAATGAGGGATACTCAACCTTTTTTTCTGAAAGTCAAAATAAATAATTTGAACAGAAAAGAATCATGGCCTGGTATTAAAACAGTTAGGTGTTAGCCAAAAATAGCAGACTCACCAGAAAGTTCTCAAAGCCAAGTTTCACACTGACCGTAGAGATCTCAAGACAATCATGATTTCAGATTTTTACATGTAGGATATGAGTGCTTATGTAACAAACTCCAGTTTGAAATTACTTTCTGTGTTCTAGATAATGTGGTCCAAACACTTTTAATACCATGATTCTCTAATATTGAGTAGAGCTTTAATAGATGTATATTAATTTATCATGTGTGATCTATATGTTATATACATTTTTATACATGTATTAAGACAATTATGTGATAATCAATTATATACAATATATAAAACAAAAATAAAAATAAATATATAACATATATGATATATTGTATCATATATGTATATATATCTATATATACACAGTATATAGCAAAACAAAAATAGAAATATTTATTTTAAGTATTCTACATTTTATATATAACTTTTTCACTAAAATATAGCATTAATCACATATTAAAGAGGAAATTATGTGTGTGCTTCATTTTTAAAAAATTTCAATAAACATGCAATCATAAAGCAATTTAGAAGCCTGACTCTAAATTGTCTCTTTCCATATTTGATTATACTGACTCTCAGAGCTGAAAAGAAAACCACTTCAGAAAATTATAGTTTTGATGAAAGAATTATAAACTAATTCTTTTTAAATTATGGTAAAATAGACATAACAAAATTTGCCATCTTAATTATTTTTGAGTGTACATTTCAGTAGCATTGAGTACATTCACATTATTGTGCAACCAATCTCCATAAGTTTTTTCATCCTGCAAAAACTGAAAGTCTGTACTTATTAAACAACTTTTTTTTCCTACCCAGCCCCTGGCAATTATCACTCTACTCTGTACTTAGAAATTTGACTATTCTACGTACCTCACATAAATAGAATTATTCAAAATTTGTCTTTTTGTGACTGGCTAATTTGATTTAAGGTAATATTCTCAGGCATCATTCTTTTCATTGCTTTTGTCATCATTGCCTTTCTGTTTAAATGCTGAATAATATTCCTTTGTATACATAGACCACACTGTGTCCACTCACCCATGAATGGACATTTGGGTTGTGTCTACCTTTTTGCTATTATGAATTATGCTACTGTAAACATGGGTGTACAAATATCTTCTCAAGAACCTGCTTTCAATTTGGGGAGTATACACCCAGAATTAAAAACTATAAATTCTATTTTGAATTTTATTTTATTCTATTTTTAATTTTTGAGGAACTACCATATTGTTTTACACTGAAGCTGTAGCATTTTACATTCCTACCAACAGAACACAAGGGCTCCAATTTTTCCACATCCTCACCAACACTTGTTATTTTTATTTATTATTTTTGATAGTAGCCATACTAACGGTGTGAATTGGAATCTCATTACAGTTTGGCTTGGTATCTCCCTAGCATGTGGTGATGTTGAGCATTTTCTCATGTGCTAATTGGTCATTTTGTGTATCTTCTTTGAAGAAATGTCTATTCAACTCTTTCACTCATTTAACAAAATATTTTTATTTTTTTAAGAGATGGGGTCTCATTCTATCACCGAGTCTGGAGTGCAGTGGCATGATTACAGCTCACTGCAACCTTGAACCTCTGGGTTCAAGTGACCCTCCCATCTCAGCCTCTGAAGTAGCTAAGACTATAGGCATGTGTCACCACGTCTGACTATTTACAGAAATTTTTTGTAGATCTCCTTATGTTGCCCAGGCTGGTCTCAAACTCCTGGCTTCAAGTGATCCACCCACCTTGGCCTCCCAAAGTTTGGGATTACAGGTGTGAGCCATTATGCCTGGCCATACACCCATTTTTCAATCAGGTTGTTTGTTTCACGGTTTTTGAACTGTATGAGTTCTTTATATATTCTAGATATTATCCTCTTATCAGATATGTCATTTACAAATATTATCTCTTATTCCAAAGATTGCCTTTTCATTATTTTGATTTTTAAAATTATGCTTCAATTATTTAAAGATTTTATTCAAAATTCAGGCTTACTTTTTCAATTTCCCTGATATCCATACATTATTTCTTCTCACTAATTGAATTTTGTTGCATTTTAATATTTTTATCAAATGCACTTAAAATCTAATGACACTCTTATTTTGAAAGATTTTTAAACAGGTTGAAAATCTCCTTTTAAGTGTTGTATGTGGACAAAGAACTTTACAAGTGACAGAATTTCTGGAAGAAAATTAAATAATGATAGAAATATTTCCAAATATTTGTTTCAAAAATATTCTCTCCATGACATTTGTTTTATCAAAAAATAAAACACCTTACTTTAAAACTTTATCTTAACTTCAAAGGAATTTATTTTATGTTTTTTGTAACTATCTGCTTAATAGTGTCTAGTAATGGCCACTTGAAGGTCTGCAAATTTCTGACACATATTTTGGAAAACAAAATCTCAACTTTATATTTGACAACTCTTAAGAACGTTACCAAGAACTACGCAGTGAAGTCCTATGTGCTACAAATACTGCTTAATATAAAAGTATTTCATGAATTTCAAGATCTATATTATTTAAGATTATTTTTCTTAAATAAAATGGATTTGATGAAATAGACTTTTAATGCTTTCCGCAGTGAATGATGATGCAGTGCATGCATTTTACATGTTGTATTATATCTATAAGCTTACCACTGTGATATGGTTTGGCTGTGTCCCCATCCAAATCTCATCTTGAATCATAACTCCCACAATTCCCACGTGTTGTAGTAGGAACCCAGTGGGAGGTGACTGAATTATGGGGGCGGGTCTTTCTTGCCCTGTTCTCGTGATAGTGAATGAGTCTTACAAGAGCTGATGGTTTTAAAAATGGGAGTTTCCCTACACAAGCTCTCTCTTTGCCTGCTGCTATCCATGTAAGACTTGACTTGCTCCTCCTTACCTTCCACCATGATTGTGAGGCCTCTCCAGCCATGCGGAACTGTAAGTGCATTAAACCTCTCTTTCTTTTGTAAATTGCCCAGTCTCGGGTGTGTCTTTATCAGCAGTGTGAAAACGGACTAATATACACTGTTTTTCTTCTTTGGTTCCCAAATACAATACCTCATCAATGACTAAAATGGTTAAACTAATATGGCTTTTATTAAAGAAAAAAATGTTATTGAGAATATAATTTATGGTACATAGTTTCTTTGATATTTCAAAAAAAAGTGACCTTTTTGTATTTCCTCACAGAAGTAGAATCTAGCAAATACTGTACGGTGAGACATACTAAACACCTGTACTTCCATCTAGTTGTATATATTTGCCATCACAAAAAAGAAATGGATTTCTCAATGATATTTGGATTATATTTCTTACACCATTAAGTAAGAAATTGAAACTATTATTTGACGGAGTATCTAACAACTGAAATAGTTCAGTTACCACACTGGTTAGTGCTTTTCTACCAGAATAAAACACTATCAATAAGTTTAATTACCACCAAATTTTTGGTAATTATAATTAAAACATCTTTTAAATAAAATGATAAAAATAGAATTCTATATTATTAAAATGTTAAAACCATTAATTCAATTTGATAGATTTGTCAGCTTATATGGATTATTTTTTAAAAGTACAATTCAGTTAGATTAGTTAATTTTGACAGTTTTGTCCACTTCCTTGATTCAATTTTGACAAGTTTGTCCATCACGAATTTGCAAAATCTAATGAAAAATTGTGACAATATGTTTTTCACAAATGAAATTTATTTAAATATTAATCAATGTAAATTTTTTAAGTAAATACAAAGCTATTCTATTAGAATATACGTTTGTTTTTTAAGACAGAAGTACTATTTTGGTCTATAGCAATTGTTGAATATCTTTAAAATAGGAAGTGGTGGGGTTTTTTTAAAACTGTTTTTCTTATTCAGATTAAGAAAAAGTGATTTATGTAGGATGAACCTAATCTATTGAAACATCTATTTTTTAACTACAATATTGTACAATATTTTATAATATTAGATTTGATTGAATATTTAAACCCAACTGAATCCAGTCACTACAAAGTCTTTAAACTGTGGTAAAATATTCAACATACCACAAAAAATCAATTCTAATCATGACAATATTTAAGTAGACTTTCATTTTAGAATATTTTTATATTTACGAAAATGTTGCAGATAGTACACATAGTTCCCACATGCCCTGCATGCCCAATTTTCTCAAAGGTTGTTACCTTATATAACCATAGTAAAATTGTCATAACTAAGCAACTAATATTGGTATATTACCATCACCTGTATTCCAGAATTCATTCAGATTTCACTGGTTCTCCAACTGATATGTTTTTTTCAATTCCAGGATTTAATTTAAGGTACCACATTGAACATTCATTGTGCCTTCATAATCTCCTGTGTTCTATGACAGTTCCTCAATCTTTTCCTGTAAAACATGTTTGAAAGCAAACAATCTAGAATTCTCCAATTTGCGGAGATATATTAGTAGTTAGTTAATATCTTTATTTACCAAAGCATTTGAGTCTTGTCAAATCAACTTATTTCTTCGAACAATGTAGAATTTCCTGCATCGTCTATAGCGAGAAGTAAAATAACAATTAAAATTTGTGCACAAATGTATAAACTTCTAACCTGATATGAGAACAGACATAATTTTCAGACTCAAAAATATGCAAAAAATAGAGTTTGATTCGGGCATGTAAATGAAAAAATCCATTTTTCTGGTGAAAAAATGATGAAAGGGGAAGAAGTAGTCCTAAGGGAGATTATAATTTTCAGATAAGTTTTAGTAAACTCTATGCTTTCCCCCCTCAAGAAATAAATCTAAGAAAGTCAAAGTAAGTTTGCTTTAGAATGGCCAAGACTTTTATAAATTTTTATTAGGAATTTGATTTGAAAGAAGCAAGCAATCAGAGGCAATAATTATAATTTATAAAATTTATCTTGAAGTAATATTTTAAATGGAGTTATAGAAATGAGGAGCAGGAAATAATTTTAATTTTAATTATCACTAAATCTATTTTTTATTTTATAGATGAATAAATGAATATTTTAT
Organism: Pan troglodytes; assembly: GCF_028858775.2. Classification (NCBI taxonomy): domain Eukaryota; kingdom Metazoa; phylum Chordata; class Mammalia; order Primates; family Hominidae; genus Pan; species Pan troglodytes. Next base: position 31,915,402 of record NC_072401.2, on the reverse strand, counting down.
AGATGAATAAATCGAGATCCCAGAAGTCTTAGTGACTTTAAAACTAGGAACAAAAGAAAAACTTAGTAAAGACTTCAGAAAATACTCAGTTTTTTGCTGTTTGTTTGTTTTGTTTTTTTATTGACAAGGAAAGACATGGTGCTCTTTATCCTTCTACCAAATGAGTAGCCTTGCAGGTTTTGAAAACACAGAGCTAGAGTAATATAAATTGCCCAAGTTGTTAGGAATAATACTGAAATATGTGTGGAGACAGAGAACTAGCTGAATATACAAAGGAAGAACACAGATCCACAGAGAACAGGTAGCAATTTATGACAGTTGAGCAACAGACACAGAAATGAGACTTAGCTTAAGTGAACCAAACCACAAGATATGTGTACTCAGCATACTTTCTTTTCTTCAGAATTGGCTTGTTGCAAAATGCGACTCTTGCAGTGATAAAAACTATTTTTGTTTGAACTGTTTGAGAGAAATGATTTACAGATTCACATATTAGAAGTTTTTTACTGTGGAGCTTATATTGTTGTTATTTAATTCAATTTTGGTTGGTTAATAGGTTGGTGATCATGGAATCCCTTGAGAAAGTCAAAGATGAAAAGATAGAATAAACATTTCCCAAAGGACACTGTGGAGTCATGCGCAGTCTTAAAATCAGAAACAGAAGATCTTTCTGAGGCCAGCTCTACCGCCCTTGCAATCAAACGCCTCGATTGGCAAGATGGAAATAAAACAACAGGCTTATAATTATTCTGAGATCTTGTTTAACAAAGAGTAAAACTGGGAAAGAAAAGATGGGGGAAAAAAAAATGGAAAGACAGCCAAATACTCCAATTAACTCAAGAGCCAGGGAAGGAAGAGAAAATGAACAAATTCTAATTTTGGTCTATCCATAAATAGGTGGCATCTCAATTCATTTCGGAAGGGACATTAAACTCTATACATTCTCTATCCAATTATAAGGACATTTCAGACCAAGGACAAACCTCCCAGGAAGATACGAAAAAATACTTGCTCATGAAAATCAGCAGTTGTTAGTGGGGTGGTGGGGGTGGCAGTGGGTGGAAGAAAAACATGGTATGTTGCAGAAATAACTCAACACTATTTCTTATCCTGAAGACAAATTAATATTTGGTTTTTGCAAGAATAACTCTATGAAATTGGAACATTTTTGCCGTGTTTGCTTCACAATTTCTCCTTAAGTGGAGGAATCTACATAAATTATTTGGAATTTTTCTGCTCCAGAGATTTGTCTATTCTCACATATTATTTATTTAATAATTTATTTGTGTTAGTATAGATAATTGTTTTTATTAAGTTGGATTATAATCCAATACTACTTTATTTATTTTCTTTCACTAATTATTCCAACTTGACCATTGGGAACACTTTCATTTGGCTCCTGGATCTCTTTGGCATGCTGGATGGATCATTGTGGAAGTAGAGCACTGGTGTGTGGACATCTTCGTTTTCTGTCACTAGAAGATGTCCAGGCCTCTGGTAATTTTGTTGGAGAATGGTATTAGAACCCAAGATCCTGGGAACAATGTATGCCAATTGCTAGTGAAGTCTCATTGTCTCTAGGTGCTTGCAACTGACATACACATATCCATAAATAATTCCATATGAAAATTATATCCAGATTAAGCTAAACATGAGTTCATACTGATGACAGCGCTAATCTATTACTACACGTATAATTCTAGCCTCTTCCTCCTGCTTATCCGTAACCTCCCATTAAACCAGTGAAAAACCTGGCTCCGACTAGCCACTATTCATTTACTTAATTGTTTAATTGCAATATGCATATACATTGGTAACAGAAATGTCAACGTGAATCCACATGGAGAACAAATTTTTCAACTAAACTATGCTGATTTTGTAACACTCCATTTATTTCCAGAGTTACTTAGATTAGCACCTTTTCCCCCAACCCTTCAGTGAGCTGTTTCATGCATTTAATACAGTGAGATTCTTATGTCAAATCCTTCATTCCCAACTGGGGTCTCTGAATTCCTAAATATACTTTTAAATTTACATACACTAAGGTTTACTTTAGTGCTGTAATGATCTATGGGTTGTGAAAAAAATTACTATTGTATATACATCATTATGGTATCATGCATAACAGTTTCAACATCATAATAACAATCCTGTGCTCCCTATATTCAATCTACTCTGCCTTCTGCCTTAAACGCCTGTCACCTCCGACAGGAGGTACCTCCTGTGTACCATCTGTATAGTTTGCCCTTTTCAGAAGGTCATGTATTTGGAGTTATAAAGTATGGCTTTTTCAGACTGGCTTCTTTCACTTAGATATATACATTTGAGATTCATTTATATCTTTTTGCGTCAGGATTCAGCACGTACACTGTCTATATGCCATTAAATATATCCTGATTACTATAGCATTGTATGGATGTACCACAGTTTGTTTATCCACTCACCTATTGAAGGACATCTTGGTTGCTTCAGCTTCAGGAGATTGTAAATAACACTGTTATAAAATGCATGTGTAGATTTTTGCATGGAAATGTTTTCAAATCATATGCATAAATGCATTATGCAATTGTTAAATGTCTTACAAAGTGCCCGTACCATTTTGTGTTTTTACCAGCAATAAATAAGAGTTACTGTTATTTCTCATACTCACAAGTAGTAGATATTGTCAGTTTTAAGATTTTTGCCATTTTATAGGTATATAGTAATATGTCATTGTCATTTTAATTTACAATTTCCTAATGACAAATGATATTGTGTATTTTTTGTATGCTTATATGACACCTGTATATCTTTTTTGGTGAGATGTCTGATCAGATTTTTTGCTCATTTCTTAATTGGCTCTTCTGATTTTGTATTGTTAATTTTTAAAAGTTATTTGCATCTTTTGGATACATAGTTTTACATATTTGTGTTTTCCAAATAATTTCCGATCCAAGTTTTTCACAGAGTAGAAAATTTTAATTTCAATATAATCCAACTTACCAATTATAGAAGATCTCAGCCCTGACTCTTTGGATTCATCTATCTTTCCAGATGGAGGGTGCCAGCTCTCCCTACTACAAAGTCATGTATTTAATGGATCCAAGAAAAGTTGTTAATTTTCATTTCATTTATACTATTATTTTCACAAGGACAGGATTGATGGTTTCTAAGCCTCCACATGTTGGAGCTGAAATTGGAAATAAATTTTATGAATTTGTATTTAAAATTGAAAACATTAAAATAAATCTTTTCTGCTCTAAGGTGTGGACAAATTAAGAACTGCGGTGAAATATTTTGGACTATAAAATTCTAATAATAATACATTCTCAGAAAAAAATTATTTGATATGGCCTGAGTTTTAAAAATGATGGTATTTTTGTGGTAGCTTGGTGAGAGCTCCATGGAAAGTATCTTCATAGCCATTCTGGTCCCTTTCCATGTAGCACTTAATTATATGCTTTTTTTCATCATGAAATTTTATAACGGATTGTTTGCTGAACATAGCATATATCTGTCCATGGAATTACACGAACAGTGCTTGTATACTCCTTATCCACATGTTGTTTACATATGTTGATGTAAAAAAAAATGATTAGTATTTGCACTCATAGCTTTTAAATCTTCACAAAAAGACAATACTGAAGTGGCACTATAAAATTACATTTTTCCCAATCTCTAAGAAATTTTATAACTGAATTGCGCCTGAAAAATAAAAAGTTTATGTGTTTATTTACTCAGTATTTATTGAGTAACTTCTGTATGTCAAGACTAGTAAAAATATAAACAGAGGATTTATACAATTTAATATTAGAGAGAATATATCTATGTCACCAAATTCTTGTAAACAAATACACCTCTAGTGGTCGACAGTAGAGTGAAATAACTAATTACCATCAAGGGGATATTGTGAGTAATGCTTAACAGAAAAATTATTCTGAAAATAATTTAATATTATCATATATGGAGAGAGAGAGACAGAGTTCAGATAATCATCTAATATTTGGACAAACTGGGACACTTTGGATGGTGAAAAGATTCGTCTTTTAATAATTATTCTGATACAGCAGGCATAACCAGAGAACGTCCTAGTAAACAGGGTTGTTTTGTCATTCTACATATAGTAAACACCATATTTCCTTTCTTAATCTATAATTGGTCATTGTATTAGGATAATGAGAGAAATAGCACCAATAGGAGATATATTCCCATTTAAACAGTTTTTGGTACATATTAAAAACTGAGTAAATGATTATTCAATAAATAAATAGAGAATAATTACTCCTGTAATCCCAGCATTTTGGGAGGCCGAAGCAGGTGGATCACCTGAGCTCAGGAGTTCAAGACCATCCTGGGCAACTTGGTGAAACCCCGTCTCTACTAAAATACAAAAAATTAGCTGGGTGTGGTGGTGTGTGCCTGTAGTCCCAGCTACTTCGGAGGCTGAGGCACAAGAATCACTTGAGCCTGGGAGGCGGAGGTGGCAGTGAGCTGGGATCATACCACTGCACTCCAGCTTGGGTTCCAGAGTGAGATTCTGTCCCCCCAAAAAAAATCAGTTAAAAAAGGTGTTATTTGTGAATAAGGATTACATATTAATAAATAAAATGTATTGCTACTCTAAATATTTCAGCTAGGTAAATAATTTTAACCACCTCACTAAGGAATCAAGCTGAGTTTCACATCATTTCTTTCTTAAATTCTTTTTTACCCTTAGTAAACAAGCTATTGTGGAGAAAAAATGATGTAAAGTAGGAAATTACGTGGAAAATGGTCTGAATAGTTAACAATTAGAATAACACTCCCAGTAGAGATGTCAATATCACTTGCCTTTCACATTAAAATTTAGATAAACCATAGTCAACAAGCTAGCATATTGCATGGAATACAAGTGTCATCAACTATAAGCTTCAACCTACTTTATGCAAGAGTAGGAAAGAAAAAGTACTGACTAGTATACAATAATGTTTTTATATGATTTTTACATTTTACTTTATTGAAAGAGTTTTTAGTTGTTAAAATTACTGTGATAGTTTCTAAGATTGTGTATCATTATTATGTATGCACAAAGAAGAAAATAAGAGCAAAATAAATTGGTTAATTTATTCCTAGGTTGTCTTTGTATCCAACAGTAATTTTTCTGAATCTACTTTTTTTTTTCTTTTTTCTTTTTCCTTTGTTATTTTCCTGCCTCAGCCTCCTGAGTGCTGGGATTACAGGTGCATGCCCAGCTAATTTTTGTATTTTTAGTAGAGATGAGTTTTCACCATGTTGGTCAGGCAGGCTGGTCTCAAACCCCTGACCTTGTGACCTGCCTGCCTTGGCCTCCCAAAGTGCTGGGATTATAGGCATGAGCCACCACGCACGGGCCTCTGCATCTATTTTTGATGGAACATTATCACTAAATTACAACACATAACATTGGTTACTGTGCCATCAAGAGCGTTAGTGATACAGTATTTCTTAAGAGTGCTCTTCTCTTGTCTCCAATATTTTCTTTCGAGCCACCAATAGCTATTCTGTACTTTTTTTTCTTTTTCTTTTTCTTCTTCTTCTTTTTTTTTTTTTTTTTTTTTTTTTGAGATGGAGTCTTGCTGTCATCCAGGCTGGAGCACAGTGGTGCGAGCTCCACTCAGTGCAACCTCCGCCTCCCACATTCCAGCGATTCTCCTGCCTCAGCCTCCTGAGTAGCTAGGACTACAGGCATGAGTCACCACGCCTGGTTAATTTCTGTATTTTTTAGTAGAGACAGAGTTTCACCATGTTGGCCAGGCTGGTCTTGAACTCCTGATCTTGTGATTTACCCACCTCAGCCTCCCAAAGTGCTGGGATTACAGGCATGAGCCACCACGCCCCGCCTTCTGTACATTTTTAATGCTGGTATATTTATGATCTATTGAAGATATCAATTGAAGCTTCTCATACTAGAGTTCTCATTCCTTTCTCAAATAGACTTAGTTTGTTGACTGACATAATGAGGCTCCAATTTTCCAATTATGTCACCAAGTACAACAACCAAGTTATTACACATGTAGGAAATGGCAAAAAATATTCCAAGACAACTACAGCAGTGATTTTTCATCTATTTTAAAACATGTCTCAATTTCAGAGATATTTAAATATTAAATGTTTATGTTGGTGAATGTGTCTACATACATTAATATGTGAGTTACATATGTATATCCACATATACATGCATACTTTTTGTATTTTCCTTTAATGCAATGATATATACAGTAAATGAAGTAAAACACTATAAATCTGTGCAATTATGTTTGTCGTCAATACCAGAAAAGCTCTAATTCACTGTATAGGTATGAATGATTGGTTTCAAAAGTAGGACATCTATTGATTAATTTCAAATTCATGTGCTTATCTAAAAAGCAATATTTAGAGGGGAAACGTGCCCTTAAAATATTCCTAAAATATATTTAAAAGCATGTCGCATTTTAGATTATCCAGAGGAAAGCTCAGGTATTGTGTTACTTGTTTAGTTATGTACCATAATAAAATTGATTTTAATACAATCTTATTGCAAAGAGAAAAAATATCCCATTTTGCAGCATTGGCTTTCTATTTCCTATCCACTTGGCCAGATGAAACTTGGGTGCCTGTAAAGGCAGGATAATAACTAATCCTCTTTGGTGTTTAGCTTCACTTAATCCTTTCTGGTACTTATCCTATTAACATTTTTTTTCCTCTTGTATTTAAATGCCAGTGCAGAGTACTCAAATTACTTGCATTTATTTCTGTGCTTCTGAATTTCCCAGTTAGAGAAAGTACCTTCAGAAATGTTAGACTAAATATATGCATTTATCTGAGTCTATATTCATTTTCAAGTGCTTATTCTAGTTTAGTGACTTTTAGCTTGGGTATTTTTAAGCTACTAGTTTATGTTTACCATTATTTTCTAACTAAAATTCATCTGCAATGTAATGTAAGCTCTTTAACGGGAGTTTCAAAAATTTTTTATAAAACTTTTGGATATTTTTCAATTTTAGTTAAAATCCCATTTGAGGTACATTGATACTTAAAACATATTACTGGGCATTTATAATATCAAAGGATGCAAAACAATAAATCTTAACTTTTGAAGAACTGTAGTAGTCAGACAAGGCTAAATATGCTGCACTAACTAGCAAGAACAAAATCACATTGGTTTGGAAAAATATAAGCTTATTTCTCACTCAATACTCATCTCCGTTATAGGTTGCCAGAAGAGTCTATTTCAGACAGAACTGCACATCCAGTTTACCAAGGCAAAATAAATAGAATGCGGCAAACCATGCCTAGTTTTTTGAACTTTAGTCTTTAAGCAACACATTTTACTCCCTTCTCCTCTCCTCTGGCAAAGCACGTCATGCCACAGCAAATAATTGCAACATGGTTAAGGAAGTAGAGTTATATTATATGCCAGAAAGGGAATAGGGAATATTTGTAATTAGCCAAAATGACTACTACATTCACATTAATGAAGCTTCCTTTAAAGGAACAGAGTAACAATAATATAAAATCAAAATGTTAAGGCACCAGTATGTTTATCTTTCTTTGGCAAAAAAAGGAAATATAATGTATATACAATGTTGTTAGTTTATATACAATGAAGAAATGACTACATATGTGTATGTGTTTTGATTGCGACTGTGCATTTTTATGTCATTTAATTTGGTACTTCAACAAACATGTATAAATATCTCTGTTCTCTTCCAGTGTTGTGATTGAGGAAGCTTAGATCAGAAAATTTAAGTAAAGTTTTGTAAGTTACACAACTACTAAGTCAATATGTTAAAAGCTAGTCCTACTGATTTGTGCTTTTCCCACTACAAAATGCTACCTCTTCCAAAAGTACCATTTAATTAGTAAGGAGACATTTGTTTTGTAGGTATAGACTTTAAAATTATGCTCAGTTTTCTCCTACTTACCTGCCTTCAAGTGAGATTCAAATATAAAGTATCAAAAATTGGGCACTTTCAGTATGAAGTGAAAAGTTTGGCAAATCCTCTTCCTGTAGCACAACTATAAAATGGCACAATTATCAACAACAATTTCAGGGCTCTGGCAATGTACAAAAAGTATATAACTTATGTCATGTACATACATACATTTATGCATTGCATAATAGGGTTATACTGTGGAAATGCATCATTAGGTGATTTTATCATTGTACAAACATCATAGTGTACCTACATGAACCTAGATGGTACAACCCAGTACACAACTAGGCTATATGGTACAGCCTATTGTTCCTAGGTTACAAACTTGTACAGCATGTGACAGTACTGAATACGGTAGGAAACTATAATACAATGGTAAGTTTTGTGTATTTAAACATATGTAAACATAGGAAAGCTACAGTAAAAATATGGTAGTATAATCTCAGGAAACCACCATCATAAATGTGGTTCATTGTTGACTGAAATGTCATTATGCAGCACATGACTGTATCTTTCTGTATACACTTGCAATCAATGAAGGAATTTATATTTTCTTTTCCTGCTGCTTTGGTCTAACTATTCCCTCCAAATGTGTATGTTGATATTCTAACCCCAAGGTGATGGCATTAGGAGTCAGAATTTTGGGGAGGTGATGAGAACATGAGGATATAGTCCTCATGAAGTACATTACTGCCCTTATAACAAAAGACCTTGCAGAAGGCCCCTGGCATCTTCCAGCATGTGAAGACACAGCAAGAAAACACTATCTATGAGGAAGATGGCCCTCACCAGACACTGAATCTACCGTCATCTTGATCTTGGACTTTCCAGCTTCCAGAAATGTAAGAAGTAAGTTTATGTTGTTTGTAAGCTACTCAGTTTATGGTATTTTGCTATAGCAGCCTAAATGAACTAAGATACTAGCATTGAGAGTTTACTGACATTCTATTTGTTGATTTAAGGTGTGCAACTGTTGTTATTTATAAATTATTTTAAACATGCATGAATTTTGCTTTGCTCTGTGACTTTATTTTCCATGACCATACCAAGAGTGAATAATAGGATTTTTTTCTGAAGAGTTTAGGGTAACCCAAAAGCTTTTGGTGCTAAATTCACTGGATAACCTTTCATAGCAGTCTTTCATTTTATTTTACTACAGGGTTAAAAATTGGTGTCTTCATTATTTTACCCAACGTAACAGGTGTATTACTCAAATTTTTTCCAAGATGTTTAATATCATAAATTCCAAAACAAGAAATAATCTTAAACCACTGTTCTTATTTTCATTTAGTCTCATATTAAAAATCAAGTTCCCAACCAGGTTTTGACCCAGGTTGGTTGTCTAGACCTTACTCTAGCTCTGTCCTTAACATCCACTTTTTTGTTTTCCAACAGCATTCAAAGAGATTTTCATATAAGGTCACTTCTAGGTACCAAATGGCACAGTTTCTTTGCAATCTGACACTTGTGTAGTTTATATTTTTCATTTTGTTAAGTCTTAATCAAAAGAAGTTTGCACATATATATTGTGATAAGGATTTAATTCAAGAAAAAGAGATATTTTTTTAAATGGCCAAACTCCCTTTTCAGGCCAAAGAGTTACTTGGCAGAATTTTTTCACATATCAGTAACATGACAGAATTGAATGCATATGCATTTGTTTCTTGTACTCATAAAAAAATCTATCACTAATAAGTAATGTCACAGATATTTTATACTTGAGAACCTCTTAAATTCATAGGTCTATGAACAAACTATATTGGTAGAATATAAAGTATGAAGGACATTTTGGCATAAACTTATGTTTTGAGTAAAAACGTTCTAACTAGTATTCAAGGTTTTAAGGCAATGTGTAATTGAAATCTTAAGTATAACCATGTCCTTTATCCTAAGTGAAAACATTAATATTGGATATTTGGCAGATGAAAAATCTGGCTGAATGTTAAGTTTATATTAGTCTGAAGAGAAAAATAAAGTGAGGGAAAAAAGTGTATGTAGTTTTGATAATGTAGTCTACTTCTGTAAAATGATAAGTGGACCAAATAATTTTGAAGGATACCTACATCAAAAAAAATGCTCACCTTTTTGGTAGTATTTTCCAGATTTAATTCCTACATACACAATTTACGCTAATATTTCAATGATCTACAATCTCTCCATAAAGCCCAACTGTTCCATCCAATTAAGAATTATACCTATAGAGAAGCCATAATTATGTGTGAAACTGTATTTTAAAATATTTTCTCTAGAAGGCTTAGATATTACAAATATTTATTATAAATAATGGCTATCAGAAGGTGAAAGCTTTTAAAAACCACACTTTTCTAATTATTTTCCTGCCATGGTTTATGAATTTTGTGAAAGTAGAAAATGTGATAAAACTTCTGGACCTGTGGTATGTAGGGGGTTCTCCAAGACAAAGTAGGATCAAGAGTGCAGAAAGTGAATTTGGGTTTATCCAAATAGACAAAAGAGAAATCAGACTATCTCTTTTTGCTGAAGATATGATTCTATGCTTCAAAAATCCTACATACTCTGCCAAAAGATAACTAGAACTAATACAAAATTTTATCAAGGGTTAAGGATACAAAATCAACATATGAACATCAGTGGGATGTCTATACACCAACAATGTCCAGGCTGAGAGTCAAAGTAAGAACAGAATTCCATTTACGATAGCCACAAAGAATATAAAATATCTTGAAATACAGATAATTAAGGAGGTGAAAGATCTCTCTAAGGAGAACTAGAACACACACTGAAAGATACCAGAAATGACACAACTAAATGAAAAGACATCCCATGTTCATGGATTGAAAGAATCAATGTGATTTAAATGGCCGTAATGCCCAAAGTGATTTACAGACTCAGTGATATTCCTGTTAAATCACCAATGTCATTCTTCACAGAATTAGAAAAAAAAAACATTCTAATATTCATATTGAACCAAAATATCTGAAATAAACAAAACAAACCTAAGAAAAAAGAAAAAAGCCTGAGGCATCAGACTACCCAACTTCAAACTATACTCTAAGGCTATTGTAACCAAAACAGCACAGTAATGGTACAAAAACAGATACATTGATCAATGGTACAAAATAGAAAACTCAGAAATAAAGCCTCACACTTAAAACTGTCTAATCTTTGATAAGGCTGGCAAAAAAAGCAATGGGGAAATGATTCCCTATTCAGTACATGGTGCTGAGAAAACGGCTTGCCAAATGTAGAAGAATGAAACTGGACTCTTACATTTCACCATATGCAAAAACTAATTCCAGATAGATTTATAGATATAAATAAAGACTAAACTTCAAACTATAAAAATCATAAAAGAAAACCTAGGAAAGACCCCTCTTGACATCAGCCATGGCAAATAATTTTTGACTACACGCCCAAAAACAATTGCAATAAAAACAAAAAAATCGACAAGTGGGACACAATTAAACAAAAGAGCTCTGTATAACAAAAGAAACTGTCAATAGAGTAAACAATCTACAGAATGGAAAAAAAAAATATTCACAAACTATGCATCTGACAAAAGTCTAACATCCAGAATCTATAAGAAACTTAATAAGCAAAAAACAAATAATTCCATTTAAAATAAGCCAAAGACATGTATTAGTCCATTTTCACACTGCTGATAAAGATATACCCGAGACTGGGAAATTTACAAAAGAAAGAGGTTTAATGTACTTACAGCTCCATATGCCTGGGAGGCCTCACAATCATGGCAGAAGGCAAGGAGGAGCAAGTCAAATCTTACTCAGATGTTGGCAGGCAAACAGAGAGCTTGTGCAGATAAACTCCCATTTTTAAAACCATCAGATCTTGTAAGACTTATTCACTATCACAAGAACAGTGCAGGAAAGACCAGTTACCTCCCACAACATGTGAGATTTATGGGAGCTACAAGATGAGGTTTGTGTGGGGACACAGAGCCAAACCATATCATTTATCATTCCTCTCCTGACCCCTCCTAAATCTCATATCTTCACATTTCAAAACCAATCATGCCTTCCCAACAGTCCCCCAAAGTCTAAATTCATTTCAGCATTAACTCAAATGTCCACAGGTCAAAGTCTCATGCAAGACAAGGCAAGTTCCTTCCACCTATGAGCCTGCAACATGAAAAGCAAGTTAGTTACTTCCTAGATAAAATGGGGGTACAGGCATTGTGTATTTACCCAATATAAGTTCTAAATCTAGAGGAGAAGTGAATCTTAGAGCTCCAAAATGATCTCCTTTGACTCCATGGCTCACATGCAGGTCATGCTGATACAAGAGGTGGGTTCCCATGGTCTTGGGCAGCTCTGCCCCTGTGGGTTTGCAGGGTACAGCCTCCCTCCTGGCTGCCTTCACAGGCTGGCGTTGAGTGTCTGCAGCCTTTCCAGGTGCATGATGCAAGCTATCAGTGGATCTACCATTCTGGGGTCTGCAGAACGGTGGCCCTCTTCTCACAGATCCACTAGGCAATGCCCAAGTCGGGGGCTCCAACCCCATATTTCCCTTCTTCACTGCTCTAGCAGAGGTTCTGCATGAGGACCTTACCCCTACAGCAAACTTCTGCGTAGGCATCCAGGCATTTCCATACATGTATGTTCCATACATCTGAAATCTAAGCAGAGGTTACCCCAGTTCTTGACTTCTGTGCACTCACAGGCTCAACAACACATGGATGCTGCCAAGGCTTGTGGCTTGCACCTTCTGAAGCCATGGCCTGAGCTCTATGTTGGCACCTATCAGCCATAGTTGGAGTGGCTGGGAGACAGAGCATAAAAGTTTGAAACATTTGCAGCCTGACAATGCAATAGAAAATAAAATTCCATTTTTTGAGGAGAAATTCAAGCCAGCTGAAGAAATTTGCATAATGCTAATCTCCAAATGCTAATCCCCAAGACAGTGGGGAAAATGTCTCCAGGGCATATCAGAGACCTTGGAACACTACACAGCCTTAAAAAAAAAAAAAATGAAGTCATGTCCTTTGCAGCAACATGGATGGAACTGCAGGTCATAATCCTGAGTGAATTAATGCAGGAACAGAAAAATAAATATCACATATTCTCATTTATAAGTGAGAGCTCAACATTGAGCATGCACAGACATAAACATGGGAACAATAGACACTGAGGACTCCAAAAGAGGGACCTAGGAAATGGGAATGGGTCAAAAAACTACCTGTTGTGTACTATGCTCACTACCTGAGTGCAATATACCCATGTAGCAAACCTGTACAAATACCCCCTATCTAAAATAAAAGTTTGAAAAAGAAAAAAAGAAAAAGAGTGAACAAAGAAGATGTTGGTTTTAAAGAGGGCTACCACATGGTCAATAAATGTTAAGAACTTAGCCATAAGCTAGGAGAAAGTAAAGCCAAATAAATCTAACTAAAAAGAAAAACTATAGTTTTGCATGTTGGGCTCGGCAATTTGATAGTTACCTCCTTCAAATTTTCTGATTTTAGGACACTCTTAAGTAATGGAACCAATGGCCTCACATGTTTGTTCAGATTAATTATGCCAAATAATATACCCTAGAGCACAGCACTAGCACGAAATATGTACTGGCTAGAACACGTGACTTGTTTTGTTAATGGGTTGATCTTTTCTATGGTAGTAGCCACTCCCCTACTAAATGTACAAGATTAACACGGGAGCTTTCACTTAACACAACATTATCTCACCCAATGCCTACAGTTGATTTGTTCTGGTACAAACACCTGGGCCAACCTAGACAATGAAAAATTTTTCTGTAGATTTTTAGACTCCAAAAAGAGCCACAACATTCTCTTTACTAACATTTAAATTGTAAGATGTAATATTCTGCAGCTGTTAGCAACTATATTTTATGACATGTGAAAAAGCATAAACCAACCTCCACAGAGAATAAAAACAAGAAACGGAAAGATTTGCATTCTTTGCTCCATCCCTGACTTCTAGAAGTCTGTAAAACTCTTCCTTGCATTTCCAGAGATGCCCTAGTTTCATTCACATAAAGCTCAAGTTCCTTTTTCCTTGGGTTGTTTCCCTTTGAACTTTTGTAAAGTTCAACCCAAATTTTCTCAGCTCATGGATGAGTTATTTATGGGTAAAGAGTACATACAACTACGGGTTTGCAATTTTTTCCCTTAACTTATTTTTTTCCTAACTCATAAATAAAAGAACTAAAATTATCTCCTTAATATGTCTTTCCATAGGGAAATCAGGGCAACAAAGTGTGAGACAAAAGGAGAGGCTTCTTTTTTTTATTATTATACTTTAAGTTTTAGGGTACATGTGCACAATGTGCAGGTTAGTTACATATGTATACATGTGAAAACAAAACAATAGTTATAGAAATACTTAAAATTATCCTTGTATCATTACCATTACTGATGAACATCTTTAGTAGTTCTCATCTCATGTCTCTACATGAGCTTGCCTATCTTTAATCTGAGAGGATGAATGAGAGAAAATGGGCAATGAAAAAGAAATTCAAGTCATAATTAATATAATTGGAAGTTTAGAATATTAGGAAGTGCTATTTCTACCTGGTAGCTACATATAAGCTAAGGAGGACATCAGTCAGCACTCTGAAATCAGTAGTCACTACTTCTGGGATCCAAAACGTTATCTAACCAGGAACTGCAGTAATGAAGCCTGGTCATACATACTATGTGTTGCAAACGTGCTTCACATTTAAAGTGAAGACTCTAATAATGTATTTCTATTAAGCTGTTGACTGCATTATAGAATATAATATTCACAAGACAAATAATATTTGGGCCAAATAATATATGATTTGGAAATAAAGGCTTTCCTCTTCTGCAGAATCAAAACTGTTGTGGAATAACACTAATTCTGAGATTCTTCAAATTTTATGTTTTCTAGGCTTCCTTAGAGGTAGCTTGCATGTGATCTTGAAAACATAGGCTTAGTCTACACCGACTGCAAATCCTTTCACTGCCCATAAAAATACAAAGATGTTTCAACACTGTCATTAAAACCGGATATTAAGAAACGTATTACTGATGTTTGGGACAAGAAATGTGTCCTCTCAAAAGATGTTGATGCTATTACCAGTGCCTCTCTCTAATCTTAAAACCGTTGTTACCTAATCTAATATTCCTGCCACATCTGATTGTAACTAGACATGTAGATCTTACAGACAATGAAGTTGCACCCAGTATAGTGAATGGTTATATTTCCCAAATTTGAAGTTTCACTCATTGTGAGGTTGAAACTCAGCTCTCTCTAGCTGCTTGACTTTGAGCAAGTCATACACCCTGTGTGTTCATAGGTGTTTCATATTTAAATTAAAGACTTTAATAATGTGTTTCTATTGAGCTGTTGATGACATTAGAGCATGCAATGTAATGTAGCATACAGTGGACTAAGCCATGCTGTGTTCCAAACAGAAGTGAGAATAGTATATTGTATTTTCTACAGTTTCACAGTTACTAGTTTGTGAAACTATTTGTCCATTTTAACATGCCTTCATTTGCTTATATACTTATATGTTTATTGAAACAGGTATCCATGGACGTAGAACACTGTTGAGTGAGTGACAGACACCATGTTTTGTTTTATTAAGAACTGATTTTGCATGCATATTATAAGCCATTACATTTTGACTATGTCTCTATCCCATTAGGGGATTGCATTCTTTGTCCTTCTGGTAAAAAGCCTTGTGGATACTGTTTCACCTTATAAAACACTCATTATCACCACAACCACTATCAGACCCACCTTCCCCTTCACACATACACACATCTGACATCTCTATCCCAATCAAACAACCATTTACCAGATGTTCCCCGAAGACATCTAAATCTATATGAAAGCATCATTTTAGTTCAAGCTAGGACACGTACATATAAGCACACACGCAATTATATGCATACAAATTATGTGCTAAAATCCTGAATGGCCTCATCTCCTACCACAAACAAACAAAAATATTCTCTATGGCAAAGAAAGGCAATATCTCATCATCTCACATTTGGGAAAGATCTGTCAGGATCAGGAAATGCAATTAAGTAATTTCATAAGTGCTGGTAGCATTCCACTCAATATCCCCTTAGAACATCTTAACAATGAAATTAACACTCTTAAAATCCCTAAATTATTTTTTGTCCTAAATGGCTTGTTATCTTGGAACATTTCTTTATCAGGCTGCAGATTACAAATGGGATGCATCTAAAAATTCCACAGACAAGTAAATTGAAACCTCTTGTTTGAAACAGTAACTACTGCCTTTGCCTAGCAATGATGATTTGGTATTCTACACTTCGAAGAAGTTTTATGTAATACAAATGTATATATACTTTAGCAGGAAGCTGGAATTGATAGGAAATTTCTGTGGTCCAAGAATCCATGAGTTAGTTCCATGATTTATCACTGGGACTAACTGGAGGAGCTGGAGTAACCTTTCCCAAAGGAAGAACATGAACTATGAAGAAAGACAAAGAAGGTAGTACGTAAGGTGAGTGTATGCCCCAACTTAATAGTCATATCCTGCCCAAGTTGAGCTAAACCTCAGTTCTACCACTAACAAGCTGTTCAGTGTTGACAAGTCAGTAAACAGCTCTAATCCTTAAGAATTTCATAGGTAAAATGGATATTATAACGGTTGTAATTCTTGTGTTTTTTATGTAGTTGCTGTAGGTTTTAGGGGATAAATTTGGCATGGTGATCCAACATAGTACCAGCATGGTAACCTATGACACAGTGTCAAATGAAGAAAGAGGACTTTTCAGAGAATTTTTTAGCATTGTGGGACAGCAATGTGAATGCAGTTAAGTTTGAATATATCAGATGATCCTATATTTAGCAACTTTAAACTCATTTTCTTCCAGATATCTACATTCTTTCATTTCCTGTTTGTTTCCGGATAAGGCATCTATCAATAAACCACTTTTTGATTAGAGTTTTGTAGACAGGATCCATTAAATCCCTCAACAAATTTGCAGTCACTGTCCAGAGTGAAGTGCTTCGCACACTGGATAAGAGGCTGAGTACACTGCGTTGCGTTGAAATAGCCAGAAATCCTGTCCTTGTGGAGCTTTCAGACTAATGGGGAAATTATTTTTCAAATAATTACCCAAGCAATCATCCAATGATATAAGTGCTATGAGAAAAAACATACAGGGTATCATAGAAAGATATAATAAGAAGACAATTTAAATTAGGAGGTTACAAAAGGCTTTTCTTTTTTAATTTGTTTAAATTAAAAATGTACAAGTGCAATTTTGTTACATGAATATATTGTATTGTGGTAAAGTCTTAGGCTTTAGTGTATCCATCACCTGAATAATGTATATTGTACCCATTAAGTATTTTCTCACCCACTATCCTTCTACTCTCACCCTTCTGAGTCTTCAGTGTCTATAATTCCACGCTCTATGTCCTTGTGTACACATTATTTAGCTCCCGTTTATACGGTAGAGCATGCAGTATTTGACTTTCTGTTTCTGAGTTGTTTCAATTAAGATAACAACCTCCAGTTCCATCCATGTTGCTGCAAAAGACATGATTTTATCTTTTTATGGCTAAATATTGTTCCATTGTGGGTATGTGTGTGTGTGTGTGTATATATATATACAATGAAAGACATATATATATAGTGTGTGTGTGTGTGTGTATATATATACTGCATGTTCTACCTTATAAATGGGAACTATATATATATATATACACACACACACTATATATATGTCTCTCATTGTAATATATATTTATATTATATATTGTATGTTATGTAATATATATTATATGAGAGATATACATTATAGGATGTACATCATATTTTATATATAATATTAAATATAATGATATGTATCATTATATATGATATATATGTCATAATCTATATAATATATAATGATATATATCATATATATATCTCTTTGATGTATGTCTCATATATTGTCTCATATTATATATATAATATATATATCATATTATATATCTCTCTCTCTTTGTAATCCAGTCATCCAACAATGGACACTTAGGTTGATTTCACATCTTTCCTATTGTGAGTAGTGCTGTGATAAACATACAATTGTGGATGTCTTTTTGATATAATGATTTGTTTTCCTTTGGATAGATACACAGTAGAAGGATTGCTGAACTGAATGGTAGATCTATTTTTAATTCTTTGAGAAATTTCCATAATGTTTTCCATAGAGGTTGTATTAATTTACATTTCCACCAACAGTGTATGAGCATTTCCTTTTCCCTGCATCCTCACCAACATTTGTTATTTTTTTACTTTTTAATAATGATAATTCTGACTCGTGTAAGATGGTATCTCTTGATGGTTTTATTTTGCATTTATCTGATGACCAATGATGTTAGCATTTTTTTATGTGCTTGTCGTTCATTAGTATGCCTTCTTTTGAAAAATAGAATAGAATGAGAATCCAGAAATAAAGTCAGGTATCTATATCCAAGTGATCTTTGACAAAGTTGAGAAAACACACTAGGAAAATGATACCTTCTTCAACAAATGGTACTGGGAAAAAAATGTATTGCAATATGCAAAAGAATTGGATGCCTATACCTCATGACATACAAAAATCAACTCAGTATGAATTAAATACCTACATGTAAAACATGAAACTACAAAAATACTAGAAGAAAACCAAGGGAACAACTCTTCTAGATATTTGTCTAGGCAAAGATTTAATGACTAAGACCTCAAAAGCACCAACATCAAAAGCAAATATAGCCAAATGAGACTTAAACAATGAAAACTTCTGTACAGCAAAAGAAATAATCAACAGAGTGAACAGACAACCTGAAGAATAGGACAACATATTAGCAAACTATGCATCCAACAAGAGACTGATATGCAGAATTTATAAGTCAAACAACTCAACAAAGAGACACAAATAACCTCATTAAAAAGTAGACAAAGGAAAGGATTTTTATATGACCGATGAAATTAAAAAATGATTTGTATTTTCTAAAGAATTAAAAAATAATCAAAAGAAAACTAATATTTCATGATACGTTGAAAGTATCAAAATATATATTTCAGTGTTCAAAAATAAAATGTTATTGTGACAGTCATGCTCATTTATTCACGTAGTGTTTATGGCCACTTTCATGCTACATGAATAGACTTGAGTAGTTACATCAAAGACTGTATGGCCCACAAAGCCTAATATATTTACCACATGACCTTTCGCAGAAAATATTTGCTGATTCCTGATTTAGAACTTTACAAGCCCCCTTAAGAATATTTTTTTTCTGTAAGTTAAATGAGATGCTGTTGCATAATACTATTTAAATATTTTAAAGTTACTATTAGGATTGACTAGATTTATATTTTCAAGATCTCACTGGCTGATATGCTTTTTTTCAGGTTTATTTTCACCTTAATATGAAAAAGTTAAGGATTCAAAATCACATATTTTGAAAAAGTTTGGAAGCAGGTATTTGGACCATGCTATGCACTGAATGTTTGTACATCACAAAAATCCATATATTGAATTTATAACCCCCAAATGATTACTATCCATATTACTCCTGTGATGGTATTAGGAGAAAGGGTCTTTGGGAGGTACTTAGATTATGAGAAAGCCCTTGTGAATGGGATTAGTGCCCTTATAAGAAGAGACAGGAGAGCATGTTCTCTTTCTCTCTCTGCTCTCATACCTATGAAGACTCAAAAATAAGAGCGCTATCTATGAATCAGAAAGTGAGAACTTACCAGATATTATTTCAACCTACTACTTGATCTTGGATATCCCAGCCTCCAAAAGTGTGAGAAATAAATTTCTGCTTTTTTTAAGGATCCCAAATTTCTGTTGTTTAAGATCTGTTAAAGCAACCTGAACTGACAAGGACAGGCCAAGTAATAAAACCCAAGCAACGTCACTACTGCTCAATTAAACAATCACCTTTGAGCACATACCATATCCAGAGACTGTGCTAAGTGCTAGATAAGAAAAAATGAATTATATATAGTTCTTGCCCTCAACTTACTTATAGTCTACTCAATATCAAGTATTAGCCTGCTGGCACATTTAGATATTTGGTTGTTTTAACTCTTTCTCTCTATCCTCTTGTAGAGACTAAATAAAAGAAAGCATAGCATACAACTCAGGAAAGGCTCTGACTCCTAGGATTTAAATAAGTATTTATTAACAATTGTTTACTTAAGACACATATCATTTCTAATTTAGCCCATACCCATCTGAAGTGAGCATGTTACCACCATTGTGGAAAAACATTACGGTACAGAAAATCTAAGTCACTTGCCTCATGTCACAGAAATAATAGCAATAGAACTTTCATTTGAGCCAAGGCCAATTCACTGCAAAGTTTGTGTTTTGACACTATGCCAGCGTTTGCTAAATTATGAATCATGAACCACTGGGGATACTCAAGATTAAGACCACAGATGTCACCCACATGTCGAATTTCAAATAAAAAAGCTATTGTTTTTTCAATTTTCTTTCAACCCCAAATCAAGGAAACAGATGTAATGCTAGTCTCTCATTTTATCAAGAAAGAGAAAACTCCAGATTCAGAGCCTTCAGTAGGCAACAAAAGTAGGTAGAATTCAATAATACTTGTGTTCTATTGTTTATATTATATTTACTTGGCTTCTGCAAATGTACTCAACTGATAAAAAGTTCTAGAATTTCTATTTAAAATAGTTATATAAAGTTTTCTCTTAATTTAATTCTGATAAGGTAAAAAGCAGAAATGACTTGATTTGAAGAAAACTATTAAGTTAGAAACTTTTCAAATGGTACCTAGAATTGGAAAAATATGAATACCACAGCTAGGAAAATACTGCACCATAATATGCTGCCTTATGATTTTGAGGTGGGATCCAAGTCTTAGTGTTGTTTGTATTTTAATTTTTAAACAATAAATCTCAGGACTAAGAGGAATTTTCAAGAACATCATATGGGAGATTTATCTGAGTAATAATAAAACTGGTCTCCCACACAGCAGGCTCTGCGTCAATTATTCTTTCTCTATTGCAATTCCCCTGTCTTGATGAACTGGCTCTGTCTAGGAAGCAGGCAAGGTGAACCCCTTTGGTGGTTACAAATTTGGGGACTTGTCCAGGATTGCCCTTGTGGTTACTTGCCCATGATTCAGCAGCCCCCACCTCCAGCAATGGATCCAGAAGCCACCCCAAGCAGCCTCCTAGTTCTCTTGAACTGGGGGCCAACTCTGGTACTCTCTCTACTGGAGGGGCACTGCCGACCCAATGTGCATGGATTTAATTGCAATGGAGAAATAGTCATGAAGAGACATCCATTAACTGTAGCCCTATCACAGGGTGTCTGTCTGTAGCCTCATCATGGGGGGTCTGGATTGGTGAGTATCCCAGGCATTGCCAACGCCTCCTTCCTTCTCTCAACTGGTTCTGTAGCCCTATGGTGTGGTGTCTGCAGCCCCATTATGGGGTCTCTGTTTGTAGCTCCACCATGTGGTGTCTGTGTCTGTAGTGCCATTGTGGGGTGTCTGTTTGGCTCCTGGGGCATGTCGGTTGGCTCTTTCTAACTAGTAGGAAGAGTCTTGGTTTGGGAGACTTATCTTCAATCAGGAAGATTTCTAGGAGGTTTCTCAGATGGAGAATAGAAGGATAGTTTGGAAGGGATACTCTTGGAGTCCTTGGTTAGGGATGTGATTTGGAAGGCCTTTTGTCTGTCTTGTCTTTGTGAGTATTTGTATATGTGGAAGGGATCTCAGAAGGGGTTGCTAATGGAAGTCCAGCAGGCCTAACTCAGAACCCTCCTTATTTGTCTGGTTACATTCAGTGAACCCTAATGAAAGGTCAACACTCCTGACTCTCAGGGTAACTAACTGCTCTTCACCCTGCCCAGAGACCTCATTATGAATTATCATATTAGAGGTCGTCCCTCCTCACCTGGAGTGGATCCAAAACAGAGAACAATGGGAAAAAGTTTGAGCTTTGCCAGGCTGATATTGGGTGCTGAACGAGGTGACTAATGTCTGTTTTGTTCTGTGTATTTTGCTGGGATGGAAAATGTTAATTCAGTTCCCCATGCAGCCCATTGGGCAGCATCTTGCAAATTAACAATCTTGCCTATGGTTTCATAAAACAGTAAAGGGTGATTTTCTCTTGTAAAGTGGCTTGAACCCCACAGCAATAGCACAAATGAGCAGGGTCATCAGAAACCGCTCCGTTCTTCTGGAAGCTGCAGAGAAAGGGAACTCAGAAACCTGGTACGCCAGACGAAAGGGTAAGAAATTCTTACCGGCCAACTTTCTGCTCTCTCTCTCTCTCTCTCTGTGTCTGTCTCTTTCTCTGTCTGGGTAAAACAGTAAACTATCGGTCTGCTCTGCAAGGGTTTGATGAATAGAAAAATGGATTTGTGAGACTTCTCTTAAGTTGTAGCAAATCTGGTGTGCTTTGTGCTAAGAATTTGTCTTCCTGTGTTCTGTAGTGGAGAAAGGAGTATCATAGGATAGAATGTGGGTTTAGGACCCCTATAAGCCCACTTTTCAAGCCAGCCCTGCAAGGCTGGTCAGTTACAAACTTTGCTGCGGGGCCCTGAAAGCAATACCAGATGACATTTCTGTGTCTTGTTTTGTGTCTTTAAGAGCTTAACCTTGTGACCATGTGGGAATACTTTCTCTTGGTTTCCACCATGTAGGGACAGGAATCTGTGGCTTCATGTCATAGTTGGACCTAAACATTTTATTGAGCAGTTAAAAGCCTGTGCAAGCTTGAAATTGGCTTCTCTGGGTTCCCTCTGGGGAGAGCAATAGAAACTGCTCAATGCTGTAACTCAGTAGCTGAGGCTTTGCCTTTTGACAATGGTGGCCTGGGTTGACTCCTTTCTGGGTTTTATTTATGTAAATTTGCCATTTATTGGGGCTCCCCCACTCCCCATGAATAGCTTCTGATTTCTTGTCTTGAATTTTCCTTTCTGTAAAATACCCTGAAGGAGATTCTAAATCTTGTAAAAAAAAAAAAAAAATCTTGCAAAAAAAAAATCCTGTAAAAAAAGAAACCATATCTTTGAGACACCTATGTGTCCATGGTTAAGTTATAACCTTAGTTAAAACTTATAAATTTCACGTGGGAAGTTACCTGTGGTAGAATTCAAAAGCCAAAAATATTGGCTGCTTGGCATGGCTAAAGTTGAGTAATAAAATTTTTAAAGGATTTTTTTTTTAAAGAGTGCTATGGTTAAAAGTCAGTTTAATTAAAAGTGGATAAACAAGTTTCAAGTATATTTAAAAGGCCTTTATATTTTTCTCTTCTTAGAGCATTTTTTCTATTTTTATTTTTTTTCTGCAAAGAAGTTTTTTCTTCTCATTCAACTGAATTATTTTTTTCCATTTTTTTTTTTTTTGTCTTGTCAATCTTAATGCAAAGATGAAAGGCCCTGGGATAACTTCTGGTAGCCTGGGACTCCTTGGAAAAAACAGGAGGCACCACAGACCCATTTTGGAAAAAAGCTCTGTTTTCCTCATGGAACCCCAGGAATTAAAAGCAAATAGATCCCTCTCAAAATCAAAAGCTGTTTTCTGTTTTGCATTGGGTTATCTGATGGTTTTGAGTTTTGGGGGTATCAGAAATTACTTCTCGTTATGAGAGAGCTTAGGTGTGTAATAAGTATGTAGGAAATATAATTTAGTGGATGGCAAATAGTAGTTACAGAGGAATACTTGACTGTGCACACTTGAATCAGAGGACCATGCTCTTGGCCACCTGGAAGATAAGGAAACATCCCCACTCCCCACTGGGGGATGAGACTCCCATGGGGGATGGGCTGATTACAAAATGGGCTGATTGGCTTTGAGTGGCCTTGGAATGAAAATCAGGGTAGAAGCACTGCACTGTCTTTTCCCATAGTATTTCTTTGGGCTATATTTGGGTCAGTGTATTATTGGCATATATTCCAAAATTATGTAAAACTTCTATAATTCTAATATGACTTAGTATATCTTATCAGTAATAAATATAATTATGTTAAATGGCTGTGTGCCATAGAGTTAACAAATTTTCTGGTAAATTGTGTCTTTAACTGTAGCTACCCTAAAATGTTTTTGTCATCCACAGACAATTGTTGTCTCATTTTGATCCTCTTAAAAGATGGTTTTATAATCTGCTATAAAATTTAGCAAGTGCTCTTAAATGCAGGTTTCTGATTAATAACTCTGGAGATTGTAACATTAGAATAGAACGAAAATTTTCAAATAGAAGAGTGAATGATGTCTGATTTTCTTTGGGCTGTATTTGTATAAATATGTTATTAGTATGTGTTCCAAAATTTGTGGGAAACTTCTATAATTCTGATATGATTTAGTATACATTATTAATTATAATAGTTATGTAAAATTGTTATATGCCACATAAGCAACAAAAATTCCTAGACAATTGTAGCATTAATAGTGGCTATTGACTTTTGTCATCCACAGACATTTTGTCTTGCTTTGGTCCTTTTCAAAAGGCAGTTTATAATCGGATGTAAGACTCTGAGTGCAGGTCTCAGATAACTTTAAAAATTGTGCTATTGGAACAGAGGAAAAAAGGAAACTTCTAGGACTCTCGTAGAAAGCTGATGTGTTAAACATTGCTAATCCTTTTGTTTTCAGAGTCAAGATAACTTATTTCTTTTAAACATTGCTAATCCTTTTGTTTTCAGAGTCAAGATAACTTATTTCTTTTAAACATTGCTAATCCTTTTGTTTTCAGAGTCAAGATAACTTATTTCTTTAGTGCTATTTGCAACTTTTAACAAGTGAGTAAAATATACTCCTGTGAAAAACTTTGGAGCATATTTGTTTCTCTCTACCTGATTTCTCTAGAATTTGAGAACCATTTGTGAGTATTCTCAATTTATGGCAGTATAATTAATTGCATAAGTGCAATAAGAATGTTTTCTTTTGTAACAGGACACCATTGGAGAAACTGGACATTTTACCAAGGCTTTGATTGGATTGGCATGCTTCCTTTAAAGAATCAAGTTGACTTATAGAGCCAATTAAAGTCTGTTGGGGAATCTGGCCTCATACCTTGTCCACATAGAGTCCCTGGACAAGGTTCCTGCACTGTGGTAAGTAAAGAATGTCACCTTCTAACAGGCCCAGGAACCCCAAATTATCTTGGGACCTCAAGAGGAGAGGACTTAACTCATAGGTATTTGAGGGTGCCGAGACCAGCTCGGTCGGGGAGACCCTAACCCAGCGGCGCTAGAGGAGTTAATGCACACACACACAGAAATATAGAGGTATGAAGTGGGAAATCAGGGGTCTCACAGCCTTCAGAGCTGAGAGCCCTGAACAGAGATTTACCCACATATTTATTAACAGCAAAGCAATCATTAGCATTGTTTCTGTAGATATTAAATTAACTAAAAGTGTCCCTTATGGGAAACGAAGGGATGGGCCGAATTAAAGGAATAGGTTGGGTTAGTTAACTGCAGCAGAAGTATGTTCTTAAGGCACAGATCGCTCATGCTATTGTTTGTGGCTTAAGAATGCCTTTAAGTGGTTTTCCACCCTGGGCGGGCCAGGTGTTCCTTGCCCTCATTCTGGTAAACCCACAACCTTCCAGCATGGGTGTTAGGGCCATTATGAACATGTTACAGTGCTGCAGAGATTTTGTTTATGGACAGTTTTGGGGCCAGTTTATGGTCAGATTTTGGGGGACCTGCTCCCAACATGAGGGTACAAATCCATGGCTGGGCTCAGCTTTTAAAAAGTCTTATCTGAGATTCTTCGTGGAACAGAGTTTCATCAAATCCATTTTAAAAAGCCTAAGTGAAAAATAATTTTTCTTGCTGTATTTTGTGCAAATAATCAGGCCACATACAGTAAAACTAAAATTTATTTTGTAAACTGTGAATCAGTTCTATCATGATTTGTTTTTAATAAAAATGGGGACTGGAGAGATAAAAATAATGCTTCCAAAGAAAAACTATGGTACGCTGCTGTTAGCTGTTCTTGAGGTTTTTTTCTGCAGTTTACACTAAATTCTAAATTCTTTTTGGGTTAAAAGTCCCCAAACGATTGCTTCCAAATCTTTGCTTTTAAAATTGTGAATTGTACTCCTCATCTTAGGACTCGTTATTTACCTTATAGTGTACTGCTCATGTAAATACTGTATTAAAACTATAGCTGAGAGTACGAATGTTTTGCCACGCAAGTCTTGGAAGCCCAGCAAGGCCTGCAGGAGTACACTCAAAAGACAGTTGCAAAGCAGTTCCATTCTTCTCACTTTGGGGTTCACTCCCATTCCCACTACATCCCCCGTCAGCAGGAAGAAGCCAGAGTGATCAATAGCCTTTTCCCATCTTTATAGCCTACACCTTAAGATTAAGGTGTTATAAAACCAAAAAGGAGGGATTGAAATTGCCTCTGCAAAATTATGACTGAGACAGTGAAAGAGATCTAACTTCACTGACTCTATCTTGCTTCTAAACTTGAAGCTGTCTCTGTTTATTCTTGGGCATAGGCTGAACTAACGTTGGGGAAAAACTTAATTTGTAGTTTATAATTTAAACAAAGGCAGTAATAGCCCTTTCCAAAAGCAGACCTCCTTCCTGCCTGGGGACTAGATTTCCTTTGTAGGACTAACATTAGCCACAGGATTAGAAATTATGGCTTTGGAGTCATGCAGCTGGAGGCTACAAGATTCTGACCTGTCCTAAACTGCTCCTAAGATCAGTGCTTGACATATTTTGCAGACTCTGCACTTGATGAGTCAGCTGGCTCCACCCAGATTTATAAACTGGCTCATCTGATCTTGTGGCCCCCACCCAGGAACTGACTCAGTGCAAGAAGACATCTTGGACTCCCTAGGATTTCATCCCTGACCAATCAGCACTCCTGGTCACTGGCTCTCCACCTACCCACCAAGTTATCCTTAAACCTCTGTTCCCAGAATGGTCGGGGAGATGGATTTGAGTAATAAAACTCCAGTCTCCTGCAAAAAAAAAAAAAAAAAAAAAAGAACATCACATGTATCCTCCCATCTGATACTAGAATCCCCTTTTTACTTAGTAGGCCATCCAGAACAGTTTTATATTGCTAGTGTAACAAATTACCACCAATTTAGTAACTTAACATCAATGTATTATCTTACAGTTCTGGGGATTAGAAATTCTAATATCAAGTTGGTTGGGCTCTGTTCTTTCTGGAGATCTAGGAAATAATCTGCTTCCTCAACTTTTTCAGCTTTTCAAGGGTCCTGAATTCATTATTTGTTTGTTTGTTTATTTATTTATTTATTTATTTTTTGAAACGGAGTTTTGCTCTTATTGCCCAGGCTGGAGCGCAATGGCATGATCTTGGCTCACCACAACCTCTGCCACCTGGGTTCAAGTGATTCTCCTGCCTCAGCCTCCCAACTAGCTGGGATTACAGGCATGCACCACCATGCTGGGCTAATTTTGTATTTTTAGTAGAGACGGGGTTTCTCCATGTTGGTCAGGCTGATCTCAAACTGCCAACCTCAGGTGATCCACCCACCTCGGCATCCCAAAGTGCTGGGATTACAGGTGTGAGCCACTGTGCCTGCCAGGTACTGAATTCTATGGCTTAGGGCCCTACAAACCTATGACCTCCGATTCTTGGTTACAGCTTCTTCTCTATTTCTTATATGGAGGCTTGTGATTACATTGACCCACCTGTATAATCTAGGATAATCTTCCCATTTCAAGATCCTTTCTGTCACATGTGCTAAGTCCCTTTGGCCATGTAAGGTAACATATTCACAGATTTGGGGGTTAGAACGTGGGCATATTTTAGGGCTATTATTCTGTCTATACATCATCTTACAGTTCAATATTTGGAGTGATGATGGTACAGGTCTCAGCTTGTGAAAATTTTTTGCACTAAACTATTTCAAGTCAAATTCCTTCAAGTCCATATAAAATCTAGTAGTTCTTAAAATTTGAAGACTGATCAATTTCCTTCCAGTCTTCTATTTACTGGGATAAACTCCTTCAGAGAAATTACTTACTTCACCTCCAAAATAATGTTTTAAAGTTGGCATCGGTTTTTACAGATATTTCTTTTAAGTATGAAGCACAGAACACAATATCTTCCAAGTATGAGCTTTCTTTCTATAGAAGTATCCCAAGTTTGCACTGTCTTTTTTTTCTAGTCAAATCATGATATTAGTTTATATTGAGTTTCCTGTTGACTATGGAATTCAAAGTTATTTTGTTAGATTCTCAACTAATCTTTCTTCAGCTTTGTTTTTGAATCCTGAGTCCTACATTTTCAGTTTTGTTCCTTCAGTTTTTAGATGACCCTTAATAATACTAGTGTCATAGGACAATTATGAAAAGTAATAGTATTCTATGTAAATTACTTAGTATATGACAACATTAGCTGTTTCTTATCCTCCAGTCTTAACATTCATCAGTCATATATTTCTAATGTGGCTAAGTAAAAAGCCATACCAGAACGGAATAAACTGGTAGCTTGTGGGTTAAAGATTTAAATGTTTACAGGAGCCAGTCAAGGGCATTTATGTATAAAACCCGGACTAGCTTTAAGGTGGCACAGAGAAGAAGGACTCTGGCAAACCATAAACAACTACACTCAGATGCATGAGCTTCCCACAGTTCAAGCGGGCATCACAAAACCAGTCAGGCTACAACCACATTACTTACTGTTTTAGGTTGAGTTCCCCAGAGCAGAGCCTGAGACAAGGTTTCTTGTTAAATGGATACATTAGGGGTGTGTGCTCAAGAAAATATAAGTGAAAGAAACAAGATAGTGTACTAGATCTAGAGTAAGCAAGAACTTTGTCTCAGTTGAAAACTCACTTCATCTAATCCAGGCAAAGGGACTTTGCACATGTGACTGATTCAGGTGAGTCCAGGATTGGGCTCACCTTAAGACAAAGGGGTGACTTTTATACTGCATTATCAGTTAGTTACAGCTGAAGTCAGTGCCCTTCTGGGCACAAGGGGACACGGGGAAGAAATGGTTCATAGCCTCCAGGATGAGGGAGCTCCACTTTGGCCAAGGACAATTCACCAAAAGGGTGCGGCTGTACCCTTTTAACTGCTAATTCTCCCAGGGCATGGGGGTAGGCACATAAGCCAGCTAGTTAGTGGATCTGGATGGAGCATCACATATCCAGTATGCTTTTACTCTACCCTAAAAGGCTGGCAAGTCTGCTCCAGCAGCAAGAAATTGGGAGTATACTGCTGGAGGTGGTTGTTTAAAGCAGAGAATCAAAAAAAAAAAAAAAAAAAAACAATCTAGGAAATTTGCCAGTGGGGAAACTCCTTAGAACCCTCTCAGGAATTCTCACATGTGCCCAGTGGGAGAATTAGAGCATGACTAGCCGTTGTACAAAAAGCAAAGAAAACAATTCTGCGTTAGCCAAGAGAAGCAGAAACAATCAACAGAAAGGATTTCAATGGTAACTTATTAGCCTAGAGAGCTTTGTCATGTTCGCACAACCAATTCCCTGTCCCATCACTGTTAAGAAGCCAAGGCCCCAGTGAGAAAATCAAAGGGGGCAGACCAGCTTCAAAGTGAGGGATGAGGAAATCTTCAGTTGCTGAGCCTCAAGCCTGATGGAGGAAAAGAAAATTAAACCAGACACAATATGGACATTTTAACTGCATGAATGTTTAATAATTTTTTTTAAAAAAAAACAGGAAGGTAAAAAACATAAGGGAATGGAGACTTGGAACATCAGAAAGTAGTGGGGAAGAATAAACTCTGAGTTCTGTGTGCTTCATCCAGTTGATATTGCTCAGACAAATACGATGCCTCATTTCCATGGCTGGATTTAGAGCCAGCCATGCCGTAATGCCTGTCCATACATTTTAGGGAAGCAAAATTTATCTATGCACCTATAATCCAATTAAGCCACAAGTAAGGTTTAGAGGGAGAAAAATCCTTCTTATGAAGGCCTGTAAATGTGGCTTAGGAACACTAGTAAGCCATTCAAAATGCTGGTTTATTTTTTTTTCTGCATAACACTTTGAAGAAACGTAGAAAAGATCACAAATCATAAAGAGAAATAACAGTGTGCTGCCAAAAATTTCCCTCCAAAACTGTTCTTGACATTGATGGAGAAACTGTGTTTTATGTCTGCACATCACTGTATTTCTAGTAATAAACACAGTACCTGAAGTTCAATAGAAGAACACATTTGCAGTAAATGAATAGGTTAATTTTTATTTTAAATCTTTCGCATAAGATAATTTCACTGTGTGGTAGCCTTATTAAATGTAAACAGTGCTAATTTTAAGATAGCAAAAATTGGGCCATTCAAAGTGATGCAGTAAAGAAGTGTGTATAGCTGCAATAATGCAGCTATTAGAAACCTGTATTTATTATTTATGTTCTTGTGAAAAGTACTATTAATAGACTATTACTAATAGTGAACTATTCTAAGATCAAAAAAAGAATATTTATATATTTACATGGCTGAGTTGCATGCAACTTTTCAATGAAATTTAGAAAGCACTCTATTACATTATTCTATTAAATTCCTACAGGAATCTCATGCAATTAATATTATTTACTCCATTTCACAGTTGATAATACTAAGGCTCAGAGAAGTTACATATCATGTTTAATGTGACAGAACTTATAAATGATAGAAACACGATTCTAACGCAGGTCCATCTGTTGTCAAGCGTAAGAAATCCTTAAAAGTCCCGTTTTTTGGATAAGCATGAAAATCACACACTCCCACACTTTAGCTTTCCCAAAGAAACTTCTTGGTTAGTGTAAATTCACAGACTTTCAATTAAACATTCGAAACACATTTTTTTGACATTTCTTTTCTGTATTTGGCATTACAAAAATAATCCGGGTTTAAAAAATTATTCACATATAAATAGAATGTGCTATTCCAAACTATTCCTAACTTAGGTTTCAGATATATGTTGCTACCACTGCAGAGATGAGAAACACTTTAAGCAAACTTCCATGATTCTTGGGCAATGTTGGGTGAAAGCTAAATGGATGGGTGGATGGACGGATGGAAGAAAATGCATAATTGTTCGTAGTGCCTGGAAAAAGGTCATAAATGTGTTCTCCTTAATAAAATTTAGGATGAAGTTTATCACACTTACTACAAATAAAGAAAACAATTGTCTCTTTAAGAGGTCTCAGACTCTGGTTATTTGTTCTACTTTCAACAGCTGTGGCTACCAAATGAGAAATTTAATTTCCAGTTGATAGAACTGACTTACTGAACTTGTTTTTCATATAAAGATATTTTCTGGAAACACAAAAGTTTATCTTAAAATAATCTTCTTATTTTTCTTAAAGTCTGAGAGAAAAAGCAAGTATTTCTGGGGGAACATAATAGGAAATCTTCTATAGATAGCATCCTCAACAACAATGTCCTTTCATTATCATCTGCTAATTAACACACTGAATTTGTCTATCTTCATTAGAGTTATCACTTTTAAATTATCTGGAGAAAATCAAGTGGGAAATGTATACTATATATCTGAATTTGCTAATTAGGTAATGATGTCTTTTCTTCCATGACATAATTGTTCTGGAAAAAAAATCATTATTTATAAATTTGACACAGATATTTGAGCAAAGTGTAAAATCATTTTAATTTATGTATGTAAATAATCCATATATATTAAAATTCAGCTTCTACCATGAATTGGCAAGTCCGGGTAATGCTAACTTCAAATATAACCAAAATTTATCATTTCACATATACCCCACTACTAACTGAGACCAACACATCATCATTTCTTGCTGAGACTACTGAAAAAGCCTCCTAATTGG
Source organism: Pan troglodytes (assembly GCF_028858775.2). NCBI lineage: Eukaryota > Metazoa > Chordata > Mammalia > Primates > Hominidae > Pan > Pan troglodytes. The sequence goes on along the minus strand of NC_072401.2, from coordinate 31,883,772 downwards.
TGTCTCTGCTTCTCCCCGTGCCCATCTGCAGGTGTTCTTCCACACAGAGGTTAGACAGTTTCTTTGAAAATATGTCATATTCCTCTTCTCGCCCCAAAGCCTCTAATGGATTCCCAATTCACTCTAAGTTAAATCCAGAGTATCATAGATTACAAGCTTTAATGTGGCCAGACTCCCGTCTAATACCTCTGACTTTGTGTCCTACTCCTGTCAAGTATAACATGGCTGGACATTAGTTAAAGCAAGCAGTGAAAATCGACTTTATTCATTAGCTACTGACAGTAGAGGGAAGAGCTGAGCTCCATTCCAATTTGTGCAGAGGTGACTGAGCATTTAAAGGGTTAATCAAGATGTATGCAGGGACAAGAACTGAGTCAGGGAAGTGAACAGTTACAAAAAGCAGGGACGAGGGGTTGGTTGAGTGAAATCCATCTGGATTTGCTAATTGGCGTATTGAAGTTAGGCTTGTATCCTGCCATCTCACAGAGGCAGGGAGACAGGAGCTCTTGCTTCAGATGTTAGCTCAAACAAATAGTAAATTCTTTAGGTAGCCTTGACTTTTCTCAGGCAGGCATTTTAATGGGGGTGATGTGGGGCTGGTGAACAGGAGTGATCCTAGGGACAAAGCCTTGAACTATTATAAACCTGAGCTATTATAATAGCTTTGAGCTATTATAAATGTTAGTGTTTGTTCAGGTCTTTACAAGCCAAGTAAAGGTCTTTACTAGATCTTTACTAGGCTTTGTTGAGAAGAGGGGTCAGAGGAGGCTGGCTAGAGTTTGGTGAAGGACAGGATCTTTGTCACTGCTCTTATTACTATGCTCTTTCACCCACACTGGCATCCTGCTGTCCCTGGAATATGCCAAGCACACATCTTTGCCTAGGGTGCTTTCATGAGGGCACTTGTTCTTTCTTCCACCTAGATTGCTCTACTCACAGATAACTATGCAGCTTTTCTTCACTCTCATTAAAGTCTCTGCTTATTTTTAAACTTCTCAAGTAGGTGCCTTCACTATGACAGGATCATACCTTTGCTTATGTTTTTACTTTTATGGTGAACTTTTAACACCCCACCCCTACCTTAACCCATATTCGAAGCAGGCTAGTTTCTTTTCACAAAGGAGATGTATTCATACTCTTCTCCCTTACTCTCTCACCCTCCCTTCTTCTCCAGATAGCATGAGTATCTTATGACTAGAATAAATATTTTATTTTGGATTGACAAATGATAATTGTACATATTTGTGGGGTACATAGTGATGCTTTGATACATACAATGTATAGTAATCAGATCAGATTAATTAGCTTATCCATCATCTCAAACATTTATCATTTCTTTGTGTTGGGAAGGTTCATACTCCTTCTAGCTATTTGAAACTGTATAATATATTACAGTTAAGTATTGTCATTCTATAATGGTATCAAACACCAGAACTTATTCCTCCTATCTAGCTGTAATTTTGTAAGTTTTATATATTGTAAATTCTAATATCACCTCATTTGTGTCTTTCTTAGCGCATTAGTCACTGAGGAAATTTTTCATTAATTTGGAATTTTATCCAATTAAAATTTGCTTTATTTTTCTCATGTAAAAGTCTGTAAGAATCTGACCTTAACTGATATTTTTCTCATAGAGCCGCAGTACATACCTGACTCGACATGTTTTTAAAAAATTTATTAATGGCTACTAAGTCTAAATTATATTGTAAAATTATAATATTTACAAAATACTAATCAAACTTTCATCTCTTGGCTCAAATTGGGATGCAGGCTCAGAAAGAATAAAAGGTTATATAAGTGGATGTGGGCATGTATGAATATACTGAAACATGTTCTAGTCCTCTAAGAAAAAGGGGTGTTGTGGCTTAATTGTGTCTCGTTTATCCTCTTTAAATGTAGCTAAGAAAATATCCTATTTTAAAGGGTACATATGTAAACTAACAAAGTGTTAACAAAGCAGTTTACAGATTTAGTTCTATTCAATAACTAAACAACAAAGACATAAAATGGTTCTGATTTCCATCATTTACTTTGAAAGGCAATGACTCCCTGAGGATCAGTCATCTTGCAACTTGTTACCTTGATTTTCCCCACTGGACAAACAACAACAGCAACAAAAAATGCCATTATGCCATGATAATTGGCCACCCCTGTCTTATCGAATTAATTCTAGTATGTGCCTGAGGTATTTTCACACTTTTCCTTTTCTCAGCCAATAGAAGGCATATGTAGATGTTTGCCTAAAATAGGCAGTAAGTAGTACATCTAGAGAAATAAGTGGGGCATTGTATAGAACTAGAATAAGAAAAATAGGGAAGAAGAACTTTCTGTTTTTATTTTTCAAATTAACTCTTAGTGGTATTAAAACCCATGAATACATTCTAATACTGTACGGTTACATGTGCCTTAAATGGTTCCCAAATGAATATAACATTAACAAACAGAAATGCTTTAAAATTGATCAGAATGTACAGTCAACCAGTTCTTACACTTCATATATTTGATTTAAAACCTCACCTAAGACACAAGGAAAGGAGACAAGAGCCTGTCATTGCAGCTAAAGCATGGAGTTTGGCCTGATCTTATACATTAATGTAGGATAGAAATTAATTTCCCTGACAACCCAGCACAGCGAGACGGAAATGCAGCAGCACAGCCAGGGAAAGATGATGGCCTCTGTTTTTGTGGCCTTGCCCAATTTCTTCCATTGTTATCATTTACATACTTTTACAGTGGGAGCAAGCACCAACTCTAGAGTTTGCTGTGTGACCTTAGGCAAATTGCTTAATCTTGCTGTCCTTCTACTTCTACATTTGTAAAACAGGAATAATAACATTAAAGTAGCTCCATCTCATCCACAGGGGATATATTCCAAGACCCTCAATCGATGCCTGAAACCAGGGATAGAACCAAACTCTCTTTATATTATTGTTTTCTACAAATATATACCTATGACAAAGATGAATTTATAAATTAGTCACAGTGAGAGATTAATGAAAATAACTAATAATAAAAATAGAATATAACAATATACTTTAATAAAAATTATGTGAAAATGGTCTCTCTCCTTCTCTTTCTCTCCCTCAATATTTTGTGGTACTATATATCAACCTATTTTGAACCATAGTTGACCAACAGTAACTAAACCCACAGAAAGTAAAACTACAGACAAGGGGGAACTACTGCATATTGCAAAAGAATAAATATGTTATATTAGTGACCTAAATTTCACCTTAAGAAAAAAGGAAAAAAGAGCAATCTAAACTCAAAGCAAGCAGAAAAAAAAAGGAAATAAAAAGACTAGAAAGGAAATAAATGAAATTGAGGATAGAATAAAAGAAAATTTGATAAAAACAAGTTGTTTTTTAAGAACTCAGCAAAATTGACAAAAGACTTGTTAAGTCTTTTATCTATACTTACCAAGAAAAAAAGAGAGATGAATCAAACTATAAAAACCACAACTAAATGAGGTGTCTATCAATTTCACAAAATATAAAGGACTACAAAGGGCCAGGTGTGGTGGCTTATGCCTATAATATCAGCACTTTGGAAGGCTAAGGTGGGTGGATCACTTGAGGTCAGGAGTTCGAGACCAGCCTGGCCAACATGGTGAAACCCTGTCTCTATTATAATAAAAATATAAAAATAGGTGTGGTGGCACATGCCTCAAGTCCCAGCTACTCAGGAGGCTGAGGCATGAGAATCGCTTGAACCTTGGAGGCAGAGGTTTCAGTGAGCTAAGATTTTGCCACTGGAAAAAAAAAAGCAAAAAACTATAGGGGATGTATTCATTCGTTCTCTCACTGCTATAAAGAAATACCTGAGACAGAATAATTTATATACAAAAGAGGTTCAATTGGCTCATAGTTCTGCAGGCTGTATAGGAACACATAGCAGCTTCTGTTTCTGGGAAGACCTCAGGAAGAAGCTTCCATGGTGGAAGGCAAAAGGGGAGCAAGGCATCTCACATGGCAGGAGCAGAGATGGAGAGGTGGTAGGGGAGGTGCCACAAACTTTTAGATGACCAGCGCTCATGAAAACTCAGGAAAACTTGCTATTGCTAGGACAGTGTCAAGAGGAGATGGTTCTAAACCATTCATGAGAAATCAGCCTCCATAATCCAGCCACCTCCTATCAGGCCCCACCTCCAACATTGGGGATTACAATTCAACATGAGATTTTGGGGGGACACAGATCCAAACCATATCAGAGAATAATATAAACAATCGTATGTCAATAAATTAGATAATGTAAATGAAATGGACAAATTTTTATAAAGACACAAATTATTAAAACACCAAGAGAAAGTATAGAAAATCTGAATAGGCCTATACAAGTTAAGAGACTGAATTATTAATCTAAAACCTTTCACGAAGAAAAGCCCTGGTGCAGATGCTTTCCCTGGCGAGTTCTACAAACTTCCAACCTCATTCTAAGAGGCCTGTATTACCCTGACACCAAAACCAGACAAAAATATTGTAAGAAATCTTCAGACCAATATCTCTTTGAATAAAATGACCAAAATCACCAACAAAATACCTACAAACTGAAGCTAGCAACATATTAAAAGGATTATACACCTCAACCAAATGAGACATTTTCTGGGAATGCAAGGTTGGTTTAACACACACACACACACACACACACACACCACACACACACACACACACACTAACAGTGTAATATACCATATTATATTATAAAGGGCAAAAAACCATAAGATTATATCCGTAGGCATAGGAAAAGTATTTTGCAAAATCCAATACACTTTCATTACATAATCTCCCAATAAATTAAGACAAGACAGGAACTTTTTCAACTTTATACAGGACTTAAAAACAAATCCACAGCCAATATCACGGTTAATGGTTAAAGACTGAATACTTTCTATGATCAGGAACAAGGCAAAAATGTCTGCTCTTGCAAATTCTATATGAATGTCATAAAGTTTATAGGCAGGGAAATTTGGAAAACAAAATTAAAAATAAAGATTGAGTATCCCTTATTCAAAATGTATGGTACCAGAAATTCTTTGGATTTGGGATTTTTTGAATTTTGGAATATGTGCATATATGTAATGAGATCTCTTGGGGATGGAACCCAAGTCTAAACATGAACTTCATTTATGTTTTATATATACTTTATACACAGAGGCTGGAGGTAATTTTATACAATATTTAAATAATTTTGTGCATGAAACAAAGTTTACATGCATTGAACTAACAGAAAACAATGGTGTCACTGTCTCTGCCACTCACACAGACAGTCTGTGGTTGTTTGGCGTCACTGTCATTCCTGAGTTTGAGTTCATATGTTACCATAAGCAATTATTTTCTTACACCTATTCACACTTAAGTACTTAACAGTAAAAAAAATGTGGCATGCCATTAACATAGTGACACAATAGAGTGTTCAAAATAACTAAGCAGCACAGTAGCATCACAGATTAGGGACGCTCAACCTGTAAAAGGTTTTGAGATTGGAAAGGAAGAAGTATAACTATCTCAAGTCACAGATGACAAGTTATTATATATAAAAATTATAACCTACATAAAACTACTATTAGACTCACAAATATTACTATTAGGACTAAGAAATAAGTTCCGCAAGGTGACAGGATACAAGATCACTATACAAAAATTAACTTTATTTCTCTATAGTCACAGTAAAAATTCTGAAAACTAAATTGAGAAAACAATGTCTTGTACAATAGTACCAAAAACATGAAAAAAGGAAGAAATTTAACAAAAGAGGTGCAAGACTTGTATATTGAAAATGATAAAACATTATTGATATAAACTAAACAAGATCTAAATATTTTTTAAAATCTTATACTTATGAATTGGAACACATACTATTTTTTAAATAGCAGTTGTATTAATTTGTTTTGGCTGTTATAACAAAATACCATAACTGAATAGCTTGTAAACAACAGAAATTTATTTCTTACAGTTTTGGAGGCTGTGAAGTCCAATACCAAGATGTCAGATTTTGTGTCTGGTGAGGGCCTGTTTTCTGATTCACAAATGGCAACTTCTCTTTTTAACTTCCAAATGCAATGTGTTCTCACAGGATAAAGGGGATGAACAAGGTCCCTCAGGCTTCTTCTATAAGGGCACCAGTCCCATTTGTCAAGGTTGAGCCTCATGACCTAATCACCTACCATGAGTCCCCATGTCCTAATAATATTGCATTGGGGATTAGGTTTCAACAAATAAATTTTGGAGTGAGACAAACATTCAAACCATGGCAGTAATACTCTGCAATCTTATCTACAAATTCAACACAATCCCTATGAAAATTCCAACTGCCCTTTTTCCCAGAAATTGACAAGATTACTCTAAAATTCATATGGAATTTCAAGAAACCCAGAATAGCCAAAATAATCTACAACAAGAAGTCAAAGTTAGAAGACAGACTTTCCTATTTAAAAATTTAATGCAAAGCCAGGACAATCAACATATTTGTGAAATCTGTAAAACAACAGACATATAAGTTGATGAAATAAAATTGAAAACTCAGAAAAATACAACCTTAAATCTTATGGTCAATTAATTTTCAATGGGAATATTTAGACAATTAACTAGATAGTCTTTTCAACAAATGGTGCTAGGACAACTGAATATCCACACGCAAAAGAATAAAAGTGGACAGTTCTCTCACACCATATATGAGAATTAACTTAAAACACTAAAGACCTAAATGTAAAAATTGAAAGTACAAAACTCTTTAAAAAGTACATAGTAGTATATTATTCTTACCATGGATTAGCCAATGGTTTCTCAGATATGACACTAAAAGCACAAGTCATAAAAGAAAACAAATAAAACTTGGATTTTATATATTACAAAATTTTGCTTCAAAGGACAACATCTAGAAAATGAAAAACAACAAAATAATATAAATATTTAAAATCAGGTATTTGATAAAGGTATCCAAACTGGTATCCAAAATACATAAAAAACTTAAATCTTCATAATAAAAAGACAATCCAATTAAATTTTTTCAGAAGATTTGAATAAATATTTCTCCGAACAAATACTGAAAAGGCCAATATGCTATTTTATACAGTGGCCAATATAAATGATGTTTAACATCATTCATCTTTAGGGAAATGCAAATTAAAACTACAATGATATCCTACTTCACACCTACCAGAATGGAGATAATAAAAAGGACAGATAACATGTACTGGCAAATATGGAATACTTTTAATGCTCATAAACAACTGTGGGAATGTAAAATGATGTAGACATCAGAAAACTGTCATTTTCTCAAACACATAGGCAGTTACTATATGACCCAACAATTCCACTACTAAGTGTATACTCAGGAAAAATAAAAACATTTATCACCACAAAACTTGTACATAAATATTTGTAGAAGTAACATTATTTGTAGTAGCCAAAAAGTGGAGGAAAACAACCGATGTTCATCAGTTGCTGAATTAATGAACAAAAGTACCCTGTCCATGCAATGGAATATTATCCTTCCATAAAAGAAAAGAAGTACATGCGAGAACATGAATGAACCCTGAAAACATCATGCTAAGTGAATGAAGCCATTCACAAAGGACCACACATTATATGATTTTATTTACATGCAGTGTTCAGAATAAGCAAAACCATAGAGACAGAAAGTAGATTTGTGATTTCCAAGGGGTAGGAATTGCGATGAAAAATAGGGATTAATTGCAAATGGGTTTGGGTTTTCCTTTTTGGATGATGAAAATGTTCTAACAGTAAATAATAGGAGTGGTTGCACTAAACTGCATTCTTCAAGAGGTTGATTTCTATGGCATGTGAATGATGTGTGGATAAATGTATTATTTATTTTCATGTATTACAGGTAATATACCTGCATTATTGTTACATATATGTATTATATCTGAATAAAACTTTTTTAATTTATAAAGCTTTTATTACTAGAAAATAGCTGAGCTTAAATCTGAATGCAAGCCTATTGATTCTAAACTCTTCAAGATCCATGGCACCAAATCACATTCTTGGGCTTACAAAAAAAATACAAAACTCCCTGATAATTTATCAGCACCAAAAATTTTATCACATAAAAATATTCACAGAATTTGTGCATATGCATCCTAGTTCCTCAACAGCTATTAGTACTTGACACATGAGAATTTTCCAAATAATGGTATTAGTAATGGGAAATAAAAAGAGAAACACTAAAAAAAGAGGAAACTCAAAACTAGAAAAAAATCTCTCATCTTTTTCCATACCAGGCAATTATACTATAGCAATAGATTACAAATGCTACTCTAACGTCCTAATTCAATAGCTAAGGTTTCTCATGAAGTGCCTTAGGTACATCTAGTGTAGAGTGGCAAAATATAGATAAATCCTTTGAAACAAATATATTATATTGCCCGCTTTTATTTGCCTCTTTATTAAATATTTTAAATATGGGTCATATTTTAAAGGATAATTTATTTGTTTGTCATCTCAGTGTCTCCCTATCATTTTTCTCTCATTCCCTCTCTTATACACACGTTCATACACAAGGACAGTTGAAAACAACTTCATAATTTTGAAACTTATTTTAATTATTGGGAAAAGTTATAAAAATTATGTAAATACATGCTTAACATTTTGGATTTGATGACTTGCCAAATTTTTTAAGTGAAAAAATAATTTGCCTAGCTGTTTACTGGGATTGCAGGAAATAAAGGAATGAAAAAAGTCAGAAGTTTATGTATTGATAATTTTCATATAAATCTGTATTCAGCCAAATAATCAAGGGTGAAGGTAAAATAATACATTTTTAGACAAGCAAAGACTCAGGGGCTACCCCTATGTACCCTTTCTTGGGAAGCTATTGGAGAAAATACTCCAGCAAAATGAAGGAGTACACAAACCAGAGAATGACATGGATCCAGCAAATAGGATCTAACGCAGGCAATATTCCAGCTATGGAGCTGGTTTTTAAAAGAAACACTAAAAATATTAATAGGTTAGCTGGAGAGAATGGCCCATGCCTGTAGTTCCAGCTACTCAGGAGGCTAAGCAAGAGGATGGCTTGAGCCCAAGTTTTCCAGACCAGCCTGGTCACCATAGTGAGATCCCTTCTCTTAAAAATAATAATGGGTTATTGCCAGATTTGGGGCATTTGGAAAGAAGCTCATTGAAGATAAAGCAGAAATAAAAAAAAAAACAAGGGGGAAAGTTGGTTAGGCAATCATTAATTCTAGGGCAGAAAGAAGTACAAGATAGGAAGTAAGAGCATAACACGCTGTTTTTCTCAACAATGAGTAATATGTACATCGTCATAATGATGTGGTGACTGCTTAGCTCCTAAATCTGGTAACTACTTTGGGACAATATGGGAGGAAAAGTGAAGATAGTGATGGTATAAGAGCTAAATCCTCAACTGTCATATCAAGAAATCACTATATAATGTATCATATAATCAAGAAATGACTAGTTACATAAGGAAAAAAATAGAAGACATTGCTAAAAGAGTTAAAAGTCATTTAGAATTAGGAGGGATGGGGCAGGGTACTGTTAGGATGCATTATAAACTGAAGAGGCTTTTAAAAATTCCATGTATTCATGTATGCATTCACTTGAAAAACCAAAAAAAATAATAATCTGGAAAAAACCCATGAAGGTAACTACCAGCAGGAAAAACTAAGAGAATGAAAAGTGCTTGCCTCTGGAAAGAACAACTGGCAGGACTGTTGTTTTCACTGTTAAGACTTTTGGAGCCATTTGATTTTACTTAACCATTTTCATATACTTCTTTAATGAAAATAATTCTGTCTTAATAAAAAGTTACACTCATTCATTAAAGAGTGGTCTCTTTTAGAAAAAAAAAAATACCTTAAGAAACATTTAGCTATAAGATTAGAACTCTAAGCTGAACAGATATAAAAGCTTTTTTTGCCAAGATGATCTTTAGTACTCTTCTTTAATGAAGTGTTTGACTTAATAGAAAATTTGTCAAATAACTGTCTAATTTTAAATTAAAATGGGAATAAAAGACTGAACCTAACTCCATTTTCAGAAAACGGCCCATGGAAATACTTAGTTCTCTAATCAAAAAGACCTGTATATCCCAAACCACTGACTTCTCACTTACTAGGAGACCCTTTGGAGATGAATGTTCACACAGGGTATCTAGAAGCAAATGTTTTGACATTTCAGTAATAAACAGATAAAATTAGAAGATTTGAATACTTAGGGAGAAAAAAAAGTAAGCCATTCAGAAGACATCTGTCAATGTAACATTCCACAACAGGTAAAATAAAAGTAAATATGCTCCTTGTCTAACTTCCAAATGCAATAATGTGAAGATCTTGAACTGAATCCCTTAGTTGAAGATAGTTGCATATATCATCCCATCATTAGGTCTTAATATTTGTTTCACATTTTGGCAAACATTGAGAACATCTGATCAATAATTTACTAAGGGAAAATGACTATGAGCTCTGCCCAAGAACCATTTTTTGGAGAAGCTAACTGGTTTATTTGTAGAACTTTCTAATCATTCATGTTTCATTCTGTGAATTTAAATAAGCTTTGATGCATTTGTGTTTATTGAGATAAAAATGAGCTAAAACATGACTTAATAAATGAGATGTTACAATTGCTTCCATAGGAAATATATTCATGTAGCTTTGTAATTACATTTACCTTAAAACATGTTTATCGACACTGTTATCTTTGAAATTATTGCAATTAAACTCGAAAGTAGTGCCAAATGTACAAGATAAAAGCATAAATAAAAAGATAGAAAATGAAAATTCATGAAACTTACAAGAAGTAGAGTTTGGAAGTAGACTACATATCCTTAGGCCAGCCAACCAGTAAGATTAGGAAAGGAATATTGAGCCATCGGGAAAACAGATGTTGTCTGGAGGGACCACAGTATTGAAAGGAAGATAATCGTTGATGGTCTAATGGTCTTTACTTAATCCTGAGTATACCTTTTCTTATAGAGTTAATTTAATTCCACTTAAAAAAGTCAACCTCATAAAATCTTATTTAAATGATATCGGGTGAAATATTTTTAGTGATATTCAGTAGGACATTTCACCACAGACGAAGTGGTTTGCCTAGGGGTAAAAATTCTGAGAGCCTGGCCCTGTATTATAAATTCTTTAATACAAATTTAGACTTTGCCAAGTAAAAAAACTGTTTCCCATGTTGAAATTTTATTTGTAAGTCTTTGGGACAATCTGTTTTTATTTTTCTTACCATATTAACAAAGAGAAAAAAATTGATCAATTAAATTGTTGCTAAAATACAATTGGTTTTGTTATAATTGGTTATGGAGTTGTACTTTTTCCAGATGGAAAAGTATATATAAAATCATCACGTTTGAAACTTTTAGTACAGGTACAATCATGAAACCAACTAAAAATTCACTTTGACTCCAAATACGAATATTTGTCTTCCCTCCTTGTAATCTTGCCTCAATCTTTGCAAAGTTCTGGGCATTTGGTAGAATCCATCCTTGCCTGGGCTGTTTTTTTCTTCAAATGATTTCTTTGTATAGGATACGGGTATCTCTGGAGGGAGGTTTTATGAGACCCCCTCCAGAGATGCCTGTATCCTATACAAACAAATCAAAACTCCTAATGCCTTCAAAGTTTTTAACAGTCTGGTCCCAATTACACAGCTTCTAGAGGCCCTACCTCAGCTATCTGCTCACACATGCCCCAGAAGACCATGAATTCTCAGCCTTCTTAAATTTGCATATAATGTTCCCACTGTGTGACCCATTCTTCTACCCTGTTCTCTGTCCTCCAACTTTTTTCATCATCAAGGCTTAGCTCAAATTCTTTCTGCTCTGAATCTTTTCCCAACCCCTCTCCAAGCAGAATTCATTGCTGCCTTTTTTATGCTTCCATTACGCTATCAGAGGTGAGTTGTAGGTCAGCTTAAACCCACTTGTGAGAGCTGATTGTTAAATATCCAGGAATTTCAAGCCAATTTTTAAACGGGTAGGAGCTGGAAATCAGCCATGGTGGAAATATTTACAAAATAGAAATGGACAAATCCGAGCTCTTTCCCTCACCCTGCCAGAGAGCCAGTTTTCCAGCTCCTCACTGTTTTGCAGATGATGTTAGTATAGCACGTATCCTATTCCCATTTACGTTACAGTTAAAATATCAGTCTCTCCTATAAAGTTGTGAGCTCACTGAGGTCAGAGTCACTATCTTTACTCACTTTTCTACCTCCCAGAACTTAGAAAAACTGTTTGATAAATGGCAGATGATCAATGAACAACTTTTTAAATAAAAAATAAATATAAGTATTAAAACTAAACTGTTATTCTCTTTCTTAATGAGAAATTAGGCACATGGCATAACTACTCTGAGTATGTTTCCCATTCTTCAGTAGGCAGAGATATATCTCTGTAACCCAGTTATTGTAGGAATTAAACAAGATAAAACTTAGACAAATTATTTGTAAATAATGAGAAATGAAAAATTCGTAAATAATGAAAAAAGTTCATGAGCTATTGTTGTTTTCATTAAGGCATTTCCTCAAGTTCTAGCAATGTCCTCGGAGTATAAAATCCTCAAAAGGTATTCATAAAATTAATTCAATAATCAACATTGAAATTAATAACATTTATTAAACATGTCTTAATAAAATAATAATTCTTATTTTATTTATTTATTTATTTTTGGCCAAAGAAACACTCTTATTTAGCTCAATTTTTTTTGAAATTGAATTCCTCAAGTTCTACTGGTTACATAGCCCACTTTGGGTCATTGAGGGAGGGTTCACTGTGATAGGGAAGGAAGCAAATCAGTGATGATCATTTGGTGATATCATCTTACAGCCTTTGAGTCTGAACAGCTCCAGTTTTGCCTAATTTTTAAAATAGGCATTTATATGTGATGTCTTTCAAATACTCTTTTCCACAGCCAAATTAAAGTTTAAAAAGTTTGAGATAATTGGAACACACACATCAGTAATAATATCATTTTATTATTTTTTACATGTTAAATTACTATAACTTAATAGCATATTTTGAGTTGATTTCAAATGATTTTACATTAAGTTTCGGTTTATCTACTATAGAAGTGTCTATACTGAATTTATAATCAAATTAGAAATAGCTATTTTAATGCCAATTGAAACATGAATAAATGGGATTATTCAATATGAATCCAAAATTTTAGTGAACAATAAAACTTTATTTTTTCACAACTTCTCACTGACAATTTGTTAAATTAGGACAAGCCTACTGACATAAGGAAACACTTCTGTCTTTTTATGTGGGAAACAGAAAGACTAAAGAACTGACACTCAAAGTTCAAACTGTATAAATGAACTGCAGGGAAATGTTAGGCAATAAAGAGAAGGAAGAAAAATTAAATATGAATTAATCTATGTGATCTTATCTAATAACTTTATTTTTTTACAACTAAATTTTTAAAACTATATATTTTAGGCCTTTGAACTAAAGAATCACTCATATCTGTGTCTGTTTTTGATACTTCACTAATTTCTGTTAGTGACTTTTAAAAAAATGTCGCACCTGACAAAGAATAGGAAAACTGCAATTCTACAGCAGAATCTTAAAACCATGTGATGTTTATGGTACAAATGTAATGATATAGCTAAAGTTCAAACAGAAGAGAGACAAAGTTAATATAAGAAAACTATTTAAATATTAGGTTAAATTAATTTTTCCGTGTGGCAGGAGAAAAATTAAGGTCAGTTTAACAATCTGTGAGTTGAGACTTTTAAATACTTATTGATTTGCTGTAAAAACATTTTTGGATTTTAGAATCAGGAGCTATGGGGATGACAGATTGTAAGGAAAAGATAACATAAATCTGTCTACGTCAATAAACTTGATTTTTAACATGAACAATAGATTTAGAGTGGTGTGATTTCTCTCTAAAGCATTAATTCATAACATGAAAACTATGGACTCTTTTTCCTTAAACATGCACAGAAAATCAATATTGCTCATAAGTTTCAAAGTATGCTTTTTTGGAGGTGGTTTCCTAATCGCCTAAATTGACTTACAAAATGGTACTAGAATCAGGAAGCTTCAACATCCTGTTTCAGAGAAACAGTGCTGCTGAATGGAAGGTTCTTGTATTGGTTTGAACCCCTAGAGCGCGCTAACAGACAACACGAGGTGGTGTGGAGCAATATGCTGTTTTAATGAGCACCTGGGTGCAGGCGGGCTAAGGCCTAAAATGACATCAGCCCCAAGTAAGGACGGGGCAAAGGTTTCCTAGTCTCCTGTAAACAGGAAGTGTCCTAGTGTGACGTAACTGCTACCTTGTACCTGGATGGCCTCTTTCTCAATCTTCAGGGATACACGTCTTCCGGCTACGGTAGGTGTCTTCCGGCCAGCTCTCTTCCTGCTTCTGCTATCTTTTTTTGTTTTTATTATTATACTTTAAGTTTTAGGGTACATGTGCAGAACGTGCAGGTTTGTTACATATGTATACATGTGCCATGTTGGTGTGCTGCACCCATTAACTCGTCATTTACATTAGGTATATCTCCTAATGCTATCCCTCCCCCCTCCCTCCACCCCACAACAGGCCCCGGGGTGTGATGTTCCCCTTCCTGTGTCCAAGTGTTCTCATTGTTCAATTCCCATCTATGAGTGAGAACCTGCTATCTTGGTGGCGCACTCTGCTGACACAAGTTGCACCTTGGGACTGGGCCTGAGAAGGGAGGAGTTACTCATCTCCTTAAGCTTTCAGGTTCCGGGGAGAATCTTACACTGACCAGTGTATTTTTTATTCCAAAGGAGCTGAAAATCCATATTTTTATATGAAGCATGATGATTTTTAAATGTTGGTAACTAAAACAAAGACACATCTGTGTGAACAAAAACACAAAAACAAAACTATGAGCCTAATAGAACATGAACACCACCAGCTTCTGACTTTCTTTAAATCCCTTGTATGCAGAAGATTGTACAATCTTACAACCTTCCTAAAGGAAATTGCATAAACATGTTAAGATTAGTGCAAGAGAAAATAATTATTTTTAACACCTAAATAAGTTGTTCTTTTCATGTTTGTGGCCCCAAATATGTATAGGGGTTTGCTGCTTTTGTGAGGAAATAATTTTGAACTCCATGTATGGCCAGGTTATTAAGCTTAAACACAAGACCTTATTTAATTATTTATTTATTTTTCAGCTAATAAGAATGAAAGACAAATTAGTAACAAACATAAGTAAAGGGTTAGAAATATAATGATGTGCTAAACAATGCTCTCAACTCCTCTGTCTAGAATAACTTAGAGTAAAACAAAGCAAACTAAAGCAGAATTTTTTTTTGTGGTCTAGTCACAAATACATTTTTCTAAAATTGTGCATGCTGCCCATTCTTACCTAGAGGCATCTGAAATGACCTATCGGGCATTTTCAAGACTAGGATTTTAAAGATTCATTAGAAATCTACTGACTCCCAATTTTTTTTATCAACTTCAAATCAATCTTAATCTTGCCCAGTAAGTGGACATTTTTCACACCTGGTTTCAACACAAGAAATATTGAAATTAATATGAAGGGCAAAATGATCCATTTCAATATATTTTTAATCAATTCAAATCAGTAAACTTTTTAACAGGCTTTACTTGAATTTTACCAATTTTGGCCAAGTTGCCTGTCTATAAGATAGAAGTGACATGAAGGACTTAAAATTAATGTCTACTTATTTCTTCCCAGACCTATGTGGAGCCCAAGAAATGTAACAGAATACTTTCTGTTGGTTTTTTAAAAACTTTATTTCTGCTTTGAATAGATATTTCTCCAAAGAATCCACTCATCATATTTGCACCATTGGTCTGATCTTAAAGACCATAAAAAGAAGATGAGTAAGCTTACAGTTACTGCAATTTGAGCAGTTTCAGAAATGTTCCAAATATTTTTAAAGGTATTTGACAATGGTTATTTAAAATGTTTACCGTGTTTCCAGTATATTGGCCCTACTTTTGAGGATTGACTCAATATATTTTAAATGATATTTTAACTTTATGTTGAAAGTAATTTCTTAAAAACAGTAAAGATATTTATATGATTTGAATGTTTTTGTTCCCTACAAATTTCATGTTGAAACGTAATCCCCTCCAAAATTCATTTGTTTCCAATATGATACTGTGAAGAAGTGGGACGTTTAAGAAAAGATTAGGCGAGGCCCGGCGGGGTGGCTCACGCCTGTAATCCCATTACTCTGAGAGGCCGAGGTGGGCGCATCACGAAGTCAAGAGATAGAAACCATCCTTCCAACATGGTGAAACCCCACCTCTACTAAAAATACAAAAATTAGCTGGGCGTGGTGGGGCGCTTGTAGTCTCAGCTGCTTGAGAGGCTGAGGCAGGAAAATAGCTTGAATGCTGGAGGCAGAAATGGCAGTGAGCCGAGGTCGCATCATTGCACTCCAGCCTAAGTGACAGAGCGAGACTCTGTCTCAAAAGAAAAAAAAATAAAAAAAGGTTTTTAAGCTTTTTGGGTCATATCATCAGTCTAAAGTAAAATGACATTTCTGTTTAGATGGGCTCTTTTGACTATTAAGATTGTCTTATTGTGTCCGGAATTGGTGGGTTCTTGGTCTCACTGACTTCAAGAATGAAGCCGCGGACCCTCGAGGTGAGTGTTAGAGCTCTTAAGGTGGCACATCTGGAGTCTGTCCCTTTTGATGTTCAGATATGTTCGGAGTTTCTTCCTTCTGGTGGGTTCGTGGTCTCGCTGGCTCAGAAGTGAAGCTGCAGACCTTCGCGATGCGTGTTACAGTTCTTAAGGCAGCGTGTCTGGAGTTGTTCATTCCTCCCGGTGGGCTTGTGGTCTCACTGGGCTCAGGAGTGAAGCTGCAGATCTTCGCGGTGAGTGTTATAGCTCATAAAAGCAGCGTGGACCCAAAGAGTGAGCAGTAGCAAGATTTATTGCAAAGAGCAAAAGAACAAAGCTTGAACAGTGTGGAAGGGAACCCGAACAGGTTGCCAATGCTGGCTCGGGCAGCCTGCTTTTATTCTCTTATCTGGCCCCACCCACATCCTGCTGATTGGTAGAGCAGAGTGGCCTGTTTTGTCAGGGCGCTGATTGGTGCATTTACAATCCCTGAGCTAGATACAAAGGTTTTCCACATCCCCATCAGATTAGTTAGATACAGAGTTTCCACACACAGGTTCTCCAAGGCCCCACCAGAGCAGCTAGATACAGAGTGTCGATTGGTGCATTTACAAACCCTGAGCTAAACACAGGGTGCTGATTGGTGTGTTTACAAACCTTGAGCTAGATACAGAGTGCTGATTGGTGTATTTACAATCCCTGAGCTAGACATAAAGGTTCTCCACCTCCTCACCAGAGCAGCTAGATACAGAGTGTCCATTGGTGCACTCACAAACCTTCAGCTAAACACAGGGTGCTGATTGGTGTATTTACAATCCCTGAGCTAGATATAAAGACTCTCCACGTCCCCACCAGACTCAGGAGCCCAGCTGGCTTCACCTAGTGGATCCCGCACGGGGGCTGCAGGTGGAGCTGCCTGCCAGTCCTGTGCCGTGCGCTCACATTCCTCAGCCCTTGGGTGGTCGATGGGACTGGGTGCCGTGGAGCAGGGGGTGGTGCTCGTCGGGGAGGCTGGGGCTGCACAGGAGCCCATGGAGTGGGTGGGAGGCTCAGGCATGGCGGGCTGCAGGTCCTGAGCCCCGCCCCGCAGGAAGGCAGCTAAGGCCCAGCGAGAAATCGAGCAGTGCCGGTGGGCCAGCACTGCTGGGGAACTCAGTACACCCTCCGCAGCCACTGGCCCGGGTGCTAAGTCCCCCATTGCCTGGGGCCAGCAGGGCTGGCTGGCTGCTCCGAGTGCGGGGCCCACCAAGCCCATGCCCACCCGGAACTCCAGCTGGCCGGCAAGCACCGCACGCAGCCCCGGTTCCCGCTCGTGCCTCTCCCTCCACACCTCCCTACAAGCTGAGGGAGTGGGCTCCGGCTTTGGCCAGCCCAGAAAGGGGCTCCCACAGGGCAGTGGGGGGCTGAAGGGCTCCTCAAATGCCACCAAAGTGGGAGCCCAGGCAGAGGAGGTGCCGAGAGCAAGCGAGGGCTCTGAGGACTGCCAGCATGCTGTCACCTCTCATTATTAATTATACACATTAGGTTGTTTTATTTGGTCTTATTTTACAATAAAATGAGGCAGAGGTTTGTTGATTAGATATTGATTTGTTGAATGTTATATATAATGTTACAGGAAAATGTTAAATAATCTTTTTAAATGTTTACGTATTTATCATATATTAAATGCCAAGCACTTCTCACATATTGTATTTTTTCTTCTATATATTCTAAAATTTCTACAATGTGTCTTTATTACATTTATTTAAATATATGTTTTTAAATCAATGCATCTCCTTGGTAAAATAATCATCAAATGTAAGGTGAATTTAAAATATATATATTTGTTTGTTTGTTTATTTCGTTTTTTTCTTTTTTGAGACAGTCTCACTCTGTCGCCCAGGGTGGAGTGCAGTGACGTATCTCGGCTCACTGTACCTCCGCCTCCCAGGGTCAAGCAATTCTCGTGCCTTAACCTCCTGAGCAGCTGGGGTTACAGTGGTGTATCTAATTTTTGTATTTTTAGTGGAGATGGGGTTTCACCAAGTTAGCCAGGCTGATCTCAAACTCCAGGCCTCAACTGATCCATCCGTCTCAGCTTCCCAAAGTGCAGGGATTACGGGCATGAGCCACCAAGCCTGGCTTACATATTTTAATTTTTAAATAAACATTTTATTTTGAAGTAATTTCAGATTTGCAGAAAAGTTGTGAAGACCATTGCTAGTTGCCATAAATGTCACTACCAGTTTTCCCTATCAGTAACATCTTATGCTAGTGTCAGTTTATAAAATATTGATACATTATTATTAACCAGACTATACTCTTGTTCATATTCTCTTAGGTTTCACCTAATGTCCTTTTTCCATTTCGGGATCTCACCCAGGATACCTTTACTACTTTCAGTCATGATGCGTAATTTAGACTCCTTCTGGTTGTAGCAGCTTCTCAGACTTACCTTGTTTTTGATGTCCTGGACGTTTTTAGGAGTACTGATTAGATATTTTGCAGAATTTTCCTCATTTTAGATTTCTTGAATGTTTTTCTCATTATTGGACTGGAATTATGGCTTGGGGGAGGAAAAACACTATGGTAAAATGCCATTTCCATCACCTTATATCAAGAGCACATGACTCCTCACAGTCCATGTAATCTTGGATCATCTGGCTAAGGTAGTGTTTGTCAGGTTTCTTCACTGTAAAGTTGCCTTATTCCTCCTTTACTGAGCGCACTCTGTGGAAGGAAATCACTGTGAGCAACCCACACTTAAGAAACTGGGCGTAATGTCCCACTTGTGTGAGAGTGGAGTATCTGCATAAATTATCTGGAATTATTCCCCAAGGGAAATTTGTCTCTTCGGATTTATTTATTCAATCTTTTTTATATCAGTATAATCTCATGAATGTTAATTTTATATTTTGGGTTATAATTCAATATTACTTTATTTTGTGGAATTTTTTTTTCAGCTTTAATCTTTGGGTACTTGTGAGCACTCCCTCGCACCTGCATTTCCAATTGTATGTGTGTATGCTTGAGCACTTCCTTACTTTCTGACACTACAGAAAATTCCAGGCTCATTTTATGTATTTCCTGCTCTAGTCCTAAAATCAGCTATTTCTTCAAGAATCTTTTCTTTCTTTAATTGTAAAATGTTATTAGAAACCAAGAACTGAATGCTAAGTTTGCTCTTTGCTACTTTGGTATGGTTGATTCTAGTACCTCTTAGCTTACAGAGCAAGGAAATATGTTTGTATACTCACATCTTTACACACACCTATAAATAGGTATATATGTGATCGTCTGTATCTGTATTAAACTACACATGAGTTTTACTTATCTCTCCAACTCTAATCCATTACCACATGGATCATTCTTGTGTCTTCTGCTTTCTTATTTGTAACTTTCCTTGACCTCCATTCTGGCTCTCACCATTTTCCATCCATTTAATTATTTGTTTAATTCTTTTTTTTTTTTTTTTTTTTGGCATGGAGTCTTATTCTTGTCGCCCAGGCTGGAGTGCAGTGGTGCCATCTCAGCTCACTGCAACCTTCACCTCCCAGGTTCAAGCGATTCTCCTGCCTCAGGCTCCTGAGTAGCTGGGATTACAGGCACCTGACACCACACTGGCTAATTTTTTTTACTTTTTGGTACTTTTAGTAGAGATGGGGTTTTGCCATGTTGGCCAGACTGGTCTGGAACTCCTGACCTCAGGTGATGTGCCCACCTCGGCCTCCCAAAGTGCTGGGATTACAGGGGTGAACCACCGCGCCTGGCCTGTTTAATTCTTTTTACGTGTATATTGGTTACAGAGTTGTAAACCTACATACTCATGGAAAAACACCTCAGCAACTAGAGTACAAAGCTCATGTATGGTTTCTTTTGTCTTAAGTCTTATGGACTATCCCTTTACTTTTATTGAGAGTCTTTATTTATAACTGTGTATCTTGTATACAACGGACAGCTGGTTTGTTTTTTTTTTTTTTAATCCACTCTGACAATCTCTGTCTTTTAATTGGTATATTTAGGCCTTCACATATAAAATGCTTATTAACATGACTGGATTAATATGTACCATGCTTGTAACTGTTTTCTATTAATTACATTTGTTGTTTGTTTCTTTATTTCCTACTTGGTTTCGGCCTTCTCCAGTTTTGATTGAGAATTTTATATAATGCCATTGTATCTCCTTTCTTAGCATAATTAACACTTTTAAAATATTTTAGTGATTGCCCTAGAGTTTACAATATACATTTTTAACTGAACCAAATCCACCTTCATATAGCACTTTACTACTGTGCCTGTAGAACACACACTTTATAACAGAGGATTCCCCAATTCCTCCTTCCTATCCCTTATGACACTAATGTCATTCATTTTGGTGATTGATGTGTTCTAATCACTGAATACACTGCTACTATTACTGTTTTAAAGTATTGTCTTTCATGTCAATTAAGAATGAGAAAAACAAAAGACTTTGTTTTACCTTCATTTTCTCCTTCTTTGATATTCATTCTTTCTGTAAATCCAAGTTTCTGGCCATTTTATGATGATTCTTTCCACTTCAAGACCTTCTTTTTTAGAATTTATTTTGTATTGTGCATTGACAAATTATAGTTGTGTGTATGTATGGGTTATGAAGTGATGTTATTATTTGTGAATACAATGTATAATAATTAAATCACCCTAATTAACATAGCCATCTCCTCAAATATTTATCAATTTTGTGGTGAGGATATTTAAAATTTACTTAGTGATTCTGGAGTACACAATTAGCTCCACTCATCATGCTGTGCCATAGATTTTTTTAAAAAACTGATTCTTTCTCTGTATTTGAGGCTTTGGACCTTTTGAGCATCATCTCTCCTTTTCCCCAAGTTCCCCAGCCTCTGTAACCACCATTCTACTCTTGGTTTCTTGATTGTTTTAGAGTCCACATGTAAATGAGAACATGCAGCATTTGTCTTTTTGTGCCTGGCTTAATTCATTCAGCATAATATTCTCCAATTCCATTCATGTCAAAATGACAGAACTTTTTCTTTATGGCTGAATAGTATTCCATGGTGTACATATACCACTTTTCTTTATCCATTTATCCCTTTATAGACATTTAGGTTAAATCCATAACTTGGCTACTGTCAATAGGGATACAATGAACGTAGGAGTACAGACATCTCTTTGATATATTGATTTCAAGTCTTTAGGGTAAATATCCAGAGGTGGGATGGCTGGGTCTTATTATACTTCTACTTTTAGTTTTTTGAGAAACTTCCATACTGTTTTTCATAATAATTGTATTAATCTACATTCTCCATCATAGTGTACAAGGTTTCTCTTTTCTCTCCATCCTCACCAACACTTGCGTTTTGTCTTTTAGTTAACCATTCTGACAGATATGAGGTAATATACCATTGTAGTTTTAATCTGCATTTCCCAAATGTTTAGTTATGTTGAGTACTTTCTGATATATCTGTTGGCCATTCTTATGTTTTGAGAAATATCTATTCAAGTCCTTTGCCCGTTTTCTAGTAGGATTATCTATTTTCTTTGCATAGAGTAGTTTGAGTTCCTTATATATTTTGGACACTAACAGCTTAACAGATATATGCCTTGCAAATATTTTCTCCAAATCACAGATTTCCTTTTCATTTGGTTGGTGTTACTGTTTCTCTCCAAAACTTTAAATTTTTTGCTCCATTCTTTTCCTGCTTGCATGGAAAAGAAGGCATTTGACAAGAAGTTGGCTATAATTTTTGCCTTTGCTCCTGTATTGAGAAGGTATATTTTTCCACTGGCTTTTTTGAAGATTATCTTTGCTTGCATTTTAAATATGATATTCCTAGATGTGTTGTTGTTTGTGTATTTTGCGTTTATCCTGCTGGTGTTCTTTTAGCCTTTGGACTCTGTGATTTGGGGAATCTGTAGGTAATTTTGGAAAATTCTCTGCTCTTAATATTTTAAGTATTCATTCTGTGTTATCTTCTGCTCCTGGTATCCAAATTAAGCATATTTTACATATTTTTAATTGTCTCACAGTTATTTTATATACTGCTAGGATTTTTTAAATTATTTTCTCATTCCTTTTCAATTGACCTATCTTTACGCTTACTGATTTTCTTCTTCATCTATGATGTGTCTGCTGATGAGTCCATCAAAAATATTCCTCAATTTTGTTAGTGTTTTTTTTTTATTTCTAGCATTTTCTTTTTATTCTTTCTTAGACTTATCTTATACCTGCTTCAATTGTCCATCTGTTCTTGTGTGATAGCTGTTTACAATAGAGCCCTTCAAATATTAATCATCATCATAATTATTTTAAATTCCTTGTGTGATAATTCCAACATCTGTGTTAGATCTGGGTTTGGTTATGATGATTTCTTTTTCTTTTCAGACTTTATTTGCATTTTTGCCTTTTGACGTGCCTTGTGATTATTTCACTGGAAGCCAGACATGTTCTGTCAGTTAATATGAGTGAAGTATTTAGGTCTTTATTGTGAGATTTTATGTTAATGTGGCTAGAAGTTGAGCTTTGTATAATGTTTGCTGTAGCTGTAGGTGACAGAGGCTTCACACTCCTTTTTCTTTTTTCTTCTTTTCTTGTTGAGATGGAGTCTTGTTCTGTTGCCCAGGCTGGAGGGCAGTGGTGCCATCTCAGCTCACTGCAACCTCCGCCTCCCAGGTTCAAGCGATTCTCCTGTCTCAGCCTCCTGAGTGGCTGGGATTACAGGCATCACCATGCCCAGCTAATATTTGTATTTTTAGTAGACACAGGGTTTGACCATGTTGGCCAGGCTGGTTTTAAACTCCTGACCTCAAGTGACCTGCCCGCCTCAGCCTCCCAAAGTGCTGGGATTACAGGCACACTCCTTTACTCTTCCTGTTTCTGTCTACTCTGTTGACTTTCGGTTTCCCTAATTTCTCCTCCTTAAGTTTACAACTTGAAAGTGTTACAAGTTATAGAGACAAAATATAAGTTGTGGCACTTTCAAATATAACCCAGTGATGGGGTATATTTGATATAAGCCACTACTATGATGCAGGATTTTTTGCTCCTTAGCTCAGCTAAAATCTGGGTTCTTGTCTCTCGACCAGAAAAAATTAAGCACATGGACACGTTGAAAGGTAAGAAGAGTAAAATTTATTAAAAGAAAGCTCTCATCAAAAAGGAGAGGGTCCTGCCAACAGGCTCCCACCTCACAGAACGAACACCAGGCCACCACACATGAGCTGAAATGGCCAGGCTTCTCCTCGCTGCATAAGGCATGAATTCCTAGTGCGCAGGCAGTCCCCCAGTCCACTGCAGGCATGTCCAGACAAGGTCCTAGGTAAGTTCCCTCATCTGCACAAAAGCATCTGATGTAAACACTTGTGGGGTAGGTCAGAGACTCTCTAGGGACCCTCCCTTATCTGCCTCCTGCATCTATCAACTATACTGAAGCCCAGTTGGTGTAGTGCTAAGGTATGGGAAACCAGGGACATTCTACAATCTGATTAAATCTTGGTCTTTACAAGGCAAGTGTTCTTGGACTGTAACCTCCCAATGTTTCTCCAGTATTATAGCTTTGTCTTCCTGTTCCCTATTCCCTTCCCTGGCTTAGGTATTCCCAATCTACTTTCTTTAACCTATGACCTCTGTGGACCATGCTTAATTTTGTTGTTGTCGTTATTGTTATTTTCCACTCAAGTAAGATAGGAAGGCTGGAGGCAACTGGAGTCTCGGTAGGAATTCTCTTCCCCTAGCTGAAATAAAACTGAGGCAAAATCCTTTCCCTCGGGGAGTATAAATGTGTTATTGAAAATCATTTGGGTGTATTTCACAATGGTTTATTTTCCCTTTTTCCCTGCTAGAGCCATGAGGGAATCTTTCTTGGATATTTACCATGAGAACCTGGTATGATTCCTGGAATTGAAACCCACACAAGTAGGACTATAGATCCCAGCATCCTCTCACTTTCAGGCTAGTCCACACTCAGTTTACAGCAATTAGGCAAAATTTACCTAATTCGAGGGTTTCAATCACTTTAGCGCTCCAGGGACTTTTGTACCAGATTAGCAGATTAGGCTTTCTTTCAGCAGATAGGTCTGTCTCTCCAAATTTCAGGGTGGCAGTTTGCCTTGTGACCTCAGTTCTCTAACGGTAGAAGAAAAATCATTGATGATCTGTTTATCTAACACTTTCATTGCTTGTTTTAAAGATGAGAATAATGACTCCCAAGCTCTTTTACCTTTTGAAGCTTAAAATAGCAAAACAATTATACTTTGCATATAAAATCCTACTAAGCTTATTGTGGGTCATTCCATATATATTGGAGAAAGCAAAAATACAAGACTACGATACTTCCTGACTAAGTGAAAATATAACATATAAAAGTATAAATTCAATTTTAAAAACCTCATATTAATACAGAATATAAAGTGAGTATTTCTGTGAAAAACATCAAATTTTTAGTACTTGCTTTAAAAAACAGAACACTTTCTTAAATCATTGATATATTTATTTCAAAAGCATGTAAATATATATGTGTTCACCTAACGTCAACCTATAGAATTCCCCAAACCTAGGGATTATTGAGTCTGATAATTTCTACACTAATTATTAGATTTATACTTAAGCTAAGGAAAGAGAATTCAATTTTAGCTTTTATGACATTAGCTGATTTATTCAGGGGTCAAAATGGGAATGTTTCCCTGAAAAGCAGTGAATCGACTCAGTGCATTCCATACACCATATATTACTTTTTATAGCTAAGGAGTCGTTGATATTTTTAGGATTGCCAATAATTTTTATGTGTATATGTCCCTACTTTAGAAATTAGCAAAGAAATGTATGCTACTCGGCACTTCAGCTATTTCTATGTGTCTGTATGTGCATACTACATATTTTTTGCAACTGCTCTTTCAAGATTTAAAAGGATTTCTCATAATGTTTCTGCAACATCAGTAAAATAGGTCAGACTGTGAGCTCAAATGAAAATAACTAAGGAAGACTGCTCATAGACTTACTTCTCTTTTTTGGCTATTTAAATGTATCTACCCTGCTGAATAGAGACTTTCAATAAGAGAATGAAAATACAGGCTATTATGTAGGTGTTTAAATTGTGTGCACTGACCTAAACCAAAATTGTTAACATAATTCACAGTCATAAGTTTTGGCAGATGAGCGTGTGAATGAAAAATGCACACTATGTGGAATACAGGGTGACATATTTTTCTCAACTCACTGGTTAATGCAGTTGTGTCCTGTCTGTCCTATATAAGTCCATTTAAAAATTTTGAAGGAGACATTCCCTTACAACAACCTGAAACATCTTTTGTAATACTATAACTTGGTATCATACGAGGATATTAAAGTTTAGCTTAGACCTGTTATTACCTTAGAGAGAAAAGAAAGATGGAATGCATTATGGGTTAAGTTGATTACTAATGACTTATGTACTTTAAATATTGTATAACTTGTAAAAATAAACAGCTAATAAAGAAAAAATACAGTTATAAAGAGAATATAAAGATTAGTTACATAAAAGCTAAAACAATGCAAATTTAAGACTAAACAAAATTTTATGATTATGTCTATACAGACAATATATCTTGGAGAGTTGAAATTTTTATAGGGAATCTGACTGTAAAAGAAGAAGGATTTAAATGAATCAGTCAGTAAAATATACCTGACTTTATATTCAGGGACAGGAAAACATTCTAAATTACTCAAAGTTTTCAAAAACCCATTTTCAGTGTCAGCTGGTCTCATTGCTCACCTGTAAGTTTGATTTACAGTGTGAAAGAAATGACAAATGTCCATGTTGCCGTAAAAGGTCACAATTAAGAAATAAGTATTTTTTTAATACTGATATTTTTTTCCTTTTCTTGCAAATTGGAATTTAGAAAGGGAGGGCCTTTGGCAAACACCTGGGCCTGCTAACTCAAAGAATAAATTAGGCCCTGAGGAGGAAGAAGGCTATAAAAAGAATAAAAACATTTAAAATACCTCTTTACTCCTAAAAACTGTAGCCAGCAATTAAAAATGGAAAGGAATCTAGAAGATAATTAAGATAAGTCATATCCTGAAGTCCTTTAATAATTTTGATTGGGATTTAGAAATTGTGATTTTAAATTTTTGAAACCACTTCTATGATGCCTGATATTTAGACAATTGTTTAAGAGAAAAAAAATAACTGACAGTAAAAGATTAGCTGAACTGTGCACTGGACATGGAAGAATGCAAATGACAGTATGCGATTGTAAAGCAGTGCACATCAAAAACACTGTGGAGACAAATAACCAGACTGAGTGACTTTCAAACTAAGAAACTAGGTCAAAAATCAGACCAAGTGTGTATATCTATAACAGCAGCATTTTGTTATTTAAGATGTTCAGGTTTTAATATTGAATTTTAATGCATTTACTTTTAGCTATATGTGGCTCAAAATTTTATTTACATGTTATTTTTTCCAAAAATACTTCAGGCTTTTTAATAGTACAAATAAGCAGTAGTTTCTTTCTAGTCGCAACTTAATCTAATATTGTTCGCATTGGATAATTATCAGAGCTCATTTGCTCATTTGAGTGTGTTTCCTTAAAATTTAAGGGCTTTTTTGAGATTTCAAAATTATCCTAATAATACTACAGACTGGGAAGGGGAGGAAAGAGGAATGGATAAGAAGAGATTGGTTAAAGAATATAAAATTACAGCTAGATAGAAGGAATAACTTCTAGTGTTCTATACCACTATAGGATGACTACAGTTAACAATAATATATAGTTTCACATAGCTACAAGGAAGATATTGAATGTTCTCCACACAAAGAAGTGACAAATGTATTAGATGATGAATATGCTAATTATCCTGATGATGATACATTATATGTATTGAAACTTCACTATGTACCCCAGATATATTGTACAATTGTTATTTATCAATTTAAATAAATTAAATTTTAAAAATAAAATAAAAATATCAAGAAAGTGTTAAAAGACAGCCTAGTAAAATGCACTCCCCTTGAAAGAATATCAACATAAAACATTGTTCATCTTCTCTTTCCTTGGTTAATACTAAATCCCTGTTAAAAGAACACTTGGTAAAGGGTTAGATTGGGGCTAAAGAAAATCAGTGACTTTAGGAAGACACAAACTGGGGTGGAGGGGAGAGAATTTCATAAGAGACGTTACTGCTTGAAATACATATATAAACATACATATATATATATTTCCTTCCTTTTATATTTCTGTATATACATATACACATACACTATATATGTGTATATATATATATACACATACACAATATATATGTGTATATATATACACATACACAATATATATGTGAGTATATATATATGTACACACACAATACTGACACAGCTTATATTTACATAATATGATGAAAGTAACTGCAAGTTTTTAACATCTAATTATTAAAGGTTAGTTTGAGTCACAAATGTTGAAAATGTTATTTTCAGCAATCATCCCACATTTTCCCAGAGCCAGTAAAGATTTACATGGTCTCTTTCATTTCCTCTTTTAATCATGTCCTTGCCCCTTTACATGCAGGTGGCCTGCAAGACCTGAAGCTCTCTGTGCCCCATTATCCTGGTTTACTAGTGTTGCCCCACTCACCCAATGGACCCATTGCTCCTGGGTCTTAGAATCATCTTGCTTCAGTCTCTCTTTTACGACCAGTTTCTGTCTCAGTCCTCTTGTAGTTTATGAAAACATTTTAGACTTTACCGTCTCTTTCCACTACTCTTCCCTCCTTGAATTCTGAATTTTTTTTCACTCCTTTCAACACCACTAGCACTTACAGAGCTGATCAACAGGCATTTGCTCTTCTAACCTCTGTTCAGAGAAACCTTCATCAGTATTCTCCTCTTGAATTCCATGCTTAGCCTTCTATCCACCACTCACACATCCCTATGTTCCAATTAAGGCTATAAATAGAACGTAATTCACATGCACGTTCATAGCTATCACATTGTCTTGGATTTTTATTTAAAACATATGATCTTTCATAATTTGAAGACTTTGCAGCACTACTTAGATCTTCTGCTGTGAGAAGCATAGTTGACAGCCCCACCGTTTTTAAGCTGAGGCCCTGTTCCTGCAACTTGCTCTCAGCCAGGACTGAGTTTGGCAGCTCCATTCTAGCAAGGAGAGGCAACTTTGGCTCAAGTATTCACTCATCTGTCTGCCTCAGTGAACCTTTCTTGGAAATATGCTGCAAGCTGAGACTCTTAATAAACAGTCCTCTTCTTTTCCTCTCTCCTTCTGAGGTGTCAGACATGCAACAGATCGAAAGCTCGCCCAGCTCCTTTCCCCTTTATGCTTTACAGGCATTTCAGCCAATCTATCTTCTCCATATCTAATCCATTTTAATGTTGCTCCTTGGAAGAGCCAAACTGACATAAGAATATAAGCCTTATGGTCTTTTGTTTAAATATCATGTCCATTAATAGATTTTAGTGTAAACTGGTGAACAAATTTATGGCCACTGATTTTAGAAGCATTTGGAATAAAGTGCCAATTCTGTAGAGGACTAAGTGTGTGATTTTAGACTAACATTTCAAGTCTCAGTTTTCTACTTTAATAAAAATAATTATCTCATGTTGGGTTATTGTGTGGAGGAGGATTCTGACATAGCAAATATCATTAGGTGATAACTTTAAAAGTCAGGGATAAAGACTCAGAAGTCTTAAAGAAATTCATATTGAAAACCTGAAAGAATGAGCATAAAAATATAATTTTTCAGGAGGGTGAGACAAGAGAATTGCTTGAACCTGGGAGGTGGAGATTGCAGTGAGCCGAGGTCGCACCACTGCACTCCAGCCTGGACAACAGAGCAAGACTCCATCTCAAAAAAATAATAATAATAAAATAGAATTTTTATATTTCTCTTTGGTAGCAGGGAAATGTCAGTTTGAATAAAGAGGAAGAAAGATTGACCTAGTTGGTGGGATATCCTGGAATCACTGCTCTGGAGCTAAAACTTTCTAGAAAACTTTGGGTAGCTGAAGTCCTGACAAGCTCTCAGAGATTTCACTATGTCTCTTTTTTTAATAACAACGTCATAATCTCATGAAAAAAATAGCATTAGGACCTCTGAAGACCTTTGGAATCTGAAATTCTGAAATTTAAACTTCAACAATTTTTTTATTTGTTTGTACTTGAGGGATTATAGAAATGAACTTCTTATTTCTAAATAGCCCTTTTCCTAAGGCATGATTATTTGAGGTAATTAGTGCTGTGTCCTTAGGTTGGTTAATTGTCAATGTAATTAAAACAAATGAAAATAAATATACAGAGATACAGAATCTTTACAACATTTAAATGTAGTGGAAAGAGAATTAAAGAGGACTACAGGTGTTTGGGAGAAAATGTTATTCTACAAAACATTGCTGCGTGAAATAATTCATCAAGTTAAATTTTGTTCAATTATTAAAGCAGAACCAAGGCTATATACAACTTCAATATTTGATGCAAAAATGAACCTAATTATTATAAATTATTAGTCATATATATGTTAAGAATAAGATATATTAAATATGCAACAGCCTTCTTGTTTAAGCACAGTGACATGCATGACAGAAGGGAGGTTATAAGGTCAAGGCTGTCATTTCATATAACGTGACTTTCCTGAAGATCAGGTGCTACTGCAGGTCAGTGATAAGAAAATAATAAATCATATTTATTCAGATAGTGAGTTAATGCTTCAAGAACCAATCTGATATTTTTTAAGTATCAGAGCTTATCCACACTTTGATAAGGAGTTTAAAACAAGATGCCGTTTTATAGATTATTGGTGCAAGAAGATAAAATAGTTCACAAATGGAAATAGCACTTTGTAGACTGAAAGGAAAATGGCCAAACATAAATTATTTAACAGACATATTTCTAATTATAGTCTGAAGAATGATACACAAGCAGTGATGCTATGTGAGCAAATGCATGTTATTTTAACAGATTTAATAAATAAATTATTTTGAATATTGAGGGAAATCAATCCTGATGGAATAAAGGGGAATAAGGAGCCAATTTCTGAAAAATTGGTGAATAACATGACCTTCCTACATATGCACACACAAGAAATTGAGAAATTTAAGAAAATAAGCAGAAATAATGATTAAAAAAATAAATTAGTGTTTTTATTTAAAAAATTTGGAAATTCATAATAAAACAATAAGTGCATTTGCTAAGAGGGCTAACATGAGCACTATACCCCAAAATAATGTCAATAACATAGAAGCACTTTTTTCCCATAACACAGGGGTTGGCAAACTTTTCTGTAGATGGTCAGAGAGCAAATAATTTAGGGTTACAGGCCACATTTGGTCTCCACTCCACACTATTTCTTTTCTTTTCTTTTTTTTTTTTTAAAAGAATTTTTCAGTTTAAAAATGTTTCCTAGCTGGGTGTACAGCATACAAAAATAGACCAAGGGTCTTACTTGTCCAAAAAATTGTAGTTTGCCTACTCCTAATTTGTATTCTTGAAATAAATATGTCTATACCCTACACAGGATGATGCAGCCGGTAAGATGTAAGACAGGACAAATGAAGTCTCTTGATAAGATAGTTAGTCCAAATGAGTCCAAAAGAACAGAAAACCCAATCACCAGATTCTAGAATATTACTTTTTTTTTTTTTTTTTTTTTTAATGAGATGGAGCCTTGCTCTGTCACCCAGGCTGGAGTGCAGTGGCGCAATGGAGGCTCACTACAACCTCTGCCTCCCAGGCTCAAGCAATTCTCCCACCTCAGTCTCCTGAGTAGCTGGAATTACAGGAACCTGCCACCATGCCCAGCTAATTTTTGTATTTTTGTAGAGACAGGGTTTTACCGTGTTGGCCAGGCTGGTCTTGAACTCCTGACCTCAGGTGATCCGCCCACCTTGGCCTCCCAAAGTGCTGGGATTACAGGTGTGAGCCACCACGCCTGGTCCATATGTTTTAAGGAGAAATGAAACACCTGTAAATGAGAAACTTGCCTGATTGGACTATCATATGTAAATGCAATCCATACTGTACATTCATTTCCACATACTAGCTGAAACATTTGATTTCAGGCTTTTGTTCTATCTTTTGCATTCTTCCTCATTTCTCTTCTATAGATAAAAATGGTTTATTTTTTGACAGAGATAACTATATTTCCTTCTATCCTATTTACCAAAACAGATTAAGATAAAAATTGGTAGTTAGGATGTGATTTTTATTTGTTATTTTCCGTAGAGACTTATTTGGCATGGCTTAAATTGAATATAGCAAAAATGCCTACACTAGCTTGCAATTAAAAGACTGCTTTACTCTGAGATATTTTAACCAACATAGAATTGTTTACATTACTTCTATAGAAAAGAAGGCAAAGGTCTTAATTGCTTTTAGTGTTTTCACCACAGAAACTAGAGGAAAGATTTTTAAAGAGAACAGGATAAAGAACATATTTCTGTGGCATTCTGAAGTATCCTTATTTGGAAGGCTAATTATAATCAGTACACACATTACAGTGTTTCATCTGAAAAATAATATATTTCACTTTTGACCTTATAGCCTTCTGTGATGTCCTTATGCAAAATTCACATTTCAATGACAAAGGCAGCCAGAAGAGAAGTCTGTTGATGGATGTTGAGAGCTTCCTGTAGATGCGCGTCATAATACTTTTTGATCACTCTGGGTAAGACATTTTATGCAAGATGCTACACTGAAGTAGATGTGATTCTAATACTCAAATGTTTGCAGTTTCCAAAGGAACTAAGAAAGGAAAAAACCAAAGCAGGGGAATATGACATATAAAAAGTGGAAAAAAATAAATTTATACTTACAGAAAAAAAAAGGGAAACAGAAGTCAAGGGTAAGATGGATTTCAGAATGCATAAAATAAGCACTAACAATTAATATAAAAGTGAAATAAAATGACAAAGAAAGAAGAACCAAGGTGTGGAAGAAAGTAATTTAAAATTTTCCATTTACTTGAAGTCCTTGAACAAGCAATTTATTTTATAGTTTCTTTTGATTTGAGG
Organism: Pan troglodytes; assembly: GCF_028858775.2. NCBI lineage: Eukaryota > Metazoa > Chordata > Mammalia > Primates > Hominidae > Pan > Pan troglodytes. The sequence goes on along the minus strand of NC_072401.2, from coordinate 31,851,215 downwards.
TTAGCAACAACGGTTGAATTGAACCTATATATGCAGCAAATACATGTGGGTATTTTTGTCATTTTAGCAACTTTTGTATTACACTGAAATTACCAACCTTAAAGAATAGAACAGGACCACTTAGAACTAGGTTGATTTATGCAGCTATTGAGCACTGTTAGTGTGGCAAGTGCAACTAAGGAACTGAAATTTTTAATTTAATTAATTTTCTTTTCATCTAAGGTTAAAAACTGAAGCACTGTAAATATGTTTGCATTCCATAAACTTTGCTGTTTTGATAGGATTACATTTCACTTTAATCATTATCGTATAGGATAGCATTATTCTACTGTAGGCCGCAAGCTGAGCACAAGCATTGTTTCTATTATTACACATAAATATGCTACCAATTCGGTAAATGTCAACAAATTAATTCAGCTCTATTTTTTAATGCACAGATATAACACTGTAATGTGTTTTAAAAATATTTTTGGAAACATCATGATTACAGTGATACCTACATACATTGCAATTCATGATTAAATTGAAATCTTGATTATTTTAGTTATAATTAAATTATTTTTCAGATATAAAAAGGTTATGAAGAAACTTTACAATTCTAAACAAAAACATTCTACTGTTGCAGAACAGGCTGAAGTTTGTACTAAAACTACCATAAAAATAAAGAAAAACTAAAAAACTGAAAGAAAGTATGCTGTACATTCCCTAATTGGTGGCAACTGCAATTTGCTACTGTGGAATAAAGTGAACAGCTGTCGGTTTGTTGGATGAAATAGTATTAAAAGTAGTGAGATAACAATAGCAACAGACATTTCCAGCAAAAAAGTGATTTCTTGAGACATTTTCTCACAATAGTTAAAAACAATTGATTTTGCTCTCCCTGTTAGAAACTTTTCCATATGGTTTGAAGGGAGTCAAATATATATATATACTTTTTTGATGTCCTATAATATTAAATATTTATACATTATATATACACACACACATACATTATTTCATCATTTGGTGGTAGATGGAATTTTGTTGTTTTGTGTTTTCATTTCAAATAAAGTTTAGATGGATAATTTATTAAAGTTCCAAAGTAATTCCACATTTATTTTTATAATAAATTTGGTAAACATTGTATATATGTATCAATCCACTAATGTACACATATGTAATTAATAAGCATTTACAGTATGAAGTTTAACTATTGAAAATATTTCAAAGGCTTATAAACTTGAATGCCATTATATTTGTGAAATGTCACTAATATTAAAAAGCTTTTCAGTTAAAACAATTAACAACTGCTGCCTAAACTTTCAACAATAACACATAATGTTGCTATTTTCTGTTGCAGATACTGAAGGGAAATTGACTTTATTATAAACAGAGTTTTACCTTTACTTTTAGGATTGCAAACACTGCCTTATAATAATTAATTCTCACTCACAGTGTTTTTCGAAATAAGCAGATTTGTGGCACCAATAGCCTCCATGAAATTCCAAATCAATGCACATCTCTAGGACATGGGTCAAGGTTATATCCTGTGGATTCCAATTTGACTGTTCCTTCCGGAGTCTTGAACAGTGTGCATTGAATTCATCACACACCACAATTCATTTTGTATGAATTGTACCACAATTCATCTTGTATTCTGATCTGAGTCAGCTAGTCTTAGCTTTAAGACCAGTGTTGCCAGTGATAATCTGCTCATATAGAGGCATCTGTTGTCTCTACTTATAATATAGTTACAATTCAGAGACTAGCATATCACTTTCACTGTCTTTACAAAAGATATCCATTCATACATAAGACATTAGTGAGTCCCAGCAATATAAAGCAATGAGGAGTGTTTTTGAGTGAAAAAAACAGAAACCTAGGACCTGAGTTCTGGTCCTCACTCTGCCAATTCTGGTTTGATGTTGACAATGTATTTATTAGCTATTGTGAGGATTAAGTGATGTGCTCTGTGAGTGGCAGTTATAGTAATTATGAAAGTCCATCTCTTTGTGGACTTTACAGTAGGCTTGCAGTCATCATTGGGTAACTAAGGAAGCTTAGCAGGCTATATAAGAAAAAATAACCCTTTTGGTTACATTTGAGTTAAATTTTAACAAACTCTTTTACATGCAGGGACCTATTAGGCAATTTGTCTCTGCTATTGGCCTACATACAAATAAAAACCATAACTGTAACAATATAATAATAACAACACTATAGTCTGTTTGTGCTCTCTTAAATAGGCCTAAATATAAAACTTATATATATATATGTGTGTGTATATATATATATATTATATGTATATACACACACTTTCTCTCTCAATATGAAGAACAATTTTATATACAATAGCTATAAAAATATTTAGGAATAAATTTATTCAAGGCTGTGAAAGATTGTACACTGAAAACTATACAAAGTTAATGAAAGACATTGAAGAAGACACAAATAAATGGAACGACATCCCATGTTCATGGACTGGATGAATTAATATTGTTAAAATGTCCATTCTATACAAAGCAATCTACAGATTTGATGACATACCTATAAAAATTTTAATGTCATTTCTCATAGATATAGAAAAAATTCCAAAATTCTTATGGACCCACAAAAAAAGCCTAAAGTTTATGCAATCATGAGCAAGGGGAACAAAGATGGAGATATCCCAACCTATTTTTAAACTATTTGACAAAATTATAGTAATTAAAATAGCATGGTACTGGCATAAATATAGATACATTAACCAATAGAGCCGAATAGAGACCCTTAAAAAGAACCCACACATCTATGGTCAATTGATCTTTGACAAAGCTACAAAGAATATACAATAGAAAAATAATATTCTCTTCAATGGTTGGGAAATCTATATATCCAGATGGAAAAGAATGAAATTGGACTCTTTTATTATGTACAAAAATCAACTGAAAATGGATTAAAGAAGGACTTAAAGACTTGAAACTGTAAAACTACTGGAAGAAAATATAGGGGAAAATCTACATGGACAATGATGTTTTAGCTTTGACCCCAAAAGCATGTCAATAAAAGCAAAAATAGACAAATAGAATTACAATGAAATTAAAAGTTTCTACACTACACAGGAAACAACTAAAAGAGTGAAAAGGCCAACCTACCAATTTGGAGAAAATATTTGCAAGCCATATATATAATAAAGGATTAATATCCACAATATTATATAATTAAGTCAAACTCTATAGAAGGAAAATAAATAATCTGTTTAAGAAATGGGCAAGGTATCTGGATAGACATCTGTCAAAAGAAGACATTAATGACTAACAGATACATGAAAAACCACTTATTATCACTAGTCATTAGAGAGATGTAAAAGAAAACCACAATGAGGTAACATCTCACACCTGTTAGAATGGCATCAAAAAGGCAAAGGATAGCGAGTGCTGGCGAGGATGTGGAGAAAAGGGGGCCCTTATACACTGTTGTTAAGAATGTAAATTACCACAACCATTATGAAAACAGTATGAAGGTTCCTCACAAAACTACAAATAGAAGTACCATATGTCCCAGCAGTTCCACCTTTGGGTATTTGCCCAAAAGATTAAAAATCTTTATGTTGAAGAGATATCTGTACTCTCATGTTCATTGTAGTACTATTCACAATAGCCAAGTTATGGAATCAGCCTAGGTGTCTGTCCATCAAGGGAGAAATGAATAAAGAAAAGTGGTATATATACACAATGGAATACTATTTACCTTTTAAACAGAAAAAAAATCTATCATTATTGAAAACATGAATGGAATTGAAGAACTTTATGCTCAGTAAAATAAACCAAAGACAGACAAATACCACATGTTCTCATTTAAATTTGGCATCTAAAATTCTTGAACTGATGGAACCAAGGAGTACAAAGGTAGTTACCAGAGGCTAGGAGTGTGGGGGAAATAGGGGAGATGATAGTCAAAGGGTAAAAACCTCAGGTAGAAGGAATAAGGATGGTTTAAAAAACATCTTTTGAGGTCAATTACATAGTATGGTGAATATAGCTAATAATTGAATACTATAAGTTTAAATTAGGCTGAGAGTAAATTAGGCTGAGATTACGCCTGTAATCTCAGCACTTTGGGAGGCCGAGGTGGGCGGATCACGAGGTCAGGAGATGGATACCATCCTGACTAACACGGTGAAACCCCGTCTCTACTAAAAATACAAAAAAAATTAGCCAGGCGTGGTGGCGGGCGCCTATAATCCCAGCGACTCCGGAGGCTGAGGCAGGAGAATGGCGTGAATCCAGGAGGCGGAGCTTGCAGTGAGCCCAGATGGTGGAACGGCACTCCAGCCTGGGCGACAGAGCAAGACTCCATCTCAAAAAATAAAAATAAAAATAAAGAAATAAAATAATAATAATAATAACGTAACAGTACAATTATGTAGCTAGCTCTCTAACAAAAGTGAGATTTTCTTAAATTCTTTACTCATTTTGTTGAAGCTGTTCAATGTCATGCTGAATGAATTATAATAGATTAGAGAAGCAGGGTATTGCTTAGCATTGCAGGTGTTTTTAGTACAATATAAATAAAAAACATATCTAATAACCCAAATAAATAGACTGTCTATTACTCAGTGAATAAGTTATACCAACAACTTTCATTTGCATCATAAACTCAAATTATTTTTTAAATGTATCATAATGTTGAAAATAAGTATAACCTTAAACAATAATTTTTCACTTAAAAGAATCATCACAAATTTATATGAACCGAATATTACGTATTTTTCTGAATATAATATCTTATCCCAGAAAATTCAGTAAGAATTTATATAACAAGACATAGAATTTCTGTGATATCTATTTCTGACTCATTTAGTTTTTCTCATTTTTATTTTCTTGCATCCCTCAGAACATGTCTTTCCTTAAAATTCCATAAATCTTCAAGTCTTAAATGTAGAATTCCTCTTCATGTTATTCCGTTAATTTCACATTTTAAAAAATTATGACTTACCTTATATAAATCTTATTTTTTGTTGCGTATCCTGCTGCCTATGTCTCTTTAATTTGAAATTCTTCAGTAACAATAATAGACTTCCTGAAAAAAAATTCCCCATTCTAAATTTTGTTTAAGATCAATGTTGGGGTATCAGTTTAATTACTTTATAAAAATGTGAAAGAAAAAGTGTGCATACAATAGAAAAGCTTTAAGTCCCAGGGCAGAAAGTAGTAAGATTCTCTGCCTCCATTAACCCATAATGAAAAACAATGCCAGAAAGTTGGAAATAAATGTTCAGCAGAGATTAAGCCCAGTTTTTCTAATAAACTGGAATAGCTATTTGTTTGCCATGAAGCAAGTAGAGACTAGGAGATGTCACCGTTTTCTTGGCAGCATAAGCATTTTTCTTAGCATGAAAAGTCTTGTGGCACTTGTAGGTAAGTAAAAGGAGATCCTGGACCTTTTATTATTCCCTAGCCCTTGGATTTTGCTTTTCTTCTCTTTTAGATTTTTAGCACAGTCAACATCTGTGCCCCTGTCATCCTTCAACAAGCTTATTCTTTGTGCTGTTTTTAGGGTAAGCTTCAAGGGAAAAATTAAATGTGTCTTTCTTTTACTCATTAATTTTTATTGCATGAAATTTAAATTTATAATAACAATTTGAAATACCTTAGCTAGACAATGTAAAAGGACAAAAATACCTACATACAGATAGAGAGATGATAGATAGAGGTATAGATAAATTATCTCTATATTTATATCTTTATTTGTATTCCACAATTTAAAGAAGTGATAGAAGTATAAAGGATAATTACATCGAATTTTACCTGTATTGCATAGCTGTTTCCTCCCTTTGACTAGACGGGCCCTCAGATATGGAAATGGATAAAGTATTTTTGTAGGTCATTAGTTTTGCAGTGTAGAACATTATTATTGACAAATAGTACAAATAAGTGTAAAATCTATGTGTTCCATGACACATAACCAACAAACGGAATTTGGACTTGTTCTTGTAATGTAAACTTCAACTTTTCTAACTTTGTTCAATTAAATTTGCAAACCTAATGTTGCATTAAATTCTACTTAAGCTAATTCTTACCTCTTTTTCCCATTTGTATTTAAAAAAGCTTTTCTTGTTGAAATTCTATCCCTATTAAACAAATCTCTTCCACTAAAACTACTTTCTTGAATTGGATTATTTGCCATACAGTACTTTATTTTCTTTTCCTAAATATTTGATAAACATTATCAGGAGCCAATTAACACATTGATCATTTCAATGTTTATTAAAACCCTCTTAATGACTTTTAAAGAAGAAACATGGCTATATTTACACACATTATATAGTGCATTAATCTAGGACATCATGCAGAGAAAAAGGCATTGAAGGCATAATGTATTGGTTGTATAAAACAGGGTTTGTTAGCAGTTTGGTGAAATATTCTCAAAATGCTGTTATAAATATAATCACAATTTTCTGGTAGAGAAGTCAAGACAGCTTAGGGAACTGAGAAGGAGTTATGGGTGAAATTCTCAAAGGGCACTAAGGAGGCCCCAAGAAAGGGCTTAAATGCACTGGACCGAGGTAAGCAGCTGCAATTGATTTAGCAAGTAATAATGCAGAACACAGGGAAGAAAAGAGCAGAGGAACATGAAGCGATTCTGTCCTGGCTGCGGTGTTTTTCTGAAGGCCAAGGACATAATTCTGCCTAACTTTTGGGATGGTTTTTCTTCTTAAAAAGTATCATTTTACTTTTTGGATACAGTGTGTGTCAGTTTTAATACAGCCATTTGATTGCTGATCTCTCAGAAGGGCATACGTGACTGTCTTGTTTAAATGGACACTCCGACCTTGCCTCTCCCTTTCTCCACCACAAATTAAGAAATGATTTTCATCTGCTTCACATTCTCAAGGATGAAGGTACTCAAGTCAACCATTTTGTCCAGGAGCTTCTGAATGGATCTTGATGGCGACAGGACCAGAAAGAAGCCACGATATATGGCGTAGCTCACGCTCTTACCTCTGCTCTTGGAGACAGTTATAACTGGTGGTATCTGACAACACGCAGCATTACTTTCAAGCCCCATATGCTAAGGATGATTTTATGCAGTCATTTAAGCAGAACCTCCCTTGGCTGCCTGGAACTCAGCAGGGATTGTTTCAGGGACGGGAGAGAGTCACAGTTCTTCGAGTTCAGACAGCTATGGTGACCTCTTCAAATACCTCACAAAGATTAGGCTGTCACACATTGTCAGGTGGTCTAAGCTTTTAGGGTTTTATCCTTTTCAAAGATTTAAAGTGTTCTCATTGCTGTAGCACTGCTCCCCTCACAACTTCTAGCTTTAATTCCCACTCCTCTCATCTTATGCCTTTTTCTCATCCAGAGTTTGTGACTGTTTGTAGATCACTTCCACAGCATATTACTGCAGCACCCCTGTTCACATTGTCTCCTCAGATTGGAACAGTTCCATTGCATTCCAAATCCACCCTCCATCTCAGCCCACTGAAATCTTATTCAAAATGTAATCCATAAGCCACCTTAAAAAAAAAAAAGAAAAAACTATGAGGAGCCTACAACTAATTCTAATTGTTTTAGATATATCATATATATTAGATGTCTTTTTTTCACATACATATCAGTTAAAAGAGGCAATATATCACTATGGTTAAGTTGGGGTCTTAACCAACTTAATTCAACCATAGGCATTCAAATCAAGGATGCTAAACTTAGTAGCTATATGATTTTGAAAAGATATCTAACATCTGTACTTCATTTCCTCATGTGTAAATCAGGATAACAATATCTCATACAGACAATACATAAGATAATTAAGTTGATAATACACATACATACCTAGAAGCATGTTTGGTGCAATCTAAGTGCTCTACAAGGTTAGCACTGTCACTGTTATTGGAATGTACTGTCTTGGATGTATTGTTTACTTATAGGTAATGTACCCAGCAATTATACAAGGCTCTTAGAAGGAAGCATTCTATTGTTTTAATCGTTATATCTTTACTACAATACTCAATATGTTTCTTTGTACACACTGGCCCTTCAACAAATACTTGTTAAACTCAGTCCATTGTGAAGCAGGCTTAGGTACTTTAATCTTGAGCTCTTTGGGAGTAGAAAAGCTCTCTTCTCTGTAACGCCCGATGTATTTTGACCATAGATGGTCAATAAATGGTGTTTGAATGAATGACTGCAAGTCTTAAAGGACGAAGAAATCTTGCTATCCAGTTTTTTTATGTGTATATTTATATGCCTCCTTGGTCCCAGCATACCTATCTTGCAAAATATACCACACAAATGAAAATATAAGGGCATTCGATGCCAAGTTGAATCAGTGTGTGGTGAGAGTAAGGGCCCATTTGTGATATCAAGAAAAATTCTTCCTACTGAACCAATAGAATTTGTGGAATCTGAGGAAGGAGAGGATCGGAGAGGTGCATCCTGGACTAATTATTAATTAATAAGCATTCTGTATGATTTAGTTTATCTGTAAACATTTTTATATTTCTTGGAGGCCTTCAATATTTTCAAACTGAGAAATTTGAAAATAAAATTGAATGCAAATAAGACAAGTTCAGGCAATAAGAAGAAAAAAAGCAGCACAGTTTTATCAGAGGATAAATAATGATGACACCTGGTTGTCTACATGGTTATGGGTGGAATAAAATGAGGTATTTTTAATTAAATCTCATATTATTGAACATATATACTGCATTTAAAATATATCCCTCTTTACATACCCATAACCATGCAAGATAAGTTTCACTATTCAATTTTACAGATGAGAAAATTATAGTCAAGGAGATGAAGTCAGCTGATTATAAGTGACAACATAGGGACAACATAGGGTGTCAAATCAGAGTTTGAGCTGCGATCAAAGCCCACACAGTTTTCTACTATGTCACATTTAGAAATGACTTATAAAAAGCACTTTGGCTCATACGCATGACTTCAGTCAAGAAAATTTAGAAAACATATTCGCTATGCTACTGCAGTTCATTTGAACTAACCATTTTATAGCAGCAATTCAAGTAACAGTGAAATATGGCAGTAGCGATAGTCAGTCCTTTGAGGGTAGAAAATACTACCCAAATGGCTCTTTTCCAAAATGAGCGTTTGGGGTTGGAAACCTCATAAAGTCTACTACAAACACTTTCATTGCTCAGATGTGTTAAAGGTTATTGTGTTTTGAGACTCTTTTAATAGCTTTACCTGTTCTTAGCAAGTAGTAATAATTACTGTTTAAGAATGCATTAACTACATGTACTGAATAATTATTGTGACACGTAGGGAACCTCTACAACTAACATTTAACACATCGGCACAGTCTATTCTAGTATATACTTTTGCGTTGTATTTAAACAAATTATAAATTGAGAAAGTGAGAGAGGAAGGAGGTAGAGGGTTGGCAGGAAGAAGCAGTAAGAAGAAAAAGATGGACAGCAAGAACAGGCAGGAAGGGTTGAGAAGGTGGATGGGCCAGGCACTGGTGAAAAAGAAAGGGAAAGCAGGAGAGAAAGAGAGATAGGAAATGTTCTAAACCTCTTAATCCTTTAAAGAACAAAACATTTATGAGCACTTTTTTAAAAAGTTCTGGATCATGATGGCACTTTTATCACTGGAATGAATTAAAGCAGAAGCTAATAATCTCACAGGTCAGCAGTGATGTGATTCTCAGATCAAGAGATGTTCTCTAACAATTCTCTGATAGCCAGCTATTTACTCAGCATGCTTTTCATTAAATAACTTAGATTTTGAGTCACAGGGATGCTTTTAAGATTATGTTGGGGACTAGGTTGTATTGTTAGAAGGAAGGGTCTTAGTACTTGTACAATGCAGTGTCTCAGAGACGGGAAGACAATTTGACAGAAACAGGAATTTGTGAGTCCCTTCTTTTGTCTCTTACCTTATCTGCTTCTTCAAATTTTTTGTTTGTTTGTTTGTTTGTTTCTGTATTGTTTGTTTGTTTGTTTGAGGCGGAGTCTCACTCTGTCGCCAGGCTGGAGTGCAGTGGCACGATCTCGGTTTACTGCAACCTCTGCCTCCTGGGTTCAAGCAATTCTCCTGCCTCAGCCTCCCGAGTAGCTGGGACTACAGGCACCCGCCACCATGCCTGGCTAATTTTTGTATTTTTAGTAGAGATGAGGTTTCACCATGTTGGCCAGGATGGTCTTGATCTCCTGACCTCGTGATCCTCCCGCCTTGGCCTCCCAAAGTGCTGGGATTACAAGTGTGAGCCACCGCACCCGGCCCTCAGATTTGCTTTTTGTAGCTGTTGTTGTTTTACTTTTGCTGCTCTCCTGTATTCCTCACAACCTCCATGCTTCTGCTTACTGCCTTCTCTGTGGTGCCTCTCCTCTCTTGACGTCAGCAATATTTTAGTTCTGTGTCTTTCCCTATTTATCTAACACTCGCAAATCCCAGAGTGGAGAGTACCCATATGAGGTAAAGGTTTCATGCCTGTTCACAAAGCCAGAGTGAGCACAGAAAGGATACCGATGATAATTGTGTCTTTTTCTGATGACTGAAAAGATACTTCATGGTCTCGAAGCACCACAGAGTCATCTTGAAATGTATTAATTACCTTTCTTATGATTTGTCATTTCTTTCTTTCTCATAAAAGTCCAGGGGGAAAATAAATTAGTGAGTTGAGCTTTCCAGTAACTCAGACTCCAGATAAATGAAAAGGTACTGTAATTGTGTGTATTGCAATGAAGTAAAAACCATTTCCTCTGATATAAGATTAGAGTAAATGACCTCTAACTTTCTAATTCCAATTCTAAGGGTTCTGTGATCCACACAAATACAGTTAAGAGTTTCTCACCACTTTTTGATGATTACCTTCCTATAGTCATATTTAATACTTGGATTTTTCTCTCCTATATTAAATACGTGAGCTAATCAAAAACTTGAAACATTATTCTAATATTTTGTATTCATATAACAGTGAGTCTGAGGATTTTCTTTAAACTCTAATGAGTCCTTGAGGATGCAATAATCACCAGAACAACATATTAATTCTGATTCCCTTCCCTAGTCTACTAATCAAGAGAATTTCAAACTACTATAGGTACTATATGTGTTTTTATTCTACCCAGATTTATTTTTCTTTAAGAGTGATATCAGGCTGGTAATTTGATGAAATCAAATGCATTTCACAGGAAATAGAAAAATTGAAATAATTCACAATTCCATTTAATTCAGAACATGGTTTCATCTCTTCATCAGTCTTTTAAAAATTATCTAAACTGTGGCCAGCACAACTCTAGGCCCTCAGAATACGTTACTGGGCTGAGTGTGGTGGTTCACGCCTGTAATCCCAGCACTCTGGGAAGCCGAGGCGGGCGAATCATCTGGGGTCAGGAGTTCAAAACCAACCTGGCCAACATAGCAAAACTCCATCTCTACTAAAAAATACGAAAAGTAGCTGGGCATTATGGCAGGCGCCTGTAGTCCCAGCTACTCAGGAGGCTGAGGCAGGGAGAATCCCTTGAACTCAGGAGGCGGAGGTTGCAGTGAGCTGAGATTGTGCCACTGCACTCCAGCCTGGGCAACAGAGCGAGACTCCATTTCAAAAAAAAATAGTGAACAAAACATTAAAATTCTCTGTCTTTAAAGAGTTTATATCTTTGTTGTCTTCATGACATTCTAAAGTAAATATTTCATTTCTGGACCATTATTTTTCAAAAGTTCTTTTGTGGTATTCTTCATTTTGTTTTTGTTTTCACATTTTGAGTCAAGTATCATGAAAAACATGTGGATTGTTTACTAGAGTATTTCACCCACTTCAAAAAAACCTCTGAACTTTGGACTCTTTAAACCTCTAAGTAAACTCAGGTTGGGCAAAATAGCAATATATAAAATTTTATGCTGTTTTCAAATTTAATATTTACTTAAAGGATAAAGGGAGTAGTATGGAGAGAGTTTTTCGTAGCAATTTTTAGATTAGTTGAAAGATTACAAAATAGCTGATACACAATGAACCCAGAACAAATAAACTATTTACACTGTCCACTATGAAAGAAAATAAAACCTTTTTGCCTTCTTACTGGAATAAAGCCAGTACATAGCAAGCATGTGTAGCTATGTTGTAATTTATTTCACTTGAAAGCAAAGACCTTTATAACTCACTTGTGGCTTTGATTGTGGCTGAATTATAAGGTTTTCCTATTGCTTACATAAAGCACTTGATACTCTCCCAATGACTGGTCCTTTTAATGTGTGCACAATCCCTGCTGACCCTGCTATGTTTAAACTATATTTATTCTGATCACATATTAAATATTGAACAATTGTGCTTCTGACCTTATACAATTCTTAACCTAAAGTACATGTAATTAGATTTTTCTAAAGCACATCTTCTTTTCTTAAGTGGCAATACACATAATAAACTAGCAATAAACTCTACTACCTGTAGCAAAGCTACTACTTAATTTAGGCCATGCTAAGACAACACTACATTACAATGGGGCCTTTCCATAATGACAAAATCTGTTTTCCTCTTCCAAAGGCAAAGTTAAGAGAATGTCTCTCCTTTCATCTTCAGACATTATTACTAAATTCAAGCAACTCAATAAGAACTAAGTATTGAGTTGAAAGCCTAAGGAATTTGTTCCTGTATAGTGATATCACTGGAATTTTTAGATTTTTAAAAATATTATCTTTCTTTTGTTACCTTCAAAAGATATCCATTACTTAACAAATTAGATAAAGTGACTTCACTCCAACAGTACAGAAAATTAAGCATTGTCCTACCCAATGTAGTTTTGGAGATAATAAGAAAAAACAACAATCTTATAAAAATACACATAATTATGATTTTTGTTACTATGAATAGATCATGCATTTTTATGACCTCATATTCTGACATTCTGATGAATAAGATCAATCAGTATGAGAATACTAACCACACTCCACCATCATTTTGCTTCCAGTTTCTTGTCAAACTCTGATTTGAACAGATGCTTATAATTCTTGTTAATCACTGCACACACACAAAATACACTCCTACACATGGTTTGAATGATTAAGAGTTTTAAATAAATGTCAAATCAAAAATTAACTATTGGTAATAGTTTCCAAATCATTATGACACAAAAAGCAAGATGGGTCAATCTCTGTCTAGTAAACTGAAATTTCCTCCTGTCCAAACTGCTAATCAATTTGATTAATAATCCTTTGATTAAGAGAATATACCCAATCTAGAGAATGCTTCTGACATTTGAATTTCAAATTTCTTAAGACTTAAGTGAGACAATCTTGGAAATGTTAAAGATATATGTTCACTGGATTATAAATCAAAATTTTATTCATTTTCCATGGGATTTTTTTTCCACTAACAGTTTGAAAGTTGGGTCTCTAGAGGCGATATTTCCAAATGTGCTTTCTTATAGAAGCTTTATTGTAAAGAAAGGCTAACATATTCAATAAACATGCTGGTACCACTCCCCTAACTGACCTGACCACTAACAATTGATTAGACATTTAAGTAAAGGGTGACATCTATTTTGAATACAATACTATGAGGTGGCTATGGAAGATATAAGTGGAGATGTCCAGTAAATAACTAAAGGGCCAAATAAAATAATCTCATTTAGAAATACAGTTCTCAGAATCATAAACATGTCCATAACAATTGAAGTTCTTAGAATGGATAAAATGTCCAGGCTTATATTGGGGACTAAGTTGAGCATAAAGACCATGGATTTATGTTTCACTCATCCATTTCTTTAGTAATACTTCGTAGCCTACAGTCAACAAATTAAACAGATGGATTAAGCTAGAGTTTAAGCTAGAGTTAGATTTTTCCCAGGTAGTTCCTGTGAAAATGATGCAAAGAATCAATACAGAGAGAGGAGTGATAGTGATATTGAGGTATTTCACTTTTTTTTTTTTTTTTTGAGACCGAGTCTTGTTCTGTCACCCAGTCTGCAGTGCAGTGGTGGGATCTCAGCTCACTGCTACCTCCACCTCCCTAGTTCAAGCGACTCTCCTGCCTCAGCCTCCCGAGTAGCTGGGATTACAGACAGGCACCACCAAGTCCAGTTAGTTTTTGTATTTTTAGTAGAGCTGGGGTTTCACCATGTTGGCTAGGATGGTCTCTACCTCCTGACCTCGTAATCCGTCCACCTCAGCCTCCCAAAGTGCTGGGATTACAGATGTGAGCAACTGCGCCCGGCTGAGCTATTTAGCTTTTTAAAGAACAAGGTGAAAATGGACTTGTTAGAACAGGAAAGTGCAGCAGGACCTTGAATAATGTCCTCTCCTTCAACATCATTTTGTTAAATGTTATTTTGTTATAATGGTTGAGGATGAAAATAAAAAAAGCAATTCCTGGCCAGGGCCAGCATCTGTGTGGAGGGTACAAGTTCTCCCCACATATGTGTGGGTTTCTCCAGGCACTCTGGTTTCCTCCCACGTCTCAAAGATATGCACATTTGGTTCATTGGCATGTCTATATACTCCCAGTCTGAGTTAGGGTGTGTGTGTGTGTGTGTGTGTGTGTGTTGCCCTGGTACTTTGGTATTTATTTGGAAGTTTGGATATGTTTTAATGACCAGAAGTATGCCATAGGGACATACGTCTTGTTTATGTCAATTAGCCTACAGTAACCATTGGTCTTGTTGTAGATCATTTTGCTTAAAGTCACAGTTTCTAAGAATCTATCAATGACCTTATGTGAGGATTTACTGTAGAGATATCAATAACTTCACAGACCAGGCATTTTGAGAGGATTTGAGTAAGAAAGTGAAAATTATCTGAGGCTATGGTCATATTGTGGCCTGCAATATGTATAAACTCAGATGTGATACACTCAAGGGTGATGACAAGGACCAGGTGGAATTAATTGCTCATGCTCCTGTGTCCTCATAATGGTTTGTACTTAATTCTTCTCTAGCACTTGTTACACTACCTAGTTGATTTTGTGTGCCTTTCTTCTTGACGCCAATGGCAGTCACTGCAGAGTAGGGAATATAATTTAATCCTATCTATTTCTAGGACTTGAAAGGATTTCTGGTATAGAATGGATGACCAATATGTCCTTGAGTTGCTTGTTGAGTTAATGAACTACCAACTCTTAAGTTTAGTGATATGGTGTGTGTAGGGGTGTCTCTCTGTGTGTGTGTGTCTGCGTGTGTACACAATGTACATATGTGTGCATGTTTCAATAATGGGTACCATTGTGTCTGTGTGCGTGTGTGCATGCCATGCACGTATGTGTGAATGTTTCAATAATGGGTGCCACTGAATATAGCTAAATTAATTTTCTATTAATATATATTAACGAGTATATTTACTCTTTGTTGTAGCTATCATGCATTTTCTAAAGTTAGATGAAAAGAAATTTAAACCGCTGGACTTTTAATGGAAATTTGTGACAATCTTATATGCATTTGTGGTGTGACTGGTCCCCCACTAGGCTACTTAACGGCATAATGTCTACTGCCTGAGCCCTGAAGACCAGGCAATGAGCCAAGGCCATGGTACCCAGCTGAGGAGCAGGTGTCCCTAAGAACACAAACATCTCTGAGAGTATCTGAGAACCTACCAAGGAAAACAGTCCCATTGCATACACACAGCAGGCCAAGAGCCAGAAAATTAGCTGAAAAGCAGCTTAGGGATGGGAGGCAGCACGGATCTCTAAAGCTGTCCTGCTGCCTCATAAGTAAGTACCATAAACTCATCTACTGACCAAGCTGGACTTGTCGGAGTCATTCATTGGTCTCTTGGCTCCCTTCCAGTTTGGGTGAAGGTTTTTAAATATGAATCCAGTTTTTCTCATTATGGCATTTTTCTTTACATAAATAATCATTGTATAATAGCTTTTCTTCCTTTATTGTTCTCTTGTATTTTCCATTTGGGAATTTTTTTCTAACTATAAATTTTATATATCATCCTCTGAGCTCTTGAGATTTTTCACTGAGGAAAAAAAAAACTGACATTCTTCTTAGCTCTCATGCTTTCATTGAGACAAAAGTATGTCTTATCCTGTGATTTTAACATAATCCATAATTGATAGTACTCTTAAAATATTTCCAGTCTGAGCTTATTATTTATTGTAATTTAATCATCACAAGAGCTACTGTGAATGTGGCAAGTTTTACTTTAAATAAATTACAGTCCATTACATCTGTGGGAAATATTCTAACACGGTAAAATAGAGGGCAAAATAGAATAAAATTTAAATTTTCCACATTTCAGCCTTAATTGGCCAACCTCTGCTATTTCTAAAGTATACAAAGCTGGAAAATATTTGAAAATTTTGTTCTGTTATTTTCATGAGTTAGATTTCATACAGCATAAGAAGCTTAGTGGGATGTATTTTTTTTAATTACCAGCTTCAGAGATAAAATAGTTATATAACTAATAACTAATTAGAAGTCTAAAAAGTCTTCTTGGGTACATTGCTGCATAAACTAAAGAATAATTTCAGGCTATTTTGTATTTCTAGAACAACAAACATCTGTTTAACAGTAAATAATTTGGCCAATTAAGTGGTCGGTTCTCCAAGGGCCTAACAATGAGGTAAATACATGATTTTACTGTTTGGATCAATGAGTTGGTCATTGTATGACTAAAAAGCTGACATCTTAGGGTTCAATGATAATTGTTTATTGGCATGGTCTTTTAAAGAACAATCTGTAAAAATATCTGTATTTTCATGGTTGACCCTATGTTAGTAGGCATTCCCTAAAATTGTGTCTTTCAGATGTGTCTCTTTTCTAATATTCAGTGAGGGTTGTAACTAACTATGAATAGCTAGTTTACATTTATGACATCTGTGTTGGGAGTTTATGCAGGTTCAAGAATTATTGAATGAATACGACAATAAGTACATTATACATAATTTGCATTTTACATAGACTGTTTTGTTTCACCCTAAATGCAGATTAGAAACCAAAAGTTGTCAGACAATAATTAAGGGGAATTGTTGAGTAGTGTTGAATGTAGCAAGTAAACAAGAAAAGTCGTGTGTGTGTGTGTGTGCGCGCGTTCGCGCGCGCGTTGGGGGAATCTATGGTTTACTGAGGTGATTACATTCATGCTTCTTCCAAAAGTCAAAAATACAGTGCATATAATCATAATCCATGGAATCATGCAAAGTGGATAACTTGGCCTCAGAACAGCAATGTTGTATTTGTTTGCATAGTATGTAGGCATCGGGCAATGGGTTATAAAAGTATAATTTCATTATTGCCTGAACCTTAATATAGATCATCTTTTGTTTCTATTTGCTTTTACAAATGGACTCCTTGTGATACCCCCTCTCAGGTAACAAGATGATCTGTTGATAAGTGAAAATTTTGGCTCATCTAATAATTGTGTTAGTTACTAATGAAGTAAACAACATGTCTTCTTTCTTGTTTTGAACTCTACCCTCCGTCTCATTACCCAGAATATACACAAACACACACACTCTCTATCATTGCCATTCTTGCTCTTTCACTCACAAACGCACAGACATACACACACTTTTAGCTATTTATCTTTCTCTATGTCTTATAGGACCAAAACTGATAATACTGCACAAAAGAGAATTTGTGAGTCTCAAAACAAGTAGAGCTGCCCCAGAAGCTGAGGTGATAATGAAGAGTGTATGGCCCTTTCCCAGTCCTGTGCACATGTCATATGTCTCTCCCTGCTCATCCCCACTACTCTGATACTACTGAGTGTATTTGCACATGTCCAGAGATGGAACCCTTGACATGGCATTGCCCTTCTCCTGACTGTCAGTATCAACACTAAGGTTTCTTCAAGTGTTATGGAAAATGAGCTGGGGCAGTGGAACTCTAAATGGAAAGAAGAAATGGGATGACTTTGCAATGGATTAATGTGTGATTACTTATAAAATATCACTGTTGGATTCTTAGAGGTAAATGAAAGGCATTTTCAAAAGAGGCAGCAGAGGCTCCAGTGTGAAAAGACCACTGAGTGACACTTGCATTGCATCAAAGAACATTTCCTGTTACACAGAACATGCACAATGTACCTAGACCTCTTATTTTTATAATCATCAACTTACAATTTCATGTTGGCCAAGTCCAAACCAAAGCATTTACATCTTTCACATTTTCATATCCCCAATTCTCCAAGGTACAACAATAACATCTGTTCCCCGTTAACTAACACTGTTTTGTCCTCTACTAATACCACATACTAGCTTCATAGGAAGGTAAAAGAAAGAATGTACTCATTCCCAAACACATTCCCTTTTCAAGAAAAGAGAAAGCACTCATTCCCAAACACATTCCCTTTTTCTAGAAAAGCATATCTCAAAACTTAATTTTTTTCCTTCATTATTTTGCCATCTCAAATGTCAAATAACCAAGAAAATAGTAAATGTCTATTAATAATTTTTGAAATATCAAATATATTAGGGCATATAACTGGTTTATTTTAACAGAAACGTAGAAGAAAATAATTTTTTGAATACTTATTTGCTGCCATGATAAAAATTTTAAGCAAATATAAGAAGCTTTTATGAAGGCTTAATTGAGCTATTAAGATTATTTGCTGATGGGTATGTGTCTATGTGTCTCTGAATGGACCACAATTTAAATAGGTCATTTGTCTGGAAGAGAGAGGCAATGTAGTAGTAACTTGTTCTAAAGAAACTCTGCTACTGTATATTAGTTACACTTAAGTTTTCATATGAAAATAGTGTAATCATTGTAACAGCATAAAAGAAAATACGGTTTACTAGGAAATCTGAATTGAGTACTCTTGAAAGCAAGGAAAACATTTATATGTTGTACCCATATCCCAATAAAAATTTTTATGGGTTCTGATAAATATGCCAATTTAAGTTTACTTCTCAAATGTGATGTACAAAATTGGATTTAGCAGTATTAATAGTAAACTTTGTATATGCTTATTACTATATTTTATGAAATACAAGCTGTAATAGATAATTAGTTTAAGACATTCAACAACACAAATATTCTTCTAAATATGATACATAATAGACCTCATTCAGCAAAGATTACAGTGCAGCTAGATCATTATTTTTGACATTCAGCAGTCAACATCCAACTTCATTGCCGAAGATGTTTTTCACAGTAGCTAAACGCTTGAAAATAACAATTGTGGTATCAAAGCATTCATGAATAACACATGAAGCTGGAATTTACATTTCTCATTAGTTAAACTGCCTGTTTTCTTCTAAAGAATGTTGTTTATTTGGATAAATAATACAAAGCCATGGCTTTCATATGATTACTGTACAATTGGAAAGTTTTAGTAATTAACTCCTTAGACACGGGATCTGAAAATATAAAGGCCCACATAAGCATCCTTCCTTCTCCCAAAATTAATTAATTGTTAAAATTAATAAAAAACAATTAATAATTGTTAAAAATGAAAAAACAAAGGAAAGTTGCTGTTAGTTAATATTTTGTATAGATACGTTTGTTAGCATGGACTACACAAATACCTCATTAAGATAGCCTCAGTCTATTCTCGCACTTTTTAAAGTGGTCAATCACCAAGTAAGAAGTATTTTTTCATGGCGCTTGCTCTGTATGTAACTGGAGAAACTCATGAATATTTATAAATACAAATGATGAATAACAACACAAAAAGCTACAATACTTCAATGTTAATCTGAAATTCCATAATACTTTCTATGGCATTTGCTCGTCTGCTTACTTTCCTTCCTCTGGGAGTATTCACAAATGGTCTGCTAAAACCAAAAATGTCATTATATGTCTATTTTTTCTTTAGTTTTTTGATGTTTTATAATAAAAATTGATTTCCCACTCCATACACCACTCCCCAGTAAAAATAATCGAATGTTTTAAAATAAGGTCATTATGACGATATGTTTATGGGACTGAAAAAAACTCACCTTTTCATAACAGTTGCCCTTAAGTTTTAAAATATCCACTGGTATTTATCACTGTTTTGCTTAGAAGCAGTAAATGACTCCCCTCTCCTGCAAGATAGAATTTTATCCCCCAGTCTGTCATATAGACCTTTTATTCATTTGTCCCTAGTCTACATTTTAGTCTTATTTCTTGATATTTCTTTCCATAATAGTAAAAATAGTGGCTAATAATTATTGAGAACTTACTCCATGCCAGACATTTTTCATTAATTTGTGCATATTACCTCATCTATTCTTATGATACACTATGCAAGGGTTTCCCAACCTTGGTACTATTGACACTTTGAGTAAGTTAGTTTTATGTTGTAATGAGCTGCCCTGTGCACTGTAGGTAATTAGCAGCATCTACCTGATAAATGCCAATAACACCCTCCTCCAAGCTGTGACAATGAAAAATGTCCCCAGATATTCCCACATGTCTTCTGGGGAGAAAAATCACCCCCATTTACAAACCATGGATCTAAAGTGTCAAATATTATTTGCATTCCCATTTTACAGATGAGTAAATTGAAGGACAGAGATGTTAATAATGTATTCATGGTTGCCAGGCAAGCAGAATAAGGCCTCAAACCATGCTGCCTGGTTTTCCGAGTCTACTCTCTAAACAATAACTGTGCTTTGACATTTCCAAATGTAATCTGGGCAAGTTAAGGTTATAATGTTGTAGGTCCTCATAGTTCCAGACTTCTTGAGTAAGTTTATTGGAAGTGACATAAACAGTTAATTTCTTTGGTTCAGGGAAGAAGTTAAACATATCGTTTTCTTGGTATGCAAATGAAAACTTAGATATCATCAGCTATATTATTTAAAAATAAATAAATAAGAGAAAAATACCAAAATATCACAAGAAAAGTATACATGTATACTTAAATTCTAAATTAGATAATTAGAGAAATATTAATTACCATATAGAGTACAGGACACAAAATAACTAATCAGTGAATATTATTTCCTCTGAATGCATGACCATCACTTTCTTCCCTAGTAAAGTCTATTTCCAGGTATTTCCTATGCACTTATTCTTTTATTCATGCCCCCAAATTTATCCCAACTTGGATGACAACTACACTAATGATTAGCCAGTTTAGCCTAGGAGGTTAAAACACAAAATCTGGAGCCAGACTGCTGAGTTTCAAACCAGCTCTTCTGTTTATTAACTGTATGACCACAAACAAGTAACTTAAGGTACTTAACCTCTCTGTACTTCTGCTTTATTACCTGTACAGTAAAAATGAAAATCACATTTTATGTAGGACTGTTATTATGGGTAAATAATCTGATATATCACATAGTAAGTTCCATATTTTATATATATATAAAATATATATTATATGTGTATCTATATACATGTATATATACACTTATATATATAGACTTATATACATGTATATATGTATATGTACACTTATATATTATGCACTTATATACATATATGTAGATATCTACATATATGTATATATGTAGATATATACATTTATATGTCTACATATATGTAGATATACACTTATATATCTACACATATATACACATATAACGTGTATATATACATATATGTATACATGTATATATATAAGTGTATATATATATAATTTGTGTTTATATATATGTTTATCTTATATATATATATTTATTTCAGTTACATAGGTGTGCTATGTTACCTTCTAGGAACATCACAGCCTAGGATTTGTTCTTATTACATGTATTAAATATAAACAAACAAGTATATATATGTATACACACGTAAATATAAACACATACATGCATTTTAACTGTGCAATTGCATCTTTTTATCTTTTAGGAATACCTAAAATTTGTATGCCATGGCCATAAAATTTATGTTAATATTTTTCTTAGGTAACCAATGTTATTAATTTCAAAACATGCTGAAGCTTTTTCAATCCTTATCATACCAGAAGGCGGTTTCCTTGTAGTAATTTGATTTTGTTTCTCTCTCTTAATCTCAAGTTATTTAAGAGCAAGATCAGGTTTTAACCTACAGCCAATATCATACTGAGTGGGCAAAAGCTGGAAGCATTCTGTTTGAAAACAAGGCACAACATAAGGATGCCCTCTCTCACCACTCCTATTAAACATAGTATTGGTAGTTCTGGCCAGGGCAGTCAGGCAAGAGAAAGAAATACAGGGTATTCAAATAGGAAGACAGGTAGTTAGAATGTCTCTGTTTGCAGTCAACATAATTGTATATTAACAAAACCCCATCATCTCAGCCCAAAATCTTCTTAAGCTGATAAGCAACTTCAGCGAAGTCTCAGGATACAAAATCAATGTGCAAAAATCATGAGCATTCCTATACACCAATAATAGAGAGCCAAATCATGAGTGAACTCCCGTGCACAATTGCTACAAAGAGAATAAAATAGCTAGGAATACAACTTACAAGGGATGTGGAGGACCACTTCAAGGAGAACTACAAACCATTGCTCAAGGAAATATAAGAGAGGATGTAAACAAATGGAAAAACATTCCATGCTCATGGATAGGAAAAATCAATATTGTTAAAATGGCCATACTGTCCAAAGTAATTTATAGATTCAATGCTATCCCCATCAAGCTACCGTTGACTTTCTTCACAAAATTAGAAAAAAAACTACATTAAATTTCATATGGAACCAAAAAAGAGCCCATGTAGTGAAGACAATCCTAAGCAAAAAGAACAAAGCTGGAGGCATCACACTACCTGACTTCAAACTATACTACGAAGATACAGTAACCAAAACAGCATGGTACTGGTACCAAAACAGATACATAGACAAATGGAACAGAACAGAGGCCTCGGAAATAACACCACACATCTACAACCATCTGATCTTTGGCAAACCTGACACAAACAAGAAACGGGGAAAGGACTCCCTATTTAATAAATGGTGTTGGGAAAACTGGCTAGCCATATGCAGAAAACTGAAACTGGACCCCTTCCTTACACCTTATACAAAAATTAACTCAAAAGATAGATTAAAGAGTTAAACATAAAACTTAAAACTGTAAAAACCCTAGAAGAAAACCTAGGCAATGCCATTCAGGACATAGGCATGGGCAAAGACTTCATCACTGAAACGCCAAAAGCAGTGGCAACAAAAGCCAAAATTGACAAATGGGATCTAATTAAACTAAAGAGCTTCTGCACAGAAAAAGAAACTAACATCAGAGTGAGCAGGCAACCTAGAGAATGAGAGAAAATTTTTGCAATCTATCCAAATGACAAAGGGCTAATATCCAGAATCTACAAAGAACTTAAACAAATTTAAAAGAAAAAAACAAACAACCCCCTCAAAAGTGGGCAAAGGATATGAACAGACACTTCTCAAAAGAAGACATTTATGCAGCCAACAAACATATGAAAAAAAGCTCATAATCACTGCTCATTAGAGAAATTCAAATCAAAGCCACAATAAGATACCATCTTATTGATACCACCAGTTAGAATGGTGATCATTAAAATGTCAGGAAACAACAGATGCTGGAGAGGATGTGGAGAAATAGGAATGCTTTTACACTGTTGTTGAGAGTGTAAATCAGTTCAACCACTGTGTAAGACAGTGTGGCAATTCCTCAAGGATCTAGAACCAGAAATGCCACTTAACTCAGCAATGTCATTATTGGATATATACCCAAAGGATTATAAATCATTCTACTATAAAAACACATGCACAAGTATGTTTACTGTAGCACTATTCACAATAGCAAAGACTTGGAACCAACCCAAATGCCCATCAATGTTAGACTGGGTAAGGAAACTGTGACACATATACACCATGGAATACTATGCTGCCATAAAAAAAGATGAGTTCATGTCCTTTGCAGGCACATGGATGAAGCTGGAAACCATCCTTCTCAGCAAACTAACATAGAAAACTAAACAACACATGTTCTGACTCCTAAGTGGAAGGTGAACAATGAACACATGGACATGGGGAGGGGAACATCACACACTGGGACCTGTCAGGAGGTGAGGATCTAGAGGAGGGATAGCGTTAGGAGAAATACGTAATGTAGGTGACAGGTTGATGGGTGCAGCAAACCACATTGGCACGTGTATATCTATGTAACAAAACTGCACGTTCTGCACATGTATCCCAGAACTTAAAGTATAATAAAAAAATAGTATATCCACAAGTTTTAAAAGAAAAAATTATTTATTTATTTTTTTGAGACGGAGTCTCGCTCTGTCGCCCAAGCTGGAGTGCAGTGCCGTGATCTCAGCTCACTGCAAGATCCACCTCCCCCGGTTCACGCCATTCTCCCGCCTCAGCCTCCCGAGTAGCTGGGACTACAAAAAAAAAAGAAAGAACATTTGACTCCCAGTCTCACATCATACATAAAAATCCATTCAAGAAGACTGTGGATTTAGATGTGAAAGTTAAAAATATAAAGCTTCCAGGAGAAAATGTAGGAAAATATCACCATTTTTATAATGATTTGTAACTGAATTGCATTGTTGTCAGAGAATTTGATCTGAAAACAATTCTTTGAAATTTGTTGAAACTCTGTGCTTTTAAAGCATGTCCATACATTATTTGACATTCTTCTCATCAACAGGTAGAGTCTTAATTTCATTCCCCTTAAATATGGATGTCTTCAGTGACTTGCTTTTAGCCAGTAGGATATGATGAAGGTGACACTGTATGACTTCTGAGGATAGGTTAGAAAAAGAGATATAGCTTCTTCCACCTGGCTCTTCATCCTGGCACCCAACCTTGGAACCTAGCCACCCTCCCAAGCAAAGGAGCCACATAGAAAGACCACATTTTGGTATTCTGGACATAGTGCCATGGAGGTTCCAGCCAAGAGCTAGCATCAACTACCAAACAGAGAAGTTAGCAAGCCTTGGAGCCATCCTAGCTAATACTGAGTAGGACATAGTAGACAATCTGCCCCACTAAACCCTGCCTAAATTGTAGTTCCATGAACAAAATAAATGTTGTATTTGTTTCAGACCATTAAAAAAATACATACAGCGTGTAGAAAAGTTAACTTCTCATAAAATTTATATGTATATAACACATATATTGATCTTCTGAGAAGTAATATGTAAGAGTATTTTTATGATAGGAAAACCTAGGGATCTCTGAAAACATTCTGAATCATTAGCATAGCGCTTATTTCTTAAAAGTTGGGTAAAATACCTACTAGTTGACATCTCTAAAGTTAACAATATTATTTCTAAGAGTAAATAACAAAAATGCATCACTAAGTAAATAAATGACTGCAATGTGAAATAAATTTTCCCTGGCTTAAATCAAAGCAGTCATACTCAAGAGGAAAATAAGTGGCCTGAGAGCTTCCTATATTAAAAAAAAAAGGTCTGTTTTATGCAGGATTATGCAAACTAAAAATGAAAACCAAAGATTACTAGCATTTGTCTAAACTCAACATTTTAACATTTTCAGAATATAAAAAAGGCATTGGGAAGTCGGAAAAATCAGGCTAGAAATGGACTTATTCATTTACAATAATCCTGTGTAGATAGAAAGTGCATAGACCTAGAATCAATAGTCATGCCTTTTGCTCACTCCATCATAAACTTCAATGGATGGCACATTAAACTCCAAATGGAGTGTTCCTAAACTTTCTTAATAAAATGTCAAATGAATTCTTCATTTGTCTCTTTAATCCTCAGCAATATTTTTAGTTTTCACAAAGGTAAACTACTTGCCAAATGCATGGCTGCTTTAAATAAAAGGAAATATCACTTAGAACTATCATATTTTATGAAAACATATGTTATTTCATATTCTCAAAAATAAGTAGTATAGATGTTTATCTTTAAGGATGAAAAAAACCATTACAAATTCTATTTATCACCATCAATGAGGTTTTCCAATTAAAATGACAACCTTTGATTAATATAAAGCCTCATTATTGTAACTGGGCAATAAATTCAACATTCCATGTTGTCATTTTACTATTAATTATAGTCACATTTTTATACAAAAGAAATAAACATATGTTAAAGATTCATTTACTCTTTTTAATTAAAACCCCCCAACCCAATACATAGGAAAAAAAAAACGATTAAATAATTAACTTCTTTTTTTCTTTGGAGATCCCTGTGCATTTTAATTTACATGTTGATGATGTAGCCAGGAAATATCTCCCGTGTTAAATTTGATTAAGCAAGGCAGAAAGTGCCTTAAAATGAATAGATTGCTGAAGCTGGAGAACGCATTTTGTCTAATTGTGTTAATGAACTACCCTGATGAGACTTGTTTAGTACAAAAGCCCCCCTGACCTTTTATTGACTGTAAAACAGAATACTTCTAATATCTGAAGAGTTTTACTCCATTTTTGCATTTTTAAAAAGCCAAACACTCAAGCCACTTAAATACTTGAGAAAATAATGGAATGGGTAAAAGATCTAGGCATTTGTCAGCTCAGTAGTGAAACCACCGCTCCTTGTTTATTGAAAAACTCTCATGTTGAGGCCACCTGTGTTTTTTAATTACTTCGTTTGCATCTCAGACTATGATAGACATTGTGTACAAGAAGTACAAATTATATAACTCATAATATTGTGTGTAAGGGCTAGGGTTTATGCAGGAGGGAAAAAATATCTGATAAGTTGTCATAGTATAATCTAACATTTGTGGTGTTTATAAGTGTCATAGTGTTCAAAAAGGACATTGATGGTTTGGTGTAAAAATATGTTCCCCTTCCATGTACGAAGTGTATTGTCTGTCAATGTGATGCATAAGTTTCCTGTGTCACCACAATATTTAAATTTTACTCACCTAATCATCCAATACATTGAAAGAACAAGGTAGCTACTCAAAAAGTATGTAAATTAATTTATTTCAGCTAAAGTCCGTATGAAATTCTTCGTGGCTAGGTGGTATCTCAAAAGTACGCGTGTGTGTGTGTGTGTGTGTGTGTGTGTGTTTTGCGACTGAGTCTCGCTCTGTCACCCGGGCTGGAGTGCAGTGGCGAGATCTGGGCTCACTGCCAGCTCCGCCTCCCGGGTTCACGCCATTCTCCTGCCTCAGCCTGCCGAGTAGCTGGGACTACAGGCGCCCGCCACCATGCCCGGCTAATTTTTTGTATTTTTAGTAGAGGTGGGGTTTCACCATGTTAGCCAGGATGGTGTTGATCTCCTGAGCTTGTGATCTGCCCACTTCGGCCTCCCCAAGTGCTGAGATTACAGGCGTGAGCCACCACGACCGGCCATGTTCTTGTTTTTTAATTATACATATTACAGAAAAGAAAACCTTCCACATGGATAGAAAACCAAACTATCATACTATTTTGTCGATAATTCAATAAGTTATGGTACATATAAGAGAACATTTTGTATAATTTTAAGTAAAGACAGTAATCATTGATACAAATATGTGATTAAGTTGCCATTAAAATGCAGAACAGAACATGTGAAAAGGAGAAAGATAATTTGATGTAATTTTGATGTTAAAAAAACTATATGTAGTGCAATCATAAGCTTGTAAAGCCAAAATGTATTTTTATGTTTAACTATCAGAAAATACACCCAAAGATTACCAATAGTAATCTTTGACTAATGGATTTACAAAATGATTTTTTGATTTTTTTTCTGTAAATTCTTCTATATGTTTTAAAATTTCCACAATTAGCCTTTATTTTATTACATTTATTTAAATGTTTTTAAATAAATACATCTCATTGGTAAAATAATCATCAACTGTAGAGTGAATTTTTTAAAAAATCATTTTTGTGTTGTTTGTTTGTTTTTGAGTCTCACTCTGTTGGCCAGGCTGGAGTGTAGGGGCACAATCTCAGCTCACTGCAACCTCTGCCTCCCAGGTTCAAGCAATTCTTTCACCTCAGCCTCCCGAGTAGCTGGAATTACAGGTGCAGCCACCATGCCCAGCTAATTTTTGTATTATTAGTACAGGCAGGTTTTCACCATGTTGGCCAGGCTGGTCTCCAACTCCTGGCCTCAAGTGATCATCCTGCCACGGCCTCCCAAAGTGCTGGGATTACAGGTGTGAGCCACCATGCCCAGCCTAAAAAATCTCGACATTTTAGTTCTTCTGTAAATTACTGTTAAAATGTTAATAGTCTACTCTTTGGTCTATTTCTTATGTTCATGAATATGGAGCATTAATCAATAAGAATTTTGTAACCTGAACATTCCCATGCCTATTTATTTCCTACAGTTTTTCACATTCCCTGCTTCCAGTTCTAAACACCAGTTACATATGCATTTGTACAAACACAAACAGTAGCTAGGGAAAATAATTGAGTCTTTGCCTAAAGTATAATATTTTCAAGACAAATTACATTTACAATCTCATCAATAACTAAAGGTAAAGTTTATATTCCATGCTATGTGTAAATTGTTGTTCAAATGTTTACATTGAACATTATTAGTATTGTTTTTATCATGTAAATATTGTTATTGCAGAACCAATTATATGTATGGGTATACATGGTTTCCTGTGGTTCTAATTTTGCAATCCCTGTGCTACTCAAAGAGGATGATCTTTAAGTTTAGGTAGAGTACATTTTTCTTTATTATGTTATAAATTAATTCTTCTATTAATTAGATATATATTGAATACATAGTGTGTGATGAATACTGTCTCCATTATCTAATGTTTTTAAATCACACGATATTAGTTTGCTTCATATTCAGACTGTAAAATTTTTGTACTTCGGGGCTGGGCACGGTGGCTCACGCCTGTAATCTCAGCACTTTGGGAGGCCTAGGCGGGCAGATCACAAGGTCAGGAGTTCAAGACCAGCCTGCCCAACATGGTGAAACCCTGTCTCTACTAAAAATACAAAAATTAGCCGGGCGTGGTGGTGAGTGCCTGTAATCCCAGCTACTCAGGAGGCTGAGGCAGGAGAATCGCTTGAACCCGGGAGGCAGAGGTTGCAGTGAGCCAAGATTGCACGACTGCACTCCAGCCTGGGTGACAGAGCGAGACTCTGTCTCGAAAAAATAAAATAAAATAAAATAAAAATTGTACTTCTTTCAATATTGTTGTTTTACCCAGAATTTCGGTTGCCTTCTTTGTTTTCATTTTTAGGAGAAATTGTGCATGTTTTCCTCCTCACTTACTTATACTTTAATTTTATGATTTACTCTCATTCTACTTTGATCTCGAAAACATTCTTTCTCTATGACATGTTAACACTGGCCTCCTATTTTAATTCTGACTGGGCATATGTACATCTATCTCCTTAGATGTTTATGGAGCATGGTTGATTCTGCTGGTCATTAGATTAGTTGACTTTCTTCACTTTGTTTTGTACATACTTTCCTTGAAATACATCCTTAAAAATCTTTGTTTAAAAAAAGTACAAGAGTGTTTTGGGAGCCTCCAGCTAAATTAGGATTCAAGTACTACAACAGCTAGCAGCCCTGCCCTAATGGAAATTGTGAAGGGGAGCTGGATAGGTGTTTAGAATATGCCTTTCACAGGACACATCTTTCACCTGGAGAATGGCCTAATACCAAGTTTTCCAACCCACAATCAGGAGGTTCCTCACATAGGAAATCTGCTTATACTGGCCAAAAGCCTCATGGCTCCTGTCTCACCAGTGTCCAGTTTATGCCTGGACATTGTTGTGGGGCTGAGAGTAAAACCTTGGGTTCTCCCTGGCATCCCAGAGAAAATCCTGCCTCAGGTAGTCCCTGGTTCTTCAGATGGAAGGCGCAAATTCAATACACATCACCATAGGAAATAAGTTCAAAGTTTTTACTTACAGATCCTGGGCAAGGAGGGAATCACACGTCAAGAGGGCAGCCCTTTGTCTTCATCCTCGGGCCACACAGACAGAAACGAAGAGTCATGCAGAGAGAGAGAAAAGCACATAATAGTTAGAACTACATAAGGGAATAAGGTGGGGGTCACTTTAAGTTTGTAAGCAAATAGGAATGTTCGCCTTACAGGAAGCAGCAGGAAAGCAGGGAGTCAAGTCGGCTAAGCAGGAGAGATGCCTCTAAGTTCTCGTTTCCGTCCACTGGCTTGAGCCACTTGGGTGTGGTGTAAAACTGGAACCTGTGTCAAGAGTGATTGAGCCCTGCTTCTGGTATGAAAAAGTTAAACTTTATTCAAAATAGATGCAAAGGCAACAAAAAATTATATGAATTCATACAGAAAGCAATTACTTGAGTCTTTCTCTAAAAATGATAATAATTGTCCTTACCAAACACAGAAGATAATATAAACAATCCCTTCCCAAGTTCTATTTGTTTAAAAAGCACTCATTGATTTGAATATTAATATTATTGATGAAGACACTTCATAGCCCCATATTTGAACCATATTTCTTTTGCTAATCCTTACATGTTTTTCCTTTCTTCAAAGCTTCCACTCACTCTTTCATTCCACAACAAATTCGATTTCTCAATGTTCTAGAATGTATTTCTTGAGAACGAAAAATGCTATAAACCTCTCCATCCCTTCTCAACTCAAACAACTTTAATATATGCTGCAGTCACAGATTAACAAGAGAATATGATGTAAATATTGGGATGTGGTATGGCAACATTCATAGTCTTTGGTATTCAAGTGACTGCCCAGGGCAGAGAAAGAATGTGGCTAACAGATTATTGCTAGCAATGCAGTACCTAAGGAAGAAGAAATAAATATTTTCCATGAAGCAAACTGATTTCTCTGAAATTAATTAAGAATGGCAAGGAGAGGATAGACATTATGTTAATTTTGTACTTAGAGAGAGATTAAACCCTTTTTTCAAGGTCACAAAGCCAATAATCATTAGTTAGGACTTGAATCCAGGGTTGTCTTATTTCAAGCTCTGTTTATTTTTTAATATGTCATAACTTTCCATTAAACTAAAGGAACACTTTAAAGATAACCACTGTCCAAGAGGCTGAAGTAGACATGTAACTTCCACTACATCATTTCTAAAAGTGTTCTGTTAACAACTTGCTTGGACATTTAAGAGTCTTCTGTTACTTATTAATTTTAATAAATTGAGATTCTGTGCCTAGGTGTCTTTTAACTTGTAGGAAAACTGTATTCCTCAGTGATTTATTTTTAGCCAACACTTAATACTACTTCAGCATCTAGCCATTTGCCTACCATAACTGTATACCTTTATCCTGGTGTGCAGAATCTATCAAAACTAGATATTATTGTACATAATTTGTTGTTTCCTTTTTTAGATGGTAACAGAAATCACAATTCCATGACACATAAAGGAATGAAATTTTATGTAACATTCTGATTATCACAGGTAAATTCATGAATTCTTAGCATCACTGAACATAGGGACACGCATTGTACTGAAGACAGCAATCAAAGGAAAGAAAGGGATATGAGAATCAGAAAAATGCCCAAAAGATGACTAAAAGGAAATCCATTTGCTTTTGAGAGAAGGGAAAACATTAAATCAAAAAGAGGTCACATATTACACATCAGAAACTTTATTTGAGTAATATATGTGCTAAGCTGTTTACACAAATAAAGTTAAAGAGATACTTGGGAACTGCAGGCTTCATTTTGTGCCAGGTATGCATGCCAGTGCCTTCATAGGCTTGTTGTAAAATTAAATGAGAATGCATAGAAAACACTTAACACACTGCCTGGTTCATATTAAGCAGTCAATAAATGCTAGCTCTCATTTTTTTTTATTGTGGTCATTATTCTAGAAGCCTGAGATGAACAAATTGAAGGCATATTCATTCGTGAATTAATGAAAGAAATACACAAATGTTTATATTCTCAAAAATTTTATTAAATCTGCATGGTAGTTATCTAGACGATTCAGTTGAGAATATTCACTGGGGACAGGGATTATTTGGTTTGGCTGTCATATACTCAGATAATTAGTTGGATAATTGACAAATTTTCCTTTCTTTCATACCAGCCAGCAGCTTGGAATGGATTTGTAATAGTGAAATCAGTGGACTTCTATGATACTGCTAATTGAAAAAAAAAAAAAGTTTTTTTTCTTTTTTTCTAAAAACCAATTGGAGACCTCATAATGTTTTTAATTTCGTAGAAAGAAAATATAAATAGTTTAAATCTGGTCATATATTATAATTGTTAATTCTATGTAATGAATGTCTTAGAATATTAAGAGTACA
Organism: Pan troglodytes; assembly: GCF_028858775.2. Classification (NCBI taxonomy): domain Eukaryota; kingdom Metazoa; phylum Chordata; class Mammalia; order Primates; family Hominidae; genus Pan; species Pan troglodytes. The sequence goes on along the minus strand of NC_072401.2, from coordinate 31,819,318 downwards.
TTGATTTTGTCAGCGCACGAAAGTCACAAGCTTCAAACTGTGTATACTGAAAATGCAAGGACATGATTAAAAAAACGTGCATTTTTGTGATGATTTTTGAATGTGTTGATGATGAGAACAGTGCGGCAGCATGGTCATTTTGATCCCATAGTTATTTTTCTCTGCTAAAATTATACAATTGCCATTAAGGCTTATAAATTAGCTTCTCATAAAATTAATTTGGTTATAGCAGTTCTCCGGGACCTAGTTATTGCTAGTGAATTGGAAAATGTCACTCTCCTGTAGCTGTGAAGCTGTGATATAGATTCAGAGTCGACTGCCTCATATAGCTCACCCCCAACCTCTCACTTATAAAAGAGTAAAGAATAATCCTCTTATTATTGTATGTATGTGACTCCCTTTATGAAGGCTGTAGGCCTGCCAATCATAGTGAAACTAGAACTGAGTAGGAGCATCCTAGGTCAGCAGCAGGTTTGGAATGTTTTCTTTTTGCAGTTATTATGGAGAGAACAAGTTGGGCAATTGACCAGCTCCCTGCAGATAAGATGGCTCTCCCCTATGGAGAAAACCTGGGAGGGAGAAGGGCCTGAAGCCAGGTAAATTGCCTGCAAAGTGGCTCCAGCCATTTGAGGCTGGATTGTAACATTCCTGGGGAATAGAACAAGGGCTTTTGGTCTGGTAAGTTACTTAAATGTTACAGGAACAGAAACTTGTTTTTTCTAAGCCCGTGTGATTTTTAATGCCTCTTGTACATTATTCATTTCTCCTTGTCCCCTTTATATATTTAGCATGATTCTTTTGAAACTGACAGCTTGCCTCTGATGGGAGACAAAGAAAAATAGCATTTTTTCATAAATAGACTGGTATTGCAATATTTTTTTTAAGTTAGAGTCTTGCTCTGTTGCCCAGGATGAAGTGCAGTGACAAAATCACGGTTCACTGTAAGCTCAAACTCCTGGGCTCAAATTATCCTTTCACTTCAGCCTCCAAAGTAGCTAGGACTATAGGTGCACACCACCATGCCCAGATATTTTTAAGGGAGGTTAGTATAGCCCCGGGGCCAAGAAAGGGTGATGAGAGCAGTATTCCATGTGAATAAACCTTAAGAAGGTGCCACTTAAGGGAAAACAGTTAGGATTTGTTGACTATTAGTTTAGCTAACTCTTCCTGACAATGAATAATTTAGAAGAACTTATTTTGATCTTATCCAGGAAAACGTGTACAATGCTAGCTAGTCTTCCTCTGTAGCACAGTTTAGCTACAATAATGTGTGTGCTATGTATATGTACATGTGCGTATGTGTGTATCATATGTGTCTATGACCTGTATTTATGTCAATAGGTTTCAGAAATTGTGAGTATACCAATAATGTGTGACACCTCAGAAACCAAAGCGATGAATTCAAATGCTAGTTCTACTTCTCTGGGCTACGGTTTTCATCAGTATAATGAGGGTATTAACAGTATAACTGATAGGTAAGAATATGAAAGAATTCATTTCTTTGTAAAGAACTTACAACAGTGCTTGACACAAGTAAGTGCACAAGAAATATTAAATGTAGTTATTATTATTACCTACTATTCTGTTTAATTAGGTTTTTTGCTTGTTAAGTTTATGCAACTTTTCATTAATATAAACACTGAAAATACCAAAATGTTATATAAATCCATGTCCTAAGGGTGAACAGTTACTACGTATTTAAGTATATATGGGACTGTGAGTTTCAGTAATTGCAGAAAAGGAAATTCAAATCAATCTTCTAATTAACAACTACTATAAAATCAGGAAAACATAGAGGGAGAGAGAGAGTTTATGTGCCTTAAGACATCAAAGAACTAACTTACCATTGAAGAATTGTGGGACCAAGAACTGAGAATAATACTAAAAACGTGAGGCTCACATTTGAGGCAGTTTAATTTTTCTCCTGAAGGGCCGCTGCCAATTCAGAAGCTGACAGTGATAAGGTAGGCAGAATTGTTGCTGTTCTTGCAAGGGTGGGAGAGTAACTTGAAGTCTAAGATCTGCCAAGGTGGGGAGGGAGCTGATCAACTCTTCATAGTTTGAAACAGGAATCCAAAGGGATTGCCATAATGTAAGAGTGAACAAGCAATAGCTCAGCTTTCCTAGGGAAAGAAACCCAACTTCAAATCATTTCAATGGTTAAAATTGAATTGGATTTCCCAAAGACTTCTACCCCATATGGAGGACTAGACTGTAAATCCTATTTGAAAAACATAACATTATCTTTGCCACAATGTTCTTTCATTTATTTCTTCAAATATAATTTCCAGTCCACAATAAAAAAAGGACCAAACATGCAATAAAGAATGACTATGTTATTGAGAATCTCAAGATATAAGATAAAAAAGACAACTGGAGCAGATCAACAACAGTATTAGAAATTGGAGTTATTAGCAACTGACTTTTAACTAAACATGCTTAATATCTTCAAGAAAATAGAAGACATGTTTGAAGATTTTAACATAAAATAAGTAGAAATTACAGAATCATATACTTGTTGGTTAGATTTCAAAACAGATTATACAGATCTGAAGTGAGGATTCCTGAAATGGAGCATAGGTCAAAAGAAAATATCTTCAATATAGCATGAAGAGAAAAAACGTACACAAAAAAACCATAAGAGAGAATAAAAAACTAAAAGAAAGAGTGAGAAATTCTAGCATAATTGCAACTGAAATTTTAGAATGAGAGACAGGGAAGCATGGCAAAAAGTAGGAATGCAAGGGGGCCCATCACTACAAATCAGACACACATTAAAGACAAAAAATGTATATCATGATGAGCTTTATGTAAATAAGTTGAAAAATTTAGATAAACTGGAGAAATTGCTAAAAAAAAGTTAAATCTGAATAGCCCTATAATTATTAAGTAATGAAATTTACATTGAAAAACTATAAGCAGTAGAAAACTTCCAACTTAGACAAATCCCTAGTAAAATCTACAAAAACCATCAGAAAGAAATTGTACAAAACTGTTTTTTACAAAAAAGATTTTTCAGAACTATTGAAGAGAAGAGAAACAGAAAAAACTCTACAAGATTTTGTTTTGTTTTGTTTTAGGCTATCTTAATCTTGATACAAAACATGACAAAATTGGAAAGATTAATTATGAAAATATCACCTATGAATATAGATAAATATACTTAAGAAATTAGTAACAAACTAAACTAAAATCTTTAAAAGTATGTTTTTTAAACACGTGTAATTGGGGCAAGCAACACACATTGGAGCAGCATTATTTAAACTTATGGTAAGAGAAGTAAAAGCTTTTCTGATAGCTCAACTGATATGTTGAGGATACCATAGAAATATAACATGGAAGTACCCTAGTAACAGCCATGTCTTCTCAGTTATGTACATAGTTGCTTGGAGTACCAAACCCTCCCATGATAAGTCAAAGGCTCATGTTTTAGCCATAGGATGTGGCAAGGTAGTGTCAGAATTCTTAAAAACAACATTCATGATTGGAAAGCTCCTGCCTATAATCAGAGTGGAATCCTCACCTTATGCTTAATACAAACAGGAATTATCAATTTGTAGTTCCTATTAAGGCCCGATTATTTGGCCTTAATAGGAATCGTTTACCCTGCCTTCACAATAATTATAGAAACAAATCGAAATCATAAAAAAAGATTTAGGATAAATCATTTCAAAAATACATGATATTGGCTGGGCACGGTGGCTCACGCCTGTAATCCCAGAACTTTGGGAGGCCGATCACAAGGTCAGGAGTTCAAGACCAGACTGGCCAAGATGGTGAAACCCCGTCTCTACTAAAAATACAAAAATTAGCCAGGTGTGGTGGTGCATGCCTGTAGTCCCAGCTACTTGGGAGGCTGAGGCAGAAGAATCGCTTGAACTCGGGAGGCAGAGGTTGCAGTGAGCCGTGATGGCCCCACTGCACTCCAGCCTGGGTGACAGAGCGAGACTCCATCTCAAAAAAAGCACGACATATTAATACCTGAGACATTTTCGAAAACAAAAGCTCTTCAAAGAATCATCGTGCTTTACTGAAAATGTAATGATAAAAGAATGAATGAATGGAGTACATTCATTCAATGAGTAAATTCCACTGACAATCTGTCTTTATCAATTTTTTTACTGTCAAAGCTTAAAAGAAGACAAAGAATTGGTAAATAGCAAATATGTGGTTAGAAAGAGGGTCTGTTAGTCCCAGCAGGAGTTCTTTCAATAGAATCCAAATGAAAGTTAGAAAAAATAGAAGTGGTTTTCTTCAATTCAATCCAATCCAAAATTCAGCAGACATTTTTTGAGTGTCTCTATGTATAGGGTCCTGTACTAGGTAATATTTTTCTTAGAAAAAATATTGGAAAAAATGAAGATTTATAACAGTTTTATTTTAGATTCTTTACTCAGTTTTTATTTAGTCCAGTGTTTTTATTTTTTGTAAGCTATAGGCAAATTCTTTTTTATGGTTGCATTAAGAGAATATTAATATGTTATATATATTACATGTATTATTAATATATGTATTTAGCAGAGACAACCTTAAAAGGCACAGAACTGTCAGAAAACTTGGAGTCTAAAGTGTATTTGGCAATAACGCAAACACCTATGTACTATTACATGTCTTCATAGCTTCCAGATTGGGTATTGGTATTCTTTTTGAATCTATGTGTGAATTATACTTTAGTAAAACCTCAGCCAAGACAAAATGCTTCTCCATTCATCACATTGACTTGTATATTCATCTCTTATATTGCCTGGGTATTTGGGTGTTTTGTTTGTTTGTTTTTCCTCTCTTTGTGGAGGAGGTTTAACTTTTCTCAAAAATATCAGACCAAAAATAGAGATTTTTCTATATGTTTTTAGAAGTTCGATAGATACACATTATCACCTATGGTCCATAATGATAAGAACATGAATATCTCTGTAGGTTATGAATACACTTTAAGACAACAATAAAAACAGTAGATTAAATAAATTAATCACACAATCACACATCAAATTGAAAATCAGTTGCGTAATGGAAACACCATAACCAATGAATGTCTTATTTACTTATACTTTTCAAGTGAAAATAACAAGTACAAAGTAATTTAATCATCCCTATATTAGAATGATCTGTGAATTGCTGTTCTTAAGAGTCAATATTAAAGACAAACTGATAATCCAGACCTGCTAATTTGTGCAACTTTTAATGCTCCTTTTTTCAGTTATTGTTCAAGAAAAATTTATTTTTTAATGCTGATATTTTTATCCTTACCATTAAAAGAAGAAAACAGTTTATGTTATGTAGTCACTTATTCAAACTCCAAACTATATATAAGTAGTGGTTTATCAATACATAAAGTTTATATAAAGAACACATTATAAAACAAAAATATGATTATGATTGGATTTTCCTAATGTTTTCTCTTTCTAGATATTCTCTAATGAGCTTTGTGAGAATCATATTATGTATCCTGTGAAAAATTGTTGCTATATTGAGTCTAAAGTATAGGGAACAACATGTACCTTTATTTTAAGTCTCAGAACACTGTCCTTGATTCAAATAGAACTGTGCTCTGAATAAATATCTACACAATTTGAAACATAGCTCTAAACTGGTCCTCAGGGCCTAAAATGAGTTCAAATAATCATTTTCTTCCCCATTCTTCTTGCTGCTTTTTACCCCTTCCTCTGAACACTTAGGCAACTTGGTCTTCATCTGTGTTCCTTATAAACTTATATGTTACGATTATTTCAATTTCTGTTTCTCCTCCACTTATTCAATACCAACTCTAGAGCCATTGACATTTATTGTTACCTTAATTCTATAGTGGTATGAACACTGGTTGCATTGCATAAAATGCTTAGAAACATAGGCATATATAAAATACTCAGGAACTGTACCTTTTAATTGATATACTCCAGAGAAACATAACCAACAGGGTGGGTATGTGTGTTTATTGGCCATTTTTATATTTCCTTTAAAGAAATGTCCTTTGCCCATTTTTGAATTGATGGTTTTTATTATTGCTGAATTTTAGAAATTCTCTGTATATTCTAGATATTATTCTCTTATCAGATTTGTAATTTGCAAATATCTTCTCCCATTCTGTGGGTTGCCCTTTATATCCATTGACACTGTGTTTTGATTCACAATGTTTAAAAATTTTTTATGAAGTCTTATTTATTTTTTTCTTTTGTTGTTTGTGCCTTTGGTCTAATATCCAAAAAATTATTGCCAAATTTAATAGTTTTAAGTTTAACGTTATGTTTTCTTCTAAGAGTTTTATAGTTTAAGAAATTTTATTCATTTTGTGTTAATTATTATATTTATAGTGTTAGGTAGGGTCCAACAATTGATGCTGGCAAGGCTGTGGAGAATTAGAAATGTTTTTACACTGTTGGTGGGAATTAATTGTAAATTAATTCAACAATTGTGGAAGATAGTGTGGTGATTCCTCAAGGATCTAGAACCAGAAATACCATTTGACCCAGGAATCCCATTACTGGGTATATACCCAAAGGATTATAAATCATTCTACTATAAAGACACATGCACACGTATGTTTATTGCAGAACTATTTACCATAGCAAAGACTTGGAACCAACCCAAATGTCCATCAATGATAGACTGGATAAAGAAAATGTGGCATATATACACCATGGAATGCTATGCAGCCTAAAAAAGAATGAGATCATGTCTTTTGCAGGGACATGGATGAAACTGGCAGCCATCATTCTCAGTAAGCTAACACAGGAACAGAAAACCAAACACTGCATGTTCTTACTCATAAGTGGGAGTTGAACAATGAGAACATATGGACACAGGGAGAGGAACAACACACATCGGGGCCTGTTAGGGGGTAGGGGGAAAGGGGAGGGAGAGCATTAGGACAAATATCTAATGCATGTGGGGCTTAAAACCCGGATGATGGGTTGATAGGTGCAGCAAACCACCACGGCACATGTATACCTATGTAACAAACCTGGACATTCTGCACATGTATCCGGAACTTAAAGTAAAGTAAAATTATTTTTTAAAAAAGAACATTGAACATTTGAATCTAATAATGTGGTGACTCTGGAAATCAAACTCTCTGTTCCCCAGGATTTGCTGTTGTTTGTTATTGGGTGGTTGTTTTGTTTTTTTGTTTTGTTTTTCTGTCTCGGTGTCAAGAATCAGTCTGGAATGTAAACTTAAGTTCCTCTCAAGTCTTTTCTGAGCCTGTATCTTTTCCTGGGCAAGCGTAGTTACTTTCTAATCTTCCATGTATATGCAGTTGCCTTTTAATGTCTGGCAACACGAAGAGAAAGAGAAAAAAATAAAGGGACAGGGAAAAGGGTTCCAGCCTTTAACATTTCCCAGAAGTAACTTCAGCCAAAAGGAAAAGGGCTTGCAACAGCATGGGGAGGTAAAGCAACAATATCCACCCATCCTTTTCTCTGTACTTGTGGAGTCAGAAGTAGCAATTACTAATCACAGAAAAAAATTCCAGATATTTGGATGAAAAGATACCTTTTGCCCATCCTGCAGTGTGCCAACTGTATGGAATTTGCTCCAGAAACATATGCACAGCTGCCATGTGACTGAGTTGAAAATAGGTAGTTGCTACTGTACTAGGAGCTGAAATTGACTAAAACTAGCCACAATTTACTATCTAAGCCTTTCATTTTAAGTTCCATGCCTTTAATAGATTTCAGAGTCCCAAAATAGTATCATCAGACCCACTCTGCCAATGCAATCGTTTTCTCATTCGGGAGACAGATTCCTGGTTCTTCCTCTTCTGCCATATTGCCAAAATCCTCCCTCAAATTATTTTCATTTACAATAGATTCTTAGCTCAATGAAATAAATAGAATTCTTTTTTCTTATTTATTTCGAATTCTGGCATTAGAATAATAAAATTAACTCAAAATTATATATGTATATGTGTGTATCTATATATGCACATATAGAAGCATAAATAATAGAAAATTAAGAAATTAAAATAATTGGGTGATATTTCTCTACTATCTACCTCAATTTTTATTTTAAGATCATGTTTATACAATGCTAAAACAAATGTCTTTGAACAATGAGAACACATGGACACAGGAAGGGAAACATCACACACTGGGGACTGTTGTGGGGTGGGGGGAGGGCGGAGGGATAGTATCAGGAGATATACCTAATGCTAAATGATGAGTTAATGGGTGCAGCACACCAACATGGCACATGTACACATATGCAACAAGCCTGCATTTTGTGCACATGTACCCTAAAACTTAAAGCATAATAATAATAATAAAAAGTCATGCAAAACTAGGTCGACTGAATTATTCACTTCTCAGTCAGTTGAGTTGGAATCACATAAGAAATCACAGATTCATGATACTCATTGGCTCTGAAGGAACCGGGGTTATGCCATTGGAGTATCTTGTATATTCTGTGGAAGTGTACTATGATACTCAGTTCACATTAACTGTGAGATCTGACTTCAAGTGCAAGATACAGATGTGGATGCCTGTTTATTAACATCCTGAAAATACCCAAAGTTCCTCTGACAGTCAGATCCAGAAATTTTGTGTGTGACAGGATTCTTGCACACACATTTTAGTACTATGACAAAAAGACAATCTTCTTTTTTTTTTTTTCAAGAAAAAATAAAACATTGAAACCTCTCCTTGTCAGAGTCAAACATGGACAGCGGTTCCAAATTATAATTATAACTAACTATAACTGAATAGTTAGCTGGGATTTGCTGAAGGCACTGGTCTGACTCATCTATCCACCATCTACTTCATGCTGCTGGATGAATGTCAATCTCTCAATTGGCTAAACTTTACGTTCCCTAGGAAGGCTTACAAGGGCTTTCAGCTCACGTAAGAGCACACTGATGATTTTTGTAAAATAATGTCACCGATAAAATAGCCCTCTTGCTTGTGTTGAGCACCTTGGCAGCCTGTTTTGCTGAACAAAAGTGGACTCTTGCTGTGTTCAGTCCATCATATTGTGAACTGTGCAATCCACATTGCTTCAGGGGATGCTTTGTTAACCATTCTCTTGATTCCACTGGATGGCCCAATTACACATATTGACTTTCTGCTGTCAGGTAGATATTATTTCAGATTTCTAAATAATTGTTGGCTTAGAGAATGCTAAGCCAACACAATGTAAGTTGTGTTTTACTCCTGCTCAAAAAAAAAAAAATGATAGTTTTACAAATGTCTTACCATGCTTACAAATTAATGTTCCAAACACTCTGGATCCAAATACTCAAGTGGTAGAATTAAATAGTTTAAATTTTACCAATCAGGGGGCTCATGAGTGTAAATACAGCACTTTGGGAGGCCAAGGCAAGAGGATCACTTGAAGCCAGGAGATTGAGACCAGCCTAGGCAACATAGTGAGACCTTTTCTCTACAAAAAAAATGTTTAAATAAACAATTAGCTGGGTGTGGTGGCATGTGCCTGTAGTGCTAGCTAGCTGGGATGCTGAGGTGGGTGGGAAGGTTGCTTGAGCCCAGGAGATTGATGGGACAGTGAGCTATGATAGCACCACTGCACTGCAACCTGGCAACAGAGCAACACCTATTCTCTAAATAATAAATAAATAAACAAATAAATAAATTTTGTAAATCATGTGGAAGGTTTGTGCTTTATATTTTATTTGGTATTGGTTTTATTTATTCTGATTGATTTAGTTGTGTTTGTAAGATTCAGCAGTGTCTATTTTTCTATCTGGTAGTTTTTGGATTTCCTAGTAATGGGCCTAAATTTACTGTTCTCCAATTTATATCTGGTCCTTTTTGTCATCTCCACAGTGAAAACAAGAAAATATAATTTAGCACTCTCAAAACAGATGCAACTTCAAGGAATTAAATATGTTTACTAAGTGATTCCCTAAAGGTTAATATTTGTTATTTAGAAGCTTCATTTAGCTTTTTTTATGAGTCCAATTTGTTTAAACTGTTGGTTGTCAAAATAGGTTAAATGTACCCAAAATGTTCATTTAAGATTATCCGCATTGTTTCAACCAAATATTTCAAGCTTTTGCATATATATGTAGTACAACACCATACGATTTCATTTAAACAATGAATTTATGGAACAAATAATAAAGCAAAAAAAGTGCCCAACAAATTGTCTCAATTTCTATGTTTCTGATTCTTTATTTTGTCTACTCATTTATTTATTACAGTATCTTCTTACTTATTCATAGCTTAAAAATTTCCTTGGCCATTTCTGAACTGTATTATTTTATCTTTATAGATTCTTTTTTTGTGGTGAACTCATCCACTTCTACAACTGTAAATATACTATTCAATTTTCACTTTTCTACAGCTATATAACCATATGTCTAGGAGAAATTTTTACTTATATAAATTAAAGATATCTGATATATAAAACTGTACCCATCATCATTCCTGTTTCCTTTTCAACATCTCAAAGCTTATTTATTTTTGTATGTTTTTTATTTCAGCAATTGGTTGCTCATCACCCAAAAATTCAAGTCAAAGTTTCAGATTATGTGTTAATTCTTCCTTTCCACTCCTTTCTGATGCATAACTAATGCCTAGGTCCTGCCATTCTGACATTCGCAACTTCTCTTAAATACATTCACTTCTCTTTATCCCCACATTATCCTAGTATCCCTAATTCAAGCAATCATCAACTTACCACTAAATCATTAAAGAATGCCCTCCTGACTTTTTAATGATTGCCATTCTAACTGGCGTGAGATGGTATCTCACTGTGGTTTTGATTTGCATTTCTCTAATGACCAGTGATGATGAGCTTTCTTTCATATGTTTGTTGGCTGCATAAATGTCTTCTTTTGAGAAGTGTCTGTTCATATCCTTTGCCAACTTTTTGATGAGGTTGTTTGCTTTTTTCTTGTAAATTTGTTAAAGTTCTTTGTAGATTCTGGATATTAGCCCTTTGTCAGATGGAGAGATTGCAAAAATTTCCTCCCATTCTGTTGGTTGCCTGTTCACTCTGATCATAGTTTCTTTTGCTGTACAGAAGCTCTTTAGTTTAATTAGATCCCATTTGTCAATTTTGACTTCTCTTGCTATTGCTTTTCGTGTTTTAAATATTTAGATATTTAGATATTCCATATATATTTATATATATATATGGAATTCAGGTTTGAACTAGTGACAGTGAAAATGCCTATTAATCTTCCCAATGGAAATGTTCTGTAGGCTTAAGAAATGAGTGTTCAAGACAGAGCTTTAGTATAGAGCTACACAAGTGAGACTGAACAAAATATATATTAATATTAAAGCCATGAGACAAGATAAGTTCATCATGGACTGAGGATACAGAGTAAAAGGAGAAAGGGGTTATGATTGAGCCTTGGTCCACTTCAAAGCCTATAGGTTTAGTTGATGAAGATGTGCCTGCAAATAATACAAGAAGGAGCATTCAGCAAGGTAAGAGGAAAACCAAGAGAGATTGTTAATCCAATGAGGCAGGTGAGTGATCAATATTAAGAATGATGGAATAATAAATTAACACAAGTTTTATAAAGGTCAAATAAGATGAATACTGACAACTAACTATTGGAGAACAATATATTAATAGATGTCACTGGCAACATATATGCAAAAAAGAAATTCTATTAGCATAGAGTCTAAATTGAGGTTGATAAGGGCAAGTGAAAATGGATCAATAAATTATGTTCTACTCAGGTCAAAGAATTACCACAAAGTTTAGAACCAAAGGTTGTGTACTAAATGTCAAATTTAGATTATTGAGAGTTCACAGGTATTCAAAATGACAGTGTCAAAGTATAATACAGAATTGAGTGTTTGTGAAAGCATGAAAAAGAAATCTTTGAAGGAAAGGAGGTCAAAAAACATTTAGAAGAATTGTCTATGGAAGTTCAACTCTTAATGCTTGTGACTAAAGCAATGCTGTAGAGAATGATATTGAGTCAAAAGCTATAATCTTTCAATGAAGAAATAAGGTAGAACAGCCTGAGAAATTACTGATCAATGCAAAAAGGAACGCTAGTAAGTACAATTAAACAGAGGTCATATTATTCAAAGTTTGAGAAGTTTAGGCCAGAGGGAAAAAACTAGTCTGAATCTGGCGATGAGAACAGAAGAAGCCAATGTTTGGGATGTAGAAGATATAACAGCTCTTCCTTCAGAGCTAGTGCTAAGGTGTGAGCATGTTGCTTAAGTAACTTAAGAGGACTGTAGGGAAAACATAGTGACCAAAAAGGAGTGCTCAGCTAGGATTAGAACAAATAAAATAAATGTTCAGAGAAGAGTTTGAAGATACAGGAGATTCTGCAGATGCCAGATCATAAGACCCAGAGGGCACACGGAAAGCTTTTTGAATCAGGGAATGTTGTAAAATAGGATTGGATTAAGAAAATTACTGAGGCATAAATGTCCAGGTCATGAGAGATAACCATAGAGTCTTGGGCACCTAGAGTGATTATAATACATGGAGATAAATGATGTGATTAGATTAGTCCAGAGGCTACAGTCTGAGGGAGAAAGTTTCTAAGTCTTAGCAGAAATATGAAGAGCCCTTGAGATCCTGGTTCCCTCTTATTAATAATGCTTCTAATTCACAGCACACAACTTTGCCATTCCCCACCTCTTGGCTTCTGCATCTGGGGCCTGGAGGATGGTGGAGGATTGATCTTACATGAAGCATGGGAAATCAGAGATAAGCTCTTGACTCTTAGGGCATGTGAAGTTCTGCAAAGGAAACATAGAGGTAAGGGAAGAATTTATCTTATCTGGAAGATGGAGAGTTTCAGGGCTACACACCCACAAACCCACTATCTCCACCCCGACACACACAGGGACACACATGTGCACTTTTATTAAATTTTTTTTCAGATCCTATATCTGCATTTATTTCTTCCCTATGTAATTTGTCAGAGGGAAGCAGAAGTATCTTCCCTTAAAAGTTTCTCTTTAATGGCAACTCTTCCCCAGATCTCTAGCTTGCCAGCCTTCTCTGCAGAGTTTGGATTTGCCAGCCTCCAGAATGGAATGAGCAATTCCCTCACATTTTAAAAAATAAATATAGATTTCTCTCTCCATATTAGTTCTGTTCTCTGAAGAACTCTGACTCATATAGGAACCCAATCTCTGTTATATTTGCTCTTGATGAGTTTTGAATTTTATTAAACAATTTGAATTGTTTTTTCTGATGATGTACTAGTCCGTTTTCATACCGCTGATAAAGACATACCTACTTGGCAACTTACAAAAGAGAGGTTTAATGGACTTACAGTTCCACATAAAGAGAGAGAGCTTGTGCAGGGAAATTCCCATTTTTAAAACCATCAGATCTCGTGAAACTTTTTCAGTACCACAAGAATAGCATGGGAAAGACCCACCCCATGATTTAATTATCTTCCACTGGGTCCCTCCCACATCATGTGGGAATTATGGGAGCTAGAAGATGAGATATGGGTGGGAACACAGAGCCAAACCATATCAGATGATAAAATGCATACTGTAAAAAACATAGAAAATTCAAATAGCACAAAAATGGCACTGTCAACATCTTGCTGAGTGCTCTTCTGTTTTTTCTGTGAGTTTATAGACATGTATACTCAACAACAAATTTGGATTATGAAATTCTTTTTCAATAACATTAACTGTAAGCATTTAAAAATGTTATTAAAATTGTATAGAAAAAAGTTATATAGAAAAAAGATTTTTAAAGTTTCTGTCTTTAATTCTAATACATTTCATTTTACCATGCATGGCATACATTTTTATAATCAGTGTCTTCATTTAAAATATACAATACTCATATAGAAAATAAAATTACACTCTTTTGCTGTGCTGAATTTTATTATTTTAATTTTATCCTAAAATTTGTGTTTAACTTCTGTAAAACAGTTTTTAATAGGAATGCTTTTAATATATGTTAAATTTATTGTCATAATTTCTTAAATAGTAGTAAATGACTAATTTTCTGAGTGAATATTAGTAAAATAGTGTCATAAAGATCATTAATATGACTGCCAAAGTGAGGCAGAAATACCACAGCAATAAAATACTAATTTAGAAAAACCCAGAAGAAAGATGTGTAATAGTACAAAAAGATTTAATATACCTCCACAAGAGATAAATTTTCCATGTTGCTCTTATAATCATTACTGTTTGGTTTTAGATTGTTATTGGGCATGAGAACCATAGTTAGACCTGCTGTAGATCCAGAAGGCTTAGGGTCCCAGTTAGCCTGACATTTGAGAATGTAAACTAACTGTAGCTGAGCCAGTGTGTGAACAGTTGCCTATGAGTACCAAATCAATTCATCCCTGAGTATATTATCAAGGACTGTGTCTCTTTTGCTGTTCAGTTAAGCTCAGGTCCCAGAAAGTACTTTGCATACATAGCTTCAAAGGAATGCACAGCTGGGTCAGATAAGGGACTCAGTACATAAGTCTTTGTGTTTGTCTTCTTTTATTATTTTCCCAAATCCCTCCAACCCATGAGCCCAGGTAAATAAAAGTTAACTGAACAAGAACTCAAACTGAGACTATCTGTAAAAAGTAACTGAAATCTGCCTTTGTTTCATTATTTTTAATAAGAAGACGAGAAAATAAGTGGTTATCTTCAGCTTAACTTACCATCAAAAAAATGTATTAATCAGTTCACTTAAATGTGAGAAAAGCCAAACCCCACCATATGGTATCTTATTAACAATGTCATGGCTTAACAGTGAGTCCTAAATTGGGCATGGAGCCATATTTCTTCAGATTCTTGTTAAGTCGTGTTTCTAAACTGACTAAGTTCTTAGATACAGTGTATGAGAATCATATAATTAAATTATTAAGCAAGTTCATATAGCAAGAACTAAAAGAACTTCTCTATATAGAGCTAGATGTTTTTTCCATAATTATACTTATGTATCTGAATAAAAGTCATATACTTATATATCCGAATCACTTTAAATTCTTCTTAATGATATAGCGTTTGTACAGACACTCCTTTGACTCAAATGTCTAGCTCACAATCATAGAGCTAGCAACTATACATCACAATGTGTAATCATGACTCAATTATATAGTCGTTTGCTCCAACATGATGGGAGAACTTCTTGATTCAGTGTTTCTTCCCCACAACTTCCTTTATTCTTCCTCACTGCAGAGTGCTACCTCAGTTTTTCCTTTCCATATCCATTTTCCCTGTCTTGGCTACTTACAGTCCAGTTCCTTTAATTATTCACTCTTCTTGCACTCTTCTACTACCTTCTTCCTTAGAAACTACTCTTCCTCACCTATTGCCTGCTTTCTTGCTAGCCATTGGGAAACTCCCTCATCATTGTTTATCCCTTGAATTATAATCTGGTTCAAGCGCTTGTGAAATTTCCTAAACTGCGATAGATTCCTAACAACTTCAGCCTTGCATACACGAGACATTCTTTACACAGATGTATGTTAAAAACACAAGCCAAACTAGTCCAGTTCTCTTGGCAACCTTTAGTGATCCCCATTTCCTACAACATGTTTTTCATATTGTATCATGACACAGAGAGCCCTTTACCAATAGTCTTATCTCTACCTCTTTTGCTTTATTCCCAGGCACGTTTTTCAGGGTGACTTGTTATTTATAGGTTAGTGGAACAAGTTCAATCCAAAACAATCATTTATAGCGTTTCCCTTGAAAAAAACAGATCAAGTATTCTAAAAAAAAGAGATTAACAAATCACGGCCGGGCGCGGTGGCTCACGCCTGTAATCCCACCACTTCGGGAAGCCAAGATGGGTGGATCATGAGGTCAGGAGATCAAGACCATCCTGGCTAAGATGGTGAAATCCCGTCTCTACTAAAAATACAAAAAATTAGCCAAGCATGGTGGCGGGCGCCTGTAGTCCTAGCTACTCGGGAGGCTGAGGCAGGAGAATGGCGTGAACCTGGGAGGCGGAGCTTGCAGTGAGCCAAGATCACACCACTGCACTCCAGCCTGGGCGACAGAGCGAGACTCCAACTCAAGAAAAAAAAAAAATTAATTTTAAGGCTCTTTTTAACTTTAACTTATATCCAGTGAATGTTTTATGTTTTCAGATTCTAAGAATTTTTCCACCTCTTTTTAACTTTAACTTATATCCAGTGACTATTTTATGTTTTCAGATTCTAAGAATTTTTCCATTCACATGAAAACGTCTGAATATTCTTTATTAATATAATAAGAATCATGATAATTAAAATTGAATTCATAGAAATTTACATTTCAGCAGCAGTTGCTAAATTTCAAAAATTTGCTTACTCTTTACCATGTTTGGCATATTTATGAACTTTTTTAAGTAGAAATAAGTGCTTTCATAACCCTCTTAACCTGAGCAAGAAAAAAAGCCTAAATCATTTCAGAATGTTTAAACATCGAAAAAGGGAAATTATCATAATGTTTATCATAAAGTATAAAAAGCTACATACAAACTTTTTAAAATAAATTGAATCATCAAACAAATTTGACCTAAATGAAAGGTTAGTATTCAAGTTCTTAAATGCTATTCTACTTCATACTATTATTGTTAAAACTGCATTGAAAACTGCTCCAGAATTTAGATTCTTCATTTGTAAAATGGAATAACATAAATTTGCTATTTAGAATAAGAACTGAGAAAATGTCAACAGAAATTGTATATTAAGTAAATATATGAAGCCAAACACAAAGTTATATAAACATTCTTTTCAAAATAAAATGTTGGCTTAAATGTATAATTGTATGAGACACATTTGGAGAAGCTTGCTCGGACCACATTTAAAATATGATAAACCACAGCTCAAGCCAAGAGGATACAGAAAAATCTATCCAAATTCCTGTATGTTAGACAACAGCTTGGACTGCTTGCTTTTTTGTTACAGATCTACCCAGATCTCACCAAATCAATCTCTTTTAATAGCACAGTTTGATAACAGTTCTGACAAAGAAAATTGCCATCAGCAACTACTGGCTGCCAAAGAATACTGAATTATTGTGAGGTATCGGCCAAATATATAAAATTTTAAAAGCTCATAAAAAAGCAATTAATTGGTCTCATGTATCTATTTCTATTTTAATGCTAGAATTAACCATTTAATTAACCTATCCCATTAAAATAGAACATTCATATAATAGCTTCTTAAGCCTGGGGGCTTTCTTGCATGTGAGTGCTGGCTTCTTTTTCTGTAAGTAGGCCCAAGATTATCCTATTATGTCTGAATTCATTCAGGTTCCAGCCAAGCCAGATCTCTCTATGAGCTCCAGACTCAAGCATTCATTTATTCCACAGACAGCTGCTGTGTGTCAGGCATTATGCTAGGCTAGGTACCAGAGATAAAAAAAAAAAAATGCCGTCAGCAACTCCGCAGGAATATTTATTTCATAGGCTCTCCCCCAATAAAATGTTTCAATGATCAATTTGTTTTGAGAAATATTGTATATGCTACCACATCCCCAAATATTAAAACCTGTTTTTAAAACTTTGAAAGCATTGCAAATTCTTATGGTTAAAAATGTAACCACACCTAGTAGAATGGTGAAAATGCAAAACACTGACAACACTAAATGCTGGTGATAACGTGGAGCAACAGGAATGCTCATTCATTGCTGGATGAAATGTAAAGTAGTATAGCCATTTTGGAAGACGGTTTGGCAGTTTCTTATGAAATTAAATATACTCTACTATCCAGCCATCACACTCCTGGGTATTTATAAAAATAAGTTGAAATTTGTGTCCATAAAAAATCCTGCATGTGGATGTTTATAGCAACTTGTTCATAATTGCCAAAACTTTAAGGCGACCAAGATGTCTTTCAGTAGGTGAATGGACAAACTGTGCTACATCTGGACAATGAAATATTATTCAGTGACAAAAAGAAATGAGCTTTCAAGCACAAAGACACATGGTGGAAAACTTCAAAGCATATTGCACAGTGAAAGAAACCAATTTGAAAAGTCTGCATACTGTGTGATTCCAAATATATGACATTCTGGGAAAGACAAAACTATGGAAATGGTAAAAAGTTCCGAGCTCTTCAGAGGTCGGAAGGGAAAGAAGAATGAATAGGCAGTGCGCAGAGGATTTGGGGGGCAGTGAAACTATTCTGTATACTACTACAATGGTGAAGATATGTTATTGTACATTTGTCAAAATCCATAGAATGTACAGTAAGAGTAAACCCTAATGTAAACTATGGACTTTGGGTGATAATGATGTGTCCATCTGGGTTCATTAATTATGACAACTGTACCACTCTGGTGGGGGTGGTCGACAGTTGGGGAGGCTCTGTGTGTGTTCAGGGGACCAAGGATCTCTCTGTACTGCCTGCCCCTCAATTTTGCTGTGAACTTAAAAATGCTCTAAAATTAAAATTTGTTAAAAAAAAACTATCTCACTTGATTATGGTATTTTTATGTCAAGAAATTGTTACTATTTCTTCTTGCAACTAATAGCCTGTGTAGCACATTTCTATATGATGGACCACTTAGTCCATATAATACAGAAATGAACCAATAATTTAATAAGATAATTAAGACTCGGATATTTCAATTTCCAAAACAAACTACAAAAAAACAAAAAGGTACTACAATCAGTTGTTTCAATAAACTGACTAAATCAAGTAAAGTATTTCATTGTGTATTCTCACTAGATAAGTCATTCATTATCTCTTGACTCATAATTTAAGCAAGAATGTAATCTTAACAAACAGCATTTTTTTATTTAGCGTCAGACATCAGTATAGGTGATAGTCTCCATTATTCCATTTATTCAACAAAAATTTTTCAAGCACCAAATCTGTATTGGCAAACTTTTTCTGTGAAGGGCTAAAGAAGAAATATATTTAAGCTCTGCAACCCATATGATTTCTGTCACAACTACTCACTTCTGCCATTGTAGTGCAAAAAAAATCATAGACAATAATTAATAAATGGGCATGGCTGTGTTCCAATAAAGTGTTATTTACAAAAACTGGCAGTAGGAGAAAGTAGGCCTGTGGGGCTTTAATTTGCCAACTCCTGGTCTAGGCAATAGGGATATGAATTTTAAAGTAATTGCCTTTAAAGATTTAGAGCCTCATGAAGGAAACATATGCTTACATTTCATTGTTTTAACTGCTATTTTATGAAATTGGGAAGGAGGAAGGTTTAACCAAAGAAAGGAAATGTACAAGCAAGACGTTTTTTCTGAAACATCCTGGGTGAAAAGTGGCTTATCACAGTGCAAGTTGCTATTTTCTTAATTATTTGGAATCTCAAAAGAAGATCTGTCTTTGTCCTACATGTTATCCAGGAACGTATGGGGCTACAGATGATACTCATTATAAACTCACCCACTCACCTCCTACTTTCATAACAACTTGTGGTAGAGATATATCAGAAGACATGAAGAAACGATGTGAGAGGGAATTCATAATTATTATACTCTGCTAAGACCACCCACCGCAGAAAGCAAAACTGACGATTGAAAAGTGAGGAAGTTGCAAAACACAGCAACAATGAGGCCTAGAGTTAAACAACAGTTAAGAGAGAAGAGTCCTTGATATACTCCAGGGGAAAACTCAACAGATTATCGTATGCTGTGCCTCAAGAGTCTTTGAGGAAACAATAAGGTTTTTGCTTCCCAAATTTGGTTCTGCTAATTTTCTTAAATGTGCTGGTCTGTAGATTTCCTGGAATAAAAATAGTCAAAATGCTTCAGAGTCAGATGACCTGTTAAAAGCAGACTGCATAATTTGTTGAAGATTTGAATAAGATTCAGAGCACTATGCATTTATGCAACACTGGCTGTTTATCTGTGAGTAATAGTTCTTGTGGGGGATACAAAAAAGTAATAATTCAGTTTCTGGAAACTTTAAGTTGGGAATATAGGATACAGACATATTAGCAATTAAATAACATAACCCACTGATATGGTTTGGCTGTGTGTGTCCCCACCCAAATCTCACGTTGAACTGTAGTTCCCATAATCCTCATGTGTCGTGGGAGGGACCTAGTGGGAAGCAATTGAATCACAGGGGTGGGTCTTTCCCCACGCTGTTCTCATCATAGTGAATAAGTCTCATGAGATCTGATGGTTTTATAAGCGGAAGTTCCTCTTCACAAGCTCTCTCGCCTGTTGCCATATAAGACTTGATTTTCTCCTCATTCGCCTTCTGCCATGATTGTGAGACTTCCCTAGCCATGTGGAACTGTGTGTGAGTCAATTAAAACTCTTTATAAATTACCCAGTCTCAGGTATTAGCAGCGTGAGAACAGACTAATACACGCAGAAAGCCTATATTCTAGAATATTTTTTCAGATGTAATGATACAATTATACAAATCAAGAAAATAGAAAAATTAAGTATCATTTCAATATAATTTTTGAAAGCCCAATTGGCAATTAAGTTTGAAAGTGAGAATATTTATAGCGTTCAGTAGAGGAACTCAAATGAAAATGAGAAAATATCTCATAATTTTGAGTTCAAGAATTTTCTGTTTCCCTGTTTTACTAATTTACTGATTATGTTGTGTCCAATAAACCCCTAAACTTCACTTCTTTGTGTTCTTTCTGTGGTTTCCCACCCAGGTGCACATTGAATGCCTTACTGTTTTTACCACCATCTTGTGGTAAGACAAGGTAACTGCATGTAAACTCACTGAACATAATGTAAGTGGCAGATGAAGGCACTCACACCACATCCCCTTTGTGACAATGTGCCTGACAGTCAGTACACCTTTCAGGAACTTAGTACCTTACAAAAGCAGACATGGTGATAAACCTTATAAGTGAGAGGCTCAAAGCGGATTTTATAAATGGAGTTGATTTTGTTTAATACTGATTTTATATATACAATCAGTATTTTGAGGATACATATATATTCTCAAACATCTTCTGAAATAAGAGTGTCTATAAAGCTGTTTTATGTTTGCTTCTTTTTAAACACAGGAGGTCTCTTTCTCTTGAAGGGGATGAAGAGAGAAATCTCACTCTAACTGTGGCTAAATCGTGAAGGGACCCAACATAGATTGGTGATAAATAAGCAGAATAAAACAAAGACAAAGCAGAGGTTCGCAACTGGCTTGCAAAACAGTTAATCAAAGTCAATGACTTCTGCTACTAAGAACCAAGAAAACATTGTTCTGTGGTTTTTAAGAGGAATCTTTAGCCAATGCAACCAGGTAGGAAGTCATAGGATGCTCCATAATACATGCCTATGGATACTATTCATTAAAAATAAAAATTAAAATTAAGATAGAATACGTGTTCTTAAAATTAAAAAAGTCAATATTAATCTGAAATGGCAGTGATAATAAAATACTACAAGAAACACTTTTTATTTTTATTTATTTATTTATTTTTCCGAGACCGAGTCTTCTTCTGTAGCCCAGGCTGGAGTTCAGTGCCGTGATCTTGGCTCACTGCAACCTCCACCTCCCGGATTCAAGCAATTCTCCTGCCTCAGCCTCCTGAGTGGCTGGGATTACAGGCGCATGCCACCATGTCCGGCTAATTTTTTTTTTTTTTTTTTTTTGTATTTTTGGTAGAGATGGAGTTTCACCATGTTGGCCAGGCTGGTCTGGACCTCCTGACCTCACAATCCACCTGCCTCGGCCTCCCAAAGTGCTGAGATTACAGGGGTGAGCCACCACGCCTGGCCAGGAAACACTGTTAAGAACAAGATTGCCTTATGTTAGCGTCTTCCTGCTGGCAAACAGTCAGAACGGCAGGTACTGGCGTCTAGGTGGTGTTGCGTACACTCATACCACATACAAGTTCATTGATAGAACTGTGTTACCCATGAGAAGGTACTGATTAAGATGGAGAATCAGTGTTATTGTAAATAAATTAACATGTGTGTAAAACATAAAAGCATAAAACATAAGCTCCAAAAACCACTTTAGAAATAATTTCATCTAGTCCTCTCATATTTCAAATAAAAAATTCAGAGGAGGTAAATTCTACTTAACTTTTTCAGTCTCAACATTTGGACTGATCAAATAAATGTATGAGCATTTGCCAACCTAACAAGAGAGAATTGCTGTTCCATCTATGACCCCATTGGGCTTTATGGTCCTTGTCTCTTGTATTGTAGTTAGCTTTAGACATAACTCAGATGTCAGTTGTTTTCTCATTTTCATACTCTTTCATTTATTCCATCTGTTTCTCTTCTCACTTCTACTTAGGTACAGCATTCCATAATGCTTTCAATTGTCTTTGGATAATTTACTCCACACATGCAAAAATATATTAGTGAGCAATATTCACTGCATTAATTCAGTTAACAAATATTTACTTGGCATCCACTAAGTGCCAACCACTGCTTTAGATGCTGGGGATAAAAACAAACAAACAAAAAAAGTCATGAGCTTTGCCCTGATGGAAATTATAATGGAGGAGAAAGACTAATGGAATAATCAAGAAGTTAAACCCATAAAAAAATTACTGTAATGGAGAAGTACACACATTTTCAATGAGGATAATTAATGTGGTCAGAGGAAGCAAAGAATGCTTCCTTGAGAAGTGAAGATTTAGCTAAGATCCAAGGAAATGAGTCCAACTTAACAATTTTAAGAAAGAGCTGATGTATATGTTGGAATAATCCATAGTTTGACTGAAAAACTGAAAGACGACTTAAAGACAGTGAATGGAAATGAATAAAGTGTAATAAATTCTCAATGAAATGTTATACAGCAGTCAAAATGAATGATCTACAGCTATCTGCAGGAATGTGAATGGGCTTTATTAATATATTATTTAGTTAAAAACAATTATTCCCATACAGAAAATTCTTCTTTGTTTCTTTTCACACCACATTAAAAGTGTAAAAATCATGATTAGCTCACTGGCTATAAAAGGACAGTCCTCAGGCCAGATTTGACCAGCAAGTACAACATACACACACACACACACACACACACACACACTAAGTTTTATGATAGTGGCTACCTCTGGTTGCTGGAGTTGATAAATGGCAGGATGGGGAATGAGCTCATTAAGATGTAAGATGCATTTGTGTTCTAAATCCTGAGTTAGATAATGGATTAGAAAAAGCTTACTATGTTAAAGATTAAAAAATATAAAAACAGAGGACTACTCATGAACCAAAAATGATGATGTATTAAAAACCAGAGTTCAAATAAAAAAATTCAGTTGCATGCATTTAAGATCCAACATCCAACAACAACAAAAGAGAGCAGAGAGAGAGAGAGAGAGAGGAAAAAACTAAAACATGGAGCAGCAAAATGGTGCTTGTTGAGGTTGGGGATTTTTGAGGCCAAATTTTCAATGGCTAACGTAGGTCTTTATTTACTTCTTTGTTTCTTTGTTTATTTATTTATTTAAAAATATTCACCTTGAATTCTCTTTATTGAAGGGTGGGAATGGGGTGGAGTGGGAGTGACATGGCCAAGTTGGCTTTTCCATAAAATTATTCCACTGTAGTGTGGAAACTCTTCAGAAGGAGACAAAAGTAAGTATTTACTCACCAAATATGTACTCACAAGAGACTGTAGAAAAGTTCTGGGTAGAGTTGATAGTATCTGAGCCAAGGTAATTGTTGTGGAAATAGAAAGAATCTGGCTGATTTTAAAAACACATAAAAGGTAATAGATACAATTTAGAAATGAATGTGACTGTTTGGATATGGACCTTGGGGCCTCAAAGATTTCATGAAGGACTATTACATTTACGGCGATTGCAAAATTAGATACTTGGTAATGCCATTCTCTGAGACATAAAATGGTGCCAGAGAATAAGTTTAGGGAGTAGATTATTTATTCATCAATTTACTCCACATTTACTAAATTTTGATTTGTGAAGCACAGCTGTGTTAAGTACTAAGACAGTAGAGTAAAGCAAATTTTCAAGTTCCCTGTTTTCATAGAGCTTACATTTTAGTGAGAGCACTCAGACCAGAAATAAATATGCAAACAAATAAATTGTTTAGATTATACCATTTTGTAGAGGAAATAAAACACCATGATGACAAAGGGAACAGTGGAGGCAAGGAAGCTATTTTAAGCAGGGGGTTGGCAGGTGATTTCTCCAGAATGATGTAGCAGAGACTGGAATGGCAAAGTGAAGAGTTTTGCTTTAGATGTCTTCTGCTTAAGGTACCTTTGAGGAACCCAAGTAGAGACTAACGGAATAATCAAGGATGAGCAGCTAAAGGAGACAAAAAAGTCAGAGAAGAGATCTACAACCTCTGCAGAGGAGAAGAAGGGGAGATTAACCTCTTACATCCCATAATATATAGGTTTAATTTGTATACATGCTTTTTCTTTCTGTCTGTATCCCCAATATAAGGCTGCAAGATTTAGCAAATAGAAATACTGAATGCTCAGTTAAATTTGATTTTAGAGAAACAGGGAATTTATTGATTGATTAACTGATTGTTTGATACCCATGCACCATTAGAGACATATAAAAATATTCATTGTTTTATCTGAAACTCCAATTTACCTGGACATCCTATATTTTACCTAGCAACCCTATCACAGAAAGCACTTAGCACTACTAACTTCTCCCTTCCTCCTCTCTTCCTTCCTCCTGTCTCCTTCATTTTTCTCCTGATCTCTTTCCTTCCTCTTTCATCCCCTTTCTTATTCCCAGATTTTCCACAGGGGACTTCAAAATCCTTCCTCCTTCATCTTACAGAGTAATTCAGTTCTTCCATTTTCTGCCTTTTCTAGTATATCCCATGCCTCCTAATCAGAACACTGATTATAACCAAGACTAGACATATATGGGCTGATCTACGTGAGAAGGCAAGTTGAAGGCCACAGCACACATTTACACATGGATAGGTGCTGGTGTCAATAAACTGTCAGTAGGTGAAGCGCAAGAACTCCATCTCGGATTTTGTCCATATTCCCTATATGTAAATATAGGAGGCACTTGACCATATTTTTCAAATGACAAAAGGCAAGGTTTGATCGGCTTAAAGTTGTAAGCTACTAAACATGTTACTGGCAACATTTTAGTAGAAACTTCATTTTTCTCCTTTTTCTATCGAGAGGTTTAATATGAATAGTAGAAAGCAACAATAATAACAACTAATGTTTATTAGCTAATTACTACTTATGAGGCATTATATTAAACATTTCCTATGTATTACCTTAAAAGTTCCTTTTAACTTTAACAATGTGTGATTCGTTGGCACAGCATGGTCTCAGATACGACAGAGTCTGAGGAAAATTTAGAGATACTTTAATTAATGAGATGCAATTAAATAATAATGTCTAAACATTTCCAGGGGAAAAAAAGGTGTTGAAGTATGATGATCATCATAGAGACAAGAAATATTACTAGAAAAGGTTTCAGCAATTTGCAATCTTCTCTCTATTAATTCCCAAACTGGTTGAGCACAGCTTCAACAACGTGTCATGCCTCAACAATTTGTCTGCATGAGAATCATTCACAGACCTAACATTTCATTTGGTGTGACTACAACGTGTGTGGTTGGTTGAGTAAAGTCACAAGCTACACAGATATGAGGAGAATATGTTATTAATGGTGTTAGTGAGAAACATAATTTAGAATTTAAAAGCATATTTCTTCTGTGCAGTTCATTGGGCTTTACAAATATTTCATTAAGCTGTATTACCCTGCTGTCAGAGGGAGGTGACTATATGGCAAATATTATAATAAACAGCTATTGAGGGGCTATTCAGATAAGAAAAGAACACTGCAATTCACAATATGTGTAGTTAAATGAGAATAGGAAATAAATATATCTATTTACATTGGCAGGCTGTGATAAAAGCTATATTGGCATTAGAGTAACTTGAAGCCATATGAAGAAAATCCCTTTTTGGCTATCCCTCAAGGCAATCATGTGCACAGTGGAACCGTAAGCCCCTCGTGCCACTGGAGCACTTGAAGTCACGCAAATTTCTTGTAGTGTGGTCTAAAAAGTTCACCTCACCCACACCTACCTTCCAAAAGAATTTCATGTATGTGAAGCTGGTTATGCACAGAAATGCTTGTGAGAATGACTTTTTTGTAAATTTGTCAGATATTTGCTGCATACAAACCACCCCACATTTTAGTAGCTTACAACATTAAGCAGATAAGTTTTGCAAGTTGGTGGAGTTGTTCTTCTGGCATAGCCCAGTTGCATGTTTGATGGAGCTTACTCATGCATCTGTGGTCAACTGCAGGTTGCCTGGAGGGGGTCTTGCTTGCTCCCCTGTGTTTGTGCCTTGGCTGGGACGACACTGTCTCCTTCACTTGAACTGCATTCTTCAGTATGTTAGCCTGGAATTGTTCTCACTGGTGCAGCAGGGCTCTCAGAGGAACAGCAGAAGAGCAGACGGCCTCTGAGGCGCAGGCTGGCAACCAGCACAGTATCATTTCTACCTCATTGAGTTGTTCAAACAGGTCACAACATCTGCCAAATTCATGGTTCAGGAAGAGAGACTCTACATTTTGATGGGAAGAGCTGCAACATTCACATTGTAAAGGCCCGAGTATATGTAAAGGAAGGAAGAATTTGTAGCTGTTTTGGAAATCTCCGACAGTTGTATAGTGAACATGTATTATCTTTATGGCACTTAACCACTTTTAATCAGAGGGGGTTTTTTTTTTTTAGGGAATTTACCATGTTGTAAGTACCACTTTTACCAAAAAAAAAAAAAAAAAAAAAAGAAAAGAAAAGAAAAGAAAAGGAAGTCTGTTATGTGACCTAGACTTAATAAATAAGATGTGGCTTTGTGAGATTTTGACTTGGAGTAGAGAAGGCACTATGAATAATTCATTTCCTGGTGAAGATGGCAGAATATGGCAGAAAGACAGATGGCAATGAACCCATTGGTGGCTTCCTGGGTATATGAATTGCCTCTCTTTGAATCCCATACTGTGGGGTCTCCAAAGTGTGCTCCCATGCTGGTACAGGTCCTGGCTGCTGAGCCTTTAAGCTAGTTTCCCTGGCCCTCCCAGAGAGTTGGAGAATTGCTAATATCTCTTTAAATTAGCCAGAGTAATTTTCAAGGATTAAAACTAAGAGTCCTGACTGATACGGTAGAAACATTGAGTATATTTCTTCATCTCTAAAACAGAATAAATAATATACATTGAGAAACTGGTTCATAGTTGGCACTTAATAAATGATAGCTTCTGATGCTTTATGTTTTCTAAAAAGTTTTCATAAAACAGAATTTCTTGTTTTTCTTCTACCGATATAGCACCAAATCATACTGGTTAGTTTTATTTTATATTTAAATGTAAGGCTCACACTTACTTTCTCTTAAAAGGTAAAATAGTTCAACTTTTCACTTGTTTTTCCAGACAGAATATAATGTGGCTGCATAATATAGTAGAAACGTATTTGAAGAGAATCAAAGGTGAGTGCCTGGTCTCATTTCTGTCACATACACGATATAAGCAAGTTGCATTTTTTGGCCCCTACATTATCTATGGGGAAAGTGGCTGTCTTGTTCACCTCAGAGGATTACTCTGAGACTCATAAAAAATATTAGAAGCATAAAGACTTTGAAACTATGAACTGCTATGCAAACATAAGAGACTACTTTCTTAAAGAGGGATTTCTCATCTCCTTATCTGTGTTATAAACAAATACCAATTGTGAAATTTTTAATATATTCTCAAAATTTATCTCTACCCTGAGCCTCCTTTAACATGGGTTTATATGTGTCCTCCATCCAGATTTAATTTAGATTGGTCCTTTCATATTTTGAATTGAAAAACTTGACATTTATTCTTGCATCCTTCAAAATAAACGTAGCTTACATCACCACAGGAGAATTTTCTTCCAAGCCTGATTTCAGAGGAAATATCACTTTTTCTTCCTGGACCTGGCACATTGACCTATACAAAGGAGGTCCAAATTAATGTAAGGTGATGATGACTATTAACAATAATAACACTGAAAATTATCACATTTATGGTGAGCATACAAAATCATGAAATAATTACTTTATGGTTCTATCATACCATATGTTCCTTAAGTAAATACTAGGAGTTTTCTCTTTAAATTTTTGACTTAAATCTTTCTTCTTTATACACTTTATAGTTTACAGCTATTTTCAACACTTTACTTCTTATTTTCTTTTATATGCTCCATGGGAGAAAATTACCTAAACAATGAACAAAAAATAATAATAATTATACATGGTTGACAACAAACAGAGCAATAAAATTATGTGGTACAATGAAAATTGAATTTAAGAACTGATTACATGAAGGAGTACAATCAATTATTTAAAAAACATAAAAACATAATACAATGTTTAAAATTACAAAAAGGAAATACAAAAACAATGGTAAGTAATTTATCAGAAGTGACACTTTAAATTAATAAAGGGCAAGTGAGACTTTAGTTAAACTTCATCTTCTTTCATTTATTTTATTGAAAGTTTAGATAAAATCTCATAAAATAACAAACTTTCTATTTCTTTCTTGTTTTTAATTTTTTGATAATGGTTTTATGTTTTTTCCTAAACTCTTTTATCCATAAAATCTACCAAATTTTTGTTTTCATTTCAGAAATTGCTCTCTGCAAACCTTAAGTGGACTTCCAATTAGATAGTATTGGTCTTAGTAACAATACTTAAAATTGTTCAATGGCCTCTCATACTTCTTTAAAAAGTATCCAACTCCTAAAGAGAACTATGAGTGCTTACGTGAGGTCGTCATTGCCTACTGTTATCCTCATAATCTATCACTCTTCTCTTCACTCACCAACTTCACTAAACCACAACAACCTTTCTTCTACTCCACTGCACATGCCAAGACCTTATGTAATCTACTTCTTGTGTTTCTCTTCAACATCATTTTATTCTGTTCTCTACTCAGTATTTTTCAGCCACAATGGTTTCCATTCCATACCTTGAAGACGTGAAGAATTTTCTCAGCTCTCAGGGCCTGTGCTTACCAATCTCTCTACCTGAAACCATCTTCCCCCTTTTCTCATTATGTGGTCTGTTTTCTCTCAAACTCCAGATATGAGCTCAAATGTCACATGTTCACACAGCCTTTTCTTTACCACTCTGTCTAAATCATCTCTCTTCTCACTCTCTCTCCTATAACTCTGATTATTTACTCATAAATAACATTTATCTTATTTATTTATTTGTTGACTTGCTTGTTGTCTATCTCTGAAGAGGAAGTTCCTTGAGAGCAGGGAGGGTGCTGTATTTCCAGTGATATGCTCACAGCACCTACTACAATGCCAACACAATCATTATTTCTTGAACTGCTAATCTGTTACTATCCTTTCTGGTAATCTATATTTTGTGCTATCCTTTTGGGACAATATTTTCTCTTTCTTACTAAAATCTTATATTTTCTCTGAGACATTTGACTTATTAAGCCACCACACATTTTTATAATGTGTCTAGTCATTTTGATTACCAGGAGTCATATAAGAAATGAAATTTTTATTTTCAGATTTTGGCATATCTACTATCTTGACGTGCTGGATAGTATTTTTTTTTTTTTTCCAGTAACTAACCTCATTCTCAAACTCTTCTGTGCTCTTCAGGTAGGAAAGACTGAGAACTGTTTTTCGCAGAATCACTTTAATACACAATTATGGGTTAAATTCCACCAGTTTACATGAGAATTTCAAGGCAGAAGAAGAACAAAGCCTAATATTGTTCTAATAGCAGCTATGAGTCTCTCATGATCTTTAGCACATAGTAGATACAGGTTTTCCTATAGCTCATGAGCTTTGTACAAAGAATTACCCACTTATTGCTATAGAAATCTAAGATTATCCAGAGTGGTTTTTGATATTTATTGTACTACTTGATTTCCTAACCATTGGGGACAGTAGCTCAGATCATTGTACCCCAAACTTTTCAATGTGTGTGGGGTGTATGGGTTTTTATGTGTATGTGTGTGTGTCTTAACACTTTTAATTCATTTGATAAGTCCTTTTTTTAATACCTATGGAGTATATTTGTTTTTTTCTCCCAACTAAACAATAATTGCTTAATCTCCCATAAATAGATTTTAATATACAGATTCTGCTGCCAAACTTATAAAAATAATTGACTTGACAATTGTACGTACTGGCATTTTTATGAGAGGACACTGAAATATTCCCAAATTCACAAAGACTGGAGGTAGAGGCATAAGATTTGAATCTCTGAGGTGAAAATTAGAGGTAGACTAGTGACGTGCAAAACCATAAATAAATAAATAAATAAATAAGTGCAATTCAGGAGATCAGCAGGAAAAAACACAAAAGAGAAGATAAAATGGAGCAAAAGTGACCCTACTTAGTTCATAACATTGAAGAGACTTCATTTCCTTCCTTCAGCCTGAAAGATATAACAGTTTGGTTGTGATCCAAGTAGACTGTGATGGAAGTTCTCCATATTGTGCAATAACTTATTCAAAAAGCAGGATATGTGATAACGTGGCTAAGTCCAGAATGCTGATGAAATCAAACCAGCTGACTCAATAGCCAAGTGGGCCATATGGAATACATTTCATGAGCTTAAATGACATTTTTTTGCACCATTTTGGCCAATGGAAGTTCTGGTGTGCATCCAGATATTCATGTAAAAATGGGCCAAGATGACTGATTCAAATGAGAAGTCAACTAGTCACAAAGAGCTGATAAAGTCTACTCTCCCACTTGTAGCTTAAAATTTGTGTGTTGGATGAAATAATTACTTTTAAACTCAAGATCTTTTGACTGACTTGGGAGTGCATCTATATGAAAATATATTATTCTACATGTTTATTTTATACTTATGTCTAGCCTGTTAGGACACAGGCTCAGTGAAAGCAAGGTATATTTTGTTCTGCTGTTAGTTTGCTTTTTTTTCTCTGCTATATTCTCATTACCTAGAATAGTGACTGTATTTGTTGGCTGAATGAGGAAATGAATTAGAGAATACAACTAGTTAGACTGTGAATAAAATTCTCAGTGTAAAACACACTAAGGGCTAGTAAAAATATTGAGATACTCAACTATCAAAGGTTATCAAGGTTTCTCTAAAATGCCTCCCGATGGATACATTACCTTCAGCAGTTCTCAAACGTTTAGCCTCAGGGCCTCTTTACACTCATGGAAAATATTGAAAAAAACGAGTGGCTATGGTGTATGTAGTTTATAAATATCAGTATTTACTGTATTGGAAATTACCACTGAATTCTAAAACACATGTATTAATTCATGTTAAAATAATAAGTCTATTGCATGCAAACATAAATACTTTTGTAAAAAATAACTATTTTCCAGAATAAAAAATAAATTAGTGAACAGAGTGACATTGTCTTGCATTTTTTTTAATTCTCTTTGACATCTGTCTTAATAAAATAAAATAACAGCTGAATTCTCATATCCACTTCTGCATTTAACCTTTGTGAATATGGTGTATTGGTTGAAGTATGTGAAGACAATTTAGCCTCATGCAAGTATGTAGTTAAGAGAAAGAAGTATGTTAATTGCTTTTCAGAAACTTGTACTCCTCTTTTGTTCTACACCAAAACTTGTCAAATCATGGCTTCTTTGCATGGCTTCTTAGTTGCAATGTAGAATCCAAAACTTTATCAATGAACTCTTTACACTGTGTTGCATTGAAATCAAATGGATTCAACATTTTCTGTGAAAATACATTTTACCTTCACATAATTTTGTAACATCATTTATTGGTCATTTGAAATGTATTTGTTCATCGACTTATTAAAATATTACAAATGTTTATACGTTTCATTATATAATATTTAAAAAGCATATTTATCAATATCACATCCAATCTCATCAGAAATGTCTTTATAGTGAAACTCTCAAACTCATGGGAGTGGATACATGTTTTCTAAAATTTTAATTTTCAGTTGAATGCTCAACTTTTATTATTAGCAAAAACCAATGTTACCTGTTTTTCATGAAGTGACAGCCTCACATTATTTAATCTTGAAGAAATGCTTGACAAATACGCAATTCTTAATAAACACAGTCTGTCAATCTGTCATTTTTTCAAGTATAAATTGTATTCAGTGAAGAAAAGCAAATATTTCAGATTACAATTCAAACAATTGGCAGTGATTCTCCTGAGAGCAATCATTATGAAATAAAAGTGTTTTGCATATTTCCTATTGTATCACAATAAATACTACAAAGATATGTACTCAAGGGTCAAGAAG
Organism: Pan troglodytes; assembly: GCF_028858775.2. Lineage (NCBI taxonomy): Eukaryota > Metazoa > Chordata > Mammalia > Primates > Hominidae > Pan > Pan troglodytes. Next base: position 31,787,291 of record NC_072401.2, on the reverse strand, counting down.
TAATAAAATTAAAAATTGTTGCTATTTCATCATTCTGAAAGGAAAAAAATTATTTCCTCTATCCTTAAGCTCAATACAGAACTCTTCTGTAACCAGATGTGTGTGGGTTTTTCACCACAGACCAAGCAATTCCTTAGCAGACGCTGTTTTAGTCCATTTTGTGCTGCTCTAACAGAATACCTGAGACTGGGTAATTTACAAAGATCAGAAATTTATTTCTTACAGTTCTGGAGGCTAAGAAGTCCAAGATCCATGGCACTGGCATCTAGTGAGGGCTTTCCCTCTGCATCCTCATATGGAAGGAAGTGGACAGGCAAGTATGAATCCACTTCCCAAAGCCCTTTCAATAGAGGCATTAATCCATATGATGGCAAAGCCCTTCCAACCTAAACACCTCCCAACACTGTGGCATTGGAAATTAAGTTTCTGATGAATGAAATTTGGAGGACACATTGAGATTATAGCATTCCATTTGGCCCCCAAAACTCATGTTCTTCTCATTCTCCTATTTTATTTTATCCCAGTAGCCCCAAAAATCTTAATGTTTTTCATGCTCAAATTTTCCCACAGGTGTGGTCTGTAAATTAAACGAGCTATGTACTTCCAAACTACATTTGCGGGACAGGTCTAGGGTAGATATTCCCATTCCAAAAGGGAGAAATAGGAAAAAAAGAAAGAAGTATCAGGTCCCAAGTAAGTACAAAACCCAACATGGCAAACAATATTAAATCCTAAGGCTTGAGAATATATATATACACACACATATATATATTATATATATAATATATATAATATACATATATATACACACACACGTGTGTGTGTGTATATATATATATTTAATTGCATGTCTTGCCACTTAGACACACTGGGGTGGGAGTTGGGACCCTGAGCAGCCTTGCCCCCATGGTTTTGCTATGTGTGGTCCACACTTTCTCTCACACATTGAAGTTGTATGCCTGCAGCTTTCCCAAACTGGCATTGCATGCTGGTGGTGCGATAGTTCTGGGGTCCGAGGAGTGGCCTGACTCCTGTGGTTCCTCTAGGCATTGCCCTAGTGAAGACTCTCTGCAGTGTCTCCATACCTGCAGCAGGTCTCTACCTGGCTCTGAGACTATCCCATAATTCAATTCAATTCAATTCTGACACCATCTACCTGGAGGTAGTGTCAGATACCACCTTCTAACCTCAAGACTTTCTACTTATCAGACTGGAGTTCATGTAACCCCCTTCTTTGGGCTTGATTAGCTCTCTAGAACGGCTCACAAAACTCAGGGAAACACTTATGTTTACCATTTTATTATAAGGGAAATTACAAAGGATACAGATGAACAGCCAGAAATGGTTGGGGCAAGGTCTAGGGTGGTGCAGAGCTTCCATGCCCTCTGGGTGTGACACAACCCAGCACCTCTTCTCCATGTGTTCAGCAACCCAGAAGCTCATCAAATCTTATTGTTCAGGAGTTCTTTAGATCTTATTATCCAGCATCCTACCCCACCTTTCCTGGAGGTTGGTGGGTGGGGCAGCAAGTTCCAAACATTCAATTCTCTAATCACTTGGTCTTTCTGATGACTGGCCCCATCCTGAGGCTTTGTGGAGCCTTTATCCTAAGTCACTTCATTAGTATAAATTTAGATCAAAAGGGGCTAATTATGAAGAACAAAAGACATTCCTACCACCCAGTAAATTCCAAGTGTTTTGGGTTCTCTGTGATAGGAACTAGCAACAACAACAAAAAAACAAATATGTTTTATATTATGGCACAATCATGCTCTCGCTTTTTTCTGTCAGAGTACAGAGCCGAAGAATATAATGGTACTACCACAGTTGGTACTAGTACCTTGATTCGTGTTAAGGTACCAGTAGTTTTACCCATGGCTGTTTTCTTACCATTACAGAAAATATCATAAAGGGTAAAAAGCAGATAATGTTTTAGTATCACTCTGACCCCCTGCTGCAGACCTCCTAAAAGAGTTTCAGGGACACCTAGGGGTTTGTAAACAGTACTTGGAGAACCAACACCTTGAGTAATTTATAAAGGTGGGTTTCTCAGTCATCTAAGATTAGAATCCTGACACTTGGTAGCATTAAAATCAAACTCATTTATATGAAGCAGGCTTACACAGGTTGCTAGAGCAGGATATGCACCTGAATGACATACTTTAATCACAGAAAGAAATATAACCACCACACAATTTGTTTGTCTTTTTACTGGTGTTGTCAGAGGTGTTGGAACCAAAGTGACTCCATCTTGAGTAGAGGCTGGAAAAAATAAAGATGAGACCTACCGGATTGCATTTCCATGAGTTTAGGCATTCTTAGTCACAGGATGAGATAGGAGGTCAGTGCAAGATACAGGTCAGAAAGACCTTGCTGATAAAACAGGTTGTGGTGAAGAAGCCAGCCAAAACCTACCAAAACCAAGATGGTGATGAAAGTGACCTCTGGTCATCCTCCCTGAGCATGATACACTAATTATAATGCAGTAACATGCTAACAGATGTTTCCTCCAGCGCCAACAGCTTACAGATGCCATGGCAATGTCCAGACGTTACCCTATATGTTCTAAAAGGGGGAGGAACCCTGAGTTGCAGGAATTGCCCAGTCTTTTCCAGGAAAACTCATGAATAATCCACCCCTTGTTTAGCATATAATCAAGAAACAACTATAAGTATATTTGGTCGAGCAGCCCATGCTATTGCTCTGCCTATGGAGTGGCCATTATTTTATTCCTTTGCTTTCTTAATAACTTTCTTTCATTTTATGGACCAGCCCCAAATTCTTTCTTGCAGAAGTCCAACAACCCTCTCTTGGGGTCTGGATCGGGACCCCTTTCTGGTAACAGGGTCAACAAACACCTGGGGTTCTTTTTTGCCCAGGAATATAGTAGGCTTACATTTCTCTGTCCTTATTTCAAATTAGGCATGCTATGTAAGTTGTTTTGGTCAAACTGAGTGGTAGTGCTAACTGAAATGTCTTGCTAGTCTTTAAGACTCAACAAGTAGACTGATATACCATGCTTCTGCTAGGAGGAGCCAAAATTAAGCCAAGACCCTCCTCTTTGTGGATCATGCTGTCCCAACCCACTGCAGGTGAAAAATCCCCAAAGGATAGCAAACTCTGTGGCGGGACACACTTGGTACCTGCATGTGGATGAATAAGAAGCTCAGCCAGCCCTGCAAAATTCAACTCCAAATGGAAGGGGGGCTGGGGATTTACCCCTCTCACAGCCCAGCGACATCATGCAATGCTGTGCACCTGATGCTAATACCTCCTCAGCTATACCCAGAACCGTTGTCAAGGGTGGATGGGAACATGAGGTGGCTGAGGACTGAGCTGGGAAAGGGAAGGCTATGTGGAACTGTGGCAGGCCAGGTCTCACTAACAGCTGAACGGGCAGGCCTGCATGACTATTTCAGCACTGACTGAGTGGTGAAGTTAAACATTAAAAGCTGATAGAGCCAGTGCCCATATGCAAAGGCTGGAATGGAACAAAAGCCCACCAAGAGTTTTGCCCAGGCCTTTCCTTGGCCTTGAAGCATGACAAGGTAATGAAGGAATTCTTAACAGGACCTGTTTAGAATTAAACAAGTTTTATTGGGGGTCTGGAGAAACTCCCCAGATCTCCACAATTTTTATTGGGGATCTAAAGGAACTCCCCAAACCTCCATAATTTAGCAGGACACAAGATAAAGGTAATCACCCCTGGCACCTGGACCCATCTAGATTAAGTCAATTTACGAAGACTCCATTGGAAGGTCTTCAGGACTCAGATCTTAGTTACAGATAAGAAGTTAATCACTTACATCTTTAGATGAATGCACACTTACACGTAGATATACAGCTTAAAAGCTATATGAGCTCTGAAAAACTTTGTAACTTTGAGTTGGCCTAGTGATATTTTCCTGGTCTTCTCCCTGTACCGGCTTACAGAAATAAACTCTTTTCTTTCCCAGTTCATCTGCATCTCATTTTTGGGTCACCAGAATAAGAAGTCCCACCCTCGGTTCAGTCTGGGAACAGAACATGTGGCTCTAGGGTGTTGGGGAGTCTGTGGCAGAAAAACCCTCCTGGGAAGGGTGAGAGACAGGCATAAGTGAGCTAGGCTTCAAGTCCCAGTGCCTGGTTTGTTGTTTCAAGGAATTCACTTTGAAGATTCACTTTGACAATAAAATTATTAAGACTATTAAGATGGCAGGTTTGGTTTCTCCTGAGTCTTCTCTCTCTGGTGTACAGGTGGGATGGCTGCCTTCTCACTGAACTTCACAGATATTTCATCTGTGTATGCACATCTATGGTGTTTCATTTTGTGTCTAAAATTTCTTCTCTTTCTTTTCTCTTCTTGACACCAGTCAGGTTGGATTAGGTTTCACCTTCACAGCCTTATTTCAACTTAATCGCTACTTGAAAGGCCACCTCCAAATACAGTCATGGATTAGGGCCCACTCATATGACCTCATTTAACCTTAATTACCTCTTTACAGTCCCTGTCTCCAAATACATTCTTAGGTACTGGGGGTTACAACTTGAATACGGGAATTTTGGTGAGACACAATTCACCCATAATAACATTCTCATTCCCACCACAGATTTAAACTCTGCTAATGTTCTGGACTATTTTCATTCATAAATCTCTGTCCCTGTCTATATATGTCTGTATATATCGATTTATTTAAACATATAATATAATTTTCCAAAGATTATGTGGATAACTTTTCCCTTAAAGTAAAATACTACCTAAATGTAAGTCCTCCAGGCGGTTCTCTTACAACTCCAGACTACCCTCAATTTTCTACCATAAGGTTTGATGTGCATTTTTTCAGTTATTTTAGGTATTTCACAAATGTATTTAAGTGCCCAGATATTCTTTATAGAATATTTTAAGGATACTTATGAATGTTTTAATCGCCTTTCAAAGCCATAGCTAGATCCAGAGCCACTAAGATCAATGGCTGTTTGCAGTTCCCTTATAATTGCTTTCAGGAAGTGTATGTGGGGTCACGGGGGGAGGGTGTGTGTGTGTGTGTATGTGTAGACAGTTAGGCTGGGGGAGAGGACTTGAAGGCTGTAAAAAGTCCAAGTCTGCTTTATTAGCCTTAAATAAAACATTTGGGAATGACCTCTTCATCTTAGTCTAGTTTCTTAAGTTAGAGCATAAAAACGCAGAATTGTTTGCTATTTGCATGAATTTTATATTTATCCATGTTAATTCAAATTGACTTTATATGTGTGAATCCATTAAGTATCAAAATTACACAAATATCTTTATTTTAATTACCTCTTTAAAATCAGTTTATGTGTCAACTGCCTCAGGAATTCTATCATGATCATCTATCATGATATTTTGATATTTCTATCATGATCTATCATCTATCATGATATTTCTATCATGATCATTCTATTATGACCACCCTACGACAGAGCTCAGTCTCTTTTGCGCATTTTCAGCTGATATTTGAGGCAAACCAGTTTTAGGTCACTATTAACTCATATTTCTTTCCCTGGAGACAGATTTGTAAGAGAAACAGACTATTTCAGTCTAATAATCTGCAAAATTTAAATAAATAAGTAAATGCATACATATATATGTAAATCTCAGGTAAACTTCAAATTAGTTTTCAACAAAGCTACTCAAAAATTAGCCAAAATAAAGTAAGAGTTGGTCCACGTATGGAAACTTCATTTTATTACTTATTTAGGCATCAGTGTGTGAGTTGAACTATGTATATTTACTCAATATGTGTTTACTTTTTCTGCAAATGAAATAAGTAATCCATCATTTATTATTTAATTTTAAGAGTAAATAGTTAATATATGGAATTCTCCATGTTTTCATAATATTAATCTACAAAACACTTTTTAATTGCCCTTAAGGCTCTGTCATCAAATTAACCAGGCATTGCCTAATTCAGTTTCATCTATATATTTTTGTATTTAGTAAGAACATTCCTTTCTCTAAAGAATAGGAACAATTTCACATGGTTTTTATTGTGTTAAACTTGCTTCATGTATTGATTTCCCTCCCCTTTTCTATTAACTCTACAATTTTTATCAGTAGTTTTATTAATAGTAATATTCTCTTATCACCAAAAAGTAACAAGGTCGACAAAGGGCCTTTTTTTTTTTTTGGAGACAGAATTTCACTCTTGTTGCCCAGGCTAGAGTGCAATGGTGTGATCTTGGCTCACCACAACCTCCACCTCCCAGGTTCAAGTGATTCTCCTGCCTCAGACTCCCAAGTAGCTGGGATTACAGGCATGCACCACCACACTCGGATAATTTTGTATTTTTAGTAGAGATGGGGTTTCTCCACGTTGGTCAGTCTGGTCTTGAAATCCCGACCTCAGGTGATCCGCCTGCCTCGGCAGCTTCCCAAAGTGCTGGGATTACAGGCATGAGCCACCACACCCGACAGGACCTTTCTTAATACTGTCATAGCACAGTTGATTACCTGTATACATCATAAAATGTAAGTTTAATAAGGCCCCAGTGGCTATTCTTTCATTTCTTTTTGAATGATTAGTAAGCATATTTTTAGCTTCTAAGGTTGTAGTATTAATTTAATTATACTAATTTCTTACTGATATACTATTACTGTTCACATACACATCTACAGCCAAGTAAACCCATTGCCTATAAAGTATGTAAGCCAGACACACACACACACACAGACGTAGGGTAGACATTATATAAAACATGTAAGCCAGACACACACACACACACGTGTGTGTGTGTGTAAGAATTGTATCTACTCTGCATCTTTGCCTACTAATTAAAATTCAAGCTACAAATTGTGGTGCAGTTTTACATACTCAAGTGAGTGGTTCTCTCTCTACATAAATGGAAAATATTTAACCCAAACAGCAGTTCTCATACCATAGCAGGCATTTTTAATTTCCAGGAATTCAAGTATCCTTTCTTCAAAGTGCTGAAACTAGTTTTGATTACTCTCTGATTATAGTATGGTGATGGCGCAGGCACAGATGTTTCAGTTTTTTTAAAAATCATATATCTATAAACATCTTAAATCAACAATATTTACTTTTTAAAATATTATGTAAATGTTCCATGTAGTAAAACAATTGCAAATGTTATACTTATGGTACATGTAAATGTTGGTTTCTTCCTAATTATCTAGTTGCGATTAATCATTCAGAGGTAAATTTTATATGCATTTAATTGTGATAATTTCACAATTAATAATTGCAATCAATAATTTGCAATCGCAGCTTTTTTCCTCGACTGCCATATTAGTCTGTTCGAGTTGCATTAACAAAATACTACAGTCTGTGTTTCTGGAGCAAGATAAATTTATTTTCTCACAGTTCTGGAAGCTGAAAGTCCAAGATCAGCTGTCCAAAATGACAGCAGGATTGATTCCTCCTGAGGCCTCTTTCTGACTTGCAGATGGTTTCCTTCTTGCTGTGTCCTCATGTGATCTTTTCTCTGTGTGTGTGTCCATCCCTGATGTTTCTTCCTCTTATTATAAGGACACTAGTCCTATCAGATTAAGAACCCATCCTTATGACCCTATTTAACTTTAATCATCTCTTTAAAGGAACGATCTCCAAATCCAGTCATATTGGGTGTTAAAGTTTCAACATATGGATTTGGGGGAGACACAATTCAGTCTACAACAACTGCTCTTCCCATTTGAGCCAATTGTTGATACCATATAATAAGCTGACCAGACTTGTCTCTTTAATGGCTTGGATTATAAAAATTCAAATAACAGTAACAACAAAATGCCTGTGGCTCATCAAGGTTGAGACGATGGGATATCTACCAAGATAAGGCTGGTAGTTTAAGTTCCTCAAAAATTTACTGCTGGTGGCTGGGCACGGTGGCTCACGCCTGTAATCCCAGCACTTTAGGAGGCCGAGACGGGTGGATCACCTGAGGTCAGGAGTTCGAGACCAGCCTGGCCAAGATGGTGAAACCCCATCTCTACTAAAAATACAAAAATTAGCCAGTCGTGGTGGCATGCGCCAGTAGTCCCAGCTACTCGGGAGGCTGAAGCAGGAGAATCTCTTGAACCCAGGAGGAGGAGGTTGCAGTGAGCCGAGATCACACCAGTACACTCCAGCCTGGGTGACAGAGCTAGACTCTATAAAAAAAAAAAAAAAATTCACTGCTGGTAACAGGAAAGCTTGACATTAAGTCTTTTAAACTAATTTTATTTTTTTGACAAACTGAAACTATAGCCAATTTTCAAGGACAAACTTATGTTAATCAAGTTTATTAGACGGATATAGAATACAGGAATTCTATTCATCAATTTTTAATAAAAAATATAATAATCCCCCAAGCTAAAATCGTCATATTGGCATACTATAGGAGGACAAAGAGATATTCTTGACATGTTTTGAGGATCACCAAATATTTCTATTATTTTTGAAAGCTTTGGAGCCTTTTCTACAAAAATCTAACTATGTGCATGTAAACATAGTATTTGATACACAATTTCCTTAAGATGTAATTAGTAAATCACATCTCTGTGATTGCATTTACCATGTAGCTGTCGCTTTGGGAATAAGAGAAGCTTGATTTACAGGCATTGAACAGGTAAGCTCAATACCTGTTCACATAAAGAAAAAATATAGTTCAAAAGGCCCTGGTAAAATATCATCCTAGTAGAGAACACTATAAGCCCTGTCTGTATTTAGGTTATGCAAGACTCAGGCAAGAGCTAGGATTGCTCGGACCAAGGTAATAGTTTTGGCAGGATCATTAAAACTTGGCAAATGGGTATCTGAAACAAACTTACAACATCAAGGGGTTTATGGGGAGAGGAATTTTATTGGTGTTTCCATGTGTTATATATTATTTTTCTGGAGTAGACTGATAATGCTGAATTTTACCTAAGCCTGGTGGTTCTGGAAACATAATGGTTAAGAAATCTCCCCACCCTTCTTACTGCAAATAATACCCTTCTCCATATTACTTACCTAGGACTCACAGATGCTCTCCTTGTTTTCCTATGGCAAAGGCCAACAGTTTCCAAATTCCCATTCTTTGCCTCATAATTAGCTGAGCTGCTGGTCTCTCCCTAATTAGCTGGAACAAAATGTGTTTTAGCTCAACTTTGGTTAAGTTTATCTCCTTCCTCCAGGTCCTGGGACCTCCACGAACTCTCAGGCTGAGCCAGCATACAACTCCTCCTTAACAGCCCTTCTGACAATAGGCTGCTCTCAGGGTAAACACTCTCTAATCCACCATCTGAACACCCCACCCTTCTAATCAGCTTCCCACAGCCAGTTTTTTAGTCTTGTTTACTCTTCCTTATAAAAGAGAAACTCTTTTTTCCTAACTCTTAAGACACTTGCAGAATTTTATGGTCACAGAATTCTCCCTATTTCAATAGTCTCCCTGCTTCAACTGTTATAGTCATGATTCCCCTTATTGTAACAGTCTTTTCAAATAAAGCATTCAGTGGGTGCAAAAGTAATTGCAGTTTTTGCCATTGAAAGTAATGGCAAAACTGTAAATACTTTTGCACCAAACTAATATTTTCATACTACATCCTGATTTGTTTCTTATTTGACAAGACCAACATTATTCCTTCATTTGGTGTCCAGTATAGTTTTTATTATGTAATAAATCATTAAGAAATATTGGTTGGGAGAGTAATCAGTTGAATTGTCTCCACACAACACACAACTTAGCCTTTACTCTATTTTCTTATAGAAACTAAGATAGCATCTGATACTTACTAGTGTAGCCACACACAAAGAAAGACAGAAAAAGAAAAACATTAGGAAGGACAAAAATATATTTGATGATAGATGAGAGTTTCTCCCACAATATTATAGTTTAACTCATGCAACAATCTATAAGGTAGATGCTCTTATAATTGATATTACAAAAACTGGGACACTGCATTCAAAGTCAAAAAGCCAGCCTCCAGACTGGGAAAAAATAAATTTCTCTTGCTTAAGAAACTGAGACTGTTAATGCAACTCAAACAGACTAATATGGCAGTTGAGAAAAACAAAGCTGCCATTGCACATTATTGATTGAAATTATGAATTGCCAATAATTCAATCTAAGACAATAACCTAAGCTCTTAATCACAGAAATAAGATGTTTTCTAGAACAATTTGTTATATCATAATTATCCCAGTAAACTGCTAATAAAAAGTGAAGAATAGCATTTAACTTGATTTCAGGATTTTGAAGAAAACATTTCTAAATATGACCTCAAAAAATGAACCCATAAAAACATACGCACAGACTACAGAATGGCAAATATTATTGCTACATATTGTGTATATTTTGTTGTAATTGACATTGATTTTTAGAGTGAACTGTAATACCACAAAAATTATGTGATTTTTCTATAGTAGAAAGGTTGAAATACAAAATTATTAGTAATTTGTTTTATAAGTGAACCTACACATTCCTTTGGTTTTATTTGTTGGTTTATAATATTTTAATTTATTTTTTCCAATCCAAAATACAATGGATTCTTCTGAAAGGATGAATTATAAGTTTTAAGATATTTTAATCTTATTATAATTTGTTTCTATTTTCTTTAAGCCTTCAAATGTACCTGGCAGTGGTTCAGTGGCTGAATGATGGAATTTGGCCCAATTGGATATTTTTATTATAGATATTAAAAGGACTTTAGAAATTATCTGCATCTATTTTCTATACTTTGTAGCACAGAAAACCAAAGAGAAATGAAATCAAGCATTTTGCCAAAATATCCAGAAGAGAGTAGGAAAGTATAAAAGCAGTTGCCTAAGCCCATCTACACCCTTACTGTGCTTCAAACCTAATTCAGAAACATGAAATCAGATCACAGTTTTTCTTATTATTTAGTATCATATGAAAGCTATTTTAAGATGGCAAAATACATGGTGCCATTGAAGAAAAAAATTTTCGTGCAAAATTGGTTATTTCCAAAAATGAAAATGACTGAACTCTGAGAAATGCTCCGTTAGTTACTCATTCACAGACAGAGGTAATTAAAATATCTCATTCACAAATGGATATTTCAGCCCATCTATTCATTAATGATAAAATTGGATCAGTCTACAGCCTGTCCTGCCAGTTGCCTGGCCGTCAATGTTTAAATAGTCCAAATGAGCTATTAGGACACAGTTTCTTAATAAAGATTAAATATATTGTCAGGAGGTTTAGAAACGTGTTAAATGGAATAAATCTGCTTTAAGAGTGAAAACATAATGGTTTATTTAAATAGTGCCTTTATCACTGCACCATATAAAACATTTTTGCTATCTACCAAATAGAGTATTAAACAATATATTGGTTTTGACATTTGTCAAATGTAAATTCAGATGATCAAGGATTTTAAGGATCTAGCTATGACAGATATTTAAACTTCTATTAGAGAAACATAACTATCATTGCTTGATTTTAAAAACTATAACATAGTTTTAAAACTACATACATTTATGAAATTTGAGGGAGTACCACAGCTTTCTATTGCTGTGAAATACAGCAATGAAGGTGAAAAAATAAAAAATCAATAGCTAAAAAAGTAAAGGAAATTTAAAAATGAGATTAAATTATGAAAGTATGTAATAAATGGATTTATAAATTGAATAGGTAATAGAATTATATCAAAATAAATTATCAAAGTAAAACTTAATTATTTAATACAGTATATGTCTTGTGCCTCATAATCTGACATAAATCAAACCACAAGGTGGAATGTTATTGAGATTCTCAATGAACACAAACAACATTCATTATAAATATTCAACTAAAATGGGACTTGAAAAACATGCAATATGATTAGCCACAACAAAATAAATTCATTAAAACAAAAAAGCTTTTTTCTTTTTAAAAAAGTCTTTGTGATTACTAATTATAAATCAAAATAATCTCTTACAACCTTTATATATTTTAATTTAGTATTAAAATCAGAAAAGATAGCCTGACCTGTTACACAAACTTTGCATGCAAGCATCTCCATCTTTTATTTTATTAAGCTTATATCTGCATGAACAAGAGATGAATTATTCTAATGATAAATTTTGATTAAAGAAATCAGCGAAGTAAATCAGCATAGCTAGAGGAAATATATATGTCTTATCATGAGGGATTCAAGTGAAAAAAATATGTAATTTTTTCATGAAGTCAATTGATAAGCAGCATAAATTCTACTGTGGTTATTGTCTGATTTTGCATAGGTGAGGTGGAGAAAAAGACACCTCTCTTTCAATAGGCAACTAGCCACTGGCTTTTTGTGTTTCTCCATTGACATATAATTTACTTACCACAAAGTTGACACCTTTTAAAGTGTACAGTTCAGTGGTTCTTAGCATATTCATGAATTATACAAGCCTAACTACTACCTGATTACAAAACATTTTCATCACTAGTAAAGAAACCCCATACACATTAGCAGTCACTTTCCGTGCCCTCTATTCCACAATGCCTAACGGTCATTCATCTACTTTTTGTTTCTATGTATTTGTCTATTCTGTACATTTCATTTACATGAAATCAAAAGATGTGTGGCCTTTTGTATTTGACTTCTATCAACTATTATAAAGTTTTCAAGATGTATTTATGTTGCAGTATGTAGCACTTTATAGCCAAATAATATTCAATTGTATATTCAATATTGTAATTCAATATTACATTTTGTTTGTCAATTCACCAGTTGATGGACATTTGGTTGTTTTCATTTTTGGCTATTATAAATAGTACTGCTATGAAGATTCATGTATAATTTTTTGCATGAATATGTTTTCAATTCTCTTCTACATTTATCTAGGAGAAATATTGCTGAGTATTATGGAAACTCTGTGTTTAACATGCTGAAGAACTATCAGAAAGTTTTTCATAATTGCTGCATGATTTTTATTCTTTCTACCAATGTATGAGGGTTCCAATTTTTCTACATCTTTGTCAACAATTGTTATTGTTTATCCTGATTATAGCCATCTCAGTGGGTATAAAATGACATTTCATTGTGGCTTTCATGTGCATTTCCCTAACAACTAGGATGTAAAGCAATTTTCATATGCTTATTGTTTATTTTTATATCTTTCTTGGAAAATGTCTATTCAGATCTTTTGCCCATTTTTAAGATTGGAATGTTTATCTTTTTGTTGTTGAGGTTCAGGAGTTATTTATACCTTCAGGAATCTAAATTTGGATCAAATGTATGATTTCCAAATATTTTATCCCATTATATAGATTGTGTTTCTTAATAGTGTGTTTTGATTCAAAACATTTTTAATTTTCATGAAGTTCAATTTATCATTTTTCTTTTGTTTCTTTTGCCTTTGGTGTCATATCTAAAAATCCTTGCTAAATTCAAAGTCATAAAGATCTACTCTTGCTTTCTTACAAGAATTTTATACTTTTAGCTCTTATATTTAGGATTTTATTCACTTCCATGTGGTTTTTGCATATGGTGTGAGGGAGAGGTCCAAACTCATTCTTTTATGTATGTATATTCAGTTGTCCCTGAACCATTTGTTAAAAAGACCCTTCTTTCCCCATTGAATGATCTTGGAATTAATGTAAACAATTAATTGCTCAGATACGTATGGATTTATTGCTAGACTCTCAATTTTATTTATCTATATGTTTACCCTATGTAAGTAACAAACTGTTTTGAATACTATAGCTTTATAGAAAATATTGAGCCTGGGCAGTGTATGTACCTTATTTTCTTTTTCCAAAATTGTTTCACTATTTTGGGTTCCTTTCATTTCCTCATTAATTTTAGGATATGCTTCTCAATTATTTCTTTAAAAAAATTAACTGGGATTTTGGTAGAGATTGCATTGAATCTATAGATCAATTAGGGAAATATTGTCATTTTAACAATATTAAATCTTCTAATCCATGAAAATTTGATTTTTTCTAATGATTTGTCTCTTTGTTTTTATTTTTGTTTGTTTTGTTTTGCTTTGCTATTTTTATTGTTGTCATTGTTGTTGGTTTTTTGTTGTAATTTTTTTGTAGAGACAGTCTTGTCCAGGGTCGTCTCAAACTCCTAGGCTCAAGTGATCCTCCTGACTTGGCCTCCCAAATTTCTGGGATTACAGGTGTGAGCCACCATACCTGAGCTATTTATCATTTTTATAAACTAAGTGATGTTACTAATTTTCAATATACAAGTGATGCACTCCTGTTTTAACTAGGTATTCTATTGCTTTTGATGCTATTCTAAATTGAAAAGTTTTATTTATTTAATTTTTATATTGTTTATTGCTAGTGTGAAAATACAATTCCATTAGGTATATTGATCTTTGTTCCTACAACCTTGCTCAACTCCTTTATTAGTTCTAACATTTATTATTATTATTTTCATGAATCCCTTATTTTTTTTTTATATACAAGATCAAGTCATCTTAAAATAGAAAGGATTAAAGTTCTTAGTTCTTCCTTTCCAAAATGGGTTAACTTTTAGCTCCTGATTTTAAGGTAGAAGGTCTCAGTACTTCAATATTTTCTGCAGATGCCCTTTAGCTGGCTAAGAAAGTTTCCTTTTCTTCCAAGTTTAAGTGGCTTTCTTATTAAACGATATTGAACTTTCTCAAATGCTTCTATGCATATTTTGAGATTATTCTGCGCATTTTGTCCTTCATTGTATTAATATAGTGCATTACATTTTAATGATTTTTTTTGTATGTTCAACATCGAATTCATGGAATAAATCTCACTTGATTATGATGTATAATTATTTTTACATGTGGCTGGATTTGGTTTTCTAGTATTTTGTTGGAAATTTTGGGAAATTTTGCATTTATATTTTGTTCTGAAGTGTTTGATTTTTGTATTAGTTTAAAAATGGCCTCATAAAGTGAGTTGAGAAATGTTCTCTTCTATTTTTTGGAAGAGTTTATGAAGGAAGAGGGTTGATTCCGCTTTAAATATTTGGGACAATTCAACAGTGAAGCCATCTGGTCCTGAGCCTTTCTTTGTGAATACTTTTCTGGTTACTAAATCAATCTCCTTATTTTTATAGGTCTTTTAAATTAATCTATTTCTTATAGAGTTAGTTACAGTAGTATATGCCTTTCTAGAAATTTGTCCGTTTCCTTTTTGTTATCTAATGTATTAGTATATAATTGAGCAGAATCTCTCCTTATGATCCTTACAATCCCTATTATCACTGTAAGATCAATAGTGATGTCTCCCCTTTTATTTTTGATTTAATACATTTAGTTATTTCTTATTTTCACGGCTAGTCTAGCTAAAAAAATACATTTTGTTGATCCTTTCAAAGAACCAATTTCATCTTGTTGATTTTCTCTATTGGTTTATATTATTTATTTCATCTTCATCACTTCTATTTTCTGTTTTCTGGTTGCTTTATGTTCAGTTTGGTCTGCTGGTTCTAGTTTCTGCAGGTGAAAAAATAGGTGATTTATTTGAGATATTTCTCTTCTTGTTTTAAAATATAGACATTTAGAGATATAATTTTCCCTCTAAGAACTGCTTTTGCTGCATCTCATAAGTTTTGATATATTGTGTCTTCATTTCAATATATCTAAAAATACTTTATGATAAGTTTTGTGATTTGCTCTTTGATCTATTTGTTGTTAAGAGTGTGTTGTTCAATCTTCACATATTTGTTTATTACTCAAATATCCCTCTTTCGTTGATTTCTAATTTCATTCCACTTTGGTTGGAGAAAAATACTTCGTACAATTTCAATCCTTTTAAATGTATTGAGATTTTTTTTTATTACAAATGACAGCTTTGTGCATTGCATGCCATTAACACATTTATAATTATTGCTTTATATCAAATAGGAAGGGAAAAAACAAAAAAAAAGTTAACGTCATTCATATTTACTTATGAAGTAAAATTTACTAATTTTTTCCTTTCTACAGCTGATCTCAAGTTACTGTGTACTGTTCTTTCTTTTCAGCCTGACAGCTTCCCTTTAATATTTCTAGTATTACAGTTTGGCTAGGGACTAATTCTCTGTGGTTTGTTGTTGTTGTTTTTCCAATCTAGAAATGTCTTAATTTCTCCTTTAGCTTAGAAGGATTATTTTGCTGGGTACAAAATTCTTGGTTGACAGTCTTTTTACTTTCAGCTTCAATAAGGCTTCTGACTGCTTCCTAGACCTCAAGGTTTGTGATAAGAAATCAGCTCTTAATCTTATTAAGAATCTTATGGAGGTGATGAGTTACTTATCTTTTGCTGCTTTCAGTATACCTTTTTTTTTTAATTTGCTTTCAACAGTTTGATTATGAAGTCTTTAGGCATGGATCTCTTTGAGTTTAACCTAGTCGGAATTCAATGAGCTTCTTGGATGTGTCAACTTTTTTTTAATCAAATTTAGAATGTTTTCAACTATTAATTTTTGAAACATTTTTTATGTCTTACTTTCTTCTTTCCTCCTGGACTCACATAGTAAGCCTGTTTGTATATCTGATGATGTCTCACATTTTTCTAAGGCTGTTCTCATTTTTTTTCTTTTCTGTTCCTTGAACTGGATAATCTCAATTGAATCTACCTTTAAATTTGTGAACTCTTTCTTCTGTCTGCTGAAATTTGTTCTTGACCCCCTTTATTTATTGTTTTATTTTATTTATTTTTTAACTCCAGAGTTTCTATTTTATTCCTTTGTATAGTGTGTATCTTATTACTGATATTCTCTAATTGAAAAGGTGGCATTCTTACACTTTACTTTTTTGGATGGGATTTTCTTTCATTCTTATATCTTTAAAAGTGAATTTAAAGTCTTTAGTAAGTCCAACAGGAGGGCTTCCTCAAGGATAATATTTATTATATAATAGCATTTTTCCTGTGTATGGGCCATATTTTCTTTTTTTAAAATATTCCTTGTTTTTGTTGTTGAAAACTGAGCATTTTGAATTACTTAATGTGACAACTCTGAAAATCAGTTTCTTTCTCTTCTCCATGGTTGACTGTTGCTGCTGTTAGTGGTTGTTTTTGTTCTTGTTCTTTTTTCTTCCCTTAACTTTCCAGAACTAATCTGTTAAAGTCTGTATTCTTTGTTTCCTATGGCTAGTAAAGTCTGTCTGTTTGCTTAGCTCATTGCTCTGCTTATTATTCGACAGATATTTCCTTAATAAGTCTTCCAGTCTTTGCTAAGAGACCATGAATGTTGTGGTATGCCTTTGACACTCCCGTTGGCAGTTGACAACTGTGCCTTAGCTTTCACTTCCTGCCTCCTCAGACTCTCAACACTGGCCAGAGTTGAAAGCTTCAGACCTTCTAGAATTCTTCCTAAGCATGGACCAAGCCCTATGCATGTGCAATATGCATGTCCTGCTAGATTCCCAAAAACATATCATAGGTTTCCAAAATCCCTATGGACATCTCATTCTCTTCCTTTTCCTTTTAAGCTTTCTGGTTAACTTATTGTTTGGCTCCAACTATTATCCACTACCTTAGGCAGTTCTTGAAGGTAAACAATTACCTCAAAATGTTTCAACATACAGCTCCAGGGAGACTTTTCACATTGGGTAAATCTGACTGAGTTCAAATAAATACAACCCGGCAAGCAGAGACTCCCAGGGAACCACCAGCCAGGCCAATAAATAATGATTCCCTGAGAGTGAAGCTTTGAAAGAGCTACAGCTCTTTCTTCTCCTTCTGATGGCTGCCAAGATGTTAGATTTCACGATGTTTATTGTTTATTGGTTTTCAAGGTTAATACAGAGCTAAAGAGAGGAGGGTAGAAATAGAACAAGTTAAATTGTCATAAGCCTCACAGTTCATACTGAAATTCAACTATTTTTCTTGAATATACTTATTTCAATGCCTGAAAGCCTTTTGTTTCTATCCAGAGATCTGAAAAAGTTGATTCTGGCCATTTTTCCTAGTTTTCTTCTTGCTTTCAGGGGAACAGAAATTTCAGAGTTTATTTATTTATTTTTATTTATTTATTTATTTTTTGAGATGGAGTCTCTCTCTGTCGCCCAGGCTGGAGTGCAGTGGTGCGATCTCGGCTCACTGCAAGCTCCGCCTCCCAGGTTCATGCCATTCTCCTGCCTCAGCCTCCCGAGTAGCTGGGACTACCGGCATCCGCCACCACACCCAGCTAATTTTTTGTATATTTAATAGAGACGGGGTTTCACCGTGTTAGCCAGGATGGTCTCGATCTCTTGACCTCGTGATCCACCCACCTTGGCCCCCCAAAGTGCTGGGATTACAGGTGTGAGCCACCGCACCCTGCCCAGAGTTTCTTAAACTGCTATTTCTCTTGCCATTACCTACTCAGCCTGTAGTTTTTCAAGACATTTACTTCAGTTCCCAAGCACTTGTCCTCATATTACAAACATTTTCCTCAAAAAGAAGAGCATAAATATAGTCCTTCACTTCCCACCCAATATGAAGATTTTGCTACCAAGAGCTTTTCCGGTCAATTTCCAAATCCCAGCATTATAGACCATCGAGAGAATGAATAGTCATCATCAAAATATTATCAAAAAGTCTATTTTTCTTCATTCCCTAAGATCATACAAATTCAATTATTTCCATTATAGTACTAGCATTTAGTTTGAAGGCAATAGCTTGGAGTGTGAAGATTAAACTGCTGCTTGATTGAATTACAGTAGCCAATTTTACTTAATATCTGGAAAGCTCAGTTTACTCATATGTGACACAAGGGAATCCTGGTTATACCTCATATTTTTTTGCTGCTTGGATAGAATAAACCCTGAATTCAATTAACATTATTTATTATTAATGTCTTTCCTAAGTTGTTCCACTTCTCTAATATCTTGTTCCCTCACTTAGTCTCTTTTATGACTCACTTTTCTCTTCTAGCCAAGTATTTGAAAAAGAAAACACTTTTAAAAGTGTATGTCATTAATCAGTTGGTTTTCTTCCTGGTCTAGAGATTAGTTGTTTAAATGGCTTGAATAGAGAGTTGAATCACTCCACAAAGTGTAGTTAAATGTGATTGTGTTATCTTTATCATAAATTTCACCTATGTTTGACGTCATATACACAAATACATAAATAGAAAATATGGTGAGTTGTTTTTCAATCTCACTTTCTCATGTAGATCATTAAGGGAAGTAAAGAGTTATATTCTATATCAGAATGGATTGCATTTATATTCTTTCATTTCTAAAATAGGTTTCTCTCTTTGAAATGGAAACAGTTTTCTAACTTAAAGTAGGTAATTACACACTCCATTAAACAAGTAATTAACAGATTACAATTTGAAAAAAAAAGAAAAACTTGAAAATGAGCAATTTGGATTCTGAATGTGAAGAGTAGTGTTATAATTAGCATAATACCTTTAGACATAGATTAACAAGTACACAATAAAAATAAAAAAAGAAACAATCTGTTCCTCTATACTGATCATACACCATAAATAGCATTTCATGAGTCAAATATCAACATGGTTTTAAGAAAGTTTGATCTGAGACTGATTGTTATGTTACTCTAAAATTCAAAAAGGTAAGGTTTTGATGTATAAAATGTTTGCAATCCTAAAAGACTACAACTCTTCAGAGTCAAAATTTTAAATTGTCATTCTACAGTAATTCCCTGAGGCAAATGGCCAATGCTAGTAACATGTGTAACTTAAATTGGTAATATAAAATTGCAAAAAAGACAGGCTCAGTGTTGTGTAAAGGTGGTTCATTTCCACTGCAAGGTTAAAAATGTGCATAATGGGAATTCAAAGGAAACAGGTACATTAAGTCTGTATTATTCTGCCTTTTAAGAAAAATAATTCATCCTAAACTGGAAGAAGGGACCACTCTCATTGCTAATTTGCTGTTTAAGAGTAAAAGAAGGCCAACCTGTGCAATATGGTTTGACCCCATCTCCATACGAAAAAAAAAAATACAAAAATTATCAAGGCATGGTGGCACATGCTTGTGGTCCCAGCTTCTTGGGAGGTTCGAGTGGAAGAATCGCTTGAGCTTTGGAGGTCAAGGCTGCAGTGAGCCAAGATCACACCATTGCACTCCATTCTGCGTGGCAGACTGAGACCCTGTCTCAGAAAAAAAAAAAAAAAAAAGGAAAGAATAAAGGGGAAATGGGAGTACACAAAGGAGGAGGGGTGAGATGGGGTGGGGCGGGAGTGAGAGTGCTGAGTGACTAAAGGCACCACAAACAGCTTCAAATAGTAGTCGTAAAACAAAAGTCCTCAAGTCCAGGTAATAACCAGCCCTGAAATAAGATGCTTATTTTTTTCCATGCAAATAACTGGGCTAAATGCTGTATTCAAATCACTGCAGCAAATGTAAAAAGGAGAGTTCTTCAGGCCAGGTCTTCTAATGAAACTATGTTCTTTTCTACCTCTAGTAAAATCACAGGATGTACAGGGAGTAGGTCATTAAGTCTGAAATCTGTGCTCCTGGTTAAAGTCTGATCATTTCTGTTCTGAAATTTGAGCTGACCTTGTGAGTAAAAAATAATTCGTGTAATGCATTTCGGTGAAAAAAAAAATGTTTATCAACTGCCTTGCTAGAACCCATATGTTGTTTTCATTCCATATTGAAAATAAACAAAACAGAACACTCTATAAAAAGAAATTTCCTCCTACAACGTTACTAAAAACAGACATTCAATGAGTCCAAATCTGCCAGCATGAAGATGCTACAGAGAATGTCAAACAGCTATTGACTTTTGAGTCATTACTTCTACATGAGAGTAAAAATACACTGTTGTTGTGTGCTACCATTACATTTGCTTTACAGTTATCTTAGTAAAAACAAATGCTGGTTTGGATTAAAATATCAATTGTTTTCTATTTAAGAATGAAATTCATGTCAGAATAACTCAGTTAAGGAAGTCTACAATTTCCTTTATAACAATATTTGTACCTTGTGCCATTACTTGATAAACTTCTTTTGTGATCCTATGTTAATTCTTAACTCATTTATATCAGCATATATGCAGTACTCTTCTGGAAATGTTTGTTTCATGGATATTAATACTTTCCTAAATATTTGTAACATGCTGCTGCAGATTCTAGCCACTACAACACATCTAATGTAAATGCTAATAATGAAAGAATTTTGTAAAACAGGCTTATAAACCTGAGTGATTGATCTGTGGGATGCTACTTTGGCTTGTTTTAAAAGTAGCTATGTAGTGGGTGGTCAGTGGTAGGACACATTTCAACCTGAGTTTTCTGCCCATAAAGAATGACCTTTTGGTCAATCCCATCTCATTTCTTAAAAACAGATAATGCGTCATCATGAATGTCTTCTGTGTGGCAGATGCAGGATTTGTTCATAAGAAATTATTGCTTAAGTGCCTATGCTTCTTGCCCTAAGCATTGTATTTGAAATTGACAACAGTTTAAGAAACATACCAGACCTTAAGCTCTTAGACATAATTCAATAATGGCAGCTACTTTTCCAAAGATCAGGAATACTTTGGAAGCATATTAATTTCACAGGGCAATTCCAGGTGAAAACTGAAAACGCTTTGATTTCCCAAAAGGTTGCAGAGAGTGTTCTGTTTTCTCATTTCAAACATCAATTTTAGAAATCACAGGTCTTTGTCAGCTATTTTTGATATAGAAAAGTTTCCAGTATTTCACTAATATACCTTATAACTCTTAAGCAAATATTTAGGCTCTTATGATAGTGTTAACTTCTAAGTATAGTCTGGAGCTGATTATTGACAGAGACTAGTAGCTAAGATTTTCCAGGTTCCTTATAGCTCAGGGTGTACCATGTTTCCACAGAATCATCAGTACTGGTGGATTTTTATGATACATCAAACAGTCTTCAACCATCTTTACCTTGATTTAATAAGGATTTACAAAATGCATAGATAGATATTCCAGAAGCTTCATGTCTGTATCTGCCATTCATTTACAAATATTAAATTTTGCTAACATTTATGGAGCTTGTAATGGTTAAATTTTATATGTCAACGTGGCTAGGCTATCGTATTCAATTTTTAGTCAAACAATGGTCTAGATGTTACTTTACTGTGAAGATGTTTAGTAGAAAAGATATTATCTACAATCTGAAGACTTTAAGTAAAAGTGATTACCCTAGACAATGTAGGTGGAGCTTATCCAATCAGCTGAAGGCTTAAGAGTAAAAAACTGAGATAACTAATTCTCTGTGAAAGAATTATTTCTAAATAATTGGATTCAGCTAAATTTAATATAATTAGAAACATCCCGATAGATATTTGTTATTAATTATTCATTGGAGTTTTTATCAGCTCCAAATGGAAAGAAACGATTTGATTATTTGTATTTTCAAAAATGTTGAGAGTACTTTATATATGCTCAATGCCATGCGTAGTTCTGAGTATGCAGAAGTAAAAGATAATTCAAAATCTATGGTGGTGTTAGTCTATTAGGAGAAATATTCATAGATGGTGGAAATACAGGAAGGATATTTGGAATGATGTTTCAGACATGGGACACCATGTGCTGGGACACCTTAAAGAGAATGAAATAATGAATTCGACAGTCATGGTAACCAATGTATATTGAGAATACATGGCGCATGTGGAGGATATTGCTGAGGGACTGAAATCAGACAGTCCACCATGGTTAAATTTTCTGATCTGTATTTTTTATATATACAATTTAGTATAGTATGGATATGTGTCCCTGCCCAAATCACATGTTGAGTTGTAGTCCCCAGTGTTGGATGTGAGGCCTGGTGGGAGGTGATTGGATTAAGGGGGTGGATTTCTCAAGGTTTAGCACCATCCCCTCGGTGCTATTCTCATGGTAGTGAGTTCTCATGAGATCTGGTTGTTTAAAAGTGTATGGCAGCTCCCCCTCCATGCTCTCTTGCTCCTGTTTTTGCCATGTGACATGCCTGTTCCCTTTCCACCTTTCAGCATTATAAACTTCCTGAAGCCTCCCCAGAAGTTGAGCGGATGTTGGCATTATGCTTCCTGTACAGCCTGAAGAACCATGAGCCAATTAAACCTCTTTTCTTTATAAATTACCCAGCCTCAGGTATTTCTTTATCACAATGCAAGAATGGCCTAAAACACAATGATAAACCAAAAAATAAAATTCTAAGCCCATAAACCTACTGAATGGACCCCTCTTTGGCCAAGGGCATTTCAAAGATAACCTGAAAAGCTAGTTCAGGCCCTGTGGGAATAGGTGTCCCCTTGCCCCCCAAGCCCCCCCGCACCTCCCCACCAACATGCCTCATTATAACCTACTCCCTTTGGAATGCAGGCACAACTGACCAGCATTAACATTAAAACAGAGACCTTAAAACTGACAATGGTGTCTTTGTATCAAAAAAATATCAGCATGACAGATAGCAGGCCCTAAAAAACATGGAAATATTTTATCTCAAAGTATATTTATTTGACATATTTTGAAATGGTATTGCAAAACTGTCTTTTATAGGGAAAATGTACATTCTGCACAGAATCCTTTTCCTCTTCCAGGTCTTTTCTCTGATCCAGGAGGAGAATTAACTAAGAGTCTGACACCTTTATAAGTCTAATAAGAAACATTTATAATCTATTCTCTCTGAGGCCTGCCACCTGGATGCTTTATCTGTATAATAAGAACCTTGGTCTCCACAACTCCTTATCTTAACCCAGACACTCCCTTTCATTGATTCCAGGTCTTTAAGTGATAATTGATCTCTTTCAACCAATTGCCAATCAGAAAATCTTTGAATCCACCTATAACCTAGAAACCTCCCCACACTGCCACCCCACTCCCAACATGATATATAACTTGCATGTATTGATTGATGTCTTATGTCTCCCTAAAGTGTGTAAAACCACGCTGCAGCCTGACCACCTTGGGCACATATTCTAAGGGCTTCTTGAGACTGTGCCTTGGGCCATGGTCACTCATATTTGGCTCGAAATAAATCTCTTCAAATATTTTACAGAGTTTGATTCTTTTTGTTGACACAATTTTGTATCTGGAAAAAAGAAACAAAAATGTTTTTTATGGAAATTGAATGATCTTATTCGTAAAATGACTAATGTATAATATCCAATCCAAAATATGGTAGCTTTTATTATTAGCAGTGTTGACCTCATAAAACATGATCTAGTGGATATACAATTTCTGGCACATAGGGAATACTCACTACATGCTCTGTCTCTTTACTTTCATGTCACTTCTATCAACTACTCTTTAAACTCATCATATGTCAATCACTTATTCCTGTGTCTGATACATCACACACACCTGAATATTGGTAGGTAGCTTTATAAATGCACACACAGAAATCTGTATCTTTTCAACCACCAAGCATTTTAAGTACCTCTTTTGATGATGTTCAAAATCCTTGGTGACGTGTTTTCTACATAGTACTATTACTTCTAACTGGTTACATAACAAAATATGTGGCCAAATTACTGATATAAATAAAAACAAAATTCAGCGGTATAAAAAACCTTTTGGGAATGTAAACACCAGTTTGGGAATTGGAAGATGTAGGTTTTAGAGCTAGCTATAATACTAATTACTGCAATATGTTTTAAAAAGCTCTTAAAGTTCACCATTATAAAATAAACAAGTTAAATTAAAAGATTCGTGAGGCCCCTTTTGGCTCAAATATTTCAAAATTGTGGACATTTATACTCTGAGTCATATACTAACAAATATCACCAAAAGAAATTATAGAAGATACTGTTAAATCACTGGTATCTAAGCAATGAATTTGGTGAAACTTTTAATTGTCTTGGGATTATAGTATCAATAAAAAGAAATAAATGTGTCATGACATTTTGGGGCATATAAATACTTGGATGTCTGAATAATGTAAGCTAAAAACCCAAAATCACCTCTCTCTCTCTCTGTCCTTATGAAGCAAGCCTCTTAAATATCAGAGCCCTCTAGTAAAGTCTGCAAAGTCAACAATCCATTCTTGGGACAAATGTTTGAGGTATGAGCTATGGCCTGAGATTCTATTTAGGAGAAATGAGGTGAAATAATCCTGAATCCCTGGGGTCACTATTTATTTTCCCATAGTCAACAATCAGATAAATCTAGATTCCATCACAAGTAGAGATTGACTAGCTGTTCTATAGGTATTTCCTTTCTTTCAAACATTGATAGTACATTTCTTCACATGCAGTTTAACTTGTGCCTCTCTGGGTAGGAGTTTCTTCCTAAGGGAAGTAGTTGATTTACTCAGCAGTTGCGTTTTTCTTGGAGTACCAAATCATGGCTTGTAGTTCCAAAAAGTGGCTATTCTCCCAAGTGTCCCACTATTGTCACAGCCTGTCCTGACATTTGATACCAAATGTGATGTGTAGGTTGGGCGTGTGGGTTTATTAATAAAATCTGTCTAATAACCAAATGTGGCAACAGTCACTTGTCTTAGTCTCAAATACTTGGAACGGTTGTTCCCAAGAACTGGAAATATTTCTACATTTCTAAGGAAATTTTGTTAGGTTTCTAAATCAAGACATTTGTTTCCAGAGCATAGAAAACTATATCTCCCAAATGCCACCAGAATAATACATGTAATTTGTTTTGAAACAAAGTATTAGTTACATTTTTATCACCAATAGCAATAGATACATAACATTAACTGAAGTACTGCTGACTTCTTTGCAGATTTTTAAACTATAGTAAAGACTAATTAACAAATGAGAATCAAAGATTTATATGCTTTACAATATTATGCCAAAATCGTTTTTTTAACAAGATTCTGTCTGTCCAATGACAAACATTTTAGTGAAACTGTATATAAACTTAGTTATCCAACTACTTTAGCTACTTGATGCTATACTAGAATTTTTTTTATCATGGATGCTAAATCATATATTTAAACTGATTAAAGGTTAAGAAAGATATATCCTTCTATCTCTCATTAAGATCTTTAAATTTAATGTAGTAGTTCTCAAAAGTAAGTCATTTACATATTATGCTTATGTTTTTGTGCCTTATTTGTTTACCAGCTTTACTATTTATTTTTATATTGCTTTTCTTTTTGTGCTTAATAAATGCATTAAAAAGAACATTTTTATGATCATTGTAATAATTAATACCATTATGCCAGAACATTATTTAATATTAAAAATTTTTTAAATCAACCAAAAAAATTGTCCATTAATTTAATCAATGTAATAATTGCATGCCTAATAATTAATTTTTCAAAAAGAATAACATGTTTATTATCACCAGATAATAGATTTTGAATCTTTGAAACTTAATTAACATTAATATGAAGCTTAATATAGTAGAACAATTCCATTGCTTTTAATATTAACCTATTAATGATAATCTCAACTGAAAATGTACATATTTGGAAATTGGAAACACCTAGTTCTTTTGTATTAATTTATGGTATAGATAATTCATTATTAGTGAAAATAAGATAAATGACTTTGCATAAGAAAATTTCCTTTAAAAAAAAATCTGAGGTGTTCTCTAAATTTTGTTCTTCTGAATGTGTCAAGTAATCTGGTAATGTGTGAAATACCAGGGAACAAGAGCATGTCTCAGCAATACAGAAGTGGTGTTCATCTGGGAAATTATGTGTGAAGGCCACTTACTTTTGTTATCCTTCAATGATGTCTTTATAATGGTCAAAATACTTTCCAACAACTATTTTTAAATAAGTTAATAACTAAGTCATTCTGACACATAAAATAATCTAACATGCCATGATCACAGCTTGATGGCTGATGCTCCAATTTTGTCATTAATTTACTCTGTCTTTCACTTGGAAAACTGATACAAATGAATTTTGTAAGGTTGTCCAATTGTGCTGACAGCTCTGAAAAATATCCTGATATAAAAGGCAGTCCCTAGTGATGCATACAACATCGCGTATTAAAGGTTTTAGCCAGAAAACCAAAGTTGTTATTTTGCCTCAAATAGAAAAGGATGGATTTTGCAGCATTTAAAAAAAATAGACTTCACTACAAAACTATGTTTCTCGTAATTTCCCATTTCTAGATAAATATTAGAAAATATTTCAAGAGTTCAATGGCCTCTCTTTACTATGATTGATATATTTTTACAACTTTAAGTACGCTTTTCTTGCATGTCTGGGTGGTGTGGGGTAGAGGATGGTGGGTGTAGGATACCAGGACATTACTTCGTGTTATACGGTTTGACTATGTGGAACAAGCCCTCATTGTGCATCAACTGTGAATGTAGTGCCTTTCATGCTTATCCCAATAAGTCACTTCCAGATTATGTCATGAACTTATCAGTAGGTTTTTTTGTTTTGTTTTGTTTTTTTGAGACAGAGTCGTGCTCTTGTTGCCCAGGCTGGAGTGCAATGGCGCGATCTCGGCTAGACGCAATCTCCGCCTCCCAGGTTCAAGCGATTCTCCTGCCTCAGCCTGCTGATTAGCTAGGATTACAGGCACCAGCCACCACGCCCAGTTAATTTTTGTATTTTTAGTAGAGATGGGGTTTCACCACGTTGGCCAGGCTGTTCTCGAACTCCTGACCTCAGGTGATCCATCCACGTTGGCCTCCCAAAGTGCTGGGATTACACGCGTGAGCCACCACGCCCCGCCATCAGTAAGTTTTAAAATCCCTACTCCAGTTGTACTCATTAGCAAAGACTGGCAGAACAAAAGGTCTCCATGGTCTCAGTGTTTAGCACGTACATAACACACACTTAATACTAAGAGAACATCAGAGGATTAACTGACAGTGAATAGAATACATTTTACTATAGTCATGAAAATATTTACTGCCTTCAGTTTGGGGCTATATTTGTAATTTTATAGTACACTATTGCTTTTGACAGAAGCACCTTCAGTTTATTATTTAAAACGTCTTCGCAGCATATTTAGTGTTTATTTACTATGACTCCAGAAACTATAAGCTTCACAAGTTAAGAAAATATAATAAATAAATATTCTTATATTTTTATTGAATTGGAATGCTAAAAAATTTCTAAAATTCTGGGATATCATTTTCTTTTTCTTTTCTTCTTTGGAAGTTTTACAACAGTCTTTGAGGTCAGACACTATAATATCAAATTGTGTGTGTGTGAGTGTGGGTCACTTTAGAATGTAGAAGCATGTCTAAACCTAAAGGAATTAGTTTGCTTTTGTTTATGACTTCATGAAAATTTTGATTTCAAATGCTTTTTCATAATATTTTGAATATTTGCTTTGCAGCTGATACTTTTACCATATTAACAGAAAACTAAGATTATCAATTAACGTGTCTCTTTGAAGACATAAAGATTTAATCACAATCAAACCTGACAATGCTAATAGTAGTAGGAGTAGCAGCTACAATTTAATATGTATACTATATGTCTGATATTATTCTGAATATGTTAATTCCATTGAAGTTTTTTAGCACTCATGATATATTTAAGTAACTTCCACTTGTATGCATTAACAGTCCTGTTTTTAAAAAAAATATTATGCAAAACATGTTCAATAAAGAACAAATTAACACAAAAAGATAAAAACTTATGTGTATTTGTTACATACATATTTTATTATAAGTTTTGTTATACAGATACTCCTTGACTTACAATGGGATTACGTCTTGACAAACTTAATCATAAGTCAAAAATATTGTAAGTTGAAAATGCTTTTAGTACCCCAACAAACCCATTGTAAAGTTAAAAAACTGTAAGTCAAACCACCATTAAGTCAGTACCATCTATATATATGTATCTGTGTATATGAATGTGTACATACACACATAATATATTAACATATTAATTATATATTAATTATTATAATTATTAATATATTAATTATATATTAATTATTATAATATATTAATTATATATTAATTATTATAATATATTAATTATATATTAATTATTATAATATATTAATTATATATTAATTAGATATAAAATATATTTTAATTATATTAATATATATGATGTGCGTGTATTGCTATAGTCTGAATGTTTGTGTCCCCTCCAAAATTTATATGTCAAAACCCAGTTCCCAATGCAATAGTATTAGGAGATGCGGACTTTAGGAGATGATTGGCTCGTGAGGGCTGAGACCTCATCAATGAAATTTGTGCCCTTATAAAAGAGTCCTCAAGCCTCTTCTGCCCTGTGAGGATGCATAGAGAAGATGCCTATTATGAAACAGAAAACAATTCTTACCAGACACTGAATCTGTCAGCGCCTTGATCTTGGACTTCCCAGCCTCCAGAACTGTTTGAAATAAATTTTAGTTGTTTATAAGCAACCCAGTTTATGGTATTTTCTTATAACAGCCCAGATGAACTAAGGTGTGTGTGTGTGTGTGTGTGTGTGTCTTGAAAACAGCACACATACTTATTTTGTTTATACATATTTAGCAGGCTTAATATTAAATTCCTGAAGTGGAGTTCCAATACTCTGAAGAAAAAACTAAGATAAAATACATGTCAGTTAAGTACATGAAATCCCATGCCTCCAGTTTATATGATCCTACTATCTATACTTATAAGCTACGATGATAACACTTTCAGTTTTGACAGTTCAACCCCTTCATTGGTTTTCTGAGCACCACATCTGTAATTCACCTGATCATCCTAAGGCAGATTACTATGCCACTGCTTACTGGAGCATCATCCTAAACCAGCAAAACCAAGCAATATTCTATGTTTAGTGTGTTGGTTATATTTTTCTAATGTGCATGGAAGCAAATACCCAAATACTAGAATAATTACTACATACCTACCAGATTAAGCTTTCATAAAATTAAGATTTCATATAGGTAATTTCACAAATTACCTATAAAATTATGGTAATAATTAGAGGTACTCTTTTGAGCTGAGGGAATATAATATTTTCACTTCATCTATCCTTATCACTTGGTATGTCACCAGTGCCTTTGGTTGTTGTTAATGCTCGCGTTATCCCCTTGAGAATAAGAAAATGATGGGGATGGGGGGTAGGATTGCAAGAGAAGGAACTACAGAAAAGCCCAAAGTTACACTGCAGAAAGACTCTGTAAAAAAAAAAAAAAAAAAAAATCCACAAATAAGAATATATGGATATTGCAGCTGTTAGTACCAGAACTGATGACTGTACATAAAATATTGAAGCAAGTGAATATTTTATTCTCTCCTCTCTGACTTTCTAAAATGATGCAGAAGCTTGCATGTTCTGGGCACTGTTCCCAGAAGTATTGCATTTTCTCCCCAAATCCACAGATGCTCTTCTGGGAACGAGGTGGCAGCACTGACAACACAAATGAGCTGACAGTGTGCAACCATTCCTGGAAGCACTGCCTTCTGGAGATGAGACTTTCAAGAAAAAAACACTAAATTTAATTCAATAAAAAAACACCCACTAAATTTTAATTCCATTCTGTTCTTCACATATCCTACATATTTTAAAAATTCACAGATTACTATTAGGTGAGAGGGAAAAGCTAGTTGCAGTTCTTTGGAGAAATTGCTAATATATTTTTTGAAACTGGAAACATGACGGTTTGAGTTACTGAAGACTGGAGTTTCTGAGGCACCATACAAATAAAAACTGGAAAGAGTCATTTAACCACCAACAGATCCATCCATTACCCTTTGCAGGAGCATACCACACTCAAAGTGCTTACTTTAAAACTAAAACAGTTATTGATAATACAGAAAATACAGTCCTTTGTTATCGTAACTTGTATTTTGTAGTGATTTTATCTTAGATTCATAGGTTAAAAATTTTTCAAAGTAACCTTAGTATTTATGGACCAACTTTTTCATTTTATAAATCCTTAGAGATTAAGTGACTTACTCAGGATAAGCCAGTCATGACACAAATGGAACTCTCCCAAATTCAAAGGCAATATTTCACTTTTACCAATTTCTAAAGGCCAGGCATAGTGGCTCACACCTTTAATCCCAACACTTTGGGAGGCCTGGGCTCGAGGATCACCTGAGCCCAGGAGTTCAAGACCAGCCTGCACAACATAGTGAGACCTCATCTCTACTAGAAATAAAACAATTAGCAGGTGTGGTGGTGCACACCTGTAGTCCCAGTTGCTTGGGAGGCTGAGCTGGGAGGATCACTTGAGCCCAGGAGGTCAAGGCTACATTGAGCTATGATCGTGCCTCTGCAGTCCAGATTTGAAGACAGAATAAGACCCTCTCAAGAAAGAATGAGAGAGAGAGAGAAAGAATTTCCAAAGAGTTTCAAATTTGTCTCATCTGAGAAATCTAGAAACCCTGCAGAGGTATTATTATTCTTTTTTTCAAATAAAAAAATGGAAGCCCAAACCATTTAAAGAAATTGCTTTACAACATATATTTAGTAGGATAACAAAACTTAAACCCACAATACAAGATTCTCTCTATATGATAAATACAATTGACCCTTGAACAACGCAGAGGTTGGGGCACTGATTCCCTGTGGCTAAAAATCCACATATAACTTTTGACTCCCCCAAAACTTAACTACTAATGCCCTACTGTCGATCAGAAACCTTACCAATAATATAAACAGTCGATTAACACATATTTTGTATGTATTATATGTCATATCCTGTGTTCTTATAATAAAGTAAGCCATAGAAAAGAAAATGTTAGCAAGAAAATTATAAGGAAGAGAAAATACATTTACTATACTATACTGCATTTATCGATACTGTAAATTTATATCATTTGTTTACAAGATAAATTGTCTGAAATGGGGCAACCTCAGCTGCAGGTCTCAATGTATGGTATATATCGAATGATTCAACTTTTTCTTGTTATGTCATGACATTTTTCTGCTTCCTGAGAGCACTCCCAGCATCACTAGTGGCACTTCGTGCTGGTCCCATGGTGTTATTCAAAGTTTATGATACTGCACTAAACATGGTGAAAAACAAACAATAGGCCAGCACGGTGGCTCACACCTATAATCCCAGCACTTTGGAAGGCCAAGCTGAGTCAGGTGAATCATGAGGTCAGGAGTTCAAGAACAGTGTGACCAATATGGTGAAACCCCGTCTCTAATAAAAATACAAAAATTAGCCCGGCGTGGTGGCAGGTGCCTGTAATCCCAGCTACTCAGGAAGCTGAGGCAGGAGAATTGCTTGAATCTAGGTGGCAGAGGTTACAGTGAGCCGAGATCATGCTACTGCACTCCAGCCTGGGTGACAGAGTGAGACTCTGTCTCCACAAAAAATAAATAAATAAATAAAAATAAACCCTAGAGATTACTTTTTACTGCAATAAATAATTTACTGGAAAGGAACTTCTCACGTGGAGCTGATTAGCACCACACGCACCACACTGTTTTAAGTAGATACTCGCAATACTTGAGCTCACCACACCAGCAACCAGAGGTGGGTACAAAATTTTTATAGTAGTACAGTATAGACTACAGTTAATTTTATGCAGTTATAATTGTATACTGCATGGTTACATTTGTTTACATTTCTCTCAGCTGTAAATGGTACCATGTGCAATCTGTAAATGTGTGTGTAGATTTTGATAAAATTTAACTTTTTATAGTATATTTGTGTACCACATTCTTTTGTAGTAAATGATAAAATCAACTAGTATCTATATATATTTTACGAATTCATGACATGTCTGAATTTTTCATATTCTTTTGATATGTCTAGCCTACTCAGTTTATCTGCAAGTATTTTTCAAATTGTTATAATTCTCAAAAAATTTTGAAATATATTTATTTCTTAAAAACATGTTTATAAGGGGACCCATGTAGTTTAAACTCTTGTTTTATTGTCAACTGTATTTACTCTTAAAGTAGAAAATTATTTTTCCTAATATTTTCTACTTAATATTTTTGTCAAATTACATGAAAGGAAGTTCTCTGATGTTGTTTGGATGTGTCCCCACCCAAATCTCATTTTGAATTTTCACGTGTTGTGGGAGGAACCTGGTGGAAGGTAATTGAATCATGGGGGCAAGTCTTTCCCATGCTGTTCTCGTAATAGTGAATAAGTCTCACGATATCTGATGGTTCTATAAGGGTGTGTTTCCCTGCACAAGCTATCTCTCTCTTTGCCCGACACCATTCCCGTAAGATGTGACTTGCTCCTCTTTGCCTTCTGCCATGATGGTGAGGCCTCCCCAGCCATGTGGAACTTTAAGTCCAATAATCTTCTTTCTTTTGTAAATTGCCCAGTCTTGGGTATGTCTTTATTAGCAGCCTGAAAACAGACTAATATATTCTCTTTACTATGTATACAGCAGTAACTTTTATATTTTAAATGCAAGACGGACTCAATCACAGTTCTTCTGGAACCAAATTAATTAAACAGCTACCCATCAGTTAACATAGAATAGCAAAGAAGGAAGTTTTCTGATACAGAAAGTTTTTATTTTCGATGTATAAGAAATAAATGCATTATTTTCAATATAAATATCAATCAAATGCCCTCTGATGTTTCATATTAGTGGGACCATTTGTGATGCAAGGAATATAGTACATCAGCACATCATGATTCGGTTGGTATT
The DNA here is from genome assembly GCF_028858775.2 of Pan troglodytes. NCBI lineage: Eukaryota > Metazoa > Chordata > Mammalia > Primates > Hominidae > Pan > Pan troglodytes. The sequence continues at coordinate 31,754,035 of NC_072401.2, read as the reverse complement.
TAAGTCTCTGCTATAATTTTTTGTTTATATGTAATTGTGTCCTACATTATATCATAGTGATCAAAAATGGGGTTATACTATTTATCTTTGAATGAGTGGTTCCCAATACAGAACCCATTATATGTTAGGCTTTCATTAAGCATTTTGGGCAAATAAATGATTCTGGAGGTATAATCATTAAAGAGAGAAAGAGCTATTGCAGTTCAGTTGTTAGTTCAGAACCATACACAAGAAGCAACGACAAATGAATAGGAATAATAGTCTCTGCCTGATATTACAACGTGATTATTTTTGCCAGTTTGGCAATTCAATGTTTCAATCCAAATTGTTGAACACTCTTATTGTGCAATGCCCTGTCTTCAACCTCACCATTTTTCCCCATTTCTTCTTCATGAAGAATAGTCATTGAAAGTCACACTACAAGATCATGAGATAATATAACTACTCAAGTTAATCGTTTCTTCCCTCTATTTGTCTCCATGCTTGTTAAGGACCAATTCTTTTGGAAATTTTCTAGGGTTTATTCATTTCATACTTCAGCATTTATTTTTGTTTTATCCAACACTTACAGCATATTTATTAAAAGACAGAAACTAATACATTCATCAATAAATTATTTCATTTTGCCAGGAGTAAAAGATGTAAAGACACAAAATGGTACTGCCTACATCACCTGTATCCAAGCACACTGGCTTCTGATTGATAGGTAATTTAGAAAACAAAGCAAACACACACTAGAAACATTCCTACAGCTTCAGTTGTTTTACTTGGAACAGATATGTTTGTGTATTACTTGGACAGTGGGTTAAGGCTTGACAGAGCACTCATTCTATCTACTGATCTGTCATGCTACTGAAATTTATCATGGAATAATGCCAGTAAAAAAAAAAACTCTCCTTTCTTTTCATTACTATATCTGGTAGGCCTATTGTTCTGTGCATTTGCAGGTAGCAGTCACTCAAATATAATGATCTAAACAGATTCTAAATATTGATTTCTTGGCAAAGGCTTTTCCACTACCCCAGAAAAAAAAACTATATGAAATGTCATTATACATTATTTGTGCTCTGTCTGTTACTTCTTAGTGCTGGCCCTGCATATTGGTCTTCTTTTCTTTTCTTTTTTTTTCAGATAAACAGTGATATTAGCCAGCTCAATTAAATAAACATGTTGAGAGCAAACATAACTGTTAAATTAGCAGAAGAAGTTAATGCAGCAATGCAAAGAAAAATAAAGGAACATAAAAGAATAAGAAAGGCAAAGTATTTTGCCATTTTCTAGGATTTAAGTAATGACAGTTCTTACTTTATGAAAGAAGTAAAGTTAGTCTTCAGAAAGCGAGGCAAAAAAATATTCATAATGATGTATGTTAAAAGGCATGACAAGACAGCAAATCATATGTAGTAGAAACATTCATTTCTTAACTTTTCAATTATCCATTCAACTAATATTATTAAGTACCTACTTTGTACCAAATACTCTTCTAGGAACCAAAAGATAAATCAGTGAATAAAACAGATAAATTGCCTACTCTTGCTACAAACAAAGTAGAAGTAGATAAATTAACAAATACATAAATTCTTTTTCCAATGATATTAAAAACTATAGAGAATTAAAAAGTGGTAAGTAGAAGAGAGAATAATAGGGTAAGATTCTAGTTAGAGGGCACATCAAGTACAAATATTCTGAGATGGAAAGATATCTGGTACGTAGAAGAAAGAGCACTGAATATAATGGTAAAGGTTTAGAGCTTTTTCTATAAAATCAGAGAAGTGCATATTGTTTAGAATTTTTTTATCATGAGAAAATATACACAAGTTACCATTTAAGCCATTTTTAAGTGTATAGCTCAGTGCATTTAATACATTTCCATTGTTGTGCAACCATCACCACTGTCCATATTCAGAACTTTTTCGTCATCCCAAACTGATGGCTTTTTCTATTTCGGCAAAAAAAAAAAAAAAAAAAAAAAAAATGTGTTGGGATTTTGATAGGAATTGCACTGAATATGTAGATCACTTGGGTACTGTTGACATTGAAGTGGTTAATTTTATATGTCAATGTGACTGTGCTATGGAGTGCCCAAATATTTGTTGAAACATTATTCTAGCTGTGTCTGTGAGAATGTTTCTGGATTAGATTAACATTTGAGTTAGTAGACTGAATAAAGCAGATTGCACCCACTAATGTGGGTTGTTCCTGTCCAATCAGTTGAAGGCCTGAAGTGAACCAAAAGGCTGAGTAACAAGGAATTTCTAACTCACTGCCTTCAACCTGGGACATTGGTTTTATTCTGTCTTCAGACTCACACGGAAACTTAGGCTCTTCTTGTGTCTCCAGATTGCTGACTACAAATGTTGGGACTCATTCACCTCTATAATCATGTGAGTCAATTCCTTAAAATATATCTATATACCTCTCTCTCTCTGTCTATCTATCTGTCATCTATGTACCTACCTACTCATTGTGTCTTTTTCTCTGGAGAACACTGACTAATATAGATGTCTTAGCAATATTGTCTTCCATTCCATGAACATGGGAAGTCTTTCTATTTGTTGGTGTCTGTTCATTTTTTTCAGCAATGTTTTGTAGTCTTTAGTGTAGAAGTATTTCTTTCCTCTCCTTAATTGAGTTTGTCTATAAGGCGATTATTTATTTTTATTATAAGTGAGATGATTTTATTAATTTGCTTCTTGGATTGTTCATATTGATGTATAGAAACACAACTGAATTTTGTGTATTAACTTTGTATTCTGCAACATGATTGAATTTATTAGTTCTAACAGTTTTTTGTAAAATATTTAGGGTTTTCCACATATGATTATGTCATCTGCAAACAGAGGTAATTTTACTTTTATCTTTCTGATTTAGATAACTTCTGTTTCTTTTTTACCTAATTGCTCTTGCTGGAACTTCCAACACAGTGTTGAATAGAAGAGGTACTAGCTTTTATTTATTATTTTTATTTCTATTCATTTTTCAAGGCTATTGAATGGACCTTGGCTTTTATTCTGAATTAAATGCAAAGCCCTCAGAAAGTTTTGAAATAAAATGATATAATCTGACATATTTTTAAATAATGACTTTTCCTTTATCTGGAAATATATTAGAGTGATGTAACGGGAAAGCCATAAGACCAGTTAGGATTTGAAATAGATCAGAACAATAGTGGTGTCCTGAACAGAAATGGCTGTAAGGAGATAGTTTTCTATTCTGAAAGCAATCTGAAAGTTGAGTAGCAAGGTTTATTAATGTATCTGACATGGATGTGAGGAAAAAAAAGGTGTCAAGGATCATGGATCCAAGGTTTTCAACCTAAGCAAATGAAAGAATAGAGTTGCTGTATAGGATGAGAAATAAACAGATTGATGATTTTGGAGAGGATAAGCAATTGTCTTTTGGGTACATTAGGTTGTAATCTATACTAGACATCATTTGGGTTTATAAGTCTGAAATTCAGGAAAAGATATATATTTGGAGCTACAAGACCAGTTTTTCAATAATGCTTTTCAGTGTAATTATCTAGAAGTTAGGATATATTAGAAATAAATAAATATTAAAAAATCTAATCCCTGAGATACTCCAAAATTTATTGTTCAGGAAAATGAAAGGAAATCAGAAAAGAAACTGAAAAGCAAGTACCACACTGCCAGTGAAGTGGAAAAAGAATAAAGAGATAGTAAACTCTCGGAGGTAAATGAAAAAAAAAAGTGTTTCAAGAATGGGAGAGTGATCCACTATGCAAAATACTGCTGATTATTTAAGATAAGATAAATAATCTTATTAACCAAAATATTTGGCATCAGGCAGGTAGTGCTCTTAAAAAAAAAGTTCTCTTGTTTGAGATTTTGAGATGTGTGGACAAAAATCTGATTGATATAGTTGGAGACAGAAGAGGAGAAAAGGAATTGGAATATATATCTTTTAGAAACTGGGTGGGAGGTACGTGTGAGGCCACGAGAAGGTTTTACTTAAAATGGAAACAATTCAGCAAGATTTTGGCCTGATGGAAACGATCAAATAGAGGGAGAATAAGGTAACAAAGCTGGATCAATGTCTGTAAGTAGCTATATTGGCTTGGATCTAGAGCTCAAGTGAAACGGTTGCCTCTTCATAGGCATACAGAGATTTTACCCATAGTAATAGAACCAAAGAGTTCAGCAGCTTGTAGGTATGTAAATGTACTTTTGAGAGCGTGTAGAAATTACCTTCTGTTTGCTTTTTTTTTTTTTTTAAGCAAAATAGAAAACAGTGTAGCTTGCTAAGTAGGGTAGAAATTCCTTCACATTTGAGAAAAGATTGGGGGTGTGAAGTGATCAGTTAGCATAGTGGGGGACTGTGGTGATTAAGCAACTATAATACAAAGGCTAGATGATGGATGCTTGCTGCCTCCGAACATCAGACTCCACGTTCTTCAGCTTTGGAACTTGGGCTGACTTCCTTGCTCTTCAGCTTGCAGACGGCCTGTTATGGGACCTTGTGATCATACGAGTTAATACTACTTAGTAAACTCATATATCTATATCTATATATATATCATATATATGAGATATGTATGAGATCAAATATATATGAGATATATATATGATATATATATCCTATCAGTTCTGTCCCTCTAGAGAACCCCAATTAATAAAATGCAGAATTAGAATAAGCAGGTTTGTGAGTGAGTATAATGAAGTAAGAGAAAATAAATGCAATTCATTACAATGATGTACCAAAGGATTCAAGTTCAGTTAAGAAAGGGAGTTAGAATGATGTTTCCTATTGCTGCTATAACAAATTACTACAAACTTAACAGTTTAAAAAAAAAAACTGCAGATTTATTATCTTACGGTTCTGGAGGATAGAAGTCTAACTCAGATGAAACTGGGCTGAAATCAGTGTCAGAAGAGCTGCATTCCTTTCTAGGATGCTCTAGGCAGAAAGCGTTTTCTTACCATTTTCAGCTTCTAGAGGCTGCCCACATGCCTTGGCTCTTGGTCTCCTTCCTCTATTTTTAAAGTCATTGACAATAGTACAGTTTTTCTCACATGTCAAAACTCTGACCATTTCTTCTGCCTCCCTCTTCCACTTTTATGAATGCTTATGCTAACATTAGGCCCACCAGATGATCCAGAATAATCTCTCTGTATCAAGATACTTATATCTGCAAAGTCCCTTTTGCCATATATAACATATTCACAGGTTCTGGGGATTAGGACATGGGTATAATTTTTTCTATCACATGATGAAAAAAATAATTTAAAAGATAATAGGAAGACTGGATTTTAGGTCCCAATAACTTTGAAGACTGTTATAGTACAACCATAAGGCAGCCACAGAAGGACAAATATTGTAAATTCCACTTAGACGTGAGTTATTCATAATAGTCAAACTCAGCAGCAGAGAATACAGTAGTGGTATTATATATAATATACATATTTAATTATATATATATTACATATATATACATGTATATATTCTTGCCATACACATAAAATAACACAAAGTAACTTTGGGAGGTGCTGGATGTGTCTATTACCTTGATTCTGGTGATGGTGTCACAGTGCTTTCATATGTCAAAACTCATAAAATTGTGCACATTAAATATGTGCAATTCTTTACATATCAGTTATGCCTCAATTAAGCTTTTTTTTATTTAAAGGGAATGATCTGGTACACTCTAGGCTGTAATTGTTCTCTAGTATCTGTTTTCTGTTATTTTTCCTGGGCACACAGGTAGATACATTGTACTTTCAAGCTTCCTTTGTAGTTAGATATGGCCATATGACCGAGCTCTAGCCAATGGGATGTGAGTGGAATTGATTTACATCAGTTTCATTCCTGACCCACAAAGCAATCTCATGCATGCTCCTCCTCTTTTTCCTCTGATGACTAAAAAAAAAGTGTACATATATAAACACACATAAAAAGTACATATATATGTATATACTATTAACAGTTAAAATTAAAATTAAAAATTTAGTTTCTCAGTCATATTAGCCAAATTAAAGTGCTTAATGGTCATATGTAACTATTAGCCATTATATTGGTCAGTGTAAATGTAGAACAATTGAATCATTGCTGAAAGTTCTATTGTAGAGTTCTGGACCAAAGAAAGGCAGAGCCACAAGAAGGAAGGAGCTTGTTTCCCTCAATGACTATGTGTAGAAGAACTCCATCCCCACTGCTGATTAACATTGCACCGTGCCAGGATCAAAAAAAATGAAATTTTCATCTGCCAAGGGGGTGGGATTTTATATTCTTTGTTATAACAGTTAGCACTCCTTATCTAATACAGCCAGAAAGAAAATAAATAATTTTGGTGGACATGGTGATGTACCACACTGATTCCCTAACACAGTAATTAGCCCAGATAGTGGGCATATTGACCAGCATTCAAAGACTGATTAATAGCGGGGTGTAAAAGCCTGAGTCTTTTGCCCCAACTTGGGAGAGCTCTGATGAGTTATCCAATTTCATATCTCCCTGCAGGGCAATTTAGGACTTTTCTTGAGACACATGACAACTGTATTTCTCCTCCTGCTCAATTCTGCTTATTTCCTTCTCTCTGTAGTTACTTCTGTTCTATTCTGCTCTGTTTTGTCTTTCTCAAGATCACTCACTAATATACCTCCTGCATGCTAACCATCATCTCAGTGTCTGACTCCCGAGGAACACAACCTACAATAATTGGTACTGAAATTGGCCCAGGAAATCAGATGCTGGCTTATGATTTATGAACTAGATTTTCGGCCACCCAGCAATTAATAAGGCCCTAATGCTGGTGGTAGGTGGAACACAGAGGGACCCTGTTACAAGTTGATCATTCAGTTGTTAATGTTTTCAACCAGCAGTAAATGCGGATGGTGTATTGTTGGAAGGGAGTGCATTAGCAGGTGCCAGGTGTTGGAGTAAAATGGAAGAAAGAGTAACTCTAAAGACAATGGCATTGGATGGCTATGGCTGAGTTTGCGTGATGCTTTGAAGAAAAGATAAGAAAAAGTTGCAAGCACCACAACTAAAACTAGGACTGAAATCCAGACATCTTTTTTAACAGCATACAAAATGTCTTTTTCTTGCTCTGGGAGGTCAAATAAAGCTGAGTATCAATCCCAGAACTTAATTTGAAGAAAATCCAAGGACCCAAGAAGGTTACACTCCCAAAAAGCTGGGCCAGAACCCAGAAGAGGAAAGACTAGAATATACAGAGTGAAAATATCTTGATTGCTCTCATCCTTCTCTAAAAATTTTTGAATTTTCAGATCTCTTAAACTCTAAGCTTGAAGAAATGGCCCATTCCTCCCTTTTATGACCAGCACTCTCCTTGCCTTGAAGACAAAGTAATCCCTTCCTCCTCAAGACAACATCACCTCTCCTCAAGATTGCACCAGTGTGCCCTCTTGGCCATAGGCCAATAATTTAGGGTTATGTTTTAACATAATCTTCCCAAAGGCATGCTAGAGCTGTTAAGGGAGGAAAGAGATTATACCACCAAAGAACTGCAGGACTCAGCCGGCATATATTAGCCGGAGCCAGGGTTGTATGTATGAGACTGTATTCTGAGAATGCTAGGTCAAAGACAGAGGGTTAGATAAAGGAGAGCATATTAATTTGGTAGCACTTCTCAGCTAATAGGACCTTAGAAAGTATAGTGGGAAAAAATCCTTGCAATGGTACAGAGTTTTGGCTATTGCACATGGTCATCAATGTGTGTGAATAGACAAGTGGCTTGAGTTTAGAAATATAAGCAGACTCAAGAGAAGTAACAAAAGGTTTAGCAGGCTATCAGAGGTGTGCCATGACAAAAAAAATGGAAGAATATGGACACGGAAATCTGAGTAGAGATGTGGATGGACTTATGGGAGAGGGCAAAAAGTTTGAAGTTCTTGTGTCTCCTGATAATAACCCTCAGAGAATGACAGCCTAATATATAAAGCAACTTTCAGTGCTTCCATCGCCAGCATCTGTCGTTAGCCATTCCAGTACAAGTACAACACATATATTAGTAGCCATGGTGGCAAGGACAGAGGCTATAAACTTATATCAAGTTTTATCTTGCTACTGCCACCACCCACCATCAGTGGAAACACTGAGTCTCCCCTATGTCCCCATTCGTCAATGAGATCAACCATTCAACAATTCACTTTGTGGCAAATTGCCTACATTGGGTCTCCTCTATGCTAGAAGGCCAGCAATTTCTTTTGAAAGGAATAGAAACATATTCTATATGTGGGTTTGCCCTTCTTGCATGCAGGACCTGAGCCAGTACCACTACTGGATAACATATTGAGTGTGTGATACACACATGATCATGACATCCCATATACTATCATGCAAGACCAAGGACCAACCAGACAGCAAAAGAGTTTTGTGGTCATAAACCAATGACATACTGCAGAGTTCAGATGCTTTTGGACTGACAGAGCACTGAGTGGACTATTGAAAGCACAGCTGATGCAGCAGCTTGAAGGTGATTACAAAGGCAGGATGTCCTCCTAAGACACTTTATAAAATTTAATTCATAGATTTTTAAATAATGCTTTGACCCCCAATGAGTAAGGTATACAGCTCTGGAAACCAAGTAAAGAAAACAGAAGTGACCATGCTTAACTTATTCCTAGTGACTCATTTGGATAATCTATTCCCTAGTACTGTCACTCTAGGCTTAATAGGTTTAGAGGTTGTGGTTCCCAGAGGTAGAATATTTCCATTAGTGATTAAATCAAGTTCTTATGAAATATAAGCAGCAGGCACTACCTTGGCCCTTTGGATTCCTTGAGTCAAGGAAGCAGAAGGGAAGAAGACGGGTTGTGTCTTTTCAGAGGAGATGATCCTGATAAAACAGAGTTAGTGGTCTGCTTTTGCACAATGTGGGGAGTAAGGAGCATATTTGCCATCCATGTGATCCATTTGATATTTCCTTGTAATAATTTCCTGAATTTTGATGGAAAATGGGCAATGGAAGCAGCACTGTCTAAGAATAACATAATTACCAGGGGACCAGAATCCTGAAGGATGAGGGTAGAATCAAGTCCCCAAATAAAGCATTAAATCCAGCAGAGTTGGTAGCTGAGGGTGAGAGAATCCATAATGATTAGTAAAGAATGAATGCAATGCATATCAGTTTTGATTCTGAGATCAGATGCAGTGGAGACAGCTATAAATAATTGTTCCATTATCCTTCCTCTCGGACATCATCCCCAGAAAAGAGGCCCACAAGAATCCTGGAGGGAGAACTCCCAGAATTTATACAAAGAAGTTGATTTGAGTGATACAAGTATGGACTGTTGTGGATGTTATAATGTACTATCTATATTTTCTTTCAATAATAAGACTTCAATTTCCAATAGTGCTGCCAGCAGGCGGCCTTCAGCTATCAGGCATTTTAGGACTATGTTTAGCTGTAGAGCATTACCTCACCAAAAGTTATGCCTTTGCCTAGTGAAGACCACATGCAATGTCTCTACCCCAAAATTAGAACAACTCTGGAGAGTTATCTCATCTTCAGAACTCCCTGCAGCAGTATCTAGAGTTTTTCCTTGAGACTGTGTTGCAGCTCAACTATTTCCTCTGTAGTCTTGTTTTCTTAATTTCCTTTTTAAACAGATGTTGATCTCAAGAGCACTCATTAAATCTCCTGCATGCTAACCTCTATTTTAGAGTCTTTTCCTGTGAAGCCCAAAGTATAATAACAGGGGTTAAAGAATGACTCTTGAAATTAAAGTTTTGGCTGAGGAAATTACTGTTAATGGCAAGGTCTGGGATAAGATCATGGGAGTGTGTGGCTAAGGTAGCCTGTGGATCAGTAGAGTAGAGGCAGCCAAAGAACTGAGATGCCATAATAATGAAAGAAGTACCTTCAGAAACAGTAAACATCACCAAAGATTTTCACAGAAATAGCGTTAGAGGAAGCATCAGTTGACCAGGCAACAACATTTTCAAGGGATTGAGAAGGTGATGAAAGGTTACATGGAAATTGTGACATGTGGATGATTACAAACAATATCATTGTGAGTATAGCCTGATGGCATGAATACAGAGGAAGGTGGGGTAATGGCCTTAAAGGAACTATAGAAGGTGGTAGAGGCAGGCAGATCATGAGATCAAGAGATTGAGACCATCCTGGCCAATATGGTGAAATCCCATCTCTACGAAAAATACAAAAATTAGCTGAGTGTGGTGGTGTGCACCTGTAGGCCCAGCTACTCAGGAGGCTGAGGCAGGAGAATCACTTGAACCCAGGAGGCAGAGATTGCAGTGAGCTGAGATTGCGCCACTGCACTCCAGCCTGGCAACAAAGCAAGACTCCGTCTCAAAAAAAAAAAAAAAAAAAAAGAAGGTGGTAGAGGAGAAACATGTTACACCTTGAGAGAAGCTACAGGGAGAATCCATGTTTCACTTAAAAGGAAAAAAGAATATTCAGCAAGGAAGTTCAGGATATTGGGAATTTTTCTTCAAGTCTACTACCTTACCAAAATTACTTGAATTGATGATTATATATCTGGATAAGTTGTAACTATAATCAGCGGCACACAAAAGTCAACTGCAACAAAATATTATTACACAAGATAGATCAAACCCAAAATTCACTGTATTATTTATCCTGTGAGAAAATGAAACATGAAATAACCATGTGAAAAATCGGTTTTAATATCTTTACCTTTAAATTTAATATTTGGTGAAGCTGAAACTCTTCTTAAATGTAAGAGCATCTGAAGGAAAATGCATATTTCTGACCTTTTCAGAAATTGTTAGATTTTCAACTAATTATTTCATATTTTTATACTATTTAAAATCAGACAAAATTTAAAACGCTCATTATTACTTTGTGAAATGAACAATGTCAAAGAAGAATCTACTGTTCTACTATTTTTTATGATTTATACCTTCATACTTCCAGGACCATATTTTCAATTTTTCGCTGCTTTTAGTTATACTACGACAGGCCACTCACTATCAGCATGTTCAGAATAAAACTCTTATTTCTTTAACTCTTCTTTTAATGGAATCTGCTATTAATTTTCAAAACTTGTTTCTTTTTCTTCCTGGAAAATTGTAGAATTGCATTTTCTAACCTCATTTGCAGTCAGGTGTTCCTGAATCCTGCCCAATGAGACATAGATTAAAAGAATCACTTCCAGGTTTAGCCCATTAAAAAACTTCCACCCACTCCTGAACTCCCTCTCTGTCTTGCTCTGTGAGCGAGATGCAGGGAATTCAGCAGATGTCTCTAAGACCCTGGAAGATGAAGTACCTGTAAAATGGAAAGAATCTGGATCCTTGTCTCCTAGCACACAGGGCCACCTACAAAATGCCAGCATTGCTTTGTTATATGAGTGAGAAATAAATTGCATTAGCATTAACCACTGAGATTTTTGTGATTTTTTTAATAGCAGTTAGCCTTCTCTGACTATATTGGTCTATTCCACCTGACATTCCTATTTCTGTGATGACCATAATAATATCCCAGATATACAAGGACCCAGAGTGGGAGCAAATGCCAAATGCATTTTCAGTCTGCACTTCCTTCCCAATTGCTCAATCTAATTAATTGCTAAGCTGATGTTGATCCTACTACTACAATATTTTCCTCCTTTGTTCCCATCTCTCTAGTTTTCTACCTACTAATGTACGAATGTTTTAAAATGAGCATTTAGACTTATCAATATATTTTCCCCAAAATTTAGCCAGAAATTCTTTTTATCAGCATTATTCACTGCTATAGCCCAACCTTGATTTCCTTTTCTGTTACTCAAATTTTCCTCCATCTTGTTGACCCTTCAAGATGGTCACAATATTCGCTCCACTGGGAATTTATTTTTGCATATATTAAACTGAGCTAGCTAGTTGGATAAAGAGATGTAAATCATCCCTAAAGGTAAATGACTCATTCATTTCCCCATGAAAACTTCTCATACTTTTCCTATTTATAATTAACACTTACTTGTACTATAAATGCACAATATTACAATATTGATAGCAGTGATATCCTCTGCTTTTATTTTTATAGGGCTTATAAGTTTTCTATTGATATATGACAAGCTACCATAAACTCTTAAAACAATACCCATTTTTATGCCAGTTCTATAAGGCAGAGTCTGGTATAACATGACTGGGTTCTCTCCTCATGTTTTCAGAAGATTTAAATGAAAATGCTGACCAGACTGGGTTCTCATCTTGAGGCTTTGGAAATTTTTTTTTTTTTCCCAAACTCATTAGAACTGAATTCTAGCAACAAGAAAAATGAGCTTGTTGAGGTTCCTGTTTTCTGGTTGTGTGGACTCCTCCGTCCTCAAGCCATCAACAGAGCACTGTATCATTCATGTACTTCAGCTCTCTCAATTCTGTTATATTATTAGCTGGTGAAAAACTTGCTTTCAAAGGGCTTATATGATTAGGTTGGGCCTACCTGGATAATATCCCTTTCTTAAAGGTAGCTGTGCCATGCAACATAGTCTAATCCCAGGAAGAAAATCCATCATATTCACAGTCGTAAGGATTATTCAGAACGGTACATCAGGAGTGGAAAATTTGGGGGAACGTATTAAAATTCTACCTATTACAAGAGTGTTACAATTAAAACAGCAATTATTCAAGTAATGTTATTGAACTTTAGTCTCACTGAAATGTAGGTTAGATATAGCAAAAGTATAATCTCATAGATAAGTGATAAGAGTTTCAAAATATTTAAGCAACTTCTCCATACAATATTTTGATTTCAAGTCTAATATTATATTTACAACACTTCATAAACTACATTTGGTTTTAAGTCTATTGTCATTCTCTTAAATATTATTTGATTATACAATGTCAGTGTTAAAATATCACATTAGTGTAGGAATTTAGAATTTTCTAAGTAAATTCATATAAATTTTTCTCTTTAATGTAATTCATAGGAGCAGGGGAAAATTTCTTTATTCTCCAAATTACAAGCTTGGAACATACACAAAACATATACACAGTTAGTGAGTAAATATTCATTGATATGCATCTTGATTCAATCAACTGGTACCTGGTCAAGCCAGATCCATGGAGAATCAGACAAAATAATATACATTCCAACCTGCTCTTTGTTGTCATAATTAATGAAAAAACATAATTAAAGAAGAAAAACTATAGAAGCGTATTTAAACCCTCTATGGCAATAGACAAAACTTTCATAATTGAACAGAGTACCAACTATCATTTTGGCTGGAAGGCTTAGACTTGACTCAAAGCTCAAATACGTCGATGCTTTAACAGTTTTATCTAAATTGTCTCCAGTTAGAAAATATGGATCAGAAGGAAAAATGATGATCAAGGTAGTGATATATGTAATTTGCCAGGAGTATACTCAGTAGCTTTAAAAATTCATATATTCTGAAAAATACTAACTTTAGACCTGACTTATGATGCTTAATATAAGTGTTAGCATTGGGGGCAAGGGAGGTAATTCTCAAAATTTTTCAAACAGCATTACAAAGTCATGATATAGTTTGATAATATAATGGAAATCATTCTGTGCACTCCCCACTCATTAAGCTGCTGAAGGTTCAGCCTACAAATTACACTAAGTCCTGTGCAGTGATTTCATGAAAATGTCAGAATGGAAGAGTTGTAAACTCATTAACTTATAGAGGGATGGCATTTGTTTTCACTTTGCCAAATCAAGAAGCAATGAATAAACTTGAAATGTCACTTTTGGAAAGACTGACCATTGCTTTGACCTACTTAGGTAATTCAGAGGTTCTTATGCAAATATTCCTGTAGAGCTTTGGAAAATATGTTGAGTGCAATGTAAAAAATAAGAGAAAAATCTCAAGAAAAGTTATAATTTCTTAGCTATTGGATACAGTCATTAGCAATATTCAGAAATATTCTGACAGCTTTCACTACAATTTCCTCTTCTTTTGTTTTAAAAAATTCTACTCTAAAGGAAAACATTCAGCTAAGTTATAATTAACGTGGCTGTCAAAAGATATTATAAATCATCAACTACTTACTATCCTAAGGTAGACAAAGAGTAACAGTACTATTGTTCTCTGTCTAATCAGGTCAAAGCAACGGCAACTTTAATTAGAGTTATTTTCAAGGCACTGCTTAAAGCCTATAATAGTAAACTATATCATATGTTTCTCCTTGCATCTTTTATTTTAGCCTTATTGAAGGAATAGTCAACTATATCATATGTTTCTTCTTGCATCTTTTACTGTAACCTTATTGAAGGAGGGGAAATTTTTTGATGTATAAATTGCCAAGCTTCTTCTCGTGTATGTCGTAAAAACACTCGGTATATTTAGCAACCAATAACTAGCGGTACACCTACCAGTTCTATCAGAATGTCGAAAGTCTAAGGAGATTGTTTTACCTTGTTAATAATATAACAAAGCCATTACAATTCCAAAGCATAAAAGTCATGAGAATCAGAACTGAATATTTGTGAAAAGGATTTTTTCTACATAATAGTTACTTTCTTGTGTAATATCGTAGTTGAGGGAAGAGATGTATTTTTTCATAATGCCAAATAACTGTTTATAAAACAAGTAGGGCTTGTTACTGAAAGCATCAAGGTTACAGGAACATTTATCATTTAAACTGGGCTCTAAACATAGAGTCTATTCTGATTTTTTCTTTTTTTTTTAAGTACATGACTTTCAACAAAGTCTAACCATAACAAATGTATTTTATGTGCAACAAATATTCTTTTAATTGAGAAAATTAGAGATAATTCTGAATTATTTTTAGACAGATTGACCTCTCAAGTTTTTATACATTCATTGTACAGTTTTTGTTTAGGGGAAAGATTCAGAGTGAAATAAGAAGCTTATCTTAATACATATAAACCCAGTTCATGAAAATAAATATGAATTATTTTGTTCTTCCTAGCAAATGTTTTGTTTAAAAAAATGAAGAATATTTGTTTCTACTCTGACTGCTAATTTATTCATTTGACTTATGTTAATTTTCCAGGAAATTATGTTCACCCCTTTAAGGAAACATTTCTTTTACATACTGACTTTCACATCATACCATATGCAGCTTAAGATAATAAGACTAGCAATTACTTTTCTATTTTGACACACTAGTCCAAGAATATTGTGCTGCGTTTAATGAAGTAGGCCATTGCTGCCTGTAGGATGTATTCAGGCAGTCCTTCACTTAGGTGGCTTAACTCTCCATTACACACAAATCATCAAACAAGAATGACCAGTGGCTCCTGGAAAACCTGTTTTCCTTTCCCAGCAGCTTTCTTTCCCTTATTTCTTCTTACTCTTTCTGCAAGACAATGCCTGGAGTGATCTGTCTCTTCTCTTCCAATGCCCATTCTCTCCTGGAGTGTCTGTCTTACCTTTCCAAGGGACTTATAAAAGGAGCTCATGATGATGGGTCTGAGCTGACTGTCAGAGCAAGAAAATGTAAGACAAGGAGGTAGATGGCATCTCCATTAATTTTTCACTGTGTACCTCAGCAACACCAGAGGTCTCATGCGTTCCAAAGACTCTATCCTAACTCCTCAGCACATAAAATTTATGTCGAATATTTATCTTTATAGGTATTCAACAAATCATTATTAAGCCCCAACTCTTTACTCCAGAATTCTACTCTACATCATATGAAAAATATATCTAGGATAACCTAAAATAAAAGAGAAAGAGATGGAGAGAGAGAGAGAGCACTATATATATATTCACTGTTGAGGCAAATCTAGTCTTAAGCCACTTCAAAAGATGACAGAGAAGTGAAGTAAGCCATTCTTGAAGTCTTCAGTAAGAAGATAATAACAATAGCTCTCACCTGACCTTGCCAGAGTTGGAAAGATTTAGGATGTTTGCAGTCCTCCCCACTCCTTGTCTACCACCCAAAGCTCCGAATTATACTGGAGTAGATTCCTCATTGTTCAGCATTTTCACTCAAGTCTTTCATTGCCCTAGTCCTACCCTCCTTATGCTCCTTGCCCCATGGAACAAGATTCTTGACACCCAGTATTATTTTCCCTGCCTGTGAGTGAGGTGAGTGGAAGGAGAAATGGGAAGATATCTCAATTCCTTTGAAGTGCATAAGTTGTTTTCCTTGTGCTGAAGTTCTACCGCGCTCTGTGAACAGTGCTACACTTCCGGCATTTTGGAGGCTAAATAGGTTTCTGTGCGCTGGTTTAAAAACATAACCAAGACAGACAAACTACTTTTTCAGGCAAAATGCATTTTGAATTTGAAACACCTAAGTTACCTGTTACACTTTTGGAACACTCTATGGCTATAAATCCAGGGATGTTTTTGATACTTCCAAAGGAAGACAGAAACAAGTTTACTGAGTTCCTCTGAAACTTAAAAGTTTGCTCATCTTTGAGAAAGCTGTACCTGACAGAGGAGAGTCTTGGAAAGAGGAGCAGGAGCAGCATAAACCCCGGTTTCAGATGTTCTTTCTGTTTGCCCCACTTTTTGACTTGGAATCCCCTCTCTCTTCCTTAGTGTGATACTCTTTTTAAAGTGTAATTCATGGTCACTAGTGTATATATATTGGAAGGAGGAATGATTTGTTAAAAATATAGTGCGAGCAAGCAGGACATGGTAAGCTTAAGTCTTTGAGCAAGGGGCACTCTTAACTTCAGCCAGAACAGCAAAAAGATTCTGCCACTAAAATTTTTGAAAAGCAGCAGTTTGAAGTATTGTATCTCACAATGAAATGTACATTTGGACAGAGTTCCCAAGGATCAAAGGCATAAAGGCAGAGGAACGAAACTTTGTACTAGGTAAACAGGAGATACTGGGAGGAGACCTGCAGAAAACAACTTCTTTTACAGGTGCAGGAAAACACAATTCCATAATTGACATTGAATGCATTTGCAAAAGTGATCAGGGTTCTGTACATGTGAGACTTATTCATTGATTTTCTCCATAATGATTAATGCATATGAAAATACAGTTAAGGCTGGGCACGGTGGCTCACACCTGTAATCCCAGCACTTTGGGAGGCCAAGGCAGGTGGATCACCTGAGGTCAGGAGTTCGAGACCAGCCTGACCAATATGGTGAAACTCCATCTCTACTAAAAATACAAAAATTAACAAGGCATGGTGGCATGTGCCTATAGTCCCAGCTATTCGGAAGGCTGAAGCAGGAGAATTGCTTGAACCTGGGAGGCAGAGGTTGCAGTGAGCTGAGATCACGCCACTGCCCTCCAACCTGGGTGACAGAGCAAGACTCCAACTCAAAAAAAAAAAAAAAAAAAGAGAGAAAAGAGAAAAGAAAAAAGAAAAGAAAAGACAAGACAAGACAAGACAGTTAAAAGGACTAACATCTGGTGTTCAGTAACACAGTAGGGTGACTATAGTTAACAGTAATTTGTTGTGTATCTCAAAAGAACTAAAATAGTACATTTGGAATGTTACTAACACAAAAAACCGATAAAATGCTTAAGGTGATGAATATTCAAGTTACCCTGATTTGATCGTTTCCCATTGGGATGGTATGCTAATAGCAATCCATCATATGTATATATATGTGTAACTATTATGTAGCCATAATAATATAATCTAATAAATTAATTAAATCAATCAATCAATATTTGCTAAGTACATATATGTCCCTAATGGACTCCACATTGGGTATGGGAAATGTAATGGTGAATATGATATAGGTCTAAGCCTGAAGGAACTTAGAATCTAGGAAGGAAGAATATGGTGTAATAGTGTGAGAGGTGGAAGCTGCCAAACAATAGGAAAGAGAACTTATAACTAATCAAACTTGTAGGGATTTGGGTGGAATAAAAGAATAAAGGGGTGGGTTCTAGAACACTTTAAAAGGGAGAAACTAGGCTATTTGTCATAGTCAACTTAAAGCACACAAGAAAAACTGTCCCATTTTACCCTGCAATATTTCATGTCAAAGCTCAGCCAATCACTATCATCTTTCTATTTAGACATTCAAGGTAACATATCTCTTTAATAAACACTGGGAAATTTGTGTTTTAAAATCCCTGTGTCATCAGGGATCTGCCATGTGAGCCATAAGATACGTTCACGAAATAAGGAAATACCCCATTTGAAAAGGACAGTTATGCTGAAGTGCCTGAAGAGCACTAGCTAACACAGTAAGAACGGCACAGGTCTAGCTGCAAGGTCCTGTTGCCTGCACTCTTTTTTCTGTTGTTGTGTTTTTGTTTGTTTGTTTGTTTGTTTGTTTAGACAGAGTTTTGCTCTTGTTACCCAGGCAAGAGTGCAATGGTGTGATCTTGGCTCACCGCAACCTCCACCTTTTGGGTTCAAGTGATTCTCCTGCCTCAACCTCCCGAGTAGATGGGATTACAGGCATGTGCTACCACGCCTAGCTAATTTTGTATTTTTAGTAGAGACGGGGTTTCTCCATGTTGGTCAGGCTGGTCTCGAACTCCTGACCTCAGGTGATCCACCCACCTCGGCCTCCCAAATTGCTGGGATTACAGGCGTGAGCCACTGTGCCCGGCTGGCCTGCACTCTTTGCAGAGAGGTTTGGTGACTAAAGTTCTTAGCCATGGAAACATTGGACAGAGTTCAAACGGTTTGTTTCTCCAATAAACCTACCACAAACAGCATTCACTTCTCTGGCAAGGCAAGTTAAGCAGAGTGGTTTGATTGTCAGTGGGGCAACACACAGGTCTCAGGAGCTTTCACTGGCACATTTTTATTAGCAACAAAAACTCCAGCAGCTCCAACTCATCTTCCCAGAGTAATTTACAAGTCCTTTCACTTGCTTTTTCATCCTTCTCTGGGAACACTCACGAGTTCAAGTTGCTACCCATAGCTCATGCACCACTCTATTTTGGTGGAGGGGAGAAAATACAACATGAGGAATCTATTTTATTTTTACTCTTTTGCATTAAATAAGCACCAGGGCTCAATTTTTACATGATTCCTTAGTCACAGGAATTTGGCTTCATTACAGCTCTTCCTATCATGGCTGACTCTGTCCTCCTTCATCCTCACCATAGCTCCCCTTCACACAAGGAGGCTCTCATACTTTGTGTTACAACACCCCTATTTGAAACCCTTAACATACTCTAAGTATTTTTTCACTTAACAAATATTCATGAAACACTGAAATCTGGGCATTGTGCTTGATGATTGAGATAAAATCATAAACAAGACAGGGTTCCTGTCTTCAAGGGGCTCGCAGTCCAGTCTAGAAGGGAAGCGTAAAACAAGTGGTTACAAGATTATTGAAAAGGGTAATAAGAGAGGATGAAAAGGTTATTATACGTTATTGAGTATATCTGAGATTAACCTACCTGAGTGAAGACTGAAGTTTTTCTCAAGGAAATGACAATGAAATTAAAACTAGAAAGACAAGATGGAATAAACAGGCAAATAAATTAGAAAACAATGTGGAATGAGCATATGTGGAGAAACAGAAAATGCCCTTTCCTAAGGAACAAAAAGGTATTTGGTTTGACTTGCAAGAAAGAGATAGGAAAATGAGGTAAGACTGTAGTCAACAGGAAACATATCAAGTTCAGGAGACTCTTCTTTTCTTTAGAAATGGGAATAATTGGAGATTTGAAAGAAAGAGTGCTAAAATCAGATTCACTTGTCCCTTGGATAATGTAAAATGAAATAGAACAAGACTGAAGATGATCACAGTAATCTAGCTCACAGGTGATCACGATGATGGGCGTTATGAAGAGGATGATGAAGAGGGGTTAAGTGGACAGCTTTGAGCCATAAATAGCAGTCAGAATATCTAGCACTGGGAACAGATTGAATTCTCGAGAGATGGCTTTTTCATTGAATGTATCTAGCTTTTTTTTTCCTAACGCAAATAGATTTAAAAAAAAAGAAAAAAAAAAGAAGTGTACCATTCACTCAGAGAACACCAGAGGAGAAGTAGATTTGAAGCAGAACACAAAAAACTCCCATGGATTTTATAACACTACTTTACGTGCTTGTATAAAACATATTACAATCTCAGATACTCTTGTTTCACCTGACTCTGCAGTAACCAGTTCTGTGTAGGTTATGACCAAATGCTTCCAAGCACAGCCTGGTAAAACCTTGACTGATGCCTATACCGTGCACAGGGTTCCCACCCTGAGGCTGCTCTGTTGACACTGCTATGGAATACTCCTCAGCACCCAAACGTGTTAATCCAAAATACCAGAACGTTAATCCCCTTTGGGCACAACTCTGAGCTGGTGGATAAATGTGCCCCCTTTTTTCCCATGACCCACATCCAATGAGCAGTTTTAAGATATTGGTTATAAGACTTATGGGGAAACACTCCCCTTGAGAAGAGCAATCTTTCTCACATAACAGTCACCAACTTACAAGTTCATTACTGTATTGGCTTTCCCTGTTTTTAGGCTTTACTCCACTTGTTCACTTTTGCTCTGCAAAATTACACTTCCTAATAAAGAAACAGCTTATAAGCCTCCTGCCTCTAGCTTTATTTTCTGGGAAATGAATTAAAAATAGACCCTCAGAAGGTGATATTGGGGTGGATTATCCCTGTTTTAATGGATACTAGGGTGCCGTTATTAG
This sequence comes from Pan troglodytes, assembly GCF_028858775.2. NCBI lineage: Eukaryota > Metazoa > Chordata > Mammalia > Primates > Hominidae > Pan > Pan troglodytes. Next base: position 31,733,560 of record NC_072401.2, on the reverse strand, counting down.
TGGGGAGATGATAACACCTGGCATATGGTGGCATCACAATGACTAAAGTTTTCACCTGTGCTTAATTTGGATGAAATTCAAGTAAATAGTGAGGTGTTAGGCTGTGTGGCAGCTCTAGCTCTAGGAAGACATGGGGCAGGGATAATTATATGGAATTTGAAGTGGGCTGGCTTACTTTAGCTGCAAAAGAAACCTTGTAAGAGGAAAATGATAAGTGAAGGACATCTCACAGCCAATTTAGGCAAACTGTGAAAGGGCCCCTTTGCAGATTGAGCAGATTTTAAGGAGACGCGCATCACCTGCAGCTGCTGATGGTAATAAAAACCCAGACCAGGGTCTTTCTTTAATAGTGTCAGAACCGTAAAAGAGGATGGCCTTGGAACATCAAGTGACTGTGAGAGTGAAAGTGCCGTCATGAGCTGGGGATTTTGAAATCCACAAAACCATATGGTTAAGTGGGCAAAGTGGCAATCTATAGTGCAATAAAATTACATGTTTGAGATTGGTTCAGATAGGTCTAGAAGGCAAAAGTACCTGACAAGGTAAAAAAGACATCTTGTTGACTGTCTTTATTACACAGATTAATCTTCTTCAGCTTATATTTACAACTAGTACTTATGCTTGCAATTAATAAAGGTATGAGGTAGGGATTCCTTTCAGCCAAAAAGTGGAAGAAAGAACTCGAGTCTGATTCACAGGTAAGCTACATTTGGCTAAAAGTTGTTGTTAGCCAAAAATGGGCAGAGGCTGTAGCGCAGCCCCATTTATCGGTGACCTTACAGAGCAGTGCTAATGTGAAATGCAATGGGCAATATATCCAGCTGTGTACTTGACTATCTTATGTGTACAGGGGTAGAAATAACCTGAGGTAGAATCACCTCACCGCTAGCCCAACAGATTCATAAAACGAGTTTATGCATTGATATTTATGAAATAAATCCAAAAGCAAGGGCTCATTTTTTTTCGCTCCTGATCATTTCATTTTTCCAGCAACAGAGATCAAAAGAAGCCATCTAATTATGACCATTTCTTGGAGAGAAACAACCGTCCACTCAGTGACAGCTAGATTATATCAAACACTTTATGCACTGGAGGAGAGAGAGATTTGTCCTTATTGGATCACCATTTATTCCATCTATGTCTTGAACTTCCTTACCCACAGTGCTCACTCTAGGAAAAATATCTAGAGACTCAGATGTCTTTGCCATCAATTAAAAGAAGACCTTGGGCCGAGAGTGGTGGCTCATGCCTGCAATCCCAACACTTTGGGAGGCCGAGGTGTGCAGATCACTTGAGGTCCAGGAGTTCGAGACCAGCCTGGCCAACAAGGCTAAACCCTGTCTCTACTAAAAACACAAAAATTAGCCGGGTATGGTGGTGCATGTCTGTAGTCCCAGGTACTGGAGAGGCTGAGGCAGGAGAACTGCTTGAACCCAGGAGGCAGAGGTTGCAGTGAGCCAAGATTGCGCCACTGTGCTCCAGCCTGGATGACAGAGCGAGACTCCATCTCAAAAAATAAAGAAGGAGACTTTGTACCAACAAGATGTAGTGAAATATAATTCAAATATATCACCTATACATTATTACTGAGTATTATTGTCTTGGTAGCTTATTTGCCTCTGTCAGTATCTGATATGACCTTGTACTTATAGCTCTGAAGTTAACAGCCACTCCATTTAGCTCTTGGTGTCTATGACTTTTATATCCAGTATGATTCCATCTCCTTGGCCTGTATCTGTGCTTCCTGACATGTCTGACATTCTAATATTGCTTCATAAGAACTGGCCTGGGGTTTATTCTAGCTCTGCACTCTTGTACTATACTTATATTGCCATAAACTGATAATTAAGACTTTTCACATATTTTTATAAATATGTTAAGTATTCTGCTTCCATTTGAAAATATAATTTAGTTTCCTTATCTTCTTTTTTTTGGGTGGGTGGGGGACAGAATTTCACTCTTGTTGCCCAGGCTGGAGTGCAATGGCGCTATCTTGGCTCACCACAACCTCCACCTACTGGGTTCAAGTGATCCTCCTGCCTCAGCCTCCCAAGTAGCTGGGATTACAGGTATGTGCTGTTTTGTATAATCGCCCTGCTAATTTTAGTAGAGACGGGGTTTCTCCATGCTGGTCAGGCTGGTCTTGAACTCCCAACCTCAGGTGATCTGCCTGCCTCAGCCTCCCAAAGTCCTGGGATTACAGGCGTGAGCCACCGTGCCCAGCCTGTTTTCTCATCTTTTAAATGGAGGTCATATTGACTGTATTGCCATGGGGATAAATTCAGATTATATATATGATAATCTTAGAAGAGTGCTTGGCATATATTAAGACACTGTAAATATTTTTATTATTGTTTGTATGAATATTGTACATATGGAATTTGATATACATATACTAGAATAAGTAAATTAACAATAAACTTCAACTTCAATTCATCCACTGAAATGACTGAAAAAGAGTAACCATTAGATAGATAGATAGATAGATAGATAGATAGATAGATAGATAGATGCATAGCTTTCTATTGAACTGTTATGTACCTTAAATGTAGAACTTCTTAACTTGCTGAATTTTTTTCACTTACCCTATGGAAATGAATCATAGTGCACTTGAACATGTGGTAAGATGTCAGCTTCAGTGTGACTCCTAATCAGATGAAATAACTTCTAGTTTTCCTGCCAAGAAGAGCCTTTACCTTTTTAAGAACACCACTTAATCATTTGAGTACAGGTTATAGATCACTTTTCTTCCATGTAAGCAGTAGACTTCCAAGTTGAAAAAGGAACTGCAGTATACATGTTTTATGGCTTAACATTATCATACACCAAAGGACGTATTTTGCTCTTAACTCTTTGTAATTGATAGGTGCATGCAGAAAGGTATTAAATCTTTTAATATCCTAGAGTATTCTTAAATTTTTCATGCTTTCAAGCCTTTACATATATTATTCCCTCTTCTTAAAATATTTTTAACTCTTTTCTTCAAGACTCATCTTACATGTCACTTCCCTGTAACTCAATTTCAAATTAAAGAGTAAAAATAAAAATATTTTTAAAAACCTTGTACAATCTTTTTCCAAGTTCAACCTTTGACCCCTCTAGGCTTTAACCCCATATATCATCAGAACTTTGTACAAATATCACCTTCTCAGAGTCATCGCCTGGACACCATGAGTTTTAGTTTCCTGTGGCTGCTCTAACAAATCACCACACATGAGGCAGTTTAAAACAACAGAATCGTATTCTCTTACAGTCCTAGAGGCCAGAAGTCCAAATAAGTTTCACTAGGCCAAATCAAGGTTTTTGGCAGGGTCATACTCCTGCCAGAAGCTCTAGAGGAAAATCTGTTCCTTGCTTCTTTCACCTTCAGGCAGCTACTGGCATTCCTTAACTTGCAGTAGGCTCACTCTAATCTTCAAAGCCAACATCTTCAAAAGTCTCTATTCTCTATCTTCACTTTGCCTTTTCTGTACGTGTCAAATTTTCTACTGCTTTGCTTTTTTAAGGATACTTAATGAATGCATTTAGGACTCACTCTGCTAACCCAGATAACCTTCCCATCTCAACATCCTTAGCTTAATCACACTTGCAAAGCAATTTCCATATAAAATAACATTTAAAACTTCAAGGATTAGGACCTAACATCTATGGTACCATTACTATATCTGTACAACTTTTTTTGTTTTAAATTCCCCAGAATACCACGTATGCTTGCCGATACTCCACATCCCCCATTTTTGCTTTATTCTCCTCCAAATAAATTGCAATTACCAAAGACAATAACTGTACTATATGTTACTTATTAATCTTGTTTTTTTTTTCACTCCATTAGCTGCAAACTTTAGGAAATCAGAATTTTTTGTTTATTTTTAAGCTATTATGGATAAAATTTTTGTCACTTAATTCCCCAAAAATATTTATTGAAGAGACAAGGAAGGATGGAAGGAAGGAATAATTTATGTCATAAGTGTTTTTCCTTTAGTTTTGGTTATAGAACATAAAATTAGACCCTATAAGTAAATTCTATAGTAGTAAATTTTATACCACTAGCATTTTTTTTAACACTGTACAACCCTTTTCTGGGAATATTCTCAAGGGGTTTATCTGCCTAATAATAATTGATAAAACATATATTTCTTTCAAGCCTGGATGAGATAATTTGAGCCTATTATATAATGTAAGGCATTCAGTAATCCTAGGGTGTCATATAATGCTTTTATTCACCATTAATATAGATGCCAACACTTTGACTTTAGAAGTAAGTGATATTTTAAGTCTGGGTTCACCAACTCCACTTGTAAAATTCAATGATTTTACTCTTTTTAAAAATATCCACTGCAAAGAGAGACAAAGAAGACACAGGCAGGGAAGAAGAGGACATTTTCTAAGAATTGACATTTAATTAGTTATTAAATGGTGCCAAGAAAGTTAGATGTCCACACCTGGGATGATGGGGGAAAAAAAAGGCAGGATAGCCCAGAGCCAGGTGTTGGAGCCCAAGCAGGGTGAGAAATGCCGCCATTTAGGAAGAATGTGTGGTGACTCAGATGTCAGAGTTGAGCAGAAGAGCAGCTGGGCACAAAATACCACAACCTGAGGGGAGGGTAAATAGGGTTTTTATAGAGAGTAGGGATGACCCCCCCAACAGTGACAGAGCTTGAGTTGAGTCTAGGTGGGAAGGAAGCCAGTATGGATTTCAGAGTCCAAGTAGGGTGAAGAGAATTTCTTTAAAATGAGTTTGCCTGATACAGACTGTTAGAACACAGAGGAGGGTGTCAAAGTTCAAGGATAAAAAGGGCTTTAAGTAACAAAGGGAGTAGCACACCTATATTAAACATACCTATATTAATACTACTATAGATCAATTATTGGGTTTCATGTCCAAACTACAGAGATATACAAGTTTTAATTCCAACTTCAATCAGAAAACTTAAATGCAATATAGGATAATATATAAACCTGTAATATAATATAGGATAAGAACAATATAGTACTTTACCTCTAGTTGATCATGAAACATGAATCATTGAGTTTTACACTAAGTTTAAGCATTTAATATTTTTTTAGGTGTGTCTAAACCAACTTGAGCTATTGGATAAAAGTATAGCAAATTTATGTCCCTGTGCCTTGGCATAATCATGAAAACCTGGGCAATGAAAACAAATTAATGCATAATAAGATAGTTAAAATTAAAACAGAAAAGCTCACATGATGTCTATGGCATCATAAAGGTGAAATACTCAGATACCCAAATCTTCTATCAAGAAATTGCTAATTAGCTGTAAAAAACAAAAAATCCTGCAGTAGCTAACACATAGACCTGTAGTACTTTCAGGATTTACTTTAGCTCTCAAGTAAAATACATGTTCATCAAGGGCAGGCCCAAATCAGTAACTGAGCTGATAATGCAATGGGCCTGAAAAAAGAAGCAAGGGACTATATATTAGGGGAGTTGCAAGCATTAATCAGTAAAATATAGTAATATTTTCAAACACAAGGGAATTTTAAAATATACTAGAAAATATCAATTTAACACAAAAGAAGGCAGAGATCTTTGAATACAGGTTAAAATACATACAAGGCACAGAATACAAAGAACAAAACAGCAGACATAAATACTAATTTAGCAGTAATAAGACTAACTGTAAACGGATTAAATGTCTAACTCAAAAGGCAAAAATTGTCAGAATGTATAAAAAACATATACAACTATATACATTTACACAGTAAACAGCAAAAGTCCCAAAGTGGAAAAACAGTTAACGAGTAAAGTAATAGAAAAAGATATATTACACAAGAAGCTACCCAAAAGAGCTGAAGTGACTATACTAATTCATAAGAAATAGACTTTCAGAAAAAAATTGGTCACTAGAGACAAAGTACATTGCATAAGAAAAAGGGTGCCAATCTTTCAAAGTGATTGTATTACTTAGTTTTTATGCTGCTGAGAAAGTTATACCTGAGACTGGAAAATTTACTGAAGAAAGAGGTTTAATGGACTGATAGTTCATCCTGACTGGGTAGGCCTCACATTCATGGCAGAAGGCAAGGATGACCAAGTCACATCTTACATGGATGGCAGCAGGCAAAGAGAAAGCTCGTGCAGGGAAACTCCCTCTTATAAAACCACTGGATCTTGTGAGACTTATTCACTATCATGAGAACAGCACAGGAAAGACCCACCCCCATGATTCAATTATCCCTCACCAGGTCCCTCCCACTACATATGGGAATTGTAGGAGCTACAATTCAAGATGAGATTTGGATAGGGACACAGCCAAACCATATCAGGCATATAACACTATACATACATATGCACCAAACAAAAGAGTACCAATATAATTTGTTTTAAAAACTGACAGACTTGAAGGTAGAAATAGACAAGTCAGCAATAATAGTAGGAGACTTTTAATAATAGGTAGCACAAATGGGCAGAAGATAAACAAGAATATAGAAAATTTGAACAACACTATAAACAAACTGGAATTAATAGACATCTATAGAACACTACCCACCAGACACATTACCAAAAATAAACAATGTGTGAGGCTACACAACCAGCTATCATAAATTTAAATGAATTACAATCATACAAAAAAATGTATCTGGTCTCTGACTACAATGAATCTAATTTGGGTATCAAAAACAGAATAAAATTTTGGAAATGTATAAATATATATAAATTAAATCACATACCTTTAAATAACAAATGTATTATAGAAGAAATGAAAAGGAAAATTAGAATATAAAATAAAAACACAACAAACCAAAACTTATGGGATGCAAAAACAGTACTCAGAGGGCAATTTATAACTGTAAGTATCTCTAGTACATTAAGAAAGAAGAAAATTTCAGGTCAATATATAATCTTCCACCTTATATCAGAAGTGCAAGGTTGGTTTACTATTAAAAACATGTCAATGTAATATACTATATTAAAAATATAAAGGACAAATATGACATAACCATCTCAGTAGATGCAGGAAAAACATTTGATGATATCCAGCACCCTTTAATTATAAAAATATTCAACAACCTAGACATGAAAAGAGACATCTTCAACCTGATAAAAGCCATCTATTTGTTTAAGAGCCTCAGCTAACATGATACTTAAGGATGAAAGATATATTTTCCTCCAAGTTGAGGGGAAGACATTTCTATTTAGCATTATACTGGAAGTAAGAAATAAAAAACATTCAAAATGAAAGAAAAAAGGAAAACGATATCTATTTGAACATGGCATGACCTTGTATACAGAAAAATCTAAGGAATCCACTATTAGGATTCCTAATAGAAAAAGAAAAAAAAAACTATTAGAACTAATGATACAGTTCATCCACATGAGTGGAAAAAGCAACATACAAAAATCAGTTTTATGAATATTTACTAGCAATTAACAATGGAAATGAAACATTTAAAGAAACAATTCTATTTATAGTAAAATTTATTTAAAAAGATGTGCAAAACTTGTGCACAGAAAACCAAAAACATTGTTGAAAAAATTACAGACTATCCAAATCCATGAAATGACTCTCTATGGTAATATTTATGAATTTGAAGACTTAATATTTGTCAAAATGCCAACTGTTTTTTGTTCAGAAATCAGTAAGTTGACAGAAAATTTCACATAAAAATAACCAAAATAATTTTGAAAAAAAAAAGTTGGGGGACTCACTTCCTAATTTCAAACTTATAGAGCTACAAAAATCAAGACAAAGTGGAAACATAATAAGGTTAACATATTTTGCAGCTCATAGATCTAAGTCTCTAGTATCTAGAATATACAAGAAACTTTACAACTCAACAAGAAAAAGATAAATGACGCAGTTAAACAGTGGGCAAATTATCATGACAAATATTTCCCAAAAAACAGTTATACTAATAGCCAACAAATGCATGAAACGATGCTAAACGTCATTTTCAATACTGGAACGCTAATCCAAATCATAATGTGATATCCTGTTAAATTCACTAGGATAGCTAAAATAAAATTTTAAAAATGTGAGATGAGTTAGTGGAAAATTTCGACACCCTTATACATTGCTAGTAGGAACATAAAATGGTGTGGCCACTTTGCAAAACAGCATGGCAGTTCCTCAAAATAATAAACATGCAGCTATTTATACCCAAGAGAAATGATAACGTATGTCCACACACACACAAAAATGTACATGACTGTTTATAACAGTTTTATTCATAATAGTTCCAAAGTGGAACAACGTAAATATTCATCAACCAATGAATGGATAATAAAATTAGGTATACCAATACAATAAAGTATTATCCTACAATACAAAAAAAAATGAAATAGAGATACATGTTGTAACACAGATAAGCCTTGTAAACATTATGCCAGAGAGAGAAGTCTGACGCAAAGGTTGTGTATTATATGATTAAATTTACGTGAAATGTTTAGAATTGGCAAGTTCACAGAAAGAGAAAGCATATTGGTGGTTCTGTAGGGGTGGGTGTCAAGAGAGTGGGGAATGGCAGCTAATGGGTAGGAACTCTTAAGGAAATTGAAAATGAATAGATTTTGGTGATGATTATGCAAAGGTTGTGTATTATATGATTAAATTTACATGAAATGTTTAGAATTGGCAAGTTCACAGAAAGAGAAAGCATATTGGTGGTTCTGTAGGGGTGGGTGTCAAGAGAGTGGGGAATGGCAGCTAATGGGTAGGAACTCTTAAGGAAATTGAAAATGAATAGATTTTGGTGATGATTGCACAAACCTGTGAATATACCAAAAACCACTTAACTATACGTTTCAAAAAGGTGCTTGTATGGTGAATTAAACATAACTCAATAAAGTTGTACACAACAATAACAATAAAATGTATTAACCAGCTGGTATTAATAGGAGTTGGTTATACTTGTAAGATTGTGTTGTGAATGTGTTTGACTAAAGGCCTAAAGCATAAGATTGAATAAAAGGAAATATATTTATTTGGCGTATATCTGAATCATGCAAAAGCAACATGTCAAACATGTAGATAAGTGGGCCTAGGTGGCATGATGCATGGACTATGCAATCTTCCTTCAAAAAAGGACTCATTTAGCTGCAAGGAGGGCTATCAGCTGACAATCTCTATGCAAAGAGCTTCAGGATTCATCTCAACTTTGAAACCCACCCAATGATTGATTATAGTGTAGGTACAAGAGTTTGTCCATTGCTGGCCAATATAGGTCTTCTTTCATGGGAAGTCTTGGCTTTTGACCTCCCAGTTGGGTTGGCCAGCACTATCCAATGTGCATAATGGATGGAGATTCTCCTTGTGCAGTCCTGCTTCTTTCCTCATTTTCTTTTACAGTTCTCTGTTTTCTATCACATTCTGAGGAATGTTGCCATTGAATTTAGCTCCCACTTGTATTTCCCCAATAAACTGTTTGCATGGCTATCTTGCCATATTCTTTCTATAGAAATCAACTAACACATCACACAATTGACCAAATTTAAATGCAATTATAGTTATATCTGACATATTTCTTTTAAAAAGTTCAAATTTAAGAATGAATTTTTGTCATAAAAACAAATATATACATCAATAAATTGAATTTAAAAAATTTTAAAATATCAATTTTGGAATTCATTGTTTAATGAAATGAATTACTTAATATGACTACATATAATAGCATGTATTTATTTCACTTTCACTGGTGTCATTGTTATTCTGTTGATGATTCAAAAGATTTTTTAAATTGCCATAGTTAAATTAGAGTTGACATGAGTGCTTGAGATTTCTGAGTGTAAACTTGAAGCAGTTCAGTTTTACCATAGAAACAAAATTATCTCCATTTAATTTTAAAATAACAACAATAATAACAAAAGAAATATACTGAATCAGTCCTATAATATGTAATATCAAAAAGAGATATCTAGATTTTACCTGAACATGCAATAAAAATAACTGTTCTCTACCAGGTTATTGCTGTAGAGCATTTTTTACTTAAATTTCACAATGAAAATGTAAATAGTTATTTCCCTGATTAAAAGACTGCATGTTATATTCAAGCAAAGAAAGGTTTTTAAAAATAACAACTTGGATATTCCTCTATTAGAAGAGTCAGTTTTGGTGCCATTATGTATTTTTTTAAACCTGCCACCACAACTTTTTCACTCTTGTGATTAAAAGTCAGTCATCCTCACTCTTTACCACATTTATAGCTCAGCCCACAGGACATTGGCAACGGTGCTATGACCACAGACTGTTTCTTGAATCAGAGGTAATGAGCAGGCTCATGTGCCAATTCTTGAACAATGAGTTTGGTTTTCTGGCATTTCTGGAAGAAATTTTCATCTTTTGCCATTTTTTTCTGCTCTCGTCTCTCCACAGCATTCACAGAGCACAGATTTTGACCATCTGGGGTCTACACATAGAACAGTATGAGACACGACGCACTTGCTGAAAACAGATTTATCTCCTATTTTAGGAATTGTAGTAATACAATTATGTAACCCAGGCTCTTACGGATTGACCTGGGTCACCGAAAAACAGGTATGTTGGATTTCTAACCCCCATACATGAGAATGTGAACTAATTTGGAGATAAGGTCTTTATAAAGGTAATCTAGTTAAAATGGAGTCATTAGTGTAGACCCTAATCTAATATAACTGGTGTCCTTAGGAAAAGAGAAAATTTGGACACAGAGACAGACACGTGAGGGAAGATAATGTGAAAACACAGAGGGAACACAATCTACAAATAAAGAAATGCCTGAGGCTACCAGAAGCCAGGAGAGAGATATGGCACAGATTTTTCCCTCACAGCTCTTAGAAGGAGCCAACTCTACTAGACAATAAATTTCCATTGTTTATGTCACAAAGTTTGTGATACTTTGTTGCTGCAGCTTCAGAAAACTAATGCACAGGCTATGTTTAATTCATTGTAGGCTCACCTGGATAATCTAGGGTAATTTCTCAATCTCAAAGTCTGTAACTATAATTACACCTGCAAAGTCCCTTTGGCCACACATGGTATCATACTTAAATGTCCCAGGGATTAGAGTCTTTATTCTGCTTACTATAATTAGTTATGGCATTTGCTTAATGACTATTACATTTAAAATGATAAAATAAAGTTTTATTCTAAATTTTCAGCATCAATGTATATACTCAAGAAAGTAAAGAAAGATGTAGAAATTTAGGCATGCAGCCAGGCTCAATGGCTTATGCCTGTAATCCCAGCACTTTGGGAGTCTGAGGTGGGCAGATCACCTGAGGTCGGGAGTTGGAGACCAGCCTGACCAACATGGAGAAACCCTGTCTGTACTAAAAATACAAAATTAACTGGGGGCAGTGGCGCATGCCTGTAATCCCAGCTACTTGGGAGACTGAGGCAGGAGAATTGCTTGAACCCAGGAGGTGGAGGTTGTGGTGAGTGCCATTGTACTCCGGCCTGGGCAACAGGAGCGAAACTCCATCTAAAAAAAAAAAAAAAAAAAAAAAAAAAAAAAAAATTAGGCATGCATACATTTACCTTAGATTGTCACTTAGAAAATTAAATTAAAATTTAATATTACAACAAACAGGCTTTATTTTAAATGAAAATTGAATACCTTAGAGAAATTGAGTCCAAATAAAACAAACCGAATACCTTGCATACTTAGTACCTTAAAAAATAATAAACATTCTTATTAAAAATCATTTAGACATAGCTGGCAGCTGATTTTTCCATTTCCTTTCTCACTGGAAATTATAAGGATTGTCAAATTGATCAACTTTTAAAAACCTGAATTCTAATAAAAATAATTTATTTCCTTTATCTACATTTACAAAGGAAATTAGTAACATATTAAATAATTATACCATTAAAATTGTGATGTGGATATGGAAGCAAAAATATGAATAATTGTGAATATTTCAATAAAGTTAATAGCCTACTGTCCATATTTTTGGAAACATATTTTAGTCCATTAATATTATAATTGTATACATTTAAGGTAGATCTGCCAATGTCTTTATATATATACTATGTAATATTCATGTTATAAACTTTGGTTTATTGTAGTTCTCCACATAACAAATATAAATTGAACTACAAATAAATATTATTTTCTCTACAGAAGGTGATTGGTATTAAGGAGGTAACATAAGACACTTTATTATATTTATTAAATCAACCTTAGAAGGCACAGCTCTGACTATTTCAGGACTCGGCATACAAATGATCACTCTTTCTTTCATGTCCCAAATAATGGAACTGCTATTTCCAGGGCATATTTGGAAAGTGCATAAATTCAAACTCTCTTTGCCCAACAAAAAATAATCACTACAATTTAAATCAAGGTAAAAATAAATTCCAAATCCATTTATATCATTAACAGAGTCAACATGAGAAAAAACTAATGCTACTTTTATGGTTTTAAAATGTGCAATATATGCTTTAATCAATTAAGTTTTGGTAATATTTTACAAGTATTTATACTATTCAGACTTAAAAGGAGAGATAGACTGCAATACAATAATAGTAGGGTGCATTAACACCCCACTTTCCACATTGGACAGACCATCTGGAGAAAAACATTGACAAAGAAACACTGGACTGTAGACCAAATAGACCTAGTATATATTTACAGAATAATCCTTCCAATTGCTGCAGAACACACATTCTTCTTCTCAACTGCATCTGAAACATTTTTTAGACTAAATCACATTAGGATACAAAACAAGCCTTAACAAATTTAAGAAGACAGAGATCACATCAAGTATCTTTTACCATAATACTATAAAATTAGAAATCAACAATAAGAAAAACTCAGGAAACATTACAAATACATGGACATTAAACAACATATTCTTCAACAATGGGTCAAAAGAGAAATTAAAAGAAAAATTAAAACTATGCTAGAAATAAATGAGAATGAAAACACGTCGTACCAAAATCCATAAGCCATAGGAAAAGCAGTTTTAAGAAAAAAGTTTATATAATGGTAATAAATTCCCATGTCAAAAAAGAAGAAAGAATTTTAATAAACAACCTAATGATTTGTATCAGGGAACTAGAAAAATAAGAATAAATCCAAAATTAGTAGAAGAAAGGAAATAATAAAGCACAGAGAAGAAATAAATGAAATAGAGACAAAAACATTAAAAAGAGCAAAACAAAGAGTTGTTTTTGAAAAGACAATAACAAGCCTTTAGCTAGACTAAGTAAAAAAAGAGAGAAGAGCCAAAGAAATCAGATCAGAGATGAAAGGAGAGACATTACATCTGATACCACAGAAATACAAAGGATCACAAGAGACTATTATAAACAACTACACACCAACACACTTGATAATATAGAAGAAACAGATACATTTCTGGACACATACAACCTGCTAAGATTAAATTATGAAGAAATAGAAAATCTGAACAGACCAATAGGAAGTGAAAACATTGAGTTGTTAATAAAAAGTCTTTCATCAAAGAAAAGCCCAGGACTTGATGGCTTCACTGTCGAATTCTACCAATCATTTAAAGATAAACTTTAAATTTTCCTCAGAATATTCCAGAAAACCAAAAAGGAGGGAATATTTCTAAACCTATTTTACAAAGCCAGCATTATTCTGAGTCCAAAACCAAACAAAGACAAAACAAAACAAAAAATATAAAACCACAAACCAATATTACTGATGAACAAAAATTAAAAATTTCTCAATGAAATAGTAGCAAACTGAATCCAAGAGCACATTAAAGAGATCATTCACTATCATCAAGTGGTATTCATCCCAGGGATGTAATGATGTTTTAACATATTCCACTCAATAAATGTGACACACCACGTTAACAGAAAGACAAAAACCATATGATTATCTCAATAGATGTGGGGAAAAAATTGGATAAAATTCAACATCACTTCATGACAAAAATTCTCAGCAAACTAAACATACCATGTATCTTTCTCAGAACAATAAAGGCCATATATAACAAAACTGACAGATAACATAATACTTCATGAAGATATGCTGAAAGCTTTTGCTTAAGGATAAGGCACATGCCTTTCACCACCTCTCTTAACATAATAATGGAAGTTGTAGCCAGAGCAATTAGACCAATGAGAGAAATAAATGGCATTCAAACTGTAAAAGAGGAAGTGAAATTGTCTCTGTTTGCACATGACATGATCTTATATAGAGAAACCCTAAAGACCCCATCAAAACAAACAAACAAAACAATTAGAATGAACAAACAAATGTAGTAAAGTTACAGGATACAAAGTCAACATACAAAAATCAGTAGTGTTTCTACATGCTAAACATGAACTAAAACAATGTCATTTATATAAAGTTAGCGGAGAGAAAGGACGAGAGACAGAGACTCAAGGTCAGGCAAGTGAGTTTATTAACCCGCTGGGCTGCTCCACCAGTCAGAGGAGGCAGCCCTGAGCTTACAAAATGAGGGCTTTATATGGGGGAGAGAGACCCTGGGGTTGCTTGTCAGTTAACTTTACCACATATCATCTCGTGACCGGCTTACAATATAGGAATTTACAAGAGGGTGTAACTTAAGTTTATCTAAGTTTCTCGTGACCTCCCCCAAGCCACCTGGAGGGCTGTAAGCAAGTCTGGTGACCTTGCTGTAGTGCCTAGATAAGGGTTCAGGAATGCAGCTGCAGAGTATTCAGGGTAAGGATCAGCTGCATTGAAGTGTGTGGGGTGGGAGGTTCCTGGGGTAGCTTGTCCCTAACGATTTACAATAGTTACCAAAAACAGTTACCCAGTAATAAACCTAACCAAGGAGGTGAAAGATCTCTACACTAAAAACTGTAAAACTTTAATGAAAGAAATTGAAGAGGACACAAATATATGAAAACATACCCCATGTTCATGGAATGAAAAATTAAAACTGCTAAAATGGCCACACTACACAAAGCAATGTATAGATTTAATGCTATATCTATCAAAATATCAATGACATTCTTCACAAAGATAGAAAAAGGAATCATAAAATACATATGAAACCACAAAGGACACCAAATATTCAAAGCAATCCTGATGCCTGGAGGCATTACTATCTGACTTCAAAATATATTGCAAAGCTATAGTAACCAAAACATCATGGTACTGGCATAAAAACAGGCACATAGACCTATGGAACAGCAAAGACCCCAGAAAAATATCCACATATTTACAGCATACTGATTTTGAACAAAGGTGTCAAGAACACACTTTGGAGAAAAGAGAGTGTCTTCAATAAATGGTGCTGGAAAAATGGAATATCTACATAAGGAAGAACAACACTAGAACTCTACCTATTACCATATACAGAAAAAAAAAATTAAAATGGATCAAAGGTTTAAATGTAAAACACAAATCTATGAAACTACTAGAAGAAAATTTAAGAAAAATGCTTCATGACATTAGGCTGGGCAAGGATTTTTAAAATAAGACCTCAGAAGCACAGGCAGCAAAAGCAAAAATGGATAAATGAGATTACATCAACCTCAAAAGCTTTCATATGGCAAAGAAAATTTGTGAAAGGTTGTGAAGAGATAGCATACAGAACGGGAGAAAATATTTGCAAACTATATATCTGACAAAGGGTCGATGTCCTAAACATGTGAGAAATTTAAACAACTAAACAGCAAAAATAAAGCCTGGTATGTAAAAATGGGTAGAATACCTTAACAGACATTTCAGAAAAGAAGATATACTAATGGCCAATAGTTGTATAAAAAATGCTGAATATCACTAATCATCAGAGAAATGTGAATCAAAACCAGAATGAGATATAACTTCACTCAATTTAGAATGGGTATTACCCAAAAAATGAAAACGAATATTGACAAGGATGCAAAGAAAACAGATGCTTATCACTGCTGGTGAGATTGTAAACTAGTGCAGCTATTATAAAAATACAGTAAGGAGGTTCCTCAAAAAATTAAAAATAGAAGTACCATATGATCCAACAATCCAGCTTTGGGGATATATTCAAAGAAAATAAAAATCAACGTGTCAAAGAGATACTTGAACTCTCACGTTTATCATAGCACTATTTACAAAACCCAAGATACAGAATCAAACTATGTGTTCAACAATAAATGAATAAATAAAGAAAATGTGATATATATGTATAATTAAATACTATTCGGCCATAAAAAGTAATAGAACCCTGTCACATGTGACAACATGGATGTACCTAGGGGTCATTATATTAAATGAAACAAGCCAAACACAGAAAGACAAATCCTGCATGATCTCACTCAGATGTGGAATCTTTAAAAAAAAATTGATATAATAGAAGCAGAGAGTAGAACAGAGGTTATCAAAGATATGGGAGGGGAGGGTAGATTTGGGGGGGTAGGGAAATGTTGGTAAATGGGTATGAAATTACAATTAGGTGACAGGAATAAATTTTAGTGTTCTTTTGCACAATAGGGTGACAATGGTTAACAGTAAAACAATGTCTATTAATATCGTGTAGAAATGAGGCTTTTGAATGTTCTCACAACAAAGAAATGATAAATGCATATGGTGATTGATACACTAACTATTCTAATTAAATCATTGTACAACATAGATATTTATCAAATCATCGAATTACAGTGTGTCAATTAGAAAATAAATAAATAATATTTTAAAAATGAGAGAAATTCTGCAATATATTTATCATGTTTTAATCAACTATTAGTAATAATTCTTTTAGATGTACTCTAGAAAGAATAAAATAATAGAGACAATGGTAACTACTATGAAAATAAATTTAATTACATATACTCACAGTTGTAAAGAAGTATAAAAGGATGATTAACAAATGATCTTTAAAGAAAACATTAAGACAAAGTTTTGTGAGGAAATTGATGGGAAATACCAATTAAAGGAGAAAAGAGGAAGAAGTAACACTTCCCAGCTTCAAGGAAGAAATTTTCCTTATGTTTCTAAAAGGATAGAGTAGAAACTGAAACCCTAAATCATTTATATTCCACTGGCTAGAACTGAAAAATGATGACACAGTTTTATTTGAAAATATCAATATTTACTATATTATAAACATTACGTCACTGCATGATTTAAAATATGTATGTCAATTTTAAAATGCTCGTGGAGATTACATAGTTTCTCAAACTTTACAAAAAAGTTTGAAGACTATTAGTCTAAATTTAGAATTTAGACTTAAATTCAGATAATCATTTATAGACCCCCATCTGTCATGTTAAATTTTCCTTTTGGAGTCCTCTGTATCTTTTTTTTTTTTTTTGAGACGGAGTCTCGCTCTTGTTGCCCAGGCTGGAGTGCAATGGCACAATCCTGGCCCACTGCAACCTATGACTCCTGTGTTCAAGCAATTCTCCTGTCTCAGCCTCCCAAGTAGCTGGGATTAAAGGCACGCACCACCTCGCCTGGCTAATTTTTTTTATTTTTAGTAGAGACGGGGTTTCACCGTGCTAGCCAGGATGGTCTTGAATTCCTGTCCTCAGGTGATCTGCCCACCTCGGCCTCCCAAAGTGCTGGGATTACAGGCGTGAGCCACCCCGCCCAGCCTGGCGTCCTCTGTATCTTATTCTGCAACTGCAGATGGATTGAAATCCTATCTCCATAAACCCTCCAGATAACAACAAGCTCCGTTAGGCCCAATTTAAAATTTTCTGTTCCTTTTCTGAGCAGTTCTTTATGTAGTAATAGATATTTCATGAATTTTATTCTTTCTTAGAGATTTTTTGAAAGAAAAAATACTTATTTTTAATGGAATGAAATTTAATTCTACTTACAATTACCCTAACGTTTCATTGTACCTTATGTAAATCTAAGATACATTATCAGATTTGAATGATATCTTTCTATACCTTGAAACTTTTTAAAAAAAATTTTCCACCTTATTTGCTACCTAAGCTGCTAATCATCAGTATTAATCCATACTGTTGCTATTTAACCATTACTCATGAATTATTCACACTGCATTAAAATAGACTAAAATAATAAGAAAACAGAAGAATGATGTACTCTCTTCAAAGAGTGAAATGGATACCTGTGGTGATAAAGACACTAACCACTCTAATTGAATCAACAGTGCAATACATCATCACTAATGCAAACTTTTGAAGTATTCTTATTACATAGGCTAAAGTATTGCATCAGCTTTCAAGAAACTGTAAAATAAGACCAGAAGCACCATTTTTGCATTTGGCTTTCCAGCTTTCATTGAACAGAGATCAAGTTCACAATTTATTCTTTTCTGCTCTTAAAGGTAAAGAGAAGAAAATTATCAGAAGACACCTCACTATAATCATCAAAACATAAATGTAAAAAATAGCACGCTGAGTCCAAACTCTAAAAATGGTGAAACTGATCTTATATAAGTAAAATTCCAGATGATGTGTCTTTAAACAATAATATCGTGAATGAATTCGCTCAAACCCAGCATTTAATGTGTGAATTACATGTTTATAAGGACAAAAATAAATTATGTCATTCTCATCCAAATAGCCAGTCAACAGGAAGGACTTCATCCTTAGTGTTTTGTGACAAACACCTGGATCATCCCATTTTGCTGAAAGAAACTGGGGCAGTATTTCATTTTAAAAAATGTTCAAGTGCCAAAATGCACCTGATAGAGTTTGTAAGCAGACAAATGCTAAAGACAGATGAATATACAGAGTAGCAGGAAATAATCAAAATGAATTTATTAATCGGTTAAGTCATTCTAAATTATGTTTATAAATCTATAAATTAAAATGTTTTCCAATTATGGAGTAAGGAAGATAGTGTGTTCTTTGCCACAAAATTAGCAGCTGTCAAAGGTTTCAAAATACATGTCAGCTATTTTGTTTTAATGATGCAAGTATAAGAAGCGCAGAAGTAATGATAAGCTAGTACTCATTTGAGATGTACTTGAAATAAGGAATCAGTATTTATAAGATATGATCCAGGGTCATGAATGACAGTAGAAAATGGGTAGTTACATTGAGAGGCAGACTGTTCAATATTTTGACAAGGATGGTGGTGTATGTTGTGGAAACTACATTTGTTATAGATGGAATTGGGTCCCCCTAAAATTCATATGTTGAAGCCCTATCCCCCAACATGATGGTGCTTAGAGATAGAGGCTTTAAGCAGGTAATCAGGTTAAATGAGGTTATAAGTATGGGGCCCTAATCCAATAGGATTGGTGTCCTTATACAAAGAAGAGGAGACACCAAAATCAGCGCTCTCTCTCTCTCCCTGTGCACACACAGAGAAAAGGCCATGTGAGAACACAGCAAAAAGGCAGCCATCTGAAGCCTGGCACCCTGACCTTGAACTAATGGCCTCCAGAACTGCGAGAAAATAAATTTCTATTGTTTAAACTACCCAGTCTGTGATATTTTGCTATGGCAGTCATAGAAGATTAATGCATGTAGTATAAAAGTGATTGAACTAAATTCACAT
Organism: Pan troglodytes; assembly: GCF_028858775.2. Lineage (NCBI taxonomy): Eukaryota > Metazoa > Chordata > Mammalia > Primates > Hominidae > Pan > Pan troglodytes. The sequence goes on along the minus strand of NC_072401.2, from coordinate 31,714,210 downwards.
GCACAACTGTAAGTAAAATTATGAAAATTTACATAAGATCAGTGCATCATGTCAATATCCATATCCTACTCATTATATTGTAATATGGATTTGAATAATGTTATCGTTGGAGGAAAAAAAAAAAACTCAAAAAAGAGGGTGGGTGTCCATTGGACCCAGATGGTAAATGATAATGAGAATTTTCCTGAAATACAAAATTTTAAGCTCATGCAAAACTGCTCAGCCCTGAGCTCCACACATTAGAGGAACTCACCTTGGTACTCTTCTGGCCACATGCCACCCATGAATCAAGGAATTCATAGGGCCAAGAAGACATGGCCGTCGTATGTATACTTGAGACCCCAGAAATCACTTCCCAAACAGCCTGAGCTTCCAAGGCCTTCAGGGACCTCCTCTTTGAGTCCATCCTCAGAACAGCAGATTATGCTAGGCCTGTTCAAAAACCTAGAACTATGAAAGGACCAAGGAAATACTATGTATTAGTCCTTTTTCATACTGTCATAAAGAAATACCAGAGACTGGGTAATTTATAAAGGAAAGAGGTTTAATTGGCTCACAGTTTCACATGGCTGGCGAGACCTCAGGAAACTTACAATCATGGTGGAATGTGAAGGGGAAGCCAGCACCTTCTTTAGAAGGTGGCAGGACAGAGAAGAGCAAGAGCACAGGGGAAGAGCCCCTTATAAAACCATCAGATCTCATGGGAACTCACTCAGTATCACAAGAAAAGCATGGTGGAAACCACCCCACGAATCCAGTCTCCTCCTACCAGGTCCTTCCCTCAACACATGGGGATTATGGAGATTACAATTCGAGATAAGATTTGGGTGGGGACACAGAGCCAAACCACATCAGGCTATTAGAGCAGGTATGGATGAAACTTAAATACTTGTCCTGTTGTCTACTGTGTGTGCACGAGATCCTAACCAGTGAGCATTGGAGCTGCAGTTAGAAGGGGGAAGAGATGGCTCTGTGGTTTAGCTCACTCCACATGGTCACAAAAATTCTAAATTCAAACCTGTCTTTCCAAGTCACTCTAAAGATGTATTTGTCAAGATTTCAGATTTGTTGTCATGCTTTATAACCTGTAAGCATTAAGACATATGCTATTTGGCCCCCATTTGTACTTTTTACTCTGACATTCACAAATATTAAATGAAAATTTAGTTGAAATAATCATAATTTATTGGAAAATTTTTAATTTATTTTCATTAGCTTCTTGACTCCTGTTTAAATATATTACCTTTTCCAAAAGGACTATGTTGAAAAAATACTTTGGAAGAAACAAACGCATTGTTCCTCCTTGTACATTCCTACCAAGCAATGGATATTTACTTGAGTAAGTCAAGCTCTTTAAGCTACTATTTAGTGAAAAAGGTTCTATTTATTTTTCAAAATGACTACAAGCAGCCTCATAGGTAGAAAAAGTACTGATGATAATATTCCATTAAAAAAAACTGAGGAGAATTCTGCTGCTCAAAGCAGATTGAAATAGAAGATCAGTGAAGGAAACTGAGGCAAGAAATAAGAAACAAAAGGAAAAGAAGAGATGGAGAAAGACAAAAATGGAAGACCTGAAATATTAGATCCTTAATTCTACCTCCACCTATGCCAGGAAGTTACTAAATAATTTTTAACCAAACAATTCACTTTTGAAATTCTCTGCTCCACTAATAAAAACTCATTTTATTATGGGAAAATAGAGACCAAGATTAAAAATTAGGATTCCCAAATGAAGTTCCAACCCTGAGTGATGTGTCAGTTTGACCTTGGAATATGTCATATTTTTTCTGTAATAGTCAATTTGCATTTATTTTTATAATGTTTTAAAATATAAAGCTAATAAAAGTAATGCATGTGCTTACTCTGGAAAGTTTTGGAAATATATGATGGTATAAAAAGGAAATATAAATCAAGTACCCAGAGATAACCAGTATTAATAATTTGATATATACCTTCCTTTCATTTCTTCTAATGAATGGTCCTGTTTTAATGCTTTTTCCACTTCAAATTGTGAGCCTTTTCACATCTCTTAAATATTCTCTTAGAGTATCCTTTTTATTATACGAATAAATATGCCAATACACAGTCTGTAATGTGTTTACCCTTTCTCGTATTTTGGACATTTAGATGGCTTCCAAATATTTTACTATTCTATATAATAGTCAGATGAAAATCTCTATACATAAATCTTTGAGTTTATGACTACTTACCTAGGCTATGTTCCATAAAGAAAGGATTACAGGGTCATAAAGTATGACCTTTCTGACAAGCTCTTGATAAGAATTCCCAAATTGCTCAAGCCTCAGTTCATTGGTAAAATGAGAAGCTTGCATTAGATGATTTCAAAAGCGCTTCTCTCAGCTGTAAAATTCTATGACTCTATGACTTTTGCCAGCTCACCATGGACTTTGTGTTAAGAAGTCTATGATTTATTAATCATATAATGTTCTCTGACCCTTAATAATATCTCAAAAACAATATTGCATTCTATTTATCTCTATATTTTATGCAGTGGATTTAGAGCTTGATTTGTTACATTCCCAAATACTGACTTTGGTGCAAAGATTTAGGTGTAAATGGTTTATTGGGGAAATAATCTCAGGAAAAACTAGTAAAGGTATAGAAGAAACAAGGTAGAAAATGGGAAGAAGCCAAGAAAGTCCCAGGCTCAATCTGACCTCATGATATCTGCTAGAGGAATCAACAAATTGTGCTGTATGCATTGATTTGTCTTTCTCTCCAACTTCAGTTTTGTCCTGGTTCCAGCTATGTTAAATCTTTCCTTCCTCAAATATACTAAATTCCCTCCTGTGTCAGGACCTTTGCATATGCTACACTGTCTGCCTGGGGGGTCGTTCTACTTTTTGCCTAGCTAATCTCTCTACATCTCTCAGAACTCAGCATCAATACTGTTTCTTCTTCTTTTTCCTGATGATCTATCTATAGTAGATGCCCTCTGCCAGGTGACCTTTTCTGTATTTACTTCATTATTCTTCTCATATTGTAATGATTTTGTCTACTTCTTTCTTTTTGGCTTTGCTTTTAACTTTTTATTTCAAATTTTCATTTTATTGTGGTTATAGATTTAGAGGGTACAAGTGCATATTTCTTACATGTATTTATTGCTTTGAGTGCACCCATCTCCTGAATAGTGAACATATTGTACTCAACAGGTAATTTTTCAACCCTCAACCTCCTTCTACCTTCCCACCTTTTGGAGTCTCCAATATCTATTATTCCACTTTGTATGTCCATGTGTACACATTGTTTAGCTCTCACTTCTAAGTGAGAATGTGTTATTAGATTTTACTGAGTAGCTGGGATTACAGGCACACTCCACCACTCCCAGTTAAGTTTCTGAGTTATTTCACTTAGGAAAATGGTCTCCACTTCTATCCATGTTACTGCCAAAGACAAAATTTTATGCTTTTTATATGGCTGAGTAGTGTTCCATGGTGTGTGTGTGTGCATGTATGTGTGTGTTTATGCATGTATGTGTGTATACATATACCTCATTTTCTTTTCCCAATCCTCCATTGGTGGACACGTAAGTTGATTCCGTATCTTTGCTATTGTGAGTAGTGCTGCGATAAGCATATGAGTGCAGGTATTGTTTTATATACTTATTTATTTATTTCCTTTTGTGTATACACCCAATAGTGGAATCGCTGGATAGAATGGTAATTCTATTTTCAGTTCTTTGAGAAATCTCCATACTGTTTTCTATAAAGACGGTACTAATTTATATTCCCACCAACAGTGTATAAGCATTCCCTTTTCTCCATACCCTCACCGACATTTGTTGTTTTTTGACACTTTAATAATAGCCATTCTGATAGATAGAAGATGATGTCCTACTGTGATTTTAATTTACATTCCTCTGATGATTAGTGATGTTGAACATTTATTGATATATTTTTTTGGGTCACTTGTGTGTCTTCTCTTGAAAAAATGTTTCTTTATGTCATTTGTCCACTTCATAATAGGGTTATTCGCTTCCATCTTTTGATTTTTTTTTTCTTGTTGAGTTGTTTGAATTCCTTGTAGGTTCTGGATATTAGCCCTTTGTCAGATGCATATATTGCAAATATTTTTTCACATCCTGTAGGTTGTCTGTTTACACTGTTGATTGTTTCTTTTGTTGCACAGCAGATTTATAGTTTAATAAAGACCCATTTGTCTATTTTTGTTTTGTGTTGTGTTTGCTTTTGAGAATTTGATAATTTTTTTGCCTAGGCAAATGTACAGAATAGTTATTTCTAGGTTCTCTTCTCGGATTTTTATAGTTTTAGGTTGTACATTTAAGCATTTAGTCCATCTTGAGTTAATTTTTGTATATGTGAGCGGTATAAGTCCAGTTTTGTTCTTCTGCATGTGACTATCCAATTTTCCCAGCACAATTTATTGAATAGGGTGTTCTTTCCCCAGTATATATTTTCACTGAGTTTGTGAAAGATCAGTTGGTTGTAGGTATGTGGCTTTATTTTGGAGTTTTCTATTCAGTTTCATTGATCTATGTGTCTACTTTTATACTACTATCATGCTGCTTTATTTACTATAGCTTTGTAGTATAATTTGAGATCAGGTAATGTGATGCTTCCAGCTTTGGGTTTGTTTTGTTTTGTTTTGTGGCTTAGGATTGCTTTGGATATTTGGTCTATTTTGGGTTGCACATAAATTTTAGGATTGTATTTTCTAATTCTGTGAGAAATAATGTTGGTAATTTGATAGAGATTGAGTTAAATCTGTAGACTGCTTTGAGCAGTGTGATCATTTTAGTGATATTGTTTCTTCAATCCATGAGCATGGGATGATATTCCATTTGTGTCATCTACAATTTCTTTCATCAGTGTTTTGTAGTTCTTTTTGTAAAGATCTTTCATTCCTTGGTTAAATATATTTCTAGGTTTTTTTGTAGCTATTGTAAATGGGATTCCCTTTGTGATTTGGTCCTCAGCTGAGTCATTATTGATGTGCAGAAATTTATATACATTAATTTCTGTACACTACTAATTTCTGTACATTAATTTTGTATCCTAAAACTTTACTAAATTTATTTATCAAATCTAACAGATTTTTGGTGGAGTCTTCGGGGTTTTCTAGGTATAAGATTATATCATCCATGAACAGGAATAATTTGATGCCTTCTTTTCTAATTTGGATGCCTTTTATTTTTTTCTCTTGCCTGATTGCTCTGGCAAGGATTTCCAGAAGTAAAATTTATTAAGTTATAAGACATTTTTCAAAAGAAGACATACAAAAGGCCAACAGGTATATGAGAAAATGAGCGACACTACTAATCAAGAGGGAAATGCAAATCAAAACCACAAAGAAATATGATCTCACCCCAATTAGAATGGCTCATATAAAAAAAACAACAAACACAGATGTTGGCAAGGATGTGGAAAAGGGGGACCCTCATACACTGTTTCTGGAAATATAAATTAGTACAGCCATTATGAAAAAAAATGGAGATTTTTCAAAAAAATTAAAAAACTAAAATTAGAACCGCCATTTCATCCAGCAATCCCACTATTGGGCACTATGCAAAGTAAAGGAAATCAATATATCCAAGGAATAACTCCACTCCCATGTTTTTTACAGCACTTTTCACGATAGCCAAGATACGAAATCAATGTAAGTCTCCAGCAATGGAAGAATGGATACAGAAAATATAGTATATTTACACAATTGAATATTATTCTACTATAAAAAGAATGAAATCTTGTCATTTGCAGCAACATAGATGGAAACTGGAGGTCATTATATTAAATAAATAAGCCAGTTACTAAGAGACAAATAGTGCATGTTCTCACTCATATGGGAGCTAAGAAAGTTGATCTTGTGGATATGGAGAGTGGAATGATGGTTCCCAGAGGCTGGAGAGACTTGGAGTGTGGAGATAAACAGAGGTTGGGTAATGGATACAAACATACAGATAGAGTCTGTAATAAGTTCTAGTGTTTGATAGCACAGTAGGGTGACAATAGTTAACAATAATTTACTGCATATTTCAAAATACCTAGAAGAGAAAATTTGAAATATCTCCAACACAAAGAAATGTTAAATATTTGAGGTAATAAATATCTTAATACCTTGATTTGACTATGACACCCTATATGCATGTATCTGTCAGAATATCACATGTACTTCACACATATGTAAAATTATTATATATCTCTAAAAAGAAGTTGTAAGAAACACCACTTTGGGAGACTGGCAATTTCTTATAAGCAAAATGTTAAAGATAAAATAAACAACGTTTTTGAATGTCTCTCAGTTCATGTTGGTGTGGATATTTCTTCACAGTTATGTTCAGAAAATGAGGATTTGTAAGAAACATCATGGAAGGATTGCTGGGTTCTTCTCAGTGCTTCATATAGGAAATGCACAATGCTGATTTTTCCTATGGTTGGTGATGTTAACATTTATTGCTAAATTAAAATTGTATTTATAAGGTTTCTCCCTGTTAAAGTAATAATTATTTTGGACTTATTAACTAACAAGTAAAATATTTTGTGAGGAGAAACATCTTTTCCTTCATAAAATTTTTATCCCTCATTTTAATACCCATTCTTACTTGCCTGATACAATTATTACTATGATAATTTCCTAACAGTGAATTCCTAATTGTACCATTTATTCTGTATTTACTGGTATTCCACTGTAAGGCAAAGATTTTCTTATTTTTTTTATTTAGGTGTTTATTCATTTTCAATGTATGGTAGTATGATTTCATGCATTCTAATTGTATTCAGTGATTTAACATTTTTTACTACCTTGCTTTATTTTAATGATCAAATTATTGCAAATTATATCAATGAAACTCTCTTCAAGCTGTTTCCTGTGTCCTTTTGATTTAATTGTTCTGTGAGCAATTTCTTAGATTCTGGTATTTTCCCTCTCTATTTCTGGAACCAACTACTCCTCCAGGAGTCTTGATCCTTGTTAGTGGAGAATAGTATTCCGGGCATGTTTTTGCTAGACTTTGGCTAACTTCCTGAAAACACTCTCATAATAAGCAAATGTTTTCATTCTTTGTCTCCCCAGAAAGCCAACAAGGCAAATGCCTTGAGCATCTCAGGAAACTATCACCATGGTCTTTACTCTTGACTGGTCTGCTTTTGCTTTGACTGGACCACATCCACATCTTGGTAGCCATTGCTTTGATTATGCTTTTTCTTGAGAATTGTATTGGTAAAGCCATGTCTCCTCTCCTGTTACAATTCTTCAAAGAAATGCTTCGAGATCTTGAATCCATTTGTTTAAAATTTCCATTGAAAGCTTTGCTCCTGTCTGCAGCTGAGTGTAACAGTTTTGGTACCCATCAAGTGGAAACTTTGCTCAATTGTAATGTTTTAGTCAGAATTGTGTAAGCTGAACAAATAGAAATGTCTATGGCGTTGGCTATTTATATTTTATTTATTTAATATGTTTTGTGCCATAAATCATTTGTCCTCTCCAATTAGGGTACAATCAAGATGAATTTTTTTTCCTTACAAATGGGTTGAATAATTTGTTGCTGTGGGCTTCACCTTCAATATCATCTGGTCCCTTCTTAAAATAAGTATCCTTTTGTAAATGGTTGATTTTTTCAGGACTTTTTCCCTTTAAACTTTTTGTAAAACATCAACGATTTCATCATTTTTTCCCCCAAGCTTCACCATAAATTTGGGGTTTCTTCTTGCTTCAATTTTAGCAGAATTCATGTTTCTCTGATAGGGGCTATTTTTAAACTGATATCTTATCCTTATTAGGGCCTCCAAGCTGATCCTGTTCTGATATGTTATAACAAGTTAGTATAAGTTTATTTTGATGCCAAAAATATTTTTAAATCCATGCATAGTTTTTTTTTAAATATGTATGTTTCCATGAGTTTTATTTTTGTAAATTTAAGTGGTACAAATACAGTTTTGTTACATGGATACACTGTGTAGTGGTGAAGTCTGGGCCCCTATGAACTTTTTAAAGGCCCTCATATATACACATATATGTGTGTGTATGTATATGTAGAGAGAGAGAGAGCCAATAGAAATCAGCCATTTACAAAAGGATACTCATTTTTTTAAATTATACTTTAAGTTCTGGGCTACATGTGCAGAAGATGCAGTTTTGTTACGTAGGTATACACGTGCCATGGTGGTTTGCTGCACCCATCAACTCATCACCCACCTTAGGTATTTCTCCTAATGCTATCTCTTCCCTAGCTCCCCACCCTCTGACAGGCCATGGTATGTGATGTTCCCCTCCCTGTGTCCTTGTGTTATTGTTCAACTCCCACTTATGAGTGAGAACATGCGGTGTTTGGTTTTCTGTTCTTGTGCTCATTTGCTGAGAATGATGCCTTCCAGCTTCATCCATGTCCCTGCAAAGGACATGAACTCATCTTTTTTATGGCTGCGTAGTATTCCATGGTGTATATGTGCCAATTTTCTTTATCCAGTCTATCACTGATGAACATTTTGGTTGGTTCCAAGTCTTTGCTATAAGATACTCATTTTAAAAGGCGACTAGAGTATGTTGAAGGTGAATCCCACAATGACAGATTGTGTACATCCATTTATGAGGGAAAAATAATACACAAACTTTTTATATTCACACACACACACGCGCGCGGGAGAGAGAGAGAACCAATAGAAATGTCTGTAGCTAAAACTACAGACATTTCTATTAGCTACAGACATTTCTATTAGTTAGCGTTAGTGCCATTACTCATTTGTTCTCTTCAATTAGAGCCCAAACAAGATGAATTTTTAACAAGATCAATAATATATATGCGTATACACACACACATGCACATGCACATTTATATGGTACAAATACACACACACAAACACACACAGATAGATGATAGATAGATAGATAGATAGATAGATAGATAGATAGATAGATAGATAGATAGATGTTAAACCATGAATTGGCACATATATATCCATTCAAATTCAACATCACAGGTTTATTTTTGCCTTCTTTTTTCCCCCCATAAATGTGTAACTTCTTTATTTTACAATGATAAACTTGCCTTTCTTTATTCTCATTTTCTTTATTTACTCAATGTGCCACTACATAACTAGTCTCCTAACCATGAAGAACTGTGCCAAAAAATTATTTTACTACAACCAAAGAAAAAAAGAGTGAAAGAAAGAGAGGGAAAGAGGGAAATATTATTTCCTACTAGAATACTCTCAATATTAAGTTCATATTAAAAGCTCAATTATATTTATTGAATCAAGGAATAAATACAATTGTGTATGTTATAGAAATCTAGCAGTACTCTGTAATGATTAAATAAAAATCAACTATATTTTTATAATAATTACACACAGTAACACAGTTTTCTAATTGCTTAGAACATACCTAGTAGATATTTGTTGGATAGTTAATAGAATTAAAGTTCTGATTTATGTGCTTATAATTACATTATTTTAACAACTTTTCCTATTTGACATATTTCCTATTTCCTATTCCTATTTCCTATATCTTTCCCTATAAAGAATCAATAGTTTGTTTAATAATGAAAGTAATTCTAATAATTTTATTGAAAACAATGTATGATTTTGAACACTTAATGGATTGCTAGAATGCCCTGTTAATTATGTAATGAGGCATATTTCAAAGCAAACAAGCAAAAAACTAGGGGAATTATAGTCTAGAAAAAACAAATCTATAAATAATCAAAGTAAGAAATTGCTATCATATGCTGAATTCTGTCTCTATAAAAAGCAGTACAATGAGCATTTTATTTATACCTATACTGTACAGTAGATATTAGCATTATTTAAAGATGAAGAAAATGCAGATAGAAGTCTAATAATTTGTACAAGGCCATCCAGCAACTGAGGAGTTGAGGCAGAATTCAAATTCAGGCAAGTCTTTACAAAGCCTGTGTACTTAACACTCTCTTCAAAATAATAAGGCCCTCAGTGCCAAGTCAGATTGTGATTGGTAAGATCTTATCTACATCTCCTTTCATATTCAAACCCTATTGTATTGAAAAGACTTCCTCCCTGGAAAAATTCCTGGGCAAGCCTGGTAGGGAAGAACATAATTCAAGTTATAAATTTAAATACAGATTCAAGATTAATTGGAAAACCAGACATAAAGGAGAGCATTCAGATATAAAAAGGGTCATGTATTTCAACTTGATTAGAAGTGCAAGGAGCTAAATGCTCTTGGCCCAGTCCTATTCACTCTTCTCGTTTAAACTTGATACCTCATCAATTATACCTCAATAAAGCTGAAAAAATATTGTACTTCAACCACATAATTATTATAAAAATCAGACTGGTATGGCTTTATTTCTGTAACAAAAGAGAGAATAAAAGAAAAAGGCAGGAGAGAAAATAAATCGAATAGATATATGAGAACTATGATCCATGCACATTGAACTTTCTGTTCAAATGGTGCAAGCCCTTTTCAGCTTCAAGACCTTTAGATGAGCTGTTTACATACACTCCAGGTCAATTTCTCTGTTCCTGCATGATCAGCTCTTTTTCATCATCTGGTTTCCAGAAAGACCATTTCTACAGCTGGGTCTTCTCTGCGAAACCTATAAGTATACTCCCCATCCTAATTCATCATCCCTGTTACTTTATAAATGAAAGTGCAACATACAAAATTGCATTGGTTTATTTATAGTGATTACATATTCTCATATTCTGTAATGCTGTGCTGTGTTGTTTTATTTTTCATTTTTTTCTGTTTACTGATTCTCCAGCTCCGTAGCCTTTCTCACGTGACTAGAAATTATATATTTAGTTATCCAGCACTTAGCATGATGTCTGAGATACATAGATCGATCAATGGATGATACATAGACTGACTCGATAGGTAATTATTGAATGAATAAAATGTCTATAAATTCCTTGCCCTAATAAAGTTTCAAAAGGTGGACATATTAAGATTATTAGGTACATGTACTCCTTTAGGGCTATGGACTCGGCATCATCTTTGACATAGTAACACCAATGGAAAACATCCAATCAAAATTTTTTAAATCAATTTTTGAGTTAATGTTATAGACAATTTCATCTAGAATGATTTTTTGACCTATTTGTCATTTTCATACTTTAACTGAAAATTATATAAAGAAATCATAAACTGAAAGAAAATGAATCCATCTCAGGTCATGCCCTGCGTAATTTCCTGGTTATAAAGGTTGTGACTTCAACTGACTACTTCATGTTATTATTCTGAGATTTTTCATAAATAAGCAATGCCTGCTTTTGGGGCTTAGTATTATCAAGATCCCTAAACATGAATGAAAAATAACTGTAGTATAGCTATTAGTGATTTGCTTAATATTAAACAAGTTTGTTGGCCTAAAAATATATATAAGATAAAGTGGCACACCACTATAAAAATCATAATTTGAACAAAATTTCTAAACAACTTAAGATAATTCTTTCATTTACTCATTAAAATTTAGAATTTAGGGAATAATGACAACAATTATATGTCAGAAAATGAACAAAAATCATGTTTTCTCAAAATTCAATTAAAATATGCTAGTACTTATTTTCTTTGGATTCTATGCCATTTTTATGATTTTCTACAAGAGGAAAAGCTGTTAAGAATTAATACAAATTTGAATAATGTATGCTATAAAAACACATCCTAGAGAAAATAATGTGAGACCTATATAATCTAAATATGTTATCCATATAATCCAATAGGTTAATTATTGTCTTTAATAAATTTAGTTTGTGATGTAAAGATATCACAGATTCCACTGACGATTTTTAAATAATTGTCTTCTGGGACAGGCGCAGTGGCTCACGCCTGTAATCCCAACACTTTGGGAAGCCAAGTCAGGTGGATCACCTGAGGTCAGGAGTTTGAGACCAGCCTGGCCAACATGGTGAAACCCCACTGCTACTAAAAAAAAAAAAATACAAAAATACAAAAATTAGCTGGGTGTGGTGGTGCACACCTATAATCTCAGCTACTCAAGAGGCTGAGGGAGGAGAATTCCTTGAACCTGGGAGGAGGAGGTTGCAGTGAGCCAAGATTGAGCCACTACACTCCAGCCTGGGCAATAGAGCAAGACTCCATCTCAAAAAAACAAATAAAAATTAATGAATAAATAAATAGTTGTCTTCTGAATCAACATTTTCTACAAATTGTGATTCCTCTTAGGAATCTTGTATCTATCATTGAGGCTGATTCCAACTTCAAGTAATAGAAAATCTTGACTTCCTAACCTAAATATTGAGAAAATGTATTATCTCACATTAAAAGAAATTAAAATTAGCCAGGTGTGGTGGTGGGCGCCTGTAGTCCGAGCTGCTCAGGAGGCTGAGGCAGGAGAATGACATGAACCCGGGAGGCGAAGCTTGCAGTGAGCCGAGATCACACCACTGCACTCCAGCCTGGACGACAGAGCAAGACTCCACCTCAAAAAAAAAAAAAAAAAAAAAGAAAGAAAGAAAGAAATTATGAGGTAAGTTAATTCAGCAGTTTACTAGCATTATCCAGGACTCAGGTTTATTCTGTTTCTTTATACCAACCTCATTTGTTGGCCTTATCCAGAAATGTTTCATTCACAGTTAAAGAATGGTTACAAATGGATGATGGGCCTGCTTAACTCAAGGCCTCTTATTTGTACAAATCATGTAGGAAAGGAGTCCCTACATACACATTGCACTAACTAAATCACGACCCATACTCACTCCTAAACCAATCACTGGCAAAATACTTATGAGTTTTAGAATAGATTTATTGCGTTTACCCCTGAAAGAGAACGGAATCACAATCCAGTGGGGTAAATACTTGAAACTATTCAGCGTCCTATATACAAGAAACAATTGAGAAGATTGCTGTTAGATAAGCAATGGACTCTCTGCTTCAGTGACTCACGTAAATGCACACAATAACACAAAGAAAGTTGATAAATCCTGTATTCTGAAAATACCAGTGCAAGAATTTGTTCTAAGTGACAGGGATACTACAAGGAGAAGTCATTGCTTACCAGCCCCCAGTTTTCTATCTTTTGTTTTTCATTACTGGGTTTCTCCAGTGGCTGGCAACAGCATTTTAAGCTGTACCCCAGAGAAGTCAAGAATAAACTTCTATCTTCATTATTATGCAGTATGTATTTGAATAGTTTTGTTACTCACATATTTTACTGATATTTATGCTCAGTTCATTATGAACTTTTATAGGTGAGAATGTATGATTTACAATATTTACTGTGGCTCTGTAATGGTTTTATTATGCAGGCATGGTTAAGGTAATAAAACTAAAGCACCACCTCACCTTGAGAGCTTCTTGCTGTCACTGAGTGTTTTATTAAATTTTCTGCGGCCATGGTAGTTAGCTCCAGTGACATGATTCCCCTGTGGAACAAGATTCTGGGATTTTGTAACTCAGAGCAGATGAAGCGATACAATTTCCCCTCTTCCCGTTGCTGGATGTAGTGTTTTCTGAAACCAGATCTTAAACATCGGAGATTATTTATTGCTGAATATCATACACAAGCACGTTTGTCCAACTACGATGAGAAATCCTTTAACAATGAAGATATGCCTTATTCCAATGGCATTTCAGGAAATGAAATTCAAATTTTTGGGCAGTGAGCTGTCCTTTTTGGGAGACAGTGTCTTCCACATTTTCTTGCCTCCCATTAAGAAGGTTAACTGTAGGTAAAACTGGATAGCAGTCATTTATCATACTTCTCATCCTGAAAATCTGCTAATGGTTAACATAATCAGAAGCTTTTCATCCTAAATCATTGTCCTCTTTTTTATTCTCAATGTTTCAATGCTAAGTTTCCCTCAATAATCACAATGATAAATCTCTATGAGAGTATATTGATTGCAAGCTTTTAATATTCCATTTCATATACTTTGTAAACCAATCTCATAATAGCATAGGGAACCTGAAAGAAGACTCTTCATGGAGGCAGATACCCACCCCTCTCTCTCTCTCACATACACACACACACACACAAATATGTGTGTATATAGTTAGATATGCGTATATGTATAACATTTTATAGAATAAAGTTCAAAAATTATAAATATTCTTTTTTTTTTTTTTGAGACAAAGTCTCACTCTGTCACCCAGGCTGGAGTGCCATGGCGCGATCTTGGCCCCCCCATCAACACAGGCTCGAGCAATTCTCCTGCCTCAGCCTCCTGAGTAGCTGGGATTACAGGCACCTGCCACTACACCCAGCTAATTTTTGTATTTTTAGTAGAGATGGGGTTTCCCAGTGTTGCCCAGGCTGGTATTGAACTCCTGACCTCAAGTAATCTGCCCACCTGTGTCTCCCAAAGTGCTGGGATAGCAGGCCCAAAATCATAAATATTCTGAAACTCCAAGTAACGAACGTCTCCTCTCCTTTATGTCTGAATTCTAATTTGCCCTGTCTGCTTTGAACTCTGAAGAACATTTTGATTCTGCTTTTATAAAACATCAAAATATGAAAAAGGATATGCCTTTCCCTTTCATTAGATTTTTGGCAATGGCTATCAGTGGTTCAGCTGATTTCAGTTTATTTCTGCAACCAGTTGTTGAGTGTATACTCAGGGCAAGACACAGTTCAAGGTACTGAGAAATACTAAAGAATGAGTTACACCAAGAAGTTTATGACACAAGAAGGGACATTAAGAAATAGACACATATAGGCCAGGCACAGTGGCACATACCTGTAATCCTAGCACATTGGGAGGCCGAGGCCGGTGGATCACCTGAGGTCAGGAGTTTGAGACCAGCCTGACCAACATGGAGAAGCCCCGTCTCTACTAAAAATATAAAATTGGCTGGGCATAATGAGGCATGCCTCTAATCCCAGCTCCTCAAGAGGCTGAGGCAGGAGAATCGCTTGAACCCAGGAGGCAGAGGTTGCAGTGAGCCGAGATTACGCCATTGCACTCCAGCCTGGGCAACTCCATTTCTATATATATATATAGAGAGAGAGAGAGAGAGAGAGACATCATTCATTTAAGTATACCAAAGCAGCCTGTAAAAAGTGATACACATATTTTATAAGTTGAAGATTCCTGTCTCTACCACTCACCAGAGGAAGAATTACATGAAACACTTTGTCACTGTTTAATGAATCAAAACATCGGTTTGGTTAGCATTGGAAAGAGAGAGTTCAGTAAGTTGCCCCTAATGCTAGAAAGTGAAGAAGATAAGATTGCTCTTTAATAATTAAATCTTAGTATTAACCCAAGGGGAAGAAGGATTCCCTGAGCAGAAGGACACCACTAAAATGCTAACATAAAACTGAAGGATATATTTTTACAGAAGGAAGAACCATACAGATAGAGATACTTGCCTTCTGTGTTTAATTTAGCCATTGCCTAAGAAAGTGGATATATTGCTCATGGAAATTTGAATATTTCTCATTCTAATGTCCAGGTTATCATATGGACAGGGCTAAATATAAATCACAAGAGAAAATAAATATTTTTTACTACTTGTTGACAAGATAGTGCCCATGATTAGATGTTTAGAGTAGCTAATTAAACCTGATGTTATTAAACATTTAACACAGCCAATTCCCCTTATTTTGAAACTTTGCTCAATATACGGTTTTTAATTCCCATAAAAATCTACTTTCTGATATGGTGCTCAATATAAAGTTTTGAGTATTTCCTATCTCTATATTCTGGAGTTTCTATAGCAAATAAAAATGTTGCCTTTTACTGACTCTTTGTCTTCCCCCTTGAGATTTAATGATACAAATACTCTGGTCCATGGTGACGTTTTATTTCTTGTTATAAACACACATTATTCTGGTGTCTCCCTCAGTCTCACTAGATTTTTAGTTAAGTGTGATTCAAACTCATAGAACCAAGTTTTCCTTGCATACTGACTAAATTATGTTTGGACATTTCATGAACCGCATTCCCTCAGCCTTTCTTAGGACCTAATCATGGCCATTTGCAGATGTACTCCCTCCACTGATCTTTTCAATTAGCAAGCCCTCCAAATTTCTGATTATTTGACTCTACCACTTTTCACTTACATTAATTACAAATGGTCATATTTCATTGCTAAACTTAATTCAGCAAGTGACTTAGTTACACAAATGGAAATATTAAAGAAAAAAATCCCTTCAGTGCATTCCTGCTGTAAATATTTGTAGGATATACCCTACTAGGATATTTGTATATCTGCATTTGTTGCAACATATTTGTTTAGCATTTATGCCAAAGTATACCTAATTTATATTTATAATCATCAAGAATTTGATTAACTGAAAGTCAATTTAAATAAAATGATTTGTGGATATTAAATAGACTATGAGGACAAAAAACATAGTTATTTTCTTCAGGGTTAATGCAATATTTTTAAAGAGTTTTTTCATTTGTTTTTATTTTGTATGTGAAGTAGAACTAATACATACAGTAAAAATTGGAAAAAAAATTTGCTTAGTGAAACAGAACAAACAAAACAAAGATTATAAAAATAATAAAAGTCACTACAAGAGGAACATAACGTAGTGAAAGAGAAAAAGGCTAAACATTTTATTAGAAGAAAGACTTGATTTAATCATGACTCAGTCCTCCCATGAAAAATTTATTTTGTTTGGAGTAATTTATATAAGTTTTCTATATCTCATTTTCCTTATAGGTAAAATAGAAATAATAGCACCTACCTTATTTTATTGTCATGGTAATTACGTTAAATGTGATATTTGCAAACTGCCTTGTAAAGTGTCTGCCACTTGGTAAAATTCAATTAATAGTAGATATCAATATTTTAAATATGTATGTGCTTGTAAAACTCTCAGTGGTGTAGATACTTTTGTAAGGAGATGGTTTCAGTTCCCTACCTGATAACTTACTACTGACCGAGGTACAGTGTTACAAATTTTGAGTTCAAGAATCTCTGGTGTCTGAGATGGGAAATTATAGGGAGTTTGAGGGATTTGAGGTTGATCAAGGAAAAGACAACCACAATAGCCAATAACACACAATGAGCATTAATGGGTGGTACTTGGACAGGATTGCATGAGATATGAAGACCCTTACAGCATGATACTAGCTGGAGCCTTAGCCCAGGAACCACCATCCAGGAGAGGAGGGTGAGGGAATTCCCAGGGGTGAGGGGAATGGAAGTGGGTGCTTATATGTCTAGGTGATGTTGCTCTGCAGTACATCAGGGAGTCTTTGGGTCAGAGAACTCTGAAGGGTCATAGCAGCTTGGGGCCTTATAACTATAAGGTCTTATCTTATCAATGGGTAACAGTTGTTGGATGAAGTTTTACAGGTAGAATAAAACAAACAAGTTCTAAATGGCTATGAGCTTCTTAGGTGGGTTATTTTTTTTTAATTGGATATGTAAAAATTTGGGTTTGATATTGGCAGATTTTTGAGCAAATAGGCCTCAAACTATAGTGAAAAAATAAAGCACCTCAGGGCCAATGCACAGAGGCCATCTGTGGCTCGTTTATATAAATGTAATTTTATGTTACAAATGTGAATTGGAGGGTCTGTAAGTTATCTACTGAAACTATGGTTTGCATAATCTAACTTGTAAATAATGTGGATTTTTAAAAGAATTTTCTAATATATTGAGTTTTTATTGTTATCAGAAACATGGTTGAAATGAGATAGAATACGTTTCAGATTCTGGAAATCAATTAATATACAGATCTATTTATAGCAATAGGTCATTGTTGAAAGTGTCAATCTCAGAAAGCAGAAATTATAGAATTAAGTGAAGTTGGCAGACAGGTGGTAGTTATTAAGGAGATAGATCAAGATATACGTATTAGTCCATTTTCACACTGCTATAAAGAAATACCTGACTGGGTAAAATTTATAAGGGAAAGACATTTAATTGAGTCACAGCTCCACATGGCTGGGGAGGCCTCAGGAAACTTATAATCATGGTGGAAGGCGAAGGGGAAGCAAGAACTTTCTTTACATGCTGGCAGGAGAGGGAAGCAAGCAAAGGAGGAAAAACCAAAGCACTTTTCAACCTGCAAGAATTTAGTATTTGAAAAGATATATATCAGCGTGCATTAGGTAGAGGAAGTGCCAAATTAGATAGAGAGCACTGAGTTTTTACTGAAAGCCATAAAGTGAAGAATGCAGAGTATGGCAAAAGAGCCAAGAAGAAGGTCAAATATTTTTCTGATGTGAAGCTGGAGACTTAAGGAAGAGGTAAAAAGCGAAGAAGAATGAAGAAAGGTAGATCCTACTCTGAGACTTACTTGGAGCTTTCTTTCTGGTTTCCCTTAGGGCCAACATTCTGAATGGATGAGTAAAGAATTCCAGGTAGGTGGACAAATTCCAGTGTAGAAGACCTTCTTCTATAAACTCTGTGATTAAACTGACTCACTAGCAAATCTGTCCATGAACCTCTGGATGTCACAACCTACCTAGCAGTATATACGACCTAATTGAGTTTTAATGTTAAACCTTTGAAATGTGTACTAAATCTAAAAATGATGTGAATTGGCCAGGCGCAGTGGCTCACGCCTGTAATCTCAGCACTTTGGGAGGCCGAGGTGGGTGGATCACAAGGTGAGGAGATGGAGACCATCCTGGCTAATAAGGTGAAACTCCGTCTCTACTAAAAATACAAAAAATTAGCTGGTGGCGGACACCTATAGTCCCAGCTACTCAGGAGGCTGAGTCAGGAGAGTGACCTGAACCTGGCAGGCGGAGCTTGCAGTGAGCGGAGATAGCGCCACTGCACTCCAGCCTGGGCGACAGAGGGAGACTCCATCTCAAAAAAAAAAAAAAAAAAAAAGATGTGAATCATTCTATATAAAAATACTTCATATTCACAGACTGGGAAACATACTAGCACTGTGTAAGTACTCATATCTCCATGGCACTTCAGTGAATTCAGTACAAATAAACCTATGTGACATGATACAACCTCTGAAATGCATTTAATATTTTTTTAGAAAAAATTTTACCTGGATTCTGTCTAGCAGTGAGTGGGCCATTGTGTAGGTCTGCAGGAGTCATTCCTCTTATTGATGGCTCACTGCATATGGATCATGAATAGAAATGGCATGGTGAAGTTGTTATGGCTTGATAGAAGGTAGGAGTTAGCTTGCAGGCAGTACATAGTTTGGGGGGGGTTCCCAATTTATCACATTCTCCCGTAATGGTTACAGGATTGGAATAGTCGATAGAGAAAAGAATTTAGGGTAGGTATGATTCAAAGTAGGTGAATCCCATAATCAGAAGCCAAGCTAGAGAGCAGAGATATTTGTAGCCAACACAGTGAGAGAAGAACTTCATGAGAAGCAGGTGTACAGTGGATAGAGGCAAATATGCAATGATGAATCAAATCAATCATCTCAGCAGAAATTAGCAAGGAAGAGGGAATGGAATGAAGATCAGACTCCTCCCTCTCAAACTCTTGAAGTCATTCCAATCTCCACCCCCTCTCACATACTGTCATCTTAGAGAGCATGAGTAGTAGAAGAAAGAGGAGGATGGAGAAAAGGTGGAGAGACTGTTTAAATGAGAGGACAGTTTTAATATTACGCTTCATTTTGAATGGATTTCTTTTCTTTTCTTTTCTTTTTTTTTTTTTTTGATGGAGTCTCACTGTCTCCCAGGCTGGCTGGAGGGCAGTGCAGTGGTG
Source organism: Pan troglodytes (assembly GCF_028858775.2). NCBI lineage: Eukaryota > Metazoa > Chordata > Mammalia > Primates > Hominidae > Pan > Pan troglodytes. Next base: position 31,694,638 of record NC_072401.2, on the reverse strand, counting down.
TGATCTCAGCTCACTGCAACCTCTACCTCCTGAGTTCAAGGGATTCTCCTACCTCAGCCTCCCGGGTAGCTGGGATTACAGGCGCATGCCACCAAGTCCAGCTAATTTTTGTATTTTTAATAGAGACAGGGCTTCACCATGTTGGCCAGGCTGGTCTCTAACTCTTGAGCTCAGGTGACCTGCCCACAAACCTCAGCCTCCCAAAGTGCTGGGATTACAGGCACGAGCCACCGTGCCCGGCCTAAATTTATTTTCATATTGTCTGTGACTAAACATCTGAAAAAAACTAAATTTGAAACTGGAATAGCTGGGCTGAGATTCTTAGCTTCTACAGATGGGCTCTGGGTAATACCCATAAAAATCTCTCCAGATGGTTCTAATTTGTCAGTAGAATTGAAAAATCATTAGGGTTGAAAACCAATGACTTTTCTAGGGTTTAATCCCAGGAATAACAAAAATATTTCAATAATTGATCCCATTATTCTTCAATTTCTTTCTAGATATCATCGCTCTTTCCCTTCTCCTTCCTCCCTTCTCTCCTACATTCCTTTCTTCCTTCCTTTCATCTCTTTATTATTCTTTTTATCCCTCCCTCCTTTCTACTTCCTTACTAAATTTATATATATGGTGAAATCAACACAAGAGATCAAATTATTACAGACTCTTCAAAAGGACACTCACTGCCCCATTGATCCCAGAATGCTGGAGGAAATGTTGAGAAATAAGGACACATAAAATCCACGTATATCTAACCTTTCTCCCTTCTCCTCTCCGAACAGGCTTCTATTTACATTTCCCGTTGAATGAAAACTTAATCTTTGGTTATAATCTGAGCTCTCTATACTTGTCGTTTATAGTCAATTTTTATTATTTGAATCTAGGCAAAAATCCAAAGAGCACAAAGAAGTTGGCATTTAAAAAAAAGCACTTTTTGTCCAGGCACGGTGGCTCACACCTGTAATCCCAGCACTTTGGGAGGCCGAGGTGGGCGGATCACCTGAGGTCAGGAACTCAAGACCAGCCTAATCAGTATAGTGAAACCCCGTCTCTACCAAAAATACAAAAATTAGCTGGGTGTGGTGGCAGGCGCCTATAATCCCAGCTACTCGAGAGGCTGAGGCAGAAGACTCGTTTGAACCCGGGAGGTGGACATTGCTGTGAGCTGAGATTGGCCATTGCACTCCACCCTGGGTGACAGAGAGAGACTCCATCTCAAAAATTAATTAATTAATTAAAAATTTTAAAAAAACATTTTTTAATCTCCAAAATGCCTAGATTTCTAATGCATTGTTCAATCTAGACTCTGAAATTCAGCTATAAGTGTCAAAGTAGATATGGCTGACTTATTCTCAATGGCATTGCCTCGGGTTTAATCTTAACAGTGGAAAACTACAAGAAAACATTCTCTATGGCTGACTGAAATATAAGTTGCTTTAATATTTCCAAATGTTCTCACCATAACACTATTTGATATTCATGCCTACATTTCCTTAAAAGCAAAAGAGGATAAAAGGGAAGTCCCATCAGGTAATTTTAATTAATTAATTAACTAATTAATGCAGTTTGTAACAAGTTTAAAAAATACTTGGCATATGGTAAGCTTTCAACAAATGTTATTTCATCGTTGGCATCATTTTGTATACAGTGAAAATTTAAAATAGATACAGATATAAATCAATTTCACCACAATTATTCCAAACACACAAAATTTCATGAATTGGCAAAATAAATTATTCCTTTTGAATAACAAAAATAACATTTTTTTCAATTTTACATGAACAAGAAGTTTTTTGATTGCTTAATGTAGACAGATGAAAAAAGACAAAATTTGATTACCTTCCAGTAGTTTGTCTATGTATCTACTCTTTTACGTGATCTGAGACACTATTTTAAATACAGGTTCATTTTCTTCTTTTTCTCCCTTCTCTTTTCCTTTCTACTACATGCAACCAAGTAGTTGAAGTTAGGTCAATCAAGAATTGGAAAAAAAAAAAAACTCTATCTCTATTGGATAATCTTCAAAGACCATGTAAAAACCATACTGGCAGGAGATTTCTGATCCTAGAATATCTATTGTTCTGCAGCTCTGACTATTAATAGTTTTGGGAAAAAATAACCTATTCAAACTTTGAAATAAAAACTCACACATGGAAATTTAAGTAAAATATTAATACAATATATTTATTAAATTTTACTATGTATGATTAAGTAACACATTTACTAGTAAATATTTGTTGAAAATAAAATCACATATGTAACTTAAGTAAAATATATACTAAATACTCTAATTAATGAAACCTGAAAAACATTATACAACACAAGTATCAGTTCAAAAGTCTACGGTGTACTTAAACAATGAAGATAGTTTGAATATAGAGTAAGCCATTCTAGCCGTTAGCATAGAGCATGACTTTCTACTTTGAAATATCATCCTTCTAAGAATATACAATATGTAAGAAAGTTATATTTTAAATACTCAAATATTCATTTATTTCCAGAATATGTCACTCTCTATATAAGGGTTTTAACCAGTACTACTGTTTTTTTAACCTGTTATTTAAGTATAGAAAATTATCACATACAATTACTATTGATTAATTGCATTACCAAGCAGATAAATATTTCCTTGCTATATGGCTGATGTGGCCAAAATACTTTCTACATACTGAATATATGTTCTCCCACATTTCCCAGTCTAGTTGCAGTTACCTCAGACTGTGTAATAGTACTGGACAATGAAGTGAAAGCAGAGGTTACACTCCAGAACTATCTTCCTCTACACAGTGATTATGAAGGATGTGCATTCATTGGGATAAACAAAATACAAAGTAATAGTAATCTAGATATCTAAGTCGCCAGATCCAGTAGCTGCCTGAGAGAGCCAGTAGCCCCACTTATCAGCAGTTCCTAATCTATCCTGCCTAATACAGATGGGGTCACTGGGATATCTTTACCAGTACCTATAAATAATTATTAACATTGATTGCTTTTTCTAATGCCAAACACTGAGCTAAGAACAGTTTTACTACATCAACCCTTAGAGTAGGTATCAAAAAGAATATTTTTGAAATCCGTAGGGGAGGCAAAATTTTATCTCTACCCTATTAAGGTTTTCCAGCTAAGCCTGAGAATTAGACTAGCATATGATAGATTAATAGAAGAAAAATATGCAAATGTATTTAATATAAGTTTTACATGACATGGAATCTCTCAAAAAGAAATGAAGACCCCAAGAAGCAGAGTTGAACACTTATCTACTGAGTTGAACCAAGTGTCAGACAGTGTGAAAACGTGACAAAGAAAGGGGTTTTGGGACTACACTAGCTAATTGTAAAGAAATGACTAGGAATATAAGGATTATTTGAACAAAGTTTGCTTGTACAGATTTCTCTGGGTTTTGACTGCCCTTTCTCAAAATAAGAACGTCTTTCTTCCTTAAGGTACAGAGAGGGCACCTCTTCTATGTGGGAGTTTCATCTCTTGCTTTTAAGGTCAAAATGCCCATTCTGCATCTGCTATTTTTTTGAAGTTTCTTCAATTTAAAACAATCAATATGCCAAAGTGGCATGTTTAGGGTGGGATTTTCTGAATTCCCTGAACTCCAAAACGTCTGTGGTGCAGCAATAAATGAGGAAAGAGGGACTACAAAGTTGAGAAAGGGTGCATCTCGATGGCTTTTGGATCTCCTGCTCCTTTATAGGTATTTTAAAACTGATGTATTTTGATCTAACAGTTTTTTGGGTCGTATCCCAGTTCTTACAAAACTTTGTTTTTTAAATTTAACTAATCATTTTTAGTTACTAAAAGCTTTTCATGAACACATATTTCTTTTGTTGTTGTTGTTTTTGAGATGGAGAAAAAGAGGGAAATAGTCACTAATAATAATAATAAATGAAGAATATAAAAGACAAATAAATAAGATTTTGTAAACCAAGCAGTTGGAGCCCCAAAAGTGGTCTTTCTAAAAAGTTGCTCCCTTCCACCAGATTCCCAGTATTGGCTATGGGCTAAATGATAACCCACTAATATCTCTCTCAAACAATTCATTGTACATACCTAGGTGCTCATATATGTGCCAAACCCCATGCACTATTTGTGAGCAAGTAGGCATCACAGAAATTAAAAAAAAAAAAAAAAATTCTCTCTAGAGAACCATCGTTTCGCTAAAGGCTGTAAGAACCACCTTAAAATGGATTTTAGTATTAAAAGAAAACTGGCATCACAGCCCATTAACTTATAAAAACAAGTTGATTGAGCCAGGAAGTGTCTCATTTCATTTATAAACTTTAAAATAATTTGAAAACAGATGTTTTTTATATTTTATTCTATTTCACGTATTTGTAAGAGTAGAGTTTATTTCACGTTAAACTTGGCAAATGCTGGTGTTTGTGATAGCATCAAGCTCTGGTCTATTAAAATATATCTGTTCTATGGGCACCACATACTGGGACCTTCTGTCTTCATTCTGGATGAGATTAATGGTGTGGCCGTGGGATACAAAGGTTACACACCTTCTTGTTTTACCTCCAGAAACAGTGATAAAACGTGTATAGAACCCCCACTGGCAAGAAAACATGGTTTTAATCACTGTATACATCCTTTCCCTTGCATATGCCTCTCTCTAGCTGAATATCAAACTGCCTCTAGTCAAAACAAAAATAACTCCAGCAGGTGTTCATTTCTTCTCTAACACATTTTATCTCACTTTAGGGACTATGGTCACCAATGCTGTGAACCACAGACTGTGTTGTAAAAAAACCAAACAAAAAAACCCACCATGGTGATGATAAAATTATTTAAATGAACCCTCACTAGGGAAAACATTCCACTTCTGGGTTACAATATACTTCACATATCACAGAATGTATTTCTTTGTCTAGAAGGTCAGCAAATATATGTGCACAATATTATGAGAATCCCAGTAGAAATAATTATATACAGAGCAGCAGGGCAGATTTATAACTCAATTTCTTTTTGCATTTTGCAATAATAATACGTGTACTAATATAGTTTCCACTATTAAATATACCTTACCATCCTCTTGTTAATGCATATAGTTGCTGAAGATGTACATTATCTTTTCAACAAAATCAATGGAATAAATAATATAGGAACTTAGTCTATTCTAGTTAATGGGATATTAAACCAATGACAATCGTTGGTAGTCAAGCAGTGTTTTACACCTTGTTAAGACCATAAAATTTCATGATTTATCCATTTTTCTTGCCCAAACCTTATTTATGTTAATAATATGAGACAATTTCCATCAGAAAACAGAACCTCCTAAGTAAGAGAAAGAGAAAAAAATGAGAACAGCAATTAATGAGACAGAGAGAGAGGGGGGCTGTTGAGATCATTTGAGGTCCTGGATCCAACTGTAATGGAAACCAGAATTACCTGTCTGTCTCACAATTATATGAATCAATAAGTTCCAGTTAAAACTTAACAACTGTAGCACTTCTGAATATTTATGTATGTAACAGAATGTTAAAAGTAACATTTTGGCTGGGCTCGGTGGCTCATGCCTGTAGTCCCAACACTTTGAGAGGCCAAGGCAGGCGGATCATGAGGTCAAGAAATCAAGACCACCGTGGCCAACATGAGAAAACCCCGTCTCTACTAAAAATACAAAAATTAGCTCGTCGTGGTGGTATGCGCCTGTGGTCCCAGCAACCCGGGAGGCTGACACAGGAGAATTGCTTGAACCCGGGAGGTGGAGGTCACAGTGAGCCGAGGTTGCGCCACTGCACTCCAGCCTAGCGACAGTGCGAGGTTCTGTCTCAAACAATAAATAAGTAAATAAATAAAAAAGCAACATTTTCCTGTCATCTCAGATGTTTGGAAACGGCTCAAAATAGGAGACAATATTTTTAAGTCCTACATTCTCAATCAAGTTTCCAATCTATCTAGCCAGACTTGCTAAAAGATAGGGTTACTCATTCAACCTGCAACTACCTCTAACCCTAAGACTATATGTGAGGAGAAAAACATTCCTTGAAATTTGAAAGGTCCAGAGATAAGGAAAGACTTGTTACATTCTTGCTTTCCCCATTACCTTCTGCCCACAGAGTGGAAGAGAGGACAGTTCCCTTTCTCCCTCTCATTTCAATCCAGGTGATGCAGACTGAAAAAAAAAATTGGAGAGTTTTACGTGGTTCCCTGGAGATAGAGGAACATACAGCTAGGTTTCTGATTTTCACCTACCTGGAATAGTCTAAAAGCTAGAGACTTTGGCTGGAATATCCTCTGCCTGTTGGCTGAGTAAGAAGGAAAGAAATCTTAAATATGGCTAATGCTTTCAAGTGTTTGGTAGGACAATGGCATGTATGTAGTTACGTTCCGAAAAAGGAAGCCAGATGGAATGGTCCTGAGAGTGTGTCCGGAATTCGTGGGTTCTTGGTCTCGCTGACCTCAAGAATGAAGCCACTGACCCTTGCAGTGAGTGTTATAGTTCTTAAAGATGGTGTGTCCAGAGTTTGTTCCTTCTGGTGTATAGACGTGTCCGGAGTTTCTTCCTACTGGTGGGTTCATGGTTTCGCTGACTTCAGGAGTGAAGCTGCAGACCTTCGCAGTGAGTGTTACAGCTCATAAAGGCGGCACTGACCCAAAGAGTGAGCAGCAGCAGCAAAAGTGAAAGAACAAACATCCCACAGCACAAAGCAAAAGAAAAAAACTTCCACAGCATAGAAGGAGACCTCATCAGGTTCCCGCCGCTGGCTCGGTGGCCTGCTTTTATTCCCTTATCTGGCCCCACCCACATCCTGCTGATTGGTCCATTTTACAGAGAGCTGATTGGTCCGTTTTGACAGCATGCGGATTGGTGCGTTTACAAACCTTTAGCTAGACACAAAGTGCTGATTGGTGCATTTACAATCCTTTAGCTAGACAGAAAAGTTCTCCAAGTCCCCACCTGTTCCAGAAGCCTAGCTGGCTTCCCCTCTCATTGGCACTCCCCACGGGACTTTGCGGCACCTAGCCTGGGCACTGCGACAGCCCAGAGGGAGCTCGTCCCAGACAATCAGGAGGAAAAGAGGGGTAGCGAGAAAGAGACGGAGACTTGCTATGGTGGCCAGCCATCCCGGGAAGAGGGAATGGCGGTCCACGCATGGGACCCAGCCTCTGATCAACCCCAGCAGGCGCTGGCCGGCTGTATGGCCTCAGCCCCAGCTCCCACCTGCACCTCTCCCTCCACACCTCCCCGCAGCAAGGGGAGCAGGCTCCAGCCTTGGCCAGCCCCAGAGAGGGGCCTCCACAGTGCAGCCGCGTGCTGAAGGGCTCCTCAAGTGCGGCCAGAGCAGACGCCAAGGCCGAGGAGGCGCAGAGAACAAGCGAGAGCTGCTAACATGTTGTCACCTCTCAAGAGAATTCCAGCCCACAAGGACAAAAGAATAGTATAAGGACACGAAATGAGCACAACAGAGAAATAACCCACTAGAATCCAAGGGGATGAGTGGAAAGTGGTAAGTGTCCAGCAGCTGTGTATTTCTGCATCAGTGGAACTTTGCATAAGAGAGTCCCTTGGGTGGTTTCCAAACAACCCAGAAAAGAACCCCATTAGAGAATAAATTAACCTTTTAAATCTGCTTAACTGAGAATGCACTACACAAGATTTTTTTTTCCTTTCTGACTTTAGATTCAGGGAGTACATGTGCAGTTTGTTACATAGGTAAATTGCATGTTGCAGGGGTTTGGTGTACAGATTATTTCATCACTCAGGTAACGAGCATAGTATCCGAGAGGTAGCTTTTTAACCCTCACCCTCCTCCCATATTCTACCATCAACTAGGCCCCAGTGTCTCTCGTTCCTGTTTGTGTCCATGTGTATTCAATGTCTAGCTCCCATCTCTAAGTGAGAATGTGCCTTATTTGGTTTTGTTGTTGTTGTTTCTTTAATGCACTTTGGATAATGGCCTCCAGCTCCATCCACGTTGCAGCAGAGGACATGATTTCATTCTTTTTTATGGCTTCCTAATATTGTGTGTTGTATATAGGCCACATTTCCTTTATCCAGTCTACCACTGATGGTCATTTAGGTTGATTCCATGTCTTTGCTATCGCGAATAGTTCTGCAATGAACGCACATATTCATATGTCTTTATGACAGAACAATTTATATTCCTTTGGGTACATACCCAGTAATGAGATTGCTGGGTCAAATAACAGCTCTGTTTTAAGTTTTCTGAGAAATCGTCAAACTCCTTTCCACAGTGGCAGAACTAATTCACATTCCCATCAGTGGTATATAAGCGTTCCCTTTTCTCCACAACCTCACCAGCATCTACTTTGACTTTTTAATAACAGCCATTCTACTAATTTCAAGATTCTTATGAAACCAGTAAAAATCTGTATTTTGCTCTTCCTACAGCTCCAGTGATGGAGGAGCCCAGTAAAGCTTAATGAGCGGGAAGGGAGAAGTTAAAGATCCAGGTGTAGAAACTGAGAAGCAGCAGCTCATGCCCAACTCCCTGACCCACTTCTGGATTCCAGGAACTATGATGTTCACGCCTTGGGAGACAGAATCTTTAAATGTCATGAACCTTTTGAGGAAGTGAACCACATGACTTAATACTAGTCCTGGATCCACAAAAGAGGCTGCCATATATTCATTTCTCCACTTAATATTTATTAAGTACTTCTTAGACGTTCGGCAGTATTCTCAATGGTGGAATAAAACAGCAAACAAAGAGTTGCTGCTATCATGGGACTTACATTTCTTTGGAAAAGACAGAAACAAGTCAAATGGCAACATGAACAAGACTACTTCAGTTAATGTTAGGAAACAAATAAGCAGGGTAAAAGGAATCTAGAATGATTAAGATCATGCACGACTTTCTAGTCTCAGACTGCCTCTCTAAAGACGTGAGAAAAGGAAAGTAGACCCTACTGCTATTCCAATCACAATGTTCTTAAGATAACATGAACAGTGTTTCCAACAAACACAGAGGGGCCAACAATACATGTTTCTAACAGGAAACGGACATGGCCAGACCGAAAGCACAAAAATAAGTAGCATTTCCTTCTTTTAAGATAGTTGCTCCTTCCTTCCCTCACTCCCTCCCTTCCTTTCTTTCTTTCTTTATTTCAACGGAGTCTTACTCTGTCGCTCAGACTGGAGTGTAACGGCACAATTTTGGCTCACCGCAACATCCGCCTCCTGGGTTCAAGCAATTCTTCTGCCTCAGCCTCCCGAGTAGCTGGGGCTACAGGCGCCTGCCACCACGCCCGGCTAATTTTTGTATATTTAGTAGAGACGGAGTTTTACCATATTTGCCAGGCTGTTCTCGAACTCCTGACCTCCAGTGATCCGCCTGCCTTGGCGTCCCAAAGTGCTGGGATTAATAGTTGCTGCTTTCTTAACAATGACAAACCTTGCTTTGTCCCATTCTTCCCTTCTGTCATAGAAAATTATTCACACTTCTACAAAGAGCCAGAAGGTCTGTTTTCCTGAGTCTTAGTTAAGGAGGGAAAGAAGAGTAGGATATAGCATTAGAAAGGTAGTAAGAATAGGTGGGAACATAAACTATTTAAGTTGATTGAATTTTATTTGATATGGATTGCAAGTCCTTTGGAAGATTTTAAGCAGGGGAATAAAATGATCTAACTGTAAAAGATTACTCCCATTGCTGTGTGCAAAATAGATTAATGGGGCGGGTATCAGAGTGAGATGGCAATAAAGAAAGCAGTACAACCAATTAAGAGACTACTTTCAACCAATTAAGAGATTTAGATTTTAGATAAATTCAGTTATCTAAGAGTTGATGGTGGTTATAACTGGTCTTAGAAGTTAAAAGGGTATGAAATAGTTGAGCTATGGGCATATTTTAAAGGTATGACCAATGGGAGTTTTGGAAAAATTTGACGTAAATATAAAGAAAGGTGAAAAATTAAGACAAAAAATGGATTTTGGGCTGAACAACTGGGTTACGGGTGATGGTATTGGCAGTAGTGGGAAAACATGGGACACCTAAGTTTATGGGGAAAATAAAGATACATCCTTTGATGAAATTTAAGTAAATATGTTGAGCAGAGAGATGGATATTAATAAGTATGAAAGTGATGTGTATATTGATGTCTGGAATCAATCAGCCTAGGAGGGGTACAAAAGTTTGCTTGTGGAATTTGCTTAAGGAATTTGCTTACTGTGTGCAAAAGGACAACAGAAGACATATAGAAAATAATGAAACAAAAGAAAAATAAAACAGAGGATAGAGAAGAAAAACAAAAAGTAGGATAAGAGGAAAGAGGGAACAATTTTTAAAAAGAGTTAGAAGTAGAGTCATCTGGCCAGGGTGGCGTCAGGAAAGGTTGTAACTTGTATATTATTGTGGTGTGGTACAAGGAAAGTTATCTGAAATTGGAAGGAACGTTGTAACAACAGATGTAGATGAGAGTAGCTCATTGTCCTCATGAGATATGTGTATGTCTGTCCTATATGGCTTAGCTCAACTGATTACAGTTTTCTACATTAGCCTAGCATTATTCTTGGGTGAAATTTACATTGTACTCAAATTGTTTCCTAATAGATAGCCCTCATTGAAAAAAATTGTGTTCCCAAAACAAGCATTAACAACAGGACTAGCTATATTTAAAACCAAGTGGCTAGATAACAATGATAATAATAATAGTAATCATCATTATAATTATTATTACTATGATTATGAACATATGGCACTTATTATGTGCCAGACACTATTCTAATTTTTATGAATATTAATTTATTTGATCTTCGTGAAAAGGCCATGGGAGAAAAATATTTCAGGAAGAAAGAAGTGGATAAAAAATTAACCATTCGATTTTGTGTGGTGGAGCTTGTTGGTAACTATGACAAGAGGCGGTTTCAGAGAGATTAAGTTAAGATCCCTTTGGGAAAATACTTGTCTAATTTTAACTTTAATCTTCAAGATTAGAGGCACACTCTTCTTTCAATGAATGGTGTCATATATGCAGTATGCCTTAACTGTTGGAGTAGTTTTACTACCAGATAGAGAATAAAGTAAATATTCTGATCACTGAGAGGTATCAACCATCCCTGAATCTTGCCTATAGCAGATATTAAAATTTGACTTATTCAACTCCAATTCTCCAGGTTCTAAAGTAGGTGGGGATAGATAGATGAAAGAGATAGATAGATAGATAGATAGATAGATAGATAGATAGATAGATAGTAGATGGATAGAGAGACGAAGATAGATGATAGATAGATAGATCTCTGTGTGTGGTTTTCATATTTTCTTTAAACATGGATTCCATATGGAATTGAATTTATGAAGTTAATACATTTATTTACAAATTAAAAATTTACAAATTAGGTGGAATCTGGATTTTCAATAATTTCTGCTGTTTTTCTCTAAAAAGCTGGATGTTGTGATATGGTTTGGCTCTGTGACCCCACCCAAATCTCATCTTGAATTGTAATCCCCGTGGGTCTAGGGAGGAAACTGTAATCCCACAACTCGAGACAATGAGGTGATTGGATCATGTGGACAGTTTCCCCTTTGCTTATGATAGTGAGTGGGTTCTCATGAGATCTGATGGCTTTATAAGTGTTTGGAAGTTCCTCTTTCATTCTTCTCTCTCCTGCCATCGTGTGATCTGTGCTTCCCGTTCACGTTCCACCATGATTGTAAGTTTCCTGAGGCCTCTCCAGCTATGTGGAACTGTAAGTCAATCAAACCTCTTTCCTTTATAAATTACCCAGTCTTGGGTAATATCTTCTTCTTCTTCTTTTTTTAAAATTTTACTTTAAGCTCTAGGATACATGTGCAGAACGTTCAGGTTTGTTACATAGGTATAAATGTGCCATGGTGGTTTGCTACACCTATCAACCCATCTAAGTTTTAAGCCCCGCGTGCATTAGGTATTTGTCCTAAGGATCTCCCTCCCCTTTCCCCCTACCCTCAGCAGGCCACAATGTGTGATGTTCTCCTCTCTGTGTCCATGTGTTCTCATTGTTCAACTCCCACTTATGAGTGAGAACATGTGGTGTTTGGTTTTCTGTTCCTGTGTTAGTTTGCTGAGAATGATGGCTTCCAGCTTCATCCAAGTCCCTGAAAAGGACGTTAACTCATTCTTTTTTATGGCTGCCACTCAAAAGAAGACATTTACCTGGCCAAGAAACACATGAAAAAAAGATCATCATCACTGGTCATTAGAGAAATGCAAATCCACAATGAGATACCATCTCATGCCAGTCATGATGGTGATTACTAAAAAGTCAGGAAACAACAAATGCTGATGAGGCTGTGGAGAAATAGGAACGTTTTTACACTGTTGGTGGGAGTGTAACTTAGTTAAACCGCTGAAGACAGTGTGGCGATTCCTCAAAGATCTAGAACCAGAAATACCATTTGACCCAGCAATCCCATTACCGGTGTATACCCAGAGAATTATAAATTATTCTTCTATAAAGACACATGCACACGTATGTTTATTGGGTAGTATCTTTATAGCAGTGTGAAAATGGACTAATACAGGCTGATTGCAAAATGGTCCCCATTCTTCACCTTTCCCTGTAACCCCTCCAATGTCTCTAATGAATTCCCCCCCCCATCAAGTTTGGAGTTTGTTTATCCATCCCTTGAATCTATACTTGTCTTGTGGCTTTCTTTGGTCAATAAAATGCTGCAGAAAGGATGAGTGCCCATTCTAAAGCTATGCTTCAGAGGCATTACTTGCTTTTGCCCTGTCTTTTGAATCTTTGTGATCACCATGATAATACATCTGGACTAGCCTGCTGGACATAAGACTGATGGTGAGAGGTAGTCATCCCAGAGGGCCATCCCAGATGAAACAGCTCCCAACAGACCCAGACATCAGTGTCCAACCAAGATCAATCCAGACCAGTAGTTCTGCCCAGCCCACCCATAGACCCTTGAGCAATAATAAATGGTTGTTTTAATCCACTGAATTTTGGGGTAGTTCGTAACACAGCATTATTATGTAAACTAATAACTTCAGTGAGCTTTTAGATTCTGTGGCAGCACTAACTGAAGCCTAATACTGGGTTTCTAACTACATGGATGTTCAGAGGAAAGAAATAAGACATAAAATAGTCTTACAGTGTCCTCCCAAAATTCACATCCACACAAACCCTCATAATATGTAAGAGTATCCTTACAAAGAAACAAAAAAGGACAGAGAGAAACACAGTGGAGAAGGCAATGTGAAGATGGAGGAAGAGACTGGAGTGATATGTCTGCAAGCCAAGGAACAGAAAGGCTTGCTGGATACCACTAGAAAGTAGGAGAGAGTCATGGACCAGCCTTCTCTGGGCCCCTCAGAGCCCCCTCAGAGCCTGCAGAAGGAACCAACCCTGCTGACACCTTGACTCCAGATTTTCATTTGCTAAATTATGAAAGAATAAATTCCTATTGTTTTAAGCCACCCAGTTTGTGATAATTTGTTAAGGCAGCCCTAGGAAACAGTGGGGAACAATAGAAATGATATTGTTCTGGAACACTATTGGATAGACAAGTATTCTGAGTCTCCACTTTCAGACGGCAGCAGAGGTAGCAGCATCCCTGGAAGACTAGTTATGTGGTCAGGGAGATATTGTTGGAACCTCAACCTACAGTTTCTGTCACCAGGCCTTTTAATATTTTCTAAGAATTCAATTTCTTGTATTAAATCCCTTTATTTTTACACTAGCCTGAGCATTATTGTTGTTTCTTTAATTTAATCTGCAGCTGAGTACTGAATAATGTGTTCTCCAACTACATGACTCCAATTATGAGAATAAATAATTTCTTTACTTCTTACTTCTTAACTTTCTTACTGTTTAAGCCAGTTTAATGCAGAGATTTTGTTTCTTTCAGTGAAAAACAACTTTGCATTATCTATTATCTGTATTAGCTGTAGTACGATGAAGTTAGGATGATGATAGGGGTTCAACAGGGGATGATAAAGTAATTATCTCCTAATTGTATATATCTTCTCTCTTAAATTGATACAGAATATGATACCTGAATTTAAGAAGATGAGACAGGTATTTTGTAGTTTGAAAAGAAAATATCATAAAATGGTTAACTTGGAGAATAAGCAAAACAAATTGTCAGAAAATGTAGCAAATTGTCTGACAATGTTGAAGTTCTTTGGCACATTTAAATTACATGAAAATATTCGCATCATTGTGAAAATTTCTCCAGTAATATTTATAAGGTTGGTGCAAAAGTAATAGCGGTTTTGCCATTACTTTCAATGGAAAAGCCTGCAATTACTTTTGTACCAACCACAGCTATTTGAGTCCAAGTATAATGTCAGCAGAAAGTTAGGTTTGATCAAGTTACAGTTTTGCCTAGCAAAACCGTAACTTTCTAGTGAAAGAGGTGAAGAGATGCAAAGAAGTTGAGGCAAAAAGAAAGAAGCCACACACTTGGGAATGACAGAGCTTCTGTCACTGAAGCTTTTATTTTAATATTTAAGATCCAAATGCATTTTTTTCATCTGAATACATATTTATTTACCTTGGTTAAAGAATGAGAGAAAAACCCACTTATGGTTCTACAATTTGTTGTTTTCTAATAACATTATGTTTAAAGATCTTTCCATGTGAGCAGTACATATAGAATATTCTAATTATTTTCAACTTTTGCATGGAAGGCTATGTAATGAATTTACTGCTCTATGTAAACATTTCTTACTGATGTATATATCAGTAAAGGCTGAAGTGTACATTTCTCTAGAAAACATTTTAGTTATTTAAAAACACTTTTGGCAAGGCATGGTGGCTCATGCTTCTAATCTCAACACTTTGGGAGGCTGAGGCAGGAGGATTGCTTAAAGCCAGGAGTTGGAGACAAGCCTGGGCAACAAAGGGAGGCCCCCCAGCTCCTAAATAACAACAACAAAAAATTTAATTATCTGGGTGTGGTAACCTGCGCCTGTGGTCCCAGTGCTTGGGAGGCTGAGGCTGAAGGACCACTTGAGCCCAGGAGTTCAAGACTGCAGTGAGCTACGATTGAGCCACTGCACTCCACACTCCAGACTGGAAGAGAGAAAGATACTCTGTCTCTAAAAAAACCACAGTAAAGTAAAGTAAAAATCTTATTTTTTACTGGTTCAAGCAATTCTGCTGTCTCAGCCTCCTGCGTAGCTGGGACTACAGGCATGCACTACCATGCCTGGCTAATTTTGCAATTTTTTTAGTTGGGACGGGGTTTCTCCATGTTTGTCAGGCTGGTCTCAAACTCCCAACTTCAGGTGATCTGCCTGCCTCGGCCTCCCAAAGTGCTGGGATTACAGGCTTGAGCCACTGCACCCGAACAGGGTCTTATTCCTTTTTATAGCTGAATAGTATTCCATTGTGTATGTGTACCACATTTTCTTTATCCATTCATCTGTCAATGGGCACTTTGGTGGATTCATTTTGGCTATTGTGAATAGTGCTGCAATAAACATGGGAGTGTAGATATCTCTTCAATATAATGACTTTCTTTCTTTTGGATATATACCAAGCAGTGGGACTTCTGGAACAAATGGTAGTTCTATTTTTTTTTTTTTTTTTTTTTTGAGGAATCTCCATACTGTTCTCTATAGTGGCGGCTGAACTAATCTCCAATCCCATCAATTGTGTATGAGGGTTCCCCTTTTTCCACATCCTTGTCAGCATCTGATATTGCCTGTCTTTTTTATAAAAGCCATTTTAACTGGGGTGGGATGATATTGTAGTTTCAATTTGCATTTCTCTGATAATTAATGATGTTTAACATTTTCTGTGTACTTCTTAGCAGTTTCTATGTCTTCTTTTGACAAGTGTATATTCAAACTTTTGGATATATAAATAGTAATGGGATTGCTGGGTCTAATGTTCTGGGTTTTTTGTTTGTTTTTGTTTTTGTTTTATTTTTATTTATTTATTTATTTGAGACAGAATTTCATGCTGTTGCCAGGCTGGAGTGCAGTGGTGTGATCTCGGCTCACTGCAATCTCCACCGCCCAGGTTCAAGTGATTCTCCTGCCTCAGCCTCCTGAGTAGCTGGGATTACAGGCCCATGCCACCACACCCAGCTAATTTTTGTACTTTTAGTAGAGACTGGGTTTCACCATGTTGGCCAGGATGGTCTCGATCTCCTGACCTCGTGATCCGCCCACCTCGGCCTCCCAAAGTGCTAGGATTACAGGCTAATGTTCTGTTTTAAGTTTGAGAAATCTCCAAACTGCTTTCCACAGTGGCTGAAATAACTTGCACTCCTACTAAGAGTGTATAGGTGTTCCCTTTTCTCCACAGCCTTGCCAGCATCTGTTGTTTCTTGACTTTTTAATAGTAGCCATTCTGACTATTGTGAGATGAGATCTTATTATGATTTTGATTGGCATTTCTCTAGTGATTAGTGACGTTGAAAATATTTTCCTATGTTTGTTGGCTGCTTGCGTGCCTTATTTTGAGAAGTGTCTGTTGAGGTCTTTTGCCCACTTTTTAATGGGGTTATTTGCTTTTTGCTTGTTGAATTGTTTAAGGTCTTTTGCAGCACTATTCACAATAGCAAATGGAATCAACCTAGGTGCTCACGGATGGTAAGCTTTCTCTTCCCTATGTTGATTTTTTTCCTTTACTGTGAAGGAACTTTGTAGATTGATGTGATCCCATTTGCATATTTTTGCTTTGGTTGCCTGTGCTTTTGAGGTCTTACACAAAATAATTATTTAGCCATATGAATGTCCTGGAACATTTTCCCAATTTTTTTCTAGTAGTTTTATAGTCTCAGGTATTACATTTAAGTATTTGATCCGTTTTCATTTGATTTTTATATATGGTGAGAGATAGGGGTCTAGTGTCATTTTTTTGCATATAGTTGTCCAGTTTTCCCACCATCATTTATTTGCCTCCCGTGATAAAGAGGAGGTTCTGCTCTATTCTGGTCAGAAAATATACTTGCTGTGTCAAAGATGAGTTCACTGTAAATGCATAGACTTTCATCTGGTTCCTCTCTTCTGTTCCATTGGTTTATGTGTCTGTTTTTATGCTAGTGCTATGCTAGCTTGGTTACTGTAGCTTCGTAGTGAATTTTGAAGTCAAGTAGTGTGAAGCCTCCAGCTTTGTTATTGTTGCTGAGGATTGCTTTGGTTATTCAGTCTTTTTTGGTTCCCTATGCGTTTTAGGACTTTTTTTTTTCTATTTCTGTGAATAATGTCACTGATATTTTTAAGGGAATTGCATTGAATCTGTAAATTGCTTTGGGTAGTATTGTCATTTTAACAATATTAATTCTTCCAATTTATGAGCATGGAATGTCTTTTCTTTTTTTTTATGTCTTCTTTAATTTCTTTCATCAATGTTTTGTAGTTTTCCTTGGATAAATATTTTACCTCTTTGGTTAAATTGATTCCAAGGTATTTTATATTCTTTGTAGGTGTTGTAAATGTGATTGCTTTCTTGATTTCTCTTTCAGATTGTTCACTATTGGCATATATAAATGCTACTGATTTTTGTATGTTGATTTTGTATCCTGCAACTTTGATGAAATCCTTTATCCAGTTATAACAGTTTGTTGATAGAGTCTTTAGGTTTTTCTAAGCATAAGATTATGTCATCTGCGTACAAGCCTAATTGATTTCTTCCTTTTCAATTTGGATGTCCTTCTTGTCTTTCCCTTGCCTAATTGCTCCAGCCAAGACTTTCAGCATTATGGTGCATAAAAATGATAAAAGTGGGCATCTTTGCCTTGCTCCAGATCCTACAAGAAAGGCTTTCAGTTTTTCCTCATTCAGTACAATGTTAGCTGTGGGTTTGTTATATGTGGCTTTTATTATCTTGATGTATGTTCCTTCTATACTCAGTTTGATGAGGGTTTTTTTTTTAATCATAAAGGGATGTTGAATTTATCAAATGCTTTTTCAGCAGCTATTGAAATAATCATAGGTTTTTTTTCTTTTTACTGTTGATGTGATGTATCATGTTTATTGATTTGCATATACTGAACCATCCTTGCATCCCTGGGGTAAATTCCAATTGATCATAGGGCATAATTTTTTTAATGTAATGTTGAATTTGTTTTTCTAGTGTTTTGTTGATTAATTTTGCATCTATTTTTATCCTTGTCTAGTTTTGATATCATGATAAGGCTGGCCTCATAAAATGAGTTTGGAATAATTATCTCTTCAAGTTTTTTTAAGACATTAAGTAGGATTGGTATTAGTTTTTTTAATGTTTGGTAGATTCAGCAGTGAAGACATCAGATCCTGGGCTCTTGTTTGATGGAAGGCTTTTTATTACAGCTTTCATACTCGTTGTTGGCTCATTGATGCGTTCTATTTCTTCATAGTTAAATCTTATTATGTGCATGTGTCCAGGAATTCATCCATTTCTTCTAGATTTTCCAGTTTGGTGGAGTATAGTTATTGATAATAGTTTTAAATAATTCTTTGTATCTCTGTTGGCTCAGTTGTTATATCTCCTTTGTCACTTCTGAGATTATTTATTTGGGTCTTCTCTCCTTTTATTTTTAATCAGTCTAGCCAAAAGTTTGTTGATTTTATTTTCCTTTTCAAAAAAAGACAACTTTTCATTTTGTTGATCTTCTATATTGTTTTTAGTATCAATTTCATTTATTTCTGCTCTGATTTTTATTATTTCTTTTCTTCTACTAATTTTGAGTTTGATTTGTTCTTGCTATTCTAATTCCTTGTGGTGCATTTTCATGCTGTTTATTTAAAGTCTTTTTACTTTTCTGATACAAGTGTTTATTTTGAGAACTTTCCCTCCTACTATAGCTTTTGCTGTATCCCATAGATTTTGGTATGTTGTATTTCCGTTTTCATTTGTTGCACAAAATTTTTTAATCTCCTTTTTAATTTCTTCATTGACTCATCAGTCATTCAGGAGCATGTTGCTTACAATCCCTGTGTTTGTGAAGTTTCCAAGGTTCCTGTGATTGCTTTCTAGTTTTAATCTATTGTGGTCAGAAAAGATACTTGATATGATTTCTGCTTTTTGGAATTTGCTGAGACTTGTCTTGTGGCCTAGGATATGGTCTATTCTGGAGAATGTTCCATGTGCTGATAAAAAGAATGTGTATTCTGCAGGAATTCTATAAATGTCCGTGAGGCCTATTAGGTCCAGTTTGTAGTTTAACTCTGATGTTTCTCTGTTGCTCTTTTTGTCTGGATGATATGTTCATTACTGAAAGTGAGATATTATAGTCCCTTAGTATTATTGTGTTGCAGTCTATCTCTCCCTATAGATCTATTAATAGTTTCTTTACATACTTGAGGGCTCTGGTGTTGGGTGCACAGATAGTTATAATTGTTACATATTTTCATCATTATATAGTGACCTTCTTTGTATCCTTTCCCAGTCTCTAATTTGTAGTCTGTTTTATCTAATATGAGTGCAGCTACTCCTGCTTTTTTTTTTTTTCAGTTTCCAGTGTCATAGAATATCTTTATCCATCCCTTTACCTTCAGTCTATGTGTATCTTTATATATGACATCTGTTTCTTATAGACAGAGTATAGTTAAGTCTTGTTTCTTTATCCAATTAGTCACATTTTACCTTTTAATTGGAGGACTGAGTCCATTTACATTCACTGTTATTATTAATATGTAAGATCTCACTACTGCCATTTAGGTTGGCATTTCCAGTTGTTTTAACTCCCCTCTTCCATTTGTTCTTTCTTACTGTCTTTCTTTGTGGTTATTTTTCTTTGGCAGCATGTTTTAATTTCTTGCCTTTTATTTTGGTGAATTGCATAGGTTTTGTTGTGGTTACCATGAGGCTAACAAACATAACAAATTATTTTTTATAGAAATGACAACTTATCTTTATCACAAATAAAAGAATGAAAAAAATAAAAATTATACACTTTAACTGCATTCCCCCACATTTTGACTTTGTGTTGTCTCAATTTACATATTTTATATTACCTATCTCTTAAGATTTTCTGTAGCTGTTATTGTTTTTGATAGATTTGTCTTTTGAGCTTTATACTAGACTTATAAGTGGATTGCAAACTATTATTATAGTATTATTATGAGTCAATTTATGTACTTAATATTATCAGCAGGTTTTGCACCTTCAAAAGCTCTTTATTTTCAGGTTAGTTTTTTTTTTTTTTTTTCTTTCATTGAGATTGAAGAACTCTCTTTAGCATTTCTTGCAAGACAGGTCTGATGGTAGTGAATTCTCTCAGGTGTTGTTTGTCTGGGAAAGGTCATCTTTCCTTCATCCTTGAAGGATAATTTTGCTGGATACGATATTCGTGGTGGCAGTTTTCTTTTTCTTTGAACATTTTGAAAATATTGTTCCTCTCCCTCCTGGCCTGTATGGTTTATATTGAGAAATCTGTTGCTAGACAAATTGGAGCTCCTTTTTATGTTATTTGCTTCATTTTCCTTGCTGCTTTTAGGATTTGCTCTCTGTGCTTGACCTTTGAGAGTTTGATTATTATATGCCTTCAGGAGGTCTTACTTGGGCTCAATCTGGTATTCTCTGACCCTCCTGTACCTGGATAGCTATATCTGTATCATGTTTTGGAGACTTTTCTGTTATCATTTCTTTATATATGGTTTATGTTTCTTGCTCTTCCTCAATTCCCACTTGATTATCAATAAATTTTGTCTCTTGAGCTAATTTTCTATATCTGGTAGCTGATCTTTGTTGTTTTTCTGTTTTTCATTCTTTCTTCTTTTTTCTCCTTTGACTATGTATTTTAAAATATCCTATATTCAAGCACACTGATTCCTTCCTCTTGTTGATACATTCTACTGTTGATGGTCTGTAATGAATTTTTCAGTCCAGCAATTTCTGGTTTTTTTATTATTTAAATTTCTTTGTTAAATTTATCTGATAAATTTCTAAATTGATTTTCTATGTTATCTTGGAGATCACTGAGTTTTCTTAAAATTGCTATTTAGAATTCTTGGTCAGAGAGCTCACCTATCACTGTCTCATGAGGGTCAGTTACTGATTCCTTGCTTTGTCTGTTTAGAGAGATCATGGTTCCCTGTTTGCTGTTGTTTCTTATGGATCTATGTCTATGTCTTTGCGTTGAGGGATTAGTTATTTATTTCAGTCTTCTGTGATTTGTTTTGATTTTCTCTCAGTACGTTTACTTAGAGGTTCTTTACCACAAGGTTGCTGCCTACTTTTTGGGTCTTGATGGCTCCTTAAGCCCAGGTTCACCTCAGCTCTCATAAACAATTGGAGTATCACCCTTCCTGAATCAGGGAGATCCCAAAGGTAAGACCCTGGCAATGTGGGAAGACAGGCCAGTGGTTCATGCCTAGGTTCATGCAGTGGATTGTGCCTCCTACAGTGTGGTGCTGCTGAATAACAACTTTGATTTGGTGGATCCTCTGGCAGTGTTACAGAGCAGAGTTGCCAGGAGTGAGGATGGTAGTCCCACCTCCCCCTTTGTCTACATTTGTTCCTTCAGGCACTCACAATCTTCCTGTAAGTTAAGGTAGGGACAAACCTCCTGCCAAGGAACCCAGGATAATAAGAAGCTTGTTGTCCACCACAATTTCACTTTTTCCATTGTAGACAAAATGAGTTGGAAAAAACTTTCTCTGTGTTTGATGCTGGGCAGAATGAGAGGAGGGGGTTTATGGATGCGGAAGTCCAATTAATTTACCATTGGCTCAGGGCTTTTTTCACTTCTCTGAAGTTCCGGAAAATGTCTCATCTTCATATTTAACTTCTAGGGTATTTATTTTCTTTTTCTTTTTTGAGATGAAGTCTCACGCTGTCGCCTAGGCTGGACTGTGGAGTGCAGTGGCATGATCCCGGCTCACTGAACCTCCACCTCGTGGGTTCAAGCAACTTTCCTGCCTCAGCCTCCTGGAGCTCTAGGATATTTCTGGTGATGATCTTAGCACTGTATGTTTGTTTTTGTTTTTTAGTTTTTTGTTTGTTTGTTTTGAGACAGAGTTTCACTCTTGTCACCCAGGCTGGAGTGCAATGGCCCAATCTTGGCTCACTGCAACCTCCACTTCCAGGATTCAAGTGATTTTGCCTCAGTCTCCCAGTAGCTGGGATTACAGGCACGTACCACCACACCCATCAAATTTTTGTATTTTTAGTAGAGACAGGGCTTCACCATGTTGCCCAGGCTGGTCTCAAACTCCTGACCTCAGGTGATCCACCAACCTTGGCCTCCCAAAGTGCTGAGATTACAGGCGTGAGCCACAGTACTGGGCCTGCTTTTGTTTGTTTGTTTGTTTGTTTGTTTGTTTTTGAGGAAAGTGGTGAAGTCAGCATGCTTCCATACCACAATTTTGGACTAAATTGAGTAGTCTTTTAAAAATGCATTCACTACAACTTAGAATCTCAAACTTTTTGCTATTCGACAGTTCTGAGAAAACTGCATTTTCTGTCTTCGTTGGTCTCTCCCAAGCTACGTAGTACTGCTAGAAGTTTGCAGAAATTCTACTTTCATTAATTGCAAGTACTTGCTTGCTATCTAACCTTGGTTGTTTCCTTTGTGTCGCCTTTCAACTTCCTACTATCTGTCTCTCATGATCCTCCCAAAAAAGCCTTTCCCAAACTTTCTCTATCCTCACCTCAAGCCTTGATGCCTATTCCTAAAGTTCTTACTTTTATTATACAATATCAGTTCCTAACAGAACTATATGAAAGTGTTGGCCTTTCTCTCCAACTCCAAGTCTTCTTGCTGTGTCTCCTCTTTGTGTTTAATCTGCTAACATATCTGAATATCAAATTTTATTCTTTCTTGTCAAATATTTTCTTTGATCACAACATTTTTCTCTTATAATAGATGCCTCAGTTCCTTTTATTGACCACTTCCCAATCTTCCATGGCATGTTGAGTTCCCATACCCTAAAGGAAATGTTATTTTTTGGCATTCCTTACAAATATCTCTTCCTTAAGCTATGATACTATTTTCCTTCTATCACCAAATATTTTATTTGAATAACCTGCCCTCATTGCCTCACTTTTTTTTCATTTCTAAAACTTTGCAATGTTTTCAGCACACAATATCAGAGAGAGATTGCTCTCCTGAGAAAGATAATGGCCTCCTGATTATGGAATTCAATATCATTTTTCATTCTTCAAACTCTTTGTAGTATTTGATGCTGCTAAAATCTTTTTCCCCTTTAAACTGCTTAATCCTTTGATCCCACATAACGTGACAACTCCCTCTCTATTTCTTCTCCACCTCTGCTAAGTTCCTCATCATCCCAAATGAAAATATTCCTAATAGTTTGGTCCTCAGCTCTCAGAAATTGTCCATCTGCATTGCTTTCCATGGCGATTTAGTTTATGCCAAGACTATCGACTCTGAGCATAATTTAAACTACCTGTATAACTGTATTAATTTTCTATAGCTAGTTTCTAATTTCCTTCTTAGCCCTAATCAGCAGTGCTTTTTTTTTATTTTGTTTTAGATGGAGTTTCGCTCTTGTTGCCCAGGCTGGAGTACAATGGCATTCACCACAAACTCCGCCTCCCAGGTTCAAGTGGTTCTCCTGCCTTGGTCTCCCGAGTAGCTGGGATTACAGGCATGCACCATCATGTCTGGCTAATTTTGTATTTTTAGTAGAGACGGGGTTTCTACATGTTGATCAGGCTGGTCTCAAACTCCCGACCTCAAGTGATCCGCCTGCCTTGGCCTCCCAAAGTGCTGGGATTACAGGCACGAGCCACCACGCCTGGCCATAAGCAGTGCTTTCTAACTTCCATATTTCTACCAGTAGTCTGCTTATGATGTATCATGTAAGATGATACAGATTTTCTCTAGCATCCTCATCTGTTTCTGACCCCTCACAGGCAGAGTCTTCAACATTGACATTTTGAGTAACAGTCTGTCAGAGGAAATCTAGGTTTTTCTATTATGCTCCTTGAAATTATTGCAGCCACTGTTTATGGCCCAGTTCCAAAGTCATTTTCACATATTTAGGTGTTTATTACAGCAGCACCCCACTTTCAGGTACCAAAATTTGCATTTGTTTTCTATTGTTGCTATGACAAATTACCAGAAATGTAGTAGCTTAAAGAAACAAAGATTTATTGTCGTATAGGTCTGGAGGTCAGAAGTCTGAAATAGGTTTTACTGGGCCAAAATCAAGGTGTCAGCAGTGGCCTGTTCCCTCCAGAGACTGGAGGGTGATGCAATTTTCTTGCATTTTTCAGCTTCTAGAGGAGAACTTGGCCCATGGCCCCTCCTCCAATTTCAAAGTCAGCAAAGTAGCATTTTCTCTCCCATTTGACCTCTGTTCCCAATGCATTTTCTCAATGACTTTTTACTTCCTACCCCTATCACATATGAATTTTTGTGATTAAATTATGCCCACTCAGATAATGCAGGGTAATCTGCCCATCTCACGATCCTTAATTTAATCACCTCTGCAAAGTCCCTTTTTCCATCAAATAAAGAATCAGATTCACAGATTTGAGGATTAGGATGTGGACATCCTTGGGTGGCCATGATACAGCCTACTACAATATCTAAACCTTAATCTTCCAATTCCTAAGCACAATTCCAACAGCTTGACATTCATTTTTATTCAAATGCTTTCTTGGCACTTTGAAATCAACAGCTCTAAGAGCAAAGGCATATTTCTACCAAGACCAATTAATCCTTCTGATATCTCTTTTTGTTAATGATCTAAGTGGCAAATACAATATATTCCACTTCCATAGTATCTGTTACACAAATCCTTTTATTTCGAATCCCGCTGCCACCTGCATTAATTATCATGTCATTACAGCTTCTCTGGATAATTATTTTATAAGTCATGTATTTTAGCTATTTGTCTGCCTATATCTTCAGATTATAGCTCCTTTAAGGGCAAAAACATGCTTTGATCATCGCTTTATGACCTGCAAACTTAGAATAAAATCTTATGTGCTTGCATAAAAAAGAAAAAAAAGAATTGTCTGTAATTTCATTTATATTAGTTTTGCACAATTATTTACAAATATCCCAGGTATACATATGCTGAAAAGCACATAGAAACAAAGACATTTTCAGCCCAAATGACATTTTTACTCAATGAAATTCAATTCAACTCAACATCATTTATGCATTTAGTCCATAGCAGACGCTATACTGTATGTTAGAAATATATCAATAAGCCAGACAAGTTTATTGTCACTGAGAGGAAAACACCAATAGAAAAACAACAGCTCCAATTTGTTGGGTGCTCTGATAGGAATAAGTATGGTGTCCTGTGAGTACAGGATCATGTCCCGAAGCCTTTGAAGAATCTAGCTGAAGGTCAAAAGCAGGGAAGGCCTGTTAACCTAAGGAACAGAAATGAAAGACAGTTCCATATCAGAGCACTGTCAATGCCTTTTAAAAACTTTACATTTATATTTGCATTAAACATTTATAAAAGTACACACCGGATATTTTACATTTAATTTGGACTTTTTTAAAGTCCTCAAATATACTTTCTTGAATCTTTTGAAAATATAAACTTCTTTTGAAAAAAGAAGAGAAAGGAAAATAAGAAAGAGGAAGAGGAGGAAACATTATAAAAACAATCTTAAATGCTTCCTCTAAAAAGCCTATAGAAGTGGCTTGTAGTAAGTCAAAATTCCTGTACATGTTTTTCCTATTTTTATATAAGAACAAATCTCAAGAAACAGCATTTTCCCCTTGTTTTATTACATAGAATAGATATAAAGTGGTTTAAATTCTGTTTCTAAAAAAAAAAACAACTTTTTCTCCCTCATGGCATGAGAGCTTATAAAAAATAAATTCCCAACAAGTTTCTCAGAGGTATTATTAGGTAGGTGTTTATTTGCTATTAAAATTACAAGCAGTGAGTTCCCTAATTCCCTTATTCTTTTTGATCTAGGGTAAAATAAATGAAAAACATCACCATTGATAGCAAAATGTTTTGGCAGACTCTTCCTTATTGTTTCTCTCTCAGCATTTTAATATTGCTCAGACTGAGTTCAAGAGGGTCATGTTTTAATAAATGTGGGAGCATGTAAAGGCTTTTATAAATGAAACTAAGCCATCCTGCCTTTTGTCAGGTTGTTTATGTTGCACAGAATGTTCCTTTCCCTTGCTGTACTGATCACATTATATTCTTTTATTTTCCTAAGCCCCAACTTCACAACATACTAATGGATCAAGCCTATTTCACACCATGTAATACCTTGCATTATATAAGTGTTTGTTTACAAAGGCATTGCCTTAAAATAGAGTGGTGGGAAAAGACAGTGCAAAACACCAATTCTACTACCTAATATCATTAGTGGAAAAATTTATTGTCACTGGAAGTAGTGTATTGCTGACAACAGCTTTGGCGAAGCCACATCTGTTTATCCTAATGCTTAAGGGGTAAGATGTGTGACACGGAATGAGAATATGCCATTTGATTTGCTGCTATTACCTGACTTCAAAAACAATGGGTAGGTGCATAAATAAAGGCAAACCATTATTACAGTGCAGCAACTGGACCTTCTTTCAAAAAGCTGAAGCTTTAAAAAGACTGCAGAATTGCTGTACCATGGTAAACAATATTGTAATACATTCTCTTAATGTCACAACTTCTCATTCTCAAATAAAAATGCTTTAAAAAAACTTTTAGATATGACTCTTAAATGTCATTTTTAATGTGAATTTCCTTTTATTATTTTATAAAAATCAAGTCAGATAATGTCTATCCTTTCAAGCAACTTTTCTTTCTAATTCATTTATTGGTGTGTGATATAATAGTTTATTGAGAAATCACTCTATTTTGACAAACAAATAATATCAATGGAGGCAGGGAAATACCGGGTAGAAGAGGGTGGCTCCCCAGCGAAGGCCTCACCCTCAAGCCTGGAAATTCACAGCCTTAAATGGGAACAAGCATTCCTCTTTTTGCACCCAAATTTGCCTTTTGGCCCACTACACCCCTCCATCCTGTACTCATATAAACCCCAAACCCCAGGATCTACGAGCAGATGAACAGAAGAATGGAAAGGCAGAGGAACAGAGGAGTGGCACGGCAGAGAAGGTGAGAAGAGAAAGAACATCTGAACATCAAGTGGAGTTCGTCTGGGGATCATAGGAGAGGGGATCAGCCGCAGGACAGCCAAACTCCAAGGAAAGATCACCTTCCCACTCCATCCCCTTTCCAGCTTCCCATCCATCCTGTTGAGAGCCACCTCCATCCGGCAGTAAAATCCCCCAAATTTACAATCCTTCCTGGATGCCAGACGAGAACGCAGGTCCCAAGAGGGCACTGAGCTGGTTAACACTTAAGCTGTCTGTGAACATCAGAGCTAAAAGATCACTGTGACACACCCTCTAGGGCTTTGGGAGTTGCAAGCATCCACCCCTAAATGCTAGCATGGGGGTGGAGCCCCAAAGCACTCTCCCTGGTTCCTCTGGCTCCTGCACCTGCCCATCTGTGTGTTGCCCCTCCTGTAAGGGATTTGAGCATGCGGCGGCCCAACAGATGAGCTTATCCCTATTGCACATCCTGCAAAAGGTCAGGGAACTCTCCCATTTTAATACGATGTTTTTACCAAATAAAGTTTTCTGAATGCCGATTGAGATGAAAGAGAGTCCCTTTGAGGTTTATGTTTGGTTTTAAAGAAATATTTGATAATTTCAAGAAACAAATGATGTCCTAGAAACAATATAAGATTATAAGTAAAACACATGTTCGGAGATGAGTTCTCATTCTGAGAACCAATATTTGTCAAAGCCAGCATTTGTCATTCATTCTTACTCAACTAAGTCCACTCTGGAATTATCCAGAATCTACAAATATGTCTTAATGTTAGAGTGCTCTAGAAATAATACAAAGAGTAAATTTATAAAGTAGTACCATTTTAATTACTGTTATTTATATGCAATCATTCGCATTTCTGAGAAGAACTGTTACACATTTTTTTTAAAGAGACAAGTCCTCATTATGTCATTCAAAATGGAGTACAGTGACATTATCTCAGCTTGCTGCAACCTCAAACTCTTGGGCTCAAGTGATCCCAAGCAGCTGGGACTACTACAGCCATGTACCCACACGTCACTATTTTTGTTGTTGTTCTTGTTAGAGAAGGAAGTCTTGCTATGTTGCCTAAGCTGGTCTTGAACTCTTGGCATCAAGCAACATTCTCTTTTCAGCCTCCCAAAGTGTTGGGATTACAGGTAAGAGTCACCCAGTCCAGACTTGTTACACATTTTTTAAAAGGACATAATCATAATAAATCTAGGCATTTTAGTTATACAATGAAATTAAACTATAGAGAAGATAAGTCTGTTTATGAAATTATTCCCCTTAGTCTATACCCATAGTGGCTGTGAACAAACCAGGTGCAAACCCCAAATTTTCACTCACTAAGTAATTGTCATGTGCCAGGTACTGTGTTAGATCATCTATGGGATTCATAAAATTATAAAACATAGCCAATGCTCAAAGATCACTTACCCAGTAAGAAAAACAAAAATACAAATAAGGCACTGTAAGCAAAGGTAATGTGTGCTCTGAGAGAGTAAAAATTATTGGGAGTAGAACAGAGAACATTTGATTCTGCCCAGGAAGGTTGGAAGAATTCCACACCTTAGAGGATGAGTAATTTGTAAGTCATTGAAGAGATCAAAGAGAATTCAAAACAGAGATAATACACAGAATGAAGATATTGGCATGATGTTACATGGAATATTCTGGAAAATCATGAGTCACCATTGTTAGAAGTGGTTACAGTGTCTGGCAAGTGGGGCAAGGGATCATGATTATAAGTAAATCTGGAAATGTGAAAGGTCCCTCACTTTATGCTATCCACATGTGTTTTGAAGAATCTGAATTAGTTTGAAACAATGTGTACATGTATTTCACATTATCTATTGTTGATTAGAAAGAGGCATTTAAATATCAGGGAACCAACATAAGTTTAGCATCAACTCACTACCACGTGCTAAGCACTAATGTGCTCACCATTCATTGTCTGCTTTGATGTTCTCCACTATCTCACAAATTTTTATTTCTCCTGTTTGACCAATCAAGAAGCTGAATCTTACAAAGTGGAAATACCGTCTAGGACTGTCAGAGTCTTATAATAGACTAACAGCATAAGCAGCGTAGACTACTGATTAGGAATACGAACTCTGGAGCCAGACTGCTTAGGGCCAAAGCCCAGCACCCACACATGCAAGGTTTGTCATTTTGAGCAACGATTTAATAATCTCTGTGACTCACTTTCCTCTTCTATAAGTGGAAATAATGATAGACCCTACTCCCTGGGGTTGTATGAGGTACTACGGATATGAAAGATGACACAAACTACCTCTCCAAAGGAAAATAAGAGTTGAAGGTGAAATATACCCTCCCAATTGGAAATATAAATTTCTGTAAATGACAACGACCCTACTTTAGTCTGTATTGTGTGTCATCCCCACAAACTTCAAATTTTTGCATCAGCATATCTCCATTTTGCCAAGGAATTTGAAATTGAGAGAAGCCAAGTAGCGTTATCAGGTTTCAACAGTTATAACCATAACAAAATTGGAAGTCAAATAAAGGGCTGCCTTCATGTGATATCTGTGCAGTTTTTGCTGCCATTCTATCAGCCTGGGTCTGTTTGAGACAGTCCTCGTGGCTTCAGGGGCCTGGGGCAGAGGGTAGAGAAGTCGTCATAGAGATGCAAGAAAATTCTTTTAAAGGGTGAATAAGAACTGAAAATGTATTCAAAGGCAGGGAGAGTTTGCCAGGGGGAGGAGAAATCATGTGCAAAGAGATCCAAAAGAAAAAGTACATTCAGGGAACAGAGAGCCTTGTTTTGTTGCTGATGCTCATAATGCTGGTGATGAGGTGGAGGGAGAAGGCGTAGAGAGGTAAACAGGTGGCAAAGCTTATGTGCCATTCTATGGCTTTGATTTTTTTTCACTCAGAGCTCTGGGGAGTCATTAAAGCTTTCTGAGCTGCAGAATGGCATAATCAGATTTGAATTTGTAAGAGCTCATTCTGGCAGTGGTGTAGAAAGGGCTAGACTGTAGACAGGGAGATTGGTTGGAAAGCAATTTAATGAATTGAAGGCATTGGGAAGGAAAATTAAAGGAAAGGGTGAGGTTGCAGAAATATTCAGGCCTTTTTTATTTTTCATTTTTATGGATACATAATAGTTGTACAATTTTAAAATATAAAATAAATATATTTCTATAGCAAAAAAGGAGAAATATTTAGTTCTAAAGATTATTTTATTTTTCCAAAGGTAAGTGACTCCCTCATGTCCTTTATATTCTCTGGCTTTCTCATAATACCTCATGGGCCATTGTGTCCTAGCTAGAACTGTCTTTCTGAACAAAAGATAATTTATTTTCCTTTCCACTTTCTTTAATTAGCTCAATTTGCTTGTGTTACTTTTCACTATTTATTAAAATAATACTTTCAATTTGTTTAGGTGTTTACATTTAAACAGACGCATTTTTGAGAACTCTTCCTTAATCAGAAGATTTTCTTTCTAAACGTAGAAGTAAAAGCATCAAATTATGCCCAGGAAGAAAAAAAACCTTAAGAAAGGTGTCTAATGTGCTTGAAAGATCTCATACTTGAACTTAGAAATTTTCATCAAAAAGTTACACAGGAGCAGAGAAACATTGTCAAGATTCTTTTTTTTTTTTTTTTTTTAGATGGAGTCTCGCTCTGTCGCCCAGGCTGGAGTGCAATAGCACAGTCTCGGCTCACTATAACCTCCGCCTCCCAGGTTCAAGCAATTCTCCTGCCTCAGCCTTCTGAGTAGCTGGGATTACAGGTGCATGCCACCATGTCCAGCTAATTTTTGTATATTTTTAGAAGAGATGGGGTTTCACCATGGTGACCAGGCTAGTCTGGTACTCCTGACCTCAGGTGATCTGCCCACCTCGACTTCCCAAAGTGCTGGAATTACAGGCATGAGTCACTGTGCCTGGCCTTTGTTTAAACTTTAACTTTAGATTATTATGGTACATAATAGTTGTATATATCTGTGGGGTACATGTGATGTTTTGATACAGGCATACCTTGCCAAGATAAGAGAAGGTATTCATTAAACTCATATTGTTTCTCAATAATGGACTATATTGCTTGTACTTGAATCAATGATCTTGCAGATTCCCTATTATGTCAATTGCATAATTTCATTTCTAATTTAATGGTTAATATGAACATTTCAATAAGCTAAAATATTATAACTTTGTTACACATGTATTTATTTATATTATATTAGCAAATGGCAAATACAGAAGTATCCCAGGCCTCCTTCAAAGTCTGAAAGGTCTTGCCTATCTATTTATTCAACAGCCAAATACTGAAACAGGTAAAAGGGGGTCCCCAGAGAATCTTGCACGCACCCAACAAGTGTTTACATCACATATTTTTGTGCAGATGAGGGAACCTGCCCAGGGCTTGTCTGGGCATGCCCACAGAGGACTGGAGCCCGAAATGCTCACTGGGGAAAGTGGGTGGAGCCATGGGGAATTTGCGGCTTATGCAGGGGAGGGGCCTGCTCTCTTCAGCTCCTGTGGTGATCTATGAATCAATCTGTGAGATGGGGGGCTTCTTAGCAGAACTCCATCGTGCTTTGCTGAGGTGTTTTTTTTTTCCCTTTTCGCCCAATAACATCTTGCTCTACTCACCCTCCAATGCGTCCACATGCCTAAATTTTCCTGGTCCTATGAAAAAACCCAGGTCTTAGCTAAACTAAATTCTGCAACATGGGCATAAAATCCTATATAGGGATTTTTCTAATTGTGAAAGATACAGTCATTAATTTACTCATCAAACTTAGTGCGTGCCAGTCAGTGTTGAGTTGTTAAACGTAGGTAGACATAGCCCCTGCTTTTGGCTCACAATCTATTGCCCTCTTTTCAAAAATGCTGTTCACAAAACATTGCTGGGTAATGAAACCGACCAAGTTGTTCATACGAAGAACATATTTCAAAAATGAAAATATAGTAAAATAGAGTGAAAATATGAGAGTAAGGATGCTACACAAAGTAAGGATAGTATTATTTTTTGGTAATATTGTTTTAGTTATATAAGGGGGAGGAGAAATGCACTGAGTTGAACAGTAAAATACACTTTACCCTTGAACAACACAGGTTTGAATGGTGTGAGTCCACTTAATATGTGAATTTTCTTCCATCTCTGCCACCCTGAGACAGCAAAACCAAATCCTTCCTCTTCTTCTTCCTACTCAGCCTACTCAACATGAAAATGATGAGGATGAATACATTTAAGATAATCCATTTCCATTTAATGAATAGTAAATATATTTTCTCCCCTTATGATTTTAATCATTTTCTTTTCTGTAGCTTTATTGCATGAATATAGTACACAATATATATAACATACAAAATATGTGTCAATCAACTGTTTCTATTATCAGTAAGGCTTTCAGTCAGCAGTAGACTATTAGTGGTTAAGATTTGGGGGAGTCAAAAGTTATATGTGGATTTTCGACTGTGCAGGGGATCAGTGCTCCTTACCCCTATGTTGTTCAATGGACAACTGTGTATTTTTTCTTGAGCATTCAAATTTTAAGACATCTGTAAAGCTCTTAACTATTTTAATGAGTCATAAATTATGTAATTGTCTCCTCAAAAGAGCTTAAAGTTAGTAGGGCCGGGCGTGATGGCTCATGCCTATAATCCCAGCACTTCGGGAGACCAAGGCAAGCAGATCTCATAAAGTCAGGAGTTCAAGACCAGCCTGGCCAACATAGCAAAACCTCGTCTCTACTAAAAGTACAAAAATTACCCAGGTGTGGTGGTGGGCGCCTGTAGTCCCAGCTACTCTGGAGGCTGAGGTAGGAGAATTGCTTGAACCCTCAGTCTTCTCACTGAGGCGGAGGTTGCAGTGAGCCAAGATCGTGCCACTGCACTCCAGCCTGGGCAACAAGAGCGAGACTCCATCTCAAAAAAAAAAAAAAAAAAATCACGTGAACAGATAAATTATGACATAGAGAGATGAGTGAAGCAGTGGAAGTAGGCACAAAGAGGAAAGGAGGCATAGACAATGGCTGAATCTCTTTGAGCAGGAAAAGGATCTGACCTTTTTTGTGTTTTTTTCTTACTTTTTTTTTAATCTTAGAAAAAGCCACAGAAGTTACTAAAACTAATATTCTTAATCTTGTGACTCTGAAAGTCTATTATGCTCTAACCTTTAGTAGAAGAGACTATCTCCATTTCCTTCTGTGGGGCCGTTCTTACATATGTCAGCCTGAACTTCCTTAAAGACAACATTTGGATAGAGTTGTCTTGGCCAGCAATGTAAGCAGACAGATGAAATTTCAGAAGGCCTGAACTCTGTACATACCTTAAGAGCCTTCCCCTTCCAGGCTGATAATGCTTCCTGGTTGAACAACTGGTGTTACCATGTCTAGAGACCCTTTTACTCTCTATGTTGTGTCAACCTCCAGGAATTTCAGAGTTTCAAGTTGTCTCTAAATTATCATTTAAATAATTTAAGTGTTGTTCAATTATACTTAACTAATGCCAGCAAAGACTTCTTTTTCTGTACTAGAAACTAGGTTAAGCACCAAATGAAAAACTAAATTGCAAAATGGGGTTCTTGTTTCTCAAAAAGTTTAGCTAACATGCTCATTAAGCACATAATATTATGCATAAACATAATTATATGCTATAAAATGAAACCTATAAAGCAAAGACAGAATATTTCTAGAAAACCAAATTAAATTTGAGGTGAAATTCACAGAAGTTCTCACTGAAACTGTCATCTTTGGCTGAAAGTGGATATAAGGAGCAAACGTGGGGGTGATGGATGAAGAAGTGAGGAAGGGAATGGCATCACTGCGAGAGGAATGGATATCTGTGAAATATACGTAAAGGCCCTGAAGTAGAAACCAGTGTGTTGGGAGAACTGAAAAACTGGTCATGATGGGAGGAGTGAGAAGACTGAGGAGAATCACAACACAAAATACGACTGAAAAGAGACGGGATGTACTGGGCCTTTTGTGTATGTTTCAAAATTTGGGATTTTTATTTGAAGAGCAATGTGAAGTCATTTAAAGACTTTAAACACACAAATTGTGGAAACAATTACAAAATATGAGATGTGTCTAATATCTTTTCTTTGCAGTAACTAACTGCACAGACATTGTTTGGTTTATGGTAATTATGTTTAGTCATTTTTATATATTCTTTTAGTTAAAAATGAATGAGACTTCATGTGTATATGAAATATATTAAGATATCACTTCAAGAAGTTATTTTACATGTCCCATAAATAGTAGTAACACCATTTATAGTTAAGTAAATGATCTTCAATTGAGAATACTGTATTTGTTTGTTTTCTGTACTCATTGGCTCACTGATTATTTTCACTAGATTATATACTGAAGGTGTCTTATCGTTTTCCTGTTGGTTTTTTCCTACTCAAGGTGATTTCTAAATACCAGAGTGCCATAACCAAAGAAAACAACTTTTCTTCTTTGCCAATTCACATGTACTTTTTTCTGGTTTGCTTAAAAGCAATTTCCCTAAAATCTCCACTACATAAGTTTTCATTTTTTCAAGTCTCTTGTGATTTCTTCACAACTAAGCTGAACAAACATTAGTTTTATCAAAATTAATGGAAAATAAAAAATTCACAAAAAACAAATAGTCTTATAACAGAATCAAAACCTACCAAGTATGTTTAGCTCTGCAAGATAGTTTGAGAAAAAAAGAGCAGGCAAAAGAGAATGATTGGAAGCTTGAATGAGTCCCAAATTCTAGATGAGCAACTGTTTTGTGAAACAATGTTTCAACCACTCACAATCTGAGAGCAAAGACAATAAACTGCGTGGTTATATAATCAAATTTATTTGCTTCAACATAGGTTAGCCTAATGGCTTTCAGAGACTATGGTTTTGAGATTAGAGTAAAAAGAAAATTTTGTGGATAAATAGTAATGATTGTGCTTGAGGGACCATATTTTGTGACCTTTTCTTATATGTGACATATTCATACAAATTTTAAAAAATAAAATGCCATCTTTGGTTTTAATTTCTCATGTATAAGAGGAATGAATCCCAATCCTTCCACTAAATCACCAATTCATATACCTTTACAACACTTACAATGCTTAGCTGTGTTGTAAAGGTATATGAATTAAAAACACATTTGTAAAAGGCTAAGCTTAGATTGCCCTTTGTGGGTCTAAATTTCAGATATGCAAGAGCTGCATTTGTGAGCAGCAGTCAAAGCTGCAGCATTATGATGTCTAGAGAAGAGAAATTTGGCTCCTCCAGGGCTCCTCCATGATGACAGCTTTAAACCAAAATTGACATTTAGCAGAGGCCACTGAGAGGCTAGAAAAGACCATACTCTGAAATTGTCCTCATAAATAAAGCTTAAGTATATGAATATTGTGATGCTGAAATCCATATTAAACCCTATTATAAAAAGATGGCCTGATCATAAAACTTGTCAGATTAAAAATGAGCTCCAGAGCTAATGAAAAGCATCTTATTAGCCACAGCAACATTTACCTTCTCTTTCCTTCTCTCCTTCTCCTTTCAGCGGATTCTAAAAAGACTTGCTTCTTTACGGCCATCACCTACAGGGAGGAATTTTTTCTTCTCCTCATCAAGTGGTCTACAGGTAGAGGTTTTTTTCCTTTCTTTGAAAGAATATACCCATATATAAATATTTCCTATTTTTGAATAGGAACATATTTTGTACATATATAAATATATGTATGTATAAAATAGAAAATATATGTGCATATTCAATAATTCATATATGCTTTGATATTTGTTTATATTCAGAACTTGATAGAGGCACTCGAAATGTTTTAGAAATATTGTACCGAGAACCCAAAGATTTTTTTTTTTTTTTTGAGACGGAGTCTCACTCTGTTGCCCAGGCTGGAGTGCAGTGGTGCGATCTCAGCTCACTGCAACCTCCGCCTGCCAGGTTCACGCCATTCTCCTGCCTCAGCCTCCCGAGTAGCTGGGACTACAGGTGCCTGCCACCACGCCCAGCTAATTTTTTGTAATTTTTAGTAGCGACAGGGTTTCACCTTGTTAGCCAGGATGGTCTTGTTTTCCTGACCTCGTGATCCGCCCACCTCGGCCTCCCAAAGTGCTGGGATTACAGGCGTGAGCCACCTCGCCCAGCCAAGACTGGGTTTTAAGCCTAGCTATACCACAAGCTAATTTCATTATTTTGACTTGATCTAATCATTTAATTAAAAATGTAGCTAGATGATATTAGTGCTGAGTTGGGTCCCATTTCCCTGAAATTGACTATTGAGCCTCCACAGCTAAGAATGAAAGATGTTCAGTTTCTCACACATCAGCTGCAAAGAGAATAGTTATTGGAATTTATACATTCCCCACAGCTGTATCACTCTTCTTAATATAATCAAGAGGCATGCTTGGAGACACAAGTTTGTATTTTGGAGAAGAGCAGGCACAGAACGTCCATTCTCTTTCCTTCCTTCCCCATAAAGGAGATGAGGTTGTTTCTGGCTGCAAAGTCCAGGATCAAGGACTGAAGAAAATAATGAAGTTTGGAGGATTGGCTGCACATTTCCTCTTCCTCTATCAGTGAGGGAGAAGTGATCATATCCCATCTGACACTGATGAGAAATGGAGAAAACATCTTGGAAAATATGCTAGGGACAGTGAGAGTGGAATAGGACCACCTCCCTTCACTATAAATCAGCAGTTCCTAAGTGATGTAGAAGTTGAATACTTCATGAGGCCATAGGTTTGACATTGGTGAGTAACAGGATTGGAAGCTACAGCCTTGTCTTGGATGAATAGCGGGGGAGCAATATGATTGTGAACCAGAGGAATATGGCGTGGTGCCACCAGCCACGCAAAAATAATGAATTTTTAAAACCTGAACATTTATTGAGATTTTATTATATGCGAAATTCTGCCATTAGTACTTCATTTAATCATTACCTCCTTCCCCAAAATAACTATTGAAACAGGGAGAATCATCACCAACATTTTACAGGTGAAATAACCATGTCACAGAGAAGTGACATAACTTGCCCATGGCCACATTGCTAGTAAATGACAGAGGTAGTGTTTACACCAGGCAGTCTCTTCTGAGATATGGTCAAACCGTGCCAGGCAAAGCTAATGTCACTCTCCACTTAAAACCAGCCACACAACCAAATGGTGGTGGAGGAGACAAAGCAAAAAAAAAATTTTGAGTTAATACTGAATTTTTTAAATGAATAGAATAAATACTTAAAAATGAAAAGTCTCTATTTTCACAATTGTCAGTAGCTGAAAAGATGTAGAGCTGGGATGAGAATTGTTATGCTGTTATGCCTTCCTACTATTATACCTTTGCAAAGTGAAGTTTCAACAGATACTTGTGAATATTGGTGTTTACTGGAAAAAATGAAGCCACTTCATGTTTATACTCTCCTAAGTTGGTGCTCCTCAACAAGAAACTGGTTCCAAACAGCGTCTCACCTTTTAAATGGGGCATTTTGGGACACAGGCTTTGGTGTTGGCAAAGTGAGTTAGAAATCCAGTTTGGCATTTCTACTTTCTTGCACTTTGGCCTTGGATAACTCAGATTTCTCAATGGTAAAACGAGAATAATAATACCTATTTCTCAATATTGTCATAAAACCTAGATGAGATGGATGTATATATTAGGGAAGACTGTGCTACTCAAATAACAAGACCCACATTTTGCTTAACAGTGGCTTAACAGGCTGAAATGTTATGTGCTATTCATATAAAATTATTGGATAGGAATTCGGGTCAGCTGGGTGGCTCTTCATCGTGTGGTCATCAGGGAGCTAGGCTGACCACAGCTGAGACTGTAACAGATAGAGAGCATGCGCTAGAGCGAGAATGAGAGAGAGAGAGAGAGAGAGAGAGAAAAAGAGAGAAAGTAAATGCATCTGGAGGGATTTTGTGGGCAAGGCCAACAATGGTGAATTATTTCTACTTATATTTCTATAAAGAAACTCCAGTCACATGACTGTACTCACCTGTAGGAAATTCTGGGAAATGTAATCTGTGTGTCCAAAGAATGGACAAAGAATGCTGTGGATAGCTGGCAATTTTTGTCACATGTACCTAAAATGCCTGGCACAAATTGCATTCAATTTAGCTGCTGCTGTCTCTCAAAGCCCTAATGGGCTTAAAATTCTAAGAAGTAGAAATGGAAAATTATTTTAATTAAACTGTAGATAACCAAATTTCTTGTAAACAGGATACTTTGAGCATTACAATAAGTTTTTCTCAAGCATAAATACACACACATTGACAGTAAGAAAATAATTATTTCCAGAAATATAGTAAAGTTTTAACATTATGTAACTCCCTCTCCAAGAAATAGCAAAAACAGACATTAAGATTTGAAAACAAGAAAAAAAAAAAAGCTTTCATGAGAAAAAAAAGATAGGAAAATTACACTATCTACTTTCCAAAGCTCTTATGAATTTTTGCTTAATAACTTAGAGGTGAAAAACAGCCTCACAAAGACCTCACATCAACACATATCTTTTCCTGAGAAATGACCTTTCTACAATTCTATTCCTACTCCCTCAGGATGCAGATCTGCAAGGTGCTAACACTCAACTACATCCGTTAGCTCTCCAGTTTTTGAACTGATATGAAACCTCCAATACTATCCAGGTAAATATTTAAAGGAATCAAGGGAAATTCATTTGTAGCATTTGGTAGCTAATACAGTAATAGGATAGACTTCATTATGTTCAAGGAGGGGTTACTAGGGGAAAAAAAGAAAATAAGAAAAAAACAATATAGAAAAAGCTGATGTAACATAATAGAAAGGGAGAAAAACAGCACTTGGGAGATAGAAATTTTCTGTAGCATCTCCTTAGAGATTCCCATGAAGTTAAACAAAACGTGCACTTTATGAAGCTGGAGATAAAAGACTGGCTGACAATATACAGACCAAAATGAAAAGTTAGCTGTCAGATTTGGAGAAGAAAGTTAAGGAAACAAAGAATGCTTTAGCAAAATGTAAATGGCATAAACAGCAGAATTTGTGGAAAATTCTAAAAAAATGTAGATATAAATTCCTGTGGGTCTAGCCATGTAAGGATTTTGCACAGTTGTGGGAAAGAGAAAAATAATATCATAAATATTTTTCTGTAGCAACCTGTGCATAAAATTGCTTTAACATATCCTACAGGGTAAGGGCTTTCAAACTTTCATCACCACTACCTACAATAAAAACATTGGTTTACATCATAATCTAGTATACATACATATCACGTACAAAGACAAAAATCTTCGGAAACAACACTGTGTATTATATAATGCTCTCTAGAATTTTCTATTATCTTCTAATTTATTTAAAATAATGTTCATTTAGTTGCATTAATCTGACTGTCTGACCACCTAATGGATTTGACTAACAGTCTGAAATATACTGATAAAGATGTCTATGAATTTTCAGTGAAAAAGAAAGAATGCTGATTCCATGCTTTAAGTTTCTTTTTGTTCAAGTTTTCTGGCGATCCTATCCCATGCACTTAAATTATTAAAGGGCCCATTCTTTTCTTTAAGCTCTTAGAGGATTCCCTTAGGCAAAGCTTAATAGGGATTTACCTAGAAAATGTTATTAAAGAAAAGGGAGGCTGTGAGTAAATTTCTTATCAGCGCCGTCTGTATGCGCACTAGACTCCAGGGAACTCAATAAACTGAAAAGACTAGAAAAGGTGGAAGACCAAATTTTTGAAATTTCTACTGTGATTGAGCTGAAGGCTAGAAGCAGCCCCTGTCTCCATTTGCCTGTACCAAGACAGAACAATGCCAGCTCAGGTCTCCAGACATTTTAACAATTAAAATGTCTTAGAGCGCTGCAGACAGTGCAAGTCATCTCATTCAGTACTGCTTAAGTTCCAAGATACGTGGAACACTGGATCTTGAAGTAAATTGAGTCATGATAGCATTAATAAAAATTAAATGGAACAGAAATACCTGACCACTTTGCAACTTTTAAGCACAATTTATATTTTTTCATTTACTTAAATGAGTATCTGTCTAATTATGTATGTCTGTGTATATGCGTATATGATAAAAAATATCTTACAGTATGTCACTGAGTAAAGACATCTTAAACTACTTTAGTTATTAATTTGCCATTGCATTAAAAGGAACTAAAAAGACTGAGAAACTAACTGATTCTGAGTGTTGGGGTCATAGGATTTTCATTTGATTATGATCAAGATTCAAGAAATCAGCATACCATTCAGAAACATCCTCTACAAAAAAAAGGCAAATGAATCTCTAATAATAACTACATTGCAAAAAAATTGTATTGGATCTATTACAAAACTACTATGTAGCACTTCCATAATACACAGCAACAACAAAAATACTAAGAATTGTAAATAATCCAAAGAAGTAAAATATAGAAAACTAACAACAAATATATAATATAAAATACAGTAGTAAGCTAGGCACAGCGGCTCATGTCTATAGTCTCAGCTACTCAGAAGGCTGAGGTGAGAGGATAGCTTGAGCCTAGGAGCTCAAGGCCCATCGGGGAAATATAATGAGGTCCTACCTCTTTAAAACAAATACAGTGGTAATTACAATTATACACCACACAATTTCAATCAATGACAGACCTCATATCCAATGGTGATCCCATAGGATGATAATGGAGATGAAAAATTCTTATTGTCCAGCAATATCATAGCTCTTATAACATCAGAGTGCAACACTGATTCACGTGTTTGTGGTGATGCTGCCATAAACCTACTGTGCTGCCAGTCTTATCAAAGTATGGCACATACAGTTATACACAGTACATATCACCTGATAGTTATCATAAATGACTATGTTACTGGTTTAGGTATTTATTACACCATACTTTTTTTTTTTTGAGATGGAGTCTTGCTCTGTCACCAGGCTGGAGTGCAATGGCATGACTGCAAACTCTGCCTCCCGGTTCAAGCGATTCTCCTGCCTCAGCCTCCTGAGTAGCTGGGACTACAGGCGTGCACCACCACGCCCAGCTAATTTTTATATTTTTAGTAGAGGCAGGGTTTCACCACGTTGACCAGGATGGTCTCGATCTCTTGACCTCACGATCACCTGAGGGCAGTTCACCTGAAGCCCGGAATTCAAGGCCAGCTGTCCTACAAATATCAAGTAAGAGAAAAGAAAATGAAATTATAGGGGATTTGAAGGATAAAATCAATAGAGCTCATTTACTAACTACATTTCAAATCAATCACAATAACAGGGAAAAATATTAACAAAAAATAGGGAATATTTTTATTATTTTTATAATGATTTCTGTACACACATAAAAGTGATCTAACATTAAATTAAATTAATAAACATTTAATAATGCTGTAGTTTAATATATGTATATATAATATATATTTTAAATATATATTATACTATATATATTAAATATATATTATACTATATATATTTAATATAGATACAACTACAAAAAATATTCATAAAAGATTATTTAAATAAATGAAATATAATGCCTCCATAGAAGAAAGAAATGTTTTTATTGGTATCTGTATTCTCCCTAGATTATAAAATTACCTCAATATGCATAGAGATTTCAGAGATATATTAATCACTTTGACCATAGGTAATGTTGCAGCACCAAATAATTCCCAAATTTTGGCCTCTTACAACAAAGATTTATTTCTAACTAACCCTATGTATCTATTGTTAATATTGTCACCAGTGTACATCTTATCTGGTTATAGTGAGTCCTATGGCAAAGGGAGAAAAGAAATGATGAATTACATGACCCTCTCACAGTATTGGCTCAGAAGTAGCAAACATCCTTCCTATTCACAATTCACTGGGCAAAGCATCACCACTTTAGCCTGATGTCAATGAGGCAGGGACATGTATACCATCTCTGGGAGGACAGAGGATATTCGTAATTAATATTGTGTTTAGGGATGTGTGTGTGTGTGTGTGTGTGTGCGCGCGTGCGCGCACGCGGAGTGAGAGAAAGAGAGAGCGTGACAGAGAGAAACAGAAAGAGACAGACAGAGAGAGAGATAAAGAGAGAGACTAGGACTTTCATGTCCATATGAAAAAGAATGAATTTTAATGTAACTCATTCCTTTCAGACAGCAACTGAAAATAAAAGGAAAAAAAAAAGGTAGATAGATGTTTTTTAGTTTTACTTCCTTTTAAGACAAATTCAATTTTCAGTAAGAAACTATAAAGGTCCTAGAAGTAAATTACATACATTTATTCATGGGCTGAGGAAAGTTTTTTGTGTGTGTGTGTGTGTGTAGCGCAAAAATAGGAAACGCCAAAAAAAAGACTCATAGATATGGTACATAAAAAAGTAGGTACATATATATTCATGCACATGTGTCTGTGTATATATACATATTGATATATGTGTGTGTGCATATAGATATATATATATACACAATTGAAAATAAAAGACAAAAAAACTCTGAGAATACTTTGAAACCTATGTTTTACCAAAGTGTTGATATGCTTAATTAGTCCTTATATGTGTAAATTGTGTATGACACAATTCTAAGGGACAAAATTCACTTTTACCATGCTTGGACATTTGTTTATTACAGATTTGCAAATTTGACAGTTTGCTGGCAGATTGCAGGCAGTGAGGTGTCCGGAAGAAGGGACTGCTTTTTCTGATTCGTACAATGTGCTATGTGGAAGGGGGCGGTGATGGGAATGATTGTTGTTCCTGCCAGAGTAAAAAAAAAACCAGCCAATTCTTATTAGGTACTGCATTTTTATACTCAGGTTTACATCACTTGCCAGTTGAAGTTATACAAATAATATCATGTTCTTCTATTCAAGGGAATGTTTAGAAATAACAGGTTGCACTTGTCCCTGAGTCAAGCTCCCCAGCAACAGTAAGGCAACAAACCGGCCTTTAAACATTTCAGAAAGCCTGCTGCCATTTCCCATGCTAAATAAAAAGAACAAACATTTTTAAAATTGAAAGAAAAATAGCAATCTATATAATGAAATTTAATTAAAAGTCACAGTTACCAAAGTAATGCAAGCAAAAATGTGGTTACAATCCTATTGCTGTGAAAATGAAAAGTCAAAGATAATGAAAATATTAGTATTTTCATGTGGGCAGCAAGTTGCTAATTTCCGATGTCATTAATGCTTTTGTATATTTATTTTTTCTTCCTGAAAGAAATTAGATAATGTTTCAAAATTCTTAAAAAATATCATTTTATTTCTAGGAACTCACAGCAAGGAAATAATATTCAGAGATATGAATGAAGTGTATGTACAGTAATTTTCATTCTACTATTATTTTTAATAACAAAATACATAAACTTTATGATAAAAATAGAATGTTTATTAAATTGGAAAATTTTCAACACATTTTTAACTTTAAAAGGCGGTTAAAACATATGAATATGAATCTATATTTTATTTACTATATATTTATATAATAGGTAGTAGATTATATAACCTATAACCTCTTCTATATAATATCTTATCTGCTACCCCTAACATGTTATATATCTTATAAGGTATATTATATATTCTCCAGGCACGGTGGTTCATGCCTGTGATCCCAGTGCTTTGGAAGGAGGGAAGATTGCTTGAGACCAGGAGTTGAGACCACTTTGAACAACACAGCAGAATTTTGTCTCTACCAAAATGTATTTTTTCCATATCTGAGTTTGGTGGCATGCACCTGTAATAATCTTGGCTACTTGGCAGACTGAGGTGAGAGAATGGTTTGAGCTTGAGGTTGCAGTGAGCTAGATTATGCAACAGCCTGGGTGACAGAATGAGACCTTACTATATCATCTACTATAATAAATGAGATACATTATATATTTGCATAATTTACATA
This sequence comes from Pan troglodytes, assembly GCF_028858775.2. Lineage (NCBI taxonomy): Eukaryota > Metazoa > Chordata > Mammalia > Primates > Hominidae > Pan > Pan troglodytes. The sequence goes on along the minus strand of NC_072401.2, from coordinate 31,650,947 downwards.
TTTGATTATATCATAAATTTACTATATTTAATTGTATAGCATTTATTATATTTAGCTTCTGCTAAGGACTAATTATTTATGTTTGCCCCAAAAAGTCATATGTTGAAGCCCTAACCTCCACTGTGACTGTATTTGGAGATGGCACCTTTACAGAAGTAATTAAGGTTAAATCATGTTCCTAAGAAGAGACATCAGAGAGCTTACTCTCTCTCTCTTTCTCTCTCATCTCTCTGAGTACACACACCAGAGAACGACCATGTGAGCACACAGGAAGATGACCACCTTTTGCAAGCCAAAAAGAAAGCGCTCACAAGCAACCAAATAGGCCAGCACCCAGATTTTGGACTTCCCAGCTTCAAGAAGTGAGAGTAATAAGTTTGTATTCTTTAAGTCATCCAGGTTACAAGCAGACTAAAGCAGCTTCTTCCACTTGTTCAAAATTCTACATTTTAAATTTTTATAATGTGTTTTGGTTGTTTTAAGTACAACTTTGCAGTATTTCTTATCTTTGGTGGCATTTTCAGAATACCAAATAAAAGCAGGTTGAACAATAAAGACATTTATTTTCTCAGTAAAAAAAGTGACAAGTTCAGCAGTGTCAGTTCCAATCTTCATCCAGTGGCTCAGCGACATAATCAAGGACTGTCTCTTCTCATCTTTCCCTGTCCACTGTCCTCAGAAGATTGTAGAACCTCATAGTTGAAAGATGGCCATTGCACTTTCTATGATCAAAAGTTCTTATCAGATATCACTGAAAGCAGAAAGGATAAGATCAGAAGGAAAAATTGTCTTTGCTGGTAGTAAATTAAATAACCAAGAGACCATTAGTCCGACTCTGTCTCCATACTTTGAGTTCACACATAACAAACCACAACCTAACATAGTATGTAAACCAAAACTGAACTTAGAAGTAACTTTTTTTGGTAACCAATAATCAGGTTTCATCCAGTCACAGATAGCACAGTTTCAGCCAATCACAGGCAGCCAACTAATCAAACCATGTTGAAAAAAGGAAAATACCTCATCATAGCATACCCAAATAAGACAGATGCCTAGCTTTCCTGCCAATCAGGAAAGTTTCCTGTTTTGCTTCCATGTTCAGCCTATAAAAGCTTGCTGCTCTCACTGCTAGGTGAGCTCTCTGAACTTCTTCTGGCTCTGAGTGCTGCCCAATTCATGAATTATTATTTTTCACTCAAATAAACTCTGTAAAATTTAATTTTTCTGAAGTTCTTTTTTTTGGACACTGGTTATAAATTGAGTCACATCCCCACCTAAATAAGACAATTATTGGTAAATGGGAATGGAATTACCATGATTGTTTAACTAATAATTATGTATACCCTAGGTCTTGGTCCACTGCCAAAAATAGTGTTCTATTGATTAAGAACAAAATCGAGGATCAGCCTATATCATTATTTGAAGTGTAATCTAATATGATGTCACATTATCAAATCTCCTTCACTGTCAAGATGGCTGCCAACTCAATAATATCAGCACTTCAACAAATATGACTTAGACTCAGATGGGAGTTAAAGCCAAGGGAGGTTTTTCATATGGTTGAATAATGAAAATTTTGTGAGAATGCTCCAAACATCTAGTTTCTGTTCCCACCCATCTGACTAGGGAACAGGCATCCTGCAGTGGCTGTAATCCAGATCCTCCCCTTTAGGATTGAGGCACATTCCCCAGCTGCCAGGAATGTTTGTTCAAAATGGTAATTATACGGCACCATATTTCTTCTCATAGTTTCTCTGTAATTTCCTCATTTCTGAATTATTAAAGAATTAAGGTCCTGTTCTTGCTACCATATCAGAGTAAAACAAATAAATATTTTTCTGTTGGCAAGAGGTAACTTTTCTAAAACAAAAATAGTTAATGTTCCATCCTGGCCAGCATGGTGAAACCCTGTCTCTACTAAAAATACAAAAATTAGTGTGGCATGGTGGCATTCACCTGTGGTGCTAGCTACTCAGGAGGCTGAGGCAGGAGAATCTCTTGAACCCGGGAGGCGGAGGTTGCAGTGAGCCGAGATCACGCCACTGTACTCCAGCCTGGCAACAGAGGGAGATTCTGTCAAAAAAAAAAAAAGTTAATGTCTTAGGTAGTTTGGTTTTATTACTGTAAACTGTCACCCCAACGATCATGTCTTTTATATCTATAAATGCTTCATGGAAATCAGAGACAGATAGCTAAGGTCTAAATATGGCAATATCTAGCTTACGAAAACAGCCATGGAAGATGAGTTAGGAAGAATAATGGTCCTTCAAATACATCCACATTCTTATATGCTGAGCCTGATATAAAAGATTATATTTATATGATATTTATATGTTATATAATTAACAAATGTTTACAATGTTACAAAACATAATAACATTTATTCTGTCTGCTACCTTAATCACTCTTTACTTTCCATGGCAAAGAATGATTAACGTAGCAGATAGAATAAATGTTGCTAAATTAGCTGCCCTTAAAATTGATTATCTGGGCAGACTTGATGCGATGACAATGCTCGTTTGAAGTGGAAAAAGGAGGCTGAGTAGGACATCATAGTGATACAATATGAAAAGATCTCAACCCTCTTTATCCGGCTTTAAAGATGGAGAAAGGGAACAAAGAGCCAAGGAAGGTGGGTTGTCTCTAGAAGCTGAAAACTGCAAGAAACTGTCTCTTCTCTGGAGCCTCCAGAAAAGAATGCAGCCCTGCCTACACCTTTATTTCAGCCCTATGAGACATTTGACCCCCAGAACAGTAAAATAATAAATATGTGTTTCCTTAAGTCACTATATTTGTGGCGATTTATTACAGTTTCAATAGGAAATTAATACAGAAGGCTATATGCAATTGGGTTTGGTTTCACGAGAATGCAAGCCCCTAAGAATGCACAGAAATCCAGGAAGAGAATGAGATTGTCCAGAGAATAAAAGTGGGGTAATTAAGCCAATGTAATATAAATCTCAAAAGATGGGTTAACCATAACTTAATCTTAACATCTACATTTAGCTACAAAAGAAGACTGCTTCCACTGCTATTGTATCTGTTGCTGTTGTTACAGTTGATGCCCTGCTTGACTTTCGACACTCATATTTGCATTTTACTCAGTTCTGGGTTTGGGTTCATGATCCTGTATTTATGTTACCCTCTAAAATGAATCTCCACGTTGTAATTTCTCTGTGGCCATGTTTTCCAAGGAGACCACAGCCCAGAAGCATCTTCTAAAGCTGCAGTCCTCAAACTGTGGTGTGCTAAAAACAGTTATTCAGAGGCTGTCCTGGGAGTAAAAAAAGTCATATCATCTTCACAAATAATCTTCAGGCAATATCAGTTTTACTCACAGATCTAAGGGGAAACAGTTTTATTTTATGTGTTTGTTTATTTTTATAGTACAAATAGGTGAACAAAACAGCAGAAACCTTCTTTCCTAGTTTAGATAATTTTATCCTTCTTTTCCTCACACATATACTGATACTTACATGCAGTCAGGTACTGAAAGATTGAGTACTTTTATGCTGTCAAAGAATCGCATAACAGTGTTATTAGTACTGCAGTCTTGATTCAGCCAGAATGAATTCTGCTATTTCCCTGGTTGTCATAGCTAATTCTAGTTCCTACCCTTAGCCCCAATAAAATGATCTTGAAAACAGGAGCCCAACACAACTGGAATTTTTTACTTCATCATTTGTGAACTAGTGTTGTTGCTTTTTTTCATAACAACACACATGCACACCCACATTCATGCACACATACATACATGCATACGCACACATCCACAAATCAATTCAAAACACTTTGACAATTAACTTCATCAAACTTCCTGTTAACAATTGAATACTCAATATTTCATATAAATATTTGAAAATATATGTGTTGTGTAATTTTTTGGTCTTTTTAAAAGCAGGGTATTCTTAAAATTATATTTTCAACTGAGATCATAGGTGAAAAATTAAAAAGAGGAACTTTGAGAAAATGGGAGTGTAAAATAAACTTATTCAGATAAATTAAGGAAATTCAATGCCACTTTAAGTCATTGAGGATTCTAATAGGCATGTTGTCATTCAGATGAAGGAAATGAACTTTACAGTGTATCTCTGTGTTCTACCCCAAATATAGTTAGTAAATTTGTTGAAGCAGTAGTTTTTGTAAAGAGAATAATTTAGGTTTTTATTAATCATATGTACTTTATTACCAAGGAAATGCAAGTCAGTTTAAACCAACAGAAGTGATATTTTGCAACTTCTGAGCCTAGTTGCCAAGAGATCTTACAGCTTTATATGGTTTGGCTGTGTCCCCACCCAAATCTCTTCTCAGATTGTTATCCCAATTGTAATCCAAATTGTAATCCCCATATGTTGAGGGAGAGACCTGGTAGAAACTGATTGGATAATGGGAGCAGTTTCCCCAGTGCTGTTCTCATGATAGTGAGGGAGTTCCTGCGAGATTTAGTTGTTTGATAAGTGTCGGGTGCTTCCCTCTTTCTTTCTGTCTTTCCTGCCACCTTGTGAAGAAGGTGCCTGCTTCCCTTTTGCCCTCCACCATGATTGTAAGTTTCCTGAGGTCTCCCCAGCTGTGTGGAACTGTGAGTCAATTAAATCTCTTTTGTTTATAAATTACCCAGTCTCAGGTAGTATCTTTAGAATGAGAACAGACTAATACACAGCTTTTATTCTACTTTTTTGGAAACTTGTCCTGAGATCACCATAGATAGAAGCCCTCTCATAGGTGGGAATTGAACAATGAGAACACTTGGACACAGGGTGGGGAACATCACACACTGGGACCTGTCCTGGGGTTGGGGGAGGGGAGAGGGATAGCATTAGGAGGAATACCTAATGTAAATGACCAGTTAATGGGTGCAGCACACCAATATGGCACATGTATACATATGCAACAAACCTGCACATTGTGCACATGTACCCTAGAACTTAAAGTATAATTAAAAAAAAAAAGAAGAAGAAGAAGAAGACCTAACATGCTTAATGGAGGATAAGAAAGTACATGAAGGAGAAGAAAGTTGACCCAGGTAGGGCCTTCCAGAGCAATCGGCTGCCAGCCAGCACCAGCTTCAAGACATATGAGTGAGACCATCTTAGATTACTGAATCCTTGTAAAGCTGTCAAATTTACAGTTGCATAAATTACCCTTGGCAAAAAAAAAAGAAAGGAAAAAAAGAAAGAGAGAAGCATTGCCTAGGTGAGCCAAATCCAAGCTGACCCGTAGAACCCTGACCAAAAACAGTTACAGTTTTTTTTGTTTTTTTGTGCTTTTTTTTGAAGACAGAGTCTCTCTCTGTTGCCCAGGCTGCAGTGTAGTGGCGCAATCTCGGCTCACTGCAACCTCCGCCTCCCGGGCCCAAGCGATTCTTCTGCCTCAGCCTCCTGAGTAGCTGGGACCACAGGTGCACACTGCCACGCCTGGCTAATTTTGTGTATTTCTTTAGTAAAGACAGGGTTTTCCCCCAGAAAAAGTTACAGTTTTAAGATTACATGTCTTGGGTTTTCTTTTTATAAACAGCAATAGGTAACTGATACAATATGTTCATTACCTGGTGTGCATTCAAAACCCAGATATCCTTTTATAAGACATCAAAAATATTATTAGAACACACTGAAATAAATCAACTGACATCTTTAACATTTGGCTTTAAAATATCCTTAGTGAGATCTACATGTTCATTAGAAAAAAAAATGTGCATTTTTCAATCTACTACGAATAGTTTTGCCAGTTTTTTTCATGACTCCACAATGTAAGTCCCCAGTTTTCCAGCTTCTATTAGAAGCTTTCTCACTAGTTTTCAAGTGCCCACTGACAATTTGTTTTCCCTGTCTACAACCTTGCCATTTTTCCAGCCTATTGCCATTATTTCCCTTGAAGCCATGCCACTTGTTTGGAAATTTTGTTATGGTAATATCCTATATCTAAATATTAATTTCTGTATCCATTATCTACTGATACTTAACTTAGTGATGCAAACTTAGTAAGTTAAAACAAACTATTTAATTTGCTCACTATGCTGTCAGTAATTTTAGCCACACTTAGCTGGACAGCTCTTCTGCTAGTCTCGCTTGTGTTCCCACATGCAGTGGCTGTCATCACACACTGGACTGGGGCTGGATGGGTGTACAAGGCTATTCTCATGCTGCTGATAAAGACCTACCTAAGACTGTGTAATTTACAAAGAAAAAGAGGTTTAATGGACTCACAGTTCCACGTGGTTGTGGAGGCCTCACAATCATGGCAGAAAGCAAAAGGCACATTTCACATGGTGGCAGGCAAGGGAGAATATGAGAGCCAAGTGAAAGAGGAAACTCCTTATAAAACCAACGGATCTCGTGAGACTTATTCGCTACCACAAGAACAGTATGGGGGAAGCTGCCCCCATGATTCTCCACTGGGTCCCTCCCACAACATGTGGGAATTATGGGAGCTATAATTCAAGATGAGATTTGGTGAGGACACAGCCAAACCATATCAATGGGCTATAATATCTTCACTCATATAACTGGCAGTTAGTGCTGGGTATAGGTCAGTTGCCTTCTGCTGAAAAAGTCTGATCGTGTTCCATAAGGCTTTCATGCTTCAGTAGAGTAGACCAATTTTTTTTTCATAACACTCTCAAGGCTGCATTCAAGAAGAATAAAAGCAGAAGCTGAGTGCAACGTAAGCCCATGCTTATTCTGCCAAAATCTACTGATCGAAGCTCATCATAAGACCAGCCTATATTTAAAGGGTGGTATAATGGTTTGAATAATGGCTTCTCAAGATATACATCTATGTCTTAAAAGCCAGACACTGAATATTACCTTATTTGGAAAAAAGATCTTTGCACATGTAATTAACTTTTGTGATGATACCATCCTGGATATCCGCAGGCAGGCCCTGAATCCAATAGCCAGTGTTCTTATATAATAAAAGGCAGAGGAGGAGACACAGAGAAGAGGAAAACCCCATTTCAAGACAAAGGAAGAGATGAGTGATGCCAGCACAAGGAATGCTGACAGCCACCAGAAACTGAAAGAGGCAAAGAAAGATTTCCTTCTGGAGACTTCAGAGGAAGTACAGCCCTGGTGACACCTTGATTTCAGACTTTTGGTCTCCATAACTGTGAGAGAATAAATTTTTTGTTGTTTTAAGTCACCAAATTTATGATAACTTGTTACTGTGGCCACCAAATATGGCCTCCACCTTCTTATGGGAGGTGTAAGTAACAAAGTCACTTTGCAAAGGAGTAGACATAAGGAGTGAGAGGAAATATTGCAGATATATTTGAAAACAATCTACCGTATGTATGAAGCCCTAGCTCTTGCAGTAACATTTGAGTCATTTTCGTTAAAAATGGAAACTTGAATGAGAATGAAAATTGTATTCAATTAAAACAAGAGATGTCTTGCATAGAAACAATATATTTACAACGTCAACATGCAATTTTTTAATGCTCAAATTCTCTTATTTATCAGTTTCATGCCTTTCTAAAAAAAGCGTATTAATAGGAAAAACTTTGGTAACATTTTGTTTTTATAGATTAAACTGTTTTACATAAAAAAGCAGCATGGCTGAGAAAGATGACCTTAATTTTAAAAATTGACGATGCATTTAAATGACTTCAAAAGATATGCTTGACATATTGATTGAAAGACAGTTTGTTACCTCAAAGTAGCTATTTATATTTTTGTTTATATTTATAATGATAGTCCCTATAGAACAGTTAATTTGCAAATCATGTATGGAAAAATTGATGTTGCAGGTATTTTAACAAGTTGTGTGATTTTTTTTTTAGCAAGGAAAATTAGCCATTAAAATAGTAATAAGTGCTGGAACCGTGCACAGATGAAACCAAATCAATGGGGAACCAAAGAATGTGAGTGGCATCTCAAAACAGGCTCATTGTAAGCCCATATTATTACCATCATTAATCACCAATGAAGTATCCAAGATATTGTTTCTTAATTGTCTCAGGGTGGTCAATGAAATGGTAAAATTCAAAATTTTGTGCAAAGAAAATCCAGTTGATTTTAATATTCATGTTTAAAACATATTTATAATAAAGTAGAGTGAATGTACGTCATCATGCCCTGTCAACACACAGAAGGTGCTTACAATTTTTGAACACAGAACTAAGTTCTTGTTACATATTTTTCTTTGCTTTTTTCCCATAAAGGAATAAAAAAAAATAAAGAGACTGCGAAAGACTTTAAGGCTTGATTAATTTGCCTTAATGAGCAATGCCCTCCAAGTTGGGTAGCTTTGTGGATGTGGCTCCAAGGCTTAGCACTCCTAAACTACTTCAAGGCACAACCATAAATGCTTTCATGACATATGGCAACAAAACTACAAAACAGCAAAGTGTAAAAACTGGATGAAGAGAAATGATTATAGGAATTGTGATTTGAATGTGACTTTTAATTCATTTATTTGTGGTTTAAGTTACAGATTCAAAAGGAAGGTAAAGAATAACACTACTGATTATTTTTCTTCAATGAAAAAAAAACCATTTTGGTGATTATTGCCTTGAGGCAATCAAAAAGGCTAACCAGTGGATTAAAGACCCCCTCAGTCTACCATATAGTGAAAATTTTGCATTTCTTCTTCCCACCCCTAGTCTCCCCCAAAGAAAATTTCTACTAATATTTTATTGTTTTATTTATCAGTCAGTTTTTTAGGCAACACACCTTAGTAACTACCTGATCATACTGAATGGATAAAAATGCTGTTACTTGTAATTATGTATTAATGGAAGGCTAAGTTTTCAAAATATTATGAAAACATAACAATGAAAAGAACTTGCTAGAATGATGTTACCTATTATAATCATAGCCCTTTATTTCAGTTGATACATTAAGTGTAACAGCCTATCTTTAATTTACTATCAAGTAAAGTAGAAAACACTCTATCATTTGTTGATAACTTAAAACATTGCACTGTATATTGAAACGGGCTTCATCTGTTTTTCATGAAAAATTTCAAACAGAACCATCCAGCTTTTATAATATGCATGCATATTATGTCCCAGAGGTTTAATGTTTGAGTTCACTTATCTCTAGGCTACTTAGGTTTCAGAAGTTGGAGACAAACTATTCTGAGATGTGTTTGTCAACACAGCTATGTAATGTTTTTGTCACTTTTTGCGGGCAAATTTCTGGCCTCATATGTCCTGTGAACAACTAACAATCTACTCTGAGATTGTTTAGGACATTCTATTTACATTAGCCCCGTAAATTGGGGGAAGGGGTGGTTAGTGGTCATGATTCCAGAAGAAAGTACATCATTCCTGAAAATAACAGATCTCTTTTTTTAACTTTCACTTTCAAAGTGTGTCTTTCATTTTTCTCTAACTTTCATAGTTTGTCTTGGTGACTTAATGCCGTATATATATGAAATAGGGTTAAAAACACCCCTTGAAACAAATCAAAGGCTGACATATTTACAATTTTTAATACCCACTTATTTCTCCAACCCTTCCTCCCCCTACCACATACATACTCATCTTGTTGGTAATAGCTGCAGATCAAAATTTGCAGGTAAAATTGATGACTGTCTTAGTTCATTTTCTGTTGCTAAAACAGAATATCACAGCCTAGGTAATTTGTAAAGCAAAGAGATTTATTGGTTCATGGTTCTGGATTCTGAGAAGTGCAAGATAGAGGTGCTGTATCTGGTGACTGGTGAGGGCCTTGTTGCTGTGTCATAACATGGCAGAAGGCATCACATAGTTAGTGGAGGTGAGAAAGAGAAGAAAAGAAGGCCAAACTCCCCTGTCCCTTTTATCAGGATCCCACTCCCATGATAACTAACCCATTCCTGTGATAATGGCACTACTCCATTCATGAGGGCAGAACCTCTATATCTAATCATATATTAAGGGCCTCATTGCAACATAATAGCGCATTGGCAATTAAATTTCAACACGAGTTTTGAAGGGGACATTCAAACCATAATAATGGTGTTATGGGAAGCTCACTGTTGTTATTATGAAATCCAATCTTTCGTCAGATTTCATGTAAGAAATACAACTCAACTTTTCCAATTACTGCTCAGATATTTTTGCTTTCTTTAAAACTCCTTGGAGTTGAAGCTTAGCTTTTATCAGTTGACTTAATGGCCTCATTAAACTTTCATTAACTTCTAGAAGGACACTTTCATATTCTTTATGCAGTTTATGACTTTACCTAGATTATAAGTATTGTTAGTTGTGCATGCCTTCAAAAGGCTTATGCTAAGATAAAGGCTAACTCTGTCCTTCAATTACTATTAAATTCTCTATAGGTAGGTTGGAAGGATTTTATCTGCTGCATTTTGGATAAATAAGACAACTGTGTGCACCTTATATCAGTTTATTCTTTTACATTTTCCATTAAGTATTTCCAGAAATGTTGGAATTTTATTAACATAAAGAAGCAAGACTCAGTTAGAAATGTCAAAACTATTTTTATTGAAGTGATAATCAATTCCTGTTGGCATTGCTAAAAACTTCCAAAAAGTTTATTAATTCTACAAATAATGGGTTAATATTATGTGACTTGCCAAAAACCACATTATTCTTAAGAATACTACCTAATCAAAGAGGTGCAGATCCCAGCTGCTGTCTTCTACAGGTATACCAAAAAGAACAGAGAAACTGTTATTTATAGTCAAATTGCAATTTATTAGAGCTGTTATTTTGTCAACATGTTACTTCAGTGGTTTGTTTGACATTCTTCTAGATGGACTCTCTCTGGTCCTGTCAATTTTTTCAGTCTTTCAAAGAGCCTGTCAGTAAAAAATATAAAAATCATAGTTGTCTAATGAGGTCTTGCCATATGCGTACATGCACATCTATGATATGCATGGCATTTTAAATCTGTGGATAAAATAAATGTGAGTACTTGTTTATTATTTTTTCCATGGGTTCTGAACTAATTATTCAAGTAATTAGGGTTTATCTTCTTTTATATAATTGACCTTCATACAATGAAAGATCCCTTAATTTTTATAAATATCTAAAATGCCATATATTTGTTGTTTTTATTTCGTGTTTTGATGTGACACAAGCACCAATTTCCTTGCAATACATAGTTTTCTAAAAATAAATCATATTAGTAACACTCAAAGGAACTTTGGAGCTTTGACATGACGTATATGTTTTATGAGCTTTCAATATGTCCTTGATAAATGTAAAGGCTTATTAAATGAGCTTCTGTAAGACAAAAGAATCACAAGGTTCATTTTGCCTATACAAGCTTAATTCAAAGCTCCCTCAGACAGTTTTTAAGTTTGTTCATTCACTCAACAAATATTTATTTTGTGCCTACCACATATCAAGCACTTTTCTAGGGATAAGAGATACACAGTAAGACAAACCCAGATCCCTGTTGTAATGGATTTTATACACATGGGTGTTGCAAGAGGGAAATATTTGGTAGAAAAACTAGACATGTGAATATAAAATAGGGCATGGTAAGGGAGACAGAGGTACCTGAGGCGTGTTGCAAATTGATATAGGATGTCAGGGAATTGAGGTCCTCTCTGATAAGGTGACATTTCAGTAGAGATCTGAAGGAAGTAAGAGAATGAACCCTGCAGATAATCCTGTCAAAGGGTATTCCAAGCAGAGGTGGTACAGTAACGCAAAAGGCAAGAAATAGGATCTTGCTTGTCACTGTCAAGGGGTAATAAGGGGACAGTGTGCCAAGGGTTGTTTTGTTCCAATTGCCAATGTTTGAATTTATTGATAATACTTTTAATTTAAGAATATTTTAAGATTTACCAAACATTTGAATATATTATTGTGTTGATTCCTACTACATGCCTGAGATATCATTGGGAATTATTATCCTGCCATTATTTGGGAAGAAATTGAAGTTCAAAGATTTTAAAGGGCCTTGTCTCAAACCTCATAGCTGGTGAATAGACATGCTAAAACTGCAACCTAAGTTTCCTGAGTCCTGGAACATTTTTCTTCCCATTGTTATTATTATTTTCTTCTTCCCATTCTTATTATTGTTTTATATTTTGCATCACAGTTAGAGGAGACTGGGCCTTTTCTAAACTTTTCTAAAATTTTCATTTTCTAAAATACATGTTTTTCAAAGGAAAAATTCAACCCCAAATGTGAGAATCCGGAAACAAAACCCGGAACAATATCTCTCTTTAAAAGTGCCTGCCGAGAAGCAACCAGAGTGACCATCTGTTGAAATCTTCACATTTTGGCAGAAAAGAAACCAAGTTCAAGAGATACGTATTTACAAAGCTTGTAAGACACTTGAATTTAAAAATTGTTTTTCTCCTAAGGAATAGCATATTCATTATCCTTAGATGAAAAGTATTAACTGTCATTCAATAGTTGATTGATGTGAGACTTTAAAATTATTTGAGTCCAAAAATTCAGGACATATCAGACCTCCTCTGAACAGAGGATATGCCATCCTCCCACCAATCCTTTATTCCTTTCATATCATCCACCTAAAATACATTTTCTTTCTTTCTTTCTTTCTTTCTTTCTTTATTTTTTTGAGACAGAATTTTGCTCTTGTTGCCCAGGCTGGAGAGCAATGGCACAATCTCCACTCACCGCAAACTCTGCCTCCTGGGTTCAAGCGTTTCTCCTGCCTTAGCCTCCCGAGTAGCTGGGACTACAGGCATGCACCACTGCGTCCGGCTAATTTTGTATTTTTAGTAGAGACAGGGTTTCTCCATCTTGGTCAGGCTGGTCTCGAAGCCCAACCTCTGGTGATCCACCCGCCTTAGCCTCCCAAAGTGCTGGGATTACAGGCGTGAGCCACCGCACCCGGCCCCTAAAATACATTTTCATTCTCACCACCTCTGAAAGTTTTTTTTTATTGTTTGAGGTATCATTTATGAACCACTATGCCAATCACTCCCTGACTCCTTCCTATCAGTCTCATATGGGTCAGAACACCATCAATGCTTGGGTTGATTTCTCATTTTGCAGCTAAAATATGCTCTTTTTATTGTCAGTTATGTTTAAACTGTCAATAATATCTGTCTTAGCATCCCTAAACAAAACAAATGATAAACTTTTATGGACTCTTTGTATTTCCAGCCCCTTTATTTTACACACACACACATAAACATATATACATATACATACAAACACACATGCATGTATATATAATAAATTCTATGATAATCGCTTATAATAATGGGTGGTGGTGATGATGATAAAAAAAGAGATGACTTAAGTCAAAATGGCTGATTGTACAAAACTTATGGTTCATATGGACTCTTCACCTTCCAGAATCTTATAATTTTATTCAAGTGCCCATTTCCAACCAAATGCTTACGAATGTTCCTTTGAAGATACAGGGCTGTGGGGGAAGAAATTTAAAATTATAGTGCCTTTACACAAATTTAAATACTGCACAGTATTCCACAGTAGGGAACGCTATGGTGAGCATATTGAGTCATTCTCCTAAAGAAGAAATTTAAAATTTTTGATGACTTTTTTTTTATAGTAATCACCAGAATTTTCTTCCTTGAAACTCTCTGGAAAAAAAAAAAAAAGCCCTTATTAGTTAGCTAAGCATTAACAGTTCCTTTACTACTTGGATCCTTAGTCTTCCTAATTATGTCTCAAGGGCTTAATAATCTGGCAGACAAAGGGAAACCAGTTTCATGCTTATTTCAAAAATTCTTTAAGGCACAGGAACTTTATATTACTTTATATATTTAAGGCAAACCAATTGTTAAATCAAGGTTTTTCTTACAGAATGGAAATAAATTATATAACTTTAACCAAGTTTTTTTTTTACCAAGAAAAAGACAATTTCTGATAGCACATACAAGAGTGAAAGTGGTAATTTAATATATAAATACATTCAAAGCAGTGAGAAAAAAATTAGCAACCATACAATCATGCTTTCTGATGATGAGTGAACCACAGATAAGAAGTTGCCTTTTATTGAAGATTATCATTTTCACTTAAGTAACTCAGTACATGGGAACTGACTAGAAACTCAGGTACCTAGGCAAGCAAAAAAAAAAAAAAATGGTTTTATGTGTGGATGCAGAAGGTACATATCCAAGAAGAAAAGCTAAGTTTAATAAGGTCCCAAGGTTCATTACAGAAAGGGTATCAAGAAATAGCTCTGAATCTGTTTTGTGAGATAATGTCTTACAACTTAGAATATTGAGTCAGAGAGAAATCTTGGACCGTTGTTATCTCCTGCTGCAATCATAGTCCTGAGCTAGAAAGCATCATGCATAATGCACTACATAAAGAAAAAAACAACTGATAAAGTATTCACTTAGCTTGGTATTTCCAAAGACAGTTGAAACCAGAGTGACAAAAGTTCTCTTAGAAGCCTAGAATGCTGGAAGCATTTAGATAGATCAAAATTTAGCAGGGTAATCTTAATAATTGCTCATTTCTAGTGGAAATTGTGGCTCCAGATAGCAGTTCAGTAACAGGATCCTTCAGCCAATCAAATATAATGAAATATAAATAATTAAATGCAATTTTAAATAGTGGTCAAAAATATTTTGGAGGAAAAACCAAAACCCTGGAGAAGTTATAGACCAAATAGCCTGTTTTTGTTCCCAAAGTATGATGGACAACCTAAAATATTAGAAGACTTTTTGAATAACATGAGCATTTCACATGTGGTGTTCTCAGTGTATAAATTGTGCTAAATGAACAACACTATTTGATGCACAAAAGAAATCCTTTGAGGAAAAAAGTAATCATTAGCTATGTCAGGCAGTCCTGTGACAGTGCCACAACATACCCATCTGATATAGCATAATATCATTGATTTTTTTAAAAAATAACAACCCTGGGTTGTGCTGAATAAAAAGAAAACTAGAAATGGACATTGATTGAATACTCACTAGGCAATACACTATGCATTGTACACAGACTTCCTCATTTAAACATTACAACCACCATGTGAGGAGGTTTTTACCTGATTTTTTTTAAATGGGAAGATTGTACAGTAAGAGGGGGAGAAACAGGAGAGAAGGCACAGGAGAGAAAAAAAATAAAACTAGAGAACCAGAAAAAATGTTGAAAGATCCAAGACAGCTGAAATTTTTTTTTAATGCTTCAGAGCTGATACATTCCAAGATAGCTGTCCCACTTCCAAATTGCTCATAAAATATAACTCTAAATATACATTGAATTAATTTAGCTGTAGAAAACTCTAATTTAAAGGCATTTACTGAAAAGTGAGCCAAATATTGATTTCTGGAAATAACTATTTGAAATTAAATATCTAGATCACAAAAGAAATAACCGATTGATATCAACATTTGCCAAAATATATTCACGAGGATTACTGTGCATGGTCGTGAAAACGCCATGCAACTTTTTGATGATAAACACTTAACTAAGCTCTTCATTTATCCCTGTTAATATTTAAGCTCAATTTTTTTAAAAAGAAAGATCTAAATTAGAGATCAAAAAGCTTTATTAAATTATTGCATGTTGTAATTTGATATTTAGTTATATGTAGAACTGACTTTGCTGAAGCTAAGGTGAAGGTACTGTTTTATGTTTAGAATGAAGAAAAAGTCTATTTGAAATATTTCCCAAGATTCCTCCACTCATAATTAATTCCCTGCCTCTCCTTTTTCTTTTGCAGTTTTTGTGAAGGATATAGTCACATTTCCTATAAAAAGGTCAAATTAAGCAGTACTGTATGCCTTACGTACATATAGTTTTCTTCCCTTTTGTGCATAATGAAAATGTTAATAAGTATCACAAATTCTAAATGGATGTTCAGTAATATTTTTTCATCAAATAATTCTAAATATTCTATTAATTCAGAGATATATTTTTCCATGTCTTTATGCAATTTGAAGAAATCTTAAAGTATAGCAGCTCTGCAATCAGAAGACGTTAAAAAACATAAAAATAAAAACCTTGTGACTGGGAAAATGGGCATTTATGGTTGAACCATTTGGACAATTCGTTATTTCTTTGTGGTATAAAAACAGGTCTCATGTTTAGGGCTTGCATTCACATTACTCTGTTCTACTCTGTTATATCCTTTACTTTTTTTTTCTTTGAGATGGAGTCTCACTCTGTTACCCGGCCTTGAGTGCATTGGCATGATCTCAGCTCACTGAAACCTCTGCCTCCCAGGTTCAAGCAATTCTCCTGCCTCAGCCTCCGGAGTAGCTGAGACTACAGGTGCGTGCCACCACACCTGGCTTATTTTTTGTATTTTTAGTAGAGCTGGGGTTTCACCATGTTAGCCAGGATGGTCTTGATCTCCTGACCTCATGAACCACACACCTCGGCCTCCCAAAGTGCTGGGATTACAATATCCTTTACTCTTAACTTCAATAGCTCTGTCATGCGCTTTTTTTTTTTTTAAACTTGCTCCTAGAGTATTCTTAATCCTGCAATTATCCAATAATCAAGGCATTTGATTATTTTAATTTCCTGTTTATTTTTTCTTAATGCCCCAAATAATTACAGACTGAAAAGAAAATGGTTTAGGGTGACATTATCACACTAGTTTGAATAAACATTGCCCAATTATTTTTTACCTGCCCTGTATAACTTTACTTGTTCTTTTTTTTTCTGGGCTGGAAAATAAAAGTCATTTTATAAGTAAGATAGATAGAGCCAGGAGCTTTTTCCTTCACTATGGATCTCACATTCATTGAAACTGAACCTACCCCTATTTCTTGCATATTGTCTTTTTAGTATTTATTAATGTAGTTCCCTCTTTTCTTCTGGTTAGATGTGACCCCGCCCCCCCACCCCCCGCTTTAAACTGCCCTCTAAATACTTTTCATTATCTTATTCTGCAATGGAGAATAACTTGTGAGTCAAGATATTTTCTCCCTGATTTCCCTCCTTGACCTTCATGGGTTCTATTAATAATAATTAATAAAAATACTTCTTTTAGTTTGAGCAAAAAAAGCACTCTCAGAAAATGATCCTGTTTTTTCTTAGATACCACATAGTATTAGAATAACGGGAAGTAATTATCAAATAGTCACAAAATAAGTTTCCCTGACTCATATTCACTCACAGGGTGGAGTTTTCATTTATCCACTTTGTTATATAGTACACATATTGGAAACTCATTTTTGTTTAATGTGATGCAAACTGGTCTCTAGGAATATACTAGGAAGTATCTTCACTCAGACAACTCTGCAATCTCATTTGTCTGCCTAGACAAGCTAATCTGATTGTAATCATGTTACTTATCTCTTAATTTCTTTTGAAGCTGATGTACATCAGAAGTGGCATTCAACTGGGAATAACATAGGTAAAACTGATTTTTATCACATTTGAATGTTTCAGGGCCTGGGCATGTGTTTTTTAGATACACAATCTTAAACTACCTTGGGGTGGGAGTCCAACAGAGAAGCCACAGGCATAAACTCAATGGTGAAACATAACAAGACTATAATATTGCCAACAACAACAATTATAAGTAAATTCTGATCCCCATTGCTTTTTTTTCCAGAGTGAATTAGTCATAGATAATCACTAACAAATGCACACCTATTTTACTATAGAACTAAAGAAACTGGTGTTGTTTAAACAAGGCCTGACTGCCTTCCTCCTCTTGAATTAGATTCCCTTACAATGTCAAAAACAAATACTATGAAAAACAATAGTATAATTTATTTCTAAACTGGATTCATGAAAGATATTAAATAGCCAAGTCATTTTAAAATGAAGCACACCAGCTTCAAATTTTACTTGATAACCATTGGTTGAGCGGGGCGGGCCAGGGGTAGGGGGGGAAACACTAGAAACCTTAAGAAGTGATAATGATTTTATTTATTCATGATCTTGTACACACACTCCTTGGTCTGAAAAAGATACAAGAAGCCTTCAATTTCAGGTTACTGAATTAGATAATTTCTCAGTGTAACTTCTTCAAGAATTGAGTGCTGACAGCATATACCATGGAGAGACAGATCCACGATGAGAGGTCTAGGTAACAGATAATGGGAGGATGGCCAGCTAGGCAATTAGAGACAGGCAACCAGAACTGTGATGACAATCGTCTGGTGGTAGAAATCACAGCAGATGGCTGAATGTAGGAAGAATGATCAATCACAGCATTGTTTGTAGTAACTAAAATTTGGAAATAACTAAATGCCCATCATTAGAGAAATAGATAATGAGAACATGGACTATTAATGGAACAATGATCAAAAATAGTATATACAGGGAGAGAGAGACATGCAAGTAGAGAGAAATTGGTTTTAAGGACTAAATAAAAAGTGAAAGAAGTCACTATATATATATATATATATACATATATATATATACACACAATTTTTTTTCTTTTTTCTTTTTTTTTTTTTTTTGAGACAGAATTTCTCTCTTGTTGCCCAGGTTGGAGTGCAATGGCATGATCTCGGCTCACTGCAACCTCTGCCTCCCAGGTTCAAGCAATTATCCTGCCTCAGCCTCTCAAGTAGCTGGGATTACAGGCATGCCCCACCATGCCCGGCTAGTTTTGTATTTTTAGTAGAGACGGGGTTTTTCCATGTTGGTCAGGCTGGTCTCGAACTCCCAACCTCAGGTGATCCGCCCCCCTCAGCCTCCCAAAGTGCTGGGATTACAGGCATGAGCCACCATGCCCGGCCTATAATATGTATTTTTAAAGTGCCACTCTTCAAAGTAAATTTGTTAACAAACAAAGATACATGTAGGTAAAAGGATAAAAACAGACTAGAAGTGCATACATTGACCTCTTGATGGTCTTTGTCTCTGGAAATATGGATAGGGATTATTGGAAGGAAGATAAGATTATAAATATTGTTATATTATTATTTGTGTTTTTCTATATTTTTACATTTATTTGCAATGAAAAAAAGAAAATGCATAAAATACATTCAAGTAGGTAATATGAGAACACCAGATATTCTGTATATGAAGTTCCTGAGAGTTATAGCAGGGGGCAAACTGATGGATGTATGTTACTGGGGAAATCAGTTACAACAGGATACATAATAGGTCCCACTTGCTATGAATAATTGCATTATTTAGGATTCTTGGTTGCAAGAAATAAGGCTAGGGGGCAAGGAGGGAGGGTGAGATGGGAAAAGAGGAGATGTCTATCAAATGTTACAAAGTTTCAATCCTTTAGACTGGAGGAATAAACTGTAGTGTTGTATTGCACTGCAAACATCATATTTAAAAGGGAAATATAACACATTTTCCCCTAAAAGTGAAAAGATGACAATGATATGCAGATTTAACAATTCCATTCATTATTTTAATAGAAGTCTGAACCAGTGCATTAAGATAAGAAAAAGCATTAAAAGGCATCCAAGTTTGAAAGAGAGAAGTGAAAGAATCCATTTTTTTTAACATGTGACAAAACTGTGTTTCTAAGAAACCCTAAGGAAACGATGACAACAAAGTAAAACCCACATAATAATAAGGGAAGTTACCAAAGTTGCAAGGTAGATGATCAATATACCAAAATTTATTTTGTATTTCTACACAACAGTATTAAAATTGAATTTAAAAATGTTTAAAATTACAGAAAATTATGAAATATTTAGGGCTAAAAATGCAATGGTGCAAAACAAGCTCTACTCTAACAACTACAAATCATTACTAATGTGTCCGGAATTGGTTCCTTCTGGTGGGTTTGTGGTCTTGCTGACTTCAGGAGTGAAACTGCAGACCTTCGCAGTGAGTGTTACAGCTCTCAAAGGTGGCACGTCCAGAGTTGTTCATTCCTCCGGGTGGGTTCCTGGTCTCGCTGACTTCAGCAGTGAAGCCGCAGACCTACATAGTGAGTGTTACAGCTCTTAAAGGTGGCACATCTGGAGTTGTTTGCTCCTCCTGGTGGGTTCGTGGTCTCGCTGGCTACAGGAGTGAAGCTGCAGACCTTCTCGGTGAGTGTTACAGCTCATAAAGGTGGTGCAGACCCAAAGAGTGAGCAGCAGCAAGATTTACTGTGAAGAGCGAAAGAACAAAGCTTCCACAGTGTGGAAGGGGACTGAAGCGGGCTGCTGCTGTTGGCTCTGGTGGCCTGCTTTTATTCCCATATTTGGCCCCACCCACATCCTGCTGATTGGTCCATTTTACAGAGCGCTGATTGTTCCATTTTACAGAGTGCTGATTGGTCCATTTTACAGAGTGCTGATTGGTGCGTTTACAATCCTTTAGCTAGACACAAAAGTTCTCCAAGTCCCTACCTGATTAGCTAGACACAGAGCACTGATTGGTGCATTTACAATCCTTTAGCTACACAGAAAAGTTGTCCAAGTCCCCACCCAACCGAGAAGCCCAGCTGGCTTCACCTCTCACTAAAATAATGAATTAAAACGTAAGAAAATAGAAAACTCTATCATGTTCATAGATATCTCCAAAATAATCTATAAGCCAATCCAATCGCAATCAGCATCTCCATAAGGATTTTTAAATGATAAGCAAATTCTAAAACTTGTTTAAAAATTCAAAGTATCCAGAACAGTTAAAACAATCTTGAAAACAAAGAACCAATTACAAATATTTATACAACCTGATCTCGAGACTAATTATAATGCTACAATTAACCAGTGTAGTGTTAGTTTAAACATAAACTTACAAGTCCATGGAACAGGACATAGAGCCAAAACATGGGCCTGCACGTATATGATCAACTGATTTTCAACAGACACTTAGGCAATCCATTGAAGAAAAAAATGTTTTACTTAAATAATGCTGGATCAAGTGGATGTCCATATACAGCATATGTATTAATTTAAAAGAGGATTGTTTCATATTTTACCTCCTATCCAAAACTGACCTGAGATTAATCAAAAATTGAAATATGAAAGCTTAATTTATAAATTTTCAGAAAAAAAGTGTAAGGGAATATCTTTGGAACCTTAAAATAGTGAAATATGTCTTAGCCAAGACAAAAATATCATGAAATAAAAAAGGAAAATAAATAAGTTGAACTTCATCAAAACTTAAAATTTCTGCTCCTCAAAACCCAATATTAAGAATATTTTCAGCCACAGACTGATAGAAAATAAAATACAAAAAGAATTGTATCCAGCATTTAAAAATAATGCATGCATTAATAACAAAATTTTAAATAATTCAATAAAAATTAACAGAAGACTTGCATAGACATTTGAAACAGAAGATACACAGATATCTTGAAAAAATTTTTGATATGGTTTGACGGTGTCCCCCACCCAAATCTCAACTTGAAGTGTATTTCCCAGAATTCCCACGCATTTTGAGAGGGACCCAGGGGGAGGTAATTGAATCATGGGGCCC
This sequence comes from Pan troglodytes, assembly GCF_028858775.2. Classification (NCBI taxonomy): domain Eukaryota; kingdom Metazoa; phylum Chordata; class Mammalia; order Primates; family Hominidae; genus Pan; species Pan troglodytes. The sequence continues at coordinate 31,629,745 of NC_072401.2, read as the reverse complement.
AGTCTTTCATGTGTTGTTCTCGTAATAGTGAATAAGTCTCACGAGATCTGATGGGTTTATCAGTGGTTTCCACTTTTGCTTCTTCCTCTTTTTTCTCTTGCCTCTGCTGTGTAATAAGTGCCTTTTCCCTCCCACCATGATTCTGAGGCCTCCACAGCCATGTGGAAATGTAAATCCAATTAAACATCTTTTTCTTCCCAGTCTCCGGTATGTTTTTATCAGCAGTGTGAAAGCAGACTAATACAGTAAATGGATACCAGCAGAGTGGGTTCGTCCTGAAAAGATACCTGAAAATGTGAAAGCGACTTTGGAACTGGGTAACAGGCAGAGGTTGGAACAGTTTGGAGGGCCCAGAAGAAGACAGGAAAAGAAGAGAGGTTTGGAACCTCCTAGAGACTTGTTGAATAGCTTTGACAAAAATGCTGATAGAGATATGAACAATAAGGTCCAGGCCGAGGCAGTCTCAGATAGAGATGAGGAACTTGTTGGGAACTGGAGCAAAGGTGACTCTTGTTATGTTTTAGCAAAGAGACTGGCAGAATTTGTTCCCTGCCCTAGAGATCTGTGGAACTTTGAACTTGAGAGAGATGATTTACTGTATCTGGTGGAAGAAATTTCTAAGTAGCAAAGCATTCAAATGTGACTTGGGTGCTGTTAAAAGCATTTTGCTTCAAAAGGGAAACAGAGCATAAAAGTTCAGAAAATTTATAGCCTGATGATGCAGTATAAACTAAAAACCCATTTTTTGAGGAGAAATTCAAGCAGCTGTAGAAACTTTCATAAGTAGCAAGGAGCCTAACGTTAATCCATGAGGAAAATGTCTCCAGGCCATGGCAGAGACCTTCATGGCAGCCTCTCCCATCACAGGCCTGGAGGCCCAGGAGGAAAAAGTGGTAATGTGGGCTGGGGCCAGGGTACCTGTGCTATTTGCAGCCTAGGGACTTGGTGCCCTGTGTGCCAGCTGCTGCAACCATGGTTGAAAGGGGCCAATGTAGAACTTGGGCTGTGGCTTCAGAGGGTGGAAGCCCCAAGCTTTGGCAGTTTACACATGGTGTTGAGCCTGCGGGTCCACAGAAGTTGAGAATTGAGGTTTGGGAACTTCCGCCTAGATTTCAGAAGATGTATGAAAATGCCTGGATGCCCAGGCAAAAGTTTGCTACAGGGGGAGGTCCCTCATGCAGAACCTCTGCTAGGGCAGTGTGGAAGAAGAATGCGGGGTCAGAGGCCCCACACAGAGGCCCTACTGGGGCACTGCCTAGTGAAGCTGTGAGAAGAGGGCCACTGTCCTCCAGACCCCAGAATGGTAGATGCACTGACAGCTCGCACTGTGCACCTGGAAATGCTGCAGATACTCAATGCCAGTCCATGAAAGCAGCCAGGAAGGAGGCTGTACCCTGCAAAGCCACAGGGCAGACTATGGGCACTCACCTTTTGCATCAGCGTGACCTGGAACCAAAGGAGATGACTTTAGAGCTTTAAAATTTGACTGCCCTGCTGGATTTCAGACTTGCATGGGCTCTGTAATCCCTTTGTTTTGACCAACTCCCCCCATTTGGCTCAGCTGTATTTACCCAGTACCTGTACCCCCATTGTATCTAGGAAGTAACTCACTTGCTTTTGATTTTACAGGCTTATGGGCAGGAGGGACTTGCCTTGTCTCAGATGAGACTTTGGACTGTGGACTTTTGGGTTAATGCTGAAATGAGTTAAGACTTTGGGGACTGTTGGGAAGGCATGATTGGTTTTGAAATGTGAGGACATGATATTTGGAGGGGCCAGGAGTGGAATGATATGGTTTGGCTGTGTCCCCACCCAAATCTCAACTTGAATTGTAGCTCCCAGAATTCCCACACATTGTGGGAGTGGCCCCAGGGGAGGTAATTGAATCATGGGGGCTGGTTTTTCTAATGCTATTATCCTGATAGTGAATAAGTCTCACAAGATCTGATGGGTTTATCAGGGGTTTCTGTTTTTGCTTCTTCCTAATTTTTCTCCTGCCACCGCTTCCTGCCATGATACTGAGGCCTCTGCAGCCATGTGGAACTATAAGTCCAATTAAACCTCTTTTTCCTTTTTTTTTTTTTTTTTATTTTTATTTTGAGATGGAGTCTTGCCCTTGTCGCCCAGACTGGAGTGCAATGGCAAGATCTCGGCTCACTGCAACCTCCACCTCCCGGGTTCAAGTGATTCTCCTGCCTCAGCCTCCTGAGTAGCTGGGATTACAGGTGCCCACCACCACGCCTGGATAATTTTTGTATTTTTAGTAGAGATGGAGTTTCACCATGTTGGCCAGGCTGGTCTCAAACTCCTGACTTCATGATCCACCCACTTCAGCCTTCCTAAACCTCTTTTTCTTCCCAGTTTCAGGTATGTCTTTATTAGCAGCATGAAAATGGACTAATACAGTCTTCAATATCAATAGTCATCAGTATCACAGCCTATTTTGTGTTGTTATAAAGGAATCCCTGAGGTTGGGTAATTTATAAAGAAAAGAGGTTTATTTGGCTCACAGTTCTACAGGCTGTACAAGAAGCATGAGGCCAGCATCTGCTTCTGGTGAGGGCCTCAGGCTGCTTTCACTCATGGCAGAAGGTGAAGGGGAGCTGGTGTATAGAGATCACATGACCAGAGTGGAAACAAGAGGAGAAGGAGAAGGTACCAGGTTCTTTTTAACAACCAGCTTTCACAAAAACTAAAAGAGGGAAAACACACTCACCCTCCCCCTAGAAGAGCATTAATCTATTAATGAGGTATCAACTCCCATAACCCAAATAACTTCCATTAGGCCCACCTCAAATATTGGGGATTAAATTTTAACATGAGATTTGGAGGGGGTAAACATCTTAACTATAGCAACCAGTAAAATGAAAACTAAAACAACAATGAGATATCATTTCATTTGCATTTGAATAGCTAAAATTAAAATGTCTGACAATACCAAATACCGGCAAAGACATAGATCATATTGGAATCCTTGTATGTTGCTGGCAGGGATATAAAATGCCAGAAATACTTTGGAGCATTGCTCCTGAAAAAGTAATCAGTTCCTGATACTGTTAAATAAATGTCTAACAATACGAGAGAATAAATAATTTGTGTTATTATGTAATCTTACCACAAGATACAACTAGTAATAAACATTTTGATGTGTAAAATAAATCTGAAAATAATTGTTTCTTGGAAAATGGGATGACTGTACAGTACACAAGGAACCTTTTGGGAATACAGAAATATTTTGTATCTTGTTTTGCACAGTGGTTACTTTGCTATATATATTTGACAAATTCATTCAAATGAACACTTAAAACCTATGCATGCTATTTTACGTAAATTACACCTCAATGGAAAAAAAAATCAAAACCTGTCCATTTTCTTTCATGTAAATTACACCTCCATGAAAAAAAAAGAAAAAAAGTGAAATTTATAACCAATTCAATCAACAGGTATTTATTGATTGGACATCAGCTGGATCCAATGGTAATGGAGGTGTAATTAATTCTAGCAGCATAAGATTCGTAATCTCAAACAACTAATAAGCAAAAAAGGTTAAAAAATAATTTAAAATAACAATTTAAGTAATGGCACAATGCATTCTATGGTAAATTGTATTTCATTCTTCTCTTTCTGGAGGCTGTTGAACAAAATCTGTTTCCTCGCTTTTTCTAGCTTCTAGATGCCACCTGCGTTCCTTGGCTTAATGGCTTCTTCCTCTATCAGCAAAGCCAGTAGCATAGGATCTTGATATCTTTCTCTGGCCTCCAATGTACTGCCTCTCTGCTCTTACAAGGAGCCATGTGATTACAGTCGGTCTACCCAAAGAATCTACCAATCTCAAGACCCTTAACCTAATTACATCTACCAAGTTTCTTTTTTCCCTTTTTTTTTTTTTTTGCCAAGTAAGTTAACATATTCACAAGCTTCAGGGAGTAAAAAGTGGACCTCTTGTGTGTGTATGTGGGGGTATCTATCATAGCACACTTCTAACCCCCCAATGATTCATATATGTCCTACACACAAAATACATTCACTGCACTTCAGGGTTCCCAAAAGTCTCAATCCATTACAGCTTCAACTCAAAGTCCAAGATCTCATCAGTTCAAAATTTCCAAGTCTTATGTACATTATCTAAATTGGATATGAGTGAGGCTGTAGGTATAATTCATCCAGGGGCACAATTCTTCCTCTGCGAACCTGCAACACTCAAGAAATGAGTTTCCTGCTCTCAAAATACAGCAGTGGGACAGGCATATGATACCAGTTATAAACACGGACCTATCTCCATGATGGCTTACTCACATGACCGGCAAGTGGCTCCTGTCAGAAGGAGGCCTTGGTTTCTCACCCTGTGCATTTTTACAGTAGAGCTGCATAACGTGGTAGTTAGTTTCCCCTTAAGTGAGCAATCTAAGAAAAGAGAGCAGAAGCAGAAATTTATTTACTCTTGTCCATATCCTATTAGTCATGTAGCCCAATCTTTTTGTTTATTTGTTTGTTTGTTCGTTTTGGGTTTTTTGTTGTTGTTGTTTGTTTTGAGACGGAGTCTCACTCTGTCACCCAGGCTGGAGTGCAGTGATGCAGTCTCCGCTCATTGCAACCTTCATCTCCCAGGTTCAAGCGATTCGCCTTCCTCAGTCTCCCAAGAAGCTGGGATTACAGGCATGCGCCACCATACTCAGCTAATTTTTGTATTTTTTTTAATAGAGATGGTTTTTCACCATGTTGGCCAGACTGGTCTCGAACTCCTGACCTCAAATGATCCGACCATCTGGGCCTCCCAAAGTGCTGGGATTACAGGCGTGAGCCACTGTGCCAGGCCACATAGCCCAATCTTGATAGTTTTTCAGGGGACTACACAAGGGGGTAAATATCAGGAGGTCATTATCACTGGGGGCCATTTTTGAGATGGCTACCACAGTGAGCAATATAGACCTTACAGAAAAGCGTACCAGATGAAAACTCAGTTGTGAAACAAATTCTCACAGGAGATGAGGGGGAACCTCCACGATCTATGAAGGATGTGAATTCAGTATTTTAAAAAAGTACTTTAGGACGGGTGTGGTGGCTCAAGCCTGTAATCGCAGCACTTTGGGAGGCTGAGCTGGGCAGATCACATGAAGTCAGGAGTTCAAGACCACCCTGGCCAACATGGTGGAACCCCATCTCTATTAAAAATATAAAAATTAGCCAGGCATGGTGGCATGCACCTGTAATCCCAGCTGCTCAGGAGGCTGAGGCAGGAGAATCGTTCTAACAGGCAGGCTTGAACCTGAGACGTGGAGGTTGCAGTGAGCTGAGATCATGCCGCTGCACTCCAGCCTGGGCAACAGAGACACTGTTCCAAAACAACAACAACAACAACAACAACAAATAAAAAAAAACTCCAAATCTCTCTCTTAAAAATATCCTTAAATTTTCACTGAGAAAAAAGACTGACAATAATTAGGCAGCAGACTTCATGAAAAACAGAATATTATTGACATATAAGTTAATATAGATCTAAACCACTGAAAACATGTTTGCCATACGTAGTACCTGAGACCCTGAAAGAGCATTTATCAACTGTGTGTTTACAAAATTAATCTTACAAAAGTGGGCACAGATTCTAGAGTCATCTCAACACATGTTTTTTTAGTGTATTGTGTGCATGGGAATTTAGCCAATATTTCAAAAATCCCCTTGGCTCTAAATTTATCATTGTGCAATCATAATTGAAAGGAAAATAAGAGGTCATCTAACCTTTCTCTAAGCAGACTTGTTAGGGTCACATTCAAAATGAATGGATAATTGTTTGGATTTCTGTTCCAAATCTTGCCTTTTGCTAGAAGTAACAATGACCCGTGGTGATACCCCAAGGCTAATGTTGTTCCTGTATTGTAATAAGCATATTTATTTGTTTGTTTATTTTTTTGTGGAAACATTAAGTAAAAGCAGGTGATACACGCATGGGGTTGGGGCCCAGAATCTGGTTGATTAAATAAAAACTCTTTTACTCTGTTTCCTCTAAAGGCTTATGATCTTATTTTAGCTATGCTTCTTTTTAGAAAATAATAAAAACAATAAAGGACAATTTGGGGCAATAGTCAGAAAGTAAAAACCTCACAGTCACTGGGACATTCATTCAAGAAATAGGTACATAATATTTATTTTACCTAATATAGCGCTGGACATTATACAGGAAATAATACAAAAATAATAGAAAGTCTTTAACCTGAAGGAACTTAACATGAAAGATTCTGATTCCTGTTGGGATTTGGAGATGTCAATTACTCACCCTCTTGCTCTCTAGGTTCCCCATGGCAACTCCTAGGCAAAAAAGAGAAGAGAATGAAAATGTCAACTTTATTAATGGCCACCTAAATGCAGATACCTCAGTAAAGGTGGATTAGAGGACAGAACTGTATGTATAATCAAAATGCAATGGACACGATCTACCACTCTTACAGCCTCCCCTTTTTCTTCCCTCCCCACAATAATTCAACGCTAATTTCTCTCTATTTGCCCACAATTAGGCTAAATGTGACAAAACAAATGCTTATCCAATACAACAGGAAAGACTGTTTATCCTTAGGGATTAATATGCATTTTATCTCCCTGTCTGAATGTCTCAAGATAACCTAGTGTTACACAGCAGCTTCTTCTAGTGCGATAGGCCCCGAGCCTCCCTAAATAGTGTTGGAATACATCAGCTACCTGACATCTTCAGTATCTTTCATTAACATATCTCAGCCCCTGAGTCCTGCTAAGGGCCCATGTTGAGTGATTTTTGCAGTCCTAAAATTTACAGCAAAACTCTCAAAGAAATGACTAGGAAGATTTTAGGAGAAGCCCAAAACCTTATTCTGTATAACTTCGTTAATTTATATCTAGTTAGAGAGAAAAAGAAAATGAATCACAGCACAAGAGCTCCAGAGAAACCTTTAGAGTGTGTATTATAAAGTTGCTTTGAAGCATTGAAAACATGAAATGGGAATGAATTAAACTGATATCATTTCATTTCACTAATGAGCAAATATTTAAACAGCTTTATTTGCCATCTGGATGGCTGCCAATAGGAAAGCTCCTTCAATAAAGAGTTGCTATCCTCTTGCTTTTTAAAGCTGTGTTTTTTACATATCTGTCCTCTTTCAGGTTTTTAGTGAAAAATATAAGAATATTAAAATGAAAGGGTCAGGAGTCAAGCAACATTAAAATATTTTAGCTTACATCATAGGCATATGAACTAATTAGATTAGCATATAATTATGGAAGTCTACGTTAACATATAGAAGGAAGCTGATACAGAAAGAAGCAAGCTGAAATATTTTAATAACTTAAAGAACATTATGAAATAACACATTTTTGGGTTTTTTTTGTGTCCTTGTAAGCTACTTGAAATAACACAGTTTTCCACAGTGCAGAAAACTAATAGAGCCAAGCAATCACACGCTTACCTATAGCAAGATTCTCTATGCTTCTGATTTAACTATTGCCAATTGTTAACCATAACAGAATTGATGGTAAATACATACATCTCCATACACACAAATCATATTAGTCTGTTCTCATGCTGATAATAAAGACACACCAGAGACTGGGGAATTTATAAAGGAAGAGGGTTAATGGACTCACAGTTCCACATGGCTGGGGAGACCTCACAATTACAGCAGAAGGCAAAGGAGGAGCAAAGTCACGTCTTGCATGGCAGCAGGCAAGAGAGCATGTTCAGGGGAACTCCCCTTTATAAAACCATCAGATCTCATGAGACTTACTCACTATCATGAGGTCAGCACAGGAAAGACATGCCCTCATGATTCAATTAACTCCCACTGGGTCCCTCCCCCGACACATAGTAATAATGGGAGCTACAATTCAAGATGAGATTTGGGTGGGGACACAGCCAAACCACATCACAAATACACAAGCACAAATACACATGTACTCACACAATAGGATTAATTGGTTTTGGAAATGAGTAGTCTTCATTCTATATTTGTGATCAATGCCTATGAAAAGAATAGGTGACATGTATACTTAACACTTCCAAAAATAATATTAAGAAGTATTAAAACAAAGTCATGCTCTGTAATCCCAGTGCTGTACCATTCTTTGTCAAATGTAGTTATCACTATAAAGAGCAGTCATATCACTGCTTCCCTGTTAGCACTGGCTAAATATTATTGCTCTGCTATTTCAACAGCAAACTTCAGGCCTTTGGAGCCAGCAGGCTCTCCTCAAGGACTTGCTGATGTGTAGCAAAAATATTTTAGTGTGAAAAAACTATTCCCTAGTGCACTTGTTTGCAAACTGCTGAATTTCTAGATAACTCTAACTATGTTTGAGGACTATTTTTGATAGCGCAAATCTGGTGCTGAAATGCCTCTAAAGAATCAACGCTTCTTTTTCCTTTCTTTTTTTTTTTTTTTTTTTTTTTTTTTTTTTTTTTTTTACTATTTTTAGTCACAGCATGACAAACCTAGTAGAAACACAAAGCTGCTTGGGTAGTAATTTTTTATTTTGAACGGTAATTTGTTGTGTTGAACCCAGACCTCTCTGTTTCATGCTTACAAAACACTAAGAAGCAGTCAAGTGAAATGCAAATTAATATGAAACTCAAATACTCTGCTTAACAGTTTTCAACTTAGTAGACTCAATTGCCAAATGAATGTAAAGCAAAGCTTTAACACTGCTGTTAATTATGCTTTTCTTGCTAGAAACACTTTTGCCATTACCTAGAAACTGTAAAGAATTGTTTTATTTCATCCCGAAATTTCTGTGTAATTTAATTACTGTTTATTTCTGTTTTACCCTCATCTGCTTTCGTTTGCATAAAATCCAGCAACTAAGCAAATACTTCCCCTAATGATTCTGTTTATATGTACACCAAAAACTGAAGTCCATTTAACTACCACAATAAAGTCTAGTTAAAGTAAGACTGAAGATTTATTTTTCCGTTGTTGTAATTTATATAGATTAAGTGAACTTTTGTGTCCTCTACTATTGAGAATATGCTTTTGCATATCGGATTATATCTATTTATACTAATAAATTTTTAACACACTAGAACTTAAATATGTTTATGCAAGTGAAATTGATATGGACAATTGAGACTGTTACACATTTAGTGTTTACACTATAGACATGCATTAGAAAAGCTTTCACCATTTGTATATGAGGTGCTACATGCCATATTACACTCTGGTATTGGAAGGATGAAAAAGGCATTGTGCTCTCTTTGTGGAACTCAACATCTAGTGATAGGATGTATATTAAAACACATAATTATAATAAAAAGTATAAAGTATTATAATTGTTTTTCATAAAATCAATATATTTTGTTGTATCATCAGGCATTTAAGACCCATCAACAATGTGTTTTTTGATTCCTCTGGATAACAGGCCCATATATTTCAGGAGGTTGGTAAATGTACTGTTGGTACTGTATTTTTTGGTCACATTAGATGGAGCATAAACTGTCTGATTTATCACCATTTCTACCACTCCCAACTGTTACACAAAAGACCAGAGTCTCTCTTGGATCACCAAAATCTTTGAGACCCTGAAGTGGTAGTTTCTCTAGTAAATGACATAAACCCTCATGTTGACTGTCTAAACTAAACCCAGTTGGGTTTCTGGCTCAAATATTCAATTACATTACAATTGTATAACTGACAAATCTCCACTTTACTTTTCAGTACAAGAACACATGTCATCCTTCATACGCTCAAGTGACATTACTGACCCACCATCTGCCTTGAGAATTTTTCCTGGTGGTGAGAATAAATTTTCATGGATTCATATACACCTGGTCCCATTTGTGACAAAGAGCATGCATTTTAGAGACAGCTGGCCAAAGTTTGGGGCATGCTGTGTGGGTGTGGAATAGGGCACAGTAAACTGGCCCCACGTGGGGACTGAACTTTGGCCTCATTAGTAATATACTGTAATCAATTGGTCTCAATAGTCTCTAACAGCTCTATTGAAAATGAACAATATGCTCAGCCATCCACTGTGAATTTGCTCTTTCTTAAGTGTGTCAGACCAGAGATTCTCTACAAATTTTAAATTTGCTCTTTTGTTCTCTCTCATTTCCAAGGAAAAAAGGGCTTACTGCCTACCTTTTTCTCCACATTTCTCCACTAATGTTTTTTCTTCTTCAGCTTGCTTTTTTTTTTTTTTTTTCTGGATCTTTTCCTATTCTTATCACCCATTTTATGTAGGTGAAGGGGCAATTAGTGGTTATAACCTGAGGTATGTTAATGTCATACAGCTTCAAAGAATGGGCCTTAGGCAGTGAGGGCTGAAAAGAGTAGACTTTGAAGGAGAACTTTTGCTTTCCAAAAAATATTAATACAATTATCTTGCTAAATTAATTTGACCCTCCAGGTAATGTGAGGATAGGGCTGTTGTGGTAAGAAATACCAGTGGTTTTCTATTGCAGCATAACCAACTGCAGTTTTAGTCTCATGAACATTCAAAGCTGGAAAAGTCCTCACAGTACATCTAGCCCACTGAAACCCAAAGAAATTAAATATTTTTTTCAACATTCCAAAAGCCAGATAATGCAGAGTTGAGTTTTACATTAGTTAAGGGATACACTGAGCTGCGGTAATAAGGAAACCAAAACAAAATGATTTGAATAAATTTCTCTTTGAGATAACAAAACAGAGGTGTGGTCCAGGGTTGTTTTATAGGTTCTGTCATCTTTAACTTACAGCATTCATTTCTGAGTGAAAAGTAGATTCTCCAGTTGTCACCAACTCCCAGCCAGTGGGACAGGAAAATAAAGAATTGGAAAGTGTATACTAATTGTTATCTGTCACTTCTCACATTTCTTTGGCCAGAAGGTAGTCACATGGTATATGTAGCTCTGTGCAAAAGATTCTGAGAAATGTATTCGCTAATTGGGCACATTTTTTGCCCAGCTCACACTTCAGGGCTATCTTTATTATTATTAAACAAACATTACTAAAGGGCCAAGAAAGAATGTTAGTTCTTTTATTATTATTAAAAGGACTATTTTATTAAATAGGACTCTATAAAATGACTAAGAACACAATAGATATGGTTAGATAAGTAGGATTGCTCTAGTAGAATTCTAATATCTTGACTACAATGCTAGGAGTCTTTATAGCAAAATAACCTTACAGTTGATTAACTTATTCTTTTCTTCAAAATTATTATATTATTAATTTCTCATATCAGAACACCATCTTTGTGGTTGCCTTAGATGACCTTACCTCATATCTTCTGTGATCTCTTTACACTATACTTCTGTTTATGTGAGAAAAAGTGGAAAATTTAATGTATACAATTATTTAAAGCCATAGTCGATATTTAAGAGTCCAATGCTTTTACCTAACTAGGAAAATTAAATAGAGGTACAGACTCATTGACTTGAGTCTTAATCCTTTACTGGATCAAATTACAGTATTATGACATTTGAACCCAGGTAAAGGAATTTCTATATTTATTTCTAAATTAACATATACCACTAAATGGTATTCAAAAGAACACATGACTTACGAAACAAGTTCTAGTGCTTGGAATATTTGAAACAATTTAATTGCTCAAATAAATATTTGGATAAATGGATGAATAAACAAATGAATGAGTGAATCAACATTTCCCAAGAACAATTTTGATATTTTCATAACTGATTAATCTATATAGATTAGGGCTGTGGGCAGTGGCTCACACCTGTAATCCCAGCACTTTGGAAGGCAGAGTTGGGCGGATCACTTGAGGTCAGGAGTTAGAGACTAGCCTGGCCAACATGGTGAAACCCTGTCTCTATGAAAAATACCAAAATAAAATAGCTGGGCGAGGTGGTGCCCACCTGTAGTCCCAGCTACTCAGGAAGCTGAGGCAGGAGAATCACTTGAACTTGGGAGGCGATTGCAGTGAGCTGAGATCGCACCACAGCCTTGTCAACAGAGCCAGACTCCATCTAAAAAAAAAAAAAAAAAGTCTGTATAGATTAAATATTTGTAAACTCCTTGTTAAATTAAATTTATAAATTCCTTGAGAGATGGTTACTGATTGCCTTTTGTCTCCTAGATCATTAAAAATAATTTTGTTTCTTCTTTGACTTTGCATTGAGGGTTCAGTAATGAGAGTAAGTGTGAATCTGCATAAGGTCCAAAGATTGGCTTAGTCTTTTTTGTCCAGCTAGATAAATGCCATCCATTTTTATACCAGAATATTTAAGAGTTAGTGATATAAGTGTCCTTCTAGCACATATCAGTGAAATCCCCCGTGACTTTTGCTGTCTCCATACTCAGGAGTATCAGTGATACTGTATTGTTGTATTTTTCCAAGTCTCCCAAAGCCAAAGCCGTTTCTTTTCTCCCCTGTTTTTCCTTTTTCTTGAGTTCCTGTCATTGGTCTCCTTAGCCTTCTAAAACGATATCCCAAAGATTTCCCAATGATAAGCTGTAGCAGCTTTTTAAAGAAGTTTTCCATTTTCTTTCCTAGTTTTTGGGTACGAGTTAAAAAAAGAAAAAGAAAAAAGCGCTACTAGAGACGGTGGGATGTACTGTATTGTTTGTCTGACTATAATGTCTAGTAGTATCTCTTTGTTTCCCTTTCTCTTTGAAAATCTGTGGCCTCCAGCCAGGCCTCTGACCAACCAAGTAGCTGGTACCACACCCTTAGGAACAAGGAAATCTTCTCTTTGTAGGGCTTAACTCTCACTGCCCAGGCATTTCATATCACATGATAGCTTTCCCGTTTCCCATAAATACAATTTACTTTTAGAAGAACTGCATCTAATGTAAAACTGTTGACAACCTTAAGACATTAAATGTAGACATTTCAAAGTACAGAAGTGATTTTTGAAAACATATACCATGTAATCTGGCGGAAGAACTAAGGATACATTAAAATGTATAATAGATTATTTTATTGTAAAACTTCTAAATCTAATAACATAATTCCTTCCTGTCTTTTATAAATGCAATTTTAAGAGCATTTCCAAGATCTGGTTAAAATAAAGTTCCTCTTCATTAATGTTTATTTCTACTAGCTGTAAGCTGGTGACATCAATACTTCTTTGTTTCTTGATTTTATATCCTAAAGCAAATTTAGACCTATAGAGTTGTTTTGCTTTCTATTTTGTAAATTGGCTGCAAATTTCAAGGATTTTAGTGGAGAATAAACTAGAGTGATAACATTTCTATTGATCTGGTCGTTGACATATGTTTAAAGCATACAAATGGAAATTAGTTTTATTAGAAAGGCATGCATAAATACATTAGCATTTTTTCACATAAACCAATTTTTCATGGTTCTATGAAATTGCAGTATAAAATTTCTCTGAAGCCAAATTAGCAAAAATAGAACAAATCAAATTTCATTAAATGTAAGGATATATGCATTCTCAAGTTTGCAAAATTAGTGAAACTAATTTTTCAGAAATTAAAACCAAAAAAAGGAGAGCAAAGAAAGAAAAGGCACAGGATACCAGTTGGGAAAAGAAAAAAACCATGAGACCTTCCTTTGAATATTTGAAGAGTTATTCTGTGGAGGGTCTTTTGTTTTGAAGGGCCAAAGAATAGACCTAGGGATCATAGATTAAAATCACTGTGAAACTGATCACATTTTATTATGAAGGCTTTCTATTAATATGAGTCATTGAGCAGGTAATCCACTACCTTATAAGGTTGTAAGGATCCTATTAATGCCAGTGTCCTGAGATGTACCAATGCATTGAGTATTGGACTGAATGAGACCAATTGGTTTAATTTGATGTTTACACTAATACAGTTTGGCTGTGTCCCCACCCAAATTACATCTTGAATTGTAGCTCCCAGAATTCCCATGTGTTGTGTGAGAGACCCAGCAGGAGATAATTAAATCACGGGGTTGGGTCTTTCCGGTTCTGTTCTCAGGATAGAGAATAAGTCTCATGAGATCTGATGGTTTTATAAGGGGTAGTTTCCCTGCACAAATTCTCTCTTGTCTGCTGCTGTGTAAGAGGTGCCTTTCGCCTTCCACCATGATCATTAGGTCTCCCCAGCCATGTGGAACTGTGAGTCCATTAAACCTCTTTTTCTTTATAAATTATCCAGTTTCAGGTATGTCTTTATCAGCAGCATGAAACAGACTAATATACACACCAAAATTACACCTGTTATTAATTATGTTTTTTCCCAGTTGGCCTGAAATCCTCCTCTTTAGTAATCTCGTAGGGAAAACAAAAACAAAACTAAAGAGAAAAAAAGAAAAGGAATGTTTTTTCCTAGAAGCTTTAAATGAGTATTGTACATATAACCCAGCTGTGCCCTTCTAGGCCTACCCCGTTATCATATTAGTATGTGCTAGATTATCAGAACGCCTTGTTGACATAGATAAAGGAAAGGTGATTTTCAATAAGATTACTGCTGAATACAGCAGCTACCAGTACTGGGAAGTAAGAAGTCCATGGATGAGAATAATGCCGTGGATGGAGGTGTTCATTAATGCTCATTAATAAGGCATACACTGTTTACATTTTGTTCCATCACATTTATTTTAGTCTTAGGTATACTGTTAAAAATATTTAATATCTGCTGTCAGAACTTTTACTATTGTTTCTCCAGTTCTTTCCTGGCTATCTAAAATTAATTTCTCTACTATTTTACTGAAGTGTGGCTCAAGGGTAAACTCTTCCTTGGATTCTTGTGTATTACTTATAGACATAAAACTATGTTCACTAGTCCTGGAAAGACTTTGGCTGAATATAAAGTTCTCAGTTCATACTCTTTCTCCTTAAGTGTCACATAGAAATTGCTTCTCCCTTATTTTTGGTTGGATTTTGATGTAGGGAAATAGGCTAGCTTTAACCTTCTCCCTTAAAATTCTTGTTTCGTTAAGTTACTATTGTTGTTGTTTTTGTTTAAGATGTATCTTGATGTTGACCATTCTGTGTCAATTATTCCTCACACGTGGTCTATCCTCACAATATGCTTTTAAAGTTTTGTTTTGTTTTTCTTGAAATACATCATCAGTTTTATCTTCACATATTTTTACACTCTAAGCAAACTATAATTAAATCATATTTTTGTTTTTTAATCTGGGTACTACAGTTGTGCTTATGTTGAACCTCCTTTATCTCCTGTCACTATGTTTTTTCTTCTCGCTCCCTTTGTTACAGCACTTTTTATTTCTTTTCAACCTGTATTACAATTTTCCTTCATGCTCCTCAATCCTTCACTTTATTTTTGTAATGAGTTTGTTTCTTACCTTTCATCGCAACGTTACCACTTTTGTTTCATCTCATCCTGTTGAGAGGTGACAGCGTGCTGGCAGCCCTCGCAGCCCTTGCTCACTCTCGGTGCCTCCTTGGCCTTGGCACCCACTCTGGCCATGCCTGAGGAGCCCTTCAGCCTGCTGCTGCCCTGTGGGAGCCCCTCTCTGGGCTGGCGAGACTGGAGCCAGCTCCCTCTGCTTGCAGGGAGGTGTGGAGGGAGAGGCGCGGGTGGGAACCCAGGCTGCACATGGCGCTCGCGGGCCAGCGCGAGTTCCAGGTGGGTGTGGGCTCAGTGGGCCACACACTCAGGCCAGCCGGCTGGTGCTGCCGGCCCCAGGCAGTGAGGGGCTTAGAACCCAGGCCAGCAGCCACATAGGGTGCCCCGGTCCCCCAGCAGTGCCGGCCCGCTGGCGTTGCGCTTGAATTCTCGCTGGGCCACAGCTGCCCCCCCGTGGGGCGGGGCTTGGGACCTGCAGCCCGCCATGCCCCAGCCTCCCCCCCCCCCGCCGTGGGCTCCTGGAAAGCCAGAGGCTCCCCGACGAGTGCCGCCCCCTGCTCCATGGTGCCCAGGCCTGTCGACCACCCAAGGGCTGAGGAGTGCAGGCTCACGGCGCGGGACTGGCGGGCAGCTCCACCTGCAGCCCCGGAGCGGGATCCACTAGGTGAAGCCAGCTGGGCTCCTGAGTCTAGTGGGGACTTGGAGAACCTTTATGTCTAGCTAAGGGATTGTAAATACACCAGTCAGCACTCTGTGTCTATCTCAAGGTTTGTAAACACATCTGTCAGCACCCTGTGTCTAGCTCAAGGTTTGTAAATACACCAATCAGTGCTCTGTGTCTAGCTAATCTAGTGGGGACTTGGAGAACCTTTATGTCTAGCTAAGGGATCGTAAATACACCAATCAGCACTCTGTGTCTAGCTCAAGGTTTGTAAATGCACCAATCAGTGCTCTGTGTCTAGCTAATCTAGTGGGGACTTGGAGAACTTTTGTGTCTAGCTCAGAGATTGTAAACGCACCAATCAGCACCCTGTCAAAACAGACCAATCAGCTCTCTGTAAAACAGACCAATCAGCTCTCTGTAAAATGAACCAATCGGCAGGATGTGGGTGGGGCCAGATAAGGGAAGAAAAGCAGGCTGCCTGAGACAGCAGTGGTAACCTGCTGAAGTTCCCTTCCACCATGTGGCACCTTTGTTTTTTCAGGCTTTGCAATAAATCTTGCTGCTGCTCACTCATTGGGTCTGCACTGCCTTTATGAGCTATAACACTCAGCGTGAAGGTCTGCAACTTCACTCCGGAGGCCAGTGAGACCACGAACCCACCAGAAGGAAAAAACTATGAACATATCCAAACATCAGAAGGAACAAACTCCTGACACACCACCTTTAAGAACTGTAACACTCACATGAGGGTCTGTGGCTTCATTATTGAAGTCAGTGAGACCAAGAACCCACCAATTCTGGACACACTGTTATTTAGCATCACATTCTTGAGATTTTGCATTTTTGCTGCTTGGTTTTCCTTCAAAGAGCTAATTATTATTATTTTTTAATTCTTTGTGAAATATTAGTTTGTAATTTTCATTTACTCTCTTAAAACAAATTTTGAGTGAGATGGTGTTGCCTTTTTGATAATTCTACATCCTTTTTTCACTTACTATACCTTTGTGTTGATGCTGTGCTTGCTACTGAGACAGCCAGGTGGGAGGTGGTCCCTGGAGAAACTCCAACCAGCCTGCCCACTGAGGTGGAGCCTTAGGAAGTTCATGTCGCTTGCAGTAGGGAGGAGCCTGGCGCCCCTTTTTCTTATGTGTGGAAACTGGGATTCAAGCTGCTGGCAGGAAGTGCTCTAGCGGAGAGACCCTGGTCTTGCAAGAGTCCCTGTTTCCCCCTTTTCTTCCTTTTCACCCAATAAAACCATGTCTCACTCACCATTTAAATTGTCTGCGAGCCTGAATTTTCGTGGCTGTGGGACAAAGAACCCAGTCTTTAGCTGAATAAGTAAAAGTCCTGCAACACTTACTTTTCTTAGTACTCTTCATTAAATGAGTTGTATTTTCCTTGACCAGCCCTTTTCAGAAGAATCCCATAGAGTATATGGAAAAGCTGAACAGCAGGGTCACCTTCCAGACTTCCTAAAACAAAGCTGCTTTTGGTTTGCCAAAGAAACATCTTGCAAATGTTACTTAGTTGTACTGCGCAGAGCTCTGCCTCCTGCTTTCCTATTACTTTGTGCCCAGGAAGCATTTTCCTTCTGACCCTCTTCACCTCAGTTTCCTCCGCTATTATTGTCTACACGACATTTAGTGTTTTCACTTCATGCCCTCAAATTCAGGAAGTGTGTTTTGCTGGCATATTCTGAGATCTTCATGCTCTCCCCACTCTTCATGTTTTTAATTCACTTTTATTAAATCTTGCTCCACATTTTTGCCCTACTTAGCAGTAGGCTTTATTTTGAAGTCTGTGAATTATATATCTTTTTCTAGTTTTGTTTAATTTTTTTTTTTTTAAAGATGGAGTTTCATTCTTGTTTCCCAGGCTGGAGTGCAATGGCGCAATCTCGGCTCACCGCAGCATCCCCCTCCCAGGGGCAAGCGATTCTGCTGCCTCAGCCTCCTAAGTAGCTGGGAATGCATGTCCAGCTAATTTTGTGTTTTTAGTAGAGACAGGGTTTATCCATGTTGGTCAGGTTGGTCTGGAACTCCAGATCTCAGGTGATCCGCCTACCTCAGCCACCTCAGCCTCCCAAAGTGCTAGGATTACAGGTGTGCGCCACCGCGCCCAACCAAATGATTTTTTTTTTTTAATTCCTAGAAGGAAAGGGGATAGATAACCATTTACACAGCTTTGCTCTTTTAGGAAGTCCCTGTATTGTTATTTTCATTTGAAAAACAAATAGTTGACTATAGGACATTGGGAAAAGTGAGAAACGAGTTTTGTCTATTGAGTCTGATTTTCTCAACATGGTATTAAGCAATGATCCAGGTATCAAATTATACTCTTTTTTCAACTTGCCTTATGATCAGGTATAGAGAGACATTGTTCTCAAGGATTTAAAATTTTATTTGAAAGGAAGACTATTAAAAAATAGCCATGATATTTTTTAAACTATTTCTTTACCATTAAAAAAAGACAAATGCTACAAAAGCCAAATTTTAGCAAGTTTAAGTGTTTACAATGTAGTTTGACAACTCATACAATTTGAGGTTAAATTTCAACAAGACCATCCCTTCTTTTTTCCTGTTTCACTAATTGCACCTGCAATCAGCCAATAGCTTGCTCAAGAGGTTAATTACTTGCACCTGCATTTTTGCACCTGTAATTTTGGTGACCTTTTGAAAGTAATATGCATGCCTCTATTCACATATCTAAATTGCTAAGCTAACCAAATCATAGATCTCATCTAAAATGTTCAATTTTTTTTATTAGTGTTTTCGAGGTGAATTTGGAAATAAGCAAAAGAGTTGACAATGTTTTAATTTTAAAAAGTCGAGTTCATTGTATGGTAAAGTGAACAACTGATGACATTTTTCAAAGGAACAATCCTTACAAATAAACAAAAATGAAACTTAAAGATCATTTTAAAGTGTTAGACATAATACACATATTATATGAAAATGAATGCTATTTCAAAAAACAATAGGATATCTCTCTAATCTTATAAATGATGTCTGCTTTTGTCTTGACGTGTCTCATGGAAGATTCAAAGGTTATATTTAAAAGCTGTTCTTTATACAGCCTGAAACGTCACCTCTGTAGAAGATAAGAATAATTGGGGCTCCTGGACCCTTAAGATTTTTATCTTTTGTTAAGTGATGTCTAAGTTCAGGTCCCGGTAATTTGAAATGAAGTCAAACAGACAAACCACTTAACCTGAGATGAAAATTAATGGTTGGAAATAAATTAACTCCCTAAATATTTAATTACTTATAGACATAAAAGTCAGTGGCCAGGACCAAAGGTAATCTTTTGACATATTACTGCTCAGCAGGATATTTCTGACTGAAATATTTGATTTTTTTTTTTTTTTTTGAGACGAAGTGTCTCTCTGTCGCCTAGTCTGGAGTGCAGTGGCGCGATCTCAGCTCACTGCAACCTCCGCCTCCCGGGTTCAAGCAACTGTCTGCCTCAGCCTCCTGAGTAGCTGGGATTACAGAAGCCCGCCACCACACCCAGCTAATTTTTTCGTATTTTTAGTAGAGACGGGGTTTCACCATGTTGGCCAGGCTGGACTCAAACTCCTGACCTTGTGATCCACCTGCCTCGGCCTCCCAAAGGGCTAGGACTACAGGCATGAGCCACCACACCTGGCCGAAATCTTTGATTTTTAGGAGATATTAATAGGAAAGTAAATTTTAAAAAATTGTAAGTTAAATGACAACCCTAATTTGTTCTGATAGTATTTGAATCTATGGTCTGTGTTCTGTCTCAAATATATTTTTTAAGTGTTCTTACATGCATACTGAAATCCCACCAGCACAGAACTAAGAAAAATATTAGCTTGTTGAGACCTTGAAAACTTTAGAAGCAATAAAGCCACCAAAACTGACCAAATGTGTTGCCAACTGGGAGTCCACACAGATTTGCTTGTACATTTCCTGTGTCTATTATTCTCATTCATAATGTTGAGTGTGCAAAGGGGAGAGGGAAGATTAATTTATTACAAGTGGTTCTATCCTGTTTCTGGATTTGCCAGGTCTATGACCCCTGACCAAGAATTGTGTTGCTGAATTACACTTAGGTAATACGCTATTGCCCAAATTAAAGGAGCTCATAAGAAATTGCTGATGAAAGATGGGGCAATTATTTAGTGAAACCGTGTTTCACTGGGTTAGACCTTCTTCTTTTTATCAGCACCCGCAAGGAATGTGCTTCTGGACTTTTGCAGAGTAGTTATGTTTCCGTTGAGCCAGTAGTTCATTTTTGTATTAGAGATATTATGAACATCTAGACTTGATCTATTTTCTTCTTCCTGTCAGTTGACAAGAAGCTTAAAGCAACATCATGATCAACCATCAAGAAGAGATTAGCATACTGACATGCATTTTATGTATTCTTCATTTTATTCCCCTGCTTACATTTTCTCTTTGCTCTTCATTTTCCTTATTTATTTGTGGGATGTAGAATGATATAACAATTACCTAAAAAAATCAGATATATACTGAAAACTGATCAAAGAAGCATTAACTGTAGTTTATTAGTATTCTAACATTTTAGAAACAAATAAACAAATAAGAAGCTGGTATGAAGAAAGATGACTGTTTTCTTGTGAATCTCCTGCTTTTTCCTGGAGAATAAAATGTGTGTGTGTGTGTGTGTGTGTGTGTGTGTGTGTGTAAACTTATGTGGCAGTCACAATGGTTACTAAAATACCACTCCCCTGATAACAGGATCTTAATTTTCTTAAGCCATCAAGCAGAAGTTATTTTATCTTACAGAAAGTGGGCCTAAACCTCTTCGTTTAGGAAGTGGTCATTATCTATTTCTCCTGAAAGTGATAAAGAAGAAATCTGCTAAGAGTTTTTGTGGAAAGATAATTTTACAAAGAGGAAACCTGCATGAAAAGCTCTCTTACTGCTTGTAGCTTATATCCCTGTCTTAGAAGGAGGTCTTGTTATCTAGAGCTGTGGCAGCCTTCTTGTAAGCATGAGGCAGCAAACCTAACCTAAAAGGCCAAAATGGGATCAGAGGATTGTGGAGTAGAAAGATGGAACCATCCCGGGATCTTTATGCTGCTGCTGAATAGCTGAACCATTATTTTCAATATTTCACCTCCAAACTAATTGTCGCATGGAAGAAAAAATATTTTTCATGGTACTTTTAATGGGAAAAGCCACAATTACATTTGCACCAACCTAATATTTTTTAATGTTACTTACAACTGAATGTGATCAATGATATAATCTTAAAAGACAAGGATTAGGAATATTTGCAAGCCTAGCCATTTTTTCTTAGTGATTTATCAAAGAACAAAGGATGAGCTCTTCTATAGTCACAATACTAAAGTTTATTATCTTTTCCTGTATAATAAGTAGTCTGACAACTTCCTTTCTCTGCCTGTATTGATAGCTGTCAAAATAGTATTACCAGAAAAATATTACCCATGAGTATTTTTACTTTTCTAATTTTTAAATTTTTAATCTTACGAATAAGACATAATTTTAAAAAATTATTTTCAGCAGTTAATAATATATTGGCTACCTTTCCAAAACTGATATTTTGGATGCAGATATCCCTTGTATTTTTGAGGCAGGCTTATTCAAATTACGTTTTAAAAAAATACAATGAGGGACCATTTTGCCTTTAACACATAGTATACTTTAATGTGTCAAAAGAAAAACCTGGTGCTTACTTCAGTAATTTTGGATTCCAATGGGACAATATGTACAGAAATAAGAAAAAAACCCACAGAGAATTTCAGAACCTCTCAGAAATCAAAATTAATGTACATTTATGAATGCCAGTAATATAACAAATAGCAAAAGTTATTTGTAAAAAGAGTATTAAAAATGCAGAACTATGAACAATAATATGACATTAAAGAAACAGAAAAATATCAGAGAAGTAATAGTGTATAGATAATATTTAGAAAACATCTACGGTTTGCCTGATATGATGTCAAAAACCTTTCATATTGGGTTTTATGTAAGTCTTCCAACCAGCCTACCAACTGGATTATATTCTCTCCATTTTACAAGTGAGAAAACTGAGCCCTGGGGAGATTTAGTTATTTACGGTTACACAGCTAACAATTGAAGCCAGAATTGATTCACATCTTAAGTATAATTTTAAAGCCTATACTTCAACAACTATATGATAATGTCTTTCAATAAATATATTAATAAAACAGCATATATTCCTATACAGATCGCAACGGCATTTTATCTAGCATACATTTATATATTCATCTATGTCCAAAACTCTATTCTTTGAAATGCTTCAGAGATTTTAGAACTAAAGTCAAATGTTACAATTTGAGTATTCCTGTAATACAAAATGTTGTCATTATACATATTAGCCAAACTGTTTTCAGCAAGTAACCATTTTCATTTCTATTTCTCAATTAGTGTTAATCACACTGGTTATGTTGTTTACAGTATACAAGAAATAACAAGAAGAACCAGTTGAGATTGAAACAGCCAAAACAAGACTCAGATTAGATACAAATACCTGAACTGTAAATAATTTGAATCAGATCACACACTGAATAAAGAGCAAACTTATTTAGATATCCAAGAACTAGCAGAATTTTCAGTTAAAATGGTATAGTATGGTATTTATCTCTTGATATTTACGCTTTGATGTTATTTCTTCCCTTAATGTATCTTTGCATTATTCTGAAAGAATGTACCAATCTAAGAAAATGATATGATTTTTGTCTAACAGATATTCAGGTTGATTTCTACCAGCAATACTGTCTGTCTGTTCTGGGATGTAATGCAGGATAATGAACACCACACGTCTAACCTTCAGCGGCCAAAGGGGTGACTCTCTACCAGTGTTTGGTAGCAAAAGGCAAAAGGCAACTGAGAAAAATTTTAGAGCCTAAGGGAAACATATGCCCCTACATACACTTATCAAAATGTCCTTCCATGTTTAGAGTCAATTGGAAGAAATTAATAAAATCTCTAGGCCGGGGGCAGTGGCTCAAGCCTGTAATCCCAGCACTTTGGGAGGCCAAGGTGGGCAGATCACGAGGTCAGCAGATCGAGACCATCCTGGCTAACACGGTGAAACCCCGTCTCTACTAAAAATACAAAAAATTAGCCAGGCGTGGTGGCGGGCACCTGTAGTCCCAGCTACTCGGGAAGGCTGAGGCAGGAGAATGGTGTGAACCCAGGAGGCGGAGCTTGCAGTGAGTGAGCCAAGATCGCACCACTGCACTCAAGCCTGGGCGACAGAGCAAGACTCCTTCTCAAAATAAATAAATAAATAAAAATAAACAACTCTACATTCAAAAAATGTGACTATATATTAAAGCTCACATTGTTCAATTTGTTCCCACATCATTTTCAACCCTTATGAACCCACCCGGCAAGGATACAACATATATGCAGCCCAGGACTTCAGGCTGATTATAAAGGACTGTTTCCTTGCACAATAGCACGGGTTGGCAAAGCAAACAAAAAGACAACAGCTTGTCTTGTAAAATTTGGTGTCTTGCACTTCATATTTTGCACTGATTTTGATTTGCTTAATATATTGCTTTAGAATATTATTTATCTTAATTACTGAATGTTTTGGCCCCTTAAACTTTGCACCTGAGGTAAGCACCCCACTTTCACCAAAAAAATCCCAGTCCTAATCTCTATAATCTATTTTAATTTTATATGCCAACAGTCATAGTACAGTCAGGCATGACCAAAGAACATTCTCTGTAATAAAGACCCTTGAGGACACATTGTGGTATGTCTTTTGGAGAGGTGAAGAAAAAAAAAATCAATAAAAATAAATAAATAAAAAGGAGTCATATCAAGCAATTTCCTAAACCAAGGGTTTTCTTAGAAAATGGAATAATAAGGCCAGGCGTGGTGGCTCACACCTGTAATCCCAGCACTTTGGAAGGCTGAGGCAGGCGGATCATGAGGTCAGGAGATCGAGACCATCCTGCCTAACACAGTGAAACCCTGTCTCTACTAAAAATACAAAAAAAGTTAGCTGGGCTTGGTGGTGGGCGCCTCTAGTCCCAGCTACTTGGGAGGCTGAGGCAGGAGAATCGCTTGAACCCGGAAGGCCGAGGTTGCAGTGAGCCAAGATCGTGCCACTGCACTCCAGCCTGGGTGACAGATCGAGACTCTGTCTCAAAAAAAAAAAAAAGAAAGAAAGAAAGAAAGAAAGAAAGAAAATAGAATAATATGGAGAGAGAGAAGATAATTGCCTTACCTAGCTTCATGAGCTTAGAAACAGCATACAGGTGGAGGTGAAAAGCCATTTCATGCTTCTTCTTCTGTAAGAAGCTAAGACGTTTTCTAAAAGTAAAAGTAAAGAAGATTTGACTACTAGAGAGTAAAGATTAAAAAATTGTATGAAAATGATCATATCCAAATATGTGTTTTCTTTTCCAAAGTGGTCATCATATTTATTTACTAATTCCAATGAAGTTCTGATAAATATTTTGGAATTAATTCCTTTGACTCACTCTCAGAGCTAGATGATGAGCCCTAGGAGGGAAGCAGTCTTCTTACGTTAGAGACAGAGCATATTTTGTCTGAAATACTTTTGCCAATTTAAGTGCCTATCACTTACATGAAATTAATTTGGCCTATTGCTAGAAACCAAGTCTACTTGCTAAGGATGGCCATATGCCAAAATTAATTAAATTTCAATAATTTGGGCAAGCTTCAAAGATATTGCAAAAGTAGAAATTAGAGAAAAACTGAATATATGATTTTTGAAATAAATGAATAGGAGCCAAATTTTCAGAAACGAGTTCACATTTGTCTATAAATGCACTAACAAGTTTGACAAAAACTAAGTTGAATTATTTTATCTTTATACCTCATAAGTGATCTGCAGTTGATGCCCTCCTATGAGCTACAGATTGGTAATTATGCTGGTTTTCTATAGAAAGATTATAAAGTAAACCAATAAAAAAACAAAAACATAAATATATATATAGTCACATCTAGTCAATAATAATTCTCAAACATTTCTTCTCAGTAAGTTCAAATCAGCATGCAGGTAAAAGGTGTATCTTCCATCATTAGAACATACTATGGTTTCATTAAGTTGAGCACCAGGCAGAGTAGTTGGATTGTACCTGGGGCCACATTGTCAAAAATACATATTCCTAAATACAATCATGTGTGTACATTCTGAGAAATGTGTTCTTAGGCAATTTTGTCATGTGCAAACATGATAACGTGCACTACATAAACCTTGATGGTATAGCCTACTACACACCTAGGCTATATGATAAAGACTATTGCTCCTGGGCTACAAATCAGTATAGCAAGTTACTATGCTGAACACTGTAGGCAATGTAACAGAATTTGTGTATCTAAACATTTCTAGACATAGAAAAGGTACAATAACAACATGATGGAAAAGATTTTAAAAAGTACCCCTGCATAGGGCACTTACCATGAATGGGGCTTGCAGGACAGGAAGTTGCTCTGGGTGAGTCAGTAGGTGAGTGGCGGTTGAGTGTGAAGGCCTAGGCCATTACTGTACATTACTGTGTACTTTATAAACACTGTACTCTTAGGCTACACTAAATTTATTTTAAAATATTTTTCTTGGCTGAGTGTGGTAAGATTACACCTGTAATTTCAGCACTTTGGGAGGCCGAGGCAGGCAGATCACTTGAGGTCAGGAGTTCAAGGCCGGCCTGGCCAACATGGTGAAACCCCATCTGTACTAGGAATATAAAAAATTAGCTGGGTGTGGTGGTGTGCATCTGTAGTCCCAGCTACTCAGGAGGCTGAGGCAGGAGAATTGTTTGAACCCTGGAGGTGGAGGTGGCAGTGAGCCAAAGTCACACAACTTAAATGGATCAAGGACTTAAATGTCCCCACTCCAGCCTGGGGGACAGAGAAAGGCTCCATCTCAAAATATATATATATATATGTTTTTTCTTTATTCGATAATAATCTGCTTATTGTAACTTTTTTACTTCCTAAACTTTTTACTTTAAAACTTTTTGAATCTGTTGTAATAACACAGCTTAAAAAAGAACAAAGCTAGAGACATCATGCTACTTGACTTTATACTGCAGGGCTACAGTAACCAAAACGGCATGGTACTGGTACAAGAACAGACACATAGACCAATGGAACAGAATGGAGATCTCAGAAATAAGACCACACACCTACAACCAACTGATCTTTGACAAACCTGACAAAAACCAGCAATGGGGAACAAATTCTCTATTTCGCAAATGGTGCTGGGAGAACTGGCTAGCCATATGCAGAAAATTGAAACTGGACCCCTTCCATACACCATATACAAAACTCAAGATGGATCAAGGACTTAAATGTAAAACCCAAAACTGTGAAAACCCTAGAAGAAAATCTAGGCGATACCATTCAGGACATAGGCATAGGCAAAGATTTCATGATGAAGATGCCAAAAGCCATCGCAACAAAAGCAAAAATTGACAGATGGAATCTAATTAAACTAAAGAGCTTCTGCACAGCAAAAGAAACTATCAACAGAGTAAACAGACAACCTACAGAATAAGAGAACATTTTTGCAATCTATGCATCTGACAAAGGTCTAATATCCAGCATCTATAAGGAGCTTAATGAGATTTACAAAAGCAAAACAATCCCATTAAAACTGGGCAAAGGACATGAACAGACACTTCTCAAAAGAAGACATACATGTGGCCAATAAACATCACTGAGCATTTGAGAAATGCAAATCAAAACCACAATGAAATATCATCTCACCCCAGTTAGAATGGGTGTTATTAAAAAATCAGAAAACAACAGATTCTGGTGAAGTTGTAAAGAAAAAAAATATGCTCTTACACTGTTCGTAAAGTGTAAATTAGTTCAACCATTGTGGAAAACAGTGTGGCGATTCCTCAAAGATCAAGAGGCAGAAATACCATTTGACCCAGCAATCCCATTGCTGGGTATATATCCAAAGAAATAGAAATCTTTTTATTATAAAGACACAGGCATGTGTATATTCATTTCAGGACTATTCACAATAGCAAAGACATGGACTCAACCCAAATGCCCACCAATGATTTACTGGATAAAGAAAATATAGTACATACGCACAATAGAATACTATGCAGCCATAGAAAGGAACAAGATCATGCCCTTTGCAGGGACATGGATGGAGCTGGAGGCCATTTTCCATATCAAACTAACACAGGAACAGAAAACCAAATACCACATGTTCTCACTTATAAGTGGGAGCAAAATGGTGAGAACATATGCACATATGGTGGGGGAGCAACACACAGTGGGGCCTTTCACAGAGTGGAGAGTGAGAGGAGGGGGAGGATTAGAAAGAATAGCTAGTGGATGCTGGGCTTAATACCTGGCTGATGAGGTGATCTGTGCAGCAAACCACCACGGCAAACATTTACCTATGTACAAACCTGCACATCCTGCACATGTGTCCCTGAACTTAAAATAAAAGTTGGAAGTAGAAAAGAAAAGAAAAAGAAAGTGAAAGCCAGCTCTGGGAACAGAAACAAACAAAAAATAACACTTAGCTTAAAACACAAACACATTGTACATTTGTACAAAAAATATTTTCCTTCTTCATATCCTTATTCTATAAGCTTTTTCTATATTTAAATTTTTAAATTTATTTTTTACTTGGTAAACTTTTTTGCTAAAAACTAGGACACAAACACAAACAAAAACACCTAGGTTTTTGCTAAAACCTAGGCCCACACAGGGTCAGGATCATAAGTATCACTGTCTTCCACCTCCACATCTTGTCCCACTGAGAGGTCTTCATGGGCAGTAATACTCATGGAGCTGTCATCTCCTAAGATAACAATGCTTACTTCTGAAATACTTTCTGAAGGACCTGCCTGAAGCTGTTTTACAGTTAACTTTTTTTTTTATAAGTAAAAGGAGTACACTCTAAAAAAGTATAGTATAGTAAATACATAAACCAATAATGTTAGATAGTTGTTTATTACCATTATTAAGTGTATGTACTACCTATAACTGTATGCACGATATTTTCAAAAGACTGGCAGGATTGACCTGGCATGGTGGCTCATGCCTGTAATCCCAGCATTTTTGAGGCCGAGGCAGGCAGAACACCTGAGGTCAGGAGTTCAAGACCAGCCTGGCAAGGAGATGAAACCCCATCTCTACAAAAATACAAAAATTAGCCAGGCATGATGGCAGATGCCTGTAATCCCAGCTACTCGGGAGGCTGAGGCAGAAGAATTGCTCAAACCCGGTAGGTAGAGATTGCAGTGAGCCAAGGTCATGCCATTGCACTCCAGCCTGGGCAACAGAGCGAGACTCTGTCTCATTAAAAAAAAAAAGACTGGCAGCATAGTAGGTTTATTTATACCAGTATCACCATATACATGTCTGTAATGTGTTCTGCTATGATCTTAGAACAGCTGTGACATCACCAGGCGACAGAAATTTTTCAGCTCCGATATAATCTTATGGGACTACTGTCATATACAAAATGTAGTTATGTGATGTATGACTGTACTAGAAACCACTGAATATAGTGATCAGTTCACACTGTGGGACATACGTAGGAACTAAAGCCAAGTAATGGAAAAGTAACTTTATATGCTAGTTTCATGCTAATTCTGGAACTTTTTTTTTTTGAGTGAAATATTGAATAAAGTAAGCTGCACCATTTAAAAGGTATTTTCTGCCCCTCCTGTGTATGCATGTGTGTGAGAGGAGTGTTATTTCATAATTTAATTATTATAAGTAAAAGGCAACTATAATGCAACTATAATGCAACTTCACTATAATTAATTGAAGAGTGATGTCTTATTTGATAATTACATGAGGATTTATTCCTTTGATATGAAGCAAAATGTTTATCTCTCTGTGTGTTAACTAGGTGTTCTGTGTGCGGTGCTAAAAGAAGAAAAATAAGGTTTAAGCTAGAATATGTCGCATGTATTAGAAAACCTGAATTAAAACCCTTGGTCTACAGCTTTTTACTGGAATGACTCAGCAATTATATAACATTATAAATTTTTGCTTACTCATCTGAAAAATAAAGGTAAAACAGTAAGAATTAAGTGAAACTGTACACACGTATGCACACAAAAAGAGAGAGAGAGGTTTAGCATTCCAAATCCCAAAATACGAAATCTGAAATGTTCTAAAATCTGAAACTGTTTGAGCACTAACAGGACACTCAGGGGAAACGCTCATTGGAGTATTTCAGATTTCAGGTTTTGGATTTGGGGTGCTTAATTAGTAAATATATAATGCAAATATTCCACAATCCAAAAAAGTCCAAAATCAGAAATACGCTAGTCCCATTCATATCAATATCGGATCCGTGTGTGGGTGGGTGGAGGGGGTGGGTGTGTGTGTGTGTGTGTGGGTGTGTGGGTGTTGGGGATGTGTGTGTGTGGGTGGATGGGTGTGTGTGTAGGTGTGTGTGTGGCTGGCTGTTTGTGTGTGTATTTTTAAAGTATTATAATTGCTATTTTTGTTTAAAATAAATATGAATTCAGTATACTAATTTGAGTTTATAAATATATATATTACACAATGTTTGAAAGTGATCTATAAGTAATTCACTGTAGCATAATAAAGACACACATATATATATATCTAATTTTTACCTGAAAAACTTCATTGGATATATGGAATTCACCTTCACTGTGGGTAGCATATAATCACAGGTTTACTGACTAACATCAAGTCACAAAATGAAATCAGGAAACGTAGCCCATGCTTCATATTACCAAGTTAATTTTTCCATGGTGTTTTTATTCACTTTTTCTCCCATTCTTTCTTTCCACACATATATCTGCGTGTGTAATATTTTTTTAAACTGAATCCAGAACTGAAATCAATGAATATTAGTAAACAGTGATTCTTTCAATGGTAAGCAGACCTGTACCTTCTAAAAGTTCCAGATCTGACTTCTTAAGCAATTGTGGCAGCATCACTTATATGTAACAATAAAGAACGTATCATAATTACTCAAGGTTCGGAATCATTGCCAACGTATTAATCAATGGGCACTACTTAGCTGCGTGGGAGAAAAGGAAGATATTGATGACAGGACATCTACCTTCAGTTGCTTTTATTACATCTGTTATGAAACAGGCCCTTTCTAACCTTCACTTATTCATCTTCTAATGGCATAAGAGTCTTTACTTGCAACTCCAAATACCTAGAATGGCTCCTCTGTTCTGATCAAGCTCTGACCTCTTGAACTTGTCCCCAGTAATCAAATGGGTACCTAAGGCCCTGGCAGATGGTTCAGGCTGAACTACTTAAAGTTCCTTTCTTTGGAATTTAGAATTAAAAATAAGAGGTTCCAGTCTCAGCTGGGGTTAGTTTCTTGAGCTGGAGGCATGTAAAAGCACATGATGAGCCACGTGGCTCTGTACGAACTGGATAGCAGGGAAAGCTGGTTTGCAGGGAGACACAAAGAAAAGAGAGGGGCGGGGATGAGGCACAAATGGGGAAGGGGAAAGAACAGAGAGAGCGAGAGAGAGAAAGAGAGAGAGAGAGAAAGAGAGAGAAAGAGATTTCCAAATTCTGTAAGGCTCCCAATTTCCTGTTGCAATACCTGCCTTCCCGTGATTTCCAAAAAAACACATCTGTGTCCTTGGGACAAATTCTTTTGCAGCTTAATCTAGCACATGCTGGTGTTTACTATTTGCAACAAAAATGTTCTCATTTATGCAAACAGCTACCTTCGGACTGACAGCTCTCATCAAGTGAATGGATGTGTCCAAAGCAGAGAAGACACTTAAGTAAATGGTTTAAAAACCTGTGACTGCTCGTACGTCGGCTCTCATTGATATCCAAATATTTCTGGGATTAAGAGGCACATTCCAGTCCAAAACAGCCCCGGGGAACAAAGCACATTCTCCAACCAACCCCAGGTTGCAAATATCAAGAACATGAAGTTTCTTGGGGCGGTAGATATGCTGGGTGATTTTTACAAGACTAAAGATGATGAGCCTGTTTATATACATTTCCTGAACGTTTTTGGCTCTTCAGGGAATGTCTACTATAAAAAATCAAAACAATCTCTTGCTCCATAAACAGAGTTGAAAGAACGTATTTTATTAAATTCCAATCCCGGGTGAGCTAAGAAAAAAATTCACATCAAAATTAAAAGCTGAATAGGTTTCATAAGAGAAAATATATACAATAAAATATTTGTAATTAGGTATTTTATCAATTAGAAAACTAAAAACAAAGCTTCATTCCTGACATACCCCATGAGCATTTAGTCTTTAATAATCAGAGAGATTGACAGAAGTGTTATGATATTTTCAAGAATGCTATTTTGAAAAAGGAAATGTTAAAATGATGTTTGGTTCCTAACCTAAGTAGCTAAATCTAGAGGGGAATATAAATTCTCTCTGGGAAATGCCACACAGTTAAAAGTAGAATACTTCAAAAGTCCAGAGGAAAGACATGGAGTTTTTAATATAGAGGTTGATTAGAAATGTAAGAACTCATAAGTGTTTCTCAAAAGGACAAAGAATGGAGAAATTTATAAGGAAATCGTTTCTAATCAGGTCAGAAGCCTAGTGAATTGAGTGCTGGCTCACCTGGAGGCTTCAGGTGTTCTAGCTGCTTGTTAGAAGAAAGTAATCAGGCTGGCTGCGGTGGCTCATACCTGTAATCCCAGCACTTTGGGAGGCTGAGGGCAGGTGGATCACACGAGGTCAGGAGTTTGAGGTCAGCCTGGCCAACATGGTGAAACTCCATCTCTACTAAAAATACAAAAAATTAGCCAGGCAAGGTGGTGGTGCCTGTAGTCCCAGCTACTCAGGAGGTTAAGGCGTGAGAATCGCTTGAACCTGGGAGGTAGAGGTTGCAGTGAGTTAAGATCCTGCCACTGCCTTCCAGCCTGGGTAACAGAGTGAAACTCTGTCTCAAAAAAAAAAAAAAAAAAAAAGAAGAAGAAAGGAATCAGTTGCTTGGTCTTAATGGTGTCTTTATCTCAGAAGTGGTATAATTAAGAAGGGAAAGAGCAATGAGACTTGGCCAAAGTGATCATGGACGAAAAAAATTGAATTTCAAATGACAGTGTAGGAGTAAGTTAAAGTGAAGCGAAGACCCAGTAAAAGAGCTACCAATGGACAAAGCTATAATAATTTGAGCAACGAAATAATTAAAATAATATTGAATTACAACCCAAAGTATAAAATAAACATCCATGAACCCATACTGATATGAATAAATAATTGAATAAATAAATAAGAAAGAAAAGAACAATCTCCCATGCAGATGAATCCCAAATAATTTACATACTCTACTCAAAATGGTAGGGCACAATCACTCTTTCCTTAATTGTAAACTGTGCTCGGGCCAGGCGCAGTGGCTCACACCTGTAATCCCAACACTTTGGGAGGCCAAGGCGGGTGGATCACGAGGTCATGAGTTCAAGACCAGCCTTGCCAACATGGTGAAACCTCGTGTGTACTAAAAATACAAAAATCAGCCGGGCATGGTGGTGCACGCCTGTAGTCCCAGCTACTCGGGAGGCTGAGGCAGAAGAATCACTTGAACCCGGGAGGTGGAGTTTGCAGTGAGCCGAGATTGTGCCACTGCACTCCAGCCTGGGCAACAGAGTGCAACTCCATCTCAAAAAAACCCAACTGTGCTCAATACTAGCTTCCAAAAAGTGCAATATGGAAAGGAAGAAAAAGAGTAACTTTGCAATAGAGAAACCTGACAAACATTGCATTAGCCAGGTGAGTTGGGTCAATGTCCACAGCGAAGCCTGCTGTTGGAATGCATTCCTGAGGACAGGATGAAAATGGAACTTCCCCTCTGTGATATTCCTTTGAAAACACATAACTCCAGTCTAATCATGAGAAAAACATCAGGCGAATAACAATCGATGGGCATTCTACAAAAGACCTGACCAGAGGACCTCACAATTTCTGGATAATTAAAAACAAGGCATGTCCAACCTATTTTCACTGCCAAAAGACCCTAAGAAGACTCTAGGACTAAACGAAACCTGGTATCTTGGAATAGAAAAAGGACATTAGGGTAAATATTTAGAAAATCTGAATAAAGTATGGATTTTAATTAATAACAATTGTGAGGGTTAATTTTAGGTGTCCACATGGCTGGATTAAAGGATCCTTAGATAGCTGGCAAAGACTTATTTTGGGGTGTGTTTCCAGAGAATATTAGCAAGTGATTTGGTGGACTAGGTGAGGAAGATCTACCCTCAGTGCGGACAGGCATCATACAATCAACTGGGGGCCCAGGTAGAACAAAAAGGCAGAGGAAAGGTGTGATGGTTAATATTGAGTGTCAACTTGATTGGATTAAAGGATGCAAAGTACTGTTCCTGGGTGTGTCTGTGTTGCAGAGGAGATTAACATTTGAGTCAGTGGACTGGGAGAGGCAGACCCACCCTCAATCTGGGTGGGCACCATCTAATCAGCTGCCAGCATGGCTAGACTAAAGCAGGCAGGAGAAGATGGAAGTGCAGACTTGCTGAGTCTTCCAGCCCTCACCTTTCTCCCGTGCTGGATGCTTCCTGCCCTGGAATATCAGACTCCAAATTCTTCAGCTTTTGGATGCTTGGACTTACACCAGTTGTTTGCCAGGGGCTCTCAGACCTTCGGCAACAGACTGAAGGCTGCACTGTCTACTTCCCTACTTTCGAGGTTTTGGAACTTTAACTGAACCAACACTGGCTTCCTTGCTCAACTTGCAGATGGCCTATTGTAGGACTTCACCTTGTGATAGTTCGAGTCAATTCTCCTTAATAAACTTCTTTTCACATATGCATCTGTCCTATTAGTTCTGTCCCTCTAGAGAACTGACTAATACAAAAGGTGAATTCACTCTCTCTTCTCTCTCTTCTGGAACTGGATGACCTTCTTCTCCTGCCCTTAGACATCAGGACCCTACGTTCTAAATAAATAAATTTAGTAATGTGTCTATGTAGCCGATTTCGCAGTGTATCTATATTATTTAATTAACCATGACAAATACATCATACTAATTAATAAAAGATGGTAATAATGGGGGAAATGGGTATGGGATACAAAGGAACTCTCTGTACCATCTTCGCAATTTGTCTGTAAACCTAGAAATATTCTAAAATAAAAAAATTTATTTAAGGCCGGGTGCGGTGACTCATGCCTGTAATCTCAGCACTTTGGGAGGCCGAGGTGGGCGGATCACCTGAGTTCAGAAGTTCGAGACCAACCTGGCCAACATGGGGAAACCCTGTCTCTACTAAAGATAAAAAAGTTAGCCAGGGGTGATGGCAGGAGCCTGTAATTCCAGCTATGTGGGAGGCTGAGGCAGGAGAATTGTTTGAACCTGAGAGGCAGAGGTTGCAGTGAGCTGAGATCACGCACCACTGCACTCTAGCCTCGGTGACAGAGAGAGACTCCATTTCAAAAACAAACAAACAAACAAAAGTGTGTTTAAAAAACTACAAAACAGTGAAAGATAACCTTCCTGAAAGCAAGAAGGCTGTTGTATGTACCCTTTTATCCCATTACAGCAATATCTAGCATAGTCTCCAGAATGTACTGGTATTTAGACAAATGGGTTGAACAAATGAACAAATGCAGGAAAATATATACCAATTATCAAGGCAACACTGGATTTGAAGTAATCAATTATTCTGGGGAGTTTCAGCAAAGGTTTTATAAAATACCCAGTAATTTGTTATGGTAATTTGTATGTGTGAGGTCGACTCCAGAAAAAGCAGAGTACATACTAAAACCATGTACATGTGTTGTTTCTTTTGTCTCTTTTTCATATTAAGATGGCATTGCAGTACATGAATAGTTAACGCTCCCAGCTTGTCTCAAACTTGCCACCTGCTGCTACTATTGTCCAGATAGAATGCCCTCAACTTGATTTTTAAATAGGCCAATTTCCTTCTTGCTTCAAGATTCCAGTCTAGTATATTATCTCTACCCCTACACTGCTTTTCTCCCTCCCACCGTTACATGATCAATTCTCATTCAGTCTTTGTCTTAGACCATTTTGTATTACTATAACAGATTACCACAGACTGGATAATTTAGAAAGAAAAGAAATTTATTTCTCGTGGTTCCAGAGTATAGGAAATCCAATATCAAGATGCCAGCATCTGGCAAGGGCCTTCTTGTTGCCTCATTTATCCCCTGGTAGAAGCATAAGAGAGCAAGAGATCAAATTCACAGCTTCAAGTACTTTCATAGCTGACATTAATCCATTCAAAAGGGTGAAGCCCTCATGACCGGAACACCTCCCATTAGGCCCCATCTCCCAAAACGGGTGCATTGGGGATTAAGTTTCCAACATATGCTTTTTTTGGAGACAACTTCAAACCGTATCAGTCCTCTAATCTCACACTAACTGTCACTTCCTCAGGGAGCTCTTTCTCCTTGGACCAGACGAGATTTTTTTATTTTTGCTGTTGTTGTTTTAGCTATTTGAAAGCACCTTGTATTTTTGTTTTTCTTCTCGAATCTCTAATCACTACTACAAGTACATAAACACACACACACACATGCAAACGTAGACACACACATTTTAATGACTGCAAACTCTACAAGAGCAGGAATTACACTTTTGTATTGTCTGCATCTAGCATGATATCTAGGACACGGTAAAACACTATATATACTTAATGAATAAGAAAATACACTAAATAGAAATAGAAAGCTTCAAATAGTCATGGGAAATAACAAGCAAATGAATTATCAACTTTTCTATACTACAAAAGTATTATTTTTTTCCCATGAATGATGGTTACCTTATTCCTTCCTCTAGCTATTTAACATAGCTTCAGATCTTTATTCCTATCACCCAGGTTACTCCAAAATAAAGTGCTTTGCTATGTCCTCTTAGTATTGGCTCTCTCTCTGCAATATACAATCAGTCCTTAAATTCCTTAATATAAGAGAGCCATTACAGGGTATGCATGATACGTCTTTATGCAAACTGGGAGTTCACATATACACAGAAATAAATAAAAAGATGTCTCTACTGATCTTGAAGCCTACTTTA
The DNA here is from genome assembly GCF_028858775.2 of Pan troglodytes. Classification (NCBI taxonomy): domain Eukaryota; kingdom Metazoa; phylum Chordata; class Mammalia; order Primates; family Hominidae; genus Pan; species Pan troglodytes. Next base: position 31,593,896 of record NC_072401.2, on the reverse strand, counting down.
AATTTATTTCATTTTAAGGGACTCCAGGAAACACCAAAACTATGCTTTTCAGTTCCACGTGGACATACTGCACGCAGAACATGAAATATCTGGCTTGATTCAGCATCTGAATCTAAAAATATCTCCTTATGATATTTGTGGCTGCTGCTATATCTTACAAAATTAGCTGAACCGATAGAGGTAGGATGTTTTAGTGTTTTATATGAGACATGCATATCCATATATACATATACATGGGGGAATAAAGGGAGAGGAGCAGACACAAATGGATGCTTTTCTAACATGGAGCATGAAAGTGATATTTCTCTTCATAAATATTCTGCTGTCTATCTACAGAGCAGTAAGACCTAGTCACAGGATCTTATAGAAATCTAGTTAGTGCCTGGTAAATTGATATACCCTTGCAAAATCTAAAAAGAAAAAAAATTGTCATCATCAATTATTTAGGTTAGGCTAATTGTATATTTTACCTTTTTTTTCCAATAGAAAAATCAGACATTTCACTTTGCAGAATATCATTAGTTCCTTGAGAAAATAAGATTTGGGAACTAAATTTTCAGAGGCATCAAGAGAGGATATGAAATGGTTTAATTTGATATTATCCTGATTCCATGTAGTAAAAGACCCCTCTGATTGAATCTAATTGCCTCTGTTATTAAGGAGGCCTTGTTCACTCTTAAGAATAATCCCATAAAAAATTTTTTAAAGTTTTTAAAATCAGATAAGTTTGGTTTATTTGCAACCCAAGGGTCTACAAAAAAATTGCAGCAACCTATGGTTTTACCTGAGCAAGCAGCTCAGGTAAGTGACCAGAGTACATTTTGGGAACTCTTCTCTTGTGTTATTAATAAATACACATTCTGCAGCCACAAGAAAAAATGAAAACAACTCAATTTAACTTAGGAATTTGAACTAAATACCTCTGATTACATGCATAATATATTAGACTATTTAAGGAGGCAAAGATTAGGGAGAATGAAGATATATAAATACAATATGCTTACAATTTCATCCTAGATGAATATTTCTTAAATCCCTAACTCATGCCAATCTATGTAGTCCAGGATGAATTCTTACTCTTGGCAAAATTTTCCACAATGGGCACATAAAAAATTTCCCTCTGACTGTAGGTTTCATATTAATTTTTAAGAGTAACCTGGCATCTAACTTAATGACAGTAACAGGTCAATTAAATAAATATTCGCAGAGGGTTTCTAGGCTGGGTGCCCTCATAGGAAAGGAGAAAAATATATAATTTCTTAGCTATTGGAAATAATCTAGTAAGGTAAATACATGGATTGAAGCAATCACTAAGATGCAATATGGTAAGTATTTTTTTAATAGAGAGAGACGATACTGTAAGGATTTAGATGAAGAAACAAATAATTCTGCACCATCCAGAATAGTTTCAGAGAGGAGATGTTCTTTGAACTAGACCATGAGGAGAGAAAGGATGTCTTCTAAAAATAGTGTCACAAAATAAATGATGTTTGTTCCCAGAGACTGTCCAGAGAGTATTAGGCTTCTCCAAATCACATCCTTCTCCATTTCTGATATACAGGGAAACTTTAGCCATGAATCAGAGAGAAGATACTTCAAGAGCCTGAATTTTTTTTTTTTTTTTTTTTTTTGAGACAGAGTCTCGCTCTGTCACCCAGGATGGAGTGCAGTGGCACCATCTCGGCTCATTGCAACCTCCGTCTCCAGGTTCAAGCAATTCTCTGCCTCAGCCTCCCGAGTAGCTGGAATTACAGGAGCCCACCACCACGTCCGGATAATTTTATTGTTTTTTTTGTTTGTTTCTTTAGTAGAGATGGGGTTTCTCCATATTGTCCAGGCTGGTCTTGAACTCCTGACCTCGTGATCCACCCACCCCAGCCTCCCAAAGTGCTGGGATTACAGGTGTAAGCCACCGCGCCTGGCCGAGATTCTGACATATGTCATAATTTACTTAGGTTTCAGTTAGTTTGTATGGTCACTTTTGCTTCTTATCAGAAAGTCCACAGTTATTTGAAAGTTATCTCAATAAGATCATACAAAAGACACAATTACACAAAGACAATGTGAAAAATATTCTCTCACGAAAACACATTTGATTTTCAAGACCCATTCAGTAAAATTTCTGAACGAGTGAATAAAAATATAGATGGTTTGGAACATCACACAATGGGGCCTGTCAGGGAGTGGGGGACTAGGGGAGGGATAGCACTAGGAGAAATACCTTATGTAGATGATGGGTTGATGGGTGCAGCAAACCACCATGGCATGTGTATATTTATGTAACAAACCTGCACGTTCTGCACGTGTACCCCAGAACTTAAAGTATAATAAATAGGTAGATAGATAGATAGATAGACAGACAGACAGACAGACAGATAGATAGATAGATAATAGATAGATTGATAGATAGATAGTTTGATTAGATCTGAAAGGTGGTGGAATACACTACCACAAAATATGCCATTTTGGCATAAGGATTATTTTGAGCACTTTAAAAAATCATGAGTTTCAAGAAGAGAGCTCTTGACCCTCCTCTTTTTCTTCCTGAAAGCAGGTGATAAATACCCCATATAAAAGATGTCTTCTGCATACCAGAAGGAGTGTAATATTTTTATCATCAAGAAAGTGAAGTTGAAACTGAGAGAATTCTATACTAACAGATTGTTAAAATAATTCTTATCTTTCTTTAGCCTCTCTACATAGGTTAGTCACTATTTCACAATTGCCTCTCTTTGTTGAAACTAGTATAAAAGCATTTAGGTTTGGGACTTCTTTGAGTCTTCATTTCCTTCTGAAGATTCTCATGTCATGTAAAACTTACATTAAATAATTTTATATGCTTTACTTCTGTTAATCAGTTTATGTCAATTTACTTCTCAGGCACAGTTGAAAACCCTAAGAAGGTAGGCATGTAATTTTGTCTTCCCTGCAGATTCCTCCAAAAACCTGTATCTAAAATTGTTTGCATTAACCAATAAATCTGGAGTTTATACTTTTTTAATTTATGATAAAAAATTATTGAAGATGTGCTGTACTCCATACATAACAAAGGATTTTAGTAGGTAGATGACTCAAGTTGATTCCCATTGACTAGTATTAAAAGAGTAAAATGGGGCTTTTGTAAACTAAGTATGAGTAAGATACAATAATAAAGCCAGTCTAGGTTAAAGGCTGAGCTAATAGAAATAAGAAAAAACAAAAAAGACAAAGGGAATAATGGTTGAAAAGCAAAGATGATAAAATGATAACTAACCCTTAATGAGTATTCACTTGATAGCAAATCCCCCTTTATATTCTTTACAACCCTCAAAACACACACAAAGTGGAAACCAGTATCCATTTCATGGATAAGAAAAATGAGTTTTCAACAGGTTAAGTAACTTGTCTTGGGCCCCACAGCTAATGAGTGGAAGAGCTGGGCTTCACAGCCATGCTTCCTCAACACCCGTCACCACTCCCATTTAGAAGGCCATGGCCATAATTTCATTCAGAGTTTAACTTCTATTTAAGAAAACTAAGCATTATGAGCAATACCACAATACATTTTAGTTGGTTGATTGCAATTAAAATATGTAGAAAACCTAGAGATTTAGATATGCTAACGATGTTTTGAAAAGCGCAGGATCTAGTATCCAATTTGATGGTTAAAGATCTTTTCTCTTACTTTTATGCCCTAGTTTAATATTAGATTGGTGCAAAAGTCATTGCGGTTTTTGCCATTGAAAGTAATAGAAAAAAACCGCAATAACTTTTGCAGCTATTAGGTTCGTGCAAAAGCAATTGCCGTTTTCTCCATTTAAAGTAATCCGGTGGTAGAGCAGGATACTGTTGCTCATTTCATCTCATATAAACAGAAGTACACACACACACACACAGTTATATTCTTTACATTGAATTAATAAAGCAAATGAACGAACTAGGCTCTAATTCAGAGCACCAGCAGTAACGTAAAAGTTTTTTTCCTTGGTCATGTTGGGGTACTGCAGCACACTTAACAAGTTGTGGTTTAATTTTATTACTTTCATACACTTCATTAGCTTAGATAAATTTAAGAGGAAATAATCTGTGCATGTATTATATCAAAAAGATTCCAATCTCTTGAGCTGAAAATCTATTCATAAGATTTTACTACTCCTATATTTAATAAAGAAGGAATGAAATTCTTTTATTTTCTGAGGGGAAAATTTTTAGATGATGTATTTAGATATCTAATTAAAATGCTTATGTACCTTGCCTAATTAAAAATAGACACTTATTCAAAATAACAGGACATCTAATGCATCTATGTATAAATAACTCAGCTAAAATGCCTGGAAACAAGGAAAAGCATGGTAACTGAACTCCGTTCATGCATTAACCTTCAAATCCCTCCACCCACTGCATATTCACAAGAAAACCTTGTGTAAAACAAGTCCTGTCCTCATTAGCCTTTAGAAAAATCTCCAATGGTGGCACAGCATAAAGCAAAAATATCTAAAGCTAAGAATTTGATTTTTTTTCTTTTTGCCCCTAGTGTTGTAACCACAACCCAGAATAAATTAGTCATGCTAGGATCACAAGATGACTTTTTCTCAACGGGCTTGAAGGGGTTCATGAATGCAAAATGGACCCAAAGAGCCCGCTTAGTCTCTAGTTGCTGACATGTCTTCAATCATAGAAAAGAGCCTCTATCTTAGAAGACAAAAACTATTTGTGTAAAAACCCCAAACAAACCTTGGATGAGGATCTGGGACATGTGGTAACATTTTTAAAGAGTTGAATGAATGGGATAGGAAAGAGAATGTTGACTGGAATATGGAATAACTCAAACTTGCGTTTGAGACTCTTAACCAGAATTTTCTTAGAGCCTAGATCTAAATTTAATTAGGTGGAATCTATTGTATTCATTGTCTTAGAACCTTTAAATATGATTCATATTTATCTCCGTTTTATAATAGTAGAAGTTAGTTAAATTTTCACAATCAAAAAGGAGAGAAAGCTTGTGTTTAACTAGAATAGTTTTATACATTGTCCCTATGGAAATTCTAGATGCATACAGATGCTTGTGGCAAAGTGCTTTTTTATACAATATAACAGGGGAAAGTTTAGAATGAAGAAGTAATTTTGTGAATAAATCCTTTCTAAAACAGGCTGAAGTTTCTGAACATACTCACAATAAAAATTGGGGGGCCATTAATTTAGAGGATAATTACATTATAGAACCTACAGTTAAGAACACATTTTCAATGATGCTTTCTGTAAATTAGTTAAAAGGCTATCTTCCTTCCTGCCTTCTTCTCTTCTTTCTTTCATGTTTCACATCTTACTGGGCTTCAACTATGTGTCATAAACTGGGTTAGTTTATTGTGATATAATATTGAATAATGTAGACAGGTTGTCCTAAGTCCTCTTGGAACTTAGAATCTAGCTGGAAAGCCTGTCTATTTGTTGATCCTATAATATAAAGGCCATCAGAATTCATACTTAGGATTACAAAAATAAAAATTATACCTTCCCTCTTCAAATTAGTGAGTATTCAGTTAGTAAATTAATATTATCCACAATCAAGTTCAACTTCAACTTGACCATATGACACACATTTCTAGGACTTGAATACTCATATTGACTGACCTGAGTTTATTTTTTTTGCAAACCTGATATCTTGAATTTTTATCAATCACAGCTTTAAAATTTGCAACATATCGATTATAAACAAACAGACATAGAAGCTGTAATTTACAGAAACCCAGTAGTATTAAATAGGCCACAAAACTGTGCTCACAGAATCTCCAGAATTTTTTAAGACTCCTGGCAAAGACGCAGTTCCACAAAGCTCTGTACCCTATTCACCTGGGACCACCCCTGAAGTCAGCTTCTCCCAGCCTCTGAAGCAGCAGTAGATTATGCAAGATAATGAAATGTGTTTGTTTTATGGAAAATATTTTTTGAAAGATACATTCATTCAGAGATTTAGAAAGTCTATCTTTAGCTTCTGACAGGTTGTGTGTAAAGAGTCACCTACCCTTATACGTCTGAAGAGCTGGAGCAAATGAGACTTCACTTTTATTAATAAATGAAGGGTAAATCATAGTGGCGAGGGGCACAGACTCTGGAGGCCAAAGTCTTGGGTTTGAATTTGTAATCCACTGTTGGTGACCTTGAGCAATTTGCTGAACTTTTTTGTGTCTCAGTTTACTCACTTGAAAAGTAAGATGATAAGATTCATTCACATAAGATTGTTTTGAAGGTTAAATAAGTTAATAAACATAAAACTCTTGGAATAGTTCCATACATATAGAAAATCGTATACATATGTATACGTGTGTGTTTAATAAATATACTAAATTAATTTATTTTAATTTGAAAATTAGCTGTAATTGAATTGCACAGAGTGACCCAAGAGTGATCAAATAATCACATGTTTAAACTTTACCTTTCTTTTACTGTAGACATACATACATGTTGAATTAAAACATGAAGAGAAGAAAAAAGGATCTGAAGAAGAAAGTCTAGTGTTAAAATTAAATATCCAGAACAACAGAGAAGGCATATGGGAATTACAGTAGAAATGTCATTTAAAATTTTCTCTTGTAGATCATTTATTGTGCTGGCTGTAAAAGACAGTGTTGACTGTACATCATTCCTTGAAAGAGTATCCTCAAAGTCATGATTGCTTCTGTTGCATTAGTAGAGTTCCGTTTTTGCAAAATGCAAATCAGAGACCTTATTCTCTTAGTTAGCCTACTTAAGTTTAGATGGAAGAAGTTTTGACATATATGATACCCTTACTGACTAATTTTACAACACAGGAGTGGCTAAGCAAAATTCACACAAAATTTCAAGAAGGAGCTCAACAGTCTTTTTTTTTTTTCCCTTTGGCAGAATAAAACAGCCACCTCTTCTCTCCCAGCTTAGAGATGTAAGTGGAATTACTTCTTTATATAAATTCAGTAAAAGATGTAAGATAAGATAAGTAGTGATTCTAAAAATGTTTACAACAAATAAAATTTTGGCATATATTAATTTATATTATTCTCAAAGAAACACTATGGGTATTAATTCTTAAGTATTACAGATTCTGAAACACATATTCAAAGCTATGTCAAATTATATCATAAATAGTGAAACAGTCTCAAAAAAGAGTATTATGATCTATTTTTTTTGACTCTTGGCATTACTATAAATCATAGTACCTTTTTGTGAGTAGTAAATAAAAACACCTATTAATCTGCAACCAGTCACTCAACATTAGTGCATTAGTGAACACTGCAATTGTTGAAATACTGAATGATTTAGCAGAAAGTGTGTTCAATTACTTCCAAGAATTATTCTATAACTACATGTAGTGTCACTCTAGAAATCATTTAGTTCTGGAACATAGTTTCTCTTAAGATGGAGACCTCAAAAACAAAGACAAGATATCATGGTAAGGATTTTATCCATCAGAGTCTTGGGTGCCAATATTTTCTCATTAGCATTTGCATAATAAAAGATATGGAAAAGATACTGAGAAACATTTTAATTTTCTGTCTACAAGTTCTGTAAGATGGGATATAAATACAAGAAGCAAATATTTCAATAAGGAGGGTGAAAGATTGAATTATTCCGCTGTGGTCAATACTTTTGATTTTTGTCATTGTTTTTGTTGTATTTTTTGTTTTGTTGTTTTTATTTGATACTTTTGATTTTAAAAGGTGTGGATTCAAGAAATAAAATGGGCTAATGTCTGTTTCTCATCCACAAATTAAGTCATTCTGCTGTGAGGAGGAGTGGAATATGAGGCAGGAAACTAAGAGTGTTTTATAAAACTCTGTCTCATATAGGAAAGGATAAATGAAAAAATGATATTTCTCTCCTCAATCAGAGTTTCGAGGAATAGAGAGATGATTTTTGAGTTGAAACAATCAAAGTTGGTACTAGGGAATCTAAGATTGATGTAAGCCTTGTACCATGGGCAGGATTTGAGTAGGTTTTCAGGAAGCACATGTTTTGTGATGAGGGAATAACGTGTAAAAATGGCTTAGTGATTTAAATATAAAAGGCAAGTTCAGAAACAATAAACATGAGTAACTAGAGCAGAGTAGCCATGGGAAACATTGGGGCAGATACAACTGGAGAGGTCAGATGATACAACAATGTGAAAAGAATGCTGGGAATATGCATTTGTTTTCTGCATTTTCATGCTTTTGATCCTATAGTCAATACCATTAAGCAGGTATTCCAGGTTTTGGATTAAAATGCTCACTAAAAGGCAGATGCTAGGTAAACTCTTTCAGGGCCCCTTGGAAACAGCTCTGGGACTCAAGGCTGCTGAGATAAGGAAAATGGTTAGAGCTTTACAATTAGAATCAATCAGCTTGAACCATTTTCTGCCTCTGGGTTCTCCTCCAAATTGGAGAGAGGATCAAATTGGCCCAACTTGAATTCCCTACCCAGTATGTGGCCAGGGGAAAATAGAGACACTTAACCACAGACAGCTGGCAAAGGAAAACTGAGGTGATTTTGCCAAGAGATGGCAGAAGAAAAGCTTGGTTGATGAAATGAACAGATGTCCACCATTAGTGATGTATCTAACAGTAGGGAAGGGAGTTTTAATCATACACAACGTGGATGTGAAAAATGGGGCTAAGAAGCAGAGCACTTACAAAACTGCTGTATTATAGGATGACAGGGACCCTGCCCCTCTTCTCATTGTGCTCTAGGAATTCTGAATACTTGCAGGCACTACCTCTGATTTTTCTGTTTACATATATTTCACCTTTAGCATTACTGTTCCCTGTGCTTGAGATACTTATCTTCCCCCTTATTGGTTTTCTTACCTCCGCTTAATCTTTCCATGCTGACTTTTAAAGAACCTTCTTTATCAGCTTCCCCAGCTGCTTCAGACAGACCAGTCACTATGATTTTATTTATAACCATATCTATCTATGTCACTTTTACTAGATATAATGCCTGTCATCTCTTTCTATGGCCCAAAGCAGCAGATTTAAGAATTTCCTGTGGTTGTATCATCATACTTTGTTTCACCTTATCCTGCACTCAACTGATGGCAGCAGGATGACCTGAAAGCAGCCAGTAGGATGACCAGCAGTCTATGCACTCAATCATTCTGTCTACTGTCAGAACGTAACAAGCCTGTCCAATGGAACACATGCTGGAGAAGGTTAATTGAATTAAATTCAGATTTAAATAGCAACATGTGGCTAGTGGGTACCCTGTTGGAGGAAGCTTGTCTAAAAAGAACAACTAAGGCCACAATAGGAATTATGGAAGCAGAGACAAAGATGAGCCAAGTCACAGCTGTGGCCAAGAAGACATCAAGGAATCTATGATATAAGGGGATTATTAAGGACTAAATGTCTGTGTGCCTCCCTCCAAATTCATATGTTAAAATCCTAATCTCCAATATGAAGGTATTAAGGATTGGGAGGTAATTAGGTCATGAAAGTAGAGCCATCATAAATGGTATTAATGCCCTTGTAAAAGAAACCCCAGAGAGTTCTCTCATCTTCTTTCAGTTATCTGAGAATACAGTAAAACAAAAGAAATGCAACCTAGAAGAAAGCTCTCGCCAGAACCTGACCATGCTGGTACCCTGGTCTCAGACTTCCAACTTTTAGAACTGTGAGGAATACATTTCTGTTGTCTATAAGCCTCTCAGTCTATGACACTTTGTGATAGTAGCCTGAACAGACTAAGCTAGTTTATTAGTCAGGGTTCTCTAGAGGGCGAGAACTAATAGACCATATGTGTGTGTGTGTGTGTGTGTGTGTGTATACACATAGATATACGTATATATATGTATATATACGTGTGTGTATATATACGTATATATATGTGTGTGTATATATGTGTATATATACACATATATACGTATATATGTGTGTGTATGTATACGTATATATGTGTGTGTGTGTGTATATATATATGAGTTTATTAAGTAATATTAACTCATGAAATCACAAGGGTCCCACAATAGGCCATCTGCAAGCTAAGAAACAGGGAAGTCAGTCTGAGTCCCAAAGCTGAAGAATGTAGAGTCTGATGTTCAAGGGCAGGAAGCATCCAGCACGGGAGAAAGATGTAGGCTGGGAGGTTAAGACCATCTAGGCTTTTCACGTTTTTCTGCCTGCTTTATATTCTGGCCATGCTGACAGCTGATTAGATGGTGCCCACCCAGATTAGGGTGAGTCTGCATTTCCCAGGCCACTGATTCAAATGTTAATCTCCTTTGGCAACACCCTTACAGACACACCCAAGATCAATACTTTGCATCCTTCAATCAAATCAAGTTGATGCTCAGTATTAACCATCACAGCTATGAATGAATAGAAGTGTTAAACCTGGATGGCATAATGAATAACCACTTAGTTCCATGAGGGAAGGCTTTTCAGCTGCTGAGATAGACCCTGAACTTTTGTACTTCTCACAACTATAGAGACAACCTTAGACTGTCTCAATTCTTTGAGAGGGCACCAAATAATGCAATTCTTCAATCATAAAATATTCAGATATTTTTCCAGGAAGGAAGACAGAGAGCAACCACTTGGGGGTTAATCTTCTTACCACTATCCCTGATACATTTAATTTCCTACACCCTCATCCTTCATTCCCCAAACTCCTCCTTCATGTTCATTCCTTCTCTATCATTTCCCCATCAAAAACCACTTTCAATTCTTCTCTTCTTCATATTCTCTCAGATCATCCAGCCTACATATGCTGCTATCTTTGCCTGAAAATCTCTTCATCCTTCTACTCCCAACTGTGCATTATCATTCCTGATCGTGGATGCCTCTTGCTCTCAGTGGCTATTCTTGCTGCAGAAATTCAAGATAGATGTCCCACACATTAGTCCAAAGAACCTTTATTTTCTTTGAACATACCAAGTACCAAGTGTTATGTGGTTCTTGTTAATTTTGATAATTTTTCCTCTAGATTACCTCCCACCTGGATTATAACTCTATAAGAGAAGGAGCAAGCCATATCTTGCTCACCACTGTACCCAAACATCCAGCATTGTATATGTCTCACTTACTTTTGTTAAGCTAATAAATTGCACCCACATTTCATGGAAGAAATGCACAAAGTCAAAAAAAATTCAGGAAAAAGATATGAGCAACTTTTCTGCAAGGTTATGATACATTTTTAGAAAGTGTTTCCTTAATTACATTATTCTTATGTATTTGATAATGAGGATAAACATCTTTAAAAGCTAGAATGATGGTGACCATTTTCCTAGATGACTTTTCCAATTGGTCATCAGAGAAGACTGAGAGATAGTATCACACCTGGAGAAGACTAAGAGTTGGTATCACATCCTTGAGAAGATGTTGCTTATTGCAGCATGCTTTCTGATTTGAATCTTAGCCTAAAAATTTTTCTCTGCCTCACACAGTTATAAGCAGGACTTCATATTGGTTAAAACAGAATCAAATTACAGATACAAATACATGTTTAGTTAATAGGGACATCTAGACTTTCCTAGATAGACGTTGACCAAGGTATGAGTGAAATATATCCGTTCCACCTAATTCCTCCATGCTGGAGATTGTAAATCTGTGTGAGAAGAGTGATACCTCCAGGAATTCTTTCCCACCATGGTGTGCATGAACAAGTATGCCAGAGAACAAGTCCTTTTTTTGTAGTGAGTCCAGTGAAAGCAAGCAATGCAAATGCTGAATCCAAATTAACTTCCGGTAATTCAGCTTTGATTCACTATCCTGAATAATCAGGATTTTATATTTGCAACTCAGGTTGAAATTAACCCTGAAGATATTCTTCTGTATACATTTCTTCTTGCCCTTCTTGAAGAGTTAAAGTATAAATTGGTACCTTCATCTTAATTGAAACACCGACGCAATGTATGATTCTTTGTCAGTGTTGGGCTTGATTACAATAGAATGAAGATTATTTTTCCACCTGTGACACTGTCATTATAATCATCTGACTTATATTTATAGTCAAGTGGGAGCGATTCTCTAATGACTTAGAGCCTTTAAAGCTGAGGATAACAAAATGCTGGCTGAGAAGCACATATAAATCCCAAGCAGAGAGAAAAATCAAACCACCTGTCACAGTATTTGTTTTCATCTAATAAAATATAGAGAAAAATAGAAATAATGAGTTTGGAGTATTCTAGGCAATTTAAGGAAAGAAGTCAATAGGCAGTATACTAAACATCTCTCTCTGAACCCCAGTAATTGACATAGCAGGGGCATACAAAAAAAGATGGTTCACTGGAGGCTGACTTTCTCTAGATAAAAGCTAGATTGCTCATCCATTTCATCCTCTTTTTGCCAATAACATCTGTAGCCTTGAAGCAAATTTTCCACATGGTAGCATTATTCTCAATTGCCATTTTTCATTTCTTAATCATCTATGGACTGACAGTATCCCAGTACCTGTCCCATTCAACTGATAATTTATCCTTTTTGCTTTCAACTATATTTCCAGATTATTTTAGTCAATGAGAATATTGTTTCTCAGACTAGATATAGATTTATATAGTAGTTTTTTCAATAGCTTCACTTTTGGAGGTTCAACAAAATCAACTCGTCCCATCTACAACAAAGCTGAAATCTATAATAATTCCCAGATTGAGGCTTTAGAGATAGTCATACTGGTGAATCCAAATAGAAATATCCAGTGAATATGCTGAAGCACCTATTCATAGTTTCTATGTTGATCACCTAATTAATAGGTTTATTATAGTAGTTGATTTTTTTTTGGTATGATTGTGTGCTATATAATACTTCCCTCAAAACATAAGCCTCACATTTAATTTACCAAGTTGAAAGTGTTCACATTTAACCTTCACATGAATATTATTTCCTTTGCATTAGTTTAAAAACAATCTCTGAAGTTATTTAGCATATCATTCACTTTGCTGGGATAGAAAATAGCTAATGTGAAACGTCATAAGAGAATGATAATTTAACATTTTTGAAATACAGTTTTCTTTGGGGGCATGATCAGATAAAGAATGTCCAATGCTTTAACATTAAGTGGTGTCTTTTACTATTTTTAAGTTTATTCACTGAACTACTCATAATTTTAAAATATTATCAAAATGTCCACTTTTTCATATTGTTAATATAAAATATATTCATTGTATACAATTTGGAAAACACAAACAATAATTATAAATAAGCTCCAAGAATGCTGTTATGTTCATCACAGTATTTCTTCTTTTTATTTTGTGCATATCATGCTCTAGATATGAAACTTCATACCATTTTTTTATTTAACACAATATAATGAGAACTTATCCATAACATTTAAATACAAGTATGTTAAAGTTTTTGATCCAATAGAAAATAGCAAATCTCCCACCTCTAATCCCAAGTGGGCACTTCTAGAATAAGACACTCTTTTTTATTTTTTTAACTTTTTAAGTGGAGAATGATTACCGCATTAGGATATGAGCTTTTTTTCCAGTGGCCTGAGGACTTTGTGCACAATGACCTGCTTCTCTTACAGAGTCAAACTTTTGTGATCTAGGGGTGAGATTTTTTACATAACTAGTCAATGGGAAGCTGGTCAACGAGAAGGAAAGACTCTGATAACTAGGGTGACCTCATAATTTAACTTTTAAGCATGAATAATAATGAATGTGTTGGAAAAGCCATAAACCAGCACTGTTCTAGGCAAACAGGAACATATTTAAGGAAGGCATAAAAAAGGAAATTTTAGTAATAAATTCTAAAATTCGTATCAGTTGAAATCATTTTGGGTATACCATGGTCAGTAAACTAAAATCTACTGGCCAAATCCAGCCCCACTGCCTATTTTGTATGTCTTCTCAATGAAGAATGGTATTTATGCATCTCAGTGATTGAAAAAAAAATCTTAAGATGTGATTCTTTCCTGTCATATAATACCTACTCAATATCCTTCATTTTGAATCTTGAATTACAAAGCCTAAAATATTTATAATCAGGCCCTTTATAGAAAAAGTTTGTCACTCTCTGTATATGCTAATATATTCTACTTTAATCATTCATATTGTTTAATACTTTGCTACTTATCCATTTCTCTGATTTGGTGGTTCTCACAACTGAGTAAAATATGGGCTCTTGTAAAGAAAAAAAAATCTTTTCAAACTGCAGAGAATACAGTTTTTCACACAATAGATGAGTAAATATTGACTTACAAAGCAAACTTTCATTCTGTGAAACTCAGTTTCAGCTGGGCACGGTGGTGCATGCCTGTAATCTCAGCACTTTGGGAGGTCAAGGTGGGTGGATCACGAGGTCAGGAGATTGAGATCATCCTGGCCAACATGGAGAAACCCCATCTCTACTAAAAATACAAAAATTAGCTGGGCGTGGTGGCTTGCACCTGTAGTCCTGGCAACTCGGGAGGCTGAGGCAGAAGAATCACTTGAACCTGGGAGGTGGAGGTTGCAGTGAGCCAAGATCGCACCACCGCACTCCAGCCTGGTGACAGAGTGAGACTCTGTCTCAAAAAAAAAAAAAAAGAAAAAAAAAGAAAAATATGCTGAAATATTACTTTATTATATTAATAAAACTAAAAAAATTCTTATAGAATACCTAGACCCCTAAAAGTCTGTCTTCTCTCAGTGGACCTCAAATGCCAGTTTAAGAAATAGCTATTCTAGCATATTCCAGCTGTATTGTAGGGTCTGGAAAAGCATTCAAATAATTATTTTCCTTCTAAAGCCAGATGATAAAACTATAAATAAATGATCTATGCAACTACTTACTTTATTTCTTTCTACTATTTTGCTCTCGCTTCCTCTACATAAATGTGTTATAAAATGGTTTAAATATGCAGTCAAGTTTTGATAACTATCCATAAAATTGCAATAAATATATTTTGTGTAATATTATATAAAGCACACAAAAAAATGACATGATCCTATCAAGTTACAACAATTTTACTAAGTCTGGGATATGGTCATGCACTTTTAGTTAAATTGACAAAATTTTAAAATCTTGTTTTTATTTTTTTTTTTAGTTTTCTTATCAAGTGTTTCTTTAACAATGCACTTTAAAAAAAAAGTAGGCACACTCATTAACACTTTTGTCTTTCAAAACTCATTCTACTCTTTACGATTATATCTGAAATTACTTTGTTGATCTCATGCATCTTTCTCATGACGTTTTTGGTAATGGATAATTTGAACCATGATAACTTAATGGAAAAAACAAAACTGAACATCATGAATAAACTATAAATCTTTTAGCATCATCTGGTAGTGTTGGGGACAATTTTATATTTATAAACTATTAAGCATCTTCCCACAGGAGGTTCAATAAATAAACAAAATTATTTCTGTGTGGGTCACACATATTAAAATCAACAAATGAATACAATTTACATTTAACCCAAACACAACAGGAAAAAATAAAATTAGGGTTAAAGGAAAGCATAAATAGCTTTCCACATTTTACATTCATATCCATTCCCCACTCCCTGCAGCTTAGAAAATTTATATTATCTTGGCTAATCACCTTCCTTCATGCAGTTTATAAACAAGTATTAGAGTAAAGGATAAAGATAAGAGAAAATAAACAAACGTAAGTTCAGTCCCTATTCACTCTGTTTCCTAAGAGCTCAAGTTAGCTGATATTGTAAATTTCCATTAAAATAAAGCTGCTTGGGTTGCAAATCCTCTGGACCTTGGTTAGCTATTTAACATCCCCTTGTCTGCTGGGAAAGTGAGGTTTGCTTTTGAAAGGGTAAAGGCACAGAGTGAATAACTTCTCAAAGTGTGGCAAAGGCTTTCGAATGAGGACACGAAAAGGTTAAAAATACAAAAAGAAAATAAAAAAGACAAAAGCTCAATAGACAATTTCTCTGTGAAATCAGCTGAATGAAAACTAAAGTCAATTTGGGAGCTCTACAATTATCTGATCAATTTTGATAATGCTGACTGTTGGTCATGATCATTTGAGTTCCTAAAGCTAGACTGACTTTTTATCAAGCCAAGGTCCACCAAAATCTCATTGCCTGATAGGCTAGGTCAGCGGTATTAAGTAGGATGAAATGTGGCTATGAGGTTTTCAAGATTTACAATTTGGTGTCTGAAATACTATACAAGTTACAATTACTGCCAGAGTATGCTGTGCAATGTCAAGTGAAGATAATTAGATGTCTATCTGCATAATTAGTGTCCTCCTCCTGAAATTCCCACTTTAACAAATAATTATTTTATTCAGGTAAATGTGGAAAGTTTTTTTTTTTTTCTTGTCACCATGGTAAATCATGTAAAATGTTTGGATTGGTACATAAGCCAGAAGAGGGAAACATGTTAATATTGGTAGAACTTTGTGTTCAAATTTTTATTAACCTGAAAATTATTAAAAGTAAAATCTGCCAGACACAGTGGCTGTAATCCCAGCAACAGAGAAGGCTGAGGCAGGAGGATCACTCGAGGCAAGGAGTTCAAGACCAGCCTGAGCAACATAGCAAGACCCTGCCCCTCCAAAAAAAAAAAAAAAAAAATTACCTGGGCAGGGTGGTGGCATGCATCTGTAGTCCTAGCTACTTGGGAGAGAGGCTGAGGTGGGAGGATCCGTTGAGCCCAGGAGTTCCACATGATGGTGAACTATGATCCAACAACTGCACCCCAGCCTGGAGATGGAATAAAGCCCTGTCTCTAAAAATTAATTAATTAAAATAAATTAAAAATAAGTAAAAATAAATAAAAGTAAAATCATCCTTGATAAATGGCTTATCTAACTATAGCTTACGTTGCAGATATGAGACTTTCGAGATAAATCTTATAGTAAATGTAAAGTATTGCTGTAAACAGGTAAAGTCAAGCTTCTAAGTTATGAGATGAAATTCTTCCATTGAATCAGAGATGGTAGAATAATCAAATCTATGCCTTGGAAGCAGTTCCATGCAGGTTTTTTTAGCCATGTTTTTTCCCCTCTCTTATGTGAAAATTTAAAGTCTACTTCATAGTGATCTTATTTTATGTACTGTTCCATTAAAATATGTACTCATGTTTAGCTCTCACCACTAGAAAAGCAGAAAGCCAAAATGAATGGACATATCACTTCTTCACCCCATTCCAATTTGAAGTAGACTTTCTCACCATACTTCACCCTAATTCCTTCTTTAGAGAAGAAAGGCTGCCTGTCAAACTCAATTTACAGAGATATCTTTGATTCAAGAAAATATACGTCATCTAATATAAATAAAATATATTACATTTTCACATAAGAGAGGGGAAAAAACTAGTAGAGAAGCCTCAGGTAAAGATCTTTAGAATATTTTTTCACATGGTAGATTTTAGCATTGCTATTGTGAGATGGGACAGAAATTCCAAGCAATCTGTTAGTATATATAGAAAGTATTTTCCTTCTCTTTTAAGTCTCTGAGTTGGAAAAAAGGCCGTAATTGAGAGATTGGAGAAGAAAAGGTGCTTACTCGAATAGATACCAATTTAGTAAATAAAGAAGATAACTATAATAGTTAGGGACAGAATTTTATAACAAATAGTAAGTGGAATGATTAAAAATAGATAATAAAATATAGAAAAAACGTGAAAAGTAGAGAAAGTCCATTAAAGAAAAAGTAAGTTATCGAAGTAAAAATTATATTTTTCCTTTATTTTGTCTACATTTTGCATGATTTTTTAAAGCCTATAACTTTTTTGTATTTGTTGTTAAGTTAGATTAAAAACAAATATTTCCAAAACAAAGATACATTTTAACTTAGGATTACTTTTATCTTAAATGTGAAATTCCTGTAGATGCCTCTGAAAATAAATCAGTCTTCATGTTAATGATGTTAAGTTCCTTTTTCTGCCATACACTTTAAGATAATAAGCTAGCTAGGTAAATGTCTCAGGAATTATTTTGATGAAACTGAAGGATCCGAGTTCTATTCCATTACGAGGCAAAGTAATGTGACAGTTATGAATGGCCCCCCCAAATCAACAATTGCTGCCACATTAGCCTCCTTGTTGTGTCTTAATTTACAAGGAATCAAACCATCTTAAATCAAACTGGTACATGCATCCATTCACTTTTCGTCCAATCAAAACTGAATTACCTGTCAACAGAGAAGTACACTTACAAGTGTGAAACCATTTGACCATGTTATATTTTAATTTGCAGAGACAAAAATGACAAGCAATTTATTTACATAAAACTGTACAAAAGCAAATTAAATTATGCAAAGTATTTCATAAATAGTTGGACGAGTGTTTAATACATTTCGCCATGTTAAGCATAGTTGCGTGCATAGTGACTCATAATAAACGATGATAAATTGTTCTCTGCTTCACTATCAACATCCAAGTAGCAGAACAATAGTCAATGATTAACATTACAAACAGATCGTACCACACTGAACACAAGTGCTTTAAACTGTAGGAAAAGTCTGAAAGTAAACCCTAGGTAGCTGAACAAATGATGCTTCCTCCAGATGTTATCATTATACCTTCACCTAGGTCACAACTCACAAGATTTACTATATTCATGATCATGCTCACTTTTTATTTTTTATTTATTTATTTATTTATTTTTGCTTAAGGACACATTTTCTTATTTCTCACTGAGAGCATATACCTAAGATTATTTAGGTCTGTAGATTTCTCATGACTGTTTTTGGATGGCTGTTTGATTCTTGACAATTTCTTCCGGTCTGTGTGTTTTATTCTATTTTCCTACAAGACAGTTTCCTAGGGTAGTGTTTCAGTCAGACATCCTCAGTACCATCTTAGTTCCTCCTCCCATAAAAATAATGCCTCCCTTGTTTTCTGAAACTCAGGCAGCAGGCCAGTCAGAAACCATACAGAAATGATATCTGGAGATTCAGAAAGAGCAGTAGATTTTAGATTGAAGCTACAGACGTTTTAATACACATAAATTTATATAGTTACTCATTAATTTATAAATGTGTCCTAATGTATAATGCATGCAAAATTCACTTGAGAGTCTTGTGTACAGAAAACAAATATGGTTTATATACTGTACAACCAAAATGAAACCATAGCTGAAAGAAACACAACAAAAAAGAAATAAAGAATAAAACTCTAAATCAGTATTTTACCTTGCCAAATGGACTGATTTCACTCCTGATAGTATCTCTGTGTTACACTTACAATAAACGCTTTCATCTTCTCCTCAGATTTAAGCAGCCCATATTAATGCCTTAACTTTGCTTTATGACATAACAATATTTAAGACTGGTCCATTATCTGAGTTTGTCAGAAGGCAAATTTTTAATATATTATTTATTATTTTCAGAAAATAAACATGGACAAATATACAGGATCAAAAAAGTTGGGAATAGCCCATTTCCCCTCATTGTCCAAACCCAACAACCGTTTTTTTACCATAACAACAGGTATAAAAGGCACAGTTGCTTATTTTGCATTCACTCATTTATTTTTTTTGTTTCTTTTTATTGATTTTTTTTCAAAAGCACTCTATATATGGAGTGGCACCAGATTTAACCTATTTAAAATAAAAGTCATACAAACACAAAATATATTTCTGTGTCATGCCAGCTCATTATATAATAAACATGTTATGACAGCTAATTCTACTAGAATTACTGTGAATACTTACAGTACACTGAATTTTATTCTTTCACACCCATATTAGTTTTAAAGAGAGGTTCATGAGTTAAATGACAATGGCATGGCTATCTTGAATGGGGTGCAAACATCATTGGGGAATGTGGATCCAATTAATCCGAAGGTCCGGTGTGACCCGTATTAGTTTTATAGACAAGAGAAGGGTTTAAGATAGGGTGAAATGAGCTATCAGTGGTTTCAATGTCTCATGAAAGAAAGAAGTGCATTAAAAAAAAAAGTTTGTCAAACATCTGTGTTATGCAATTGAGTATTTTCTTTGTAACGTGCAAGAAAAAATATGTATACATTTCATAAGTATCTTTAGAAGTATTTTGTCTTAATAGGTACTTACAGATTATACAAGGCAGAACTGCTTTAATGCAGTTTCCTAACAAAGTACTAGAATTGCATCTTTCCATAGTGTAAATAATAATCAAACATAAACATGTTCAATTACTGATATTTTAGTCCAATGTTTTTTGTTTCAATTACATATCTTTTTGCATCCTACCTATTATACATAAACTAACATCAAAATGAAAACTCCATTTAAGAAACAGCATGAGGAAATGACCCCCAAATTGTACCCCACCAAACAGAGAAGCGGTTTTCAAAGATAAGTATTTTGAGGACCTATAGTGAATTATCAACCTATATTCCAGGCTGTGTCACTTTATAGTCTGAGAAATTCTGCAAAGCATGAAACTACCCAAAGCTACATTGTTTCTACAGTTTGCTAGAGAGCCATCAAGGCTATGCCTTAACCAGCTTGCAAACATTCAGTGATGAGTTTGTTCTCTTCACACCTGTTATTCCCTATTCTGTCCATGGATTGTCACTTTCGTCTGAATGTCCCAGCTCAATTTTCAGCCGTGTTAGGTTATCCTCTATAGAGCGAGTAGCTCAAAATCTGCATATTCTGTTTCTTTTTATTGCACTGGAAAAACTCTGCTTTCACCTTTGAGATATACATTCTGTGAAAAATGTCACTGCCCAAAACTCCTTTCTTTCATGTTCAGTCTAGATTTGTTTAAATAATGTTCAAATCACATTAGTGATAAAGTCAACTAGGGTGTCACCTTGTTTCAATGTTGTGAGTCTCAAAATATTTCTATATTGCACACGATTCAAAATTAATGCACTTGTGGTGCATCAAAGTGTGCACTGAACAAGTAAAAAATGCAATTGTAATTTAAATGTGGATAAAAAGAGCAGCAAGCATAGCCTGGATTCTAAAATGATAATCGTGGACTTAACTATCAAGACTATATGCCAATGCATCTTTCTTAACCTACCCATGATCCATAAATACTATTTTAAAACATGGAATCTTCCCTGATAATATTACCTGAAACTAAACTTGAACCTCAACCAATTGCCTATTATAATACCAAAAATATATCTCACTAGTTTTCATTTTCTGAGCTTTCAAATAAAATCCATTTTAAAAGAAGGAACATTTTCCTGGGCACTATAAAATGAACTAGTGTTTGATTGTTTCTGTGCATACATGGGTTCAGTTGCTTTTGTTGCTTAATGGTTTTCCACGTCAAGACCAAACCAACTTCATGATTTCCCTGATCTGCCATATGATCTTTGGCCTTTGGATGATACAATTGTTCAAGTTAGTTAATAATAGTGGTCTTGTTCTGAAAAAATATATATAATTTTTAGAAGTCATAATTGGTGAAATTGATACATGTAATCAAGACTGTGTGTATACTGAGAATATTTGGTGAATGTATGGAATTGAAGTTGATGCTCTTGACCTGAAAATAACAACATATGCCAATTTAGGACTGCAATCACCCACCGAGTATTGTTTTGCTCTTAGTCTTTGTTGGAATATTAAAGCTTTGATCTTCCCAAAATGCTTTTTAATGCAGCCCCTCTTTCTAAGGACTGTACCTTTAGAGGGACTCTATCACTTTCAAAGGATTGCCTTTGATGGTGATAAACCATTTTCTGATGGTATGTCTGAAATACATTTTATCTGTCCTGCTTATTTTTGACCAGCCAGATGACACTCGAACAAAATCAAAGTGACTAAAATCATGCTTCAGCTTAGGGATAATGAGGGTGTGTTGTGTTCTGCTAATCAGGCTTCGTACAGTTACTGTGAAAGAAACTTGCAACTATCCCCCCTTTTTTTTTCTTTTCTTTCTTTTTTTTTTTTTTTGGAGAGGGGTGGGGAAGAGAAAGTGAGGTTGGGAATCAGTGAAGGGGTTAGACATGCAAGTAACAAGGATGGTTTCTACATTGTACAGTAGAATCAGGCTAACAGTATCACTAAAGGCCTGATCTGGAGGCAGAAGTGGCAGGCAAAGCTTTGTCTCTTTGGTAGCCCCCTCTTTGTGATTAAACGTTTCGCTTTGTAAGGTTTTTGCCCCTTATTCTCCTTTTCATACATGCAAAGAACTTTGCTGTTGCTCCTTTATAGCCTACAGGTAAACTTCTCTTCTAGTGAGAGTATTGACAGGAGATGGCTTATATTCCCCTGTTTTTGTAAGGGGAATATCCTCAGGGTTGGCTTCCTCATTTTTGCTGAAACTAGCTGCACTGAAGGTCTCATAGGATGAGGTCAACTTTTTGTTCAGGAGGTTTCTGTTGCGGTCACCCATGATGGCGGCCTCCCCATTGGCCAGCTTTTCCTGGCTTCCTCGTTCATCAACAGGCATGAAAGTGGACAGTTTAGGTTGGCTCTTCTTCCTCTCCGGAGAAGTGCGGACCGGCATCCAGCAGGAGTCTGAGTGGCCATACTCATCACACTCACGAGTGCACTTCCCAGTCAGGGCTACATCTGGAAGAGGCCTTGAATCTGAAATCCAAGGAGAATAAGCCATTAGTATTTGACACTCCTCAACAGGCTCCCCTGATCTATATGAAATTGGAGGAAATATATAAATATATTCCTTACCATCTTATTTCTCATTTCCCAACACCCTCTAGCTCATCATTCCATAGGACAGTTTTTAATCCCATGTGCATCAAAGATAAGGTTTTGCAAAGACATCCAATATTATAGAACAGGAAAGTAGACAAAATGATACATTTAAGTGTGTAGATGAAACAGATATATGTGTGTTTGTTACAGGACAGGGACATGAGGATGGTCTCAGTTAGAAGCTCTAAATACATAGGTAAATTTGTATGGGTGCTAATATTTTCCATATCCATAAGAAAAATTATTAAATCCAAATAGACAATTTTCTGGATTTATAAATTATCCCAGAAGTGGTGTGCTTTTGCCAATTGGATTTCTTCCTGCTTATACATTATTCACAGAATGCAAATATGCAAAACCTTATATTTAAAATACATTCTAAGACATGGGGTGACTCATAAGTAGAACCTAAATTGACAGCACATTATGTGGTAAAAAGTAAAAAGCAAGGAACCAGTAGTTACAGGTATAAGCATACTAGCAATATCACGCACCTGCCCACCCTAGCCCACATCCCCTCACCCCCCTCCTACCATGCCAAATGACCTAATATGTGCTGATGTGTTCACATCAAAATACATAGGCCATCTTATCTGAAATGTAATGTACTGGGTGAATATGGGTAAGTTACTAAACTTTGGATGAACTAGCATGTACTCTAATTAATGGTGCTGTCCAATGGAATGGGAAATGACTTTTACTTCTAAAAGGCTAAATCATGTACAAAGAATTCTTAGGAAACAAGATTAAAGATGACAGTTAATAATTACCTGTATGTATAATTGAAAGCATGTGTCTGTCTTTGGAGAATGGTTATGTATTTTCTAAATATTAAAAATGTTTTTACAGACTTTGTTTGAGAAAGAGAGAATGGGAGAGAGAAAAGCCTGTTCTACTTCAACAGATTCTGAGGCAATAACCTGAAGGGTTTTCTTTAAAATGTTTTATTGTTTTTTATTGCCAAACAAAAGAACATAATATGACTGCATTCCAGTTGTTATCACATGGTATCATTTTATTACAAGGCTTGCGACTTAAAGACTGACAAATTTGACCTCTGAAAATACATTTGCAACCAGTGGAATCAGTGAGATGTGCATATGCACAATCCTAGTAGATTTGTTTAAAATAGAAGAGGAAGTTATTTAAATTATTCCCAAGATATGTACACTTTCTGCTTTTGCTTCCACACCCCATCCCCTGTAGTTTAACATTTGTATAGGATATTTTAGACGTTTTACTTGGCTAAATCTCCTAAATGAAGGCTCTCCACTAATGTTTGTCATTTTTTCCTTCAATGATGGGTAACTGAAGTATTGACATTTGTCGGCCCATCGATTATTGAAACAGCGTCCTGGGATTTTTATGCCCTTGACTAAGCGTTAACAAGGAAATTCTAGTGTTCTACACTGGAAATCTAGAATTAGCTGACCCTTTCCTGTAGGTAAAATGTAAGGTTAATTATTTATTCCAGTTGCCGATGCTGCCATTTGACTTACAAGTGAGCAGATTCTCTTAATTTTTTCATCAAAAGAAAAAAGTACTTTCCCACTCATTTTTTTACCCTAAATTGTCTGTTTCTCAAATATGTATCTTAGATGCATTATAATAATCAAATTATTGACAAATTTTATTAATGGTTTTTGTAATCTAGTTGGTTTAAATGAACAAACTGCAAGTTCTTTGAGAATATTTCCTATTTTGGGATCCTTTTTTCTTTTCTTTTCTTTTTTTTTTTTTTAACCTGACCTAAATGCTTTGAACAGGGGGAAAAAAGGATAGAAATGCAAAGTGTAAGATCAGGTCTGCATTTTACTCAAAATATTTCCTTTTTTTTTTTCACTGCTTCAACAAATTCAAATTGCTCCTCTTTTCTTATGATAGTGAATAGCAAGGACATGGGAAAATAATCAGGAATTTAGCTTCTAAAATATAAAAAAACTTTATGAATGTGGTTGTTATTCCCTGCAGAAATGACCCTGAATTGTCTCCAATCATCTCTCCACATTTATGTCTCACACAATATGTCAGTTCACTTACACAGTGACTTATACAGGTGGCTGCTTTTCAGGGATTAATTTGTGTTTTTAGTTTGAAATTCATTGCACTTGTTTTCCTGTTGTTTGAGATGCATTATAAACAGCTTGTAATTCTATATTCATGCTCAAACGAGTCTTCTTACTTTTTAACTTGTGTACCTAAACTACCTACAGCTCATAAGAGATTATACTCATTTATTAAATAGATTGACTGAATCTCCAATCAGCTATAAGTGAGATGCTCTTCAGTTCTTTCCTTCAGTCTTTACTTCACAGTCTGGAGTATTTTCTGCCAAAATTGATTTCCTCTATTGCTTTTAACGAAAGGCAGCTTGTCTTCTGTGCCATCATATACATGCAAGCTGCCACATCTCTATCCAAGAAGCATGACTTTTAATAAGGATCTCCTGTCATTTCCAAAGTAAAACACTTGATTGGGGACCACAGAGGAAGTTGACAAGCCTAATTGGCTGAGACATGTTGCAATGTTTGTCATCAAATTTAGAAAAATAATCAAGAAGGGCTATAAGAGATTCATCACAAGCAATCAAAACTTCCAATTTGGTTGACTAAAGTGAATCTTCAAAAGAAATACCAATGATTAACAAATGCAATCTGTATTACGAAGCAACTTATTAAAGAAGGGCATGAGTGGAAAAGTATTTTTCTTTGTTTACATATTTTCTTATTTTAATTATGCATGCATATATTATGAATTTTTTCAACACAAAATTTATGCAGGATCTTAGAGAAACATCACATGCAATTATTTCTTCTTTCCATAAAAGACATACTTTTAAACTGTCCTATTTTCTTGTGGCATTATAGAGGAAAACCTTTCACAATTAGTAACTCTTCTTAGTCTTTCACTGAAGGATGTCTTTTCTAACATCTAAGAACATTATTTTATGCTTTAGTACTGTTGTTTTAAATTTTGATCTCAGTGAAGATGGAAGACACTTGATCACAAATCTTAGCTGGCATTGAGTAAATCAATACAAATGAACAACAGGAAAATAAAATAGTATTCTCTGTAAGCATTTTCCACAATAAAGCCAGTTCCTTAGAGATTTTTGTTGTTGTTGTTGTTTCTGTATTTCTCAACGCCCCCATACCCCATCAATCATATCAAACCTTGAGAAGACTGGAAGTAAAAAAATAGTATCCATCAAATCCTGTTCTTGCTCAGCATTACTTGTAGAGGTTTCCATTTTAACCAAGTTATGCTATTTACTAGAATCATTGCATCTTATTAGAAAGTTAAGATCCTTTCCTAGACATAAGGTTAATATCTCTCTTGAAAGTAGACAGTTTTTTTTTTCTTTTCTTTTCTTTTTTTTGAGACAGGATCTCACTCTGTTGCCCAGACTGGAGTGCAGTGGTGCAATCTTGCCTCACCGCAACCTCTGCCTCTCAGGCTCAAGCGATTCTCCTGCCTCAGCCTCCTGAGTAGCTACAGTTACAGGCGCGCACCACTACCACCTGGCTAATTTTTGTATTGTTTCAAAATACAATGGGGTTTCACCATGTTGGCCAGGCTGGTCTTGAACTTCTGACCTCAAATGATCCACCTGCCTTGGCCTCCCAAAGTGCTGGGAGAAAGTAACAGTTTTTAAGCTAAGCCATCAAACTAGCAAACAATCTTAGAACAATTCATAACACATGAAGTACTTCCCACATGAAGTTCATCTCTTTAATTTAGCACCTCAATCATATAGCAAGGAGGATGGAACAGCGAAGGGGTCCAAGATACAGGAGAGCTGAAGCCGAAGAAAAAGTGTTTTGACTTTCAATTTACTGTTTTCCCACTACAACACATTGCTTCTTCTTAAAATATAACAGCTGAGTTATTTAGAGGTCAATGACTGCTACTCATAACCATCTGAACAAGCTACAGACTGCAGAGAAAGAGAAAAAAAAATCTGAGTAGCACAGGAAATAGATGTCACAGAGTCACAAATTTTACTACTTAGTGAAAAGAATGAAACAACCTCCCTAAAACTATACATTTTGGAAAGTGGAGAAAATTATGTGTTTTCTTAAGAAGTCAGATTATCTCTCAAAAACATAGTATTTTTGTTTTTACTAGGCAGGGTAGATGGATGGGTGGTGGGCAGATGCTGCTAGATGCTGTTACAATGACCTCAACAAGAAGTGACAGATAGATAATAGATAGAATCATTAGAAATAACAAGGAAAGCCCAGGTTTAGAGAGGAATTTCATGTTTCCAGAAGCTGCCTTACATAATTCAGAACCCATTAGAGACAAAATTATTATAGGAGAGCACAGTAGACTCATTAAGACTTGAAGACAGTTCTGCACCAGGAAGGATTTTAAGTATGCTGAGTTTTGCATCCTGTCAGAATCCCAGACACTCACTCTACTCCAGGTCCTTGGCTTGAGGCTAGAGATACATGGATCTTTGTATTTGCTGAGAGAAGGTACGAAAATGTTATATTTAGTATTAAAATATTTCCAATGAGTTTTCTTAAAGATCAGATATGTAAAACTGTATGTATCATTTATTTGTTTAACTCACATATTGCTGGCCATGTGAGATAAACGGATTGTTAAGTCAATATGTAGACTTCCCAGATGCCCACACCATTCCTCCAATTTGTTCATTAACATCAAGCTCTGGCATATGATTAACATTACTTGACAAAATCTGCAAAAAAATAAGAAGTATTTTCTCTTTTTATTTATTTTGTTTTATTTTATTTTATTTTTCGAGAAGGGTCTCGCTCTGTCATCCAGGCTGGAGTGCAGTGGCACGATCTCGGCTCATTGCAACCTCTGCCTCCTGGGTTCAAGCGATTCTCATGCCTCAGCCTCCTGAGTAGCTGGCACTACAGGCATGCACCACCAAACCAGGCTAATTTTTTGTATTTTTAGTAGAGATGAGGTTTGGCCATGTTGGCCAGGCTGGTCTCGAACTCCTGATCTCAAGGGATCTACCCTCCTCAGCCTGCCAAAGTGCTGGGATTACAGGCATGAGCCTCTGCTCCCGGCCTGGTATATCTTTCTTTTAGAGACAAAATAACAAAACAACACAAAACAAAACCACATGCAGGAACTTTTTCCTTTTTTCCTTTTTAAAGTGTTTGGTTTTCTTTCTATGTTTCTTGACTTCCCTCTACACAAAGACTTATTTTTTCTAGAAGCACACTTAAATGCTAGTGAAATTTGGTGGACTTACAAAAGGTTTTACAAAAGGGTAAACAAGAAAAACAAAAGATCAGTGAAAAATGTTTTACAACAAATGTTTTAACATTCCCTTCACTGTCATTAGTCTAAATGAAAATATCTCTTTTACTCAAATGATTAAATAAATGCTTTATTTTAAAATACCTGTTAGAAAATTGTTTACTTTTATTTTATATGATAGGGCTGAGAAAAAAATAATTAAATAAATGCTGGTTAACCAAAACTTTTTTTTGGATAATTATTATCATAGTTAATAAAGATTGGAGGTGAGGAGACAAGATCCAAAAGATGCACAAGTGAGTTGGACTTGGCTTTTTCACGTAAATAACTAAAATATCCCTGACTTTTGCCTGTTTGGGGAATTTAGGAAGACTAGACAGGCAAACACATCACAGTTCACGGTCAGGGCGGGAATCACTGACTCAGACCAGCAGTTTGTGATCCTCTAAATGTAGGAACACTTTCTGGAAGAGGAGAAATTTATAGTTATGTAAGTAAGTGTCACTCTGGCCACAAAAAGGCCATTAAGATTTCCAAAGAGGTTTTTAATTTATTACAGAATCACTTGATTTAACCAAAATAGAAGAGTATAGGAACACTGGCTAATCAATCAATCCTTGCTGTGGCATCATCTGTACCATTCCTGGGCCCTTCCTGCAAAGAGCAATGAACTTTTAAAAAGAGCAGGAGATTCAGAGTCCCAGTATTGCTCAACGTGATTCCAGGCTCAACCACGTAGAAGCTGTGTGACTTCTGACATAATTTTTCTGAGCTTCAAGTTCCTTATATGTGAGATAATAATACCTACTCCCCCATTTATTGTGGGATAAAAGAGTTAATGTCTATACAGCTCGTAATATGGTCCTGGCTGCCGTGTAGGTGTTCAGTAAATAGTAGGTCATAGCCCCTGGAGAGATTTAAGAGGTAGAGATTTTTTTCCTCTCTGAAGTCTTCCGGGAATAAAAAGGATATTGTTTAAGAGAACAGGCTCAGTAGCCAGGTGATCTAGATTCACATTCTAACTTTGTCACTTCACAGCTGTATGAATGTGGACAAGTTCTTTGATTTTAGTTTCCTCATCTGTGTAATAAATGTTTAAGAATGTATTAATTTCTTAGAATTACTGTGAGAATTAAATGTGTTAATATATATAAAGTACCTATAATAATTTTTGACATGCAGTAAGCCCTCAATAAATATTACTTGCTTCAGGTGCACAATCCCTAATCCAAATTCAGTCTTCAAAATATCTTAGGAAAACAAAAGGACCTTGTTCCCCCTTCAAAAGTTTACAACGAACCTGATATGAATTAATGCAAGGCTATTTGCATCTTTTTTGTCTCACATAGTGTGAATATTCGTATGTTTTACTATAGAAATAATGTGTTTAATTAAAAGCATGGCCTTAGACTCTTTTAGATTTTTAAAATAATATATGACACATGCATAACATATAACATCTTATAACATATGAAGGATTCCAAATTTTGAAATGTATCTGGTCCCAAGGGTTTCAGATAATTTATTATGGAATAAATACCAATTGTCAAGCAAATGGGTACCTATTTTCAGTTAGTTTTCTAGTAGTGCTAATGGATTTATGCTGACAGAGTCTGTGATACACAGAGCTACTATCTATCTAGAGACATACGCTGGCCACTGGATCCTGGTTACTCCACATTAGGCATCCTCCTACTACTTTTCTATTAGGAGTTTGCCAAAGATTTATTCATCACGTGTCATGGTTGCTCAAAATTCAAGGGCAAATGATATATTATTTGGAGTTATCTTTACAACCTCACAGATCAACCTCACGATTAATCATTTCACTTGAAACTTGCCCCTAAGA
Organism: Pan troglodytes; assembly: GCF_028858775.2. Taxonomy (NCBI): domain Eukaryota; kingdom Metazoa; phylum Chordata; class Mammalia; order Primates; family Hominidae; genus Pan; species Pan troglodytes. The sequence goes on along the minus strand of NC_072401.2, from coordinate 31,564,316 downwards.
TACTAGGTTGCCAGCGTGCTATCTTGTTTTGCTTGCATGGGCAGGACGAGGAGCAGCTCCATTAAAAGATGGGTCAAAATTAGCAATACATTATTTTAAGAATGAGAAATTGAAAATCAGGACAAGACAACCTAAACACAGGGTAAATACCTAAAATGCACCATACATCAAAAATCATAAAACAAAACAGCCATTCAGCATGAGCTATGAAGATTTCATGATGCACGGACATGAAATTCTTCCAGTCTCCCTACACATACCCACTTTGGAATGTGACATTACTACTCTTACTGTCGATTTTGCACCCCTTGAAGCTGGACTAGTGTTGACAACCAGAATGTGGCAGAAGTGATAGTGTGCTATTTTCAGCCCAGCTATTAAGAGGTCACAACTTTGCATTCACCTTTAGAACTTTGGGATCACCATCCTGAGAGAAAGCATGGTCTAGCCTCTTTGCAGATGGAACCCCACTTGAGACAGAGACCCAGCTGACCCAGCAAAGTCTATCCTAGTCAGTTCTCCAGGTGAATGCAGTCATATGAGTGAGCCAGGCAGAACATGAAAAACCATGTAGTCAATCCACAGAAATGTGGGAAGTAATTGATCTTTGTTGTTTGAAGCCACTAAGTTATGTTTGTGTGTTTGTTTGTTTCAAGGAAATAGTTCATTGACAAAGCAATAGGCCCCTGAAATAATGATCATAGATATATTATGCTATGTGCAATAAATTAACTGTTCCAAGCAATAACCCAGGATCTAACAACAATACATTCTACTTCTTTTTGTTTGTTTGTTTTTTGTTTTTTAAGATGGAGTCTAGCTCTGTCACCAGGTTGGAGTGCAGTGGCACAATCTTGGCTCACTGCAACCTCCGCCTCCCGGGTTCTAGCAGTTCTCCTGCCTCAGCCTCCTGAGTAGCTGGGATTACAGGGATGTACCCCCACGCCCAGCTAATTTGTGTGTTTTTAGTAGAGACGGGGTTTCATCATGTTGGCCAGGATGGTCTCGATCTCCTGACCTCATGATCCCCCAACCTCGGCCTTCCAAAGTGCTGGGATTACAGGCATGAGCCACCGTGCCTGGCCCATTCTACTTCTTTTATATCTCCTCATCATGGATAATAGACTGACCAATATCACTGCAAGTACAATGCTTATAACAGAACATTTTCAGAGATATAAGCACATTTAATTAAGAAGTTTAAGTAGAGAGCTACTATCTAAACCTTTAGAAATTCTGGTCCTTTAATTACAGGATTTCACTGTGTTATACCTAGGAGTGCTCTAGTTCAAGCTGACATGCCAAGACAATATTAAAATGTTTAAACATGTTTGAAAGCATCAGCAACTTTTCTCTGTACCTTAGGCTAAACTCAAACAGCAATTGAATGTATCTCAAGAAGCATTTACTGCCCTTAGGCTTAGACCACTGTCATTCTGAATGTGGCATTATTATATAGAGTGGAGATTCTGTACGCCACATCTCAAGCAGTCTTGCTGAATCAACTCAAACATGAATCTGCTGGCTGGCACATGAAAACTGCACTACAGCAGAAAAATGTGCGAGGACTGCTTAGGAGCAATCAATTTATGCACATCAGAGATGTGGCTTCACTTTGGTTCTCCTCTTTACCCATGCCGAGTTAGAGATAGCAGCGGTACTCATGTGAAGGAGCAGCGTGGAAAGAGAGGAAATAACTGCTGCAAATGAGATGATTCTCTGATATAGATAAAGAGAATTTATAAAACCCAGGAACAGACAGGAGCATATATTCCACAATAACCAATTGATTATCCCACTAAGAATAGACCCAATTCTTGGTCATTCATGTTTACTTTTTCACTGAAATAATCATAGCTTTCATAATTTTCCTTCTTGTCCCTTGGATTTTCCTATATTCAAAATTACTTGCTCGGGAATTATATATTTTAATAATTTGTTGAAAACTAAAAGTACTGTCTCCTCACATAAATGCAAATATGTACCCACAAAATTTTGCATGCAGTTTCTGTGGGGTTCAAGATACCTGAATTAGAGTCTCAGAATAGTTCCAACATCCAGGTGAATGAGAAAAAGACAGTGTGTTTTCACACCTAGACCTTTTTTTCCCCATTGAGTTAGAATCAAAGTCAAAAATGTTTAAAAATTCAGCACCTGTCCTCAAGAAGCAGAAATTACATGTGGTAAATAAACTGCCATTCAGTGACACAAAGATTTAAAACAAACAAATTATAAAACTCATATTTGGCAGAAAAGAAAACAGGTATGATTATGTTAATATTTTAGGTAAGTTCTTTGGAGGCCCAAATCCAAAAATCCTAATAATTTGCAAGATTCTGTTTAAATAGAAAATTGATTCTTGGGAATGGATTTAACTGATTGCTGATCACCAACCTGAAAAAACTTGTCTCCTTTCCTACAATCCATGTTCAACATTTGCTTCAAACCAGTGTCTTGAATTGCCAGCAACTGAATCTTTGTTTATTTGTCATAAGAAGTAAAATCAGTTCTTGTTACCACAGAAGTCCAAATAAGAACAATAATGATGCAAATGGGGTGCTCTTTATAAGTTAATAGAATTTGTTAGCTACTTTACAATGATAATGATTTTACTAGAAAGTGTATTGGTGTGGTACTAAAACAGTTATAAGATTCAATTTAGAGCCACTTCATTTTAATGGTCTCAAATTGTCAAATTTTTCATCATAACTAGGTAATTATCATATGGCAGTATGATCTTTTTACTCATTAATTCTGTAACTGGATTATTAACTAAATGTTTATTATTGATGATAAAGTTGTAGAATGTATATTCTGTAATAAATATTAATATTGACTTCAGGAATAGTACATAAAGTCTCCTTTAACTGTAAGAATATCACCTTTGGGTTGTAATCTTGAAGGAAGCGCTCATTTTATCTTTGCTATCCCCCATGACATATACTTTTACACAAATAAAAAGATGGGGGAAAAATGAGAATTGAAAAAAATGTAATAGATATTTTCTTAAACTCTCTTTTCTTCCATATAAACCATGATAAAGCATTTCTAAAAGTAAATGAGAAGAAATAGCCTCTGCAATAAGCAGTTCTTATTAAAATACTTAATGAGTACAAATATGTTAAATCGAATTAATTCAGTAGTAGGGGATGTCTTAAGAAAGAAAGTATCACTACAGTAGACATCATGTGATATGAGGTATTTCCATGTGTTATTTTCTATTTATTATTTTATGTGAAAATCTAAAATGAACCACATTGAAGCTCAAATCATATTTGAAGTAGAATTGAAAGGTGATTACTTTTTGCACAGGGACAAATCACAGCAATTTAGATTTATTGAAGTAATCCTAATTTTTTTAATGTAATAAATATGACACCCATGCATTTTTCTTTCCTGTAGTCATCATGAGAAACTATAGTTATTCTAATAACATGGCTATTTTCAAATCATATTCAAAGATAATATATTCAAATCATATTCTCAAACTCTTTGCTTGGGATTGCCTATTGAAACATTTCAGAAATCACACAGAAAAGCTTATTGGATTGGAACTACTCTTTTAATAACAAGCTGTGTTGTAATAGAATTTCATTAGTGATTGTGATTTGAGAGAAAGACAAAAATTTCAACCTCTGAGGAAGGTTTCAAGCAAACATTGAGTTCTGAAATACTGTTAAGGGATGAAGCTCTGGGAGCTTTTGTTAGGAGCTGAAAAACCATTCATGGGAAGAGTTTTAAACATTTGAAATGCTGGCTCCTTACTCTGATCAATAAGCTGATCAGTTGAAAGTAAAATTGGCAATCACAATTAGGAGGAAAAGAGTGTTGAAGAGCTCAGGAGTGCAGAGCAGGTAAATAAAAGGAAAAGGAAGAAAATGATCTCTGGTGACCAGCAAACAAAACTCAATGATCAGATAAAAAGGGGAGAAATCAATGAAGCAACACTGGATCAGTTTACTTCATTGATTTTCCCTGCTCATTGACATGTTTTCCTTTATTTACTGCCTATTACTTTGGAGAGTGGCAAAATCTCACTGTTAAACCTGCCGGGGAGCCTGTGATGCACGGAGAAGCAAGCTCTGGAGATCCCCTCATGCCAACATTATGCCTTCTCAGGCTGCATGGATTCAGAGGCAGTCTCAGTGCTCCCTGTGTTGGGGCAGGAGCTGCTCTGCGCATTTACTCTTACAACCTCTCTTGGTAGGCAGAATAATTGTCCCCTCCAAAAATGTATGCATCCTAATCTGTGGAACTGTGCATATGTTAGGTAACATGGTAAAGGGGAATGAAAGTTTCAGGTGACATTGCTATCTGAAACCTTCATTCCCCTTTGCCATGGTTGCTAATAAACTAACCTTAACATAGGGAGATTATACTGGATGACCTGACTCAGCCATTTTTTAATCACAGGGCTTCTTAGAAGTGGAAGTGGGAGACAGAAGAAAAGCCCATGTAAGAATAAAGTGATGTGAGAAAGACTGCACTTGTCATTGCCAGCTTTGAAGATGGAAAAGGAATGTAGGCATGCTCCAGAAACAGGAAGAGGCAAGGAAGCGGATTCTCCCCTTGAGCCTCTAGAAAGGGAATGCAGCTTTGCTGAGATTTTGATTTTAGCTCTGGCAGATTTATGTCAGACTTCTGGTCTATAGGATTTAAATAAATTTTCATTGTCTTAAGACTCTAAGTTTGTAGTTATTGTTTATAGCTACAATGGGAACCTTAAACACATTCCCGCTTCTCTGGTTGCAGTAGGGTTAGTATAGACTTGCTGCATTTGTGCTTTGTACCTATATTTCATCCATTAAAAGATATGGAGTGGAAAAACTGATTTTTATTTCCCATTGAGTCATGCATACCTAATTTTTTAGAATACACTAAAGAATTTTCATTTTGCAGTTTTGAAAATTCTACTTCACTCTAGTATCCAACTGTCCGTATTATTTGTATATGATCAATCAACACACCTTAAATTATTTTTGTTCAGTAAAATACAAACAGCTCACCTTTCTGGGTGATCATATTTTCCTTTCTCTACCCCTTAGTGATAGCTGCCTCTGGCACTATAATCAAAGGAATCATTTTAAGTCATTCTAAATTTGGGTAATGTAATTCCCAAGAAGAGAAGAGAATTTGACGTAACATCTAAGAAGCAGTGTCAGGTACCAGGGCACAACTCTAATAAATACTTTATAGGATTTATGGCATTTTTGTGATTTCTGATGTTTATTATTTGTTCATCACTTATTTTTTGTTGTTGTTTTCTTTAACCTATTTCCCTCCTAGTGATTAGCAGAAAACTGTACCTAATAAAAAAAAAATTATGGCCTGTTATGGTGGCTCGTGACTGTAATCCCAGCACTTTGGGAGGCCGAGGTGGGTGGATCACCTGAGGTCAGGAGTTTAAGACCAGCCTGGCCAACATAGTGAAACCCTGTCTCTACTAAAAATACAAAATTTATCTGGGTGTGGTGGCACCTGTAATCCCAGCTACTCAGGAGGCTGAGGCAGGAGAATCACTTGAACCCGGGAGGTGGAGGTTGCAGTGAGCCGAGATTGCACCATTACATTCCAATCCAGCCTGGGAGACAGAGCCAGACTCCTTCTCAATAATAATAATAATAATAATAATAATAAAATTTAAAGGAAACAATTTCATGATTATTTTAGGAATTGTAAGTAGAATAACAAGTCTGTTCCTAGTTTAAAACACTCCTCCATAAACTTCGGTTTAAATCACAAACCCCTTATTTCAGCACAAAAGAGCCTTCCGGATCTCACACGTTGCCATTTGCCACTTCCACAGACCTAAGGTAGGTATCATTTCTGGAAAGCCTCATGTTGTTCAATGTATTCATGATATTAATGTGTTTCTTCTGCTATTCCTTGGCTTGTTATCTGTCTCTCATGAGTCCTTCAAAACAGTGTTCCAAGGCATCTCGTTCAAGATTTCTTCTGGATAGCCTGTGGAATTTTGATTCCTCATTGCCTCTTTGGTCTTCATCCTATGCCTACCTCTTCTTAGCACTTAATGTCTGGCACTGAAGTCTGCTACCTATTCATATGACCTTTTCTGTAAATATCACTCTCTATGGGCAGGGTAAGCTGTTCAAGTACATACTTTGAATCCTAGGACCATTCCAGTCCCATGCTCATTAAGGGCCTGTTGAATGGTTGAATGAAGGAAATAGCAGGGAGACAGATTACCTGTCATCCCTGATGATTATATCTACCTTCACAATGGCCATAGGTAGAATTATTAGCAAGATATCTGTTAATCCTAAATGCAATGTCACTGGCCAAGCTGAGAAAGCAATGTGGCTTTTGCTTTTTTGTTTGGTATTTGCTGATCTGAATGAACTTCACCACTCACTCTCCTCATCCCCTTTTAGGACCAGTCCTATAACCTTTTTAGTTGAGATTTTCTTTCTAACAGAACAATGTAGTCAATGGGAATAATCCATGGAAGTGTTTTATAACACAAAATGCAGTCTTCAAACCCAGCCTAGGGAGCAGGGTGCTGTCAGTAGAGTCAGTAGAGGCTGCTAAGAAAAAGTCCAATGGGAAAATTCCATACTTAGTGGTCACAAGGAAATACACATGAACTAGCTTGTTAAGCTTCTTTGCTTATGGATAATAGCTATTTTATAGTTATTTTAGCGTTGTCACGACTTCTAGTTGGCAGTTATACATGTCTTTTAAGAATAAACTTGGGAGATAATATTTATTATTGTCTCATGCACAGCTCATTCCATAGATGAAAATTTTCAAAACACAGAGGAAATGTTTCTGATAGAAGAGATGAATAGCAGAAGGCTCTCTTCTCCCATCCTTGTAACTGAGGGCATTGTGATAAGAACTACTGTAGGCAACGTGCCAACCTAATACAGTATGACAAATTTTATCTGCCTCATGGTAGTAACCTGATGAATACATTTAAAATGGGTATAATCATGGACAGTTTAGATCAGTGCTTTTCAACTGAGCGCCATGACCCATGAGATGGTGACTGAATCCATTTAAGGAGCTCTAACCAGCTTTACATGAAGTTCAGGTTGCTTAAAGAAGATTTTGTTTCAGACTTTTATATGTGTGTCCGTGTGTGTGTGTGTGTGTATATATATGTATATGTGCATACATATATATGTGTATATATACACACACATATATACATATATATGCATATGTGCATACATATATATATGTATATATATACACACGGACACACATATATATGCACACACATATAGGTACTTGATCACTGTGAAAAATGAATTTCTTATTTTGAGTCACACTAAAAAAGCTTGAAAGCCTCTATAATTTAAACCATATTATATGGAAATTGGTGTATTTTGGCTATTTCTGTGTAAACTGTATGTTATCCTATGACATTTGCTATAGCATAATATAATTTTAATATGCACACAATGTCATCTGAATTTTAAATTTTACTTTTAGCTGTCATTTCAAATTACTTCAGAGACTGAAGTTTTATTCTTATTAAAATAATTCAGATAACTCAAAGAATAAGAGTTAGTTACATCCTCAACAACCACTTCAGGAAATCTAATGTAAATATAGTTTCTTACCTTGAGATATTCTGAATTTACACTTAATTCCCTAGATTTCAATTTTCTAGAATTAGGTGTAATTGTGATGTACCTACTCATAATTCACTTAAATCCTCTGGTAGACTTTCATTTATTTCAATCAACAAAATGGCAACAGACCCTTTAAAAAAGGAGGATTTAATGTGACTTCTTAAAGTCATATAGACATTAAGATGTAGGACACATTCAAGCTATCTAATTGTACTGCTGGTCTAATGCCTAAGTATTAATCTGTCACAATGTCAAATTACATACATTTAGGCTTCTTCTTTAGTTAAACGTGTCTGCGCTTAACAAACTCATAGTGTAAAAAAATCAGGAGTGCAATTAGAATGACATCTTTCCCATAGATGACTTAAGAAAAGCGTGAGTCAGAGCTTAACAGTCAATATAATTTCATAGATAATCATGGCAAAATTATGGTACTGCAACAATTTGAAGGGAGTACAGTGAGTGAGACTAGCAGACAGTGATGATCAACTATTCGTCTCCACCATCTGCCACACATGCTCTTTATTTAAGTCTCTCTTTTTTGTTTTTGTTTTTGCCAATATTTTCAGGTTTGACTTTGCCAGCAGTGGGTATCACATAGGAGAGCAGATTTCATGGTGTCAACAGATTTTCCCATGTGAGCAATGAATTCACTTCACTGGCTATTCTGCAGTTCTTAGGCAAAGAAGACTGGCTGCAGGGAATTAATTTCTGCAAGTCTTTGTATATTGGCCAGTGTCTTGTACAATTCAAATAAATCAATCTTATCAGAAACAAATAGATAAAACTACAGGCATTGTTAGCAATAGAAATCATCACTAAAGAGAGTTTTCCTTTAAATGACACACTTAAAATTTATGTGAACTATATTAACCATTTGGTGGTACTTTGTGAATACTAAAGCGAATCATCAGATGGACAAAACTGGCAATCTCTGCTTTCTAATTTGTCATCTTTCCCTGTTCTGCAAATAAGCCAAGGACTAGTGGAATTGAGATTTGCTATGGCAGGACATAAAATCTCGGGGGAAATTCCAAGATGAAGAAGAAATAAGAAGAAATGGACTTAACTGCACAAAACTGGCAAGAAGTTTCCAGGATTAAGGAAGATGAGTCCCACTATTGTAGTACTATAACCTCCAAAACTATATTTATTCATACATTCAATAAATTGCCTGCGTGAGGTGGCTCAGGCCTGTAATCCCAGCACCTTGAGAAGCTGAGGTGAGCAGATCGCTTAAGGCCAGGAGTTTGAGACCAGCCTGGCCAACATGGCAAAACCCTCTATCTACTGAAAAGAAAATAAAAAAATAGCTGGGTATAATGGTGTGCACCTGTAATCCTAGCTACACAGGAGGCTGAGGCATGAGAATCTCTTGAACCCAGGCAGCAGGGGCATGAGAATCTCTTGAACCCAGGAGGCAGAGGTTGCAGTGAGCCAAGATTACGCCACTGCACTCCAGCCTGGATGACAGAGATTCTGTATCAAAAAAAAAAAAAAAAAAAAAAAGAAAGGATATGTCAAGCACTGTTCTAAGAAATAGACTAGTTGTATATTACTCCACTTTACAGATGAGGAAGCTATGGCACAAAGAAGTTAAGTGAGTTACCCAAGAGCTTGCATCTGCTGAGTGGCAGAATTAGGTTACACACCCAAGTAGTCTGTCAGACCTGTGCCCTTAATCACAATATTATACAACATCTTGATCCACAAGACATAAATGTACAGATAATTCTTGACTTACAATGAGGTTATGGCTCAATAAATCCACTGTAAATTGAAAATATCATTAAGTTAAAAATGTATGTAATACTACTAACCTACTGAATATCATAGCTTAGCCAAGCCTAGGCTGAAGGTGCTCAGAACATTAGCCTGGAGTTGAGCAAACTCATCTGACAACACAGTGCACTGTGAGTATCAGTTGTTCACCCTCGAGATCCTCTGGATGACCAGGAAGTATGGCTCACTGCCACTTCCTAGCATCACGAGAGATTATTGTACTGAATGTCATTAGCCTGGGAAAAGATAAAAGATAAAAATTCAAAAATTGAACTGCGTTTTCTACAGAATGCATATCACTTGCACACTATCATGAAGTCCAAAAATCATATGCCAAACCATCATATGCCAGGGGCAGTCTGTACTATAAACTCAGAAAGAAAAAAATCTTCTTTGTCTAAGCTGAATCAAAGCAGAAAAATACTCCTCTATATGTGGAAGAAGAAAGCTGTGAAAAGTAGCATCTCTGGATGTCAGATATAGTGGTAACTACAAAAGTCTTAGCTTTAAATAAGAGGGACATTTTTAGCTTGGACAGATAGAAAGGTGACAACTTGAGAGTGTGTGTTGGGAAGATTCCAGGGCCAAACCACACTCGGATGTGACTGTTGGTGTCCAACCTGTTTTTCCTGGAGGTTTTCTCCCACAGCTGTCCCTCAGTTGGTCCTTGAATGAGATGGAAAATTTTGTATCCAAGTCAAAATAAAGAGACAAAATTACTGTGTTGGTAAAAAGCCTCAAATTTCCACTATCATTAAAGCCATATTCAGCTAAAAAAAAGGTTTATCTTCACGGGATAGGTCTATTTTAGATCCTACATGGCAAGAAGACCACTCATTTATGAGGTTTTGGATTATTGTCATTTCACAGAAAGAAAAGCCATGTTTGGAAACCACAGCATGCTGGGCCGAACTAAGAATGGGAGATGCTGAACCACTCCTTGGCGAATTAGATGTGAGAAGCAGAAATAAATGCTTAACAACAGAAAAAAGGAGTAGGATTTGGACAGTTATTTCTGGCAAACAAAGCATCAAAGAGATTATGTAGGACATATTAATCACAATTGGGTTTCTTCTATTGGAAAAGAACGTACAGATTTCTTAAGAGAAAATGAACACAAAGCACTATTTCAGCTGTGCTTCACCAACTTGACTTACTACATTAATCAAGTAATTGGATAACATCTGAAATTTTAGTTTATTTTGGTTGTATGGTCACAATCCATGAATCTAATAAATAATCTGTAGGAATGGGGAAAAGCTATGTATATGAAAAGACAGTGAGGTAAGAAGGTAGTAGAGCACTCAAGTACATTCCTATACCTAGTAATTTTAATAATTGTATCTTGGAGCACAAAGGCCAAGGAACCATGCATGGTGTAATCTTTCACTTTCACTTGTGAGTTAGAGAAATCAATGAATCGGGGTGGTTAACACTCAGGTATCTGAACAAAGGAAGTCTGCTTTGAGTCCACATTCTGCCACTTATCAACTATGTTCTTTAGCAAGTGATTTAAATCTGAGTCTATCTCATTGGGTTGTTCTGAGAAGTAAATGAGAAAATGCACATTGAGTGCTTAGCATTATGGTATACACATAGAAGCACCTAATATATTCTCTGCTGTTATCACTACTGATATAGACAGGAGGCAGGCAAATGCTGCGTAGAAGAGTGCAACGTCCCTGGTGAGGGCTCCACCCTCGAGGCTGGACTCATGGCCCTAATGAAAACCTGTATTCCTTTTCTCCTGCTCGAATGTTGCCTTTTCCAAAACCACCCTGGCCCGTCACACCGCCTCACCCTGTACCCATAAAAACCCCAAGCTCCACTGGCAGAAAAGCAGAGTGGCATGGCAGAGAAGGAAAGAAGAGAAGAAGCATCTGGACGTTGAGAGGAGAAGAGGCAGCTGGACATTGGAGACTAAGGTTGGAGAGAAGTTCGGCTGGGGATGGATGAAGAGGAGTTTGGCTGGGGACGGTTGGAGAGGAGTTTGGCCTCCTCTCCGAACTCTTCTCCCTCCATCCTCTTTCCAGACCCCCATCACACTGAGAGCCACTTCCATTGCTCCATAAAATCCTCTGCATACACCACCCTTCAATCTGTTCGTGGGACCTGGTTCTTCCTGGACGCTGGACAAGAATTATGGGTGCACTGGGTGTGGGAATCCAAAAAGGCTGTGACACTGATTCTTCACTGAGCTGTTTAACACTGAAGCCATCCGTGAACAGCAAAGCTAAAAGAGCACTGTTTGTAACACACACCCTCTGGGGCTCCAGAGGTCATGGGCCACCTTTAGATGCTGCCATGGGCCAGTATGGGGTTCATTCCTGTTGGCGTCCAAAGGCACTTGCCCTGGCTCTTGCACCCGGTTACCTGCATGCTTTTGCTCCCGCAAGGGGTTTGAGCACAGTGGCAGCTGAGTAAACAAGCCACCCCTTTCAGAAGTCCAAGGGGGTCAAGTGATCTCTCCCATCTCACTACTATTGCTTTAACTACTATTCTACGTATTCTTTCTGCCACACATATTTGATAGATAGAATAATGATTCTTAAGTATCGAATATTGATTCTTAATTATATATTTTTACTTAATAACCTCTTTCCTGGCAAAAATTGAAGGTGTCAAAATCTTAAATTTGTTATGTTTACCAATAAGAAAATGAAAGATTAGAGATTCATGTTTTTTTGTTATAAATTTATAGTACCAAATACATTTCTTTTAATAAACCCCCAGAAAAGTGGCTTAAAAAGGTACATTTTAGTGTTGCTTATTTTAAAAGTATTAAAATTAACAAATATTAAAATGCACATTGTAAGAAGCTTAGAAAAATAATTATAAAATAATTTAATTTCAAAGATTAGGTGTACAAAAGTTAATGATTTTCTGACAGTTGGCATTGTATTTTATAATTACTAGCTATTCAAAGTTAACTGAAACTTAATCTTTTGTGACTTGCAGATATATAATAATAAAGGTTATAAATAATAATTAGTACTCTGTCATCTACTTAACTAGGTATAATCTCTCATTTCCCCCAAAGAAACAATTTTTATATAATTGCCATTTTATATATTTTAGAATCACATTTTTTTACTGCTTAAATCCCAATTTACTTAAAAAAAAGGGACATTAAAAGAAGGTAAAATTGAGAAAATTAAAGAGAATGTTTGTCTTCAACACGCTATCATCTCTACCCTACACTTAGATGGACTTTACAAGTATATCAGCATTTGAAAAAAAAATTATTTGAAGAATCTTTAAACAGATTAGAAAGTATAAAAGGTACAGGATTTCAGTAAATGTGCATTAAATAACCTTCAAAAAGAGGGGGAAAAGTTAGAAAACAGCTTCCTGCTCTGCATGTTAAGTAGGCTAAACAATGCACAGCTTAAATGCAAAAGCAAGAGAATTAAAAGGGAAAGCAAATATCTTGAGAAGACTTGTCTTTTAAAGTAACTGTCAATGAAAACTTGCTTCTCTGAAAAAAAAGCTAGCAATGACTTCTGAGATTTATTTATCCTTTAGGCTGGATTAAGTAGTGTCATTTAACTATTAAAAATGTCCAGTCAAAGTGAGGACTAATTATCAGCCCATGATATACCTACATGGCTTCCAAAGAGCACGCGGGGATTTGGTGCGATTAAATATATTTAGAATTGCAGTCAGATTCAGGATTCAGAATAAGATGATCTAAGAAGTATCTGATGAGTTATATATTATTCATGAAATTTGGAAAACAGTACAATATGCTGCTCACGGTGTGTCCAGATAGTTATGGCTAAATATTCCAAAATAGTCATCATCAGACTTGCTTTTGCTTCTTTTGGGGAAAAATAAAATAAAATCTCCGAAAACTTCTGGCTACATTGTGATTCAGATGTAATAATGATTCTGTTGAATACTTAACCCCAGCGCTACTAACCAACAAGGAGAAGCACCATGAAGTTTTTCCTCCTGAGCAAGATATAATAAAATCTGCTACCTTGTAGATAACTAAAGAGACCCACGTATTTTTTTTCTTCCTACAAAATGGAACTCCTTACAGATGAATCACCAAGTTACTATCATTATGCTAAATTAGGTTATTTTAAACTAAGTTGGAGTAACTTAAAACAAATAAATTTTTATGAGAGATGCGTTTTCTTCTACCACTGAGCTGTTTTTAAATGTTCAAACTTGTTCTTATTTGGACATTGGGAGTGCTTATCTATACATACAGAAAGCTAACAACAACTACAAATTCTCAACTAGTAATCATATTTTCCTGACTGTATATAAAAAGATGCAGGAACATAAAAAGTCCACAAAGATAAAATGTCTCTGGTGTCCAAGTATCCACAGATTATTATAGTGCTGCTTGCAGCAAGGCACAGGATATCGGACTTAAATAAATAAGTTATTCTTAAATTAATTATTCTTAAATTTATAAGCAAACATTTACAGAAGAAACTCTTCTAATTTGTATCTCTACAGTTAAGGAAGCAAATTATAGCCACTGATATTTTTCTTACACTTCCTTCCTTCCTAATGATTTTCTGTTATTAAAAAGATAGATAATTTATATATGCTACCTCCTCTCCTCAAAATTGGTCTTAAATGAATATTGTATTCAACCTAAATTAAGTTTGGTTAAACATGTCTTTTTTTCTCTTTCAGCACCTGGATGTAAAAATGAAGACAATGTGCAAAGGACATACCAGCCCCAAAACATCTCTTTATCTTTACAGCGACCAGTGAATAATGAACATGTACTGATTACATCCAGCACACCAGCGTTAATTAAGATAAATGGCTAAGTTATCATTATGAGTGGCATGCATTTATCCACATAAAGGTAAGGATAGCTTTGGGCACACAAAAGGCTATGTAAGTGTAAGCTATCATCATTACCATAATCATCATCATGGGAATTGATTATTCCATGCCTGGCACAATCGAAGGCATCTTCTTTATTGAATGAAGAAGAGAAACAGGCAAGTGTTGTATTCATTTCCCAGAGGGTTAAAAATAAGAAACAGATACCAAATGATTTGTTCAACTAGCTAATCTAGACAGTGAAAGAGGTAAAAGGATTTGGCTAAACTAGGGCCCCAGGAGTAACCATACCTGCTTTCTAATCCTGACATTCACCTATGGGTTTATGCAAGTTAATTACCCTTGCTTAGCCACTGCCTCTTTATTTGCTTGGATGGACATTGCAGCGAACAAATGAGATTCTGCACCTCAAATTTCTAGATATATTTACTTAAGTGGTTTTCAATAAATATGAATTTAAGAAAGGGAAGAAGGAGGAAATAAAATAAGGAAAGCTGGATCCTGATTTTGTCATCTCCTCTTTCCATTATACCTAATTTTCAGTGAACATACAGGAGATGTAACATACAGATTGACCAAAAAAAAAAAAAAAGAAAAAATAGAAAGAAAAACAACGAAAGACAAGACTGAAAGGAAAAAAAATGGAGGAAGCTTGGGGAAGAAAATAAAAAGAGGAAAGGAATGGAAAAAAGAAGAATTTTAAAAAACCAAGAAGGAAGGGAGGAAAAAATAAAAGAAATAGGGATGAACAGGAAAGGAAGAAAGAATGGAAAGATGTATAAGGGAAGTAAGAAGAGGGAAATGGGAGAAAAAACAGGAAGGAAAAAATAAAATAGAGAAAGGTAATGAGTTTCTTAATTCGATATGTGACTTGTAGAATAATTTATATTTGCCATTGACTTTGTTACAGCGGGTAGCTAGTCAGACACGAACAGGGCAGGAGACAGCCCTCACACCCCACCAGGAAAGTCAGGTGACCATCAGGTGATGGTCAGGTAGTTGTCACACTGCCTCTCTAAAATAATAATTGGTCGCAGCCAGCACCAGGAAAAGGCATTTACCTATAGATGGAAAAAAAAACCTGAAACTGGTGACCAGTAGCTTTCTGATAAGATCTGTGGACTTAGGTGAGTGGGCTCACACACACGCACTAAGAGGGAAAATGGCAGAATTTAACTGGCATAAGACCTTCTGGCACAGTCCACCGGAAAAGGGAAGAATGCCTCAGGTTCTTCTGGAGCATGTGTTTAACTCCAGTACACACACTACACATGCCCGCCTCCCAAGCACTAGCAAACCATTGCACATGTGGATAACCCACACTGAAAGAATCCAGGGGTAAGGGACACAAGACCCCATAAGAATGCCGACATATAAAACCTCATGTCAAAAGGTCGAACTCCAGCACTTGTCCTTCAAGTCGCCTGCTTGGGTCTCTTTCAAGTATACTTTTCTTCCTTTCGTTCCTGCTCTAAAGCTTTTTAATAAACTTTCACTCCTGCTCTAAAACTTGTCTCAGTCACTTCTTCTGCCTTATGCCCCTCAGTCAAATTCTTTCTTCTGAGGAAGCAAGAATTGAGGTTGCTGCAGACCCATATGGATTTGCAGTTGGTAAAAACTTTATATAGATTTTCAGCTCTGCCTTAAGGTAAAGGGTGTAGATTAATTATAATCCTTGACTCTCAATGGTTACAGACCTATGACAGATTGATCTGCGCTCAATTAATTAGATGCTGTGTTAGAGCTAGGAGTCTTCTTTTTTACAGGTATGGGCAGGTTGTAATGTAAGACCAAAACATAATTTAAAAAATGACTCTACAGGATATTACTTCATTGGCATGAAACATAACAGAGAATGTGTGAGTTGATCAATCATTTCCCATCATGAAGAAAGAAAATATATAAAAGCCTTATGAAATGAATCTAAAACTAGGACATGGTAGGCAAGTTAATGAAAAACTATGGTCTTAGCAAGAAAGAAAAACTGCATTAGGAAAAAAAAATGTAGTTTGATGACACCAAAGACTTGCACATTTTACATTATCTACCTTTAATCTCAAAAAGTTTTTAGTAGCACCCTAGAGGTTAAAAAAGAGGAGTAAGCCAACAGGAGCTGTTACATATACATTGAGGTTTATGATTTTCTCTTTTTTCCTTTCTTTTCCTTTTTAAAATTTTGATCCTTGGGGATCCAAATCTAACCATCAAGTTTTCTGAATGTTTTAACTAGTCTTTTCATTGTGTTAAAGAACATATACTTTAAGCTCTTTCTATGTTAGTGTTTTAGGTATCTTACATAAGTATCACTATTGGTTAGAAGGTCTTCATCTGTTCCTTCTTACTTTATCCTTAGCTCTTGTTCATTTGTACCATCAGTACCAAAATTATGGCTTTAAATTGAGGTCAGACTATCCCAAAACAGATTTGAAATTAGATACTACTCAGGTTGACATCCTGTTTTTCTTTTTGTTCTTCTTTTTTTTCTTTTTTAGGAGTTACTGACACTAAACATGTTTTCAGCTAAAATCTTTCTTAAACTGGAAAGATGATGGATCAGCTTTGCAGGACGGAAAGACCTCCAAATGACTTGGCTAGGCAGAGGCATATTTTAGAACAACATTAAAAAAAATGTTAGTTGGGAATTGTTTAATATTCCACAAGAAGAACAACTAATGACCTAAAATTAGTAGATAATTTACAGTTCCCAGTCGCTGATATCAATTCCCTTTCAAAGTAAATCTGAGTGCTATAAGGACAGCAGAGTCTTCATCATAATTTACCCAAGCTTAGCTACTTTCTTACAGTGCTGGACATGGATTTTTAAAAGAACCATGGGTTTTTTATAAGTCACTGAGGGAACATCTTACTTAAATGCAGAATTTTGCACTCAGATATTTATTCAACAAATAGTTACTATGTATCTCCTTCCCAGGGATTGTGGAGGAAACACAATTTAAATGTGAATCCTATCTTCAAGGTGGGAGAATCTAGGAAAGGGAATAAGTATAGAAGTAACTTTAATCCATGTTAGAAAGCACTGACTTTCATAAGATAATTGCAATAAATTAAGTGAAATGTTCCAGGAGTGATAAAAACAAATAAAACGTAGCTTTTCTGATTGAGCCTGTCAATAGAAATGAAATGTTGGTCCCTAACACTTCTGACCTACCTTCACGACAGAATTCCTTAACAATCCCTCTACCCATCCTTTCTACTACAGACTGACCTCTACATCACAGTCCTACCATGTGTCATTACTCAGTATTGGATGACAGATAAAAATATTTTTCATCCCTAAATATGGCAAATGGTTTTTTCCTTGTAAATTTCAATTATCTCCATCATTATATTCTATCAAGGAACAAATATAGTCTTATTCAAACTGGAAAATTCATGGTTTTAGCAATAGCAATATTATAATTATGCTAACATCCCAGGAGGAAAAAAACATACTGGATTGAAAAAATATTTTGCCTAGAAAACTGCTTGGCACATTTTGTAATACATGATAAAAAATTGGGGGATAAATGAATTAATGAATTCTAAAATATTAACTATGTTTCTGAATTCTAATATTTCTTATTCTGTCAAATGCTTCAAATATATATGGGAGTCTTGAACGTGTTACTCAATGTAAAGCTCAGTGCCCTTAATGGAACTAGAGAAAATAAAAAAGCTCTAGGGTACAGCACCCATTTGCTGAATTGACTTGGAATCATGTGAGAGTTTAGCCCAGGTAAATAGGTTTACTGACATTTTGCTTAAGACAGATTCCAGAGCATCTTTAACTTCCCTAGTTGCTAAAAATTTTAAAACTCAATCTGGCATATATTACATAAAACCTAGGCCGGGAGCGGTGGCTCATGCCTGTAATGCCAGCACTTTGGGAGGTCGGGGCAGGTGGATCACTTGAGGTCAGGAGTTCAGCCTGACCAATATGGTAAAAGCCTGTCTCTACTAAAAATACAAAATTAGCTGGACAAAATACAAAATACTAAAAATACAAAATTCTAAAAATACAAAATTAGCCAGATGTGGTGGCACATGTCCGTAATCCCAGCTACTCAGGAGTCTGAGGCAGGAGAATCACTTGAACCCAGGAGGCAGAGGTTGCAGTGAGCCCAGATCGCGCCATTGCACTCCAGCCTGGGCAAGAAGAGTGAAACTCCGTCTCAAAAAAAACCAAACAACAACAAAAAAACCCCACAAATATTCAGTTTGAATGTTAGATAATATACAATATATTATTTATGGTATAGTGCTACATACACACTTACTATTGACACTCACACTCACCTTGGTTTGTATATTTTACAGTTGTATTAATTCTTTCTTTTCCCTTTTTATTTTATCCTACTCAACTTCCTGTATTCAACTTGCATTTGAGACCATATTGAGAGAAAAGCCTGAGGTAAGATTTTTTTCCAAGGATAACAAAGTCACTATGATCTGCATAGGGTTTCTCAAGCAGCCCCATCAACTACTTGTGCAAACAATGGTGCCAATGCCACCGAAAATGCCACCGCAGTGATCAAGACAAAGTTTGTCTACTTCAGTTCCCTCACAGGAAAAGTGATATCAATAGAGTACCACTAAAGCTTTGATGTGTTGGTAGGCTTTCATAGTGTTATGTTACACGTTTCTATGAAACACATGCTCATTTTGGTTACTGCCTATAACAACCAGAAAAGTATGCAAACAGCGTTTATGGACCCTTTTTATAACCAAATCCACTTTTGGTAAACTAAAGATGCCTCATGCTTTTCTAGAGAATTACAGCTGTAAGGGTGCTCAGGTACCATGATGTGTGCAGGAACTCAACAAAGACTGAGAGATGCTTCAATGTATTTTGAGCATAAAACAGACTCTTGTAGTGTCAGAGGCACTTATTTTAGAGGGCTTAGATTTTTTAGGATCATTTCTCTCCCCTCCCTTGACCAGGCGGAGTCTTGTAGAAATCTAATTAACCTGCATATAGAGAGGGATTTTTAATATATTCTATAGCTCCCAGGAATAAGACAATGAAGAGTTATTACATCATTACATTTTTCTAAATTCTTTGCAAGTAATATTATTTTGGTGGGCTGGAGGAAGAAGAATTAAGCCAAACTTAAGGCCTCTGGATACAATGGAGGTTTTTCTTATCTGTTTTGCAAGAAAAAGAATAAATGTGAATTCAGTAGTGATAATGGACTGAATTTTCTGAGCTGGCAAAATGTATATTTTAAACTGATTTTCTGTTGTGTGAGATCCAATTACTTCTGTTAAACTATTTTAAAATTCAATATAGCTTCCTCTTATCCATGACTATTAGAAAGAGGGAAAGCACAGAATACGTATTTTCTAAGAATTCTTTTCCTAGTTATGTGAATCATAATAAAGAATTCATCACATTACATTGATAATTATTACTGATAGTAAAATTAAGAGAAAACAAGAATCCTACTGTTTTCCATACTGGTGAATACAGCTTATACAATATACATACGTGAGAAACTTGAAAAATAAATTACATGATCATACAATCCACAGAAAAATAAAGAATGAGCTGAAAATAAAGAATTCTTATTAAATAGCTACACATATTTCAAAACAAATATGTAAACATATCATGTCAATTATTTAAGAAAACTACTTTTTCTTCCTCAGTTGAATATCTTAGAGGGAATAAAAATTATCCATAATATAATAATATAATAAAAAGTCAGAGGATTGATAATACCAGTTAACATATTTTTAAAAATCATTTTATACAGAAAAATCTTCCAAATATACTGCTTGTTCATAAGCCTCTTTGCAATTATCATTCAACACATGCATTTCTATTAAATTCAAGCTAAACATGACAACTTAATTTGTATGTGCTGTTTATTTTGTACTGTATTATACTGTGTTTGTTTTTCCTTCTATTTGTAGATTTTCAGTAAGCGAAAGTGGAGGAGGGAGGGAAACGGGTCAGAAGTGACAGCAAAACTGAATCAGTGCGTCCCATGCCAATGAAGTAATGAAAACCCGCACTGTTCTTACAGCGGCAATAATGAATATAAATAGACAAAGGGCGTTGAATAGCTAATGGGAGAAAAAGAATGAAGCATCCATTTCAAGAAAGAACCCTTTTCTGCTATCACAGATAGCTTTGTGGACTGTAAATTAGAATGCCATATAACAATTTCATGCTTTAAGAGAAGTCTTTGAAAGATAGCTCTCACATGTTTTTATTTAAGGAGTCTGATTAAATAATAGGAATTTTGCTTGTTGTATTAGCTGTATATGCTCACCTCTCTCTCCCTTTCTCTCTCCTCTATCCCTGCCACTTTCCTTTGCTTCCTCTCTCTTCCTCCTCCCTCCCCATCTCTTCGTGTGTGTGTGTGTGTGTGTGTGTGTGTGTGTGTGTGTGTGTTTGTATGTGTGAGTGTGTGCATGGTGAGTGACTTTGGAATAAACATTGATAAAATAGATCCAATAAACTTCATACTTTTATGATGCAATTTCATGGAGGGCCTAAAAACAAGCCCAATTTTGTATTACCAAAAGTATTTTGAAAGCAGATTTGGGGTAATTTATAGGTCAATATCTGAATTGTGATCATTTTACATAGGAAACAGTATACCTGATAACCATATGTCAGTTTATTTCAAGGTAATATACTAGGTTACCATAGTGTCAAAATACTTGCATTATAATGGATTCTGGATATTTTAAATAATACCAATATGCTGATTTATTATTTACCCAAAGATGCCATGCAGATATGTAATTACTCATCAACTAATTGTCTAAAGTAGTATATGTGTAATTACATTAGGCAATTTCTACTGATTAGAAAAGTTTTTAACTGAAAAATGAGGATAGAATAATACAAAACATTTTGATGATAGATGAAAAATGCTTAAATTTTAGGCTGGCTGCAGTGGCTCACGCGTGTAATTCCAGCAATTTGGGAGGCCAAGGCGGGTGGATCACCTGAGGTCAGGATTTCAAGACCAGCCTGGCCAACATGGTGAAACCCAGTCTCTACTAAAAATATTAAAAATTAGCCAAGCCCGGTGTTGGGTGCCTATAATCCCAGCTACCAGGGAGGCTGCGGCAAGAGAATGGCTTGAACCTGAGAGGTGGAGGTTGCAGTGAGCTGAGATTGTGCCACTGTACTCCAGCCAGGTGACAGAGTGACTCTCCATCTCAAAAAAAAAAAAAAAAAAAAAAAAAAAAAGGTTACCTTTTAAATTTCAAAAACTATAACTAAATTAAATGTTAACATTAAAAGTATGGCAGATGGTCCCTAAGAGTTATTTTGTGATACTGCAAAAATGTTTTGTGCCTATCTGCTCAAAACTCAATAGGTAAAATGCTTTGTTCTATTTCTGAAAATGTATAAAGATAATTCTTGAAACTACACAAATTAAAATAAACTATTTTATTTAAGTAAGCTTTGGATTTGTTTATGCAGCGTGAGACTATACATGGGTAATTTATAGGACAAGCCATATAAAATACCTCAGTTTTAGCTCCTCTATGTCACAGAAATTAAAAATGATAATATATTTATATGGAAAAGGAGGAAATATTACCAACATGTTCTACATGAGGATCTCTTTTATATTCTGGTTAAGTATAGCTTTTAAGATGTAATACTTAAGTATCACCACAATTAAAATACAGCAAAATATGCTTAACTTTAATAATGCAATTATTTTATGGTTTTCTTTTGATAAGCAAAGTCAAATGCAAAATTCTTTCAGCTTACCACTTGACCTTGTTGATGTTGGTGGGTGCTAAACAGTCTAAAAAATGGAATTTATGGAGTACATTTATTTGTAATTATTATGGGCAATGACAGGTATGCTAATGAAGCATTGGAATAAAAGGCAGTTATCATTTGAACAAAATTTTGATCTATGACAACTCAAAAATTTTCCAATAAACAATCTCTAAATACAGACAAAAGAAGTCAATTTTAGTATTAAATAGTAGTTTTGCTTGCAATGGTTAGACCTGCTTGCTTAAAAAAAAAATACCAATAAGAATAAAAAGGGAGCACAAAGAAGACCTGAAAAAAATGAATCAGCTTTCATCTAAACAGGATCTGAGCAATTATACTGAAATTCATGTAGTGTTCAGAATAGCAGTCCTAGACAGTAAATCTGACTATTATCCCAAATAGCATAATTACCTCCTCTCTACTAAATACTCTATGCTCTTTTCAAAAGGATGGGCAGAGGGAATAATTCTCTGTGGTTATGCAAATCCCGCCTAGAAAGAACACTATCAGTAATAACTATAGGTCAGTTTATTTCAAGATAATATACCAGGTGCCCACATTGTAAAAATACCTGCATTGTAATTCTATTCCAGTTGCTATTTTTAATTATGAGCTTCTTCTCAATAGGAAACAATCCCACAGAGAACTGAAACAATTTATTTTAAATACTGTAAACAACAGAGAGGCTTTGCTTCTTGGATTTGAGATTCCTGTTCATCCTGAGAGCTCACAGCATGTTACGCCAACTGAACATACAGTATTGATAGATTATTTCAAAATGTTTTGCCTCATGAAAGATGTTAAGTAGAGATTAAAATAGCTTTGGTTTTTAGTAGTAATTATTAAATATTATAAATTTGCTGTCCTAATAGTAGATTTTATGAAAATGTAAATCATTACATGAATTAAATATGCCAGTCCTACCTCCACTGAACATGAATTCCAAGGAAAACATTTTAAGACACAGCTCTGGACATATTCATTCAAAACTATGGATAACCATAAGAATAAAATGTCTGCAAGATTTCTGTGCCACATATTAATACCTGAATCTTGTTTGCTTAAGGAAAGACAGAAAGTTAGCAAAACTAATCAGTAATCAACTGAAAGAAGGTTTCTATCACTAGAAACTAAGTGGCAAGTTAGTATATAAAAAGGTAGTCAAATGGGATTGAAAGAAATTTCAAGAAAAATAAATATCTCAGTTAACAAGCGTCTGTTTCCGTACTTAACTTTTAGATTTTACAATAACACATTTATAGAATGCTTATTACTTGCCAATCATGGTTTTAAATGCTGACTCATTAATTCATTCAATTTTTTGATTCCCATTTTAGAGATGGCTCACAAAATCATTAAGTAGCTTGCTCAAATCATTATGCTTTTAAATGCTCCAGGCTGGATTTGAACTCTTGTCTATCTTCAGAGACTATGACATACTAATAGAAAAGTAAAGTTGATGCTAATAGTTAGAGCATAAGAGAAAAGAATGTAAAAACTATAATTCTTTGCAGGAATGATTTGGCACTGCAGAGGTTTCGAGTTAGTTACATGTTAGGGTTGAGAAGTGCCTTTTCTTCTAACTACTTGTTCTTAGAGTGTCTACAATATAGTATTGCTTATTGTTCTTAGAACATACCCTGTTTCACACTTCCGTACCTCTGAGTGTTGTTGTTACATTTGTTTGTTTTATCATGATGGAGATTATATCCACACATGAAAATTTGTGGGAGGCCGAGATGGGCGGATCACCTGAAGTCAGGAATTTGAGACCAGCCTGGCCAACACAGAAAAACCCCGTCTCTACTAAAAATACAAAAAATCATCTGGGTGTGGTTGCGGGCGCTTGTAATCCCTGCTACTTGGGAGGCTGAAGCAGGGAGAATCGCTTGAACCTGGGAGGCTGAGGTTGCAGTGAGCCGAGGTGGCACCATTGCGCTCTAGCCCGAGCGACAGAGCGAGACTCCGTCTCAGAAAAAAAAAAAAAAAAAAAAAAATTGTAACAAATATCTATAGTTTTTAAGATAGTAAATTACTGAAAAGGTTGAGTTTCTTTTCAAATCTTATTTTTAACTGCCAATTACAAAATACGCTTTGGGCTACATATAAGGTACATCAAGGATATTTGTTTGCAGTTTGTAATAATAATTTAATTACCTAGAATAAATATGAACCATATATTATACATTATGAATTCACAAATATACTAATACCCTCAATCACAGTATTCTTCACAGTGACACTATGATAGCTGTAATTCCTGTCAGTCAATATGGAATTCTGTTAAATTTAATAATAACTTGAAACATGTTGTAGCAAAATGTCCTACATTACTTTAAACTTGACTTTTACATGATGTAAGTTAGTGTTTGGTGTTCAATTTTTTTTTGTTTTTTTTAGACATAGTATCGCTCTGTCATTCAGGCGGAAGTGCAGTGACATAATCTTGGCTCACTACAAGCTCCGCCTCCCAGGTTCACACCATTCTCCTGCCTCAACCTCCCGAGTAGCTGGGACTACAGGTGCCTGCCACCATGCCCGGCTAATTTTTTGTATTTTTAGTAGAGATAGAGTTTCACCGTGTTAGCCAGGATGGTCTCGATTTCCTGACCTCGTGATCCACCCGACTCGGCCTCCTAAAGCGCTGGGATTACAGGCGTGAGCCACCGCGCCCGGCCTGGTATTCAATGTTTTAAGATTTGTTCTCTGATATCCAAAGCCATGAACTACTTGGTCAAAATAATGAGTTTCCTTAAACAAAATACGTTTTTGTATATATAGAGATAAACAACTAGTTTTAAAGTTTTCAGTTTTATTAGCAAAATTCCTTATTTTATATCTAATGGAACTTCACAACCCCTAGTTTCCATAAGTGAACAAATAAAATCTTTGCATTGTTTTTAGGAAAAGATTACTAAAAATGAATGTTGGTAGCAAATCATGAACACAATTTAAAACTTGTACGAGGTTATGAGATATTTTATTAGCTGTTTCTTCTCTTTCCACTAAGTAGCTTTGCTGAAAATAAAAACTGTGGGTGTTAAGGGTGTCACTTTGGAATTACAGTGTCCGTGTTTGAATGATAGATTCACTAATAAGACACATGGCCTTAAATATGCCCCAAGAATACTCTTCAATTTCCTCAGCGGAAAACTGGGCTAAAAATAGTATTTACAATTCATGGTTGGTGTAAGAATTAAGTGAAATAAACAATTCAGAGAAAGTACTCAGAACAAGCCTAGGTAGCCATAAATGCTTTGAATTTTTAGTAAATGCTATTCTTATGGTGTCCTAGGTATACTTTCAATTTCTGATTAATAATATTGAGCATTCATGAACAACAAACCTTCTTTCACACCAGTTTATGCTGTAATTAAAAAATTTAGGAGGGCCTCCAATGAAGTCAAGGTTAGATTGTAATGGCGTCTGCCTATTTATAGAGATATGGAAGCCAATTTATAAATCCATTGCTTAGATTATCAGCATCAGGTGAAGTACTGAAATGTACCAATGGCATTGTCTGTGGGACATGGCAGAGTACTTATATTTGGTATTTAGGAATACGTATTTTGGAAAGCAAACCTTGTCTTCTTCAACAGTTTCAACTAAAGGAATATTGATTTGGTGAAGGCTGCCAGAGATAAACCCATGAAATGGTTATACTTGTGAGAAGTACAAGACAATGAGCATATATTAGTCCCATTCTCTGTCTATTATAAAATAAATAAACACATTCAAACCTAGAGGTAGCAATCATGGACACCTAGCTAAACACTATTCATTACAGTAATTTTACCTTTGAATAAATAAATCTCTATCATGTAACATTCTGACAACAAACTTGACTTTATCCTCTTACAATCTTATAATTTGACTATTTCATGGCTTGATTTTTTTGCACTGTTTTGTTTTACATGGGAAAAGGTTGACGCTAACAAACTTACTTTAATAAATATGCTTAAAGATATTTCAAAAGCAACCTTGTCAATTATTCTTTTAGCATAGTCATCATGGTAGATTGCTAAAATGGTCATAATTCTCCATCCTTTCCCATATCAATGCATATTTTGCAAAGTGACTTTGCAGTTTTTCCCCTCACATGGTAGAGTCTGTTTTCCTACCTTTTAAACTAGGCTTAGCCTTGAGACTTGCTTTGATTAATGGAATGGGGTGGAAGCAACATTGTTACACTCCCAGCCTTTGCATGTTCCTACACGTGTGTCATTTCTGTCATGGCATGGGAACAAGCCTGAGCCAGCCTGACGGGGCAAAGGTGGGCTGTTGTCCCAGGAAAGGACAAATGGAAGAGTTCAGCCAACATTAGCAAAGCAACCCAACACAACCCCTAGTGGACCACAGAAGCAGAATGTGTCCCACCAAGAACAGCTCACTATGGCTCAGGTGAGAAGAAATACCCAACTGGTAATAAATGTTTATTGCCTTAAGCCAGTGAGTCTTCAGGTCTTCAGGTAGTTTGTTGCACAGCAATGGCTGATAGTATTCTCTGCACAGTTTATCCTTTCTTCTTATATGACTAATGCATATAATGCTCAATATGTAGTTGTGAAAAAAAAATGAATTGATCCTTGCTAATACCGTATGTATCTACAATGTATTGCACAGTTGCTTTACACCAGTCATCTTCTAAACATTTTGCACTTACAATTAATTTTCTCCCCCATAAAAATAGCAGCTGCGAGCCTTACTTTTCCAGCTGTGAGATAGGTGCCTATGCAATCACAAAAACAAGGTTTGTCTCTTCTGAAATTTTTGCTGATAGTAGAAAACCATGTGGCACAAACACTGATTCATCGAATTAGCAGTTAACTTAGTTAAAAAGATTATGCAATCTTTTGGCACTCGTTTCCCCCGTCTCTTTTTCCTGTATAATTAGAAAGTGATTTTTTTTTTTTTTTTTTTTTTTTTTTTTACTGTATGCTGTATGTTACAGTCTACTATAGTCATTGCTCTATTTTTAGAATATGTCAGTACACACTGGCTGAATTCCACATTTTCTCATTAGTAAATTTTTCAGTGGTCTTTATTACACTACATTTTATTTTTGAAAAGAAAAACTCACCTTTTACTAGGGTAGGACAGAGGAATAGGGTGAATATTTACAGATTTCATACCATAAACATGATCTGGTCTATTTTGGCCTTGGAAATTAAGATAATTTTAATTAAGTTTTGCCTTTGGCTAGCATCAGTGACATAGAAATGTCCTTTTCTGTAGTTTTCTTTGGAAATGCAACAAACTAAAAAATGCAGAAGTACTATACTTTGTATGTTAAGGCATTACCTTAAGTGTTGGTTCATTTTGTTACTATAAAAAAGGTTGATATTTTTGGCTGCCCCTTAAGTGAATTTAATAACAACTACTAATAAAAATATTTGCAAAAGTATTTTACATATATCTAATCATAAATATCCACAAAATTCCGGTGAGAAAGGTAATTTCATACCCATTTTAAGGAAGATAAATTACTTATTCACGTTAACATAGAAAAAGTGAAAGTCTAGTTCGACTGACTTCAAAGACTATATTTTTCCCACTAGATTATAAACTACTTTTATTTCTCCCAACTAAGAACTGTGAACATTTTTTAGATATATATTGATATGGAATCTATTACCCCAAAGCCCAAAGTGAAACTGAAGCAAAGAAAAAGATTAGAAACTCTCATCCCAGATGACTAACTCAGTGGTACCTGACTCAGAGGAATATTATACTGACATCTCTTATCATTTTGACTGATGTCCTGTTTCTGTCTCAGAAGAAAAGAACATTTTCCTTCCTCTGTCATTTGTGCGAGCTAAGCAAGCAGGAGATTGCTTTTGACTCATTCTAATTATCAAAACTGCTTTCTCACTCTCATTATATGTCTTTGGTCTCTCTGTTGAACTACATTGCTTCAGCAATTTTGTATGCCAGTTAATGGGCCTTCTAGCACATATATTTGTATCATCCTTCTTTGCTTTATTGTGAGATAGAAAGAAAAAAGAATCGAAATGCAAAATGCATTTCTATCACCATTTAGCCTTCAATTTGTATTATTTCACCCACGTATTCATGTCATTACTTGTATATTATAGTACTTAGTTATAAAAAAATTTCGTGGGTAATTTTATCAGATATATACCCTGCTTTGAGTGCCCATGAAGATTGTAGAAAGGTTAAACTTTTGAACAAGAACTATTATTAAAAAACAGTTGGAAAACTAAAAAAAGGGAAATGTAGAAAATAAATAATGGTATTAGATTCCTCTACTGTGAGTAGTTACCTTAAGCAAATAATCATTCAAGAAGTAAAAGTTATTAGTATGAGTAGGATAGAGAAGTTAAAAGCGTAATGCTTAGAAAACCATAATGGATTTTTAGGAAAGGATGAGATGCTCATCTTTTATTAAACATCAAAATCTATGGACTAATGTCAAAGATAAAATGTGTGTGTTTTCATCAATCACACCACATGCTACTTCCAGAAATAGAATACTATCCTAAATGGACCATACTTCAGAACAAGTATGATATGTCTAAATAAGATTCCTTCAACATGAGTGTGGCCAATTCACCCAGTATTGTTTTCCTGTTATGAATAATTTCATGATAACTGACGTGAAATAAACAGTCAAACTCTGGCCTTCTGGGGCCAGGAAGTATGGTTAATAATGTTAAATAGGAAGTAACATGACATTCATACTTAATGCCTAAAGGCAGATCCACTTTTAGCCCAGAACCCAATCAGGAAGTGGCTCTTCCATCCAAAGGAGCAGAGTATAAAACCTCCTTTTCATCAACAAAGGACACAGGGAAACCTCACTTCATCGCACTCAGAAAGAGCCATGCAAATAGCAAGAACAGCTATATTCTATAGTTAGCACTTACCTGGTGACTAGCGTACCACAGAAACTAAAGGAAGAAAAGTAGATCCTCCCTAGCAGCACATCTAAAAATTTTGTATTGTCAGGAAATTTTTGCACAATCGCTTATATAAAGGCTGACCATTTCTGCAATTAATATTAAGGTTTCACCTCAAGAAAGCCTCTTCCTAGCACAGACACAAGATCAATAAGAAAGTGAGACAAGAAAGTCAATGGCAGAGCTTTGAAAAGGAATCAGAACTGGACTGGAAGAGGGAGGACTGCCTTAAACATAGTTTGAATTTTTGTTTTGTCTTGTTTTATTTCTGTTTCAAAAACCATAAAATTAATACAATACTCCTGTTACATACAATACTGTGAAGTTTTAAAAGTATATATACATATATATATATATTTTTTCTTTTTTTGAGACATAATCTTGCTCTGTCACCTAGGCTGGAGTGCAGTGGCGCGATTACGGCTCACTGCAAGCTCTGCCTCCTGGGTTCACGCCATTCTCCTGCCTCAGTGTCCCGAGCAGCTGGGACTACAGGCGCCCGCCACCATGCCCAGCTAATTTTTTGTATTTTTAGTAAAGACGGGGTTTCACCATGTTAGCCAGGATGGTCTTGATCTCCTGACCTCGTGATCCGCCCACCTCGGCCTCCTAAAGTGCTGGGATTACAGGCGTGAGCCACTGCGCCTGGCCAAAAATACTTATTCTATGCTGTGCTTACATTCATAGAATGAGCTCCATTATTTTCTAACAATACTTATTATAGCTCCAAGTTTAACACACACACAAGCACACACACCTACACTAGTGTCATCAAAAGAATTCTGGACTTGAGAACATTGCTTCTTCATTTCAGTGATATTGCTGATCCCCAGAGTGAGCAAAGTGACTCTTTAGAGCAAGCACCTCCAGGGTATAGAGTCCTAATAATGGTATCCCCTTCAGGGAGTTTCTCAATCTTCCACCCAACCCTTCTTATACATATGTATGTGGTTTCTAGAAGGTACTCCTGATATTTCCCTGACTGATACCCTGGCAGAATTTAGCATCAAAAAACCTTGATTTTTGTGATTCGTTCACATGCATTATGTTAAATAGAATATTGCTATTCTCATCATTCATATAAGTTAGGTTTAGGATATAAATTTACTGTCACAAAACTCATAATGTTATTTTATATAATTGACTTAATAGCTTTATATATTTAAAGTGTCCTTTACTTATACACAAAGAAGTAAATGAAGTATGACAATTATTCAGTGAGAATGAACACATCAGTTCAAAGCTAGGTTTAGGATTGAATATTTTCAACGAGGAACTTTATTCCCCATTCTACTTTACATATGAAGGTAGGCGCCATCCTTTGGGTCATAATGAAGCCGTTTTCCATTTTATTAAGTTCAAATGAAGTCTTTGAAATATCACATACCAATTGTCATGTGTTCCTTAAGGTACACTGGTGCTTTCATATTAAATAGCTTGTCCAACCCTTTTACCACCTATACCAGCCAAATTTTACCAACGCAGCTTTGCATACAAATCTGACTTCCCTTTCAGTTGGCATACTTCTTGTTTGAGCTGGCACTAATTGATCAATACGCTCATACTTCAGCTGTTCAAGCAGCAGCTAACCAGGCAGCCACAACAAACACAATTCTGGCAGCTCCTAATGTGTGTCTCTGCCTGTAATTCAGATGCTGTTTGTAAAGAGTTTACATGTAGACCACGTCGCTCTTAGAAAGCTCAGTGTTAGGATTTTAAACAGAAAGCTTATTAGGCACACAGTCCTGCAAATTAAATCATTTTAAGTAGTTGCTCAAAATAGTTTGGGAAGACAGAGTGCATGGTAATGTATTTTTATACATAAAAACTAACATTTTCTTGGACAAGTGTACTGCTATAGAAAATGATAACATTCTGGCAAGAAGCACTAAGCATTGATTCAATTAAGTACTATATCATTTACCTAAAAGAACAAACTGATTTCTTCCCAATGTAAATCATAGAGATTGTGGAGAGAAGGGGTGTGTATGAGAAAACTAGATTTTTTTTTCCACTTGCTTTAAGTATATTTGGCAGGAAATATAATTTAGTACAATTAGGGATGAATGCATTTACTCAAAACCTCACACAGTTCATTTCACTGAACACTCTGAGCAGATTCAATGTTAGTCACCATTCTGGGTGCTATGGTGGTAGAAAAATAAACAGAACTAAGTGCTTGCACTACAAGAGCTCACAGTATACTGAAAAAGACAAATATTGAGAAACTCTAACTGCAATGCACTTTCTGTAGCATTATGCTATAGGAGCCCTTGTTTAGGTGAAGAATTCTCCCTTAGGAGCGCATTTAATCTGGATATTGAAATGGTTGGCTTTTGACCACCAAGGAATGGAGTGGGGGTAGAGCGAGCATTCCAGTCAAGCGAACAGCATAAGTAATTGCATGGAGGCATGAAACCGTATCATGTATTTGGGGTCTTAAACTGATACAGAATGAATAGACCAGATTAAATGGGGGAAATAAAGTTAGAAAAGAAAAGAAAGCAGTTGGTGGTGTTCAGTGCTATGCTTAGAAATCTCACACCCTTTAAGTGAAAAAATGGTAAACAATTAATGTTTCTAAATAGGTACGTGGGTATATGAGATCCATTATTGGAGGAACAGTCATATTCATAGAGGGGAATGGAATAGATAATAGGATACTCTAGTAATCCAGGGAAGACAGTGGTGACAGTCAGCTAGAGAGAATCAGGAAGATCAGAGCAACATTTTTAAAGACAGAAATTGGGAGGCTCATGCTTGTAATCCCAGCACTTTGGGAGCTGAGGCAGGTGAATCACTTGAGGTCAGGAGGTTGAGATAAGCCTGGCCAACATGGTGAAACCCTGTCTCTCTAATAAAAATACAAAAAATTGGCTAGGCTTGGTGGCATGCACCTGTAATCCCAGCTACTTGGGAGGCTGAGGCACGAGAATTGAACTGGGAGGTGGAGGTTGCAGTGAGCCGAGATCACGCCTCTGCACAGCAGCCTAGGTGACAGAGCAAGACGCTGTCTCAAAAACAAAAACAAAAAAAGAAAAGAAAAGAAATTGGGAAAATTTTCCAAAAAATTATATGCCTTGTAAATAAATAAATAAATAAATAAAATATCCCTACAACTCTTTCTAATTATAGAAACACTGCAAGGAAGCATAAGAAAACAAATGTATAAAATTATTTGATGTCTCTCAAGCAATATAGTTACCAAAATGTGAAAGACACTGATCTGGCAGTTAGTCATACGTCTTGTAAGGAGACCTGTATTATAGCTAATATTAAATATTTGACCAGAAAATGGTTATTACAAATATTATATTTTTTCTATATGCCACATGTAAATACTAATGTAAACATCAGTTAAAAAACAAAACTTACCTGCAAACATGAAAAATTATTCAGTGATTATACATTGTTCAAACTAAATTATATATTTGTCGTAGAGTTCTATGACACATAATGAACAAAAGTTATGTATTACTGAATGTGAATCATTTAGATCTCACAATGAATCTAAATTACATCTCTAAAAGGTAGGTTGTTACTACTATGTCTCATAGAAAGTCCAAAGAAGGCACAGGAAATAAAAATTACATGTACAAATTATGTGTACAGATACAGATACATGTATTTTATACATGATACTTGACTATAATCCTGATACACCTTTCTACACCTTTCATAAGATTTTTTTTTTTTTTTTTTTGAGATGGAGTTTTGCTCTTGTCACCCAGGCTGGAATGCAGTGGCATGATCTTGGCTCACTTCAGCCTTCACCTCCCCAGTTCCACCACCACACTGGCTAATTTTTGTATTTTTAGTAGAGACAGAGTTTCGCCATGTTGGCCAGGCTGGTCTCGAACTCCTGACCCCAAGTGATCTGCCCACCTCGGCCTCCCAAAGTGCTGGAATTACAGGCATGAGGCACCGTGCCCAGCCCATAAGACTTTTTATTTACAAATGCTTTTCCTCATTTCATTTTCATGTTAAATCTACAATATTATAAACACCCATGCTTTTATGACTACTGCCTCTTCCTGTTCATATCACCAGCCCCAGAGTGGCTAGCAAAATAAAGTATTTCAATTTCCAATTTTTGTACTTGACTTGGTTTAGATAGATACCAGGTGACATTTTTACTTTGGATTTAGGCTATCATTTGGAGTACACAACAGTAAAAAAAAAAAAGGATCATAATATTGTTTTGAAAGTGGCTACATTTGGGGGAACTACCAGATATACTAGTTTCCATTTACAGTAACAATTCTAAGAATGATGCCTATTGCTAGAATTCTGCATATCTTATTCCATTTTAAATTACTCTCTGTTACTGGAAGATATGAAAACATTAATAAGGCTTGAGAAATGCTCCACATGGGTAATATTTAAGTCATTAGGGTCAGAGCCAAGTGAAATTTTTCATGCATAAAAAGATGAGTTTGTTAAGGCAAAATATTCCTACCATGTCCTTTCATTTGTAATATGGAATTATGCATATTTACCACGAGAGTGTACAGATGCAACAAGCACACATGGGGACCATCTCATATATCTGTAAATCACTCAATATACTTTGCAGTGCCTTGCATTTATAAAAACTATACTCAATGCATTTATATAATATGCTTGGTTTTGAAACATTTCAGTTGAAAGGAAAATCTAAAGGTCAATGCTTACTCTGTTAAGATAAGACTTTTCATATTTAGAAATAACAGCCTAATATGCAGGAATTCAACAGTCACATATTGTTAAGAATCTAAGTGACAACAGAGAGTAGTAGGTTTTCCAGAACACCTGAATATATAAGGTTTAAAGGACTCGCACACAGACAGATATGGCAATTGTTCATTGCTTTTTCCCTAAGTATGCTTATTGCAAAGAGGAAAGAAAACTATTTCATTGTGTCACATGCATACACACGTCCTCCAAATTGTCTCACTAAAATATATTACTACCTGAATTATACTTACAGGTATAATTTAAAGTGATGCCTACAATAAGTTCACTGAAAAAAATCTTTTTTATAAAAATACCACTTTAGATACAGAAGTTCAAAACCCAGCACATAATTAAATACTTATGATGGATTTTACTGAGTGCTTAATGCATGTAAAATTTCCTTTGACAATTCAAATTTAAACTCACTTTAGTTCTTATAAATCTTGCAAGAGTATAATTGACTTAACATTTTTTCAACCAAATGGCTAATACATTACTTTCATTTCTATCTGGATTTTTATACAAATGAGAATAAGAAATGAAAAAAAAATGCTACCTGGTAATAATCAACAGAGAAGCAGCTTGGGAAAACCAAATACATTTTTTTCTCCTCTCCTGTGCAGTCTTTTGTATAAGTTTTTGGTGATTTTGAATATGATTCATTACAACCAACACAGCAAATAGGGTAAAATTAATTTTAGAGTTGCAAATATTCTGATAGGAATCAGCAGAGAGAATGATCTAGGCAGAAATTAACAATTTTTCTCCAGAGGTTATGAAACCAATTTTCCACATGCCAAAGATAAATGCATGTGCAGAATGATCTAGATAAAACAGTATTTTTCTATAACTTCAAGTACAAACAGTTTATATCAGGCCACAGTTCTCTTTCCCTGACTCATCCACTTATGACTTCTCTAGAAAGTTGAACTTGAATGGAAAAAATCCTAAAGAGGGAGCCAGGAGATCTGGGATCCAGTGTTGTTGCCAATCCATAAATTTGGATTACTTCTGCTAATTTCTGTACAAGTTAGTTTTCTCTAGAATTGAGAGGTAAAACCAGATTGTTCCTAAGATACTGGGAACTCTAAAATTCTGCTTCTGGCTTCTGATGCTTACCACGCAAGAAAAGCTGAGTGCCTCACCTAATAACTTCCTGTGTTTTATCAGGATTTGCCTCATCCTTAAACTTTAGAAACGATGGGACTTATCATATCCCAAGTAATATGAATCTGTATTTCCACTAGGATTGATTATCTCATCTGTATCTTACTAAAAGTTCTTTGCAAACAGAAATATGTAGTCATTCTTTTACATTTTTGTTTGATGCTGACTTAAATAATCTCTCACTGGTTTTCTCCAAACCTGGTTCAGCCATGCTGATCCCCCCGATATCTCCATTAAACTGCTCTTCTTTAACAAATCTACCTATCGAGCTTTACTTCTTTTTTATCCTTCAACTACAGCTTTTTATCTGCTTTTTGAGGCCTTTCTCGAGCTAAAGAAATTGGAGCTATCACTTTCTTTAGGTTAGAGCTACATTTTGCATGTATTTAGCTGTGGAGGTTTTTATGTAACACATCCATGGCAAAGTAGAAAGAGTGAGAGCCATAGTCAGCCAAGTTCCCTCCCTCCCTCTCTTTTTCCCTCCCTCCCTCCTTTCCTCCTTCTTTCCTTCTGTTCAGCATTTATCTGAGCCTCATAATGTTATAGGCACAAAGTTAAACGCTTTTAATGTAAAGATCACATTACCCTCCTACCAGAAGGGGCAGGTATATGCAAATATAACCACAATACATTCCTACGAAGACTAATGAAGACATGCGTCAAATCTTTTATATATATATGTATGTATATTTCGGGTTGTCATCTGGTTTGAGGGAAGAGCTCAGGTTTAGGAATGAAAGAAGCCTATCCACTCCACTTACTAAACTGGTTTGTCTTGAAAAAGTTCCTTAGGTTCTCAGGGGCTCAATTTCACCGTATGTGAAATAGGGAAAATAGTATTCTCCTTCTCAACTTTTAATAAGAATCAAACAGATAATGCATCACAGTGCCTGACACAGTTAGCAATAAATAAACTACATATGCCATATTTTTGTGGATATCTGCAAGCATATGTATACATTTGTGTGTGTTGAAGGCAAAGCTTGTTATTCCACATCACTTTCCCTAACATGAATCTTGCATGCAGTATTTAATAAGTATTTCTAAATTTACCACTTCTGATAAATGTATCTGTCCAGGTTTTCCTGGGATTTTCCTGAATATATGATCTGCCTATAGCCAGAGCAAACACCTTTAGGCAGACCCCCCTGCAGCCTGTATATGCTGCTTGTATAAAGGTAACCCACTTCACTCAGAGAGCAGATTGAGTAAAACTCAAGACCTACAACACAGGGCACAGTGACTTTCCTTTGCCCCCTTTCCGGCTGTATAACTAAGGCACCAGTTGCACCTTTTAGCTGTGTGCACCAGTGTTAGCCAGATTGTATTCATGGCAAATGAAAGTTCTCTCCCTCTGTGTTATATGCTGAATTGTGTCACCTCAAAATTCCTATGTTGAAGCCTTCACCACCAACATGACTGTATTGGAGATAAGGCCTTTAAGGAGGTGATTAAGGTAAAATGAGATCTTAAGGGTGGGGCTCTAATCCAATAAGACTGGTGTCCTTATGAGAGAGGAGTGTGCACAGAATAAAGACCACGTGAGGAAACAGCAAAAAGGTGACCATCTGCAAGCCAAGAAGAGAGGCCTTGGGCGAAACCAAACCTGCTCAACCTTAGTCTTTGACCTTCAGCCTCCAGAACTTCCAGACAACAGATTTCTGTTTAAGGCTCCCAGTCTGTGGTATTGTGTTATGGCAGCCCTAGTAAATTAATATACTCCATATTAAAATGCTGGCCATGTACTGTACATATCTAGTTAATCTATTCCATGTCAGAGGCAGAAGGGATTGTTGGAAACAAGACTCACTTTCTTGAAAACTACCATTTATATTGTGTGTTTATAATACAATCTGACAGTTACAAAACTTTGCAATAATCATAAAGTTGTAGTGACCAGACGGATGTGAACCCAAGTAGTCTGGTACCAGAGTCCACGCTATAATCATAACATTGTTCTCCCCACCATTTGTAGCAACGATCAAATTTTGGCTTTGCAAAAAGTGGTCCACATCTTGAAATCCTTGCAAATCGAACATAAGAACATTACATGGCAGGGTGGCTAGGAATATTAGAAATAATGTGTATAAATTAATTGATATAAAATAGGTACTCACTATATAATCCTTTTTATTAATATGTGATGTTTTCTAAACACTGACTCAAATTGTACTAGAAATACATTTCACAAAAATAGCTTATGACTTTTTCCACTGGTCAGTCATGAGACCAGAAGCAAAAATACCCCCGAAGATAATAATATGCTTTAACAATGGGAACATTTTAACTAGTGGCCCTGGCCTGCCCATGTGGGCAGTGACATCCCTGGGTGGGGGAAGCAGTAGCTACTGGAACTTATGTTCTGATTCAATTTGTCTTTTCTCTGAGTGAAGAAACAAGCAACGTGTTTCCTAAACAGAAGTATACGAAGGACTCTGGGTTACAGTGCTGCACCCAAATACTTTCCATTAGGATAATCCATGGCCTGAAAGAATCTTTCCTAAAAAATCATTCATTTAGATTAAGAATCACCTTATCTTGATGCATGTAAATTTCCTTAGAAAGGATAAAATAACAGTGGCCTACATCTTTAGTATGTAAGGTCTCATTTAACTGCTTTATTTTTAAAAAGTCTCATAATTAAGATACAAGCAGATCCTAATTAGAGTTAATGTCTGAAAAAAGAAAAGCACACATATAAAAAGGCAGAGCTAGCCTGACTTTCAAATAAGCTAGCTGTTTTTTAAATTATACTTTATCCATACTTGCTTATTAGGTAGACAACAACAACATAAAATTAATAAGCCTCACAAAGGAAATTACAGAAATTACAGAAAAAAGATTGATTTTATATATATATATACGTATATATATGTATATATATATGTATATATATATGTGTATATATATGTATATATATATGTGTATATATATGTATATATATATGTGTATATATATGTATATATATATGTGTATATATATATGTATATATATATATATGTATATTTGGAGGAAAAACAGCCACATTCACATAGTAAGTGCATCTTTCTTTCTTTCTTTCTTTCTTTCTTTCTTTCTTTCTTTCTTTCTTTCTTTCTTCCTTTCTTTCCTTTTTAGACGAAGTCTTACTCTGCAACGCAGGCTGGAGTGGAGTGGCGCGATCTCAGCTCACTGCAACCTCCGCCTTCCAGGTTCAAGAGATTCTCCTGCCTCAGCCTCCCAAGTAGCTGGGATTACAGGTGTGTGCCACGCCTGGCTAATTTTTGTATTTTTACTAGAGACAGGGTTTCACCATGTTGGCCAGCCTGGTCTTGAACTCCTGACCTCAGGTGATTCACCCACCTCGGCCCCCCAAAGTGCTGGGATTACAGGTGTGAGCCACCGCGCCCAGACACTTAAAGATAAAAGTATGTCATGGTCTAAAAAATGGCAAGCAGGCACATACTTTCTATTTGTCATTGTTTAATGGATGTCACGATGGCACAACTAGGGGCAAATTAGCTTTATCTAAAACAAAATTACATAATAGTGATATAAAAGTCTCTCTTTTTCTCTCTGTGAATAGACATACACCTACATGAACAACCTCATGAAAAGCACACACACAAATGCACACACTGACAGAAAATCTTATTCACACACACACACACACAAACAAGGAATTTATTAATATTTTCACAGTAATCAATTATGAACTTTTACAGAAAGTATACTCTTTCTTTTTTTTGCTTGTTTGTCTGTCCAAGAGCACAGTAAACTCAATAATAAATGTTATTAACCAACTGAAAGCAAGGATCCCAGAATCTGCCCATCTGGATTGTCTAAGGTTGGAAGCAAACAAGGTGTTCCCAGTTACGTTGTATTTTGGGAACAGATTTCCCTTGTCCATATATAAATTTATTCTTGAAAGCATGAGATGTGATTATTTCTATAACATCATCAAAACTCTTATAGGCATAAAATTATTTATTTGTTTTTAAACTCTAGACATAGATTTAACTCAACCTTCTGAGGCTGTGGCTCCCACAGGTTGATTACATGCTACAAAAAGAAACTCTAAATTTGCTACCCTTTAATTTAATTGAGAGTGTCTACTCTACTTTTACCCTGAATTTTGGGACAAGGTGAAAAGAAGGTTCTTCTTTAGATCCTTTTTATATCCCTCAATTGCTTCCTAATTTTTTTTCCCCTCCAGATCCAGTGACCCAACTTTCTATTTTCATGCATGTTTGACCACATCCTTTTCTATATTAAAGAGGTGACTCAAAACTTGGTAAAAGGTAAACATAAATAGGTTTTATTGAATATCTAAGCTGAATCTATTCTAAAGACCAGAGATAGTTCCGTC
The DNA here is from genome assembly GCF_028858775.2 of Pan troglodytes. Classification (NCBI taxonomy): domain Eukaryota; kingdom Metazoa; phylum Chordata; class Mammalia; order Primates; family Hominidae; genus Pan; species Pan troglodytes. Next base: position 31,525,208 of record NC_072401.2, on the reverse strand, counting down.
TAACTTCCCCCAAATTTCTCGTAACAGGAGAACAACTTCATATAATGCAAATCATTGGCAATAACTTGGGGCCTAGGGGGCATCTTTTGCACATATGATATGCCTGTGTTGCATGATGAGCTATATCTTATCAGTGAAATTAGGTTATTGTAACACTTAAGCACTTATTAGGGGTCTGAAATGTTAATACAGCAGCTATTTGCCTAGATTACCAACACCAAGGGAGATGCAGTGTCTGATGATTGTGAGCATCATGGCAAGAATGTTTCAGGTTTACATAGGTAACAACTTATAATATCCTGCTTAAACTTTTTGTAAGACCTTATTTGTATAACAAAGCAACAATATAAACTGTCAAGTATGAAACAACAATTCTGTAATAATTATGAGAAGAAACACTATAGAGAGAAAGCCCATAAATTAACAGAAAGTGTCCTAATCACCATAGTAGTGAATAGAACTTCTTAATTTTTTCACTGTTTTAAAGGGATGTTGTTTCCCTTGCTGACAATCTCAATTAAATACTCCACTCCCAAGCCTCATCCATCCAGTCCTTGGCTCTCTGACAGGACCTAGCTCTTATTCACCAGGAGAGGAGTCTTCTTTTAAATTTTTGAATAAATATCTATACTGAAATTATTTTTTTAAATAAAAATGAATTTTTTATACTGCTCTGTCACAAAAAAGAGACCCAGACAAACGACCCTAACAGAAGTTATTTTCAAAGATAGAACAAGTACAGATGTCTGATAAGAAACTAGATTTCCTCCAAGGGCCTGCAGAGAGCAGTTCTGGGGTCAGTAAGTCGATTCTCAGTAGGAATAGAAAAGCTATAAAAACCCTTGCAGGTACCCCCTTTGAGCTACTCCCATTCCTTTTGGTTCCTACCCTTAATCAGACTCAGATTCAATACTGCAGGGTTAAAAGTGAGGGTGGCAGGGAGGGACTCACTAGACCAAAGAAATATAATTTAAGCTAGTTACAAAATCTACCATAGAACCAATTCCTATAACCACCATTAACAACCTAAAATAAAAGGAAACAAAATGGTGCCAGAGATATTTAAAGCTAAGGTTTTAGCCATAAAAAAAAAATACCCTGTCTGGTAAATCTATAATTCAGCTCTCTGTTGTATCTTTGGCTTTTATACAGGTAAAGGTCTTTTTGTTTCTGAAAATATAAACCTGACTACTCTATTTGATTTTTTCACCTTATAGCTACACCTTTACTAAAAAGATTACCAGTTGGGCCATCAATATTTAAACCGAAGAACCTTGTCTTTTTAAATAGCAGAAGAATTATACGGTAAATTGGTATTTGATGCTAGCTTCCAAACTCTAGGTAACATATCCCTAAGGCATCATGTTGTTGGTAATATGAATCATGAAACTTAACTGGAATGTTTTTAAGGATTTAAAAGGAAATGTGCATGGGCTGCAGGAAATGTATCAGAAGAGCAGACTTCAGCTAAACTGTACAATTTTTTTTTGTTTGTTTATGTGTTTCCTATCAGTGGTATCTGGACGAAGGGCAGGATTTTTGCTAATGCTCTCCCCAGTTCCATTTGCCTCTAACAGATGCTATGAAACTGCTCCCAGTCCCACTGCTGGATGTGCCTTGCTGATTTGCTTCTGTTGATCACAAATGCTTTCTGTTATCTCAGTGTGACCTGTCTGTGATTCTGCAGTATAAACTAAAACATTCCTTACTATGAAAATAAAACATTTCTCCTTACAATCCATTGTGAAGTTTTTTTTTTAGTCTTTAAGATATGCTTTGTCCATTTGCAGCCTTTCACGGATTTGTTATAAGATGTCCTTATGTAATAGCCAGTAAGTAATAGTCATAGAGCAATCTGTCATTTTAATGCAAAAATCTAAATGGATGGGGGTTCAGCTTTCTACTAGGACGTCTGGAATGTTTCTGTTCTAGAGATTGTTGCAGAGATCTGCACAAATACAAATATTTGGTCCTGAAGATGTTATTGGTTTTCACAGCTTCATTTACTGAGAGATTTCAAGAGGGTGGAATCATCACCATGTTTTCTCTTGAGTAATGGTAATTTACAAATGGTTTTCACGTATTTTATTTCACTCAATTTTTCTTAGGATATCAAAGAGGCAAGTGTTATGATCAGTATTTTGAGGATGTGGAAATTGTACAGACGGAAGTTACAGCAGGTTCCCAAAGACAGTGATAGAGCCTTGAATGCATGTCTTCCAAAAACATGTCCACCATAAAGTTGAGTAAAATGGAAGGTAAAGATGGCTTACAAATTCCAGTTATTAAGTGATGAAACCCTCACACTACACTAATAAAAATTTATAATCAACTTCTATATTATATTGTGATCTTTTATTTTATTTACAGTAGGCTTTCCCATATTTAATTTCACTTAATCCTCAAAAAAAGATAGAGGAAAGAAGTGACGCTTTGGCTCATGTGGTTGCCTTTCAACGTATAACTTCTCCAAGATCCAAGAATTATTAAATTGATTATAGGAGAAACCAAAGATGACTTGCAATGTAGTGGATATACTTGCACTGATGCTTTTAAGAAAAGCTTACGTTTAAGTTTTAAGTTAACAAATGTCTTTTTCAAGTAATGTGTGTGTGTGTGTGTGTGTGTGTGTGTGGAAAATTCACTGCACCTTGCATTTTATTTCTATAAATTCAAAATAAGGCTGTAGAAAACAAATATGGGCCTTATGTTGTTCAAGAAAATCCTAGCTCTGTATGGTATTCTACTGCCTCAAGAAAAGGACTCAGAGATGTATATTTTTAAAGAACACAAAAAAGTAGAAAGAAGGCTGTAAGTCATTTTCTCCCTACCAAATTTCATTATGCTTCTTTTTAAACAGGAGTAATGCAAACAACAGAATTTACCTTTTGACTACCACTTACAGCAAGAGGGAAGCAAACAGTGCTGTTATTGATACCCCTTAAACTATAATGAAATAAATGTAATGAAAATGGATGTTCTTGCTATTTTTTAGTTGTCATACAGCTCTTATTTTAGGAAATTCAAAATAATTCCTTGTGGTTTACAATAAACACCATTCTATCCTGTTTAAAAACCAGGCAATATCTGAGGGAAATAAGGATACATCATCCATGTGCCCGTCACTGGACCACAGATTCCCTACTGCACATTATCTGTGCACATTATTCATTGGTGGATAGATGCAGATGCACACTCTTAATACAGAAGTGGGACAGCCTGGTTCAGACAAAGCTTTAAAATGGTCATTCACAGATACAAGATAAATGACAGAATGCAATATTTTCATCTATATAAAGACAAAATTGTGTACTAGAACTGGACCAGTCTCTGGTAGAAAGTGGAAATTGCTCCCACACATTTCCATCCAGTCATAGAAATGAGCATAAAGTGGTGATTGCTTTGAAGCATTATCAGTGCAAATGGCCAAACAACTTGGAGAGATAGGAAAGGTCAATGTAATTAGATTTAGAGAGGCTGGTCCCTCTCTAGGTCTCTAGTTTATTCAACCGATTTATAAAATGAACTTTGAATAATTAGAGGCTCTTAAATTGCATCTATAGGTTGCCTGTATTAAACTGGAATTCCTGGAAATGTATGCAGAATTGTGTGCAAAATCGTGATTCTGGGCAAATGTGTAATTTTCCAGCAAAAAGGTCTTTAACCCCCACCATATTCACAAAGCATCTCATAACCTCACATCAGTTAAGAACCATTGGTCTAGATGATCTCTAGGAGCCCTTTCAATGGTAATATTCTGAGATTTTAATACAACAAATAGTTTCAGAGAAATGTAACCCATTCTCTCTGGAGAATAAAAATGTTATCGCTGCTGATAGGTTAGAATCTGATCTTATGTTTGTAGCTTTTTCTAATTTCTCAGTTTTTCCTTCCCCAACGTCTATCCCTAGCAGGTTCTTTGAATTTCATTTATTATTTCAACTTCATAGCTAACAAAGACAAAGATTTTGACATTTACCTTTTATATTTATACGGAAGAGAATAATCTCATTTCTTAGAGATAGAAATATGTACATTTTAGACTATGTATATATAGAAAATATTTGTTGATTACTTTTCTTATTCATAGGAAAATCCTATTGCACATCAACATTGTACCAGGCACTTCTTCAAACAGGGAATTAGGCAATTTCTCAAAATGTAAAATATATGGAAAATCTAAACACGTGCATGGGGGAAGAATAGCTACTCCATCAGACAAGAAATTACTCAGACGACCACCAGAATGGAAATCATCGTACTTCAGATTGAGCTTGATTATGATTTCACAATTCAACTATTAAAAATACTCCTAATTTTTCATTTCCTTTAATCATGCAAGCATTTAGCTCTACTCTTTAATTATATACATCCACAATCTCACTCTCTATGTTTCTAAGTTGTAAAATTCTTGAGTTAAGTGGAAACTTTATTCACAAATGTCAAAGTGGAGTGAGAATTATATATTTTTATGTATAATTACATATTATGCTTTGGTTCAGTAAATGTTCCTCACAATAACTGATAGAAGATTAATGGGAATTAAACTAGGATATAAAATTCTTTTTCATCAAATTCATTTTTATGCTATCCTTTTCATCTTGCAATACATAATAGTATGGTTCATTCAAAATACAGACCTTAAACCAATTATTGATTAATAAAAGTTTGAAAAATCACTGTAAATCCAGGTGATATTTAGGATAACTTAAGTAATTCAATTTTCCACATTAATCTGTTTTCATTTTATTAATATCACAGGAAGGAATTCAAGTTCCTTTTCAAATTAAAAAGTATATTTTCTCATTTTTTATATTTTAATATATTTCTATAAAACTTCACAAATCAAATCAATAAGCATATATACATATATATGTCATGTAGCTATTTTAATATCTTTTACAGATAAGAAGTATATGAATGCTAAAAATGCACACTTTAAAGCTAATTTAAGTTATGCATCTGATATTTTCCATTGATATTCTTAATAGGTTTGGATGCATCTATCAGTCAGTGAAGGCATTTCATTATTTCCCATGGTGGGTCATAACCCCTCAGCAAGCTTTGAAACTTACCTTTAGGTTTTGGTGACAGGATATAATAAAGACATGTCCTGAAAAGTTTTTGGAGAAGGAAAGTCTAAAAAATGAACTGGGCTAGAAATGAATGTTGAAAATGACTAATCGTTATCTCACTCAAAACACTCATTATATTAAGAGATAAATTATTAATGTACTTCATCAAGTGTTTTTCATAAAGTTGTTTTTAACTACAACAGTTTTGTATCTTTAAAAAATGTAGATACATCATGAGCTTTGAGGAGGCATAAAAATGCATCTAAATAACACTTTTCATAGATATTCTGTAATGGAGACATGGAGTTAAACTATTGACTTAAGCATTAGTCAATACATTTTAGAACAGAAAAAAATAGTCAAGAAATATCTTTAAAAAATACTATGCTTCTCATCAATTTGTGAACTTCAAAGATTAAAAAACAATGATCAAAATATATGAAAGTTGATGTTGAGTTATAGAGGAAGAAAAATATTTTTGGCATCCTTAGATTATATATCCGAATTAGTGAAACTGGAAATATTCTTTGTGATTGAATTACCTTTTTACAAATATTTGTTTGCATGTATATTAAAGACAGTTTACAAGGTTTTTGTGGGGAAATAATTCCTTTTTCAATGGTTAGAAAGAATGAGTAAGGCCTAGTATTTGCTAGCACAACAGGGTGACTATAGTCAAATAATTTATTTGAACATTTTAAAATAACTAACAGCATAATTGGATTGTTTGTAACACAAAGGATAAATGCCGTAGGTGACGGATAATCCATTTACCCAGATGTGAGTATTATGCACTGCATGCCTGTATCAAAATATCTCATGTACCTCATAAATGTATACATCTACTATGTACCCACAAAAATTAAAAATAAACATTTTCTAAAAAAAGAATTCCTTTTTTTTTCATAAAGTCTTTCAGAACCATGTATACATTTAATGCTTGCACACATCCAAGGATCCTCTCTCATTAGGCCTACTTGGCATAGGTACAATGACCTGAATAAGCTATAAACTGGCAGGTTATTCCTGAAGGCCAGTTCTCATAGCCTGCTGACTTGGCATTTGGCCACCGAAATCAAAGGAGAGAAAGGGGTGATGACTTGTGGTTTGCCTATGTACACGACATCTGAGTCAGGTGTTTCTTAATCACATCTTTAAGGGTAATTATTAGGTCAAATTACATCTGACAAGCCACTCTAAAAATCTTACTAAGTTATCTGGGGCCTGTAAAAGAAAATTAGCAAATGTACTTGACGGAAATGTTTGAAAGCTAAAATGCTGAGCTCATTAACAGAGCTGATTTTACGGATTTTTCCTTGTCGTAATACTTCGAGAGTTAGTTGATGGTTCTCTGAATATAATGTTACTTCTCCATTACCTAAAGTTACTATTCAAAGAGCATCACTAAGTAAAATTGTGGGGAAAAAATGAAAATTGTTACAGGGAGCTTTTATAAATGGCTTTAGAAATTCTCAAGTAAGAAAACATATGTAAATATGTCACTATTCTGAATTTAGCCTTAATATTTCTACACTGGGAATTTAATATTAAAACATGGTTATGATTTAAACTCTTTTTGATATTTTATATCTATATAAACAGCATCTAATATACAGCATCTTATATACAGCATCTAATATAGCACTTTTCAGTACAGAGATTAATTTACAATCTTACCCAGCTTCACACAAAAGTAATGCCAAGAAAAATTAAAAAAATAAGAAAAAAATTTTCTTGGCATTTTATATTTTGGTAAAGTATCCAAAAATCCTTAAACTGTTAAAATAGCAGGGTGGCCTTTAAAAGGCATATGTGTTTTTTCTGTATTTATTACAAATTCTTTTTCTATTCCTAAAATATATTATATTATGTTCATTGTAAACTGTAACATTTTTATGGTTTATAATATAAACATAATGTTTTGAAGACATAGTCCAATTATACCTACTGGTATGTAATTTGGCCAACTTTTGCCAATAACACAATGTCCCTGCAGTGTGGTCATTTTTAGTATGAGAGGTGATGAATGGCCAGAAACTCACTTATCTAAAGCAAACAAGTGGTGCTCTTAGCTATTTTCTGACTGAGTCAGAATTAGAAGATAGCATGCCTGAAACAGTCAAAAAATGTAGTGCAAACACACCATATTAGGAAGTAAAGATAGAATACCTAAAGTGTAAGATATTTTTAGGTGTTACACATGATATACTGTAACATGTAATTAAAATAATTAAAGCATAAAAACATATTTTAACATTATTATTGAAAACACTTAAGATTCTTGGAGCTTTTATTACACTCTACACGTAGGTGAAAAGAATTACGGTTACTTATTTTTAAAAGATAACTCATAACTTGATTACATTAAAAAATGGCAGAAATAGATACAGAAATTCTAAGAGAGCAGATGCACTTGTTTGACATTTTTAAAAAAACAAATACACTCTTTTAAAAGACTCAGCCATAACGTTTTTAGGCAAAATCACAATATAAGATGTTCTCTTCATTGCTAGTTTTGGTAATTATTACTGATATGTTTGACTTATGTATGTTTTATCAGTGGTAGTTGAAATTATAAAGGCCATTAAATAATAACTCTTGCCTTCACGAGGCCTAGGAGAGAGAAGGTGTATACAAATACAACACAAAGCAAAATTTATGACGTATGAGATATAAAGAAAGGCCCAGGGAAAGCCAAGGGAAAAGTGACTAAACTTTCTCTAAGTAGTTGTTTTATAAATTCAAGTTCACCCAAATAACTATGCTGCTCTTCACGTAGCTTGTAATCTGTTGATAGAAGTATGAACAGGATAACAGGACACCTAAAGTCATATACATCTCCCAAAATTAACAGAAAATTAACAGAAGCAAACAGAAGCAATTCTATTATCCTCTAAATAGATAATAACAATGTCCCCAATGGATGCTCTGTGTAAACATGTGAGACAAATAATCTCATTATGAATGTCTACTATGGGCCTAAAAATACACATTCAAAAGGTACCATGGCTTTTTGAATAAACAATATAGCAAAGTAGATAGAAACAGAATCTGGAGAAAGGGTTCCGATTTCGAATCAATTTACTAACTGAGTGATTTTTGGCATTACACCTAAAATACCTGCCTTAGTTTCCTTACAAAAACAATTAGAGATCCTAACTGCATCTACTCCTTAGAATTGTTATAAGAATTAAATGAGTTAATAAATAAAAGCATTTAAAGGAGTGCTTTTATTGTATGATCATTATATTTCTTCCCTTAACTACTTATTGAGCACCTACTACATGTTAATAATGATTATATCCCATTATTAATATGTGATGCTCCAGAAAACTGAAGTATAGAACTTTCCAAAGTAAAAATAAAATGTTTTAATGTAATTCGTCTGAATGCAAAAACGGCGACAAGATGAAATTCTGAATTAATCGACATTTTAGTTCCCTTCATATTGGTTTCCATGTTTTCTCAATGTGTGCAATTAAAGGAATGGAGGTCCTTTCACTAACAGCTGTGTATCCACTATTATTTCTCCTACTGTGTCATTGTTCCTGCCCACCATTCTATGTCTCTTCTCATTAACACAGATCCTTTCCATGTCAACAACTATCTATCTCTAGATACCAGACTGGTTCCCTAAAAAAGATGCAGGTCCATTCTAGTAAAGGTATTATTTTAATGTACAGAAAAACATGGTTTTTCTGAGAATATCAGATCCAAATATAAACGCATAGCATTGTATTTGAGTTTTTCCTTAAGAGTAGTATCATTCATCAACCTTTTCATATAAATCTTCCTACTGAATATCACACAGCCATCATTCTATTATCTTTATAAAACATAATGAATGACAGGGAACACAATGAATTCCAAGTGTGAAAAAAAGGTGCAGACACCACACTGAGTAAAAAGATTTTGATCTACCCATAGCTAGCAGTTGACGTACTGATGTAGAAATTATTCGAACAGGGTGACTACCTGCTGTATGTTTATTTACTACCACCACCGTGAACCATGCCATGCAATTAATCACACTCCACACTAGCAGTAAGAGAACTTGCTCCCCACAATGCAGAGAACAGTTATTTGCCTCTCTCTCACTTCACCTTTCTGCAACTCTATTGTGATCTTGTTTCCAGAAAGGCTTCTGTCCCTGCTGTTTGGGGAAATGTATCTATAATGTCTTGATCCAAGAATTTCATATTCAACAGATGGTATTCTTGGCTATGTATTCACTGTGGTTTCTCTGAGCAGAGCTGAGTGCTTAATATTGCTTGTTCTCTGCCAATCAACTCTTAGTCTACAAGTGAATTTTGATCAAATATGTATTATTCCTTGCGCTTTTGCTCTGACCCTTTGGAATTCTGATCTTTATCTGGCATAAGCTGTTAATATGCCAGGTATGTTATTGTGTGGTCCTGTTTTAAGATAGATGCCATGAATACATATTTATATTCACAGATAAATAAGAAATGTATCTATACCTACAGAGACAGAAACATAAACATATAAATATCCCCACAGAAGTTGATTCTTTCTGAAAGTGGAATTTTCTCTATACTACTTTTCTCTGTACATACCATATAATATACCTCTGTCCTCAAATCTTATATAAGGCAAAACAAAATACTTATTAAGTATGATAATACATTTAGGGTCAAGCATTTTTCAGCCTACAAATCTCTGGGTGTATAGATAATACATCTGTATATATAATGAGATGAGGTTACGGTGTGCATGTGTGCAGATGTGCACACACAGACACACAGCATGCAAAAACAGACTTAAAATAACTGCGGGACATCATCGACTGAAAAGTTTTCTGAAATGCTGTAGGTCAAGAATTAGGATTTTTGCAGCTATTTTAATTTATTTAAAACAAATAAAAGGAACTCTGCTCTTTTTCTAGACAGTTCTGGATGTTAAAAAACAGGAGAAAGTGGTGAGACAGTATAGGCTTCGCATAAAGGAGGAACTCAAATCTTATTTTTCTTCCTCACCTAACAAGCCTCTACAAAGGTTTAATGAAAAGATTCTATTTTTCCAAACAAAGCAAAACCAGGAATAAAATGGATTAACTGATTCAAAGCCCTCAGTTTCCTGATCCTTTCCTAGCTGACAAAATACAGAATTTTGCTTTTTCAACTTACTTTGTTACTTCCTGGCATTCTTTAAAGAGTATCTTCCTGTTAGGCACTAAATCTGTCATCAACAGATTTGACATGGTCATTTGTAAATGAAAGCCTGAGATTTCCTGGTGAAGAGGAAGAGATGAAAAAAAAAAAAAAGAGAGAGAGAGAGAAAAGAGTCTGATGTGTATGTAGGATGTCACAATATATTTTTGACTTTATAATGAATTTTAGCAGTTGCTAAGTCAAGATGCTAGTTTAACACTTGTTAATCAATTGCCATATTAGGAAAGTTGATGAAAACACCCTACATGAGATGGTTTAGATATTTGTCCCCTCCAAATCTCATGTTGAAATGTAATATCTAGTGTTGGAAGTGAAACTGCCTTCGGAAAATTATGCCTGAGACAGTGAAAGAGATCTAACTTAACTGACTCTATCTTGCTTCTAACCTCCAGCTGTCCTCGTTCATTCCTGGGAGTAGGCTGAAGTAACTTTGGGAGAAACTTAGTTTATAATTTATAGTTTAAACAAAGACAGTAACAGCCCTTTCCCAAAGCAGACCTCCTTCTTGCCTGGGGACTAGATTGCCTTTGTAAGACTAACATTAGCCACAAGATGAGATATTATGGCTTAGGAGTCATACAGCTGTAGGCTACAAGATTCCGACTCTCCCTAAACTCCTCCTAGGATCAGTGCTTGAGATATTTTGCAGACCCTGCAACTTGATGGATCAGCTGGCCCCACCCAAATCAATAAACTGGCCATCTGATCTTGCGGCCCCACCCAGAAACTGAGCACAAAAAGACAGCTCCGACTCCCTATGATTTCATCTCTGACCAATCAGCACTCCTGGCTCACTGGCTTTCCCCTACCCATCAAGTTATCCTTAAAAATTCTGCTCCCCAAATGCTCAGGAAGACTGATTTGAGTAATAATAAAACTCCAGTCTCCTGCACAGCTGGCTCTGCGTGAATTACTCTCTCTATTGGAATTCTCCTGTCTTGATGAATCAGCTCTGTCTAGGCAGCGGGCAAGGTGAACCCCTTGGGCGGCTACAGAGGTAGGGCCTGGTGTAAGGTGTTTGGACCACGGGGGCAGATCCTTCATGAACGGCTTAGTGCCATCCCCTTGGTGATGAGTGAGTTCTTGCTTTGAGTTCATGCAAGATCTGGTTGTTTAAGAGTATATGGTGCCTCTCCACTAGTCTCCTCCCCTCCCCCCGTCCCCTCCCCCCGTCCCCTCCCCCTCCTCCCCATCCCCTCCCCTCCCCTCCCTCATCCCCTCCCTTCCCCTCTTCTCCCCTCCCCTCCTCCCTTTCCCCTTCCCTCCCCTCCCCCTTTCTCTCTCTCTCTCTCTCTCTCTCTCTTTCTTGCTCCTGCTTTCGTTATGTGACACTGCCTCCCTTTGCCTGCCACCATGAGCTATAGTTCCCTATAAGCTCCCTGAGCCCCTCACTAGAAGCAGATGCAGGCACCATGCTTCCTGTATAGCCTGCAGAACCATGAGCCAATTAAACCTCTTTTGAATACAAATTGCCCAGTCCAGATATTCCTTTACAGGAATGTAAGAACAGACTAACACACTACACTCGTATTCAACTACAATTTTAACTTTTCTATAATAAAGCTCAATAGCCATACTTTTAACTAATTTCAAATTTCACATCTTCATCTATAATGCAGAAAAATTAAATTCCTGTCCCTACAAATGAACCTATAATATATTTTCCAACCTTTACATATTTCTCTGCAATCTGTCCGTATATTCATTATTGGCAATCAAATGCAGCCTTCCTTTTCAGTTAGTATTTTATATGTCCATAAAATAGTCAGCTCAGATTTATTCTAAATATAGTCAGCTCAGATTTATTCTAAATATAGTTACATCTGAAATAGTAGTGGTATTTTTTAATAATCTGCATCAAAACTATACATCAAATTTATAAGTTTAATTACTGAATAATAGGTATTCTTTGAATATAATAAACATAACAAATAGGCTAAATGGCAAAAGTATTGACCCAGAACACATGATATTTAATAAATGATTATGGATTTCTCACATTTACTATCACTTAATTTCTACTTAAAAGTTTTAAAGAAAATTTACTTATGATATTAAGCATTTCCTATTTATTATTCCAGCATCACTGAATGGACTGGGGAGGAATGTGGTACAAGTAAAATATGCTGCAGTAATTCCCTCTACATTACTTAATACATTGAGGGTAGTTACACTTTGACACATCTGACTTCTTTGACGAGGTCAAGGGCTCAGATATTCTGTCCCACTCCACCCCATCATTTTTGAGAAACGAGCATATTGAAGACAGGCTAGAGAGCTCTTAGAGACACTGCAGTCTCTCTTCTTAATCCTGCTGGAACATTTACAACATCCTGGGATGTCTCCTTTGAATGTCAAGATTAAGAACGTAATCCTTTAAAATTTGGCTCAGACGCAAAGAAAAATGAGCTTAGTTTTTTTTACTTTTTAAGAGTATGGCAAAAAAGATGCTTTCTATTACCTGTAAGTCTCAAGGAAGACATGATTTTGAAAGCAAAATAATTTAAGTGGTCTGTGATAAAGACAGAAAGAGCATGTTAAATAAAAATCTCTTTCTTAAAATTGGTAATAATTATAGTTCATACCTATATTTTGAAAAAGATATCACAAGAGTAATAATTTCTCAATATCTATAATTTATTCTTATTATGATGTTTTATTGAAAACTAAAGTAAAATCAATTTTTTTTCTTTAAAAAAATTTTATTTCAATAACTTTTGGGGTACAAGGGGTTTTGTGATGTGGATGAATTAAATAGTGGTGAATTTTCAGATTTTAGTGCACCTGCCCCCTGAGTAGTGTACATTGTACTTAATGTGTAGTTTTTTTGTTTTTGTTTTTGTTTTTGTTTTTGAGATGGAGTCTTGCTCTATCGCCCAGGCTGGAGGGCAGTGGCGCGATCTCTGCTCATTGCAAGCTCCACCTCCCAGGTTCACGCCATGCTCCTGCCTCAGCCTCCCGAGCAGCTGGGACTACAGGTGCCCACCACCACACCCAGCTAATTTTTTGTATTTTTAGTAGAGACGGGGTTTCACCATGTTAGCCAGGATGGTCTCGATCTCCTGACCTCGTGATCCGCCCGCCTTGGCCCTTGGCCTCCCAAAGTGCTGGGATTACAGGCCTGAGCCACCGTGCCCGGCCCTTAATGTGTAGTTTTTTATCCTTAGCCCCTCCCACCCTCCCTCTTCTGAGTTTCTGAAGTCCATTATATCACTCTGTATGCCTTTGTGAACTCATAGCTTAGTTCCTACTTCTAAGTGAGAACATACAGGTTTTGATTTTCCACTTTTGTGTTACTTCACTTAGAATAATGGCCTCCAGCTCCATCCAAGTTGCTGCAGAAGACATTATTTCATTCCTGTAAAATCAACTTCTGATAATGTCATGATTTGTTGTGACTTTCTTGCTTTTTAAAGGCTCTTTCTCACCAGTATTTCCAACTGTCCTGACATCCAAACTTTTGGCTGATTTTAATTGCATCTAAAATTTGATAAGTATCTGAATTGTATTAAATATAGTTGGCCAAAACTTTATTTTACCATATTTCACTATATATTTCAGAATAAAATTCACATTTTATGTTGGGGAAAAAACAATGTAATCTACAGACTTTTTATATGCATGTTTAGTATATGGTTCTCACCTTACACTAGTCTTAAGGTTGTTGTATCCCAATGAATTTTGACTATATTGATTTGTTAGAACAGGAAATAAGCTGTAAGATTGGACACTGTCTAGAAAGCATGTGGATTCACTTAGCACTTGTATCTATAGTCTAGGCTTTACAAAGGCAGTCCAGTACATTTTACCTAATATTTGGTGCCTGTTTTCTAAGCTTCCATAAGTGTACTTTCGGTTAGAAATTTTTTTAAAAAGGCCAGGCGTGGTGACTCACGCCTGTAATCCCAGCACTTTGGGAGGCCAAGGTGGGCAGATCGCGAGGTCAGGAGTTCGAGACCAGCCAGTTCAAGACCAGTCTGGCCAACATGGTGAAACCCTGTCTCTACTAAAATTACAAAAATTAGCCGGCCGTGGTGGCACGGGCCTGTAATCCCAGCTATTCAGTAGGCTGAGGCAGCAGAATTGCTTGAACCCAGGAGGCAGAGGTTGCAGTGAGCCAAGATAGTGCCACTGCACTCCAGCATGGGTGACAGAGTGAGACTGTAACTCAGAAAAAAAAAAAAAAGAAATTAAAAAAAGTCCCTTTAAAGAAGTTTGTATTATATCTAAGAGTTTTCTTATTAGGCTATCTGACTTTTGACTTTCTTAAAAAACAAGCTGGGGAATGGAAAAAATGGACCTTGGTAACTTTCTTGAGATCAGCTCACATAATCTCAGCTATCTTGGCCAAAACTCATGTAAAGAAACCAAAACTAATAATGTTGCAATATTGAAAGACACAGAAATATGAATCATTGTAGAGGCATCTCATTGGGACTTTTGGCAAAGTTGTAAGCAAATAAATTTAAGGGCCATATTAAGAAGATGTTATGTAATGTTTCTAAATCTATCACATTTCCATTTATAAAATGTTATATAAGAATGATCAAAATGTGCATATAATATATGGTTATTCATAATTAATTGAATAGAAAAACTAAGAAGTATAAAATGTGGTCCACTTTAGAAATAAATGCTTAACAGTTTCACTGGCATGTTATTTCCTTATTCAAAAGGCTAAATGTTAGAAAGTCTGCTTACTATTTAGAAAACATAACCAAATAAAATTTGAAAGCAACTCTTTTCTCTAAAAAACTACAAACTATGAATGCATATTTTAAATACCAGAAATTCCATTTAGAGTTTTTCTTCTTTATTCCAAAATACTGCATGTTTTTCATACATTATGTATTAGTCTGTTCTCACACTGCTAATAAAGACACACCCAGGACTGGGTAGGTTATAAAGAAAAAGAGGTTTAAAGGACTCACATTTCCACAGGTGGGGAGGACTCACGATCCATGGCAGAAAGTGAAAGGTGTGTCTTACATGGCGACAGACAAGAGAGAATGAAAGCCAAGCGAAAGGGGAAACCCCTTATAAAATCATCACATCTCATGGGACTTATTCACTACCACAAGAACAGTATGGAGAAAACTGCCCCCATGATTCCATTATCTCTCATTGGCCCCTCCCACAACACATGGGAATTATGGGAGCTACAATTCAAGATGAGATTTGGGTTGGGACACAGCCAAACCATATCACATTATAATATTTAGCTTGGTACTAGTGCTAAGACTTGTGGCAAGTTTACTCTTCATTTTATAGCTTTCTCTGGCTTCAACTCTACAAACAAACTGTGCTATAGATGTTTCCATAGGGCATGAATAAATGCAATATGAAAAGAATTACACTTTTTTTTCTAAAGAACGATCTTACTCTAATTATCAATAGGTAATCATTTATTTTATAGTAAGTCTCAGTAGTTCCTAATACATCAAATGATTAAATGTTAGAGGTTTTAATAATACCTTGTCAACTCACTAATGACTTTTTACACTGATTTATTTTTTGTTCTGTAATCACAGGTACAAATACAATGGCTGTTACCATTTTTTAGGTAATCAAGAAATTCTGATATTTTTATCATATGAATTATACATACTATTATTTTTAAAAATCAATTTGATTAATCAAGGTTGATCCAAGGAATAGATATGCTAGTTAAAAAAAAACTTTCTAAACAAGATAAAGAATATCTACAGATTTGTAGGGGGAAAGAAGCAAAATCAGGTGACATTTTACAACTCAAACATTTTATTAGCATTTTAAAAAGTGGTAGAAGAGACTTATCTAGTTATATTTAAATATTTCCAACAAATTCTAAGATTTAAAGAAGGCACTAGAAAGGATTTAATAGCTAAGTTAAATATGTTGAAGGACCCTGCTTTTATCTTATTGCAGGAAGGTATTAGGTGGTAACAGGCAGTCAGAAGGTTAATTATGTAAGTAGAAGAGAGGTTGCGGCACTTCTTACTGAGTGTTTACTCTTATCACTGCTATTTTATTTGTATTATATTCTTTCCCTCATCATTTTGTGTTCCTTTTTTATTCCTTTTCCTTCCACTGGGTTCCATATTATCCTCTCTTTCTAGTTTGCTCATTTTGATTTATCTGCAGAATTCTACATTGTATGAATCCACCCAAATGTGTTGATCTAGACTTCTGGTAATGGACATTTGGGCTGTTTCTAAAGCTGCAGTTAACACCGTTGAACATGTTTCAATGTGCTCATGCATGAGAGCTTTCCTAAGGTCTATGTAAGAGAAGAATTAATGTGTTATGGGATGTGATTATCTAGAACTTTACCAGCTATTGCAAAATTTCTTCCTAATGCAATTCTATAAACCTGTACTCTCAAAAAAAAAAACCGTATATGAAAATTTCTATCTCTCCACATCTTAAACATATACTTGGTATTACCTGCTGTTGGACTTCTTTGGAATCTGATGGTTGTCAAATAGTATTTAAATGCAGCTCCAATCAACCTTTCTTGGTTACTAGAGATATCGAGCAACTTTTCATGTGTTTACCAGCCACTTGGATAACTTTTCACATCCACTGCTATTCTGTCTATTTTGAAAATGTGGTATATATATATATATATATATATATATATATCTCCCAGTATTGTAAATATCTTTTACACACTGTGGCATTTTTTTTTCACTTGGTTTATGGAGTCTTCTGTTGCATTGATGTTTCTACTGTTAACGAGGTCAAATTTAATAAATATATATTCTTTGTAATTTTCACTTTTAGTGTCTTGTTTGGCAAAAGAAAACATCCTCATTCTTGAGGTGATAATGTTTTCCTATGTGATCTTCTAAATGTTTTACATTTCTATCTTTAAATGTTAAATGTTTAATACCCCTGGAATTTATTTTGTGCATTTTGTGAAGTAAATTTCCACTCTTCCTACACCCAGTTATCACAGATTCGTTTATCGACTGGAGTCAACAGACCACTGTTTTCCACAGATACAGCATCTATAAATTAATTATCCACATATATGTGGACCTATTTTGTAACTTCTTATTCTGTTGCATTTGTTTGTTTTGTCTAACATTGTGCAATCTGCAATACCATCCTCTTAACCACCATGGCTTTAAAATAAATTTTGACATCATGTATGGAAAGCTCTTCCTATCACCAAATTTGTTCTTAAAATTTATATTGCCAACTTTTGGACTTGTAATATTCCAAACAAATTTTGGGATTGACTTACTAAATTACTTGAAAATTACATTTAGGATGTTTGATTGCAAAAAAAAAAAAAGGGGGGGGGCATGGTTCATGGTTCTATGGTTCTTGCCTATGATCCCAGCCCTTTGGGAGCCAAAGCAGGAGCATTGCTTGATAGCTTGGGGCTCGGAGTTCAAGACCAGCCTGGGCAGCATATCAAGACCTAGTCTCTGGAAACCAAAAGAAAAAAAGAAAAAAGAAAAGAAAGGAAGGAAGAGAAAAAAAGTTAGCCAAGCATATTGACATGTGCCTGTAGCCCTGGCTACTTGGGAGGCTGAAGTGGGAAGATCACTGGAGCCCAGAAGTTTGAGGTTACAATGAGCTATTATTGAACCACTGCACTCCAGCCTGGCTGCAGAGCGACACCCTGTCTCTAAAAAGAGAGAGAGAGAGAGAATTGATTTTATGTACTTTGAGTCTGGTAGATGTTTAAAGCTGACTTGATTCTGGGATCTTTTGAAAGTTCCACATAAGCTTCCTTGCTGCGTCCCTCCCAATGCAACCACCATGATATGGATGTTACATTAATTCCTTCCACTTTCTGAAGATGCGCTTAGTCCCTAATTGTTCAGGGTGGCATAGATTCTTACTGTTAGATCACACCAATTGACCCTTGTTAGATAGAAGTAAAAACAGCTATAAGCCAGCTTTTTTCTCCACATGGCTCACATCGAATCCTGAGAAAATATTCCTGTTTCCTTTAACCTAGTAAATTCTGGGATCAGAATTCTGATCCTAAATCAGCCACCTCATTTTAATTCTTCCTTCAAAACAGCTTGTTATATCTCCTCTTTGATTCTCTAGATTTCTGTTTAGGAGTCAGTCAGTGGACCTCGTGCCTTCTAAATTTCAGAGTCATGTATCAAATTCTCCAAGTAGCAATACTTGAAAGTATTGCTGAAGGCCTTCTTTTAAGTCATCTTGTCATATAAAATGTGCTTTTCTTATCAATTCCATTGTAGAAGGTGGGTGAAATGCACCTATCCTATCAGCTCTCACCAAAGCAAGCTCTTAACAAGTATCTACCTCCCACAACTCCCTTTCCATCCTATCTCATAAACATGAAGTGGGGAGACATATTAAGAAATAGGAGCTAAACATTTAAAACATTTCCTTTGAAAATTTTCAATTGATTTGTCTACTACTCTCTTCAGTATCTGAAATGCGTCATCTCCGTTAACTCATTCTGTTTCTAATTTAATGTCCTTTTGGAAAAGACTTGCATATTTTTTTTCTTTTTCTTTTTTTTTTTTTTTTTGAGATGGAGCTTCGCTCTTGTTGCCCAGGCTGGAGTGCAATGGCATGATCTCAGCTCACTGCAACCTCTGCCTCCCGGGCTCAAGCGATTCTCTTGCCTCAGCCTCCTGAGTAGTTGGGATTACAGGCATGCACCACACGCCCGGCTAATTTTGTATTTTTAGTAGAAATGGGGTTTCTCCATGTTGGTCAGGCTGGTCTCAAACTCCTGACCTCAGGTGATCTGCTCGCCTCGGCCTCCCAAAGTGCTGGGATTACAGGCGTGAGCCACTGCACCCAGCCTGATTTTTTTAATATGCATAATACCATCAGATTTATGTATGTATGTATATACATATATGTATATATGATAACATTTCCAATCATTACAATTTTTCTTTTTTTTTCTTTTTGCCTTTTTGTATTGAAGATCTCATAGGATGTACCGAAGCAGTGATAATGAGCATTCCTGCCCAGTCTCAAATTTTGAAGTCTTCCAGTGTTTTATCACTAAATATAAGATTGCATGAGGATTACAAAATCCCCTTTTATTCTAAGTGCGCAAAGATTTTGTTTGACATGAATAAGAATTGTTTCATCATCTGTTGATGTGATCATTATTTTTCCCTTCCTTAATCTGTTAATGTGGTGTATTACACCAATAGATAACCTGTGTAATAATGTTGCATGCCAGATCTCCCTGTATGTTTTAGATCTTCATAAAATAATTGCTATAATATTACTAACTATGTTGAGATGCTGAAAAAGTGCAATTTGGCTGTTTCTTTTGGCATATGGGGAGTTTGAGAAATAAGAATAAAATGTAGCTTTCTTAGAATTGGTTTGTTTGAATAAACTGTATGGAAACTTTATAAGTATAAAGATATATACACCAAATTAGATGAGAAAGCTTCAACACCAGTGGTATATTTTAAATAGTACCACTGCTTTACACTAATGTCTTATTTATGTTTTAGGAAAGTAGAAAAAGGAAGTTTCCTTCTAGATTTTCTCTTAGAATATTTCTGTATGAAACAAATGCATTTTTAAATGTGTTTCTTTTTTTATACTAACAGGCCACGAAAGGAATTTAAATAAAGCATGAATTAAAATAATCTCTTTTGATAAAGGATGGTATCACAAAAGGTTAACACATTATATCCTGGATGCAGAATCTAATACATATTAAGAGCATTGGCAACATAAACTTGATGAGTATGCCAGAGCTGATCCTTCAGACATTACTATGTCAGAACAGACATAATTCATTCCTCTGCACTCTAAGAGCTTCAAAAACAGCCTGGCTTTCAAACTTCAGACTACATAGGGACAAGGAAAATAACTGTCTCACTAGAATGAAATATATATGCCACATAATATTTGCATGTCACTTAACCCCAAGGATATTTTAGAGATACAAATATTTCCATGAGGTCATAACCTACATTGGGAAATTTAAAACTGGTCTTATACCTACACGAACACTGCCAGGGCTTGCTGGAGTACTTTACATCCTTTCTGGTTTAAAGTCGTTTGAATTTTGCTTCTGGGATATATGGAGATACATTGAAGAAATTTTCCATAGAAAAAGTGGCCCAGTGAAGTTGATTCAAAAAATAATAAAAGGAAGGAAGGATTAAGTTCTGGATTGAAAAAGTTATTGATAAATCACATTCCTAGTTGAATTTAAGGTGGTTATAGATGTTATTCCCCATGAGATACAATAGGGCCCATATCAGATAGTCAGACACTGACCTTTGCATGCTATGATGACACAGTTAGCATTATCAGAGGAGTAATAAAGCTAGGCCCATGTCTTGAGGGTCCCAAGTCATAATCCACACCTTTGTTTCTCACTCCTAGTGCATATCTAAATTACTTGTGCATCTTTTAACAAGTATACATATCTCAGACATAGAGAATCAGATTCTTCACGTACATTATACATTATTTCTTTAATTTGTGAGAGAAGATACTACAGAGGTAGAAATTAAGGCCCTAGGAGACTAAGAGACATACCCACTGGCCAAGGTCTAAGCTGATCAGGTAGCAAAACCAGCTCCGTGATCTCAGTTATTTTTTCTTTTTATTTACTCTTAATCTCTGGTTGTTTCTCCCATGGTACATTGCTAATCTCTAAACAGCACTATGTCATCCCCAAAATTAGTATCGTACCATGCAAAAGAACCACTTTCAGGCAAATGCAAAGGTCGTATTCATGATTATAGAACAGAGATAAGTAAATCAAAATAAGGCAACAAGAACAAAAAAAGAGGCTTTCTGAAGGCAACATGTTACAAAGGGGTGCACATAATAAATATAATTCCATCACTTTTATCTACATTTGTCTCTGTTTGTAAAAAAAGGGTGAGGTCCAGACAATCGTGTAATTTCTTTTTTGCAGGCTCCCTTTCAAAGTCTTTTTCAGCAGAGCCTTAATAAGTACTTTGTAGATTAGAAGGACATGGTTGATTATATACTAGAGTAGGAGGAGAAGAAGAAAGGACACTAACATTTCCTCCTAATTCCTATTAATTTTCCTGGTACAAATGATGAGCAATGTATCAGTGGGCATGAATCTCATATGCAGGATGGTAGGGCTAGGTCTGTCAAATAAATACAGTTTTTTTTTGTTTTGTTTTGTTTTTTGAGACGGAATCTCCCTCTGTAGCCCAGGCTGGAGTGCAGTGGTGTGATCTCGGCTCACTGCAACCTCCACCTCCCCAGGTTCAAGCAATTCTCCTGCCTCAGCCTCCTGAGTAGCTGGGAATACAAGCATGCGCCACCATGCCTGGCTATTTTTTTGTATTTTTAGTAGAGACAGGGTTTCACCATGTTAGCCAAGTTGGTCTGGAACTCCTGATCTCAGGTTATCCACCCTCCTCGGCCTCTGAGAGTGCTGGGAGTGAGCCACTGCGTCGTCTGGCCAATAAATGAAACTTTTAACCAAACAAATGTCTTTGCATAATGTAGAGGGGACTAAGACACATTTATCTTTCCAGTCACACCCAAATATAGTTTGTACTCACTGTCATTAACATCGTTTTTGAAAGCCATGATATAAGTATATAATAATGCTATATCTTCATCCATTCAACTAAACACCTATTGCCCTAGGTCTTCAGAAAACAGTAATGTGCTAAATGAACAAATTGTTCTCCTATTTTGCAATCTAGTATGTTTATGTGGTGGGGATGTGAGATAGAAGGAGATAGAATAAACATATAAGTAAGAAGATAAATGGGATGATTTCAGATAAGAGGAGTGATATGGTTGAATGCGACGGGGGTTTTGGGGTTGCAGAGTACAGCTAATTTAGAACAGATAGTGTGGTGACACTGGGCGAGGATCTGAAAGGCAAAACAACCATGTGAATCTTGGGGAAGACGAGCATGGATAGTAGGAAGAGGAAGTGCAAAAGTCCTGGGGTGTTGATCTTGCTGTGTTTGAAAAAATAGCTAGAAAGGCAGTTTGGCTGGAATGTACAAAGCCCAGGAGAGAATAATAGGAGACAAAGTTAGGAGTATGCACTGTTGAGATACTGGAAATATTTGTAAGGCATGGCAAGAAATTTAGGTTTCATCCTCAGAGAGATGGATTGGAGGATTTTAAGCGAAGGATTTACTGCATATCTTGAAAAGGATTATGATTTACATATTTAACTAAAATAAATACTAAGTTTTGTGTTACAAAATTGTGTATGCAAACAGTGAAATAATCCCACCATGTAATGGTTACACATCATTGATTAGTATTCAGTCTTGATCCGTGGTTGGGCAGAGGCCAGAGGAACTACTATTATATATGACATATATGCTTCTTTTGATATTATCATATTCAGTGGACTTAGGTAGATGCCATAGTCTTGTTCAGAAGTCTTTCATGTAGTCACTAAACTGCACATGACCTGCTATGAGTTATTATCCCTTTAATTATTCTGTTTTCCTTGAAATTAAGAGGTTTATATTAGACTAAGTAATGATGAGTCAGTTGAGCTAATAGTATAGCAGATGGGTTCTTCAGTTCTTTGTAATGATTGACACATTATAATCTCTACTTGGTCTAAGATATCATCATAACTTAGAAGATATTAAATATCAGTGGGTTGAGTATACAGCAATCTATTTTGTTTATTTATGTGTGCTATAAATCAATGGTTCTAACATTCACATAAGATCTTTTTGCTTCTCTGCTCAGATGCTTTCAATGATGTAATGCTACGTAGCAAATCTAATCCCCTAAGCACAGTAATCAAGGCCTTCTACCCCAAAAAACTATGCCCTTTTATACCTGTTTGCATTTACAAATACTTATTTCACTTGCTTTGACTGTTCATCTCACACTCTCCATCTACTATAATATTTACATACTCTTCAGGATCTAGGCCACATTCAGCTTCTCTGTTAATTTTTTCCTGATTCTCTCAAGTAGATTTAGCTGGGACATGTGTTTTACTTCCATGATATTCTGTGAAAGCTCCAACTTGAGAATTTATTATACTGCCTTGTGATTATCTGTTTTTCCTTCCATACTCCGCACTAAAGAATGACCTCTACACAGCTGCTATATTTTATTCATTTCTGAACGTTTTTCTAGTGTTACACTCACCCATTGATTTCATTGAGTTCTTACAACCCATTGCAGGAACTCCATGAACTCAATGAATGAGTGAATTAATGGGTGAATATGTCAGCCATCATTCCATTCTTATATTTGACACATTCCAATAATGTGATGTGAGTAATGTGATTGAGATAACACAACTCTGTGAAACGTTCTCGGACTTCTGGCCTTCATATCTTCATACATGGTGTTCCTCACTCTTAAAGTTGCCCCCTTCCACCAGCAACTCTACATGATCTTACACATCTTCCAATTTCTAAAATGGTGACTCCTCCAAGAAGCTTTTATTGGCACCTAGTTCAAAAGCCTGCTTCTTTCCTCTGTATTTATGCTCACATTGTCAATGCCTCCTTTTTTTAAAAAAATTATCTCTTTCCACATCATGTTTGCTTATATTAAAGCATAATTATTCATGCATGAGTCTTTACACATCTATACATTTACAGGCTCTTTAAGTGAGACATATATGATCTTATTTATACCACTCTCCTCTAGATACATGCATGACTGCATATCTCAGGGTGATGCAACTGCAGTGCTCAACAGAATGACTGATGTAATTATAATTCTTTTCCTGTATGCATTTAAAAAAGATTTAACATATTATTTCTACCAAATATGATGAAACCCAGAAAAGCCCTTCATTGAATTGGGCATTTTTATTTGCCAAAATGATTGCCTTAGGGTTTCAATCAGTTCTATTTTTTTCTTAGAGGTGTGCTAGTGTGCAGCCATGTGAGTGTTGTAGATCACTCCAACACTGTCTTCCAAAGAAAATTAACTTCATTACATGTCCAAGCTTAGAAAAGCAAAGACAGTAAACATGACTCATAGCTCTGATACTGGTTTAGTATAAGAGTAGTTATTTATACGAGCTAATATAAAGGTAATAGCAACTAAATAGTGTTCTCACCACCTTCAGAATAACCAGAAAAGCATGTATCCTGTCATTTGTATCTACCATTAATTAGAGAATTTCCTTAACACTGCAGGAAAAGCTTTCTCAATGCTGTATTCCTGAGTCTTTTTTGAAAAGAACAAAAGGAATAAACCTAAATGAAATGTGAGGGATCTCTGCCTGGGAGGATGATGGGAATATGATCTAACACAATCAGAGCAACCACTCTGCAGATGAACTATGGTGGGTGGGATAAATGCAATGAATTGAGCTTTCTCTGCTGACTTACCCCATTATTTTATCACTAATGAATTGATTTGTCAAACATCAAAAGCAAACAGAATAGAACTAAAATTTGCCTGCATTTACTAAAACCTTCAACTCTTTTCTGTAATTCCAAAGCATCATTATGATAGGGTGAGCTTGTCAAATACATGTTCAACGTTATTCAGTTTATGAAAGGCTGCCCCCTCTCCTGCAAAAAAAGCACACCACGTTTCAACCAAAGATTTTTTTCTTAATTGAACACTGATTTTCTTTCATATGGATACAAAATAAATAAGCTTGTTTGTAAACAACAGACACACATGTACACAGTAAACATGATAGAATGACAAAAATATAGCTGTACAGAGACTATGGGTTTTTGGGTTTTGGGAGAATAACAGCCTCACGGTGAGTTAATACTAGGCATTCCCTCTATATATTTTTTCTCCACCAGAGAGTTTTAAAAAAGAATCTATTAAAGACTATTCTACCTGTGAATGAGCTTTGAATTACCTTTGCGTCTGTCAAAGACCATTTATCAACTTGACAGTGTGAGTCTCTAAAAGCAAATAAGGGCAAGAAGGGGCCCTGCACTCTTGCCTTGGCAGAATTAAGCTTTTTTCCACAAGGGAAAGGCATCCTAGAGACAGCTGTAGTATTTTATACAAACTCAGCTAAACACTGCATAATGTCTTTTTTGGATGGCCCTGTATAAATTGTGTTTGATATAATTCTGAATGCCACTACTTTGCAGCACTGCATTAACAAATACCTATATCTGTTCATCTTCATGAATCTAACATACTGAGTTGTAGAATATAAAAGTCTGAGACAAAAATTAATAAAACTTCCTCTATTTTCTACAAAGTGACTTCTGATAATGTATTCTTTTGATTGTTTTTATGAATGTTGTTATAGTCTTTGCAAAGTAACCTAAATATATAAAACAATTCTATATTTGGGAAGAAATATTTCCATAGGCTACAGTAATTTAAAAAATATGATTAGGTCTGAGTAAGTCTAATACAGTAATCATTTTGTTAACACAACTTATATATTTAGAGAATGGTTTGCTTGAGCAAATGTCTGCATATAAACATTCAGCATCTAGACACAAATGTCTGTGTTTTATTAGCCAATGTCCTTGAGAACATATCTATGTAACTTGAGCAACTCCCTTTTACTAATGGAGTAGAACATTCTAGAGGGAATTCTATTAAACAAAAAGTCAGTCGTATTATTGGATCTTGCTGGATCAGTGATGCTAAAAACATTACCCAGCCAAGTCTGAAAAGTATTCATTGTCAGATGTCCGTCTAAATAATTATGCCCATTTTGTTTCAGTGAAATATCTCAAAAATTACACTGTTGAATGAGCCTGTGTATTTGTCAATCGATAAATCCTACTATAGGTAAAGTGAACATTTGAGAATATCTAAGGTGGAAATATGAAGGATTTATTCTCGTACATACATGCATATTTCATATTTTTCTAGAATTTACTTTGTATCAATTCAGCATTCAATGGAAAGGAAAATTCACTTTAGGCACGGAATACATTTACTGTTTAAAATTAAGTGTGAGTAGATCAATCATTCACAGATTGAATACAAGACAAGTTACCTTCTCAGTTAATCTAAAGATCTCAATAAGGCACTCAAAGTATTTGGGCTGTGAAAGATTGTTGCACAATATGTCAGCTTTTAAAAGGGTCAAACTTCAGGAATTCAACTTAGAGCTGATCTGTTGAGAGAACCATCAAATGAATCAAGTGGAGAAAATTTGAGATTCATTTATATATAAAATATATATTAGAAAATAGCCAAGAAGTAGCTCATACTATCTTATGGATTAATACTTTAAATTAACATAAGTACAACCATGACAAAAGTGTTAAGGAAAAAATATGCCACATGAACAGGTGGTCTAATAAGAAAAATTTCATATTTCATTTATAGATAGGCTTCAACTTTTAAAGAAAATTTGGTATAATTCCATCAAACTTTTATCATCATTTAATCCATAAACATTATGCAAAAACTAAATATTTTTCTAAAACAATTCTAGGCATTAAAGTATCATTTTAGAGGAAATGTATTGCAATATTATTTTTACTTTCTTTAAGCATTTTTCATGATGTGTAAAGTGATGCCCATTACTTCTCTCTGGGTTTTCTCTGCTAATTTTTTGGTTTAAAAAAATCCTTCAAATTGTCACTGAGAAAGCCCCAAATTCCGTGAGAAGAACAGGTGTTTTCAAGAAGGAATTTGAGGCATGAGGCAGCAGGGAGACTTGGCTTATTTCAGCAAAGCAAATGAAGTGGATGAGGTTTTTGAACCCTGGTTTCACCAGAATAAAGCAAGTTTCTCCACGCATTAGTGTTTCTGAGTCAGAAGGGCCTTTTCTGCAACAGTTGGCATAGGGCAGCTTTATGGTTGCAGTAAACTCCCTTTTTAAAAACCTTCATTTATCCCTAAAAATAAAGGCACAGAAAAGGAAACTATAATGCGTTTTAAAGGTATTCTTAGTCTATCAGTTTGGCATTTAGCTCGAAGATAACAGCTATTTCAATGTGTAAATACACACACACACGCACACACACAGATATTAAGAAGTTATAGGTACTTAACAAAGTCATCTTTTCTGTTACCCTCAACATTTCTAGGACAAAGCCAAAAAAGTATCTGGAGCCATATTTTAAAACAAATGTTATTCTCTGAATTATAGGCCTGAAGTCTGTTCCGGAAATAGTCTCATGGCCAGTGTAATTATGGCTTATATGAGTCACGGGGCCTACTCTAGGCACTGTTCGTCCCATTTATAATCTATCCCTGGAACAAAAATTCAGAAGCTAAGGAAACAATGATAAAGAACAACGTCAGGTGGAGTTCAACGGACACAGCCTCCTTTCTTATAACTCAATCTCAAGGATCCCAGCAGATAGGTTAGGGAGACGTCCTGCTTCCTTGGAATCCCTCGACAGTTATGAGGGGACATTCGGGTAGGTCACTGCTTCATTTGAGGTGTGACCTTGCTGGGTTATTATAGAGAATTGGATCCTACTGAAAAATTTGGCCACAGCAATTTACTCTGCAGCAGAATAACGCACTTCACCAGAGAAGTGTCAGATTATTGAATTCTTTGTGCTGAAATGTGGTTTGTACAAGGGTGTATATATTGGAGTCTACAAGCCTAATACAGTTCCTACACATTCTGCCTGCCTTCAGTTTACGAGTCATCTTGCTGTGCGGGAATTTTTGTACAGCAACAATGTGTTAGCTGAATGCGATGGATTTTTTTTCTATTTTCTCTCTTTTTTATTAAAGACTTTTTTTTTTTTTAGAGCAGTTTTAGGTTCACCGCAAAACTGAGAGGAAGATACAGAGATTTCCCATCTACTCCATGCCTTCATACATTATCTACTCCTGTATTATCTACTTTCTCTTCAGTTAGCAGATCAAAAGAAATAAAGATCAAGATGGTGAAAACTATTGCTTTAAATGTTGCAAAAAATTTTAAGGTCCAATTTGCCCGTAAGAAAACGCTAGAAATATGTTTGGAATTTTGTGTCTGCATCATGTCTCTTTCTATAATTATGTATGGACTGCATTAAACTATAAGCTCATGAAGAGATGGAACTATGCATAACTGTTGTGCACAATTGGGTCCTTAAACAGGAGATAGCAAGTATTAAAAAGTATCTTTTGGTATGAATGAAATCTGAAGCTTAAAATATTCTTTCAGAATGTAAGGTATTGCGCCGCTCTCATTGTTTCACTGTATATATTATTTATCTCTAGCAACTTCACAGCACTTGCCATTGACAATTTTCTATGATATCTTAGAATGAACGTCTCAAAATTCCCCACAGATCTAAAAGGAAGAAGCTTGTTTGTTCTGCTGAATTTTTTAGAAAAGGGGCTATGCGCTCATAAATGAATGAACTAAGCTGGTAATATAATGGAAGCATAGCAAACATTATTTTACTTCTTACTCATTTCATATATTTATATTCTTCCTGGTCCCTTGATAACACTTCATTTTGTGAACTGGCTGCTCTTTCTCTATTTCTCCTTGTGTTCCTCCTGCTAATACCTACTGACACTATGCTAAGTACGATCACCTATTCAACAGCCCACGGAAATACCACTGGCACGATCCGCATTTTTCAGAGAAAGAAACTGAATCTCAAAAGTGTAAAGTCTTGCAGATCCCAGACTAAAATACTGGTTCTTCTAATTCCAATTAGGCATTTTTTTTTTTTTGTCTCAGTGATGAAATTCCCCTGATGTAGACATTGAGTGTCATATCCATTCCGAACTGAAATAAAAATCCTAGACATCCCTGGAACAGTGGTTCCCAAACCTTGTTGTAGGTCCCAATCGCTATGGAGTTAGTAAAAAACACAGATTCATGGGCACTGGCCCTAAGTTCAAATTCTTCCAAACTTAGACGGACCTAAGGTATCTGTATTTTTAACACGCTTCACAGCTGAATCCGATGCATAGTACACTTGGAAAGCATGGATCTCCCCCAAGCCTTTTATTTTCTAGATGAAACAACTAAAACTTGGGCTTGTGACCATGAAAGGAATAAAGCCCAGGCCTCCTATTCCTCATGCCAGTCCTTGTTCTACTCTATCATGATCAGCAACTGGTTCTCAGGTACATCCACTATCCCTGGGGATGGCTTAATTATTATTTCCTTTATCTTGCATTGTCTTTAGGCAATTTTCTTTAAGAAATTGTGAATTAAATTAATGGATTTACGGGAGAGATGTTTAAAAATGTTCATGCACCCTTTCTTTGTCTACTATTTGGAGGTGGAGAGTTAAAGGAAATGGAGTAATTGAACCTTTATGAAATAATATTTAATACCACAGATGGTACTCTCCATATGTGAAAGCATATTTGGGATGTTAAGTATTGTGTCAATGGCATGACCAAAATATATTAAACCCTATTTAAAATCAAGCATTATAGCAAAGCATCTCAAAAGAGTAATACCAGAGTGAAATTCCAAAGGGGGAGGTGAAGAGAACAGATTAATAGAGCTCATTAGAAGGCATCTGAGAGACGGGTAAGTTTGCGAATGTGGCTTTGGTCAGTGAGGTTGGCTAATTATAACACCCAAACTAAATTCCCACCTGAATTCTCATTTTGTTTGCATTAAGTGTGAAGAGAAAAATTAGAATTCTATGAATTTTCTGAATGCTTCTTAGTGTTTGGGCAGAAAAAAGATAGATCTAAGTCTTTTTTTTTGAAGGAGGGGTGACTTAATATATTTATCCTTATTATGTCATTATTATTACATTATAAGACTCCTCATATTACACAATATCAAGCTGGATTAGCTCTATGTTCTTCATTTAACATGAAAGAAACAGAGCCTCCTTTCCTTATAATATATGCATATATTATCTCTTAAATTAGAGAGTGAATCTTAAGAGTAAAATAGCTTTGTCTCACGTCACATTACCAATGCCACAGAGTGTCAAGTGGAGCCTTAGTTGAACTAGATGTCCAGTGAATGTTTACTAAGTAAATGAGGAGGCTGATATGAAACAGGATGGTGATCATTGGTTAGTGTGATAGAAGGAACACTTATATATGAGATGCTAGCTTTCAGGGAACATGTAAGGAAAACTGTGGCACTATTGACTAGGTCTAACACTCAATTACCCAATATTATATATCTCCTGATGTCACCTCCATTACCAAAATAACTCAATTTTTCGCAGTGAAATTATATTGCACAATTAAAAGAATCCTGACATAAAGTAATTTTTTTTCCCTGGTTCCAAAAGATTCCAGAGACACAAGAGATTTCTGTTAATATTATGGTGAAGCTAGTGGGTAATATCCCTGTCAATTCTACCTTAAGAGTACATTCCTAAGAGTTAAAAAGCAGAATAAACTAAAGCACAAAAACATAAAGTGAATTACTTACAGTCTCAGAGACAAGACGTTTAAGACTTACTACTCGGTACGTGCTGATTGACTTAATGCTCATTTGTTAGATGTCTATTATATGCATGATTTTCTCTCTAATGCCACTTATTTTTTTAAAGTTCTAACCAACAGACTGCGTGTTACATTTCCTTTCCTTTGCTGACTACATGCTTTGTAATTGGAGAAGCATTAATTTTACCCTGAATGTGATCTCTTAGCAACAGGTAAGTGGAGGGAAAAGAAAGTTGAAAATTGCATCCCTGACTTCAAACTACAAAGTGAAGACAATTTTCAGTAAAGTCCATTTAATTTAAAATCTCTTTTCTGCCTCTCAGACAGCCTTACCACTAAGCACTGCTATTAAAGTGCTGCTCATTCCACCTCACCGAAGAATTGCTCTCCTGGATGTTACGACAACTCAGAGCTAAGTACACTAGACTGAAGCTGCCACACAGATCTTATATTTATTGCCAATATGCAGGTGAAAGGATGGGAATAAGTCAAATTTCTGGTGTTCTTGCATTGCCAGAGGAAAATAATAACATGCCAGGTTTACACAGCATCCCTCAGAGAGGTGTCTTAGTTCCTCACAAAAGCACCATTGGGGTGATAAAATATATTCACATTTTTGAAAAGCAAAATTCTAAATTAAAACTCTTTAACTTTTTTACTGAAAATCTAAGCAGGTAAACTTGAGAACTTTAATCATGATTAATCTTAATTAGTGACCATGGAAGTTATTTACAATATGTTAGATGAAATAAGCTATGAAATAATATATGAACTAAAATTCTAGTTTTGCACAAGTATAGTGTGTGTGTGTGTGTTATGAACTGAATTGACTTGTGTCCCCAAAAAGATAAGAAATCCAATTCCAAGTATCTCATAATTTGCTGTTATTCAGAAATAGGGACTTTGCTGAGGTAATTAGCTAAATTAAGATGAGGTCATACTGGAGGATGGTGGGTCCAATATGACTATTGAATTTACAAAACAGAAGACAGAAACACAGGGTGAACATCACGTGAGGACAGAAACAGAGATTGGAGCAATATAGCTTCAAGCCAGGAAGACCAAGGGTTGCTGCCACCCACAGAAGCTGGGAAGAGGCAAGAAAGGTTCTACTTTAGAGGCTCTGAAGGGATCATGGCCTTGCCAACATCTTGGTTTTGGACTTCTAACATCCAAAACTGTGAAAGAATAAACTTCTGTTGTTTTAAGCCACCCTATTCATGGTACTTGATTACAAAAGCCTTAGGACATTTTGTTGCCACATACAAAGACACACACGCCCTACAAACACAGAGAGAACTTACTCCATGTATACACATAGAACACAATGACAACGCATGGACATGGGCCAACATTTTAAAGGTTCCTATATCTGGATGATAGGAGTAAAGGTGATTTTTTTCTCCTGAGTGTTGTTTCCAAATTTTTTATATTAAACATATAATTATGTTGCAATGAAATAATAGAAAACAATAAGTAAGACTTAATCTGATTTTCTTCTGTTGGAAATCTAAATTTTTAAAAACAGCCTTCTAGCTTTCTGTTTTGAAAACAGTACTGATACTTACTATGTGGCTCAAAATATAATGTTGGGTCTTTTTACCACTTTTTCATTTTTGATATACTGTAAACATTTAAATCTTCCTGCCTTTCAACACTTTGTACAACTTTGTGCCAGTCCACTATCAAGCTTAAAAGTCATATAGTTTTCAGATAGAATTGGGTTGACTGTCTTCTCCAGTTACTACCAGCTATTTATTTTGAGCAAGTTTCTAAGCCTGTCTCAGTTTCTCCATCTATAAAATGGGGACATTTATAAAAACTGACCCTCATTGAGATGCTGTAATACATGCAAGAGATAACATCTAGAAATTGCTCATGTCAATATCTAACACCTGTTCATTCAATCTTAGAGACCATTATACTCTATAGAATGAGGCAGACAATTTAAATACTGAATACATTAATTTGAATATCCATTCCCTTATTATAAAGAAGATAAGACCATTATTTAAAATCAATTATCCCTTGCTTTGACTGACAGCATTGCTACTTAATAAGTGCTATCTCTTTTACAAGTTACTTAACTTGGGGGATGAGTTTTCTCAAATGTGAAATGGAGGAAAATAATACATTTCTCATTTGGATCGTTTTAGAATGATAATAATAATAATAATTACCATTATTTATTAAATCCTAATGATCTGTCAGGCCCTGGATTAAAAAAGCGTGTATGATAGCATGCTCAATCCTTGCAAAATTTTTTGTAAAATATTTTGTGGATTCAGTCCCTAAGAATTAAATATAGGAGAACCACATAAATCTCATACAAAAATTTGTTGGCATTAGAAACAAGATGTATTATATACCTGCATGTATTAAAGTTATGTTATCTTCTGACTATCTGAATAAGCTTTTTGATGGAAAGGGCATTCATATATTTTCTCTGCCATTACAGTAATCCACATGGTACATACACATGAATGAGTGAGTTAACTGATTAAATAATAATAGATCTATCTGGAGGTATCTCAACAGTTATGCTTGAAGTTCAGAGGCTTGACAAAGACTTTCTTGTTAAAACATCATTTTACACTTCATTCTCTCAAAGTCTTCTCAGATACCCAATAAAGATTAATTTAGCACATATACTATATTATACACATATGTAATAAACACACATATTCTCTCTTTCTGTAGATATACTAGCTATACTGCATGTAATATATTATATACATTATACACAGCCTCAAAATTTATGCTAAAACAGCAGCAACAGCAACAAAACTTGGTGGTTCCTTCAATATTTTCAAAATTAAAAACATGAAGTTTTTGATTTTACTTAAAACCTCAAAGTTACGCTTTATACCAATCAAAAGTGTACAAGAAAAATTAGGTTTCATGGGACACACACACAGAAACACAAAATTACATTTTGTATGGCCCTGTGGCATTTTGACAAAATGACCCTGAAAAGAATATGAAGAAAGAGTGTGAGGAGAGGATCATGAATGCAGAAGGAAATTGTTTTTATTGATTTTCATTGGCAGTAGAGTTCATAACATGAAGACTAAGTTTATGAAATCAGTTGTTGATTTGGCACTGAGAGGCAGGCACCTCTACAACTCAGAAGGGTTTGGCTCTCGTATCCTGCTGATTATGAATTTCTGCATTTCAGGCCTGTTTTTGATGTCTAGATCCTAAGAAGTATGCCAAAATAAAGGAAATTAGATATTTTAAATGAACAAGAAAACTATTATTTTCAGAAATATCCTGCACCCAAATCTTAGCATCAATAGGTTCCTTTATGTATTACTTGATTTCTTTTCTATGCGTTATCCAGTTGCAACAATAAAAATTTGACTTGGAAATAGAGATAGAATGCAATATCCTTAGTGCATTCCGATTCATCCAAATGTTCTAGGATGTACTCCTAGAATATTCTTAGAGGTTGGAAATTATACAGTTGTAATAGATGGTTATCATACTGCCAATGGCTTTTGGTTTTCTGATAACTTCACAAAAGCCACATTTTAGATACCATCTTTAATATGAAAAACCAATGTAACATACAAACTACATGAGTATCTGAAAGGATTCTTGGATGTTAAACAGTTGCAGAATCCACTGTTACTCTCCCTTGTGTATGGTTCTACTTCCATTTGCTTTCCGACACATTATTAAATGCATCATAAAGTAGAGTGTTTCCTGGAGCAGAAGAGAAGCAGAGGAAAATTATGTTACTCAGAATATCCTAAATTCAATAAACAAAGTCTCTGTGTATATGCACAACCAATTTAACCATGTTGACTCAATTGGTCAATCAATTCTGATTTAAAGCAAAGGTCAGCTCAGTCAAATCAGCAATCATTTCAGCGAAAATCAGTAAAAATTTCACTTTCAATCTCCATACTTTGAATATTACAGGAGTTGCAGTTATTCCAGAAAAGGAGAAAATAAAATCTCTAATTCTGTAACACTGAATTTAAGATTACTGACTTTTAAGTCTCTTTTGTTAAAACATTCTTTTAACTCTTTCTTGACTCAGAATATGTATTTTGCTTTGTTACTGCAAAAGACAGAAATCAATTTAAGTGCATGGAGACTCTTTTTTTTTCTCCAAGTCCAGAAAAGTTTTATAATGACAGAAAATAAGTATAATTTTATATTTTCTGATAGTAATAGTCTTAGGGACAAAACAAGGTAGGATCTGTTAAGAAACAAAGATTAACTCTCTAGAAGAAAATTAAAACTATAATCTTTAGATTTTGCATCATCATATTATTATCTAAACACCCTATGCATTATACAATTTAAAAGATGAAAAAGACTTCATGAGCCAAACACTGTTGGCAGACAAACCTAATACAGCAATTATCACTAGATAGCTTCTGCTAAAAGAGATTTTAAAATAAAATCACAAATATTCAATCCAGGGAACAGTGCAAATGATACGAACCACAGACTTGTAAGTAAAACACTGACAGTGTAATTTAGAACTTCCTTGTAAACTACACATGTTCTAGAATTTCATATCCCATAGAAATCAACATGACAATAAATGAAGTCAGTAAACAGGGGACAGGCATGCACTTTCTAAGAGAAGTTTGTATTGTGAAATTATTAAAACCTGGATTCCAAGAGATCTTGACAGAAACCAAGAGTCTCTCCTTATAAATGGCATAAATTTGAGCAAGTTACTTAACAACCCATCTTGTTTTACTGAGAATAATGAAAACTTTCCCTAAATTTGTAGTGAAACTTAATGCAAAAATAAATGCATGTTATGTGCTCACTACAGAGAATGTTGAAAAACTGACATTCAATAAATAATATTTATCATTACTGATGTATTATCTAAGTTAACTAAATCAACATTTTCATCCTCATGGCTGACAGTCTTTGTGCTTCAAAGAAAAACACAATGAAAAATCACTAACTTAAAAGAATTATAAGCAGATTAGAAGAAGAAATTACACACTAACCTTCATATATGTTGAAATTGAATATGTTTAGGTTTTGGAGATGGTAAGAAATGATTGCTCTTGGGGAATATTTAAAACTTAAGGCATATGGACAGTATTAAAAATATACATAGAAGTAACCTAAGTTGATGGCAAAAATTTGGTGAATTAAGCTTTGGCAGATGTCCAATAACAAATTATGGAAACTGTCCCCTCAAGGAACTTTAATTAAATATTTGGCCACCAAGGGGCATCAAACAATACGGCAATGAGGAAGACAAAAGCATTTAAGAACCTAGCTGGATACAGGGAGCTCTTCAGAAATGTAAGAAATAAAGGTTTCTTTATACATGAATGCTAGCAAAAGTATAATTAAGTGACCCCAAATAAATAAACAGTCAGTGAGTATGGTCTTAGTCATTTAAATGCTAAGGGAAGTAATTTATTATCATACAAAGATATCTACTTTCATAACCAAGATTGGGGACAATGTGTCCAGAAAATATCCATCTCTTCCCAGCTAACAAGAGCAAAGGAAAAATGAGCTTGCAACCAGATGCCACTGATTTATACTTTATGGGATTTAGCCACATTTGTATAAATTTCTACGTAAAGATAAAGGCCCTCTTAATGGAAATCAGCACACTCTACATTTCTTTGGTCTGGTATCTCTGACTAAGCAAAGAAAAGCTGGCATCATAATGATTCTAGCCATCTTTATGCTTCAATAATTGTGTAATTTTATGAGTTATTTTGCCTTGATGTTGCTCAATCTCTTCAACTTGTAGAATGAACATAGATTAGATGATCTCTAAGGTTACTTTCAGCCTAGTATTTTATACAGCTAATAAAAGAATACTTTATATAGTAAATATGTATAATGCTTCAATTATACATACATATAAATCAATGGAGATAAGATTACATATAATTGTTGAAAAAATATTCTCTTGATTGTAATTTATTTGGGTTATTAGAAACACAGAATAGAATTCAGAGATATCTGACTCAACTGTCCTTCACTAAATATAAATTTTCGTTTTCCCAGATTATTGAACAAATGGAAATGTACATCTGTCTAGCTCAAGTTGAAAATCATATTCTTTTACTATGTGTTCAAACAGTTTAACTTGTTATCATTTTGAGGGCAAATAAAACAACACTGAAGTGACATGGAGCTTAATCTTTAGAAGAAAATATTTACATATACTCTGGAGATTATGAATAAATATGACTGAGTAATCTGAATTGATACAATTCTACTGTCATGCTTTCAATGAGTGTTGAAGAGGCCTGGATAACTATACCTAAATTGATTTTTAAAAATAGTAATCATACATTGTTGCCAGAAGTGTTATTAGGAACAAAAGAGTTTTGATTTCTATTATTTTAAGAACACAATTTTTAAGAAGTTATGCAAGTCATACAGATGCTGTCATCAAGCATTCATAGAACATTTCTCCTCAGAATAAAGATTTGCTTCAAAATTGGTTGTCATTTCAAGTTAATTCAAATATAAATATACACTTCAAAAACCATATGAAAGTCAGCAAATACAAAAATGATCTTAAGACATAATGGTATGAAGTCAAGACAAATATCACAATTTTAAGAAGTAAATTCTAAAGGAAAAAAACTTGAAATGTTTTTTAAGCATCAGGTTTCTCCATATAAGGGAATGATTGCTTCAATTTCTCTTAAGTATTGAATTAGAGCCTATGACTTTTACCCAATAAAAATGGAACAATAGGTTTTAGATCGGCAGTCAGTTACATGTGGCAGTGAGTGTCAGCCTGTAAATAGCTTCACAATTCTGTGTATCACTGCTTTTGTTAATTCTTCTATTTGGCTCTATTCATTCTATTGTCCTCCTTTCGAATGACTGTCTCTGGAATCCCCCACTCAAAAACTCCATCATTATCTAAAGCACATTTGTCTACATGAGAGAGTGTTTATTAGGTTTGCCACTACATTGCCAACACAGTTGGTGTGAAAGGCTGCCAGGCAATTAACTTTCATTCATTAATTTCCAAAAATATTACCTACATTATAAGAAGGTCTTTTACCTCCTTAATTAAATCAATGGTCAAATTATATTTATTGTCCTCAGGAAGCTCATTAAATAAAGTAATAAAAAATTAGAAAACCATCTTTGGAACAAAATGTCATATATACCATTTACTTCTCAGGTAAATGCACTCTGCCTAACTAAAATGATCTTAAGGATCATACTCTTTGTCTGTTAAATTTATAAATTTTGGGGTAAATTTTGCTTCAGTAGACTGGCATATATCAACAAGCCTTTAACAAATAAATTAATATTGCTTACCCAGGCATCAACATTATTTAAGATGAATTTCACAGAACCTCACCATTGTGCATACTCTATTAAACAGAATGGATTAAAACAAAGAATACAGTAAAAATTCTTTAAGTGAAAATGGGTATCACCCAATTCCTTGCACAGAATTAATTGATGAAAGTTGTTCATTGGTATTTTTGTTGCGTGTGTGTGTTGTTTGTTGAGGGATTTATTTTATTTTACTTTAATTTTAATTTTTTTGGTTGTGTCAGAGAAGCCAAATTTTTCTCTACTGCTTCTAAATAAAACTATTTCAAAGCTGCAAACTCTTATTTTATAGCAGATACTTCATTGGAATCATTGCTTTCAGTTGTCAAAGGTCATTTCAACTTAATTGGATATTTAAATCCTAAGACTCTCCTGTGAGCATCCACTAGAAGATTTATCTTTTCTTTGAACTCCTAATCATGCTTTCTATGATTCTAAAGGCAGTTAGAAAGAATATGTACATATTCCAGGTACATGTTTTGTCTCCCCTTTAAGAGAGTAGGTATCTTACAAGGATATTTCATCGGTTTTGCATTCTGATTGTGCTATATGTATTTAGTAGGTGCTAAATAAGCCTCTTCTAAAGAAATGGTTAGATGAGGAAATAGCTGGTTGTAGTGATGGAGATGTATAGTAATGAGCAATAAATTTTTCTAAACCAAGTAAGATTTTTAAACAATGTATTTAAATGATCACACTACTGTTGATTCCTAAAGGGATATATCTAAGCTTGATTTTCTTGTTCATTCTTACGGAATACATGGTGTTACTTTGGTAGTTGAATTCATTGACAGAATTGGATTCCCATAGCTAACTGGCATGTGACCTTAATCATCAGGTGTATTATCACATACAGCCCAGTTCTCACGGACATATAGGAAAGTTTTAATCTCTTCTCTAATCCCCAGTACAGAAAAGTTCATATATGTTTATACCAGGAGACTCATGCAATGACCCACCTCTGCATCACTACTGTTGAAAGTGACAATGCTTGTTCTATTTCAGAGACTGTGCTTTAGGACCATGGCTTCATCTTTCCATTTTTTATGATGACTTTATTTTGAAGAAAAATGGAGGAGAGATTATTATTTAAATGGAGTCAGAAAAATAAAGTCAATTTCTGCTAGGTGTAGAAGAAGAGAGGAAAATATAATATGACTAAGCTTTTCTACTTACGAAAGTAAAACTGTTTTTGAAAGTTGGCAAAAGAATAAGAAAAAAGATCTCACAGGTTTACAAATATTTCTGATAAAGTGCATTTATGAATGTACTATTTATAAATGAATAGACTTAAACAAAGGCCAAACTTATTTAATAACGCATTTTTTCCTAAACACTGAAATTTTCTAAAAATAAATTCTTAATACGTAACACAAATGAATTAAGATATTCATTGACAAACATACATATTTAAAGTTTGTCCCATTTGGATATTTGACTAATGGATGACTATTTAAGAAAATGTTGGCTGGGTGTGGTGGCTCATGCCTGTAATCCTAGCACTTTGGGAGACCAAAGCGGGCGGATCACCTGAAGTCAGGAGTTCAAGACCAGCCTGGCCAACACGGTGAAATCCCATCACTGGGCTCTCTTTCTTTTCTTTGCTTTCGTTTCTCTTTCTTTCCCTTCCTTTTTCTCTTTCTCTCTTGCTGTCTCTCTCCTCTCTCTTTCTCTTTCTCTCTCTCCTCTCTTTCTTTCTTTCTCTCTCTCTCCTCTCTCTCTTTCTCTCTCTCTGTCTTTCACTCTCTCTCTCTCCTTTCCTTCCTTCCTCCCTTCCCTTCCTCTCTTCCCTTCCCTTCCTCTCTCTCTCTCCCTCTCTCCTTCCTTCCCTTCCTCTTTCTTTCTTTCTTTCTTTCTTTCTTTCTTTCTTTCTTTCTTTCTTTCTTTCTTTCTTTCTTATTTTTCTTTCCTTCTTTCCTTCTTTCTTTCTTCCTTTCCTTCTTTCCTTCTTTCTTTCTTCCTTTCCTGTCAGGGTCTCTCTCTGTCACGTATGCTGGAGTGCAGTGACACTATTACGGCTTACTACAGCTTCGACCTCCTCGGCTCAAATGATCTTACATCCTCAGCATCCCAAGTAGCTGGGGCCACAGGCGTATGCCACCACACCAGGCTAATTTTTGTATTTTTTTAAAGATGGGGTTTCCCCACATTGCCCAGGCTGGTCTAGAACTCCTGGGCTCAAATGATCCTTCTGCCTCAGACTCCCGAAGTATTGAGATTACACGCATGAGCCACCACGCCCGGCTCTCATTATTTTCTAAGTCCACTTCTGGGATACATTCTTAGTCTTAAAGGGAAAACATTACTAACTACAACTGATTTACTCAGTTCTAGAATTTGAGACCTACATCACAATGCCTGGGCAATAATTTATTTAGTATTTCCTCTTTGACAAAGATGAGGAAGAGTCTTCTGTGAGAATACTTAAAGAAGATTATAAAGCCTTTATATGGCTGGGTGCAGGTGCCTTTATATGGCCTGTAATCCTAGCACTTTGGGAGGCCGAGGTGGGTGGATCATTTGAGGTCAGGAGTTCAAGGCCAGCCTGGCTAACATGGCGAAACCCCGCCTCTACTAAAAATACAAAAATTAGCCGGGCATGGTGGTGGGCACCTGTAGTCCCAGATACTTGGGAGGCTGAGGCAGGAGAATCACTTGAACCCGTGAGGTGGAGGTTGCAGAGAGCCGAGATCATGCCACTGCACTCCAGCCTGGGCAACAGAATGAGATTCTGTCAAAAACAAAAAAACAAAAAAACAAAGCCTTTATATTATAAGGCTCAACTCTAGGACCTAGTATGTTGCTAGATGTTTACTAAGGTGAATGCCATTTGGAGTTTTAAAAAATCTACTACTGCTCAAAACCATTATGGTACACAACTAGATTTTTTAAAAACCTATTACTACCAAAGGTTTTGTAGATGCCAAAATGCACAGCTACTATACTACTGCCTAAGGGAGTAGAAATTCGTTTTTCAAAAATTTTAACTCATCATGGCAATTAAAATACACTAACATTTTCTGAAAATCAATATTTTTAACAGAAAATGCTCTAAAAAACTGAAAATATAGTTTATTTTTAAACAAATCTAACATGTTTTTCTGTGCAGGAGGAAGTTATATAAATACAACATTTCACTTGAAGATGGATGACATAAATAAAAAAAAATATCAGTTGAGGAGAAAAGGAGCAAAGGCATTTGTGAAGCTAAAACTAGTGAGCTTCAATGTCAAATCCTTATTTGCTACGACGAAATATAAATGCTTTGTTATTCATAAGTTGCTAACACCTCCTAGGAGCAAAACCCTTAGAGGTAATGCTATAAAAAAGAAGAAGAAAGCAAGCCAATATAAGATCATTACAGCAGTTAGTAAATAACATGAAATGGGATGAAACTAAAATTATGGCAGGTTGATAGATTTCATAAACTCAACATTAAGAAATGTTCTTAAATAAAAGATGCTATGTGAAGAAAATATTCAATGAATTAAGTTCTAAAAATAAACCTGCAGACAACCTGAACGATACCAACAAAAAAGAACTGAGGTCATACTAGACCAGATATTAGCACACCTGTTTGGCATCTTTCATCACTCTGCCTTTATCGTATAATGGCACCAAGAATAGAAATCTTTAGTTGATTTCATGGTATTCAGATTACTTCCTTGAATTTGATGAAGATAAATGTTTCAGTTACTTTCTCATCTTCTTACACA
This sequence comes from Pan troglodytes, assembly GCF_028858775.2. Classification (NCBI taxonomy): domain Eukaryota; kingdom Metazoa; phylum Chordata; class Mammalia; order Primates; family Hominidae; genus Pan; species Pan troglodytes. The sequence continues at coordinate 31,483,676 of NC_072401.2, read as the reverse complement.
GGATGGAGGTACTAAAAGAATTTTCCAATGTGTTAGAAGCACCAGATCTAGATGTTCAAAAAGCAATATCTCTTCTGTGAAAGTTGATGTGGCTGAAACTAGTGGTATCTTTCACACTTTGATGTTCTTGCTCACTGTAAGAGGTTAGTTTGTATTTTTTGCTTGTTGTGCAACTCCAGCTGCAGAATTAATAATCATCAACCCTTTTGGGACGTACTAACTTGGACATGTTAATAATTTTCAGCCCTCGTGGTATATGTTAAATTTGTTGTGGTTGCTTTGATTTCACATGTTGTTCCCAAGAAGCTGATTGGATTGTGGGATCAAAAGTTGTTCCAAGGGCCGGACGTGGTGGCTTAAGCCAGTAAGCCCAGCACTCTGGGATGCTGAGGCAGGTGGATTGCTTGAGCTCAGGAGTTTGAGACCAGCCTGGGCAACATGGTGAAACCCCCATCTCTACAAAAACACAAAAATTGGCTGGGCATGGTGGTATGTGCCTGTAGTCCCAGCTACTGGAGAGGCTGAGGTGGGAGGATTGCTTGAGCCTGGGAGGTAGAGGTTGCAGTGAGCTCTGATTGTGACTATGGCACAGTACTCCAGTCTGGATGACAGAACAAGACCATGTCTCAAAAAACAACAAAAAAAGTTGTTCCAGGGTCCAGGTGTATGTATTATCATTGCTGCTGAAAATAATTTCAAATAACCAGAAAATTTTAGTTTAGTAACCTAGTTTTTATATATAATATATTTTTATATATTATTTTATATACTTTGTTAAATGGTATGGGAAAATCAAAAGAATCATAATATGTAACTACCAACTCCAAGAAAGTAAAACTTAGCTTAGGGACAGAGCATAAATACATAAAAGGATGTGGGACAATAATATACGTGACGAACAGTGAGTGAGTGTACCATGCAGAGGGTCATGAAGTCACAGTAAAAAGAGAGTACAGTGACCTCAGAGGAGCAGAGATGACTCAGCAGAAGATAAAGAAATCAAACTGATTTTTTATTTTTTATTTTCATTTTTTGTAGGGACAGGATCTCACTGTGTTGGCCAGGCTGATTTCCAACTCCTAGCCTTAAGTGATCCTCCCACCTTGGCTTCCCAAAGTAGTGGGATTACAGGTGTGAGCCAGGACATCTTACTGAAACTGAGTTTTGATGGACGTAAAGAATCAAAGTTAGTGGCCTCGACGGAAGGATGATGTATCATAAGTTGAAGAAACAGCAGAAACAAATGCATGGAAGCAAGAAAAATAACTAAGTTATGTTTTGGGGACAGGATGTAAAGTTCAGAAAGATAGGTTGGGATAGTCTAAATGACTAGGGGTGAAGAAGGACTTTGGGTAGGGGGTAGTGTTTTGAAAATGATGTTTTCACAGTATTAGCCTGGTGATGGGTATGCAAAACTCTGGAAGTGAGGCGAGGTAGAGGCAAGAAGACAAGCTTTTGCTTTTATACATCATATTTAATTTTTAGCATTTGCAAAGGAAAATCACAAATTGCCAACAAAAAGGTATCCTAACTGGTGCAAAGAGAGGAATCTGGCATCTGATTTCTCCAAAAATGCCATTAAAGAAAGCGCTGGTAAAAAAAAAAAAAAGTAATTTGACTCGTGACGAATAGATAGCAGTCACACCATAGCATTAAAATACTTAAAAGGGGGTAAAGAAAAGTTGAAGAGAAAAAGGAGAAAAAATTGTTACATAAATAAAAATACTTTATGAAAATCTCTATTCTGAAGGGACAAGGTTTGATTATATTATTTTCATTTACTCTTCTCCTTAGAATAGTTTGAAATTCAATCTCACACAAGTGATTCCTATGAACAGATAAACCAAATAGTCAGATGCTGGCATCAGCAGCAGCTCATCATATTAAACAAAGCTTGCTGTGTGTCAGAAACAAAGCTCCTTTTATAATTGCATATGCAGATAGATTTTCAGGATCACTTGTGCTTGGTATGATTTTTCTGACTTCCAGTCACTTACTATATTTTTATTTCTTAAAGAGCCATTTTTATTTGGGACAGCGGCTTGAGGGTGAAGACTAGGTAAATGGGACTCTATGTCCTTAAAGAAAAGGACATATTTTAAATCTTTTCACTACAGAATGATCTTTGGACTGAATTCATTGCATTATTTAATCTACCACCTCTCAATAAAACTTTAAAAAAGCCCCAACTGAATTGTAATCTCCAAGAGTCTGTAAGTTCTTGTTCAATAGTATGGTGATAGATTCCTTTGTGTAGTTTCAAAATGTTCAGTGGTGTGGATGATATTACTACTTAAAGTTTGATGTTACTCAGACTGGACAGAATTCTGTATCAGTTTAGCAAAGACTCAAAACACTGGCACTAGGATTATTGTGTATAGAAGACACTTGTTTAAACTAAAGTTGATATGGAACAGGCATGATAAATCATTTCCTCCAACATCACTTCAAGTCAACACTTCTCTAATGCCTTAAACAAAATAAAAGACAACAAAAAAAGGGACATTATATATAGTAACAAACCACAGAGCACCATTAGCCTTCTATTATTTTATAAAGCTATAACCTTAACACTTAATTCAGATATTTGCAAAATTACCAATCAACTCTTTCAATGAAACCACAGAAAAATAGTTCGTCAGGATACCACTGATAAGCAAATGAATGTCATAATATTCAAGGATAAATATCACAAAATTAGAGGACATCTATTATTTGCTGAAGCTATATTAAATAAATGAAATATCATGAACAATTCCCCTACCCCCAAACACACACACACACACACACCCACACACACACACACACACCCAACAATGCTTTGGTTTTGAGAAGATCAAGTCTGCTCCTACTTAAGACAATGTGTAATATTTTTCTACAGAAGATTGCATACCTGATGTGTTAGCAACTCGAGACTGCTATTTTTATGCTGTAAAGGTTTAAGGTCTGCTGCTACCCATTATAAGCATGTGATTTACTGCTGTTTTATTTTACTTGTTAAGAATTAAATTTAAAACAAAGGGCATTATTTAAGAGTTTTAATATCTGAATAAAGAAATAGAATCAAGCTGTAATATAATTATAGAATGGCAACTTCTAACTATGAGGAAACAATTTTTAAAAACCTACATATAAAATCCAGGGATTATTATTCTATGGCTGGAAGCTAGATTACTTATCTGTAGCTTCACTATGCCTCAGTAAGTCACTGTATCCTATAGTTCTGCTGCTCTATTTTTGGTGTGTATGATTCATTCATTAGTTCATCAAACACTGGTTAACCTTCAGGTGCCACACTCCTGGAGCTCTAGTAACAAAAGATAAACAGATGCAGGGGATATGGTCTCTGTCTTCAAGAAACTCACAGTTCAGTTGGAGAAACAGTCATGTAAACACATCATTATAATGGAGTGAGACACGCTAACAGATGCTTGTAAGGTGGGGCTGTGATGATAGACAAGGCATGTTTGCTTGGGGATTCAAGGAAGACCTTAAACAAAGAGTGGCTTATAGGCAATATTTTGAAGAAAGAATTGGAATTACCAAGGCAGGTCCAGTAAAAATCACACAAATAGTGAAATAGTTAAATTAGTCAGTTAAATAGATAAATAATTATGTGAACTAAGTGATTAAGATTCAGGTGCTATTCACAAGTAACACACTTTTTGAAACACACGAGCATAGCAGAGGTTAGGCAATGTGAAGCAGAGAACCTAGCTGTAAATGTGAAGCAGGGAAGTGACCCCTGGAAATATATTCAGTCCTATTATCAATCTCTAAAATACAGAATCAATATATGAATTCACAGGATTTTTGAGGAAAGTATTTGAACCTGTTCTGTGAATTCTAAAGTATCCTACAAATGTTATCTACTTAATTACACCAATTTTTGTCCAGTGAGTGTAGAAGGAGAGGTAACTTAATTATAAAGATGTGCTTCTTAGAAATGGCAAGACAAATTTTCACATCCCTCTTTAGTATAAATATCATTTCAGTAAATTATGAGAGGCTTACCATAAAATCTTTTTACATCACATTATTGTCATTAATGTCCACAGGCCTAATCAATACTTGAACAAGGGCATCCACAATGAAGCATGGATCATATTTAGAAGACATCTTTTACAACCGAAAAGTCTCTGAACAGAGGACAGTCCTTGCACTCTGAGTATATATAGTTTTATTTTTCCTCATTATTCTATTTTATTTCTGAGCTAATGTAACTGTCAGTACAATTATTGTGTCATGTAAAATTTATTTTCCAGACTTGCCCCCACCTACATATTGTCAGTATAACAAATAATAATATTGTAGTCTACCTAGCAGAGTACAATGGTAATAGAATCAACATCCAATTCCAAAATCAGGATATTTTTATAAGTTTTTTCTCGAAATTGATGTGCAATGAATCTGACACAAATCCAGTGTTTGGCAAAAGCCTGCCTGAGGGTACTCTTCTCTGTCTGCTTCTTGCTGAAGCATATTCTTTAAGCCAAAGTATAGACTGAACACAGGGAACTTCAAAAGGAACTGCTGAGTCCTGCACCTCCTGTCACAGCCAGAGAGATATGCCCATATCTCTCTGTAATTATTGATTTATTGACCAATAAAGTAGATATTTGTATTTTTGCCACTCAGAATCCACTTCCCTTATTTTTAGTGTAAATATACTATTTTACTTCAGAAAACTACCCCTTTCAGCTTTTAGGCTATGATGTGTCTGCAGAGATAATCCCATCCCTAAGCTTGGGGTAGACATTTGATTTGGGCCTAAGCCAATCAGAATATATTATCTTTCATCAAAATGATTGGTTCAGGTATGTCCATGTGACCTCACTGGAGACCATGTGACTATGCTGGAATGGCTATCAGGTACTATATTTTAATCACAGAAAGATATCGTGTCTGAGGATGGAAAGAGGGATCAAGAGATGAAGAGAGTCAAACAGAGCCCTGATGAAGGCGTCTGACCCTGTAACCAGCCATGCCAGATCAAATTCCAAACTTTTCGGACACCTAATCTGATGAACTTCTCTTTACCTAAACCTAATTTGGGTCAAGTGTTCTGTCACTTACAGTGCAATGAACAGATACAATCAATATCAACGATTTAAGCCCTATCCCTGTTACTAGCAAGAGAAAGAAATGTAGCTTATTTCTTGCCTGTTGCTTCCCGGGCTGCCCCACATCGTCTGTGTCACTCTTGCATATCCATGCCTGGTTTCTCCTAACTAGGGCCTATACCTCCTATCACTGAACTTGTAAATCACACCCTAATAATGACTTGGAAGAAATGGGTTATACTTACCTATAACACTCACAATTAGTCTATTCTCACTTTTGCTTGCCTGCCTTGAAGCCCCTTTCAAGTAGCAATATAACCAAACACCGCATGTTCTCACTCATAGGTGGGAATTGAACAATGAGAGCACATGGACACAGGAAGGGGAACATCACACACCTGGGCCTGTTGTGGGGTGGGAGGAGTGGGGAGGGATAGCATTAGGAGATACACCTAACGTTAAATGATGAGTTAATGGGTGCAGCATATCAACATGGCACATGTATACATATGTAACAAACCTGCACGTTGTGCACATATACCCTAAAACTTAAAGTATAATAAAAAAAATTACTTTTAAATGATATCCACAGCTTGTTTTTCTGTTTCTGGTTTACAGTTGAATTATACATATCATCATAGTTGTCTTTGTCCTGACTATACTTTTATTCTCAAAGGGCAATTTGTCCTTTTACATTGTGGAGCTCTGCTATGACAACATTTTCATATAATGTTCTTTCCAGATTGTTTGGAAGAAGAGCTTACACTGCAGTGGGTTAAGTGCGATTTCCTTTGTTGAGTGGCAATAGCAACCTTACTTACAGAATTAAGCTTTGCCTTTCTTTTTCTCTCTCTCTCTTTTCAACAGTACTAGTGGGATGCTTTCTCCTGAAAAGCTGAGTATCTGGCATATGGAAAAATCAACTATTTGTAGTAGAAGCTTGAGGCTTCCAAGGACTTTTGTGGGCATCCCATATAAATTCAGTGAGTTGGAATTAACAGGTCTGTCCTTGCGTAAATGAATAGAAAGCCTGCAAAGTAATTCTTTGCTAATCACAGCAAATTAGTCTTGAATTCTACTGACATGGAAAGATTCTAACTGGCGTGAAGCCTGAAGACTAAAAATAATTATATTGCCATGGATTAGAAAGTGTCAATATTTACATGCCTTAGTGGGATGTAATCTTTATTGAAAACAGAATGACTAAATTTTACCCAAAATTGTGATACTCTGATTGTTAACATGTTTTTGGACTTGATAGATGTATACCTTCTTGTCTGAGGACTGAGTAGAGCCATAAAGAAATCCAGAAACATCTCTCATTAATATTCTACCTTTCAAGACTCCTGAGATATTCTTTTTCTTGTCATTTAACAGCATTTAGTAGTTAATAATAAATTTATTTTACATATTTTCTGAAAAATATTTACTGTACCAATCTTTAACTAGATAGTAGAGATACAATTATATGAAAGAAGAAAAAGTCCCTTTCTTCATGGAACTAATATTCTAACAAATACTCATATAGATAACTGCTTAATTAAAGTTTTGAGGAGTATAATTACTATGCAACCATAAGGTAAAATTTATTATGGTTAAAAATGTATAAATAACCCACAAGTCATCTATGCATGTGGACATTTAAAAATGTTAATTTAAGAAGTCACTACAGACTAAACCAAACAGACTTCCTATCAAGTGGGAACTTATCACTTTTAAATCTTGTCTCTCAAGTCATTTATGACTGCAGAAATAAATAGGAGCCTCAAGGAAGAAAATGATCAACATGAATAAAATATAGGTTAAGGCATCAGCTATACTTATCTTCACAATTATGAGAGCGAGCTAATTAAATATGACAAACTTGACAAAGCAACATCAATTTCTAAATGTAAATATAAGAAACTCATAAAGAAAGCTCTGAAATCAGTCAGTCAACCAATCAATCAAAAAACTGAATAGTTTCTCTCTTTGCCCCTACAGTATTTCTCTTAAGAAACAAATGAGTGCATTTTGAGAAGTAAATTTTGAGAAGGGAGAAATGACAACTGTGTGACTCCTATGGAGTGAATAGAAGCTAGATAATCAGGGAAAGGCAGGGATGGCGGCTCCTATGACAGTGAGCATTTGTCCAAAAGATGCAGCTGTACATGACCCAATGTTTATGATTCCTGAATTTAAAAACAAAAAAGATGAAATGATGACCAAGTTTTGAGACCACCGGTTTGCACTTAGGAGCTTACAAATTGGCAATCATGCTATAGGGTAGTGTACACATGCGTGGGAAATTTGTATTTGAACATTTGCCCACAACAGCAGCTGAGGAGAAATCCACATGAAGTTATTCATGAATTTAATCTTAGAGAAGATTTTGAGTCCATGTAATCTGATTTTAAAACTGCTGTTATGTGATATTTGTGTAATCACAGAAAAAGGAAAGTTTCAACTACTTGGAAATTGAGCCTATTTAAAAAAAACAAACAAAAAATTTGTGTTTTAGTGAACTTGAGAACATTAAAACTTAACTACTCAAATCTATCAAAATTATATACAATTAAGCACTATTATGTACAGAAAGGTATATTGGCAACTGTGTCCTTTCATTCTCATTTATCCCTTTATAACAATTATTAAATAAACAATCCCTCTTTGCACTTACAAATGCTTATGTTGGATTTATAATGTATATACAGCTATTTCTGTGCAAACTGAAAATTAGAACTAATTGATTTTTCCTTTTGAGTGGTATTTGCAAAAAATCTCCAAACCTTTAATATGATGGATGTAAGTAACATTTCCACAAAAAGAATTTATTTTAAAATGTTTACTTTGTTATGCTTTGGAATATTTAACTCAATAGATTCGGCCTCTTTGAATAATTAAATCTAAGTCACTTAGAAGATAATTTCTGTAAAACTATAACTTGCATGTGTGTGTATACTTTTGGAAATGCTTTAAAAAACTGAGATTTTTAAACTCTATGTCTGAGAAATAAAAAGCATCCTTTACATTTTGAAAAAAAATTAAACATTTTCAATCATCAGAGTTCAACTAAATTTCACAAACTGTAAGCCTGATTATTTGAGTCATGGCAAATGCAATAGAGAACTTTCAAAGTATATTATATTAGGGAGATTAGCTTAGTATTTTACATATATAACTCATATAATCTTCTTAATAACCCAAGAAGAGAAGTCATTGGTCCATATCACATAGTCTAACTGATGGAGCTGGTATTTTAAACCCAAGAAATCTGACTCCAGAGCCAAGCATGGCATATGTATAAATATGGTGAAAAGTAAGATAACTTACATAAAGTATATTTTAACAAGAAAAGGGAAAAATTAAGGTTAAGTGGGGGTGTTGTGAAAGATCCTTATTAAACAGGCCTAGACTGGACTATTTAGCCTAGGTGGATCAATCTACAAAATGTTACTGATATAAAACTTGTATACAGATATACAAGTCAACCCATGGTCTACAACAATGGACAGGGGAAGCTGCTGTAGATAGCAGGGTTGTGGATGATGCAAAGAATGCATGATTGCATTTCACATAAAAATAGATTAAAATAACTCTTCGAGTATTGCACAGCATCTTAATAAAAGGATACAAGTTATACAGTATATAAAACAGGTGACAGTGCCCTCTGGAGGATGCTACTGAAATTTGGCATCAGCTACCTATTCAAGAATGCTGCAGGTAAAATTGACATTCTTTCATGTATCAGAATCAGTGTGCTTCGAAAAATACAAGTGCAATGAAAGAACTGTTCACACTGGTTCTTCAAACTTGTCCTCAAAAGGCAGGCTTTGTAGTACTACCAGATTAATGCAAGGATATAGATGGGGTAGTATTGGTTTTTATAATTACAGGAGAGATAGGTTGCAATAATCTAATTTATGAAAAGTGTTATCAATTGGTTACTAAGAATTTCAACCAAAAATATTTTATTAACATGTAGCCATCCAAAACTGTAGCAAATCAGGAACTGCATTTGACCAAAGATTTTAAATATGCTACCATCATTTGTATCAGCTACCGTTCTGCTTATCATGTTATGACTTCTGACAGCAGGAACGGAATGCCCAGTGTAAGTGTTTTGTGAATCTCTTAATTTAGTATTTGGTCTAGAACCTTTATGTTCACTATGGAAATGGCTCTCTGGCTCTTCATATTGTCCCTTTGACACACATACACAGACACAGAGAGAGATACTGTGTACAATTACTTCCGGAAACCTGATATCAAAGAAGGTTTGCAATCAAAATACAAATCCCTAGGGAAAAAAAGTGCAAAAAGAAAAAAGAGAGAGAAGACACATCAGAAAGACCAGAGAATCAGAGATTCCACTTCAGATAAAGTACCAGAAGTTAAGAAAGCAAGAAAACAGACTCTAAAGCTCAAATTAATTTTATTTTCTAAAGTCACAGTAATTTCTGTGTCACCACCATGCTAGAATAAATTAATAAACTACCTTGAAATTACAAATCATTCATTAATATGCTGGCTTACTTCCTAAAAAATCTAACTGGTTATTCGTATATCTGCTAGGCCATAAAAGAAATATAAATAAAATGAATAAAAATAAAATACTTAGGGGACTCTCCAAAACTTGATAGCTTGAGATTAAACCTGAGGCAGAGAAGTCAGGGTCCAAAAGTCACTGCAGGTCCTATGTTACTTGTGTTTCAACTTGGGAAAATTGATAAATACATAAAAGTAACTAACTTTATCTCCCTCCTCCTGAAAAGGAAAGACAGCTATGTGAATCTTATATTTATTTTCCCAAGAAATGACTCCAAGCTTATTAAAATAACCAATTAATTAATTTAGAGATTCTTGGTATTGTTTGTTAAAACACCAAATTATATTACTAACAACACTCACATTTTTGTCTGTTTCACTGCTTAGTACTTTAGAATAACTCTAGTGCACAAACGTGGTAGTAATGTATTATCCCACATATATTAAATCATTATTACATTTTAAAAATCTAGATAAAATACATAAAATTGAAAGTTGTTAGCCTCCTAGCATAAGAAAACACAGAAATGTCAATCAATGAAAAATGAAATCAATATTCTGTGTCTGTTGAATGCATTCTTCTTGCTGATAATTACACTTAAAAAAATGAAAAGGGAGAAAGCCATAATACCTTGTTGTCATAGGATATTTATGCTTAAAGAAATATGGGATATAAAATTTATAATATATAAATGCAAAAAAGCCACAGTTATAGTATTAAAATGTGTGCCCACAGACATGTGTATACCTTTTGACTTTTCTCTGCACAGCTTTGTATAAAAATCCCAGAGTCCACTTTGTTAATCCTGAGAATGCCTGGCTTTCTGCATAACCTGCTAATTTCTTTCCAGCCCCCTAAAATGTGGCATCTGTTATATTGAATGAACCCTCTCCTCATTGTGTATTAATGGTAGGCACCACTATTATTTACTTACTTACTTACCTATTTATGTATTTAAATAAACAGAAGTTGTCCCTAAGAGATTGCCACTTTTAGGCATAAGTTACACCAGAAGCTGCCATCTTCTCTCCTTTCTCTCATCATTAGATATCCTTAGAGAAAGGTAAACTACTTCCAGCCAGCTCCATTTTCTCAGCTCCCATTTAATTTTAAGTCCCTTACACTTTAGCCTATGCCTTTACCATGACAAAGCAATTGCCTTGAAGGCTTACAGTGATCTCCTTTGTAAACTCAGTAACTGCTCAGCCTCATCCTCCTTTAACCTCCTGAAAATATTAACTAAAGAACTTCTACACAGCAAAAGAAACTATTATCAGAGTAAAGAAACTATTATCAGAGTGAACAAACAATCTACACAATGGGAGAAATTTTTGCAATCTATCCATGTGACAAATGTCTAACGTCCAGCATCTACAAGGTACTTAAACAAATTTACAAGAAATAAACAAACAAAAAACCCCCTTAAAAAGTGAGCAAAGGGCAACATGAACAGAGAGTTCTCAAAAGAAGACATTCATGCAGCCAACAAACATATCTTAAAAACCTCAACATCACTAATCTTTAGAGAATACAAATCAAAACCACAATCAGATAGCATCTCACACCAGTCAGAAAGGCTATTACTAAAAGTCAAAAAACAACAGATGCTGGGGAGGTTGTGGAGAAAAAGGAACACTTTTCCACTGTTGGTGGGAGTGTAAATTAGTTCAACCATTGTGGAAGACAGTGTGGCAATTCCTCAAAGACCTAGAGGCAGAAATACCATTTGACCCAGCAATCCCATTTCTGGGTATATACCCAAAGGAATATAAATCATTCCATTATAAAGATACATGCACGCATATGTTCATTGAAGCACATTATTTTATGCCAGATGCTATGGTTTGAATAGTTGTCCCCTCCAGAACTCATGTTGAAACTTAATCCCTAGGGTAACAGTATTACGAGATGAGGTCTTTAAGAGTTGATTGGGTTAAAGAAGCTCTGCCCCCATGAAAAAAATCCATTCACGGATTCATGAATTAATGGATTAATGCATTATCAAGAGAGTGAGTTGGTTATCATAGGAATGGGCCATTATATAGGCTAGTTTGGCTGTCTCCTGTGAGCCCCTCAGAATGTGATACCCTGTGCTGCCTTGGGACTCTGCACCAGCAAAAGGCCCCTCACCAGATGTAGCCCCTCAACCTCTGACTTTCCAGCCCCTAGAACGATAATAAATATGTTTCTTTTCTTTATAAATTACCCAGTCTCAAGTATTCTGTTAAAGGAACAAAAAATTGAACAAGACATCAAACTTTACAGTAATTCCTTTATGCACATTATTTTGCTGAAAACAATCTCTTTTTTTATGTTATCCACCACTGATTACCTGCATTTTTCATATGGTAGCTTTTACACTTTACTATACATCACATTTATTTTTGTGCAATTGTCTCTCCCTAAAGAGTAAAATTTTTGAGTTTGACTTCGATATCTAATCCTTCCCCAATGCTTCCCACAGGACCCCAAAGAAACTAAGTTAGGAGTTAACTTACAAGACTCCCTTTTCTTGAAACGATCTGCATAAACGATTCATAAATATAAAATACACACACACACCCATATAGACACACACGCATGATAGTTTTCATAAATTATTGCAACACTGTTCGTCAAAAAAATCAAATATTCTCCATGTCAATGTAATTAACAGTCATTAATACAGCATGCAAAGATCAAAAAGAGATTGGAGAATTCTACTGGGAAAAAATATATGATTGTTCTTTATAACAAGAGTATCTGACTCACTGCTGTTACTCTAATTTGATGACTAGAAGGAAAAGCATTGCTTGACTTTGCTATCCTCCTATCTTATCTAGAAAACAGGGATGAGAGAAAATGACAATCAATCAAACATATGAATAAAAATCAAGCCTTGAATCATGCTCATTCAAATGATATGAATGAGTGCTCTGCATTTCTACATTACTGAGGCTGCACACTCAGCCGATGAAAACCACAGTGCCCTAACTCACTGCATACTTTGTCGATCAGAAACACTAGTATCTTGCTGCAGAGGGAATGCTGCCTGGATTCACATGATTACCTTTTTGATTAACTTTCCTACTCCCATTGCTACAATTTGTCCCCTGTTGCACACAACTCTCTTGAAGGAAAAAATATTTCACTTCTATGAACAGAAAACTTTTTAAAATTCTTGGTTTATTTTATGCCCCTTGGATGACATTTATTCCTCAGAAATAGTAAAAGTTGCTTTTATAAAGCAGCATTATTTTTTTAAAAAATAACCCAAGCCAGTTGGTGGCATTTCTGCATCTTCATCATAAAGAGCATATTGATTGGATGAAAACGCTACATAAACAAATTGCAACAGCCTGTTTGAGGGGAAATTGCCCTGCCCTAATGAAAATGTAAATAACTAGCAAAGCAATGCCAACTGAAACAATGGTCTAGTTGGGGACAATTCTTTTCTTTGTAGGACTGCTCAATGCAAGGGGGTGGGGGGTAACTTTAACTGGCCTTCTGTGTCGTGCTCCTTCAGGATTTTGCTTAGAATTGCATGACTTCCAGCACTTAGGAGTCTGTGGTTTGATTTTCACTTGTGAAGTTGAAAATTGCAGCCATGATAATTAGCAGTGACTGCATTTCATCATGCTAAGCAAGGAGCATGCTCTTTAAAATACACCAAGTAGAAGAAAGCAAGGTGAATAAAAATAAAATGCCAGTATTTGAAAATTAAGCCAATGTATTACTAAAATATTTTCATCACTCAAAAAATATCCCCGGAATAATAACCAAGCAAACAATTCTAAAAGCAGTTAGACAGTATCATACACTAGGTAACTCCCATGAGAAGAGACACTTCAGAAGAAAATGGATATTGCACCTTCTTTCAGGAAGACATATTGGTAGAATTTCATCCTGAGACTCACATAAATGGATAAGCAGGCATAAAACTAAATCCCTTATAGAGTTGATGTTCCAAATTTGTGAAGTATTACAGAATTTTAAGGATGGAGATTATAATGCAAGCCCCGGTAAACAGAAGTCAGCACTGTCAAAAAGCAATTGTACTTTTCCTTTCTCAGAAAGTGGACAAACATTTTTCAATGTTTTTCCACAACTCTGTAACCCCGTGTGCTTTTCTGGTCCAGGATTTTTTTTTTTTTCTCAGCACACACATCATTTGAATGGTGGCAAGCAGGAAAACACTTTTAGTAACTAACTGGCAGATGATTTAGCTTTTCTTAATTTGATTTTTAGTTTCTCAACCAACAAAATATGCCAGAGGGGATTTATCTGGGCAAATTGGGTCTTAAAAGATAGTCTTTTTTTTAACTCAAATTGTTCGTATTTTTAGGACATCACTGAATTTTGAAGTTGGTTTAACATGTGATGAGTAAAGGCTTACCTAATGAACTGCTGAATGAGTAAATTTTTGCTTCATTTTTACTTGGCCAACCTGGCCTAAACTCAAGAAATGTTTTTAGTTTCTGATTAATGGTGAATATGCCCTATATACCGAAATAAAATCAATTCTCGTTTATTTCAACTGATACAACATATCAGTTTGAACTAAGGTTATTTAAATCATTGTACATGTACAAATTTTAAGTGAATATAATTTTACAGCAAAAATCAATTTAAGAACATCCTTTCCCTTTATGAACACCATGCACATTTAATTGAGCAAAAGGAGTTTACATCAGCATGCTTCCATGTATATGAAGTTCAAGAAATGTCAACACTAAAAGATGGTAATAAACATCAGAACAGTGATTCCCAGATGAGTCAGGGAAGAGTGGGGAAGAATGGAAGAGAGGATTCAAAGGAGGCACAAAGAAATTTCCTGAAGTGATAGAAATATTCTATATCCTGATTGGAGTGGTGGTTACATGGGTATACAGAGTTGTCAAGACACACTGCAGTATACATCGAAAAACATACTGTGCATTTAACTGAATGTAAATTATGCACATTATTTCAATAAAGTTGATTTAATTAAAGTAAAACAAATATTCAGCTCTGGGCATTTGCACTACTGATAAAGAAGGCAGCACTATATCATCTTGGAACCCCTTTCTGAAGCCCCCTGTTTGTATCTAAGCATATAACCTTTAAACTGAGTGCAGATTCTACATGAGGGGAGAACAATCTTAGTTTGAATGTCTAGAAGTTCTGTCTATTGGCTTAGTATTAATTAAATTTACCTATTTTGTTTTCAAGATATAATCACGAGATTATTGCTTATAATTTACTCCGTGATCTTAAGAGGAAATTTGGCTGAGTTTTCATTACGTTTTGAACTATGCCTATACATACATACACCAGCAAAACAGTTAGAAAAAACATAAGTCTTCCAGTTGCTCTTCTAGAAAAGTTAGAATGTGTAGAGTCAAGGAATTCTCTTATATTGTTCCAGAGATCAGAATAGGGGTTAGTCAGCAGTGGCTATTGGGAGCTATGACTGGGCACTGTAGAGAAGAGGCAGCAAGACTATAAACTGTGGCTGGGCAAAGTCCCATTGTGTGCCTGTAGTCCCAGCTACTTAGGAGGCTGAGGAAGGAGGATCGTGTGAGCTCAGGAATTCAAGGCCATAGAGCACCACAGTCATGCCTGTGAACAGCCACTGCACTCCAGCCTGGGCAACATAGCAAGACCCCATCTCTAAAACAAAGCAAAACAAAACAACAACACTATAAACTGTACCCAACAGACTATTTTACTTCAAGACATGTTCCTTCTTCTTAATGAGGAAGACCCTTCAATTGGCTTTCAGCCTTTAGAGCAGCTCTAATATTTGCCTCTGATGGTAGAAGGAGTTGAGATGGACATTCAAATATCCTAACACTGTCACAAAAGTGCAGTGAACTCTAAAATGCTAAAGGAGAATGCCAAATTGAATCTTTGATTTTGGAGCTTTAAACCACACTGAGCAGAAATGTGAGCTTTTTTTTTTTGATATTTAGAATTGATAATTCTTACAGAAATTATTTCATTGCTTTTGAGTAATACTATTAATAATAGCTAATATTTGCTTTGCACTTATGGGCAGGTGTTATATTAAGCACTTGGTATATGCTAATTTACTCTTTGAAAACACTATCTGGTAAGTTACTGCTGTCATTCCTATGATACACACAAGGAGTCTTCGACTTAGAGTAACTTATCTCAGGTTTAACAGCAGATTTATGTGGACTGGAACTTTTAAATACAAAGATCATAGAATGCTGCAAGAAAGTGTAGGTAAGAGCATTGATAAATATAGCAAAGAACCAGAAAGGATTCTAATGTCCATCAATAGAAGAATTGATAAGTAAATTATCACAATGTTTTCCAATAACATACAACGTAAATTGAAAATCAGGGAACTATAGCTACTCACATCAGCATGGACTAATCCCACAAACAGAATTTCTGATGAAGGAATCAAGTCACAGAATATATACAGTATAATTACATGTATATACAATTCACAAATGAAAAATATAAAATAATATCTTTTGAAGATATACAATTCATTAAAATTATAATGGAAAATAAGACAGCAGTAAACTCTATTTATTTTCTGCTTTATAATTTCTTATTCCATCTCAAATAGTCCTCTGGCTACCTTTGTATTTATTTTGCTTATATTTAAGTTTACCCTTCTAAGGAAGAAATATTTGGTTTCATCACTTTGAGATTCTAATAGTATATTTCAATAAATGTTTTGATTTATCATGGGTAATGTAAATAATAATTACAATACAATTTTAACATGAACTTCAGGAACTAAACATACAGAACAATATTTAAGAAAAACAAAGCATGTGCAACCTTCCTTTGGTACTGATAAATCTTAAACACTGATCTAGAATACTAGATATCAAACAATCTCCTCGGAACTCTTCCCCAGAAGCAAGTAGTTTGGCTAAACCCTTGAGAATACCTGTGTTTTCCATAGTGTGCAATTTATTTTCGACAACAAGATCTCTGCCTTAGCCATAATTCTAGAATTGCAGGTCAGGATTGCTCTCCAGAGTCTTGGCCTGGGCCCTGACCATCTGCTGCCAAACCTTATTGAATCCATCTACTTGACTACCTGAATTCCAAATATTGCTTGTTGCTGTCTTTCTGTGTCAATGAACTCTGATCATCAGCCAGAAAACACCCATCATCTATCTGTCACTTGTCACATAGACCTGTCTACTTGAACTGCTGCCTCCTTCTTTCACCATACTATTATGATATTATAGATCCTCTAGGTTTCCAGCATTTAAAGCAAAGTCCACACCACAAATGCTGGCCTCACAGCAGAGAAGGGGTGGGAGAAGTGAGAACTGGCTAAATATCTCTAGAGTACACTCACCAGCATTTCTTTTAGAAAAGAGAGCAATGGATGTGAAAGAATGATTGCTTTCAGTGGGAGAAGGTAAAATATTCCCAACTACTATCAGCCATGTGTCTATATTCTAGAGCATTTCTTCCAACACTTGAGACTTTTGAATATTTTAATCATTGAAGATACAGGAAGAAATAACACATGGCCCATATTCTCAAGGCACTCATCAATTATTAGGTTCACAGTAACATAGAACATGGCTAGACTTGCAAATAGAAGTATGAACACAGTGTAGTGGGACCAGGGAGATCCCCTTCCAGGAGAGCTCCTCATATCTAAGCTGAACTCTGAATATCAATAATGGCAATATTAGCAAGTAATCGCTGCTTAACTAGTATATGCTAATAATTAAGCAAAATATTTCATGAATTTATTTAATTTAATTCACAATTTTTAGGTTACATTGTTATTCCCAATATACAGATGAACAAACTGAATTTCAGGGAGATCAGGCAAGAGTTTTCAAGGATAGAGAACAAGGCAGAGATGGGGTTAGAGAAATGCAGAAAATAACATGAGACAATTAAATAACATTAACTGAAAATGCAGGAGATGATGTTGGAGAGGTAAAGATGGTAGTAAGGTATTGATATGGTTTGGCTATGTTCCCACCCAAATCTCATCTTGAATTGTAGCTCCCACAATTCCCATGTGTTATGGGAGGGACGCGGTGGGAGGTAATTGAATCAGGGGGGTGGGTCTTTCCCACACTATTCTTGTGATAGTGAATAAGTCTCATGAGATGTGATGGTTTTATAAAGGGGAGTTTCCCAGCACAAGTTCTCTTCTCTGGTCTGCCACCATGAGAGACATGCCTTTCACTTTTCACCATAATTGTGAGGCCTCCCCAGACATGTGGAACTGTGAAACCATTAAAACTCTTTCTTTAGTAAATTGCCCAGTCTCCGGTATGTATTTATTAGCTACGTGAAAATGAACTAATACAGGTATGGAATTTTCAAAGTCGTACTGACTTTAGAGTTACAAGCACAACAGAGTATGCTATTAGTGCGGTATAGTGTTTTGCACACAATAAATAATCAAACATTTTTGATGAAAGAATGAACATTATATAGTTCACTCTCTAATTCAATTTTCTCTTTGTAATTTGCCAAGTTGACCTCACATGTATGTAAAAATGTTAGTTTCAGAGTCTTTTGGGGATAGGATCTTCCATTATCTTTATACTTCAAGAACTACAGACTGGACACAGTGGCTTGCACCTATAATCCCAGCACTGTGGGAGGCCGAGTTTTGGGCAGAAAACTTGAGGTCAGGAGTTTGAGACCAGCCTGGCCAACATGGTGAAACTCTGTCTCTACTAAAAATACAGAAATTAGCCGGGTGTGGTGGTGCACACCTGTAATCCTGGCTACTGAGGAGGCTGAGGCAGGAAAATAGCTTGAACCTAGGAAGCAGAGGTTGCAGTGAGCTGAGATTGCACCACTGCACTCCAACCTGGGTGACAGAGTGAAACTCCATCTCAAAAATAAAAAAAAAGAACTACAATTTCTCAGTTTCTATGTTCAGTGAAAAAGACCAAATGAGACTTAGCAAAGTACAGATTAAGCTATTATAACAATAAACCCTTCACATTTTGTGTAAAACACATTTATAATACCTTATAAAGTTTCTATCTTAGCACTTCCTAAGATTTTGTTCAAGTTTAAGGAACAAAAAGCATATTAACCCAGACAACATGTGCTCTGGTAGGGAAAAAATCAAAGGTGAAAGTCCACTTACAGGTCTTATGAACATTTAGTGATGTCAGCCAAGGAAACCCTTATCGCTACCATAAATATATTTCTAAAACCTGCCAAAAAATAATTACACACAAACATTTTGAAATCATTTGAAAGCCAAGAAAATCCTTCCACATCCTCAAGGAACTTTAAAGAAAACATGCTTTAAAATAATGAACTGCCTCCCATTTTCCTCTATTAAATGATTATCTGATGTCAGATACTTGTCATCAGTTGTAGCTTAATTACATGGTGGCACTACCATTTGGGGAATTATATTCTAATGTCATGCTCGCCTAAAAGTAATTTGCATGCAACCTGCTCTTTGGTTCTGAGGATGACATCAGCCACTACAGAAGCAGAGAGCAAAAGTGTTATTAAGAAACATAGATGTGGCCGACGCTGTGGCTCAAGCCTGTGATTCCAGCACTTTGGGAGGCTGAGGCGAGTGAATCACTTGAGGTCAGGAATTTGAGGCCAGCCTGGCCAACGTGGTGAAACCTCGTCTCTACTAAAAATACAAAAATTAGCCGGGCGTGGTGGCACACGCCTATAATCCTAGCTACTCAGGAGGCTGAGGCACGAGAATCGCTTGAACCCGGGAGGCAGAGGTTGCAGTGAGCCGAGGTTGTGCCACTGCACTCCAGCCTGGGCAACAGAGTGAGACTCCGTCTCAAAAAAAAAAAAAAAAAAAAAAAAAAAAGGGAAAAAAGGAAAAAAAACATAGATGCTTGCTGAGGTCATATTGAATTGATGCTACCGCATAAGCTAAGGACAAGTACATATCTTACTGGAAGAGATGCCATCGCAATGTTTCTCCCATGAGAGCACAGATTCCTAAAGAACCTCATCGATCATTCAATGAAAAGTGACCTGAATTCTAATTTTCTTCTGCAAAACTCTTCTTTGAAATATTAGAAAAGCTGTTGATTCTCTATTCCCTAGTCTCCCCGTCTCAGAGTTGAGGATACAATCTCCCACATCACAAGTGTGCAATTAATTAAGGTGTAAGCATTTTCCAACCTGTGGATGCAGGTAACAGGTGTAAATTACCATTTGAAAGAGTGATTCATGTCACCAAGACTAACTGCTGACTAGGGAGGCTTAAATCAATCCTATTTGAAGTTCTATTATTTTTTTAAATGCTGACAGAGAATCCACACTTACATACAGCATTTCACAGATAAGATATGCTCCCTGCCCTCTGGGTCTGCCATGTCAGTGAAACAGATGGCGAGATTATAGGATAAATGTGGAAGCAATGGGCAGGGAAATGATGAAATGACGATAGATTTTTACAATCCTAAAAAAATTCTGGAGTAGCATTACTAGTAGGTAAAATGAGACTTAGATAATATTAAAGTAGCAATTTCTAAATTCTGATGTTTATCTGAAATTTTGTAAAAGTACTGAGCAGCTAGGCTTTAGTTGTCTTCATTGTAAAAATGTGTTTTCGGAATAGGTAACATCTCCCCTGCTATATTTACAATGAAATTTGAAAATCAAAAACCATAATATTTAATGCACACAATTTCTGTTTATATCGTAATTATTGTTAAAGTATATTACTAATAATGAACAATCATTTCCTTTTAAAATTAGGTAACTTGGCTTAGATTTTTGAGGTGGTGCATGAGGGAAGGTAATTTTCTATAAAGAGAAGCATTTAATATGCCTCTGAAGCCAAGGTCCAACTCGATGTAGAGAATTAAAGTAAGGGATAGAAGATGAAAGGGAAGATGATGGAGGCAGGAGAAATCTATTAGGGAGGACTATTGTGGCAAGATAGGATAAATTGAGTTTTTGCTGGATGGGATAAATCTGGATAGTTTTTTGTTTGTTTGTTTGTTTGTTTTGAGACAGAGTCTCACTCTGTCACCCAGGCTGGAGTGCAGTGGTGTGATTTCCACGCACTGCAACCTCTGCCTCCCGGACTCAAGCAATTCTCCTGCCTCAGCCTCCTGAATAGCTGGGATTACAGGGGCACATCACCACACCTGGGTAATTTTTGTATTTTTAGTAGAGATGGGGTTTCACCATGTTGGCTAGGCTGGTCTCGAACTCCTGACCTCCGGTGATCTGCCCACCTCAGCCTCTCAAAGTGCTAGGATTACAGGCTTGAGCCACCACACCCAGCCTAGATAGTTTCTAATATAAAAGACAAAGAGCTACAGAAAAGTAGCAACTGAGTATAAAAGTGAGTATGAAAGTGGAGGTGAGAAATTTAGGAAGCACTGGGAGTTAAAGGATTGGATGGAGAAATGATTTTAAAAGGGGGATGTCGGGTAATGCCTGTAATGATTAAACTGTCTATGCAAGTAAGGGGCCATGTTGAATAAAAAGCATTGCCAAAAGCTTGTTTTTATATCGTGAAGTGAGTTTTTGAATTGAAGTTTTGAAGCTCTGATGTAGATTCCAGTTGTATAACATGATGCAATTGGAGTTAGCATGTTGAAGCAAATTCTGCAGCAAAAATAGTCCTCTCGATATTTCTCCCCATCCTCTTACTCCATTTTGTTATATTTCTATTATTAATACAATGCATTGAAATGCTATCTTCTGTTATCTGAATAAAGATTCTCTAATTTTACTATCTTTTCCTGGTGAAGCTTAAAAAGACATCCTATCATTTCAATCAATATTTTACAATTTGTTAGGCTGCTGCACATAGTTTGATAGACCTATTGATGGAGCATGCTGTTAGCATGTTGCTGTAAGATACCATCCGTGAGGTCCACTTTTAAGGACCTAACAAAACTACATTTCTATTGGCTTTACATGAAGCTTTAACATTATTTTTATTTTGCATTTCATATTTTGTACTTTTGGGAAACTGCCTTATAAAAAAATCAGATAATATTACTTTAAAATTATTCATTCCATAAGTATTTTCTGAATGCTTACCAACACACTATGATTCCTGTCCAAAAGTAAACTTTAATAAAGGAGAGTCAAGAAGAATTACCAAAAAAAAGTCATAAACACTATTATGTGAATAATTACCAAAAAAGGCAGAGACTTGACCAAAGGAAAAGTTACTGCACAAAATCTATTCCTTATTCCTTAACTCTCCATTAATAGATTCTAAGATAAAACATCATTTCATGACAAAATTCTTATCGTCTAATTTCATATAAAATGCATTGTTTCAAGATTTGAATTTTGATTTTAAGATAACTCATTTTGATTATTTGTAAAAATCAAGTGCTCACAATGACATGTACTCTTTCCCTCCACCCCTCCCTCCCTTCCTTCTTTCCTTCCTTCCTCTCTCTCTCTCTGTCTCTTTCTTTCTCTCTTTCTTTCTTTCTTTTTTTTTTTTTTGACAGAATCTGACTCTGTCACCCAGGCTGGAGTGCAGTGGCACATTCTCGGCTCACTGAAACCTCCACCTCCTGGATTCAAACGATTCTTGTGCCTCAGACACCTGGGTAGCTGGGATTACAGTCATGCGCTACCACAACAAGCTAATTTTTGTATTTTTAGTAGAGACGAGGTCTCGCCATGTTGGCCAGTTTGGTATCCAACATCTGGCTTCAAGTGATCCACCCGCCTTGGCCTCCCAAAGTGCTGGGATTACAGGCGTGAGCCACAAGGTCCAGCCATGTATTATTTCTTAAATGCAATAATCTTATACATTTTTAAAAGTTATTTTGGCGTTGAAAAAGAATATGAGCCACATGAGGATTCTCTAGATGTATGATCTTGCGTATAATTTATACAAATATAATCCTATAATTAGAGGCCAAACTTTTTAAGAAGGGCGTATCATCTGATAAAAAGTTTCTCTGATCTTAAGAAGTTGTTTGTCATAGCCTGACACATGCAGATAATTATAAACAAATAATTTTACTAAGGCAGATATACTAAAACTTTTTAACAAGTTAATTGAAAATAAAATAAGTAGCTCTATATTTTATCTTGCTGCTTTCGGAGATTGAGCAATAAAATGAGTTAGCCCCATATAGATATTACGTACTACTTATGTGTAATTAAAATAATCATGAAATGCCTTGAAAATAATTAAATATTTAATGGAGGAAAGTCATGAAAGGCTTAAGTTAGAAGAATCCCAGCACTTATCTAAGGAAGTGATCTCTTATTCTTTGTAAGTAAGTTTGAAGGAAACTGGCAGATAATAGGAATATTCTTCTAAAGAGTTAGTTGTATATGTTTCCAAAGGCCCTTTTAATTCCTTACACTGAGATGGAAAGAAATTTTTAAAAAGAACAAAATCTATTGAATATTTGAAATAACACTGAATAATAAAAGTTTTTTTCTTTTAATTTGCATTACATCCAGTGAAATATTTTATTAGTTGGTATTGGGAAGGCCAACAAATAAGAACATACAATTCTTTAATCTGACATCAACATCTGTCCGCATCCGTTCATAAACTATCCTTCCAGCCTTCACTTATCTTATGCTCTTTCACATAATCTATACCTCAGGCAAACTAGACCACACAGAATTTCCCAAAGGACACAAGCCTTGCTTTTGTGAATATTCTTCCTCCTACTTGAAATGATTCTTTATTCCAGGATCGACAGTATTGACAATTTTGGTTGGACCATTCTTTGTTGCTGTACTGTGGATGGCAGGATGTCTAGTGGCACACTTGACTTCTACTTACTAAATGCCAGTTGCATCCCCGTTGTTGTGACAAACAAAAATGTCTCCAGACATTGCCAATGTCCCTTGGGGGGTCGGGGAGGTGTCAAAAATTCTCCTCATTGAGAATCACTGTTTAATCACTTTATATGTGCTTGATAAAATCTTAACCATCTTTCCTCTTCCAGGCCTACATCAAATATGATCTTTCCATCCTCCTCATACTACCACCACTTGTAACTCTTCTTCAAATAACCCCCTTTGTCTTTATATTACACGTACTTTTGTGCAGATCTTACCTACATCACTAGAAAGGAAACTGGTTGAAATCTAGGATGATGCATTTTCTGCCTCAGTATCTTCAAGAGAGCTTTCTTGGGAAAATGCACTACACCTCTTATTTGCTCAGAAACCATCAAATATTCATTCTGTAATAATCAAAATTATGATCATCAACATGTTCTTTGCCCCTATACAACTGTCTTGTAGTTTTTTAAAAAAGCAAAACATGATTAATGTTCACCAATCTGAAGAATGTTATAGACAAGTTCTATTGTCTTTTTTGCTTGAAACTGGAGAGTAAGTCATTGTTGTTGAATTCAGTAGCGGTCTTGTCTTTTCTTTTGCGGATAAAGTTCATTACTAAACAAATTAGCTTTTCAGTTACTGCTGCTAAGCCATAAGTAATTGAAATTCACTAAAACTTTCCGTCTTTTTTTCTACTTGTTTTTTTCTAAGCACCAATAATTTAAAATAAGATGAAATTATGCTGTTCATGATTAAAATTACATGTAAATAAAAGTGTAACTTGGCTCTTATCCTGAAGACACAATTTGGAGAACAAACTTCAACTTCTTTTTCTTTTTCTTTCCCTCTTTGTCTATAGCTAACCCTGGCTAGTCTTCAGATAGCATTCCTAAATGCAAAAGTTTGGGTTATTATTTGTAATTGAGCAAATAACTACATGTCTTTCTCCATTATTTGTGAGGAAGAATAACATCCTAGTACTAAATAGCTGGCCCTAAAGAAGACAAAGCAATTTGAGGATACAAGGAAGGATTGCTGAGATGATGCAGCAAGGGTAGGTCTTATAGGACAAGTGAATATAACTGGCAGTCTTGCTGCTGAACACCACTCCCATACACACATGCACACACACATGCACAAACACACACAAACATACACACGCAACCCACACAAAGGCTGTCCTGTCAGTCATAGTTAGAAGTACTAATGACTGCAGAGCTACAAATTCACAATTTGTAGCCCTGCATTGGGTCTTTTGAGTAGCTAATTCATTCATGACTAGAAAACTGAGCTTTTCTTCAAGACTTGTTAGAACCCAGCCTAGTCTAGTGGATTTGTTTTGTTTTCTAAACTACTTCTGCATTAGTCTTTCTTTCTCTGTCTTTATGCTCAGAACCCACAGAGTTGCCAAGGTCCATTCTAAGACTGAGGCCTAGACTAGTGTATGATCCTTAGGAACTTTATTATGCCTGAACCCCAACCCAGAGCTAAGGGCTTCATACCAGATCTACAGTATCAGGCCTATCTGCCTGCCTGGAGTTTCCAAATGTTGCCCGGATTCTTCATCTGGTATTCTACTCACTTATTAGAATTCTGGACCACTCCATCTAGGGTATAATATGAATGGAGTGTGGCAGATTTAATGTGCAAACCCAAGTATGTCTGACTTCAAAGTCCTCTATAAACTTCCTTGCTAGAGCTATGAGCCAAGACTTGTCAGTGCTAAACCGTTATAATAGCACCGCTATTTCCCAGGAAAATGCTGGAGTAATGTGCCCTCAAAGCCTTCAGCTGTGCCTGCAGATATCTGGTTTTCATGCTCCACTCAGAACCCACTCTAATCCAAGACTTTGTTCTAGACTCCATTGACTCCCATCTGCTGAGCGCCCCTCTAGATGTCTGGGCACCTAGGACATTTCTGACTCTGTTTTGTTGTTTGAGACCCACCATCTTCAGAAGCAAGCTACTATTTTTAGTTCATGGTTAGTTAAAAGTACATTAGGTGAAATAGGCACAGAATCTCCAACACCAAAAAAATGGACTTATAGGCCTTTAATTTGGTTACAGTTGCTTGTGATGCATTAATGTTCTATAGCTGTTTTAGGCTGGTCAGAGAGCACAAATGATTAGCAGTAAAAAGAATTAACAAGGCATTTCAAAATCAAAGAAATGATTAACAAGGCCTTTCATAATCAAAGAAATATTTAAAATTTGCTACACTTCAGGTGGTAGAGATAAAATTTTGTAATTGTTTCTGAAATTTCTTGCCACCTTTGCCAAAACTACATTTCTTCTGCCCTGCTGAATCAGCTGTTCTGGGCATAGTCAATCATCAAAATATATCAATGTCACACAACCAGTTTGGGGTTGCTCCTCATTACTGGGATAATCGCTTTTGTGACACAATAATTTGTTTTTCTATTTTTTTCACAAATATATTATCTCCCAAAGCCTCAAATTATTCTAGAATGAGCTTCTTTTTGGAAGATTAGCATGTTTTTCGATGTTTTTCATCTCATGCGTTATCCATCATGAAGAACTGTAGCTCATGTAAGGTTAAATTTAAAATATGTTACCTCAATACCTTTAATATTAATCCTAAAGTTTGGGTATTTTTTTTTTTTTTGAAGCAGGGTCTTGTTCTGGTGCTTAGGCTGGAGTGAAGTAGTGCGATAAGACCTCGCCATAACTCCTGGTCTCAAGTGATCCTCTTACTTCAACCCACCTCAACCTCTGGAGTAGCTAGGATTACAGGTGTACCACCATGACTGGCGAATTTTTAAATTTCATTTTATTTTTAGAGCAGGGTCTCACTATATTGCCCAGGCTGGTCTCAAACTTCTGTCCTTAAGAGGTCCTACTACCTCAGCGGCCCAAAGTACTACAATTTGGGTAATTTCGAAATGAAACACTTAACTTCCTCTATTCTGTTTTAAGGAAGATTTTCACATTTAAATAATTAAGCTTGAGTGTGGTGTACTGCAGGAACTTCGAAACAAAAAAACCCAGGGATTTTAAATAAAAGAACATTCTTAAATCCTCTTATTCTAGGAATATTCCTGTGTATAACACTGCATATCATATAACTTTTTATATATCCTAATATCACTATAGCTATGTCAGCGGACATTATTTAAGGCTACTCAAAGTCAGTACCATACAAAATAAATAATTGGGCTTACCTAAGAATACTTTCTAGAGTATTTCTCTTGTATTAAAAAAAATTAAAAATAAAAGTTATAAAAGGTACAAAATGACCATGGTCATCAATAAGTCATCTAAATACAAAAAGTTGCAGCAGCTAAAATTCAATTGGCTAATTTAATTTCCAAGGAAACTGAAGCATTTCTACAGTTAAATTAAATCAAGTTGATAAAATACCAATAAAGGATAAGCAGGATTGATACAAAGCAGGTTAGGTCACATGGAAATGTTACACACAGTAATTTCAAGGGAACCAACAGTCAGAGACATAATCACTTTTAATAATCCATTTTAATGTCAAATATACTTGTATATAGGAAAGCATATATAAATATTATGCATATATAAATGAAATACAGGCTGGGTGCAGTGGCTCACGCCTGTAATCCCAGCACTTTAGGAGGCCAAGGTGGGCGGTACATGAGGTCAGGAGATTGAAGCTATCCTGGCCAACATGGTGAAACCCCATCTCTACTAAAAACACAAAAATTAGCTGGGCGTGGTGGTGCATGGCTATAATCCCAGCTACTCAGGAGGCTGAGGCAGGAGAATCCCTTGAACCTGGGAGGCAGAGGTTGCAGTGAGCTGAGATTGCATCACTGCAATCCAGGCTGGTGACAGAGCTAGACTCCGTCTCAAATAAAATAAAATAAAATAAAATAAAATAAAATAAAATATAATATAATAACATACATACACATACATAACATATAAATGTGAATATAGGAGTTTTAAACTGAATAATGTAGAATATTATAAAGAATAGTGAAGGGTTCTGTATCAAGCAAACAACTAAGGTGTCTGATCAAATGCAGAGCGAAATTTTTCTCACAAAGAACATAATGCCTATTTGTGACGAGGTTCCAAGAAAGCTTAGCTGGCAATTTAAAGAGTCCTTGGGGGGATTAATTTAGCTACTCCACCAAGACTTAGCAGAATGGCAGAAAGAGTTGGGTCTGGTAAAGATAAATTTATCTTACTAGTCAGCAAAGCTGGGGCTGGGTTTCCTTACGGCAAATCATGAACGAAAGTTTGTGGGACTTCAGCAGAGGATTCTAGTGTTATAATTGCATTAGATTAGTTTTTTAAAAAGTTTAGAAATAGATGTTAGCATCTTACTCCCATTTTTACTTAAAATGCAATAATTTGAAGCCTTTGCGAGAATACTACCAATAAGCTGACTTTTATTAATGAACCAAATTATAGATCAACTGAGGCAATCAACTTTGTGACATCACTGAACGCATTTCTTTTAATGTGGTAGTCATGCACCATTAGGCCATGCTCTTAAAACTTGAGTCCACAGGTGTGTATGTGTGTCTATGTGTGTGTGCAGGTTTTTTCCCCCCAAAGGAAAGCCAAATAGTGCAACATATTTCTATGGCAAAAATAAGAGGTGTTACAAATATCAATAATGTGTAGAAACTTTTAATTATGTGGGAAGCCAAGGTGGCAGAATGTTTTGTCCCAAAGAAAGAAAACGAGGCAGGCAGGAAAGCATGTATGCTAATACATATTTGCTCACAGACACATACACTTTCAGCTTTAAAGGGAATACATAAAAATTATGCTGCAGACAATATCTTCATACAAATTTATCATAGCATCTGTCAGCTCCATAATATGTTCATAAAACTACGAACACGTGTTGTAACAGTATGCTCATTTCGGTATGCCCACTGTTGTTATCTCAACTTCCCTTGCTGCTAGCCTGGCTGTTGCCGATCAGATCATAGCCTCAGGAATCCTTGCTACTTCCACATCAAAATGCAAAGTTTAAATTTAAAAACATCAAAGGTACAACTTGTGGCACAGAAAATAGAGGCAAATGACACTGTACTTAGAAAGATAATTCAAATAAAATGTCTAAAATTGGAAGGAACTCAAGAAAAATGTCATAGATTAGTGGGTATAAAGGGAGAAAATGTAAGAAGGTTAATGAGTTATTGATAAAAGTCTAATGTTGGCAAATATTTTGGTTGTACCAAAGTCAATGTGACCTCAATGTTATTTGGAATTTCTCAGTAATGGCAGTGTAAGACATGGCATATAACAGTGCGTGGTAAATTGTTTGACACATACTACTAATTATAGCTATGTGAAATTCAAAAAACATGTATACCCACAAGTGGTTGTCTAAAAACGTTTGAGTCTTGTATGTTAAGCATTGTTACTTTTTTAGTCTATATGTCCTGGAAACTTCCAGCATTTTCCACAAAGATTTTAATAGAGAAAGGGTTTTTGTTATATTCATACTTTCAGTGGGTGCCATAAAATATATTCTGTAAGTTTTACATTTACGAAGACTGGACTTGCAAAATGCAATCTTAATTAAAAATCACTAGGCTTGGAATCTCTGAAATAATGGAGAAACTGGTTCTTGATATATTTGGGAAAGAACAAGAAGCACTTAAAATGCATGATTGAGGATGAATATTATAATGTGAAAAGATAGGTTTTAGATTAATTTTCTAGTAAATAATAGGCAAGTGGAAACATTTCTTTCTTCATGCATCTGTTAACTACCTATGATAATTAGAAAATAAATCATCTACTTCAAAACAATCTCATATATCTCCTTGGTACAACGCAAGACTGAATCCTTGTTAAGTGGGATCAAAACATTTCAGCTGAACAACAAGAAAAGAAAAAACGAGAATCCTCCAAATACTTCCACTCTGCCAGAGTTGGGATTTCTTCCAATTATTAGAAGAACTACATAAGAAACAAGTCACTCTCCTAATGCTGTTTGTATACTAACAGCCATTTCATTTAGCTTTTCGTAGCTGAAAGTGAAAGGGCAGATGCTATGCAAGATGTTAAATTCAACATGTCCTATACGTGAGACAATTTCTCTGAAAATACTGAAAAAATGTATGTTAACCTTTCCTTTTCTTGGATATCTCTTGAGAGAAAATGACACAGAATTGTGAGTTTCATTACACCAGCTAAAAAAATAACAAATATTACCAGCACCATAAACAGGATCACGATTTCTCCATAAGGTTATTCATTGAATAACTTTTAAACATTTAAAAAGTCACACAGGCCGGGCGCAGTGGCTCACGCCTGAAACGCCAGCACTCTGGGAGGCCGAGGCGGGTGGGTCACCTGAGGTCAGGAGTTCGAGACCACCCTAACCAACATGGTGAAACCCTGTCTCTACTAAAAATACAAAAATTAGTTGGGCATGGTGGTGCATGCCTGTAATCCCAGATACTCCAGAGGCTGAGGCAGGAGAATCGCTTAGAACTCAGGAGACAGAGGTTGCAGCGAGCGGAGATCGCATCACCATACTCCAGCCTAGGCAACAGAGTGAGACTCTGTCTCAAAAAATAAAAATAAAAAGTCACAGAAAACCCAGGTTCCTATGAGAATTTCTTTAGTAATTATAAGTAAAATCACACATTGTTTCTCTGAATAATATCTCTATAGTATGTAGATTCAAAGAAAAAAATGCTTTGAGAAAGTCTTTGAAGTGAAAAATAAATGTGATAAATTGGAAAGAATATATCCATCTTCAGTATTATACACAAACAGGTTTAAATTATGGTACTGATTCTAATATTTATTTATGTCATAATCTAGAATCATAAAATTTTCTTGAGCTTCAAGTTCTGTATTTCGTAAATAGAAATGACAAGAATAATTATAATAGCTACCATTTTTAAGGAGAGCCTAATATATTTCTGGCACTGAACCAGGAACATTGAATAGTAACCTGTAATTTTTTCAATTCTCCTATTAAACAGATATTAGTATCTCAGTTTTTAACAGGAATAAAAACTGAACTGAGAAAAGGAAAGTAAAATATGAATTATATCTACCCTGAAGGTTTTTTTCAAGTATTAAAGGAAATTATGTTTCATTCAATGATTAGTTGAGTGCTCTGAAAAAAGCGCATATTTTTCAAATATTATTCTCCACAGTTCTCTATCCCACTCCACTTTTCTGGAGTATATCTTTCCTCAAACACAGAACTCTCTTCAAACAAATCACTACCCTTCCACATCACAGAAACTAGCATTTCAAAGTTTTAATGCTCTTCTTACTGACAAGCATCAATCCCTGATTCCACCCAAATGGACATCAAGGTCTCCAAAGCCTCTGACAGTGCTTCTTTTATGCTGTGCCTCATTACATTCCCTGACCTTGAGTTCTACTACTTTGTCCTTGCTGGGTTTAGAACGCTTTCTCTTTTACATGTCTCTGAACATTCCTTCTGTATTCAACTCCTCCTAAAACCTGAGTATGATTTCTAGGAGCTTTGTTTTGTATTCAGCCTTTCTTTGCTATGATAGAATGTAAGGTAGAGAAATCCTGTAGCCTAGCTTTTATGTACAGTCATTCTTCTGTAATCCTAAAATAAAATTTTTAAAAAGGAAGGAAGGAAGGAGGAATACAAAAAAGGAGGGAAAAATTGACCCTTACATGAAAGTAGGAGAGCAGCAAAATGAATAGTCATGTCAGATCATTATCGTACTTACGTTGTTTTAGTTTCTTACCTGCACACACATATTATTTTGCTTACTCCTAACAATAGTCCTGCAAATGAGGAATTCTCCTCAGTTTTACTTCAGGTAATTTTAGGTTTAAAAAAAGAAATGTTGAAATTATACTGCTAAATTAGAGAGAGAGCAGGAATTTGATTCAGGTCTGTCTGACTATAAAATTGTTGTTCTTCCCAGCAATTCTTTTAGAAGGGGAAGCTTTAGATGCCAGGACAAGAATAGGGATAGTGAAATATAAAATACACACAGGAGCCTCATCTGAGTGTCATAGTCTATTTTTACAACCTCCAGACCTCTTTAAACCATAGCCAGCTTCCATGCAAACTGCGATTCTGGTGTTGCCAATAATCAGGTCTGAATGGGAGAGTCAAAGACTGTACTTTTTCATTCCACATATGCTTTGCCAATTAATGCTCTGCTTTTGAACCTTGACCTCACTGCCTAGCCCACTATCTCCTTAAATTCAGAAGTGCCATACTAACATGTCTTAAGTTTTGTTTCAATGTCCATTGCAAACATTTGCCGGTTTCGCTCTCATTTCCTTTACCTATGAACACAATCCCCTTGTTCTGAGCAAAGATAGTTGGCATAATTTACCTGATTATGTTACTTCCATTTCCTGTTTCTCCTTTATCTTTCCCGTGCTTTTCCTTCATCTTAACTGTTGGTCTATTTTATTTTCATTTTCCTTATCACACTCACCGTATTATTCTACCTTGCACAGCAGCTTATGACACTTAGTCATAATTTCTACCCCTATGTGTAAGCTTTTTGAAAGACAAGGGCCAAGTTTGACTCAACTCTGTATTTTTCTAACCAGGTAGCCTACTCATAATAGTTTTCAATCAACAGTTATCAAAATACAGACAAATTTGGTATTCATACTTTTTTCTATGGAAAAACTGAAAGTAGGAATGCAGGAAGGTTTAAACATTCTCCTCACCTCTCCTGATGATAAATATGATTTACACATGCAATACCTGGGTTAAAATCTCTTTTCGACATTCGTGTGATCTATCTCTGATCCAAGAGTACGTTTCAATTAAATAAACATATAAGAAATGTACGAAATATTCAGTCATGCATTATTCTTAAAGTATTTTACTTTCCCACCAAGCTTCAGAAAATGTTTTGCCTCATTACCTAAATAGATTTAATGATACAGTAAGCAAAATTATGTACAATAAAACTAAGTGCTAGGAATTTTCAAGCTTATAGTGTGAATTTTTAAAGTCATTACTTACTCTACCGTTAGAAATAATCATCATCAACTGTGAAAAATCACAAAATCTCCATGGTGCTAAGAATACCTTTATCAGTAAACCTAGGAGGTGTTTTCCACGTTAAACACATGAGATTTTTAAAAATTATTATTAATCCCCAAAGGGCACTCTCATACAATCTGTTGCAAACAGAGTCTACTGCTACAGAAAATCAACACTTACTACTATTAACTATTAAGAAGCCTTTGCAGTTTAAACACTGACTTCCTTAAAAGGTAATTCAAAGGAAGTGTTCTTTATTTCACATATTTAAATGACAATAATTATCCCTAGAACATCCATTAAGCAAAATAAGCTGTGTTAAGTTTCCTAACCTAACCAAAGGTACATTCACCTTATAATTTCAAAACTAAAGATACACTTTACAAAGATGAACGTTGCTGTTTTGTTTTTATTTTGTATCTTTTTATTTCCAAAAGAAAATAACTTCCTCAGTGAATTTTCTTCTGTCATAGCAACTCACTAGATGCTCATCCAACCATGTTTTTCCCCTTCCACATCTCTAGATTAGACCATATTTACTCACCTTCCTTGAAATTAGAGACACTCGTGTCTCTGGACCTGAAGAAGTGTGCCACTCCCAAGACTGACCCATTAAAAAAAGTATTGGTGCTGCACTTCCTTTTCCTTATCTCCTTGAGGAACAGAAAAGACTCCAAAGTCTTGAGAGAGGCTGGAATTACAAGAGGTAAGGAATCTGGGTCTTTGAGTCCCACAGAAAGCCACCCCCAGGACACCCACACTGAATTATATAAGCAAACAGTCAATGTATGTTGGGTTAAAGCACTAAAATTCTGGAGCTGTTGATTACAACAGTTAGCATATTTCTGACCATACAAAAGGTCAGAACTGCCTTTTTCAAAGAAATATAGTCCTTTCATTTGATTGGTTTCTTTCTAGCCCATGCTGGTCGAGACAATTCCTCCATAGAAGGTCTGAAAGAGAAATCAGGAAATGAAGAATTTTTGTTTGTGTGGTGATGAATCTAGTTTCTGGTAGTTATAACCTGCATTTCCCTAGGGGCTATGTAAGACCACTTGAGATAACAACTGAAAGTGTCTTAATGAATTAGAGGTAATGGCATCTAATTCTCTGGGCCTAGTGCCATTGGAGACCCTTATCCCATGACTTAATCAACAAAACTGTCAAATGTAATCAAGACTTATGTTTTCTTTTCCCATGCACAGTTTTATCTTATAAACTGATTAAACATGTATGAAACATTCGTTGGTCCACATATTTCTCAGAATATTTTCATAATGTGTTATTTTTATTTTCAAATGTAAACATAGGAAATATTTTCTTCCATTACACACAAATATCTTCTTGAATTCTACCATTCAGAAGGCAAAATAAAGAAAACAGAGGAGGAGAAAAAAACAAATCAATTTGGATGAGAATCTTTACACACAATCAGTGGGTAGAAATCAGTGTGAATCCTAATCAAACATGGATTTCACAGTGGGAATATATACAGCCCTGCATTACTCAAACAAATGGCTAGTGTGCTGTGAACAGTAGTAATTAGGCCTGGATTGCATTTGAATTAAAGCAGAGAGAATCCTACTGTTAATTTACTAAACTAAGATTGCTGGGGTGTTATGGCTTGTGCCACTTTATAGAAGACAAAGTGTTTAGTTTCTGAATCCACACCCTTCTGCACACAGGTCCTGAAGTACCTTTTTTTCTTGCTTTTTAATTGTTTTCTTTGTTCTGGAAGCCAGCACTGGATATCAGAGAAGAGCTTAAGAGGGCTTAACAACTGCAGTGACTCCGAAGTTTACAGTGCAATTGTGAATTAGAACTTGATTCGCCTACACTTTAGAAGCTGTTTTAATATCCAGTGTCTCTTAAGTACTCATATCAGACACACACACACACACACACATAGCAAGGGTGAACGTGCGTGTGCACGCGTGTGCGAGAGAGGGAGAGAGAGAGGAGACAA
The DNA here is from genome assembly GCF_028858775.2 of Pan troglodytes. Lineage (NCBI taxonomy): Eukaryota > Metazoa > Chordata > Mammalia > Primates > Hominidae > Pan > Pan troglodytes. The sequence continues at coordinate 31,449,411 of NC_072401.2, read as the reverse complement.
TCTCACGTACCTTGAAATAAAATCCAAATAATGAAGGGAAAATGCTTTTTATCTCTAAAGAATTTATAGTCACTGCATGATAGAATTCTCACTAAGAGATTCCATTCATTCTGACCTGTGTTGGGATTTCCTGAGTAATGCCACTGTTTATGTTGATCCCCAGCTTTTACAACGTTGAAATGGAAACACAGATGAAAAATTAGGTTAGTTTTTATTTGTTTCTATGGGGTGTCCAGGATCAATGGGACTAGGGGTCTGTATAGTTTTTACACATGGATACATTTACGTTTCTATTTTTTCCTTAATACCAGGCCACGGTTATTTCTGTTTCAATAACAAGCCACTTACTTCATTTTGTTTGCAAAATTGCTTTCAAAATGAAACATTTTACTTCTGCTTGTAAAGACCTCTACCTTCTTTGCTTCTCTCATCAAAACAATATCCCCAGCTCCCCACTCCTAGCATACCAGGTACTATTCTTCCAGGCAGCTAACAGAATTCTTCTCTTATGTTATTACATGCGTACCTGTGGGTGTGTGTGCATGTGCGTGTCTATACATGTGTGTATATGTGTCTTTAATGAATGGTTCCTCTCCTGTAGTTAACTGTGGGCTCCACAAAGGCAGAAATCCTATTTCTTTTTTTTTTTTTTTGACAGAGTATCGCTCTGTCCCCAGGCTGGAGTTTAATGCCGCAATCTAGGCTCACTGCAACCTCCACCTCCTGGGTTAAAGCCTGCCTCAGCCTCCCAAGTAGCTGGGATTACAGGCATCCACCACCACACCCGGATAATTTTTGGTATTTTTAGTAGAGACGGGGTTTTACCATGTTGGTCTCAAACTCTTGACCTCAGATGATCCACCCGCCTTGGCCTCCCAAAGTGCTGAGATTATAGGCACGAGCCACCATGCCTGGCCAGGAATCCTATTTCTGTAGGCTTATCATTTTATCCCCTGGCCCAGACATGTGGCCTCATGCAAGGTAAAATTTAATCAACATTTTTACTAAATAAATGAAATATGATCATGCTTTTTAATTTTTGAAAAGCTCTTATGTTAATAAATATAACTCTAGCAAATCATTTTAAGACTATATATTTAATTTTATAAATATATCATAATTTGTGTAACTATGCCCACATATATATAGACATTTATCTTTTTTTTTCTTTGCAGTTACCTACAATGGTGTAATGGACATTTAGGTAAATACATTTTGAGTACTAATTCCCTTCTTAGGATCAATCCTCAAAATGGAATGTTGAGTCAATAGTCATATACAGTTTACCTGTGATACATATTTCTGAACTACTCCATTAAAAGTTGTGCAGATATATACACTCTCACCAAGTATAAATCAAAGTGCCTATTTATCTTAAGCTTTAATGACACTGTATACCATACCTATATTTTCACTTTTGCTAGTTATGTGGTGAAAAAACAAGGCTAGAGATATTTCATTTCCCTATATCTCTTGGCCATTTTCTGATTTTTTAATATATAAGGATTTTATTTTCAAAAGTATATTCTGGTATTTTTATGAACTTGCTAGGAAATAGAAAATCATGGTTGGAGAAGCAATTTGTAAAAACAAATACATAAGCAAACAGCTGCCTCAATTTCTGTCAGGTATTACAAATGAGATGCTGCAAATTGTCAGTGGATTTAGAGTGCCAGGTAGTTGCAGATTTTGGCTCAATTTCCAGATTCTACCAAAATATACACGACTTAGAGAAACTTTATGTCAAATCTTACAGGAATGCAGAATAAAATGGGAATAGCCTCAAGGCTTTGCTTTTATTTTGGGATTGAAAATGATCAAACCAAGGAAAGAGAAAGCTAGATATCATATATAGGTCCTGAATTGAAAGATGTTGATATAGAGACAGGTACATGCCAGGTAAGTTGAAGTTTAAGGATACTGGTAGTAAGTGAGGAAAAGGTTTAAAGGAATCAAGAATGTTGTCTTAGATAGATGTAGTTCACTTCTACTTAAAATTTGACTAGGTTCAAAGATCGTGGTTTTCTGATCAGAGTCTTTCTCCCCAAGTTACATTGGTGAATATTTCCTTTTAGTGATTCAGCTGAACTAAAAATAAAAATGAGATAAGTAGTGATATAGGGAGAAACTCAAGTCAGACTAAATATATCAGAATTTTGCAGAAGAAAATTTTCATTATCCTGTCAATCACCACATGCTGATAATCTTCTTTTTCAGCCTTTTCACCAAGTTAATTAAGGTTTCCAAATATTCATAAGATTGAAAAATGCCAAAGGTTTGAAAAATAAAGTTTCACACTTTGATGTTACAAATCTGGGGATTATTAAAACTGTCCAATTTATAATTAAAACAAGACTGAAATTGTCTTTGAGTTACTCAGGTAAGTGGAAAGTTTTATTGCTTTAACATTATTGGGTATAGATATCATTATATTAGTTTTCAGAAAAAAAAGAAGTCCTGTATTAGTAATGCCACTTGAATGCTGCCATGATTACAAGCCTCTTATCTATTGATCATTATTGTATCTATATGCAAAGATAAAATCAATGTACCCTCAACTCTAAAAAGAGTTCTTTATCTATCCCCGCCTTGAGCTAAGTATTAATTTAATTTTATTTTTTTTCTCTCTATATTGTTTTCACTACAACAGCCAATCAAATAGATGACACTGCTTTCATTATACAATCATTATTGTTGCTTTTTGGTGGTAGTGGTGGTGATAGTGTGTATGTAGGTATGTGTGCATATGCATATATATACATGTGTGTGTCAAATGAATCTTCATATCAGAAACTTTATTAAATAAAAGATTATTCTATTTAATTTCTTCTACTCTGGATATCTTCATTCAGTAAATAAGTGATTCCGAAAGTCTGTTAGGCATTATGTGCAGGGAACTGTTTAGATCCTCCCATCTCTATGGGACCAGTGTATATATGAACAAAAACAGCTAACAAAGTCCTTGCTGTATTGAGCTTACAGTATAGCCCTTATCACAATGCTGTGCATCAAATGGATCTAAATTATTTTTTAAAAAAATAAGAATAACTATTACTTAATTCAATTTTGGATTAGTCCCATAAATTATGTCTTATGTTAACTCCAATCCAAAAGATAGAATTAAAAGCAGACATTTGGAAGATAGTAAGATTCAGACTATGCCTAGAAGGTAAAGGTGCATAATAACTGCTTCTTGGGCAGCTTTTACAGTTGGCTAACTGGGTGTACTTCTCTGACACCACTGGCAACATTGCTAATGCTTCTCTTAAATGGGTTTTCACACAAATTAAATAAATCTTCCTGTCACACATAGTCCAGAAGAGCTCAGTGCTGTAAACAAGAAGAATACCCAACTCTCTCTCTCTCACACACACACACAAACACATACACACACCGAGCACATGCACACACACCCAGTACATACACACAGCACACACACACACCCAGCACACACACATATGCACACACACTCAGCACACACACACACCCAGCACACACACCCAGCACACACACACACCCAGCACACACACACGCACACACACACACAATAGCCCTTATACTCAATTATTTGCTTTGAGACACTGTATTGAGACAGCTCATGTAAGAGTCTTTTCAATGAAATTATCCTACAAATGGATTCCAGGGTTATTTTGTCCATTTAATTTTATACAAACAGACCACAAAATTATTATTTCCTTAACAAATACTACCCATCTTACTATAACATTGCTTGTGATAACCTGCTACTTCCTACTGATACCACTGTATTCCAGGGGTCCAAGAGCACCAATCCCATTGTAGCCTTTGTAAGTGGTGCCCCCTGGAGTTGCTCAATGCACAATCTGTGGCTGAATCATTGGTTTAGATGATGGCCTTTCCCCCTCTCCTGTCTAATAAAAGCAATAGTGATGTTCTGCAAAAAAAAAAAAAAAATCTGTCTTTTTCAGTTACTTGCTTAGCAAGCTCATGTAGTAAGTCATATGCTTCTAAAATTAACAGGAGCCAAATTTTCTGAAGAAATTATTCAAAAACACCTAAACGAATGTTCACAACCTGTTTCTTAGTCAAAACAGTCCACCCAGAAAGTGGTTATAAAGATCCATATGGTCCTCATAATCTAATAATTGTGAATGAAAAAGTAGAAAGAACCTGAACATTGGTCATTAATAGCTGTTACTTTAATGTCCTTGGACATTGAGAAACCACTTCATTACATTTTTGTAATAGTTGGTTGAATTTGGCAGGTGGAATGTTGGCCTGGAGTGATTTAGTTGCATAAAATAAAATGAATTATATTAAACTCATCCACCATTCCAGGCCCATCTTTTCTGTCACCAGAAGCTATGTATCGTGGTAATCATACCATAAAATTAATCTCTGAAACTGAAAGCGTGTACACATGAACATAACTAATACATTCAATTTCAAAATAAATTTAAATTAGATATTGACATTTTATGTGTTAAATAAAGTCTGTACTTACACAAGTCATCTATAATTAATATTTCTAAAGATTCTCCTATGAATAAGGCATTATGCTGGGTAGTTTGGAAAGTGCAAAGAAAACAAACATTGTCTCTACCTTTAGAGACTCTACCTTTAGAGACTTTATGATATAAAGTTATGTATTAAAGACCCATATACTAATAGTTTTACTCTTCTAGAAAAGAACATGTTAAATGATATAATGCAGACATGGGTAAAGGCTTATGAGGGAGTTCAGAGACAGATTCTGGGTAGTGTGAGATTTTAGAAGAATTAATAAAGGAGTTGGAATTTGTACTGGGCCTTAATGGAGGTGCAAGGATTTGACGTGTCACGCTTGTAAAATATCATTTTTATATATGTATTTTCATGGCAATTCTTGATCGATAGGGACAAAGTGTTCCATGGTTTGTGTTATATGTTTCCATTTGACAGACATATCTTACTTATTATGTCAATAAAACCTATAAAACACACTGGGAATCATCACGTGGGATTTCACAGTACACCTCTGTAAGGATGTATTCTACAACTGTCATGGACTTGGCATTTCATCATAAAGTGCGATGTGGATTGGATTTATTTGCACAATAAAGCAACTGGTAGTTTGCTGAGTTTATGCATTCTGATTTTCTGACAGAAAAAGACAAGGGCATGAAGTAGCGCTGTTTCCATTATGAGAAAGAACAAGAATGAAACTTAAAGGAACTTTCTCATCGCCAAGTCTGGAGGGTCAGCCATTGACATATATTCAGGTCAACTTATGGTGACAAGGTATTATCATTGGTGATATGGAAAAACACAGTTTCATTGAAAAGGAACTTCACCACATTAAATTATATTTATTTATCCATTCTTCTAATAAATATTGATTGCCTTTGCTGTGCATGCAAGAGAATTTCTCTCCTCTCACATTAGCTTATATTCTATAACTGAGACACATATAAGAAACAAACACATAAATAAACAAGTATTTGCCAGGTAGGGGTAAATCCTGTGCAGGAACTTAAAATCAAGTGAGAGAAAGTGAATGAGTGGCTGGAGAGGCCTCTGTAAAGGGACATTTATCAGAAAACTAAATGATACTCCAATTCTAAGAGATCATTTTTCTGTGATATCATTTAAGAAAAGTACATTATTAATTTTATAGAATACATTACATATCTCAAGTTTTATAGCTTTCTCTACATCGTGGGTAAGTGACAGAAAAAAATGTATTCTCATTTAATATTTTAAACATAACATTTTTTGTTAAGATAAAAATCAATGTGGAATTGCAAAATAAAGGTGTGATTATCTAACTGGCTTACGTGTAGTTGTGCTTTCCCTTCCCTTGCCTTCTGCTCAGTTCGGTCCAGTCCTGTCCCATCCTCCTCTCCACTTCTCTTCTTTTGTCATTTTGTACATTCCTGTCTTTCTTTCCTGTCTAAAATCTCAATTGGTGTCATGCAAACTGCTTATAATAGAATAGCTATAGAAACAATTTCAAAATACATGGGTATAAGACTTTTCAGGTAACTTTTTCAATAAGTCAAGTGTATTTCATCATTAAATGTCTCATTTTTTATGATTATCACGTTAAATATATATAATTCATTCTTTAATGGCAACATTCCAAGCATTTTTATAATTACGCTATTTCTTTTCTGTTTCCCTGACCCCTCTGGGTAGATTTTTGCTGTATAATTTAAATAGGCCACTTCCTTTTTTTTCCATAGCAATGCAAACTTCTGTGTAAATCAGGATTTTAAATGAGTTTACCCTACATTAGTACTTTAGTAGTGAAAATAAACTTACTATCCCCCAAATCATAATTATTTGTCTATTTTATTCCAAAGTCTTCATAAAGTTTTTATTGCTGTATGATTTCTTTGCAAATATTAGCTAAAATCCCTGAGATAATTAGTTGCAAATCATAGCCTAAGCTGGAAATCCCCAGGAAGAAAAAAATATGTTCCACTTACAGGAAGCTATAAATAACATGAATGCCAATGTAACAGAATGGAATTCTGTGTGACAGGAACATTTTTTAAATCTCATTTTTCTATATGTAAATTATAGAATGCTAGAGTTATTCCATCCTTGTCTCCAGGATGGGTCCCTCCCTTGTTTTATATTACAGACAATTGTAAAATATACAGTAAACACATAACATTTATGTGAAAAATAAGTCAAAATAGCTCTTTATGCACATTCATTATAGTCTTCTCTCCCAGAGAAACAGTATGTGCAGATATGTGTGTGTGTGTGTGTGTGTGTGTGTGTGTATAAAATATATATATGGACATAATCTTTCTCTGGGAAAGGAGACTATAATGGAAGAGTATGTCTACATATATATGTATATATACATACATAAGCATACACACACATATCATATACTATATATGCACATATTATATATAATATATGAAGATATATGATATATGTGTGTATATATATAATACGTGTATATAATATGTATGTCTATATATAGGCATACTCTTTCTCTGTGAAAATAATACATACATACACAGATATATAGTATGTGTGTGTGTGTATACATATATAGTCTTAGATATATGTACACAGTCTTCATTAAATACACAGAAGTACTTCCATGTGTGCATCCATAGTTGGTTATTTCCTTTAATTTAATGTTTCCACTCTTTTTCTTTAGAGAACAGGGTCTCCTTCTGTTGCCCAGGCTGGAGCACAGTGGTGTGATCATATCACAGCTCACTGCAGCCTCAAACTCCTGAACTCAAAGTATCCTCCTGCCTCAGCCTCTAGAGTATTTGGGACTACAGCCATGTGCCACTATGCCTGGCTAATTTATTTCATTTTATTTTTTGTAGAGACCATCTCTCACTTTGTTGCCCAGGCTTGGGCACAGTGGTGCGATCATTTCGTAGCTCACTACAGCCTCAAACTCCTGAACTCAAAGGATCCTCCTGCCTCAGTCTCTAGAGTATCTGGGACTACAGCCACATGCCACTATGCCTGGCTAATTGATTTCATTTTATTTTTTGTGGAGACCATCTCTCGCTTTGTTGCCCAAGCTGGTCTTGAACTCCTGGCCTCAAGCAATTCTCCTGCCTAGGCTTCCTAAAGTGCTGGGATTACAGGTGTGAGCCTGGACATCTGCTTTCAATTGAATAAAAAAGTTGGAAAGAAATCTCTGTTTTCTAGTAAGATAATTTCTTATTTTTACTATTTTAGTAGAAATAACTTTTCTGGCAAGATTAATGCAAGTGTTAATTTTTTTCTTCTATAGAGAGATCTTATCTGAAGTTATATATCAAATACATTTACCAAATAAAACGTAGATTTTTATGCCTCATTGGTACAAAATGTATTGAGTACCTTGTACCCAATGCCTAGTAAATAACAAGACTCTAAAAGCATCAAACCTTAAGTTTAGACATGTATTCTGTGAGTGCTGCTGTTTTGCTTTTCTAGAAGGGGGCAGTTTGTAATGAAAACTGAGACATCTTCTATATTTTGTAGCCAGAGGATAAATTCGGCAATAATAAACCAACATGACAAATAAATTAGAAAAATAAAACGAATATTATTTATATAACCTTGAAAGGTGGTTGGTCTTTTTGTTTTGTTGTTTGTTGGTTTGTTTCGGTGTACTGACCGATTTTTATTTCTTTTGTGTTTTCTACATGGCCAAAAGGAAATCAAACCTGAGAGATGGATGTAGCTTTTTTCTTGCAAGAGACTATGTTTGCCAGCTTTAAATCCACTTATTGTCAAAACTTTCAAAAGAAATTATTGAGGTTTACAAACTATACTGTTTCTAAGAAGATTTGGTGCTGACTAAAATTTTCCTAATTCATTTGATGCCTGAATAAAATATAGGGTATGTAATTTTTTAGCAAATGCTTATATAATTAAAATATTTAACTAAAAGGCAAGAATGCTACACTAAAAATAATCATTTGTTTTTGTTGATTTAAGTGACAGTATTATTAGAAAAGTAGACCTTAAAAAATAATTATGGTATAGGAATGCTGTATTAAAAAAAGAAAATATATTACAGTTTTTCCATATGTAATTTGTCAATTTCCTTTAGTATAGCCCCAAACATTAATTTTAAATAAATAAATGTGTTTACAGTTTTGAACTATGGTAGTGATTTGATAGGTAATTACCTTAAAGTTGAGAGTTGATGAAATTGTACTTTATTATTTATTAAAAACAATTCAGACAATTCATATATACCCCAGCCTTTTCTGTCATTTTCATTCTATGGATCCCACCTCAGCATGTTGTAAAGTTCCTCATTTTAAATGTATGCAAACATTAGAACATGTCTTATCTGCAAAGAAGAGAGAAAAGAAGAATAGAAGAAGAGAAGGTCGGAAAGAAATGGTTCTAAAAGCTAGAAATCTATTACAAGTATCCATTATTAGCTTGTAATTCAAGATACTTCACTAGACACATGCCTGGAAAGGAGCCAAATATCAGGAATAAAAGATCCATGTTGAATTTTACAAAGAGAACAAGTTCCAAGAATAGTGACCGTATTTCAACTGACATACTGAATTAAAAAAGCAATTTGATGTACTTTCTTACAGCAGCACAGTACTTTAATATCTTCTTATAAAATAGCTTAATGTATCTGTTATCTTCCAATTTAATTTATTTTATGAATGATCTATCTATATATTCCACACCTGCTACAAAACTGTAACCTTGTGGTTGCCCTTGTCTATAGAACCTACTGTCTGCTATTTACCTTGACTTATTTTGATCACAATGGTTAATTGAGGGATCTTATACATATTGTAGGAACCCACAGAAAAATGATGGGCTTGAATTTTCATGTAGGTCCAAGAAAGAAGTCTGCTATTTTGATATAGGGGAAAAAATATTTCAACAGATTTATCGGGGGAAAGAAGGAGGCTGGCATTTATTTTCTATCCAGTACCTATAATGTGTTGTTTACAAAATTGCTCTAAAGGCTGCAATTATCATGCTCATCTTTTTATTTTTTAAAATATGACTGAGAAAAAATGAGGCTTAAAATCATTGTATTATTTTTGCCACCTTTTTTCTTCTTCTTCTTCTTATTTGCTGTAGGTGGAGGTCTGGTTAAACATGCTCCTACCTGCCTTGTTTTTGAAACTATTACACCTATTTAAAGCATGTGACAAGAGCTGAAAATTAGACAAGTTATCAGATGGTCAAATTATCTTCCAAAGTGCTTAAGAATATTGCTTTAGTGTTAGGTGAAATGCAAATATATTTTTAATATACAAGCAGGAGCTCTGAGGTAGAGTACTACAAAGGTAATTTTGACTTCTAACTCATGGCATCAACTCAGTAGAGATATTCAAATCAAGTTAAAGTTGATTCTTATTGATATATCTCACATAATCTTACCTTTTCCAATTTTTTTAGATCTGTTACAATCCTTAAGTAAAACATTGCCTTAATTTACCTATTTTCTCTAAAGCTAAGGAGGGAAAGGCAAAGATTTACAGAAAGCAAAAAACAAGCAAGTAAATTAATAACTGCCTCAGGCCTAGATAAATGAGGGTTTATTTAAAATATGTTACTCATATTTAAACCTTTGATTTTCATTAAGTTTCTAGCTCTTAATAAAGTTCCATAATAGAGTGGTTGGTTTGAGAAGCCAGGAAAAAATGCTTATATGGTGCTCATCCAGGCATGAATTGCAAAACCCTCCCAGCTTTATAAATGTGAATGTGGATTGCTTTTGCTCTCAATACATTTTTCTCAATACAATAAGAAGGACAGTATTCCAAGTTTGAGGTTTATACCCACAAGGCATTTTTGAATTTTGCAGGCATAAAAAACTGTTGAAATCTTATGATTCAGTAGGGAACACATTTCCTCCCTCTTCCTTTCTAGGATATAATTCAAAAATGGCAAAGCCAGTTTTATCTAAGCTCCCCAAAATATTCACCTTTGGCCCTATGTCAATAAAAAGTTTTACCTCCTAAGAATTGCTTTCTGGAGTTTTACTAGAAAATTCATCTTTACCTCAGCAGTCAATGAATATCAACTATTGAGCTCCATCTTTATCACCCTCAACAGTATGCTTTGGGCCCAACTAAAGGTGGGGTTTGTTTTAGTATAGAGAATATCTTATGGCTAGTTATTGGGAGAAGTCAGCCCAAAATAAATTTCCTGAAAATATCCCCTACATTCTTGCTGTGTAGACCAAGGATAGAGATGATGAATATATATAGATATATAAAAAATACATCCTGATAACAAAAAAACAGTTGAAAATTAATGACATATCTAAGTCACAGAATATATTCAATTTTAGTGACTGGAATTTTGCCCCATTAGAAGTCATTGGAACTTGCTATCACAGTGTTGGTGGTCTCTGCTATGACTCTTGGCAGGTACTGTGTAGATTTTGTGTTTTCTTTAACAAAAATATTTAATGCGTCTCTGTGTGTATGTGAATGTATGCACACCTTCATTCTTAATATAAATGTTACTGCACTTGCTTTCAGTAAAAATAAAACTCTCTACTGACATTCTAAACAGCTGTTTCCCTATTTCCACTAATACGAGTGAGATTTTTCCAATGCCAAAAAGTGGAAGCAAGTGGAAAAAACCTAAAAGAAATACTGTCCTGCTAATCTCATATGTTTGACAATTTATCACGAGTAAAGCTGATCTGCCATTTTACATTTACAATAAATAAAACATTACACAATATTTCCATGTTAATATTATTTTACATTTTAATTAGGCAGACCAAGTGTTATAGAAAATTGGATTCATTCTCAATGCCTTTCACTTATGTGTCAATAATTTTCCAAATTTCTCTTTATCCTGATTATGAAAGCACCCTGAATTGGCTGAACGGTTTCACAGGAACGAAGTGACTTTGTATATTATGTGATGGGACATACAGTGTGGCAGTAGTAGGTAACAGCCAGGGGACTTATCTAAAATTACATAACTCTGCAAATTTGAGAACACAGTGGAAAAAAAGAACTGAAGTTGAAAATAGAAGAAATAAGAACTATGTTAGCTTAAGGGGAACTTTCTCCTTTAAATTACTTTTTGAAGGGATTTCTTTTAATACAAACTTTACTAAACTGCAGAAAATAAAGAGAAGAATGGACAAAAAAAACATGGCAGGCAATCTGTGGGTATAGGAGTTAGAATAATACAATGCTGTCCATTTGGTTTTAGAAAATAGGACAAAGAGGTTGAATTAGATCTTCAAAGGATATTTTACAGCTGCTATTTTTTTTAAGAGGAAACCCTGGAAATTAACAAGAGAAATACAGGAAGAGAAAGAAACACTAATATTCATTTAAAATTTTTGTATTACTTATATTTTCACCATATTGCCCAGAAAATCTAACTTAACAAAGTAATAACATTCATCCTGAGGATTAATTCATGAATTGAAAAACAAACATTTTGGATATGATCTGTGAGAATGACTTTGAAAAGTAAGTTATTCAAGTTAACTAAGTTAAAATAAGTCTATTTTTACGAACCATCATATCATTCTTAAGTTAATCACTTAAATAGTATATTTTTCCCCAAAAGCTATAATCCAAATTGTTTTTGTCCAAGTAATAAACTGACCAAAATTGCAACTAATGAATATATCTCAGAAAGTGAAAATACCCAATAGCATGAAGAAAATGTTGGCACCTCTCTGGAACTTGATTTCATTTTTTTTTCATAATTCATTTGACTAATGCACCTTTTCTCCTCTCCAGCTGCTGTGCAGAGTGTCTGCCTTCTGTCTTAATATCTCATCATCTGCCATCTCCCAGAAGTAATTTTCTGACTGTTTCTGTTTATTGTCGACTTTTCATGACATTCTCCCCTCCCTTCTTGCAACTCCTACCCCATGTCATGCTGCAGTGATTAAGTGGTGTGCAATAGTTGTAACAGGAAGGTTTATTTTACAATGAGATTTCAGGGTAAAGCATGTTCAGGCAGTAAAAGAAAAGAAAGCTGATTCTGTAATTCACTTTTCAATGAAACTTCAAGGGTAATCACAACATGGTTGTCTTTGAATCCTGAGGTCATATACTAAAGCTACTACAAATGATTTAATAAATACATATTTAATTATTGAATCATTTTAAGTGCACTATCTAATTTTCTTACCACATACGGCACACAATTACTAGATTTACTCAGGTTTCTCCAAGTAATTTCCATTAGCATATATTCTTGTTCCTTCTTTTCCAGAATTTGGAAAACTATTTAGACAATTGCCTTAGAGAGCATCCACATATTTAAAAAAAAAATAAAACCCCATAAAACCATATCTTCTAGAAACTGTGTGAAAATATTGCATAGCACTTTCAGAAAAATTCAACAATTAAAACTGGACGTAAGTTATTTTATACTAAAATTGTATAATGTATTCTTTTATGCTAGGACAGTCTTTGCAATGCGAACAATTGACAAGGTACTTTGACACCAAATTCACAGGAGGAAAATAGAGGAAGAAAGGAACTAGAAGAATTCTCCAAAGTCACAGTCAGCCACTTCAATACTCTTGTCTAATATTGATTACAGTATGTATTGCATACCCTAAGAATCTGGCACTATACTTTAAAAACACTAACTAAGTTGTTCTTCTCAACAAATGCAAATGAGTATTTACAATTATTATCTCCATGTTCCAGATGAGAAATTGAGGCAGAGAGAGATTAAATAATTCTCCAAGCCAGACAGCTTGTAATGTAGGAGAGACATTTTGTCCAAACCATCAGACTCCATTTTCTGTGCTTGTAGCCACCGAGTTATACCAGTGCCTCACTTCCAAGCAAGTATTTCAGGCTTCCCTAAACTTATTCCTGGTAATTTTTCCCTAGATGGTTAGCAGGGCCTGCTTTTTAAAATATAAACAATAGTAGGCTGTTAAAATAGCTATATGTAATAGATCATTTTCTGCCAATTCTATAAGGTCTTGTTTCTTTTTCTTTTTCTTTTTTGAGACAAAGTTTCAGTCTTGTTGCCCAGGCTGGAGTGCAGTAGCGTGATCTCAGCTCACTGCAATCTCTGCTTCCCAGGTTCAAGCTATTCTCCTGCCTCAGCCTCCCAAGTAGCTGAGATTACAGGCATGCACCACCACACCTGGCTAATTTTGTATTTTTAGTAGAGACAGGGTTTTTCCATGTTGGTCAGGCTGGTCTTGAACTCCTGACCTCAGGTAATCCGCCCACCTCAGCATCCAAAATTGCTGGGATTACAGGCATGAGCCACCACAGCCGGCCTAGTTCCTGTTTCTTATGAAGCATGAGTTAAACTCACATTATACGTGACTGCAACCATGAAACTTCCTACATCCATTTGGATCTCATCTAAATTAAACAATAAAATAAAATTAAGATTATGCCTAAATATATGTCTCCCTTTGGCCACAACTACTAGGCCTCTCAGCTAAGATTTGTTATTGTGCAATTGAAATAGCATCCTTTAACTATGGTCTTCCATATGATCTCATTCTCATCCTTCATTTTTGCCTTATCTGCTTAAAATTAGGTTAATCATTTTCAATTTTGAGCATTTGTGCTTTAAAAAATGTTTAGTAGCCTCAAATCTCCTTTGAAAATGGAAAACATATATCTGAATATATGGAAGTGAAAATGTGTTACAATTAAACATTATAGGGTCCTACTATCATGTTGATTTTAATCCCAAAATGTACAATTGGTCCTTTTATAACCAATCAATGACATTTGATTTAATGGCTCTAAAAACATGACTAGTCCCTAACAACCGGAGCCAAAATTTATTTAGCCCTTTATTTGTATTGACCTAAGTACTTTACATATATTATTTCATTCTCCTGAGAGCTATATGAAATAGATATTATTATCATCTCCATTTTGCAGATGAAATAATCAGGGTCGAGATGAACTTGTCCAAGGTCACAGTGCTAGTAAGTGATGAAGTTGGGCTGCAACGCAGGAATTTATCTAACTTGACCTGTTAACCACTACTCTGTATCAGTACCATCCAAATGAGCTTTCTGCGATGATAGAAATGTGCTATAAAACGGAACTGAATTTTTAATTTAAATTGACTTTAATTAGTTCATATGTAAATAGCTGTACATGGCTAATAGTGACCACACTGGACCTATACTGCCTCATGTTGCTATGTTTCACGTATTTTACAAAAACATATAAACTCAACCTGTTTTCACTTCTACTTGCAAAATGGTTAAAATCTTTCATCCGATTCTCAACAAAATAATGTTAACAAGCACAGGGAGAAAAAGCGTTATATGGTTTTGAAATCGTATCATGCCGATAAACCTAACAGAACAGAGGGAACACATTGGCAAATCATTACTTTCCAATTTTATCTTTTTTTTTCACACATGAAACCTATTTCCAACCTGGTTTCTCCCTTTCCAGCTGATCCGTAGATCCCTTTTTGAAGAAGGGTTGATGACACAATAGTGAAGCAAGATTCCTTATGTGTTCACCAGCAGACAGCTACCACTGCCCCTGTGGCACCTCCACTCATGCCCATTTCCTTCCTTCCACATCACTTTCAGTGTTAAACTCTGTGACTGGGGAAAGGCTCACAGCAAATAAATGCAAAGGAGTGTCGCTTCCAGCTTCCCAACCTTCCCATTATAAATAGCCCAAGCAACACTCAGTTCCTCATAACCTCAACAACAGATAAAACAACTAACATCTGCCGAGCAGTTTGTTTTCGTCCAGCACTTTTACAAAATAAACCATTTGAAATTCAAGAAATCCTGCAATCTGGAGGCCAAATACGCTTAACGACACTTTAGGAAAAGGAAGTTAAACTCGGAAATTTCACTTGCTCAATTTTACAGAAGTACTATTTCACATAGTAAATTCACCAATAAAGATTTGAGGGATTTTGGCTTTATTTTGTTTTTTTCGTGTGTGTTTCATTTTGACCGCTACTTATACTAAATCATCCTGTGTGCTCAGAGGTCAGACTGCTTGGGTTTGATTGTCGTTGTAGCTATTTAGCTGTGTGATCTAGGGCATATTAATTAATCACTCTGTGCTTCTGTTTTCTCATCTTTAAAAAGGAAATAATATTGTTCCTCCTTTTAGGATTGCTGAAAAAAAGACTACTTCAAACAGTATTTGGCATGGTAGCAAATGTTCAATAAATATTGGATGTTATTACTGTCGTCATTCTTTTTGAGATGAGAGTTTCGCTCTGTTGCCCAGGCTGGAGTGCAGGGGCGGGATCTCGGCTCACTGTAACCTCCACCTCCCGGGTTCAAGCGATTCTTGTGCCTCAGCCTCCTGAGTAGCTGGGATTACAGGTGTGCACCACCATGACCAGCTAATTTTTGTATTTTTTGTAGAGATGGGGTTTCACCATGTCGGCCAGGCTGGTCTTGAACTCCTGACCTTAAGTGATCTGCCAGCTTAGGCCTCCCAAAGTGCTGGGATTACAGGTGTAAGCCACCACACCCGGCCTTATGTTATTCTTATTGATCAGTCTCACTCCTTATTTTAGTACTGCTTGTACTTCCTAGGTTAGTAAATAAAGCATATTTTGCCGTGCATTGTAAATGAGCTATCATGTGTGTACGGCTTCTTCCTGTGTTTTTTAGGCCGGGGCTCGGTTTCGTATTTCTCTCTGTCTCTCGTCTGACCCACAAAACTTAGCAGAACGCGGCACGTGGGATATAACTATCGATTACGTACAAACCGAAGTTAAACGTGTCTCTCCAATGTAACAGTTTTTTATCAATGGGAAAGACTTTCCCTAGCCACTGGATAACAGGAAATGTGGTCACAATAGCCGTGAAGTAAAACCTCTAAGGACCCCAAAGAAGCTCTTCTCCTTGGAGACTTTAGCAGGATTTGCACATTCACTCATCTGGGCCTCAAAAGATTATGGGGAGAATGACATTCTTTTTCCTAGACAACCTAAAATGCTGATGTCAGGTCTGTACAAAAGAAAAGAAAACCTACTTCATTTAGTGTTAGTTAAAATGAAGAAACTGGTACAGGTTGAGTCTCTAATCAGAAAATTTGAAATTCGAAATCCTCCAAAATCAGAACCTTTTTTTTTTTCGGGTTCATGCCGTTCTCCTGCCTCAGTCTCCTGAGTAGCTGAGACTACAGGTGCCCGCCACCACGCTTGGCTAATTTTTTTGTATTTTTAGTAGAGATGTGGTTTCACCGTGTTAGCCAAGATGGTCTCGATATCCTGACCTCGTGATCCACACGCCTCTGCCTCCCAAACTGCTGGGATTACAGGTGTGAGCCACCGCGCCTAGCCCCAAATCAGAACCTTTTTGAGCGCCGACATAGTGGTCAAAGAAAATGCTCTTTGGAGAATTTCCGATTTGGGGTTTACAGATAAGGGATACTGAGCTGGTAATCACAATGTAAATATTCCGAAATCCAAAACAAAATCCCAAATCCGAAACATTTCTGGTTCCAAGAACTTCGGATAAGGAATAAGGGGTTGAAAAAAACGAGGACTAGAAGGAGTACAGGGCAGTAGCAATTGGTAAAGAAGAAAAAAAAAAAAGTATTTTTGTGGTGAAATGTTTACAATGTGGAAGCTTCTTTCAGATGTCACTGTCTCTCTAGACATAAAATTTCTTGGTAAGATGCTACTACTTAAGATTCACTTTGTACATATTCATTGTCAAGATAAGAAAAATCTTTCAGTTGGAATGCCTGCAAAGAAGAAAGAATCCAAAAGTTACATATTTAAATGAAAGTATGCTTCTGGGAGGGAAGTTACAGAGGTGATCAAGAGGCTTAAAACAAATAAGCATGGTAAGTATTTTTAAAGAAATTTTAAATAAGCATGATTTTATTTCTTCTAGACTAACTGCGCCTTTTCAGAATTCTACTCATGAATGAATAATGTGAAAATAGTTATTACGTTTCAAAGGATGCATTTATCTATGAAAGTGTTAAGATAAAGTCATCTCCTCAGAGCTAAAGTTTAGGCTAATTAAAACATATAAATTACTTGTCTTCTGACCTAAAGGTGAGAGGCTCAGGCTGGTATGAGCACAAGCCATGATCTCAACAGGGGAATTATGATTATAAATGGAATGGAGCTTCAGATATTACAGGAATGCACATGTCAAAATATTTGGGGCTATAACTATAGATAGAATCAATATAACAGACACATGCATCATTCTTCCCCTTAATTTTTCTATTAAGGTGAACTTAGAATACCTCAAGCAATAATTATTTCATGCCAAAATTACAGTAAAATTTGCATTAATTGCTAAAGCATAGTTTTATTTAAAGAAATATTCTACTTTACTGAAATTTTGTTATTTGTTCGATTAATGCATTTTCTAGTTTTCTGGGATTATATCTCCATTCCTATTCAAGTCATACACCAGAAACTAATTTTGTTAGCATCATTGCAAAAAATCTTTCCCTCCATACTCAAGAGCAATCTAAGTAGAGCCTATAACTCTACCAAGCTTATTTATGCCAATTTAATTTAAAAACTGGTCTACATTAAATATACTGGAGGCTTGTGAATGGTGCAGTGAAACTGCTGGGCTATTAAATGCTATTAAATTGTGCATGTTGCTGCAAATAGGAACAATGAGTCTGATGTGAAGCTGTGTGAACACGCACTGCTGGTGAAACCATGGTGCCTGAGTGCTTATCATTTTATCCCTTTGAAAGGCTAATATACCCCCAGAATTACATTTTTACTCAAATCAATATAAGGATCACTCAACATTTTTGGCTAATATTTTCCAAGTGTGTGCATTTATAAGCATGTTGAGGATTCCCAATTAGGTGAAAAAAGTCAGGTTGACAGAGTTTGTAGGGATGGGGGAGCAATTGTTATCTATGGTTGTTTAAAATAGCAAAGCAGCTTGCTTTAAATATTAAAAGAAGCTACATTCTATCACATTGGCTCAGCGTATTTGATCATTATTATTAGGAGTTTACAATTAATTTAAATAGTACAGTCCAAAAAACGCTTTTGTTGTTTTGTTCTTGTTTGCAATTGGTTAATAGGACTTCAATATTATACCTGTTAAGAAAATAATTACAGTGTTGAAAATAGAAGTAGGGGTAAATAATTTTGTTCCCAACAACAAATATGAACATATTGAACTTTTCCTTTAATTTATGTAAATATTCTTAACAATAAAAATAACATCAAAAGGAACTGTTCCAAACAGCTTCTACATAATCAGAGTTTTGTTCATTCTTTCTTCACCACACGATTTAATGACTAGGTTAGTAGGTGTGCTTTTTAACTTCTTTTTAAAATATAAATCAATGCTTATAAATGAGTGTGTCAACCATGTTTTAGTGAATACAAGTTAATGATTCCTTATGTATTTGAATGTATGTATGTGTGTGTGTGGGTATGATGGCCATCAAACACATTAGATGTGTAGCTGTATATAGAAACACAAACATATACTTTAAAAAAATTTTCACTCTGATTTAGTGAAAGCACTCCTCAGATACATGAGTGCAATTTTATGTGCTCTTGTTAATCTTATTTATGTATATATAAGCATGTGTTTAATGTTTTATTACGAAAATTTTTAACTAATATTTATTTAACCAGGTTTAAAATATATTCTGAAGATAACTTTCAGCACTCATACCTACAAAATGCACAAAATCTGCTTATTATTTTATGTATTGAGAATCAAATTATACTACATGACTTTACCTAATATTTTTTAATTAGGGTACATGAGTCAAGCCATGGACTATTTTATGAACTTTTTTTTGTCCGCAGGTTTTTGTTACAGATGATTGCATATGTAGCCCAAATGTCCTTACTGTAATCATTGAAAAGAAGAGCTTATATTGGATTTAAATACATATTAGACATAAATTTGTATTATCAACATTCTTTTGCCCACACTGCCACCACTTACATTCCTAGTTTCCCCGTTTAATTAATATACTTTTGATGCTTCACCATCTATATAACAGGGTGTATTGGTGTGTACACATAGACTCTAAACTATATAAAATATGCCATCACAGCATAAAGAATAGTTTACACTAAAAACAATAGTAATAGCTCCTCCATTTTGTCACCATTTTACTAGCTGTAAGAACCACCATTTAGGTTATTTTCTGGTTTCAAACTCTGTTTTACTATGTTTTACATATATAGAACTTGTGTTGTTTCTTTTTCTGTCCTTTTCTTCTCTTTTCTTTGTGTCACATGTTTTGTAGGAGAGAAGGAAAGAAGAAAGGCAAGGAGAATTGAGGAATAGAGGGAAAAAATAAGAGAGAAGATAATAAAGAAAGCAATGAATGAGTCCTACCATTTAATTGACCTCATACTTATTTTAACCTTTTTCTCTTTTCCCCATAAACAACAAATTTCCTAATTCTTACATAATGCTAGCTAAATATTAAGGACATAGAAAATAATTTTCCAGGATAGCAGATCTTTTAAACTGCCTATTTTGGTGAAATATAGCAATCTATTCAAAACTCAACTTATTTGTTGTGTTTAAGATATACCTTGTAATTGAAGGCCAATACGTTCAGATATAAACTAGATGTCTGTGTATATATTTCAGACTTTCCTATAGCGAGAGTAACTTTGTTCCATATAGAAACTGTTTTTGAATATGAAAAAGGTTCTTCTAGCTTTGACACCTACTAACCTTATTTTCTAAACGTTAAAATTGACAGCAAAACCCTACTACTGATTTCCATAATCCTGTAAAATGTTTGCCCTCTTCAGCCTTCTCAATTGCAAAGCTATTCCAGATGGGACCATGAAATTTTTGCAGCAAGTCCTACAGCACATAATTTTGTTCAATATAGCTATTATGCCACACACAGCTGTATACTGCCACATAAATGAGCATATATGCAATAGAATTCTTGCATTATAAGTTTTATAAAACTAAAATTGAGATTAAACAGCCATACGCAATAATTTATTTGAAACATCAACATGTTTGTTGCTCTAGGGTTATACAAATGTTGCCATTCCTTATCCAAGAGAAAACGTTTGTCATTTAATATTCAGTATTAACACAAATGTTTTCCTCAGAATTATAATCTAAATTAGGTGCTTTAAAATACATCAATATATCATTAACTTCTTACTTTAACACATTAGATCTATAGAAGAATCAATTCTCCCTAACAATGGTGAGAGAACCTAATCACTCTCTAAATTTACTTTTAATTAGCATCATCTGCATTAATTGGTGTAGCTGATAGCAAAACATTACAGTGCATTGCTATTTTAAATTTAAAATGTAATGTATCGTTTGGTCCCGTGTCTTTACAAAAGACCCTTACTCATTTTTCTGCAGTCCCTTAGTAACTATTTTTAGATGTATTGCTGAATAATCTTCTCCAGGAAACTATATGAGGCTGTATTAAGGATGCTCTATTCAAATTAATTTTCAGGCGACAATTTGGTCTTTATTTCCTCTGCATATTTGTGAATGTCCTGAGAAATATTTTTCTCTGTCCTTCATCCTCTTCTCCACCAAATTTTTGGATAAATCAAAGGAAATTTTGTGTAATCAACAAATAGCCAAGAAGGATGTGCCTACCATCTATTAAGTGTTTCCTGTTGACTATGCTATGTTTCACACACTTATTATTTTCTCACAATAATTATGTTCACAGGCAACATTTTCATTGTCCTAATAAGGAGGGGAAACAAAAAACAAAAGACTAACAAAACACCTGGGTCTCTAAGTAGTTAACTAGATCTCAAGAAGTGACTTTCCAAAGGTAACACAATTAGTATTCACGGCCAGGTAGGGTTATAGATGTTATAGGTCACAGCCAGAGTTCAGGTCCTCTGACCCCTAAGTCCAAGGCTCTTTCTGCTCCATCACATATTCTAATGGTGTCCCACCCTCTATCCAGGTACCTTCACTGTAAAGGAAAGCTACAAACATTAATAACAGACTCTCCAGTGCAATGAAGACCAACAATTGGTTTAATCAAGACCAATTCCTGACATTTAATTCTAGACTTATTATTTTGTTTCCATTCCAATGACAGCTTCCTTTCCAATTGCATATTTTCAAAAGGACCCTTTTGGCCTAACCTAACTCTTCTTTCATATATCTTATCTCATGTAATGACGTCCCTCTCCACTTTCTACGATAGAAATTCTAGCTGTTCCTGATTATTCTACCTTCCTTATCCCCAAATCCTATCAATTCTTCAATTCTGAGGGTTCTGCTCTGAAAATACATCTCTAAGACTGTTGTCTTCAAATATTAGTATGCCTCAGATTCACGTGAGGACTTGTGAAAACATGGTTGCTGGACCACACCCTCAAAGTTTCTGATTCAATTGTTCTGGGATAGGCCCCATAAAATTGGCATTTTTGGCCAGGTGATGTCAATTCTTCTGATCTGAGAACCAGATTTTGAGAAAAACCATTCCAGGAGATCCTACCACTTTTTGCCCACATGTATTGCATTATATTCTCATCTATATCTCAGTCAGACAACTACAAAAAAACACCAGCTGGGTATTTCAGTCACTACCCTTCCTCCCTCCATTCCTCAACTTATCTTGTACCATTTTAATAAGTACAAACAGAAATCTGAGAAAGTTATCGAATAACTCATGAATCTCTTCAATGGCATTCCACTCTCCAGAGATCAAGATGATCACCTTAACATTCTGGTTTTCATCTACCATGATCTACTGTTGGTTCTGGCTGTTTCTCTTGCACAAAGTTTCACCTTCATCTTAGTCTGGCCAACTCTTCTGTCTTATTTAATAAATGAGCACATGGGCAATAGAACTCTTGTCATATAAGTTTTATAAAACTAAAAGTCTATTTCAAAAGTCATATTCTTTGTGAAATATGCTCAAGCTTCCCCTGGCAGAGTTTGTAACTTCTTACTTTGATTCCCTCTTTTGCTTAGAAATAGCTCAATTGAACTGCTCATTATATTTAATTCAATTATCACTTGGTTCCTTTAGAGGCTTATTTTTATTTTCTGAAGCCTCCACACACACAAACACACACACAAAATCAACAACTTTATATATTTGGTACTTTATGATTATTTCCTTCTGCCATCCCTCAATAAAAATAAAGAGAAAAAAAGATAATTTGTTTGGCCTGATGACTTCCCTTTATTAAACGTTCTTTTAAAATGTCTCGATTACAAATATATCATTCAGCATATATTATCACCTCCAACACGCTATGCTAATGCCAAACTGTACTAAAGAAAGAGTTCAACATTGTCTGCATGATTTTAGGAAAAATATTGTGTAGGCATGTGTCTCTGAGACACAAATGTCTAAATCAACACACATTTATTTCTGTGTAATTTAAATCACCATCTTTAAATATATACAGAAATTGCCTTGATCAACACCTCATGATATGGTCTGTCCTCATCCTCAGTTTTAACGATTTTACTTGCTGCATGAAAATTCAAAATTTACTACCATCCACATTTATATTTTCTAAATTATATAGTCATAGGGTAAATTCTAAAGCTATTAAAACACAATCTTCAATCCTAAAAGCATTTTAAATTCTAACAAAAATATCATCCAACTGGAGGTTGAAATTACCATGGACTAATTTTTATAGCCTTTTCCTTTCCTGCCATATCACATGTTATTATTAATATTTCTATACTTTCTAAAATAACCATTTATAGAATTTAAAAGACTGTCATAAATTACAGAATGATAAATACATTTAATTTGTTTTCCTCAACCACTTTATTATATTGCTCTTTAGCTGGTAAATTTTCCCATAAAGATCACCTATGTGGAAATAACACAAAGCTTTCAGAAATAGTACACTGATGTAAAAAAAAAAAAAAAAAAAAAAAAGAAAAGAAGGAAAACATTCAGCTTGTGTTTAAATCACCATGTTTAGGGTTCACTGATTTTACAGTTATACCTCTTGGCAATTAGTATCCAATTTAGTTTTGTCCAATAAACAGAGTAAATAGGCAGTTTTCCTAAGTCTAGTTAAATCATTATTATTACTGAAAGCAAGAAAACAATTTAATCATTGCAATGCAGAGTATAATATGTTAAAAGATGTGTTTTATACCATGGATTATTACCTTTGAAAAAGTATTTGAGTCTTTTTTGTGTAAAAGAAAAAACTCAATGGCCAAATTCTGACTCCTAAGCACTGTTCTCATCAATTGTCTTATAATTAAACCTAGTTATTCCTCAGTATTATAAAAACAATGGTGAAATATGTCTAATCAACTACACTGTAAAAATAAAACTAAGTTTTCCCAGTGTCTGACAGGGTAAAAAGATGTTAGTGAATGTCTGCCACATTTCTACAGTTTCTGAAGGAACCCACTTTTCAACTATCAGTAGCATGTCCCAAGATGATCTCGAAAGGTCTGAGCAGGTGTGCTAAACCAACAAAGTCTCTCGGAGGGGAAGAAAAGTCATTTTCCTCTTTCCTTTATTTGGCTTTGTCTCAAAGCCCTTTTTTCTTCATGAAAGACCTACTGATTCTATCCATGCTGGAAAATGTCCTCGCCCATTGGAATCACTATCCTTTCTTTATGGTATAGCTGCTGTGACAGTTATTAGTCTACCTGAGGAACATTGCAAACAATTCCAAACTCTGAGGGGTTTTGCCCTAGTTAAAATGACCACATTAAAATGGATAACTTCATTTGTTCATTCAGCATGTGTTGGCCTTTGGCTATGACAATTTGGGTGAGATAGTCAGCATGTGTTAGACGATAAGGAAAATTAGTATCAAAAGGGAAACAAAGGAAAAAGTCTAAAGAAAGGCACTAAGGTTTTGTGAAAGGGCGAAGACAAGACAGAGATAGAAAGAAGACACATGGATTTTTATATATTTAATTCTATGTGAATATAAATATGTGTATAAACATTGAAGAGGCACAATAATGGCCACCAAAGAGGTGCATGTCCTGATCCCAGGAACCTGTGAATACACTAGGTTACATAGCAAGGGGTGGAGGATCAAAGTGGCTGATCACCTGACTTTCAAATGGGGAGATTATCCTAGATAATCCCAGTGGACTCAATGTAATCAAAGGGTCCTTGCACGAGAAGATGGAGGCAGGGAGGGAGCCCTGGAGAGATTCAGTGTTAGAAGTATAAGGCTCAATATGGCTTTGAAGACAGAAAAATGGGGCCACTAGAAAAGGAATGTGGGAGGGCAGCCTTCAGAAGCTGAAAAAGGCAAGAAAAGGGATTCTCTCCATTAGAGTCTCCAGAAGGAACGCAGCCTTACTGACACCTTGATTCTAGTCCAGTGAGATACACTTTGGACTTCTGAACTCCAGAACTGTAAGATAATAAATATGCTGTTTTAAGCCACTAAGTTTGTGGTAATGTGTACAGTGGAAATAGGAAATAAACACACCCTTCCTCGTTCATCTTTTTTTTTTTTTTCCTTTGGGAGGGAGTCTCGCTCTGTCGCCCAGGCTGGAGTGCAGTGGCACGATCTCGACTCACTGCAAGCTCCACCTCTCGGGTTCACACCAGTCTCCTCCATGAGCCTCCCGAGTAGCTGGGACTACAGGTGCCCGCCACCACGCCCGGCTAATTTTTTGTATTTTTAGTAGAGACAGGGTTTCACCGTGTTAGCCAGGATGGATCTCCTGACCTCATGATCCTCCTGCCTCTGCCTCCCAAAGTGCTGGGATTACAGGCGTGAGCCACCGTGCCGGGCCGTCATTCATCTTTAAATTGCTGTTTTCCTTATGTGTATAAACTGTCCGCATCAATGTCGACCAATAGAAGAAATATAATGTAAATCCCACATAAGAACAACAAACATAATTTAAAATGCCCTTTAAGCCATGTTTAAAAAATTTAAAATGATATTAATTCTAAGAATGTCTTTTGTTCAACCTAATATATCCAAGTATTGTGTCAATATGTGATCAATAAAAAATTATACATGAGATATTTAATATTCCTTTTATTTCTACTAAATCTTCTAAATCTGGTGTGCTTGTAATACTGACCACACATCTCAATTTTGACTAGCCACATTTCAACTGCTTAATTGTCATGATTGGCTAACAATTGCTACATTAAACAGCCCAGATTTTATATAGAGATATTTTAGCTAACACCCAAAAGCCAATTTGGGTGATAGTTTTGAATATACCTATATTAGAAAACTATAAGTTTAATATTGTATCTTTTTTAATAAAGGATAGTGATTTTTTATACATTTTCAAAGTTTATATGCTTTGACTTTTACCAAAACATTGAATAAATAGTCTAAACCTGAACAGAGAAACTTAAATGTTAATAGGACCATCTCAACATATGAAGTAATTTCAAATGACTAAGTAGAAGTTTGAAGTATTTACATATCAACCATGCCTTCAGGAAGGCATATTAGAAAGCTGATTTTCAAATTCTATACAAACTTGGTTTTTATCACCTATCTTTTCAAATTTGAGTTTCTGCTTACTCTATTTGGACTCTGATTTTTGTGGTACAGAACGAAGATAAAATGAATTTGCTTTTTTTCATCTACTTCTGAATGGCTGCTTATTTTGATCAAAGCACAGGTACAACAAAGCTGTCATGGGTCATCGTGTCAGTTCAGAGATACTGAACAGAAATAGCCAGAGTATTGGGGTGAGAATACAGGTATTTCAGGGCATCCTTTCCAATGGCTGGCTAAATTCTACAGCTTTCCATTTCTTATACTTTGAGATAATTTACATAAAGGCAAAAATGCATAATTTATTCTTAATGTAATTTTATAAAGACATTTAACAAAGAACACATAATTGTAGATTATAAGAATCAATAATATTTCTGAAGGTTTTTATTCCAACCTAAGCAGTTAGTAGGATGCCCCCCACACCACCATTATACTTATTTTTCTACATAAAATAACGGTATTGATATTTTAAAATGTTTACTGATAATACAGTCTTTTTCACTGCCCATGTTAATATTCTATTCAACTAGTTACCAACTTAGCATTTTTTTTCCCTTTCTGGTCTCCAGACTTACACATTTTGGGGATGTTATGAACTGTGAATTTATACCCACACAGACACACTCTCTCTTCTAAACATTTAGTGGGCATTGCAGGTTTTAAATAAAATTCATTACAATCTTCATATAATTTACAGTTGAATAAATGTTCCAACTCTCAGACTTTTTTTTAGGATTATCACTATTTGGCCAAAAAAAAAAATCTAAATTGAAGATGATCTTCAAATCTCTTAAAGTATTTTTTCCTATAAAAATAATAAAAAATAAAACTTCTACATTTTTTTTCTTGTGTACTGGCTTTAGTTCACTTTTTCTTGTAAAGCAGTATCAAAACCTAAAATGACAGTGTATCTAATGCCCTGATATGACAATGCTGTTTTTTGACAGTTACCTAATACTTACGTTAGGAATGGGTTTTCCCTACAATTAACAAAGTATCACACTTTATGATCCATGTTATTTATCATTATTATCATTTTCATAGCATCTTGCTGCTTTGAAGGCTCCTTCTGTTTATGTTTTAACTCAGTCTCGATTATGGTTTCATTAGATGTATGGAGCATGGCGACACCTTGGAAAGGTAAAGCATCATGACCAGACTTGAATGTATCTGAACACCTTATTTCTTCAATTTACTTCAAAAAATTGTCAAGCACAGTATCTACCCATGTGGGATCACATACATGGGAAATGTAGAAACTAGCATTGGAAGAGCCATAGGTAGGCATATACCTTAGCTCCCCCAACTTTACACACAGCACATGTGAGATGAAGGAAACATCTATAGAAGTTCTGAGTGGCAGTTTGCTCTCTGAGGGTTGTCTATCAAAAACGAATGGGACAGGCCGGGCACAGTGGCTCACACCTGTAATCCTAGCACTTTGGGAGGCCAAGATGGGCAGATCACCTGAGGTGAGGAGTTCGAGACCAGCCTGGCCAACCTGATGAAACCCCATC
Organism: Pan troglodytes; assembly: GCF_028858775.2. Classification (NCBI taxonomy): domain Eukaryota; kingdom Metazoa; phylum Chordata; class Mammalia; order Primates; family Hominidae; genus Pan; species Pan troglodytes. Next base: position 31,422,031 of record NC_072401.2, on the reverse strand, counting down.
TCTACTAAAAATACAAAAATTAGCCAGGCATGGTGGTGGGCACCTGTAATTCCAGCTACTCAGGAGGCTGAGGCAGGAGAATCACTTGAACCCAGGAGGCGGAGGTTGCAGTGAGCCAAGATCATGCCATTGAACTCCAGCCTTGGCGACAGAGCAAGACTCCGTCAAAAAAAAAAAAAAAAAGAATGGGACAGTAGTCCTCCTTGGCCATTGACATTAGCAACAGTAGTTGGGAGCAAGGAGTGAAGAGCTTGTTATATGTATTTTATGTATTTTAGCATTCATCTTTTTATTTTTTCTGTCTCTTCTGGTAACATCAGCTCCTTCTCCTATGGCTAACTCTTGTGATTTATAAGATGATTTACGAGGTCTATTCCCTAAGCATGGCTACATTAAATAAATTAGCCCCATCTGAAAGGCAAAGGGGACATGGCTTGACAATAGCAAAAGTAAAAACTGGAAGCTCAAGAGGAAGCATCATTACATTACATTTATTTCTTCTTCCTTGGGACAATTCTTCAAACACTTGAAAATACTACCATTTCCCCCTAACGGTATAAGGTTGTTGTTATACTGAGGCACCCTGTAAGATCATCTCATATCTTTGTGTGGCCAGTGGAGGAAGAAGTGCTGAAACCCAGTGGCACTGTTGATATTCAGCTGGATTGGGAATTATCCATTGTGAGCCACCATAAAGCATAAAAGTTTCCTTAGAGGACATGTTGCATCATATGACCATTATGCAACATTAAAAATAAGACTACCTGACATGCTGATATTTACTTAACAAACACTATAAGCCAAGCACAATGCTCCCTGCTTTATATTACTAGTTCATTTATCTTCAACACAATTCTACCATGTACAAAGCATTATGATCCCTGTTTTTTGATAAGGAAACTGAGGCCTCAGAAGGCTTCATTATTTGCCCAAAGTCATTCACCTAGTCACAGAATTAGGACTTGATCATTCATCTGTTTGATTTCAAAGACATGGCTCTACTTACCACACAGAATAAGTTTTAAGTACTGTTCCATGCCAAATAATTGCATGAAGTCTTTTCAAATATTTAGTAAAATTCCTCTAATAAAGAAAACTTGTGTGTATATGTGTGCTTATATATATGTAAATACTGTCTTATATCTATTTAATACATAAATATATACATTTTATGTAAATCTTAATTTTAAGCAATATTTTAATTATTTTCTGTGAGGGAGGAGGCTAAAACCACAGGAAGCCAAGAAAAATAATCTAGAAATACCAAAAGAAATACTGATTATCCAAAAGAACGATGACCAGTTTTATTCTTTGGTGTCAATTTCAAATACTAAATTAAAAACATTTAACCTTCGCCTTTTAAAGTTAAATGAGAACCCGAGGATCTAAATCTGCACTGTCCCATATGATAACTACCAGTCAAATGTGGCTATTTAAATGCAAATTAAGATTAAATAAAATATTAAAAAATCAGTTCCTCAGTCTCGAGAGTGCTGATCTAAATGAAACTAAGGGCTAAGTGCTGATTTTATCAGGGATATCCCTCTTTAACTCTTTTCTTCTTGTCTAGCCTCTGTCCTCTTTCCTCCCTCTCACAACAGTGTACTTTGGAGGAAGATGAACTGTTTGTCATTTTCACATTATCTTTCATAGGGCCCAGTGGGAATGTTGTCCATTTAGGTAAAAATGATGGCTGGCAAAACAAAAACTGACCTTCTGACTTGGGGGAGGAGTGAGGTTCAGCCAATGGCATAATTTAGCAGACATCATTTTAAAACTCACAACATTTCCATGGTGACTTGAGTCTTGAGTGCTTCCAGATTATATTGGAAGAGAATGAGTTTTAAAAATAGATGGCTTTTTGAAAAACATAACATCTAGATGGAAAGAACCCGGTGTATCGTGAAAAACAGATGAAGAAGTGAACAAAGCAGTGAGCATTTACATCTATAGAATCCCCTTTTCTAAAGTGAAGAAAATGGAATACTTCTCTTCCTTGCTATACCTGACCTCAATTTTCTTTCATTATATATGTAAAGAATTATAGATAATTATTTTATACCTACTATAAAAAAGAGGATGGTTTATTATTCTTAACAATATGCATAAATAACTTATAAAAAAGTTTGCATTTTAAAAATGGGAAGTTGAGCAAGATGGTAATTTGGATTGTGAGGCCATTAAGCACAAGTGGGATCATATAATGCTGTGCCCACTTTTAGCTCTTGAAAATGGTTTCAGTGATGAAGGCTAATATCATTGACATCAATATTTTTAATAGCATTAATGATTTTCATAATCACAAAAGTATTCCCTAACTCTAGCAAGTCTGTGGGATTATAGGAGTGGTTTGCCAAAGCCTATTTAGTAGCTACTTAATAAGTGTTTACCCAAGGTAGATTGATTTATATTCTTCTTAAACATTGTACCGTATATAAAAGAAAACATCTGTAAGCCAAAGTGACTATTTTGAAAAAGAAAACAAAAGCACTGGATAGAAAGGGTAAGAATTCTTTCTTTTTCTATCACACATGGAATTTACAGGTATTAATGCAAAATCATAGTAAGTAGCATTCTGGAAGAGAATTCTCTATCATTCAAGTTGCTATCATGCTGAAAACATTTCTATAGTGTATATATTCTATATATATTGTGTATATATAGTGTGTGTCTATATAGTCTGTGTACATACATATATAGGTAGATACATAGACAGATATATGCACATTGTTCAACTTCTTTGAGGCTATCATTGCATGTTTTTTTTCCTCTTTAGGCACAAAATTTTTAAATTTTATAAAGAAAAAATGTAGAATAATGCTGAATGCTTGCTCTTATTTGACTATATTAAATAAAAATTATACTATAATCATAAAGAGAATCTGCCAAATAGAAATCAATATTTATTAGTGTAATAAATTTTGTATACAGTCCTTCAGTCTATTAGTCTGTATTTATCAACATTCTAACCTGATTAACTTCTGTATTCTATTTCCAGGTACCACATATATTATCAGGAACCCTTTGAAAAGTCAATGGCATGTGAATAAATTCTAATACATTTTTCTAGACATAGTTTGAGGCAAAACTTTTGACAATTTGATACATAAAGTAATGATTAATTGATATTTCTCAATCTCTCTCCCTCTCTCTTTTCACTGAAATTTATACATTTTTTGGTGGGGAAGGGTGTCAGATAATCAGTGATATGTTGGAAATATACAACATAACCCCTATTCAATCATTAGCTACTCCTCTGTTTCACTTCCTTAGATTGGTTATGAATCTCTAACTCATTGAGTGTTAGACCAGTGACCTCCAAAACATTGCCTAAAGGTAGGCAAAAGGAGAGGTTAGAGCTCACAAGGGTTCTGTGCCTCTACTTTGTAAGTACTGCCCATTCTTTTAGTACCTGCAGTTCCTTGGAATGGTGCGGCACCTGTAAAAGGTTAATGAGCATAGAGACTTTCAGGCATAATGCAAATTACAGACACTACACAGACATTTCATCAAGAAACAGACAAGCAACATGCACGCTGCAGGCACACTACAGGTGGCCGATATTACTGCAGCTCCATCACTGGGATATCTTACAGATTATATAGCTATATATATTAGTGAGATGTATATATTTGGAGAGATACCATTCATAAGTACTATTTAAAAAGAGAAAGAGAAAAAATTGTTTTTCAACAGGTTTTAGGAGTACCTGTCTTAGCTTGTTTTGCAGTCAGATATTTAAACCATTCTTGTGACAGATCATGAGAAATCTCTTCAACTTTATCAAATAAATCAAATAATCTAAGAAACAAGTTTCTGGAAAAAAAAAATTGTGATTCGATTCTGTCCAAAAAGTTTTGCATTCACAATTCAGGCACCTTGTCTTCACATAAAACATTTTTAATGCTAAAAATAAATTGTGGTCTAAATCATCTACAACAAATATTTTAAGTAGATTTGAAGTCTCTGACCTGTTAAAAAGTAAGGTGAGGACTTTTTGATGAACTTTCAATTAAAAAAGAGAAATCAAGCTGTCAGTTTTTCTAAAAATCTTGAATGATTTGCCTTCAAAATCACATTCATTGTTCTATAAGAATCATCAGGCATTAATGTACATGCATTAATACTACCATCATTGCAGAGGGCCTGCAAAGAAAGAGTTCTTCCATTCCCAGTTTCATTTAAAAAATAATCTCTTGTTATTTTTGTAACACTAAACACTAATACAAAAGTAATCAAATTAGCATTAGCAGTGCATGTTGCAAACTTCAATTTGTATTGCTACAACATCAAAGTAAAAATATTTGCATATCAAAAGTAAAAGAGGTGGGATTTAAATTGATTTAGTGTCTTAAACAAAACTAACTCGGCCTTGATGATAACTTAAATGATAAATAGTTCACAAATATAGAAATTGAATATATTTATATTTCTTGTTTCAACAATCCAAGGCCTGTGTACTAAATGCTAATGAAATATGAATATTAGAAAAAATGGAATATGACAGTGCATATGGAAAATGCTGGGCTTCTCATAAACTGAGAATTCTGTTTAATTCAGACTATAGTGTTTACAACTGTTTATAACTAAGAGTATGTAGGTGACAATTCTGTCTACCCATCTATCTAACTAATATATTACAATATTCTGAGTCTAATTATTCTCAGTAATTCATCATACAGAAAAATGTAATGGAGTTGATACACTTGTGGGCAGAAACATGCCAAAATAATGTGTTTTCTGCAGTATGCATCCCTCATTTTTTATCACATGGTACTATCGTGCAGTTTCTATCTGCCTACCATGATGTCTAATGTTTTCATATTCCTTTCTCACGTGGTGATTCAGATGGCCAAACTGAATAAAACACACAATTTTTACAAATGAGTATTTTTATGCAACTCATGTCTGTGTGCTTTCTAGGGAATAGCATGTTTTCGCAGATGCAAATCTGGCCTTTAAAATAATTTATATTCTTGCCTTAGCTCAGTCTCATCTTGACAGTGACCTGGTGAGTGACCACCATTTGCAGTACAATACCCTCCCTAGAAATTAAATATCCCCTAATATACTTCTAGGGTTCTTTCCTCCTTGGCACACACTCCTAAATTGCCCTAATAAGAAAAGTATTTCTTAGGTTTCATTAGTATGACTATGCACCAATATTTTATTTTGTTGTTTCATATTCCAACTAATATTTAAAAATAAAAATATTCTTATGATACTATTATGTCTCAAAATATTTCCAAAAATATATAAGAAATAAATGTATTCACATTTATTTTAATTCTATATAGGAACCTAGAAAAAAGAAAACTGATTTTTTTTGGAGATAAGTTCTCACTATGTTCCCCAGGCTGGACTAGAACTTCTGGATTCAAGCGTTCCTCCTGCCTCAGCCACCTGAGAAGCAGAGAATACAGGGGAGAAAAATACTATTATACAAGCCATTTTCATGACTTAAAATTATGTAAAATAATTCAAGAATTACTAATGGCAAAACTTCCCAGAGATACTATGAATAATATCCACCTCATTTTATAGCTATTAAATGAGGTTCATGGAGCCAACTTGACGTCTGTACTTAGAAGCTTTTGAGGCAGTAGCTGGGTGTCCTTACAAAAAAGACATACCAGTAATAGGTAAATAAGAAAAAAAAAAAGATTTTCAAGTAAAAACCTGGTATAAAATAGATATGGATTATTACTTTTTCCTAACCTTCTTACTTAGGTGATCTGTAAATTAATTACATGATATACTTGGATTAAGTTTTGTTTTTGTTGTTGTTTGTTTAATTTTAAGAAGATTTTGGAGTACTGTAGAAGAATAATATGTATTAGCTTTCTCATCATAAAATCATAAAGGAATGGACTAGAAAAAGGGCCAATTTCTCTAATTTATGATCTATGAATACTGTGATTTCCATGTAGGTGTAAAATGTCACAGTGTATTGTAGAATGTTATGCCCAGAGATAAAGATATTATCTTTCTTTTCTTTTTTTTTTTGAGACGGAATCTCGCTCTGTCGTCAGGCTGGAGTGCAGTGGCGTGATCTCGGCTCACTGCAACCTCCGCCTCCCAGGTTCAAGCAATTCTCCTGCCTCAGCCTCCTGAGTAGCTGGGACTACAGGCACCCACCACCACACTCAGCTAATTTTTGTATTTTTAGTAGAGACGGGTTGTCACCATGTTGACCAGGATCGTCTCAATCTCTTGACTTCGTGATCCGCCCGCCTCGGCCTCCCAAAGTGCGGGGATTACAGGCATGAGCCACCGCGACCGGCCGATAAAGACATTTTCAAACGGATTCTGATTATAATAAAACAGTTTTAAATTTCAGATAAGAAAAATCAAATTGTGCAAAGATCACCTTTGTCATTGTTCAACCATTTCTTCATAATGATATTATAAGGTCATTAGACTTTTCTTGGTGGGAGGAGGTGAAACCAGGATTATCTACACGTCTCTGACTGGTTTGGCTTTTCAGATTTGCTACAATATCTATATAATAGTGAATCATTTTATGCTTATGTAGAAATAGGTGGGTTTTTTCCTTGTTTGTTTGTTTTTTGCTTTTCTGTGTGCTTTTAAGAAAGGCACTCATAGCTACAAACCATCTTCATGGGAAATAATAATTCTATTCTCAGGAGAAAATAGACTAATTTTTTAAAAAAGACTAAAAATGACCTCTTGGGAAGAAAGGACAGACCTGAATATTAATGTAATCAGTAGTTATCATTTAGCAGGCAAGGAGAAATCAATTGCGGGCCAAAATAAACTGTAAGTTTGATGTCTCAGACTCCATACTAGAAGGAAAATTTCAACTTTTAAAGAAGAATTCCATATGCAGATTAATTTTTCTTGGTTTTAGAAAGAATTGAAAATACATATCTCAAGTCTTTTAACTATTTCAGGTAAAAATTATCCTGCTTTTCAAGGTGATTCTTACAAAAGACTAAGCTTTGAATTTAAAAAGTCACGATAATTATGATAGTCTTGGGGTATAACATGCCGTTGTTGTTACAGGGTCAGAGGATGGTAGTGCATCTATTTTGTTGTTATTGTTGTTATTTTAAATCTAAATAAACCAAAAGAGATAAAATTTGATGAAAAGACAATGGAATATTTAAAATTATCTAGCTCAAACCCTTCTTTTTGCCGATTAACACTGCAACCCCAAAAACAATGGTTTACTCCGGGCCATACATCCTTGTGCAAAGCAAGGATTAAGTCATAGGTTTAAAAGTTCAAAAATTGGAAAATGTGCGATGAGTTAGCTGAAGGTAGATCAACTACGTATTGATGGGCATCTACTTTATGATAAGTACTATGCTACATGCTTCATACAAATTTTTTCATTTCACTCTGTCACAGTTCAGGAGGTAAGAAATTTTGCTGATTTTTCAAACTAGAATACTTAATGTCAAAAAGATTAAATAAATTGTCCAAGGTCACAAAATTAGTAAGTTGACTGCATAGTCACCACTAAAACCTAAGCCATTCTCTTTCTTAAGCCATCTTCTTTCCATTTTACTAGATATTAAAATATCTGAACTCAAGGCCTGTTCTATAACCAATCTAGCCTGGAATAATATTTGTTGAAAAAAAATGAAGGTAATAATCTATAATGTTTCCCGAAAAGGAACCAAAATATAAATCTAATAAATAATTAGTAGATCTTCTGACTCAAAACAAAGACAAATGAAGTTTCTAAGCATGATGAAATATAAGGGCCGAGCATGGTGGCTCGTGCCTGTAATCCCAGCACTTTGGGAGACCAAGGTGGGCAGATCACTTGAGGTCACAAGTTCGAGACCAGCCTGGCCAACATGGTGAAACTCCATCTCTACTAAAAATACAAAAATTAACTGGGTGTGGTGGCAGGCACCTGTAATCCCAGCTACTGGGCAGGAGAATCGTTTGAACCCGCGAGGCGGAGGTTGCAGTGAGCGGAGGTCACGTCACTGCACTCCAGTCTGGGCGACAGAGCAAGACTCTGTCCAAAACAACAACAACAACAACAAAAAGATGAAATATAAAACAATGCACAAATGTCCCCTTCTTTTTTTTTAATGGTATTACTAATCTAGCCTTTGCCCCAGAAAACAAATGTAACTAAAATTTCAGGGACATTTCTCTTTACACATATTTATGCTCATCTGTTGCTGGCTTTCTTTCTCTAAGATAATGATTTTATTTAACCTTCCTTTGCCACATTCTACTGCAATTACCTTTATTGCCCATGGTGGTCTCTTCTATATTTAACCTGGAAATTTCATTGTCATAGAAGCAGCAAACTGGCCACCTTTAGAGGTGACTCACAAGAACACACAAATTTTGGGAATTACATATTGGCAGGCAATTTGCTTCTGCATACAATTCTAAACCTTAAGTTTTACCCTTTCTTTGGGGCACCAGTCATCTTACAGTAACGATCACAGAATCACAGTCTTTAGAGTTAATTGAAAAGAACTATACTGTCAGTGAGTCCAACTTCCTTATGTTTATGTGTGAAGAAACTAAAGACCTGAGAAGTAAAATTGGCTGGGAGAAAACGTTCCCAAGGAACAGAAGATTCAAGACCAAATATAGGTTTCCTAATCCATTGCTCTTTCCGTATGTTCTCACAATAAGCGTCGAACAAACACTCTGCTGACAAAGATTCCCAAATATTTAAGGATGAGAAATGAAGGCCAGGCCTTTATCCAAGAATATCACTTTGAAGTCTTTTCTGTTTCAGCAGTCTCTAGTTACGAGGCAAGATTTTATATAAAAACTAACCCTTGCATATGAACCCCTCCTCTGGGCCCACTTTTACCTCCCCAAAAGAATAGCAAGGCAATTTTTTCTGTTTTACATATTTTTACTAATTAGTATGTTTGAATTTGGAATGTGTTTTACTAATTTCCTTAATCCTGCAACTCTGTGAACGTGAACACAGTTGTTTCTTCCAATCAATCAATCTTAGTACTAGGGATACTAATGTCAGTAAAAAGGTCTCAGAATTTACTACAGAGAAGTGTGGAATGCTTTTTGTGAAACTCACACAAAGCCTTTCTTCTACTCAGTGGTGTGGAGCACTATGACAGTACACAGCAAGTATCAACAGACAAATGGAAATATACTGTTACAATGCTATTATTAGTATTTATAACAGCTCTAGTGCTCTTGATAAATGAAGCCACATTAATTAGTTTCAGGATCTTATTCTGACTTTGGCATATCCACTAGCACTTCTGAACATGCAATTAAAATATTTCAAAATGTCACTTATGTTTCCATTCTACAAGAAATGCATACTGATTATGGCCACTTGATTTGTACTAAGCCACATAGTTTTAGAAACAAAAATATGTTAACATTTTAGGGGTTAAGTAATCCCTCCAACACTATTTGAAATAAAGTGTGATGAAAAATAAAGCTATGAATGATCATGCAAATGTATAAGTATGCTCTTTTTCTGAATTTGAAATAGCTTTTTCTTTGAAATTCCGTAAGTTAAAGTTAGCTTTTTATTAAACAAATGGCATAGTTGATTTGAAAGTTAAATGCTGACCCGTGCAGTGACTTTAAAACAAACTAGTCCTCCATTCAAGTTTTTAGAGACTGATTTTCATTTTTGTCCAAATAATAGCAGGAATCCCTTGGCTCATAGTAATTATAGTTTAAAACAAAATTGCTACTTTTTTCCCATTAAAAAGAAAACTAAATTTTAGATTAGATAGATGAAGATAAAAATACACTTATAGATGTAGACACAGATTTATATCTACTTGTAAATGTGTATGTATGATTACTTAGATAATATTCTTTTCAAATGATTTGGCCAATGTAACTCCAACATGGTCTTAGGTGGAAGCAGTCAGAGACCAAAATTAAGCTGTGAAAGATGCCCCCTGCAGCTACCTACTCCCTTGATCCTAACAAGAGGCAGGTGATGTCCAGGTAAGAGTAGAGGCATGTTATCAATTACTTACCTATATGACAAACTTGATTTTGCAGAAAGATTATGTCTGTCAGATCCCAACTGCAGTTACTGTTTAATGCTTAAAACAATGAAATATTTTTCTTTAAATTTTTAATTCTCTCTAAAATCAATGTCACAGAAAATGTCTACATTCCTCCCCAACTCTGCAGTACTCTCTCTAGGTACTATCAGAAGTAGATTCAAGTGTTCTTCCCGTTATGGATATGTGAGGGACAGTAGAAGAGATCATACAATGGAAAGAGTGGATGCAGTTACTGTTAAATGTGGTGAGGTCAGTAAAGTAACTGGGAAAAAAATCAACAAAAGTCTGACATCCTTCATAATAGCATTTTATATATAATGCACCAGGTCACATGTATTACACAATGGGTTAAGAGTTGTTTTGTTAATTATTTTGAAAAGGAGGAAATATAAAAAAGGATTCTCAAATTAGGAGTCTGAGGGGAGATGACAGCCCTGTTCGGAAGATCAAGTCAAACCTTGGTAACATGCTTGGATGGTACCACAATTCTACCTCCTATGAGAGAGAAGGTGGTGAAGGTTTTCTTGACAGAATAAAAATAGGGCATAAGTATACGAGCCAGGAAAAGTGGGATGAGGAAGAGAGGTAAGCAGAAACTGGGAGAGAAGTTGAAAGTGAGAGAACTGGCTGAAAATGCTTGTGAAGACTCCTCAAGGAGAAATTCACATGAAAAAGACAACGGGGCTAGAGAATGCCTCCTCCTAATTTCTCTTTTTCTCTTCACACTCCCCTTGGCACACTGCTCCTGTGTGATTCTCTCCTTTTTAAAATTAATTGAAATTTTAAATCCACAAAAATTATATATTTTTCATGTGCATGATGCTTTGAAATACGTACACATAGTAGAATGGCTCAATTGAGCTAACTAACATATACATTATCCCACATAATTATCGTTTTTTGTGTGGTAAGAACACTTTAAATCTACTTTCTTGGTGATTTTCAAGAACACAATACATTGTTATTAACTACAGTCATATCTATGGTACAACAGAACTCTTGAACTTATTCCTCCTATCTGTTTACTTGCAATTCTGTTCTAACGTGGAATTCATGTACCAATAGAAATAGAACATAGGCTGCCAACAATGGTGAATGGCATTCTACAGTGTAAAATATATGAACTCTGACTATCATTTTAGAGGGCAAAAACAAATGAGAGTAACACTTTTTTAAAAAGAAAAAATCAGTGATATACAACACAAAGCATTTTCATATCAGATCGACACTGGCATGAGAAGACTTCACATTAAGGAGGAAGGTTAAGGAGAGTGAAAACTGAATCCTTTATTATTCTTGGAAGCTGTGTTATAATACCTAAACTGATATATTCTATTAATTTAAAAAGGATTCTTTGAAGAGCTTGTATTTTATTCGCTGATAGAATATGAGCTTTTTATTGTCTAAAATTGATTTGATTTCTAATAAAATATTTGCTTCAACCTTGGGCTGCAAGACACCAGATAGTTCAATGTGAGACAGTAATATTATGAAAAATCATGATATTTTTTCATGCAGCTCAAAGCTTCATGTGCTACCCATCAAATTCATTTCCTTTGCAACTAAATCTGTCATAAATCTCGGCATCCAAATATGAAATATGGTTCCCAACAATAATCTACTGTCAATAAACTTAAGCCTTCAAGTGATACAACACTTTCTGGTGGCTTTAAAATGCCTCATGCATAGATCACTGAGCTTCGTAGTTGATGATGGCATCAATAATAATCTACAAATAACAAGGAAACAGAGGAATGGGGGGAGTGTTAATTAGTCCCAACCACTGGAGCTCTACTTTTCTTTTAAACGTTCATGATTAAAAATAAATAAATAGGCCAGGCGCAGTGCCTCACGCCTTTAATCCCAGCACTTTGGGAGGCCAAGGCGGGTGGATCACGAAGGTCAGGAGTTCAAGACCAGCCTGGCCAACATGGTGAAACTCCCATCTCTACTAAAAATACAAAAATTAGCTAAGCATGGTGGCACACATCTGTAGTCCCAGCTACTGGGGAGGCTGAGGCAGAAGAATCACTTGAACCCAGGAGGCAGAAGTTGCAGTAGCTGAGATCACACCACTCTATTTCAGCCTGGGTGACAGAGCGAGATTCTGTCTCAAAAAAATAAAAAATACTAAATAAATAACTAAAGAGATTCATAGGTAAATTCAAATTGTGATAGAAATTTCTATTTAGTCCATAGAAATTAACTAAAATTGATTCCACTTTTAAAAATGTAACAATTGTTTAAAAATTGGATAATTTTTGGAAAGACAGAAATTGTTTCAAATGTAGATATTAGAGGGCTTTGATTTTTTTTCTCATTCAACAATGAATGAATTATACATATTTAAGTGAGTATGATACTCGATGTTTCTTTGTGAGCCTTGTGTTTTCTTCTCTTGAGGATCAATTGGAGAAAATACAACATGAACACTGGAGTTAGAAATAATTCTTAATGCTCATGTTCAGCTTCATTTTATGTCTGCCAGTATCCATTGCCTAGACTAAATTTTGCTAATCAGGGAAGGAAATCCCATGTTATTAATATTAATAACATGGATATTAATCAGTACCAATTCGTTTATAAGATGTTTTCTTATGTAATCTTAGGATAAGGGAGTCAGGATTCTATGAACTCAGATTTTTAACAAAATGTTCCTCTATTAATTGGGGCATACATATAATACTTAGTTCACTGCAACATTTAAATGAACTTTTGAGTGATGCTCATGAAATATGGCCAAACATCAAAGAAAATTCAGAGCATGGAAGAAAAAAACCAGCTGAAAAGTTTTAGATTTATATGAAGCTAAGGAGCATGCATCTCTGCATCACTATATACGCAACGCTCTCCACCATGTTATTTTAATACCAAATGATTTTCATTTCAAAATGGCCAACATGGGAAAATACAATTGTTCAGAATTCTTAAAACATTAAAATAACTTGATCAGATGACACTCCAGAGATCCTCAGAGGACGAGGGAAGGGGAAAAGTTGGGGACTTAGGCTGAGTGATAAAGAGCCACAAGCCTACACAAAACCTCCATGACTCACACTATGAAGAGGAAAATGAATAATATGAGCTCCAAAGTGAAATTCAAGTACACAATTTCTGAGAACACTCTAGTGCATGAAAATGTGCACTTGGTGAAAATTTTTAATGTACCACCATATTCCAAATTTGGCTGAAATACAAGTCATATTTCCTCCCAGAGATGGGAGGCAAGGAAGAAAAGCAAAAGGAGAAAAGGGGAAGAAGGAAGAAGAAAAATCTTATTTTGCCTCCAGAAGAAAGTCTTTCATTGATGACTGAGGTTGGTCTCGTTCTGACATCAAAAATCCTGCTAATCAGTACCGATTCATTTAGAAGATGTTTTCTGGAGCACTCCACAGATAGCAATGGGCCAAATTATCTGGGGGAATAGGTCAGGAAAAAGAAGAAACCAGGGATAAGGGCTTCTAAGTATAATTTTTATTAAAATGATAATTGTAATGGAGTGGCAAGACTCCACTCTATTGTAAAAGTGGCCCAGAGAATAGAACCTAGGGCTACCTATAGAGATAGTAGTTCTAATTCTTGCAAATAAGAAAATTCAGCTAAGTACTGTTTCTCATACCTGTTGTATATAGAAGGCTTTTAAAGAACGATATGATAAATGCCTACTTATTTATCAATCTTTTATGCTTAATGTGGATTAAAGTCTTCAAAATTAAAATACACCCATGTATTAAAATAACCATATATTTTCAATGAAAACAACTATTTACAAACAAACAGCATAGATTTAAATGACTTGCTATTAATTATGAGACTCAACTGGGTAAATGTTTAATAATTACCCAGTTTCCTGATAAGATGCTGATTATTTTTAATGAAATAAAACAATTTTTACTTATTAACCTGAAAAATCAGGTGGCATAATTGTTTACTCTTGTTTAACCATGAATTTTGTTCTAAATCCTGTCAAGAATGAGATAAAAATAGTCAACAAGACTTTGTCAATGGCAAGCAAACGTGTTTCCCATATTATTGTGTTTACTCGCTTTTCTTTAAGAATTTTATGGGCCGGGTGCAGTGGCTCACCCCTGTAATCCTAGCACTTTGGGAGGCCGAGGTGGGCGGATCACGAGGTCAGGAATTTGAGACCAGCCTGGTCAACATGGTGAAACCCCATCTCTACTAAAAATACAAAAATTAGCTGGGGGTGGTGGCAGGCGCCTGTAATCCCAGCTACTTGGGAGGCTGAGGCAGGAGAATCATTTGAACCCCAGAGGCAGGGGTTTCAGTGAGCCAAGATCAAGCCATTGCACTCCAACCTGGGTGACAGGGTGAGACTCCGTCTCAAAAAAAAAAAAAAAAAGTATTTTATGGCCTGGCGTGGTGGCTCATGCCTGTAATTCCCACACTTTGGGAGGCTGAGGTGGGCGGATCACCAGAGGTTGGGAGTCCAAGACCAGCCTGACCAACATGGAGAAACCCCATCTCTACTAAAAATACAAAATTAGCCAGGTGTGGTGGGTGGAGTTAGTGGTGAGCCGAGATCACGCCATTGCACTGCAGCCCCTGGGCAACAAGAGCGAAACTCTTGTCTCAAAAAAAAAAAAACAAAAATAAAAATAAAAGAATTTTATATTGAAAGCAGATATAAAACCTCCTGGAGTTATTACAAACCAAGCCTGTATCAGATACTAAAGCCCACTGATGTTTTGATTTGCATTTTGTAACCAGGGAAATCCTAATTGTGAAGTGATGGCATTTATGAACAACCACATTATGAGGGCTGCAGATTCTTTCAAAGTAAGACAAATGCTCACCTGAGCAGGCAGGGATTTACTAGAGCTGAAAGATATTGAAGGACATAATGGAAATGCTGTTAAGGGTTGTGGTTAGAGACCAAAGGGTGCTTGGGGAAGCCTGACATTCTTATTTGGCTTAATACACTCAAAGGGATATGGGAGTGACACCAGGCCAGCTTTAAACATTCACAGAGAGTAAGCGTTGATACATTTTGAAATAATTGAACTTTCAGGACCAAGGGCATTCATTTTTACTATGCTTGTAATACACAAAGTAAACCAATTCAAAGCTGCTGTCAGAGTATAGAATATGGTCAAGGGCTAAAAATGAAAGAATAGATGAGTAAATACATGTAACAAGTAAAATTGGAAATACTAACATGTTGCTTTACAAAATAAAAGTAACTTAAAAACATAAAACAGATGGGCCAGATAATATTATCTCTGGAACGTGTCTGCTGAAAATTGAAAATTTGGTAGTCTTTCGAGGATATAGAAAACACAGAGCATGTATGAGTAAAAGTATTCTTGTACAATAATGATTTTGCTCCTGTGAAGGAAGGGCCTGTATTATATTAGTCATGAAGGAGAAACATGATTCTGATGATTTTTGAGATACACTATTACTCATGTTTAGAACTTTCCAGAGTGACGTGTCCTCTCTGAAAATATTTTTCATGGCTTTTCATAAAACAAACTATAGGTGGTTGCAGACAATTAATGTTCATTGAAATTTAAACCTTCCTGGGTTTAAGTTTTTGGTAGGAGATTCACCACAAATACACACACACACACACACACACACACACACACACACACACACACACAATGAAAGGGAAGGACTGGATGGATTTGATGGGTTTGTAACATACTGCTTTGTCTCTCTCCTCCTCAGGGGGACTGTCTCCTCCTGAAATCTCTGCTGGCAGCTCCACAGTTGGAAACAGTTACAAGCCAGAGAACTACAATACGGTTATCTCCTTGCTCTAATGGTTCTTTCCAGAGAGACGTAACCCTACGTGCCTAACTTAGGCTAAAAAGAATGAGAAAGTCTATTAGAGAAATACAAGCCAACTAAATAAAAGGCCTTTCTCTTTTGTAGTTGTCATTAATTTCTCCTAGCTTGCCTTTAGTCTCATTCCCCTGCCCCCATCGCCCACCCTATGTCCTTTAAGACAGCCCTCTGAAAACCTCATTGAAAGGGTGAAACTCCAGCACTTTTGAATGCTTATTTAAAACTGCTGAATTGGGCCAGGTGATAGAGAACAGTGGGAAGGGATATTCTTTCCAAAGGAGGTTATAAAATATTACCTTACGTGCTTAATTCATCTTGGCACTCCCGGATATTTTGGTTAATTATCAGAAATTAGCTTGAGGGGAAGATTAATCTTTTTACTTAGCCAACACACAACTGGTAGTTTCTAGTTAGTCAAGTCCCATGACAGCTTCCACTATTTCTTATCATTATCTAGAAAAATGAGAAGCTTGTGTGGTGGAAGAAAGTCTCTATTATCCAATTTAGTTCATTAAATATCGGGCATTTGAATATGAAATAAAGCACATCTAAATTTAAAAAGAGAGAGAGAAAAAAACCTTTCATGTTTAGTGGGGAAGTATTGTCTTTGTGAGGAAGTTCTGCTTTGTTTTCCTCCTCAGGTCATGAGAAGAATTACATTTAGTAATCAAAGACAGAAATTTATGAAAGGAAAGGAAAGGAAAGGAAAGGAAAGGAAAGGAAGAGAAAGAAAGAAAGAAAGAAAGAGAGGGAAAGAGAAATAGAAAGAAAGAGAAAAAGAAAGAAAGAGAAAGAAAGAAAGAGAGAACTGCAACACTAGTAGTATTCATGGATACTACTGACAACTGAATTCATAACTGGCATGAGAAATAAGAAAACATCTAGGAGTGTGTGTTTTTTTTCCTAGAGAAGATTTGAGCTAGGAGACAAGGGTATCTGTCATGAATTTACACTTCCCACCCTCAAGCATACTCCTTCTTGCTACTGCTGTTTTACTAGTGATTTTTTAAAGTTTAGTTTTTCTAAAAGAGAGAAAGTAAATTCACATAAATTCAAGCAGCACCATCTTCCACTAAATTTCAGGTTGTATTTTTTTTTTCTTTTTTGAAAGAAAGTAACTCAATCCATTTGGGTAATTTTTCTCGAGGCGAAATGGAGATAGATTACAATAGAAACTAATACAATTTTCACTCTCAAGCACATATTGGATACAGTGGAATCTGAACTAACGTAAGAATAAAAAAAAAATTGGAGACTGTGACATATATTGCTCAGCACTCCAGGAATATTTTGCCCCAATGGAGTTTTATTCTGTATTTACCTCATTCCAGCCACTTCCCTGCTACTATTACCATCATCATCCTCCCTGCTTTTAATGGATTCAGTAATCTTAATGCTTGGCTTTTGTCCCCTTCCTCACATCTCAATTATTACTTTTCTTCTTCCTCGAATGTTACTAAAACAATCTGCCTAAAATTCTAATGTGGTAGTCTTTTATTCCAAAAATGCACCAATCACTCATTACACTCAGTTAAACATTTGTATGTCAATCAAAGGGTGCTATGATTTGATTCTAAAACATCTATGTAAACTCATCTCCCCAGGTAATACTCTTTCCACTCTCACACCAATATCCCCTGTCTTCCCTAAGCATGCAACAGCATTTCTCAATCTCTGCTCATTCTGTCTTCACTCTGTCTTGTAGTACCTTTCATTCTCCCTTTCACCTATCTAAAATCTGTTCAATCTAGAGGTCTTTTCATAATCTATCTCTATATCAGAAATCTTTTGTAAATGTGATTTTTGTCTCTGCTACACACTTGGCCATTTAAAGGCAAACTTACTAAGAATTTAATCCTATTTCCACATTTTTGGGGGAATTTGTGACTGTATGTCTTATTTCCTCATCATGTTACCTTTTGAAAGGTTGGAAAAGGTATTTATCATTTCTTCACGTCTCTTGGTAACATCGAATATTTATTCCTCATCTAGGAAGTGTTCAAGAAACAGTCATAAGAATGGAACTGTTTAAACTAGAAAGAACCAAACACAATGGCAAGAAAGGTGGTGAGGGCTAAAGTTTTAAAATAGTTTATTTGCAAATGTATGTGAGTTTATGCTGTCCAGTGAGTCTGACACTCTGTGTGGTAGAGTGGGGTGGGGTACAGTTGAGATGGACTAGGCGTGATTGTGCCTAAATTATCATATGTCATGTTAGATGATATGAAGCTTAGGGTGTGGGCGATGTGGGTGAGGTCAGTGATTTTATGAGCAAAATAAGATCTGTGAAGTGTAACTGAGTTTTAGAGATAATTTGTTTGTGTTGTAGTGGATAATTACATTAATATAGGTTGGGCATTATAATAGTCTTGATTACCTCACTCTTTGTAAGAGGCTTATGCTTACTGGAAGACCGTTTAGTGTACCTGGACCAGAAATTGACACTGAATTTTAGGGCTGGCTCACTTCATTCGACTATTTTTTGTAGATGACAGTGGCCCCTTCTAGATAACAGTGGTTCACCATTTATAACCTTTGTCTTAACTGTAGGGCAGACTTAGAATTGGAAAATCCTTTAGAAGAAATAAAAAAATCCTGCACACAAAAACACAAAAATCAAAGTTTTAAAATAAATGTTAGAAGCCAGCTGAATGACTCATATAAAAAAAAACACTATGTAAAATTTTCATAACAGTCCACACATTTTAGCAATGGCAAATGAAATACTGGTGTTCAGATTAAGAAAAATTGGAGCACTCATCATTTCCATAATAATAATTCTGACAATTAAAGAGGGAATTAATTTAGTTATAAAAAAATTCCTTTTCATCTTGAAGAAGTGCTATGACTGCCATTTAATATCACACAGCCTGAGGCTTCTTAGGTGCTCCCTAAATGTTAAGTAAATTATAAATAAAGCCATCTCAATATTTTACTGCTCAGATGACCTTTGCAGTTCATCTTTTTAATCATTATTTTATTTTTATTTTTTTGAGACAGTCTCATTCTGTCGCCCAGGCTGGAGTGCAGTGGTATAATCACCGCTCATGCAGCCTCGACCTCCTGGGCTCAGGTGATCCTCACATCTCAGCCTTCTGAGTTGTTGCTCCCACAGGCATGTGCCACCATGCACGGCTAATTTTTGTATATTTTGTTGAGACTGGGTTTTGCCATGTTGCTCAGACTGGTCTTGAACTCCTGGACTAGAATGATTTTTTAATGGTGTGTTCATGGTTGGTGTAGCTACTTCTAGTCCATCCTCAAAAGTAGACAATTTACCTACAATGTACCACTTACTGTGCATCCTTGTCAAAGTGTTCTAAAACAACTGACAAGAATACTTGTTTAAACAGGGAGAGAGGGGTTAATTCTGATTCAAAAGTTTTTGCAGCCCAGGGATCTGCAATTTTAATAGAGTGACTCTGATGCAGATGGCTTGAGGACTACATTTTAAAAAACACAGATCAAATTTATGCTAGTTACCAATAAAGCCAGAATTATTGAGCCAGCATTACCTGGGACATTTTAGCGAAATAATCCTTCCTAAACTTAATTTACATAAACACACAGCAGGTGTTTGGGTTTATTTTCCTATTGCTTTGCTGCCAGAATTTGCAGAGTAATTGGAGCCTTGGTTTCAGTCTACATGGAGATATTGTTTTGTTTTATTTTCCCCCTAGATTAAGAAATGTGAATATAACCTGTGCTAGTTCTTAAGATACTGCTTATTATATATGCATTTCGTTCATACAAGCTAGTTAAGAAACTCAGGACAGTACAATTTCTTTAAGAGCTAGTGTTGTTCACCTTTCAACTTAACACAGTTGTAACTTCTAAGTGACCTCTGGCAAGGAAATTCTTTTGAATATTTCCAGTGATGTGGATCTAATAACTTTAAAAAAGTAGATGATTCTGTATTTGGCTAACCTGAATTATCCTACTGAGCTGCACGTAATATTCCTTCCTAAGACTTTACTTGCTAAACTGCAAAATCATTGAGCTGAGAGCTGAAAGTGTCATTTGTGTATGAACTCACTGTACACTTTGCACATGAGGAACAAAAAACTTAGACAGATGAAGCAACTTTCACTACTTCACAGAATTGCATCTGAAAACCTGGACTCATACTTTGCACTACAATGATACATTTTATATGTGCTCTGTAGCTACAGAAAATATACAAAATCCTTCATCTGCCTGATGAATCTAGTTAACAATTAGTGATGTATTCTGTAAAAGAGTGTTGATTGCTTAGAAGTAATAAAAACAAAACAAACAAAAACCTTTTCCTTTTGGTGTTCCAAAAAGTGTTAAGAGAAAAGAAAAAAGTGTCTGATATTGAAAAGGTATCATTTGGCCGGGCGCGGTGGCTTATGCCTTTAATCCCAGCACTTTGGGAGGCCGAGGCCGGGGGATCACTAGGTCAGGAGATTGAGACCACCCTGTTTAACATGGTGAAACCCCGTCTCTACTAAAAATACAAAAAATTAGCCAGGCGTGGTGGTGGGTGCCTGTAGTCCCAGCTACTGAGGAGGCTGAGGCAGGAGAATGGCGTGAACACGGCAGGGGGAGCTTGCAGTGAGCCGAGATCGTGCCACTGCACTCCAGCCTGGGCGACTGAGCGAGACTCCGTCTCAGGAAAAAAAAAAAAAAAAGGTATCATTCAACACATGAAGTACTATTTGTGCCAGGAAGAAAGCAAAACTATCACTTTGTCACACTTTGTTGTACTTTGTCACACTTTGTTGTGTAACTTACAATAAAATTCCTAGAGCACAATAGGTCTGTTTCAGAACTGTTATTAATAAAAACCCATTTATAATTCACATGAAGCAGCAGTATGCACAGTACTTGGGGTTCAGGCTCTGTGGTCTGACCACCAGGATAACACATTGGGTGAGGCAAAATGAGTAACTCTAAGCCTCAGTTTCTCATGTGCAATCAGATTGTTGTGTCGTGATTACATTAATTAACACATAATTCAAGCAGCAATGTCTGGCACACAGGAAGTGGTAGACAGATAATACTTACCTCTCTAATTTAGGTGAAATCTATCTATGGAAAGAGAGGCTTAGTAAGATAATTTAAGGGCCTAATGTCTCAGCTTCTAGATGCTATAGATGAGATCTGACTCCAGCATCTGTAATTTTAACTACTATCATTATTTAAAACCAGAAAATAAAAACTTTGAATTTTGTTCCATTTACATAGATACAAGATACTTTAAAGTCATATGTTTAGATCAAATTTTAATGCGTGCATTCTCTTTCTCTCTCTGTCTCTCTCTCTCTCATTCTCTCTTACTCTCTCTCTCTTTTCCCAACTCTCTTCCAAGCATTCTTAGATCTCTGGGACTTAGAAGTTACATATACATTTAGAGATGAGGCTAAAGAGATGGCTTCTATATTTGGACAACCTCTTTCATTAATCCTTGTTTCATATTGCTAGTCTTCTCTGAATAGTTATAGGAACCAAACGTTGCTTCATTTGGTTTAGCAATTTCCTATATTGCTTTCCCAGTGTGTCCTTTAGCTCCTAAAAGGTTCACAAAACAGGAACTGACATTCCCCTGGAAAGCTTTGAGAAAAAAAAAAAGAGACAAAATCAAGCTTCTTTCTTATCAAGAGATTTGCCACACAGGTGCAGCAGTGCAGCTTCAAGGACAGAAACAGGAATGGCATGTCTGAAAATGTCCAGGGACTCTTTATGCATTGTATAGGGGTGACATTCAAAATCTTTAACTAGCTGGTACGGCAAGGGCATGGAACATTCAGGATGGACGTTGGCTGCAAATAACCAGTAAGTCTAGGCTCTGCATTCCGGCCTAAAACAGCCCTGTCTCAGGAGCTGAAATGGCTCTTTGTTCCTGGTGCAGTGCTTTAAACAAAACAGGCTCTCAGTAAATATTCTCTGACCGAGAGTACGTACAAAATGTTATAAAGGGAAGAAAAGATTACAATTTTATGCAGGATCCTGAAGCTGTTACATAAGTTCATAGAAAGTGATAATGTTTGTGGAGGTTAATGTATGAATGAGTTGTCCAGAAAGAGAAGACAGAAAAATTGTAACAGGGTAAAGAAACAAGATGTATACAGGCACATGTATGGTTCAGAACCTGGAGTTATCCTATGCCACTATAGAGCATCCTATGCCAATTTCTGTTTTTCAATATTTAATGAGACTTGTGCTAACTTAGGTGACATTCTTGTTCACACAGAGACATGAAAACTACAAATTGTTAGGCAGTTCTTTATTAAAGCTGGATTCAAAATAACTGGCAAGTGAACTGAATTAATCTTTCAAAATTCAATGATTAAAATATCAAAAAGTTATTTGTGCAAAAAAGTATGCACAATAATGTCTTTAGAAGGTTAAGGGATGAGAAGCATGGAGTTCAGGGATGATTTTAGATTAAAAAGAAGATTCTGATCATGTGCTCTGCTCAAGAAGTCTCCAACCTTGGTTTGAAGGCTGAGCTGTCTTGTCTTTTGTTTTTTAATTCTGACATAATATCCTTTATATATATATATAGTGTGTGTGTATATATATAGTGTGTATATATATATATATAGTAATTTTTTTCTTTGATCAATTTTTATGTCCTTCTCACTGCATCTTGAATTTGTGTAGGGTGAGGACTCCATATGGTTAATTTTGTTTTTATTACTGGAAGCTAAACAGTACTTGGAACAGTGTCCGCTCAACAAATATTTGCAAAATAAAGTCAAGGAGTAACAGTGGAGACGACATAGTGTCCTTGTGTTTATGACCTAGTTTTTAGGGATATATTTTTAATGAAATCAAGGAACTACATCTATTCTTTAAAAATATATTGAGACACTTTTCAGTAGATGACACTGAGTTGGGAGTACTGGTTCCTCTACTCACAAGGCTTAGTCTTTTGGAAGAGTGAGGCACACAAATCAATTTTTGTCTGAGTTATGATATCAGCTCTGCTAGAAGTATACATGAAATACACCTCAGCCAGTTCCCATTACTCAATTCCAGGGCAAAAGTTGGCAATGATTTGTCTTAATTGGGGGTGTACTATAGATTGGGTACTAAATGTTCAGACACAGAGACTATGGATACCTCATTTCTTAAATTCTTTGATTCCTGTATGAGGTTTGGAAAATGCTACTCAAAACATTTGGCTCAGAAGGCTTATATAGGTCAACATGCTCAGTTTGAATGTAACATGAATTTCATGGGAGCGAGAGAAGAAAATAAGAATACTTCTAGGATCCCAAGAGCTTCTATAGGACCCAGTGCTTTTCCTAATAAGATCCAGTGATTTCTACTGTTGAGAGCGCACTTCAGTTTATACAATTGTCTATGTTTGCCACCAATCAGAGTCTATGTAGTTTTCATGCAAAAGTATAAACTATAATTTTAAATAAAGAGAGACAGCAGAGTAAGAAAGACATCGTATGCAGACTATCCATTGAAGAAATAATATCAACCACGAGAATTGCTTGATTCTAAATGTGTAGAAAATTCTATTTGGCCCAATTTTAGAAGCTATCTATTGCTAGCTATTAGGCTCTTTTATAATTAGTCTTGAAAATACAGTCTGGAATTACAATTCATACAAACCAAATAACCAAACGGATAAAAATCAATTGTGTTTATGACTGATTTTTTTTTTCTTTTTGCAATGTCAATCATTGCTTTTCCTTCTTGCAATTCATCATTCTTCTTAGCCACAATTCTTATATGGATTTAAAACAACTTTTCAAGTTACAATTTTTGTGGTAAATTATTTTCACTTTAAATATCCACATTTTATTTATATTGACTAATTTTAAATATCCAGCACATAGAAAGAAAACAAATTTAAAACTAGCTAAGATGTTAAAAGTCTTTAGCACAATTCTACAATTTTGCAATAAGGAAACTGAGGCATAGAGAAGTTGATGCATTGCTTAATTTATTTCCTAAGAAGAAATTAAAATGGAGACTCTCAGTTTCCATTTTGATGCTCTTCTTACTAAATTATGTTCTCTCACAAGAATAATAGGATTTTGCCCTTTAAACCAATTTTGATAAGTTACATTTTCATTTCAGCTTTAACACTAATTTGATGCATGGTCTGAGGAGAGTTTTGTTCCCTATTTGCAACAAGGCCAAGTCTCAACATAGAGTGCCTCCTGTTTTGTTTCAACAACTGACAATATGGAACCTTTGGGCTAAAGTTGGTGACTTACTCCTTACAGTTTTTCTAGAAACTAAACACATCCCTGCTTACTCAATTCATATTCCACTCCCCTCAAACAAAAAAACGACAGTCAAAACCCCAAAATAAAAATGTGTTTCTCTTCCTTTACTTTCATACCCAAAGGCACCCCACATTTTTCCTGCAATTTAAGAGCTATTACTCTGTAATTTGGGGCTAACACATTAAAACTGACATGAAACACTTTATGGATAGTAAATCTTGTCACAAAACAATGACACCCATCCCTAATGAATAATTAGAAAAATCAAAAGAATATATTTTTGTCCAGAACACAATTATGGATAGGAAAAGAATATAACATGCTTTTAATCCAGTTGAGACATTTAAGCATGTGTGACTCAAAGTTGAAATGACTGAGTTATAACTTAAATAGAAATTCTGACAGTGTCGTTCTTGCTTGCAATAATATATGCTGATTGGAGAACAGTGCTTTACAATTACTTGGAGAGTAACCTCCAAGCTCTGACATCTAACCAGCAGCAGTCAAGAATCCGCAATGAAAATCCTTTGATTTAAGCAGCCCTTGCTTTGGAAATCTGATGAGTTATAATGTTGATGGTCAGAAACAGCATAGCATGTTTAACAAGGCCAGGTTATCTACCTAAATCATCTTATGTGCACTGAAGATTAATTATCCTGAAAATTCCAAAAGAAAAATGCGTTTTCACTCTGCAGAAATACTTTTAGATGAAAATGGCCATCCTGTCTGGATACTGCTTGAAGATTATCCATAATAACTTGGCTGGGTCTGCTTCTGCACATAGGAAAATACTACTTTTTTTAAAAAAATAATATTTTAAACCTTTTCTGCTTGAAATACTATAAAACTTCAGGTATTATTTTGTTTTTGACGGAAAGATACAGATGCAAGAACAGAGAAGGAAAAAATATTTAACATGACCATTTCCAGTTGACAAGTTTTGTACTCTTTTTTATTTCTTTAAATGATGGCATAGAATGAGAAAGAAACCTAATTTGCACTGGAAGATTCAACAGCATGAGATAACATCTCTCATGAAAGATAAATGCTTAGAATTGTTAAAATCTTTTGCTTTGCTTGATTGGTGTAAGGTGATTTGATATCTTATCATGTGATCTATAGAGGGAAAAGCTTGAAGAAAAAGTGGAGGCTTGATAAATACTCTAGTCAAACAAATTTAACATAAAATTGTTTTGATAACAGTTATTCATTGTACTTTATAAAAGGCTGGAAAAAATAAACTTCTTGTTCTCTAACATTAGCCATCAATTTTTAAATTGTCATCTTATGTAACTAGAATTATAAAACTACAGATTTTTTAACCAATTCATATATCTGCATGCCTTGCTTGATCCAAATTGCTTTATCTCCCAGTTGTGAGTCAGGATGTAAACATAAATTTACATAGAAGAAAACATTTATCATATTTTATTATTCTTTATAAATTAATGTATGATTAAAATGTAAATTACTATACCTTAAAGACCGTGTACTAAATATACTACACTAGAATTGCAAATCGTATTAGAATATAAACCAACAGAAATAAAGAGCTGCTGAATGTAAAATAACTGAATGCAAGCTAATTAACATATATCCATTTCTTATGGATTCTAGAGCATGCCATAAGTGCTTTGTGTGAAAAAGCATGGCATAAAATATGAATTAAAGCGTAAGCACTCAAGCAAAACTTACAGCAATAACTCTGAATATTGCTTACTTTCTCTAAAAGAAAATCTTAGTCAATGGAATAGAAAGCACCTCTCTATTCACCAAAATTAAGAACAGCATACAAAAAACAAACCAACAAAACCTAAGTAGTTCACCTGTAAAATGTGGAAAAGGGAAAGGACTTTTTAGTTTGTACATGAATTGCCTGAATGAGTGGAAATGGATGTAGAACAATTTCATTTCCATCTATTACGTGCCGGTACTTCTAGTACTTCTACTTCTGTTGTCCAAAGCTCTGAAACTGTACATCTGCTGCTACTATTTCTGCCCTCAGGGAGGTAAAAAAAAAAAAAAAAAAAAAAGTCCATTTGTGCTCCTCATATGCAAAGATATGAAAAATAAAATTCAGTAAGTCCCCAAATAAGTAAAACTACTGGGCCGGGTGCGGTGGCTCACGCCTGTAATCCCAGCACTTTGGGAGGCCGAGGCAGGTGGATCATGAGATCAGGAGATTGACACCATCGTGGCTAACACGGTGAAACCCTGTCTCTACTAAAAACACAAAAAATTAGTGGGGCGAGGTGGCGGACGCCTGTAGTCCCAGCTACTCGGGAGGCTGAGGCAGGAGAATGTCGTGAACCCAAGAGGCAGAGCTTGCAGTGAGCCGAGATCAGGCCACTGCACTCCAGCCTGGGCGACAGAGCCAGATTCCGTCTCAAAAAAATAAATAAAATAAATAAATAAATAAATAAAACTACTACTGCTGAGGAAGCTTAATATACCCTGTCACTTCCCCTATAGCAAACTAAAGCTATGAATAAGACATTTCCCGAAGAAAATGAACTCTGAAGCACCCAGTGGGTTCCGCTGTATGCCATTATTGGAATAAGATAATATAAAGACTGTTCAATGCCGATAGACAATGCAATATTTTTTACAAAGCCAAATTATATGTATTTACTGAAGATACATCAAAGGAGCAAGATAAGACATATGTGTTTGAAATAGAAATATAATATGTTTGTGCTTAATATATTGTAGAAATTGTCCCGGAATGGTTCATCCATGTAAAAATATGGCCCCTCTGAGACTGCCAATAGCCATCAGACTCAGAGTGATCTTCTGAATTCAGTCTTGTTCTTAGAGTTGGGGAAGGCTTTAACTCATGTCAAAATTTCCCTCGGCTTGAAAAGTTATTTTGGAAATGAGAAAAAGGGGTAGTTCACTTGGTTGTGCTGTTTCCTCTTTTTCTCCTTTCTGGCATTCCACTCAGATTTGGCAGATATCATACATTCTAAAATGCACAGCCTATACCATCTTACTCTCTATGAGCTATGAAAAATGCAGGGATATGTAGCCACACCATTTGCATTGTAATAAGAAAAAAAAGAGAAAAAATATAACTAGCAGGTTAAGTTCTATAAATTCAATCTAACGTTTAGCACAGGGTCAGGCACAAAGGAGGTATTCTGTAGTATTGAATACTCATTGTTAGGTGAAATTAATTACCACTATTTTTATAAAAGTATATCATATTATAATGATGCAAATATATACTTGGTCTTAAATAATCATGGAGAGCTTGGAAAACTTCATAATTTAAGGCTCTCCAACAGTGAGAGGAAGCATGTATACAGACACTGAGAAGATAGTATAATTCAGGAAGACAACTTACCAAAGGTAGGAAGAACTATAAAATCTCCAATGAATTTAAGCCTCAAAACATATGCTTAGTCAACATACAGCATGTTATTTTATACTTAGAAGGCTTCTTTTTGATTGATTAGATTTAGGCCAAAAGCCAGAGGAATCTGTGAGTCAGCCCTTATCACATCTTCCTGATTACAGTTACTATTAGCCAAGGTTTGAGTTTCATGTGATGGCTTCAGTTGTCTACCAATGGCATACCTCTTCTGTGTTTCTCACTCTAACAGCAACTGTAATGAACTTTACCTCCCACACTTCCTCTGATTGGCAAATAACACTGATGACAATGTGACTTATTCCTCAGGCTTGTTACCTTCCTGGTGAAAGCCCAGTTGAGATGTTGCCACTTCAGCAGAAATAAAGAACAACAGGGACAGTTATCAAGATACGTACTAATATGAAGTCAAGGCTCTTACTGTAGTCTCAAGTGTATCAACACTTCACTTATATAGAATTACCACTTTTTTTTTTTTTTTTTAAGACTGAGTCTCATTCTGACCCCTAGGCTGCAGTGGCGTGATCATGGCTCACTGCAGCCTCAACCTCCCAGGCTCAAGTGATCTTCCTGCCTCAGCCTCCAGAATACCTGCCACTACAGAGCACCACCATACCTTGCTATTTTTAATTTTTTGTAGAGATGGAGTCTCCTTATGCTGCCCAGGATGGTCTCGAACTCCTTGCCTCAAGTAATCCTCCCACTTGGGTTTTCCAAAATGCTGGGATTATAAACACAAGCCACCATGCCCATCCTAGAATTACACTTTTAAGTAACCATCTTTCCACTTCAATTAGAAACATACATACATACATACTTTAGTGCATGCATACACAGTACACATAGGCTTTAAATAATTTAAAGGTTAGAAATTTAGGAAAAGTATTACATAGGCTGTCCAACTTGAACAAGTCTAGCTGATACATCTTGGCATGTGCTCTGTAATAACTCCCCAATTACAATGGCAGGAGTTTTGCCATCATTTTGTCATATTTCCTGAACTTCTATCAATTCGAGAGTCATTTGCTTATTAAGCATTTATTTAACTGCAGAAATCTGTGTTTTAGGACCTTAATGGTCTTTCATAGATAAGAAAGAATTCAATTCAAACAGTGTGTTTCCTCCAAGAGCAATTCAAGTCATTCATAAATAAATGCACTTTTGTTCAACTGGACTCTGTTGCTCTTGTTATTAAGCTCCAAAGAGGTGCATTAAATAAATTTAAGTGTTGACTAAGGAAAGGGAGAGGTGGATTACCAACAATGAAAAAAATATTACTTTGTAATTAAGAGATTAGTGGGAGAGATTAGCATTAGTAAAATTAAATGCTTGGAAGTTATTGAGACAAAATTTCAAATACCACCCTATGGGCATATTCTGTTTGACCCAAACAAAAGCAGACAATTTATCTGTATTTGCTACAACAGGTGAGATGAATTGACTCTGTTTGCAGCTTAAAGATGGCAGTAAAAACAATGAGGTGGTACCAGTTCAGAAGACCCACAGAAAAGTTTTATGCAAATGAAGTCTGTATTAATTGGCAATAATCATATGTAGAAAGCAAACACCAATATTGCATTTTTAAATAATAAAAACAAGAAGTCAGGGAAAAGAGGGCTATACCTTTGATATATTTAGATATGTTTTGATTATAATCAAACTATGACTAGGTGCCAAGGTTTTTTTTTTTTTTTTTTTTTTTTTTGAGATGGAGTCTCACTCTGTTACCCAGGCTGGAGTGCAGTGGCACGATCTCGGCTCACTGCAACCTCCACCTCCCAGGTTCACGCCACTCTCCTGCCTTAGCCTCCCCAGTAGGTGGGACTACAGGCACCCGCTACCACACCTGGCAAATTTTTTTTTTTTTGTATTTTTAGTAGAGACAGGATTTCACTGTGTTAGCCAGGATGGTGTTGATGTCCTGACTTCATGATCCACCCGCCTTGGCCTCCCAAAGTGCTGGGATTACAGGCATGAGCCACCGTGCCCGGTGTGCCAAGGTTTTATAATATATTTTTATAAGCTACTTTAAATAAATTTTTCTAAGATATAATATTAATGAAACTCATTAATTTTAAAAAGTATTATTAAGAATATAATAAGCACTTTACACACATTCCCATAAAAGAAATAATAAGTGACTGTATTCATTTGGCAAGAGAAGATCTGTTGAGAGAGAAAATAGTCTTTTAAAGATCTATAAATCCACATATCTTCATTTTGAGGTCAAATAACAACAACGTCTTTTCTTCATAATTCACATATTTTAGTCACCTAGACTCTTTAATGAAATCAACTCCAATGTTTTACATTCTATATTCAGAGAGAGAGCTAACAAAGTTTACTCAGATTAAAACATAAAACATCTTAAAACTAAATTTTATTTCACATTTCCTCAACTCAGTAGATTTATTTTTGGTCTCTTTTATAGTCCTAGTGTTATTTTCTCATCTCATATTGCATAACATCAGGTGAACGAAACTGAGGTTCTCATGAGAAATGGAAAAGGCCTTCTTAACAGCTAGAATTGATTTGCATCTGTAATACCCAGGAAAAGCCTGAAACAAAAAATGAGACTCAAAAGAAGGTAAATAATATTTTGGTTAACTAATATTTTAGAATTAATAGCTCTCACTTAATTTTTAATCTGATGTTTACACTGTGATTGTTTCTCTAACAGTTAGCATAAAATATATCCTATAATTTCTTCCCCAGATCTTTTCCATGATTATTGTGACTACTGTGTAAGAGTTCTCTAGATGATTATTCTAAAAACATGGCTATGCCAAAGGAATTCCACCCTCAATAAGCAGTAGGAAGTGATAAAACAGGGTAGCATGTTGCTCATTCATAAACTACCTGGTTTACTGGAATGTCTGATTCACTGTTTCCTTACATGACCTAGCCACAGCCAATTCTCATTTTCGAATTCATTCCCAAAAGCATGTCTCGAAGAGATAATCCTATTTTAATGGCAAAATATTCTATTGCACCCATTATCCATGCTCCCTACTTGGATGTAGCATCTCCAAATTGCACTGGGGGACTGATCCTTTTATAAATCAGTAGGAAATCTTTCTTCCTCCCTCCCTCCCTCCCTCCCTCCCTCCTTCCCTCCCTCCCTCCCTCCCTTCCTTCCTTCCTTCCTTCCTTCCTTCCCTCCTTCCTTCCTTCCTTCCTCCCTCCCCTCCTTTTCTAACTATCTATATAATTTCTGCATGAACCATTGGGAACCTAATGTAGGTTACTATATTATAATTTCACAGGTGAGAAAATAGAATACAGAGTGGCTAGACTATCAAAATTTAACAAATGGCAATCCAGTGTAAGTGCTTGGCTCTCCCAGACGCTTACTCATTGATTAAGTATATATCCTCTTTCATTTAGGACTTGTGCTAAATAAAATGGAAGCTCTCAATTATTAATTCAAAGTGGAAGAGACAAATAAATAACAACTACCTACCAAAGTAGATGAAGGCACACATTTATAGTACTGTAAACTAAGATAAAAGGCAACTTCATTTGCAGTTTAAGTATCTAAGTTTTATTACTTTATTTTATAAACTAAATCCTTAGATGTCATGGTCATAGGGCCTAACGTGGCACTTTAAAATTGATTTAATGCCATCAGGCTTCTGGAAGAAAAAGCAGCCTACACATTTTACTTATAAGTATTATATTCATGCAGCTGCAGGAAACATACTTCTGTACAAACTATAGTCATGTCAAAGTAAAATCCATAATATGTAATAATAATAGTTCATGTTTTACTTTTGCCAAAATGCTCAGTGATAAGAGGTTATACTTTTTAATTGTACTTTTTTTCTAAAAAGATATAATTCATCCAACAAGACAAGATAATATGTATCTCTGATATTTGGACTTTATGAGAGCCCAGAAAATAGTTCATAAATTTAATTGCTAATGGTACTGTGTAAATCACATATTTCCTTAGAGCAAACTACTCTGAAATTTTGCACTTATTTACAATAAATGTTTGGCTTAAAAAAAAAAAGGACTTTCCAATTGCTAAAATGTTCCTTTTTGCACCCCTCAATTTATAAGCAAATTTCAAAAACAGTCATTCTCATCAGTGAATCTCATAAATACAATTGCAGGTAAAAGCAAACATATATTAAAGCGTCCCTGGAACGCTTGAATTGTAACATCTTTGGAAAATCTAGTGATTTCTATACCAAGTTGTAGATGATTCCATACTTTCTTAAACTTTCAGAACCATCTAATTTTGCTAATCTGGTGCTTTGAGCCTCACACTATTGAAAAGACAAGCTGGCTCCTCCACCCCTACCAAAGGGCTAGCAAATATAGCTATGCTTAAAAAGTATGGTATTATCTACTAAGTAAAATGCTTTTATGCTTTATTTGTTCATAATACTTTTTATTTTCTTAAAAACTTAATCTTAAATTTATAATAAGATAATTTGATTTTGTTTTTTCTGGTCACTATTTCAGTAATAGCAATAGTTTATTTATGAAATGACTGGTTTGCTTTTTCTTGGTTAATTTAGATAAATATCAAAATTCTTAAAAAGAAACAAAATGCTACATTATGTACCATAATCATTTATTTCAGTTGCAAACTACTTCAATTTCCAGATTAAATTAATTTTGTTAAAATATTATTAAAACTTTAAAATGTTTTGCCAAAAATACGTGAAGATTTTTTTCTTATGATATTGTTATTCTAAAAACTAAAAGTGGATTGTTAAGAGTTTTATTAGGTGAAATATATTTTATTTTCTAATGTTATTATTTGAATCACCTTAAGTTATTAATTATCATTTAAATATATAAGGGTGTATTTCTTTTGCTATTATAGTATACTTATAACACCATTGAGGCAACATCAGTGATGAGAATAGATTATGTTTTCTTTGATAAGTATTGGATATAATGTTATGATTACATGCCACTCATATATCCACGAAATATATTCCGGAAATGTAAAGAAGAGCTTATCTGCCCAGTTAACTATATGAGACATTACAGATGGGCCCTTGGTGTCTTTCCTCCTTCAGTACACTTAATTTCTTGTGTTTCCATTCCACCAGCAAACTATCTTGCTAATTAACTAAAAGTTAAGAGTATTTTTTAAAAAACTGTAACCTCCTTCCTCACTGATTCTTTCCATGTATATATAGTTTGTTCTGCCTAGTTTTGATCTATCTTTTCCACTCTTTCCTCTCTTCTATAAATACCCTCTGTCTATCACAGTTTAGCAGATATTTTCGGTCTCTGAAGCATAATGACAATTTTCTTAAGTTCAAGTGTCATAAAACATATTCAAATGATTTGAATAGTGCCTCTTGTCTCCCTCATACTGAGGCCAAAAATACTTGGAAATTATCCACTAACTTAATATGACCCAGCAGAGTTAGCAGTAAAGCAAATTAATGCGTTAGCCGAAAGTAACTTTTTCCATTGATTTCCATGATAAAATCAGAACTTCAGTTCCCTGGAAGAAAATTTCTTATGGATATATACTATAAGACTCTTACAATGTAAAGCCTATTTAATGTATTTAAAGACATTCGATATGCAGTGTCCTTTTGAGAACTAGTTCAGATATAAGAAGAAAAGTCATTGATAGTATAGTGCCTTATTGGGGAACAAATCTTTAAAATAAATGATCCAAAACACCTTTTAAAACAATCACCCCACCCAATGTCAATTTTTGTTCCTATTATAAATATAGAGAAAGATCAGTAAAACTTGCATTTCGGCCAAGCTTATCCTCACAAAAGTGTCACAATTTCAAAATTAGATCCACATTTCCTGGTTGTTTTTAAAATATTTTCCTGCATCTTCTTCATTATTTGAACACACTGGCTTATGTTGCTATTATACTCAGCTAAGACCACAAAGAATTAAAATCCTGAGCAATATGTCCTACTGGTGTCTGAAGACATTTTTCCCCTGTCAAATAAAGAATATTCCATTACAATCAGCTAATGTGCTTGTGTTTATAATTCTTTTTATTTAATTGATGTCTGTTATCCTGATTAGAGTGGACAGGCAAGCTTAAATAATGATGGGTAAGTCTGGTTAACGTTTGTGATTGGACATCTTCGGTAATTTGCTCTGTTTCTTTTGTTATAAACTCTAGTGGTGTTAAACTCTCGTGACCAGAGCCATGAGATGGTGGTGATAAGCTCATATTACGCAGCTGCTGATTTTAAGTTGGAATATATATTGGTTTTTACTGTTTTTACTTCTGGCAAGAGTTGTTAGTAGATTACAAAGAATATTTGTAATGTCAAGCTTTACAAAGGGATGCCGACCTCCACGTTCCTCCAGGAACACAGCAGGCTATGCTACCTAGTGTTTTTCTGTTTCTTCTATACAAAATTTTTTGTTTGCTTTCCTATTTCATCCGGCTGATTCAAGACAAGTAGTGCATCCAAGGATGCAAAAGAAAGCCTCAACTCACCAAGATCTGTACTTTTCAGCAAACTACTACAGTAAATTTGGTTACTCTGAATTGAGATTCAGAAAATCTGGATCACAAGTGTCTCACTAACTAAATGACCTTGAAAAAGTTAACGAGATTTCAAAAGGAAATTTTCATAATCCCTTCCAGGTAAAATACTTTATGATTCTATGTGAATGCTTTATGTTCTATATCTTATTAAGTTGAAAATAATTAAATTACTTTTGCAAATGTTCTTTATTTTAACTTTTATTATAGTCAGTTATACTTCAATAAAGAAGTAGCATTCAAAATGAAGATACAAAGTGTAGTCTATAGATAACAGAAGAAGTGAATTCCACAAATGAGAATTAGTAACTTTTCCTTCAAAAAAGCAGCTTTGATAATATAAAGCACTTTACTAGAACACTACGGCAAGTAGATGGCTTATGTTAAAATTCTAAATCATCAATTCCGATAAAATATTTGATAATTTTATCACCAAATCCAGGTACAAAGTTATTGGTAGTATTATGTCTGATAGTTATTATAGAACGACAGACCATTAGCATTGGAATTCATTTTTTTTTTTTTTTTTTTTTTGAGATGCAGTCTCACTCTGTTGCCCAGGCTGGAGTGCAGTGGCATGATCTCGGCTCACTGCAAGCTCCGCCTCCTGGGTTCATGCCATTCTCCTGCCTCAGCCTCCCGAATAGCTGGGACTACAGGCGTGCACCACCTTGCCTGGCTAATTGTTTTTTTTTTGCTTTTTTTTTTGTTTTTGTATTTTCAGTAGAGACAGGGTTTCACCGTGTTAGCCAGGATGGTCTCGATCTCCTGACCTCGTGATCCACCCGCCTCGGCCTCCCAAAGTGCTGGGATTACAGGCGTGAGCCACTGCGGCCAGCCTGGAATTCATTTTATCTAACTTGCTATCTTATGAGACCCTTTAACAATGGCCTTGGCCGAGCACGGTGGCTTATGCCTGTAATCCCAGGACTTTGAGAGGCCGGGGCGGGACAATCACTTGAGATCAGGAGTTTGAAACCAGCCTGGTCAACATGGTGAAACCGTCTCCACTAAAAATAAAAAAATTAGCCAGGTGTGGTGGTAAATGCCTGTAATCCCAGCTACTGGAGAGGCTGAGGCAGGAGAATCCCTTGAACCCAGGAGGCGGAGGTTGCAGTGAGCTGAGATTGCGCCACTGCTCACTGCACTCCAGCCTGGGCGACAGAGACTGAGACTGTCTCAAAAAATAAAATAAAATAAAATAAAATAAATAAAAATAGTGGCCTTGAGAAATTGTCAAGCAATCTAAATTTTAACATCTTTACTGATGCAGATTTCACAACACAGACTATTCTATGTATCAACCTTTATTGAGCATTTTCTATAGTAATACATTTTATGCTTATGTGAGTCAGTTTTTTCCCCATGTTATCCAATTGGCTTTCAGTCTGCTGCTAAGAAGCACAAAGAATGAGTTGAATCCCTCATCTGTCTTCTGAGTTAAAGTATTCTAAGTATCTAAAGAGGCTGTCCTCTCCTCAACCTGTCTTCCTTAAGAGCACCAAACAATTTCCTGGATTCACACATTTTTAAGCACAAGAATCATCTGTGTATACCTCAAACAAGAAAAAAAATAGAAATTTAAAAATTATAATAATCATTCAAAATTTTTCTTTTTGAATAAGAAGCATTCTCAGAATTTATGATGCAAGTTTGTGACATAGAGGTAATGGAATACATGATCACAGCACTCCATGCCACTCAGTCAAAGCAAGCTCTCAGAATCCTTCTCAAGAGATAGCTTCAGAAAGAAAAATAAGTCAACACATGTTATCACTAAAGATTACATCCGTGATTTAGCTCAGTCTCCTTATTTTGCAGCTGAGGAAACCATGCTCCAGGGAGGTTAAATATAGTTTCCTGGCAAACCTAGAACAAAATCTCAATTTATAAAATTCCTTGTCTTCCATATTCTGTAGAAAGTTGGAATTCACTTTAAAAATGAACTAGTCCAAATCCCCCATTTTAATGGCATTGATGAGGTCTTGAGAGGTTAAGTGATTAATCCCTGTGTCCTGCTTTTCACTCATCTTTCTATGACACTAAAAGACAGAGTAAAATGTATCAAATTGTCATGTTGCACATGGCATACCCCTTCAACAGCAGTGATAGCAAAGCAGATACATGTTCCCTGTTGTTTTAAGAATATGGCCTAAGAATCTTATAGATAATCTAATACCTAAAGGGTATCGCTTTGGTAACTGAATGTCAAAAAGCAGAGGGAGGTGCATATATTCATACAATGTACAAAGAAATGTTCAGTACCACAGAGAAAAAATTTATGTCAGCACTGGAACTCTTGAGAATATTGTACAAAGTCACACAATATAATTACCATATGGAAGACTTTCATTAAGATTATATAGGTTCATAATATATGAAGCACATTTGAAAATGGAAGTCTTGGGTAGGGTCAGCAAAAAGGCATGTGGCATAAAAAGTGTTCTCTGCCAGAAAATTAATTAAATTTCCTAGTTCTGGAAAAGGCCATATATTCTGCATAGACACTCACTGAAAGTCAGATGTGCAGGGCCTTGCAGAGTGTGCCATAATCTACTCATAAATAGGCTTCACCAAGGGATATTGACAGCAATTTGGCATTTGTAACAGTTCCCATAAATGAAGAATTTACTTTGCAATAAATTATGTTAGGGAAAGCGCAGATCTGACAGCTCTTGCTTTACATATCTTTTAATCTTGTTTTGCCCTCCATGTAACAATATAATATATTGTTATATATGAGACCATATTATCAGTCAATCAAGTCAATTACTTGCAATGAAAAAATAATTTTTGTTTTGTTGTGCTTGTCTTTTACTTCCACCGATGTTATTATCCACTTAAGGACATTATATTTTGTAGTGTGAAATTTGTTAGAATGATGAATGGACTTCTTAGGCAAAGATTCACCTCAGGCAACCAACACAAACTAAAATATGTATTAAATTACAAAGTAAAAAGTAAAGACTGAAAATCTTTCTTCAAATGCTATTTTTAAAATTAATTGTTTTACACATACTCATGTTTATTTTATTTATATACTGCATCCTATACAAACCACACCTTTAACAAATTAATGTCAAAGCCATATGCAGCTTTAATCTGTATGTCTTTTTTTTTTTCCTTGAAGGTGTTCAAATGAAATTGCTAGTTTCTTCAAGCTGACTAAATATAAGAACATAAACTGTGGAAGCCCATGCTGAATTGCTTGTTTTGGGCAAGACCATTTTTCACCAAATGAGAAAATGAAAATAACCAGAATACTAAAAAGATTTGCAATCAAGTAACATAGAAAAATTAGAAAGACTGGGGCTATAAACCAAAAAAGAAAATAGAGAGACATTAGATATCTAGACATTATGACATAGTGTCTGTCTGAATTTAAGTCTAGAAATACTTTCATTTAAAAAAAATAGAAATTATTTTGTGCTTCCAAAAGGGAAAACTGGGATAATTGGATTCAAGTTACAGGAAGCTAGAAAAAGCTGGAAAGTTAAAGATGTCCCAAAATAGGAGCAACCTCTAGACTTTGTGTCCCTGGAATTATTCAAGTGGAGATAAGCAAGTCTTATAAATGGTGTTAAGGGGTGCATGCACAATCTAAGACGGGATTTGTTAACCATTAATCTCTATCCACTCTTAAAATTTCATGACTAATTCAGCAAATATTTATTCTACGCTTCAGGCACTCTACATAAAGAAAAACAGATATAAGGTGATACTTTTATGTGTAAAACTAACAGATTAATTAGTGTTATGAGTATCTTGGTAGAGAATGTGGTGGAGAGGGATATTTGGACTTGAATCCTAATTTCCCAGCAAGCCCTGTCTCAACCGTATTCTCTAGGCACAACTATTTTAGTTCTAAATGCATAGCTCCAAATTAATGCTTAAGCCCGTATCTTGCTCTCAAAAAAACTGTTGTCACAGAAAAAGTCCTAAAAACATACAGTGTACACAAATCAATGCATCTTAAATTACCCCTTTTCCTCTCAGTCATTTTACCTCAAAGGCTTTTCTAAGAATAAGGAAACACAAACTCATAAATAAACTTCTTTTTCTCTACCTCCATTGATTTTTTCCCTCCCAATTTAATTCATATTCTTTTAACATCCTTTCAGTGTCTGTGGTTTTTAATGACATGTTTCCTTCATTTTGTTACTCCTAATTCACCTTTCCAAAATTATTTTGCTTCTTTTTTCTCAAAGATTTTTTTTTTCTCCTTAATTTGGCCTCTTTTCCTATCTGTCTTTTTACTTATCCACTGTTTTCCTTTAGTGGTAAACTGATACAACTGTTTTCCTATTCAAGCATAGCCTCTTTATTTTCCTATAATCCCATGTATAATTTTCATAATTTCCTTTCCTCAAATCTTTGAAAAAATTTGGTTAAATTTTCTTCTTTCTGTGTGAGTTACAAGTGTTTCTGTGCTTCCTTTCCTGCCATTAGATTTGATAAATGTTACAGGATTTGAACTACCGATTTCCTTTTCTGGGGATGAAATTATTTTATATTGATTCAGTTCGTAGTTACAGGTCCTAAACCTGCTGAAAAGTAATAAATTATTTCTTATAGAAAATATATTGAGTAGTCTATGAAGCTAATAATGGCCAAGAGCAACAAGCTAAGTAGGGAATAAAAACAGAATAGAGAGAAGTATGGGTGAAGGGAAGGGCCCATGTTCAGGAGAAGAAGACAAAAGGCTGTTTTGTGAACATTCATTCATTTAATCAACATTTAGTGAGTAACAAATACTGTGGACATTGAAGAGCTCATAAAACATAAGGTGGAATCATTGCCCTCTAGTAACTCAAGAGGTGAGCATGAACGAGAGTACTGCTTTCCTGGGGAGAAATGAGGAGAAGCTGTATAAGGCATGTCCCACTTGAGTCAATCCTGAGTGATCTTGTCCCCTCTCAACTTCGCCACCTCTCAGTTTTCTTACCTATTGCATAAAATGGATAATAATTTCTAACTCACTGTTTCTTTGTGTGGATGAATCAAGAAAATGGAAGCGAAACTCATTAACGTTGTGCCCATACAAAATAAATCCTCAGTACACGGTTGCTGTTATTATTTTTTGTATGTGAATTTTCCAAACAGCCATGAGTAAAGTGCCTTCCAGACGGAGAGACCTAACCATGCGAAGACCTGTGGACGTGAAAGATTGCACCCTCTGGGAAAGATGCAGAGCACAGAGTGCAGTGTGTGCTCAAGGTTAAAACAAAATATAAAGGCAAGGAATATGGGTAGAAGTGAGATCATGAAAGATACTCAATGATCAGAGCTTTATCTAATAGAAAGCCATACATTTCTAAATGAAGATTAATGGTCCAGACTAACATCCATTCCCTTTTCAATTTCTCCCGTATTCCAATGCATTCAAATACAGTAGAAAAATGGAATATGATCTTTTAATGTTCGGTGAAAATGTATGTAAATTGAAATGGTTTGCTTTGTTTATGTACACAGACAAGTCTTAATTCTGCTACCGTTTTAAAGAATACTACAAATAATGCTGCTATACACATACACACCCATAGACACACTATTTTTCTAAGTCATCTGCCAGGAATCTTCCTAGCCCAAAGGTAGCATTTTAGTCATGTGTCTCAAAGAACCTGAGAGAGTCACAAGACTATAAGCAAAGCCTGATACATCAAAACAAGCCCCTGCAGGAGCTGGGAGGACTCGTTTCACTAGTGAAAAAAGAAGTCAAGAAGGCGGGTGCTTCCTGGTGATGACTGAGTGTTCATGTTTTATAGGTTATGACTCTGCTGGAGTTTGAGCCCTGAGGGCCTAGCTCCTTTCAAAACATAGCACCCTGAATGAAGGATATCTTGGACTGAACAAACAGTCCCTAGTCCCCTCTGTCTCCCTCAAATGCCACCAGCTGAGTTGACGAAAGAAAGTTGCAGAAAGTAATTAGCATGCATTCAGCTTTCACATCTGAATGGCATAGCTTTGTAGGGCATTTAGATTTATTTGAACTAGCTTATACCTAATTTTCTATAACCAGATGAGTATTATAATTATGTGCATAAAATTTTGTGCAATGCTTTTGAAGATGCAAATGCTATTAAATTTTGAAATAAAATTCACAGAAATATTCCTGTTTTATACTTTCAAAGATGTGTTATATAACGATTGTTTGTAGAATGTTGAAAGTGGCATATTCATACATACAAGTTCCATTTATTTTATACATATTTTGTTGAGGAAACTGCATAGCAACTTTCCCTGAGAATAATATCATTAATTCTTCTAAACTCTATACATAGAGAAAAATCTACCACTGTATAGGGATTTAGGTAATGCATAACACGGTGAAACATATAAACTCAAGTTGAACAATTCTTCCATATAGAAGGCTCTGTGTAGTGAATGAATGCACCTTGTAAATGTAAGAGACAGACTATTAATGGAGAATGCAGAAGAGGGGCAGCTACACTGTTTCATGAGAACCACCATACCTGTTGATTAATGGAGAGGCCTTAACAGCACTCTTCTTCCATGCGTCTTGCCATGAGGAAAGGGGAGGAAGGGAAAGATAGTGATGGCAGCAACACCTGGGGAAGGGAGATGGGGAAATATGTAAAGGGAAAATCAGCAGCCCCTACACAATGGTGTCCATCCATAGACCTCGCCAATAAAACAATTTCCAAAAACCCTGAGTTTGTTTGCTTTCTTTAAAAAAAGAATCTATATAAATTTCAAAGACAATCTAAACAAATTAGTATTTTGAAATGTGTTAATTTGAACAGTCTTTCAACTATGATTCTCCAAATCCAGGGACCCAGTTGGCTGCTACAAAATGAGCCACTATTTTATCCTCATTTTTTAACTAGGCAGGACCTTCACATATGGGCATAACTGTTTTTTTACAACAGAAAAAAACTATAAGATGACCCTAATACCAAATAGATACGTATTTTCTTTCTAACATGCAGTAGGATTATCATCTCATTCTGTCTCTACCTAGCTGTTATATAACTGTCTCACAATGCACCTTCCTTTTCATGTCCTCCTAAGGATATGTAATTTTGACATGAAAACAACTTCAACTTATTAACTTAATAAAAAAATTAATTTAACAGAATCCTTATATACTGGAGGAGGTCAAACTAATAAAATTTTTAAAATGTTCATGTTTTAGTTACATTTTTGTGGACATGGTTTAATCTGGACTATGTATACTTTCAAAAAGTATAAATACACAGAATTTTATAAAAATAAATTAAAATGTATACCAAACAGTTGATGGCAGTAAATTATTTGAATTTTAATAAAGATTAGTTGTTTTAATAACCTATGCAATAATACCACTGCAAAACAAACACTGGTACAATTTTTTTCTCTTAGAATTTATTTTAAAAGAAATATTTAACTTTGTATGTTTATATTTAAATGCAAATCATATATAAAAAATGTTTCTCTTAAACTGTTTATTTAGAAAAGCTTTTATACACAGTGAAGATAAACTTGCAAAAATAGACGTGTATTTTATGAAGAAAAGTAATGTAAAAAAAATGAAATATAGGAGAGAATTAATTTTCCTGTGTGTGACTTCATACACAAATATGTTTCTTAGTGTATTAGATACAGAAGCGCTAGGACATTGATGAATTTTTCTCTAAAGACAGGGCTATTCATGAATACGTGTTTGCATTCTTGTTTCTAAATGTGAATCTAACCTTTAATCCCAATGTTTGGGAAAGCAGCTATCACAAGGATCATTAGGGTTTGGAAAACAATAATTCTTTTCGTTTAGCCTTAATCCTGTTTAGACAGGGTGTCTCCAAATTTCCCAGTTTTCAACTCCTCTGGTCTTTGACACACTGCTTATGATTAGCCATCCTATCTAGTTAAAATAACATGACCCACCTAAGGCTTAGGCAATAGTATTAGTCAGCCCTTGAGTTGAGAAATTTGGAAACTAATTGGTTGTCCTAAGAGATTAACATCAAAGAATTCTGAAGGCATATGTAGCATCTAGGCCCTCTGATGTAAAAGAAACAACTCAAAGTAGCAAACTTAATTTTAAACTGATAATATTGAGCATATACTTTTTGCACCATTGCTTGGGATTCTATAAATTTCTATAATTTTGTATTTAACTTAAAACATTAATTGATATTACATGTAATATTTTAAAGTTTGAATCCCCCTTCAAAGTTAAAACCTCTGCATTTCAGTAAAATAAAGTTGAAAAAATTAAACCTAATTTTTTGCACATTTAAATATTCCTCAGTGATTATTTTGGGATCAGAATTTTGTCTTTGGAAGAAGCAAATGTGGGAATCTCATAAGCCAAAAACCAAAAAGGAGGAGAATCCACATGCTCTTAATTTGTGGCCAGATCTTGCATCTAGCATGAAATATAGCATTTTTTTTTTTGCATATGAGTTGCTAATATACTAAGACTTTTATGTATAGAAAATTCTTCCTTTGGCTTTAAGAAGGGTAGATTATTATGGGATAATGAATTAGCACTGCACTGCGAGAGATTAAAAGTAATGAAAAGTATACTTATGGGAAACTATAAAAAGTAAATATATACACAGAAAACACAGAAAAACACTGATAATTTATTAAGATGTAATAAGCAATATAAAATGATTTCATAAATAGCAGAGTTTATAAATAACCAAAACAACATAGAAGGATAACTCCAAAAAATAAAGCTGGAATCTTAAAGCGTCAAATAAACCAGGAATAGAAAGTTAAACACCGCATGTTCTCACTCACATGTAGAAGCTAAAAAAAGTTGAAATCATGGAAGTAAAAAGTAGAACAGAGGATACTAGAGGTTGGGAAGGGTAGGCAGAGGAGGGGATTGGAAAAAATTTGTTAAAGGATGCAGAATTATAGTTAGATAGGAGGAAAGAAATAGGTTCTAGTGTTCTCTACCACTGCAGAATGACTACAGATAGCACTATTATATTATATAGTTTCACATAGCTAGAAGAAGGACA
This sequence comes from Pan troglodytes, assembly GCF_028858775.2. Lineage (NCBI taxonomy): Eukaryota > Metazoa > Chordata > Mammalia > Primates > Hominidae > Pan > Pan troglodytes. Next base: position 31,379,141 of record NC_072401.2, on the reverse strand, counting down.
CTGAATGTTCCCAACACAAAGAAATGATAAATGTTTGAGATGATGGACATATGCTAATTACTCTGATGTGATTACTATATACTATATGCATTGAATCATCGCTAGGTACACTATAAATTATTATATGACAATTAAGAAATGAAATAAAATACAAGAATTGATAGAGTAGAGAACTGCAATTTCTGGGTGAAGGAAATATAAATTTGATGTATTTGAAAGGTAGAGACCAGGATAATAAAAGCATCCCTCATCCCCATGAGGCATTTGGTAGGAATTTGGTATGGACAATGATATGAGTCAGATTTTCACCTGGTAACAATAACAAAGGGAAAATGATCCCTATGATTTATAAAAATAAGTAGTAGATGGAGAGACAGTTTGTGGTTATTATTAAGTGCACTGACAATAAAGAGTTTGTAATAAGTTTTTTTTCCCAAAACGACAGGAATCATCTGTCACAGCAATGAAACAATATGAATCACATGGAAAACACTATTGGTCTGACCACTCTAGAGTCGGCTTCTTCTAGTTTCCATTCTTGGAAAAATGTATGATCATGGTAGAAGTACAGATATTAAGAGGCTGATAACACAAGGCTGTGGGACTTAGTAAAATAAGCCCAGAGACCATGTGCAACTGTAAGCAGAGAAGGCATTGGTTCATGTCCTCAAGGAATGAGTTCTTTAGCTGGGATAAAAGAATAAGGGGTAAGGCTGGGCGCAGTGGCTCACGCCTGTAATCCCAGCAATTTGGGAGGCCGAGGTGGGCAGATCACCTGAGGTCACGACTTTGAGAACAGTCTGGCTAACATGGGAAAACCCTGTCCCTACTAAAAGCACAAAAAAATTATCCAAGCGTGGTGGTGGGCGCCTGTAATCCCAGCTACTTGGGAGGCTGAGGCAGGAGAGAAATGCTTGAACACAGGAGGTGGAGGTTGCAGTGAGCCAAGATCGTGCCACTGCACTCCAGCCTGGGTGACAGAGCAGGACTCTGTCACACACACACACACACACACACACACACACATGAGATAAGGCGTTAAATACTGAGGTAATTGGGGATTAAAATCAAAGATATAAGAAGAGTAAATGTTATTCACAAGAGAGAGACTGCTTTTCACAGACTGGATAGGATGTGTATAAAAGAATGGCAGCAAAAAAGAGTTGCTGCAGAGAAGAAAAAAAAAAGTTTATGGAAAGGGAAGTTAAAACATCCTAAGGCAGTGTGGTGGGAGGGAGGTGTGTGAGAGCTGGAGAGTCAGCGAAGTTTGTTCAAACAGGGTGGATTTTGTGGTGGAAAAAACAATAGATGTTGAGAAAAACAACAGAACACATCCTTGATAGGTAGGAGAGACATATTAAACATTAATATGCAATATGTTAACATATTACAGGGAGTTTAGTTAGGCAGTGGGACCCCTGTTCTCTGCTTACGTTATTAAACATTTGTCAAAACCTGGTGTGTCTGGTGTAAGGATACAGGAGAAGAGATTATTCCCCTGCTGCATAAATATTCCTGATAACAGTATTGTTTTCCTTATCCTATCAGTAAGGTCTGTCTTAAAAGTAAATTTTCTCTTACAATTGGAAAAATCAGAGATTTTCATTCTGGGTCTGACTCTCAAACTTTCCCACAGTCTGTCATGGTTATACTCAGGGCTTCTGCGACCATAGATAGTCTAGCATGTTCCTCAGGGGAGGCCATGCTTTAGGCAGAGACATTTCAGATTTTCTTGCTAGTAGTGGCTGAATAATCATCAAAAAGGGCATTTTAATAATCATAATGTCCATAATGTTATAGGCAGGGCTGGAGTGTGGAGAGGTCACCTCGATTGTTGGCACTAACTGTGGCCCGATGGAATTAAGATCAGCCTTGGGTGGCGGCAGGATTGGCAACACAGAGAGAAGGAATCTGGAAACCTTTGCAAAGGAGGAATGTCACATGTTTTCACAGGAATCAGGAAACTGCAGATATGCTAGTGCCTGATCTCCTTTTAAAGTGAAGAACAAAGAGTATTTTCAAATTACAAAGTACATAATCATGTAAACCCTGGGTGAGCTTATCAGTCAGGACATAAATGAGACCACATTAAAAAAAATAAATAGAGAATACTTGTTTAAAAAAAAATCGTTGTGTAGGCATGACCTGAAGCATTTTTTGAAAATTAGTAAGAATTATAAATGAGTTAAAAGAATAGTTAATTATGAATTCTATATACAGCTCATTTATTAGGCATTAATAGTGTTTCTAGTATTCCTGAGATTTAAATGAATAAGTTGCATAGCTTAATGGCAGTAAAAATCAACTGAGTAAAATTTTAAATTTTAAAAGTGTTTAAAATTACCAGCTTTAATAAGCAATTATACAATGAAGAAATTTGTGAATAATATTTAAAAATTAGGTGTAAATCTAAGCTACTGAATTATATTACAATTGGATTTGAGATAATATACATGCACACACATATATGAAAAGTTGAAGTATGCTGTATTAATAGTAGCATATGTTTAAAATTTCTTAAATCTAGAGTAAATACATAAAATATTATTTTATTTTTCCTTCTAACTGAAGATGCTCATTAATCTTATTTAATATGACATGCTTCTTTTCAAAATTTATTTTAATTTTCATGACAATTAGAATGTTGCTTTCCATAACTGGAGCTGAGATATATTTTTCTTAGGTGACAACTTTATTAAAATTTCAAGATTTAGTTGCATTAAAAACATTGTAAAACACTATCGGCAAATGTATAATATTTTGCTTAATTGATTTCAAATTTCTAAATTTCACAAGCCTGCTCCCTAAAAATCTCACAATGTATAACCACAATAGCATAACCCACTATGTCCTTTATAAAAGCTAATAACCTACCTGGATACCTAGTTAACTGTTGACTATTGTATTGAGTGATATTTGCTTACAATTTAATTTTAATTAATACATGATTTTACACAATGGAAATAATGAATATTCTAAGTTTACTTTTATTGTAACTAATATATGTGCAATGAGTTTTGCTCATTATCTTCCTGACTTACAGTTGTTTGTTAGAATAAGTTTGTAAAATAACGGAAAACCTAAGTCCTCACTAGAACATTTATAGTCTCCCCCACTGGATTGGTTTATTAGTTTGATTATTCAGTTTTGTCAATCAAATATTTAATGGGTGCCAGAGGTTAGGTTAGTCAGTGGTCCTATGTGTTTGGTTTTCAAGCCTCCTTTACACTTTAAAAATTATAGAGGACCCTAAAGAGCTTTTGCTTATGTGGGGTATATCTGCTGATATTCATCATATTCAACATTAAAATAAAAACACTTTTAAAATAATTAGTTATATATATGTTTGAAAATAGTCACAATAAATTCATTATATGCTGACAAAAATAATATATTTTAATAGAAAATTACCATATTTAAAAAAAGTGAGAAGAATGACATTATTTGACACTTTTGCACATCTCTTGAATGATTATCTTACTAGAGGATATCTGGATTATCCTATCCGCTCTGAATTCAATCTGTTGCACTGACACAGAGCATGTAGCCTCAGGAAAATTCTTTTGTGCACTTATGAGAATGAGAGTTGAAAGAGTAAATGATATCCTAATATTGTCAGGAAATGATTTTGAGTCCTGGAGTTTTGAGATCGCTTGGCTTTGAGAACTGCCAGCTTAAGCTCCTTCAATATTGAGTGGAATAAAAAAAATAATAATCCTGCCCTCACGGAGGCCACACTGGAGCAAGAGGAGTGATACATAAATTTTTAAGACCCTAATATGACATATGCTAGTACCAAGATGTGTTATGCAAAGAGCTATGGAAGAGGTGGGCACAAAAGAGACCAAACTTGCAGTAAAGTTTAAAGCAGAGGTGTCCAATCTTTTGGCTTCCCTGGGCCACACTGGAAAAAAAATTGTCTTGGGCCACACATAAAATACACTAACAGTAATGATAGCTGATGAGCTAAAAAAAAAAAAAAAAAAAAAAACCAGCCAAAAAAAAAATCTCATAATGTTTTAAGAAAGTTTACAAATGTGTTTTGGACCACATTCAAAGTCATCCTGGGCCACGAGTTGGACAAGTCTGGTTTAAAGGAAGAGTTGGCCAGCAGTGAAGAGATGCAGGCGAAAGAGGTTAAGACCACTCTGATGAAAGAAAGGCATGGCTAGATATAGCATGATGTAATGGGAAGAACATGGTTTGGTTTTGTTTTGTTTTGCCAGATTTTGTTCAAACTGCATTTCAGCCACTCACTGGCTACATGACTTTAAGCAAGTCACTTAAATACTGTAATCCTTAGTTTGCTCACTGGTGAAATAATAAAACCTACATAATAAAAATGCAGTGAGAATTAAGTGAGAGGAAATATGCAAAATATTTTCACGTGACAGTTAATTAGCACACCAGTAATATATTGATTTTGTTGCATATTTAAAGAGAGTGAATTAGTTATCATGCTGAGAGCTTAGGGTGCAGTGAGGTGGTGAAGAGAGGACTGAAGTTTATAACTGAAGTTATAAACAAGGGTGAAAAGGGCAGCGATGAAGCAGAATTGATATGGAGGTTCAAGATGAATGAAAGTGATTTAAAAATAGAAATATGATAATATCCAATAAACTACCTTGGAAACTCAGAGAATTATTTCTTATGCAGGTTTTTGCAAACCCATAGCAAATCTTGATTTCCACCCAGTGTCACCCTATGTTCTCCCAGGGAAAAAGGAAAAACAAACTGTAATTTTCAAAAAGTATTCCAGGATATTCATAAAAATAGAACGAAATGTGTAAAGAGTAGCATAGTCAGGAAAAAAAAAAAAAACACTTACTCAAGACAGAAATTTAACCTACCTCTTCCATTGCTTAGGTAGGTTGTCTATACCTGAATCTTGCAGCTGTCTTTGAAATTAGATTTCAACAATATTTTAGTAATAAGTAAATTAATGAATGAATATGTAAATAAATCATACTTTAACGTGTATCACCAATGTAGCAAGAATTCAAATTTGCAATTGTGATGTTCTTAACCTGGGTTACTCATAAAGTTTACTAATCAATACCAACTTATCTAGAAAATAATTTTTTTAAGGGCAAAGTACACAGAGAATGTTAGGACTTTTCTCCATGCTAGGAATGCACCATCATCATGCCATCTTTGATCTTCAAGTCTTTGAGGTCCTCGGATCCTTGAGGGATAGAACATTTAGAAAAACAATTTCTCAACTACAAAATAAAGATTTGCCACTGATATACCTTAGTTCTGCCAATTAGGACACTGAAGGTAAAAATTTATACCTTGTAGAGAAGTATGATTTTGAAATATAGAGCACACTTCATCAAGGCTCTATAAAGAATTTAGGATTTGCAAATTGAATTTCTTTTTTATACAGTATGTTTTATACTAATCAATAATTTTGACTAATTTCTTTACTAACACAATTCAATGTAGATTAAGTTATAAGAAGAGCAAGCAAAAAATAAATAAAATATTAAAGCATGTGTAATAATGGAAATTGTGAGATCCTTGATTCGAATATTCATTTATTCATTAATTAATTCAAAAATTTATTGAGACTCTACTATATGCAAGACCCTGTCCTAGTTTCGCTGGATATATTATGGTAAACAAGAAAACGTGGTCTCCAAACTCATGTCATCAAGTAGCATAAAGTCTAGTAAGGTAGGATATTAAATAAATAAATAAATACAGGCCTCCACCCCACCCAATGTGTTACAAATAATTCTATAAATTATTTTCAAAAGAATTTTGTTTTAAAAATTACATATCTTAAAACTTAAACCAAGCTTTTTATTTTATAACTTCTCACATCCTAACCTTGTAAATACTGAGAGCAAAGGTTATATCCACCTAGACAGGTTTCTAACTCCACCTAGCACACATATCTAGGATTTACAAAGGACTGTCTGAATAGCTAAACTTAGTATTAGATAGTAAACTTTACCTCATTTTTTGGTCTCATGTATATGTCCAGGTATGGGAGGGCAGGTTGTGGAGTAATCAACACAGAGCGAGAATTTCTATATTTCCACTTTAAACAGTAGAATAAAATAAAATACCCTTATTCAACCATTCACTACTAAAGCACAATTTGCTTATAGGTTCTTCTTTGAAATTTCTTGTTTTTACAACTTGTTACCTCCCTCCTCTTACTATCAACTACCATATTCTCACTTTGCCAAGTCAAACAACAGTTGTCAATTCTGAGTCAATTTAGCCACATAAATGTAATAATCTACTCAAAATTGGGAAACATTCTTTTGTCAAAAATGCTTCAGTCTTGAATAAGATTAGCGGAAGCTATACAAAGCCATTTTGAGTTTACCCAAATGTAAATGAAAACAAAATGGATGATTTCCCTCGTAAAGTAGAAATAACACCATTTTGCACTGTTATTTATAATCTTAAACTTCAAGGAATGGTTATTCACAGACATGTAGAATGGAAGAAAAGTAAAACAGTCTGTTCACCCTATCTACTTGAAATACTTTGCACACTGTTCTTAGTTAATGTATTTTAATTTATTTTTAAAATACAAGTTGTTCTTTGACAATAAAGCATCCCAGACACTTACTAAAATTTTTTTTAAATTATTTTCTGCTCACCACATTCATGTACAACTAAAAAGATAAGAAGTGCTCTAAGTTGGAATTCAGTTTATACATGAGAATACCCTTCCAAATACAATCATTTAAATCACACGAACTATCTGTTAACTTTGGGCAGTGCTATTCCCTCAAAGCATATATCTCATTTCATTATGTATGTATATATTCTCAATGTTTTATTTCAAGCCGAAAAAAAATATGGTATACTCTTGAGAAATCTGACAGATGATAAAACTGCAGGAGCGAGGTACATGTGCACACGTTTTCACACTTCTACAAAATTGCTGATTTCTTCTTATTTCAATCAGCTGCCTGAGTTGGTTGACTATCATCAAACTTAATAAACAGCATAAGAGCCTGCTATTATATGTAAAGGACCTGTTCCTTCTCTCCCCTACCAACTATGCGCTTTTATGTCTCAGTTAAGTAATACATTTCCTGGTTGAAGGGAGGGTAAACTTGAGAATAAGCCATATGCCACAAGAATTTCATTGTAAAAATGATAGCTAAGTTTATTTTAAGAATACTGTATAAGAAGAAACTAAATCTTTGTCTTAGTGTACTCTATTTATACATAATGCACAAAAAATATTTTTGTACTATGCTAGTGTATTATTTTGGTTTGCAAAAATATAATTGTATAAAATATTAAGTGGCTATAATGTTGGGATTTTTCAAATATCAATGAACATATATCAATCAATGGAAGTTCATTATAAAAAGAATTCTAAAATTACCATTTTATAAAATTTAAATTTCACTGACCAAATACACTGAATTTGTCAATAGAATTTCAATCAAAATCAGTTCAGAAAGTGTGATAATTTTTTTTAAATTCAAGACAAAAAAAGCAATCTACTCTTTAAAATGGGGACCAATACTTTTTAAAACCTAATTCTTGGAAGACAAAGAAAGAGGCTAAACATATTTCAATACGTTAATGCATTTTCAGGCTATTAGTATAACCCTGAGGTTTGTTTTTCTTTGTTTGTTTTGTTTTGTTTTTTGCCTACTACATCATTACTCTTCAATCTGGGGTAATCATTGATCTCAGATTCCAGGCACGTGCTCATCAACTTTGACCTGTTTTTCCTCTAATGTGAATGCAGTTAAACTTCCTACCCTTAATCGACTCTTCCATTTCTTGCCAATAAAAGAAACAGGTAAAGAAATACATCAAAAGCAGGCCCTGTACATGGAATGCTATCCTCTGTGGGAGGGCAGGTACTTCTATAATAAATGCTTATTTTAAGTTTTCCTACATCAAATTTAGACTTGTAAAGCCAGGCCATGCATGATTAGAAATGTCAAAGGCATAATTCTAGAGTGATTTCTGCTTTTGAGATCTCATAGCATAACAGCATTCAATTTTACTAGGCATTACAGGAATATTCTCCAATGTGTGTATTAAATTCCTTTATAGAGACAGTTGTGTTGGTACAAGCCATAAATTTGACAAATCATCAGATATATAACTTTCATTCTCACATTTACATTACCAAGTATTTTATGGAGCAATTTTCTTAGTCATGGCAGTGAGACTGTTCAATGATATAAATAAATAAATAAATACTATTTCAACGTAAAACCCTTAGTTCTAAAAGAAAGTAACTATGCTGGAGTCTCACAACCATACAATTCACTATGAAAGAGAATTCAGTTATCAGTAGGGTCTATCTTGGATTGCATCCATGAAAGTTTATTACCAGTAGTATCACAAGGACTTTATTATAGCAAGCAATACAGAAGCCAAGGACAGAATTATGGCTGGGTTCCAGTGCTGAGAGAAAGTGCACGAAAAGCCTAATATACCACAATACTGAAATGGTTATTATAAATAACAGGCACATTTACATTGGATTATCATAAGTTTTCAACAGAAACTTAAAATACCAACTGTCAGCACCAGTCCCAGGGCATGGGGTTTCTTGTTGAGACCTGTTGTTGTGCATTGGCAGTGGCAGGCCTAAGTGCTCCCAGGGATTTTCAGGCTTGCATTAAAAAACAATATCCCTTATACGGAAAATTAGAGCTTTAGGTGTAAAGGACATTTCGAAATGATGAAGTACTTGAGCAGTCCACTGAAATAGCCTTAAAGCAGTATTTTGAAATACTCTAAAATATATTTGTATATTTTTACCTCAGTATTACAAAAATATAAGGACACACTTTACTCTGGAGGGGAAAAAGGCATTAGAAGGCAATTAGGAAACTAAAATCTTAAGTTCACCTTACAGGGTTTCTCTGTCAGTATTTTACTTAAAAGATTACATTAAATTTCAGGTTGGCATGTTAAATAATAAAAGAAAATAACCCAAATTTTAAGGCACATATGTTACAAATTTTATACTGGTCATTTATTAAAGCTTACTGTATTATAAAAATATTACTTGATTTTACAATATAAAAATATCTCAATATATTAAGAGACTGTCAAGTTTGTAATGTATGAAACAATTGATTTTAATTTAATAGAACATGTCCAAAATAAAATCTTTCGGAAAGGATAATTTATTACTCAAATTATTTCCAAAAGGTGTCTCAAACCTGCTTGGCCTAGCCTATCAAGGCTGGTGTGTGTGTGTGTGTGTGTGTGTGTGTGTGTGTGTGTATGTTTTTCCCCAGTGAGCAGTGCCAGTTCACCCTAAAGTTTGCTCATAAATTTCAGAATGAGTATCCCAAATATACATTAACTGGGAAGTCAAATTCTCTACATGTTGATCCAGGAAATATTTGTCCTAAAATTTGTTTAGAAATGCATATCACGTACAAGTAGATAGTTCATAAAGTCCAATCAATAAGGAGACTAGCTAAATGAAGTACAAAAATATTAAAATGAATCCTTTAGCTCTTGGGAATCAATGGCAGTAAACTTCGTTTAGAAAGAATGTGTGTCTGAGCAATAATGTGGAGCAATATTTCTCAAGCTGCTAAAATGAAAAGAGCTCAGAGGCATACATCTCTCCATGTAGCTATATTACATTTTTTGTTCTTTTTTTCCCCTGTTGCTACAAGAGAGTTGTCCTAACCACTTCAGAAATGCCCTACCTTATTCTTAGGAAGGAAATGAAAGCCTTACCACTGATTGTAAAATATATATGATAATTACAAAGGAGCAGAATTGGCAGATGAGGGCTGAAAGTTGCTTAATGACGAGGTCAATTATTAGCAAACTACACATGCCATCTTCTCGGTGGAAACAGATATTTTTACTTAATTCTACTTTGAAATATGCATCTTTTCTGCATGTGTGTTCCTAAATAGATGACATGATTCCGTATGTCAAATAAAAATCCCATAATACCCTTATATTAGAATAGGAAATTTACAATATTTTAAATGCTAGCTCCAGCTGAGTCATTGATCCACTTTTGTAAGGCATATCCTCTCCTGAACATAAAAAGATTTAATGAGATATGCTTGAGAACAAGGAAACTTGAAAATGTGTTAGTGTGCATAATATAAATTCCCTTTTATTTCTGTCATGCTGGTAATTTCAAAATTATTTTCCATTTTATTTTAATTTGTTACTGTATCCAAGGAAGCTTCTAATTCTTAAGCAAGTTTGAGCAAGTTCAATAATTTAGATCAATTGGCAGGCATAATTAAAATAAATATTCCCTAGGGAGGCAGGAGGAAAGGTTGTGACTTGTGTTGCAGTTAAAAATATTTGTGACCAAGACTCAAAATAGCTAAGATATTTTCTAATTGAATCACATATTATAAAAATCTTATTATTTAAAATGGATTATCTAGCAGTTTTGAAAGCAGTGATATGGATATGGAAATATTTTCCTATATTCAGCAGAGAGAAAAATTTGAAGGAAAAATCTGAGTTTACACATTTAGCTAAAGTTTTTTTGCTTATTTGGAAATTTCCAACATTACTGAGAATATTAGAAGTATTAAATAAATTATTTAATATATTTTACTGCTTACTTTACTGAATGGTTTGCATAATTAAAAAAGTTAATTGCTTTGTTTCCACAATATTTGGGAGTCATGGGACCAACTCCAGAATCAGGCTCTTAATGCAATATTTTCTTATGCCTCTTCCCATTGAGTTAAGCATCCTCCCTACCTTGGTAGAAGGATACAATGCAGGTGTGTGTATGTCTGTGTGTGTGTGTGTGTGTTCTGAATGAACTACCAATGAATTACAGTCAAAAGCGATATAACTATCAAGTTTAACCATAAATAAAGCATCTGGTATTGATTCTTCTTACCTTATTTTGGGTATATTTCTTTAATTGGCTCATGATACTGAGTTATTATTCTGTTATTTTGAAACAAACAAGCAAATAAAAGCACCTCCCACCAAAATCTATTAGTCTCTTCCCAATTTTTGTGAAGTAAATATTTGACCGTCTGAGTTATAATCCCAGGTACCAACATCAAAGCTACAATTTACAGTGGTTCTTGATGATAACATAAATATTGCTTTATGCAAAAAACAAAAAAAAATGCATTGTGGTTTATAATACACAGATAGAAAGAGAAATTACCTGAAAGATAGGCAGAGCAAAGTTTATTGCCGGCCTTAAACAATGAGACAATAAAAGGCTAAGGGATTTGCTTAAAACTACGCAATAAATCAGTGCTTCTATTAAATATCAAACAAAAACTAAATGTTTTTCTACTTAAATTAGTTTTTAAAATATAAATAATTATAATGGCTACAATAGGTTTTCATAAGCTTTGAATGCAATAACTCAAATATAGCCCTTTGGAGTTAATAGTGGCAAATAATAAATAATAAAAGCTACCATGTATTAAACACTAAGAGTTTTCAGGTATTAACTACAACTTTCCATATCTTCTTCTCACTTTCATCATCTGTAAAATGTCGATATTACCTTGCTTTGAGTGATACTGTAAAGCAAATGATTATGTAGAACCCTCAGGTAGACACCAATATACTATAAAATAATTAATTTACTAATTCAATTATTCCTTGCTCTATTTATCTTTTCTTTTTGTATGTTTAATAAGGATACTATTTTATCATTCTAGTAAATATTTTTGATGGATAGGTTATCCACTTCACGTTGTTCTTTTTTAGTGCTTCTTTCATTTTATGTGTATTTATAAGAGGGAGTGAATACCAATATAATTATAATTTATTTATCTTTGACACTGTGATGACGTGGTGCCTTTAGATTACTTCATGAAGCCTTTTGTGCTCGCATTGTATTGCAATTGGGGTGTTTTGCACTGTGCTCAGAAAATTATCTCAAATAGCCCATAAAAGTTGATTTCTACATTTATAAATTTATTTGGCATAATTAGCAGTTTAAATGGAGATGTGAATAAGGGCTATGAATTGGTGCCTAATTGGCAGATTCTATCCACACTCTGTGATCGGTGATAATCTTTACAAGGTTTTGCTCACTGCTCTGAATATTTGACGGTTGTCTGTAATCTCAGCCTTTTTGGAACTATTCTGCCACTGCTCACTGAATGATCTTTAGTAATTACTTGATGAATATCTCTGTGAGTTACTGGTTTCTGTCATTTATTATTCCTTAACAATAAATCCAGGAAAATATATGCAGGTTTCTTAAAGACAGAGCCATTTAGCTTGTAGAAAACAGATGTGATACTATTAATGTTTTCTTTTTCTATAGTTTCATAGAATTATATTTGTTATAAATACTGGAACTTGTTCACGGTAGTTAGAGACCCATGTACTCTTAGTATAGAGAATTGGAAACCAATAGCGAATTCAAAAGGTGCCAAGAAACTACTTACCTTTACAGCTAAATATAAGTGAGGCCAGTAAACATTTCTGGAGGTAAGAAAATAATCATGCATTTAATAAATATTATGAACATTGCAAGTCTGATTTAATGCGGAATAAGACTGTTGTAGAACTAGTTATCAGCAATTTTAAGGTATCTATAAATAACTCAATATAGTAAAGTAATACTTCAGAATTCAATACTTCTATAAATAACTAAATATACTAAATACTTCACTAAATATAGTAAAATAATACTTCAGCAATACTTCAGCAATAATGTATCTATAAATAACTGAATATAGTAAAGTAATACTTCAGTAATACTTTAGCATATTTTATTAATGCTAACTTCCAAAAAATGTATGTCCAACTGCACATAACCCTTTGAGGAAGATAGGGCCGTTATTATCATAATTATTGTTCCCATTGTGTAAGTGAAGGAGATATTACATGAATTGACCTAGGTTCTCTTTCTGGAAATGTGATGGAGCTTGAACTAGAACCCAAGATATCTGGCTCCAATTCTTTGCAAATGTACATGTTATGTGATACATTACAATACAGTAGAATTGTTATATTTAAGAAGGACTTTTTAAAACTGAAAATATTAAATAGACTCTTCCAGAAGGTATCCCAAAGGAAAAGAGAAACTTGATAGTCAAAAATGACTCAAATATAATGACTTTTGGTAGAGAAACTGAATTATTTAATCTCCAAAAGGTCACAGATAAGGTATTATAAAGAAGAAACTGTGCATGAGATGGTGAGTTTAGGAAAGGCAAAGGAATAGATTATTAGAATGGAGAAATAAAGAAAATATGAAGCCCGAGAGTCAATTTGTGGAAGAGTCCTCTAATTCTCCTTCAAAAATGAAATGATAGAGGAACTGAGAATTTTCATTAAGGTAAAGAAGAGTAATAATGTATTTTCTCTGCTATTTTCAAAAAATTTCAGAAAAAGTTTAAGAAGCTAAATAATCAAGTCAGAAGTCCTGTACTTTGTGTTCTAAAATAAAATGTGGTTACTTAAAAAACAGACACACAGGGATCTCTAAACCCATGAGCAATTGATAGAACTAATTTGATAGCTACTTGATCCCGGGGACATAGATAATACTCAGATGTAGGCAGCGAAAGAAAAAGCATACTGGCTTGATTTCACAAAAGAGGATGACAAGTTTGGGGCTGAAATAGGCAAGAATTAGATTTTAGATCTTCATTATTCTGGGAGAAAGAGATGGACCAATGTTGTCCAGGAAACTAGAAATGCCTCTCAAAATTGAATTCTCAAAGAGCTAGTGAAGGCTGAATACAATTGATCACACTGAATAAAGGGCAGTAAGCTTACGGGGAAAAACTGATAAAATATGGTTCCATGTGAACACGTTGTTTGCAGTTACCTATTGAAAGATTATGTATGGTTAGATTGCTTCACCCACAGTGAAGGGAAATCATAAGGACTGGGCCCTAAAACTCCATTTCCTCAAGTATTCATATAATTAAAGATTGAGCTTGTTTTAGGTGAGAATTACCTGAGAATTATGAGCATTTAATTAATGATTTTTGAAATTACACATAAATCTGGAATTGTTTCTTATGTACACAGTTGTGAGTGTCAGATACCACCTACACAAGAGTAACAGCAGGTAACTACCAAGTAAACAACTAAAAAATTGATTGATAGATAGTTGGTGAATGTTTAGAGAGTGGAAAGACACTTTATAAAATGGACCAGAAGCAAGGAGAGAAATGAAGTGTGGTTATATAAGCAGGCCTAAAGCTATTATTGAAAAAAATCCTTTATATATTTTAAGAAAGAATATGCAAAATCCTAAATAGATGACCCTAAAGACAAGAGAAAACAAACAAACAATAACAACAAGCGTAAGTTAGAGACACAAGATTGTGGTTAGTAGCTGACACTGAAAGAAGCACTGAATCTAGGGAGCAAAAGCAATGTGTTTTTCAGATGACCTCAAAGATAGGTTTGTTTCTGCAAGCCTCATCAGGCTTCAGTGTGTGGATTAAGAAACTCCTGGCCAGGCGCAGTGGCTCACACCTGTACTCCCAGCACTTTGGGAGGCCAAGGCAGGCAGATCACGAGGTCAGGGGATCGAGACCATCCTGGCTAACATGGTGAAACCCTGTCTCTACTAAAAATACAAAAATTAGCTGGGTGTGGTAGCATGCGCCTGTAGTCCCAGCTACTTGGGAGCCTGAGGCAGGAGAATTGCCTGAACCCAGGAGGCGGAGGTTGCGGTGAGCCAAGATCAGGCCACTGCACTCCAGCCTGGCAACAGAGCAAGACTCTGTCTCAAAAAAAAAAAAAAAAAAGAAAGAAAGAAACTCCTCCTCTGATTCCATCCTCCTCTTTAGGCAACATTTTAAGAGCTACTCTGATTTTCCTTGGATCTCCTTAAAGAAAGGGTATTGCTTTGAAGAAGAGGCAGAGACTTTCTTATCTACTGAATGGGATATTCTCCTGTTCTAAGTTCAATAAACCGATGTTACAGTTTGACATTAGGATCTTGTAATATTGTCGAGACTTGGTTATCATGCTTGGCTCTGTACAATTCTGAGGCCGTGATAAAATTGTGTTTTATGGATCTAGAAAGCAGTTTACAGATACCACCCAGAGGCCACTCTGTAATCAGCCAAGTAGCCTGCTCTTGTCACATACCACATTTACATACATTCTATTTAATGTTCCAGGACAATGCAGAGTGCATACACATGTCAAAAAATGGACATTAGTAGAGATTTTCCATGAAACAAATATACATATGAGTGATTAAATGGGAGTTGCATTTTTTACTTGGAAATTATTTTGTAGCAATTGTTTAGATTATCTTGAACTGGAAGACTTTTTATCGATATAGTACTTATACATAACTCCTATAAAGCAAAAATGAACACAAAGAAATAATAAATTTATGTGACATTGGTGGTTTCATTTCTTTAGGTTAAAAACAACATTAAAAGTGATATCTTCCTGACAAATCATTATTAGTATGACTTTGCATACAACATATTTGGAAGCATTTCTTTCCTTGGATGGTGCACTAGCTGTGGTAGACATCAGTGACGTGACATTTCTGTGGTGCTATGCAAACATCAAATGGACTGGAATTAGTCCTTTTACTATACAATTTGAATTTATTTCTCATTCAGATTATATTTCCGTGATTTATGTTTTGAAGCACACCTACTTGCATAGTATTACTGACAACTGATAGTGCTGTTACAATGTCAAGAATCTTAAAATCACAAAATAATTTTGTATGATGACCAGGAAATGTTATAAATTATTAGATCTCACCATAAATGTAGTTAGTCACATATTCTTTTAATTTTAAGTAAGTAAAATGGTCAAAGAATTGCATAGTATAAAATAAAATACAAAAGTCATACTAGAGGACAAAACTAATTTAATGAATCAGTGTTACATCACTCAAGAAAAGACAGCAAAAGCTATTATACAGAAATGTCACACTCATGGTACTTTCTGAAAATTTTGTAAAAAAAAAAAAAAAAAAAGTCCTGAAAAATAGAAGCATAAGGCGATTAGAAATTCTTTAAGACTGATATCAAGGGATGCCACTATGCCCCACCCTCTGATAATGATGTTACAATGGACTTGGTGACCTAAGAAAGAAGTTCTCAAGTGTGTTCTTAATTCCATTTTCTGGTCTCCAGTTTTCTGAGTTGTCTCAATTCTGTTAAATCTGTATCAGCAACATTGGGCCCCTATTTAGTACATGTAATTTTTTTTTTTTTTTTTTGAGATGAAGTTTCACTCTCGTTGCCCAGGCTGGAGTGCAATGGCGTGATCTCGCTCACTGCAACCTCCGCCTCCCAGGTTCAAGCGATTCTCCTGT
Organism: Pan troglodytes; assembly: GCF_028858775.2. NCBI lineage: Eukaryota > Metazoa > Chordata > Mammalia > Primates > Hominidae > Pan > Pan troglodytes. The sequence goes on along the minus strand of NC_072401.2, from coordinate 31,362,895 downwards.
CTCAGCCTCCCGTGTAGCTGGGATTACAGGCATGTGCCACCACGACCAGCTAATTTTGTATTTTTAATACAAACACGGTTTCTCCATGTTGGTCAGGCTGGTGTTGAACTCCTGACCTCAGGTGATCCACCAGCCTGGGCCTCCCAAAGTGCTGGGATTACAGGTGGGAGCCGCCGTGCCCGACCAGTACATATTAACTTTAATTCAACTTCTTTTTTTCTTTTGGACATGTCTATGGAAGGATAATTCCAGAAGTATCATGCAACGGTAGCCAAGGCACAGGTCTTGTCTTTAAGCAGTTTATGGTATAGTGGGGAAAAGGGGTGGTAAAAACACAAAATACCTCCCATGCAAATGTCGTAACTCTCTTCATTAATCAATATCTACATGATCCCACAGGTCTACTTCTTCATCTTCATCTCTGCAGGACTAGATATTTGATAGTTACTACTTTCCCAATGTTAACTTCTTCATTTATCCTGTCACATTTTGTTTGTTTCAGTTTTTACTTTTTTGTTTGCTTGTGTTCTGTTTTTTTTAGAGACAGGTTCTCAGTCTGTCACTCAGGCTGGAGTGCACTGGCACACAAAAAGCTCACTGCAGCCTGGGACTTCTGGGCACAAGCCCTCCTCACGCATCAACCTCCAAAGTGGCTAGGACTACAGGCATGTGCCACCACATCTGGCACATTTTTAAACTTTTTTTTTTTGCAGAGACAGAGTCTCACTATGTTGCCCAGGCGAGTCTGGAACTCCCAGGCACAAGCAATCCACCCACCTCAGCCTCTCAAAGTGCTGCAATTACAGGCATTAGCCACCTTGCCCAGCCTGATTTTGTTTTTAATATATTTCACAGTCACATTCGCTGAAACTTACTTCTCCCTTATTCTCTTATATTTCAGTACTTTTCAACATTCTGTTTGGATAACGTCACTTATCTGGTGCCAAATACTTAAATCGTAGTCTGATCTATTCCCAGGAATTCAGCATTACCAGTGTTCTGACTCCTAAAGCTACATTCTTCTGCTTATCTATACTCACAAATTTCAGATCTATATCCTGTTAAATATCACTTGCATTTTTCAAAGATACCTTAAGTACAGGATATCTTAACCAGAATCATTCCAATGAAAATGTGCTGCTCTTTCCACTTTCCGAGGTTGGCAAATGGCACCACTTTTTCCTCACCCTCTCGGGTAGGTATCTTTGGTATCTCCCACTGTTCTCCATAGCCTTATCCACATTTTTGCTCAGCAAATCCCTACTTTTCCACCCTTCAAAGCATGGCTATGATTTTTTGTAACCCCCACTCAAGTCCTCCTCTACTTCTTGTAGCATATAATCAGTATCTCCATATAATGCCTCTCATGCCTTTACTTTTAAACATCAAATCTGTACACGCCTTTCTCTCTGACAATATGTAAATGCTTAGCAAACAGAGCCTGTGTCATTCACCTTTGAGTCCTTCATAAAAATTTGCATAAAATAAATACTCAACAAATGGTCATTGAATGTTACTCAATGGATTCTTATAACACTCTACATTCTCTGTTCACTGTATACAATTTCAGCTATAGCTGCTATGACCTTTGGCTACAAATGCTGCCTTGGTGAAATGTGGCCTCATAAGGAACTGAAACAATGGGCACAATTCAGCACTGGGCACTGGGGTTCTGAGGAATGCAACCTCAGAAATGCATACCACTCTCAGATCATATAGGGCTTCCTAACAACTTCATTAATGTAGACGCTAAGCATTGAGGATCAGAAATAAAACCATGGGAGATATATTTTCAAGCAGAAATGAAGAAGAAGATTTTTAAATAGCTGGATACTATCCTATTGTCTGTTTACTTCCAAAACATACCACTAATCACAGATTTTATTTATACATATAGTATCAAAAATTAGTTTCCTTTAACATTATCATATGTTAGTAGTTGAAACTCTGTTCTAGAGGAGGCATTTAAATTTGCATGCATTTCAGAAATTTTCTCATTCTTATAACGAACTTACAATTATATTTTCTGGACAATAATGAGAAGACATACATGATAATGAGACTTAATGCCAAAAAATCTACCTGCGTATATTAAGTAAAATTTATCAGAGACAAGATTTAAAAACAAAGCAACCTATTGTCTATATTTCAGTATAAAGGGATTGTAATATAAATACCTGTATGCTTAACTTGAATCTTGAAATAACAATTACAAAAACAATTTGCAACTGCCACAGAAGAAATGGGTTTTCTTAAAAATAAATATAATGTAATCCAATCTACTCTAATGTAATTTAATCATCTATTTAATTTGAGTAATACAACTGGTCTTCTGAAAATAAATAACAATGACTTCAAAAGATTATTTACGGGTTATTATTGAGTTTGAAAGGCCTTATTTACAGCACACACATTTTTAGTAATTATCCATGTTTATAAGCAGAGAGAAAAGAAAGACACCAAATTAATCTATTTTATAGTTTAGATCTGGATTTAGTTTCTGCTGCCAATTTCATCAAGGATAAATTTTAGAGTTTTTGAACTAATTGTGTTTAGCATTAAAAAATGAAAAAAGGAAAAAAGAAGACATAAAAAGGTAACAGTAACTCAATTAGAAAAATAAAACAAATAATCTGAATTTATTTGGCTTCAAATGAAGCCTCCAGGCCAGTATAATAATTGTTTTTAAATATATCAAAGATGAGTAGATAAAGAGAGAGGATGTGCAGCCAAAGAACATTTCATGGCCTTCTTCCTGTCCAACATTTGATTTATAAAATAAAAATTTTCAAAACTTGCGTCTATAATTGTTTCTTCCGTATAATTTTCCATTCCCTCCTCTGTACCTCACACCACTCTGAACTTCTCTAATGAGCTTACTACATTTTCATTATAATTAATTTACTGTGATCAAGGTTGTATCTCCTGAGCATAAAAACTTCCATCTTAAAGGCCGAGATTCTTTCTCCTTTACTTAAATTTCCTCAGAAAGCCTTGGTCATATTTTATTTTCAGTATTGGTTTGTTGAATCAAAATGAATAAACACAGCTTTGACACTATATAATTGCCCCATGAAACAAGAGACACCTATTGTTCTACTTTGCTTTATTAGCAAAGCAAAAAGTACTTTACTTATTAAAAACCTGCAAGAGAAGAGGTAACAATGGAAAGTATTTTACCTTAGAAGAGGAATATTGAGATAAAATGGTTTCTCAATAGGTCGTCTAACCTCTGAGGTTGAGAGTACCAACTTGCTGGGCAGGGTGGCTCATGTCTATGATCCTAGCACTTTGGAGGGCCAAGATGGAAGGATCCCCTGATTCCAGGAGTTTGAGAACAGCCTTGAACAGGTGCATGCCTGTAATCCCAGTTACTTAGTAGGATAAGGTGAGAGAATCCCTTGAGCCCAGGAGGTCGAGGCTGTAGTGAGCCAAGAATGTGCCACTGCACTCTGGCCAGGGCTACAGAGCAAGACCTTACATTAAAAAATAAAAATTAAAAAAAGACTACTAAACTTAAATATACTTAAACAGTCAAGATCCACAGTTCCTTTACCAAATAGAAGATGCTTAAGAGTGTTATATTTTAGCAGCACAAGGTTTTTTGTTTGTTTGTTTGTTTTTATTGATCATTCTTGGGTGTTTCTCGCAGAGGGGGATTTGGCAGGGTCATAGGACAATAGTGGAGGGAAGGTCAGCAGATAAACAAGTGAACAAAGGTCTCTGGTTTTCCTAGGCAGAGGACCCTGCGGCCTTCCACAGTGTTTGTGTCCCTGGGTACTTGAGATTAGGGAGTGGTGATGACTCTTAACGAGCATGCTGCCTTCAAGCATCTGTTTAACAAAGCACATCTTGCACCGCCCTTAATCCATTTAACCCTGAGTGGGCACAGCACATGTTTCAGAGAGCACAGGGTTGGGGGTAAGGTCATAGATCAACAGGATCCCAAGGCAGAAGAATTTTTCTTAGTACAGAAGAAAATGAAAAGTCTCCCAAGTCTACTTCTTTCTACACAGACACAGCAACCATCCGATTTCTCAATCTTTTCCCCACCTTTCCCCCTTTTCTATTCCACAAAACCGCCGTTGTCATCATGGCCCGTTCTCAATGAGCTGTTGGGTACACCTCCCAGATGGGGTGGTGGCCGGGCAGATGGGCTCCTCACAGCACAAGGTTTTTTTATACATAAATCTGGCAATAACATCAGAGGAAGAATAGAATTATATGTAATCTATTAGCAAAAAGAATTCACAGGAAAGACTGAGATAACACCTTAACTAAATAAGGAACTAAAACAATCAAATGTATTATCAACAAGTGCTGAAATTCACACAAGCAAAAGCTTTGGGAGTCTGGAGGTAACAAAACCACTAACTGACCTCCAAAGTCACTTTGAGATTTGATGAGCGCTCATTCCCTCCTCAAATGTCATAAGGGTTCAGCAAGTGATCTAGTTTAAAAGGACCAAATTAGAATAAAAGGGTAATACGGCCACACATTTTATCAGAGTTAATTATTAATATTGAGATTAGAAAAGAAAGGATTGAGAATCTGGTAAGCATACTAATTGGACATTATTTTCAGCTAATTTTCCCTGTTAATGTGAATAATTTGCAGCACTTTAAAGGGAGGTGTACACCTGAAAAATAATGCATTCAACTAGAACACTTAAAAAAAGAGAAAAGAATGTAGAAAGATCATAATGACATCTCCCTACCTTGAATGACAAAGAACACAAAGAGTCGGTTGGTTTGATGCCAAGAGATAGAAGACTTCCTTCCCCTCATTTTAGGTCCTTGCTATATTTGTAAGTCACTACTCATGAGTACTACCCTATGGTACTCCAAACAAAAGACAAAAAACTAACTGGAAAATATTTAAGGTGAGAATATAATTTATACTGGTAATTTAAAAATGCTAAATTTGTGAGGCTGAGCATTTTATGAAGTCCTCATGACTAAGCCATTGTATTATATCAAATTTACCTAAAGTTGGCTGGATGTGGTGGCTCACGCCTGTAATCCCAGCACTTTGGGAGGCTGAGGCAGGCAGATCACGAAGTCAGGAGTTGGAGACCATCCTAGCTAACATGTTGAAACCCTGTCTCTACTGAAAATACAAAAAATTAGCCGAGTGTGGTGGCGGGCGCCTATAGTCCCAGCTACTCTGGAGGCTGAGGCAGCAGAATGGTTTGAACACAGGAGGCGGAACTTGCGGTGAGCCGAGATTGTGCCACTGCACTCCAGCCTGGGTGGCAGAGTGAGACTCCATCTCAAAAAAAAACACGACCTAAAGTTAATAATAATCCCAACTATTTATCATTGTTATTTAAATAATAATGGTAAAACATTTTATCAATTAATATAGTGAAAATACAACTTATTACTTATTTATAAATTATTGCATATTATTGTCTCATTTAGTTCCTTCTGCAATCCTATGATTTGCAATTGAACAAACTGAAGCTAAGAGGGGTTAGAAAATAATACTCCTTGTAGAAGGTAAAGCCAGGATTCAAACTGAGGTCATCAGATTTCAAAGCTTGTTTTGTAAACCAGTAGATTCTACTTACAGCACTGCCAATTCTTCTCTAGGACAGTACCTTCTTTAGACTCTTTTAGATTGTACTGCTCATTTTACTAGACAGCTGAGAAGCCACTATAGCACACATTTTAATTAGTTGAGATCTGGCTTAGAGACAGTCTCTATAATCCATCTCTCTATATATTACTATGAAGAAATTCAAAGTGAATAGCACCCTCCCAAAGTGGTGGCATACAGACTTTTGGGGGATACTTGGGCGGTATAGAGCCATGTCACAATTGACAGGAAAGGTGAAAACAATTGCAGCCTCAGTCAGACATTGGCAACTAGGGTGGCATAGAGAAATGCAAAACTGTGAAAATGAATCCTTAGCAAGTCATGTTAGTCTCTTTCTGCAGAAGACGAAAAAAGGTATGACAGGTATTTGGTATTTTAGGTATTGTGCTTATGCCATTAAAAAGTATATGAGGATCTTTGTAAAGATGGAAGAGGCAGCCTTGCTAGAGAAGTTTGCTCAATCTACATGAAATCAGCACAAACCAATAACTAGACAACTTTGCCTGACAGACGCCTGCTTGAAAATTGGGAGACAGGAGAAAAGGAGAGAGAAAGAGGAGGTCCTTTATCTCATACAAAGATATGCCTTTGGTCTCTATGCTCATTACACTTGGCCATTTAAAATTAGTGGCTTATTCTCAATGATATTTCAAATACACTGTCTAAAAGCAATAGGAAAAGTCCATGGTTTACTGCAGCATGTTTAAATAATCAAGGACAAGGTATAATGCATGTAGAATGAAGAGATGAAGGAAATGGAATGAATCAAACAGTTGAGCTTAGCTTATATAAGTGTGACAAAGTAAGGAAGTTTGGAAAGGGAAAGTTCAAAAATATTCACGTATAAAGTCAAAAGTATTATTTAAAGATCTGAGAAAATCAAGAGGCATAAAACGAATTAGGGATTTAGAGTGGCCAAATTTCTAACCTCATTTAACTTGTTATAAACCTGGTTTATGGATCATCTGCTGTTTTTTTTTTAATTTATTTTTATGGTGTGATATTTAAGAAAATCTACCTACAGAAAAATATATATTATTTCCTACCTTTTTTTTTCATTTGTACTCTGACCAAAGTTCACATTGTTAAGTAAGAAAACACATGTGCTTATTCTATTGTGAAATGTCTTAATCATAATTCATGTATTTCAAGGGCATTGCACCCAGGGCTTGATCAGATCTACAGATGGTTCTTGCATAGTGGGATCTGAAGGAGGCTCCACAGCTGTCTCCCACACTGGCCTACTATGGTGCCAACATTTCCACCCACCTGGCCAGAAATCACACCATTTGATTCAGTCCACTCCTTTGATTTATGTAATAAATGCATTTTCTACTATTAAAATGCACTTGCTGTGTGGGTTGAGAGAAAGGCCCTAGAATCACTACTGGCCTGCCCACATTAACATACCTTGTCAAATTCACTCACTATCTTACTATGAGACAAATGTCTCCATTCTATAGCGTAAAAGATACAAGAAAAATTGAATGTAAGAGAATCACAGATTATTGGACCTGGAACCGAGTAAGATTTCAGAGTTGATTTATCAATTTCCTTAGACAGTAGCCTACCCAATGCTGATGGCAAAATTGAGATGAGAAGCCAAGCGAGGTGTTTTCTATATCTGAGCTTATTAAACACTAATTATCATAAAGACTTACATAGCAAAGGCAAACTGGCTTTGCAAAGATAATTTAGAGGGGGCTTTGGAAAGATTAAGTAGGTCATGGCATGAAGGTAGGGACCAGGATAAATACAATAGACCTAAAGAAACCATTGTATCCCACTCCAAGAGAAAGTCTGAAGACTACTGCATAATTAAAATAAGAGCAAACTCTTGCATAGTCAATGCTTGCCTTGAATGAGATGGTGCCTTTAAGCCTAATGTTTGGTTTTTAACTTGAATTACCAATTCATTGCAATATGCATCAATTATTCTAACATTTTCATTGTCAAATGTTTGTATTACCTATTTCCCCCCATAAACTCTATATGAATTATTACTTTATTGCTAAATGTATTTTAATGAAACAAATAACCAATTTCCTCAATCTTTGATTAGATTGATATTAAAGGATTAGCATGAAATTATCATAATGTTGAGGATAATTAAAGGCAAAGAAATATATATTAGTAATCTTTGTCACAAATAAATGTATAACTAATAAGGTTTTCTTAAAATATTTTTTAAATGGGGTAATTTCTAGTATTACTTTCCAGGGGTCTGTGGCATTCTACAGATTTGGAACTTTAAAATGGTGGATCTCATTCTACGTTATTAGATTCCGGTGGTAAGAAATTATATTTATTCTTATGGTATATTCTTTTTCCTTAGCTAGTAAGAGAATAAAACCTCATTCTACATTTGGTGGTAATGTGTTTTAGAATATAGCGTAAAGCTTGTTAAACAGGGAATTAACACACAGGCCCTTTGAATGAAATTGTATTCATCATACTACAGTACAGAAGGAAGATAACGCTTTTGTAAAATGTAAGTACATTTCACTTAAATTTTCCTGTTTCTGTTCCTTCTCCGCATTTGTGAAAATGTATTTTTATCATTAGCTATCCTAACTTATTCCTGGTTTGTTAGCATGGCATTGAAATTTTACTTGTTATTGCACTAGAAATTATCTTCTAAACTTTACAATGAAAGTTAATCCCAAACACTTGCTGATAACTGCATTGTTTCACATAGGTTAAAATTCAAGAAAACTATTTGAGATAATAATAATTAGGAACTAGCACAGCATCCAAAATGGTATTTTAATGGAAAATCCAAATGAAAATCCAATACAAATCCTGATTAAAACCTAGCCAAGCAAAAAACTACAGATTACCTGGATTCCAATTAAATGTGACAAATGAATACTTGACAGGTTTCAATTCCAATTCTATTTATGTCAGAATGATCCATTAATACTGAAGATGAAATTACCAGAATTTAAGCAATACAATTGCACTTTATGGCTAGATGAGTAGTCTGAAAACATGGACCCAACAAATTTGTTACTCAACGGTCAACTGCTACATTTAGATCACCCATAGTGCATCGCATCTCATTTTGTCATTACTTATAGATCAAGGCTAACATGAATCACAGCCAGTAGATGACAAATGGTCATATAAACTCTGACTTTCAAGTGTTGGTCACATACAAAATCAGGAAAGATCCGTTACATTATCATGACCCTTGCTTTTGACAGGCCTTAAAAACTTGGTTCTAAAAAAGAATTAAAAGTCGTTTTTTGGAACTCTTTCTCAGTATACTTTCTATTTTATTAACAAGCTCACCTGTTAAGTTTTCCATGACATGCGTGTTTCCTAAAAGGTAACCGATATGTGTTTGTCATATATAATTATCTTTTAATTATTCATCATTTCTTTCTTATTTTAAAGGTGATGAATCCCCATAAACTCATAAAACAGAAACTAACATTAAAAAATGATTATAATGCCAGTGGTGCAAAGTCCTTTTTTAATAAAGCTGACATCCAAAAAATAAAGATTTAATTGTACATTCTGTTCTTTACAGTAAGAATAAGCACTTTTTAAAACACAAACAAAATTATATGTTCTCATGAAAAGGTAATCTCAGATGTAGTAATACCCCTAAATTAAATTAATCCTGCCTTCCTAGGTATGCTCTATTTATCATCTATCTATATTAAAAATACTGTAATTACATATATATGTACATATATGTAATTATATGTACTATATACGTATTATATATTACATATATCACACATACGTAATTACACGTTACACATATGTAACATAATACACTATAGTACATGTGACTACATACATGCAATTACATGTGACTACATACATGTAATTACATAATTATCTTTTAATTATTCATCACATTTCTTATTTTAAAGGTGATGAATCCCCATAAACTAATAAAACAGAAACTAACGTTGAAAAATGATTATAATGCCAGGGGTACAAAGTCCTTTTTTAATAAAGCTGACATCCAAATTACATATGTAATTACATAGTATGTATGTAATTACAGTATCTTTAGTTTAATTTCTTTTTCCAAATAATTTTAAACATATCTGCCTTAAATATATATTCATCAGCATTGCAATTCATACCAAAATTATATGCCCATTAAAAAAATTACTAAAAAAAGGTAATTCTTAGAAACCACACCAGACTCCCATCCACATAAGCACACACCACCATACACACAGATAAGCATGCTTTTATAGCCATAAGGCAAAATGCCATTTTAACTCTGCAAAATTAATCAAGAGGGACGTCAATCATCAGACCCTGATATCATATTTTCTTAACCAAGAACAATGTGGATAAATAATTATTTAGCGTAATATAATTTAGCAATACTTTCATTTGGGGTCATTTATGATATATTATATTCTAATGTTGGATTTTAATATTCATAGGTAAACTTACAGAAGAAAATCAGTCTTTCTCCTGCATCAATATGCTCTACTTGCATATATATCAGCACTAAAGAAACGGATATATAACAAAAAGTTAGAGCGTCTTATGTCACTCAGGGGTTGAGATGGCAAAAGACATAAATCCACTGCAAGTTTTACTAGGGATAAAATGAGTGTGATTCCTTTCCTTTCTCTCTGTTTAACCATTTCTCTCTTCATATTTGAAAGAATAATGAAGTTAGGATGAATTTTACCATTCCATTATTTGACACAAACCTATTCCTCAGGCATTTACTTATGACTCAAAATCCAGAAAATAAATCACCAAATTATCTCTGGGAATATAAACAAATGTGGAACGTTTTATAAGTGCTATTTGCAATCTAAATGTATAACTTAAAAGAAAATGTATACAAGGCCAATTGTGGTAATTATGAGAATCACCTCAAAACAGTATAAAAATATGGAGTATTATGATTTATTTTCCTTCCTTTCTCTCACATAAAAATAAAAAAAAACCCTTATACTTAAATAAGAGGGAAATTCTAATAGCATTTATTGCATACTATGGAGAACAAAGTAGTACTGTTCTCTTTTGACTCTATTCAGTGATCACGGGAAAGGAGAGGTTTGAAAATGCTTTTCTAAACATCTAGGACAAGAAAAGGTAGAGCAAGGTATGTTTCTTTCATTTCCTTTCACTAAGTCTGGACAGTTGCAATTGAAGAAATAGTTGCATGACAAAAATGAATAGAAGAAAACAATTAGACAAGACCTTTCTTGGTGACTATTGTTTAGGAATTCTGCACTTATTTAGCTTCCTTCATAGTGGGCCCTGTTCTGATTTATTTATAAGTGCGTTTATTTCTGACAGGATGTTTTAAAATGATGGTGCAATTTGGGTGAATTTTATCTACAGAGTTATGTTCCTTTATTTGGCATTTCTGTATTTTAGCAAATATTTATCACTTGAAATAAAATGGTTTTAATGTCAGCTATTTTATTTTGGTTTTAGACTGACCTTCGCGAGTCTACTTATTACGGCTCACTAGCGTGATTATGTGTGTGGATGTTGTGTTTGCCCCTACCATTTTCCATATGCTCTGCCTCACCAACACTGCCATCCGGCGTGGTCCTTTCATAGTTGTCCTCTGGGAGTGGAAGGGCACCCAGTCTTGGCCCTGATGAACTCTTACTGCTTGGTGTTTCTGACTCCTCCAGCCCGCTGTCATAGCAACTCTGCAGTGACCCCTGATGTGGGTCCTGAGGCTGACTCACAACAGAAAACGTCACTCTACGAAATGGCTGTAAAAGAAAAGATTCTGAATGTCACTACGATGTAAGATTGTAAATGATCTTATTTTAAAAAATACATAAATTACATACATTAAGGTCTACTGGCAACTAATTCAATACAAAATGAATAGATATGTTGAAACTGCATTAGTTAACTATGTATTATCTAAGGCAATGTCTAGAGCTTAGATTTTTTTATGGAAAAACTGGAAATTCCCTTTCAGAAACAGAGATAAAAAAACAGTAATTTCACTAAAACATACATTTAAATCTGATATGTTAGTTCCACATATTCAACCTTTTTCTATTCTATAGTATTCACTTCAGATATGCTTTCCAGAAATGGCCTCTAAAAAAACAAGGTCAGTGATTTGTGAAGGCAGTAAATATTGAACTAATCCATTGTAAGAAGACTCAATTTTTAAATACTTTGTCCATATGATACAAAGCTATAAAATCAAATGGGCTGGCAGTTGACTTAAACTGTTCAAAGTACAGCTGACAAATAGGAATTTAGATGCAGTGCTAGGAAACAGAAATATGTTTATTACATCATTCCTATAAAAATATTGCCTATGGACCTTGAAATTGTAAGAGTCATATTGAAATAATAGATAAAAGTATCCCTAAACAGTGAGTAGGGAATAAACTATAAAGTTTAGTTGTATGTCCTTAATATTACTGTTTGTGATTTGTTCAATAAAGTAAAATCATGTACAGCCTTTAATTTGTTTTTAAAAAATTTTATGAAACTTTATCCAGTTGAACCCCCCAATTTACTATGTTACTGACAATGGCTGGACTGAAGATTTACTATGGAAGGTATTTGCAGATTGTCTTAGTTAACCACAAAATAAAATAAATTAAAATAAATTAGGCTCATTAAAGGAACAAACCAATGCCAAGTATTGACAGTGCTACATAGGAATAATAATTTGGAAAAACATATAAAAATGTTCTGTAATGTCAGTCTGAGATTATTCTTGGCAATAGTTGTATCCATAAAGCTGCTGCATGAATTTGAAAATGTCAGAAGTGTACATATTTTTAAACTTATAACTCAGACTGTTTCTTTTTACTACAAAGTAAAAAATTAATGTTGCTAGAAAATAGTGAAAGGTTACCAAACCTTTTTTGCACCTTTATAACTTGAATGTTCATGATACAAATTACTAATTAAAACCTGGACCAGTAGAATTTTAGAAATATTAAGGATTATATGCACATGGGAGGTTATTAATGGGAAAGCTAAGAAGAGTTATAACATCTCCCCCTAATTTATAAATTAGCTTTGCTAAAGACAAACACATGCTTCCATAAAATTACCCTTTATTTTGTCATAGATGGAAGACTAGCTGAAAACATTGTGAATTATTGGTAATTTTAACCCAGTAGCTCACAATTCATGTACTTATTTGAAGTGTACAATCTTTAGAAAGTTTCCTTTTTATTCTAATTCAAAGTCAAAATCAGAATAGCTGAATCTTAATACAAAAGGAAAACATTTAATTCATGTTCTCTTCTTTATAATGTTTCACTGAATTGGAACTGCAGTATTTATAAACAATTACAAATATTTTCAGTATACATAGCATGTATGTTATGGATTTAAATTTACTGACAATAAACTTTCTAGAAACATTATTCTTATTTCACTAATGATTCTCATATTTCTTTATGGTAATATAGTTGCGATATTTTACCCTGTATTTAAAAAAAAATAAAGAAATGTAAATACCCTGTATTTAAAAAAATGAAGAAATCAATTTGTACTCTCATTTTTACCTGTCTGTACGTATTTTCTTTTCTCCCACCCCTCGCCCACCCCACCCACCCCATCCACCCAACTTCTCACACCTGTGACTGTTTAATGTTTTTGGTCTCACCTTGGAAATGAGACCACTGACAGTCTCCTAAAACCACATTGTTCCACACACACACAATAATCAGTAAACACTTCTGGGCAATGAAATTTTAATGACAATGTTGAATTTAGCTAAGAATGCCAAGGGTCATGCAGACATATTATCATTTGAAGACATAGCAACGGGTTTAAAAACAAACACATACATAAAAAGAGAAAGGAGGGTCAACTGCTGTTCTTAATTCTATTTTAATGACTTTCAAATCTTTTAGAATACCTTCATTAACACAAAAAGAAAACTCAAAATGAATACAGAAATACATAAGATATACCAATAAACTTAGAAACAGAAAATAAGAAATGATTAGAAATGGTGTTTCATTTTGATATAAAAGTGGAAAAAAAGAGTGACATTTGGGTGAAGTTTGGAATAATTTTGGAAAAATTTTGGAATCTGTGCTTAAATGTTTATTCCACAAAAAGTGGATAGGCTAGCAGAGAAACCGGTGATAGCTATGTTCATAATGAAAAATGTTAACAATAAAATAATGATTTATCTGTAATGTACTATATAATGACTGCTATGAATCTACGCATTTTGTTTTCTTGATTTCCTACCCTATTTTGACTGTGCATATTTTAATCTCTATAAATTATTTTAGAAGTAAAAATGGCATAATTTAAAAATATTTTTATCTATTTATATATTAGAAAATACTTAGATCCATCAATTCTTTCTTTCTTGTATAAAATGCTTTTTGCATTTAAAATAATATCTGAATTTATAAAAACATAACTCACAATAAATATTCAAAATAAAATGTATCATACAACGGATTATATCACACCTATCATTTTTATTCATATTTTAAAATATTTTAATTAGAATGTTATAGTATGGTATCAGCATTATATCACTAGCTCTTCAAATTCATTTTGATAGTTTTGAATAATAAATTTTTTGTGGCCAAGTATTTAAGTTGGCAGTGTGAACCAAATAAATACAGAAGTGAAAATTCTGAAAGAGCTCCCATTGATGCAACAGTTAAGATTTAATTTAAATAGTATATCAGACATACAGAGTTAGATGAAATTAGAGAGAGACAGAGAGAGAAACAGCAAGAGAGAGAGGCAGACAATTGAGTCTTGAAAAGATGGTTCAGTTTTACCACAAAGGTTATGACACCATATTCATATTATTTATATATTCTAGAAAGATTGACTAAAGCAGAAATGTAAAGCAGAGTGTCAGCTCCTGACAGAGAATGAATTTGCATTATATATGTAACTGTCACTTTGTTAATTACTGATACTCTGAAGTAGAATAGCTTACGTGATAATTCTTCAACCTAGATGTGACTTAGTATCACCCAGAGAAGTTGTGAAAAAAACAAATGCCAATATCTGGTCCCAACTTAAACCCAATGAATCAGCATTCAGGGCGGGACTCAGAGATCGGGAGTTTTTAAAAATCCCCAGCTAATGAAGAGGCACAGAAAGGAATGAGAAACTTTATTGTCAGGAAGAACATAGGTAGAGGTTCAAAAAGCAATGTGCTCCAGGCAATTAGCTGGTTCTTTAAGGGTATAAAATAGTTTCCAGGGAGAGTCAGTAGACTCCTGGTTCCATCTTGAGACTTAAAAGTATGGTCATAAAGACATTTAGTAAATTGCAGTGTCTGAACTTTGCATTTTTCTGTCTGGGGTGATAAACGATTTTGTGTCTTGTAAATGTAAATTGGTCTATTTAATAGAAGAGAAAGCAAAAGAGCTTGAGGAAGAGTGACAGTCTGCCAGCTCTTTGAAATTATGAAGACAAGCTACAGACTTGAATAAGTACTGCAAGACAGAGATCTTAAAGAAAATTATTCCAAAACCTGTGGATGAGATGTGTGAATGAATTAAAACAAGAGAGTGAAAATCAAAGAATTTCTTTAGGTAAGTGAATTATCTAAATAAAAGGCCAATAATGAAGACATTTTCTGACAGTTCCTTATGAAAGAGGAGGAAGAAGAAATGTTGAAGGCAGAAGATTATGCTAGAAGATAAAGTATAATGAAATATTTACCTAGCGAGAGGTAAGGCTGAGAGAAGGTAGTGGCAGTGAAAACGGACAGCAAGGCCATTATGAAGAAAGCCCATATAGCTGATTGGATTGAGTCATTAATTCACTAGACCTCCATTTATTTTTATGCCCATTATTTTCCAGGGTTTCGAGGGTGCTCCAACAATGATTCTACACATTTAAGAAACTCAAAACCTTATCAGTACATAAAAGCACAAAAATATAATGTGATCAAGTTTCCAGCAAAATGGAGGCATAAACAACATGCTGTAACACTCAGGAATTTAGGGCAGGCACTGCAAAGGCAGTGGTTTGTTGGTTGAGATCTCTAAAAGAAATTGGATAGATAATAAATATTTGGGAGTTGATTATGGATTCCATACTCCATATTGCTAGAAGCAAGCAATTTGAAAAAAAGGGTGAGGGCCAGGCTCAGTGGCTCACACCTGTAATCCCAGCACTTTTGGGAGGCTGAGGTGGGCGGATCATGAGGTCAAGAGATTGAGACCATCCTGGCCAACATGGTGAAACCCCGTCTCTACCAAAACTACAAAAATTAGCTGGACGTGGTGGTACGTGTCTATAATCCCAGCTACTTGGGAGGTTGAGGCAGGAGAATCGCTTGAACCCGGGAGGCAGAGGTTGCAGTGAGCCGAGATCGCGCCACCGCACTCTAGCCTGCTGACAGAGCGAGACTCCATCTCAAAAACAACAACAACAACAACAACAGAGGTGAGAATGAAAAGCAGGTCACTTTCAAAACTCAGAAGTCAAGGAAGCGTAACATTTCCAGAAAGGCAATCCTATGTAATCAAAAGCATCAGAGACATTAAGAAGGATGCTGACTACCACATGCCCATTGGATTTATCCTTTAGAAGGCCACTGTGGCTATAGTATCTCTAAACCCTGGGGAACAATTGTAGGTTGGACCAAAAGAAATAGAAGATTGGCTTGTCAATCAATGGAGAAATAGAGAAAGTGGGAATGTACTACTATTCTTAAAAATATGAAAAAAGAGAGAAATAGGGTAGAAGTTAAAACAAAGATTTCTGTAAAGTGTTTGATTTATTGATCTACATTTGTGTCTTTCTTCATTGGCACTGAAGAAGGTTTGCTTTAAAATAAACATTTGGAGATGTAAGCAAAAAGGGGTGCTCAAAAAGATAAGGTGGGAGCAGAATGAAAGAGAGCAAAGAAGACAAGCTAGCTAGAATTAAGAGAGAAATAAAATCAGAATAATTATAAAAACATTAAACTATTTTGAGGAATTTTATTAATGGGGTATGTGTGTGTATGTGTGTTTAATGGGAAAGAAACAGTACACAAAAAATAACAGAACAAGAAAAGAATTCTATTCCAAGAAACCTTACGTGACCTCGAGGACAAGTTACCTGATTTTTGGTTGTTGTGCCTTAGGCTCAGGGTATGTACAATGGAGACAATAGTAACTGCCCCTTGCTAACTTACATTCTCTCAGAATTAATGAGATAGTTTATAAAAAGAGCCTTAAGCTCCCTCAAAGACATATACTATAAACGGTAGTATACCTCAGGCCACAGCTATATAACTAGAGTTATGGCCCATTGTTTTGATGCTTTTTGAGAAAATATAGAGCTGGCCAAGTAAAGCTTCTAAATAGAATTTCTAAAATCCACACAAAATTTCAAACCTAATTATCCTATTAAAGTGCTAAAATTTTATTTTCCTAAATGCAAATTATTTGTAATGCAAATATGTACATACAATAATACTCAACATTTTTAAAAGCTATTTGAATCTAATCATTCATTAAGCATGAATATTTCTCTATTCAGTTATTTTGGAATGGTATTTATCAACTATTTTTGTTTCCATTATGACATACTAGAGACTTTCACTTAAGGACATACCCTCCTATAGGTACTACTCAGACATTTTAGAGTTTGTTACAAATATATTCAAAGGCAAAACCCAGATAATGTACAATTCCTGGAGCATTGTACGTACCATCATTCTCCCTCTAAGCCTCCAGCTGATGGAAATGCATTAGAGCTGACACTTTTTTAAACTACCATATACTTATAATGAACATTGTTCTCTCCTTATTTAATTTTATTCACTTTATTTTCTGGAAATCTAGAGGCCACACGAGTAGGCAAAAGTGTTAAGGGAGAGGTCCTCTATCTGCCATGCTTGCTCTTCTGCTGTTGGGAGGCCTGAACGTGGCGGCCTTTTCATATCCTCCCCTCTGCCCTAAAATGTGGGTGAGACCAGAGGAAGGGGTGTGCGATTACAGTGATCATTTCTGAATGAAACTAATCTCAGAGACTTAAAAGGACAAACATAGCAAATTAGGATTTATTAAATTGACTCCTGTGGGGTGTACTATGTGACATATCCAGTAAATGCATTTGCATTGGATAGTTTTGTTTTCTGAAAAATATAAACAGATGCTAAAATGGGCATATTGGTGAAACTGGGATCAAGAGAAAGACTGCCTTCTTAGATAAAGAGAAGAATTAGAATCCATCTGGATTACAGAAAGAAGGCTTCTGTTCTAATGACATTATTGCAAAGGATAAGGCACTCATGAAGGGAAAATGAGGTGAGCATTTGATTCATTATTCCCTTTCGTAAAATTGCATCTCTGTGATTGATAACATAAAGCACCTAACAGCCACCCTAAATGTAGGCAGTTGACAGATTTAGAGACGACATGAAAAGCTCTCAAAAACTGTACCTTTTTTTCAAAAAATAAACTAGCAGCCAAATTCTATCCCGCTCTCCACACAGAGAGTTCAAGGAAAGTTAAGTCCACATATTTCAAATTCACTAGAAGACTGAAACAATTTTCAAAAAAGTCCATATTTTTAAATCTCTAGAAAGCAGAAGTCAAAATTGTACTATAATAACTTCTTTATTTTTTATTTTGTTTTGTGACTTCATTTTTATTATTTTTTTAATTTTAGAGAACTATATAACCACCCTACCTTTTTGAAAGTACTGATGTAGTAACATTTACTACTTATAATCTGCACATTTGAGGAAGTTAATTTTGAAATTCACATTACTATTAATGTTATTAATATTATATTATTAATGTATTCTGCTTTCAGAATACAATGATTGCAAAATATGTGTAACATTCACAGGTGTTACCTATTTGGAAAAATATTTGTCCAAAAGTTCATGTATGGTTTCCAAGAAAAGCAATAGAGACCAGAAGAATATTAACAAATATATATATAATAATAATATTAAAAACTTTATTTTTATCCATCCTGGTTAGATTAATTAGAAAGTAACCATCACACCATAAAAGCAAATATTATGTCCCACAATCAGACGTATTAAAAATATGTGCCTTTCATCTACTAAGCAAAATTTTCTAAGTTACAACCTGTACACAATAGTTACAGTAAAACAGAAAATATAGCACAAGGCTAAGAGTGCAGATGCTTTCCGCTTGGAGTCCATTTTTTATAACCTAGTGACACTACCTTTATGGGGATTTTATTGGCAAAAGGATAGGACCCTAAGGATGCCATCTATTGGAAAGAACCTCAGGTTAAATCTCTTTCCTCATTGAATACTGCTCTTTGTCTTACAGACAACTTTATTGGGAACTTTAAATCTGCACCTTCCTTTTTAGCTTCAGTAGTTTCTCCATAAATCGTCTCCTTATCTGGAACTCACATACAGCTGTCTCAGTCACATCAATTATTTCTGAATGGGCTGAAAAGGCTTTTTTATTTTTTCCAATTCACTTAGTTATGTCCATCAAACAGACTTCTAATGACTCTCTTTGTCAGTCAAAAAGCACTGAAACAGTCATGGAGCAGAACATTGCAGTATTATAAGGAGTGCTGCATTTCATTTTTAAAGAGGGGCTAAGGCTGTGAGATCTTTCCTTGCAAATGAGCAGGCACTGATTAATCTGCAAACAGTCTCAACCAGTGTTAGTGGCTATTGAACAAACATATTTAGGATTCCATAGTGCATTAGTTGGACTATATCTGGCAGAACTCTGAAACAAACTTTAGTTAGGCCTTTAAACTTTTTAGGGGTGTTTTCTTTTGCTAACATTTCAAGATGCCTCCATACTTCAAACTGCCTTTCTTTCTTTCAAGTCAATAGCAGATGAAAGGATATTAACAAGAAACATGTTGAGACATTTGGATTCGTTAATTAAAACTCTCATTTGGGGCAGAAGTTAAATAACTATTTCCTTTGACTTGAATGCAATTACATATTTGACATTATTGTTTATATCTGTACTTTAGAAATTATGAGTGTAGGTGCTTATTATAATTCTTAGTCCAGTAGATTACAAACTATTTAATTATTGCAACAAAACAATGATATTAATGTTTTTTTTTTTTTAAAGCAGCTACTCTGTGCCAGGAAAATGCTATCATTTCATTTATGTTGTCACTTTTCATGCCATCCCTATGTGGATCAGATTAATATTCTGATTTTGCAAATGAGAAGAAAATAATGAATTTCAATATTCAGACTAATGCAAGAACTACTCTAGCCTAAAAGTGCAAGTCAGCTTCTCGGGTTTTTTCCGCCACTAATGAAAAATGTCAGGAAACAGAATAGCCAAAGCCTAAAACTCTTAGTTAATGTAAGCAATTGTTTTTCTAAAAACTTCTAAAAAAGATATTATATTCCAAAACACAAATTGTGGTTCCTCTATATTGTTGACACAATCATTCAGTTTAGGTTTTGCTCGTTATTGCTGCGTTATTTTAAACCTAGTCAAGGGTCTGGCAAACTTTTTCTGTAATATGCCAGAAAGTAAATATTTTAGGTTTTGTGGGCCATAGGTCTCTGCCACAGCTACTCGACTTTGCCAATGGAGTGTAAAAACAGCCATAGAACATCTGTAAATAAATGGACATGGCTATGTTCTAGTAGTTCTTTCTTTTTTCGGGGGGTGATTTTTTTAAATACACATTAAGTTCTGGATACATGTGTAGAATGTGCAGGTTTGTTACACAGGTATACAGATGCCCTGGTGGTTCGCTGCACCCATCAACCCATCATCTACATTAGGTATTTCTCCTAATGCTCTCCCTCCCCTTGCCCCCACAACCTCCAAAAGGCCCTGGTAGGTGACGTTCCTCTCCCTGTGCCCATGTGTTTTCATTGTTCAACTCCCACTTATGAGTGAGAACATGCGGTGTTTGGCTTTCTGTTCCTGTGTTAGTTTGCTGACAAGGATGGTTTCCAACTTCATCCATGTCCATGCAAACAACATGAACTCATTCTTTTTTATGGCTGCATAGAATTCCATGGTGTGTATGTGCCACATTTTCTTTATCCAGTCTAATATTGATGGGCATTTGGGTTGGTTCCAAGTCTTCGCTGTTGTGAATAGTGTTACAATAAACATACGTGTGCATGTGTCTTTATAGTAGCACGATTTATAATCCTTTGGGTATATACCCAGTCATGAGATTGCTGGGTCAAATGGTATTTCTAGTTCCAGATCCTTGAGGAATCACCACCCTGTCTTCCAGAATGGTTGAACTAATTTATGCTCCCAACAACAGTGTAAAAGCATTCCCATTTCTCCACATCCTCTCCAGCATCTGTTGTTTCCTGACTTTTTAATGATCACCATTCTAACTGGTATGAGAGGGTATCTCATTGTGGTTTTGATTTGAATTTCTCCGATGACCGGTGATGATGGACTTTTTTTCTATGTTTGTTGGATGCTTAAAAATGTCTTCTTTTGGCTGTCCATATCCTTTGCCCACTTTTTTTTTTTTATTTTTTATTTTTTTATTTTTTATTGATCACTCTTGGGTGTTTCTCGCCGAGGGGGATTTGGCAGGGTCACAGGACAATAGTGGAGGGAAGGTCAGCAGATAAACAAGTGAACAAAGTTCTCTGGTTTTCCTAGGCAGAGGACCCTGCGGCCTTCCGCAGTGTTTGTGTCCCTGGGTACTTGAGATTAGGGAGTGGTGACGACCCTTAACGAACATGCTGCCTTCAAGCATCTGTTTAACAAAGCACATCTTGCACCGCCCTTAATCCATTCATCCCTGAGTGGATACAGTACATGTTTCAGAGAGCATAGGGTTGGGGGTAAGGTCACAGATCAACAGGATCCCAAGGCAGAAGAATTTTTCTTAGTACAGAACAAAATGAAAAGTCTCCCATGTCTACCTCTTTCTACACAGACACGGCAACCATCCGATTTCTCAATCTTTTCCCCACCTTTCCCCCCTTTCTATTCCACAAAACCGCCATTGTCTTCATGGCCCGTTCTCAATGAGCTGTTGAGTACACCTCCCAGATGGGGTGGTGGCCGGGCAGAGGAGCTCCTCACTTCCCAGTAGGGGCGGCCGGGCAGAAGCGCCCCTCACCTCCCAGACGGGGCGGCTGGCCGGGCGGGGGGCTGACCCCCCCTACCTCCCTCCCGGACGGGGCGGCTGGCCGGGCGGGGGGCTGACCCCCCACCTCCCTCCCGGACAGGGTGGCTGGCCGGGCAGAGGGGCTTCTCACTTCCCAGTAGGGGCGGCCGGGCAGAGGTGCCCCTCACTTCCCCGACGGGGTGGCTGGCCCGGCGGGGGGCTGACCCCCCCACCTCCCTCCCGGACGGGGCCCTTTGCCCACTTTTTGATGGGGTTGCATTTTCTTGTAAATTTGTTAAGTTTCTTGTGGATTCTGGATATTAGCCCTTTGTCAGATGGATAGAATGCAAAAATTTTCTCCCATTCTGTAGTTTGCCTGTTCACTCTGATAGATTCTTTTGCTTTGCAGAAGCTCTTTAATTAGATTCCATTTGTCAATTTTGGCTTTTGTTGCAATTGCTTTTGGTGTTTTAGTCATGAAGTCTTTGCCCATGCCTATGTCCTGAATGGTATTGCCTAGGCTTTCTTCTAGGGTTTTTATGGTTTTAGCTCTTTCATATAAATCTTTAATCCATCTTGAGTTAATTTTTGTATAAGGTGTAAGGAAGGGGTCCAGTTTCAGTTTTCTGCATATGGCTAGCCAGTTTTCCCAACACCATTTATTAAACAGGGAATCCTTTCTCCATTGCTTGTTTTTGTCAGGCTTGCCAAAGATCAGATGGTTGTAGATGTGTGGTGTTATTTCTGAGGCCTCCATTCTGTTCCATTGGTCTACATATTTGTTTTGGTACCAGTACCACGAGGTTTTGGTTACTGTAGCCTTGTAGTATAGTTTGAAGTCAAGTAGCGTGATGCCTCCATCTTTGTTCTTTTGGCTTAAGATTTTCTTGGCTATATGGGCTCATTTTTGGTTCCGAATGAAATTTAAAGTATTTTTTTCTAATTCTGTGAAGAAAGTCAATGGTAGCTTGATGGGAATAGCATTGTATCTATAAATTACTTTGGTCAGTATGGCCATGTTCACGATATTGATTCATCCTACCCATGAGCATGGAATGTTTTCCATCTGTTTGTGTCCTCTCTTATTTCCTTGAGCAGTGGTTTGTAGTTCTCCTTGAAGAGGTCCTTCACATCCTTTGTAAGTTGTATTCCTAAGTATTTTATTCTCTTTGTAGCAATTGTAAATGGGAGTTTGCTCATAATTTGGCTGTTTGTCTATTACTGGTGTATAGGAATGCTTGTGATTTTTGCACATTGATTTTGTATCCTGAGACTTTGCTGAAATTGCTTATCAGCTTAAAGAGTTTTTGGGCTGAGAAGATGGGTTTTCTAAATATACAATCATGTCATCTGCAAACAGAGATAATTTGACTTCCTCTCTTTCTATTTGAATACCATTTATTTCTTTCTCTTGCCTGATTGCCCTGGCCAGAACTTCAGATTCTATGTTGAATAGGAATGGTGAGAGAGGGCATCCTTGTCTTGTGCCGTTTTTCAAACGGAATGCTTCCAGCTTTGGCCCATTCAGTATGATATTGGCTGTAGGTTTGTCATACATAGTTCTTATTATTTTGAGATATGTTCCATCAATACCTAGTTTGAGTGTTTTTAGCATGAAGGGGTGTTGAATTTTATCTAAGGTCTTTTTTGCATCCATTGAGATAATCATGTCGTTTTTGTCATTGGTTCTGTTTATCTGATGGACTATGTTTATTGATTTGCATATGTTGAACCAGTCTTGCATCCCAGGGATGAAGCTGACTTGATCGTGGTACATAAGCTTTTTGATATGCTACTGGATTTGCTTTGCCAGTATTTTATCGAGGATTTTCACACGGATGTTCATCAGGGATATTGGCCTGAAATTTTCTTTTTTCTGTGTCTCTGCCAGCTTTTGGTATCAGGATGATGCTGGCCTCATCAAATGAGTTAGGGAGGAGGCCCTCTTTTTCTACTGTTTAGAATAGTTTCAGAAGAAATGGTACCAGATCCTTTTTCTATTGTTTGGAATAGTTTCAGAAGAAATGGTACCAGCTCCTCTTTGTACCTCTGGTAGAATTTGGCTGTGAATCCTTCTGGTCCTGGGCTTTTTTTGGTTGGTAGGCAATTAATTACTGCCTCAATTTCAGAACTTGTTATTGGTCTATTCAGGGATTCAACTTCTTCCTGGTTTAGTCTTGGGAGTGTGTATGTGTCCAGAAATTTATTGGTTTCTTCTAGATTTTCTAGTTGATTTAATCTTTGTTGTGTGACATTCTGAGAGACAAAAATACTGTAAACTCCTCATTCCCACATTTTTCCACCTTATGGCCAACTATACTAAAGGATGCTATCCTAATTTCTTATCTCTGTACATTCTCTAATTAATCTATATCACCTTAGCATTGGGCATTTGTGCTTTCACTTTTTTCTTCATTGCAATTTTTAATCAATGTACTCCATAGGGGACTCTTTAATTAGGAAGCCCATTTCTTTTTTCTCTTTTCTTTTCTTCTTTTTTTTTTTTATTATTCTTTAAGTTCTAGGGTACATGTGCACAATATGCAGGTTTGTTACATAGGCATACATGTGCCATGCTGGTTTGCTGCACCCATCAACTCATAATTTAGGTATTTCTCCTAACGCTATCCCTCCCCTAGCCCCTCACCCCCCAACCGGCCCTGGTGTGTGGTGTTCCCTGCCCTGTGTCCATGTGTTCTAATTGTTTAACTCCCACCTACAAGTGAGAACATGCGGTGTTTGGTTTTCTGTCCTTGTAATAGTTTGCTTAGAATGATGGTTTCTAGCTTCATCCATGTCCCCGCAAAGGACATGAACTCATTCTTTTTACGGCTGCATAGTATTCCATGGTGTATATGTGCCACATTTTCTTAATCTAGTTTATCATTGCTGGACATTTGGATTGGTTTCAAGTCTTTGCTATTGTGAGTAGTGCCGCAATAAACATACGTGTGCATGTGTCTTTATAGTAGCATGATTTATAATGCTTTGGGTATATGCCCAGTAATGGGATTGCTGGGTCAAATGGTAATTCTAGTTCTAGATCCTTGAGGAATCGCCACACTGTCTTCCACAGTGGTTGAACTAATTTACACCCCCACCAACAGTGTAAAAGCATTCCTATTTCTCTACATCCTCTCCAGCATCTGTTGTTTCCTGACTTTTTAATGATCACCATTCTAACTGGTGTGAGATGGTATCTCATTGTGGTTTTAATTTGCATTTCTCTGATGACCAGTGATGATAAGCATTTTTGCATATGACATTGGCTGAGTAAATGTCTTCTTTTGAGAAGTGTCTGTTCATATTCTTTGCCCACTTTTTGATGGGGTTGTTTTTTCTTGTAAATTTGTTTAAGTTCTTTGTAGATTCTGGATATTAGCCCTTTGTCGATGGGTAGATTGCAAAAATTTTCTCCCATTCTGTAGGTTGCCTGTTCACTCTGATGAGAGTTTCTTTTGCTGTGCAGAAGCTCTTTAGTTAATCAGATCCCATTTGTCTATTTTGGCTTTTGTTGCCAAGGAAGCCCATTTCTTTAACTCCCCTGCTGGAGGTCTCCATAGCCCAGTGATCTTCATCTTCATACACAGTTGCTGAGAAGTCCATAGACAGGTCATCAGCTTGAATCTTGGTTTAATAATATTTTTCCTTGCATCTGGATCCTCAACAATGCACATTTTAAAAATTATTGCTGGGACCATAATCTGCTTTATTTTATTTTATTTTTGAGACTGAGTCTTACTCTGTCACCCAGGCTAGAGTGCAGTGGCATGATCTTGGGTCACTGCAACCTCCACCTCCTAGGTTCAAACGATTCTCCTGCCTCAGCCTCCCAAGTAGCTGGGATTACAGGCACCCGCCACCACGCCCAGCTAATTTTTGTATTTTTAGTAGGTACAGGGTTTCACCATGTTGGCCAACCTGGTGTCAAACTCCTGACCTCAGGTGATCCTCCTGCCTCGGCCTCCCTAACTGCTGGGATTACAGGTGTGAGCCACAGTGCCCGGTCCATAATCTACTTATTTTTAATTCCTTGAAATGCAATATTCAAGATGCTATATAACAGCACTTTTCTAATATATCAAATTACTGGAAAGTGTAGCTGCTATTGAACCAAATATATCTCATTGTTTCAACATTTATAGTTCTTCAATTGTATTAAAATGTTTACACACTATTCTGGACTTTTCAACTATACTGTATAGCCTTTATAGATAGCATTTATCCATTATAGCTCTGTTTCAATGACAGTATCTTAAAAATTGTTTTTACCAATTGCTACATATTAACATGTTTTAATATGTCGTGTTCTTTTTGGAAATAACTGAATTAGGGGTTTGGGGGACTTGGATTCAAATAGTGGTTTTGATATTGTGTGAAATATGGGACAATACCTAATCTTTCAGCATTAATACCTTCAAGTTTAAAATGAGGGAATTTTAATAGGTGATATTTACTATTCTTTTCAGTTGTTTAATTCTCTTAAACCATATGACTTTGAAACTGCAAGAGTATATGGGTTGGATCAGTGACTAAATGATTGAAATCAATGATTTCAGAGTAGACTTTGTTCACTTATTGAGAAATTCCTTAGTATACTGCCTGGCTTTGAAAATGTTAATGTATCTTGGAATATCACAAAATATGCATAATAATCAAACATCTTAGTTAATTAACTTAACGGAAAGCACAGAAATGGCAAGGTTTCCTTAAGCTTAATATCTTTGTGGAAAAGCAAAGACATTCCCAAAGATAAGTTCCTTGGAATATGTTTGTTTAAATCTTCCCTACCTCTGAAACCATCTCTTCTGTGATTTCTTCTTAGCCTCAGCCTCATAAAAATATTGAATTCCTACTGTGTGTAAAAGGCTGCAAGATCTCATTTATCTAAAATGTATAATTCTAATAGCAGAGGATAGCAAGGCTGGTGTAAAATAGAACAGAGAAAGCATGCTGGACTACAGCTGGATTTCACCTTCCAATTTATTTGAGTCAAGCCCTTGTAAGGCTCTATGATTACACCCACAGAAAGACAGGAAGACAGAGGGAGTCCTAGTCAGGAAAAGAGATATTGACAAGCAACTAATGTGAAAAATACTATCTTCACAATGACATGCAATCCAACAGAGACTTATTAAGCACTTGCTTTGTGCCTACCACTGTGCCGAAAAATCTACATGCTGCAAAGTCAGGCATTAAACCCAGTTGGGCAAAGTGTGGATTAATCGTACAAAAGCATTCACAGAATACAAGCAAAGGTTTCTTTTATTTTTATGGTTTTTTTTTTTTCATTTTCTCATTGTGATAATCATCAAAAGCTCAGTTCACATGCTGCTCTGTTGCTTTGCATGACTACCCTATAGAACCATGGAGTTCCAGATGCAGCTGAATGAGGTCGATAAACCTACATGGTAAATTACACAGTTGGAGTTAGTCTGCAGCAGTTCAAGGGAGCAATGCTGAAGAGCCAAGTGGAACTCCAGTAGTATGTAAAACACTAAAAATGAACAAATAAACAAGGACAAAAAACCAACTTTAAAAAGCTACCTCCTAAAATACACAGAAGCACAGATAGGGGCCTGCATCATGAACACTGGAATCAATTGTCCCATAATGAAATGAATGAAAATGAAACATGCATGTTAAGATCCACTCAAACAGATGCTCTGTTTTCTTTTTCTTTTTTTTCTTTTTCTATCTTAGACATTTCACATAAACTGCACCTGGTGAAATCTGTTTAGGAAACTACATACATTTAAAATCCTTGGGTTTTCATATTCTGTGGAATGAAGGTTTGTGTCCTTAAATAGCTTTTCCTGGTCTAGATGAATTAAAATGTCTCACAGGAATCAAGACAGACAAATAGAGTCAGTTTCTGAAGTGTTAGTTAAGCATTAAATTATTAAGCTGAACTGAAACCTAACTTTGGCACCCAAACCTTTTACTACACAGGTGAACTTATTTCCTCTGCCACTCCCATCACTCATTTGTTTTAACTTCCTTATCTGCACTGTGTTAGAAAGGAAAGCTACCAGTGACCATAAGGAAAAATATATTCAACGCCGAGCATATGTTAATTTTTATTCCTTAGTACAAGTCAGATGACTGCAGGGAAATAATTGAAGGTGAGTGTGCTAAGTAGAAAAATAGACTCCCAACAAGGTCCAAGTCTTAATGAATGGAAGCGGAGACATGTTTCACATGCAAAGGGGAATTAAGGTTGCAGACGAAATGCAGTTTGTTAATCAACTGACTTTAAAATGGGTAAATTGTCTATTGAATCATCTGGGTGGGCCCATTATAATCACAAAGTTTCTTAAAAGGAGATGGGGGAGGCAGAAAAGAAGGTCAGGGGATGCACTGTGAGGATTCTATTCACCATGGGTAGTTTTGAAGAGGGAGGGAGTGGGCTGCATGCCAAGAACTGTGAAAGGCAAGAGAGCCTCCATAACAAACATTGATTTGCCAGCCCCCTTGATTTTAGTCTAGTGGGGCCGATTTTGCATTTCTGACATCAAGAAATATAAGGTAACAAATGTGCATTGTTTTAAGCCATATGCTCCTGGTAGTTTCTTACAAAGCAATAGAAAACTTATATAGTAGGTTGTAGATCCTGGTTATGGTGGGGAGTAGATGGAAGTGACAGAGTTGGGCTTGGGTTTCATACTTATAAAAGAGGCTATAGTCATCATTCAAATTTAAATGGGTGTTCCCTGTTGGGTTCACCTGTAGGGCACTGCAAATCACATGTCATTCTAACAATTACACTTATTTTATAAAACACTCAATATATTGTGTTGTATATTTTGTGTTTAAAAATGTTAGCTTAATAAGTGTAAAATCATCAAAATAGTCTTTATAGTCTTACTTTTACATGTAGTATCCTTTTAATACAAAAAAACACCAAAAACAC
Organism: Pan troglodytes; assembly: GCF_028858775.2. Lineage (NCBI taxonomy): Eukaryota > Metazoa > Chordata > Mammalia > Primates > Hominidae > Pan > Pan troglodytes. The sequence goes on along the minus strand of NC_072401.2, from coordinate 31,334,391 downwards.
ACAAAAAAAATGAAGTAGGCTAGGTCTCTGGAATCCCCTTGTAAGGCATAAACACTGAAAATTTACATTTTGGTTCTCTCTTTTCAGATAACTAATATTGTATTTAGGGAAATTCATGGAGTTTCAAGTCAGGAATCCAGAACTTCTTCTGTGACATCAACTATAAATTGAGCAATCTTCGGCCACTCAATTTCTGAGTCATGATTCATCTTTGGAAAATATAAAGGATAATCTTTCCATTTTAAAGATGCAATGAAGATCTGATGAGATCTTTATAAGTGAAACAGATTTACACTGTAGAGTGCTCTATAAATGACTGAATTAAGCCCAGAATTGTGTCCACAGGATGAAGATTTTAGGGAACTGTTATATACACTAAGACAAAAAAAAATCCAGGAACTTGAAAGAAATGAGTTTTTTTCCACACTTGTAACAATAAAAAATAACGATAATAAACGTCTTTATTTTCAGGATTGGCCTAATTTTCACTGGAGAGAGTTATTGAATCCTGATTGGAGCCTAATTGGAGTTACCATCTCTGTAGCTATTGTCTTTTGCTTCCTTCCTTCTTTCTTGTTTCTGTTTTATACTTGAGTTAAAGAAATATTAAGAGGATGAGTTATTTATATAAAAACTTAAGCTTTTCAGAAGAAATGAGAAAAATAAATTCACTAAATAATATTAAGTTATGATATTTTCATGATTCTTTAGGAAAATGAGAATATTCACAACCTGGCCATAACCCAGCGTCACAGAAGTCATTCTTATTCAGAAGGGCAAAGTTGTCAGATGTACTTTTGGCCATCTGGAGTTTAATTTTAAAGCACAATTTGATAATATAACCTAAATTTTCCAGTGTTCTCCATGTCTTATCCAATAGTAAATGCCACAAGAGCAACTTACTTCATTTATCCTTTTCTTGAGAAAAATGGTTTGAATTCTTAAGCTTGTAGAAAAGGGATATTTTTAAACAGGAGGGCAAAACAAATCTATGAGGCAATAGTAGAACAATCATATTTTATTACTACTACTACTTGGCTTTCTAAGCCTGTTTACATTTCATATTTGAAGACTTGGTGAGCCATATCTAAAATAAAAGGGTTTTATTCCTTATTTTTTTAAACTTTTTTCCTTATGACTTTTTCAAGTCTCTTTTTTTTCCACAAAAGTTTATAGATATGGGCATTTTCTACACATTACTTCACTAATATCTTAATTTTCACTTCAGAAGCACTAAAATGATAACACTTTGGCACCCATAATCTGTTAAATTTATTATAGCCTATTAAAATGTTTGATTCACCAGTGTTTCTGCTCCCTGGATCTCATTATATGCATCACACGTATTAAGAAATAGCATTAATAATAAAGCATGTAATTAAGCTAACTCATTCTGGGGGAAGGAACAAGATAGTGTCGGCATTTTTAAAAACGTTTAGCTTCAGTTTTTTTTTAAATGACAACTGCTTACATTGGCAGATCATGAATTAACTAGGGATGACATTTATTACCTGCACTCAGTTTGACAAAGAACGCTGAAGTAAAAAAACACAGAGATACAGGGCTGGGCCACAGACTTACATACTGCAACAACTGACCAATAGAAAGATCATCCTTTCCAGTGGATAATGATTAACGGGTAGCAGACATTTCCCAGAACATAACGAAAGAAGAAAGGCAAAGCCTTCTTAGTAATTGAGTTGATAAAGTGTTTGTACTTAAAATGCATAGTGACATTCCCTAATACTTATCGTTTGTCACAATAGTACTATGGGTAATTACTCCTGTTATTCTGCATTTTATAGAGAAGAAAACCAATGCCCGTGGAGGAAACTTGCCCACAGTTACATAGTTGCTAACTGATCCACAGGTCGGTTCTTATTCATCAGGCAATGTCATGGCCTTGACTGAACCTTAAGAAGTTGACAAACAGGCACTGAGACTTCTGAATATATTGATAAGAGCACTGATATAACTAAACCACATTTCAGCATAGCCCAGTTTATTTAAGAGTAAAGGTCGGTAGAACTTGAACTATACAAGAAAACCAGTCCTCAGGAGAATGAAGTCAGTTATTCTAACCACTTCTGATAAGAGTTTTTCATGAGTTCCTTAGGCTGAAAAATTAGACATCCAGTTTGAACTCCACCAGACATTATCTGCAGTTGGTTACATTTAAGCCAATTGTAAGGGAAAAGGTATGTAGTTCACCTTCCATCATGTGGGTTGGAGTCATTTTCTTACAGCCCAGTAAATTCCCTGCCGTGTTTTACACAAGTCAGCTGTTCTCCACTCTGGCTGCACATTTGAATTACCTGGGAAACTTAAAAAAATATTGATGTCTGAACCACATCCTAACATTATTTTTGCATACAGCTCAGTATCTATGTCAGCAAGGTTGAAAAATCTACTCTGGCCCTAAAATAAAACGGGAAATCATCCTAATTTTAATCTGCCTTGGCTGCTAGGGATGTCAGCACTCCATCACCATGTGATTTATAAACTAAGTAGAATTGGTATATATACTTATTCCTCTCTCTATGTAGTTTTTCTGTTTTACTTTACTATTTCTACATTAATAGTCTTAATATAAATGTGACTTATTGTAAAATACCTCACATCTTTTTGGAAGCTGGCAGCCTTCATTTTGAAAATGATTATAGAAAAACTTAAATGAGTATTTCTTCTCATTCACTTTATTTACTCTGTGAAAAGGCTGGTGTTGTTTTTTAAAGCTATCGTACATTCTAGTAAAAGTAATTTGTAATTGGAATCAATCATATTTGGGAGTTTGTTCAGAAACAGGATGAGTAATAGAGTTTTATTTATTAGATACTATATAAACAATGAAGATGACATCAAAAACCAGAAAATTCATCTTCATGGAGTTATCTAACACTTGTCATAAGACATGAAAGACATATGTTGCCCCTCAATTAGCAATTAGTCTTGTAAGACTGGTACTAGCCCTATCTTTTATCATCATATTGCAAATGTAGAGTGCCATTCCTGACTTTATTTCCATGTGATCAAATGCTAGTTCCTTCTTTAAGCCCAGGAACTCCCCATATATAATGCCATCACTAGACAGCACTATGAAGCATTTCTATATCTATGTCTTTACCATCTCTTCTGCCTTTTAGCAATTTTTATGTCTATATTTTACTCAAGTCATTCTACTGACATACTGCATCAGAACCATCTAGGACAAATTACCCTTTCTCTGTCCTGGGACTTCCATGCACTGATTTATAAATACCCATGGTGATGGTAACAAGAGTATTGATGTATTACCTTTTAGATGATGTGTTGCTCCTGTGTCTTAGCCCAATTAAAATCCCCGGTGCTTTAAGAAAATCTTTCATAAGTAGTATATATTTCAAGAATATAAATTTTATCTCAAAGTTGAGAGATATTTGAGGAAGACTGATGGAGGAGATTGAACTCCTTAAATCACAAGCACTCCACCTATTCTTCCTTCAACTGGAAATAGCACCAGACTTGGAGCTGATAATTGAACTTTCCCATTTCAACAGCAATTTAAAAAAATGTATTGGTTCTATTCTTTGCTCACACCATATGTTTTTGTGTTCTAGCTTTACCATTCATTTGCTCTATGATATAAGACAACCCCTCTAAACTTCAGTTTCCTAATCTCTAATATGGGGGGAAATGGGAATACTTACATCACAGTATAGCAAAAAGATTTAAGTTAGACAACCCAGTAAAGCCCAATCTTTGTGTGTCTGGTGATCTCTTGGGAAACTGTTCAATACTCAGAAGTCCTTTAGCCCCACATCAGACGATACGGTTTTAGGAAAACAAACAGATGATCATGATGCACACCAAGTTTTGAGAACCACTGATATAAACTATGTAAAATATGGACCACATTATTTGTTTTATTATTATTATTGTTATTATCAACATCATCATTTTTATGACTACTATTGAGATGTTGCTTATAGCAGGTGATAAAGTGGGAGTCAGGTCCACCCTTTATCAGGAAGTTTAGTTATGGCAAGACCCAATGCGTAGGATTGCAGCCATTCCCAGCCCACCTCACCCCCACCCCACAAACACACATATGTGGTGAAGAATTGATAAAAGATGAAAAAAAAATATTAGTGTCATAGTCAAGTGGTTCCTATTCTATAAGGATAGTGAGGAAAATTAAGAAGATTGATTTCAAAAGATGGAGTCAACAGTAAACAGAAACCCAAAAGGATCTCTTAGAGATTATCAGATGACTTAGCCTAGTTCTGGCAGACAGGCTACTGCTTCCTATTGGCTGACAGGCTTAAATGAAACCAGCAGCAGATGATATAGTATATTCCACCTCGTATAGGGCAGGCTGAGATAAGATTAGCCTTACAGGAGGGAGCTACAGGTAGTAGCACAGCTTTAAGGAGCTGGGACCTATAGATAGGAAATTAGACAAGGGACGATTATTAAACAAGAATATAACAAAAATTTCCAGATACACAAAATATTCATGTCAGGGAAGTCAAATAAGGGCAATTTTATCCTTCAAAACCTGGAATACAGCAATACCTTACGGGCCTCTCATTCATAAAGTGAACTTTGGTATATTCAATGTGAGCAGGATAGGAATATTTTAGAATTTGCATTGTTCTGGACAGTCATTCTCAAAATCTGTAGCGTAAAAAAACCTTGGGGCAGTGACTTTCAATTTTTTTTAATCACAACCAACAGTAAGAAATCAATTTTGCTTTCCTATCGTGTAAACACACACACCAAAGGAAAACTTCATGAAACAACGTTGTCCATTACTTCATAAAGTTCAGTTACTTTTTTTTTTTTTTCCATATTCCATTCCATTCTTGTCTTTAATTTTAAAATGCTGGTTAAGATCCACTAAATTGACTTTATGACCCATTACTAGGTCTCAATCACAGTATTAAAAAAAAAGGCATTTGCTAAAAAGTAGGGATTTCAGCCTGGGCGCGGTGGCTCACGCCTGTAATCCCAGCATTTTGGGAGGCCGAGGCAGGCAGATCACGAGGTTAGGAGATCGAGACCATCCTGGCTAACATGGTGAAACCCTGTCTCTACTAAAAATACAAAAAAATTAGCCGGGCTTGGTGGCGGGCGCCTGTAGTCCCAGCTACTCGGGAGGCTTACGCAGGACACTGGTGTGAACCCAGGAGGTGGAGCTTGCAGTGAGCTTAGATCGCGCCACTGCACTCCAGCCTGGGCGACAGAGCAAGATTTCTTCTCAAAAAAATTGGGATTTCAGCTCCATCTACACCTCAAGATGTGCGTTTAGTAATTCTAGGGGAGGAATCAGGAATGTGCCTTTTACAAGCAATCTAGATTATTCTGATCGCTAGAAATAATGTGATCTGCGGAGTTAAAAATTACATTCGGATGGAGCTGCTTTCACCTCCTCTTGATGTCTTTCACATTCCTGTTTTTGTATCCTCCTCGACTATCTACCAGAAGTGGAGCCAGCCTTAGATAAGATTCAATCTGATGCCTGCCGCAATTTAACAGAAGAATAAACTAAGGCGCTGAGAGGGTGAGTGCCAGCCCTACACTTAAATTCCTTCGGGTTTTAAAATTCCTTCAGGTTTTATACCGATGGCAGAGTTCAAGTCAACAACAACCAAAAATAAAAAAATAAAGGCCCCTCAAATGCAGTCTGTGGTTTTTTTAGTTCATGCAGTTTTCCCCCCTGAGGCTACTTTTATGGATAGAAAATAGAAACATGTTAAACCAATTTGACTGAACTGTACTTTTTAATGTATAATTTATCTTACTGAAAATTGGAAAACTTAACTTCTCAATTTTCTTATCGGGGTTCAACTACAAATGTACCTTTGGGAGGAAAGAAAAACATTTCCAGTGAACTCTGGAGTTGGATCAGTAAAGCAGACCATTACAAGGCAGAGAGCTGATTATACCAAGCTGTACAGATATTTTCCATTATTGCCAAAGAATCATATATATTGTACTAGTTGGCCAAAATTTGAAATGATTTCTCAAATAAAACTAAAAGCAATTTTGCTCGCATTCCCAGGATATCACTACAAAAAAGTACAACCTATTTCATTGGTTTACAATATTAACCTGTATAATTTATTTCAAAGAGATAAACAGCTATGTGTGCTTTAATTAGTTCAGCTAACCTGATTACATTTACTCTCTACCATCAATAATAGAATTATTCATTCACATAACTTCTGTTAAGAAATTTAAGAATTATAGAACTCTATTCCTCTTCGAAAAATCTGTAATCAATAAAATATACGCAACTAATATCTAAATCAAATACCTTTACCTCATTTTAATTAAAACATAGATATTAATCCCTTATTTTATATTAATAATTAAAGGCAATTGTCATGGAGCTTAAGAAATATTTTATACTGGGAATTTCTTTAGGAAAACCTTAAAAAAAACTTCCACAAACACTTTGGCATGAATGTGGAAAATATTTCAAGTTAGTGAGCCACTTATTTACGATTTAGTAAACCATAGCATTTACTAAATATGGTTAAATGAGTGACGTAACAAATGACAGAATGATGTTTAAACGTCGTATCTTCGAAGCACTTTAAATATTTGTATAGTCTCTGACAAAGGAGTTTGTGAAGCAATTTAGTGTTGTAAACAAAGAACTGGGAGGCCGGGCGCGGTGGCTCACGCCTGTAATCCCAGCACTTTGGGAGGCCGAGGCGGGAGGATCACGAGGTCAGGAGATCAAGAACAACCTGGCTAACGCAGTGAAACCCTGTGTCTACTAAAAATACAAAAAATTAGCCGAGCGTGGTGGCGGGCGCCTGTAGTCCCAGCTAAGCGGGAGGCTGAGGCAGGAGAATGGCATGAACTCGGGAGGTGGAGCTTGCAGTGAACAGAGATCGTGCCACTGCACTCCAGCCTGGGCGACAGAGCAAGACTCCGCCTCAAAAAAAAAAAAAAAAAAAAAAAAGCAAAGAACTGGGAGGGGGCACAAGACAAGTGGAAAGCGTTTAGCTACCAATTCAAAAGCTGGCTGGTGTCCATGTATGTGCAAAGATACGTGCAAATTGCAAATAATTCGTGTGTTTTTGCTTTAAAAAGTAATATACGAAAGAAGTATAATGACACAATTATTAGTACAAGATATAGTAAATATTTTGAAGGAATAAAATTTTATTTAAAAATTCTTTATCAGATTTTCCACTTCTTCCTTAAAATTTTCCATACAATTACTCCGAATTGGTGTGGTTTTATTTTACCTAATTAGTTAAATTACTGTTTAAATCACTCATCAGATGTAAGACTAAAAAAGAAAAAAGGTTATAAATCATTTCTTGTTCTAGTGATGAGGTTTGTACTGTATATTCAAAGTACAAGATACTTTATAACATTTATAAAAATGCAATTTTTTATGGTTATCATTCATGGTGGATTAGAGCCCAAGATGGGGGTAGAAACACATTTGCAGAAACAGACCATTGAGAGCCAGTTCAGCATTGAAGTAGCTACCCAAATCTAGAAAAGCAATTAAGCTGTTTTAGAAGAAATATAAAATTTCAACAAACAACATTTTATATTTTGCTTAGTTTTCAACTTCACAGTAAGAATTTAGTGCCCGTTCAAATCTATATAACTAAATTATAAATTATATGCTCTCTAGACACACCAAATTTACTGTCCAAAATGGAAATACAACTGGATTTAGCCCCAAGTTGTTCATTAGAAAGTGAAAGGAAAATAAAAAATGCCATTAGAGTATGTAGTTATGTCAAGGAGTTCAGAAAGAAACAATAACCCCTGCACCTCCTCAGGGTTTATGTAGTCAAAATTATTCTTGCTTATAAGATTGGATGGAACTCTCCAAATACCTTTGACATTGAACCAGAGTTCCACGTATGGTGCATTAGATGAAGCGGAAGAAGTAAAGCATCAATAGAGTTCTGAATTATTGATATGTTCATTGGAGAAAGCAGATATCTTCATTTCTCACATTCTCTCCTGTGCTTAGCTTCACTTTGAATTGGTTTGCAGTTGTTTAGATTCACTTGTCTTATAAACACAATCTGAGTAAGGTAGCATGTAATGAAAATTTGCCACAAGCACTGGGCCACAGCAAAGTCCATCCTGCTAGCAACTGGCATCAGTGTTCCTGTATTTGGGGGAGGGGTAAGAAGGAGATTTTTTTCATATCCTGGGATTCTTTGCAAGGTAGCTGAAAAAAAATAATGTCCTGCTCTAACTTTTACCACTGGCCAGCTGACAGAAGAAGTGCTACTCTGCATCCACTGGTGGTAGCAAGAAATGAATAGGGGAAAATAACATTCATGATGAGAGTGCAGGTAGGGGCAATGGTGAGACAAACCCAATTATAAAATCCCGTTTTGTCCTACCCTACATTAGAAATACATCATATGTTCCTGTAGCCACACTGCTCAGAAGCTTTCTATTAAGTTGATATTTTGGAGATCACTTACATCTTCTGGTTATTTTACCTGAAGATACTTAAACTATTCCTATTTCCCTATTTAGCTGAGATCACATCATGAATGCTATAGACCTATAGTAAAATACTTAAACATACATGCGGTTACATGCTGCCTGTTTTCCTGATTAAATTGGAAGATTTTCCAGCACACTAGATTTTGTCCTCCTTTGCATTCTCCACTGCTATGGGAACAAAACTGGTACTCATTTATTATTATTATTATTATTTGCTGAAATTGTCATGTTCATAATGAAAATGGAACTGTTTAAATAAATAACAAAAGATATTCATTTAAAATTTCGTAAAGAAAGGATAGATGCCACCCTTGGTATAAGAAGATAAAACTAATGCATGACATAATACTATGATAAAAATAACATAATAATAATAAGTATAATTGATTTAGCACTTACAAATTTGCTAAATAACATGCTAGAGGTTTTGCATATGTTGCTTATTTCTCACAAGAACAATATGGCATCTGAATTATTATTTCAGTTTTATAGAGAATGAATCTGATTTTCAGATAGGTTGACTAAACTTCCAGCAATCAAGCAGAAGGGGCAAAGCCACAACGTAAAATCAGGTTCCTGATCTTTTTACTCCTGGAGTTCCTTATCCATCTCATGGTAGTCACATGGTCGTATAAAAACATCTGAATTTTCTCATCAAATATTACTCATGACCAATGCTTACATTTAAAAGATCATTTACCTGGATTAAACTATGAATTTATAAACGTAAAACATATATATATATATATGTGTGTGTGTGTACGTGTGTGTGTGTGTGTGTATATATATATACATATATATACTTTTTTTTTTTCCTGAATGAAACTGGTCTCCAGACCAGGGCCTTGGCCTCATCAATACCACTTTCCAAACAACTGAGCTTATCTGGAAAGCTACAATTATATGGAGGCTGATTAATATCATTCACTAGTGTACCCTTTGCCACAGACAGTGATACTATTTTCTTCTAACAACTCCCCGACTTAATAGGACTTTAAAAGTAGCAAAGCTGTTCTTTGGGATAAGTGTTTTCTTCTGGGTGCTATTGTCTGGTTTAATAGAATTCAAAGCCTGCCTAAGCTGTCTGGAAAGCAAACTTCAAGCACTGGAGGTCCCACAGTTTCACTGGAGATAATCCTTCAGAATACAAGGTTCATATTCCTACAGAAATAATTTCTTAAGAACAAAATATAATAGCCCAGGCAATAATAATTTATTATCAGAAAATTTGGGGAAGTTTGCAAGATTCTACATTCAGTTCTCCAGTATCTGTCTGGTACCCTGCAGGTTCATCTAGAGAAGTATGAATGGCTTTAGCCATTGGTGGCCTCCCTGTACCATATTTGACAGACAAATCCTTTGTGAGGATAATCTAACATTCACTGCTCCCTAGACATTTAATCTAGCAAATTTAGCCAAGATGATACATGCAGGCCTGTGTAAGCAGCAGAGTCAATTTTTCATATGGAAGGCATGTGGTCCTTCAATGAAAAATAGTATAATAAGGAACAATTAGTGAAGTAAATAATAGATTTTGTTGCAAGTAAAAGTCACTCCTGGTGTTACACACAAAGGGATTTACCTAGAAACACAGTTATAGGTGTCTTTGCCACATACTAATGTTCAACAAAATAAGCCATAACACTAGGAGATAAAATCTTTCAGACCTCACATGTAGCAATTCACATTTCTGCAGAAGTATTAGCTCATATACCTGCAAACTTGAATATGTGCTAAACTTCTGACTTCATATTCAAAGTGGTAATAGCCATAAGTGAGTTTCAGAAATAAGAAGACAGACATTGTTATCTTTATAGCAGTATATTGAATACTGATATTTGGTGATACTTTGAAATTTAATCATAATCAAGAAGAATTTCACCATATATATAGTTCTGTAACTTCTCTTCTCAGGAGAGAGGAATGTGAATTTGTTGGAAAGTAAAACTAAACCTACTTATTAAGTTACCACAAGCCCAGAAAAACAACAACAATGGTAGCTTGGAAAAGTTGATTACTGAAAATAGTATCTTATTTTAACGGTTAAAGAAATATATTGTCTGCTTATTTTGCCATGGAAAATAGCTAATTTGTTTTTGATGCTTCCAATTTTGAGATAATATAGTATGTGACACAGTACAAATAGAGTGTAACAGAATTTCTTATAAAGACCATATAAAATGTATTCAGAAAAATGACCCTACAATACTTCTATAACATTTTAAACAATGATAGTCACACTCCAATATGACAGTCAGACTTGATGCAGAGGCAGCTGTTGTATGGCTTGGAGTAAACAGTTGTGGAAAGAAATGTGGCCTATTTAACAGTGGTAACAGGAAGTGGCCTAGGTAAACAGGAAGTGATAAACTGATGGGAGGGGCCAGTACATACTATTTAACTGACAACTGTTGAGTATCCCTAATCCATGAAAGCATTCATCAGATTTATTTTTCCCCCATTTTGGGAAAGAGAATACAATTATTAGATTCCTTCTTTGTTATTTCACTTCCTACAAGCATGACATTCAATACCCCAAAATAAGAAAATTCATATTAACATATTATTATGCCATCATTCATCTCACAAAAAAGATTCTTAATTTACTAATGATTCACTATTTAAATTCATCAAGGAAAAAGCACCCGATGTACTAAGCATATATCATTTTTCACAAACCTATGCAGTATAATTCATTGCATGAAAAAGGCTCCACTTTAGAATTCTGTTTAAGAGTAACTTTTTCTCTCTTAGCATTGTTTGATTCAGTTTCTATTTCACCATGAAATATTCCAATAAGTCTTAATGCCTTCTCAGTTAATTTAAGAATCACTGGATATAGAATAATTCTTCTGAACTTTCTTCCTTTTTTTCCTATGTAGTACACCAATATGCAGTTTAGAGAATCCATCTCTCTACGTGGTCTACTTTACTAACAATAGATTATAAATTCTAACAACTTTCTTCTTTATTTTTCTAAGAATATATTTATAGAGAGGTGCTTCATACCAGCATTCTTTTGAAAATAAATCATATTATTTCTACAGGTACCTTATATTTACCTAGTATAATAAATTATATCAGTAATGTCTCAGTGAAATCCGAATGAAATAACTAACATTACTGAAATAGGAAATGCATCCTTCTGATTTACTGCAACAACCCAGTTAAGTGGGGGCCTTTCTGTTATTAAACATGATCAAGCAACATAAATAGAAATTTCCTCAAGGTTAGAAATAGGCTTTTTATCTACATACAAGGCTATTAACATATTTAACATTCATTCTTTTTTGACAGAGTATCTCTCTTTTTCCTATCTATACTATGTAAAATCCATGTCAGTTCACAAAAATTCTTGCGAATACGATCCCCTTACCAAATTAGTTGAAAGTCTGACATATCATGTAAGCACAAAAAGGCATCATCCCCATGTTTTCTGGAGTAACTTATACAATGGACACCCTGGAGAGTACAGTTTAACTCTTAACAGAGGAAAAAAAAAGAAAAACCAACCGGCAGAGAATCAACCAGTTAGTTGCAACATGTAATTAACTAGCAGTTTTATATTAATCAATAAGTGATCTTTGGTCATTTCCCTGCCCTTCCCATGATGGAGTTTGTTGTTGCTGCCATTCTTTAATTTAGGTAAAAGAGAAAAATAGTGGATTTGGATCAGACACACTGATAAGTTCATTCACCAGGAGCAATCATTTCCCCATTAAGGGGAAGAGAAAGTCTTAAAGGATAACAAGATCCTAACCAACTATTCACTTGATCTAATGTAACCTGGTATCCTAATTATAGACATTATTCTACATATTTATATACAGTAAATGACACTCTGGCTTCAGTAAAACTCAGGCTTAATATTTCTACATAATGTATAAAAAAACAAAACACTGAAATTACAGCATCTCTATCGAGATCCTTCCAAAGAAAAGCAACACTTTCAGTCCATTTAATGAAGCTCTTACTCTCATTTGCTTAGTGATTGACAAGTTAATGCAATTCCAAAATGTGACCAATGTATTCTCCTATTCCTGGTAAAATATACCTAATTGTTCACTATAACATTAAATTAGACTAACTTAGAAACCCAATTAACTATTTTAATGACTAAAGAGGGACTTGCTAGATAATCCAAAATGAGAGGGGCAATTAGAGACCATTCCTTCATTTAAACTGAGCAAGAGAAGGTGATAAAAATTCAGATAGAGAATGTACAAACCATAAACTGGTATCATCATGAGAGTTTCATTTTTCAAGCATTTATGGAGCATCTAGTTTGAGCCTATTCCTAAACTTGAGAAAGTTTCTGTTCATGTTACTTGATCATGTTTAATAACACAAAGGCCCCCACTTAACTGGATTGCTACAATAACTTAAAAGGACATGTTCCCTATTTTAGTAATATTAGTTATTTCACTTGGATATCAAGAAATCATTACTGATATAATTTACTACACTAGGTAAATATAAGGTTTTAAATATACCCTTAGAAATAATAGGATTTATTTTCAAAAGAATGCTGATATGAAGCACCTCTCCATAAATATCTTATGCATTCCATTTCCCAAGATATCTATCAGATTATTGATTCTGTCTTCCCTCTAACCCTGAAAACTATAAAAACAAACTAGTGATCTGAACTGTATTAATGTGCATCAAAATGAATTAACTCTTTGAAAATATTCTTAAATATGCACATAAACAAAGATGATCATATATTTGGGCTTAAATATTCAAAACATTTGATTTTCAGCAGTTGAGAATGACTATACAAAGATCAAGAAAAATAAACGATGAAATCTACTGCAATTCCATCTTTTAACAGACACATAAAACAAAGTGCATTAAAAATGATGTACTACTCTAAGGTATTTATGTTAAGCATGCAATTAAAATGAAAATATATTAAGTGTGTAGGGTATTTTTTCTATCACCTCAACTTCAGAATCCTTCAAATTAAATGAGTATGAATTGCACTAAATGAAAGTCAGACACACTTGGCATACAAATTACAGTTCGCTTTGACAGTGATTTCATTTTCTGTGTTTTAAAGGAGATACCTAAAAATACTGGTCAATGGCAAATTTTACTCTACATTTTATATTTCTGAAAGCCTACTAATAATATCTCCTTAAGTCACTGTAAATAAATGCTGTACATAGAACATGGTAGAAACCTCTAGCAATACTTTATTTGACGTCTATACTGACACCTAAGCCGAACTGACAATAATCCCTGTGTGTTCACTACACAGCTCTAATATTGCACTTATCCAATTGTCTGGCAATTCCTTAATTATGTATTTGTCTGCCTACAAAGACTTTTCATTCTAGCATATTAGGATCAATTTCTGTCTCTGCAATGCCCAGTATGATGCTGCTATGGTCTGAATGTTATGCCTGTGTCCCTCCCAAATTTGTATATTGGAACCTAATCACTAATGTGATGGTATTAAGAGATGGAACAATTGGGAGATGATTAGGTCACGAGGATGGGTTGAGCATCCTTATAAAAGAGGCACAAGGGAGCCGCCTTGCTCCTTACACCATATGAGACTGCAGTGTAAGAAAGCAAGATCTATGAAGAACAGGTCCTCAACAGACATGGAATCTGCCAGTGTCTTGATCTTGAATTTTCCAGCCTCCAGAACTCTGATGGGTTTATAAACCACCAGTTTATAGTATTTTGTTATAGTAGCTCAAACAGTTGAAGACAGATGCTGACCACATAGAAGATTTTGTATACATATTGTTTTACTATAACATTGTGAAATTTATTGCAATATTATTGTCTCATGCTGCTGAGCATCACTATGAAAGTTCATTTGGTGTTTTACATTCTGAAAATGTTATAATGTTGACATCGATCAATTTGCCATAGCTTATAATAATAAGGATAATAATAGTTATTATTATTATTTTTGTAACAAAACCAGTAGGAGAATATATTGCCATTATATATTCCAAACCATAGTTAACTGCGTGCAGTTACTTTCAAACTACGTCATAAATGCTTAATTAAAGTGTTTCCGCTTTCTAATTTGTTAACTCTTGGTAACTTAAAGAAGAGTTCTAAAGTAAATATACAGTATTTTCTTTTGCTTTTTTTTTTTTTTTTTTTTTTTTTGAGATATCTGCTCACCGCAACCTCTGCCTCCCAGGCTGAAGCAATCCACCCACCTCAGCCTCTGGAGTGGCCGGGACTATAGGCATGCACCGCCAAGCCTGGATAAGTTTTTAATTTGTTGTAGGGATGAGGTCTCACTGTATTGCCCAGGTTGCTCTTGAACTCCTGGACTCAAGCAATCTTCCTGCCTTGGCTTCCCAAATTGCTGGAATTACAGGCATGAGCCACCACACTTGGTCAAAAGTAAATATATATTATTAACAAACTTGTTTTACTATGGAGAATTTTAAACATATCCAAAATCCAATAAAATAGTGTAAGTACTCATATACATTGGCCAGTTCCTACATCTATCATCCTAAGAACAAGTCTGTCAAACCACTCTCCAGTCCAATTTCTTCTCTTCCCAGTTACCTGGAAACAAATCTCAGATATCACTTCATTCAATCCATATTTTACTATGTACATCTATAAAAAATGAACTATATTAACCAAACCACAGCCCTGTTATCAAAGTAAAATATTAACAATAATCCCTTAATACTATAAAATATCCAGTGTTCACATTTGTAATTGTTTCATACATAAAATAATTTGTTCTGTTTTTAGAGTCTGTATAAGTTCCATACATGATAAAACATTTGATTGCTATATCTCTTCTAGTCTATAAATATCCTCTCTTTCTCCATCTATTTCTGCCTTGCAGCTTATTTGTTGAGGAATAAAACAAATGTTTTGCATAATCTCACAGTTTGGATATTGTTGATTACTTTCTTGTGGTCAAGTTCAACCTGCCCCTCTATTATGTGAATATATAGGCTTATCAGATTCTGTGTGTGTGTGTGTGTGTGTGTGTGTGTGTGTGTGTTTCATAAGACTACTTCATAGAAAGTGCCTAAAGTATGGTCATGCTTTGGATTTTACAATTATGATCGATCCATTACACAAATCCATTTTAAAAAGAAATGGGCCAGCTGGGCACAGTGGCTCACGCCTGTAATCCTAGAAATTTGGGAGGCAGAGGTGGGCAGATAATGAGGTCAGGGGTTCAAGACCAGACTGACCAACATGGTGAAACCCCGTCTCTACTAAAAATACACAAATTAGTCGGGCTTGGTGGCTCATGCCTGTAGTCCCAGCTACTCGGGAGGCTGAGGCAGAAGAATTGCTTGCACCCGGGAGGCGGAGGTTGCAGTGAGCAGAGATAGCACCACTGCACTCCAGCCTGGACAACATAGCAAGACACCATCTCCAAAAAAAAAAACCAAAAAGAAAAAAGAAATGGGCTATGACCATACTTGGCTCATTGTTTCTTCTCTTATGAAAATCTGATCAATGCCGTGTGAATGCAAAACTCATAAACTTCATTGAGTCTAAGTTAATTGTTCTACATGTCCTGATGTATGAACCTTCACACGTAAAACTGAATTTGCATGCCTTTGTAGTTTACTTCATACCTAAACTAATAAATCAACAAAATTATTTTAGACCTAATTGTAATCACACTTGTTTACTGTTTCATAGAGAAAAAAAGTTCTGAAAATTAGAAGAAATGTATTTTTTATGTATTTTATCAAGTATTATCTTCTCTATGTACTGAATGTGTGTCTACCTTTTGCTGTAGCCCTCCATTCCATTTGGAGGGCTTGATAATGTGGTCCATTGTATTATAGACAGTTCAATAACCATTTATTGAGTGCCTACTATGTTTGAGTCTGAACTCTTAGGATATAAAGATGAACTTGAAAACTAAGCAGTATAATACAGAAGAGATACATATACACACAGATGATTTCTGCTTTGGTCTTAATGTGCTATAAGTGTGCTTATAGCAATCCCAGCTTTAAGAATTCAAGTTGAAAGAAACAATGGTTATTTCAAAAAAATCAAATATCCTTACTATCAACAGGGGATTATTATTTAGTCATAGCTACCTTAGCATACTACTGCTATGTTTGCCAAGAACAAGATTGTCCCTATGCATAGCTTTTTTTTTTTATTATTATACTTTAAGTTTTAGGGTACATGTGCACATTGTGCAGGTTAGTTACATATGTATACATGTGCCATGCTGGTGCACTGCACCCACTAACTCATCATCTAGCATTAGGTATATCTCCCAATGCTATCCCTCCCCCCTCCCCCCACCCCCCACCCCACAACAGTCCCCAGAGTGTGATGTTCCCCTTCCTGTGTCCATGTGATCTCATTGTTCAATTCCCACCTATGAGTGAGAATATGCAGTGTTTGGTTTTTTGTTCTTGCAATAGTTTACTGAGAATGATGATTTCCAATTTCATCCATGTCCCTGCAAAGGACATGAACTCATCATTTTTTATGGCTGCATAGTATTCCATGGTGTATATGTGCCACATTTTCTTAATCCAGTCTATCATTGTTGGACGTTTGGGTTGGTTCCAAGTCTTTGCTATTGTGAATAATGCTGCAATAAACATACGTGTGCATGTGTCTTTATAGCAGCATGATTTATAGCCCTTTGGGTATATACCCAGTAATGGGATGGCTGGGTCAAATGGTATTTCTACTTCTAGATCCCTGAGGAATCACCACACTGACTTCCACAATGGTTGAACTAGTTTACAGTCCCACCAACAGTGTAAAAGTGTTCCTATTTCTCCACATCATCTCCAGCACCTATTGTTTCCTGACTTTTTAATGATTGCCATTCTAACTAGTGTGAGATGGTATCTCATTGTGGTTTTGATTTGCATTTCTCTGACGGCCAGTGATGATGAACATTTTTTCATGTGTTTTTTGGCTGCATAAATGTCTTCTTTTGAGAAGTGTCTGTTCATGTCCTTTGCCCACTTTTTGATGGGGTTGTTTGTTTTTTTCTTGTAAATTTGTTGGAGTTCATTGTAGATTCTGGATATTAGCCCTTTGTCAGATGAGTAGGTTGTGAAAATTTTCTCCCATTTTGTAGGTTGCCTGTTCACTCTGATGGTAGTTTCTTTTGCTGTGCAGAAGCTCTTTAGTTTAATTAGATCCCATTTGTCAATTTTGGCTTTTGTTGCCATTGCTTTTGGTGTTTTAGACATGAAGTCCTTGCCCATGCCTATGTCCTGAATGGTAATGCCTAGGTTTTCTCCTAGAGTTTTTATGGTTTTAGGTCTACCGTTTAAGTCTTTAATCCATCTTGAATTGATTTTTGTATAAGGTGTAAGGAAGGGATCCAGTTTCAGCTTTCTACATATGGCTAGCCAGTTTTCCCAGCACCACTTATTAAATAGGGAATCCTTTCCCCATTGCTTGTTTTTGTCAGGTTTGTCAAAGATCAGATAGTTGTAGATATGTGGCATTATTTCTGAGGGCTCTGTTCTGTTCCATTGATCTATATTTCTGTTTTGGTACCAGTACCATGCTGTTTTGGTTACTGTAGCCTTGTAGTACAGTTTGAAGTCAGGTAGAGTGATGCCTCCAGCTTTGTTCGTTTGGCTTAGGATTGACTTGGCGATGCAGGCTCTTTTTTGGTTCCACATGAACTTTAAAGTAGTTTTTTCCAATTCTTTGAAGAAAGTCATTGGTAGCTTGATGGGGATGGCATTGCAGAGCTTTTAAACTGCACACACGTGCACACACACACAGAGACAGTATCTTGAGAAGAAATAAAGGTTATCTTGAAAGAGACTGAAGAAATAACTAACACTCACATCTTGCTCATTAGGAACCATGTGTCAATATTAGTGTTTTGCCCTTATTAATTCATTTGATTCACCCAACACTCAACATATATCATATCAGAAATTACCACATAGGATAAAACAGTTTCAGAGACTTTTCTGATATTTCACACTAACAAGTGACAGAGCCAGAAGTGGAACTGAGGCAACATGGCTGCGGAGTCTGTGTTTTAATCACTATGGTACCCTGTCTCTTAATCAAAATGTAACAAAGGACAAACAGTTGATTGTGTGGAAAGCAAGGGTGCTCCCATGAGTCCAAATATCATTCTGAGGCACTAGAGTAATTAAAAATCTACTATCAGCCATCCCATATATTGGAACTGACCTTGTACAATGAATGTGAGGCAGATTCTCAGTTGACAAAGCCACCCTTACAAGATATTTCCCCTTCCATTTCATCTTACCCTTCATCATTACAGCTCTAGCAATTATTTACGTTTTATTCTTACATGAAACAGGATCTAATAACCCTTTAGGGGTTTCATCAGACCCCCATAAAAATCACTTTCCACTCCTACCCTACAACTAAAGATATTCTAGGTTTCATTTTCCTCCTCCTCCTTAATAACTCTAGTACTATTTTTGCCTGACCTCCTGAGTGACCCAGATAATTACAGTTTAGCCAACCCCCTCAATACCCCACCCCACATTAAACCAGGGTGAGACTTTTTGTTTGCATATGCAATCTTACGATCCATCCCTAACAAACTAGGAGGCGTTCTGGCCCTTGTATTCTCCATTCTAATTTTAGCAGTTATTCCCATATGTCACATGTCTAAACAACAAAGTGTAATATTCGGGCCATTAAGTCAATGCCTATTCTGAATCTTAGTGGCTGCCCTGTTTACACTCACGTAAATCAGAGGGCAGTCAGCTGAATGCTCTTTTATTACCATCGGACAGACAGCATCCATTATGTACTTCTCTACTATCCTCACTCTCATACTATGCACTACCCTAATTGAAAATAAACTACCTAAATGAAAATGCCCTTGTAGTATAATTCAATACTCTGGTCTTGTAAACCAGTCCCCTCCCCAGGATAACTCAGGGAAAAAGCACTCCAGCTTCACCGTCAACACTCAAAGCTGGAAATCACATTGCCTCAGCTTGAATTCTGGGACCATGACCTTGTGCAAAATACTTCCTGCTTTTTTCTGTTTATAAAATATCAGTGCCAAAAATGCCTACCACACATAGATTTTGTTAGGATTCACAAAAATGGTGTGTACAGTGTTTGGCGAGTAGTAAGGTGCTCAAAAATTTCAGCTATTAACTTTATCATTATGTGCCCAAATTATTGGTCATGGTATTTAGAATTTGTTCTGAATGAAGGAAGCCTCCTTATTTAATATGTAATATTAAAATAAATAGAAAATAGGGCAACCAGGAAAAAGTACTTTTCTTCTTGCCTCCCATAGGAATTAAAAGTTACAAAAGGAGAGGAAAATGTTAAAGGAACCAATTTGTCAATAAAGAGGAAGGAATACTGGCCGCTGCCACAGTTACCTCAGTGTTCACTTCAACTCCACAAGAAGTGTTTTCCCACATCACAGTCAGAAAAACTGAGTCATGTTGATCATTCAAATTTGCACAGTCAGGAAATGGCAAAAGCAAGAGGACCTGAAATGATACCTCCCTGACACAATAGCTCTTACTTTTCCATTACATCAGTGTTCAACATATTATAGGTTCCAAAATTTAGCAAGTCATGAAATCATTTTAGTGGATTTTAACCTAGCCTTTGCAAAAATTAAAAAAGGAGAAGAGAGGAGAAAATATCAGTGTACATCACGTGAAGTAAAAGCAAATACTATTGGATGAAAGTGTTACAGTCATATGTGCATGTGGGTATCCATGGGTCTTTGGGGTTGCCATGGAAATTGTATTTCTTAATGTCTGTAGCAGCAAAAATGTTAGAAACAAAGTAAGTACCACGTTACATTCGTCATGCTGGTGTGATAGTCAAACAAATACATATTGATTCACTGAACCACTGAGGTCATGATTTCTTGGACCTACACATATTTCAAGGAAAACAAAAAAAGCTATACATGTAAGCGAGGCAGTGTGCAGCTTTCTATTCTTTATCACATTCTCAGAAAGTACTGGGATAATTTGGCTTGGTAATGGTTATACCATCACTAACAAGCTGAATGAGTTGACATATCAATTAAATTTTATGTTCCTGGGTTTTTTCCTCTATAAAAGAGAAGATAACATTTCCTTCTCTCGAATTACCTCCGTGGGATTCTGAGCCATTTAGGCAAAAGTCAGTGTAGTGATTTAGAGAAATAGTCCAGGGAAAGGATAAGTGGGTGTGTGTGCCCGTGCACATGTGTGCACATGTGCACACACTTGACAGAATCCAATGCCAACAAAAGATATGGCACAGTGTCAGAGAAGAAGGCAAAATATGTATCACACTGAAAGGGAAATTGCCGCTCTTTGAGACCATGGGATAACCTTTATTATGTGGCTGGGTCAATAAGAGTCTCAAGTGATAAAATGGAAATTATGAAGAGCTTGAAAATGGAGTAAGGTTAACACAGATATATGAAGATATTTGGATATATGAAGATATTGGGAAGTATAAGAAGCATATGCTACTAACTTTTGGCATGGGGTCATTCTCAAGTAATTGCAGCTATTGCTAAGGCAGTGACTTCCCTAAGCAAAAGTATGACTTTGTTTTTATCTTCTTTCAACTCTTCAAAGAGTAAAGCATGCAATGAAAGATTTATTTCCCCACATGACTAACACATAGAGATGATAGAAACACCAAGTGCATATTGTATTTATTTTACCAACTGGTACGAAGAAAATAACCTTGTATTTAACATCCTCTGAAACACTAAAAAAGCATTCTCAGTCCAGGTGCAGTAGCTCACACTTGTAATCCCAGCACTTTGGGAGGATAAGACAGGCTTGAAACCAGGAGCTGGAGACCTGCCTGGGCAGCACAGTGAGATCCTGTCTCTACAAAGGACAAAACATATTAGCCAGGCATGGTTGTGCGTCTGTCATCCCAACTACTTGGGAGGCTGGGGTAGAACTGCTTTAGCCCAGGAGTTTGAGGCAGCAGTGCCCTATGACCGCCCCATTGCACTCCAACCTAAGCTACAGAACAAGACCCTTTCTCCAAGAAGAAGACAAAGATGAAGATGAAGACAAAGATGAAGAAGAAGAGGAGGAGGAGGAGTTAAAAGGAAGAGGAGGAGGAAGGGGAGGGGAAAGAGGAAGGGGAAGAGAGGGAGGAAGGAGAGGAAAAGGAGGGGGAGGAAGAGGGAGAGAAATGGGAGGAGGAGGAGGGGGAGGAGGGGGAGGAAGCAGGGGAGGAGGAGGATGAGAGGCAGGAAGAGGAG
This sequence comes from Pan troglodytes, assembly GCF_028858775.2. Taxonomy (NCBI): domain Eukaryota; kingdom Metazoa; phylum Chordata; class Mammalia; order Primates; family Hominidae; genus Pan; species Pan troglodytes. The sequence goes on along the minus strand of NC_072401.2, from coordinate 31,312,703 downwards.
GAGGAAGAGAAAGGACTTCTCAGAATTACTAGCTCCAAATTGTGACATCTACAATAAGGCTCATGTTTCACACTTGGTAGCCTTTAAGGGTGCCCCTCTGCTTTTTAGCCAGTTGTTATCTGTTACTTTATATATAATCCACATTTATATCTCAGCTTTGCTAAAATAAATAATTAAATTGAAAAAATACTTCAGATTAAGGAATAGGCACAGAACTCCAAACCCATCAATTCAAGGACTATTTCTGAAGGGTTCGTTTCCAACGCTGCTAAAAATGTGAAGGTGGAACCTGCAAGTCACATAGAGGAAGATTTCCATTTTCGCCAGTTTTAACTTAATATGAGAGCAGCAGATGGTGTCTTATTGAAAGCACTTTTCAATTTTCTGGGCAAAGTAATTTCTTAAATGAAAAGGCTCCTTCAGGCACCCAAAAACTGCATTCCAAAGCTGTTAAGAGACCTAACTGCAGTCAAAAAGCTAGAAACGGTGGTAAAAGACAACTAGAACTCAGCAAAATTGCTTCCTAATTTGTGCTAGAGATGACATGAATTCCTCAATGATCTCTGGTTGCTGTAAATGTGCATGTTTGTTTTTATGCATGTGTCTTTAGATGTGAGCAGTTGTTCTTGACTTTGACCAGCATCCTCCCTTCTTGTAGTAAGGAAACTTATAGTTTGTTCTGGGTTTTGTTTTGTTTTGTTTTGAGATGGAGTCTTGCTCTATCACCCAGGCTGGAGTACAGCCATGCAATCTCAGCTCACTGCAGCCTCCTGGGTTCAAGCAGTTTGAAACTTACAGTTTTTAAGTAAAATATTCCTGTCCTACTCCTTGTCTCTGTGGTGACCTGCTGACGGCACCAAAAGCTCCAGGGTTGGTAACAGGATCAATTTTGTTTCCCCATTTACCTTGCCAGAGTGATTGGTCAAGACTGAGGAGATGTTCTATAAGTCCATCTCATACTGTTCAACAAATTTGATTCAGGAAATGTATGTGAACTGATTTGATTTAATGAAAGCTAATCTGATGGTCTTGGAGTTGAGAAAGTGAAAATCTGACTTTGGGGAGTCCACTGGAGAAGACAAACAGTGAATGTAACACAGAGGAAAGCAAGGAAAACAAAAGAAGCTACCCAGTCTTGATGTCATTGTTTGAGTCTCCAGCTCCAGCCATACTCCTGACAAGACTCTGCCTCTTGGCTTTCATTTAAGTATGCCAATCAATTCATTTTTATACTCTGTGTTTGGTTTACCATAATTCACTTCTCCTTGTTCTTATCTGTGTTACTCTATATTATTTTTTGTTTCTCAAAAAGGAAACTATTTGCTTGCATTTTTGCCAAAAAGGAGAGGTTGGCCTTTTTGAGTTTTGATGGAGCTTAAAGAAATAAATAGGACAGTAAGAGAGAAAAATGGAAATAAATAGGCAAGAAGATAGAACTCCTGTTTTTATGTTTGTTTTGTTTTGTTTTGTTTGCTTCAAGTTGTATGACAGAAAGTAGATGATACCTCAGTGCATAAAGAACTTTATTAGAAATTCAGTGCAGAGGTGTTTATATTGAGCTGTGCTAATACTGATTTCATTGTTTTTCACTGAATCACAACTATGATACCTCTGTGTCCCACAACAGTTACACATATTCTACATACTGCTTTAACTATGCAATGCAGATTTGGTTATGGAGAATATTTTAATTAAGCTCTTTATATAAGGAGTCCTTTGTAATATGGACTTTCTATAGTAAAGCTGAGGAGGGCTTTTTTTTTTTCTTTTGTAGCTTTGCTTTTCAGTACTATGGATAATGACCACTTACACCTTAAAGACCCTTAGAGGAAGCAACATATATTGCCTTTTGCCATTGACTATTTTACCATAGTTAGTTAAACCTCTTGGCTCTCTTCAACTGTTCCTAGGTATTGCATTTTCCCAAGAAGTTAAAATTCATCCTAAGCTATGAAATACCTAGAGGACATTCCATTAAATATTCCATGAGTCAATCTGGTATACTGACTAAGAGTGGGGGTTCCAAACATTGGGTTATGAAGTGGAAACTATGAGTGGGGTTTAGGGAATCTGTTAAAAACTGAAGTATGCAAAATATTTTAGAAACATGTATCAGGGTAATTTTTCCCCAAGAAAAGGCTTCTATCTTTTATCAAATTATCAAAGAGGTTTATAATCCAAAAAATGTTATTAACTGGTAGCAACCAGAAGAAATTTAATCTTTAAAGAGAAAATCAAGAAACAAGGGATGCTACTGTGTTTTTCAGAATTTCCATTTTCTATTTATCTAATCAAAACCAGCTTCAGTATGATGTCAGTATCTGCAAGTGGCAGGGTTATGAATATGTAAAATTAAGCATGATATAATCTGCTCACTATTGCATATCATCATGGCGATAATTGCTTTATTGTTCAGTGGTCAGGGTCCCTGTGAGGAAGCATAATCCAAATGAGAATTAGATGCAAGAAACATATCTCCATGATATGACAATTAGGTTCAGTACAGACAGACTTGAATGTAAAAGGCCAATTTATAAAGTTTCAAGGATACTGTCACGTAAACGGTAAGAATTTGGGGCTTAAGAGAGAAATTTTGCAAAAAAAAATACTCTAATATGACTTGTGTGGTCACAGTTCTAAAATTTAAAATCATCTGATCTAAAGAATTTCCTCTTAATGCACAGTTTTGTTAATCCTGGAAAATAATCACTTTTGATTTTTTTGTCTAGAAATAAGAATCAGATAATTGTTTCAACTTGTTTATTGGAGGAAAAAAGGAAAGAACCAAGAAAGTAGAGAAGAAAGGAAAGAGAGAAGGAAAGAAGAAAAGAGAGAGGGAGGGAAGATGGAGGAAGCAGGAGAAGGAGGAATAAATGGAGGGAGGGAGGAAAAAAGGAAGAAAGAATTGGATTTTTTATATTAACTGATTATTTCCAGAGAAACCTCCATCTCCCTCTAAGTTCAGTGGCTTTACGTTTGCTTCACTTCTTAATGATCTTATAATATTTCACATATATATTTTAATAAATACTATTAGAGGATATACTTGGATATTTTTTCCCCTTCTAGCTATATTAGTTAGGTGACTGGTAGCTAGGTTGCTGCAACGAAGACTGCAAACAACAACGAAAAGAAAACACATGAAAATAGTGGCTTGAAATAATGGAAAGGTATTTCCTGTTTTTTTTTCTTTGTTTTGAGACAGAGTTTCACACTTGTCTCTCAGGCTGGAGTGCAATGGCACAATCTCAGCTCACTGCAACCTCCACCTCCCAGGTTCAAGCGATTTTCCTGCCTCAGCCTCCAGAGTAGCTGGGATTACAGGCGCCCACCATCAAACCCAGACAATTTTTGTATTTTTAGTAGAGACGGGGGGTTTGCCATGTTGACCAGGCTGGTCTTGAACTCCTGACCTCAGGTGATCTGCCTATCTTGGCCTCCCAAATATTTCTTTTATATCATAGAGGGGGGGTGAGTGATCCAAGCTAGCAGCACAGTTCTGCCTTAGATGACCATCTGGATGCCCAGCTTCCTCTCCTTTTGCATCACGTTATTCAAAACCTCAGTTTCGGAAAGGTCCATTGGCTGTCCTCAATCTTCATTCTACCATTCTCCCTCCCAGTACAAGAGCTCCATGGAAGCTCAGAAAGACACTTCCTAACCTTCCTTCCACCTAGGTAAACCCATTTGATTATAATTTCTGGGCAATAGCATGTGCACAGAAGTAATGTGTGAAAATCGGATCATGCTTCCAACAGTCCAGAAGTGGACTCCCTTGCCCTTTACTCTCCACTGACTGAAATCCAGACCTCACAACTCTTTAAGGGTGGTGAAGCATTAAGACAGAAGGAGGCCTCACCTAAAATCATAGAGTCAACCCATTGCACCAGCATGATGCCCTATTAATGTGTGAGAGAAATAACATTCCTCCTTTGTATAAGCCAGTGTTATGTTGGGTCTAAGTCACACAACTGAATCCACATCTTAATTACCATATCAATCCAGTATTTGCTGCTCTTCCTCACACACTTTTCTTCTGATATAAGCCTATCTATAAATAAACTCTTCTACCTCATTTTTCTCATAGTGAGTTATTTTTGCTATCAACAAAATAAAATAAGGCACCATGGCAATTCAGAGTTCCCATTAAGAAAAATAACAAATAACTATCCTCAAAACTTTTACTTATCTAACCAACTAGATTTCCATATCCAGATAAGAATTGGCACTGGCATATTTCCATCTCCATCTGTTGATTCCAATGTAAATTACCTAAGAACAGAAAATTCTGCCTAAAGCTATATGTATGAAATTTTCCACTGAATACCATGTAGTTACCAGCATAAAAATAAGAATGAAATCTTAGGAAAACTAAATTATGGAAAAAAGAATAGGATACAGTTGAAAGTCATATTCCTGAGCACTGATATTAGAAATGGAAATTGCCTGCATGATGAAGAGAGAGCCAGTCGGAAGGAGACAGAGGGATAGGTGATCTGCCTAGACCATGGGCCTGCTGCCTCCTTTCCTTCAGTTCAAACCGTATTTTATTTTATTTTTATTACACACAAGCACTGTTGCCTTAGGCATGTCTTTTTTTGATAGCTACAACTTCCTCTTCTTACTGCCCATCTCTCACTAATCAATACACTACGAGGTGCCAGAGTAATTTCCTTTTTATAAGACTTTTACCACTTCCTGACACTTTTCACATTTCTGTCCTAATTATTTTCGGATTTTGATACCAGATAGAGAGTTCTTGTCCTCCCTAATAGGCATTTACCTTCCACACATTGGTCCAACTTTTGCTTAGCCCTGGCCTGTCTAGCTTTTGTTTTCTTTTTTTTTTTTGTTATTCTTTCCACACTCCCCAAACCTTCAACCCCAGTTTAACTTTGTCCTTACATCCTAAGAAGTATTTTTTCTTTTAATATTCACTAATATTTTAACAAAATACTTTCATAATGCTTCTCAATCACTACTAAGAAGACTTTAGTCTGGAGGAAAAAAATTGAAAACAAGAAAGCACTAATCCCTATCAGGGACTGTGCGGGAGATATTATAAATTATTCATCATAACGATGAGAACACATGGACACAGGGAGGGGAACATCACACACCGGGGCCTGTCTGGGAGTGGGGAGAAAGGGGACAGAGAGCATTAGGACAAATACCTAATGCATGCAGGGCTTAAAACCTAGATGACAGATTGACAGGTACAGCAAACCACCATGGCACATGTATACCTATGTAGCAAACCTGGACATTCTGCATATGTATTCCAGAACTTAAAGTAAAAAATAATAGTAATGATAATAATAATAAAACAAATTATTTGTTACAGGTAAATGACTCACATCTCCACCTTATGTACCTTTGCTTCACTTCCTAATGATCTTATAATATTTCACATATTAAATACCCATTCCCTGAGGTCTAAAGTATTTTTAAACTAAGAGTCTTAATAAACACACCATAAAACTTGCATGTGATATTATAATACAAATGTACAGTATTATAACAAAGTATCCTTCCAAATGAATCACGTATAATGAATGCATCTGTACTATTACCACCTACACAAATGTTTTTATTGTTTTTTACTACCAATATCAATTTATTTAAAAAATTTTACAGTGTTTTTACTTGAAAACTTTTCTTGATCTTAAATATAAAAATGTAATATCACAAGAACAGTCGTTTTAATTTCTCACATTTTATGTACGTTAAGCTCCAAATAAATACACATTTAATATCACTTACTTCATATATGTTTACTAAAACTTTGCCTGTACATAATTTCCATTCTGATATGTTTTCCTATTCACTAGATGACAACAGGTAAGAATATTAACGCTATAGGTTGATCTTAATGCATATTGCAGCCTGTTACCTTCTCTAGCTGATAAACATGTGAGTGGCCAGGAATTAGGTGGAGGAAAAATGCTGATTCAGATTTTATATGACTAATGCTTTACTGATATTACAGAACACCATCAGTACTTAGACATATTACAGATCTACTTGGTTACAGTTAACAAATACTCCTTGGAGACCAACATGACCTCAGAAACTACTTACATAACTTTTTAACAGCATACTACTTAAAACCAGTGAATTTAATTTTCACTCTATCTCACATGACAGAAGAAAACGTTCACAGATCCTGTTGAAATTAATAGCCTAATGTCGAGCCAACATCAGGACTTCTTAATAAATCTTTGCTAAGTGAATAAATGGTAACTATGTGCAGAAGATTCACAGAAAATTGGATGAATAATGTTCACTTATTTAACTAAGAACCTTAAGCTAAGACCCAACAAAGCAAATACGGAATCAGATGACCTTAAATCACTACCACATGAATTCTAACATGACCCAAGTGAGTCCAGGGCTGAGAAGCTTTCAGTCTATTTAGGTAGAATGCATTGATGCGTTAATCTAGAGAGAGGGAGGTAACTAAATACTCTTGAAAGTGTTAGAAAATTTTAGGATTCTTGTTCTGATTCTGACACAAACGGACTATGTAAACTTGGACTATTCTCTTAGAATCTCTCATTTCTAAGCTCTAACATTAAAGAGATGGATTTCAAGTCAGTCTCTGTTATGGATAGAATTGTGTCTCCCCAAAATCCATACGTGAAAGTCTTAACCCCTACTACCTCAGAATGTGATCTTATTTGGAGATAGGGTCTGTTCAGAGGTAATCAATGTAAAGTGAGCTAGTTCATTAGGCCAGGCCCTAATTCAATATTACTAGAGTCCTTAAGAAGGGGGGAATTTGGACACAGAGATGTGCATACAAGGGAGAACAAGATGTGAACATGACGATGGCCAAACAAACCAAGAAGAGAGGTTCGGAACAGCTCCCTCCTGAAGGAATCAATTGCGCAACCACCTTGATTTTGGATTTCCAGCCTCCAGACTGTGAGAAAATAAATTCATGTTGTTTAGGTGTGTAGTATTTTGTTATAACAGTGCTAGCAAACTAATACAGTCTCTAAGGTCTTAGCCAACTTGAAAATACGATGATGTGAGGAAATAAGGACTATAACAATAAATGGGTGAAGGTGGGAGAATTTGTAAGACACACCAAGTCTGAGAGTTAGCATAAGCGCCAGTATATATTCAGGAGCCACAGTAAAAATAAGAATAAATAATAATAATAATAAAAGCTCCAACAGTCTTGCTGAAGAGTAAATATTAAATACTTTAATGAGACAGAGGTAGTTAAGTAATGGTCTCTGGTATGGTAGAAAATGAGGAGAAGATAGTTTAAAATTCACAACATCTCTAAATAAAATGAATAATAATGCTATCTTTTTTTTTCAATTTCACTTTTTTTTATTTTATTATTATTATACTTTAAGTTTTAGGGTACATGTGCATAATGTGCAGGTTAGTTACATATGTATACATGTGCCATGTTGGTGTGCTGCAGCCATTAACTCGTCATTTAGCATTAGGTATATCTCCTAATGCTATCCCTCCCCCCACCCCCCACCCCACAACAGTCCCCAGAGTGTGTTGTTCCCCTTCCTGTGTCCATGTGATCTCATTGTTCAATTCCCACCTATGAGTGAGAACATGCGGTGTTTGCTTTTTTGTCCTTGCAATAGTTTACTGAGAAGGATGATTTCCAATTTCATCCATGAAATTGGACATGAACTCATCATTTTTTATGGCTGCATAGTATTCCATGGTGTATATGTGCCACATTTTCTTAATCCAGTCTATCATTGTTGGACGTTTGGGTTGGTTCCAAGTCTTTGCTTTTGTGAATAGTGCCGCAATAAACATACGTGTGCATGTGTCTTTATAGCAGCATGATTTATAGTCCTTTGGGTATATACCCAGTAATGGGATGGCTGGGTCAAATGGTATTTCTAGTTCTAGATCCCTGAGGAATTGCCACACTGACTTCCACAATGGTCGAACTAGTTTACAGTCCCACCAACAGTGTAAAAGTGTTCCTATTTCTCCACATCCTCTCCAGCACCTGTTGTTTCCTGACTTTTTAATGATTGCCATTCAATTTCACTATTTAAAAATTAACATAGCCCAACTGAAACAACTAGGAACTTTCTGAGCCATTACATTGTAAAGAGCTTTCAAATACTGTTAGGGTTATTTAGACTTTTGATCCTTAAATTAAATTCAGACTTTTAGTCCTTAAATTATAAATAAATAAATAAATAAATAAATAAATAAACAAAAATAAATAAAAGCCTCCAAATATAATTAAGCAACAAACCCACAAAACTGTATTTCTATGGATTTGAATTTATCCAAATTAGTGTCAGGTGGTATTTGCATTACGAACATGGGGCATATTGCATGCCATATTCAACATATAGAAGTAAAAATACCCAGCAAAATACTCAGTTTTGACCTGAATCTCATGACCCCATGAATATCAGACTGCAAAACCATCAAATCATATTCCTGGAAAATGACCTACACTCCCTCTTAATTTAAGAAAAGTGAGAAACTAGCTAGATGATCATTGTAATTCTCTGCAAAATTTCTCATTATTTAGAAATACATATAGATCTCAAATTAAATTTGTATATAGATCTCAAATTAAATTTGTATTAAATTTTAACATAACATTGGGTAGCCAAGAGGTTTTTCTCTGCCATATCTCCATAAAAAGTTCTCAATTATACATGATTAAATTGTATCCAATTTTATATATTTGCCTAATGACATCAGAATCCCCAGATATAATACATAAATATTTTATAGCAAAGTTAGCTCTAAAGCATAATTGTATTCATTGAATCAATTTTCCTTTAAATTCTTATTGTAACATGGGTGGGACTTCAGGTATAGTGTGGCTAAAGGACTTAGTGGTTGCCTTCACAGTTTTATGCCATTGTTCTCCCCAGTTGAGCAGAAGTAGTATACATAATAAAAGAGAAACTGTTCTTTCATCTTAATCAAACTGATAAATCACAAAAAGAATACTCAGGCCTGAATAATCATGGTGTATTCATTTAGTTCACTCTTTGACATAAATTCAGCAAAAATAAAATTCAGTAATTCCTTTTGCTGAGTAATAAGGGAAGCCAATTATAACAATAATGGTCAATGTGACTACCTATCATTTACTGAGTGCTTACACAGTGCCAGGAACTGGTCTGATTCTTGACATGTATTAACTTACTGAATCCTCATAAGCAAGCTAAAAGGTAGTCACTATTATAATGTCTATTTAAATGATGAGAAAAAATGAAGCACAGTGATATTAAGGAACATGCCCAAGATCAAACATCAGAAGGAGATACTGCTCTCGTCTAATTTGTTACACTGCCTCTGCAAAGGAAGTGCTATGTAAAAAACTACATATGAATGCCTACAATGAGCTAGGCGTTGTGTGGATGATTTATGGGAATTGTCCTCATTTTATTGATGAGGGATTGAAACTTACAGAGGTTAAGCCATTCGAGATCACAGCTACCCAATGATGGTCAGAATTTGAATTTACTTATGCCTGAATCCAATCCCAAGGTTCATTTCACAATATTCACATCCAGGTTATAATGGAACATAGTCTAGCACAGGGCTGCAAATACCACAGCCCACAGGTCAAATTCAATAAAATGTATGAAATTCAATAAAATAAAACTTTTATTGGAACAGAGCCATGCTCACTCATTGACTATTGTCTATGATTGCTTTCATGCTGTAATGGCACAGTTGAGAAACTGTGACAGAGAGTATGGCCCACAAAGCCAAAATTATCTCTCTGGATCCTTACAGAAAAAAGTTTTCTGATCCCTGGTCTAAGTTGTCCCTAAATAACATCTTGGTAGAAATTCAAAGAATTCTGATATGATTATAGTTGCTTCGTTTTATATTTAATCTATTAATAAGCAGTAATTGGTAAGGAACTTAAAAAACAAAACAGAGGAACCCAATTTATCTGTTATGGGCTAAATTGTTTCTTTCTCCCAAAAGATATGTTGAAGTCTTAACCCCTGATAACTATAAACGTGACCTCATTTGAAAAAATATGCAGATGTAATAAAGGCCAGAGGAGATTTACTGATGTAGACCCTAATCCAATATGACTAGTGTCCTAAGAAAATGAAAGCACCATGTAAGGACAAAAACGCAAAGAGAGAATGATGCCATAAGATGATGGAGGCAGGCTTTGGAGCAATGCAGCTGCAAACCAATGAGTGCCAAGGATTGATGGGTCACCACCGTCATCCTTGCTGATGGTGGTGACGAAGGATGCTACCAGAGTCTCAGAGTGACCCTGGCTCTGCTGACACCTTGATTTCAGACTTCTGACTTCAGAACTGTGAAATCCTATATTTCTATTATTTTGTGCCACCCGTTTTGTATCACTTTTTTATGACAGGCCTAAGAAAGAAATACAATGAATTCAGGGTATTTAGAGGCAGAGATTAGCACTAAGTTACTCATTTTGAACAGTTAGCAGAGGTTACCAGCTGATCATCGACACTTTGTTTTTATTTTTTTTTGTTTTTGGTAGACTTGTATTCGGGAAGTGGCTGCCCTGTCAGAGGCTACTTTTCCCTGCCCCCATTGGCTTAGTCAGACCCAAGTGACTTGTGCTCACCAACAGAATATTATTGGAAGCAAAATGGGCAAAGTGACTAAGAAAGCAGTGTGCCTTCTTCAGGCTGGATGCACAGGATCTAGCAGTTGGTTCAGAGGTCCTATAGGTCATGGAGCCACAAGATGAAAAAAGTCTGAACACTGAACAGATACGTGGAGCAAAACCCTATGCTCCTTACCCATCCTCTGCTAACTGGTCTCTATGCAAGAGAAAAGTAAACTCTGGGGGTAAGTCCTTGGAATGATTTTATATTATGTCAGCTACAATTACATTAACCACAGTAACTAATAAGCATAAAATCAAATTTCTCATCATCTCTAGAACTTGAACTCCCTGTAGGTGTCATATTATGTTTCCTCTATGAAGATTTTTAAAAACAAATGAAGAAGGGCATCACCAATGTAAAGTTCACAAGCACCTTAATCCAAACTCAAACATCATTTGCCATCAGTGCAAACCTCACAGAAGAGCCAAATAAAATAAATGACAAGAGAACATCCAAACAACTGCTAAGTATTGTGCAAAAAAGGGAGTAAACCTCAGAATTTGGGGCATAGAAGATGTTTACAGGTGCCGCAATGTGCAAAATCCAATGGTAATAACTAGATGTGGACCTCTAAGAAAAACAAAAAGGAGCTCGAAGATCAATCTGAGGCATAGCCAAGACTGTGCTTGAAGCAAAGCATTAGACAAGAGGTGAGAATAAATGAGTCACTGACAGCTTTGCCTTCTGCAAACAATGGCTTCCAAGTGACGCCAAAATGTGATCTTTCTGTGGGTGCAACAGGGAAACCAATTGGTGCTATTTTCGCACTTCCTGGAGGCAATAACACATCTAGAGAGCAGTCTTTGTCAAAGATAGTCTTTAAAGCTGCAGCTCCATAGAAGCCTTCTATGGTTAGGAGGAACATTTACCTGTCTTGAATAAAATAAGATGAGATAACAAATACAAAAATTTCCAAATGAGACATTCTAGTTTTAAACTTCTTTTTAAAAATTCCTTTCTTCTTTTTTTATTTTTAAAGTAAATCTAAAGACTTACATAAGACCTAAAAGCATAAAATCCCTGGAAGAAAACCTAGGCAATACCATTCAGGACATAGGCATGGGCAAAGACTTCATGACAAAAACACCAAAAGCAATGCCAACAAAACCCAAAATTGACAAATGGGATCTAATTATACTAAAGAGCTTCTGCACAGCAAAAGAAACTACCATCAGAGTGAACAGGCAACCTACAGAATGGGAGAAAATTTTTGCATTCTATCCACCTGACAGAGGGCTAATATACAGAATCTACAACAAACTTAAACAAAGTTACAAGAAAAAAACAAACAATCCCTTCAAAAAGTGGGTGAAGGATATGAATAGACACTTCTCAAAATAAGACATATATGCATGCTACAGACATATGAAAAAAAGCTCATCACCACTGGTCATTAGAGAAATGCAAATCAAAACCACAGTGAGATACCATCTCATGCCAGTTAGAATGGCGATCATTAAAAAATCAGAAAACAACATATGCTGGAGAGGATGTGGAGAAATAGGAACACTTTTATACCGTTGGTGGGAGTGTAAATTAGTTCAACCATTGTGGAAGACAGTATAGCAATTCCTGAAGGATCTAGAACCAGAACTACTGTTTGACCCAGCAATCCCATTACTGGGTATATACCCAAAGGATTATAAATCATTTTACTATAAAGACACGTGGACACGTATGTTTATTACAGCACTGTTCCCAATAGCAAAGACTTGAAACCAACCCAAATGCCATCAATGATAGACTGGATAAAGAAACTGTGGCACATATACACCATGGAATACCATGCAGCCATAAAAAAGGATGGGTTCATGTCCTTTGCAGGGACATGGATGAAGCTGGAAACCATCCTTCTCAGCAAACTAACACAAGAACAGAAAACCTAACACCACATGTTCTCATTCATAAGTGGGAGTTGAACAATGAGAATACATGGACACAGGGAGGTGAACATCGCACACTGGGGCCTTTCAGTGGGTGGGGTTTTGGGAAGGGATAGCAAGGAGAAATACCTAATGTAGATGGCAGGCTGATGGGTGCAGCAAACCACCGTGGCACGTGTATACCTATGTAACAAACCTGCATGTGCTGCCCATGTATCCCAGAACTTAAAGTACAATTTAAAAAAAAGTAAATCAACATAATTATTTTCTGAGTTTACACAGGCTAAACTACAATATCTTAATTAATTTTTGATAGGTTTTCCTTGTTCTTGCTAACAAAATTCTTTTTTACATGAAGTCCTAATGAGACTGCAGATTTATCTTTCTGGGGTGGCATGCTGCTGCGTGATCAGTGGATTAGCTGCCACCCTGGAACTGGCACACTACCTTGTGGTATTTCTGTGCTATCTGACAGAAGGAATCCAAGATTATCACGTTGTTCTCCATCGCCAGCTGAAAAAAAAATGCTTGATAACATTTTTGGTTTTCTTTTGACATAGTATATTTTTAGTTCACCCCTTTTCATTTTACTAATTCTTTTTCATATGGTTGAACTATTTTGCAGATAAAACTTCAACAAGTAAAGACAAAAATATTTGCATGGAAGTCACCCTGTACATCAGAAAGCTAGAGTTACATACAGAAACATCTGTCAGCATATGGCTATACAGATGCATCACAACACTTTAGGGTCTGACAGCTTTACTTTGGATGGGCTCTTCAGTAAAAGAACAAATTGCTTTTGTTTTCTTGGATTCTAAAACAACAGGCCTATTCCAGGGGTCAAGAATTCTTGATATTAGATCCTGGCTTCCATCAGTCACACTTACATAAACAAAGATTTTTTTTTTCCATCAGAGAGTTTATCATTTAATTATATTGTTCAAATCATACAAAGTAGAAAAAAAAGAAAAAAATTAAGCACAAGGAATTGCCATTACAAACAGAAGTCTTTGAATAAACATCATAAAATGGAAGGCACTGAACATTCCTTGTCAGAGAAGCTAAATCAGAACATACACAACGCCTGCTCGTAAGTGCTCAGGAAAAGGCAGAGACAATTCAGCAAGGAACTTAAGTCAGCAGCGTAATGTTTAAAATTGGGGTTTTGCAATCTGACATACCACTTGAATTTCAGCTGTACCATTTTGTATGATGCTAGCATGCAAATGAACCTAAATCACCATTTCTTCATCTTTAAAATAGCACTATAATAGGGATTAAACGAGGTGATGTATGTAAAACACTTAGCACCATGCCTGGCATATAGGAATTTCGCCAGAAAGGGTAGCTTTAAAAAGTGAATATTCATAACAGTTGGTATCATTAACTGAAGTCCCAGTTAGTAGTGCATGAATTTTTATTTCTGTCAGAATACATTTCTGACAGGACTACTGAAAAGTAGTGAAAATGACGGATTTTATAAGACATGTAATGATGGATAATAACTATTAATAATAACTAATGTGGCTTCAAATTTGAGCCTCTTTTAGGGAAAGGTTTTATGACATCCTCTTATAGAAAAACCAGCATGATTGACAGACCTACATTTTAATGTATATTAAAAATATCGTGCAATTTTTAAACTGCATCCTAATCCAGAACTATATGTTAGTTTCTCAAAATGAGGATATCACCTCTGATAAAATTCAAGTATCTCTTTTGAATAGCCCTACCATCAGAATGAAAAATGAATGCTATTTTCCCCTCAGGTGATCCATATGAGTGACAGGGACAAATAGACATATTCCATATCACACTGCATGTCTGTTTTCCCCTTTCTCACAAGGAAGTGGCGGCACCAGTGAATCACCAAACCTTCTGTGGGCTCCTACCCAGAGAAAGGCTGTGTGCCAGGCTCTCAGTTGAATCCACGGATGTCTAAATCCTTGTCCTTCCTTTCCCCCAGGGAGCCTACAGCTTAGGTGATGAGATCCAGGAGAAAAAAATGATGGTTAGGAATGCAAAAGTTAGTGAGTACATCATGTACCATCTTAAAAGAGGCTTTCATTCTTCCTTGCTGAACAATGATTTGAGTATTAGGTGCCCTGAAGTATAGGACAAATGTTGTAAATAATTACAAAGCACATCACAAAACATATACTTTCTTACTGATTTGAATATATTCTTTAAAATTCCAACAATTTCTGTGAGGGGGGCTGTGGGAAATACTAAGACGGACCCTCACCTCCATTCTTACCTTTTTCTCCCTTAGCATACAGAGACTAATTCTACACAGGATAACCAAATAAAATCAGAACTAAAAGTTCAAACCAGCAATAATTCTCCATCTGTGGTTTACATTTCTGGGAAGTCACAGAGAGCTCTGATCCATGGACCTGTACAGACAGCCTGAGGTGACATACCAATTGAATCTCATCACCCTGGGCAAACAATCTCTAATTCCATCTAGAAGGTAGCAAGCAAAGGTGTAGAAAACAATTTTCCCATTTCTACACCATGAACCTTAGATCTACCTCACATTTAAGAATAAGGTTTCATTTCCTTTTTGTTACCCCAACCAAAGTCCAGCTCTGTGTTCTGGGGGGAAACCAAAAAGAAAGGAAAAGAAAAAGGAAAACAAAATGGCAGGTTTACTGCTTTATCAAAATGAGGGCTACATACAGAAACTTCTTTAATGGCTGCAGAAGGGTTTCATCTTTCCTTTGCAAGTCCTGTTTCTCTGTAAACGATTGTCTTATTCCAGTTTACCATGTAAGGATTGCAGAGAAAGGAGTAAAAACACATCAAAAGGAACAATACTTTTTTTTTTTTTTTTTTTTGCCAGAGATTCTATTTGTGGAAAGACTTTTCCTTTTATGGCCATGGCCAGAAATCAACTGATTGCTGAGCAAAGCTGTGTAAGCAAAATATCCAGTCACTTCATTTCACAGAAATGTAACCTGGAAAATTGAACAGAAAAGTTAGAAACTGGAGTATATTTGCTCTAACGTTACAGCAATCAGCCCAAAAATGCCTCTATTAAAAAGATCTAAGTCAAATAAGGAAAGCTGTTGTGTATAATGGAAAGAGCATGAACTTCGGGTCAAACAGATCTCATTTTGCCTCTGTTTAAGTCTTTGCTACACAAGCTGACTAAGCATCTGTTTCCTTAAATTTACAATATTAATAGCAATACTTCTTTCTGGAGGAAGTTTAGATAATTTAATGAAATAATGTAGATATGTTAGGTAATTAGTAACCTGTTAAGTAACAAGCCAGGTTAAACTTCTCAAATCTCCCCTCATTACCAACATGTAAATAAAGTTAAGCTTCTTGATATAGAACCAGCTTTTTTAAAATTTTGCCAAGTAAAGAAAGGAGGGCAAGGGAAGGAAGTAGAAAGAGCCATGAGATAATGAGCAGAAATAACTCAAGACTATCAGGTAATAAGAGAGCTTTAAAAAGACAGGAGTGGAGTCATTTCATGTTCATTTAACATATAGGAATTCAACTAGGTTCAGGCAAAAACACAGAAGGAGCTTTACTTGTGTATACCATTTTATCCAGTTTTCCACTCCACGGAAGTATGCCCCTAAATTCGAACAAGAGGATAAGAATGCATCTGCTATTCTCTCAGGCATCTTCCTTCCAGCATTTGAGGATTTCCGTGCCAAATGTGATTCAAGGGTCAAAAAACACATGGTTTTCATACAACGTACTCTATAAGTATGCCAGCTACTTCCACTGGTTCTTAAGAGTCAACTGTTCATCAACTGAGAAAAGACTGGCTATGTTAGAGAGATAGAAGGTATGTATATTTCTATCAGTTCCTTCCTATGAGGTTTTCCAAGGTAATTTTCCTTAAAATACGTTGTATTTAATTTTCCTTAAAAAACATTGTAAATTATTAAGAATATTTACAAACTATTATGGACCTTCAACTGTCATCTCAGGGCCTAAGTGTCATGCACTGCTAGAGCTCTACAAGCTTACGAGGTGGTATTTAATATGGTTGGAACAATGTTGCTCACATGTCCAAATTCCCCACATGAGATTCAGTGAACAGCCTTCCAGACTATAGTCTAGCTTCTCCTGAAGAACCCTTAGGGATGGGAACTCACTACTTCCAGGATTTCCACTTCATTTTTGGATCTGCCCCACTGAGATGTTCTAATACTTATTAAAAGCCCCCCTTCCTATAAATATCAATCACTCTCCTGAACACTACAATGTAATTCCCCTTAAGCATGACAAATATTCAAACATTTCAAATTTTTAACATAAAACCTTAGGAACATCCCAAGTCCTATGTTCTCCAAGTCAAACATTATTGAAATCTTCAGCCTTTTTTTATATGGCTTTTTCATCATCCTGACTTCCTTCCTCTTCAAAATTATTTTAGTTTTTGACTGTGTTATGTCACTTGTTACCTGAGATGCCTAAAAATAAGCACTAAGCAACTAGTAGGGTATGATCAGTGTTAGACCGTTTATCAGCTCCTACTTCTCATATGCTTCATCTTAATCAAGTGTTCTAAAATCACATGAGCTCATTTTGTTGTGAAAGCCACACTCAGTACTAATTTATGTTGTAACTTATATAAAACTCCTGAAGGTTGTTGTCATTGATGTTGCTCTTGAAGTTTATCTCCTTCATTTTTTTATTTGAATTTTGCCTTAAATTTTTTTTCCTATTATCCTTATTCAACTGTGCTTTGTAAAACTCCACCCCTAATCCAGCCTGTGAGAACCTTTTGCACTGAATTACTTTGAGATGTTTACACATTGGACCAAGCCATAGTGTCTTAGTAACCAGAAATATCTAACAGAATCAGAGGTTTCCTCAGCTGAACTTTGAAAGTGCAAACTTTTTCATTCACAGTATAGGACCACTGAAGAGAATACCAAAGCATCTAATTTGTATGGACTGACTTTATTGTGCAATAAACAAGTCTGTCATCCATGTAAATGTAGTATATCATCTATATCCTACCATTTTAGGAACAACAACAAAATTAAACTTCACTATTTTCACTGGTAGATTAAGCTGGCTCCCTTGGCAACAAAAAATGTGTGTGTGTGTGTGTGTGTGTGTGTGTGTTCTCCAATAATTTTTCTTTCTAAGATAAAAATTGAAGGACTTAAGGACTTTCTCATAATAACTGTTTATTAAATTTGAGTCTATAAATTCTCTATTTTTTCAAGGAAGGAATACAATTAATATTGCTATTATGGGTTTGTTTACATGTCTGTCTCATATTCGGGATGTACTGAGAGGTCAGGAGACATGTTATTGTGCTGTTTTTTCTTTCTAGTGTAATTAATATGCTTCTAGTGTAATTAACACATTCTACTGAATGAATAAACATATAAATGAATGAAAAGGTCATACAATTGAAAAATCAATACAAAAACAAAGAGATGGTCTTGGAATAATTAACCAACTTCCTCTCTGGTTGCAGAATTCCTCTGCCAGTCTTTTGTGCACTGTATTAAGCCAATCACAGATTAAAGTAATTACAGTGAATTCTTGATTACTGTCATGCGCTCTAGCTATTTTGTGAATAACCTATCACAACTAATTCCAAACTTATCTGCTGCCACCCAGCATATGTCTGAGTTACAGTCAGCCTCACTGACAGCAGATGTATGCTTCAGGAAAGCACATTTATGTTGATATTTCTGCACAGAATACACAATTATGAAATTTATTCTCTTGGGGGTTGGAAAAAACCCACAAGCATTCTGAAATAAAATGCAGAATTTTTTGTGTGGATGAAATTTTTGTGTGTGCCAAACTTCAATACAAAAGTTTAAATAATGATTTCCAACCTCACCAATGAGTACATGGAGAAGTATAAGAAGTTAACAATCCTAGTCAGACACATTTGAGAGTCTTTCCTCTTTCCATATTTATGGAACAGCTTTTATGCTGTAAGATATGTCAGGAGGCAGAAGACTAATTCTTGCCCTGGAAAAACCTAACAAGCCAGAGGTTAGACATACGTAAAGCAATAAACATTAAATCAGGATTTCTCGGCCTCAACACTATTGACATTTGTGCGTGACGATCATTTGTTGTAGGGACCTAGCTTCTGTGTTGTAGAATGCTTAGCAGAATCCATACCCTCCACCCACTAGATGCCACCCTCCATGTGACAACCAAAAACATCTCCAGACATCACCAAATGTTTCCCTGGAGGCAAAATCACCACTGGTTGAGAACAACTATATTATAGCCACATTCGGTGGTTTGAGATTACAGAAGAAAGAATAGCTAACTACATAATCAGGAAATGAGGCATCATTTTCTGGGCAGGAAACCAATACAATATCTTCTTCATTCCATAATATTTTCAAGCAAAGGGAAGTTATTCCATAACCACCAGGCAAAAATCCAATTTCCCTTAGTGGTACTCTGATCCCGGAACACATACGAATTTGGAGTGCTTTGAAATTGCAAAGGGAACACATTTATTGGTAATGCCAAAGCTGTCCAGACATAAAACTCCTTTCATAAAAATGAGAGAATTTACTTTAGTACTTGTCTGTTGTACACAATTGGAAAATCTTTTTTTTTTAATTCCTTTAACTCACTTTTGGCAATACATTCTCATAATCAGAACTATGTTTCCATAATCATGTGGTTCAGGGCGACACTAAATCAGTCTCATGGTACTATAGTAACCCTTTAATAATGTAGTGCTGCAGACTTCAGAATGTCAAGAGAAAAAATATTTTCATTTCAAGTAAGAAAGACTAAATCAAGTGATGCTCCACTTGGTCTCACTTATGACCCTTTTGTTGTTGAACTGAGAGAAGCTACTAAGAAAAGAAAGCAAAAAGCAAAATTCTTCTGTGCATTTATTTAAAATCTGCAGCAATGGAAGACTCAGCATAGGCGACAAACCCTAAAAGGATATTTGCAATTGGCATAAGATATTATCTTGGTAAAAACACTGGATAGAATATGTTATCACTTCTTAAATGTAATTCCGTAATATCTCACTATGTACACACTTCAAATTTAGAAACAAATTTCTACATTTCACAATAGCCAAGTCATTGGAACACAAACCTCTGCATATATGAATAGGGATTCCCCAAGTTCTCAGCATGATGTTCTACATTGTGGATGTAGACAGCTAATGGCAAGAGAGTTTTCTGTGGAGAGAATAATGTGATTCTGACAATTCTGGTTCCTGTAAAGGAAATATGTTAGCTACAGAGAATTTCACACTGTTGGCATCCCTCTCTGAAATTCCTGGAGAGCACCAAACAATTTTTGGTTTTCATCACCACTGTGAATTTTTCCACTTGGTTTGTATTCTAATCATTATCAACACCTTATTATTGTTTATATTCCAGTTTAAGGAAATATATCATGGGTAAGCTGGAAGACCAAGAACCAGAATTCAGAGGATTTTGGAAGCTAGTGATACAACCTTGAGCTTGACCTCAGTTTCTTCAACCATAAAGTGAGGACTTAAAGTATATCATTTCTGTAGTCCCTTTCAGCTTTACTAATAGATAAGCCAGACTTCTTAACATGCCCTAAGTAGGATTATATTTTCCTATGTATAGAATTTATACCTAGCTTATAATTTGAAACTAATGAGGGCCAAAATGAACCAGAAATTTAACCTGGGGGGAACAAAGTCAAATAAAAGGCTAACAAGGTGCTCTACTTCTAAGTAGCTTATATACAACCTCTGTCTGACCAAAATATGATTTTATACCATTGAACATATACCAACTACAAATAATTCATTGAATGTTACTTTGATATGTACCTGTATATGAAGGTAAAAGCATTGGGTTTATAGTCTCAAAAAGAGCAACAACAAAAGCAAAGCTTCCTAAGAAAACATTAAGTAATATAGTACTACACTAGAAATTTGTGTGTGGAAATTAATCCCATTACTTTAACTATACTGAATTTAGTAATCATAAATTTTAGAACTTCAGAATAGTTAAAAATTATCTATCTTAAATCCTTCAATTCACAAGTGTTGAAATAAGGGATACACAGCAGAAAATAATGAATAACAATTAAGGAGGTCATTTCTTTGTTATTGTGTCGCTTTTTCAACTACATTGTGCATATAACTATTTCACTCATGTGGTTACTATAACATGCAGACAAGCATACATGCATTTAGTTGCTCAGATCCACTGTTAAGAAAATACAAATATCACCCTGGTTAATCATGTTATACCTGCATGCAGTATATCACTAGGAATCAGAAGCAAGAGAGTGGGGGTGAATCAGAGAAAGTAATTACCTCTACCGGAAAAACAACTCAAGATCCTGTAATGCTGATGTTGAATCGTTGGAGGCATCATCCTCACATACAAAGAACAGTACTTCTAGTGTATAAGGTGGGGCTGTCATGTAATACAACTGATTCAGCAAACAACCCAAGAACATTTCTCTCTTGCGCACATGCTCCCTTCTGCAATCATCTTTTCTTAATTACCAAGTAGCTAAGATCTTCCTGCATAAACTGCAAATGTCTATGCAAACTCTTTTTAATGTATTATAAAATATATAGATCCAAAAATAGTTTTAAAAATGATTTTGATATGGAAAAGTGTCCTATGTAAACAGCAGTTAAAAAATTCAATTCAAAAGCAGATGACAGTATACTGGGTACTAGAGATTCAAAGATAACTATAAGATGTTTTCCTTCCTCCTTGAGCCTTAAACCCAATTACCAAAACTGAAATAAGCCTGCATACTCTTTAGAAGAGTCACATGTTAAATTTGGAAAGATTAACAAAAATACAATCCTAGTACCTTCACATTAATTTTTACATAAAAATTTTAATACAGATTATATCACCTCAAAATTTGAACATTATAAAAGGCAGATGATGCTGTTTTTCGTCTTGGGGCAAGATTGGCAAGAGGGTAATCATGTGGGAAGAGAAGATCCTGGGCAGATAAGCAGAACCTCAGAAAGGTATGTCCTTGTTCATATAGGCTGCCAAAATATGTAAGACATGATGCACAAGTTGAAAAGTAAAATGAATAGACAATCCATAATTAAGAAATCCTAAAGCTTTCCAATTTGAAAATATGGCTGATGCTAAAACAAAGAAACCAAAAAAAAGACTTAATTATTCATTTACACTTGCCAATGTCCTCTCTGCTCTACTTCCTCAGAGAAGTACAAAGTGACTTTTTCCAATTCAGTGGTGTCTTTTTTGACAATCAGAGAGTTCACTGAATTCTTTTATCCCCTTAGGAAACTCTCCTTTTTAGACCCTCCCTGGAGAGAGAGAGGTCATGATTTTGAAGGCAGAGAGAGACCTGGTGCTCCATTACTTAGCAAACACACTGCAAAGTATTTAACTTCTTTGTACCTTAAATTTTCCCATCGGTAGAATGGGAATAATGAGAGTCACCTTTCAGAGGTTTGAGAATTGAATGCCTTACTGATGTTTGTGTTTGAAAAGAATCGAACACATGGTAGGTGCTCTAACAAAGACTGATTCTCATTTTTTCACTACTTTTGGAATTTCCCCTCCAATGAAACCTGAAAGATTCCCAGCCTCAGTCACATTTTCATGAAAAGTTTACTTTTATTGATTTTTCTTCTGAACTTCTGTTCAAGGTACCAACTCGTTGAGAGACTTCTTTCTCTTACTTCCTAATGTGCTTCACTCAGTCTTTACACTTTCCTGTATCTACCAGAAGCAAAGTCCTGTTGGCTTTTAGTTTCCTTCCAATCAGCTAAATTCTTACCTTTCTCAACTAAGACAATTTTGCGTTCTAAAGAATCAGAGCTGGCCCGGCATGGTGGCTCACGTCTGTAATCCCAGCACTTTGCGGGGTCGAGGCTGGTGGATCACTTGAGGTCAGGAGTTCGAGACCAGCCTGGCCAACATGGTGAAACTCCTTCTCTACTAAAAGTACAAAAATTAGCTGGGCGTTGTGGTGGGCGCCTGTAATCCCAGCTACTCGGGAGGCTGAGGCATGAGAATCACTTAAATCTTGGAGGTGTAGGTTGCAGTGAGTCGAGATTGCACCACTGCACTCCAGCCTGGGCGACAGAGTAAAACTGTGTCTCAAAAAAAAAGAAAAAAAAAAAGAAGAATTAGAGCTTTCTCTGATGCACATACAGGGGAATGAAATTGATAGCTATTGTTTTCAAAATATCACACACTCAGAGGGCAGTATACAAGTATTAGGACAGATTTATTGACCTAATCTGATGTCAGTGTGCTCTCCTAATTATACCTAAAAATTGATAAACTATTTAAAATGCTGTGTGGTTATCATATATTGACCCTTAATGTCCTTTTCACCTAGGAAAAAGCCCAGGATGAAAACCACAGTTTTAGATAGGCACATTGTCCTAAAAATGAGTATGCACTACAATATAACAAAAACAAAATGAACAACTTCACTACAACAATAAGAGTAGCAATAGTTAAGAACAAAGAGAGAAGGGAGAAAAAAGGAAAGGCTGTTTGCAGGATACTGTAGCTATAAGCTGTAGTGCTCAGGATGAAAGCTAGAGAAGAGTAACACTATTGGCCAAACATATGTGTGGCCACCATCCGTCAAACAATGCAGAATTCCTGAAGGTAACTGATTGTTATTTCCACTACCAAATGATAAAATAGCATGTGGCATGTTAGAAGAATTCAAAACAGAAACTCAATATATTCATCTCAGAAACTACTCTCACACAGGACACACTTAAGTTTAAAAAAAAAAGACTTCATGTGGAATCTCAGCATGATAACAAGATGAAGAACTAAATGCTCAAGGGATGCTAACCCAATGGTAGGAAATCAGTAAACAGCTCATTAACCTGCTTATGTATACACAGGCTTTTGCTACTCTTGCCTACTAAGAGACTCTCTCTTTGCTACAGAGATGTATTAGCAATATAACTTATATGTGCAAAAAGGTATTTCTAAAATAATTGTGGTATTTTATCCTATTAATGTGCCTAGCTATAGGCCTACCTCTGAATATAACTTCAGTGATAAATTTACTTAATTACTTGCACCGGTTAGAATAAGTTTATCCTCACTACAAAGAAAAACTTATGCTAGCAAAACAAAATAAACAAAAACAACAAAAAAGACATAGCAAGTTGGAAATAAAACAGAAAATTATTTGTAAAATGTCACAGTGAATATCCAAATAGATAAAGAGATTTCACAAATCCGTAAGGATGGAAAGAAGAAACAACATGGTTGTCTCAACATAAATGAGAACAAAAGACACAAAAAGGTAATTTAAAGGCTTCTGCTGAATTAGTGATAAAGAAAAAAAAGAGACTTTTTCAATGTATATCAGAATGGGAAGAATATAAAAAGACTGGCAAAAGTCTGTATTAGCTTTGATAGAAGGAATGGCAACTTGAAGCATTACTGGTGATGTATGGCCATATGAATCAATGCAGGCAAAAGTTCATATGTGTATCAATAAACAATTTTTGCACAGAGATATACTTGGATATAAATTTGCCAAAATATTAACTATGAGTTTAAGTGGTTGGTATAGTTTCTGCTTATTTTTATTCTTTACTTAATTCTGTGTTATCTTAAATTTGTGCACAAAGCATATATCATTTTTACAAAAGCAATATTACTACTTTTCCAATGAACTGCATTGTTTATGTGAAGAGTTCTGTTAAAATGAATTGTAGCACAAGGCAGAAGACTGGGATCTGCACTTTGATTCAACATAAACAAAGGAGAAACGATCCAGAACAAAAAAGGCTAACATAAATTACCTGTTTTCAGGGTCTCAAAATACAGTTTTAACCAAGATAGAACTGGTGCAAAAGGTCAGTATGAGGTAGAGGAAAACACACTTAATGAACTGTCAGGATACTCATAATAGACCTTGTTGTATTGATGCTCCTTGGCAGGACAACCTGAGTTTCAATTCTCTCATCCCTAAAATGAGGAGTCTGGGCTCCAATTCTAACATTCCAAGAACTAAGATCCTCAGAACACACCTATGCACAACCCAGACGAGCTTTACTTACACAAAAAGGTCTTGTAAGATTTGCAGGAAGTTCTGCAGACAGACATAAATTGAAATTATAATGGAAAACAGCTCCACATTAAAAGTTAACTTGCTGAAACCACATCCTTTATAAAGGTTAAAGGGCTGTGGTCTTTAACAAATAAGATGCTCCGAGTGAGGGGAGTTAACTTCTCTATGTCACCCTCAATAATAATGTTAATGACTTGATGAGAACAGCATCCAGACAGTCTAAAATGGTTAGGTTTCTACAGCATTGCTGATGTGACGCAGACAGAGAAATTAGGTTTCTAAAATATGCCTATTAAATGAAAGGCATTCAGAAAACACACCCCAGAAGAGAAGTCACTGTAAAAGGTAGCAAGGTTGCCATGAGATTCAAACAAGAGTGGAAAAGAAGTTGTGTTTTGACAGTGGGTTTGAAAAGATTTCATTCAAATATCATCGTTAACCTTGTTTTCTAATTTCAGAATGTATTTAATTACATCTCTATTTCAACCTCCACGTTGAGTCACCACCACTACCACTGTTCTCTCATAACCGAAATGCCTGACAAAGTAGAGTCATTTGAAGATTAAAAAAAAAAGAAAAAAGCTTCCAAAATTATTTGAAGGGTTCAGTGTACAATTTCACAATTAGGTTTCAGAAAGTAAATCTATATTTCTTTTTGACAGTAAAAATGTGAATTTTGAAAGTCAATAAATTCATATTTTTAGTTGGTTGCATATATGTACACCTCTGTTTGCAATCTTATTTGAATAAGTTTTAGTTCTGGCTTACACTTGTTTAAAGCATGTATATATATATATATTTTTTTCTGATATCAGTATAGTAAGTACTTACAAAATTACTTACAATTCACTTCACAGTTATATTTTCCTAAGCATGAATAGAGTGCCTATACACGTATGTATCAAATTGTGATTTTATATTTTATAAACAGAAAAATTTGTGATCAAGCTTATACTGGTATACAAGAACTGCAGAATACAGATTCCATTTTTAATATCTGACTTCTAAGCTTTTGTAAAATCCTATCATCTTGAATTATTTAAGAAGCTCAAAGTTTAATCTGTATTTCTTCTTTTACCTACTAAATTCTCAGTCTAAAAGGGAAAGAGAACATATTCTATTATGAAAAGTTAGTTCCAGCAATATCAAGGATTAATACGACTCCAGTACATACGTGGTGGGAGGAGAATTTGTCTCTCTGTTCAGAAGCAAAATGTAAATACTCCAAAGGATTACTATAAAAATAGTGACTTAGCAAAGATAGAAAAAGAGAGTGCTTTAAATTTTGTAAAATTACTTTTTTTTGGTAATCTGTTAATTCTTCTTTTCTTCTTGGCATAACCTCTCAGATGAACTAAATTTAGGTGTAAGGGTGAGAAACATTTTGTTTAAAACTGACATAGAACTCACTGTATTTTCTAAAAATGTCCTCATTCCATCAAAAGTAAGAAAATGGGTTCAAGGGAAAAAAATCAAGAGGGTTAAGTTCTTACTTGGTACTTCAATAAAATTACTTGTCACTGCATTCAGTTGATGATTACCCAGACGGTGCCCCTTACATTAACAATGCCGACAGATCCGACATTTTACTGATGGCAATGGCCATCCGGCAGATTAAAGCACAATGTAGATTTAATCTCCCCAATGACTTGATAGCCTCAAATGAAGGATTCTTAAATTTCATGGTTCTGACCTATTCAGGGTGAATACGTGTATAATAAATTACCTGTCCCCTAGCTTTGCAACAAGAAAAAGAACAGAATTGCCCTATTCCTGTGCTAACTCCAATGTATTACTATGTATTACTAAGTTTACCAACATAATCTGCATGCTACAGAGCAAAAGATCATCCTCTTTAACAGATTTCAAGAAATTAACTTGCATTGATATACGACCCTGTTTGATGCCAATAGAGTAAATGTGGTAGCAGCAGGTTACAGAGAAGCCAGATTTCAAGAGAGGCTCATTTGACTGGTGATTAAGGATAACGTCCAATAAAAGTGATTTCTCATCAGGAAGAAAGGATGAGTTTGCCGCAAACAGCAGCAGTGCCCACTGGCCAGCTATTGTTAATCACAGTCACACCAAGTGTACATGTCACAATCACATCAGATGATCTGGGGAAAGGGGCAATGAGCAACTGATGTCTTAGAAAAGGACCAGGATGAACAAACACAATAAAGGAAGAAGCACCAGGTCTACCTGGATATTCTGTTCTGATCATGACAAATCAAGCATCTTTACAAAGTGTTCATTTGTATTGTGCTTTCCCTAACTCAGGCTGATTAAATTAGAATCTCCATTATTCAGCAATAGTGCTGCCAATGCATAGATGCTTCACCAATGTGTGGCTTCCTGTCCTTGTCAGAAGCCCCAGAAATACCACAGCAGCAGATTTTGTGAACACTGAAAATTAGCAATGAGCCTTCTGCCTTCAGAAGGCAAATGCTTTCCTCCACTTTCTAAGTAGAAGAAAAGAAGCTTGAGCCAACGTAATTGCTAGATCATAATTTTAGGTGAGTCACTTAACTCAGAACTATACAGCTCCTGATCAGTAAGGTATAAATAATAATACCTGTTTTACCTGAAAAGTTTTTCTTTTCAGAAAAATTATACAAATTACATAGAATGTAAATTTTACTTCTTGAACACTCCTAGGAAATGTATTATGGCCATCATCCCACTACCCACAACCCTCCTCTTCCACTTTTCCAAGTCCTTCAAACTAATATCCATGGTAACCAACAACAACTGTAAAAATTCCGACTCTTGGATGACACTTATAAAAAATATGCATGGCTCTGGTAGTTTTGCTTTTGCTGCAAACAATTTTAAACCCTTTTTTCATATCATACTTCTTTCTGCTTATCCCCCAAAGACCATCACTCGAGGACTTTCTGTCTCTGAAATAGTGTTTTTTCCCTTTAAAAAAGTAATAGGAAGATTCAACCAGATCATTTTAGAGCTTAATAAAACTACTAAAAATCCTCATATATTTAAGTTGAAATATGATATGGGAGGAATAAGAAACCACAAAAAAACCCAAAACAAACAAACAAACAAAACACACAGTTAGGGACTGGTAAGCCTAGTGAGTAGTAACCCAGTTCCCTAAATTCTTCAATCAGTATTATATGGAGACATTTTTGATTTTCATAGCTGTCAATGATGAAAGAAGGTGAGTTACTACTGGCATCTGGTATGTAGGGCCAGGGATGCAGTTAAACGTCCCACAATGCACGAGAAAGCCCCTAAGAATTAGATAGTCCAAAATGTCCAGAGTGCCAAGGTTGAGAGGCTGTGATGTAGCCTATGAGGTGGGGGAAACTGTGATTTTTTAATAGAAGATTTTATTTTTAGTGGAAGTTCTAATCAAGTTTGAATTATATCTTGAAATGTCAAAGTTGGTGTGTTAATAATGGTTTTCCTTTCAACTTTCCATTCTCTGCCCAAATATACCATGGAACAGAATGTTTCTGATTCTGCATAGAACTGATATTTACTATCATCACATTTCATTTTACCTTGAAATGTTAATTGCCGTACAGCAAGGCTGCATGGTTGATTTAAATTTACATTTGCTTTTAAATTTGATTAGGCTAGTCTCTTAGGAGCTCATTCTTCCGTATCTACTCAGAGGGAAAATAGACTTTGGAGTACACAATGGCTTAAAAAAAATCCTGGCTGATGTGGTAGTTACATTTTTACATCCAAAGTGACTTTTAACTTTAAGCAGAAAAAAAAGGGATGCTAATAGAAGAGCAAAATATATCATCATTTACACTTGACTTCTGTCCTGAAAATCTTAGGCATGCTGTGACAGAGCAATAAATACAAGTGAACAAATAGCTTCAAATGACTTCCCATATTCCAGAAAATATGCCACCTCTTAGTGATACCCTAACATGTTTGATTAAAAATAAAAATAAATATATAAAACTTGAATGAATCCTCCTAGGATCTAATAGGGTTGCTACATTAAAACACTGACTATGTCTAGCTTCTGGCTCAACTTATAACCCTGTGTTCCCAAATTATCCTGGTGGGCATTGCTGAATATAGGCCTGAGGTCCATCGTAGGAAGAGTCTTGTGGCTACACCTAGAAGACTTGATAAATGGTAAATGGAAGAGAAATAGCATTTCCTAAATATCTAATACTCACCGCACACTCTCCTAGACATTTGATTCCTCATATGTTGGAAATAGACTGGGAGATTGGTAGCACATTTTAGAGAATAAATTAACACTAGGTAAAGTTAGTTTCCCACAATGTCACACAGTTAAGAGGGATGGATCAGGATTCAAATTTATGTCTCTCTGACTCCAAAGGCCTAGTTTTTTCTTTTAGAAATTCTTCCCCATTTCTCACTTTCTAAGCCAGAAATGGCAAATACTGGCAAGCACCCATCCCCCTCACATTCCAAAGCAGGTGTCTCTAATCAATCATGTCACTTTCTCAATAACATGGATCTACCGTAAAGCCCTTCTCAAGGTAGCACTCCAGAAAGCCATTACCAATCAATCTTTATGAAGCAGCAGGTAGAATGAAACCCATTTGCCATCTCCGATAAACACTGGGAGCACAGACAAGGAATTCTCTGCTGTTCAGTGAAGCCGAATCAAATTCTCAAACAGAGCCTTCTTTTTTTTTTTTTTTTTTTTTCCTGTGCTTGATAGACCTGAGTTTGAGTTCTGGTTCTGACAGCTCCACATCAACTTCTACCAATTGCTTAACCTTAACCCCCATCTCATCCGAGGCCAATAATGCTGGAATTCTGTCAGGAAAGTATTGAAATTTGGAGGGCACAATATTATTAAATAAGAGGCTCATGTGCAAAGTTTTAAAGTCCTTCCTCCTTCAGGGATTTTTCAGAAGGACCATTATGATTCAATAATGAACGTCAAGTAGGGCCATTTGATTTCATCACCAAGAGATTTTCTACTCTGCCACCATTTTGGTTAACATATTAATAACTCAAGACTACTTCAAGTAGTCTCAAGAGATAGTTTAGGATTCTGGCTGATTAGATGAAATAGTATTGCTGAAGGACACATTATCCTCTGACATATCTGAAGCCCTTAATTGCCTGGGATACTATCTCAGATCTAGAATAATTGTTTCCCTATCCTCTAATCCCCCACTGCCTTTTGCTTTCTTGACTTAGGCACATTGCTAAATCCTATACTACATGAATCTGTATATATCTGCATATAAACAAAGGGACTTCATTGAATCCGATGTGTTTCTGTAGCTTGGTAACTAGTGCTTCAGCATGATATTCTATATTTTGTCATAGTCTCTTAAATATAAAACATTAAAATGGTACAAAAACACTCAGATTGCTAGACATAAATAGAAATGCTTGTATTACAATCCTTCTTACATAAGAAAACACTGTTTTTAGGTGTTTTGTTGAAGTTAATAACATAAGATAGCACAGAACATTAAATGGTACCTTCTACATATTTTATCTATTGCTTTCCATTGAAAAATCTATTGTCCTAAGTTATAGCTAGCGTTATCTTTGAAAAAAGCCACTGAGTTTCATTACTTCTATGTAGCCATGATATGTGAGTTGATTTTGTGTGTATATGTGCATTAGGTTTTAGGAGTAAATGAATGTAAATTATAATTTCTAGGTAAATATATCCCAATACTGACGCATATTATCACTTTCCATCGAGTTTACCATCTTGACAATATATTTTCAAGAAAAATTAATGACAACCATTACTTAAAGAAGTAATGCTTACTTCTTCTTTACTACACTCAGTAATGGTTACTACACTCAGTTTCTTAGGATGAAGAGAAGGTAGAATAAGAGGTCTATTAATGCCATTTCCAAAAGGCATCTTTCACATACATGATCTAATTTTGGTCATACAGTTACAAATGAAGCAACTCAAGCTCAGAGATGTTAAATAGTTTGTCCAACCATTTAGTCTTCATTCATTTACCTTGAAGTAAGATGAAGCCCAGTTGCCTTTCCTGCTTGACACTAAGTCAGAAAACCATAAACACTCTTTTCTTCAGTGATATTAAATGAATATACTCAACCAGAGAATGTCTTATGTCACATTTTATGAAAAATATAGATTTGGGAGCCTGGTAAACTTTGGTTGGAATTCTGACTCTAGCACTTAACTTATAATTTTTCCCAAGATCACATATTTAGTAACTGGAGAAACTAGATTCAAAAGTAGGTAAGTCTAATTTCCAGGCCCAAATGTATCTCATTATACCAAAACTGAAATGCATCCCTCTAATGACATGTGTTTTTAGCATTTGTGTGATACCTCAACACAAATGCATGTGTATACACACACACACACACACACACATTTACTTTCTGAGCCTCTCAGCTTCAGGGTCTACAGGAAAGCTGCAAGGTTATGAAGAACATGTCACTCACCTTAAACAAGACACATTTCCAAAAGTAGTCCTATAAAATTTTATAAAGAATTTCCAGAGAACAATCGCTTGGCTTCCTTTAATATCTCCAGCAGTCTGAACAAGGGAGGAAAAAAAATAGAGACCAGGCATACATAATGTTTCTCTCAGGCAAACCACTGAGGAAAATGCAGGGAGCCAAGGAGGATCAGCCTGGTATCCGAAGAACAGTGGCAGTTGATGTTGGGAGAAAATCAAGAAGTCCTCATGGAGCCGACATAGTGTTATCAGGTGGATAGCTAACCAAAAACGCAAGGTCTGGGGACTAGGAATAAGCAGGCAGTGGGCAACAGGCTAGACTGGTGTCTGGTAGTGAGTGTCCAGCCGTGGAATAGAGCCCTGACACAGAAGACTACAAAGAAAAGGGTCATGCCTCAAATATGGACACCAAATGTATCAACTTAGTTAAACAACTTCTATGAAGCATGGGCACATACCTGGAATGGATGCAGAACTAGAAATATCAGCAACAAAAGCAACCCCCCCCCCCTCCACCTAATAAAAAATAAAAACCCTGGTTTATAGACTTTAAATGGATTCAGGGTAAGTCACTTAGGTTCTCTGGAGGTCGGTTTTTTTCATGTATAATATGAGATGAAACCAAATTATCCCTAAAGCTATTTCTAGCACAAATAGCCTATGGCTTGGTCAGAGGAATGAAGAGAAGAGCAGTTATTAAAATTGAAGGTAGAGGGAGGGAAAAATCAATATGAAAGCGAACTCAGCGCTTAGCCATCAAGTTGCAGCTTAAAAGCCCATTCTCCTTTATTCCATGAAGACTGAGCACAGTCATTGAGATACACTAAAACCTTGCCCCTCAACCACAAATAATATGTACATATATCAAGAATACAGTCTCAGTTGAACTCTTCACAAAAAGTGTAATTCAGTTGTACTTGTAATAAAACACGAATATATAAGAGACAGTAGCTGGTCTCTGTGGAGAGAGACAGTTTTGAGCTACATGAAGACAAAGGCAAGAAAAGAGATAAAGGATCTAGAAGAAAAGGTTAGCCAAAGGAAACAGAACAGACTGGTTCTTTTGCAGAATAAAGAAAATTATGCTATAGGCAAAGTAATGTTATAAACAAAGATTGGGGTCCTGACAGAATTTCATCTTTCAAGAGAAGAATTTTGACCTGAAGCTAGAAAGTATAGACCTAAGTCCCAGACTAACACAGATATGTCTCTACTCACAGAGAATGGGAGAACCTATTCTGCCTTGGATTCCAGGAATAGAAATTAAAGAAATACCAGATAAGAAAGGAGACCTCACAGAATTTGAAGCTTGAGAAGGAAGAGGACAATGCGAGGGTCTTATTGGAAGAAAATGATCGATGCTTTAAATTTAGTGAATAGATCTCTCAGAACAAGCAGGAGGTTTATATTTTACACACAAAGACAATGAGACCCAAAAAGGTAAAACAAACTTACAAAATTATATAGCTTATTACTTTGGAGTAAGCAGAAGCTACACATTCATAATAACCTAACTCATAGACACACACAGGCATGCACACATGCATATTGTCATCCATGTTTTTTATATTTAACATCGCTGAAGATCTGTCCTGTGATACAGTGGTAAATCGGAGGGAAGAAGACTGAAAGTAACACGAAATGGGCAAAGGCCCTGAAAGGTCAGTCTGCCTATTCTGAGAATCAGTAAACACATGTTGTGATCTTACAGGTAGTTTGCTCTTGTCTGTGGAAGTTGTCTCAACTTTAAGGTAGTTGAGCTAACATGTTTTCTCACTATGAATCTATGATTTCCCCAAGAGTGGTTTTTGGAGGGGAGAGGGAGGTCAGTGTTCTCTTACACACAAGCCCATGACTACCAAAAGGCCAAGTTTCATCCAACAGTATGCTCTCTTGGATGGCAGTTTTCCATACTGACATTTAAATCATAAAAATAGACTTCCCTATGCTATTTTTCTCCACTGACAAACCACAAATAAGTGAATGTGTTTAGTTAGAATGGAATGTTAAAGGCCATAAGTGTTATTAACAAGGAAAAAATATTGAAGCATCTTCATGTTTAAATCTATAAAGAAACAAGCATGATTTCTCTAAAGGGTTCAACCTCAATAGTGTGCTTTTCCATTTTATAATTAGTAATAAGAATAGGTCTTGAGGAAAGAAAATAGTATTTCCAAAGCCCCACCGTCAGGGCCAGTTTATCACCTAGCTAGGATAGTACAATTTTAATTGCATACTTAGGTCATTGGCTGTAAGTACTGATAAGCTGTTACCATGAAACATCCTAAAATCAATAAAGAAAATGTTAGAAGGAGAGGAGAGTTGTAAATGGAAATGTTAAGAGATTCTTAACTATGCTGTCTTAAATGCTACTGTTGGAATACAAACTGAACTTTAAGCATGATTTGGCAGGACTATGAAAAGAAAGACCTCTGAACCACAGCACTTATTTTCAATTGTACTGAAAGCTAGCAGTCTTGTGTTTATGCCAGACTAATTTAGTCAAGAGTAAAAGTATTCATTTAGGCACACAGCCCTCATTGCATCTGTCCTCATCTGATAAATAAAAACTAAATGAAAAAGGAAGGAATGTTCTTTGCTATAGAAAATTTTTTAAATACTCAAAATCACCATTTAGTATGCCATGCTGTATGCCAGCACTGTGGTAAATACATATTAAAATTATAATTTTGCAGAGAATCACCTGATGACATATTATCTCAACTATTTTTGTTTTCCTACTGAATTACCTAATTGTTTACACAGAGTACTTTAAATTTTAAAATATATTTTTGTTTGCTACCTAGTCAAAGTTTACCTACATGCAAAGTTTTAGGCTCTAGCAAAGATTTCAGATTGCCGATGCTATCTTCATTAAAACTATTTCAGAAAGAAGTTAGTCCAGAGAAGGGAATGTGATTGCACAACTGCATAAACTTGTGCTTATAGTGTATACAAATAATCTATTTATATGGGTAATCCATATACATAAATAATCCAATCCATCTTCATATACATTAAAGACAGAGAAGGCATATATCAAGGCAATTCATTAAATATATATTAATAGCTGCAAAATGAAAAAGTTTAGACTTTTCTCTTGAAAATCATTTTATAGTTAATAGTCTACCTTTATTCGTGTCAACTCTAAACCCTAGGTTCACACTGATATATTACTAGGTTTAGAGATTCAACAGTAGTACCAATATGAACAAAGTAATAAAGGAAGAGTGCTAGTGAGGAAAGAGCAAGGAAAGAAGATAAGATTGAAAAGCTGTGGTAAAATATATAATTCTCTAAAATGAAATAAAAATCATACTGCAATTTGTTTATAACACTTTACATTATTAAAATCCACTATAAAATTAACTTAAAATTATGATTTCAGCAAAATTCAACTAAAAATTTCTATCATTCTTTTTTAAAAAAAAGTTTCACTAAACTATCTATCTTATGTATGAAAAAATTCCATGTTCACTTGGTTGGCTGAAGAAGTAATAATTTAACTGTATACTATTCACATTGCATTGTGCCTTTGTCTATGTGAAGGCAAACAAACATTTTGGCAAGTCAGACATTAATGCATGTGGATGTGGGCAACAGTTCCTTCACAGGACAGCTGGGTGAGTCCTGCAAAGACGTTTCAGCCAAATGTTTATTCTAAAGCCTTCTGGTGTGAAGCACAAAGGAAGGCCTGCAACACAACTAGTTTGAATCAGCCTCTAATGCAGAAAGCTAACACTACTCATAGTGGATTCTCACTCACACATTCCTTGAGCTACAGGGTGTAAATCTGCATCTGTCTTCTGTCAATCCACCACATAAAAAAGAGGTAAAAGCACAAAATCTGATAGTAGCATTATAAATTATGAATAAAGTTAAAACCTTTTTTAAAAAATGCATTCTTTTTTTTTTACTTATTTATTTATTTATTGACAAGATCTCACTCTGTTGCCTAGGCTGGAGTACAGTGGTATGATCATAGCTCACTGCATCCTTGACCTCCTGGGCTCAAGTGCTCCTCCCACCTCAGCCTCCCAAGTAGCTGGAACTCCTTGAACATGCCACCATGCCCAGCTAATTTTTAATTTCTTGTAGAAATGAGGTCTTGCCATGTTGCCCAGGCTGGTCTCCAACTTCTGGCCTCAAGCAATCCTTCTGTCTCGGCCTTCCAAAATGCTGAGATTATAGTCATGAGCCACTGCCCCTGGCTGCATCCTGTCTGTTAAAAGCCTGATTTCTACACATAGAACTGGAGGCTAAACATACCTGGACATATGCGTAGCAAATATTCTGAACAACAATAAAATGTAACTGCATATTTACCTTAGAAACAATAGTTCTCAACAGGCAATTCTTTTTAGTTGATATTTGACAATGTCTGGAAATACTTTTGATCCTCACAACTTGGGTGGCACTATTGGAACCTAATAAGTAGACACCAAGGATGCTGTTAAACACTTTATCCTGCACAGGACAGCTACCCACAAGTAATAATTGTCTTAGTCCATTTTGTGTTACTATAACATAATACCACAGACCGGACAGTTTATTTAAAAAAAAAAAACTCACAGTTCTGGAGTCTGGAAAGTGTAACATCAAGTTGCCAGCATCTGGTGCGGACCTTCTTGCTGTGTCTTCCCATGAAAGGAAGAAGAAGGGTAAGAGAGTACAAGAGAGGGGGAGCAAGGAGGCCAGATTCATCCTTTTATCAGAAATCCACTATTCTAATAACTAATCCACTGCCTCCTGTGATAGCAACATGAATCCATTCATGAGGGCAATGCCCTCATGACCTAATCACCTCTTAAAGGCCTCAACTATCAACACTGTTGCATTGAACTTTGGGGACACATTCAAACCGTAGCAAGAATTGTCTGATCCAAAATGTCAATAGTGCCAACATTGGGAAACCCTGGTATAGATATATTCAGACCATGTTTTAGTTATAGCTATCACTATAAGTAAAATTTTAATGTATGGATAAATAGTGTAGCTGCTCATTAGACTACCATTATTACCATTAGACTACCATTATTAGACTACCAATAATTCCAAGATGAAAATTCAGTTTCAAAAATTCAAAATTTCTTAAGCACTTTTTACATAGTATTGAGTTAATCAATTTCTAGTTTCACAGCATTCAAATAAGAATAGAGAGGCCAAGTGTGGTGGTTTACACCTGTAATCCCAACACTTTGGGAGGCAGCTGCAGGAGGATCACTTGAGGTCAGGAGTTCAAGACCAGCCTGGGCAATGTAATGTTACTCTGTCTCTAAAAGTTTTTAAAATTAACCTGGTGGCACACACTTGTAGTCTCAGCTACTTGGGAGGCTAAGGAGTGAGGATGGCTTGAGTCCAGGAGTTTGAGTTTGTAGTGAGCTGTGACTGCACCACTGCATACTCCAGCCTGGATGACAGAAGTAGACCTTGTCTTCAAAAAGACAAAGAGAGAATATAAAGTAAACCATCCTATTTCCTATTGCGTTGTAACTTTACACCAAATTTACACCAACTTAAAAACATGTGTTTTTAAGTTTCAAGCACACCACAATGTAAGTGGTATAATTCCATAACAAATTCACATAATATTTAGATGTATTATAAGGTTGGGTTGGTTTTACTAGAACTGGAACTTCAACTCCACAAGTTACAACATATAAATGCATACTAAGCAAATTTCCTACAAATTTTCCAAGTTATGCTTCCATATCAAAATAAACATCTCACACTAACATTAGAAATAAATGTAAGAGACAATATTTCCATCAAATACAACATCTGAAAAGGCTAAAACCTCCTGTTAAAAATACCAATGTCCTTTTAATGTGTTTCACCTTTTCAAACCACTGTGTAATAAGACCCTCAAATTAAGTAGATTGCATTTTAGCTTAGATAAACTAATAGCACAATTAGAGCACCGCATAATTCACCATTACTGCTCCAAAGGAAATCACTTAAGTATTTAAGCTCTTTAGAATAACTTCACTGATAAAGGAATGACAAAACTCCCCTGAAGATTAGTGGTTTTGGTGTCAGTGGAAGGGGAAAGAAGGAAAAGAAAACTAAAACCAAAACAAAACTCCCTTCTTATTCAAAGATGCACTTTTGATGGACAAAATCATACACAGATTTTCAAAGACTTCTGGTGTATTGCTCACCTCCGTCCCCCTCAAAATGTAGAAAAGAGATGGCACGGCTAGCCCACCTGATTTTAACCCTGTGGAATGTAATTAGAAGGGTTAAACCTTAGTGATCACATACATTAATCTGCTCTCTTTCCAATATCTACCACAGCCCCTCAAGTTTATTTCATTAATATGCAGATTGCAGTATGCTCAAATTCCTTTTGAAACAAAGATGACTATATCTACAGCAAAACATATACATGTTTGTAAATAATGTGGTTTGTGTGAATAATTGATTTGGAGGAGGAGATTTACGATTATTTCTTTCCACAAATTTTTCTAACCACCTTAACTCTGTACCTACCTTAGAAATGACTATAGAAGCTGTTCCTTGAAAAAGCTAGAAAAGCTCCAAGTATGAAAAAGAAAGCAGGCAACAGAAGTATGTGGAAGTCGATACTAACTTAGAATCCACAGAGTTCACAGAGGATTGACTTAAAAAGCAAATATCTGAAGAGCTAATTTTTCTGGTAATTATAGCTAAATATACAAGAAAAAAATTTAAATTGCTGATTATACTATTTGTTATTTCCACAGTGACAATTTTGCAATTTTGCAATGATAAGATGAGTTTTTATTTGTTTGTTTAGTAACATTACATGACACAGGAAAACTCTTAGTTTGGGATCGTATTGTTGATGCTTACTTCCTATATATTTATTTAATAGGAGTTAACAGAAACATCTGCATGCCACATACAAGAACATAGTGTTTGTGAAGCATCCACAGGTAGCAGGTAGCAATAACCTCAGAATAAGCCACTTATGTAAATAATCTGACATTCTCAACTTTTCAGCTAAGAAACTCCCTGGACGCTGAAAACAAGAGAACCATACAGTGCAAGTAATTTGTAATAGGAAACAGAATTTGATTGTCAAGATCATGACATTTGCTCCTTGTTACTATGACTTTTTTTCTTTTTTCTTTTCTTTTATTTTTTATTTTTATTTTATTTTTTTACCAGTGAAACCCACAGAGAAATCATCACTGTGGATGTACTCCTGAGGTTTTGAAAGAATTTTAAATGCCTAGGCACAGTGAAGTCATTTCTGTCTGTAGGAGAAAGTGCAGTCCATGTAAACTTAAATAGATTTTCGTACTGATAAGAAGAGGCCATCCAAATCTTGATGAAAAGGTAAATTGCAATCTCAGCCCAAATGTACCACAAAGAAAAATCTAGGTAGTGCAAGAGCAAGTTTGTTATTTAAACGTGTTAAAATTAGTTCAGAGAGATGTTTGGTTTTTTGTTTGCTTTATGTCTAATAGCACACACACTGACAAAGTAAAGACAGAAATCAGAAAATGTGACAGACTTTGCAAGTAATCGCTACATCCTCAACTGGAAACATTATGTCTATTTTCTTTAAAGTTCTATATTCCAGGCCAGGCGGAGTGGCTCACGCCTGTAATCCCAGCACTTTGGGAGGCCAAGGTGGGCAGATTACTTGAGGTCGAGAGTTCAAGACCAGCCTGGCCAACATGGCGAAACTCTGTCTCTACTAATAACTGAAAAATTAGCAGGGCGCACAACTGTAGTCCCAGCTACTCCAGAGGCAGAGGCAGGAGAATCGCTTGGGTCCGGGAGGTGGAGATTACAATGAGCCAAGATTGCACCACTGCACTCCACCCTGGGCAACAGAGTGAGACTCTGCCTGTAAATAAATAAATAAATAAATAATAAAGTTCTATATTCGAAAGATGGAATATGAAGAATTGTCCAAAAAAAAGATTCGTAGAAATAAGATAAAATATATAGCTCAACTGACACTTATAAACTGTTCCCTAACTATGCTCAAATTATTAAAAAAAAAAAAAAAGTCATTTGTTTATTCAATAACATTGAGGCCCTACCATACGCCGGTAGTAATTGCTAGGGTTGTGGTATTGCATAAGACAGACGCTGTTTCTTCTCTTATAGAATGATAAGCAGGGCTTGATGGAAAACAATAGAATAAGTAGACAAATATCAGAGAGTAGTAAGCACTACTGTGAGCAAAATAAAAGAGTGCTATAAAAATTACTGCAGGTACTCTATCCAACGTGCCCCCTGCTGCTGTCCCTCTCATGGTTCCTCCTCCATATAACCTTCACAGTGGTCTGTTAAACCATAAATCTTATCTTGTAGCTTCCCTGCTAAAGTTCTTTCAATGCCTCCTACAGAATATAAGCTAATACCTATGGTGTTCCAGATCCTTCACAACCTGCCTTCCCCACCTGTTCACATTCCAACCTCATCTTCCTCACTAAGTGTAATCATATCACATCGTGTATAACTTTCATCATTAATTCACACATCCATCCAATCCATCCACTCACTGAATACAGTATTTATTGAGATACCTATATGTTCTGGGGATATAATAATGCATATAAATATTTTTGGTCCTTTCCACTATAAGCACTTAAAATGTGGTGTAGAAGACAGATACTAATCCAGTTCCACGAGACTGCCAATTTCAAATGTGAAAAGTGCTTCAAAAGAGAACATGATATCAATAAAATTCATAAAAAGATATGAACCCCAGAGAAAATGATGACCGGGCATTTATTCAAGTTTATCTTACTATGTTCCAGTTATGTGTTTCTATGCATTCGGTTAATTTGTGTGCTCCTTAATAAGTTATTTCTGGGTGCCCAACCCCATATACAGAGCATCATATAAAATATTACAAGTAATAAAGAAATTATTTCCAATAAATTTATACCTCTGACTACCATATTGTAGATAGCTGAAACTGTTACTAAGAGCAGAGGTGGAAGACTTGAGCCCAGATTTTATTAATGTCAAATATGTTTTCCACATCAGATTCTCCTCTCATCCTCATACCCAGCTCATGGGATCAATGGTCTTTGTCTTTCTTCCTTCCACTTTCTCTGAAATTATGTTGTCAGACTCAACATTCCTAAAAAAATATATAATATTAACCTGCTGACACCTATTCTAGTGGTAAGGGTCTTAAATGTATAGACCAGAGGATTATCTGTCTCAATGGACAACTCAGGAGAATATTAAATTTGATTTTCAGTTTTTAGGGTGGTAACATCCCCTTTGTAACTACACTATCCCCAGATATTAGCCAAGATGCACTGGAAATTATAAGGAGACAAAGATAAGTCAGGGTTAGATAACCCTGACCTTGCCCAGCATAGTACTTGTTTATATCCTTATATTCTAGGGTATATGTGTTATTTTACATTTTCACATATACAGGGGGGTAACTCCAAACCCACATTTACAGGGCAAACATTCAAGCTACCACCTATTTCCATCTATTTGTGCTTAATGCTTAAGGCTGAAAATGTTTCAAAGAGTTCACAAAATCACATCACGTCAGAAAAACAAGTTTCTTAGAATGTCTGGAGGGTAATGCTTTAGATAGATTAAACTAAAACATCATATCAAGGAAGTTGCTGGACTGCAAAACATAATGTTCTTTTTAACTGAAAAGATAGAGCACAGAACTACAGAACAAGAATGGCAGAGATATTTAATTTTTTAATGTCTAAACAATTTAGTTCCTTTAACTCATTATATCAAGATGAAATTTGAGAAATCATTTCCCCTATAAAAACCTCCGGAAAAATATATTACTAGGAAGCAAATTGTGAAGTCTTAAGGTAAAATAAGTGACTTTTTTTCATTGTCTTTCTTTGTGACTGTCTTAATCTAAGATTATTATCTTGAAAAGAACCAAATTATACTGAAAAATGAAGGTTTCTCTCTTCAATTTAATTCTGTTTCTTTTACAGAGTACATTAGAACTATGAAAAAGTATTTTTAGGCAGGTGCAGTGCTTCGAGGTATATATATCAAGATCAGTTGCATTTATTTAAATTCCATAGTCTTACGTTTTAAGTGTATCTTTTAGTTGTCATTTAAAATGCTTTTGCAAAAGAATCGGAATTCCCAAAAACTGGGTCCTTATGCATGGCAGTGTTTCCTTGAATATGAGAAAGCAAACTCTTGGTTTTGCAGAAACAAAAAAGGGCCAAAGAAATTATATGAGAGCAACTGTATGTCCTTTTACAGCTAGAAGTTGGCTTTACACATTCCACGACTCATAAATAAACAGAAGAGTTCTGTGAACTATATGCAGATGGCTGGGTCTACACTGGGAGGCTTTTGTAATGACTTTGGTTTGCTTCCCTGTTTTGCCATCTCTTAAAATATCTGCAAAAAAAATTTTGTTCTGCTCCTCAGAAATAGGACAAGTAGAATCCTGTAACTTGAGAATTTGCCCTCTGCGTAGTTGGGGCTTTATAAAGCTTGGAGAAATCCATTTTTTTTTTCTCATTATTGTTTCTATAAAAATATCTACCCGCACAACTGTCATAAAAATGCTTTATGTTTTAAATATTTATTGTTTTATTTTTAAAGGATAATACAATAACGGAAGTATGAGATAGATGAAGCTGCAAGGTGGTCAAGGGAAGTAATAAGGCAAAGAGGGGAAAAATCCCGCAAACCACATAAAGGAAGCGATGAGATCAGCCACTTAAGTAAGCGAGTTTATGGTTACCACACTGGCACTGAGCTAAGGCATTCCTGCCAAGTCCAAATGAGAAAAGAAGTGGAAAGAATAAGGACATCCGACAGAGCAAGGCAGGGAGACAAGGCACCAAAGTCAAGTGGAAATGCTAAGACAGCAGTTTTGTGTCTTTTTTTTTTCCTACCTGATTATGGCACAGAAATCCTAGCAGGCAGATAAGGACATTAGATTAAAAAAATAATAACTGAAAAGAAATGCATACCAATATTTATTATCATTTCAATGGTGCAAATATTTTGTTCAACTACCCCTACTCCTCCAAACAGTTACAAAACCACACACACACACACACACTCATCATCATTGCTACTGTAGCACTAATCATTTGCTTAGCTAATCATAAAGCCTCTTTCTCAACAGCAAAAGCCTAAGGGCTTTGGCAATGGAAAAAGTATTGGCATTTCTCTGATGTATATTCAAAAACCCATATTACAATTCTTAATTTAGCATGCATGAGTCAGCAATAGATATACTGTATCTTTAAAAAGACATGAAGGTTTCCAGTCAAGCCTTTTAAAGCTTTACAAATAACATTTCAAGAGGGTTGAGAATGTAGACTAAGATAGCAGATGGCTTTTAGTACAATACTGCTCCAGGATCCTTTGATTTTATTACTTTTGCTTTTGATGGTGCTCTTTTCTGGTTTGTTTTGATGACTTTGTGGCCTAATGGACTGAAATCAGACAGTGAAGCTGAAAACCCTTAAGTCCTAATGACATAGAGTGACTTATTGGGTGACCTGGGGTAAGTGTTACATTTCTCTCATCACAGGTTCTATGGCAAAAAATAAAAATTACCGTGACCCCCATAAGGATGGGCCTAGGATGCCAATAATTATTATTCAGCTTGCATAATACGAAATCATACTTGCTGCCACTTATTATTTCCATGAGCCAGACACTATTCCAGGTATTTAGCATATTTTGCAGTTTACACACAATAGCTATATAAAAACTATCGTTACTTCTGTTTTACACATGAAGAAATTAGGCCCAAGAAATTTGAGGACTGAACTTAAGTCAGCTTGACTACAAGTCCCCTTCTCATTCCTTTTGGCTATATTATCTCTACTAATGAATAATGATAATTCAGGTCCAAAATACTTAGTAATTATTAATTGGTTATGTACACACATATATATAGAGAGAGTATACTACATAATACATAGCAATTATTATATATAGCAATTGTGATTATTATATATACTACATATAACATAGATATATACTGTATATTTAATAATTATTAATTGGAGAAACAATATTATAAATTCAGGATGCCCTTTCATACTAGTGCTCTATTGTTACTTGATTTTACTCAGTCTCTGCCTACTAATGTAATACTTGAAAGTAAATACCTTAAAAAAAGAAGGATGGAAAGAAGGAAGGTAGGAAGAAAGTAGGGAGATGCTTTTCTCCCTATAGTCCATAAATTAGTTAGATTTTTCAACATGTGGATGAGTTGATTTCTAAGAAAGGTTGGCCCCTGATCTGAGGGTATAGTCTTGGATGCTAGACTTTCTGCATTTAGTGGTTCTCAGTTGAACTATTTTCCCTGTAAATCACTGTTCTGCCACAGAAAATAAGATCCACAGTTCTTTCCACTTCCAGGATGCGCATAGAGAGAACCAATCTGAATCTTCACTAAAGAAAAAAAATACAAAGACAGAAAAAAAAGAAAAAGAATTCTTGGGCTGCCTGAGCTGCTCTAGCAAAGCCAGGGACTGGCTTCTTAATTGAGTGCTGTTTTTCTAGATAAGCTTTCTGATAGATCACTTCCACGTGGCTTAATGCATTGTCTATGTTTATTTTAAAAGGGGGAAAAAACCCTTTAAAATGTGTTTGAGAAACATTGATAAGTTAAGAACAAGGCAAGGGATTTGACTGGAATGATTACAGCCCCTTCTGAATGCTAAGGTGTCAAGAAAAGGCCTAATTTAAGTACATCTCCCAAGAGTTCATTCCAGAAAAGGAAGGATCTAGTCATTGAGTTAAAATAAAAAAAAAAATGTATATCAAATTCCTAATTCCAGTGCCTGGGGAGAACCACATGCCTATGGTTTCTTTAAAAAATATGTTTTATTTTTCATTTCATTTTGCCTGCCATTCATTCAGCAAGGGCCTCAAAGCACATTAGAACATTAATTTATAATACTTATGCATATGTAGCAGAATTCCCTAAGATTTTAAGGACTAACTTGCCAATGGAAAATAGGCCATATGGAGCACCCAGGCATTCTGTACACAACTGAAGTCGATTATCTCTCCTAGCCCCCAGCCCCAGCATGATGAAGAAGATATTTGGCTACAATATTTTGGAACTTAACATGCTCTTGTGGATTGCTAATGCCAAATTGGAACAGAATTGGTCTCATATAAGACATTAATGGATTCAAACACAATAATGTTATATATATATATATAAAATATACATAATAAATATATATTTTTAAAATAATTGATTATATATATAAAATCAATTATTTTTAGAAATGTACTCTGTTTAGTGTCTTATATTAGAGTTTCATTCATAGAGACATTAATAATAGAGCGAGAGTTAATTTGTAAAATAAAGGTTTCCAGCTGGCAAGTCTGTTGCCTTCAACTTATAAAACATTGACTTTTCAGAGAATTCATGA
This sequence comes from Pan troglodytes, assembly GCF_028858775.2. Classification (NCBI taxonomy): domain Eukaryota; kingdom Metazoa; phylum Chordata; class Mammalia; order Primates; family Hominidae; genus Pan; species Pan troglodytes. Next base: position 31,268,343 of record NC_072401.2, on the reverse strand, counting down.
AACTTTGTCGGTACGTAAAGGAAAAATTTATCAAACCTTTGCATTTATTAACTCAAAAACAAATGAAACAGACAATGCCCATCCTCCCTCAAACACTCTACATACTCCCCTCTATTCTCGCTTTTTTTCTCTATTTTCTATTTTGTTTTTAATTTCCTTCCTTATTTGTAACATAACCAACCTCTTAGGTGTCACAGTATGCCATTTTTTTTTTTTTTTTAATGACACAACACTCTCCTAGATAAAGTGGTAGGCAATTATCTCTGGAATGCTGCAGAAAAGAATTCCTTAAGCCTCTGGCTAGTTACAGAAGGGCTTACATTAATCATTCTCTCTCTGCATGCTTGTCTCCTCTTAGTAGTGTCCAATGTCAAATCAGACAGTCCATGCAGGGCCCTGGATAGAACGTTAAAAGGGCATTACCACACACTGCAGGTGGCTAGCAGGAACAAAGCCCTTAGCCCGGAGTAATTTTAATAATTTCTGCACAGGTCTAATCCAGTGCTTTGGTGCATATTTGCTCCTGAAATCTTTGTTACACTACTTATCATACAATCATTGATTCAATGTAAAAAAAAATTAAAAAGACACAAGATGCAGTTCTTACACTCTTAACCACTCTAGACTTCATGTATCTGTCATGTGGTACTCTCTTTTCAAAAATACTGACAACCAAAAGCTGGTTTCTCAATGTTTCATGTTTTATATGTGTCTCAAGGAGGAGCCTCAACTGTCCTACTGTGCTGGCCAGTACGGTTTAAAGTGAGTCAGTGATAATGTAATGAACTCTAAGGCACTCGGCTTGGCTGTTGAAATAAAACAATGAGTTACTCTGACAGTCATTCCGGGTCACAAGAATGTAAATGGGTGTATTCGTGGTGGGATTTTCATCTCTTGTGTTGGAAATCTGCAGATATTATAATACTATTTTGGAATGATCTGAACCAGCTAGAGTGAGATTTTTTTTTCATTATGATAACCTCCAGGCTACAGGCTTTTATCATAACATTATTTTACTCCTAGATCTCCTGGTCATGTTTTCAAAACTATTCCTCTTTGCAATAAAACTTTCAGGAGAGAAATTTAAATTTTCATAAGCCACAGTAAATGTTGCTATGAAAAAATTTGCCAACATATACAATCTCCTGGGCAGCATTGGTTATTCTTTATAAAGCAACTTAGGGGATTTCCATAAAATGATAATACCTTCTCCTACACTTTCTATTTATTCCACACTGCTTTATTTTAAACTGTGTTTTTTCTTGCCAAAGACAACATTCAGATTGTTAGTTACGTGGTTTTCTATTTCATATGGTCACTTCCTCCTGTGGATCCTTGCAGCTATTCTCTCACAGCACTTAATACATTTGGTCTTGTATGCAAACATTTTATTCCCATTGTCACTAGTAAACTGTGCACTCTGTAAGGGTATAGACTACATCTTATTTATCTTGTTTATCTCTGTGTCACTCATAATGCCTTATAAATAATAAATGCTCAATAAAGTAATGAAATGAATCAAATAAGTCAGTACTTCCAACATCTTCATGTTTTGCCCTCTCCATTAGCTATCCAAGTCAACCAAATATGGATTACATAACATGGTGAATTAAAGCTGAAAATAAATTAGCACTGCTAACATCTTCAATCTCTTTGTTTTGGTCCAATAAGTGTCTGAATCACCAGATATGAATTATCTAAGGTAAGGTAGTAAAGTAGGGATTAAAATAATATAGCAGTGTTTCATGCTAAATAAGGCTTCTTTTTCATATGTTGTGATTTTATTGCCTATGTCTTATTTGGAACAATACTTAGTGCAAGAAAAACACCTTAATTTAATGCCTCCCTCCTCCTCCTCCCATTTTAAAAAATGTTCAGCATGCATTCATATTTATGGATCCATTTAGTAATTACATCATCTCTGGAAGTAGGTAGAAGGGATATTATTAGCCCCACTTTACAGATGGTGAAATATACAGAATGGCTGTGAGCGGCCCAAAGTTACACGTTTTCAATTGATAGAATCATCATTAAAATGTCCAAGCCCTGGGCTTGTGCTCCTACTATGCCCTCTCTTCCAGTCTTTGCCATACAGTCTCTCTGATGAGACCTCCGTATGACTGGATCTCTCAGCTCAGCAGTCCCCAGCCTTTTTGGCATCAGGGACCCGGTTTCCTGGAAGACAATTTTTCCACGAACGAAGGCTGGTGGGTGGGAGATGGCTTTTGGATGAAGCTCTTTTACCTCAGATCATCAGGCATTAGTTAGATTCTCAGAAAGACCGTGCCACCTAGATCCTTCACATGAGCAGTTCACAATAGGTTTCACACTCCTGTGAAAATCTAATGCCACCGCTCGTCTGGCAGGAGACAGAGCTCAGGCAGTAATGCTCGCTTGCCTGTGCTCACCTCCTGCTGTGTGGCCCGGTTACTAACAGGCCATGAACCTGGACCGGTTCGTGGCCCGGGGGTTGGGATCCCTGTCTCAATCTGCTGACTCTGCGCTCCCGGGAATGACTTTATTATTCTTACTAATACAATTATTACGAATTTTCCCTCATACTGCCTAGCATATGGCACACAGCAAACCCCAGAAGATGTGCATTAAATTTGTTTAAGGTGTAACAACCGACAAATTCAGCTACCTCTCCCATCCTTCTGGTTTATTATTATATATGGCTCTCCTATTCTCACTTTATTGCATACACATGTATTTACATTTATAACAATTTTATTGATGAATATATATATGTGTGTGTGTGTGTGTATATATATATATATATAAAAAACACCAATGTTTATAAAGTTCAAATTTCTTCAAGATAAATTAGGACAGTGGAAAAATATTGCTTTGTGTCATTTTATCAGATCTCTCCAGAAAATTTTGCTGTATAAATCTAATACATAATAAATAACATACCTTGAACAAAGGAACATCCTCAGACATATGACTATGCAAAGGGAAAAAGCTGATTTTTGCTTGTTTAAACAAATGTCTTGGAAGAGACTCGGTTTTTTTTTTTTTTTTTTACTTTCATCTCTATTAGTTGAAAACTGAAATGAACATTTTTACCAAAGACCATCAAACATAATTCTGTTCAACAAGCACTTAGTGAAAGCTAACCATGTACCAGACAGTGTGTCATAGTTGAGGAACAGACACATTTAAGAAGACATTATCTCAAATAAGCAGGAGAGTGAAGTGGTTCAAAGCACCTCAGTTTAAAATCCTGGCTCTCTAATGCAACAGCCGTGTGACGTTGGCAAGTTAACCCTTCTATGCCTCAATTTCCTCTTCTACAAAATGTTGATAATAATTGTATCTGATGTATTGCTTTATCGTGATGAGCAGGAGCAATGATACAATTTATGAGGCCTCGTGCAAAAGGAAAAAGCAGGGCCCTTTGTTCAAAAATTATTAAGAATTTCAAGATGGTAACAGCAAACCATTAAACCAAGTGGGGATCTTTCTCAGTGCAAGGTCCTGTGTGACTTTCTAGGCCAGTGCCCTAGAAGTGGGCCCTGGTGATAAGTAAATGATTACTACCTGTGAAGCAGTTGGAAAAGTGCCTGGCACATGGTGTTATATGTTTTAGCTTTTGTTATCAAAGAGCTTATGACTTCACTGAACACGTAAGAAATATAAAGGAAAATGGCACATTTTTAAAGATTCTGGGTAGATCTAAATTTCTAATGACCTCTAAAGTTTGCAACAATGTTCTTAGCTACACTGGATTTGGGATCCTATCAGCAAAATGCACCACCTCTTACTTATTTGACAGACAACTCTTTCGTCCTTCCTTCATACAAAGTGTTCAGAATGTTCTTTCCGTCATCTTTATACAACATTTATATGACATTTTCCATTCGATTATCTGCGTAATTTCTGTCTCATCATGGCACATAGTGCATGTAACAACACAGTTTCTTAAGCGATTCAAGTTCTGATCTTTCTCGTGTTCAGATGTAAAGTACTTTCCTTGCATTGTTAATTTTCTACATTTTCTCCCTGATATACAATCCTTAGCTGCACCTTTGTGCAGAATACTCTCCTCCCAAAGATGCCCACATCCTTACCCATGTACCCTATGAATATACTATGTTATGTGGTGGCAGGGGGTGGGGATGGGACTAAGACGACAGCTGGAATTAAGGATGCTAACCAGGTGATTTTAAAATAGAAGATTATCTTGGATTATCTAAGTGGGCCAATGTAATCACAAGGGCTCTTATATGTGGAAGCAGAAGGCGGAAGAGTCAGTGTCAGAGTGATAAGAATTTGAGACCCCCATGACCAGCCACTGCTGACTTTGAAGATGGAAGGGGACTGTAAGCCAAGGAATACAGCCACTGTCTAGAAGCTGAAAGAGGCAAGAAAACATATCCTCCCCTAGAGCCTCCAGGAATCCTGCTGATGCCTGGATTTTAGCCCACTGAGACTCATTTCCAGCTTCTGGCCTCCAAAATTGTAAGATAAATTTGAGATGTTTTAAGACACTCAATTTATTAGAACAGCAATAGGATGCTACTATAATGTCTACAGACATAGCATGTGTACCCACATGCATGGACACACACAAAAACACATTCCAAATAAGCCCTCCAGCATTGAATATTCCCATCCTTAATGTCCAGTAAATACTGTCACAAAGCAGGCTCTTATTGCTTGAAGCCAGCAGAGTCTATACTTTAACACTGGATTCCAAACAGGCTTCCACCTTTCTGCTACAGAGATATTGTAGTAGAAAGTGCAATTAGCCTGCCTTCTGTGACCTACACTGAGTATTTCGACCTGCCACATTGGTTCTGCTGCACTGAATCTACTACTCCATTATTGCGTTGATCACATTAGTTAATGGATAATATATTTATCCATCTTACTCACTAGACAGGGACTGCCTGGAGGAGAGGAACTGTGTCCTCATTCATATCTGCATATCTGGTATCTAGACAGTGTATGGCTCATGACAGGACCATCAAAGTTTCTTGACTTAAATTAATGGATGAATGGCTAGAAAAATCTTTAAGTACATGCACATGCAGGAGCACAAGTGCATGCACAAACACACACAGGGGATAAATTTTTACTTCTATTTTTTTCCTAACAACATTACAAGGTAGGCACTATATTAGTGATGACAGAAATGGATTTAAGCTCTGGTTCATGCTTATAACCACTAATCATTAGAGCCTCTGATCACTGAATATTTATCAATGAAAGAACAACAGGCTTCACTGCTATCAGTTAATATAATATCACATTATTCAAAAATCTGTCAATGCTTACAAGATATTTAGTTTCAGAATATACCAGATGTATCCAACAGTGAGAAAGCAAGAAAGCAAGTAAGCAAGAAAGAAAAAGAGACATAAAGAAGTTCTTCAGGAGTCTAAAAATTAGGCACCATTCCTGCTGCATGTGAATGGATAAGTGAGACAAAATTCTTCAACAGTGGAGTCACGGGATGTTTTTGTGTTATTATAGGTTGCATCCTTTCTGGCCGAAACCAGGTTTCATTCCCCCGTAGCAAGAGAAAGCTCACAAGTCTCCCTCAACCTGTGATGCTGAGCTCACTTCTAGGTGTGAACTGTGTTTCTTTCAAAAGAAATTGAACAAATCTCATTGAGTCATGTATGAGTTACTGTGCTTTCTAAAGTGTTGCTTTTTGAGAATCGTTTAAGTACTGATTCATATATGGCTAGATCTCAATGAGTGGTGGCCATACATTAAAAATGCAAAATTATGAAAATTACAAAATATCTTAAATACAAATCATTCATGCTACTTTAATATTAGAGACAGAACTCATCATAGGAAAAAACACTTGACTAGCAGAGCATGACAAAGAAGTTTATTGATGATTGAATATTCATCAATAATAACTCTATGAAAAAGGGGTTTATGCCCATTTTACAGATGAGATTCTGTTTCAGTAGCTGGTATGAAAATAGGCCTTATATCATCCTACCATTAGCTGGGTAACTATAGGTAAATTTGACTCTAATGCATTTCTTCCTGGTTCAGAGTTAGCCTGATGAGAGAGGGTGTATACAATGAGTAGAGGTCCTTCTTTCCTTTTTGTTTGTTTTATTTTCTATTAATCAGCTAAGAATAGTTTTGTGGTGTATTTACATAATGAAAACAAGCAATGCTTGTGAAATCTGTTGAATACCCATGTTCAAGACTCTGAGAATTTGTGCCTAAGACTTTACAAATGTTATCTAATACAGTTTAAAACTGATATTACCCTATGTATAGTTGTTATACTCATTTTATTGATGGAAGTTTTGTCCCATAGCTAGTAAAGGCCAAGACTATGAATTGAACCCAATTCTTTGAGTTAATCAAGTCCATATCCCAGACTCCTTTTCTGGAGTGGGTCTCAAGATGGTGGCACAAAACAGAAATATATTTCATCTGAACCAATTCTAGTTATGATGCTTCTTAATTGTCCAGGCATAAATAGACGAAGCGTAAGAGGGATAAATTCTGTCCAGTTGGAGAGGATGTGGAAGCATCATAACCCCCACAGAAAACAAGATGGAGATGCTGCAGAGATAGCAGTGCCTGGGAGGGTAAAGAAATGCCTAAGAACGAATTAAAATACACCTGTGGGAAACCGTTAACTAGTGGGATGTCGGCACACCCATACTTTCATAAAATTATTTTTGATGAAATGCTTTTACTCTATTAAAAGTGACTAGACTTATATCAAATAGAGAGAAGTCCAACATTTAGTGAAGAGAAAGATGGAGAGAGTGGAATGAGTTGAAGTAGAAGAAAGTGTTAAAACATTGGCAGCATTATGAGGAAATGAGAATTGGAGTAGTAATCTTTTAGCTAAAGTGTTTAACATTATGATACATAAAACTTTTGGAATAATGAGATCAAATACAACTGGAAACATGCAAGAAATCTGTGGGCATGTTGAGAAAAGCATAAATGATTTTCTTTCTGAAATGGCTAGCAAGCTAACTAAAAGCAGAGAAGTAACCACAATGACCTCCCAAATCCCAAGATCTAGGCCCAAGATTTCTATTATTATTATTAGTGTTAGCACTGCAGAGCAGGAAAGAGAGTCAAGATAAATGAAGAAAAACAAGTCCTATCTAAACTGGGGAAATGAGAGCCAGACACGGAAGGAAAGCAAAAGAAGCGTGAAGGATGATTAAAAAAGGAACTAAAATAACAAAACATGTTATTTTTTAAATCTTTTTTTAGTCTAAAATAATAAAATAGAAAATGTGCAAAATGTGAAATCTAAATCCATCATCAGCAGGATGTACAAAAATTATAATGTCCTTATTACATCACCATATGTAGTACTTTTGATTGCTAATTACACTATCAGATGTATAGATGTATGTGATGTGAATAATTTATTTTACTTTTTTTAAACTAACTTTGGTTCTTGCATACATTAACAAGATTCAACTCTACAACATACATAATGTGAACATGCAGTTTTAAGCAATTATGATATAAGTATACACTTTTCAAAGCATTCATATTTAATTTAAATAATATGCATTTAGGTATCATAGTTGAATCAGATTTGACACGTAGTGCATTTTAAAATGTCTCAAGATGAGAGTCTATTAAAGAAAAGATTGCTATTAAACAAAGAGCAATAAAAAATAAAATGAAAAGCAGAATAAATAAGTTTTAAAAATTAACGTGCACGAAACCAGAGCAGATTCTGATTAGCTAGATGTGCAATCATGATTTACTAGCCTATTTGCTCTGCTTTTCAATAAATAACATGGTGTCAATGGGGCAACTGTCATATTATAATGAATGCGGGCTATAAAGTGGTCCATATAACAACATATCATCAACTCCTCTCCATCCCCCTTCTATTTTAGAGCAAACTGTGTGCAATAAGATGATAAAGCTTCCTACATTTTATTAGCCATATTTCTAAAGACTGTGGATAATGCAAATTGTCTGGTTCTTCCCCACCTCCCAGTTTACCAGGATTGGTGACATTGTCATAGTCTTATCTGTTTAAAATAATGACATGTGGTAAGATTTCAACTTAGATACCTGATAGTGGATATCAATTAGCTACCACTGACAATTGCTTCATGAAATAGGGCTGCATCTGTGGGTTCAGGCTGTTGCTTCTAAATACTGATATACTGATACCTTCTCTACCAACACTTTGCTTCTAAAGAGCAAAATCTGATTCATTAACAGAGATTTTCCCTCCAGCCTTGGGGGGTAAAATTTCTAAAACTGCCCCTCAACTTCTTCTCTGCTGAATGATATCATTTAATTTTACATCACATTTGTGTAAATCTGAATTCTACCTGTTTGATAACTAGGAAATTAAACAGACAATTTTCTATATTCATATATTTATATGTATTTAATTTACATTAGGTATTTAATTAATGCTTGTGGAATGAAGTATTCAATTATACATCTAGAACCATTTCATTCTTTCTGCCTATAATGTGGTTCCCTGGGTAGAGTCCTCTCTCTCTCTCAGCACACACAAATCCCAGGATCAGTTTCTCAAATGCTCTTCCCTTCCAAAACCAAACACAAAAGAATGGCAGCTACAGTTTGAAAAGATGAAGCAATGAAATAAAGTGCAGGTACATGTGTATCTGCACATGTATATGGGTTAGATCTGAATTAAACTCAGGCATAAACCTTCATGTTAGTTTACTTTAAGGAAAACATGTCCTAACAGCCACATTCAAAAAGAACTCACAAGGCTTACAGACCATTAAAGCTTTTATAAAACACAGTCAAATGACAATTGCAAATGAGTTAAGAAATATATTGATTAACTGTCACTATTAAAATCATGGGTTTAACAAAACAAACAAACAAACAAAAAAAACCTCAGGGCCAAGGTAAAGGCAAACTGTGTAGAGAGTCTTATAAATGACAAACCAGAAAATACCTTCAGCAGCCATAATTGCACAGGCATGATATTCAATGTGTATATTGTGAGTAGAGAAAAGTGAGCAATTCTTAAAAGAGTCAACGTAACCAGAGAACCATGCTCTTGGAACCATAGTAACCAGCCTTATGTTTTTTTGCACACAAGAGGCAATTCAGAAAAACATGCAGGTTTACAAACCACATTTTTTCATTACCTTTTTTTTGGTATCACTCTAATTAGATTTCATGATGAACACATGCATTCTCATGGGGGAAACTGCCACTTAACTGAAGAGAAGACTATTAACGAGGTAATTGACATTGTTTTAAGCCACAAAAATGTGAATGGCTGGGTATATTTCATATGTTGACACTGGAAGTTGAGAAGCTCATTGTGCCACATTCCACTTGAGAATTTCTTTATTAATCACCAGAACCAAACTCGTGGTAGTTACTTCAGCAAGCATATATTATGTATTTATTCTTGTTTTTATAGCTTATGCACGTGACGTTTCCTCTGCTTTCAATATATTTTTTTTTCCTTTACTAAGGGTAATTTTTGTTGAGATAGTCATTGCCTGAAATACTTTTTATACATCAACTCCTTTTATCCTCTCAAAACTAACAATAATAGTACCACCTACTTCTTCTGCATATTCAATGGCTTATTTATACAGTGCTTATGATAATGCACAGCACAAAGAATGTGCTTTGTGTTTGTCCAACAACCATATGAAGTAGGTTATATGTGCTATCCTCATTTTATAGATGAGGCAACAGAAGTAGAGGTAGATTAAGGACCTCCCCAGGGATCACAAGCTAATAAATGATGCTGCTGGACTTTATACATATCAGCAGTGTAACTACAAAACCTAAGTTCTTAATTATTCTTAACTGCTAGGCTCTGCCTCTTATAAGGATTGCATGGATTGCTCCTTCAACAACTTGATCCTAAACATGTCTTCCAAGAAGTTTTCCAGAATTGACATCTATGCACATACTAGATTGTATGTTTCTTGAGAATACGAATCATGTTCTGTCACATAGTAATCTCCTACAGGCTACTCTCTTCACTGATCTGTACTCAGCAGATATGTACTGCATGCACAACTGCCTATGTAGATTGATGGCCTTGTAGGCATAATATATGAGATAACATTTTAACTTTAAAAAATTAAGATATGCATTGAATATTTCATGCTTAATGACACAAATATACATTCACTTTAATTATCCTTTTATTTTTTATTTCTGAGTAGATGATACCTAGGTAACTGTTCAAAGACCACTCTTTCTGTACCTACCTTTACCAAAAAGATTTCTAAAAACATGCACTGAAAGTCATGTGTGCATATTTTGGTATTTTTTGAAAAACAAATAATAGTCTTTACAGACAGAGATTTGGGTTTGTGTCCCAGCCCTTCCACTATGTATAGTACTAGTTGTAAATTCTGGAAAAAAATTCCTTAAACTTTTTGAACCTCAGTTGCCTTAGCTTTCAAATGGAAATTGCAATATCTATTTAATAAAGTTGTGAGGAGAATTACATAAAACAAAAGAATAGCTGGCCCAAAGCAAGCACTATATAGTAAGTTTGTAAATTGCTTTGCAGGCTTTTTACAAGGAAGTGACATATAAGTTAAAAACCCACAAACATAAAAATGAACTTAACTGTAACTTTATATGGGTTAAATATGTGGACTTTCTTTGCATTTGTATCTTTCTAATACTAAGGTGAAAATGTATCCTCATTGTTTATATACACATTGACTGCAAAAGGCAGGAAACATAAGAGAAAAATCTAGAGTAGCACTGGGAAGATTCAAGTTAAAAATAAGAATTCCTAGCCTGGGCAGCATGGCAAAACCCCGTCTCTACAAAAAAAATACAGAAATTAGCTGGGCAAGGTGGTGTGCGCCAGTAGTCCCAACTATTTGGGGGGCTGAGGCAGGAGGATTGCTTAATCCCGGGTTGTCTAGGCTGCAGTGATCAGAGATGGTGCTGCTATACTCCAGCCTGGGTGACAAAACGAGACCCTGTCTCAAAAATAAAGTAAGATAAAAATTTCCTAAGGGTAATCAACAGTCAGATTACAGGACCCCTAGGACTCCTCAGATGACACCCTCTTGTAAGCGTCATGGTCTACAACATTGGGTAGTTTGAAAATCTCTAGACTTTCTTGATGAGGCATATCCATTTCTGGGTGAATCCCCCAAAGAAGAAACCTCCTGCCTCTTATTTCCACAGTGATGGCATAGGTCAATTATTGCCCGAAGTGAAGCATGCTGGGAATAAGTTCCAGAATGGCTTCTAATATACTAGATATGCTGGAGGCTCAGTTGGACCGAGGGTGGATTATTGATAAACTGTATTACTGTGATGCATTTTTTAAAAGCATATGTTTACTCCCATAAGGCACTGTTCCAAGGCTGTCTGAATGTTCAGTGCATTTGTTTTATTTATGTATATAATCCATGTCCCAGAGAATCCTAACCACAATATGACAAAATACACTGACTTTCTATCAGTTCTGCTTCCCTTTCACAAAATTTGTAATGAATACTTATGATTCTAAACTCAATATAGGTCCTTGAAATAAATAAACAGTAGTGCTGCCATGGCTTTAATGAGGTTATCGAATGGAATAGAACTTATGATCTGCCATTGTGTTTTAAAGAAGGATCATCCTTAAGAGTGAAGCCTTCTTTGGGGCACAAAGAGTGAGAAAGAGGCAGCAATGATGCTTGAAAGAAAGGAAGAAGAAATGGCAGAGAAAAATGGAGGAAAGAAGAAAGGACAGAGAGGGAAGGCGAGAACAGCTTCTATATCCATCTACAAGCCAGAAGCCAAATTTAAAGAATATGCTACATTTATCCAAGTCATATTCACTATTCTTTTAAGGTACTGGCAGCCACCCCATCTTATTAAACATTAATTTTAAAAGCCTGTCAATGCTTGGCCTAGTCTGACCTGCCATTTTAGAATTTTAAAACAGTAAAAAAATAGCCATACAAAAGTACATTAATACCTTTTGATATGTTAGAAATGATCCAAGAACTTAAGCACTTAAACCACTGTGGTCACTTCTCAAAAGTCCCCAATGAAATTTTGACCCATTCCTTGTCATTGCTGCATGCATTCTTTGAGCTTTTATGGAAAGGAAACTACTTAGGGCCACCATCACAGTAATGCAGCAGTTAAGCAAGAAGCATCAATAACAGCAATACAGATTTCTGACATGTTTTCTTTTCTCTGGCTTGCTGACAATCCTCAGGAAATGAAGCATGTGGTTTTGATGAAGCAGTTCCTTAAATTTTAATGTGGCATTGATCTATCTTAGGATTCCTAAAGGTTCATGGGCAATACACTAAGGGAGGAGAAATAACAACAAAAAAAGATAAAACATACTGAAAGTTTAGTTCTATCAAAACATTCTGTAAAGTGTAAGTTAGAAATGGTACTACATTACACCAAAACATAATATTGATAATCTTATGGTTCATATCACAGATTTTCAAAGTTAACACTGAAAAGTGGATCACATAAATAATATGCCTTGTCCACGAGCTGAGGCATGACTCAACAATGTCAAAGCACTGGAGGGAGGAAGGAAAGCAATGGTGATATTACCTAGTGTCTAATGTGGTACTCTTTGTGTCAGATATTGGAAACATCTTCTACTCCATTGTCTAAAACAGGAACCTTAAAATAAATGGTATGAGTTGTCCTCATGAATACAACACATCCACATCTATTCACCAAGCGCTATCCATTCAACTTTATATATGCCTTGTACATCTCACCTCATCCCTCTTTCACCATTTTATTTGTCAGGGTATTCGTCCTCTGTCTCCTAAGCCCCACTCCAGCCTCTGTGCCACTGAATTTTGTCTTCCCAAACCATCTACTGCAAGAATTATTTGCCTACAACACAGATCTCAAATAGTTACTATTTATAAGCTGTTGATAGCTTCTATTTCCTACAAAGTCGAAGCACGTTTCTACAGTATTCAGAAAACCCCAAGTACCTGTCAGCCCAAATATTCTGCACTGTGCTCTGCTTCCTCAACCACATCAGAATCCTGAACAATCCAAAATCCCTTTCATGTTGCTAAAACTGGGCCTGTATTGTTTCCTCCTACTCTGCCTGATAAAACCGTACTCTTGATCATAGTCAAAGACCTTCTCCCCTAGAGTAGCCACTGCGCCAAGGTAAGGCAATATCACTCCTTTGTCCTTCAGTAATTCTTGGGATATATCTCTATCAACTAGTTGTGATTGGTTTGGGGGCTTCATTTTTGAATGGCAAAGTTAACGTATACCATCCATCCAAAAAGAATGTTTAATACTTGAGTGTATTCATTTTTAAAGGAAAATAATGTCTTTGAGTTGCCTGTGATATCTCTCAGTGAAATATTACAACTACAAATCTGAAGTTTCCCAGGAGAACATTAAATCAGATTTCAGAGCTTGTGTTTAAATTTTTGAATGGAGGGAGAACACACACAGGCTACACTTGGTGGGCAATGACTACAGAAAATATGAGGTCAGCTTTATGAAGAAGAGCTAAAAGAGAAAGATTTCCCAGAAGATGGAAGGAGAATCACATATATGAGGGAAGCAGAAAGAAAGAAAGAAAGAAAGAAAGAAAGAAAGAAAGAAAGAAAGAAAGAAAGAAAGAAAGAAAAGAAAGAAAAGAAACCCCGCTTTAATTACAGACTATCAGATAGCCAACCATCAAGAGTGGCTCTGCCTTTGCTATGACTGATATTTCTGTGAAATCCTTGGAACTTACTGGCTTCTCCAGATTCTGGGTTCTTTATTCCAAATTTGATGAGGAATAAAAGGAAACTGCTTTTGCTGAGCTAAACAAGAAAAGCACTTTTGGAGTGAAATGTAAATGATAACCCTAAAATTAGAGAAATTGGAAATTCTCATTTTTGGTTGGGTGCTATTTGTTCTGCAGAGGCAGCACTTTCGGACCTATGCTGAGTTAGCCCTATCCTATTCTAGGATAATTTAAGAGCATTAGACTTTCTACTAATCTAACCCCCAAGATCCTAGCTCTTGATATTATCAATCTAATAGTAACCAGGTGTTTCCATAATATGATTTCAAGAAGCGTCTCATATTCTGATCTCTGGAAGGCATTTCTTCAAATGGTTCTTGCTATCAAAGACCCCTGTATGCCAAGGTAGCATCATATTTGAATTTGCAGGGACTTTACTGTAATCTCAGCAGTATCTGGCTGTCAGCAAGGAGGTGGCATAATGGACTATAATCATTTTGCACAGAGTAAGGACAGGTCTAGCAGAAAATGTTTAATTCTAGGTGATGGCTCTTGCAGAGTCAGTAAAGGGCACGTACTAATAAGGAACTGCAAAAAGTACCGGTGACGACATGCTTGCCTTGAAGAGCAAGCTCAGCAGATTTGCCACAGCTAATAGAACCATTACCGCTACATGTCAAGCTATGAGAAATACCAAAGGACATAGGCATCGGAGTGAAAGAGATAAGAAGAAAGCAACAACAACAAAAGGAGATAAATCAGAAGACCCAAATCATGCCTCCATATTTTTACCAGCTGAAAGTTGTTAAGTCAACCATGTTATCAACCCTGCGAAGCAAAAGGGTGCCAAAAAGCTTACACAGGACAATCTCCATGTTTTAATGTGTTATAAATATCACATATAGTAACCAAACTGTTCACTAGATGAATATCTGTGCAAAGCTCATTTCTGGTGATGCCTGTATTGTCAACTGCCTCTGCATCTGGGCTCTAAGGCTTTTATCTTTGTTATTTAATGCTTACTTTTTTTCCCGTTCTTACTCACATATAAAACGCAAAACCCTGCAAATGAAGAAAAGGAAAATGCATGAGAAGGATCCTGTTGCTTTCAAAAGAGAATTAATTCTACATACTATTTCTAAAGGTTTCTGTTACCACTAGTAAACTGAAAGTCAAACGGGTTCTTTAGAAAACAGAGGGGTAGTCCAGGAATAATATCCAGGTTTTAAGATCTTGTGTAGATTATCCTCTGCGCACTCCCCACAGTTGCATTCTGTAATAAAGGCAATCTTTCTTGTGCAATGACCACAAGAAGCACCAGTGTTTAAAAGCCTAGTATTTGAAATGTCTAACTAAAAAAATATATAAAATTTTAATATAAAGAGGTGGAAGCACAAAATAAGTAAACCATGACGGATTCATCAAAATGCACACAATATCCCCACAGGAATGTAAAGTAGCTATTTAAGGCTTACAGCACCATTTAACAGGCAGAAAAATAATAACACAAACCAAAGATGAAAATGCAACACCTGACCTTTTACGCAGCTCACTGTTACTCTGTGCCAGGCTGTCGCTGTTTAATGCAACACAACAATGAGAAAAGGTCTCTGGATGTGGCGTGTGGCATTCCAAACCAAGCGGTCGCTGGCCTGCACTCTAATACATTTATAGCATCCAGTCCCCCGTCAGGCAAAGCTTCAAATTTTTACTCATTATTTTGAGTAAATGAAATTAAATAATAGAAGTTGCTTGCAAATAAATGTGAAAGTAGGTGCTCTTTGAAAATGAATTTGCTTAGGATGGGAGGGCACTCTCATGACCTCACTATCAAGGAGTTTAATTAGTCATGCCTGGAAGAGAGAGGAAATGCTCGGATTACAGACCTGCCCTTTAAGGACTTACTATGTCTGTGCCATCACCCAATATCTGAGATACCGATCGTTTGTGGTCACCAGTTACTATGCTGCTATGAGACAGGGCTTAACTCAATTTATCTCACTCTTAATTCAACCGTTAATAAAAACTGAGCATCAAGGAACATAGCTCAGAAGGTTCTGAATAGTGCCTCTGGGATACACATTTTATCCTTCCCACTGTTTCTATTCTTGTTACATCAGTATGCAGAAGCCATTTCAACTGAATATTCCTAGAAACAATAAAATTGTATGCAGAAGGATGGGTTTGAGTTTAAATAAAAAGTTTTGAATTCCGGCAATTCAACTTTCATGCATACAGCAGCAGTGTCCTAAAAACCCTGGGTTCCCATGAACACAGACCATTTATCACTGAAGATTATGAAGGAAATCTGTGAAGAAGCAAGGGTATCTCTTATTTAAGACTAAGAAGACAAGTGCATTTGTAGTAAGAGGAACACTGCCTTATACCGATTTCAGGCCCGCCTAAGGGGTGGGAAATCTTAAACACACAGGGCTATGCCCAGCATCTGAACGAGACCTTGAGAAGGCCACCATCCTTAGCTGTATGTCAGAACCAGTCTAGCCTCATTTTTATTTTCTGGACATTGTGCCAAGCTACAGGCACACCAAATGCTATGAGTCAACTGTGCAATTGCACATCTTTCCTCCCACATCTAAATGGGGATGACCCCTTTCCTCTGCATGATGTTGGTTCTTCTGGAAGCCTCTAAGTTCAAGAAAGTGGATAAAACTTATCTGACCCATCGCTTGGCTGACAATGTGGAGAACAACACTTTAGGTGATTTTCCAGAATCTGCAAAGAGGAGGTAGAATAGTAAAGACTTGATTTTTAGAATCAGACATACCTGAGAGTGAACAGAGTGAGATCATTTACCAGTTACAAGGAGGCAGAGAGTGACTTAACCTCCCAAAGCCTCAGTTCCTCATCTGCGAAATGGGTCAAATAACAGTACCTATCTCACGCAGTCATTGTGACAATTCATAAGTCCTTAGCACAAGCGACTGACATTAAGTGCTCAAGAGGTGTTGTACATTGTGATAATGTTCCAGTATCAATATTTAAGCCATTAGTGTCATTTTTTAAAATGAGGCACAGAAAAATAATTCCGTTATAAGAACAGTGAAGATGAGAACCTGTACTTAAAATACCATGCAAAATGCAATAACAACCCCTCAAATTTTCTTTACTGTAATTTATGAACATTGCATTTTCCTCATGTGTCATCGCTAATAAAGTCCTGTGGCCTGTGGTGTTTTTGCAAATGTACTAAATAGATCAATTACACATTAAAATATTCATATTCACATGAAAACATGTCCCCCTCCCCATTTTCTCCTAGATTAGCTGTATTTTTATAGTCCGATCATCATTTATATATGATGTGATGGTTGTGACCTACATATTCTCAAAACTTCTTTATTCCGTAAAAAAATGCTAGTGTTGTTTACTTCAGTTTTCTCTTTGCCACAGTAATATGCTCAGTTTCTCATCAGAATAATACATTACTATTTTTAAGTCTATTTGAATATGATTTATCACCTTTCACTGTTTGCTGCCAATGTGGTTCTTCATACACAAGAAGTAGTCAAATACGCAACTCCTTGTCCAATCAGACTCTTCACAGTGGTCAAACTTAAGTATGAAGAACCGTTCAGTTTAATGTGTCACTTCCTACATATTCCTAGAGAGTTACAAAAAGAACTATTTTCATTTTTTAAAAAAATGCTTGAGTCAAAAGTATGAAAATTAAGAAAACTAAGATAAACTAGCCCCTCCTGGGGCTTTTTAGACAAGGACATTCTCTCACACACAAAAAGTATCTATTTTATTTTACTATTTATTTTGCAACTTTGGGCCTGTTTTGAAAGCATTTCCATTATTTTCTCTCTCTTTTCCTGTATTCTGTGTTGCTGTTTTCTTTAATAGCAAAGGAATTTTCCTATCATTGAGTTACCTAAAAATGCTAATTGAAAGTCCAAGAGTATTATTTTGGATGTTGAATCTTGACCTATTAGCATTTTTACTCTCTTAATTGTTCTGGTCAATGACTTTATGAGAATTCAAGACTCTATTAACATATTTAGAGCACCCTTACAAGGCAGGACATGTTTCCTATCTGCTCTACTGCTTTGAACTAGGATTTATTCAGAACTTAGAGGCACCATTACACATATTTGCCCCCATCCTCTCCCAAAGATCTTTAGAATAATTTGCTATTGGATTTACTTTTAAAAAAAAGAGTGAGCTCTTTGTCCGGCCCAATTACAGAAATTTGTTCACCATACCTTATTACAGAAAACTTCTACATATTGAAAAATGATCTGAGCAAAATCCACTAAACAAATAATTTCATAACCAACTTTAACTTAGTTATTCAAGAGACTATCATATCATAACACCCCCATCAAATTAATGGCAGGGATAGACAATCTGAAGATGAATCATTTAATTTGTCCTTAGCAAAACGGCAACGAAGTCTATTTTTACTTTATCTATTCAATTTCCCCCTAACAATGTTAAACTCTTGTACGAGCACAAAACCATCTGCACTTAATTAATCACACAATCCACCCAAACATTATCAGATCCCAAGAGAATGAAAAAGTGTATATATAGTTAAATAGAGTCTTCATGTAACATATTTAAATCAGAGTCTATCTAAATGATCTAGAAAAAGCAGCACCACTCTACCCAACCAGTGAAATCTCTAATTTCAATGCAGCAACACAGAGAGCCAGGCCTAGGTTCCCCACCACAACTTTTTATCCTCATGACACTTATTTTTCTTCCCTAAAAGACACTGTTTACACTGAAGGTCTTCTTACATATGATGGGAAATTTCTAGAAGACTTTATCCACTATGAGTCGTGGCTCCTGTACCCTCACAGAAAACAAGAAACACATCACCTTAAAAAAGCACTCAGCAATGTTCTGTGCTCTGTGGATCACAGGTCAGCCACCTCTGTCTCATCCTGTGACAACAGGAATGATGCACTGTGAAAGGTGTCTTTCCCTTTGTAGAATATGGAAACTCAAAATGGTTAGGAATAGAAACAATTACAGCAAAAATCAATCAGATGAAATTTTAGAACTATAAGTGTAGGGAAAAGAGAAGAGATTGAAAACCTCTCTTTTGAGCCCTGTTTTGTAATCTTCCCTGCCAGTAGACCATTGGATTTCAGGTATTGTCATGAGTATTTTTGTAATCTTCCCTGCCAGTAATCCACTGGATTTCAGGTATTGTCATGCTTATTTATTATTGGTCATATCATCCCTTCAGGGCTAGTTTCCTGGGATCATTAAGCTGCATATATTGGAAAAACAGTGCCTTGGGAAATTGGTGTTCCAGATTCTAATGCAAATCCTCCTAGTCAGTCCTGATTTTCCAGTTCTATGGAGCAAATCTAAGGGTTACTATGTTTGTATGGTTACATATACATATATAGAGAATTAACTATGATCATTGGAATTGTTAGATTCTCTTCAAGGGGAAAGCTGCTCTCTCATTACAGGGAGAAATCATCTGGTGTTTAGAAGTGAAAAACAACTAGTCCCATATTATGGAGAGAAGACTCATTTTCTTGACCATAAGGCTTCCTTTTGGCATATGATAACTAGAAATATGGAAGCTGAGAAACAGTAAATAATTTTCCTATTCCGCTCCATAGACATTCCTAACCTCTTGCAACTTAGATTCTAATGGGTGAGAAAGAAGTAAGCTAAATAAATAGGTAAATATCACACACACATACACTATACATATATATCCCAAGCTGGGTTAAGGGGAAGGGAAGAAGAATCGGGTTTGGGGTATAGAAGGAAGGTGCAATTTCAAATAGAGTGATCTGAAGGAGCTCACTGCTAAGACGACCTCAAGGAGGAAACCTATTGAGCTCTGAGGAAATTTGGAAGAAATGGCTCAAAAGGCTAAGCAGGTACAGATCCCAGACAGGGACTAGACCTGGCCTTGTTGCAAGAACAAGGAGGAGGCCACTGTGGCTGAAGCTGAGTGAGAAGAATGTGGCAGGAGTGGACTTGAGAAACCAGGTCCTGTAGGACCTTGAAGCTTTTGGCTTTAACTTGGACGAGATGAAAAAAATCTCTGGAGGCATCTAAGCAGAGGAGTAATTTGAATTGTGTTTTAAAAGAAGTGTTCTGGCTATGGTTTTAAAAATAGAGTGCTGTAGGGGCCAGGGTTGGAAGCAGGGAGACCAATTTGGAGTCTTTTAGATACTCTTTGCCAGGCAGAAAAGATAGTAGAAAATGAAACAGAACAACACAATAACATGCATGCCCTGATCTGAAACCACAACAAAAGCCCTCTAAAAAAAAAAATCCACCATATCCTGAAAAATGCTGACAGGTCAATTTTCCCAGAGGTTGAATAGTCATCTCAGAAGGATGAGTATTAAAAACTGCATGTTCTTCAACAAATTACATAAGTCTCTAATGTTCCAATTTACTTTATCTCATTCTTATGTATATATTTGACACCTACTTATTTATTGACATTTTTAGAACAGATATATGCAGACGAAAGGACAAATTAAGAAACAAATGTTTCATGCATAACACAGCCTCTTATCTTAGGACCAACTAATGATTAAACTAAAATCTAAAAACCAAATTTCAAAATACTAAAATAACAACTCAGCATACTGAAACATAGAGAATGAATCTAAAATGCTTGAGCACTATAAGTAAAAGCCTCAGAAACTGTATATCCTTGAGCCCTCACAACATCCTATGAGATAGATGGAAAAGAAAAATCTAAGCTACAAAAAGTGAGATGACCTGCTTAAGGTCTCATAGCAAGTAAATATCTTGCATCTATTTAAATCAGGTTTCTAAGTCCAGGTGCCATTTTCTTCTCCTATATCACAACTGTCATGCTTTTATTTGAGAATTTCTTTATTTAAATTCCTCAAAATAGAGATTGCATAGCCAAATAATCAAATACCTAAGGATGTTCGGTATTGTTAATGACTTCTCTTGATATGACCAGTCTGTATTCTCTATGTGCTCGCTGAATTTCTGGCAAAGTGATGCAAGAATAGATACTATGCTAACTCATAATGAAGCCAGCTGATGAAGTTCTTTCTTCTACATTGGAATGCAAACAAAAGGCCTTTAATATTAAGACCAAAGAGTAAATCCAAAAAATGCCCCTTTTCCCTATTCTTTCTGATAAATATCCCATGGATCAGCTTATTATTATTACTATTATTATTTTCCTTCTAACTCTTCATCGTGCAATTCTGGCTCAAATTCACTATAGAAAACATCTTGAAAAATGAATATACATTTTTGTATCATATATAATCGCTGTTGGGATAAAAAGTGTTGTGACTTCTATTGCCTAAATGAAGAGAGGAAAAAATGTTTCAAAAAATTATTGATTTATCATTGTAAACATATGAAACTCTACTCCCCAAATTTAAGAGAAGTTAAAAAAAAAAACTCATTCCAAAATATCACCTTATTTTATAAAGAATTACAGCACAGATTTAATTTAAAAGATGCAACATAATTAAAGGGGAAAGTCCATGCTTACATATTTTAAAAGGTCAGTGTCAAAAGTTGTCACAAGAAAATGTGTTTCGGGGAGGAGCCAAGATGGCCGAATAGGAACAGCTCCGGTCTACAGCTCCCAGCGTGAGCGACGCAGAAGACGGGTGATTTCTGCATTTCCATCTGAGGTACCGGGTTCATCTCACTAGGGAGCGCCAGACAGTGGGCGCAGGCCAGTGGGTGCGCGTACCGTGCGCGAGCCGAAGCAGGGCGAGGCATTGCCTCACCTGGGAAGCGCAACGGGTCAGGGAGTTCCCTTTCCGAGTCAAAGAAAGGGGTGACGGACGCACCTGGAAAACTCGGGTCACTCCCACCCGAATATTGCGCGTTTCAGACCGGCTTAAAAAACGGCGCACCACGAGACTATATCCCACACCTGGCTCGGAGGGTCCTACGCCCTCGGAATCTCGCTGATTGCTAGCACAGCAGTCTGAGATCAAACTGCAAGGCGGCAGCGAGGCTGGGGGAGGGGCGCCCGCCATTGCCCAGGCTTGCTTAGGTAAACAAAGCAGCCAGGAAGCTCGAACTGGGTGGAGCCCACCACAGCTCAAGGAGGCCTGCCTGCCTCTGTAGGCTCCACCTCTGGGGGCAGGGCACAGACAAACAAAAAGACAGCAGTAACCTCTGCAGACTTAAATGTCGCTGTCTGACAGCTTTGAAGAGAGCAGTGGTTCTCCCAGCACGCAGCTGGAGATCTGAGAACGGGCAGACTGCCTCCTCAAGTGGGTCCCTAACCCCTGACCCCCGAGCAGCCTAACTGGGAGGCACCCCCCAGCAGGGGCACACTGACACCTCACACGGCAGGGTACTCCAACAGACCTGCAGCTGAGGGTCCTGTCTGTTAGAAGGAAAACTAACAAACAGAAAGGACATCCACACCGAAAACCCATCTGTACATCACCATCATCAAAGACCAAAAGTAGATAAAACCACAAAGATGGGGAGAAAACAGAACAGAAAAACAGGAAACTCTAAAATGCAGAGCGCCTCTCCTCCTCCAAAGGAACGCAGTTCCTCACCATCAACGGAACAAAGCTGGATGGAGAATGATTTTGACGAGCTGAGAGAAGAAGGCTTCAGACGATCAAATTACTCTGAGCTACGGGAGGACATTCAAACCAAAGGCAAAGAAGTTGAAAACTTTGAAAAAAATTTAGAAGAATGTATAACTAGAATAACCAATACAGAGAAGTGCTTAAAGGAGCTGATGGAGCTGAAAACCAAGGCTCGAGAACTACGTGAAGAATGCAGAAGCCTCAGGAGCCGATGCGATCAACTGGAAGAAAGGGTATCAGCAATGGAAGATGAAATGAATGAAACGAAGCGAGAAGGGAAGTCTAGAGAAAAAAGAATAAAAAGAAATGAGCAAAGCCTCCAAGAAATATGGGACTATGTGAAAAGACCAAATCTACGTCTGATTGGTGTACCTGAAAGTGATGCGGAGAATGAAACCAAGTTGGAAAACACTCTGCAGGATATTATCCAGGAGAACTTCCCCAATCTAGCAAGGCAGGCCAACGTTCAGATTCAGGAAATACAGAGAACGCCACAAAGATACTCCTCGAGAAGAGCAACTCCAAGACACATAATTGTCAGATTCACCAAAGTTGAAATGAAGGAAAAAATGTTAAGGGCAGCCAGACAGAAAGGTCGGGCTACCCTCAAAGGGAAGCCCATCAGACTAACAGCGGATCTCTCGGCAGAAACCCTACAAGCCAGAAGAGAGTGGGGGCCAATATTCAACATTCTTAAAGAAAAGAATTTTCAACCCAGAATTTCATATCCAGCCAAACTAAGCTTCATAAGTGAAGGAGAAATAAAATACTTTACAGACAAGCAAATGCTGACCGATTTTGTCACCACCAGGCCTGCCCTAAAAGAGCTCCTGAAGGAAGCGCTAAATATGGAAAGGAACAACCGGTACCAGCCGCTGCAAAATCATGCCAAAATGTAAAGACCATCAAGACTAGGAAGAAACTGCATCAACTAACGAGCAAAATCACCAGCTAACATCATAATGACAGGATCAAATTCACACATAACAATATTAACTTTAAATGTAAATGGACTAAATTCTCCAATTAAAAGACACAGACTGGCAAGTTGGATAAAGAGTCAAGACCCATCAGTGTGCTGTATTCAGGAAACCCATCTCACGTACAGAGACACACATAGGCTCAAAATAAAAGGATGGAGGAAGATCTACCAAGCCAATGGAAAACAAAAAAAGGCAGGGGTTGCAATCCTAGTCTCTGATAAAACAGACTTTAAACCAACAAAGATCAAAAGAGACAAAGAAGGCCATTACATAATGGTAAAGGGATCAATTCAACAAGAGGAGCTAACTATCCTAAATATTTATGCACCCAATACAGGAGCACCCAGATTCATAAAGCAAGTCCTGAGTGACCTACAAAGAGACTTAGACTCCCACACATTAATAATGGGAGACTTTAACACCCCACTGTCAACATTAGACAGATCAACGAGACAGAAAGTCAACAAGGATACCCAGGAATTGAACTCAGCTCTGCACCAAGCGGACCTAATAGACATCTACAGAACTCTCCACCCCAAATCAACAGAATATACATTTTTTTCAGCACCACACCACACCTATTCCAAAATTGACCACATAGTTGGAAGTAAAGCTCTCCTCAGCAAATGTAAAAGAACAGAAATTATAACAAACTATCTCTCAGACCACAGTGCAATCAAACTAGAACTCAGGATTAAGAATCTCACTCAAAGCCGCTCAACTACATGGAAACTGAACAACCTGCTCCTGAATGACTGCTGGGTACATAACGAAATGAAGGCAGAAATAAAGATGTTCTTTGAAACCAACGAGAACAAAGACACAACATACCAGAATCTCTGGGACGCATTCAAAGCAGTGTGCAGAGGGAAATTTATAGCACTAAATGCCCACAAGAGAAAGCAGGAAAGATCCAAAATTGACACCCTAACATCACAATTAAAAGAACTAGAAAAGCAAGAGCAAACACATTCAAAAGCTAGCAGAAGGCAAGAAATAACTAAAATCAGAGCAGAACTGAAGGAAATAGAGACACAAAAAACCCTTCAAAAAATTAATGAATCCAGGAGCTGGTTTTTTGAAAGGATCAACAAAATTGATAGACCACTAGCAAGACTAATAAAGAAAAAAAGAGAGAAGAATCAAATAGACGCAATAAAAAATGATAAAGGGGATATCACCACCGATCCCACAGAAATACAAACTACCATCAGAGAATACTACAAACACCTCTACGCAAATAAACTAGAAAATCTAGAAGAAATGGATACATTCCTCAACACATACACTCTCCCAAGACTAAACCAGGAAGAAGTTGAATCTCTGAATAGACCAATAACAGGAGCTGAAATTGTGGCAATAATCAATAGTTTACCAACCAAAAAGAGTCCAGGACCAGATGGATTCACAGCCGAATTCTACCAGAGGTACAAGGAGGAACTGGTACCATTCCTTCTGAAACTATTCCAATCAATAGAAAAAGAGGGAATCCTCCCTAACTCATTTTATGAGGCCAGCATCATTCTGATACCAAAGCCTGGCAGAGACACAACCAAAAAAGAGAATTTTAGACCAATATCTTTGATGAACATTGATGCAAAAATCCTCAATAAAATACTGGCAAACCGAATCCAGCAGCACATCAAAAAGCTTATCCACCATGATCAAGTGGGCTTCATCCCTGGGATGCAAGGCTGGTTCAACATACGCAAATCAATAAATGTAATCCAGCATATAAACAGAGCCAAAGACAAAAACCACATGATTATCTCAATAGATGCAGAAAAAGCCTTTGACAAAATTCAACAACCCTTCATGCTAAAAACTCTCAATAAATTAGGTATTGATGGGACATATTTCAAAATAATAAGAGCTATCTATGACAAACCCACAGCCAATATCATACTGAATGGGCAAAAACTGGAAGCATTCCCTTTGAAAACTGGCACAAGACAGGGATGCCCTCTCTCACCGCTCCTATTCAACATAGTGTTGGAAGTTCTGGCCAGGGCAATCAGGCAGGAGAAGGAAATAAAGGGTATTCAATTAGGAAAAGAGGAAGTCAAATTGTCCCTGTTTGCAGACGACATGATTGTTTATCTAGAAAACCCCATCGTCTCAGCCCAAAATCTCCTTAAGCTGATAAGCAACTTCAGCAAAGTCTCAGGATACAAAATCAATGTACAAAAATCACAAGCATTCTTATACACCAACAACAGACAAACAGAGAGCCAAATCATGAGTGAACTCCCATTCACAATTGCTTCAAAGAGAATAAAATACCTAGGAATCCAACTTACAAGGGATGTGAAGCACCTCTTCAAGGAGAACTACAAACCACTGCTCAAGGAAATAAAAGAGGATACAAACAAATGGAAGAACATTCCTTGCTCATGGGTAGGAAGAATCAATATCGTGAAAATGGCCATACTGCCCAAGGTAATTTACAGATTCAATGCCATCCCCATCAAGCTACCAATGACTTTCTTCACAGAATTGGAAAAAACTACTTCAAAGTTCATATGGAACCAAAAGAGAGCCCGCATCGCCAAGTCAATCCTAAGCCAAAAGAACAAAGCTGGAGGCATCACACTACCTGACTTCAAACTATACTACAAGGCTACAGTAACCAAAACAGCATGGTACTGGTACCAAAACAGAAATATAGATCAATGGAACAGAACAGAGCCCTCAGAAATAACGCCGCTTACCTACAACTATCTGATCTTTGACAAACCTGAGAAAAACAAGCAATGGGGAAAGGATTCCCTATTTAATAAATGGTGCTGGGAAAACTGGCTAGCCATATGTAGAAAGCTGAAACTGGATCCCTTCCTTACACCTTATACAAAAATCAATTCAAGATGGATTAAAGATTTAAACGTTAGACCTAAAACCATAAAAACCCTAGAAGAAAACCTAGGCATTACCATTCAGGACATAGGCGTGGGCAAGGACTTCATGTCCAAAACACCAAAAGCAATGGCAACAAAAGACAAAATTGACAAATGGGATCTAATTAAACTAAAGAGCTTCTGCACAGCAAAAGAAACTACCATCAGAGTGAATAGGCAACCTACAACATGGGAGAAAATTTTCGCAACCTACTCATCTGACAAAGGGCTAATATCCAGAATCTACAGTGAACTCAAACAAATTTACAAGAAAAAAACGAAGAACCCCATCAAAAAGTGGGCGAAGGACATGAACAGGCACTTCTCAAAAGAAGACATTTATGCAGCCAAAAAACACATGAAAAAATGCTCATCATCACTGGCCATCAGAGAAATGCAAATCAAAACCACTATGAGATATCATCTCACCCCAGTTAGAATGGCAATCATTAAAAAGTCAGGAAACAACAGGTGCTGGAGAGGATGTGGAGAAATAGGAACACTTTTACACTGTTGGTGGGACTGTAAACTAGTTCAACCATTGTGGAAGTCAGTGTGGCGATTCCTCAGGGATCTAGAACTAGAAATACCATTTGACCCAGCCATCCCATTACTGGGTATATACCCAAATGACTATAAATCATGCTGCTATAAAGACACATGCACACGTATGTTTATTGCGGCATTATTCACAATAGCAAAGACTTGGAACCAACCCAAATGTCCAACAATGATAGACTGGATTAAGAAAATGTGGCACATATACACCATGGAATACTATGCAGCCATAAAAAATGATGAGTTCATATCCTTTGTAGGGACATGGATGAAATTGGAAACCATCATTCTCAGTAAACTATCGCAACAACAAAAAACCAAACACCGCATATTCTCACTCATAGGTGGGAATTGAACAATGAGATCACATGGACACAGGAAGGGGAATATCATACTCTGGGGACTGTGGTGGGGAGGGGGGAGGGGGGAGGGATAGCATTGGGAGATATACCTAATGCTAGATGACGAGTTAGTGGGTGCAGCGCACCAGCATGGCACATGTATACATATGTAACTAACCTGCACAATGTGCACATGTACCCTAAAACTTAAAGTATAATAAAAAAAAAAAAAAAAAAAAAAAAAAAAAAAAAAAAAAAGATAAAGTAGGGTAAACATACATAGAATATTTAGTCATTCAATAAATATTGAGTATCTCCCTCAAAAAAAAAAAAAAAAAAAAACAAGAAAATGTGTTTCAAATTGCACCTTTTGAATTTAAATTCCTTCTTAAACGTTTCCCTACAAAGTCAATCACTGCAGGAGATAAGTACTTCAGAGATTTTAGAACTGAAAATTTATTTTAAAGCAAAATATGCCACTAGCAGCATTATACAAAAACTCGAGAGAGAACATGACATCATTTGAATTTCTTTAAATATGTACAGTACAATATATTTTAAAGCACATTTGAAGCTCATTTCACCTAATTTAACTAGATATATTACCTACATTTACTATTAAAAAAATCAAGAAGATATTTTAAAAGGATGAACAAAACCAATAATGTATCTATAAAATAATGGAAATTAATAATTAATCAGCAGTCTCACTGGAAGAGTGATCCTTTGTAATTTAGAGGTCCATTCATTAATTTATTGAATGAGTTCACTTGTATTGTTTCAAACACCTTTTCTCAAACTTCTAGCAGTAGTGAGATACTCTTAGAGTTGGTAGCTAGGCAGACATTAGCAGGGCAGGACAGGGCCCTCCCCTGAGGAATATCAGGCGACCATCAGGTGATGATCAGGCAGTTGTTAAACTGTCTCTCTAAAATAATAATTGGTCGCAGCTGGCACCAGCTGAAACGCAGGTTCCCAATAGATAGAAAAACTTGAAGCTAGTGATCAGCAGCTTCCCAATAAGATCTCATGAGTTGAGTAAGTGGGCTCCCACATGTGCACTAAGAGGCAAAATGGCAGAGTTTTACTGGTGTATGATCTTCCTTTAGGAACGCTCAACTGGTAATGGACAAACGCCTCAAATGAGCATGTGTGCAACGTCAGTAAACACACCGCGCATGCGTCCTCTCCCCAAAGCTGGCAGGCCACAGGCATGTGGACAGCCCGCTCCAAGGGAAGAATCAGGAGAAAAGAAATACAAATGAAAACCCTGGAAACATGTCATTGTATAAAACCCCAAGTCAAGGGTTGGGTCGGATGGAGCACTTGGATCTAAAGATGCCTGCTTGGTCCTCTTCCAAGTGTAGTTTACTTCCTTTTGTTCCTGCTCTAAAACTTTTTAATAAATGCTCATTCTTGCTCTAAAACTCATTTCGGTCTCTCCCCCTCTGCCTTAAATCTATTTCTGCCCCTCAGCCTAATTATTTCCTCTGAAGAGGCAAGAATCCAGTTGTTGCAGACCCATATGGATGGATTCACCACTAGCAACAGTACTGGGTGTATATGTGCATGTATATATAAATTATAATGAAAAAAGATCCTTCTTTTTTCATTATAATTTATATATGCATGCACATATACACATATAATCCTCACAGATTTAAAAAGACCTATATATTTATAATATTCGTTGTATAACTCACAATTGAGCTGTATTCTCTTTTTTATTAATATACTGCTATTTATTTTGTGCTTGTTAATCTGTCTCAAAGCTGTACTCTTTGAGCCCATCTAGTACAGGGAAAGAGACTTACACTGTTTTTTACATTCCCATCACGTCAAACATAATATAGGAAGGCAGATGCTCAATTCATGAGTCTTAATTAACACATTTGCTTTAATAAAAATTATGGGGAAAAAATGACTCTAATTCACTCTTACATGCTTACCTTAGAAATTAAATGTGAGGAGCTAGTAACTTTTTCCAAAACCTAAAGAATGTCTTTAATTAATCCATCATATAAAGTTTATACCAATATTTTAAGCCTTAGAAATCTTTCCCAAGAGGAAAGAAACAGTTTGATTTGTTTCCATATCTTTGTAGCAATTATTAAGTGAGAGAGTAATGAATGGTGAATAAAAGTCAACAGAGATTGTCAACACAAAAGGGCTTCCTTATATAAAGAGAAAATTCAAGTAGGTAAAAAAAAAATTTCTTAGGCCAGAAAAAGGTAAAAATATATTACCAACAACAACGTTCAGAGAAGAAAAAGTAAATAAAAGAGGCAATACTGCATTTAATATGGTTTTAAAAATTCACTGAAGAGTAAAATAAACTAAAGGAGCTCACAACTAAATGAGCTAATAATAGAAATTCATATGACGAATTGACATTTTTACTGTGAATCTGATATGAAATTAAAGCTGCAGAAAAAATTGCAAGGCATGATGAAAATAATTTTCAAAATGTGATTAATGTTATTTGCTTTCTTCAATATATATTTAATATAGGCATATTACTTATATTTGTATATACACATATATATACACACACACACAAACACACCTTTATTGGCTCACATGTAAATGTAGCTATTTACATATTTATGTAAAAATTGCCTATATGTAAAATAAATAAATGTTACCTATCTGTAAATATACATAAATACAGGTAATAAATTATGATATTATAATGCATTTGCTTATCAAAATATAAAAAATAATAGTACAAAGATGGGATAAAAATTTTATAGCTTCGGTCACAGATAAAACTAGGCATATTATTTCAAATAATTAACCCAATTCCTTAAAAAATAAGGTAAGCCGATTGGGCGCGGTAGCTCACGCCTGTAATCCCGGCACTTTGGGAGGCCGAGGCTGGCAGATCACGAGGTCAGGAGTTCGAGACCAGCCTGGCCAACATGGTCAAACCCCATCTCTATTAAAAATGCAAAAATTTGCCGGGTGTGGTGGCAGGCGCCTGTAATCTCAGCTACTCAGGATGCTGAGGCAAGAAAATTGCTTGAAACCAGAAGGTGGAGGTTGCAGTGAGCAGAGACCGTGCCACTGCACTCTAGCGTGGAAAAAAAGAGTAAAACTCCATCTCAAAAGATAAGTTAAAATAAAGTAAGCTTCTGTGGACCCAGTGACATTGACTTGAAGCAACCTTCACTGACATCCTAAGCATGAGTTTAGTATCTTTCCTCTACACTATATGATGCACTACTATTAGTCATATCATACTGTATTTCCATTTTTCTACCAGAGTGTACATTTCTTGAGGGTAGAGATTGTGCCTTATACAGTCCTACAGTCTCTGACTTTAGCATAATGTTTTGCCAAACCAACATTTTCTTAAGTGAATAAATAACATTTATTTTGGAGGATCTGGAGATTGATAAAAGTCTTGCAAAATCACTCAGTGAGTAACACACAAAAAGGAACAGTTCACTTTTTACTAATGCCTTTGTCTGCCTCCCCTGAATGAATTTCAGAGTTGCAAACAAATATGAAACAAATGGGGAAAAATGTGTTTTAAAAGCTAGTAGATCTATCTCCGTATTTAGTAAACATAGATTGCAATATCCAAGAATCCAACTGCTTTCTTATACGAGAGGCTGGTATTCTTTAGTTCTGAAGATTCCCAATATGACACACCATACACAGGCACAGGCTTTTATTTCCAGCAGCTCTCCTATAGGCTAAGATTGATCTGCAAAAGTTCTAGTCAGGATAGAGCTAGACACTGGAATTCTGATTGAGTTGCCTCATCTCCCTAGATGTGTTAACAACCAGAGGCCCAATATATCTTCATAATGCTTAGAATTATGTTGCCTTCATTTTCTAATTAAAGGCCTGATTACATTTATGACAGAGAATTTAATATGTGCATGTTTACTTAGTTGAAAAATTAAATTCATAAGCTCACCTACTATTCACTACAGCTTTTATAATAACAAGAAAAATGTAAGTAGCCTTAATGTTATTCACTCAAAATAAATTAGATGAATAATGTTTTCCCATCATTATACAAAGGGGAAAAATAGAAGATAATACTGAGAACAGGGTTTAGAAAATACCAAGAGAACCTACCCTTTTAGAATTTGATTAAAGCTGAAATGGAATTAACACAATAGCATATACTAGATTAAAGTTTTGATTTATGCTCTCATATTTTGAAAATAGCTTAACAGAATTCATCAATATGAATTGTATTACTATTCACTGTTGAATTTGGATTTGGAGTTTATTCTAGACAAAGAAAGTTTATTTGTTTATGACTAAACACTTTCATACAATATACATAAGAATTAATGTCCTGACTAGGGTATTCAACTAGTCCTGAGTTAATTTCTGAGGGTCAAAATGTTACATTATTTTTCATGTAAATTTGAAATGATATATTTCCAAGTATTACTTTCAAAATACTTAAGGATAACAATAAAACAAATATTGGTAAATATATAATCACTTGTAAGTGAAGATTTCAGGACTTGAGGATGATCTCAAAACTGTGCTGTCTCCTACCCTACTCTCAAATACATTACACAGACTAGAACATCAAGAGTTATACAACGGTAAACTTTTAAACAGTTTTGTTTATTTAAATAGTCTAGTTGTAAAGCTTTAATTCTCAGAGACCTTTAAGATTCAGGAGCAGTTGCCTCATTTGCCGTTCTTGGAATAGAAATATTTTTTCAATAATGTAACTTTTCATTCACATACTTTTGCTTCTATCCACTGACCTGATAAATCTTTTCATTTGAGGACCGCGTCTTGGGCATGTCTGAATTAACTCATCCTATACTTTCACAAGTCTGGATCTTGGCTTTGGTTAACCTTTCTGGCTAAAAAACCCTCCTATTCTCCACGTGGTGAAATATTATTATCACTTCAAGGCCCAGCTCCAGTGATCTGAATCTTCTCCTTCCTCTCTGACTTCCTTCTCCCAGTCAGGACCACATTAGGACTTTCATGGCCCCTAGGCTCTTTTGCCTTGATGGGACACTTTCATCACTAAAAACACTACAGATTATATTTTATGACTATATTGGTATAAAGATATTACATACTAAAACATTTCATTTTTCCTAAAAGGTCCTTGTTTCTCTTCTGACTTTAAAAGAAATTAAAATGTCACAGGACCCTAAAAGTATCATGTGACCAAAGCTCTGTACCTACTGTACCCTGAAAAGGGAGTCCTGCCCAATTGCTTCCCTCCAACATCAGAGTCAAATAGATTCCACATGACTTTTTTCCATAGCACTTCATTAGCACTCAGCACAGCGTTAGGCAAAGAAGGCAAAGAACAGCCCTTAATAATTGTTTGTTGAATGTTGCCAATTAAACTGTCATCCTTTTTTTATAGGTAATTGATTATGTTTGGCCTCCCTAAACTTACTGTGAGTTCCTCCACAAAAGGGCCAAGGCCTTATTTACTTTTATATATCTAGAGAATTATAAACTAATTGGTATATAATAAATGTCTGTTGAATCACACTGAATACAATTAAACTTATCTTTGCCAACTCCTATCAGGTGCCACTGACTGCCATCCCAGAGGAAATATTCTTCCAGTAGAAAGTACACCATCCTTCTACATGAAAGGAATGTTTGAAGCTTCTGGTTGTCATTCAGGTTATCCAGTTGTCTGAGCCTCAGTTTTGACATGAAATGGACAAATAGCAATAATCCGTCATGGTAAACCATGATGCATAGTCACAATTAGCTTTTATGAGTTGTGGCCTTATGTTGCCATAGCACCTCCGCTGTAACTGTTAAGGTTTAAGTATAAACCACAAGATGAAAATACTTCACATGGTACAGAAAAGGAATTAGAAAATGAGAAGTTGGCCATACGTGGTGGCTCACACCTGTAATCTCAGCACGTTGGGAGGCCAAGGTGGGCAGATCACTTGAGGTCAGGAGTTCAAGACCACCCTGGCCAACATGGTGAAACTCCATATCTACTAAAATACAAAAATTAGCCGGGTGTGGTGGTGGGTTCCTGTAATCCCAGCTACTTGGGAGACGGAGGTGGGAGAATAGCTTGAACCGGGAGGCAGAGGTTGCAGTGAGCAGAGATTGCACCACTGCACTCCAGCCTGGGTGACAGAGTGAGACTCCCTCTCAAAAAAAAAAAAAAAAGAAAATGAGAAGACGTTTTTTAAAAAATCATAATTTACAAGAGTTTTCATCATTTAATTATTCATTATAATTTTATTTACTATATTATGAAGAAATTTATTTTACCATTTATTTCCAATGAGTAGAAAAGCAAAAAAAGCTAAAAAAATGAAATGTATTATATTAAGTGCAGATCTAATTAGTTATTAGCTATTTCATATT
Organism: Pan troglodytes; assembly: GCF_028858775.2. NCBI lineage: Eukaryota > Metazoa > Chordata > Mammalia > Primates > Hominidae > Pan > Pan troglodytes. The sequence continues at coordinate 31,234,965 of NC_072401.2, read as the reverse complement.
GCTATATGTCTACTTATTAAATGAAAATGAACTACAGATGTAACATATTCGCCCATCCATTTATTCAACTGACATGTAATAAACGTTTATTATGGATATTGTAGCAGACATAAGGAACTATATGTTACAAGATGTCTCAGTCTAGTGAGACAGATAGTCTATTATATTATACTCTGATAATTATTATGAGAAGTGAACATCTGTGCTAATGGAACATATGAGAGAGAATTCTAATCCTGATTCAGGTTTCAAATTAGGTATTTTAGGTTTTTGTTAATAAAATCTTCAAATGGCATTTTTAGTTATAAAAGCCATGAAAGAACTACAAAAGTGAAGTATAAAAAAGAAAACTTTAAAACTACCTGTAATCCTGCCACACTGAGTTAGCTGCACATTGAAGAACAAGAAAAACTTAGCAAGAGAAAAAAGAGATTTTGCACTCCAGACATGTCCAAAAGCAAGTAAGAGTGAGGCATCATAAAATCAGAAAAGGTGCTATAGCACTGGGGCCAGGGACACAATATGTGTTACATATAATAAACACCAGACCAACCCATTCTGCCAACCCCGAGATGTTTACTAGGGCGTCAAAAGTAAAAAGGAAACGGAAAAATCTGTGTCCCTTGTAAAGAATACCCACGCAGCAGTAGATGAAGGTTAGTGAATATTCACAAGCCTCCAAAGGGCCAAGGTTCAGAATGACGTAGGGCTGAAGCAAGTCTACAAATTGTTTTTCCTCAGAAGTTAAATATTTTATTATTTAGGTGGACAATCATTGTTGTCCTATTTCAGAAACCTGCATGATCACAGCTACCTCTGAGTTCTAGAAGGGGCTTACTTCCACAAAATATTTTCAAGTTCTTCATTTCTTTAATTATTCATAACAGCATTTATTATAGACTAGCAGAAAAAAATTCTTGCATTTGACCACCGTAGAAACTGACTCTCAGAGAGATACAGTTTTCTCAAGGTCAGAGTTTCAAAATAACAAGGTCAGGAATGTCACTTCCCTTTCCCTCTTTTCAGGGGAGAGATTTAGGTATTCAAGACCTATTAATCCTACAGTGGGCAACACAGATAGTTGGGGAGGGAAGGGGAAAGACGATTTGATAACGCTATCCAGATGATTGATTATGAGTTTTCTTTTTTTGCCTTCATTTATTCAGATTATTGCTCTAATTTTCCATTTTGTTAAATATATGAGCTACATAGCTATGTCGCTAATCCAATGTGATTTTTTAAAAGGTTGTAGACTTAATAGAGAATGCGAAAAGGAATGATAAACTCTATTTTGCCAGATACATTTGTATCTTTTCAAGAGTGACACAAATACAAATATTTCATAATTGCATATTTTCTTTTTTGAGGACAAATTGCCATTTTAGCATAGAAACTGTTAATAGAATTACCAGATGGGTGCTTTATTTGCTTTTAAAGTGGGTTACAAATAGTAGCAATTAGTCACTGATGAAGACCTCTAAGTTGAGAGGTTTTTCAGGATTCGGCACCATGATAATTTTTGGTATCATTTGCAAAACAATAAAGACAAAAACGTTTGTAAAAGCAACATATGTCTTGACAATTTTCTAATTATCTGTGTGTAAAATACTCAATTCTGCACAAATGGAACTTTTCACACGACACATTTGTACTCTAGAGCATACAAAATATTACTAGAAATTAGTGAGCCTATATTTCTACAATTTGTTTTTATCTGATTCAATCAACTCAGAGCCCAGTTATATGTATTTTTCCCCACAAAAAAAAGTAATTGCTTATATGAAAAACAGAAGGGAGGATGAGTGTTGAGCTGAAGGCTGAATTTACTTAGAAATATTATTAAAAAGGAGACTCCACTCTTTGTAGTGAAAATAAGAGGGAAAGGATGCCAGATGGAAATTAGCCAAATGGTGTTCTTTTAAGAATTGTGCCTAAGTTATCTTGAAGAAAAAAACAGCAGAGAAAGAGAGGGAGATTTAAGCAGAATGCCCTGAAAAAGTTTTATTTATTTATTTTTTGGTTTTATTTGCCAATAAAGAAGCTAAAAAATAGTTGTTATTCAAACATCTTCTTAACAAATCCATTAAGAAAAATTACCAAATATTTTAGGCTAGGAAAGTCAATTTATAGCAGCTCTTTGGTCATACTTGAAATTTATCGACTGTGCTCTCCAAAATCAATTATTAATCTTTGAATTTAACCTGTTTTCAGTCTGTTTGTTCATTTAGTCCATACTAGCATCTCTTCATCTCTTCTATCCATCTGACAACCTTAGTACATGTTTGGATCTCAGTCAGCTTCTGCACACCAACACAGAGATGTGCCTACAAGCCCTCCCCTGCCTCCTACACCAGCTAAGAAAAGATGATGCCCATGTCACTGTAGACTCTCCAGAGAGCCCGCTGTGACTGCATATACTTTTTGCTCCTTCATGAAAAACGAAACCTGGGTGGACACCTCTCATGTATCAGAGTCTCCATAAATTTAAGCTCTAATTAAGCATCTCAGTTTAGAATTTATGAAATAATTAAGATCAGAGCCTCTCTCTGAGCCCTCTCTAGCAATGAGAATTTTGAAAGTGTGCCTATATCACCAAATTTCCTTTTTTTTTTTTCACAAATAGATTTGACTATGATAGTATGTGCTGGGTTAGCCCTTTGCTCCATCACATCTTTAAAAACGCAACCAGAACTCAAAAATAGAATATTTGTTGTTTCATGTTACGCATTAAAAGCCTAATGTTACCTTAAAATTTTAAGTGATTATAAAGAGTAGAGATTGCAAACATAACATTATTTTTACATTTGCTGAGTAAGAGTCTTTCTATTTTTGCAGAGGAAAGCTCATGATTGCAGTTCTTTAAAGCCCAATATCCTCATCCGTACTGCTGTCACCGTAAAACAGTAATCCATGAACATGCCTCCATGGTCAATGTCCTGGTCCATAACAAATAGAGTCCCAGAAAAATAGGTATCATTGCTTCGAAAATAATGAGAAATATGTTTCGCATTGCTGTGCTCTAAAGCAAAGTGAATATAAGGAAGACAACGTCTTTTTTTGTATTTTATTGTTTATGCTTTTGGAAACTAATGATAAAAACAAATAGAATCTTCTGATATATTAACCTTATTAATAAAATAATTTGTGATTCAAGGGAAGAATTTCCAGGCTTAAGCACAATGTTCAGGTTATTTTGGTAATTCTTTCAGAGCTCTTAAATATATGAAAAGGATAACTGCTCAATTTTCCAAAAACATGTAGTTCTTCATGAGAAATCCAGATCCAAAACAACTACTATTTTATGCGTGTCAACATTTGCAAATATGAAAAGGATGGCTGGAGATGCTTACCATTCCAAAATTCCTAATGCATTAGCAGATACCAGTGTACTGTCTAATAGTGAAATACAAGGCAAAGTATACACAAAAATAAAATATAAGAAATTGGATGATGAAAATGTAGATAATCAGGTAAAACAAGTGACACTCTACAATAGATTCTTTTATTGTTTTCAGATTTAGGTGTGTGATCAACATGGGCAAATTAAGGTTGGGGCAGGGACTGAAGATTGAAGACCTTAGTAAATGCTACAGAAAATAGAAAATAGAGTATTTTGACAGAAAGTAGTCAGAGAAGCCTCTGTCAAGACATGGAATTTGAAATAAAATTTAAATGAAAAGGAGGCAGATATGAAGATCTGAGGGCAAAAAAAATGTTCCAAGCAGAAGAATAACGCGTGCAAAGGCTTTCAGAATGGGAAATGGTGGCCAGGCGCAGTGGCTCACGCCTGTAATTCCAGCACTTTGGGAAGCCGAGGCAGGTGGATCACGAGGTCAGGAGTTCGAGACCAGCCTGACCAACATGGTGAAACCCCTTCTTTACTAAAAAAAGTACAAAATTTAGCCAGGCATGGTGGCATGCACCTAGTCCCAGCTGCTCGGGAGGCTGAGACAGGAGAACTGCTTGAACCCAGGAGGCAGAGGTTGCAGTGAGCCAAGATTGTGCCACTGCACTCCAGCCTGGGTGACAGAGCAAGACTGTCTGAAAAAAAAAGGAAATCTTTAGGCATGTTTGAGTGATAGAAAAGGGGTCAGAGTGGATTTTAGTGAATAGCTCTGAGAAAAGAACTGACTTTCCAGAGTCAGGCTAGTACTCAATAAGGACATGATTGTACCAATTTGGGAGACTGGATTTTATTCTCAATGTGATCAACAGCCACTGAAGGATTTTAAATAATGAAAGGACATACAGGTTGAGCATACCAAATCCAAAAATCTGAAATCCGAAATGCTCTAAAACCTTTGAGCACCAACTTGGCACTCAAAGGAAATGTTTGCTGGAGCATTTTGGATTTCAAATTTTGGATGCTCACTTAGTAAGTACAATGCAATATTCTAAAATCTGAAAAAATTGGAAATCCAAAACACTTCTGGTCCCAAGCATTTCAGATAAGGGATATTCAACCTGAATGTGCATTTACACTTTAGAGAGGTCACTCCATGGAGAATGTATTGTAAGAAGCATAGAAGTGTCAGAGAAACAGAGCAAATGTTGGTGGCCTGTACTATGGTTTAGAGAAGGAGATGATGAACAGTGGTCAGATTTGGTATAAAATTTTGAAGTAAAAATAACAGTAATGATTGATAGGTTGGAACAGCATAAAGAGGGAAAAGAACAAAAAATGATCTCTGGATTTTTACCCTAAACCAACTGGTTGGATGTCAGTAGTCTTCACTCATGAGAAACGTTTCTGAAGAGAATAAACTAGAATATTTGAGGGGGAAATAATCCATGATTTTACTTTTGCTCTATTATGTTTGTAATACAATTAATAATGAGCAGTTATTGAGCACTTAATATGTTTCAAGAACATTTCTACTTTTATATGTATTTACTTATTTATATCTTTTACTTTCTTAATCCTCCCCAAAACCCCATGAAGTAGTTCTTAGTATTATCCTCATTTTATAGATGAGAAAACTAAAGTACAGACATTAAGAAACTTGCCTTAGTCAGCCAGCTAATAGGTTACAAGAGCCAAAGAGAATCTGGCACCAAAACCTACCATATGACCCCCTACCATATGCCTTCACCTTTAGGAAAGACAGGTAAGTACTTGTACTGAGGACTTGTACTGAGCCCAAGGGAGAAGTCTGGGATGGTGATACATAAAAACAAAATCCTGGGGGCACTATAAGACATAGACATCTATTAGAACCAGAGTAGCAGACTGACAAGATGTAGTCAGCAATTAAGGAGGAAAACCAAGTAAATAGAGTGATACAAAGTGCTCCAGGGAAGGGAGTGAACAACTATTCAAATGACAAGATTTAGAAAAAGAGACAGAATTGACAGCTAGATTCAGCAAAAGAGACCTTGTGCCCTTAATAAGGGCCATGTCAGTGGAGTAGAAAGGACAAAACGAGCCCCATAGGACTCAATTAAGGAGACCTTAAGATGTGACTAATAGAGAACGACTACATAGACAACACTTTGACAAGTTTTGGTGAAGGAGATCAGAAATAAGGGGGTATCACTGGAGGTGGTAGCTAAGTCAGAGGCCTTATTTTAGTTAGACATTTTATGTTTGTCTTAGTCTGTTTCTGGCGATATAATAATCTTTAAGTGGGTAGTTTATAAAAAGCAGAAATTTATTCCTCACAGTTCTGGGGGCTGGGAAGTCCAAGAGCAAGGCACCAGCAGATTCAATGTCTAGTGAGGACTGCTCTCTTCTTCCAAGATGGTGCATTGTTTCTGCATCCTCACATGGCAGAATAAAACTTAAACTCATTTCAAAATATACCTATGCCTGAAATCTTTTTTTTTTTTTTTTTTTTTTTAGATAGTCTTGCTCTGTTGCCAGGTTGGAGTGCAGTGGCACAATCTCTGTTCACTGCAACCTCTGCCTCCCAGGTCCAAGCGATTCCCCTGCCTCAGCCTCCTGAGTAGCTAGGACTACAGACACACACCATCATGCCTGACTAATTTTTGGTATTTTACTAGAGACTGGGTTTCACCATATTGACCAGGCTGGTCTCAATCTCCTGACCTCATGATCCACCCACCTTGGCCTCCCAAAGTGCTGGGATTACAGGCATGAGCCACCGTGCCTGGCCTGCATGAAATCTTAATATGCATTTAGCCTACAGTATGTTCAAGTGGGTAAATGTCTTCCTCTCTACTAAGTAGAGACGTCTCTACTACTAGGTCATGCCAATTTACATTTAAACATATGATAATATAACCTATTTTAAACACTGCTATGGTTTAAATGTTTGTGTCATGTCCAAAATTCATGTTGAAACTTAAACCCAATGTAACAGTATTAAAAGGTGAGATCTTTAGGAGGCGATTAGGCCATGAGGGTTCTGTCCTGATGAAGAGGATCAGAACCCTTATAAAAGGGCTTGAGAAAACTGGTTAGTTTAAGTTTTATTCACATAGATTTCACTATATGCTAGAATACTGCTAAAAATAGTAATTTTTTGTCCCTCTTGGAAGTGGGACATTCTCTTGGATTTCCCCTTTCAATTCCAGGACATTGTTCCACTGCTTTATTTCAGTAAGTCTTATATTTACAAGGTCCAAACAATCAAACCTTCTAGCTGTCTTCTAAATCTAGTCATCCACAGTACTACATCAGTGTATTTGCATGTGCTATGCACAGTGGCTTATGCCTGTAATCCCAGCACTTTGGGACACCAAGGCAGGAGGATGGTTTTAAGTCAAGAGTTCAAGGCCAGCCTGGGTCACAGCAAGACCCTGTCTCTACAAAAAATAAAAAATAAATTACTTGGGCATAAGGATATGCACCTGTAGTCCCAGCAGTGAGGAAGGCTGAAGCAGGAGGATCTCTTGAGCGCCGGAGTTTGAGGTTGCAGTGAGCCATAATGATGCCACTGCACCCCTGCTTAGGTGACAGAGCAAGACCCTGTCTCTAAGAAAAAAAAAATGCACTTGAATAACTTGGCAGCTGGTGTTTTATTGTTGCTTTTGTTGTTCCTATTGTTTTATCTTCTATAAATCATCACCATTCTCAATGACTTGGATGACATATTCCCCTATTTAGGTTTGAAATTCTTTTGCCTTATATTTCAGTGACAGTCACTTCTACTCAGCTTTGGCAATCACACTCACAGATACAAAATGGGCTGTTTTGAAACAAAAAAATGCTCTACTGTAATATCTAAAATTGTGAAATTTTCCTCTCTCATCACCTATCCCACTCACTCATGCTCACAAAACCTCCTCTTAAGCTTCAAAGGCTAATGACCTCCATGGCTTCACTCTTCCCTGAATTGGCAGTGTCTAATCCTTCCTGGCTTGACTTCCTTCTCTCCCTAATTTTGATCCCCCTGATAAACCATTTTCAACACACTTTCATGGGTGCAATTGATTTCTTCCCTTCTTTAACCTTCTCTCGCAGCTGCCTTGCCAATCCCATTACCAAATCAGTCCTACCATCTGTTTGCTCTCCTCCTCCTCCTGGGCTGCCAAGAGTTCCTGAGAAAATTGAATAACCATGCTGATTGACTCTGCTACAAATTTATGATTTCCGATGTCAGCTGAACCTTCAGAGCTGCTCAGCAGCCCTATTACTCATTCCTACTTGGCTGGTCTTCCCATTCCACACAGCAGCTGTTCCCACCACACCCTCCTCAGATCCCCACCCTTATCCTCATTCCCCTCAACCTCAACACATGATTTCCCCTCTTACTGCTGAAAATATTGAGCCTATCAGTTGTGAACACCTTCCGCTTCCCTCCTCTATATCTCCAAATTTATCTGCATCTTTATTCATCTGGATCTCATTTTGCATCTCAAAAGAATCCTTATTCTTTTGTCCATCTGACTTTTTGATTCCACTCCTTCCTGCCTCTGACAGGATCTTGTTTCATCCATGTACTTTCTCCTTCCTGTTCAACCTCTAACTTTTTTTCAACCCACAAACCTATCAAATTTTCATATTTTGTAAAAGAGATCATCCTTCCTCTCTTCCACTGCCGAACTGCTCTTTCCTTTTCTTTCCTGCATAAATTCTTGGCAAAGAATTTACTTAAAATTGGCTCCATAAAACTTGATGTATTAATAATTTTCTTGCCTGGCTACCATACTGATGAAACTATTAGAAATGCTATATAAAATAGCCTTTTCTCACTTCAGTTTTCTTGATCTGAATGATGGAGTTTGGCTTTGATATGAATTCATTCACTTACTAACCTGCGTGAATTTGAGCAAGTTACTTAATTACCCTAAGATTTGGCACCCTCACATTTAAGTTGAAGATCCATGAGTCACTTTTACACAATACAATTTTAACATACTCTTGTATTCTACTTTCTTTTGATAAGGACACCCTGCTTTCCCTTGAGCAAATTACTTTTCACCCACGGAATTTAGCCTGGTAGGACTGTTAGTCAAAAAATGTTACCCTTCTCTAACCAAAAGGTTGGCTAGTTTCTCCAACAGGACATTTCAGCAGCATTCTCTCTCTGGAATCTAAATAGTGAGCATAGGAATTAAATAAATTAACATAATTGGATTTAAGTCATTCCAGCAGTAGTGTTTGAAAGAGACAGTTTACCTGTTCCTATTAACTTCTCAATTTACTTCTACCCTCTGGAGCTGGAATACGCCTTTTTCTTTCCTGCACATGTTTCTTCATCCTCCAATATGACCTTGTGAGCTCCACTTCATGATTCATGAAGCTTTCTTTGGTTTAAAATATTAAGTGATAAACTTGAGTTCTATTTCTTTAAAACAAAATATGCTATTAGGATTAAATAAGATAATTTGTGTAATATCTTTAGTTTAAAGACTAGTGGCCTAGCAGGGATTGAATTGATTTTTATTATTGTTGTTGCTTTTGATATTATTATTAGTATGTTGACTCCATGTATACTGAAACACTCCTTCTTTCCTTTCTGTCACAATTTTCCCCTGATTCTAAGTTTACTTCATTGGCTTTTCTTTTATGCTCTCCTTCCATGGCTTATCAAGATTAGCATTCTGCCTTCTGTTTTTACTCTCTATATGCATATATTCACTGGGTATTTCATTTACTTGCATGGAGTCACCTATCACTAAATGTAATATCACTAATGTAAATAAATTGTTTTTTATTTATTTATATCACACTAGTGATATCACCTATCACTAAGTGTAATATCACTAATGTAAATAAATTGTTTAATTCTTTCCTCCTAATGTTTATCTCCCACATTTCCAATTCCACTTTCTTATTAAAATGTTCAAAACTAAAATCTGAAGCAAATATCTTATCCATTACTATTTTCTCTTTTCCCCAACATCTAATCTTTTCCCAACATCTAACCACCTACCAAATAGTTTATATCCTTCTGTCCATATGCTTCTTGATCTGTCTCCAAGGTCAGTGTCCAAGGGCATGGCATCAAAATCACATAAGCAGACTTCATCAGACTGTACTAGTCCCCTGACAAGCATCCCTCCTTCCAGAGCTTTCACCATAAACTGCCCTCCACTCTATCAGCGGAGCCAACTTCCCAAAACAGGTATTTTGTTATCTCTCGCATGAAAACTTCCAATGACTTCCAAATGTTTATAGGATAAATACAAACTCCTAGGCATAAAAGTCAAAGCCCATCTCCGGCTAAGTCCAGTTTCTCTTTCCACTTCCCATCTAGTCACTCATCCCATGCTCCCTGTACTCTTAACCACACTGGATGATGTGCCTTTTGTCTAATAAATGATGCACTTTGATACCTCCTGACTTTGTTCATGATTTCTCATCCAGTTGAAATGCTTTTTTCTTCTGTCCTAGTTTGAGGAAACTTAATTTATTACAAGGTTCAACTCAAAAGGTTCTTGTATCATTAAACCTTTCCCAAATATCCTCACTTTTCCTGTCTATCTCTGTCTTGCTATAGCACTTCCAACACATCTAACTCTCATGGTAGTGAGGTCTTTGAAAACACAGATATTTTATTTCCTATATTCAAATTCAAAACATCAAGCACAGTGTCTGGGCTAAAGTCGCTACTCAGCAATTATTGTTGAGTAATTATAGCTCTCTGGTGATACTTCAAATTGAAAAAATACATTTTCAAATAAATATATATATATGTGAAACATATACATGAAGAAAAATCCATATTGCAAAAATATATACAAATGTATGTGTATATATATGTGTTTGCCTGTGTATATCCAAAATAATCTAGTATTTTTATACTCCTACACTCCATTGGTTAATGCCTCAGTCAAGTCAGCTCATGACCCCACACTGACATTAGGATCCCTAATATACTTTACTTATGATATCAATAGAAGTTATATTCATAGGCTGGGCAAGGTGGCTCACGCCTGTAATCCCAGCACTTTGGGAGGCCAAGGTGGGCAGATCATGAGGTCAGGAGTTCGAGACCAGTCTGCCCAACATAATGAAATCCCGTCTCTACTAAAAATTAAAAAAAAAAAAAAAAATAGCCAGGTGTGGTGGTGTGTGCCTGTAGTCCCAGCTACTCAGGAGGCTGAGGCGGAAGAATCGCATGGACCTGGCAGGTGGAGGTTGCAGTAAGCCAAGATTGCGCCATTGCACTCCAGCCTGGGTGACAGAGTGAGACTCCATCTCCAAAAAAAAAAAAAAGTTATATTCATAAATAGCAAATTAAGAATTGAGAAAATCTTGAATTATATGCAATAATTCCAAAAATATATTATAGATTATATTTTCTCATAATAATAAGTCTGGTAAGGAAACCTTGATTTCTAAGTGAATTTTAAAAAGAAAACTTTTAACTCTTTCAATTAGAAAAATAAATATTTTCTAATTGAAATTTGTCACATCATGAGTAACAGCAATGTTAAAGACCATATTCCCACTGAAACTTATGAAAACTAACAAAAAATTCAGATAAATATACAATTACTTGTAAGAAAGTACATGATAAAGTACATTGAATGTGATTGATATGGGATTTTGTATAAATTTTATGATATAGCATAATCCAGGCATTTTGAAAATTATATGCATGTGAATATTTATCTAGAGAACCATGGGCTAACTACTTTGTATAGATGTGTTATGTGCAACTTCTGCATTATACAGAATATTAAGAATGGCTTCAACAATATAGAATAACTTTACAGGGTGTCTTTCTTGGAAAATTTAACATTGTAAGTACTGTACATTAATCATTATTCATAGGACAGGAATTCTGAATTTTTGAAATGCTAGACAGCCCCTAGCATGCCATAGGCCCTTTCAGCTCTAACAGATTGAAGCTGAATTTTCTTGATTGCAAGTCAAAGATCAGACAGAAAACATCCAGGCAGAAGCATCTAGTCTAGTAGAGTATCTTTTAATTAGAATTAAAGGTGAAAAAAGAAAGGAGAAAAAAAAGTAACTCTACAGACTATGTCTCCAATATTGATGATCCTTAAAATTTCACTGTCACAGAACTGCCAGAAGTGTCTTACTACAAATGAAATCATATGAATTGTTTTATATTTTTTTCAAAAGAAAACAGTGAGTCCTATAAACTACAGAACTGTGTAACTCATATTCATACTATTTGCAGCATAAATTCTTTTTTTAAACCAGGAAGCACAAAAGCAAACAAATTATTTTTAAAAATTAGTAATATGCTGCAAAGTATAAAACAAATGCAGCCTGAAATAAAAATCAGTTTATAACTTGAACAGTTAGTTCAGAGGATAGAGGTAGAAATGAGAGGCCATGGATTCGTTAGTGATGGTTCTTTAGCCTTCAACATCAAGATAGCCTCCTAGGCAGGACTTCATTGAGAACCTAGCTTAACACCAAGGAAAGTCTCTTTTTACTGTTAGTATTCAACAAAGTAATTTTTAAAAATTTATATTAAAGTTATTCCATATCATCACACATAAATAGTTTAACTGAACTCTGTTCACAAAATGGCTTTGTGCCTACGAATTTTTGAAACCATGCATTAATATGTTTCTCTTTTGTTGTTAATTATACTTATTCCTCAACTTAAAGAAGTAAGTCTCATGTACCAAACATCATATTGGTGCTTAGAAATGACCAAATGCGATTGTTTCTACTACATCCTATCTCACATAAATTATGGCCATGAATGTCACAAGGGTTTTAAGTCTAATGGAGATACGTCTCAAGTAAGCATACAACCCAGATATATTTAGGGTTATTTGATTCTTTCTATAGTGCTTCCTCTGTGCCGTCATGAAAGTTATTGTTCTAACAAATCAAGGCATCCACTCCCCTGTCTGTAAAGACCTATGCTGTCTGACTCCCATTCCTCCCAAGTTCAAGTTGAATCTCCTTCAACTTAAATACAACGTCTTAGGTATGTTGATTGATTTTCCAGCCTCATTTTATATGATGCTGCCTGGACACCAACTTGTCCTCCACTAGAGCCTGGACTCTCGGCACTGTGTATTTATCGCATACGGGTAACACATTTATCTTGGTAACAACTGAATTCCAGCAATATAGTAGATCCTGAGTAACACAAAAGAACGCGAAGCTCTAACGAAGTTCACATGATTTGTTACAGATTCATGTGATTCGTGACATATATGTATATAAACGTGTATATTACCTCAACTGTAAGACCCAGAATTTAATATTTTCTTAAGAATGTGATAAACTCAACATCTAGTGTATTGTAGGAGCTCTGTAAATATTTATTGCGTGCCCCCAGAAAACACGTAATTTTCCAATTTACAGCATCAAATGAATTCAACCATTGTTTAGTAAGCAATCTAGTAATCTACTATAAGCAAGGCACTTTGCGAAGAACTGGGAAAGAAGGATAGGTAAATATGAACTACACCAGGATCTTCCCAGTGAAGACATTATGGTGTGATAAAGAAATACACATACATATGCACTAGCATGCACACAGTATTCCATTATTAAAAGTAGGAAGTGGGCTGGGCACGGTGGCTCAAGCCTGTCATCCCAGCACTTTGGGAGGCCGAGGCGGGCAGATCACGAGGTCAGGAAATCGAGACCATCCTGGCTAACACGGTGAAACCCTGTCTCTACTAAAACTACAAAAAAAATTAGCCGGGCGTGGTGGCCCAGCTACTCAGGAGGCTGAGGCAGGAGAAAGGTGTGAACCCGGGAGGCGGAACTTGCAGTGAGCTGAGATGGAGCCACTGCACTCCAGCCTGGGTGACAGAGCAAGATTCCGTCTCAAAAAAACCAAACCAAACCAAACCAAACCAAACAAAACAAAACAAAGTAGGAAGTGGTCGGGCCTGGTGGCTAACGCCTGTAATCCCAGCACTTTGGGAGGCAGGGGCGGGCAGATCACCTGAGCTCAGGAATTTGAGGCCACCCTGGGCAACATGATGAAACCTCATCTCTACTAAAAATATAAAAATTAGCCGGGCGTGGTGGCATGCGCCTGTAGTCCCAGCTACTTGGGAGGCTGAAGCACGAGAATTGCTTGAGTCCGAGAGGAGGGGGTTGCAGTGAGCCGAGATCGCACCACTGCACTCCACCTTGGGCTACTGAGTCAGACTCCATTTAAAAAAAAAAAAAAAGAAAAAGCGCCAACAACTTAATAATTAGAAAAAGCTCAGTAAAAGAAAACGGCAGGTAGGAATTACTCATGTAAAATTAGAAAGAGAATTGCAGAAGAGATAACAGTAAGGATTAGGATAAGCTAGCAGGGAAGTGCAAAGCACGTAAAAGCCTTCGAAAGTTATAAGATTTAGTTGGAAAATAGAGTTCTAGAAGAAGAACAGAAAGTAAAGTGGGAAAGGGAGTTTAAAACCAGAGGAATGTGATTCTAAATCAAGACATTTAAAATTTACGTATTAAAAGCAAACTGGCACTGGATATATCTGAGCACACTCAAACAAGAAGTAAATTGTTCTGTCCTTGCAAGAATCTGAGGCAGCAGTGTATGGAATATTTTAGCCTTCTATGTAATATCTGAATCCAGTATACATAATTTGTCCACAAACTGTAATATCAGATCAACTAAGCTCTTCAGGCCTAACCATGATCTGTTGTATTTCATAGTTTTGATCAGTTACCACAGCAGTACATAGAAAGAGAGAACTCTTGCTTTTTTAAAGAACACCTATTTCCATGATACAATATTACTAGATGGCACAATAAGTGGAATGACTGCTAATAACAGTCATCAGGGCTTATCAATTTCAAATTCAGACTTAACAGTAAATAACGGTGACTACTGGGGAAGTCCGTTAGGCCCCCTACTGAGAAGTAGTCAATCTAAAGATCCAACTGTAATATATCTTTGAAAAACCAGTTAATAAGAAAAACTGCAGTAAAATATTTGAAGAAAACTGAAATAAAGCAATCCTAAACTTCACAGTTAAACAAAACTGAATGGCAAGAAAAATGATGTAGCAGCAGCTGAGAAGAGAATGTCAAGGTTTTAAAGGGATTTCTCATAGACACAACAGCCTGACACCTTTTATCAATATAATTCCAAATATTCAAAAAAATGAAAATGGAGGTGAGAATATGAACTTACCTAATTACTCTGCTGAAGTCTACTAGAAGATAAATAAACTTGTTACATATTTTTTCGGTGTTTGTTTTAATAAATAGTTTCTATATTAAAAGACAATATAGAAACTCTTATTCTCACAATTACAACTCAGTGTGTGCATTGATCATTAATCATTTTTAGTATATTCCCACTTACAAATATTACCATGTTTTATGGGCATGTTTATATATTCTAAACAATTCAAAAACATACCTTTTCAAAGTCTTGGTAAACAGCAAGTGTATTTATCAAGGCTGTGAAATCTATACCAATAAATAGCTCTAATAAGTTTAGACGCCTGCAAACATTTAGGGAAATTAGGGTTTAAAATCAGACACCCTTGCAATTCTCATCCCAGCCTAGTTAGTGACTGGTGTAAGACCTTTGGAAAATATGTGTTTGTTTTTAATAGCAGATTGCACCTAGATGCATTTACTGTATGCCAGGCAATGTTTGCTTTGCACTGAGACCAATTCTAGAATCTTAGCTCAATCAGTAAGTGAGTAGCTTTGTGACTTGTGTCACATTTCCAAGCCTTCTTTAACAACAGCTATTACTTACAGTTTCTTACTTTATGCCAGGAAGTGCTGTAAGTGTTATATATTATATTGTGTATGTCATATGTAAAATGTTCACTTACCCACATTTCCAAATAATGCCATCAGAGTGTGCTATTATCTTCATTTAAACACATAAGAGAGCTGGGTAAGGTAGGATTTGACTGTAATTCCAGCTACTCCGGAGGCTGAGGCAGGAATATTGCTTGAGCCCAGGAGTTCGAGTCCAGCCTGGGCAACATAGTGAGACCTCCATCTCAAAATGTATACAAATAAATAAACAAACACAGGAGAGATTAAGTAACTTCCCCAAAGTCTCAAAGACTGATCCATATCAGTGCTCTAAATAATTTGCCTTTTAATTTATAAATTATATATAGGTTTAAATTATACATTTTCATAGAAAATCCAAGAGGGAGGAAAAATAGTAATTTAAATACTCAATAAATGGATTTAAATTGAAAGATCACTCTCAGATCAAATCATTATCACTTAACTATCATACCAAAAATAAAACTGCAACTTTCTGATTGTCTAATAATATTCATGCCATCAAACTACAGAGAAATGTAGGTATCACACATCTTTGTGTTTGTCTCAACAAAAATGTCTATTGGATTTTTTTATCACAAATTACAAATTTATTCTTATTTTACAAAATAGAACTTTCAATCGATTGTATTAAAAATTTTAAATGTATAATTTTTAGATACTTTGTATGTCATTTGCCAAAAATCCCTACTAAACAAAAAGTGAGCCTTTGAATTTATGTGTTCAACAAAGAAAAGAGACAAGGAAAAAAAAATTAAATGTCTCCCTTCTTATAAGGTTTTGCATAACAATGAAATTAGATTTCCATAAATACACAGTTCTGTGTGCAATGAATTATCTGTGAATTATGTAACAATTCTAAAGAAATTCCAAATGATATCTGTAGATTAACTGCCAAAAGAGGCTATGGAACAATTTTTAAGAGGGGAAATAAGAGTCCTCTGCAGACCTACTGTATTATACAAATTCAAAGGAAACTAATAGTTTAATTATACAGTCCTAAAACAGGAGGCCAACAGCTTCCAGTGATTAACAAAGCAAGCTTGACAGAATCTTTGGATATTAGATCTTTAAAATGTTTTATTTTTTGCATGTTTTGAATAGTAAGCAGCATAAAATGAAGAGAAAAACACCTTCAGGAGGTTTGCTGTGTTTTATAGTCCAATATTCACAACCGTTGTGGCCATTTTTTATGCTGTTGCAAAATGGCAGAACCAATCTTCTGGCAGATGACTGTCTTTGGCTCTGCAGAAACTTCTATCTCACATGATAAAGACAAGCACACACAATCTGAATGTGTTCTCACTGGGGAGGGGAGGAGAGGAGAGATGAGAGAATTCTTTTATGTCCTGCAAGCAACAAATGACTTCTAAGGTGCATATTTCTTTTCCTCAGGTCTGTCCAAAGGCAGAGTTCCATTGTGACTCTCCAGAATGCTGTCCTTTGTAAGTAATTTCAATGGCCTTAATAGACTCCTATGAATCACATTATTATTCAAAACCATGATTACCTTTATACATATCTTCTATGTTTGTTCCCAAAATAGTGAAAGGTACTTCTTTATCCAAGTGAATCCTCTGGGCATTGATTTGTGGTCATTTGGAATTAAAAATGTAGTTCCTTTAACGCTATTGCACACATAAGTACATATGCTTCGAGTTTGTGGAAGTCTTTCATACCATCAAAATGCCTTTTTTTAAAAATCTGTTCTGAATTCAGGAACAAAGTATATGTGTATTCTCATGTTTTAAAGTCAAGAATTATATTTAATTCTGCTGGTATGTGACACAGCCATCAACAATTCTGCAGCTTTTTCTTTCTTTCTTTTTTTTTTTTAATTGTCTTCACTAAACCCGTTGGGAATACAATGGCTTAGGTCACAACATGAAACATCATGCTAATTAAAGTGCTAATTAACTGGTATAAGAAATAAATTGCATGAAATAGACTGTTGTATTACTTTGTTTTAACTTTTGTGTCATTTCAGCTTGGTAACTACTAATTTAGAATCTTCTAATCATGCTCTTTAATCCAAATGTTAATCTCAAATGACAAGAGCACAGTTACTAAGTAGTGGTGCAAGATACATATTGTATTTCTTCCTAGTATTAAAGTGGGCTATTGAAAAATAAAAAGATTCTGTGTTTGCCTTCTCCTTGGTGTTAATCTGAATACAATCACTCTTAAGGTAGGACTAATTGGAAGTAAGCCTCATAAACATTTTCACAAACTTCTCAATCTAAATAGCAAGGCGTTTATGTGACTGTTCATCAAAGGATTTTTATTTAAAAGGCCCACGTGATAAATTTGATTATTTCCTTAATATTACCAGTGTCTCTTAACATGTAATTTTTATCAATTACATAACTTTAACAATCAGGTTTCAATTTGGGGTTGAAAAAATGGCATACTTTTTTATGTAATAAGTATGCAGGGTTTTTTAAAAGTCAACCAGCAGAATGTTAGAATACTGTACCCACTCGAAATGTATTATCGGGAGGCAGCCAGTTTCCGATCTTTTTGGAATGCACATACCAAATGTCTGCTTCTTTCATAAGTCTGACACATAGGGGAGAAAAAACTCATGCCGACCCGCCTTTAACAGCTAGACACACAGAAAAGAAAGATTAGAGACCTGGATCCCCCTCGGCTCCTACTGAGATAGAATTTTCACTGACACAATTGAGCAGTAGCAATTAGAAAACAGACTGAGCTGTACCTGATCTCAGAGCTCCAATCTCTTAAAATTGGAAATGTTAATTTTTCCCCTAACATCAAACCATATAGGCTAAGACGTTCATTTTGAATCACCCTAATTTTAACTCTTCATTAGAACTTCAAAAAAAAGCAGCTTAAGATTGGTTATTATGGTGATATTAACATCCATAAAAATAGAGTAGCCAGCCCTTTCATAAAATCTGTAAAAATTATTGAGATTTCTCATCTAATGAAAATCTGAAATTGGCTTTGTTTTTTTTTCTGATGTTCAGTTGCTAAACTACGATATGAAGTCAAAATATAACTTTCTCATATTTTCACACATGATACTATGTACTCCAAGACCAGAGGGCCATTTCTGAGAGCAACATTTTCCAGTCACGATTATTAATTAATATATTTCTTTCAAAAAGTAGTTTCAAACAAGCAAAACTGAACATTCTCAATGGTTGCTCATTTTATCTTCTCCAAAATACTCTTAGTTAACTATTTCCAATGAAAGCTACTGACTTTTCAGATATTAAATGTTGTCCAGTTCAATTAAGCAAGAATTTTTGTTTCTGTTCATACACTGAAATCTTATCACTTAATAAACACAGCACATTTGCTATTTAATGAAAAACTTTTGAAATAAAATCCTCATGAAATATAATAGACACATTAAATATTTGCAAAGAATAACAACTATTTGTGAAATGGTTATCATAATCAGTATTATCTTTTTATGATAATATGACAATTTATCATTCTTAGGTTTCATGATTCTTATGCTACTAGTAGTCGGAGGAACTTGTATATACCCTTATGACTGTGGATAAAGTGATTTTCAAAAATTATTCTTCAACCTTTTTGGAAACTTTCATCATTGGTTTGTGACAGAGATTTGATTTTGGCTTTCACAGTTTCCTTTCACTTGTCTATGCCTGAAAAAATTACAGCTCACAGAGCTATAAGATTTGAATTATATTTGAATTATAGCAGACCAGAAACTGGAGAACTTGTATCTGCTGAATTTTGCTGAGTTTCACACAATAGCATATAGAGAATATTGAAGGATCAGGGTTATCTTTTCCACAGGCATTTCACCTTTTGACAATGACATTGGGTTTATTTTGGCCCATGAACATCTAAGTCAGCAACTACTACACTCTAGTCATATGTCAAGTATAGAAACAACAATAAGAAAATTAATAATTCTGGCATTTATTGAATTCTTCTTATACTGGCCACACGTAGGCTGGATTAATCTAATCAACAGTCATAAATAATTTATAAGGTAAATAGTAAATATTGTTAATAACTTCATATAAAATATGAAGAAATGGAGACAGTAAGATGTAATTTGTCCAAAGTTCACTCAACTTGTAAATGTATGAACCACGTTTCAAACCCAAGCAGGCTGAATTCCAGACACTGCACTCTTAATCACTATGATATTCTGCCATTTAGCACATGACATTGTAACAACTAGCCTGCATGGATGGCTGTGACCCCATTAGGCTGTGAACGCTCCCTGTTCAAAGAATGCAGTTGCCATTTTCCTCATTCCATCTAGGTTCCAGTGGCAAGAAACTCATTTTCAAAATGTTTTTTGACACAAATTATACATATATACAGGAACATACGTTAAGCCCACAAAGCAGGTAAATTGGAAAAGAATTTCCCTTTTTTTCTGTCTACAGCATGTATTTATTTATTTATTGTTTTTTGTTTGTTTTGTTTTGTTTTTTTGAGACAAGGTCTCTCTCTGTCATTCTTGCTGGAGTGCAGCGCTGTGAACACGGGTCACTGCAGCCTTGACCTCCCAGGCTCAAGCAATCCTCCCACCTCAGCCTCCTGAGAGCTGGGACTACAGGCACCTGCCACCACGCCCAGCTAATTTTGTTTTTTACTTTTTGTAGAGATGAGGTCTCACTATGTTACCCAGGCTGGTCTTGAACTCTTAACCTGAATTGATCCTCTCACCTTGGCCTCCCAAAGTCTGAGATGACATGCATAAGCCACCATGGCCAGTGCTGTCTACAATATTTAAAGCAGATCTTCTATATCAGATTTCATCTTCATCCAATATTTCTGTATGCTAGAACTAATGAGTACCTTTCCCATCTTAAGTCATGCAAGTTGAATCCATCAAGCTACTGGATATGTGATTTAAGGAACCACAAAATTCCTCTCTGCATCCCTAGATAGTTCTCAATTTATTAATTACTATTTGGCATCAAAGCTCTGAGGCCCTCCTGTTGAGTGTGACCTCTGGACTCAAAGTCCAGTTCCACTTCCTGCTAGTTCTGTAGCTTTACAAGTTACTGAAACTCTGTGTATCTCATTTTCCTCATCTGCAAGATGGGTATCATGAACATAATAGTATCTTCTTCAGGAGGTTAATAAGAATATTAAGAGAGCAATGAATATATCGCCTCTACAGAATTGACTCAGTAACTTAAGTTTCAAAAGTCATCAGAGAAATATTAGAATCAGTTCACCTAAACTATATTTACCAAACAGGGAAGTGAAATAATAGCATTCAAAAAAATAACAAGAACTAAAACCAAAAGCAAGGTTTTGATCCTTAATAGCACATTTTGGATTTTGTTTTATATTTTAGTGACATTTTTATTCATGCGAGTCCAAATCTAATGATGGATTCTGCACATAAGTTTTCAGTTGGTGATTCTCATTCACAGTTGTTCTTCTGCTGTAGATAGCCATTTTCCTTGAGCCAAGTTTAGTCTTCCTTTTCTTTTCCCCCAAAATAGAGGCAAGAGGAAAGGGTAGAAGGTTTATTTAGAAACAGGGGGACATAAGAGAGATTTGGTAGGTGGAAGTCTGCAACTCTCTCATCTAATCCTCTAAGGAAAATAAGGAATTAATGGGACAAAATTAAATTTCCTTATCTCGGTTTCATCAATGGCCAGAAATTCACCTAAATAAAAAATTCAGTGTGACCAGTGCTCTAAATGAGGCTTCCTGAAGATTATCCACCACACCTTTGGGATTCTGAAAGTGACACTATTTTGCAAGTCAGCATGCTTCAGAGAAGGAAAAAAAAACCCTCTATACATGCTTTCATTTTGCTTCCTACTGGTTCCCTGACCTTTCACAGTTGGAGTAGTAGCAGGAAACTAAAATAAAAGCACTATTTTCTGTGTGAGGCACTTTGCAAGTAAACATTAATCGTGAAATTAAAAGTCACAAGACTTTCTGCCTGTTGCTTCTTCTAAAGCAGAGAGTTACTATTAGATGAAAGAGCCTACAGCAATAAACATCAGGGGCTAGTGTTTCCTTCTCTTCTGAACTCAATCAGGCTGATCCAAGTCCAGAAATGCCTTTGAAGGCAAGGAAACCTTCATGTGCTGATCAATCCTTGCAGGGGTAAAGAGCAAGAAAAACTGGTTCTTGCACTTTAATATTCTGCCAGGCAATGCATTCAACTCGATGCAGAACAAAAAGGTTTCCTCTGTTACAAATTCAGTGATTTTGTACTTGGGTATTGCTTGCTTCAGTTAACTTAGGGGGGGACCTATTGATCCCAGAACACGATAACTTATACCTCAGTACATATTTCCATTAGGTTAAACTAATGGTGAGGTAGCAACAACTGTCAATTCATACTGTCCCTTGGTCTTGCGCTTGAGGTCAATTTAAGTGGAAACCAGCATGTGATTCTCTTAATATGAATGATCAATATTGATTATTAAGATGACGAATATTAAGTATCTGTTTGAAACATTTCTAAGTTACCAAAACCTTTGAAGTTAAGACTTAAAATTATCTTAAAAATGATAGTGTATTCCAAAACCCAGTTGAAAAGTCTGAATACTCGTGAACTCAAAAAATGTATCCCTCATGTCTGGCTGTTTAGTGGCACAGCAAAATTTGACATCTAGACTTCTAACTTGTTCAGAGTGTTTCTCTCCACACACTCTCATAATTAACTCAGTCAAATCTTTTTATCTTAAGTGTCTAAGATAAACTCTTTTCTCTCCATTCGTAAAGCTGTAGAGAGTGTATTCTAAAAGCCAGCAATATGAACCTATTTTATGTCCCATTATCTTTTAAGAGACTGTTAAAATAGGAAATATAGGCATTTTATAAAGTAGTTTTTTTATTATTTTGGTCACAAAAAATATTCAATACAACAGAATTATACAGTTTGTTGGCTTATAATTTATTATAGTATCATAAATAAGGACAAAAATCCCTGTAATATTATAGATAGGGTACTAACTGCAGTTGATTGTCACATAGAAAGAAGAGGTAAAAATTTTAACTATAAAGTCAATCGGCAAGATAAAAAGAAACGAGTACAAATAGCGGAGAAGAACAGTTTCAAAATTATTATGGCACACGGTGACTACACAAAAACATGTCAGTCTGCTTTAAATATTCACTATCTTGTTCATGTTGATATATCATTACTGGTTATATAATTTAGGTTGAAGAAAAGTGGGGGAAAGCACATGTAACTTATTGGTAGAATTAAAAAGTTATAGTTAGAACACAGATATTTCCCTATTTTTTTCTATAATAGCACCCATGATTCACATCCTGCCGCTATGTGAGACAGCCTGAAGGAGGACACTATGAGTTTCCAAGTGTCTGCAGACTAATTTCACATGAGCCTACTCTCATTATTTTCAGGCATTGGTATTGTCTTTATTTAAATGGCTCAATTGCATTAAATAATATATTTAATTGGCAAATTGTTGAAGTAGTCATTCTATTTTAAAATTGCTTCCTTTGTGAATAATAATCTTTACTAATGATAACAGAATGGCTTAAGACAGTTTACTCTACCTCTTTACATTCCAGGTAACAAACCAAAGTGCAAATGCTAATCATTAAATTTTACCTCCTTCCACTTGTACACACACACATAAATGCATACACATACCCTCACACCCATACAAAAATTAGACTTTATACAGTATCTTCAATTGAGCAAGTAACTGTAATGCAAAGAGGTACTTCCAGCATGCAATTCATCCTCAATAAATTTTAAAAGGCCCTCCTCTGCATATATAAATGTGTAGGATCACAAATTTAAAAGGACAGTTTCTTATTGATATAATGGCCATACATTCCTTGAACACTTACATAGTTAACCCCAAATTCAGTTGGAAACTGTGTAAAATGTCTGTGACATATACTGTGATCTATCTTCTGCTTTTACACCGTCATAAATTATGTTTCAACAAGTGTAATAATTGCCTAAATTTTACTTCCTCTCGTGTTCACTAGATTCTCACTTTCCCTGATTGGCAGTAGTATTTCTTCTTAATGCGTTATTAAATAGCATTGAATTGTCTAATTTTCTCGGATTTCAATCCTGAGGTATACATTTCCATTTTCTTTGTTGATCTAGCACAGACTCAGGTGATTTCTATATAATGCATCCAATTAGTTCAAACAAGGCAAATGAAATCACATATATACTAATCTCCACATTATTAACTATAAACAGTAACAAGATACATATCCACACTCTTTGCTTGAGTCCATTCAAGTGCAAACTGAAGAAAAAGAATTTCCTGTTCTTCTTTTCATACTCCTGAGTATGGCGATATCTGATTCTGTTTCTCCACAGTAATTGATAAGATTGCAAAACCTCTCTCTCACATCCCTCCTTTATTCCATATTGAGAGCTTGATTTTTTTCACTGGTTTAAAAAGCACAGTTTGATTCCTTTTTGCAGAGATCTTATTTTAAAGCCTTTTTTGTTTTCTTCAAACTCAAAGCTTCATTTTAATCAGTTAGTGATCCTGCCCCTTGGGAATCGATTTCTTTTTACGCAAGACAAATCCAGGTCTATTAGGATCCAACATATTGAGTTGGAACACTGCATATATTTCACTTACGAGCACATACATTCATTTTACACGATTCCTCAATGTGGCCAGAGGGGTTCATGGTCTGCACTGTATCCACCTATAAAAAATACAAAAATATATGTCTGCTTTACAGGGATGTGAGTAGGGTTTTGCCAGCCTAGTTCCAAAGCTTGGCTGATAGTATTCTTTCCTTCTTTAAGATGTATTTGCTGATAGTATTCTTTCCTTCTTTAAGATGTATTTGCAGTAGCCATAACGTCTTTCAGAAGCCATAGAGACATAACAATCCTCACTACAATTAACAACCCTGAGGCATCTAAATCAATACAGCTGGCTAATCTCAGGAATGCTATCTCTGACAAGAGATGTTTGCATGGTATAAGAAACACTGCATTTAGTGTGTTTCAGAGTTTAAGCTTTTCAAGGCTATGAAATGTCAAAAGAGGGCTGGGGGAGTGTTGTTTGCTTTCTTTATATTACAAATACAAATAAGAATGAAATGGTAACTTTGCTGTCAGTGCTTTTACAACTTGCACATCCCTAAGATCTCAGAGATGTGAGCTTGATCTGAATGTTCACACCCTTCCAAGTAGCTCTAGTCTCTTAATGCAATCATTAGACAGCTCACTTTCTCTACAGAAATCGGGGCAAGTTATATGCTATCAACAAATGGCCTGCTAATCTCTGGTCAAGGATGAATTACGCCCCTTTTCAAAGTCATGACTGTAAAAGCACAATGTTTCCCAACTTTGTTTCTAGTTTGGAAAAATAAAAGTTATGATAAAAACTCCTTCAAAATATTTTGATGCTAATGTCAGTTTTAAATAGTGTTAAATATTTCTCTGAACTTGAGCCTGACCAACAGGTCAATTTCTACTTTCGGTGCCAGAAAGTATACAAAGTGTCTTTTTCCAATTCGATGGTGGTGCAATTGATGTTAGTAAAATCTTAGTAAGTCTGAATATTGCCAAAAAATAATAATAAATCACTTTCATAGAGTAAACATGGTACATTTCACTGCCCAAAGTGCTTATTTTTAAGAATTAGGATCAGAGAAGAGAAATATTCCACTTAATTTCCAATGTAACAATGCATCAGCACACTAGAGTCAAAGTTAGAAAAGAAATTAATGACTTATTTCACTGAATGTTGGACCAACTTATTTGTGAAAGTAAATGGTGTAATAAAACAAGTAATGACTAACTTTAAAATTAATCGTTTAGAGAACAGAAAATGCATTAAAATGCTCTGACAGTATATTATCAATATTAGCTGTATAAAGTTAAGCAGCATTAAAATATGTCTTAATTTTAAAATTTAAATGGTGTCTTCTTCTAGAAATAAAAACAATATCTTTTTGTTTCTCTAGCAATAGCTTTAAAAATTAATATATATGGGGATATTCGGGCTAATTACATAAAGCAAAACACATTTACCAAGGCATCTATAAGTGAATCTTTATGATTTAAATTGTAAGTTTCAGAAAGTTCATGTTAATTTACACAAACCATATCACTGCACATTTAATTCTAAAATTCCTTATACACAGATGAAAGCTAAATATTTCAAAGTTTCTGATATCGTGCGTTATTTACTAACCAACTAAAACTACCTTAAAGTAATGTATACCAGGACCACATTAGATTTTCCTATTATGCACTTTTCTTATATATGATATGATTCCATAGCGGTTATCAACTATTTAACTATTTTTGTGAAGTTATTCATTTAATTATCACATTCTATACAAGGCTACCATGTGGTCTATGAAGGCAAATATCATGTACTTTCTGTTTCTTTTCAGTGTTTTTGGTACATGTTTGGTTGCCCTGAAAATTGGATTAATGAATACATGCATATTTGGAAATAACCAATTAGGGAAATCGTATTACTTGTTATATCATAGTATCACATATGTAATTTTAATGTTTTGAAATCACAAGGTTATCTTTGACTTTCTATTGTTTATCATATTTTAGATTATGGAATACACCTCTTTCAAACTATAGTAAATGCTCTTTATTTTGCTAGCATCCCCATTTTGCCCCTTTTTTCCCCATCTCTCTCTTAAATTTAGTCTAACAATCTAAAATTTCATTAAGCTTCTCTTGTTAATTCTTCTCCTATAATAGTATTTCTCTTCTTTTCTTAAGCGAAAGATACTATGTAAAATTTTCTGCAAGGTTTTTAATAAATGAATAGATAAGAAAAACATTTTTTTAAAAAAATAGGAAATTATAGGTATCAAATGTTTTAATTTTTATTTTCAGGACCTGATTTACACTTTTAACTTAAAAGCATCCCCAGGAATATAATGCATTTAAATGTTACATTAATCATATTGCTATGCAGCATAATGAAGTCCACGTATTAAAATGTTATCGAGGAACAGAAACTCTCTCATTTCATATGTTAACTACATAAGAACAGGCTTCTATTTTTGTGGTTTAAGCTGTGATGTGCTCAACAAATGCAATGGTGTACTAATACTCACCTGTCACTAAAGCCAAAAGAAATAGGTACTTTTCTCACCATTAAAGATTAAATGTTTAGAAACAAAAAGTGCCTATCTTGAATCACTTATTGAGTTTATACACAACTACTTAGGAATCACCATTCTGAAAATTGTCTTTGGTAAGGGTCAGAGTAGAACTGGATGTTACCAGGATGTGTTGGTTTTGATTTGAATCAGCTAATTAAAATGGCCCTGGAAGCAATTTTCAGATCACAGACACTGAGGAGATATGCTCTAATAAATCAGACCAAACCAATCTTTCAGTCAAGTCCAATTCAGCTGAAGTTGTATAGACATGGCCTTTGTCTTTGCCTTTCAACCTTTCTCCTGGATTTGTTCTATCACTCAGGCAACAAGTCTCACACACACACACACACACACACACACACACACACACAAACAAATGCAGATGAAGCCACATCATTCCTTGAGCAGCTTCTACCAGGTTATCTCTGTGTCTCACTCAGCTTCCATTTCGTACCCCAGAGGCTAAATTAAGCTGAGAAATTTACTTAAAAAAATCAGTAAAATGTTCACTTATATAAAAGCTATATTGTTTACCTTCTCCAGACCTCCTTGGCCAACAATAGGTAACTAGTGCTAGGAGAAGAAAACTGAATTATGCAGAGAATTGGAAAAGAACTCAGACCTCAGTACAAGAACACACTGCACACCCACACATAGGAATAAACCTGTCCTTTATCTGTGACCCTGAAAAACTTCAAAACCACAGACAGGGAAATATATATATTTTAAAAGAAACAGATGTCTGTTTTTCTTCTTATTTTTATTAGGTATGCTTCAATACTAAATCATGCACTATGTAATTGGTGTAGATTAAGTACAAGTATCTGTTGAATGTGTTTGCATATAATTGGCAATACGTAAAATGATTCCATGAATATTCATTATCTTTTTCCTTGTCTAATGTTCAAATCTAGGGAAAAATAAAAAGTATGATATAAAACGCAGAGTATGGTCCATGACCCAGAAAATCAAATTGATGTTAAGTTTCCACAGTCTAACAACAGGAAGTTGATGTTAATTTTTAGAGCATAAATGCATAATAGAGGAGTTGAACCATTGGTTAAGAATAACCAGTGTTATTATTAACATTGAAAAGTTTATTGGTTTTTTTTCTTTTTTAATACTAGGAAACCATTTGAAATGAAAGACAGGACATAGAGTGAACATGGGATTTAGGAAAGTGGAGGACTATGAGAAAGACAATTTTGGTTGGTATTTTGGTATTTCACTTTCTTCTCATTTATACAAATGATATATCAAAAACCATAAATGACAATAATTATTAATTACTGTGACACTTGTATAGATGTTGATGGGGCTCAAGAAACACCACCCCAAAATATGGTACCTTGGCATTTGAGAAAACGGCAGGAGCAGGAAAGCCAACTCTCACCTTCCCCTTGCCCTTCTCCCTTGAAGCAGGTCATAAGACCCTCATTCGAGAGGTGCCCTCCATATACTCGAAGGAAAGGAACATCCTTATCTTTGAAGACACAGTGCCACACAGAAGAATCTGAACAAATAGGCCTTGCTAAGTTCCCCTCAGTTTATAGACATTAAACCACATCTCTTTTGTCCAATCATACTTTTCTATGACTACCCACGTCTTCATCAAACCCAAGCATAAAAACATATGTTTACTTATTTCTTTGGGTCTTCATTTTTTAATGAGGGCTCCCATGTCATGGAAAACTTATATTAAATAAATTTGCATGCTTTGCTGTTATTATTCTATCTTTTGTTACGGGTGCCTCAGCTATCAATCTAGCAATGGTTAAGAAAAAGAAATCTTTTCTCTCCTACAATCTTTATTACAAGATTGCATTTAACTATCTAATTTAACCTCAAAAAGTCCCTGTAAAGTAGGAATAATATTTTTCTCATTTTACACTTGAAACAGAAGCTCAGAGTGTTTAATCTTCTTATGTAAAATCACACAGGTAAGTGGTAGAATTAGGGCTCAAATCAAATAGGTTCCCCTTACATTATGTTTCCTCACATTTATTTTTTTAAATCCAAGTTCAAATCTTTTTAAAATAGACAGCAAAGTTATCATTGTAGATATCTCCATTTTTGGCATGTTTAAGAAAAAATAAGCAAACTTATACAAGTTTCCTAAACTAATATAAAAAAAGTGTTAAGAAGCTCAGTTCTAGAAACTTCCATATATATCATACTCTATCATGATTATTTAAATTCACAAATATATATTCTATCATAATTATTTAAATAGATGCATACATATGAAGCAACTTCTACATACCTGAAAGTTGTCTAAATTGCAACATGAAAAAGAATTAATTAAAAGACTCATTCTATCCAATCAAAGAAAGGGAAGTCTATACCCATTTACATAAGTTAGAGTATACACACACACAAAGGCCATTAGCGCCGTTTGAACTATACTCTTAAAAATAAGTATTTTAGTCAGCGAGTCAACCACTGATTAGCTACATAGGAAAAGGAGATAGAGGCCGGGCGGGGTGGCTCACGCTTGTAATCCCAGCACTTTGGGAGGATGAGGCGGGCGGATCACCTGAGGTCGGGAGTTCAAGACAAGTCTGCCCAACATGGAGAAACCCCGTTTCTACTGAAAATACAAAATTAGCCGGGCATGGTGGCGCATGCCTGTAATCCCAGCTACTTGGGAGGCTGAGGCAGGAGAATCGCTTGAACCCAGGAGGTGGAGGTTGCAATCAGCCAAGATCACACCATTGCACTCCAGCCTGGGCAACAAGAGGGAAACTTCGTCTCAAAAAAAAAAAAAAAATAGAGAGATAGAAAATATTATACAAATTCCTCATCATAGATACTTGGCCCTGACTTCAGAGTATAAATGATTTGGGAACTTACAAAAGAATGCCTTGGGGCCGGGTGCAGTGGCTCATGCCTGTAATCCCAGCACTTTGGGAGGCCAAGGCCGGCGGTTCACGAGGTCAGGACATCGAGAACATCCTGGCTAACACGGTGAAATTCTGTCTGTACTAAAAATACAAAACATTAGCCAGGCGTGGTGGCGGGCACCTGTAGTCCCAGCTACTCGGAAGGCTGAGGCAGAAGAATGGCCTGAACTCAAAAAAAAAAAAAAAAAAAGAAGAACGCCTTGGGTTGGATAGCCAAGCAATCAATGTTTCCTCACTGGCTGTTAAAATCATGGAATCCCAGGATTCATTAGAAAGAATACCATATGTATGTATCAGTCCAGTCATGTAAGAGGCATGGAAGGAAATACAAAGCACCATAAAACACAGTCCTGGTTCTGAGGAAACTTTTATTTATCTTTTGAAATGGTAAAACTATTTCTTATAGTTTTACTTACTTGGCTCTTTTTTTTTTTTTTTTTTTTCTTTTTCTTACTTGGCTCTTACATTTTTCTCTCCAAGGTTACAATCTGCTTATATGTACAAAGTTGAGAGGAAGATACAAGGTGAGGTCAGAAAACAGTGAGAGGATTTAGTTTCCCTGCCTAAACCAGAGATTTTCTTAATTCCACTCAGCTCCGTCATGAGCTGTTTTTCCTATTGTCTCTACTTAGCTGAAGCCTACATAAAATAGAATCGAGTATACTAAGAAAAAACAAACAAACATAACAAGGCTGTTCTGAACATCCTCAATTAGACGTACACAGACAAATTAATTCAATAACTATCAAAAGACAGAGTATTCAAATAAAACAACTATTTGTCAAGAGAATGCTAATGTAATTAAGTATGTGAAGATTGGTGCTCTAGAAGAGCCTGTTCTTCAATGTTAAATCATCTTTCTCTTGGTCCATACTTTCATTTTATTGTTTTTATAAAAACAACTATTTTATTTGTTTCTTGCTTTTTTTTTTTTTTCTTTTCGACGGAGTCTTGCTCTGTCACCCAGGCTGGAGTGCAGTGGCACAGTCTCAGCTAACTGCAACTTCTGTCTTCTGGGTTCAAGCGATTCTCCTGCCTCAGTCTCCTGAGTAGTTGGGATTACAGGCATGTGCCACCACGTCCAGCTAATTTTTGTATTTTTAGTAGAGATGGGGGTTTCGCCATGTTGACCAGGCTGGTCTTGAACTCCTGACCTCAGATGATCTACCTGCCTCGACCTCCCAAAGTGCTAGGATTACAGGCGTCAGCCACCCCGCCTGGCCAGAAAACAACTATTTTAAAGAAACACCCTTTCTGAATCAGGGAAGGATACAGATAACTACAAATAGACCATACCACTATGCACTATATAAGTAAAACATTAGAATGGATCCCAGCTTTAGAGTTCTAATTACATTTGGCCAAAGTTAAGAGTTAATTCATTTCCATTCTGAAGGCTCATAATAAAAACGTAAAATGATACAAACTTAAACTATCATTATTATCCTCTTCAGGCCATAATACCGGCCACCTTTGGAAACAAAAGCAGTATTGGCTGGTATTCATGTGCCAAGGCTGCCTGAGAGAAACAGAGACTAGATGCTAATGAGAAGATGAAGTGAATAGCAAGTTTGGCTGTCCTTAAATGACACTAAAATTGCAATCATGTGCCTAAAAAATTGAGAGCTACTTGGGGAGCCTTGAACACCCACAGAGAAGAGTAGAAAAATACAAAGTATTTCCAGGTGATTGATAAACCCACTAACAGTTTGATCTACTAAAAAGCAAATTAATTAAATGTCCAAGGAATTGAGACTTGAATTTGTAAGTGTGAGATAGGACAAAATCAGAAATTACAAACAATTTCCTCTTTGTGAAAAATATGTTAAAAATCTAAGAACTGGCACAGTGATTCTATATGATCCCTTTGGTTGATAATACGTGAATTTCTAAGTTGAATATAACTATCTTTTAATATGATTTGTGGTTTACCAGCTTCAAAAACCTATGCTTTCTGACCATTAGAAAGTTCTAGAAATGTTTTCAGAAATACTTTTTGTAAACACGAAGACATTGATTTAAAGATTGATATGAACATATTTAAATATTGATTTTGGTACAAGAAAGACATTACATTACTATCTAATGTAGAAATATAATTTCAGAAATGAGACCAGGGGCTGGGCCTGGTGGCTCATGCCTGTAATCCCAGCACATTAGGAGGCAGAGGCGGGCAGATTGCCTGAATGTATAAGTTTGAGACCAGCCTGGGCAACATGGCAAAACCCCGTCTCTACTAAAAACACAAAAAAACAGCCGGGTGTGGTGGTGAGCACCTGTAATAATCCCAGCTACTCAGGAGGCTGAGGCAGGAGAATCGCTTCAACCCAGGAGGCAAAGGTTCAGTGAGCTGAGATTGCACCACTGCACTCCAGCCTGAACGACACAGAGTGAGACTCCGTCTCCATTAAAAAAAAAAAAACAAAAAAAAAAAACGGAGTAAGGAGGCCATTTGGAATCATTCTTTACAAGATTATTTACTTTACTAGTGATAATGCTGAAACCCAGAGAGGTGACAGGACATGTTCAATATAACATTGCAGACCTTAGATTGAAAGCAAATGTATTCACTCTCAATTCGGCTCTTTATTTCCACTGAAATTATGAGAATTATATCACAAAGACGTTGAAGATTTGGGGATGAGATTATTTAAACAAAGACTAAGTATCTCTAATTCCAGTAAAACCCAGTTGTGAAATGCAGGAAAGACAAATAAGTTACACCGGTATCCTTTTAATTTATAGCAAATTTTGCATTAATAATATCAGTTGGTTCATCAAAAAGAATAAACAGCAATGCAAAAATCCCAGCAAAATGTGTTAAATAAAAAAAAAAAATTCTTTGTAGTAAAGTTTCTGTGTGATGTGAGATGAATTTGCAGAATCTCCTTTTATTTTTGAAGAGTTTGAAAAAAATCATAATAATCAAAGTTACTTTAAGTCAAGCTTTGTCATAGTTTCATTTTAAATTTTGGGGGTATGGTTCCAATCAATATAGCATATAATTTTAATATGCACATTGTATGAAAAGCATTGAAAATCTTATACTTCAAAATAGGTCATAAGTCTTAAAATGCTTGATTACAAGGCAATATGGTTTTCTCAACAGAACAAAAAAAAGATTATTTGCTTCTCTTTTGCTCTTTCGTCTTATAAGTGCAGCGTGATGTATTAGTTTAATTAAAGTCTACCAAATTATCATAAGGATTTTATGTGCTACAAATAATTGGCTTTTTGTTCTCTGCTCACATTTTGTTAATGGAAGCAGAATTTTTTTTAATGATACTTAGTATATAAGATACCAGAACACTACAGGGAAGAAAGGCAAATGAGGTGTCTAATGAAGTGACCTTTGGCATCTTGGACTGGAAATAAAATGAAGACTGCACTAATGCAATGAAAAAGTCAATGTTTCCAAAGGGTTAAAAGGATAGATCATATTATGGCTCAAAGCCAAACTACACCTAGAATCCTACCGTATATAAAAATGATAATCCTATTAACATGAAAAGCTGATAGGCTCT
This sequence comes from Pan troglodytes, assembly GCF_028858775.2. Taxonomy (NCBI): domain Eukaryota; kingdom Metazoa; phylum Chordata; class Mammalia; order Primates; family Hominidae; genus Pan; species Pan troglodytes. Next base: position 31,202,320 of record NC_072401.2, on the reverse strand, counting down.
AAAATTAAGTAAAATGTACAAGCAGATAAGATTTTTTAAATGTATACTAGAATGAATCAATCGTTTTATGTGAAAGATTTAGGTTGTTATTCAGATAGAGTTATACTACCAGGTACCTCTTTAATAATAGGCAAATATAGCACACAAGTGAACATAGAATTAATAAATGTAACGTAGTAAATGAAAGTTGTTTCACAAAGTAACAGTACTAACATAACCACTCTTACTAAAGGTGAGTGGGAACAAATTATAATTAAAATATACAAGCATTTACATGGCACTGCTATTTCTAACAGTAATATAATAAAAACTGAGAATAACCTCTGAACTTGAAATCAACCCACTGATTATAGAATCTGAAAATCAGAAACTACCAGTGACTCCCATATAGTGTGATTCTAAAGCACTTTACATAATATTCATAGGACATAAATGATAATCAGCAATGCTTCTTTTGTTAAAATTATGTGATCACCACTCATTTACTACTACCTTGAAAGAAGCATAATGTATGTATTACAGGATTCCTGAAATGTTTGAGCTTTTAATTCATCCTCTGAATTACTTTTTAAAAATTTTGTGCTGTTATTCTTGGCGTCAAAACATGTTAAGAGTTTCAATTAGTGATACTAACATTCTACTGAAAGTTTATAAGGTTTCAGGCTGATGTGCCAGGTCACTAGGAAGTAGATACTATCCAGTGACCACATTTCACAAAGAAGGAACTCAGGAACTGAGAAATTAACTTTCCCCAAATCACAGATCTAAAACGGCAGTATTGGAATTTTAAGCACAGGAAGTCTCACCCTGGTCTTTGTTCTCTTAAGTAGACTACACTCCACTGCCTTTCCAATGAGTGATTACATTGTTCTTAAAAGCAAGTTTTGTCAAACTTGTTAAACCTTTTCAAATGTACCTCAACACTTTTCAGGTAGGGAATATTACTGGGATTTTTAATATATCCATAAAAATTAGTATCTAGCTAACCTTAAGTTCTTAACTGAAACTCTCTCTCCCACTTACACACACACACACACACGCCACATATCAAAATTATAATCATATTTCTGAAGAACATCCAGTACGTGTACCTAATGATATACTCAAATGGTGTTAAGCCTGTAGGTTTTCCTCATTTCTTAAACTACCACTTTGTTCTTGTGAAATCTTATGACCTCAAAAGCCAAACTAAAAATTAAGCCAAGAAAATGATAGTCTCCCCAACTCGTGATACAGTTTTTTCGATGATAATTCTCTCATTGGTTGTCTCTGAAGAAACGGTCTCAGGAAGGAATGTTCCTCAGTGAGTACACACGCATACTTTGAACAGATATACTTGATTTACTTCATTTGTTTCAAGCCAAAGAGTGAAAGGGAATCTTTGACAAAACTGTCATCTTTAAAACATGGTGATATTTCATTTTCCCCTTCTGCACTATTTAGATTGCTTCGAACTGAAATGCTTCCAGCAGATCCTATGTCCAATTTTTCAAAGTTGTCACTTCCTAGCAAATCTGCTTAAGCAAAATATTTATGTTGTTAGAAAACAGAACAAACATACATTATAGACTACATTCCATTCTTCTTTGCAGGTCAGAGTCTTATTCAAGAATGGGAACTTGGAAGAACATGTGGAAATAAATTAGAAGATGACTATGATGGATTGGTTTAAGTCAATGAATGTGGTGTACCTCTGATTAGTTTCCAAAGATACACTTGGACTTAGTTCAGTATAGTTTTCCACGTAATAATCATATAATCAAAATGTTATTTTCAATGCATTCACCAAAGGTCATAAAATTTAAAAGAACAAATCCAGAGGAAAATGGGACAATGAAAGACAACCATGGTTACTCTTCCTTAGTTCATGTCTATAGCAGCTATTATAATGTACTTGCCAACATTCTATGTCTTAGAGGGAAATGAAAAATCGCCAAGCGTTACACTTGTAGACCTCTGGCCTTTCTGAAATGTGGGCATCATAACTCATATCTTTTTTTTTTGCAATGGAGTTTCACTGTCACCCAGGCTGCAGTGCAGTGGTGCAATCTTGGCTCACTGCAACCTCCGCCTCCTGGGTTCAAGCGATTCACCTGCCTCAGCCTCCCGAGTAGCTGGGATTACAGATACGCATCACCATGCCTGGCTAATTTTTGTATTTTTAGTAGAGATGGGGTTTCACCACGTTGGCCTCAAACTCCTGACCTCGTGATCCTCCCGCCTTGGCCTCCCAAAGTGCTGGGATTACAAGCGTAAGCCACCATGCCCGTCCTATAACTCATATCTTATAATAGCTGAATGAGAGAAAGCACAACAGAAGCAAAATTCGAAATAATGATTACAAGAATCAATTGTATGAAAGGAAACAAAATTTGTCATTCTTAAGCAACTTCCAAATGTAAGAATAAATATGTTTGAAAGGTTCAGTGATGCTGTCTTGAAACATTACTCAATACCCTTAGTATAGAGTATACTTTCTGAATATACACACACACACTCACACACACACTCCAAGTTGTATATATTTAGATATACAATATTTATCATAGATGGAACTTATTCCCCTCTATGCATGATTACATAATGCTTGCTGAAATTAATCTTTTCAAAATTATGCACTAAAAATTACCTAAGACTTACAACTCTGTCCATTACTTTAAAAAGCTAGTCATGTCTCAGCAAAACCCAAGACTGCTTATGGTGTACAATCTGAAACCCAATTCTCTCTCGGCACTTTAACAGTAGATCTGTCACCCTTTAACACCACAAAATCAATACCCTGGAATGTCATGGTTCTCTGATGGCCCACAAAGTCAAGGCATGATCAATTTCAACTTCCTTACTAGACAGAAATAGACTTAGACAAATAAAAGATTCCATTCAAGTTAAATTCAATAAAACAAAAGAATAAAGAAGGAGTCAAAGCTGTTAGAATTCAGTCCAACAAATTTACACTTAAATCTAAATCAATTTTTTAAGCCAACTAAATTGCACACATAGTCATAAGGTATGTATTATAACTTGTAAAAAGCATATGAATTACTCCAATCTATAGATTAAGAAATACTATCAATTAGGTATGTCTTCATTACATTTGGTAATAAACAACAGGAGAATGATGGCCTCTGAGTTCTATACTATATATCCCTAGAACATAAGAGCAGAAATCTTCTATTTCTTGTCATAAACTGTATATCGTACATAGAACAGTCCCTGATGCAGAGTAAGCCCTTAATAAATATCTGATTACTCTATGAAAAGTATTGCATACTTTAAATATATCTGGCACATAAACTCTATGAGGGCCAAGGGTCACTCTTTCTTGTTCACTGCAATACCCCGGCTTCTGTTGTGCCTAGCACATTAGCAGGCACTCAGTGAACATCTGCTGATTTGAATAAACAGAGGATTCTGCGGAATTTAAATGATAGACTTCAAGAATTTTTTTCTGTAATAAACACTTTATACACCAGTGGTTTTATTTTGCTCCAAAATTTTGACATACATAAACATAAAAACTTATTATTTAGTAATAGTTTAAAAAGCTAGGCCTAAGAGTTAAGAGGCATCGAGTGTGGTTTTGGTTCACTAACTTGCTGTGTAACTTTGCCTCTCCATGTCTCTCCAGTTTCATCTATGAAATGCAAAGGAAGGGTACAGAGAGAACAAGACGGTTCTCAAGTATCCTCTTGGGAATATGTAGGTATATACACCCTCCTGGGTATGGGTAGAGACAGGGATTCAGATGAAATCAATGAAAGGGACTCTAGAGGTCAGAGAAAAGTCAGAAAGCAATCCTATTAAGAGACATAAAAGAAATTGAAATCACTCAACTGAGCAAAGAAAATGCTGAAAAAGCGTAACTGAAGCAAAACTACATGGGAGAACTTAGAAGCATGTGGTACCAAGATCTCAGGTGCTACTTCCAATCCCACTAAATGGAATATGGGATGGCCCATTCCTTTGTCTTCCAATGTCATAAAAATTAAAAAGAAAAACATTCACACTCCCATCTAGCTTGTCCCTAGGGGAAGCTGTGTGACATAATTATGACCAATAAGATATACAGAAAAATCTTTGGGAAGGGAATCCCTCCCAGAATAGAAAGGAAATGGGATGAAGTGAAGTTTTCCCTCAACTTTCTCCCCACCTGAAATAGGAACTTAGTGGCTGGAGAGACAGCAACCCTCTGGGGAATATGGTAATGAAAATAAAATATTTATGATGGTGGGCAAGAGGAAAGCAGCACCATGATTCTTCAGTGGAAGTTGTGGATGACTTCTAGAGTCTTGTATAAGGAAAACATAAACCCCTCATTCCACTCTGGTGAATCTATTTCTTGCAGCTGAGTGCATTCCTAAGCAATACATTCCCAAAAAAGAAAAAGAAAAAAAAAATAGAAGGTTTATCCAAAAAAAGAGAAGAAAAACACAATGTATGATTATGAGAGGTCCATGATGCTACTAGCAGACACTAAATACAGGGCTGTAGGTGTTTTCGTCTGATCAACTACCATGTTTCACATACTTTTATATTGCTGACACCTTGCAGAAAGGAGACCACTTTCAAGTGTAAAATCTTTGAACCAGGAATCAGAAGTCATGGGTTTCCCTTCTGGCTCTTTCACTTAAAAACACACTCAACTTTTAGCAAGAAATTCTTCACTATAAAATAGAAAGTAGGCTGGGTGTGGTAGCTCATGACTGTAATCCCAACATTTTGGGAGGCCAAGGTGGGTGGCTTACTTGAAGTCAGGAGGTTGAGACCAGGCTGGCCAAGATAGTAAAACCCCGCCTCTACAAACATTCAAAAATTAGCTGGTTGTGTGGTGGCACACACCTGTAGTCCCAGCTACTTGGAAGATTGAGGTGTGAGAATCACTTGAACCTGGGAGACAGAGGTTGCAGTGAGCCGAGATTGTGCTACTGCACTACAGCCCGGGTGACAGAGTGAGACTTTATCTCACAAAAAAAAAGGGATTAGATAAATAAATAAAATAGAAAGTATAGCATTTATTTGATAAAGGAATTTTTAGGATTAACAAGATAATGCATGTAAAAACACTTTCTAAAAACTTACAGCACTTTACTAATAGCTGTGTATATGGGATGACATAAGTAAAATACTGAGCACAATTTTGGACACACAGTAAGTGTTTATTTATCATTACCACTGTTATTATTCAAAGATACCTATCCATAGCTCCTTGAGAAAATCCCTGCCTTGCTAGAGACACAGTCCTTCAGAAGGCATATTCCTGCCTCATGACTCTTCTCTTCCAGGCATGGCAGATGGAATGAAGAGTCAACTCTTAACCAAGCTGAGCCAGAGTTTCTCTCTCTGGCATTTGAAATAGCCACCCAAACACAATAGCAGTTTTGTAGGTAAACAGGCATATAACAGGCTAATTCAGGAACTATGAAGTTGTCAGCCATGCTTTACCTCTAGAAAAGAAAAAGATAACAAAGAAAGAGATAGAGAAAGAGAGGGAGGGAGACAGAATACACATGATGGCCTTGAATTTCCAATCCATTTCTGAAGATTAGGTCCCATGTATTCCCAACTTTAGCATAAAATGTCTTCCGCTGATTTCTCATATTGGAAACCAAAGAGTTTTAACTAAATACATTCATTTTAGTGTTGGCATTGAAACATGTTACAGGTTGGTTATACAAAATCAGAACCTACAGAAGTGTACAAGAAAAGGTGACCCATAGCTGAGTGCGGTGGCTCACGCCTGTAATCCCAGCACTTTTGGAGTCTTAGGCGGGCGGATCACCTGAGGTCAGGAGTTTGAGACCACCCTGGCCAACATGGTGAGACCCCATCTCTACTAAAAATACAAAAATTACCCGGCGTGGTGGCAGGCATCTGTGATTGTAGCTACTCAAGAGGCTGAGGCACGAGAATCGCTTGAACCCTGGAGGCGAAGGTTCCAATGAGCCGAGATCACACCAATGCACTCCAGCCTGGGCGACAGAGCAAAACTCCATCTCAAAGAAAAAAAAGAAAGAAAGAAAAGGCTATCTATATTCCTATATTCCCTTCTTCTTCTATCACTTTACGTTACCTTTATGATTTTATGATAAAATTTCATAAAGCATTTTATGAAATAAAAAGGCATTCACAGTTAATAACAGAGGATAATTTCCTATTTATTTATGATTCCCGGTGTCTGCAATCATTAAAGAAAATTTCAGATTTGTTAAAATCTTAAAGTTACAAAATGTTTTCTGGAATGTTTAATCTGAGAGTCTTCTTGCAAAACAAAATTTAAAAATCACATTTATGTATAAAATTGTGTACTTTTCTTTTCTGTGAGCAGCAAAGAGCTCCAGGAGGAGAATAGATTTTAGGTGCCAAGGAAACAGAACTGACCAACTTCTAACCCCCAGCCCCCACGAGTGCCTATTGAATGCTAAGATCCTCTGACTGCATTATGGTACCCAGATCCTAGAATCAAATTATGGCTTTTCTGAAGGTGGGCACAGCCAAATTGTTGAATGCGTTTGTATAGAGTCCCAGAATGCAAGGGCTTATGTTTACAGTCTTATTTTGTTTTGTTGACAATGAAGTACAATTTCTGAGTTTCCCTATAATCCTAATTTAACAACAGTCATTTGTCAGATCTAGAACTGGTTCAAATATGGTCATTTTTATGTAGCTAGGCCAAAATTATGAATTCGTTCAAAATAAGAAACACAAATTAAAAACAAGAAATGTGGAGGAATATTTCGATCTGGTGACAATAAATAGATCAAATAGCACTTATTTCCTGTTTAGAACACCTAGGTAACTTATTTTATCAAGGAAATGTTAGCTCCCAATAGAAATAAGTTTTAGGGTGTGACCTTCCCAGAACTAAGAAGACCTAATTTAGTGTTCACATTTTAAATTGTCACAGCTCAAACATAAACTGCCTGCTTACTCGTGGTGTTCTGCGGTGGGAAAAAAATAGTTACAGAAAGTAAGGTTGCTTATATTTTGCAAAATTTCTGTCATAATAAATCATATAGTGTATACGGTTGTTTTTTTAAAAGACAAATGAAAGACAATCTTGTTTTCCCCTTCAAAATGTGGTTCTTGTGTAACTTCAGTTATAACAAATGGAACACGGTGAAAATTATTTAATGACTTTTTTGTTCAATTTTCCAGTTTTTTAATGGGGAAGTTGCATTTCATTCCTATGTACTTAATAGGAATTTTGGCAGGCTTCCAGCTTATAATCATCTGGAAGCACATATTATAACTTTAATTATAACTTCTAAGCTAGAAGAGTAGTTAGCATGATGTAGGCATTCAGTTACTGTTACTGCAGTGAATGAATCTATAAGGCAGAAATGTACAAGCTATCATCCAGCGAGCACTCAATTCCCACCTGAGTTTCATATTTCTCTTTCCATTTACTTCACCCCAAACAGTTTCCATAACAAACATATTGGGTAATAGGGCCAAGACACTCAAGCTATTTCTTATTGTTTAGAAGCAGGAAGTCATAAACCATTTCAAACCACATTCCCATAACTAAGGAAATCTGCCAAAATACATGAAAGCAATAATTATTTATTCCTTGAAGGAAAAGAAAACCTGATGGACTATTTCATGTGAGGACAACTGGAACTTGGTACGTTAGTAGCACTGGTGGAATCTACTTTTAGAACAGATATTACTTGTTTGAAAATAGAGCTTGAAATGATGTTAATCTGCAAGTGGAGGAAGCTGTTCATGGCTCTCTAATCAGAGCATGGTGTACTTGAGTCATCTGCCCTTTCATTTTTGAACTCAGGATACCCACCAAGCCTGTTCCAATGGCCATTATGAGTACACCACTCTTAATAAATTCAATGGGTGTTTTGCAAGTACAAAGCCTGCGGGATTGGCCACTTCAGGCTAAATTTTAGCTGCATAATCAAGAATATAGCTGAAAACGCCAATTAATGGTGCAAAGCACAAAGGATCAAGCTCTAGCTATAGAAAAACCATTTATGGACTAAAAGTATCACACCTTGTAATCCATCCCTGACTTTGCAGGATGGCACACCTGAATATTAATAATAAAGCTATCTGAATAAGTTCCTTCTAAAAAGTAAAAACTGATGAACAGTGTAAACTCTTAGCTTAAGAGAATTATGTAAGATAAACATAAAGTGGAAAAAGTCCTTATATACTGAAGTAATCTCATTTTCTCTTATTTACACCATAAAGCAAACAAAACTCACAACAGGGTGGATCTTAATGCATTAAGATCCTCAAAATAGTATAGACAACATGTAAACGGATGCTAACATGCATGATAGAGTGTATCTTAAAACAGTAACATCTCAAATTTAAGAATTAAGTATTAACTACAAGCACAATTAAAAGGAAGATACATGCATGGAGAAATTTCATCTTTAGTCTCTACCTGGGAAGGCAAGTCTTAAAGCCAAATTGAGGCTTATCGGATAAATATATGCATGCCAGGCAAGCAGTGAAAAAAGCTAGGAAAGAATACCAACACAGATGGGAACGAGATAGCTGACTTGCAGGAAACCATGCGGAGTGACAGCTCTGCAGTGTCTCCACACCTGATCTGGCAGCAGGGCCTAAGGGGGCTGCGGTGCAGCCAAGTCAGCAGGAGCTGGAGGCAGATGTGGCTCTACACTAGCTGTGTGCAGGAAGTCCTGGTGCCTACAGTCCTGCAACTCTGCAAGTGGTTTCTCAAAATCAGAAAAACTCACGACTCAACTCATCTACACTTAACTAGATCCAAACTCTACTTCTATGTTGGAGAAACTTATCGGAAAGGAAATGTCTGCCAATAATTGCTATGAAAACATTTATTTGACCCTGATCCATGTTCCTCACTAGATTCAATTATTTTAAATAGTGTATGGAAGTGGAAACACAATCATTGCTAATCTATATTAGATTGATTCAGCTGTAAAAATTATACAGTTTTAAAGCCACCTGAAAGTATCATCTCCTAGACTTGATTTCATCCTCAATAACTCCATGAAGAAATTTAGCTTAAAATTATGCTTTATTTCAAATTGTTTTCACTACAAATAGCATCATCTGTTGGTCCTTACTTTTTGTGTAGCTTAACACAATTCTAAGAAAGGTTTCCAGCTGATTTTAAAGATACGTAGGAAATAGCAAGATAATAATTGAAATTTTAAAACCGAGTCATGGATAAGACAGAAAATGTACATGTACACTGTCATCTGGCTAAATAAGTTCACTGGTGATAAAAACAGCAAGATACTGTCTTAAAAGTATCTTCTCTTACTTGAAAATCTCCTGCTCTAAAACTTTCACTAAGTTACAATATTTATTAAGTCCAATTTCCTGCTTTAGCAGGACTGAATCACAGGGGGTTAATCTCAGATTCAGGCCAACTGAGGTCTTCCTGTTCATATCTCCTTTGCAAATGGAGCTTACTAGGGAAGCTGAAAAGGAACCAAATGCTTCACAGCTGAGGCTATCCACTCGACCTTCTTTCTACTGGTGACATAATTTCAGCCGCTCTTAAAAGTTCTGACATTTCCAGTAATAAGCAAGTGAAAGCATACTACTTGGAAGATGTATGCATACTACTTGGAAGATGTATGCATACTACTTGGAAGATGTATGCATACTACTTGGATTAGCCAATACGCTTAGTAAAGGTACATTTGGTTATTGAATTAAACAATAAATTAAGAGATCAAATAAGATACAACTGCTAGATCTTTAAAGGCTCATCAATTGATTGATGCATGGCATTAAATTTATTATAATGGCAGCTATACATTTACATAGAGTGAGAACATTTTATCTAAAAAAGTAAATTATTAAAATTAATCTGTTGAATTTTTCTGATTCTGAGTATCACATTTTTAAGGTAAAATGACTATTAAAATTATTAAACAATGTTTTCAGACAAAGGAGACATAAATTTCATGTTCAACTGATAAAACTGTAATAATGAAGGATAGGAGGTAAGTTACACAAATTGCAAACTGCAATCTTGCCAGCTCCTTTAATGGTTTTAATGGAACAGGGCTTGAATTTTCCTTTCTATTGATGTTTGTTTCAGAAGATAAGCAGTACAAAGAATTTTTTATTATTCTGAAAAGTTTAATTCTCTCAAATTTCTAATTCAGTGTTCTAAATTGCAAGGTAGGCACTACATTCTGCCTTACTAGTAAGATCTGATTTTGCTATTTTACTTAAATTCTAAAACGCTTTTCCACTCAGTACCTCTGGGAGACTAAGAGTTTCCTGACTGTTGGCAGAGCTACTAAAGATTCCTAGCCCAAATGAAAGGAAGATTTTCATCAGAGTCCAGGTTTTTATGAACAAACCGTCACAGTTCTTGTTACCATCTCTGTCCTGTCTTTAAAATGTACCTTGAACTTCTGCTGGCAAAACTCAGATTGGTTGAAATATCCAATAGACATACCCGGGCTGTGAAGTTGCCCCTTCATTAATTTCTCAGAGGCAAGTTTACCACTTGATGAATCGTTAGCATCACTTCCTGTGGCACTGAAATTTTCCCTAGGGGTCCCTACTAACTAAGGACTAATCACCCGTGTTCTTATTTAGCTCTTGAGTTCCGATTAGATCATAGATTAAAGTGGATGACTGTAGACCGCTAATTCTTACCTGACAACATACTGAACAAAGACTCCATATTCAGGAAATACATTTTATATTTCCTTTTCACAAATCCATACCCTACTATTGAATCATTAAATGTGCAACCACGCCGAGTTTAGCTATTCAGAGAAAAGATACTAAGACTTCAGTGGCCACAGGTTATTACTATGGGAATTTGTAATGGCTGTTATTTACAGCCCACTAGTGATTTAAGAACTTGATGTGACATTAAGAAAAAAAAAAGTATCAGATATAGGTTTATACCAACGGGTCAAACTCTTTCAACAAATATTTGAGATGAGTAATAATTTTGATATTATACATATCTTTCACAACTGTAAGCCCATCTTTTAAAATTTTTTGATGGATGGTACATTTTATGAATCTGTTTGCAACTTGAAAAAATACAGTGATTAATTCTAAAATATTGCAATTTGAAGAGACTCTGATAAAAATAACAGTAACTATAATACAAATAAATCAGATGTAACATTTAAAAAATCCTTTTTGGTAATTTTCTATCAAAATAATGTCTAAAGTATAGAAAATACTTTGTTCTTGCTTTTTAAAAATATAAATGGGACACTGTCTTACTGACACATATACACACTATAAACATATATATATATATATGTTTGAGATTTGATATAATACAGTACTTCTACAAAGAACACATTATTATATGATGCCTATAAATACACCAGTATCTCAGTTGAATGGATTTAAAAATCTGTGTTTCCTTCTACCCCCTAATGCAGTTATCTTAAGATTAAATTCCAGATTATGTGTCATTGTCATTTAGCACACCACAAGTATTGTTAGATCAAATCACTTTTCAAGTGAATTCTTACAAAAGAAAAAATAATAGTAATAGAAATTTGAATTTTGGTTGTATGTCTTATTCAAATAAAATTTTTTTAGATGGAGTCTTCTTGTGTTGCCCAGGTTGGTCTCAAACTCCCGGGCTCAAGGGATCCCCCTGCCTCAGCCTCCCAAATAGATGGATTTCTGGCATGCACCACCCTTCTTGGATGGGTTGCATATCTTAAAACTGTATACAAATATTCTCTTAAATTTAGAATCGTCATAATACTAGATCTCACTTATAACACAGTGACATTTTGCAATTAGAGGGGGCTTTTCATCAGAATCAGTTCCTTTTTTTTTTCCCCTACATTTAATGGGAGAGATCTGTCTGGCACAGTGTCCCCAGCCACTTTTCCTGTGACGTCTTCTCTAAGCCCACTAGTGTCTCTTACCAGGCGTCATTTGGTTCCCTTCTCCGTCTTAAGGGAATTTGGCTCTTCCCTGCTCCCTCCCAATTATAAATATGCAGGTTAGATAATTGACCCACCCTTTGACTGATGCATTGCCTAAACAGAACCGACTGCCTTCTAGTAAACCTCTAATGACAGGTGGGGGAGGAAGTACCAGTTAATCAACCTGAATATCCAAAGTCATTATTGCCTCAAATCCTTTGGTGCCTTCTTCAATTCTCTCAGCTATTAAAACAGCTCTCCCTTCTTCCCACCTGCACAGCTCACACTCTCATCAGAGAACACAGTAAATACAGAGGCACATGTGCATACTTAAAACTTGCATTTCTTTTTACACCATAGGATTTACAATTAGACACTGAAATGTAAGCCTAGAAAATACCATTTTGAAAATAAATCTTAAAAAGAACTTATTCCCTTGGCCCATAGATTATCTGTCTACTCCAATGTCTCTGCTAAAAGAAGTGCAGTTAGAACCCCATGAAAGTGCAAAATCAGTCAGAGCAGACCTTTGCACAGCAGGTTCTAATGCTACTGAAGGTACCAGGGACTAAACAAACAAACAACACACCAAAATACTAAAACACGCATTCCAGAATGTTAAAGAAAAATCCTTGTGAGGACAATTAATAGCCTCTATTCCAGGCGGCAAGGCCATGAACATTATGCATAAAGTCACCAGATGCCATTGATGTCTTTTTTGCCCTTGGATTTTAGGTGGCAAAGTGGAATTTGAGGGCATTTTTAAGTTAGTTATCTTATATCATAACTTAATCTTTCGAGGTCGTTTTCAGGAACAATGTGCAGGAAATGAGACACCCTAACTCATAAGTGCTACTTTCCTTTCCTTCTTAAAAAAAAAAAAAAAAAGTATCTAAAGTCCTATCTCTCTTTCCCTTAAGTAACCTTGTTAATTGCAAAGGACATTTCCCAGGCAGATCATATATGCAAGAATACACATAAAACAAAAAAGACTAGGCCGGGCGCGGTGGCTCACGTCTGTAATCCCAGCACTTTGGGAGGCCAAGGTGGGCAGATCATGAGGTCAGGAGATAGAGACCATCCTGACCAACGTGGTGAAACCTCGTCTCTAGTAAAAACACAAAAATTAGCTGGGTGTGGTGGTGTGTGCCTATAATCCAAGCTACTCAGGAGGCTGAGGTAGGAGAATAGCTTGAACCAAGGAGTGGGAGGTTGCAGTGAGCTGAGATCGCGCCACTGTGCTCCAGCCTGGTGACAGAGCAAGGCTCTGTCAAAACAAACAAACAAACAAACAAACACACACCAACATATAATCAGGTCAATTGTGTGCATTAGGTAGAATTAGACTTAGGTCTTCATCTCATATACCAATAAAGATCTAGTGAAACCTAAGGCTGGTATTTCAAAGTTAACACAGTGCATTTATAAACTTCGTTTCTTTCAATGTCATATAAAGATTTAACAGTAACATTTATTTTCACATGTTTGGGTAATCTTCAGTCAAGAATTGACTAGGCACTGTTGCATAAATAAATATCTTGGGATAAATGATAAATGATAAACAGTTTATAAAACTATATTCCTGAACCACTACTTAAAGTTAGATACAAGGATGGCTTGTTGATGCTCATGGAAATTAAAACTATATGGTAAAGTACCCATTAAGCATACGTTTAACCGTTTGTGTGGTTAAATGCATTGCACCTTGATCTGAATTCTTGCAGAATACATGAAGACTCATTATCATTACAAATACTACATATGCTGGGTCAGGGCCATCTGATGTCAATGAAGTGTGTGTAACTTTACGAATCCAGATAAGGATTCTCTCCTGGACACATATTTTCCTTACATTTGGGTATAATTTACTACTGAAATTGAAATATGTATGTCTTACTAATGCCTGAAAGATTAGGATCTTTCAAATCCTAATTGGCTGCTTTAACAAAGTTAAGAGTAGGAAAGTAAGTATATTTAGTACAGTCATAGATTAAATGAAAAGAAACAAGCTCCGAGTGAGGATTTAGACATCAGTGACTTATGTGAGATTTCCTACATACATTTGGTAGCACCTCTTTCAGTTGCTCAGTGCTCTTTTTAGCTTGTTTCTCAGTTTCATTTTCATTCCAAATAGTAAAGGTTACACAGTGAATTAATGTTCAAAATGTGTAAATATATCAAAATGCAAGTAAGTATTTATAGTAAAGTAAGAAGAAATGGAAGACGATACACAAACGACTAGGATGCGAACAGTGTAATCTTCCTTTTTCTCTTTCCAAATGGTAGCTTAAGATATTGAGACCCTATTTCATCATTAATGAAAAGGGATTTGAGAAATACTGAGATCAAAAACAAAACGGATCCTGAAATCCCAGGCTAACAGAGCACTGTGGGATTATATTTCCTACTTCTGACTAGACAGCTATACCCATGAGGTAACAGCTGAAGCTAGTGAAACACTGATTTACTGACTTGTAATGAATGTACCTCAATGTTGAGAAGTTTCTAAGCCTCTGTGTTTATCTTACATATAAGTAGATGATTTTATATGGCCAATTTAAGAGAGCTGTTGACATTCGAAATAATTTCCCCTGCATTGTTTAGATAAAGATCACTGTGGTGAATCATCTATGAAAAATTGTAACTGTAGTTAGACTTTATAGCAATATGTTTCTGAGAAATCTTACTCATTGACTAATCAATATACAGTCAGAATTAGAAGATAAAGATTTAAAAATAATACAGCCATTTTAGGCTAAATATATTTATTTATGTTTTTATTTTTTTGAGACGGAGTTTCACTCTTGTCCCCAGGCTGGAGTGCAATGTGCAATGGCGGCTCACTGCAACCTCTGCCTCCCAGGTTCAAGCGATTCTCCTGCCTCAGCCTCCTGAGTAGCTGGGATTAGAGGCTAATTTTGTATTTTTAGTAGAGACAGGGTTTCACCACGTTGGCCAGGCTGGTCTTGAACTCCTGACCTCAGGCGATCTGCCCGCCTAGGCCTCCCAAAGTGCTGGTATTGCAGGCATGAGCCACCATGCCTGGCCTAGGCTAAATATATTCATATTTAAATTGCTGTTTGCCATTTACCTCTGCCCATCTCATTGGAGTGAGTAAACAAGTTTGGGACGTTCTGATTGTATGTCCATTCTAATGACAGATAAATAAGCATCCAGTAAACTTATAATTATTGGGAGAAATACCATGTTTGTTTGATTTTGTGTCTGCTTTAATTCCACATTTTACAACTGGCTTTACAGTTATAAAGCACTTGCTGCCTTACTCTGAAGATCTAACGCAATCCAGTCCAAGACAGTAATAATAGAAGACTAATGCTTTCCATTTAAACTAATATTTTCTTTGGTCTTTGAAAATCCTCAAGGGGTAAACTATTTTAATTTAATAGCTTCAATTGATCTTCAAATATTCAGCAATATTAAAAGCAAAGTGAATCCTTTTTTTTAATCAGCCAAGTTAGAACTAAAATAAATGAAGATGTTCATATCATGAGTTCAGGAAGCAAAGGAAAAGAAGAGTAAATAACTTCCGACAAATAACCTTCTTTGAACGAATGATAATATGTTAAGAGTCTTGCCCTTGAAAAACTGAAGCTCTTATACTTTTATTGCATATTGGATCAGTTTAGTTATTTATCTAATCATTCATATATTTAAAACAATGAATAATCATCCTTAAATGATCTTTTATATTATTTGTTATAATGTTTCCTATTGCCTCAGGGGAAAAAAATGCGAATTTTAAGAAATACAAAATTGCTAAGAAAAAAACTACTGGTGTAAAGTTTCAGCATTTTAATAACACACAGCTTTTATAGCCGATTCTCCCAAGCATTCCATTCCAAGGGTGCTTATTTCAATTCTAGGAAGTCAAGTGGCATACAGGATTAATACATAAATGCAGTCACATTATCTCTGAATTCTATTTTATTATATATTTATATCAAACATGGCCTTGATCATGTATAAGACTTTAACATTGGAAAAAAGCCTGAATTTCACTCAATTATACAAGAAACAAGCATAGTGTTGAAGAGGGTACTCAAGGGTGGTTGGCAGGTATGCTCTGAGGTCACATCAAACTAATTCTGTCTCTCACTTCTCTGTGAGTTTGGGCAAATCGACATCTAAAGCGAGAATTTTTTTCTCTACCAAATAGATTAAATAGCATATCTAATTAATATTACTGTTGTAAGAATTTTATATTATTCATTTTAAGAACTTAGCACATGACAATACAAAATAAAGCATATTCTTATTTAGACAGTCAAGTGATTGAATTTGGACCTTTCCACATTGCAGGTTTATTTACTGGATTTGAATGTAATTATCCCAAGTTGTGCTGTCTCATATGGCAGTCCCTAGCTCTATATGATTATTGAGTACTTACAACAAGGCTAGTATGAATTGATATGAGGTGCTGTAATTATAAAATATATACCAGATTTTGAAGATTAAATTTTTAAAAGGATATAAAATATCTCATTAATAATTTTACATTGATTAAATATTGAATGATAGTATACTGGATATATGAGGTTAAATGATATGTATAATTAAAATTAATTTCATCTTTTTAAAATAATTATAAATATGGCAACTAGAAAATTAAAAATTATGTATGTGACTTGCATTATATTTTCATTGGACACTGCTACTCTAGAGTATTTTCATAAGAAGAGCCCAGTGTACTTTGTAAAAGTGCAAGCTCCTGGCCCATGACTGAGATAAGCAGAGGAGAGCTGCGCTTCCTAAAAGCTCCGTTAGTGAGTCTTTTGCAGGTAAGAATTTAAAAACTATTTCCCTAAGGCTGCATACATTAGGTACTGCCAAGAACCCATCCTCATCTGGATGTTCCAGTTAAAAGTCCTGAGAGATTTGGCTATTCCTACTTAGTGCCTAATGAGACTAGAATACAATACAAGAAAGGGGTGCCTCTTAAACAGAGAGCAGTTCCTTTAGGCAAGCACTCAACCAAATGGTGAACATCAAGATTAAGGAGAATTTACAGACGTCTCATTTTTCAAGTTGAATGGAAGCTTGTGGGTCTTTCTTAATGTAAGGTGTAAACAGAACTCCAAAGAGAATGATTGGGAAGAAGGCACCCCACTCTGTAAGACCCTTTCTGATTCACTCTTGGAGACGTGTCTGTGTAAGGCATACAGCTGAGCTGTCAAAGGAGGGGAGAAAAGTCAAAACTCAAGGAATTCTCACTGTATAGCCATGCTCAGATGCCCTTGGTTGGGAGATCTTATCAGTGTCTTGGTGCCCTTTAGGAAATGACATGGCATAATGAAATATTTGGTTTCCTTGAGCAGTGGTTTGTAGTTCCCCTTGAAGAGTTCCTTCACTTCCCTAGTTAGCTGTATTCCTAGGTATTTTATTCTCTTTGTGGCAATTGTGAATGGGAGTTCACTCATGATTTGGGTTTCTGCTTGTCTGTTGTTGGTGTATAGGAATGCATGTGATTTCTGTACATTGATTTTGTATCTTGAGACTTTGCTAAAGTTGCTTATCAGCTTAAGAAGCTTTGGAGCTGAAATCATGGGGTTTTCTAGATATAGGATCATGTCATCAGTAAACAAAGACAATTTGGCTCCCTCTCCTCCTATTTGAATACCTTTATTTCTTTCTCTTGCCTAAGTGCCCTGTGCCGGAAGAGTGACCTCTTGAAGGGCTAGGGATAGTGGGTAGGAAGTGGACCTTGATAAGTGTTTTGAGCAGCACAAGACTGCCTTCCCCTGCTCCTCTCTACTTCTTCCTCCTTAATGTTCCATTCCTTCAGCAAGAGCTGTGACAAGGCATTGTAGGAGAAATTTTTGTGATAGAAGGCTGAGAAACATGTAGAAACACTGGGGGATACTAACCTTGAGAAGCAGAGGAACAATGGCACTTGAAGCTTAACTACCACCCTTCTTAAGTTTTTTTTTTTCTTGTCAGTAGCTTTCATATGTGTTTATGTTTCATGCCTGCCTATTTCCAATGTAGAGAGGAGGTGCCACTATTTTGAAAGGAGGGTTTCATGAAAAGATTGTCCTGGGTTTCATTATGAGGGAATTGGGGAGTAGAGCCCAAACCAAGAGAAATATCACCCTAGGCTTTTGAGCCACATGAGTTATGATCAAAAAGTAATATGTAAGATGTATCTAATCTTACAAAACAGATTCATGTATTACAAATACAATGGTGGCACTTTCTTAAATAATCTAGCACTTAACCACTGTTAATTCATTTAATAAAGATTTCATTTATATGAATCTTTCATTTAATGAAAGATTTTGTTATATATGTATGTGTATATATATGCTGTATTTTATACATTTCAATATATTTATTTATAATGTAATGAAATTGTGGCTAAGATGAAGAAAAATTCTAAATAGATTTTTTTCTTTTCACACAAAGATAAACCCCTGACATCCAATAACTTAATATTCAACTTCTATCTTTTCACTCTTCCTAGAAAATATGAACTTTATCTTTCTCTTGAGAGCACAGATTGGAATAAAGTTGACTGCTTAATTGAGTTTCTTTGTCTTTCAAAGATCCTTTACTCCCAGAATTTCCTGAAAGCTGATACACCGAATTCTAAGAAACTCATTCTGTTTCACCAGAAAAGTGTAGAGCTCAAAGTAACTATGAAACTGCAACAAGAAATTCGGACAGAGGATAAACAAAATGATTTCTGTTCTTATCCATAAAGAAGAATGCTGACATCTTTGACATGACCACTTAAAAAGCTTCCCCAAAGAGGCCAGGCACAGGGGCTCACACCTGTAATCCCAGCACTTTGGGAGGCCAGGGCGGGCGGATGGCCTGAGGTCAGGAGTTCAAGACCAGCCTGGCCAACACGGTGAAACCCCATCTTTACTAAAAGGACAAAAATTAGCTGGGCGTCATGGCGGGCACCTGTAATCCCAACTACTCGGGAGGCTGAGGCAGAAGAATCACTTGAACCTGGGAGGCGGAGGTTGCAGTGAGCCGCGATCACGTCACTGCACTCCAGCCTGGGTGACAGAGTGAGATTGTATCGCAAAAAAAAAAAAAACTTCTTCAAATAAATACAAAAAATTAAAACAGGTAAGCCACATATCAACAAAAAAATTATCTATCTTAATGTGCTAGAGTTTCTAAGGAATACCCTACTCAATTAGAATAACTGCATCAATAATTTATTATATGAAATACTCTCTTCCTTCCAAATTAAGCAGTATATAAAAAAGCAATGAGCAATCCACAGTTATGTAGTTAACTTAGTGCAATACCTGCATTCCCAGCCATGCTTTTCTCCCTTCCTGTCCACCGAGGCAGGCAGGGTCATTTGTCCTATCTGCCCCTTAGTGCTCACACAACTGTCATGCTATTGCAGATGGAGATGTGGTTTTTATCTTTGTGAATGTTGGCTGTCCTCAAATATATATGTATGGCAAAATGAACCACAACATCAAGAGCCTTTGATGCTCTTTTCAAAGCTATTGTTACAAACTTACGGGCAGTAACTGCTCATACTGGAACTGTAAGATAAATGTTTTAAATTCTATGAAGTATTCCATTTGTCTGCCAGTCTTCCAATGGCATCTCATGACACTCAGGGTAAAACCATGCACAACATAACCTCTTCTCTGAGCTTTCTTCCTAACACTTCCCTTCTAATACTCCCATACTCCCCAACTCCTCTCCCACCATGCTGGTCTCCAGGCCCAGGCTTCAAGTATCCCACACAGGTTTCTACCTGGATCTTCCTGTTCTCTCTGTGAGGTGAGGTGCTCAATATTCACATGGTTTCCTCCCTCCTACAGTTTAGATCTTTCTCAAACATCACCTTCTTATCAAGGCCTTTCTTGATAGCTAATTGCAGCCCTCACAGTCCTCAGAACTCCCTACATTGTCTCTGCATTTTTTTTCATAACATTTGCCACCATCTAAGTGTACATTTTGCTTATCACTGTCTTATTAATTATGCACATTTCTCTACTAGAATGTAAGCTCCCCGTGATAGCAGTGATTTTTAGCAAGGCTGTTCTTTCCCCTGTCCTAACACCTTGAGCACTGCCTGGCACAGAGCATGTACATATGCATTATATGAATGTTTGTTGCTTTCAGTCACTAATCTGATCACTCCAATCATTCTACAAGCTTTTATTGAGAGCCTACTATGTATGCAACATTGGGTATTCAGTGATAAATTAGACAGTCCTTTTTCTTGAAAAGGGCACATCATTGCGGGAATAGGCATATAAAAATTTAATTGGAATGCAAAGTGATTAGTGTATGTCGAATGAAGACTAAAGGAAGGAGAACAACTCATTTGGCGTGGGAGGCAGGGAAAGCATTGCATAGGAAGTGACATTTGAGCTGAGTCATGAAATATGAGTGTGTTTCTGAGAAATGGAGAAGGATCAAAGGATGTTTCATACAGGCAAAAAGGAATGTACAAAGGCACAGAGCTGATACAGGGGAAATCCTGTTGGGCAAATAGTAAATAGGGTAGGTATGGCTAGCATACCTGAGCAGGGCTAGGCAGAGTGCCTGGGAGGAAAGTCAGAAAATGCAGATTGATAATCATTTGCTAAGGGCCTTTCTGCCCTGCTCATGGTGTTCGCTTTATCCTATTGGTGCTACTGAAGGCTTTTACACACAGGAGCAACTTGGACAATCCAGAAAGCAAGATCTATTTTTTTGGAATAACTCTTAGGGCATCATGAAAGGTAGAACATTTGAGGATGAAGGCTAGAAAAAGGAGCAGAATGGGTGTGCAGCTACAGGGAGATAGTGAGTGTGACTTTGCACACATTACACATTGGGTCTTGTGCACAAATACAGAAACCAACGGTCATTTGAAAATAGAAGCTCTTTTGATAGGTGGTGACTGCTATACTAAGGAGTGTAACTCAATGGAAGCTTTGGGAATGTGACATTGAAAGGATGAAAAAGATGTAGAACTGTTTGGAGGTAGAAGTACCCCCTGGATATAGTGACAGCTGTTACTGTAAGCTCTGGGAGCAGAGCTTCCTACAAACAGTGGCACAGTAAGGCTGAAAGATCCAAGCCTCTCAGTCAGAGGAGACTTAGCAAAAACAGTTGGAAAAGGAGATTAAGGCGTAGGCCAGAGAGTAGTGAGCTCACAGCCAAAAGGGAGATGAAGAAATGAATACATACAAAGGAAGACTCCATTTTATGGTGGGAGAGAGCTGTGGAGAAGTTGGTACATGTTTAAGATGTTAGACATCTAAGCAAGAACTAATGGGGAGAGAGACTGAACAAAAGACAGGAAGAGAATGAGTAATGAAACAATGTTTTAGGAGAAATATAGGTAGTGGCGTAACATACAGGGATAACAAACAGCCTGAGCATTTTTTAAATTGACACAAGCAAAATTTTCTTAACATGAACAGAAACATGAAAGATAAGAAGAGGTTGTACCGTATTCGGGGTGTCAGCACAATGTAATGGTTGAGACCAAGGTCTCTAGCATCAGACATTAAGGATTCAAGTTCCATTATTACCATTTACTAAGTATGTGACCTGAAGTTACTGAATCTGTATTTGTCTCAGTTTCCTCATCTTCCAGGTGGGTGCTATCATTTGGACATAGTTGGTTTGTCCCCACCAAATCTCATGTTGAAATTTGATCCCCTGTGTGGTGCTGTTGGGAGGTGAGGACTAGTGGGAGGTGTCTGGGTCATGAGGGAAGATCCCTCATGAACGGCGGGGTGCCATTCTTGAGGTAGTGAGTTCTTACACTCCCAAAACCAGACTGGTTCCCAAGGGAATGAATTAATTCCATCTAGAGTGGGTTGTTATAAAGCTTTCTTAGGTTTAGTCCCTCCTCACAGGTGCATGCTTCCACTTTGACCTCCGCCATATATTTTGTTTGTTGGTTGGTTGGTTGGTTTTTGAGACTGAGTCTCACTCTGTCACCAGGCTGGAGTGCAGTGGTGCGATATTGGCTCACTGCAACCTCCACCTCCTGGGTTCAAGTGATTCTCCTGCCTCAGCCTCCTGAGTGGATGGGACTACAGGTGCACGCCGCCACACCCAGCTAATTTTTGTATTGGTAGTAGAAATGGGGTTTCACCATCTTGTTCAGGATGGTCTTGATCTCTTGACCTCCTGATCCTCCTTCCTCAGCCTCCCAAAGTGCTGGGATTACAGGTGTGAGCCACCGCACCTGGCCTCCGCCATGTTTTAATGCAGTACAAAAGCCCTCATGAGAAGCCAAGGAGATAACAGTTCTATGCTTCCTGTACAGACTGTGGAACTGTGAGCCAAATACATCTCTTTTCTTCATCAATTACCCAGCCTCAGGTATTCCTGAGCAACAAAAAACAGACTAAGACAGTGGGGGATGGTAACCATTTTTTTCTGCACAGGCTTGTTATGATAACTACAGGAGTCAATCTCCCCCTTGTAAAGCTCTCAGGACAGTGGCTATAGAAGTATTTGTTGAGAAAACAGGAAGACAAAAATGTTTTGTGGACTCAGGCCTCAAGGCTAGAGGCCTCTCTTTTTTTTCTGTCAAGAGCAGATAGGAAGGACTACAAGGAGTTGAAATCTATGCAACTTTCAGGATCCAAAAAGAAGTTTGTTTATAACAGGGTTTTCCCTGTAAATTTCTCTCAATAAAAGCAATTATAAGGCGAGTCAAAATTGTGAGGAAGAAAGGAAGAGCACCATACTTATTCATAAACAGAGAAACATCTGTAATTTTTCAAACACTTGAGTTGTTTAAATTTCTAAGATCAAGCACATGTAAGTTTTATGCCCCTATTAATATTATAGGATGGCACGCATATGATGAGATACTCGGTGAGGTCTGTGACTAATCTTAAATGGACATAAGAAGCTCTGGAGTCAGCTAGCCCTAGGTTCCAACTCAGCTCTACATCTTAGCCACTGTATGATCTTTGAAAAGTCGTTAAACCCCAAACCTCAGTTTCTCCATCTGTGAATACAACCATAAAAATATTATCCATCAGCAGCATAAGGATGAAATGGCATAATCAGCCTACACACACCTTGCCCGGAGTCTGGCGTATAACAGATTCCCCATCAATGTGGACTTCCTTAAGCTCTATTATAAATAAAATTGTTTAAGCCATCTGAATATTGCCAAACAATTAGGTACACCCATCAAAAATCTTCACTGCCCCTCTACTTGTTAAGCTATGTAATTAGATAATGTCAAAAAAAAAGTACATATAAGTTTCTAAAGGATTGACTTAAAATATTTAAATACCAAACTGAACTGAAGATAAAATATTGAAATCCTTTAAAAGGGTATCTGTGTGTCATATAGAAAATGATGAATCTCTTTGAATGTCTTACATATTTCCCCGAATAGTATTATCGTGTGACCTTCATTTTTTTTACAGCAATAAAAGTACCTTGAGCCTGACAAGATTTATTGTTTCCAACTAATATTTCCTGTATTGGGTGTGAATTTAATTCACATTAAGGACTTACAATTTAGGACCTTTAATTAATAACTTTTGTAAGCATAGAAAACCTTGGACCCTAAACAATCTAAAATAAATTAATATATCATGCTTTCTGTAGAAGGGAAAATAATAAAGTGATACACTTCTGCTCATGTTCCTGGAGCTGCTTGATTATGACAACCTCCTTTCTTTTTCACTTGACAAATGACTTGGGAATTATCTGTATATTGTCTGATACAGAGCTAAACTTTTTTCAGGACATTTTCTAATGAGTCATGGTGGAGGCTAATAGTAACCTCTTCTACTACTTCCTCCTCCCTCCAGAAAAAAAAAAAAAAAAACACACACACACACACCTAGTGTTTGCAGCAAATCTTGACAGTTTTGAATAGATAAGAAGAAGCTACCTGCTTCATAAAAATTTAGTTATCACATACCGCCCAACCTGACTACAATTGGACAAGCGTGTGTATAGGGTTTCAATGTAACTTATAAAAATATATTTTAAAAGTATACAGTGCTGTTATGTCTGGTAGTTTCTATGATCAGTAACACTTTTCTATAAAATCAAGGTTTTGTTGGTAAATTTCATAATATTCAAATCTAATTCATGCTTTATTTGAAGTTACAAATGTAATGTTTTTCTCTTCCAATATCATTCCATATTTATATGTGCAATGAAATCAGAAAGTACTGGTAATTATTTTTTTGGGAGGAATTCTTAAAAAAAGGCTCCATCACAATTCTTAAAATGCACCGCATATGTAATAAATGTTTATGTCTTCTTCATTCAAAATTAGAAGGTAAGCTTCACAAGAATAAGAACAGAGCTAAAAACAGTCAAGGGGTTTAATAAATATTTACTGAATGACAACCAGAGCCAAAAACATGTCTTTGCCATGGAAGCTTAGCCCAAGTCTACCTTGAGCCCTGTGTCAAAAATCCAAAGGGTGTATAGCCCCTGAAATGCTACCTTATATGGCGTGCTACTGCTAGCCTTTGCATGTACTAAGTGCCTGCCTAAGAAATGACTCATTTTTGCCTATAATGTACCTTCTTACATCAACTAAGCAAAATGTGCAAGTTATGTGAAAATACACTTCTATGTTTCTTGCTAATTTAACCATATTGTCACTCAAGAAAATATGCTGTTCCCAGCTTACCACGACCATGTATATAAACTGACGCATTTTCATTCTGGTTCCATATCAAGAACAGAGAAAGTAGTAAAGGTTATCTCTCTTTTTACAGTTAGAGATACTTGAAGGGAAATGAGATATGTATCAGAAATAAAAAGACTCTGTATGGATAAGTTAAGAGAAATACTCTGACCTTGTCTTTCATAGGCCCATTATTGTTTACAACGACTTAAAGGGTCTCCCAGGCATGATGCTGACATTTATGGTATTTTATCTCCCATACCAGCCACTGAGAACTCTTCCACTTTCATTAATATATTTTAATCAAAGATTCCTGGAATCTCAACACTTCTTATTCCTTTCAGAACTTCCCAAAATCCATGACACCAAGTTCAAATGCTTCCGTGTTGAAGTCTAATATTTTTAACTGGGTTACAGTAATATGCCATTTACTTATTCCTTGCAGAATGAATTACCACTTATTTAAATATCTACAGTATATGTGGGGCTGACCTTTAGTTATAAAATCTGTTCCATTTTCCAGGGTTCTTTTTTTCTTTTTTTTTCTTTTTCTTTTTTTTTTTTTTTTTTTGCCCCTACAGGTAAGAGGAAGATAGGGCTGGATGTGTGCGTATCTGGGTTAAATTTCTGTCGCAAACTTCTTTAGTCACCATTAATCACTGAGATTCTGACCTTCAGCAATGAAAGAAAACAATTTATAAAGTTTGCAAAAAAAAAAAAAAAAAGTAAGAGTCCATATCTTCTAATACATACGTGCACTGTTAACATTCCTCACATTTAGATCAAAAGATAGCTTTGAAATTTTATTATTTTGAGAAGTAGAAATATTAAGGCTAAACTACTGAATTATAATGAAATTCTTTCAAGTTTCCGGTTCAGGGATAAAAAGAGGAGACACCAGGTAGCTGTCACTACTTCCTCACTCCTGGTATCACCTACTTGGGTGTGAGATGTGTTGGAAAAATCATCCATGAACCTGCTCCATCATGCCAAAGAAGCCAAGAAGGACCAGCCTGACCAACATGGTGAAACCCCGTCTCTACTAAAAATACGAAAAATTAGCTGGGCATGGTGGCAGGCACCTGTAATCCCAGCTACTCCGGAGGCTGAGGCAGGAGAATCGCTTGAACCCGCAGGCGGAAGTTGCAGTGAGCCGGGATCACGCCACTGCACTCCAGCCTGGGTGCGACAGAGTGAGACTCCATCTTGAAGGAAAAAAAAAGGGAAAGAAAGAAAAAAAGTAATAAAGAAAAGCAAAGTAAAGAAGCGTGGAAGAGTGGAAAGATAGGAACTACCTAGACATATTCTTTTTCAATGACAATCATGCTCTTTTAGTTTTTTATGTCTAAGATTATTTAGAGAAAAAATCTTATTCTACCCTCAAAACCATCATGCCAACAAGTTTACTATTTTGAAACAGGAGAAAATTCCATTTTAAAAATGACAGCGAATAGGAAGGACATTCCATGGTGAAAATATTTTCCTTACTTTCATTCTCAAAATATTTGTTAGGACTAAGGGGAACTATACAAGTAAATATTACTGGAAAAATGTATAGCCCTATTAAAAGATATTTATTAAGTTGAACTTCCTTCAAAATAAAATTGTCTAGCCAAAGGTGAAATCTACAATATCAGTTCCAAAGCATTATTAAGCACCTACAAAGCACAGTACCTAGCTCTGTGGAGGACACAAAGATTAATAAACTTTTCAGAGACCATGCAAAAAAATATATATATATACTCATATTTTAATACTGTCAAATTTAGGAACATCCACATAATATAATATTTGAATCCAATTATATAACCTATAAACTTTCCTTAAATCTATTCCCCAACTATGGCTATTTCACAGTTTTCTAAAAGATAATGATATAAGAAATATTTTCCAATGTGTTTTAGGATTTAAGGAATGCTTATACTTGGGAAACAGAAGAACTCTTTTGCTCGAAATATTTCTGAGATCTTTGATCCTATATCACTCCAATCAAAATAGCCTAGCAAAGGATACGTATTAAGTGTAATCACTTTTAAACATCAAAATGCCTCAGTAAAATTTTCACTGAGTTAAGCTCACTCAAATAAATATGCACAGCATTAATTTTACCACGTTACTTTGAAAGATTTTAATTTAAAGACAAAATTCCAAATAGCTCATATCATACAAGGTTATAGAAGTTGGAAGTCGTTTTTAATTAAATGAGTTTGCACAGGTACAAAATCACCTGTGCAAGATTCTCCAGCATTTTGAGGTAACAGTTTCAATATCTTAACATGGCCACAAAAAGTCTTTGAAATAAAAACCTAACTCATTTTATGGCCTCATTGTCCACTGCTTCTGCGCCATAACACAGGACAATTTTTAGTCTTGCGTTTTTTTCCTTCCCTGCACCAAAAAGTACCTGCCTTTCCTTAACAACTCTGTAAATATCACCTATTCTGCAAGAACTTTCTACATCCTGGAAAAAAAAATAGTATTTCCATTCTCTATCATAGTACTTTATATATAAATGCTCCAAATGTTATAATAGTTTGTTCATATGACTGTCTTTCGCGTTACACTTAAAGCTGCTTCGGGGTGGGCACCATTCATAACGATTTTTTGTATTCTCAGTACATGGGCCAGTACCTAGAATGCAGCATGTTCTCAGTAACTTGGTAAGTTAATGAATGCACATAATGGATAAGGGCATACAGTAGAAAGTGGCAAAAACAAATGCACTGTTTTATTATAGTGAGCAAACACAAAATATCTCTAGGAACTAATTTTCCTCCTCTCCAAATTTGCACCCAGGGTTAACTTTTCCCTCTGCGTATAGATGAACCTCGCCACAGACATCATTTCCTCACAGATTCACAGAGTTGAATGTTAGTTTGAGAGAGGGATTAATGGTTGAGTCTAGGTATCTAGACTCATATACACCTATTCTTTCCACTCTCACTCTCATTTATTGTGATCATGTTCTATGCCCAGGAGGTTGACCAATATGAACTGCAATCACAAGGTCCCTTGCCCTCTGACTTATGGCAAGGTTAAGCCAATGAGAAATTGCTAGCCCATACTAAAAAGAGAGAAAAGAAACAGGATTTCCAGGCTTCAGGGCCACTTTGGACAGCCCTCTCCAAATTTCTCTGTTTTCATAATCTATTAACTTCTCCCTCTCTCTAGTACTTTAGCCTAAAGGTGGAAGAGAGTGGGTACTACTCATTATAGATCAGAAATTCCCTAACATGGCATTATCTACATTTTATGCAGAATAAGTATATGTTGCAAGGAGCTGCCCAGTGCCTTATAGGAGGTTTAGCAGCATCCCTGCCATCTACCCACTAGATATAAATACCTTTTGTATAGAAACTTGCAGGTTACTTTCAGTTATTTAATCTCATTTAAGCTCCAGAACTGTGTAAATAAATGTTATTATAATCATTTTTACAGATTAGAAAATGAAACAGTTACAGCATCTAATAATCCTGCACCTAAAAATTCTACAAAGAAATGGTACATATGGAATTTTTAAAACCGAAATCATAATCTAATTTTCATTGTACTGCACTGGCCTTATACACATTTATTAAACTAAACTTCCTTTTATTACTATTTTCCTAAATGCCCGTGTTTTATCATCAGGATTCACTGGTTTCGGATAAAATACAAAAATCATAGTGGAGTTCTCTGGGCATAACATGAAATGTAAGTGATACAGTCAATCATCTATTATCTCTTTTTCTTCCCCTTAGAAGAGCAGTGTTGCAGGCATATTGTATTGACAATTGGAATCCTTTTCAAAGATAATGTATTCTGAACCTCTTCTACAGAAGAAAGACCACCAGGCAATAGAAAAAAATAGAATAACTCCAGGCATACTCATGTATTTGATGATTTTATGTTAAATCAAGAAGGATGCTTAATGCGTTTCAGAGTTCCAGAGACTGTTCTATCTTTCCTCCCCTCTTCCCACTACCATGACGAAGAAAAAAACTTGCACCGATTGAAATTTTCTCATTCATACAAGACACAGACTGTTATCGGACTTTAAGAAATGATGTCAGCCATGTGTGCCATGAAAAAAGTTATGAATTCAAAGCAGTAACAGGTAATGTTTCCATTAGTATCTGAGGGGGCATTAATTGATGAGAGTGGTGAAACCACACCTTTTCTTCATAGTCAATATTTCTCTTTTCCTTTTTCTTTCTTTTGTTTTAGAAGGAGACATTATCTTGGATTCATTATCTCCAAAGAAAATGCATATAGGAATAAATCGAATGCATTTGAGGAAGCTACAACTAAATGGCCTTCTCCAATTCATAACATATCCCTTCCCCTGTTGATAAGTACTAGTATAATAATGGTTAATATGGACTCTTGCAAGAAAAAGGGTCATATGACATAGTTGTAAGAGAGGAAAGAATTATGACTAGTGCCAGATATAACTACATCTTATTTCCTTTAAGTTGTCCCAGAGAACACCCATCAGGCTGTCCATTCAGTGGCATCATTGTCAGGCCACTCCTTAGAGAGTAAAGACATTATCTTCTGTTGAGTTCCTGTACATCCCAAGACGTGTGCATCATTATCAAATTTAACCCTCACAACACCCCTGAATGGCCAATATCACATAGGATGTCAATTAATGATATTGCTATTCCCAGTGTTCAGATGGTACTGCTATGGTTTGAATGTGTCACCCCAAAATTCGTATATCAAAAACTTAATTGCCATTGTAATAGTATTAGGTAGTAGGGCCTTTTAGAAGTGATTAGGTGATAAGGATATTCATCTCACAAAGAGATTAATGCTGTGTTTCAAGTGGATTAGTTATCTCAGGAGTGAGACCCTGATAAAAAGAATGAGGCTGGCCCCATTTGTTCTCTGTCTAATGTGCTCACTCACGATGTGTTGCCTTCCAACATGAGATGACTCTCTCTAAACGCCTGTATCATGCTCTTGGACTTCTCGGCCACCAGAACTGTGAGCCAAATAAATCTTTTTTCTTTATAAATTGCCCAGTCTGTGGCATTCTGTTACAGCACAGAAAACAAACTCAGATGGATACTGAAGCTCAAAGAAGTAGGATGAGACCTACTGTATCTCAAGCCTGGCCTCACCACCCCTTCTCGGCCTCTGATTGTAGCAGGTCAGTTAGATCACATCCAACAAGCAGAGTATTTGTATGTAACAGGCACTTGATAAGTTGAATAAATATTTTGTAAAAGTTTCTCCAGTCTTGTGCTCCTATTAAAGTGTGAAACATTTTTTCACATTTCAAAATATTTGACAGCCTTGTATATGAGAATAAACCTTTCATTTTACAGAAAAATAACTGATCGCTTAAACTTTTGCTATCTCTGAATTTGTTTAAAACACTAATAAATTATTCTGAGGGAAAAGCAACATACAGTGCAAGTAATAATAAAGTATCTATTCAGTAATAAAATGTTGAGATTGCACAGAAAAAAAGAAAGCCTGACTGTAGTCTACCCAAATAATATTTTGTGGCTTATAACAGGTGGTTATCAAATTTTGGGAATGTCTGCCAATCAGACCTGTAGTATGCAAAACAATCGATCCCTAAGATGTCCACATCCTAATCCAGGAAACCTGTGAATATGTTACCTTACATGGCAAAGGAGAATTAAGATTGCAAATGGAATTAAAGTTTCTAAACAAATAAACTGAAAATAAAATTTTCTTGGATTATCCAGATGGACCCAATGTAACCACAGTGTCCTTAAATGTGAGAGAGGCAGAAGAGAGTCAGAATGAAGAGATAGGAGAAAAATTCTACTAGCCATTCCTGGCTTTGAAGATGGAAGGGGATCAAGAGTCAAAGAATGCAGGCAGCCCTAGAAGCTAGAGAAGACAAGAAAACAGATTCTCCTCTTGACACTACAGAAAGAAACATGACCTTGCCTCCACATTGATTTTAACCTAGTCAGACCCATTTCTGACTTTTGACCGTAAGAGCCATTTAAAATAAAAAAGTTTGTTGTTTTCGGACACTGCATTCATTATAATTTGTTACAGGGGCAATGGGAAGCTAATAAATGAATAAAATTAAGATTTGGAAGGCACTTGGAAAATTATAATTAGACGCATTAGCCAACATCATGTAGGACATGAATTAGCGGATCCTGGTTGTCTAGTACAAACATGCTTCTATTTTCTTAGATCCAGTTCAGTATTAACTATATAAACCATACTAAAACATTTTAACAACATACAGGTTGTTTCAGCTAATGCCTTTAGAAAATCATAATATAAATTGCCATGATGGAAAAAATAATTCAAAAAATGCATTGAAATACTTAAAGTATTAAGAGACTTAATATATCTTGTTCAAATGATTCATTATACTGCTGTATTCTGATTCACTAAAGAATTCACTACTATACCAGTGGTATAAATGACCCAGTGACACAAATGACCTATATTTCGAAATCCTCACATGGGGATAGGCCAGTGCAAGGAAAACCTATTTATGGTTTTCTAGATTCTACACAAACAGAAAGAAAGGAGAGGAATAAAAGAAGTGAAATGATTGAAAAGGAAAAAAAATCTTCTTTCCATCAAGCAGACTTAGTTAAAATAACCATTGTGAGAGGAAATTTTTTTGGCATCAAGTCAATTTTCAATTTTGTCATTAGTAATGTTGACATATTAGACCACTAATATTTACCAGTGGAAATATCCTCTCAATAGGCTATGCCAACCAATGCATTAGCTCAAACTATGGCCCTGAGAGAATTACACAGAGATTCTGCAAGGCTTTGTGGAAAGCAAATGGGGCAAATTTCAGGAATAGCCACCAAAAATAAAGACTCAAGAAAATGGAAAAGTTGGCAGCATAAAACAGTAGGAAGATTAGATGCCAAAATATTAAGGCAAGGACTGTAACTAAGGCGAATTGCACTGTGGTGCCCATTCCAGAACATCTACCCCCTGCTCTCCCTTCACGCTGCAGGGCCTTACAACCAAAGCTAATTCCCAGAAAATCAATCTGGTTCTTGCAAAAACCAGATTGAATTAGGATTTTTGTTTACTATCTTTTACACTGAGGGTGGGCCAGGACACTTTTTAAATGTTGTGGTCTTTCTGCCTGTGGCTTCTTTTTAATCATTTTCATAAAAGATAGAAATATAATTTTAAAGTATTCAGCCACTATTATTTCCTCGAGGTGAGAGTCTTTCAAACCTTGAATTGCTTCAGGATTTGTAAAAATAATATCTCTTTAGCCAGGCACAGTGGATCACACCTGTAATCCCAGCACTTTTGGAGGCTGAGGCAGGCGGATCACTTGAGGTCAGGAGTTCAAGACCAGCCTGGCCAACATGCTGAAACCCCGTCTACAAAAATTAGCCAGATGTGGCGGTGCATGCCTGTAATCCCAGCTACTGGGGAGGCTGAGGCAGGAGAATCACTTGAACCCGGGAGGCAGAGGTTGCAGTGAGCTGAGATCATGCCACTGCACTCCAGCCTAGGTGACAGAGTGAGAATCTGTATCAAAAAAAAATTAACAGTAATAATAATAATCTCTTTAGAAGAAAAATTATATGTGCATGCACACACACACACACATACACACACACAAATAAACTGAGTAATTTGATCCTGGATGATATCAGCACTAAATAAGAAGTACCTAATTTCCACCAAGACACAAAACCAGGGATCTGTTGTTAGTTACAGCTTTAAAAGACTTCATGCAGGGACCAAGAGTGACAGGAGAAAAGTCGACCAGGATTGTTTTGCCTCCACTGTTTTCCATACTGCATGATGCCCCACATGAGTGCCTTTATTAGAAAGCCTCATGTCAAGGCTTTTTGTTCTTCTAGAATCCTCCATGAATAGAAATATAACTTGGAGAGGCAGTATCTTAAAAGCTGTCATCAACCAGTCACTTAAGCAGGATTATCTGAAAGCCAGCTGATAACAAGTACCAGTGTTAATAGGACACATGATAAGTGCTCCAGTGAAAAGGAGAGCACTAGATAAATGAAAGCCACCTAAAAATAATTAGAAATTGTAAAAAAAAAAAAAAAGTCATTATAATTGTTCTCCAGATATCCCAGGGCTAGAACACCCTCTACAACCAATTCATAAAAAAAAACAAGATGTAAAAATATGAGATTACGTGACTGTTTTTAGGAAAATATAATTTATGACTCAGATGAATTGTACTCTTCAAAGAAGTTGCCATGGGAGGGTGTAAACATTCCAGAAATGTTTCTATGATTAAAAGTGTCTATATATCTTCTTTATATAAACTCCTTGTTTTTTTGGAAATCGCTTCACAGCATCTGTCCCTCTATTTTCAATCTCCTCGATGATGGCAAAAGTTCCATCTGAAGGTGATTTGACATCTAAAAATAACTAAAAGTCATTTAGAGCCAAGAGTGAAGAATTCAGGGTGAACAGTTACAGTGAATAAGTTCAGTTTTGGTCAAAATCATAGAATGACTAAAATACAGTGAAGCTAATGGGAATTGCTCATTAACTGGTTCTAGGATTGACAAATAAAGAATTAATCCATTAGCAATCTGTTAAAAGCAAAAACTTGTTGAAATGTAAAGGAGGAATGTGAAGAAAAATACATCCCAACTCAGCTCCAGTGAGAATAGTTGATGCCCTATGGCCAAGGTTGCAAGACTGATGCAGGACTGATAAAGGAGAAGGAAATCAAAGCCATATTCTAACTCTTGTGAGGCAAGTGTCAAGTGTCATCCTTTCTAGGAATCAGTCAGTCCTTCCTCAGGGTACATATGGTTCCCATTATAACCCTTATCATACTACATTATAATTATTCTTGAACAAGTCTGTCTCCCCTACAAGACTGTCAGCTCCTGCTTCATACTACTAGCGTAATGGAACATTAATAATTGGGAGTTAAATAAATGAATGAACAACACCCATTGGACATATAAATCATGGTTACATTATTATTAGAGTCTTACTTATGGTCCCACCTTATTTCGAATCATATAGGTTAATGGAGACACAGCCTAAGGAAACTCTTTTGCTTTTACTGACCTTTAGTTATATGAATCAAGGAATGTTGGAAACTTGCTGATTTTTTTAAAAATGTAAATTTGTTAGTCTGTTAGTCCTTTATGGTTTTTTCAATGCAGCTGGGACACTGAAGTTGAAAAAACATTCAGTGTTTAAAATCCTACCACTTGGCTGCTTGGTAGATACTGACTTCTGACTTCCTCTGAGACAGTGAGAAAACAGCTTGGCGGGAAAAATGAAGATAGAGTAAGTGCAAAAGCTTACAGGATGCCACTGGGGAAAGAAAAGAGCAACACCTCAGACTATCATAAACTGACTGTTGTAGAGCATTCTAAAGAATCAACGGAGATAGATTGCCTACAATCCCATGTCTTTCAGGAAGATTGCCAAGTACAGAATTTCTACTTTGCCCAAGTCATTATTCTAGTAATTTTCCTCCACAACTTGAAATCTAGTGAGATAGTTAATAATACTTATTCTGAAAGCAGCTTTCAAAAATGCCAATATTCCCCCAAAGTTTCAATGCTCACCAAACTGATTTTTTTTTAGTTTGCAAAGATAAATTATGACTGATTTAAAACATAAAGTAGTTTGAGCTTGTTGAGGTATACGTGTGTGTGTGTGTGTGTGTGTGTATGTATGAGAGAGAAAGATTGAGAAGAAGGATTGAAGGAGCAGAGAATGCTATGTTTTATTCTGTAGGATTTTCCTCAGAGGCCGATATTTTTTCAGGTTTTTTCAACTATAAGTTTAGGAGAAAATGTAGTCAATCATAAAAGTACAGAAAGATACAACTTCCTATCTATATTCCCTTAGTACATTTATTTCTATCTTTTTCCTTTGATGAAAAAGTCCCTCCCCCACCCAGTTTTTTTCAATTATTCAGTAAAAAGGCCCAGCAAGAAACCAGCTTAAGTGATAAAAAAGAAATAAGCCATTTTTTGAACCCCTGAGCAAAATCCTTGATTTTTTTCCTTTTGTAAATTAAGACTTTCCTCTCTAGCTCTGAAGCATATTTTCTCTCCTTTCTTCAATAAGACATTTCAGCTTTTGTGCAGAGTGATAAAATAATATGTCTTCAATTCTCCTCCACAGATGAATGCTAGGAATAAAATGTGACAATGTAACTCTGCTATTTTTGGTTACAAGATATTCTTTTTGAAAAAACTATTTTTTTCCTTAGGAAAATATTAGCTTCAGTTTTTGGCATCATTATTTTATTTTTGTTTATATTTCCCACCATCTTCCCCAAAGCTAGTTTATTTACAATAATATGTAATCAATATTATATTAATCAATATCCAAAGTGTCACTTGGATTTTTATAGTGTCTTACATTTCCCAGAGAGTATTAGATGAATTATTAAAGAACAGAGATAAAGAGAAGTTGAGTGATTTGCTCAACATCAGAGATCAAGACTAAAATAAATCTTGTAAAATCTGTATCTGCGTCCTAGCCAGGATTGTAACCACTAATATGATGGCATATTGTATGGTAAGTTATGTGGCTTTTAGATATGAGGATCTTTCTGCATTTCAATTTCTTTTGATATGAAGCAGTATGTGATGAATATTCTTTTTCTTTCTCATATGAAGCCGAATTAAAACAAAATTCACAGCTCAAGTGGCAGCACTCTTTTAGTATACTAATGACAAAGATCAAAAGGGCATCACACCTGTCAACTCTGAACTCCAGGTAAGTTTCACAAATATGCATGATATAATAATTAGGACTAGAAATGTTTCTGAATTTCCTTTGTTTAGGCTTCACACAAATCACTTTCATTTTCTTTGCACAGCATCTCTGTAGCTTAAAATGTAGAACCCAGCATTTCTAAAGAGAAATGCATATAGCCATATATACATGTAGGTTGTAAAAGTACTATATTATATGGATCAATTTGTTTTTTCCAAGCCATGTCTGTTCTTCCTTCACAATGTGCATATGCTATCCTATTAACAGCAATACGACACAGTGGAGACATCAGACACTTCATATCCCTCCAGGGTGTGCCTTCATCTAATGATTAGCAAGCAATATTCTAGATAATATTTGAAATGGTAAGCATAAATTCTTCATTAAACTATTTGTCTGGCTAAGCAGCGCAGTTACATGATTATTTGCCACTAGGAAGCCCTGACTTGTGCTCTGACAATAACTGTTCTAATTTTACAAAAAAAATCAAAAATCAAAATTAATAGCCATGAATTCTCAAGAACTGATAAACATACAATTTTATTATTAACTGTGTGAGGTGAGTGTTTACACTATTTTTTACTGAGGACTGAAAACAACTGCCACTTGTCTGAGTGAATACAAAGACTCACAAGCGTATTCCTGGTGTATCCAGGAAACATCTTGCAAGAATGATAATAATAGACACAGAGCAAATCATAAATTTCATCAAGTTCTTACAATGAGATCATGCAAAACACGCTGCATCCTCAATCTTTTCTTCTTCTTTTGAACCCTCCTTGAAAGCATACAAATATTTTCATTGACGTTTATAGATTCAAAATTAATTGTCCGCTTTCAGACACTAAATTTGAAACAGCTTTCCAAATCGAGCCAGATTGTTCCAGCCCCTAATTTGCTTATACTCTACTCATATAGTAATTGCAGATTATATTTGTGGTGCCCACAGTCAGTCAGCAAATAACAAACACTATTCAACTTCCAGAGTTACTTGCCTCTAAGTTGGTTGTTTCCAACTGGGAGTTAAACTTTCAAAAGAATGATAAGGAGCATTGATATGCTGGGCATTGGGCATTGAATGATATGTTGGGCATTGGGACCTGCAGGGGATTGACTGGGTTCCTTACAATTTTAGCATACTTTATTTCCATTCCTAGGAAAAAATGCAGTGGTGGCAATGTTTTAATATTTATTGTTGGCCAGGTGAAGTGGCTCACGCCTGTAACATCAGCACTATGGGAGGCCAAGGCGGGCAGATGGCTTAACATCAGGAGTTCCAGACCAACCTGGGTAACGTGGCGAAACCCTGTCTCTATAATTTTTTTTTTTTTAACTAGCCATATATGGTGGCACACACTTGTAGCACCAGTTATTTGGGAGGCTGAGGTGGGAGAATCACCTGAGCCCGAGTGACACACTATCTAAAAAAAAAACCATCTACTGTTGAGTAAACAAAACTCTATAAATGCATAAGTGGACTAAGGAAACAGCCTCGCATAGTTAATTCACTAGTTTTTGAAGTCTAAAATTTTAAATCATTCTAATGATACTCATATCAACTCAGATCATATGTATTAAAAACATTATATAACCGATATCAAAGTTATATTACAAAGATCATATTTTGAGATATCTCAGTTGAAAAAAAATCCTACAATGAAAAGCGTCATCCACACATGAAGAACACAATGTCACAGCAAAAAAATCACTGCACCATTGCTTTCATAAAGAATTAACTTCAGATGGGCTTTGGTATTGCTTATGTACACTTTAGCTGATTAAAAATGTTTCATATTCTTTGAAAAAAAAAGCATGTATCATAAAAATTTATATAAATGCTTTTAATAAGAAGTAAAATGATATTTTTAAAAAAACTGTTAGATGACATAGGTCATATTTTAATTGACTATTTAATAATGAACAACTAATTTAGGTAAAACTAGAATCTTGTATAAGTAATTCACTTTCACTTTATTTTCTTTCAAACATTGTGAAAGATTAAAAAAAAAACCTCAAG
This sequence comes from Pan troglodytes, assembly GCF_028858775.2. Lineage (NCBI taxonomy): Eukaryota > Metazoa > Chordata > Mammalia > Primates > Hominidae > Pan > Pan troglodytes. The sequence continues at coordinate 31,165,098 of NC_072401.2, read as the reverse complement.
AGAAAAACATGTATCTTTTTTTTGTAAAAGGTAAACAAAATGTACTTTTAAAAAAATCCTAGTCAAAATGTTATTCTCTATGAAAAGGCATTTTCCTATCCTGAATCAATTGGCAATCAACAAAAATAATGAAATTATTTTTTCCTACCTGTACTAATGATATAAATAACAAACTATATACATAATGAGTGAATTGAAGAATATTGAAATAAAATAATGAAAAAAAAATATTTTATGAAGTGTTTCCCAAAAGCACAGGATAAAACTGGTCTAATATGCATCTTCCCATCTTTTGTTTTGCATAAGGTAAGATTTAAGGTGAAACTATTTTTTTAAAAATTGGACAGAGTGACCTAATTTCAAGAACATAGTACAAGATACTAAAATAGCAAGGTTGAAATATCACTGAAGGGAAGAGAAGCAAGGGAATCCAATTCCATTCTCACAGAACTAGTTGGCTGTAAAATAGATGTGTTCCCTCTACTTCATATATGCACAGTGGCAGAGAGAGTGGCCTCTGCAGCCCAACTGTCCTTACCTAAACCTCAGTTCTATCACTTTACAAATTGTGTGACCATGAGCAAGTTACTTAACGCTGCTGCACATTGCTTCGAAAACTAAAAATGAAGATAATTATAGGTGTTACTTTATCATTATCACTATTTAATGAGTTAATATATGTGAAATATGTTGACCAGTGCCTAAAATATAGTGTGCAATGCAAGTTTAGCTATTTATGTATTTACATATTATCATTGATATACTATTTACATATTACAACACTAAAACTGAAACTCCACGAAGGAAGAAACTTTTTTCTGTTTCATTTACTACTTTTTCTCTGGTGCCTGGAATAGACCTTAAGCATAATTGGCATATAGTAGTGATTCACTATTTTCTTTCTGAAATGTCAACCGCATTACCTCTTTCTGTGTGTTTCATGTATGTATATGTATATATGCATATGAATACGTCCACTACACATAAATACATACACACATACATTTCTTATTAAAGGTAAAACATTAAAGAAAACATCAAGTTTTAGTAAGAGAGTAAATTTTAATATCCTTGACCTAACAGTATAAGCATTAGTTTGGGAAAAATCCAGACATTACCATCTATTGTTCCTAAATCCAACAGAAATGCCATCTCTGTATATGAAATTGATCCTTGTGTTCAACAGTTAAATACACTGAAAAACAGATTTAGATGCAATTTAAAAAATATATATTTGTTTATACCATCATTATTGCCATTTCCCTCAACAAGGGAACTGTTAAAGTTTATAATATTAATTGTAGAGGGTCAAATGTAAAATTAGCTCTAGAAGCTTAGAAAGGTACTTCTTAGAAAAAGTCTATTCGCTGTTACATTTTGTTGCCTAGAAATGCTGACCAAAGGAAAAGAAGGAGGAATTTCCCCTTCTGGACTTTGATGAGTTTATCCTGTATTACCCTCACAAAGTCATCACTCCTACAGCACACTGGACAAAGAGATATATATATATATAATATATATTTAGATATATATATATAATATATATAATATATATTTAGATATATATATAATATATATTATATATATAAAAATATATATTAAAATATATAGATTTTTTATATATAAAATATATATATAATATATATTTATATATATATAATATATATAGTTCCAGGTTGCTCATTATTAATTTTATCATGGGAAATTTTTATTTTATTTTAAACATTGAAAAGCACAAAGGGAACAAAAGCATAATTTTTAATTTGTCCATGGATTGGTCTCATGATAAAACGTGTATTGCATGCATACATAATAATAGTGAAGAGTCACTCAGAGCGTGGTACCAGCCTTGGTTACATGCCTGGCAGTTTCCATATGCCATGAGAAATCAGACCCACTGGATCTATGTCAGACCAATTATGCCACTGTGCATGAAAATCCACTGAGACTGTGCTTTCATAAGAAGAATATTAAGACTACATTTCTGTTTCAACTGACTCCCTCTCCACTTAACTCCTATTGCTTTTCATTTTAATGCTGAAAATGCACTAAAATTTTAAGACTAAATATGAATATTGCCATTAAAAAGAACTGCTAAATTTGTGAAACAGTTTTTAGACTGTTTCATGTAAATGTTGATTTTACATTAATTAATATACCCTCATGCACTTATTGGTTAGCAGAATTAAAAAAAAACTAAGATGTTCTTTAATGTCAGAAATCTCCATGAAAGCTTAACATTGCAGACAGCAGTCAGTGATGTGCCTAATAAGTTAGATATAGTAAGCTAAACAATGTATTTTAAATTTGATGTCCATGCAAACGTAGTATAGATTCATATATTTTTCACAAAAACGATAGTAATTGTACTTTTCTTTTTTTTCAATTTAAGAACAGATCCATAAGGTTGGTTTTTTGGAGCTCATCAAGGGAAGGAAAGTTTCCTTTAAAATGGGAAGCGTACTTTCCCAGGAATGGACGGGCTGTGTGTAATAAAGACAAGCTCATGAAGAAACAATGGTCCAGTCCAGTGTGTTTTTGCTCAGAAAATAATAGATTCTATCATGGACTAAATTATGCCCTGTATTCTCCAATGTGACTGTACTTGGAGATAGGGCCTTTATGGAGAAAATTAAGGTTAAATGGGGTCATAAAGTTAGGGCTCTAATCTGATAGGACCAGTGTTCTTATAAAAAGAGGAAGAGACACCAGAGCTTTCTCTCTCCACTCAGGCACAGAGGAAGGGTCACCTGAGGATGCAAAGAGAAGGCAGAGACCTACAGCCAGTAAGAGAGACCTCATCAGAAACTGAATTTGCCAGCACCTTGACGTGAGACTTCTAACCTCCCAAACCAAGAGAAAATTAACTTCTGTTGTTTAAGACACCCGGTCTGGGGTATTTTGTCATAACATCCTGAGTAGACTCACATAGATTCTCTCTACTAACCTGGATTTTTTCAACTGTAAAAAAGAATGTTATCAAACTATTGTGAGTTTTTCCTATACTACCTAGTTTATGACAACAAGCTTTACCTCTCCACCTTTACCAGGGACATGTCAACAGCACTGAAAGTCATTCTCACAATACCCAGTGCCTACTGGTATATGTGGAGGGCCACACTCGGTTGATGCACCTTGATCTGAAATTACTGTAACTTTGAAGACAGTGACTAGGATAAGAAGCTATCACAAGATCAAACAAGTGATAAGTGTAACAAATACATACACACACACACACACACACACACACATATATGTATACATACGTATTTTTTGAGACAGGATCTCCCTCTGTCACCCAGGCTGGAGTGCAGCAGCGTGAACACAGGTGACTGCAGCCTCGACCTCCTGGGCTCAAGCGATCCTCCCACCTTTGCCTCTCAAAGTGTTGACATTACAGGTGTGAGCCACAGCACCCAGCCTATATTTTAAATATAATATATTGAAAATGCCCCCAAAAGTGTAAATGCAACTGAAAAAGAGGTTAGAGAAATTCATAGATAATTAGAAATATTCTCTTCAGTTGCTTTAGTGCTTCAAAAAGTTGCAAATGTTTCATATGACTCCCATAAACCCTGTCATGTAATCAGAGCAGGAGTTATAATCTAAAGTGACAGAACAGGAGTTTCCAGAGACTTCAAGACTTGAACGGGACTTCACAAGGTCACACCAGCCAATCAGTGACAGAGCTGGGGCTAGAAGGCAGATTTAGATTCCCTCATCCAGCTTTAGTTTTCTATTTTTCCAGAGACCTTTGAGGAGTAAACCAGTAAGAAGGTGGTAAGAATTTCAAAAGCTGTAACTCCCAATTTCACTAGCATAGCTTACATTTTGCAATCAGAATGGAGAACAGGGGTTCGTGTTAAAAACTCAGGTTTCTAGGCGATAGAACAGACTTCCTAGAACTGATTTTCTGAGAATGCGGCATGCAAAACCTGCATTTAAAATGACATTTGTGGCCGGGCGCGGTGGCTCACGCCTGTAATCCCAGCACTTTGGGAGGCCGAGGCGGGCGGATCACGAGGTCAAGATACCGAGACCATCCTGGCTGACACGGTGATACCCCGTCTCTACTAAAAACACAAAAAAATTAGCCGGGAGCAATGGCGGGCGCCTGTAGTCCCAGCTACTCGGGAGGCTGAGGCAGGAGAATGGCGCGAATCCGGGAGGCGGAGCTTGCAGTGAGCTGAGATCGCGCAACTACACTCCAGCCCGCGCGGCAGAGCGAGACCCCGTCTCAAAAAAAATAAATAAATAAAAATAAATAAATAAAATAAATTAAAAAAACTAAAATGACATTTGTGCCAGATAAAAATCACAGGCCTATTACACTTGGTTAACACAGTCCCACACCACATTATGAGATCACCCCGATTTTTTTAATTAAAAACAGTTTTAATTCCATTTAATCTTTATTGTTTTGCTAAAAGATTACAGGTAAATAAATGAAATATATTATCTCTCAAATTATTGAAATATTTAGTCCATCCAACCAGTATGGGGTAGGAGAGCTCTTTACATTTGGTCTGCTCTAAATATTCCACAGATTTTTGTTATTTGTATTTTTTCAAGTTTCTTCCAACAGTGAAAAACAGGCCTTTGTTATCCTCTTTAAGTCTCAGCTTACTCCAGTTAAGTTAGGGTAAGAAACCACTGTGTGGCAACAATGTGTCAAAAGTGGCAACTATTTTTACTATACTTGTCTAACAGCAGTAGAGAGGAGTCAGGTAGGGTGCCACGCAGTTTTTCTACTTTCTTTTTCCCCTTTTTCTTCTTTGTACTCCTCTATCTCCCATAAGTATGAGAGCAGAAAATGAATGGAGATGAAGCAGTTAGACTGAATTTTCTAGCCTGAAAACAAAAACCAAACCCAAACAAGCCACTTGGTCTAAATAGGAAGAAGTGAAGGTTTCCTACTTTTTCACACGAATCTTGCAATCATATAGCATGATGTTTACTGGCATCCTTATGGTCACCAAGGCCCTGGCCCAAAATTCCAGGCCACAAACATTTGCTTTTGTCAGGCTTGAACATCCTTCGCTGATATAATCTCACCCTACCTCTCCAACTCCTCGCTAGAATTCAAGATACGTTAACAAAAGTCTCAGTCTTCTAAGCTACCCAAGGTTACCCCATCTTTCCTCAAGGCCCTAATCAAAATTCCCGTTTCTTAAGGACTATTGATCTCTGTGAGTTGCTGACCTAGTTATCCACTTAGAGCAGTTTACACCCTGGCGAGCTAAACTCTGAACCAAACTGCTTCAGAGGTCACTTACGGTCAGTTACACTTTAAAGAAGGAGTCCTTCGAAAATTCTGGGCTGCTTAGAAGTGACTTTCAGTTGCAAGGCATCGCTCTGCTCTCAAATCACTGCCCGTTGCTCTCAAGATACGGCATATACGTCCTTGCTTAGTAAACCAAGATATGCCCCGCCTCACCTTTAAACATGGCTGCTTGACATTTGACTGAATAAAGATGGAAAGTTTATCGGTGAGCATGGATTAGCACAACGAAGGAATAATATCTGCAGGAATATATCAGTTGACGAAAACAGAGGTTTGTGGGTGTGTTTGTGTGCACATTTATCTACATCTTCTCCAGATAATGATATTCAGAAAAATGCTAAAAACCTGTACGTTTTTGTGATTGTTCTTCATACCCCCTCAAAATGTCAAAGCGTACTGTACGACCAATGCGTCTCTTACTTGCCTCAAACATTTGCTTGAGTTTAGCTTTTCTAAGGCTTCCGTGCTTACACCACCAAGGAGAAGAAGGGAAGCGGGGAGATCAGAGAATTGCCCATGTGCTACCGAAACAAGGGTCACACACCACACAAGGAAGGCAGGGACTCCGGCCAACACAGCAGGTAGACTTTCATCTTGGAGACACTCACCCAGCAGGGGCAGAAAATAGCAACTGTGAGATTCTCAGAGCCTAATATAAAATAGCCACCCCATATTCCAACAATCCAACGTGGATGGATCTGCAGGCTACCTAGCAACAAAGCCTAGGCCCTTTGTTTATTTGTTCAGCAAGCATTTATGAGTGCCTCCTCTAAGCCCAGCACTCTACTGGGCACTGGAAATACTGTGATGGCAAAAAAAACTTGACGGCAGTCCCTCTGAGCTTCATGTCTCCCTTGCCTCATGTATATTACTTTTCATTGTCCTATGTATGAAGACAGGGAACTTATTCTAGTTGTTGTTGTATCTTCACTCCAAAGCCTTTCAGTGTGTATTAAAGATATAGAAAATTATGGCCAGGCGCAGTGGCACACACCTGTAATCCCAGCACTTTGGGAGGCCAAGGTGAGTGGATCACTTGAGGTCAGGAGTTCAAGACCAGCCTGACCGAAATGGTGAAACTGCATTTCTACTAAAAATACAAAAAATTAGCCAGGCATGGTGGCAGGCACCTGTAATCACAGCTACTTGGGAGGCTGAGGCAGAAGAATCGCTTGAACGTGGGAGGCAGAGGTTGCAGTGAGCCGTGACTGTGCTGCTGCACTCCAGCCTGAGCAACGGAGCCAGACTATGTCTCAAAAAAAAAAAAAAAAAAAGATAGAAAATTAATACATTTTCTAAAAAATGAATGGATTAAAAAAATCACGCACATCAAAGAAAGTGTTTTGCAAAGTTGCAGATAGAAAATTATTCCCAGAGAGATATTTCCAACTGTGGAATTGCTCCCAAAAGACTTTGGTAGGTTTTTTGTGTGTTTTTTTTTAAGATAACCTAAAAAATACCGTTAGGGTTATAAAGTGATTTGCCTAATTCTTGAGGGTTTTGTTTTTTAATCACATATGTGGCTGTAGTTCATAAGTCCAGTCGAATAATTGGATCTCCAAATTAATCCTGCAAGCACGTTTTTTTAGTAGTATGAAGTGCAGTTTGTGACTCAAAATGTTTGAAAAACTGGACCTGTTTTAAGGAATTCTTCTATATTCCAAAACATACATTTCAAAACTTCCCTCAAATGTTTTCAGTACTCTTGAATTATGACTGAATATTTTTTTTCACAGACGTTATAAGGTTTTTAAGTTAGTTACATTAGAGTCGTGAAAAACCTGTTCATTATTTCAGTATCCTCACCTTGGTAAACTGGTGCTTTTCCTCACAGTTTGTTCTGTGGTACAAATAAGCAAACATGTATTCAATGCTTTGAAGTTTAAGAAGCATGATACAAATATAAACTATCATTTTTCTGTCCAATGTGGTGGTGGACACCTGTAATCCCAGCTACTCGGAGGCTGAGGCAGAAGGATCCCCTGAGGTCAGGGGTTCGAATCCAACCTGGGCAACATAATGAGACACTTGTCTCTTAAAAAAATAGAATAAAATTTTTAAATGAAATGAAGTATCATTTTTCTGCCCTGTTATCATCTTTATAATATATTAATTCCATGAGGGCAAAGACTCTATCTTATTATTCTTTTAGTACCAGGACCGGTACTGATAGATAAAGGAAAAAACTTTATCCAAAGGATGAATTACTCTAAAATAGACCAGTCTCTAGCATCTCATATTCCTTCTCAGATTTTGAAATGGAGAATTAATTATTGTCTTCTAGTTTAAAATAAAATATCCACATGCTAAACTATACAGGGTAATACGTGGTTTGCTCTGTCCAAACCTGTCCATTGTCCACAGGCACCTCCATAAATGGTAAGTTCCAGTAATTACAAAGGAGACTCACTGACCTAGAGACCTGAGTTTGATAGCAACAGCTGGGTGAGGAATAGCTGGGGAGGCGCTGGGCATGGTAAGGGACTGGGGAAGGGGGACTGGGAGTCTGTATCTGGTCAATAAACCAATGGCACGTGTTCAAAGATTTTTTGTTTTTAATCACAAGAATAGTAGAGGAATGGTAATAGACTTCTCAAAAGCTTTTTACTGTTGATAAATGTTGCTGTAATCAGTATGCTGTTGATCATTCTGATTCAGCTTAATAGTACACTAAAATCGTTGAGAGTGTCAGCATTTTTTTTTCTTGCTTTGATTTACTATGTTTTTCCAGTCATAATAGTAAATAGCCATAACTTCCTACCCCAGTCTAGAGTGCTGGTTCTCAAACCTTTTCGACTGCTTCCACAATAAGATATATTTTTAACATAGCAACCGAGAACAGAAACACACACCTCCACACAAACACAACTGAAACAAAAATTGCACAAGTCAATATTTACTCTTACTATGGGTGATGTACTCTGAATTTTTCTATTTTATTTTGTACTTTTCTAATTGTGGTAGAGACTCAATAAATTGATTCATACCTCAAGAGTGTGTTGCAACCTGTTTAGAAAATGCTAACTTACAATGTTCTTCTTTGTGAAGGTATTCATAAATATCACTTCTATGTGATTGCACATTAAATTAACCCAAAATTCTAGATTTTGATTTTTCTGTAATTTGTTTTTGAGTTGATATGACTTGTTACAGGATTTACATTTGAAGAATATCTAGTGACGTTTACTATTTGGAATGAGGAAAACAGCATTTTCAAGAAGCAGAGATTGGTAAGGTTCCTTTCACCAGTTTCTTACACTAGTCCTTGTGTTCAAAACAAAATGAGAGGTTGAGGATAATTAAGTTTTATACAGAAATCTTACTGTACTTGCAGTGATGTTTCTGAAAATTTCCCTTTTGCAAGATTAAATACACAGCTTATAAAATGAAAATCCTCAGGTATACATTAGAGATTCACAGGGGTTACAATGCATTTCCTATCACTTCCAATGTCCTTCCAATATTTATTTATTTATTTTTCTTAAGTGGCTTTTATATTGAGAGTGATTCACCAAAAAATCTTGAGAATTTGGCATTCTTAGTTCCCAAATTTGTGGAAAATTTTAATAGGGCAGACAGCGTGGTAAATGTATTACAAAATTATTAAACTTTACGTATGGAACACTTATTTTCTAGGCTCATAAACATATACGACATAACAAATAAAGACATAAAAATACAAACATAAAGAGGTAGAGGGGCCATCCAGAGGACTCCCTGACCTGCCTATAATATTGCTTATACAACTAAAATTCAGTCACTTGCTCTCTCAATAATATGTAACATGCTGAACTCTTTGAAGCTGCTTGAGTTTACGTTATCTGACATCAAATAGGATGTTTAATAAATATGGACTTCTGATAAACGTAGTCCATAAAGAACAGAAAGCCACATATTCCTTCCGAATGTGACTACAGTGACTTTAGCAAATGAAAGTGAAAAGTTCTAAATTTTCTTAAAGAATTAAAAAATAAATTCAAAAATGATATAAATATCTTGGCCACTATTTCAAGATTAAGAAAAAAATCAATCCATTTCAGTGCCCATTATAAATATAAAAAATTAATTTCTCAAACTTGTTTTACAGACAATATTTTTATAAATATTGCTCAAAGTTCCAGCATATATATATATATATATATATATATATATATATATATACACACACACATATATGGAAACACACACAAACACACAAAACAGCATTTAAAAATACACACACAGAATGAGCAAAAGATATTATCCTTCACTCTAACAAAACTATCTGACAGGCCTGTGATTACATGGCACTTAAAAATATTGATCAATTTAGATTTTTATTCAAAATCAGTATTTAATGTATTAAAGACAAAGACATAAGAGGTTGAATTTCCCTTTGTTCACACAAAGTCTCAAACTTATTGTTGCAATATGCCTTTGGATTTTTTAAAAGACATCACTGTTAAGTCTAATAGGTGCTAACCGCCTCTTTAAGAATGGAATTTCTGGTGACTCAGACATCCATTAGTAGCACATTTCTGCATTAATACTGTTTCATACATTTATTTTATTTTCATACTATTTTTCTGTATATGAGAAAGAAAAAGACTCAAAAATAAAATGTACAACAAGTGGAACAAGCAGTGATTGGCTGACACCCCACGGCCAAGGGCAGGCTCCAGCAGGTTTCGGAGTAGAAAGGTCATCACAGTATGGTGCATAATGGAGCATCATATTAGAGTGGAATTCAGCCAAACACAGTAATGTATGGATGTAGACGCATCTGAAAGAAGGAAAATAAAGATTTATGCAGGTAAAAAAAAATCGATAAAGAAATTTTCCCCAGTGTCTTATGCCCAACTGGAAAAGCTTTAGTAGAGATTTAGGAGCTAAGAAAAATCTTAATGCCAATTTTGTGTTTGTAAATAATAAATACACTTGGGGGGTGGGGGAAGTTAACTTGTCAGAGGAATCCTACCTGGGAGCTTTAATAGCTTTTTGTTTGTACACAGCATTAGAGTTCAATACAAACATCACTACATTCCTGAAAATAAACCTTGATTCCGCCTTTAAAACATTAATTCACCAGAAGTGATAATTAAGATTAGTTTTAGTGGTTTCAGCTCAATTCTTCTTAGAATGTGATTTTTCCCACAACACTAATGCTAAATAAAGCACTGTGTAATGTACCGCAGAAGAGTCACTGCTTTAGAAAAGATTCTATGGGTTTTTTTAAAAAAACTAAGAAAAGCAAAGCTTACTCTAGATATATGGGAACAGCTCTTACTATTTCTATAGAGTCATAGTAAATAAATGAATGGGAAACCTTGCCATAGTCTAGAAATCAATTATACACTCTTTATACATGACTATTCTAAACAAAGTTGGTTATATATATATTTAAAATACTGTAGATAATTATACTAAATCTCCTACATAATCTCCACCACCACATCCTCCCAGGAAAGAAAAGATGTTAAAATGTTTAATAGAGTAGATTGCTGTGTTGAAGTAATGGCTTTGTCACACGATATTTAGTTTTTAAAATAGTTCAGATTTTATTTTTAAAATTAATAGTTTCAATAATTTATATTTTATCACTGTGCAAATTTAGAATCTAGTACAGTAGATTGGCTAACTGCCTAACAGGGAAGCAATCCAATTGAAAGTTAACAAAATGTCATATTCTTCTAAAAACTTGCTAGAAAACAAATTAAGAGAAAACATTCGTGCGTGACCGTGTGTTAAGGATGCTACTAAAATAAAATGTATGTGCAAAGTTGATAAAATGCACACAAGCCCAGAAGTCAAAAGTAATTATCAATATTGATGGAAAAGGTAAAAGATTATCACAATTAGAATGCATAAAAAGTTTCATACATAATGTGTAGAATGTTTTAATTCTTTTCTATTTAAATGAATTTTCATTGAAATATACTAAATGCTAGGAAGGAACTTATGTCTGTTATCATTGTTCTGCTAATATTAAAAATTCTGTCAACAGAATATATGTTCTTAACCATGTTAAGATGCTTTACTCTATGTTATCAATTACAATCCTATGTGAGGGAAAAGAATTATTAACTTCTTTAAAATTCTGTAAATTTTGAATTATATTTTCCCAGATAATTTTACACAGAAGAACTGGAGCCTAAAGCAGAATTATAGTCTATTGTAAAGATGTCAATCTTCATAGCCAAATATATAGTCATAAATAAGTAAGTAAATTTCAACAGATTTCTACTGCAATTGAAATACACACACAGAAAGTTACAGAAATTCAGTTTTTTTCCCCCAAAGTTAGTATGATCAGATAAATAAGAATACTGGACACCACATTCCATGACTTGGACTCTAGTCCACATTATATCCCTGACAATTTTGTAATCCCAATCAAGTCACTGTTTCATGCTGGGCCTCAGTCTCCTCTTCTATTAAAATGAGGGGACTGTTTGACACCTTGTAATTCTAAAATGTGATGATGCTAGTGATTTCATGTATAGTCATTAAGCTGTTGATTATAGTATATTTTATTTCAACATTGTGTATGTTTAAGTTCAGATATTTTTCACATATGAATCTATAAACATCATGACTAAATAAAAGACTAATACAGCTATAAATGGTATACATGAATATGTGTGTATATGTCTGTGTGTACAGAGTTTGTGATATAAACCATGTTCACACTTTTTCACATAGGAGATACGTAATTACCCAAAGATAGAAGGATAAGAAAAAATGATTTTGCCATATTTATTATACTAGATGGTTCATTAAAATATTTAAACTGACTTTGTGGTCTTACATCTAAGTCATTAATTGGTTTAGGATAAGTTTTGGATAAGATTCAAATAATCTTGTGGACTTCCATATAAATTTGCAAATTCATTGCGGATCAAATCAATGGATGACCTTTTCCTTATTTCATAGACATCCAGAGATCCAGATAATGTTGCTTTACTAGATGACTAAAGACACAGCCTAACTTCCATCGGCTATTAGTCTTTTGCCTATGGTATGAGGCCAAATGTAACAGAAATTTCACCATATGCAGATTCATTGTGCCTTATGAAAACATCCTTGGTTATAGACAGGAGAAAAACATTGTAAAAATTATGCTTACAGAATGAGCACTGGAAGCTATGGTTGGCATCACTATGTAGATGCATTTCCACTAAAGAATATATATATATGCTCTCTCTCTCTCTCTCTATATATATATATATGTATGTATACACACACACACACACACACACAAATGAATTGACATTTAGTTTTCTTATTGCTTAATAGATGACAGCAAGTCAACCATTTGCTTCCAAAATTGAAGCAATTAAAAAAAAACTTCTCCCAAATTTTTTCGCTAGGTATACAATGAATATATTGAACATAATTCGATCACTAAAGAGAACATTATGAAGACAAACTGTGAAACTCTCACTGAAGTTAATGTAAATTTTTTGTATTTCAGGATCAGCTGCAAATGGATTTTAAAATGGATGTTTATTCAAACTAAGCTCCTGCCAAAAATAAATTACCTTACTTTCCATTTACTAAATACAATAAAATTTTTACTTGTAAGTACATTATCTAAATAACAGCATATCAAGGATAAGCTTAATAGAATTCAAGAATAATAAGCAAAATAGTAACTGTACTTTTCATACTATCACTCTTTAGGGGGATTACATTATTTTAAAAGAAAATTGAAAAATGCTTAGCACATAGTAAAATACCGGAGACTTAAAAATAAACAGAAAAATAGAATGCATATGCCTTTATGTTATGAATGAAAAACACAGTTGTACTTCTAGTTCACAAAAGTTTAACAACTACCAAGACCAGGTTTACCAAGGAAGAATGAAACACAAAGGTGGATACTTAATCTCAATAATGATGTAAATTATCCAGATTTTGCTCAGTTAAACACATTATTTAGTTGAGAGCAAAGGCTTTTGTTTGAAATGCAAAGGTATGAACTATGAAAATTTGGGCTACATCATCAGTGAGTTTTTCTAAAGTGTGAATTTCGGAAATAATTCCAGCAACTCTACCACACACATTTCCTAGAGTCTGCCAAAGAGTAACTATAGAAGCTTGATTTGAATGGCTCTCAAGTCTATGTAAACAAAACAAAAAGTAAGCGGTTAAGGGAGAGTATTATTTACAAACTTTCATTTCTACGAAGCAGTTTAACCTATTATAACGAAAACAACAGGACTTAGGTTCAACACTTTAAAATGTCTAATTTTCATGAAGATAAGAACACTCTTAAGAAACATCACTTTAATTTTTTCACAAATAAAGAGCTGCAATAAGGCAATTCAGGAAAACTATAAATAAAATGAAGGCTTTATGTAAAATGAAATCTCAATTTTTAAATTAGACCCTGCTGTATGGAATTGAAAGAATACAAAGGTCTAGTTTTACCTTAGATAAATCCATTTATCAAAAGAAGGAAATTCCCGCGAAACCCTGAATTCTTTTTTTTCTTTTATAACATCAGGTTTAATCAAAGAAAATATATTTTGGCAGTTCTGTAAAAATTAAAGGTCATATATTTTAAAAATAAAAATAGGAAATTGTCTACTTATGGCACAAACAAAAAGCAGAACAAAAAGGATCCCATTTATGTCAGATGTCAAAACAGAATGTAACTTTGTAAATGGATCCCTTGTCCCCTGACAGCAATATTGAGGAGATGAAACCTATCAATTACTATTACTAATTACATTAAGGAGAATGTGTTTCATCTGCCTTTATTTAATTTTAGGTCAGCTATTTACTTGGGGTTAAAAGTGTATACTTCTTTTGAATATGTAATGACAGAAAAGTTTTCCAAAGTCACTTTTGGCAAACTGTGCGATTCATTCCAATTGCTTTGAGGGTTTTCTCTTTTGGAATGTGGACTTATTTACTCAGTTAAGAGGCTAACACCATATATTAGTTTATTTATAAGCATATCACTTTGCCTTTTAAACAGGATGCCAACAGTCTTGATATTAGCTGTTTTAAATATTCAAGAATATAGAGCTAACCTCATCTGATGAGCCAAATGAAGCTTAAGTAACAGCACAGAACATATGAAGTGTTTGCATAAAATATCCATAAAAGTGTCACTTGATATGTCCATTCAAAAGCATAAGATTACACAATTTAGAATGCAAATGCTATCCAGACACAGGACAGAAGTACCATTAGGATAAGAACCGAGGTGTAAATATTCTGCAGACAGATCTCTTCACACTCCTTTGCATTAGGTGTTACTATTTTCTAGAGAAATGTCTACAAATCTCAATTTATTTTTGGGTGTTTAATCTGTAAAAAGTGCTACCATTTTAGCTAGAATCTTCCTTGTTTACAACACCGATAAAAGCACCAAAACAACACAAAAATCAGCTTCTCACTCCATGTAACACAATAATACAACAGATATAAACACTCCACTATGTCAAATGTTGGTTTAAAATAAATAAATAATTCAAATTCACATACACCAAAGGACATATTTTCAAAAGCCATTTAATGCAAATGTAGTTTGAACTGGTGTTTTCTTGGATTGCATTTGTTATTAGATATAAAAGTATATTCAGACTGTTTCTCCTTATCTGAGTAGCTACAGTAAAGTACTATATACAGAAAATATTTATTTAAAATACTAATTTCAATAATCATGAAAGCAATTAAGAATTCATATCTCTTTCTATAACTATAATCTTCAATGAGGCTATAAAATAACTTTTTCCTTTGCCTCAATTCTTCTCGGATTCCACATTCCACATGCAAAGCATATTTAATAGAAATTAGATTGACAGTCATAACTGTGTTTCTTGAGATGGGTTCTGACAGGAAGAAATACATGTTTTATTAGCTGAGGTTGCTGTACCATGAGACACAGTCCTTTCCAAAAGGTCTTGTTTGCTGTGTGGCAAACTTTGGTAGGTATACAAAGTAAACTTTCTGAGGATGCTATATTACACGAGGAAAACTTTCAAAAATAAATTTCAGATTTGCTTAAGTTCTGCCTCAGAATACATGTATTTTTTACTGTTTCTACATTTCACTGAGAAACTATTATGTCAAATATTCCACATAATCTTTACATTCTCAATATATCATAATGCATACCAAAATAGTCTTGCACACAGTACATCAATCATGAATATTTTCATTACTTGGCTTAAATAATAAATGGCTCATGCAATGTATTTTTGTTTGCAAACTTTTAATACCAAACAGGAAGAATGCAAATGGTAATTGCATATCATTATAGAACACTAATTATTATAGGTATCGATTATTATAGATATAAAAGATTGAAAGTGGAGTTTTGCATGACATTTGCATATCAGTAAATATTTTTAAACCAGCAGTTTCATCAAAGTAGTCAGTATTTCAATATCTCAGACTTAGTACTACATCTGCATGAATCAGCATCTATTTATCTGTAAAATCCTGCATTGTAAATAACATAGCTAAAACTTCTATGGTATCCAATTTGCATAGACACCAGTAGTAACTTTAGAAACTTTTTCTCTGGATGTAATTATCCACTTAGTTGCCACAGAAGAAAATAATTTCAGGTGAAAACTAACCATCTAAGTAATACACACATATTTATTCTGGAAACAAAAAAATGTAGTATGAATTAGGGATGTCAAGTGCAAAGAGAACTGCCAAACACTGCCTACTCTGAATATTTCTTTCAGTAGTTTAGTGAACCTTAATTCTAATTTGCAAAATACAGTGGTATACCTCTTGTAGATGGCCTTTGCTAAATTAATGGTGCAAAAATTAACATTAAATTCCTACTGTTAAAATTTTAATAACTTTAAAAACGAGAAGACAAAACTTTACAGAAGATAATCTGTCTCAGAGTTATTAGCCCTCCCTGGGATATTTAAATATATTTGGGATACATCTTACCTGTTTGCTGTACTTGTTATTGGTTTGACAGCTGTACTCAGAGCAGTGATCTGATCCAATTGAAATGTTGTCTCCTGCTCCCACAAATGTGTTGGCTGGTGGTAGATCTTGTACGGCCTGGTGTTTTTTTCCTGCAGTTGGTGACTGGGGATGAAGCTGAACAGTAGGCAATGGGGAACTAGATTTGTAATGCCTTGCCAGGTCAGGACTGCCGGGCCCACCATTAACGGATCTGTATCGCCCCATGCTTGGGCTGTCTGACAGCTTCTCATTGACACTATCATACCTCTGTCCATTTGGCTTAGAAGCCTCCACAGTGACAATGCTGCTGTAGAGAGGCTGCTTAGATTTTTTGTTTTTCTTGTCCTTTTTAGGCTTTTTAGATTTGTCATGCTGTTGGGGTGTAAAAAAGTCTTCGTGATCTTTTTTGCCGGCTTCATAGCCATTTTTATTTTTGGACCTGCAGTACCTTGCCATCACTACAATTAAGATGATTAGAATCACCGTCATAATGCCAGCAACCACGCCAATGACAATACTGAGTCTCTGTTTGCTAATTTCATAGCTTGGGTCACCAGCTATATCCTGGGTGAGTGGGGTGTGCAAACTTCTAGCTATCTGGGAGTCAATCACAGTTGCATTAGAAACACTTTCATTGACAAACACGTGCACCAGAGTCGTGGTGGACTGGGAAGGCTGCCCACTGTCATTCACTTGCACCACCAACCTGTGCAAGCCATAATGCTTTTGGGTGAGTTTTCCCACTAAGGAAACCACACCACTAGTGGGATCAATTTCAAACAGCTTGAAGGGATTTCCTCCCACAATGCTGTAGTTCAGGTCTGCATTGATGCCATCGTCACTGTCTGTTGCCAACACTGTAGCTACTACTGTCCTGACATTACTCGAAGGTGGCAGTAAAGTGTAGGAAATGTTTTTGGGAAGGGTAACTGTGGGAGCATTGTCATTTTCATCCATCACAAAAAGCGAGACTGTAGCTGTGGCAGATCTGGGAGGATCTCCCCCATCCACAGCCTTGACTCTGAAAGTGTATGTGGTCTGATGTTCCCGGTCAAAAGACATTGTGGAGTAAATGGTCCCCGTGTCATTTTCAATAGAAAAAATGTTATTGTTCTCCTCTATGTACAGGCTCATCTCTGCATTCCGCCCCTTGTCAGCATCCATCACGGTGACCATCCCCACAGGGCTGTTGGGCTGCAAGTTTTCTTTCACATAAAAGGTGAAGACGTCCTGCATAAACTTAGGGTCATTGTCATTCTTATCAGCCACCTGCACAATCACCGTAGTGCTGCCCTGCAGCACGGGGATGCCTTTGTCTTTGGCGTTAACTTTAAACTCGTACCTGTCAGTCTGCTCGCGGTCCAGCACGGTATTGACCAGGATGTCCCCAGAATCGGGATCGATGGCAAAGATCCCCATCACAGAGGAGTCCAGCGAGTAGGCGATCTCGGCGTTCTTACCGCTGTCTGCGTCTGTCGCCAGCACCGTGGCCACCCTCTCGCCCGGGATGTTGTTCTCAGGGAAGTAAACCTCCACCACCGACTGGCCGAACATGGGCGGGTTGTCGTTGGTGTCTCCCACCTTGACAATCAGGGAGTTGTTGCTCGAGAGGCTGGGGCTGCCTGAGTCCACCGCCACGATGACCACGTTGAACTCCCGGGTGGCCTCATAGTCCAGAGGGGTCGAGGTGTGCAAGAAGTACTTTTTCTTGTTCTGGTCGCCCTCGGTGTCGCTGGCTGGCTTGAGCTGGAAGGGCACGTCGCCCACCACGGTGCAGGTGACCACCCCGTTCTCGCCTTGGTCTCGGTCGGACACCTGCACCAGAGCGATGGGGGTGTCGACCAGAACGTCCTCGGCCACGTTGGCCACCCCGTCCTTGAGGGGGATGCGCCCAATCTTGCGGATTTCAATGGACGGCACGTTGTCGTTCTCGTCTTTGATGTTAAGGACCACGGTGGCCTTGTCGGTCTTGGGGGGCTGCCCGCGGTCGCGGGCCATGACCGTGAAGCGCAGCTGGTTCACCTCCTCGCGGTCGATCCGGTGCAGGACGCTGAGCCAGCCGGACGTCTCGTCAAGGCGCAGCAGCCGCCTCACCGACTCGGTGGCCGCCCCGAACACGTATTCGATCTGCCCGTTGACCCCCACATCCAAGTCGGCTGCGCGCAGTTGCAGGATGGGGGTCCCCGGGGCGCTGTTCTCAGCCAAGTCGGCCTCGTACACGCTCTTCTCGAAGCGGGGGCTGTTGTCGTTCACGTCGGTGATGAGGACCCGTAGGATGGCCTGCGAGGAGCGAGGCGGGTCGCCGCCGTCGCGCACTCGCAGGGTCAGCTCGTAGGAGTCGCGCTGCTCGCGGTCCAGCGCCCCCTTCACGATCAGCTGCGGCTGCTTCTCGCCGTCCGGGGTGTCCGCCACCTGCAGCTCGAACACGCTGCTGCGGCCGCCGGGGTTGGTGCCGCCGCCGCCCTCTGATGCGTCCAGCCGCCGCTTGGAGCCTCCCGAGCCGCCGCCGCTCGCGCCGTTCCCGCCGCCCCCGGGGTAGGGGGCGCTGTCGGCCGCCCCGGCGCGCCGGCTCTCGCCGCCGCTGCCGCCGCCTCCGGGCTCCTGGAGCAGCTCGTAGCGCTCGATGCCGTTGCGGCCGAAGTCGCGGTCGGTGGCTGTGGGCAGCAGGTAAAGTGTGCCCACCGGCCGATTCTCCTCCACCGTGAGCGTGAGCACGGGCGACGGGAAGGTGGGCGTGTTGTCGTTGATGTCAAGCACGATGACCCGACCCTCAAACAGGTCCACCCAGCTCTGCGAGGGTCCGATCACCGACACCTCGAAGTCCAGGAAGCACTCGTTCTCGTCGAAGATCATCTGACACTGGGGCAGCTTCTCGCGGTCGATGCGCCGCTCGCTCGTGCTCAGCTCGCCCGTGAGGTTGTCGATCTTCAGGTACTCGGAGCCAGACTCCAGGCTGAAAGTCACCTCACCCGATCCGGTCACGATGCCCAGGTCTGAAGCCACGTTGCCGATGCGGACGTCGGCGGGGCCCTCCTCGGCCAGCCGGTACCGGAGGAGCTGCTTGGCGGCCGCCAGGCTGAGCGAGAGCGGCAGGAGGAGGCAGCAGCCCAAGCACCAGCCGCGCGCCCATCCCGCGGTCCGCATCCTCAGCATCTTCTCCTGCTGCTGCTGCTACTGCTCCTTCTAACCACAGCCCCCTCGGCGCCCCCCTCCTCCGGGGCCGGCCGCCTGCCCTCCCCCCAGTCCTCTCCCCTCTCCCGGAAAGGAAGGAGCGAGAGGGAGGGGAGGGAGGGGGCAAAAGCGGCGTGGAGAGTTGGCCGGGAATGGGGGTGGGAGGGCAGCGATAGATGCTTCTTTTTTTCCTCCTGCTTCTTCCGAAAGTTATTGTTTCATAATTCATGCAATGGGTGCTAATCGCCCGCTCGCCTGCCGCCGTTCAGTCGCAGTACTCACAGTTCACGGGACACTGCGCGCCGCGGGTTCGGCGGCCCCCCCACCCACAGTCATCCCCGCAGCCGGCGGAGAATCCCCGGCTCTAGTCCCCGCTCTGTCGGAAGGGGCCAGAACCGCTCCGGCAGACGGGCAGTGGGGCTGGGAAGAGGTGGGGAATGAGCCTGCAGCCTCCCCCGCCTGCCAGCCCGCTGGTCTTTGCTGCTACTCGAGTTGAGTCCAATTCACGTTCCAGGCACTCACTCCAAACCCAGGCTCTGCTCCGGCTCCGGCCACCCAGACAAACGTGAGTCGCTTCCTGCACCAGGCGCTGGGGCCAGCAACAAGCCAGTCTCAACTCCGACTCTGCTCATGCAGCGGGGGAGCCAGTCAACAGATCGAGAATGAAAAATCCCCCGGCACGTCGCTTCGGGCACGGTGCAGCGGAGACTACTCGCGTCACAGAGCGGTCAGTGTCAGGGTCCCCCCGGAGCGCCAAAGAGAAGCCCGAGCCATCTTCAGAGACGCCCAGAGTCAGTCCCTTCTCACCCCGGAGAGCGCGGGTTTCTCTTTTTTCTTAACAACTCTGCGCAAGGTCATTAGTCACGAAGCAGCCGCCTGAAACCGCAGCAGCCTTTCGCCCACGGGGGCGAAGGCTGAGCAGTGCGCACCGTGCGGTGCCCAAGTTTGGGTTCGCAGCCGCAGAGTCCGTGCCTTTTCTCACCTGCATTCGGCCCGCATGTCGGAGCAGTGGGATCTGCAGCGCTGTGCGCGATTCAGGGAGGAGATTGCAGCCTCTCTCTCCCCGCTCTCTCTCGATCCCTCCCCTCCCTCCCTCCCTTTCTCTCTCCTCCCTCCTCTCTCTCCTCCCTCCTCTCCTTTCCCCTTTCCCCCTCTCCCACTCGCTCTCTTGCACGCTCTCTCTCCTTCCTCTTAGTCCCAATGCAGGGAACTCAAGCTGAACTTGATCCCTTTGCAGTTCAAAGGTGAGCAAACCAGGCTCGGAGCACAGGCGACGTTAGCCGGCGAAAGCGCACGGCCGGGCGTCCCCAACGGCAATTAACAAAGATGCCCAATTCTGTCTGGATTTCCGAAGAAAAGCCAAAGGCTTTCGGGCGGGGGTGGAGGGGGAGGTGGAGTCAGAGACAGCTGCCAAGTAGCTTAAAAAAAAAAAATCCAGTTTGCCAAGGGGAGAAAAAGTGTCAGTCGGTTGTGGCCTCGGAAGTGCCCTGGCACGGCTGGTGAATTCCGCAGTTGTCTCGTCCCTTTTCGCGTCTGGGAGAGTCTGGTGCGGGCGCTCCCGCCGCCCCTCGGGCTGCAGCGGCTCGGAGACACTGAACCGCTAGTGGGAATCTCCCGTTCGCTACCCGCGAGCAGGAAACCCGCAAGTTGCCCAAAGTGGTGGTTGCTGCTGGGTGCTCGCTTGCTCACGGATCAGGCTTGTCCCTGACGCTGCTGCTGCAGCGGCGGCGGCAGTAGCAGCCGAGCCGCCGAAACTACACACTAGGAGAGAGCGAGGGAGGAGGGCCCGGGGTAAGGAGGCGGGAGGGAGCGTCAGCCAGCCGCCGCGCTCGGGAAAGCCCAGCCTCAGCTCCAGGGGCCGCTCAAAGTGTGCCCAATCCCAGCCAGTCCTCTTTAAGCCAAAGCCCAGTCCCCCTCCCCAGCAAGTACCGCCGTCTTCTCTGGGGGACTTGTTTTCCCTCCCTCGGGCTGGTAAATTTCCTCCTCCCTTGACTAATGCCCAGTTCACGCGTGAGAGCTTTCGGAGCTGGTGTCAGGATAGGTTTCTCCTTCTCCCTCCCTCTCAGACGACGTCCTCCTCCCCCCGGAAAGTGTCTCCGGTTCGCGATTTAGCATCTTGGTTAGGACATGGTTATCGGGGTCCTGGGGAACCTACGAGCGCCCAGAAAGCCACTCTGTTCTGAAAAACCATGACGGGCTGCAGTAGTGAAGAGAGAACATCAAACTCCAGAGAGCGGGAGAAAGATCCTTTTTTGGGAGCTCAGACTTTGGATGGTTGCGGGGGGCAGGGGCGGCGTTGGGTGGAGGGGGAAGGATGTCTGTCTTTGTTTAAATGCTTGACATTCCTGTCGTCGTGCTTGCTTGCGGGGGTAGACCGTGTGTGCGCGCCTGGGGAATAAACACATGTTGGAAACCTCGGTATTATTTTCTGAGCAGAAACCTGCAGCCTTTAGTAACTGGCAAAGTGTAGCGTCACCTATCTGGATAAAAGGGAAATAAACTTTAATGGCAACTTTGTGTACCAAAGTGTCCCCAGCTTTCCCATCTCTCCTTTTGACTTTGTGTCCCTTGACTGTCCCTATTTCCCGAAGCAAGGCTTCTCCAATTTTCATTCACGACCACCGCAGCCGGCCTCATCAGATCTCAGGTCTGGTTGTGTTTTTGAACTGAGCCATTTACTCATTTATTTCAGTGGCTGTAAACGAAGAGGCCCGGCTAGGATTAAGAGGACTGAGGCGGACTGTAGGTATTTGGGGAGAATTTTTACCATCTCGAAAGAGAGAAAGGGCCGCTGCTGGGATTTGCTTAGTCTTCAGCTCGCCTGACGTATCCATATACATTTAAGGGCCTCCCCTTAAAGAAAAATTTAAAGCCGAAAAAATAAAATCTGTCCGGTGTGGGTATTCTTTACGAGACCTGGGTGACGAGGCAGAATGATTTAAACAAGACAAACACCAATAAAGTCAACGAGCAGATGTAGCGCGCGGTTGTTTGGGCGGGCGCAGGAACAGGAATGAGGAGGGAGAGGCGGCAGAGATTTCCAAGCTCTCCCTACAGGGGATCGTAGATGCCCGTTGGATGGAAGGGTGTCTAAGTGTGTGTCAGGGAGCTGGCGAGTATTTTCCAGTCTGTGAAAGTAGCATCACCCCAGGGGTGGTGGCTCCTCCTCCGAGGCCAGGGCAGGGAACCCGGCCTTCCCGCTAACCCTCCCGCTGCTGGCACCCGAACCTCTCAGCTCTGTATCTGCAGCATCAGCGAGAAAAGCCCCGCGCGCAGGCTCAGTGCGCACCGCCGCAGTTTCGAGCCGGGGGCGGGGGTGGGCTCCGCAGCGCCTTCGCGGCCGGCTAAGTGGCAGTAAAGCCAAATCCCTCTTACATTTGGCAAGAACCTGGGTTTATCGGAACGCCTGCCTCCCTCCAAACCTCCGACCCTGGTTCCCCTTTTTCCCAGGTTGGAGGCAAATGGGAGAAGCCGTCTCCACTCCGCGGTCTTGCGCCGTGCATTCCGATGCGCGGCAATATGGTGCAGTGCACTCACTCCCCTCATCGCCTTACTAAGATTTTGCAAACTTCAGGCAGCCGCGTGGGCAGAAACGTTGTGCACTCCCTCGTCCCTCTCCAGACCATAAACTTGAATAAGCCTCTCCGCATCTTCAAAGCATTTGCCCGCGGCTCTGGCGCGCACTCTCCAGGCTCACACTTGAGGGGGGCGCGAAGGAGTGGGCGGCTTTTCCTCAGCGCGCTGCACATTTCTTCCCGGATGACTAGGGAGTTGCAGCGCGTCCTTCACAGTGGAGTGGTTTCCTCTTTGCGAGCGGGAGGAAGTCTCCAGCCCGCCCTCCTCACTCTCATTCCTACCAACTTCGCGGCGGAGCCAAGCCAGCGTGGGAAATGGGTCCGACGTGTGCTGCATGGAGAACAGCGAGGACAGACTGCGGGGGCCAAGAAGCCTGCTGGCTTTGCTCCCACCCCCATCAGTCCCAGGCTCCGACCTTTCTGCCAGAGCAGCAAAGAAGTGGCGGCGGCTTTGCCCTGCAGCGCCGTTCTGGGCAAGCAAAGGAAATGGGCGGGGTAGGGGTACGGGGGAGGTGAGAGGAGCCCTCGGGGCGCCCTTGCGGCGGCTGGAGCTCCCAGTCCTCTTCCGCCCCCTCTCTAGGGGCTGACACTCTCCTCTCGCCGGCGCAGAGGATGAATGAAGAGAGAAGCAGTTTCTCCCACCCCCGCCCCATTTCCGCAGTCTTACAGCCAGTGTCACAAGTGCTCAGCAATTTCATTAAATGGAACCGGGAGACTTAATCCCCCCCGGTACCAGACCTCACCGAGGGAATGTGATATCCGGCTTCGCTCCCACCCACCAACCCCGCCCGGCTTCTCAGACCTGAGGCTGCATTTATCTACTCAACCTGAGAGGAAAGGGTTCAGAAGGAAATGGGATCGAAAGTGTAACCGCCTGCAATAAATTAAAGAGGCTGCTGCTGCTGCTGCTGCTGGTGCTGCTGCTTTGGCGCCCAGAACTGGAGAGAGAAAATGAGATCAGTGTCCTAAAGCTTGCATCGATCAGAGTGATTAGACGTCATCGCATGTAGGAAGCAAAATGTTTGAGGGAATGTTGAAATGGAGATTTCTGTTTTTTCTTTAGTGGCTTTTTAAAAAAGAACAATAAAAGGAAATACCCCTTTGAAACCAAGATGTAAAAAATGAAATTGATTAAAATATAAATATCATCCCGTTCTAATATGCATTTAATAAAACCTTGACAAACGATTCATTTTCTGTGCCAGAAATCTTACCCTAAACTTAAAATATTCAGTAGATTTTTTTTTTTTAATTTACCTACTAACCTCGCTTGCTTAAACCTGTTTTGCCGTTAAGAAATTTCAGTGGCTGAACTGAAAAATAGCATTCAGGGTCCCTGATGTAGTTCAAGCCTCAAGAAAAGACAGTAAGAGAAGTAACTACAACAAAAGTTTATGGTTAAGAATACAAAGTAGATGCTGGAGATGTGATCTCAGGGGGCCTTTCATTTATAATAGACGCTGTATTCACAATAATATGAGAAAAAGGTTAAATACAGTAAACACGATAGCCAGTTCTGGAAAGATAAAAACAGTTTGACAGAAAAGGAGAAAGTAACTCAAGAACTCCACCAAGGGACAAACAGAGGAAATGACACTCGGATATCTCTAAATCCATTGACCTTTCATCTTTTTAAAAAGGGTCTTCTATCTGTAGACGTGTTTTCTAGGCCTTTATGATCAACCATTTCTCTAACCCCTTTCGCTAAATTTGATACTTCAGTCTTCCTTTTCTAAATAATTACTACAAACGATTGTCCTTTAAACATATATTACTTGAAAGAGTAAACATATCTATGCATAACTATTCCAAGTATGATTCTGATCCTTGAGACTATGAGAAACTTTAGATATATTTTACAGCCTTAAATCCATGCTTGTAGTATTAACATGTTTAGTAGACTGAAATGACTAAATTATTCATTGCAATAACAGCCTTTTTGATAGACATTAAAACTCAGCAGTTTAAATAAGGAAACCACAGATTTCCTTTTAAGCAGGTAATAACTGCTTGCATCAGTGGTTAATTGGTTTCTAGCCAAGACATAGAATAAGTTGTGCTGTTTAAATCAAGAAATCATATGCAAAGCTATATTTTACAGTGTATCTATAAAAGAAGCACACAGAAACTAAACTAAGTTGATTCATACTATCTACTGGATAACTATAAACATTTCCACAAGGCCGATATGAAAATCTCATTTACAAAAAAAAAAAAAAAAGAAGTTTTGAAAAATAAACTTTTAAGTGTATATTAGCTCACATGCTGTCTGGTTTTCAGATTTCAATAGAGTGTTTTAGGTTTTAAAATAACACAGAATAAATGATTTTTACTTTAAGTTTAGCACATACTGACAGTTGATTTTTTATTCATTTTCTAAAGGTTTACATGCCAAAATATGTGCAATATAGCAGAGATTTACAAGTCATGACACACATAAAAAGATCCAGTCAGTGACTATAACTGGCATTTGTCTTTTACTTACAAGATCATTAGCTTATGAATTTTTTCAACTTTACATTAATTTTCATACATTTACAAAAATGTAAGTTGGGGGCACACAGTATTTTATAAAATCTGGATTAGTTCTGGGAAGAAGACCCTTGATAGGTTAAAAGCAGTACATCCTATTATTTAGGGTCATCTGAAGCTATCTCCTTTCACTATTGATGGTAAAATTAGACCTACCAATGCCCTTTGCAGTACGAACTTGGGAGATTTGCATATTTTTACTATCGTGGCAGGATATATCAAATACTGCTGTGGATAATGACCTCTCAGCTAGATAATATGTTAAGGATTTAGGGGAGAAATTTCATTATAATTGCTTGGACAAATTTAATTCCCAAATAAATGACCTTGCTTATAACAAGAATGGTTGGAAATTATGTATTAGCTTTAGAAGTTTTAGCACCTGGCTGTGTCGACCTAGCTAGGCCACTTCTTATGTTCATTCTGAATAACAGGTGGTAGAAAACTTTATTCAAACAAATTTGATTGATTATAATTAGGAAATACATAATGTGGGATGTTTCTAGAATGAGAAATATAAGAAATTTGACTATTTCAGCAGCAATGAATTTTCTAACGACAGATGCTGATACTTATAGGGCAGTCATTGAGAACTTTCCCCAAGTATTTCTGACTGTGGCTTCTGGGCCTAACATGGAATTGTACCTCTTGGCCCCCTTGTGGCTAGATGAGGCCATTAACCAGTTCCGGGCAGCCCTAAGTGTAAGAGGAATTTCACTTCCCTGGGAAATACGGGTGCTGGTATGTAGTCATTGTTCAACTCTGTATAACTCAGACTGGTTGTGAATCTGACTTAGGACCAATACTTGAAGAATTCAGTAAACTTCAGGCTGACATTGATTTGGGAAAGTGGTAGTACATTTTCGATACCCATTTCAGCGCTTTTAAAATAAATCATCCATGTAAAGCTGAATTAAGAAGCATATCAAAGTAGATAATATGGGTTCAACAATACATCCCTATAAATCAGCAGGTGTGGTGTGCTATCCAGTCACAGAGAGAAATACAATTCCATTCACAAGAAAAGTTCTTCATAAAGCTACACACATTTGTATCTGGTGATTTTTAACACTATCAAACTGTTTAGTTAATATTTTTTCTAGTAACTGGTACAGAATTTGACACTTTGAACAGGACTCTTTATAAAGTATTGTTGACTCACAGTGGGATGGAAAGATAAGCATGATTCTTTGTATGTATGTTTTTTTTTTCTTTCAGTTCTTTTTATTTCTTGGTTTGGTTGTGTAACTGATTCTCAATATTGTCTGCAAATGATTGGATTAAAAAATTGCAAAAATGTAAATACAAGCTTGGAATTTGAGTAACATAGGTATAAAATAGTAAGTGTTTTGACACATTATTAAACTAACAGCACTGATTACTAACAGTATATGTTATCCAGATCTTTCTGTTCCTTAGTGATTCTTTACCTCTCTTTCCAGATGTTAGATCATGTCTGCCTGATCATGTCGGCCAATTTGGAAGGAAGGAATAGTCCTTACCTCTGCCTTTTCAGTGATATCTAATATAAAGCTTCTCTTTTTCATCTAATACCTAGGCAGCATTGTGCTTTTTTTTTTTTTTTTTTTTTTTTTTTTTTTTTTTTTTTTTAGATGGAGTCTTTTTCTGTCGTCCTGGCTGGGGTACAGTGGCTCACTGCAACTTCTGCCTCCTGGGTTCAAGCGATTCTCCTGCCTCAGCCTTCTGAGTAGCTGGGACTACAGGGGCGCACCACCACACCCAGCTAATTTTTGTATTTTTAGTAGAGATGGGGTTTCACCATGTTGGACAGGATGGTCTTGAGCTCTTGACCTCATGATCCACCTGCATCGGCCTCCCAAAGTGCTGGGATTACAGGCGTGAGCCAACACTGCACCTGGCCACATTTTTTAAAATAAAATATATTTAAAATATAAGAGAGAGGTTAAGAGCAAAATATGCCAAACTGAAAAAGGTATCACTGAAACTAAAGCCATGCCCTTGTTTCTATTTTATTTTCTCCTATGAAACAGTATTTTCTAAAGGTCTATAAATGAAAATTGCTTTGAACTAACAAAAGTTCTTCTCTGCAGGCATCCTGGCAATTGTTTCCCAATTCCAGAATTACCCTCCTGGCCAGACTGACTATGATGCCAATGAGGCTCAAGCTTTCAGGGTCTCTTACTTGTACCAGCTTCTTCCAAGACCTTGAAGTTGTGGTGCAGTGAGGGAGTGTTTGCACAGTTATGAGTTTGGTATTTGCAAGAGTAAGAATTTTAACCACGATAGGTTAAGAGCACGTTTTATCTCATTCCAGTTTCCTCTTTGCCACACTACTTGTTTAAATTGTGTTAGAGAGATCACAGGCATTTTGAGGATCCAGCTAAGGGAAAGTTGAGATGGGGATACATTTAATTTGGATGTGTTAAAATGTATTTTTATGAATTCACACTCCTGTTCTCTCACAGTTCAGTTGTTGCTAGCCATCATAGTGTAGAATGGCTTCCAAGAATTTTCGCAAAATCCACTTTGCCAGCTCATCAGTATGGTCGTGCAAAGGTGCAGCGTCACAGGTTGTGATGTGATAGGTTCCCAGGCCTATGTGGGTGATAGAGTATAATCAAAGCTTAAATGTATGGAGCCAGAAACTAGTCTGTAGAAAGCTCTTTCAATTATTAGACATGAAATTCCAAGCTAAGAAGGTGCTTTCTTATTGATGTTGAAGGGTTCAGAATATGCCACAGTGTCATAAAGGACTATTTTGAGTTGAAGACATTTGAGAATCAACAGCTGCAGAAAGAGGCTTTTTCGAAACTCTGTCTTTTTAAAAGCAATGCCTCCTGCAAATAATTCCATTGTTATAAATCCCTTCCCTGTGAGTTTCACAACCACAGAGGAGCAAATCTTAGCATCGACGTGAAGAAGTCAGCACAAGGTAGCACCTGGAAAGAGAAACAGATACTGGCATAAAACTATTATATCTAACATTTATTCTCTTAAGGGGCCATTGATCTTCCCTAAAAGTCATTTGTGTTTCCAGAAGTGCCCTCTGCCCTCCCCTGTACCCTATTAAGATGTTATATAAGCGCCCAATTCTAACTACCTCCTTGAATCACATTTCTTTGTCAACGCCCATGTACATACACATAATTAAATCTGTTTTTCTCTTTTAATAATCTGTCTTTTGCCAGCTTAATGTGCATACCTCTCAAGAACATAACCTAAACTGGTAGAGAAAAAGCTTTTCCTCTCTGACAATGTCTAATCAAAGCAAAAATCCTTTTTTGTCAGGAATTACTCAATAAGACAGCAGATATACTAAAAACATGCTATTCTTTTGAGTGTGTATGTCTTTTAAACACAAATACAAAATTTATTGGAATCCATGTTTGATGGTACAATTATGTAGTAGCAGTATTGCAAACAGCACTTGCATGAGTGGGCATAGGTCATCAAGACGGCTTACTAGAGGCACTCAGCACATCATGTTCCCTCCACACACACACACACAAAAAAACAAGAACAAAAACAGTGAGTAGATAACCACATGTCAAAATAGAGCATCTAAGGGAGAACACTAGATTTTAACAAGGAAGTAACAGGGACCCTCTGAGGCAGGAAAATTCAAGATGGCAGCACAAACAGGGAAGCGAAGCAGCTGACTGAAATCAGCTCAGAGCCAGGAAAGACTTCCCATTGCAGGATAAAGGTAAGTGAAAGATCCCCAACAATCCACATTCCCTCTATAGACACCTGCAATCCTAGCTACAGAAGACCTTCTTGGGACCCAGAGTCCCTGAGCATAGTATAGGGAACTGCCTGGAATAAACACAGCTACATTGCTTCAGAGAGGGAAATCATGCCAGGTCCCACCCATGCCCTGAGACCCAAGCCGTTGCAGCATGCCACTATTTTGAGAATGGGGCTGATCTCAGGCTACATCCTGTTTAATAACCCATGCGTTTTTATATTCCTGATGCACTTCCAACATCCCTCCACATTCACTCAGAATGCTGCAGTGTTGTCACACCATCTGGACCCAGCAGTGCAGCCATAACCCTGGCACACAAACCCATGAAGTACCCTACACCCTGGGCAACAAAAGGTCCAGCACATCAGGGGGACTGCCTCCAGGATACAGAGAGGCAAAACGTGCATTCCCCAAAGCCTGAGAACTGCATGCTCAGGGCAACTGCCACTGACAGCAACCCCACACATACCATCTAGGGGCTTGAAGATGGGCTTGTCCAGCCCACTGTTATCGCTACTAGTACCTGCACATACCACAAAAAGCCTGAGAACCAGCCCATGCAGAGCCCCAGTCCCCAGTGAAGCCTCACCACAGCCTCCACAAATAACCACAGCCCAATCCACTGAAGAACTCACAGGCAACTCTGTTATTGAAGCCTGAAGAACTCACAGGCTGAAGAAATCAAACTAAGAGTATACCAGAGAACCCACCCAGAACAAAAGCCAAAGTACCCTACCAAAGTAATACTATAGACAGATCTATAGAAAAATGTCTTTCCCTTCAAAAGCTACTCCACAAAGTTGAAAGAAATGATTTTTACACTAAATGCGCAGATAGCAGCATGAGGACACAAGAAACTAAAAAGCAAGGAAGCACTACACCACCGAAGGAATGCATTAATTCTACAGCAAAAGACCCCCATAAAAATCTATGAAGTGTCTTGACAAGGAATTCAAAATAATGATCTGAAGGTAATTCAGTGTGATAAGAGATAACACAAATAGACAATACAAAGAAATGAAGAAAACAGTGATCTGAATGAGAAATTCAGCAAAGAAAGATAGATATTGTAAAAAAAAAAGAGAGCCAAATAGAAATACTAGAACTGAAGAATGTAATTAATGAAATAAAAATACAATCAAGAACTTCCACAACAGACTATATCAAGCAGGAAAAAGAATTTCTGAACTTGAAGACAAGTCTTTTCAAATAACTCAGTCATGTAAAGAGAGAGAGAGAGTAAAAAAAAAAGTATAAATATGAATGAAGAAAGTCTACATGACATATGGGACACTAAAAACAAATAAATATTTAAATTTTGGGAATTCCAGAAGGAGAAGAGATTTAAAAGGCATAGAAAACCTATTCCATGAAATACATTGAATAAATTTTCTTCTAATATGTGGAAAGCTGAAAAGTTCCCATGTATTGGGAGATACGTAGACAGACAGATACAAGGAGCTCAAACATTCCTAAATAGATTCAACTTAAAAAGTCCTCACCTAGACACATTATAGTCAAACTGTCAAAAGTAAAAGACAAAGTGAGCATTTTTAAAACAGCAAAAGAGGAGCATCTAATTACATATAAGGGAATCTAACATATAAGCGAAGACTAATAGAAGACTTTTTTTTTTTTTTTTGAGATGAAGTCTCTCTCTGTAGCCCAGGCTGGAGTGCAGTGGCATGATCTCAGCTCACCACAACCTTCACCTCTTGGGTTCAAGCAGTTCTCCTGCCTCAGGCTCCTGAGTAGCTGGGATTACAGGCATGCACCACTGTACCTGGCTAATTTTTGTGTGTTTTTAGTACAGATGGGGTTTCACCTTGTTGGCCAGGCTCGTCTTAAACTCCTGACCTCAGGTAATCCATCCACCTTGGCCTCCCAAAGTGCTAGAATTACAGGCATGAGCCATCACTCCCAGTGGAGATTTTTAACAGAAACCTTACTTGCTGGGAGAGAATTGAAAGATATATTCATAACGCTGAAAGAAAAAGAAAACTGCAAGCCAAGAATACTATACCCATTAATACTATCCTTCACAAATGATGGAGAAAGAATTTCCTAGAGAAGGAAAAACAGAATTCATCACCACTAGACCAGTTCTACAATAAATGCATAAGGAAGTTGTACATCTGGAAGTAAAAGGATAATAAGAACCATCATGAAAATACATGAAAGCATCAAACTCACTGATAGAACAGATACATAAATGAGAAAGGGATCAGATATTATCACTACAAATAAAACACAACAAAAAAACCCCACTGAAACAGAGAGATAAACAATAAGAAAGGAAGACAGAAAAAAAGGATATATAAAGTAATCAGGAACCAACTAATCAGGAACAAAATGATGGGAGTCATTTTTCACCCATTAATAACAACCTTTAATGTAAATAGTTTAAATTCTATAATTAAAAAAAATAGACTGGCTAATTGGATTTAAAAAAAGACCCAACTATATAGTTACAAATGAAATCACAGAAATACAAAGGATCATTAGAGACTGTTACTAACACTATAGGCCAAAAAACTAGGAAACTTAGTGGAAATGATAAATTCCTGTACACATATAACCTACCAAGATTGAATGAGAAAAAAAATTAAAAATCTGAATAGACCAATAACAAATGAGATTGAATCAGTAAGAAAAAGCCTCCAAGAAAGGAAATCTCAGAACAGGTTGTATTTACTGCTAATTCTACCAAAATTTAAGGAAAAGCCATCATACTTTTTTAAACTATTTCAAATAATTAAAGAGGAGGAATTTCTTCCATACTCATTCTATAAGGCCCACAGTACCCTGATATCAAAAGCAGACAAGGATACAACAAGAAGAGAAAACTATAGGCCTGGTAAACATAGATGTAAAAATTCTCAACAAAATATTAGCAAACCAAATCCAACAACATATCAAAAAGACAACACATTATGGTCAAGTGGAATTTGTACCAGGAATTTAAAGATTGTTTAATATATGCAAATCAATAAATGTGACACATTACCTAAACAAAATGAAGGGCAAAATCCATATAATCATCCTAATAGATGTAGAAAAAGCATTCAATGAAATTCGTTATCTTTTTATGACAAAAACTCTCAGTAAGTTAGGTATAAAAGGTTTGTACCTCAACACAATAAAGGCAACATATGACAAATCAATAGCTAACACCATACTGAATGAGGAAAAGTTGAAAGCCTTTCCTCTAAAAACTGAAAGAAGACAGGGATGCTCACTTTTACCACTTTTAATCAACATAGCACTGGAATTCCTAGCCAGAGCAATTAAACAAGAGAAAGAAATAAAGGACACCTAAACTGAAAAAAAGGAAGTCAAATTATTGCTCTTTGCAGGGAACATGATTATATTCATAGAAAAACCTAAAAACTCCACCAAAAAACTCTCAGAACTGATAAATAGGTTCAGTGAAGTTGTAGGATACAAAATCAGCAGTAAAAAATTATGGTTTCTATATATGAATAATAAACTAGCTGAAAAAGAAATCAAGAAAACAATCCTACTTAAAATAGCTATAAAAATACCTCAGAATAAATTAAACCAATGAGATGAAAGATTTCTGCAATAAAAATTACAAACCACTGATGAAAAAAACTGAAGAAGACTCCCCCAAAATGGAAAGATATCCCATGCTCATGGATTGAATAAGTTAATATTGTTTAAAGTGACCACACTACCCAAAGCAATCTACAGATTCAAAGCAATCTCTATCAAAGCATCAGTGATATTCTTCACAGAAATAGAAACAATTCCAAATTCATATGGAACCACAAAAGACTGCAAATAGCCAAAGCAATACTGAGCAAAAAGAACAAACTGGAGACATCACGTTACCCGACTTTAAAATATGCTACAAAACTATTGTAACCCAAACAGCCTGACCTTTGTATAAAAATAGACACATAGACAATAGAGAATAGAGAACAGGAATAGGAACAGAATAAAGAAACCAGAAATAAATCCATTCATTTACAACAGTTGACTTTGGACAAAGGTGCCAAGAACAAAACTCTTCAATAGATGCTGCTGGGAAAACTATATATCCATATGCAGAGAAATGAAACTAGATCGCTCTCACAATATACAAAAATAAACAAAAAATGGATTAAAGATTTAAATACAAGCCCCAAAGCTACATAATTACTAGATGAAAACATAGGTAAAATACATCAGGGCATTGGTCTAGGCAAGGATTTTATAGGCAAAACTTCAAACCACAAGCAACAAGAAACAAAAATAGACAAATGGGACTATATCAAACTAAAAAGCTCCGCACAGCAAAAGAAACAACAAACGGGAGAGACAGCACGTGGAATAGGAGAAAATATTTGCAAACTATTCATCTGAAAATGGACTAGTATCCAGAATATAAAAGGAATTCAAATAAGCCAACAGCAAAGCAAACAAACACACAAACAAAGAAAACTGCAAATAATCCATTTAAAAGTGGACAAAGGATCTGAACAGACATTTCTGCAAACATGACATACAAATGGCCAAGAAATATATGAAAGAATGCTTAACATCATGAATCACCAGGGAAATGCAAATAAAAAATCATTGAGCTATTTTCTTATCCCAATTAGAATGGCTATTATCAAAACGACAAAAAACCGCAATACCAGCTAGGATGCAGAGACAAAGGAACTCTTATACACTGTCGGTGGGAATGTAAGCTAGTACAGCTATTATGGATAATAGTATGGAGGTTTCTCAAAAAACTAAAAACAGAAAATCCATGCAGTCTCAGCAGTCCCACTGGTAGGTATTTATTCAAAGGAAAGTAAATCAGTATATTGAAGAGATAACAGCATCTTCATGTTTATTACTGCTCTATTTATGATATCCAAGATATGGAATCAAGGTAATTGTTATCAAATCTGATGCAACTTTTCCTGAAAAGTCTGGTACTTTGGATGAAATGACACACCCTGTGTTAGGCTATTCTTGTGTTACTATAAAAAAATACCTGAGGCTGGGTAATTTATAAATAAAAGATGTTTAATTGGCTCATAGTTTGACAGGTTATACAGAAAGCATGGTGATGGTATCTGCTTGGCTTCCAGACCTCAAAACGTTTACCATCATGATAGAAGGTGAGGGAGGAGCACGTGTCTCACATAGTGAGAGAAGGAGC
This sequence comes from Pan troglodytes, assembly GCF_028858775.2. Taxonomy (NCBI): domain Eukaryota; kingdom Metazoa; phylum Chordata; class Mammalia; order Primates; family Hominidae; genus Pan; species Pan troglodytes. The sequence goes on along the minus strand of NC_072401.2, from coordinate 31,130,719 downwards.
AAGAGAGAGAGAGAGATAGGGAGAAAGAGAGAGAGACAGAGAGTATGTGAGTGGGAGATGCTATGGTGCTACATGCTTTTAAACAACCAGATATCACTCATCACAAAGGAGACAGGGCTAAGCTATTCATGAGGGATATGCCCGCATGATCCAACGACCTCCCACCAGGCTCCATCTCTAACACTGGGGATTTTAACATGAGATTTGGCAGGGACAGAGGTACAAATTATTATCACACCCAACATCCAACAATGCAATAAAGAGAGCTCAAAGGAACAAATGTTTCAGCGACAAAACTTTTACAACTATTAATCAATAAGTTAAGTATGCTTTATCTGTACAATTATGAATCTCAACATGGTACAATAACATTTTAAAAATCTTTTTCAATTGTTCCTCTTTGTGTCTTAATTTCAAATTAATTCTCTCTCTATATTTTTTATTTTGGAAGTGTTGATCATACCAAAATGCAAAAAAAGAAGTATTATAGAAGTGTGTCAGTCCTTTAATTAACTGACTAATTTAAAATAGTATAGAATATAGACAATGATTATAAGCAAAGTGTGGACATAAACATTTCCTCAAACCACAAATTCAATTCTGAAAACTAAAATGTTTATGCTTTACATAACCTAAGTTATAAGTAAATATGGCATAATGATATTTTCCTAAAAACAATAATCATATTGATATAACAAATAATTACTGGACCAGATTGTTGGTGTTAGGTGTTGCTTTGGTGAGGAAAATTTGGAATAAAAGGCACTGGCTTTGAATTCCAGGACTTCCACTGTGTTTCTCTGGGATGTTGATTAATCTTCCTGAGTCTTGGTTTTTACCATTTAATTCAATTCATCCACCATGTATTTAAATTCTATATTGTATCAGGTCGTATGTGAAATTTTGGGTATGAATAAAACTAAAATCCTTGCTGTCATAAAGCTCATATTTTAATTCTACCTAATAACATGGAAATAATAAGCCACCTTTTAGGTTGTTGTAAGCAGTAAATAAGATAATTCTATAAAAACAATTAACGATGCCTTGAAAAGTTAAGCTCTTTCTAAAAGTTATTTTTCTCCTACTCATTCTAATGCTCTTCTAAGGATTTGGGGTTAAATGTTATAGATTTTGCAGGGGTTTTCATTTCTTTTTTAATTTATTTTCGGAGTTTAGAATTGGAGTCATTTACATGTGTATTACTCTTAATTTGTTCAAAGGTAGGCAAATTACAGCCTTCAGGCCAGATCTGGTTCTTGGCTTGTTTTGTATGGCCCCTTAGCCAGAAATGTTTTTCTACACTTTAAAAGGGTTGTAAAAAACAAACAAAAAAGAATATGGTCCAGATATGGTATGTGGCCAAAAAGCCTAAAATATTTACTATCTGGCTCTTAACAGGAAGTTTTCTGACATCTTGTTAGAATATTGACTTGGTGAATATGGTGATAATACTGAAAAATATACTATTTCAAGGTACATGATACAGGAATTTCCTCAACAAGTAAACATATAGATGGAACATATATTGATTAGGTCCATATGTAAATCTCCATATCCGTAAAGCTGTGCCTCAAGTATATCCCTTGAGGCACATTACATAATCCTTATACATAGTGATATGTTGCTTTCATTATAACAAAGAGTACCTATAGTATTTCGGTGATGTGTTAAAAATGATCATTTCTCCCATTGAGAGGTTGATTCTCTGTCCCCTCCCCTTGAAACAGGAAAGACTCTGTGATTGATTGGTTTTACCAGTAGAACACAGTGGATGTAACACTGTACCAGTTTCTGTACCTTAGAGCCCTCTTTCTGGAAGCCCTGAACTGACACATAGGGAATACAATTACCTGGTGCTTGCTATGCTGGAGAGACCTCATGTTATGTAGGAACTTCAAGTGACAGTCTCAGCTGAACCCTGCCTTTCAGTCATTCCTTCCAAGGCACCAGATGCAGGAATCAAGCCATTTTGGACCCTCTAGATCAGTCCATCTGATAACTGAATATCACTGAGTTATCTCAGTTGACACCATATGAAGCCAATGAATCACCACCTGATCCCTGCCCAAATTCTTGACCCACAAAATATGGGTGAGAATATATTCATTATTATAGACACTACATACTACATTTCAGAGTGGTTTGCTACTCAGCAATAAATAGCTGGAACATGGGTATTCTGATTGGTAACTTAATGGATGCTGAATGTCAGTACTAGATTTAATAATGATAATGGTTGCCATATTGTGGCTCATTTATGTGCCAGACACCATTCTCTACACCATTCATTTGGAAGATTATCATTTAATATAATAACCCCATGAAGTTACTAGGTTATGAAGATTATTTTCTACATAGTACAGATAAGGACACTGAGATTTAAGGAGCTTAAGTAATAAAGAGGTGTCACAGCTACTAAGTGACTAGGGCTAGGGGATATAACTCAGTTTTTTCATATTGGAATACCTTGCGCTGACCTATTAGAAATACCGCCTCACATTATAATGGGAAACTGATCTAATCAGTGTATGAAGCTTCACCCATAAGTAGGTAGATACACTAAACATCTTTCTTGTTTATACTACTTTATTTAATTAATCTTATGTGGTTTTTCATTGTAAAAAATCTGTCTTCAGTGCAGCTCTTTTTAACTGACAGTCTGTGTTCAGAATTGTCTAGACTAAAACAGAGTAGAGCTATATTTAAATGTACCTATCTCCTTTATGTCAGATAAAAGCAAGCATGCCATTTGTTTCTAACTTTTAAGGGCACTAAATATAATTCAAAATGTTTTGAAGGACACATTCAATTAAAGGAGCTTTATTTCCAAAAGTGACACACAGTCAGTATTTATGAAAAAATCCCATTCATTGATATTTCATTTTAGCTTCATTATGTTTCATCTTTGTGATCTATGCCATAGCTATAGTGTTACAATGAGTTCTCTCGGTATTTTCAGAAAAAGGCTCTTTTTAACAGGGTCATTGATTCTAATTTTTGTCTATAGAGCACCATTTTGTAATAACAATAATAGCAATTGCACATAAAATAATAATGATAATAATAAATAATAAGGTTAATAGCAATTGCAATTCCAATAGCAAATATTTTTATTAGGCACTTACAAACATCAGGAGAAATTCTAAGCTCTTCACATATATTAAATTATTCAATAAAGAGTCCTGTGGATTAATATTCATAAGATCTTGGATTGGTATATACCTTTGTAATTTTTGGCATCCTTTTGATCCTACATCATCCACTATGGCTTTGACCTATATTATATGCCTAAGAGACAAACAAGTAATATGACAAGAACTACCCTCTGCTGGAAACTAGGAGTATCTTATTAATAAGGGGCCTGAATTTCTGTGTAACTCAATATTCATTATTCACTAAAGTGCACTGACTATAGTCAAGCATAGGAAGAAATGTACTTCCATGAAATGTAGAAGTCAGGGTGGCCATATGAATTGCTCAGGCCAAAGACATATGAGCAGAAATGATGCAAGTCGCTTCCTAGTGGAGGCATTTAAGGGCCAGCACATAATTTGCCATCTTTTCTTCCTAATATCTGTATTAGTTAGGGTTATGCAGAGAAACTGAATCAACGTAATTTATATTTATCATAGATAAATAGATATAATATACATTTAATATATATTTATAGTGTATATGAATATATATACATTTACGTATATATACATATATATACAAAACACATATATAGAGACAAAGAGAAAGAGGGAGAAAGTTTATAAAGAATTGGCCCACGTGCTTTTGGAGGTTAAGAAGTCCCAAAGTCTGCAGTTGGCAAGCTGGATACCTTGGAAGACCAATGCATAGTACCAGCCCAACTCTAAAGGCTTGAGGCTTGAGAACGAGGAGCTGATAGTATAAGTTCCAGTTCAAAAGTTTTTGGGCTCGAGACTCAAGAAAAGTTGAGGTTTTAGTCGAATCTGAAGGCCAGGCAAAACCAATGTTTCAGCTCAAGCAGTTAGGTTGGAGGAGTTCCCATTCCCATTTACAAAAAGATTCCCTTTTGTTCTCTTCAGACCTTCAGCTAAGTGTTTGAGGGCCACCCACATTAGGGAGGACAATCTGCTTGACTCAGTTTACTGATTTAAAATGTTAATCTCATGGCCAAACACCCTCAGGACACACTCAGAATAATGTTGGACCAAATATCAGGCATCCTGTGGCTCAGTCATTTTGACATAAAAAATTAACCATTATGACATATTAACATATGTATCATAAAATGGAAACAGCCTGGAGTGTTTAGCTTAGATATAGACTACCAGGAAGTTCACTGATGGTCCTTGGTAAGATCTATTTTATGTCATGTTACAGCACTTGCATTGTATATCTTTCAGGCATGTAGTAAATGTTCAATTCAATAATTGATCATGGGGATTAGGAGTGAAAAGGCTGAAGAAACACATACATAAGTCTCTATTTGGTGGTACCAAACTAGTTGGAGCCCTATTACATTATTTAATATATGTGCCCTGTAAAATGTGGGATTTTAATGAGATGTCTTTCAGGTCCCTTAGAGAACACACGTTCAGTAATTTTAGGTTTCCCAGTTTCAGATAGGGAAACTAGTTCACATGAAAGCAAATCAACTGTACTCAAGGCCACTCAGCCCATTAGAAGAAATGATGGGACTGGAACTGTGGTTTTCTATCTACATTGTAATCTGTTTCATTGCACTGGTTCATGCTCTTCTAATCTCAGTAATTGTTCAAAAGAAGCATTAAAAATATATAACTAATTTGGAAGTGGTTTTATTTTGATCTAAATTTATTGTTATGGCAATATTTAGTGTGTGTCATTTGAAAATATCAGAGTAGCTCATCAGCCAGTTTCATGCATAAAATTCAGTTTAAACTCATATTATTTACCTACTTAATACCTAGAAATTAACAAGGAACTATGGGAAATACAGAAGTATATAAAGTGTCCTAAGTAATTCCATTAATTTTATCTTAACCAGCATGGGATATAATCACATATAAACCACACATTTATTTAATATAAAAGTGTTCATGCCTTGTCGTCTCACGGAGAAACACGCTTCTCTAAGGTAGGGCTTACTGTGGTGCAAAATTATTAAAGACTTATTTTTGAAAGCTAGAAAATCAGAGTGCACCATATAATGAGTACAACTACCTCCAAATTTGTCATCTTTAAAAAGCTGTGTAATTATTTCTATGGCACTGCTATTGCTCTGAACTTTCTTGGATTTCCATTTCAGAGTACTTGCAGAATTTTTGTGACAATTCCTTTCATCTCTTGAATGTACTATTGATTACTTGAAATGGCCAATTAGTATTCAGAGACTGTTTATGAGAATTAAATATGTGATAAAGATAGATAGTATTGCATTTATTCAAATAGTAAGTTGATAAATTTTATTCTGAGGCTTTTGTGGTTGGTAAAAGTGACTTCCACTGCAATTATAAAAACGGTGGCCCACAGCCATTTCAAAATATATCAGAATCATTGGAATTAGCTCACAGCTCCAGAACAGACTATAGTATAATGAGGCCCTTCACCCAATGTTTGATTTAATTGTGTGTAGGCATATGAGTGAATATATTATATATGATGTGTGCATATATGTGTGTATATGAGAGAGCTTCATTCATTGTTTTATAATTTGTGAAAAGTTATAAAAGGTGTTATTTCCATTTTGGAAGCATTTTGATTTAACTTGAGCCAAGACATAAATATATAGAAAGCAACATAGAGGTGAGCCTGAGACACTGAGCTGCATTCACTGAACTAATGCACATGTTAAACAAGAAGTTTTCTTTCTCTGGAAATTAGAAAGAAAAGATAGAAGGATATTTACAGGTTTTTTGTTTTGTTTGTTTGTTTGTTTTACTATAGTATTGCCACGAGGTACAAAAATGGACAAGATTAGTAAGAGGTCTTTTATGCATCTCTAAAGTTTTCTGAATGGGGCAAAATGAAAAACACTATTACAGGCTTGCCTTGGAGGGCAAGTGAAGGGAAAAACAGAACTACTCTGTGATCATTAGCTATACTCTTTCCTTAGGAGTCGGTATGGTACAGAAAGAATAGTGGGGCTACCTGCCAAGAAAGTGATTGTGAGGATTTAATGAACTCATGTATATGAAGTGCCCAACACAGAAACAAACATATGACTTATGCTGCATAAATTTTAGTCTTCTTCCCTCTGGCTATTTCATGCTCTTGGTGTTATTTGCATATGTATGGATATAAGATGAGAATGAATAATTTAGCATTGATGTGCAGTATGAGGGAGAAGAAAATGGAGAAGAGATTTGATCTAATCAAAATGAGTTAGTCATAATCCCCAGTCTTTGAAAAATACTAATAGAGTTAAGTCATATTTATATCAAGATCTTAACTTTTCATATCTATGATTTTTCTTTTATCCTTTCAGTAGCCCCAAGATTTGGTTAGGCAGGTTATTATGATGTACTTAATGAGAAAATTAGTGGTTGTGACTTGCTCAATCATATAACTATTTTGTACCAGAGTGTAAATCAAAATAGAGGTCCCATGATTGGTCAGACTCTACGATGGACCTCAGTAATTCTCACCTCTTGTGTAACCTCCTCCTCTTATGTGGGCTGGACCTGGTGACTCACTTCTAATAAACAGATTATGGTAAAAGTGATAAGTGTTACTTCCAACATTAGGTTAAAAGAGACTGTGGCTTCCATCTTGGTCTCCCTTCTTGCTCTCTCATTTCCTCTGTCTAAAGAAACCAGCTACCATGTTGGGAGTAGCCGTATGTGCCCCAGTGGCAAACTATTATCTCTGCTCAGCATCCAAGAAAGACCCCAAGCCTGTCAACAGTAACATGAATGAGCTTGAATCTTCTGAGGCCTGCCAACAGCCATGTGAGGGAGCTTATGAGAGGATTTTCTTCCAGCTGAACCTTTAATAAAGACAACAGACCAAGCAGACACCTGGATTTCAAGGTTGTGATAAATTCTGAGTCAGAGCATCCCTCTAAACCAGGGGTCCCCAACCCCCTCACCATGGACCAGTACCAGTTTGTGGCCTGTTAGGAACCGGGCCATACAGCAGGAGGGGAGCAGTGGGTGAGCAGGCATTATCACCTGAGTGCCACCTCTTGCCAGATCAGCATTAACATCAGATTCTCACAGAAATGTGAACCCTATTGTGAACTGTGCATGCGAGGGATCTAGGTTGTGCGCTCCTTATGAGAATCTAATGAGGTGAACGGTTTCATTCAGAAATCATATCCCCTCTCCCCATTGTGGAAAAATTGTCTTCCATGAAACTGGTTTCTTGTGCCAAAAAGGTTGGGGACCGCAGAGCTAAACCATTCCAACATTCTTGAGTCAGAGGTAATAAATTTTGTTGTTTTAAGCCACGACGTTTTGGAGTATCATATTATGCAAAAATAGATAACTAATACACATGATGCCCAATTTTCTACAGTTGAAGCATCTACTCTATACAGTATAGCTCACTTATTAATTGATTGTTGAAGCTTCCAGTTTGGAGTTTTCTGATCCTTAATAATTCTGCAACTTTTGGCTATTTGCTCAACCTCTCTGTGACTCAGATTTATTTATATGACATAGAAATAAAAGAAATAGAAACTATGGGGAGAAAGAAAAGGAAGTCCATAGAAAGTGCTTGGAATTGTGCTGGCCCATATATAGTGGTCAGTGCATGTTATTATTATCATTTCTTCCTTGAGGTAGGAAGCACAAGTGATATCACAAATAAATGGAGATATAAAACTTAAGTATTCAAAATTGTGATTGTAAATATGAATCTTTGACATTAACAAGATATACAAATATGAGAATAATGGTACAAGATAATGTGGCAAGCAAAATGGCCAGTCATAAATGAGAAGCTACAAGGCAGGGAGATTCTGGCATATTTCAGTGTGTGTTGCTTTCTCTTTGAGAGAATGGTATTTTTTCTGTTTAATTGTATTATTTGCCAGCTATCTAAATTTAGAAGCCTCTTTGCATGGCAGTTTACAGTACTTTGATGCCATCTAATTATATAAATGTTAACATTTTTGTGAAGGTTTTGTTCAATGTTATTCTTATATATTCATATACATTTATTTATCAATATATTTAAGTATAAATGAAAAAGTTTCCAAAAATCAAACATGATATATTTAGAGAAAAATATGTTTAGAAGTAGTGGTGATTTATTCTTTCCTAAACAAGGAATAAAGTGACAACAGTCAATATGCACCTGGACATCATCTGAAAAATGCCACCACGAGCAGAAATAACCCTTAGTTATAACACCAAAATGCCAAGAAGGACAAATAGAGAATGCTGGGAGTAGGAGATTGAGAGACAAGATAGGACATAAAATATATAAGGATGATTGGATTTAGACTCTACATAACATTTAAAAAAATGTAGTGGAACACTAAACTGCAACATTGCTGTTTTTATTTTTCAGGGCATTTTTTAAGGTGAATAGAAGTAATAAAGACTTTGTACAAATATGTAAAGTAAAACAACGAAGAACCATAATACAATAAACAAATAGCATTTGCTGAAATTGTTTTTCAGTCTTTCCTAGTCTGCATCAGATCTTTTATTCTAACACAATGTGATAAATTTAAAGATCTTCAATAAGAACAACATGAATTTTGAAAAAATTATTAAGGGACAAATTTCTAGGAAGCTTTTTTGGAAAACCTAAATACGTAAATTACTTCTATCAAATGTATTAATTAATGTGGTATGTTAATATGTGTAAGGGATGGTATTTGTATTTATAGTAAATAAAATGTATTTTTTCCTGTGTATATTATCTAAAATCACTTTCTCGATAAGACTCTTTTACATCTAAACATTATAATAACACAGCATGGTTAATACCTGAGGTGGCTTGGATCTGTGTCCCCATCCAAATCTCGTGTTAAATTGTACCCCTAATGTTAGACGTGGAGCCTGGTGGGAGGTAATTAGATCATTGGGGCGGATCCTTCGTGAACGGTTTAGTGCTATCCCCTCAGTGGGGTTTTTGTGATGGTGAGTGAATTCTCTTAAGATGTGGTTGTTTAAAAGTGTGCAGCACCTCTGCCCCTCTCTCTCTTCCCCCCGTTCTGGCCATGTAAGATGTGCATGCTTCTCTTTCACCTTCTACCAGGATTGTAAGCTCCCTGAGGCCTCCCTAGAAGCAGATGCTGCCATGCTTTCTGTACAGCCTGTGGAACCATAAGCCAATTAAACCTCTTTTCTTTATAAATTATTTAGTCTCAGGTATTTCTTTATAGCAGTCGAGAACAGACTAATACAATACACAACATCTACAAGAGTATATTTTATAGTTTGTTTCTTCTATGCTTTGTGTGTGTTGCTGTGCAGTTTATCCTTTGATAAATCATATGCCAATTGGTAGAGAAGGGATGCATCACACACAATGAATACATAGTAGGCCTATTTCTCATTTGTTTTTCTTTACCTCCATTGTCTTTTTTTTTTTTTTTGTAGAGACATCGTTTCACTGTGTTGCCCAGGCTGGTCTCCAACTCCTGGGCTCAAGCCCCTCTTGCCTCTGCCTCCTGCAAACCTGGGATTACAGTCATTTTTAAGTCCAGAAGATAGAATGATCTTTCATGTTTATTAAATATCATCTAGGAATGAACATGTCTAATGGGATGGAGATTTATGACCATCTACCAAATTAGCTTTTGTGATGGTTTACTCTGGTGGCAACCAATTGACCAATTTTTAAACCAAATGCTCAGGTATTTAATTTTCAAGAGTAAGCTTGATTGGAATCTGATGTCTCTGACACTATTAATGCCTTTCTTCCAGGGCAGTGAAAATGCAGAGTGATACTTGCCACAGAAAAAGTGAATACTATTTGGCACATAAAAGCAGAATAGAAATGAAAGATTACAGACATAGTAAGGTGTCCACAGTTGCAGAAGCATCCTTCCCAAAGGAGACAAGCAATACTGCTGGGTGTTCCTTTTCCTTTATCTGACAAACCTAATGACTCACAGAGAAGACATGCTCTAGTGCTGAATTCTTCTGACTTCATTTCTATTCTCTTTTGAAAATACCCAGGGGTATTTCTCCTACCTTCTTCCATTACTGTTCTATTTGTCCTTTGTCCTTACCAATTTTTTTCTCCTCTTTATCTCCTTTAATAAAAAAATCAGAATTTTAAAATGTCTGCTTCTTATACCAAGTCAAACAATACAGATGTATAAAGTGAAAAAGTAAATAGTGTTCCCTTCACTTTCCAGTGTTATTTCTTGAATTAATTACAAATACTAACACACTGATGATGTAATTTTCCTTATTTCACTTGTATAAATGGATGGTTTTATTTTTGTCCCTTAACAAAAAAAGGTATTAGTATAGTACCATATACTTTGCTCTATAACCTTCTTGTTCACTTACTAATAAACTTTCTCCAGGTCAACATGAGTAGAATAACTTATGCTTTTTCATAGCTGTGTAATGTAATAGAGTCTGAAAATATTATATTTTATTCAATTAATTTCCCACATGAACAGAATTCAACTTTTGGTAAGATTTCACTACAAACCATGTTGATGTTTTGACTTCTATAGGATAGATTCCTAAAGTAGGACTGTCTAAAATATATTCTCAATTTAAATTTTAATAGATATGCCAGATTAGTTTTCTTTTTTTCTTTTTAGACGAAATTTTGCTCTTGTTGCCCAGGCTGGAGTGCAATGGCATGATCTTGGCTCACTGCAACATCCACCTCCCAGGTTCAAGCGATTCTCCTGCCTCAGCCTCCCAAGTAGCTGGGACTACAGGTGCTTGTCACCATGCCCAGCTAATTTTTTTGCATTTTTAGTAGAGGCTGGGTTTCACCATGTTGGCCAGGCTGGTCTTGAACTCCTGACCTCAGGTGATCCACCCACTTTGGCCTCCCAAAGTGCTGGGTTTACAGGCATGACCCACTGCACCGGGCCCAGGTTAGTCTTCAAAAAGAATTTAAAAATGTATACTTCACTCCACAGGAGTCTGAGTCTCCATTTTCGTACATTTATTGGATATTATTGATATCTTCAATTGTTTGATGGTCAAATATATGAATATTATTTTTCATTTTTAAAACCAGTGTATTTTCTCATTTACAACATTATTGAATTTTCCTTTCTATAAATTTCTTGCTTATATTTTTCTCCAATTTTCATTTTGTATTGTTTGTATTTTGTTATTGATTTTAGGATTTCTTTTATATTAAGTGTACACTACTAATTTTTACAGAGTGAGGAAATGTGCTAAAAGCCATATTTTTCCCAGAAATTCCTTGTCTTTTAATTTTATTTGTATTACTTATGATCCTAGATTAATATATATCTGATTAAATCTTGATGAATTTGCCAATGGGTTGTGAATTTTTTATCTTGATTATATCTTTTTTTAAATTTGAAGTGAATTTAAGTAAATTAGAATTGCTTAACCAGGAAAAGAGACAATTTCAATGACATTAATAGTTATTAAGCTATGATATACAAGTTACCTTGATAATTTATATATCTTACATAGATTATTTCATGTGCTTTTTATAAGAATTTTAAAAAGGAAGATGAGGGAGCTACAGCTCAGAGGGATGAAATCGTCAGTAATTAGAGGGACTGGTATGGTCAGTCAAGTCCATGTGATTCTAAAGCTCATGCATTTCAGCTCCTGTTTTTCCCAAGGGCATTGAATTCTCAGATATTTAGGTTCTCACCTAATGATTTAGGGCAAGAGAAAAAGCAGGAACTACTTTAAAAATTAACATAAGAGTACGTACCAACTTTTTTTTTCTTTTTCTTTTAATTTTTTTTTTTGAGATGGGGTGTGCCTCTGTTGCCCAGGCTGGAATACAATGGTGTGATCTCCACTCACTGCAACCTCCTCCTCCCAAGTTCAAGCAATTCTTCTGCCTCAGCCTCCTCAGTAGCTGGGATTACAGGTGCCTGCCACCACACCCAGCTGATTTTGTTTTGTATTTTTAGTAGAGACAGGGTTTCGCCATGTTGGCCAGGCTGGTCTCGAACTCCTGACCTCAGGTGATCCACCTGCCTCAGCCTCCCAAAGTGCAGGGATTACAGGCGTGAGCCACCGTGCCCAGCCCAACTTTAAAGTCTGATAAAGAATTACCTCCCGGGGCCTGTCCCTTACTAGGTGTCCAACACTGGACAAGTAACTAAACCTCTATAGAACAGAATGTTAAAATGAAAGCCATCAAAATATCATATGCCAAAATGAAGTTTCAGACCAGGGTGCACATTTTCAAAGGAGGTACTCAATGAAGAAGGTTGTAGAGTGATAAAAGGATTAATCCATTAAGACAATGTAACACTTAAAAACAGGTATGCAACTAACAGGGCCCGAAGGACTCGAAGCAAAAATGGCAGAACTAAAGAAAGAAATAGACAACTCATAATAGTTCACTATGGAGAAGATCAACAAGCAAATAGAAGACTTGAACAGGACTATAAACCAACTATACTAAACAAACATCTGCAGAACACTATACCCACAAACAGCAAAACGTACTTCTTAAGGGCACATGGAACATTCTTCAGGGTAGATCCATATGTTAGGCCATTAAGAAAAGCCTTAATAAGTGTAAAAAGATCGAAACTATATCAAGTATGCTACAAATTGATAAGAGAAGAAAAGATGGGAGAATTACAAATATGTGTAAATTGCATAACATTGTTCTAAATAACCAATGCAGCAAATAAGACATCACTGGAGAAATCAGAAAATACTGAGATGAATGAAAATACAAATGCAATACAACAAAACTTGAGATGTGGTGAAAGTACTGCTCAGAGAAAAATTGATAGCTGTAAATATCTATATTAAAAAGAGAAATATCTTAAATCATAACCTATACTTCCACCATATAGCACTGAAAAAAGGAGAACAAATAAATCTAAAGTGGGAAGAATGAAGTAATACAAATTAGAATAGAAATTAATAAAACAGAGAATAAAGAAACAACAGAGAAAATCAATAAGAGCAATAGTTTTTCTTTGAAAAGATCAACACAATTGACAAACTTTTAGATAGACTGATCAAGAAAAGAGAGAAGACTCAAAATACTAAAATCATACATGAAAGAAGAACATTACCACCAGGTTTATAAAAATAAAAAGCATTATTAACACATAAAAAAACTTCATGCCAACCCATGAGGTAATTTAATCGACAAATTTCTGTAAAGACATTAGCTACCAAAACCAACTCATGAGGAAATAGAAAATGTGAATAGATCTATACCAAGAAAAAAAGATTGAATTAGTAATTTAAACAAAAATTTTAATTAAAAAAATCCCAGGCCCAGATGGCTTTACTAGTGAATTCTACCAAACCTTTAAAGAACAATTAATATGAATTTTTAAAAAGAAGAAGAAGGAGGAGGAGGAGAAGGAGGAGGAGGAGGATGAGGAGGAGGAGGATGAGGAGGAGGAGGAGGAAGATGAGGAGGAGGAGGAGGAGGGGGGAACACTTTCTATGAGATCAGTATTACCCTGATCCAAACCTAGCAAAAAGGTAATAAAAAAGAAAACCTCCAAGCAGTATTCTTATGAATATACATGCCAGAATCCTGAACAAAATACAAGCAAACTGAATCCAGCAACATATAAAAATAATAATACCCCATAATGAAGTTGGACTTATCCCAGGAATGCAAGGATACTTAACATTTGAAAATCAATTAATGTAATTCCATATTAACAGAATAAAGAAAAAGAAACATATGATTATAGAAACAGAAAAAGCGTTTGAAAAAACCCAACATATTTTTATAATTAAAACACTCAACAAACTTGGAATAAAAGGGGACTTTCTCAATCAAAGAAAAGGCTTCTATCACAAACCCACAGCTAACATATTACTGATAAAAGTTTGTACGCTTTCTCCCTAAGATCAGGAACAAAGCAAGGATGTATGTTCTCATCACTTCTATTCAATATTGTGCTGAAGGTTCTAGTTCTAGTCAGGGCAATTAGGCAAAAACTAACTAACGAATTAACTAACTACATAAATAACTAACTAAATAAATAAAAATTAAAATTAAATGCATTCAGATGGGAAAAAAGGAAGGAAAACTCTATTTGCCAATGGCATGATCCTGAATATAGAAAATTCTTAAGAATGCCCCAAACCTATTAGAAACATGAAAGAGTTATGAAAGTTTGAAGAATGTAAGATCAGTACACAAAGATCATTTGTATTTCTGTACACTAGAAATGAAAAACTAGAATATGTAATTAAGAAAACAATTCCCAGGCCAAGCATGGTGGCTCACGCCTGTAACCCAGCACTTTGGGAAGCTGAAGCAGGCAGATCACATGAGGTCAGGAGTTTGAAATCAGCCTGGCCAAAATGGTCAAACTCAGTCTCTACTAAAAATACAAAATTAGCTGTGGTGGCGCATGCCTGTAATCCCAGCTACTTCAGTAGGCTGAGGCATGAGAATCGCTCGAACCAGGGAGGCGGAGGTTGCAGAGTGAGCTGAGATCATGCCACTACACTCCAGCCTGGGCAACAGAATGAGACTTCGTCTCAAAAAAACAAAACAAAACACACACACAAAAATTTCCTACACAATAGCATTGAACAATTAAAATACTAAGGAATAAATTTAATCCCAAAAGCACAAAATTTGTACCCTGAAAACTACAAAATATTGCTGACAGGAGTAAGAGAAGACCTAAATAAATGGAAAAACATTCCATATTCCTGGATCGGAAGAATTAACATTATTAAGATGGCAGTATTCCCCAAATTGATCTACATACAGATTCAATGTATTCCTATCATAATTCCACCTTTTCTTCTTGCAGAAATTGGCAAGCCATTCCTAAAATTCATGTGGAAATGAATAGCCAAAACAATCTTTTAAAAAGAACAAAGTTGGAAGACTCATACTTCCTGATTTGAAAACTTACTACAGAGTTATAGCAATCAAGACAGTGTGATATTGGCATGAATACAAACTTATAGATCAATGAAACAGAACTGAGGGGCCCAAAATAGTCTCTTTTATTTATAGTCAAATGTCCTACATCGGTACCACAACAATTCAGTATAGTAAAGAGTGATCTTTTCAACAAATGGTAGCAGAACAACTAGATACCCATATGCAAAAGAATGAAGCTGGACCTTTACCTCAGATCACGCACAAAAGTACCTCAAGGTGAATCATAGACCTAACTATAAGCTAAAAGTATAAAATTCTTACAAGTTTCATTATAAGTAAACTTGGATTGTTGGTGAACTTGGGGTAAAAAAAAACCTTATATATGATACCAAAGCACAAATGACAGAAGAAAAAATACGTATATTGGGCTTTAACAAAATTAAAAACTTTAGTGCTGTAAACATTCAATCAAAAATATAATGGAACATATATTTGAATAAAATACTTGCAAATTATGTATCTGATAATAGCTTTTCTTTCTTTCTTTTTTTTTTTTTTTGAGACAGTGTCTCGCTTTACTACCCAGGCTGGAGTGCAGTGGCGTGATCATGGCTCGCTGCAGCCTCAACCTCCCAGGCTCAAACTATCCTCCTGCTTCAGCTTCCTGAGTAGCTGGGACTATAGGCATGTGCCACCAGCTAATTCTTTGTAGAGACAGGGTCTCCCTATATTGCCCAGGCTGTTCTCAAATTCCTGATCTCAAGCAATCCTCCTGCCTCAGCCTTCTAAAAATGCTGGGATTACAGGTGTGAGTGAACATGTGGGGCCTGATAATAGATTTTTTAAAAAAATACTGAAGAAACTCTACAAGGAAAGGATAAGAAGATAACCAAATTTTTAAGAAGGCAAAGGATCTGACAAGATAATTCTTCAGTGAAGATACACAGTTGTTCAAAAAGCAAAAGAAAAGGTGCTCAATATCATTAGCCAATAGGGAAATTCAAATCAAAACCACCATGGGATACCACTTCATACCTACTAGGACTAGGGTAAATATTTTATTATAGCCCTTTTTATTAAAGGCGGATAGTAACAAGTGTTGACAAGAACAGAGAGAAATTGAAATCTTTATGCATAGCTGTTTGGGATAGAAAATGATATCTTCTTTTTTAGAAAATAATTTGGCAGCTCTTCAAAACATTAAACACAGAGTTACCATAAGACCCAGCAATTCCACTTCTATGTATTTTCTCAGAGAAGTGTAAAATAGTTCACACAGGTCGGGCGTGGTGGCTCACACCTGTAATCCCAGCACTTTGGGAGGCCGAGGCAGGAGGATCACGATGTCAGGAGTTCGAGACCAGCCTGACCAACACAGTGAAACCTCATCTCTACTAAAAATACAAAAATTAGCTGGACGTGCTGGTGCATGGCTGTAATCCCAGCTATTCAGAAGACTGAGGCAGGAGAATCACTTGAACCCAGGAGGCAGAGGGTGAGCCGAGATCGCGCCATTGCACCAGCCTGGCGAGAGAGCGAGACTCCCTCTCAAATAAATAAATAAATAAATAGTTCAC
The DNA here is from genome assembly GCF_028858775.2 of Pan troglodytes. Taxonomy (NCBI): domain Eukaryota; kingdom Metazoa; phylum Chordata; class Mammalia; order Primates; family Hominidae; genus Pan; species Pan troglodytes. Next base: position 31,114,208 of record NC_072401.2, on the reverse strand, counting down.
ACAAACACTTCTACGTGAATGTTTGTAGTGGCATTATTACAGACAAAAAGTAGAAACAACCCAATGTCTGTTAACTGATGAATAGATAGATAACTGTGGCATATCCAAACAATGTAATATTATTTGACAATAAAAGGAATGAAGTAATAAGATCTAAATACGATTATGTAATATAATGTAATATGACAAAATGGATGAACCTTGAAAATATTACACTAAGTGAAAGAATCCAGTTACATAAGACTACATATTGTGTGATTCCATTTATGGGAAACATTTAGAATAAGCAAATAGACAGAGGCAGATATAGATTAGTTGTTGCCTAGGACTGGGGCTATTAGGAGAAGTGGGGACAGGTTGCTAACATATTATAGGATTTCTTCTGGGGTGAAGACCTATTTTAAAATTGAGTATAGTGATGGTTGCACAACTCTATGTATCTACTAAAACCTATTGAAGTATGTACTTAAAAAAGAGGAGGTACTAAAAACACTCTATTGCGTGGCATATCCACGTGTATAAAAAGTTTCAGAGTTGGAGGTTGGGAAATTATCTTTGCAGAGAATTAGACTATGAGTACCAGCCTGCTCAATTACAAGACAGTAGCTTTAAGGTGACCATTCTGAGGTCTTATTAAGATTTATTTCCTGAATTTTGGGAGATACAGTGGGCTGGTACATGCAACAAGTCTGATTGATTTAAAGGATGAATGACTAGTTGGCTATCCACTCCAATGGTGGAAACAGGAATCTAAATTTTTAGAGTTTGTTCATGGCAAAGGATGTAGGAGTGTTTCCCATGAATCAGAGGTTAATCATGAAGATCCAATATAGAATAATCACTGATCTGTCCTAGTGTCTGTTTGTCCAAGGGGACAAACAGACCTCAGCTGGGAAAACAGAACCCTAGTCAAATTATTAGGACTGAAAGTGAAAGTAGTCACATCTCAACTCCTCATCCAACAGAATAGACATGTATTGGACCTTGGCAAAGGAAATGCAGGGACATCCTCGGCGACGGGAAATCATTGGAGAACCTACAGAAATGCCTATCAAACTGTTAGTTTAAAACCAGCTGTTGTATTCAAGCTGATGGAGGATGAAAGAAATATTAATACTACTCAGAGATAAAGGGAAGAAGGCAACCAAACCTCCTTTATTCCATGATGTCTTCCTGCCAGCCACAGGCAGAGCTGCAGGGAGAAGCCTCAACTTTAAATCAGCTTCAGAGCTTTGATATTACATGAGGCCACACATGTTCATTATTGAACTGATATTGTGTTTGATGACTTAAAATTATTGTAGGACTTTATTAAAATGATCACAAAATCAGACTGCCTAAGTTTTCACATAAGTGTAAGGAACACCACTAACCTCACCAAGTATATTTAAAAGACAATGGGAAAAAATTTAGATTGTTTATAATTATATCCCACTAGACGTATCACTGCAGATTCTAAAACAAGAATAATAATGGCATCCAATCCACAGAATTGCTGTGAGAAATCTCTTCACTGCCTAGCAAATAATAAACATTTTTAATTAATGATATTATTATCACTTTGCTTTTACCATTTGTTGACATATAATCTAGATCATTGAATGTTCTCTAGACAGGAATGTTCCCTGCATTGTCCAATAAGTAGTCACTGGCCACATGTGTCCATTGAGGACCAAGGAAGTGGCTAGTGCCACTGAGGCATTGAATTTTTCATTTCATTTTAATTAATTTAAATATAAATATAAATAGTTACACATGGCTAGTGCCTACCACAATGAATTGTTCAGATATAGACTTTGTATAACAAGGAAAAACAATATGGAATGGAAAAGTTGATGGTAAATTGAAGTTCAAGTTCAGCCAACAAGGAATACTTTTACAAACCAAATTATTGCTTCATTAGTGTAACTGGTGATGCCAGAAGAACCTAAGAATTAATCAGAAACAAGCAAAGGTTAAGGTAGGGAAGTAGAATTGTAATTTGCATGCAGATTTCAATGTGAATAGCAATATATTCACAAAGAAATTTGCCCATACTGAAATATATTCACACTAACTTTTTGACATCCAGTATGGTTCATTAGCATTGATAATAAATTGCCTATGGGATTTAAACTAGCTGTGTCCTAATGATGCAGATTGTTAAACATAGACAGTATCTTAATAAGAGAAGCTGCATCATCTTATTCTCTATGAATCTTATAAAAAAAGAGATGTATGTCCATCTGATTGGAATCTGTTAGTACAAACCTCTGAAACATTCAGAGCAGTTCCACTCTAATAGTAGGGGGGTTTAAAACATGATGAAGAGAAGGTCATCTTGCCTTTGATAAACCTCCTGACCTACTCTTTTCTACAGCCCAAAAGAAAGTTTACTTTAGTGAGGAGGGTAAAAATAAAGCCATAAGGAGTAAGAAGGCAGAGTCAGCAGGTCTCTAAATTGAAGTCTGTAGACTGGAAGGAAAAACCAGAGTGCATTTAACATTGTGCTCGAGCTATGTCAGATGTGGGGGGAAATTTTTACTTGAAGTTAGGCAATTCTGGCCTTGTCCTAACTCCACATAGTGCCAAACAGTTGTGTAAAGTAATATTTATTATTGCTCTCACATTAAAGATTTATATCCAACTGTATATCTTCCATATAATGGATCTAAGAGCTTTGAATTTGTTTTTTATGAGAAATGTTTGAAATAGCTTCTGCTCTTTTCCTTCTATCTAAGCCTGCCCCGCTGCCCCAACTCTAGTCTCTGGTACACAGCTGACAGTGCAACCTCTACTTGGAAATAGGGCAGCTGTAGAGAACTTATACTATTCTAGATACATTCTAAAATGGAGACTGTCTATCATATCTAGCCTGAACTTAGCTGGATACTGTGGCAGCAGATCTTAGAATCAGCAGTTTTCTAAAAACAATGTGAGATTAGAACTGTGTAAGAAGGTAAATGACTAAACAAATATATATTTGTGCAGCTTATGTAGCATTTTTAAAGTGCTTACTATAACTGTGGGACTTTATATGAATTGTTTCTTATATATAGCTTTATGAGATAAATGATGTTTTAACCCCAATATACAAATAAAGAAACCAATGTTTTGGAAAAGACTAAGTGATAGCTTGCTCAACGGAAGATAATTCATTATTTGGTAGAGGTGCTGAGCCATTTGTTAAGCACAATGCAATGTGGCCTTTCTGATACAGAATAGAATTCTCCCTATCAATCAAGATGAAAGGTGGTGCCTTCATCTTTCTGGGGTTATGGAGACCTACTGACATATGAAAACAGTGTGCACTGCAGTTCACTACAAATCTAACTTGTATCTAAGCTAAATGCTCTTCACATTCCCCCTTTTTAAAAATTATTTTTACAGTGAATATAAAGGCAGCTGGAGGAGAAGGGATAAGTTTCCTAATGTTGCAACTTTATGAGGCCCTAATTGGAACTTGACCAAGGGAGCAAGAATCAGCATCCACGGACATTTGAATCCATTTTCTGATTTCCGTGCCACTGGGCAACGGGACCCCAGAAGGGGACATTCCAAATTGAGCTAGCTGAGACATGATTCTTGCCCTGCCTTGTGTCTGGGCAAAGCCGAGAGCAGAGAACCTACAGGGAACAAAAAAAAACAACAACACACTGAACTCAAGTCAGAGAAACTGGATTTTAGTTTGTGCTTTGTATTTTATCAGTGGTATTGCCTCTGGCTAAGTCATTTTTCACCTCTTTGAGTTGCAAGGTTTTTTTTTTAATCTATAAAACAAGGATGTAAGAACCAGGATGATTATTTAAGTCTTTTAAAACTCTAACTTTCTATGAGTTTAAAATCTTAAGATAAAATGCACCCTCAACATATCCTTAGAAGTAAAATTTTCACTAAACCAGCATCCTTCTTCAATATACCACTACTTCAAAAGCTAGTTCAACAGCACTTCTTTTATGAGGATGTCTTTCGGTGTCAGTCAGGGCCCTTTGTTGTAAACAGCAAAACCTATGCTGGCTAGATGAAGCAGACAAGTATGTTAGATTCAAGCAGACAAGTATATCAGGTTAGAATTTCCTGAAGGACTAGAGCCAGACCAGGAAGTTACTCCACCATGCCTGGTGGCAAACCACAGAAGAGAGGCTTGGTGGAAGTAGGTAGGAATAAAGAGGGGCTTGGGGGGATGAGGCAAGGACTTCTTTAGGAAAAATATCTCCAGCTGTTGCTGCTGGGCACTTAAAATTTGAGGTCAGGTGGGACACTGGCACTTCCACCCTGCCACTGCCTTCGCTATGTGGCACTTTCCTCATGTTGCTCACTTCCAAATCCGTGTCTCCGTGAGTGCTTCTAACTGTCAGAAGCTAGGTCCCCTGTCTGCACCCAGCTGCAGAGGAGACAGAAAATGTGAGCTCTTTGAATTCTACCCTGCAACGTCACGGATTCTTAATATGAAGATAAAATGTGCTAAAAGTGAGCACGCTATAAGAGATGCTGTTCAGCCACAGTTGAGGACTGACCTTTATGGCTGCAAATAAAATGATGCCCCTGAGTTTATCTTCCAGACTAAGGTTTATTTTTATAAAGTGTCATTGATATAGGAGTTAAAAAGAAATTACTTAGGCAGATAGGGAGGGTACAGAAGTCCTCGATAAGGTTTTTCTTTTAATGAAAAGCAACCTCAAATCATTTTCCTTTCTAACAAAATCAGCTTGTAAAATCGAGCAGTAGACATAGATGCCAGCAATTGTGCCAATCATGTTCAAAATGGCGGCTTCATCCTCACTTCTCTTTGTCAGCTACCATGTACAGTAGGGAGCAGACAAGATGGCCATGGCCAAGGGGAACGCCCATTTGCATAAAAGGATTGGGGTGGGGTGGCCAGCATTTCCCACACCTATGTAAACATCACATCACACCTGATTGAGCCATTCTGTGGGCCCTATGTAAATCAGACATCACCTCTCAAACCTATCTATAAAATCTGGCAAACTCCACTGCTGGCCAGCTTTTTTCTCTTGGAAGCCCCTCTCCTCTAACTAGAGAGAAGGTGAGCTATTCTCCTTTTCCTTTTGTGCCTATTAAACCTCCACTTCTAAACTCCTTGTGTGTGTGTCCATGTCCTAGATTTTCTTGATGCGAGAAACAAATCCTGGGTATTTACCCCAGACAATGAAGCCATTTCATCATTATTAAGTATACAGTAATAAATGGAAATCTTTCAAAGACACATTATATAAACCTTCGCCTTTTAAAAAGAAGATGGGATAAATAGTTTAATCTTTTTTTGATGACATTGATTTTTTTTTTTTTTCGAGATGGAGTCTTGCTCTGTTGCCCAGGCTGGAGTGCAGTGGCGCTATCTTGGCTCACTACAACCTCCACCTCCTGGGTTCAAGCGATTCTCCTGTCTCAGCCTCCCAAGTAGCTGGGATTACAGGTGCCTGGCACCATGCCTGGCTAATTTTTGTATTTTTAGTAGAGACAGTTTCACTATGTTGGCCAGGCTGGTCTCAAACTCCTGCCCTCAGGTCATCCGCCTACCTTGGCCTCCCAAAGTGCTGTCATTACAGGCCTGAGCCACTGTACCCAGCCAATGACATAGATTTTTAATACAAACATACAATACCATGAACATGTTACATGGCATGAGGGAACAGATTGCTTGTTGTCTGAATCCTTGAAGTGACCAGTCATAAAAGAACTTACCACTAATGAAACTGATTTTATTTAATAGGCATTCTTCCATTTCCAATTATCACATGAGTTACAATATATCCTGGAATCAGTCTTACCTAGGTTTAAATCCTAGCAGAGGAAACTTGGGGGATTTGGTAATCTTTCTTTCTTCTTTCTTTTTTGAGACAGGGCTGGAGTGCATTGGTGCAATCATGGCTCACTGCAGAATCAACCTCTAGGGCTCACAGGATCCTCCTACCTCAGTCTCTGGAGTAGCTGGGTGTATTAGTTCATTCTCACACTGCTATAAAGAGCTACCTGAGACTGGGTAGTTTATGAATAAAAGAGTTTTAATTGATTCACAGTTCCGGAGGCTGTACAGGAAGCATGGCAGGGAGGCCTCAGGAAACTTACACTCATGGTGGAAGGGTGAAGGGGAAGCATGCACCTTCATATGGTGGAAAGAGAGAAATAGAGAGAGTGAAAGGAGAAGTACTACACGCTTTTAAATAACCAGATCTTGTGAGAATTTTGTCATGAGACAGCACTAGGGGGATGGTGCCTGGCCATTAAAAACTCCCTCGTGATCCAGTCACCTCCCACCAGACCACACCTCCAACACTCAGGATCACGATTCAACATGAAATGTGGGTGGGGACACAGAGCTAAACTGTTGCAGGAAATCAGGGACCCCGAACAGAGGGACCGGCTGGAGCTGCGGCACAGGAACATAAATTGTGATTTCATGGACATTTATCACTTACCAAATAATACTCTTATAATTTCTTATACCTGTCTTAATCTCTTAATCCTGTTATCTTTGTAAGCTGAGGATGTATGTCACCTCAGGACCCTGTGATAAATGTGTTAACTGTACAAATTGATTGTAAAACATGTGTGTTTGAACAATACGAAATCAGTGCACCTTGAAAAAGAACAGAATAATGCGATTTTAGGGAACAAGGGAAGACAACCATAAGGTCTGACTGCCTGCGGGGTAGGGCAAAAAATGCCATATTTTTCTTCTTGCAGAGAACCTATAAACAGATGTGCAAGTAGGGAAGATATTGCTGAATTCTTTCCCTAGCAAGGAATATTGATATTAATACTCTGGGAAAAGAATCACATTCCTGGGGGCAGGTCTATAAATGGCCACTCTGGGAATGTCTGTCCTATGTGGTTGAGATAAGGACTGAGATATGCCCTGGTCTCCTGCAGTACCCTCAGGCTTACTAGGATTGGGAAATTCCAGCCTGGTAAATTTTTGTTCAGACCGGTTCTCTGCTCTTGAACCCTGTTTTCTGTTAAGATGTTTATCAAGACAATATATGCACTGCTGAACATAGACCCTTATCAGTAATTCTGCTTTTGCCCTTTGCCTTGTGATCTTTGCTTTTGCCCTTTGCCTTGTGATCTTTGTTCTCATTTTTGCCTTTTGAAGCATGTGATCTTTGTGACCTACTCCCTGTTCTTACACCCCCTCTCCTTTTGAAATCCTTAATAAAAACTTGCTGGTTTTGCAGCTTAAGTGGGCATCACAGTCCTACCAATATGTGATGTCACCCCGGGAGGCCCAGCTGTAAAATTCCTCTCTTTGTACTCTTTCTCTGTATTTCTCAGCCAGCCAACACTTATGGAAAATAGAAAGAACCTACGTTGAAATATTGGGGGTGGGTTCCCCCGATACCAAACCTTATCACTGGGACTACAGGCAAGCGCCACCATGCTGGACAAAATTTTTGTATTATTTTGGTAGAGATGGGATTTCACTTCGTTGCCCTGGTGGATCTCAAACTCCTAGGCTCAAGTGATCCACATGCCTCCAAAGGTACTGGGATTACAGGTGTGAGCCACAGTGCCCAGCCTGATTTGATAATATTTCTGATGGTTATATGAGATGATGAATGTCCACAGTTTCTGATGCATTGTAAGTACTTATAAGTACTCACTAAATGAGAGTTGGTGTTGTTATGTCTGCTTTTGTTTCCCTGACTTTTCTCTTGTTGTAAACCTGCTTAATGTTACTTTTTCTGATTACACCTGCCCCTCATTTGGTTAGATAGAGCTCCTTTATTCTGCTGCTTCTACCCCACTTTGAGATTTATTTGTTAAGAACATTAGGTTAATAGCCCTTTAGCTTATTGAATACTCAGTTTCAGGTTCTGCATCAGTCCTGTGTGCCTGTTGCCATAAAGGACCCACCCCACCCCACCACAACCCTGCCCAGTCAGCCTTTACTTTTCTTGACTTTGTGATTTCAAACCTTTAATTTCTCATCTCTTCTGTTTGGTGTTTCCTGAAAGACTAGCCTGTCTTGCAATACTTTGGAGGTAGATTCTAATGCTTAATCAAATGTCTTGTTGGGCAAAGATTAGAAAGAGAAGAACAACAACAAACATATTTTTTCTCTCCATTGGCATGTACAAAGGGATTTGAAGCCAGAGTAATCTTTGATTCTTAGCCAATTCATTGATTATTGAAGGGTCTTTAGGCAAGATAGTTAATGTCTCTGAAAGATTTTCCTGATCTGTGAAATGGGAGTTTATTTCCTGCCTTGCAGGGTTGCCATGAGGATTGCAGATGCCCCACTTTCCTATGGTAGTGCCTAGCATGTAGTAGGTGCTTCATAAATGCAGGCTGTCCTAGTCACTGCAGTTGAGAGCAAGATAGTGGATAGCAGTAGACTCCTGAGGAACAGATGCTGAGTAGAGAGAGGTGAGAAAAAAATGCCCCAGAGAAAATACTGTCTACTTCTGTTCAAGGTCAACCCTGTCAGCCTGCCAGGAGGCAAAGACCTTTAATTTCATGGTGTCATTTTCTCTCCCTAAAAGTACAGCCTGACATATAGTTGCTTTTTAAATTGAAGTGAACTAAAATTAATCTCATTATGGGAATCTGATGGTCCTTAAGGTACTTGGAGACTCCTGAGTGTCACAAAACTAGGATCAAAAACCCTGGCAAAATGCCAGTGGGAAAAGCAAAGGCAGTTAAGTGGATGCCTGTGGGGCTGGGGGTTAGGGGGCAGAGGATGCTTATGTATAATTTGACTCCTTTTGACATTTTGTCAAAGTATTGTGGCTCAAACAGACATTTGAAGCCTGATTATTTTTTGAGAAATTAAAGACCTGCCTTGCTGTTTCTTAGCTGACGGTTTACATATTTGAAAGCCATTTAAATATTCTGTAGAGGGTTGTTAATAAGCATTAATTTGGGCAATTATGGATTTTGTAGCTGTTACTGGAGCTTGATGTGTACCTGAGCTACATTAGAGGACAAGAGAAAGAATACAGCCCAACCTAGGGTTGCTGTGTTCTCTACACAAGAAAGTTTGCACTTTTCCATAAAAGGAGGAGTTGAGGAGTAGCCCCTGAGGAGGGCTGGTGAATCATAGTCATCCTTATTTTTTCTGTGTTTCTCCAGTCCTAATGTGATGGTTCCCCTTGGTCTGACTTTCTGCCTTCCTTCCTGGATCTTTGATTTTAACTTGATAGTCTTTCCTCCACTTTGAAACCTTCAATCTCTCTATACCTTAAATCTGTGAATGTAGGACATTTTCTTTCTCACATCTTGAGGGTTCTGGAGCTTCCTGGACAGAAAGCCTTAAGATTGACACTAGTTAGATACTTTTAAATATTTATAAAATAATTTTGCCTTTAAATCTCCTTTGGCTTTGCTCTTTAAGCCTCTGACTTATGTTTTGTCATTTCCATTTTCTTGATTTTGAGAGCATTATACTATCTTAATCCTACATATAGCTCTCTCCAAAGACAGAAACTAAGTCCTTCTTTTCTATGTTGAACCTAAAAGTTCCCTGTGGGTCTTTTCTGTCTTGCCCCTGATGTATAGTGCTACAAAATTTCCTCAGATGTCATTTACTCATAAGAAATAGCACAATTCACTATATTTTCCATCCTTTATTTTATATGAAGGCAGAGGAGCATAATCATAAAGAGCACATGTCTCCTGGGTTCAGAATACCTAGGCTCGCCCACTTTGTGGTCTTTGACAAGTCACTTTGGGCTTTAATTTCCCCATCTGTAAAATTAGTACATTAACAATTCCTACGCTAGGAATTGAGATAATGAAATGGGGTAAAGAACATGAAGCAATTTCAATCAAGGGGAAACTTAATTTGGCCAGAGTAAATGGAGAATGAGGTGGAAGAATCAGAAGATAATCTGTGCTGACTCTTTCTAGCTTGGGAATTTGCTTCCCTAACAGTGATTACCTAGAGAGTGCTTGAGATACACCAGGTATATGAGGAAGAGTGCTTTGGAGTTAAGAGTTGCACCTCTGTCTGTCTGACATCACGGATGCTCAACCTCTTTGCTAATTACCTATGCACAGGGCAGATACCTAGATAGAGACTTAGAAATAGATATACGAATACATATCTACTGTACTGTTGGTTGCCTGGGAGACTCTCCCTTCTCTGCCACTATCTCCTAGAACTCCATAATTGTAATGGTGCTGGCCAACTTCCAGAGGGCTTTCTTTGATCTGAAACTGTTCTGCTTGTCGAGGGCGAGTTGGAAGTGCTGAGAAATCGATAAGCCAGCCATCATCCCTAGGAACCCCCAGTCCATGGCTGGCTAGGTTGGTATATAAATACTCTAGTTCTCTTGCTCCTTGTGTGGAATAACTCTGCAACACATTAACCTCATGTACTCTCAGAATTGTTCATTGGGATTAAACTGCAGTTACCCATCACGGTAACTAAACTGATAACAAATACTTTCTTCCCTATATTTCCTGGCCTATCTGAATTAGTCCACTTTCACACTGCTGACAACGACATACCTGAGACTGAGCAATTTATGAATGAAAGAGATTTAATGGACTTACAGTTTCACATGGCTGGGGAGGTCTCATAATGGTGGAAGGTAAGGAGAAGCAAGTCACGTCTTGCATGGATGGCAGCACACAAAGAGAGAGAGCTTGTGGAGGGAAACTCCCATTTATAATAACCATCAGATCTTGTGAGATGTATTCACTATCATGAGAACAGCATGGGAAAGACCTGTCCCCGTGATTCGATTACCTCCCACCAAGTCCCTCCCAGAACACTTGGGAATTAAAGATGAGATTTGGGTGAAGACGCAGCCAAGCCATATCATTCCACCTCAGCCCCCTCCAAAATCTCATGTCCTCACATTTCAAAACAAGTCATTCCTTCCCAACAGTCTCCCAAAGTCTTAACTCATTTCAGCATTAACTAAAAAGCCCACAGTCCTATGTCTCATCCAAGACAAAGCAAGTCCCTTCCACCTATGAGCCTGTAAAATCAAAAGTAAGTTAGTTACTTCCTAGATGCAATGAGGATACAGGCATTGGGTAAATACTGCTGTTCCAAATGAGAGAAACTGGCCAAAACAAAGGGGCCACAGGCCTCATGCAAGTCTGAAATCCAGTGGGGAAGTCAAATCTTAAAGCTCCAAAATGATCTCCTTTGACTCCATGTCTCACATCCAGGTCATCCTGATGCAAGAGGTGGGTTCCCACGGTATTGGGCAGTTCTGGCCCTGTGGCTTTGCAGGGTGCAGCCTCCTTCCCAGCTGCTTTCATGGGCTGGTGTTGAGTGTCTATAGCTTTTCCAGGTGCACAGTGAAAACTGTCAGTGGATCTACATTTCTGGAGTCTGGAGGATGGTGGCCCTCTTCTCACCACTCCACTAGGCAGTGCCCCAGTAGGGACTCTGCATGGGGCATCTGACTCCACTTTCCCCTTCCACATCTCCCTAGTGGAGTTTTGCATGAGGGCCCTTCCCCTATAGCAAGCTTCTCCCTGGGTATCCAGGTGTTTCCATACATTTTCTGAAATCTAGCTGGAGGTTTCTAAACCTCAATTCTTGACTTCTGTGCACTTGCAGGCTCAACACCATACGGAAGCTGCCAAGGCTTGGGGCTTGCACCTTCTGAAGCCACAGCCCACGTTCTACGTTGGCCCCTTTCAGCCATGGCTGGAGTGGCTGGGATGCAAGGCACTAATTCCCTGGACTGCACACAGCAGAGGGAGCCTGGGCCCGGACCATGAAACCACTTTTTCCTCCTAAACCTCCAGGCCTGTGATGGGAGGGGTTGCCATAAAGACCTCTGATATGTTGTAGAGACACTTTTCTCATTGTCTTCGGGATTAACATTTGGCTCCTCCTTACTTATGCAAATTTCTGCAGCTGGCTTGAATTTCTCCTCAGAAAATGGGATTTTCTTTTCTGTAGCATTGTCAGGATGCAAATTTTCTGAACTTATGTTCTGCTTCCTTCATAAAACTGAATGCCTTTAACAGCACCCAAGTCACCTCTTGAATGCTTTGCTGCTTAGAAATTTCTTCCATCAGATACCCTAAATCATCTCTCTCAAGTTCAAAGTTCCACAAATTCCTAGGGCAGGGGCAAAATGACGCCAGTCTCTTTGTGAAAACATAACAAGAGTCACCTTTGCTCCAGTTCCCAACAAGTTCCTCATTTCCTTCTGAGACCACCTCAGCCTAGATTTCATTGTCCACATCATTATCAGCATTTTGGTGAAAGTCATTCAACAAGTCTCCAGGGAGTTCTAAACTTTCTCGCATTCTCCTGTCTTTTTCTGAGCCCTCCAAACTGTTCCAGCCTTGGCCTGTTACCCAGTTCTAAAGTAGCTTTCACAATTTTAGCTATCTTTTCAGTAGCACCCCACTCTACTGGTACCAATTTACTGTATTAGTCCATTTTCATGCTGCTGATAAAGACATACCTGAGACGGGGCAATTTACCAAAGAAAGAGGTTTGAAAGACTTACAGTTTCACATGGCTGGGAAGGAGCAGCAAGTCACGGGTTACATGGATAGCAGCAGGCAATGGGAGAGAGCTTGTGCAGGGAAACTCCCCCTTATTGAATCATCAGATCTTGTGAGACGTATTCACTATCACGAGAACAGCATGGGCAAGACCTGCCTCCATGATTCGATTACTTCCCACCAGGTCCCTCCCACAGCATGTTGGAATTCAAGATGAGATTTGCGTGGAGACACAGCCAAACCATATCACTATGTCACTAACCCATCCTCCTATTGGTCATTTGTGGGACAATGTTTCAAATAAATTACTTTCATTCAAATCTTTTGTTTCAGGGTCTGTTTCTGGGGGATGCTGAACTAACGTTGAATCTGTGAGACTATGACTTCTTGTGAAAAGCTGGTAGAGTTTCAGGTCTTGACATCTTGCAAATATGTGTACATTTGTTTCCTCTTCCATTCATTGATTCATTTTTTTTTAAGTAAATGTTCAGTGTATTTCTTCAAGGTCCACACAGTCTCTCAAACAACAGCCCTCCACGTTTAGTGAGAGAAGCAGAACCCTGAGAACTCTAACTGCCTATAAGTGTAAAATTTTCTTGTGACCTCACTAGCTCTGGCCACCCACTGGCTCAGAATCAGGAAGTGCAAAAGTTTTTATGAAAAAGTTTTCCTTATAAAGATCTTTCTCCTCTCAGCATGTACTGCTTCCTTCTCCACACCCTACTGTTAGTGGCCTCATGAAGTGGTTCTTAACTAGAAATAATTTTATTCCCCAGAGGACATTTTGCAATGTCTGGAGATATTTTTCACTATCACAACTGGGAGGGGATGCTACTGACATCTGGTGAGTAGTGGCCAGGGATGCTGCAGTTTTAGTCTATTCAGGCTGCTATAACAAACCACCATATGTGAAGCATGTTTATTAATTACCAATGCCAAGAGAAGACTCCCACTGAGTGGAGAAAAGCAAAGTTCATCACTGCACCAACCACCAGAAACAGAAGTCCATACACCTATGGCCACTGCATCCTGGGCTACTGTTTTGGTTCACCATACACTGGTTACATATTTGTCTGAGTCTGGTGAGATATAATAAATTACACAAAGCAGGTTTATTACTTACAGATAGGCAGTGAGAGACAGAAGTCTTCAATCCTTTGGGAGCCTGTCTCCCAAGGTGCAAGAAAGCTGCCCAGGAAGGATGGAATCTTGTCTGTGCTTGCTCCACTTTGCACCACAACTAAGAGACTCTGAATGGCAGCCTGCCCTAGGTTATATATTTCAGGGACCATGTAACTCACTCGGTGAAGCTTTGAAGAAGCACATTCTATTTCTAAGAGAGAGAAGATCAAAGCCAGGGAGGCCCCAGGCAGTTCCTTCCTAATTCTAGATGCTGCATTTCCTAAGAAGGACAGTAACAAGTCCTGCTCTGTTCTAGGCATCCCTCCCTGTGTCAGGATGTTGCAGTCTCAGCACATTCCACAGTTATTCTTGAGAAGTACAAGCAATAAAATGGGGGAGGAGTTAGGTTGGTCCAAAGGCACCTGAAGAAATACCCTGCACCATAGACTTGGCGGCTTGTAAACAACACAAATTTATTTCTCACAATACCATAGACTGGGATGTTCAAGATCTAAAGGCCTGCAGATTCAGAGTCGATGAGAACATCCTCCTCATAGATGGCCTTCTTCTCACTGTAACCTCACTAGAAGGAAGGGTGAGGAACCATTCTGGGCCCTCACCCAGAATGGTTTATGAAGGAATTAATCCCATTCATGAGATTTCCACTCTTAGGACCTAATCACCTCATCACCTCCCAAATGTCCTGCCTAATACCATCACATTAGCATTTGAAGACATGATGAACACATGATTTTGGAGGGTGGGGGACATAAACATTCAGTCCATTGCAGCTGCTAAATACTCTCCAATGCACAGGACAGCCCTTCATAAAGATGAATTATTCAGCCCCCCAAATATCAGTAGTGCTGATGTCAAGAAGCCTTGAGTAGGGAAAGATGATATATCAACCTGAACTGACCTCTTGAAGAAAGGTGATAAGTTATTTATTTCTGATACAAGCTTTAGTCCATCACATAAGAATAATAATTTTTGATAAAGCAGTTTGGTCTATTGCAGCTCTCCCATAGCACTTTCTGCAAAGTTGGCAGTCTTTATTTGCCCTGTCCAATATGGTAGCCACAAGACCCATGTGGCTAGTAAGCATTTGACATGCGATTAGTGGGACTGAATAACCAAATTCTAAAGTTTATTGATTTTACTAGTTTAAATTTAAATAGCTATATGTTGCTAATGACTGCCATATTTCACAGTGCACTTCTAGTGGTTAGATTTCAGAGGCTAGAATCGGAGCGACCTGAATTCGGATCCTTACTATGTTTTTTACTTGTTCATTATATGACCTTGTGCTTTTAAAATTTTTTTTGACAGAGCTTGCTTTGTCACCCAGGCCGGAGTTCAGTGGTGTGACCACAGCTTACTGCAGCCTTGACCTCCTGGTCTCAAACGATCCTTCTGCCTCAACCCCCCAAGTAGCTGGAACTACAGGCACATGCCACCCTGCCTGACTAATTTTTGTATTTTTTTGCAGAGACAAGGATTTGTCATGTTGTTCAGGCTGATCTTAAACTCCTGGGCTCAAGTGATGCTCCCAAAGTACTGGGATTACAGGTGTGAGCCACTGCACCTGGCCATGTATGTTTTTAAAACTCCCTAAGCTTCTGTTTCATCATCTATAAAACGATAAATGTTTTATGTTCATCACAATACTACTGTAAGGATCAAAGACAAACTATATAGTATAGCACTTGCATATATCTATGTTCAATGAATTATTATTAGTAGTATGTGAACTGTTATTCATTTAGTGAGACTTTTTTTACACACCTCAGCCAGCCTTAGAAACAGGAAGTGGAAACCAGATAAAATAGCACACTCCCTTCTGGAGTCCTGAACTCTCGACTCTTATTTATATTTACGTCTCCAGGTTTAATTATGAATCTGTCTGTCTATCTATCTATCTATCTATCTATCTATCTATCTATCTATCAATCATCTATCTATCTATCGAATCCATTTGCCATCCATCTATCATTTTTAACTCTGTACTGTCTATTTCTAACCTATCCACATATAGTTCTCGTTTATTTGGACTTTATGGTTGAATCACATTGCCAGGGTTGTTTACATTCCACCTAATTGTGATTCTGCACCCTTACGCAACTGGCATGCGCTTTGAATCCTTGGTGTAAATCCTTCCCTTTTCCTCCTCTTGGCACCTGCTTGCTGTGGAACAAAGCCACTGTAAATTTTTTTACCCAAACTGACTACAACATTTATGGATAGGACTCTAGAAAGGCTGTTGGAGAGTTTCATTTAGAGAGAGAAATTAAAAAGAAACTTTTTGAGAGTTTCTCAAAAATACTTAATGTTACTTGAGTAAAAAAGGGTCACCATTATAGTTAATTTGAAATATACCTACTTCATATGAGTTTTATGTAGCTCATATAGTGCTCCCATTACTCAGAAAGCAAAGGGAACAAATGATCATTTGGAAGGCATCATAAAAAAGTATTTTAAAATGTGTAATGGTTTAGCTTTATGTGCACATTTATTAGCTTGTCTGTGAGTTAGTATACGAGAGAGAAAAAAAATAAGAGATGGAGAGTCTTTTTGCTTTTTTCTTTGTTTCTTTTGTGGGAAAGTATGAACCAAAGTCTTGAGTAACAGTACGTCAATTAATTTAATTCGACAAACATCAATAACAACAGGCCTTCTGCAGAATAAGGAATCTTGCAAGAATGACACCCTTAATATCTGAGTTATAATAAAATAGCATGTCTCCATGATACACACTCATGCACAGACACACACAGATATGAACACACTCATACACACAAACAGACATACCAAAGTGTACACATACATGTATTTGAGTACATAGTACAGGAGAAGAAGGAATATAAGATTGAAAGAGACACAGGCATTTTTAAAAGTCAGCACTAGACAAATTTCCATCAAATTTTTACCATCTTGCAAATTTCCACTAGGGTTAATATTTTAGTTTTAATATTTAAGATAAGTTATATGTTGCTTTTTAAGGAGAGAACATTTAGAATTATGTCCTTCTTAGTAAAAGACAACTCAGGGGATGCCTGGCCATGCTGGGACATTGTGGGTGTCACCATGCTTAATAGCTGCTATAGGAAAAGGAAAATGTTTAGCATGTAATGCACACAATCAAAGCTATTCAGTAAAAGGCAGCATTTGCTATTCTTTAGGAAAATTGGCAACATCAAAAACACTGTGCATAATTAAAACCAAGGAAATAGGCTATTGGTTCCATTAAATTTGTTCCAGGACCAAAAAAAAAAAAAAAAAAAAAAAAACAAAAAAAAAAAACAGAAAAAAGCATAGAATTAACTGCATTTGTAAACACTTTATTTCATAATGAATAACTACAATTTTAAAAGACAGCCCTTTAGCCAATTTTCCTACTTTTGAATCATTGCCATTATTAATCAATTACCCAAATTGTAATCAAAACAAGACATTTTTACTGAACTTCTATAATGATGTGGGCATGCTACTGGATGTATTCTTTAAGTTTGAAGTTTTTAATAGTCAAAAATTTAAAAAATATTTTTTAATTAAAAAATTTAATTGTGGCAAAATGCACATAACATAAATGTTACCTACCATCTTAACAATTTTTAAATAGATGTTATTTTTAGAGCAATTTTGGGTTTACAGTACTACTGAGCAAAAGGTAGAGATTTCCTGATACTCCCTACCCCTAGGAGGAGTAGGGAGCACAGCCTCCACAACTGTCAACATCCCTCACCACAGTGGTACATTTGTCACAATTGATGAATCTATATTGACACATCATTATCATCCAAGATCCACAGCTGACATTAGGGCTCACTCTTAGTATTATACATTCCATAGCTTTGGACAAGTATACAATGAGATACTACTATTACAGTATCATACAAAGTTATTTCACTGCCCTAAATATCCTCTGTGCTCCTCCTGTTCATACCTTCTCCCGACTAACCCTTAGCGACAAGTTCTCTCTTTACTGTCCAGTTTCGCTTTTCCCAGAATGTCATATGGTTGGAATTATTCAATATGTAGAATTTTCAGACTGGCTTAGTGAGATGCATTTAATCCTCCTCCATGTCTTTTCATGGCTTGGTAACGCATTTGTTTTTAGCATTGAATAATATTCCACTGTCTGGATTTGACATAATTTATCTATTCATTCACTGAAGGACATCTTGGTTGCTTCCAAGTTTAGCAATTATGAATAGGGCTACTATTAACATCTGTGTGCCATCTTTTGTGCAAACATTAGTCTTCAACTCCTTTGAGTAAATCCAGCATGCTTGCTGGATTATATGGTTAGAGGATGTTTAGTTTTGTAGAAACCACTAAATTGTCTTCCAAAGTGGCTGCACCATTTTGCCTTTCCACCTGAAATGAACAAGAGTTCCTGTTCCACATCCTCACCAGCATTTGGTGTTGTTAGTGTTCTGAATTTCTAATAGGTCTGTAGTGATCTCTCATTGTTTACATTTGCATTTCTCTGATGACATATGATGTGGAGCATATATTAATATGTTTATTTGCCATATATATATATCTTCTTTGATGAGCTGCCTGTTAAGGTCTTTGTGTCATTTTAAGTTTAATTCTTTCCTTCTTTATTGCTGAGTTTTAAGTGTTCTTTGTACATTTTGAAGAAAAATCCCTTATCATATGTTTTTTGCAAATATTTTCCAAGTCTGTGATTCTTCTTTTATTCTCTTAAGAGTAAGTTTTGCAGAGTGGAAATTTTTAATTTTTATAAAATTCAGTATATGAACTCTTTCCTTCATGGTTCATGCTTTAGACATTGTATATAGAGTTTAGATATATTATTTCTATTTTCCTTCTTCTCTTTCCTCATGGTAATCTTTTAATAACAAATATTTATTAGGTATTTATGGTCTACCACTACTGTGCTAGACATTAGTTACTAATGTTTTGAAAAAATTTAAAAAATACATATATACTAAGTATATATGTTTGTGTTAAATAGGTTTGAGAAAGTTGAACATATTTTTACTCAAATACCATACATATTATCTACCATATAGTTTCTTTGGGGACTATTCATACATTTCATGTATTTCTATTTACATGTTCTTGCCTGATGAATCCCACCACATAACCAACCTTATTTTTATCACAGTGAAATTTCAAAATGATAAATAGTTTCTGAAATAAGAAGGGGGTATAAACAAACAAATAAATAAATAACACAAAAATCTATACTATTTAAAAACTTAAATCAAAATATGACTTCAGGTAAAATTCTATTTGGTATAGTAACTAGGAATAAGGACAGTGAAATTTAAATATTAATTAAATATTTATTTTAAGAATTTTATAAATTGCTAAAAAACCTTTTAAAGTAATATCAAAATTTTTAGTAGAATTTCTGCTGATGGCGTTATATTTTAGTTAAGCGACATAACTGGGGAATAGGGCATTTTAATTAAATTTTCATGAGAACTGAGTATTTTTATGTGTATGTATTGAAACTGTCCAGACCAAGGGTGTAGGTGTGAGTTAATTGTTAAGCCATGTGTCTCTGAATCCTCTTATATATGTGGATGTATTCCAGAATTTTAACATTATAAACACATCTTTAGCTACAATATGAACTGTCTTTAAATAAGCATCATAAACTTCAACTTCTGGCCATAATGGTCTAACTTAACTCCTTGTTGTTAAAAACTAGAAAATAGGAAAAAATACCTAAAACTACTATTTTCAGACATTGGACAATAGATAAGGCAGGTCTATACTTGAGAAAATGGTATAAATAAAGTGTGTTCTATTGTCACCTTGACTTTTTGCTTTGTGGCATTTTAAAAATGCAGAATGAAGGAGAGGAATCTCAAACAAAGTTCAGTGGATTCCGGGTTTTGAGTAGACTGGGATCAGAGCCCAGGGAGGCTGAGGCTACTGCAAGTTGCAAGGCAGAGTTTTGGAAAGTAGGGAGCTGTACAGAAAAAAGATCCAGATGTATGCATGTTCGTCCCTCTAGTATTTACTAAGAACTAGGCCATATATTCATGAAGTGAATCTCCACAAAGTTGAGCAAGAAAGATCAGGGAATCGTAGGCTGAAGAATTCCCAGCACTCATAAAGGACAAGGAGATATTCAAACTTCCGCAAGTTAGAGTCTTCAGTAATCACCTACATACAATATTCAGTGGACACCCCAAATGGATTATGCCTTAGTTATAGGAATCAGCTATTCTTAGAGTGAACGCTGCATATTCCATAACAAAAATTATAAAGAGGCCTTGATGGTATCAAATTGATTGACAGGTACTTAAATGCCTGTCAAAACAAAGCCAAACCAACATCCCGTAAAGCAAACACCAAAATCAGGACACTCAACAGTATAATGTACAAAATGTCCAGAAATTAATAAAAAGGTTATTAGATATGTCAAAAAGCAGAAAAATGAGGCCCATGACTAAAAAAAGGCATTCAATAAAAACAGAGATATGAAAGAAATAAGGGACTAGTACACAAAAATATTAAGATAATTACAACAACTATATTCAAATCTTCAAAGGTATATATAAATGTAGTGATGAGGGAAATGAAATATACAAATACGGAACTTCTTAGTGAGTAAAACCACAATATTGGGAATAAGAATTTTGCTGAATGAGATTAAAAGCAGTAAGTGCAGAATATGTCATTTGGGATGAGGACCAACCTCAATCTATTTTAACCCTATTTTAACTGGATTACCTATGTATCATTTCATCTCTAAATAATGTCACACCCTGAGCTAGTAGGGGTCAGGACCTTGACCCATGAATTTTGGGGGAACACAATTCAATCCATAATAGTATGTAAAATAACGTCTCTGGTTCATAGTAATATCTTTATTAAATTAGTGACTAAATTATGTCTGTTCTTCATGTCTCTATATAGTTTTTATGATTATTATTTTAATCAGTATGTGGTATACTTCTAGGAAGAGTAAAACAATGTTTATAAATGTTTATTGTTATAGTAAACCATGATCAATATGTTCTTCTTAATTTTTCCAGTTGATATTTTATCATAGGCTAAATTCCCTGCAAGGGATTCAAGTTTATTTTTAAAATAATATGTTTATTTTATAACAAAATGTTTATGCTAAAATTAATATTTTAATATACAATACCAGAATACTTTATGAAAAAAGGACTTGCTCATTAATAATATCACTGGCATTGAATAAGCCTATACTTTTGGCCAAAAATTTATTGCCATCTTCTTTCTGTATTTATAAAATAGTATCCCAAATTTGCTTTAAAATCAATTTTATTACTATTGTAGATGACATTTGCCTATGTATTTGTTCGCTCTTCAATTAATACTTAACTCCTTTAGCATGTTAGGAAAGTGGGAAATTTGGACACAAACACACATAAAGAGAAGATGTAAAAAAACAAAAGGATAAGATGGCCATCTACAAGCCACGGAGAGAGACATGGGACAGATCTTTATCTCACAGCCCTCAGAAGGAACCCACCTTAATAACATTCTGATTTTAGACTTTTATCCTCCAGAATTGTGAGACAATACATTTCTGTTCTTTAAACTACCCAATCTGTAGTACTTGGATATAGCAGTCCTAGTAAACTAGTACACAGTAGCCAGTTGGGACTACTATAACAAATTGCCATAGACCGGGTAGCTTAAACTACAAACATTTATTTCTTAACAGTGCTGGAGGCTGGGAAGTTCAACATCACAGTGCTGGCAGATCCAGCATCTGATGAAATCTCATGCCTGATTTGCAGATGGCCACCTTCTCATTGTACACTCACATGGAAAAGAGTACAGAGAGGAGAGAAAAGTTTACTCAGGTCTCTTCTTAGAAGGGCCCTGATTCTATCATGAGGGCTCCATCCTCATAACTTAATTACCTCCCAAAGACCCCATCTCCAAATACCATCCTGTAAGGGGTTATGGTTTCAACATAGGCATTTTGAAGGGACACAAATATGCAGTTCATATCACACTTAAAGAGACTGATTGTGGTTGCTGTCTGTCACTAAAGCTGTTCACCAAATACTCAAAACTCTTACCTCTGGCATTTGATAGGCTTGGTCTTCCTTTCCTCTTGAGGGTAGATATGGTCACTTGCTTTTTTTGCAATGAACAGTGAGCAGACCTGACATATATCACTACAGGGAGATGCTTCATGAGCCATTGTGTATTTCATGGTCTCTCCTTTTCTCTGCCATGGCAGCTGACATTAGAGATAATGACAACTTCGTCAGTGAAAAGAGCAATGAACAGAGCCTTAAGCAGCCCCATGACACACATGTAGTACGAAGATGAAATAAACCTGTGCTGTTTTAAATAACTGATATTTGGGAGTCATTTGCTAATTACAGCCAAACCTAACCCATCTTAAGAAAAACAACTAGTAGGGAGGGGCACAGGCTTTGCTCAAAAGGACTTCAAAGTGTAGGTGGGAACTATAGAAATAATCAAATAATTACAACTGGATAAGAAAAATGCTCTGATAAAAAATACAAGAAGAATTCTATGGGTGCACAAAAGAGAGGCACTTAACCCAGACGAGGAAAATTTCCTGAAGGGAGGTGACACATTAGATTATGCTTGAAAGACAAATAGGAGTCAGTCACCTGAAGAAAATGAAGTCAGAGGGGCAACATGTGCCCAAAGGTGAGAATTACAAATTTATCATTATGCTGCAATGTAATAGGTAATGCATGAGGGTCAAATAAGCAGAAGTGATGTTTGGGGAGGATACGTTGATGGCACCCAGGCTTGGAAAGGTGTTTATCCCATGCTTTGAAGGTTGTATATTACTTTCTTCAGTGCCTTCCATAGGCAAAGAAAAGATGATAGAGGAGTGAAATAATCAATTATAATATAGTTTTAAATTTGGAAAAAAGAAAATGTTATACCCACTCTGATTGGAGTTATGTATAATGTAAGCAGGGAGCATTGCAAAGTGATATGTAAAAACAGTTACGTGAGGACAGTGTAAAAGATCGGTAAATAGTGTGGCCTACTTAAAATGTTACTATATAGTTGGTTCAATTAAAGGAAAATTTAATATCATGGTCTGGCTAGCTAAGCAAAATAAACTAATTTTTCCCTGAGTCTTAAATACCTACGGGAAAAGAAAATATATGTTTACAAAATGCAGTTAGAGAATTGATGGGAAAGAACTTATTAAGATAAGCAGCACAAATGGAGACGAAATAAGTTGTGTTTCGCTCTCTTTCCAGGGTAATTAACTTATACCAAAGACAGAATAAATATTTTAGAAGGTTGTGTTTACAGATTGGAAACACAGAGTAGAAAATAAAAAAGAATGAAAAAGAAAGGTTTGTAGAGAGAATTCTAAAGATGCACCTCTAAGTTTCCTGTCCTCTGGTTAATCAGACATGAATCTGGCTACGGCTGTGAAGGTACTTCGTAGATCGAATTAAGATTACTAATCAGCTGACCTTAAAATAGGGAGATTATTGTAGAATTTGCAATCCTCAAGCCCTTAAAAGCAGAAGAGGCAGATAGGAGAGAGAGATGGAGGAGTGTTGTGACAAACCCCTATTAACCTCAGTAGGGAAGGCACCAGGTTCAAGAGGCCAAAGAAGAGACCAGAGCCAGCATGCAAGACATGGGGTTTTATTAAGGAGTTATATATGGGGGAGACAGTCCAGTGGCAGTGGGCTGGACAACGTAACTGCAGGGCCTAGTGGTGGTGGGCTGGGCAGAAAAACTGCAACTGCTTGCAAACAGTTTATATGTCATTTTCACTTAACACCCTCCCCTTAATGATCTCTACTTGGCAACTCTCCTCTAAACCAAAACTCAGGGCCTCAGTCTCCTGTATGGCCTGTGTTGCACGGGACAAGCCAGGGCCTCAGATGTTCTTCATAGATGAGGAACGAATCTCCATGTCGGCCCCTCCTGGATTCCCTAGCTTGGAACACACATTCGAGTGTGTCTGCCATACAGGGTCCTTCTAAGTGTAGCTTAAATTGTTGTTACAAGGTGCATTTACCCTACAAGAGAAAGAAGGAAGCAAAAAAGCAAGCCAAAAAGGGGAATCAGGGAAATCGGAAGCATGAGAAGGACTCAACCATTTATTTTTGGCTTTGTAGATGGAAGAGCTATGAATCAAGGCGTGTTGGAAGCTTCTAGAAGCTAAGAACAACCGCTGGCTGAAAGCCTGCAAGAAAAAGGGGACCTCAGTCCTACAATTGCATGGAACTGAATTTTTCTAACAACCTGAAGGGCTGTAGTAGATGAGGCTGCGTAAGACTGTAGCCCTGTCAACATTTAAATGTCAGCCTTCTAAGATAGGAGGATACTCCAGCTGAGTCCACCAGGCTTCTGTGCTACACAGCTGTGAGATAATACATTTGTGTTGTTTCAAGCCACTAAGTTGTGGTGATTTGTTACAGTAGCAATACAAAGCTAACCACTTGTAAAAGAAAATATGAAATAAGAGAGTAAGAATATAGTGAAACACATGTTCCAGTCTTTCATCAATGCGTAGTAATATATTGCAGTGATCAAAGCTGTGGAATCGAGCCAGACTACCTCAGATCAAATTCCAGCTCCCTCACCTGCCACTTGTGAGGCCCTGGACAAGTTTCTGTCCCTCACTTTCCACATCAGTGGAGTGGGGATAATAGTAGCTCATTATAGAACATTATAGGGTTTTTTGGATTATTACATGAATCATTATATGTACAGTTCTTAGAACAGTGTCTAGTGTGAAGAAACTGCTGTAAATATTAATTACAATCATTTAATTTGAATGAGTTAAACTTTAACTCACAGTCTTTTATGTATGGGCCAAGAGCTAAGAATGATTTTTATAGAAAAAGGTTTCAGATCCATGGGTTAAGTTCGCCTACTGAAAAGTAGACTTCCAGATTAGATAAATAAAAACAAAAATGTAACTGTTTACCCAAAACACATCTAAAACAAAATGATACAGGAATGTTGGAAATAAAGGGTAAGAAAAGAATTACCAGACATATGTTAAAGAAAAGAAAGCAAGAGAGTAATTGAAGCAACGATGCTAAAAATGAAATATTATTTTATGATAACACTACAAATGGCTACAGAAGGATTTAAAATATAATATCAAGTCATACCAATTAAACTAGCAAGGTAATAATAAATCAAAATACCTTTTGATCAATGGATTTGAAGAGAGTCCAGGTACAAATCTGTGGACATGTCAGGATTTACTTTTATTTTAAAAGCAGAAAAGGGGAAAGAGTGGGTTAATCAAAGTTGGAAAACATTTTGAGAAAAGAAACCATATTTTACAATGCAGAAAAATAAATATTAGACCAAATAAAAACTTAAACACAGAAACAAATGATAAACATGTTAGATGGTGTTTAAAGAAGACTATGTTTAAAATTTTGTGGTAAAATTCATACACGTTACAAAAGAAAAGTCTGATAAGGAATGCTGGTTTGCTAAGTAGGCTGTCATATTTATACATGTATTTAATTTGAAATAGTTAATTTCAAAGTTTTATTTCTTATTATAAAAGCAATGCATAATTATTGAATAAATA
The DNA here is from genome assembly GCF_028858775.2 of Pan troglodytes. NCBI lineage: Eukaryota > Metazoa > Chordata > Mammalia > Primates > Hominidae > Pan > Pan troglodytes. The sequence goes on along the minus strand of NC_072401.2, from coordinate 31,089,109 downwards.
TTAGAAAATACAAAAAAAACCAGTAACTCAAACATAAAAACAGACAAGATAGCACTACCCAGAGTTAACCACAGCTAAAACCTCATTTTGCATTCTTTTAAAAATTTATTCTTTGTAATTTTCTTTGCATGTATACATTCATCTACAAGGTTTATTCCAGTGGATTCAAGTGTGAATAAGAAACATTAAGTACAACAGTATTTTAAAAATATAAAGTAATCTCTGCAACATTTGAGTATTATAAGTTTTATTTTGTTCATATTACAAATTTGTTAAATGAGGCTCAGGTATATAAAACTGAATGACCTCAAATCACGCAAATGGCAAAAATATGAAATACATCTCGTTTCACTAGACATAATGGGAGTTACAAAAAGACATCACAGCATAAGAAAAAAATATTCTAACAAGAAGCCCATCCAGCAATGAAATGTGGTACTTATCGGATTGTGTAACTACAGTTCTTGACCAATTTCGGTTGTTTCAGATTGAAATTTTCATTTGAGTAAAAATTGGAGGTGTTGTGCTTTTTTTTTTTTTTTTTTTTTTGCTATAAAGGGATGCAATATGGTATACTGAAATAATTATTATTATTGCAACTGTGCATTTTTAGATTTAAATTTGATTTCTAACCTTTGTCCATATGCTCTTGGTCAAATTACTTCAACTCTAGGTACCTCAGTTTAACTTTTAGTAATGCGGGCATAATAACCTTTTCAAGAAGTTTGTGCTGGAGTTGAACAAGAATGTAAGCAAAAGTATCAGTCACATTACAGAAGTCTATTATTTTCTTGTAAAGGAAGGAATCATAAGCTTGATGTTTACACCAAGCATATTTGTCCCTGGGTTGCTAGTGTACTGGAAAAAGCAGTCCTTTTCTTTCTCAGATTGCCAAATTTTAAGATTAAAACAAAAAAGAGAAGACTCTCAGTACTGCTGCACATACACTCAGGAAATACACAAGTATCGAATGGGTGCATATACTGCTAAAAATGCTTATTAATTTTACAATAGCCTATGTGTATGCACTCAATATGCAAGTTCTTTCTCTGAACATTTATGCCATGTTCTAGCTTGCTCAGCTTTTCAGTCAGGTGGGGCTGTAACTATTTCTGGCCAATGGACTATAGGAAGTGGTATTATCACTTCTCAGTGGAAACATTTAAAATCCAACAGCCCTCTTCTTTTCCCACTGTAAGGTTTAAGGAGGCCATTTGTTTTAGATGGTGCGGAAACAACACCGCAGTGCCTCTTTCAGCAGCGGTTCCTGAGTGACTGTGAGGACTTATCCTTTGCTGTCTCACAAAATGTTTACCCCGAGTGAAAAATCAACTTTCTTGTGTGAAGGCAAAGAGATTTTGGAGTAAATCTGTTACCACAAAACACCTAGGTTATCCTGACTAATAATAAATTCCAGAGCATAAATAAGGGGTAAAAAAATAATTTCAAGTCAGCTAATAATTTCAGGTTAACTCCCATCATTTGAAAACCTAGATTGCTTCTTGGAAAGGATTTTTAGGCTCAGCAACAAAGCTCAAAATGACCTAATTCTGAGGTCTTCCATTGGTGTAGGAATAGGAAATGTTTGCATGTCTTGAAGCATTTCCCTTATCTGATGTTGAGAGAAGAGAGACAGACCCTCTTATATTGTTTTATACTCAGAAAAAGAAGAAGAAGTGAAACTAAAGCAGGTAGCCCGGCGCCTAGGAACCAGACCCGAAACCAGGCCTGGGCCTGCCTGACCTAAGCCTGGTAGTTAAAGATCTACCCCTGACCTAACCGGTTATGTTATCTATAGATTCCAGACATTGTATAGAAAGGCATTGTAAAAATCCCTGTCCTGTTCTGCTTTACTCTGATTAGCAGTGCATGCAGCCCCCAGTCACATACCCCCTGCTTGCTCTATTGATCATGACCCTCTCACGCAGACCCCCTTACAGTTGTGAGCCCTTAAAAGGGACAGGAATTGCTCACTTGGGGAGCTCGGCTCTTGAGACAGGAGTCTTGACTATGCTCCCAGCCGAATAAACTGCTTCCTTCTTTAACTCGGTGTCTGAGGAGTTTTGTCTGTGGCTCATTCTGCTACAATGTAAAGTTTTACTTACTTCTCTCAACAGATTTTTAAAGAAAAAAAATACTTGAGATTAAAAAGTAATATAAGTTCTTTGGGACGAAAAAAATAAAATAATTCCAAACAAGAAAAAGCAACTGCAATTCCATAATCCAGAGATAATCATACATGTGTCAACGAAGAGTCAAACTCTGTAAAATATTTGAAGAGATTTATTCTGAGTCAAATATGAGTGACCATAGCCCATGACACAGCCCTCAGGAGGTCCTGAGAACATGTGCCCAGTGAGGTCAGGGTGCAACTTGGTTTTATACATTTTAGGGAGACATGAGACAGCAATCAATTGCATTTAAGAAATACATTGATTTGGTTTAGAAAGGCGGGACAACTCAAAATCAGGGAGGTGCCTCCAGGCTATAGGTAAATTTAACATTTTCTGATAGACCATTGGTTGACTTTCTCTAAAGACCTGGGATCAATAGAAAGGAAATGTTCAGGTTAAGATAAAAGACTGTGAAGACCAAGGTTCTTTTCAAGTCTTATAGTGGCTGCCCTTAGAGACAATAGATGACAAATATTTCCTATTCAGACCTTTCAAAAGGTGCTAGACTCTTACTTAATCTCTTCAGGATTGGGAGGGCCTAGAAGAAAAAAATCTAGCTATGTTAATATAGATTCTTTTATTTTTTATTAGTTATTTTTTTGAGATGGAGTCTCAGTCTATCGCCCAGGCTGGAGTGCAGTGCTGCAATCTTGGCTCACTGCAACCTTTGCCTCCTGGGTTCAAGTGATTCTCCTGCCTCAGACTCACAAGTAGCTGGGATTACAGACATGCGCCACCATGCCCGGCTAATTTTTGTATTTTTAGTAGAGACGGGGTTTCGCCATGTTGTTTGGCCAGGCTGGGCTCGAACTCCTGACCTCAGGTGATCTGCCCACCTAGGCCTCCCAAAGTGCTGTGATTACAGGCATGAGCCACCATGCCCAGCCCCAAGATTCCTTACAGATATACATTTTCCCCCACAAAGGACACCTTTGCAAAAGGGCCGTTTCAACATATGGCAAAGAAACATGTTTTGGGGTAAAATTTTGATTTTTTGGGGGGTAAAATTTTGATTTTTTTTTTCCTTGTCTCATAATGTTATCCTAGAGTCGGGCTGGAAAGAAAGTCACACTATATAGGGTTAAATAAATCCCATCTGATGAGAACTTATGGTTTGTAGGGTGTGACTCCCCAGACCCCTTAGATTGGAATTTGGGCAAAATAAAAAAATAATCAAAGCTTAGTCCTCAGGTAAATGAGCTATTAGTGGACAATAATGGGGTATCACCTTCCAGATGTATTTTCTAAATGTTATATAGTCACACACATACAAATATATATACACATATAAACACATATTCACTATATAACACATATTTTACATATTGCTTATTTTGTTTTCATAATTATTTTATAGTATAACTTTTTAAACTTAAAAATTCATTGGTAACCTTTCCCAGGGTCATTAAGAATTCTTATAAAACATGATTCCCAGTGCTTGCAGAATATTCGACTTCATAGTTATGTGGCGATTTATTTACTGGCAGAATTTTTATACATTGAATTTGTTTCAGTTTTGAGTATATTGTACAATTCTCTAGTAACCATCCTGGTGTATACATTTCATGTATTTTTTTTATTTTATTTGGTCTTGAACTGCATTTTCAATAGACTATGTTTCTAGTAGTAGCATCTTTGGATCAAAATATAATATAATATAAATATTCTTTTTCAAGGCCTCTGATATGTATTAGAAACTCACCATTACTGGCCCTAGATCATTTGATTATGTCTAAAAGGGTGCCAAATCTAACAGAAAGTGATGATATCACAATTGTGATTTTTATTTTGTCCATTTTCTGTTGGTAAAATTGTACATTTTCACAACTATTACCATTTATATCACATTTCAGTTATTCATCTATTTTGTTTTGGAATATATTCCCTTCAAGTTATTTGCTTTTTATTATTGATATTATTATTGATTTGTGAGAACTTACTTTATAGTAAAAACATTAGCTCTCTTCCCAAATAGTTGCAAATATTTTTTTCTGGATCGTAATTTGTCTTCTTTATTTTGTTTCTGGTAGTGTTTGATCTAGAGTATTCTACATTCCTTATGTGCTAAAAATCCATTGATCTTTTAAACTATAGCTTCTTTCTTGCTTTTTAGTTTAGGCATGACTTCCTTTTCCTCTAAGCAAAATAAAGTCTGTTATTTCAGTGATTTAATGATTTTACATTTTAGCATTTCACACTTTATACAAAGGGTGATATTTTTGCTTTTCAATAGTTGCCAGTTATCTCAGCACCTTTTGTATGTGACAATTTCTTCTATTTCTACTGATTTCAAAATTGCTTATCCATCTTTTTCCAAACAAAACACTGAAGCTTTAAATACATTCTTGAATGAAACAAATACTTTATATAAAACAATTTTTATTTAAAAGGCATAGATGGAAAAGGCCTAGATTGAGATTTCTGAATCTCTACAAAATGTTATGCAAAATATCTGACTTTTAAGTAACAAACAGCTCCTCTGCCATTTTTTTGAAGTTGAATGGAACTTTGGATACTGAAGAATTTTGTAACTGGTCATAAAAATCTCACATTTTGAGTTGTATTTTACATCTTAACTCCTGTCCTTAAATAAATTTTTGTGGTCTTAAGACAAGCGTATATTCTCCCCAGTTTCTAAATTTACTTTTTATTAAGAGCAAACTACATAAAGTTTATGTGCAAGGTCAAGATAATTTGTTTTGTTTCCTACAGCAAAATATACTTTCTTGTTCTCAAAAAAAGACAAAATTTAAGTTTTAACTCGTCAAAAATATCTCTTTAATTTGTGCAGCAAAAAAATATTTCAATTAAAATACCACAAAATTATATATAGCAAATATTGCAATTCAAAGGACAATAGCTTTTTTAGTTAAAGCAAAGATAATTCATCATTTAAAATCAAGTTTTATAGATTAAAATAGATATAAACTTATGATCCACTTTCCAATAGAAAACAAGCAAGTTTTCCTCTTATAATTTACCCTCATCATCCCAAAGTAATATATCTGGACTTGATACATTGATTGGTTCATTGAAATTGAGCTCTTCAGTAGATGATGTTTAAATATCAATCACCTTATGAATATTTAAATTCAAGAAATGTCAATTAAAGCTTTGCTCATCTTGTTTACTTTTAAGAGTTCTTCAGAAATATCAAATAAAATGAGATCATACTTGGTGGTAGTTTAAAACTCTTAAAAGGCTGATCTTTGCATAGTAATACTCCAAAATATTCAGGCGGGAAATATTCAAATATAATGTAACCTTTGGGATTATTAAAAGGAAGCCTTTTTGATCTCAGTAAAACTTTTACTATTTAACTTCAACATTTTCCAATTAACTCTTTATTTAACATAGTGAGCTGAATTCTAAATCAATGCATTTAAATGAAAAATAAATTGTATTAGGCAATTTTATTCTGTGATTAAAATAAGTTTCAATATAGTGATTAATTTATTACTTTCTATTTCTCACTGATTACATTTAACATTTTGATGAACCCCAAAGTTGCCTTTATTATTTTCTTTCACTTCTTTTTTAGACAAATATTTATTATTTTAAGTATAATTTTGAACAATCTTAAGTCTGCAAACTATATACAGGTAATACCCATGTATATACAATTTAGATATATGGATAAAATTTTGTTCCATGATTATATATTCTCCTTAAGAAAGGATTCAATAGAGTTCCTGGAAAAGCAATTTGAAAGATTCACCAACATGTTATACACATGCTGTAAGTTACTAGTTTACAAAGTTTACCCTTGAATAAGAACATCAATATTCACCAAACAGTGTATGCCAAAGTTTTCTGAGCACAGATTAAGAGGATGTGTACAACTAAAAGAATAAAAAACAAAGGGCCATGAAAGAAACTATTTAAAATCCTATTAGTCACTTGTTCTTTGTAGATAAGTATGCTTATTTGGAAATAGCCAGATGCAGTCTGACAAAATTCAGACAAATATACAGTGTCATAATGTTTTCCAGAGGTGTTTTATGAAGTGGGGTAGAGGGTGATCTCATTCAGGGTCCTGTGAGCTGACTAGGAGAACTCATCTGTCCAATGTTGGTATCTGCTATATCTCCTATGTCTTCTCTGCCTGTTACCCTTTTTCCCCCACCCACACATTCTGGAATTACTTTCAGCTTTGACTTTGTTTATCTATTTGACTAGACCTTTAGTTTCTAAGGCTACATCTCATCTCCCTGACACACAGATAATTTGACTAATTTCAATCCCAGACTTCATAAAAGATATGCACATCACCTGTCTTGGTTTCTGTTTACCCCCTACTTTTACAAATCACAACGATGCCTCAACCTGCCCCAGGCATTGGATTCTCACCGTATCTATGATTAGCTTCTACAGATTTCTAACAATGAAAAGATAGTCATAAGTCAGTCTTTGCTGAAGAAGAATATTTTTTGTCTTTACATAATTTTCTAAGAAGTCATTAGATTTAAATGTCTTGAAAGTCTCTTCTAAAGAACTAGTTGGTTTTGTTTTTCCATTTTCTTTTAAATAAAGAAAAGTATAAAGCATGCTGCAAAATGCCTATGTGTCATTTTCCCAAAATTAACATGTTAGAATATTGCTAGTCTAAATTTCTAAAAAAGAAATAAACCATATTATATGAAGTTGAAATCCACTATGAAACTTACCCCAGGTCCCTTCCATTCTCTCCTGGATACATTTTCTATACTCAGTGTCCCCTCTTCAGGTCCTTCTGTTCTTTTCAAAAACTACTCTGGTCAGGCTTTTGTGCCTATCACTACACATAATTGTTCTTTTCAAGGTCACAATAACTTCTAAATTGCTAAGTCAGTGGACAAATCTCAGTCTCTTCTTGAATAGTCTAGCAGCATCATTTGATACAGTTGATCACACCTACCTCCTTAAACACAATAATTACCTAGCTTTCGCCATAGCACACACTATCAGTTTTTCTCTTACAAACCAAATCCTCTTTTCTTATTCCTTTTCTTCTCCCAGATCTTTTAAAATTGTAGTTGACCCTGTTGTCTTCTCTAATTAAACTCACCAACTTGGTGATTTCATTCAGCTTTATACTTTTAAATAAAAAGGTTAGCTCATACACTACTATTTTTTAAATTCCCTTCTTTTATCCTTTTATTTGCCATCTCACACTTGTTCTTAATGGGAACTCCTTATCTTCTTCCTAAATCTTCTGTACCCACAGTCTTTCCCATCTCAGTTAATGGCAACTACTTCTTTCCAGTTGAAAGTTAGAGGTTAGGATTTAGATCTAACTCAAGCTCTTTTATTTCTCTTACATTCTATATCAAAACCCATCAGAAGACTCAGTGGCTTCAAAACACATCTGATCATATCTCAATACCTCCGTCTCTATTACTCTGGTCCATGGCGTCACTTTCTCACTGGGATGGCAATATCCTTTTAACTTGTCTCCCCACTAATGTCCCTTGGCCCCTTTCTAGCTAGTTATAGAAGCTACAATGAATATTTCTTTAGAATAAAAGTTAGATTACGTCACTTTTTTGCTTAAAACTCTTCCCTCACTCTAAAAGCCAACGCCATTACAATAGCCTTCAAGGCCCTACAAATTTTGGCTGCTTCTTCAGTCTCTGACATTTACAACTTTCCAGCTCCCACCCTCTTCTTCATTCATATCGATCTTGTTATTCTGTGGACATGTCGGTAATCTTCCTACTTTTTGCACTGGTAATTCATTTAATCTGAAATTATCTTCCCTCAGATACCCACATTACTCTCTCCCTATGGCAGATTGTTAAGATGAGGTCATACTGGAATGAGTCCTAATCCAATATGATTGATGTCCTCATAAGAATACGTCTGTGTGGAATTAGATAAAAGGAATAAGTTCTAATGTTTGATAGGAGAGTAGGGTGACTATAATTAACAACAATGTATTGCATATTTCAAAATAGCTACAAGAGAAGACATAGAATGGTCCCAATGCATAGAAATGATACACACCCAAGGTGATGGACATCCCAAGAACTCTGACTTAATCATGATACAGTCTATGCATGTAACAAAATACCACATAGTAAGTATGTACAGGCAGGGAGCTCATGCCTGTAATCCCAGCACTTTTTGGAGGCCAAGGCAGGTGGATCACGAGGTCAGGAGATCCAGACCATCCTGGCTAACACAGTGAAACCCCGTCTCTACTAAAAATACAAAAAATTAGCTGGGCGTGGTGGCGGGTGCCTGTAGTCCCAGCTACTCGGGAGGCTGAGGCAGGAGAATGGCGTGAACCTGGGAGGCAGAGCTTGCGGTGAGCTGAGATTGTGCCACTGCACTCCAGCTGGGGCAACAAAGCAAGACTCCATCTCAAAAAAAAAAAAGTATATACAAATAAATATACCCTAAATATGTGCAAATATATATATTAAGAGAAAAAAAAACAAGAATAGTACAGTGCTATGCCATCACTTCCCAAAGAAAAAGTGCTATGTGGTTCTGTTCTGTCTCCCCAGTTTTATGCAGTAAGGCAATATTTATTTCCTCTAACTACTTTTATTTCCCACTTCCCTTCCTAGAAGTGAGCTTAGCTAAGATGAGAAAAGAGGGAGAAATTTCTATTATAACATCAAATAAAGGCTATTAATACTTGCAAGACAAATTTTGATTGTAGATGCTTAACTGAAAGATCTAAAGACTTATTTTCATAGGATCTTTAAGGCACCTAACCTCTTTCAACAGCTTGCCTGCCCACGTATCTAACTGGCTGAAAACAAGGAAGAATGGAGCGTATTGACTGATAATCAAGACCTAGGAGAGAGGGAAGAAGGCTAATGAAATTAAGGTCACCCTGGAAGAAGAGGAATGTTAGGTAAAATCTATAGAGACACAAATTAAATTTAATACCTATATGGACTTTGAATGGAAAAAAGGAAAGAACTATCTGTGTCACCCAGTAATGTCAGTGTGTTTTGTATGGGTTTCTGTGTGTTTTATGCAGGGTTTTCTTCCAGTAGCAGACACACTTTCATGATCTTCCAGACACAAAAGTCTATGTAACCAATAATTACAACAACAATAACAACAACAACAAAAATGGCCATGTGAAGATAGAGATATACATGGAAAATGCCATGGACTGCAAAGCAAAGATTAGAGTCATGCAACTGCAGACCAAGAAATGCTAAAGATTGCTGGCAAACCAGCAGAACCTATGAAATGGTGAGGAAGGATTTTCCCTACATGTTTCAGAGGGAGCATGGTCTTGTCTTCACCTTGATTTTAGACTTCTAGTCTCTAGAACTGTGAGATGATGAATTTCTGTTGTTTTAAGTCCCCTAGTTTTCAGGATTTTATTAATCTCTGTCCTGGGAAACCAACACAGGTCGATTTATTTGCAAACAAGAGCATTCCTGTGCATAGATAGTGTAGATAGATAAACATTTGTGGGGAATCATGAAGAGCCTGCATATTTGTAAAAATTCATGTCTTGTGTCAATTGTCATTTACAAATACAGCCAGTTTTTCCATTAAAAAAAAAAAAAGCAACCTACGGTTTATCCAGAAACATATCAAATAGTGAAGACAATATTACTCTGTAGTTAAGTTAATCTTGGGGATTCTATGGATTTACTGAATGAAAGGAACTACGTTTAACCTAATTGCCTGTTGTCATTTACTGATCCCTTCTTGCTGAGTTACTTGTTACCAAATTGGTTTAGATTATTCTCTATGATAATAGTCATTTTCTTTTCTTTTTCTATGGGTTTCTCTTTTATCTTAAAATTACTTTTTCTTCCACTTTCTCCCCTAGTATTACTTTTGTCTTGTTTCTCCAACTTTGTTAAAAGCACTGCATTACACATACAAATAAGCATAAGAGATTTATATAGAAATCAAAAAGCCGTCTCACACAAGGTATGTGTTTTAATTTCAGCTGCCATCAAGAAGTCAGAAAAGTAATCTGAACTAGAAAATAAAAAACAAATAGTATTTATGGTTTTTAAAGAATTCTGACCTTCCACAAATGGTCCAAAATAGAGCTCCTTAGTTCTTCAAATATTCATTGTCCATGTATGTAACATACTCACCAAGTTAAGGCCCTAAGATCTGCACTGGGAACAAATAGATGGTTAAAACACAACCTGTTGTTAAACAGAGGATCCACTGAACAAAGCATCAAAATGAGGGAGAAAGACAAGGAAACCAAATACCCTAAAATAGGGGGGGTAAAAAATCTAAAAATGACTTACATAGAGCAATGTCGTTTATGGGGTTCCAAATACTGAAACATCTTTTTGGGACCTCGTTTTAGACATAGGGATTCAAGAATAACATATACTGTTGAATGCTAATTTTAATATAAGTGTTAAAAACTATGTGTGCTTTTATATCTTGACAAATAAGCACTTTTTTTAAAGCGTAGAAGACCCCTGCAAATCTGATGGGATGCCAGCAGAATAACTGGTGCAACTGAGGGAAATGGCAGAAGGAAACCAAAAGAAAACATGAGGTGGAAAGCAGAGGGTATTTTGTGGTGGTATGTAGTTGAATACTGATCTATCATGTAGTTTTGTCCCTCTGCTGGTTTCTCCTCCATCTATCCAACCCCCTGCCATTCATCCATTTATCTTGTGTTTGGAATAAAAAGACATTTGATAACATTTAGATTTGTTTTGAAGTTTTTTTTTCCTGTAGGGTGGTTACTTCTCCCTTGCCAAATTCACCAAGTTCTGAATACTAGAATAACTTCACTCTCAGCAGCAATAATGATAACAAGAAAGTATAAGCTTTGAATAATGAAGAAATTGTTAGTCAAATATATTTCTTAAATAAGACATGTTTATTCTATTAAAATAATTGGTATCTTAAATAATTAAATGCCATAATAGAATCTAAATAATACTTATTAAATATTTGTTATGTCTTAAAGTGAGAATAATTCATTAGTTTTTAACCTGAGCTTCTGATATCCTATCTCTATTAGTTCTTTGGACTTGGCTGAATTGCTCAAATACTATAAGCCTCAGTTTTAATACCTAAACTATGAGCTAATTTTATGTCTCTCAAGGGATTTCATGAAGAATAATGAGTCAATGTATGCAGAAAGTCTTGCTTAATGTATGTAGTAGGTGTTCATCACACATTAGCTGTCACCAAAATCTTTTCACTCTAACCTAACCTGTTCAAGATTTCAAGATTTCATCTGACATCAGTACAAGGCTTCCATCATTTTTACGAACCACAAAGTTAAATTTAGATTGCTAAAATAAATTTGTTTTATTTTTAAGTCCACTAGCTCATACCCTGTCTTATTTCCTGTGTCTGTGATGGAGTAAGGCAGATTTCTTCTCTGCTTTTTCTTCACTTGCCTCTAGACTTTTAAGTTGTGTCTCTAGATGAACTGGCAGGCATTCATTTCATTTTTATTCAACTGGGTGCTACCTCTTCTTCCAGTTCAAGGGCATGTCATTTTATATTAAGAATACATCTTCTGTGAAGTCTCTCACTAGGTTCAGCACATTCTGTTTCTTAATTTTTCTTTACTACCATTGTATTTCAAATTAGCATATGACATTTTATATTTTTAGTGTCAAAAATTAATTGAATCATTATTGTTCTTACTCTTTACTTGTTCTAGTGTTTTTATTTTTTTCACCTCAACTGAACTTGCAAACTCACTGAAGCAGAGTCTATTTGATTCATTTGGTATCAGCTAATAATCAGTTATCTCACCTCGTTGCCATTGGATACAATGGGTTTTGTTTCCAATGCTATCACCTTGAGGCATTATTTTTCCAAAGTACCATGTTTGCATTTGTATGCAAACATTCTTATATTGTCATCTATGGAAATGTAAATTGGCTTCTCTAACAATTTTTAACATTTGAGAGTTAATTAGGAATACTCTTACATATGGTTAATATTAAATATTATTAGCCTAAATACTAATACTTCTACTGCTGCTATTAAGTACTATTACTAGTGCTATTAGTGATAGCTAATATTTACTGGGCATTTTTCTATGTATCTGGCACTGTATTAAGCACATTGCAGCTACTGTCCCATTTAATCATCATAAAAAACTATGAATTATTATTATATTCACCACCATGCAGATGAAAAAACTGAGACACCAAACATTCAAGCAATCAAATTCATGCAGCTAGTCAGTGTCTGTGTTCAAATTGGAATTTATTCTATGTGATGCCAAACATCATGATTTGTCCTTGTCTCCTTCTGGAGATATCAGATTCCAGAATATTGTGTTGGAAGCCCACCTAAACTTCTAAGTAATTACACCTATAATACCTTCCATGAGATACTGAAACAAAGGCCCTTGAAAATCCAAGGGAGCTTGGCATATAGTAGTCATTCAATTATTACTTATTAAATGAATAAATGGGGTTATGGTTAGTTGTATTAGTCTGAGAACAGCAGAATTTAATTATTTATAAGTCAAATATGATTAGAAAACTCTGTGTCTTAAAAATAATTTAATTCAAAATATTTATTATAAATACTCTTTCAACTATTGTGGCCATTTCGTATGTTCAACTACTAAGTAGTTTATGAGTCTGTGAGTTTTGTTTCCAATAACTTCCTTGAGGAAGTAGAGTGTATATTAAAAATAGACCTTTACAAACAGCAACCTGGTACAGTAAAAAAATGTTCATTTTATAAAGAACAACCTGACAAGTTAGAGGTCTTTCTCTAGACATTGGGCTTCATTAAATCAAGGGTAATAGCACAGTCTAATGCCTGACAATTTGCATCTTTCACATTTAATTTAAATTTTTTCTGCACCGTCTATTCCTACTGGTGTATAGTTATCCGATTTTCTATTAAATGAAAAGTGTGAACTTTAGTCCCCAGTTCCAAAGATCGGGCATTATGTTCTTTTCTAACACAAATCTTGAGATGTCAACATTTTTCAGGCTGATTAAACCCCTTATTACACAGCTAAGTAGTAAAACGTAATCTGGTCATATGATATGAGTTACTATACAGCATGTTCGCAGGGAAGTATCTCTGAGGGAGAAAAACTGAACATTTTTACATGGTGCCACCTTAATTTGTATTCCCCTAGATTGCATTTAAAGTTAAAAGTTTATAAAAATGTAAAGTTTTACAGGCATTGCTTCCTGCAGGCTTAAAAGCCCAACTGACATTTATGAAGAAATAAATTTATCATAGAGTGAATATATTTTTTAAACACTTATGGGTATTCTCCAACTCACAACATCTGCCAACCATGAATGACAGGAATGTTTTCAAGTTTCAAGAAAATCTTTAGCTTATTATAATTAAAAAAATAGAGAACAAACTGGTATGTAGGGATTACTTAAATGTTTATGTTTATTTCATCAGTAAATGCAGCTTTTGCTTACGTATTTAATGAAAGAATAAGAGCATATTGTAGTTTTCTAGGATTAAAAAAGTGCTGATATATGAAAGTAGGGCCAAAGATACTCTATGAAAGTATTTTTCTGAATTTGATAACTTGCAGTGCAATAATTTTTATGCCAAATATCTGAGCAGACAACTTACTTGCCACTGGGTTCTACGAAAAAGTGACCAGCTATGATTCTCCACAAGGGAAATTCTAAAGTCTAAATATTAGAACGAGACAAAAAGATAAATCAGTTTATCAACAGATCCCTGACCCAAGCTTTGCTTTCTCCACTCTGCTTTCTCTTTTTTTCCATTGATCATGACTTCTAGTAAAAGTTTATGTTGGTCATTTCTTCAAATCCATAAATGAATAGAATCCAGGTTTGAATGGAGATCTTTCTTTGCTTGTTTTTATTTTGAATCTCCCTGGAATGCGAAGAAACGGACATTCTGCATTCAGACAGAACAGAAGGTGATACATTTGTTCAGAAATCTGATGGCCCATGAGGGAATCGTTGAAAGCACAGACATGAGGACATTAAATGGGACTCCAGTGGCAGAAGGAATTGTTGTGTGTCACTGCACACCACAGATTTACTAATGGGGAGAGAATAAGGAATGAGGTATGAATGGAGGCTAACATTTAGGAGGGAAAACCCGTTTCTTTTTTGCTTACCTGACACATCATGTGCCTAACATGTTGTGTTTCTCCAATAACAGTTGGTAGCATTTGCATACATTGTAGAGAATGCAGATGGTTTTCTGCTGAGAATGCAGCAAGCCCAGGAGGTCACACTGGGAATTACTAAAGTCTTAAACTACATCCTTGTGAATGCCATAATTTTAAAATCAAGTCCTTATTATTTATTACCTTAACATATTTTTCTGTGTTTAAAACATACGTGCTCTTGACCCACTTAGAAAAAAAAATACCACAACAACTTAACACCCACCAGTAAAGCAAAGGCTACTAGCATAAATGATTGAAGTGTCTGTAAAAACATTTTCCCTAGAGAACGTTACGCTATTGAAGTTCAGATCAGCAAATATCCTCGCCTCATTATTTTTTCATGCCTCACATACCTGCTGCTTTTTCAAACTTTACCATGTTGCTTTCTATCTTTACAAGTGCTATGTTCTCATCTACTATTTTAAGAAATGAGGGAATCCAAAAGCCCTTGAAGATATGGTATATTTTAAAATTTATTACTGGACTAAATATTAAGCTATATTCTAAAGACTTGCAAAAATTGACCCTGCTCATATTATGGTAAAATTTCCACCTTAGATTTGGAGCAGTGGTGCCAAATAACAAGAATGAATGTAGTAGTATAACTGCACTTTGGTTAAGAGTTTTTTGGTTGGATTTGGACCAGAGACAAAGGGAATTAAGAACACTGGGGATTAGGGAAGGCAATTACTTCCCAATTTATTTAAACTCTATTGTTCCTGAGATAGTTTATTGTTATTAAGTGTAAGTGGATAATTTAAGTTTTTTAAGCCAGAGAGAGAACGTTTATCCTACAGAAAAACCATTCTTTAGTTGATGATGTTTTTAAAAAGTATGACATGAAGAAAACCATTATTTCATGTGTTCCTTTATGATATACATCTTTTCAAATATCTGCAATAGAAATGGCATTGTGTGGGCACTTTGTGTGAGTATTAGGATGGTCAAATACACTCTTTTCTTGTACATTGACATATTCCAGAATTGCAATAGGGAATTAAAAAAACATATTTTAAGTAAATTTAAGATTATTTCAAGATATACATATTAGAATTGTAAGGAAAACAACTGCTATGTTAAATATTGATTTTAGGCAGTTAAACACTCAGCAGATATATTTTAATAATTTCAGGAAGTCATAAAGAGATAGAAGGTGAAGGAGTTGTGAGAGGAGAAACTAGGGAGAGAAGGTGATTTTATATAAGTTTACCAGCAACAATCGAGCAGAGAACTGAATAATTGAGGGAGTGAGTTATACAAAGATCTGAGAGTGGAGTAGAAGGAAACCACAGTGTCACACAGTGCAAATGATCTAAGATAGAAACCAATGTGGTGGTGTTTGAGGATTAGGAAATGTAGGCAGGGGCAAAATCATGTAAAATGGCAGAGGTCAATGTTTGGATAGAGTGTAGATTTTATTCTATGAAGGATGAAAAGCCACTGAATGGTTTAAACAAAGGTGTGAATGTATAACAGAGTGAGCTAAGAAAGCAGGCTGCCTCACTTTCAATCTTAGCAATAATCTTGGGCAAGTTATTCATTTTCCTTATCTGTGAAATGGGAAAGTAAATGTGACCCACCTATTAGGCTATTCTGAGAATTAAATGACATAATATATGTATAGTATTAATTATTTATATTTAACAAAGACCACTGTTGTTACTCGTGGAAACTAAGCCATAGGAACCCAGATGAGAAACAAGAAGAGATTTAGGAGGCTACAGCATATAGAAGTCCACACTAGAGACAAAAGAACTCATGGCCAGTGGTTAGTGTTTGAAGTAATAAGAAGTGGTCAGATTTAATATATTTCATGACTGAAACACAGAAAGAACTGAGACGAATTCAGTGTGAATTGTAAGAGAGGAAGCAAAGATGGCAACTGAACAATTGCTCAATATTTGTAGCAATTACCGATATAGGAAAGATTATTGGAGGAGACAAGTTGGAGTGGAATGGAAAAGGATCAAGAGCCTTGTTTGGATATACTAAGGTTATGATCCTTATTAGAAATTTACATGGAGAGATTAGGCAGAAAGTTAGATATATTAATTTAGTGGAGCTCTCAATGACTGCAGTGATAAATTTCAGAGTCACAGCTATAGGTGGCATTTAAAGCCTGGGGAATGGACAAGTGTGCATAGGCAGAGAAGAGAGTAATGCCAAGGAGTGAAGACTGGGATACTACAACATGTAGGAGGCGGAACTAGAAAAGGAGGGGTTGTCAGAGAATTAGAGAGAACTGAAGAGATTGTTGTATCGTGGGAGACAAGTGAAGACAAGATTTGAAGGAATGGGATGGGGAATGATAATGGCTCAGTTTGGCACGATATAAGTCTATGGCCACTTGACAGGAGCAGTGACCTTAACCAGAGCTGTGTGAGAGGAATTAACAGGAAGGGCCTGGGGTCCTCAAAGAAGAGCTGAGAGATCAAAATGTGGAGATGCATTAATGAATTAAAACAAAGATGATAGAGGGACCAGAAGATAGAATTGAATATTCAATTCACTCTCTAGAGCAGTGCTAACTTCAGAAGCTCTGAAATACAGTGCAGGAAATACAATGAAAATATTGAAATATTTGAAAGTATACACAAAAGTTCTGTACCAAACGATACATATACATAGGATGAACAAATCTAGAGATCTAATGTACAACACATAGACTACATTTAATAATATCATATTCTGGGCTTTTGCTGAAGGAGTAGAATTTAGCTGCTATTGTCATATGCAAAAAACTGGGTAATAGTGTGAGATGATAGGTATGTTAACTTGTTTCACTATAGCAACCATTTTCCTACCTATCTGTATCTCATGAGATTATATTGCATAACTTAAATATACACAACTCCTTTTATGGAAAATAATAAAAGTTCTATAAAAATAAATAATTATATGAATATGAGATAAAATAACAAATGAAAATATTAAATATATATGACAAGAGAAACATCTGTGATATAGATAATTATAGGTAAAAACAGTATATTACAAGTACATTAATACTAATGTACGTGTAGAAAAAGATCACAGTGGAGGAAGTACAGGTGAGTTTGATGAATCAATTTTAAGTTAAAACTATTAGCAGCTGTATTAGTCTGTTCTCATACTGCTATTAAGGAGATATCCGAGACTGATAATTTATAAAGAAAAGAGGTTTCATGGACTCACAGTTCCACATGGCTGGGGAGGCCTCACAATCATGATGGAAGGTGAATGAGGAGCAAAGTCACATCTTATATGGCTGCAGGCAAGACAGAGCATATGCAAGGGAGATCCTCTTTATAAAACCATCAGATATGGTGAGACTTATTCACTATCATGAGAACAGCACAGGAAAAACCCGCCCCCATGATTCAATTACCTCCCACCAGGTCCCTCCCATGACACGTGGGAATTATGGGAGCTACAATTCAAGATGAGATTTGGGTGGGGACCCAGCAAAACCATATCAGTACCCATTTTTAAAAAGATAACACCAAATGACAAAGAATATACTTAACACTAGTACATTCTAAATTAGTTAGATTATTGTCAACTGGAGCAAATCCTTTTGAAAATATGAAAAACATTTATTCAGGGCTATGAAAAATTTTAATTCCTTTTAACTATGAGCCATATGCGAAGAAATATATTCCAAAGAAGAGATTTAATAGATGAAAAAATCCTACATAATGACAGCAACAACTGCTATTAAGTAAGTATTTAATAAAGTATAAATATCATAATAATCTATAAGCATTTGAAATTTAGTTAATTCATAAAAGTAGTTAGGACAGTACCTAGCCTATAATTATTATTATTATTATTTTATTATACTTTAAGTTTTAGGGTACATGTGCACAACGTGCAGGTTTGTTACATATGTGTACATGTGCCATGTTGGTGTGCTGCACCCATTAACTCATCATTTAACATTGGGTATATCTCCTAATGCTATCCCTCCCCCCTCCCCCCACTTTGATTCACTAATTGAATCAAAGCATTCAATTAGATGCTGTTGAGTAAATGGAGAAGGAAGAAAGAAGGAAGAAGGAAGGGGAGAAAAGAAATGAATCATTCAATCTTCTTCCTTAGCTCTACATTTACATTGCTACTAATACTTTTCTTCTGCATCTCAGATCCATTTAAGTTATTTTCTTCACTTAAAAACACTGTCTCCCCTCACATCTAAATATCAAATAATGGCACCACCAGTTTTTTGGTTAATAAAGCTTGACCTATTGCGGTCACTTTGATTTCTTCTTTTTCAGCCTCTCTGTACAACAAACTTTTTAACTTCCAGAGACTGCACATTCATGCATCCATTCATTCACATGCACTTAGTGAGCACTGCTGTGAATCCTTGGAGATAGAGATATTAAATACAGGGGTTACTGTCAGGGAGACCATGGTCTATCAAGGGTGACATATAAATACATAGACAATTAAAATATAGAGCGAAAACTCCTCAGATCCAGTTATGCACAAGTTTTACAAACACATGCAACTGGCAACTAAGTGCCACTGAGCTCCAAAAAGGTTTCCCAGAGAAGATGATACCTACATTGGGTCTAATAGAAATAATAAATTTATATGGGTGATTATGAAGAAAAGTTAATTCCACTGCAAAGCCACAATGCTTGGGGGTAAAAACATAAGGTTGGTAACTTTAAGTGGTCTTGTATAGCTAGATTTAGAAACATGAGCACATTAGTTTCCCAGGGATGCCATAACAAACTACCAAAAACTGGGTCACTGAGTGGGAAGGTACAATTGAGGCCATAGCAGTTCCATAAACACACTCTGAGCTTTTTCATCTTCATACATTTGTTCCTATTTATTTATGTGGAAATATTCATCTCTACTTTATCTTTGACTGCTAATATTATTTTATTTTTTTGAAGTCTACTTCAGTTGTCATCACAAATATAGCTATTCTCAACAGAGGTTTCTTTATATCTTCTCAGAAATTGCAATGTACTTTTCTTTGGGAAACTTCCTCTCACTACTTAGTATTATAGTCATGCGTGTGTTCACTGTATATCTTCATGAGAATATAATATTCTGGAGAATAGAGATTACATCTTTTTTCACTATAGCAACCCTTGTACTGTCTAACAGGGTGTTGGCCATAATTGGTACCCAGTATAAATACATTAAAAGTGTTTATGAAAATGTAATTAATTTATACCCTCATATTAGAAATGGGGTGAAGAAGAAATTATTTCTGAAGTGTAAAGAAAAAGATTGATGGGGCTGGGCACGGTAGCTCATGCCTGTAATCCCAGCACTTTGGGAGGCAAAGGCAGGCAGATCACCTGAGGTCAGGAGTTCCAGACCGGCGAAATCCCGTCTCTACTAAAAATACAAAATTAGCTAGGCGTGGTGGCACATGTCTGTAATCCCAGCTACTCAGGAGGCTGAGGCTGGAGAATCGCTCGAACTCGGGAGGTGCAGGTTGCAGTGAGCTGAGGTCGTGCCATTGTACTGCAGCCTGGGCAACAAGAATGAAACTCTGTCTCAAAGAAATTAAAAAAAAACAAAACAAAAATGATTCGTGGACGAGTTGAAATTTGATACAGTGCTTGAACTGTGGATAGGATTTTGATATATAGGGACCTGACAGGAAGGGGTTTAGAGATTAAGTTAAATGACCATTCAAAACAGAGGTGATGGAATAGCTCAAGCAGAACTCTGAATTTACAATAAAAAGTATACATATGTGCAAATCCATGTAGTTAGTTTGATTATAGTTTTGTTATATAGCAGTGACAGCAAATTCCAGAAAGATAGTGTGGGACTAAGTCATAAGTGATGCAAATAATATTCAAAGGAAATTGGAATCTTTGGTAACTAATGGTGAGTCATTTAAGGATGTCATGTATGGAAAGTGTTGGTTAGGCAAAAAAATAGGCTTTATAAGCATAGAGTTTCATTAATAAAAGAAATGTGAGGTGTGAAAGATTTGAGGGTGGGAAGATGATGATGAATTGGAAAACATGGAAAGATGCAGATGAAAACATCCAAAGGCCAGAGTGAAAATAAGAAAATTATGAAAACAAATCTGCTTGCTTTCCAGCATGAGATAAATATTAACATTAGTAGGTGTTTTAGCTGTTTGAATATATCCACTCCCTAGTACCACCCTATGGCTAAACATTTTTAAGGTTCATACTTGGAATTTGTGCCTATTGTGCCTTCTATATCAGGGTAATGTAAATTATTAAACATGCTTAAACATTTTTAAAGAGCCACTTTAGTTTGTTTCATCAGATGTTGAAGAAAATACTACTGTAATATTAATAAAAATTACATAATTGATGATACATTTCTTATCAAATATATTTTTTCTTAAATGCCTAGTTTGTACTTAATTTACACATTTATATCAAACATAGTGCTTCAGATACTTCTTCATAAATTACATATATATGAAATCAGTTTAACTAAATTTTATTGCATTCTGTTTTTCCAACTAGTGAAATTAGGCAATCGTTATGTTGAATTTTCAGTTTTTAATTAAAACCTAAACTAATACATTGTTTCAGTTACTTTTCATTTGAAAGATACTAGTTTTTCTTTGACAAAGCAATTTTAATGAGACAGCGTAAATTAGTTCACATTTACCTTTTGGCTATTTGTTTTTTATTACTAATTATAATGACCAGCAAAAAACTGATGTTCCTGTTCATTTACACAACTGCTTACTGGCATTATTTGCTCTATGTTTGTTAAACTGTCAGCATATCTAACAAACATTTTTTAAAATAAAAGTTCATTTCATTCAACATTATTGCTTCAGCTGAAGGCATATTGCTTATAACATTAAAAATATATTTAGCATTTATAAATATAAACATATATGTGTATATACATGTCCATACACTTTAAGTAGGCTATGTATATATGCAGAGGTAAAGTTGAAAAGAGGGAAAAATTCAGATAACATAATTGAAAATCATTTTAAAAGAGAAAAATTTTCAAAATGGAATGAGGAGACACAGACCAGCCTAATTCACAGAAACAGTAGTGATTTAGCAGGAAGTCAGCAGGTACTCAGGCAAGCTTGTTAAAGGATTTTACTTTCTGGCTTTTAGGCCATGTATCTGTACCATGACTAAGTTGGTCCTGGATTGCTTGATTTATTCTTCATTTTTTTCCTTGGGTGTATTAATAGAACAATCAATGAAACCTTGGCAGGGATCAGAATTGGCCATTAAAGGAGCCCAAGACAATGAATCATGCATAGAGCTGCTTTTTTCTTTTTTTTTGATAAGCAAATAGAACTGAACTTGGTTGTGCAAATGTTACATGTAAATGCACTGAGTGGCTTTTTATTATATTTATAATATCTACCTTTCAAAAACATTGGATACAAATTTTTCGGCTCTATAGTCCTTCAGAAAAATTATATAAAAATGTATTAAATATACAGTGTAAAATACACTTAAGCAAGTGGCTCTATACTCCAGCTGTTTCACACTTTTATATAGGTTGACAATTATTTAGGTAGCAGCTGAAAAAAGAGATGACCAAGAACGTCACTTGTTGCAATTTTATCAGATCACATTTGTTTTGAATATACATTTCCGACTTTGTAAATTAAAATTGTATTTGTTTACAACTGGCAAAGGTGATGCATTATTAAGAAGATCAAAAAAATCGAATGGTATACAAGAAAAATCATTTTTTCAAGCAAGAATTGCTTATTAATTTATTGGAGAAGTTAGAAAATGAAATGTTTTACTGATGGGTATAAATTTACCTGAGATTTCCACAGAAAGATTAAGATAATATAATTCCATTCTGAAGAGAAATGAAATAGTTTTTCAATTTCACATAATCCCAGTTTTCAAGTACATTTGGGTACTACTTTAAAAAAGATCTATGCATATGTTTGCATAATCAATAGGGACTAGAAAATTTTGTTCAGTCTTATGTTTGTGACCATGTTATCATTTCATACCATGGACAAAGACATCCCTAAGGGATCAATGAATCAAGCTGATCATCCTGGTCCATTCACTTTGGGACTTCCTTGTGGTATTTGTGAAGCAGGCTCACTGTCCACTGGTTACCACTTCAGCCCACTACATCTTGGGCTACAATTTCTACTACCTGTATGAGTCCAGAGAGAAAGAACACTCACATGGCAAGTTAAGAAATTTAATTACCCACAGATAAGCAGCAAGGGATGGTAGAAGCCTAGTTTTTGTGGTGAGCCAATCCCCTAAGGCTCAGAGAAGTTGTTCAAGTTGGATAGAAACTTGGACTGCAGATTTGCATTTGCACTGCAGCTGAGAGACCTCAAAAATAGTCTGCCTAGGGTTTTATACTTTGATGGGAAAATGACATCCTGTGCTAAAGCGTTGCATGACATCGTGTTCTAGGGAAGGCAGGAACACAGCCTGGGCTTTTCTAGTGTTCCTCCTTATCTCACATGTTGCATTCCCAGAACAATCTATAGATATTTTTGAGAACTACAAGTGAGAAAGTGAGGAGAACTTGGTTAGTCCAAGGCCACCCAGAGATGTGTCCTGCAACTTTGTCTACTGGATGGTTGCTTTGAAAGGCATGAAGTGTTGGGGGATTTGTCATAAGTGAGAAGCTTTCTAGATGATGCTAATATGCATCTGGGCATATTCAGGCATTTCATTTCCTCTTCAATGATAAGCTTGATGATTAACCAGCTCTCCCTGGTATGAAAAACGCAAGTGGAAATGAGGTTTACCCTAGGTGTTTTACCCTCCCCTTTACACAGGACACTAATGCTTACTGGATGAAAAAATAATACACACCTATTTGACCACCAAGCTTTACACTCAGATCCTCTGGTAACGGTTGCTGGATCCTGCTTAAGGTTCAAGTTACCTAAATTTCTTTGGAGCTGTAATTGGATACAGCTAGAAAAAAAATGTGCTCTGGAGAGAAACTTAGTGATGGGTTGGAGAAATATTATTAGAAAACTCGACTCAAGAAATTTGTATAATGTTGGCAGTGTTACTCATCAGTTAAGAGTGTTATGAGTTTTGTATTACATAATTGTATATAAAAGACTCAGATGAGTGACTTGGAAATGAATATGTACCAATTCAATGAAGTTTTTTTTGATGTGTTGGCACTGCAAAGAAAACCTCTCCAATTTTAGCACCATTTTACTTGCACCTACTTTTCCCTTTTTGAATCCTTTTGCTTACATCATATTTGCCACATATTTTCTCCTTTTCTCCACTTGTTTCTCATGCATATCTTTCAACAAATTTCCTATTATAAATGTCAGAAAGGACTCTGGTGAGTTTAGAACTTGTGACCCCCAGGGTGTTAAGAGCATTAAACAGTTAGGCAAGGTCAACCCTAACATCAGAATGGGTAAATGGCCTGGTCTCTGACAGCTTTTTGTTTGCTTTCTTGAAACTAAGGTGAACTAATAATACATTCTTCATTATCCTGAAGTATAAAGCTTTACCTATATAAGATGTCTTACAAATGTTAATTAATATTAATAACAGCCATATGGCAAAACTAATTTATGTTTGCATTCAGCATTGGAGTTTCCTAATATTTACTCCTAAAGTATGACCATCTAATTTTTGATCTACTCTGGGATAATTTAGCCAGCTCAGAGGATATGGAAAAAGCAAGGGTATGCAAAGGCAATCATGGAAAGTGCCTGGACTTAGAAACTGGGTGAACTTAGGCATGTACTCGGTTTCTCTGTGTTGTAGTTTATTTGCTTGTTTGTTTTGCTTTATTTTTCATTTGTAAAACTTACCTACTTCATAGGGTTGTTATGAGGATTAAATGAATCTCTGCATGTAAAGAACAGCGCCAGCAACATAGAAAGTGCCCATTGACTGTAGGCTGGTGGTTTGTTATTATGCATTTTTGAATACAAATTGCATTCACTGAGCTCTTCATAAGTGTAAGGACCTGTAGTAATATCATATACTCTTTCAATTAATAATTTTTATTTAATACATGAATATTACAATCCTGCTATTGCTTACAGCACATAATTGTAGCTTTGTCTTCTGGCAAACTATGTTGTCATCATTTGATTAAAGCTAGGGTTTAAAATTCTTGGTTGTGGGGTTGACTGACTTCAGATTTGGAGCCAAGACGATTACTCTTTTCTGCATTATGATTAGCCGTGGTTAATATTCATTTATTTTGAAATATAATAACAATTATTTTAGAGTAAAATAGCATGACACTTCTATCAGAGGCCAAACAGATAAAAATGAATTTGTTTCCACAGAGGAAGAAATAAAATACCTGTGGACATAGAATCTTCCAACATGTCAATTGATCCAAAACATTCTAAAAATGTTTTGGGTGGGTACCTAGATTTCTACATAATTCTAGAACTGCAGAAAGTTAACATTAAATGGGGCTACTAAATAATGGAGCTAACATTATTTAGTAGCTAGCTCTACTGTCCTCAGTAGGAAATGTTCCTGACTTTCTTAAGATCACAGAATTAGTAGTGGAATTAGAGTCAGAAAGAGGCTCTGCTGATTGTTTGGAACATGCTATTTTCTGCCTTGAGCACAACTAACCCTTAGAGCAAGGTATATAGAAGACATTTAATAAGAATTTGTGGAAGGAATGAATGCTGACTTAAATTCAGGACTCTTTGTGTTATTTCCCAATTATCTGTAACTTTAATCTTACCGAAGGCTCTGAGACTGATGTTATACTAAGGCCTGAAAAATAGAAATTACCCTTGGTTAGTGATTCCTAGAGGAGGATTGAATAAATAATGCTCTATCTCAGCCTGGATTTTGAGTGTTATTCTTGCAGTCACCTGGTGATTTGGGTCCTGTTTCCTTGTGCTTATGTCCCTCTATGGGGTAAATCAGTTGATTAGCTACTGAGTAATTTCTATTAGCCCAGTTTTCCCAGTGGCTGGAGTCCTGTCTTGTTCCCTTTGCCCTTCCTAAGACTTGATATAAAATGAGGCTGATATATTACTTGATTTGCAAGGATATCATGATGAATCATTGAATGAATGCATGTAAAACCCTTAGGTCCAGGATATAATAAACACTTAATAAATATTAATTTATGAGACAAAATATATAGTGCAATTAAGTTTTTTCGATATTACCCTGAAAACCAACCTCTTTCTTTACTGAATCAACTTTAACAATCAATAAAGAATATACATAAAATTCAACTTTCTTTGCATATGAAACCCAAAGATCGAACCCCATTTCATAACTAGGATAAAGTAACTATGTTTGTTGAAGGGCCTGGTAGAATATGGCCGTACATATTGCGGGTTCAAATGGTGATGTTGACAGCAGAAGCCACTCCTGCTAGGGTAAGTTTTTCCTAGCCAGCCTTATTGGGTACCTTGTCAAACAGCTGTTGAGAATGGAATATTGGGTAAAGGAGAAAAGCTAGTGGAGACAAGCATGGGCTGCCAGGGGAGAAATAAAGGCAGAAAAGGACAGATATTATTTTAAAAACTTGGCAGAAGAAAAGCAAACAGTAATATAATTAGGTGTCTCATTCAACAATTGACGAATCAAGGGATAATTCTTTTCTCTTTTTTTTGAGACAGAGTCTCGCTTTGTTGCCCAGGCTGGAGTGCAGTGGCATGAACTCAGCTCACTGCAACCTCTGCCTCCCAGGTTCAAGCAATTCTCCTGCTTCAGGCTCCTGAAGCTGGGATTACAGGCACGTGACACCACGCCTGGTTAATTTTTGTATTTTTAGTAGAGACGGGGTTTCACCATATTGGACAACAGGTCTCGAACTCCTGACCTTGTGATCTGCCTGCCTCAGCCTCCCAGACTGCTGGGATTATAGGGGTGAGCCATTGCGCCTGGCTGATAATTCTTAATTCTCAATGTGGTGGAATCCCTTGGATATTTCCAAGAGAGTTGAGTTGTCATTGCTCTTATTGATTCTGTCCTTTTGGGAAGTAGTCAAGGTAGCATCGGCCAGAGACATGTCTTCCTCTTCATGTTCTTATAGCCGCCAAACTTCTCCTTTAAGGCCATCACAGAACAATTCTGTATGACATGAACTGCAACTGGAGAGAGAGATTCAAAGCATCTTTTACTGCTGTACAGGTCGGTGTAGCCAAGATAGAGAGAAAGGAGTCAGTACTTAAAATTTTTAGAGAAACAATCAAGACTTAAAGATTGATTATGTTCATGCAAAGATGAGTGGAAGAAATGTGGTTGAGAGCTATACATAAATGGTGGTGTTAATGTAAATGGTAACAGATAGGAAAGGGTTGGGTGGATTTAGAAGTCTGGACAAAAGCAACCTGCCTCTCAAAAATAATTCTTCAGGACAGTTGCAGTTTATTTCACCACTAGCAGCATCACAGATACGAGTAAGCCAACAAGAAAATGTAAAATTTTAAAAGCATCATGTATGCCCAAGGCAGATGAAATCTAACATAAAGCTCTCTTTCAAGTATATTTTGTTGCAGAAACTTTACCTCATTGCAATGAATTCATTTTTCTGTTTATAGTATTTTTTATAGTATATAAAAGAAAATATAGGCCTTTTAATAGGACACTTTAAAATATTCATGTCTTCTCCCATCACAGCTTGTATTGTAAGCAAATTGTTACTTAGTTGTATAAAACACACTTAAATGTGTTGTAAATAACTTAACTTTGAGAAAGTGCAGGAAGTTTATTAATAGTACTTGACATGTGTTTAAAGTATTGAAGCATATTTGACCTCAAATTATGGAACAAGAATATTAACCCACATTTTCTGTGATAAGAAGTCATAAAATAATACTTCACATTTAACTCCACTGAACATTTTGATTAGGGCTTGCTTTATCATGGTGGAAAAATAAAAGAAAGAACATTCCTATTAAAATTATTGCAAGGAAAAATGGCAGTACATATGCCAATCAATAAGAATTAATTAAGTATCCACAGCGTCCTCACCACTAGGCACTAGATAACGGTAAAAAATTGTTGCTTACCTTATGGGTACTTCTCCCTATTCTTACTAATAGAGCTCTGGTGTTAACCAGAGTGATCGTCTTGAGTTACCTGTCATTCCTCTGACCAAAATGCTTTCTTCTAGTCACAGTATAATGTAAAATTTTTACACAGGCATTCTAAGGAGCCCTACATGATCTAGACTCCTGTTACTTCTCTGACTCCATCTCTTACTGTTTTTCCCACCTGGATATTCTCTGTTATAGCCATTGGTTTCCTTGCTTTCTCTAATGTGCTTTGCATGATTCTAATGCATGGCTTTTGCGCTGGCTAGTTTCTCTCTCAGAAAGATTCTTCCTGCAGATATAAGGCTAATTTCTTCTCCTTCAGTAACTCTCTGCTTAAATGTCATCTACTCAACGAAAGCCACCAGGACCACCCTATTAAAAATTACACCCACCTGAAACCTCTACCTGCCTGACCGTCACTCCTAATTCCCCTTACCTACTCAGTTTGTCTGAACAGTTAATATGTTAATGTACTATGCATTTATTAAGCTCATTGCTTACTGTTTGTTACTTACCACTGGAATATAAGCATCACACATGCAAATATTTTTGTTTACTTTATTTATTACTGTATCTATAAATCCCCAGAACAGTGCCTGGCACATAGAAGATGTTCAGTTAATATTTGCTGAATCAAATTTCTAGGTGTGGCAATGTGTCTAGCTAAATTTTCAAATTCCTTTAAAGATTCAGGTCTTTTTGTCTTGAGATTTAAACGTGAGTTTTTTTCATGGACTCTTTAGGAAAGTTTTGTTGTTGCTGTGTTTTTTTTTTTTTTTTTAGAACTTTTTCTCCTGTATTCTCTGTATTTTTTTGAAAAGTAAAAATGTATCATTTTTTAGTTGCTATGTGAATTTTCTCAAAATGAAAGCATTCTAGTCATCAACAATACCGATCCTTCCTCATCCATGCTACGTATTCAGTAGTTCAATGAATCTACCTATTTTACTTTCAAAGTATCTCACGTTTTCTCACTCTTCCAGTTTCTATTGCCACTTTCTGAATTGCCCCCACCCATTTCACTATAATGAATTATATTTACTAAAATAGAAATCTGTATCATGTCACCACACCCTTTATTCTTTTTATTTTGTTTTTGAGACGGAGTCTCACTCTTTCACCCAGGCTGGAATGCAGTGGCGCGATCTCGGCTCACTGCAACCTCCACCTTGTAGAAGCAAGCCTCAGCCTCCTGAGTAGCTGGGACTACAGTCACATGCCACCACGGCCGGCTAATTTTTGTATTTTTAGTAGAGATGGGGTTTCACCATATTCGTCAGGCTGGTCTTTAACTCCTGACCGCAGGTGATCCAGCCACCTCAGCCTCCCAAAGTGCTGGGATTACAGGCGTTAGCCACCACACTCAGCCCAAACCCTTTATTCTTATTTTTCCTTTGCTTACAAAATAAAGTACTAACTACTCATCATAGAATTCTAGATCCTTTGAAATCTGTTTCCGCTCTATCTTTTAAGGGTATTCCTAACTTGATCCCCATTCTCCTGCACCCTAAACTCCAGTCACACAGATATAGTTTTGTTGTCCAAAAATGTTGTAAATTTTTCTTCAATTTTGCCTTTGCAAGTGCTGGTTTTTAACTAAAAGTACTTTCTGTCTTGTGGTTGGTAAAAATGCTGCTTATTTACCTTAATTGGGACATGTAGTTATGCTGAAGTGTAGCATGCAACCTCTAACTCGTGGTTTAATACAATATAATGGTGGTATTCAAAGTATGGTCCATGGACACCTTGAAGTCGAAGTCCCTGAAACCCTTCCAAGGTCCTGGTGAGGGCAAACTAGTTTCAAAATAATATTAAAATGGAATTTTTCTTTTTAACTTTGTTGACATTTGCACCCATGATAGTACATTGTGGGGAAAGGTGGTGTCATAAAACAGAGTTACTATTATGCATTATATTCTTCAGTACATGAGATTCTACATTTGTGCCCACAAGAGGAAAAAAAAGGTTAGTGTTCTTTAAAAAATGTACTTGATGAGGCAGTGAAAATTATCAATTAAGTTTTGACTCTTGAATACATGTCTTTTTAATATTCTGTGTGACACAATGGGAAGAATACACAAAGCACTCCCACTGCATACACTGTAGGATGATTTTCTCCAAGAAAAGCACCTATGCACTAGTTTGAGTTTTGAGCTGAACTGGCACATTTTAATGCAACACTGTTTTTACTTGAATAATGATTGACAAACTACATTTATTCATAATTAGATATTTGGCAGACATTTAAAAACATCAGTGAAGTGAGTCTGTCACTTCATGAAAATCAACAGAGACTTTTATGATCAATGATACATTTCAGGATTTCAAATGAAAGAATTTTGAAAATCATATGTTTGCCACAGGGAGTTTGACAGCACCCCAATACCTGAAGATTTTGCCGATGAGACTGGTGGTGATAGTAACACTTGTAATTTTTTTATTTTTTTATTTTTATTTTTTAGATGGAGTTTCACTCTTGTTTCTCAGGCTGGAGTACAGTGGTGTGATCTCAGATCACTCCAACCTCTGCCTCCCAGGTTCAAGTGATTTTCCTGCTTCAGCCTCCTGAGTAGCTGGGATTACAGGCATGTGCCACCATGCCTGGCTGATTTTTGTATTTTTAGTAGAGATGGGATTTCACCATGTTGGCCAGGCTGGTCTTGAACTCCTGACCTCAGGTGATCCACCTGCCTCAGCCTACCAAAGTGCTGGGATTACAGGCATGAGCCACCACTCCCAGACAATTTTTTTATATTGAAAAATAAAACTTGCCAAAAGCTAAAAGATCTGAATGGCTAAGTCAACCATTTTTTTTTCCAGATGACCAATGCATCATATTAAAGAATCGTGACAATGAAAGATCCATTCACAGTGCAAGATAAATGATGGATATTAATGTAACAATATAAAAAGTTCATTGATATGGCTTAGATTCCAGATTGCAATTAACCTTTAATAAAGTATAATTTATTGAGTATTTTCATTTAACATCAAAGAAGAAGATACATAATTACCTGGAAAAATTGTTTAAACACTCTTCCTTTTACCAATTACATAGTTGTACGAGCTCAGATTCCTTCATATGCTTCTACTAAAATAATGCATCTCAACTGATTTGATAGAGAACCAGGTAAGAAAAACTAATTTTATTCTATGAAGGCAGACATAAAGAAGACTTGAATTTGTAAGTAAATTAAATGCAACTTGCTATGATCTAAGGTTTGTGTCCACCCAAAGTTATATGCTTAAATCCTAACCCCCAAGGTGATGGTATTAAAAGGTAGAGCCTTCAGGAGGTAATTAATGAATGAGGATGGGGCCCTCATGAATGACATAAGTGTACTTATAAAAGAGGCCTGAGGAAGGTTGTTTGCCCCTTCCACCACTTGAGGACCAATGACAATGTGAAGCTGCCATCTATGAACCACAGAGCAATCCCTCACCAGATACCAAATCTGTAGACACCCTGATCTTGAACTTCCCCATCTCTAGAACTATGAGAAAAAAAAATCTGCTGTTTATAATTTACTCAGTTTTGCTGGGTGTGGTGGCTCATGCCTGTAATTCCAGAACTTTGGGAGGCTGAGGCAGGAGGATCCCCTGAGGTCAGGAGTTCAAGACCAGCCTGGCCAACATGGCAAAACCCCATCTCTACTAAAAATACAAAAATTAGCTGAATGTGATGTCACGAGTCTGTAATCCCAGCTACTTGGGAGGCTGAGGTAGAAGAATCACTTGAACCTGGGAGGCAGAGGTTGCAGTGAGCTGAGATCACGCCACTGCACTTCAGCCTGGGAGACAATGTGAGGCTCCATCTCAAAAAAAAAAAAAAAAAAAGTTACTCAGTCTAAAGTATTTCATTTTAGCAGCCCAAACAGACTCAGATAGGTCTTCTCACTCACTAATTTGTTTTTTTTTAATTTTATTTTTAATATATTTTTTAATTTTTTGTTTTATATTTTAATTAAAATAATATATTTTATGTTAAGGTTGATTAAAATATATTATTTTAATTAAAATATAAACAATTTAACAAATTTCTATTTTATTTATTTACTTGTTATTTGTATAAATTCAAGGGGTACAAGTGCAGTTTTGTTACATGAATATATTGAGGAATAATTAGGTCTGGGTTTTTACGTATAACCTTCACCTAGTAAGTAATTTCTCATCTCTCTCACCTGTCCCACCCTCTCACCTTTTGGAGTCTCCAGTGTGTTCATGATTCCAGACTTTATGTCCATGTGTACACACTATTTAGCTCCCACTTGTAAGTGAGAACATGCAGTATTTGGTCTTCTGTTTCTTAGTTGTTTCCCTTAAGATAACGGTCTCCAATTCCATCCACGTTGCTGCAAAAGACATGATTTCATTATTTTTAATGGCTAAATAGTATTCCATTGTGTGTATATACACATATGGTAATATTTACCATATATACGCTGTGTGTGTGTATATATGTATATATAAACTGGCCATTTGTATGTGTTCTTTTGCATGACATCTATGCATATCCTTTGTCCATTTTTAAATAGGGTTATTTGTAAGGCAGGATTTTTCATGATTACTTTGTTGGACTTGTGACAGGGATGTTCTGTTTACTCAGTCTGCCAAGCTCAGCTCTTTGCAAGAGTGAGCACATGCGTGAGCAAGTCTGGCTACTCCAGACACCAGCAGGAGCAAGCTCCATGCAGAGCCCACGGCAGTGCCCAGGTGGGGGTGTGGGCAATACCAAAGACAAGAAGGCATGTTACAATGCTCTCTTAGCTCTGCTGTCCATAGAGAGTGGTGTGTCATTAGCTCAGCTAGCCCCTTGCCTTATCACATGGGGCAAGCTGCCCTCCACTGGCGAGGGCAAAGGGCCAGTGTGGCAGCCTTTTTGGGTACTTGCACTCAGTGGGTCCCAAGCTCTTGTTCAGTGTCCAAGAGGAATGAGGTCATGTGGACACTTGAAATATAGTGAAGGCAGATAATTTTATTTAGCGATGGAAATGGTTCTCTGTGGAGAGGGGAGCTGAAAAGGGGAGCTGGAGAAGGGACAGGATGGGCAGGTAGTCTTCCCTTGAGATCTGACCAGCTCTTCCCTGAAGTCAAGCCATCTCTCCAAAATCAAGCCATCTCTCCTCTGAAGTCCAACCATCTCTAAGAAGTCAAGTTGCCTCTCCTCAGTCAAGCCACCTCTCTCTCCTATAGCAACTGAGTCTAGGGTCTTTATAGGTACAGGATGGAGGATGGGGTGGGCCATACGTAGTTTTGGAGAAGGCAATATTTGATTGGCAAAAAGGCATTATTCAGAAAGAACAAATCAGGAGAGAGCAGGCAAACAGGAATAGAAGTTGTTGCTTTGGACAGTGGCTTTCGGGCTTTTTGGCTTGAAGATGGGCTTTCACCAGGAGCCTGCTCCTGTCTGCCTCCTGCCTCTAGCATTTGTTTTGTTGTTGTTGTTGTTGAGTTGTTTGAGTTCTTTGTGTGTATAGCAATCTCCTGTTGGATGCTAGTTTGCAAATATTTTCTCCCATTCTATAGGTTTTCTGTTCACTGTGTTGATTATTTCTTTTTCTATGCAGAAGCTTTTCAGCTTGAGCCCCGTTTGTCTATTTTTGTTTCTGTTGCTTGTGCTTTTGAGGTCTTAGTCGTGAATTCTTTGACTTAGACCAATGTCAAAAAAGTTTATCTAGGTTTTCTTATACTATTTCTATTTTTTCAAGTCTTACTTTTAAGTCTTTAATCCACTTTCAGTTGATTTTTTTGTATATGGTGAGAGATAGGGGTCCAGTTCCTTCTTCTGCATATGGCTATCCAGTTTTCTCAACATCATTTATTGAAAAGGATGTTTTTTCTTCATCATATGTTTCTGTTGACTTTGTCAAAGATCAGTTGGCTATAAGCATGTGGCTTTATTTCTGGGTTCTCTATGCTGTTTCATTAATCTCTGTGTTTACTTTTATATTAGTACCATGCTGTTTTAGTTACTGTAGCCTTACAGAATAATTCAAGGTCAGGTAATGTGATGCCTCCAGCTTTGTTCTTTTTGCATAAGATTGCTTTAATTTTTATTTTAATTTGAAACACATTAATTATTGATAGATAAAACCTACATACATAAAAGCTCTCTGGGGTCCTCAATAGTTTTTAAGAGAGTGAAGGAATCCCAAGACCAATGTGTCTGAGAACAGACCAATAAAATTTGCTTTCTCATTTATGCCACAGGCCTAACACAGTAAGCTAGGAGATCAAATTTCAAATTGTCATTCAGGAAACAAGAATGAGAAGGGCTTTCCTATCTTGCATTGGTACCATTTGTATATTGTAACTTGTTTACGAGCAAGGAAACAGATGTAAAATACACATAGCCACAGGCTAAATTCTGTGCGGTGGTTTAAACATATCTAGAGACAGGAAAAGACAGTGAGGGAAGATGTCAACAGGGAGTTTTAAGCAGGAAGTATTAGATGAGTTTAGATATTCAATTAGTGATAGTAAATATACAGATGAATTGGTTGGCACAGAGGAGTATTCACAGACAGATGAACAACATTGAAGAAAGTTCTGCTGGATTTGTCACAATGACATTCATGATTGTGAGGAATGGATTCCAACATTAATGGAAGGTCTACATTAGCGGATGGAGGGAGAAGGGTATTTGGAAAGCCAGGTAAGATTAGATAGCGATGAAGTTTTTTATTTTTATTTATTTTTTTGAAATGGAGTCTCACTCTGTTGCCCAGGCTAGAGTGCAGTGGTGCGATCTCAGCTCACTGCAGCCTCCACCTCCCTGGTTCAAGCGATTCTCACACCTCAGCCTCCCAAGTAGCTGGGACTATAGGCATGTGCCACTGCACCCAGCTAATTTTTGTATTTTTAGTAGACATGGGGTTTTACCATGTTGGCCAGGTTGCTCTCAA
Source organism: Pan troglodytes (assembly GCF_028858775.2). Classification (NCBI taxonomy): domain Eukaryota; kingdom Metazoa; phylum Chordata; class Mammalia; order Primates; family Hominidae; genus Pan; species Pan troglodytes. The sequence goes on along the minus strand of NC_072401.2, from coordinate 31,054,954 downwards.
ACCCCTGACCTCAGGTTATTTCCCCACCTCAGCCTCCAAAGTGCTGGGATTACAGTTGTGAGCCACCATGCCTGGCCGATAGTAATGTATTTTAAAAATGAGGCCAAACAGTTCATATTTGATTTATAAAATACAAGAGTTTTGATTTTGAGAAGGGTTATGATGCATGTAGCATTTGAAGAAGTTTAGATTGGTATCAGTGGTTTGTGGAATCATTAATTGAATGTGTCTGAGACTGAAATTAGCAAAGTCAGCTAAGGATTTTTGAACAAATCCTAAGCATTAGCAGTATTTATTTGTAACTGGGGGTTGAGGGAGAGAGTTTAGAAAAGATGAGGGAAGAACAAACGTAAGAGACAGTTGGAAAAAAACATAAATTAGTTTTGTTGGATGACTGGATATTGGGAATAAAAAGTTTGAGGTATTTGTGTAATACTCAAACTTTATACTCTTTGTAGAGTTTTTTTGACTCTTTTTCTAGCCCTCTCTCTACTTAGAAAAAATTCCTCCATTCAATATATGCCCACAGAAATTATCACTCTTAACTTGAGTCATAATTTTTTTCCTTACACATATACTTAGATAAGTAGATCTCCAAAGTCATTAGTATAAGTTAAGTTCCATATACCTCTGTGGCCTAACACAATGGTTGGCACATGCTCAGTGCTTAATAAATATTTATTTACTGTATAGTTGCATTATATATTTAATGTTTCAACTTAGGAAGAATGATTTATTTGTTCATCTAAGGCTTGGAAATACAAGAAGGAGTATCATTGGGTATATATGTATTTTGAAAAAGAATATTGACCAAACTTCAGTTTTAATTTAAACTTAGTAAATTTTAAAGGCAGAGTTACAGAATACATAGCATCCTATATACACTGTAGCATTGTTTTTCCTTTCTATATTGCATAATTGCATAAAATATGTTTCTATTAATAGTAAATATTGTACTATAAGTCAATCTGGGAAAGTCTATCAGACAAAATTATAGTGAAAAATAATATAAAAGTGTGAATTACTATGTATGACTTATACTTTCATGTATTTTTAGTATATTAGGAAAGGTATGAGCCTACACTTACACGTCATCAGGAATTGGTCAGATATTTTTCTAAGTGCTTTCAACACAGTAATTAATTTAATCCTCAAAATAACACTATGAAGGAGGTATTATTATTTCTGCTTTACACGTGAAGAAATTGAAGTAAAGGATCATCAGGAACTTGCACAGTGTCATGTAAGTGTATCATATATGTTTGTGACAGAGGCAGTATTTGTCTCAGGCAGTCCATAACCTCTGTCTTTGGAATGGAGCTTTTCCTATTAGGACATTGTAGAGTTATAAACATCTCATAAAAATGTCATTAAATTCCATATGATAGTGTTATATATATATAAAGGGTGATATTTTTCTCCTTCAAGAAAGAGCAGATTGGATTTTGCCAAGTGGAGAATACAGGAAGAATTCACAGTTTCTTAGAAAATCCTATGTATTTATAGATCCAAAATAGTCAAATGTGTCTTATTTTACAATGAAATCTTAAAGTTAGGATCTGAAATTAGGAAGTAAGAATGCAAAGCTCTCCTTTATGGATTTAGAAACTAAAGTTCTCAAACACAAATGCAAAATTAGCTATGTAGATGATTCAAAGCATATGTGAGTATTGGAAATAGCAAAAGGCTCTTATCAAAAGAATAAGCAGCATGTTATATACACTAAGGACTTCTAAAAAATGTGCATGCGAGAGCTACCAAAATCATGAACACATCATTATTATTATCATTATCATCATCATTTTCATCTGTTGCTATTTTTTAAATATACAGGGTTCATGATAAAGAATTAAATGCTGCAAGATCACAAAAATATTTAAAAATTGCAAAGAAGCTCAAAAAGCAAAAACTGCTGTGTGTTACTAGAGAAATTAAAATAGTGGCTCATTTATTGATTAAAGCTTAACACTTTCCAACAACTGAAAGTATGACATTTAGTATTTTGCAGGTAGTTTCTACAAGAGGGAAATTGTATATGAAAGAGTTAACATAGAGTTAAAATTATCTGCAATCATACCTTGCTGAATGTTTGAGAATCTGCCTCAATATTTGGAACCAATTAAATTTTCCTATATATAGAGTTGACATTCCTGCTTAAAAAAATCAAAGTGCCCTTTTTCTTTATTGTTTTGCTGCAGCTAGATTTATGATTTTTAGAGGGAAACTATCTCTTTCCACACAAGGATTTAGATTGAAAATAAAATCTTGAAGTCCAAATGACAGCCTTTATATACATAACATACAATCAAATTCAGTGACATCGTTGTTTATTTGAAAATAGAATGAAAATGTGCTTTCTTAAAAGCAAAGGTAGTATTCAGTTCACATTATACACACTACAATTAAAACAAACAAAATAAATCAAAACACAGTTGCTTTAACATTTAATTGATGCATACAGCATATAAGTTGGGATTAAAATAGGACAATCATTCCAAAATTTTATCCTTATGAGTGAGTAAAACTAGTGGACCAGTTGCCAAAAACCTTTAGAAAAATGATACATGGGTATACTTTTTATGTAGAATGGATCTGCTTGAAGAGTTGGCAGAAATCTAAATATTTTTGAAACTGAATTAAATATTAGTTGCCTAGAGGTGATTACAATGAAATGACCCTGGTAAAAACTAATATTTCCTGTAAATTGCGAGTAGTAACTTCATATATCTACTTAGCATGCTATAGTTTTATGCATGTCTGCATGTACGTATTGAGTAAAACATAGACTTAATTTTATACTGTTCATTTCATTTTAGTATTCATTTGAATTCTTATTGTTTTGGAGAAGCTCAAAAAGTCACAGAAATATTTGAAAAATATAGACCTATAATATGAAGGTGGTCCTCTCTAAGAAACAGAGATAAAGATCTGTTCTCTTGAAACAAGTAAATTAAGGGATAATGATTTATATCTTAAAATCACCTTGAGGATTTCTTAAAGAGTGACTTTTCTCTGATGAGTGTCAGAATCACCTGGTTCAGGTATCTGGGATTTAAGCAAAATTCACAAGTGATGCTGATGCACACCAAAATGTCATTGCTTTATTGCCTTAAAAATAATCTTGATTCATAGAAATTCCGGCCGGGCGCGGTGGCTCACGCCTGTAATCCCAGCACTTTGGGAGGCCGAGGCGGGCGGATCACGAGGTCAGGAGATCGAGACCATCCTGGCTAACACGGTGAAACCCCGTCTCTACTAAAAATACAAAAAATTAGCCGGGCGTGGTAGCGGGCGCCTGTAGTCCCAGCTACTCGGGAGGCTGAGGCAGGAGAATGGCGTGAACCCGGGAGGCGGAGCTTGCAGTGAGCCGAGATCGCGCCACTGCACTCCAGCCTGGGCGACAGAGCGAGACTCCGTCTCAAAAAAAAAAAAAAAAAAAGAAATTCCATGACACATTTTATGCACTTTCTTTGATTCCCTTGGCATTGCCTCAAGGACTTTCAGGCTTGTGGCTTTGCTAGACAGGCAACTCAACTCCAATCTGTAGGGTTCCACCACTGAGGCTAGCTAGTTCCACACCAGAGTCTTTGTATCCTTCCCCAAAACCTGAATGAACTGTCATACCTAGGGATGTGTAATCTTGCCTTGAGAGAGGCCAATTACCTTATCCAGATGAAGCAACCAGAAACACAGCAGAGTTAACCTACTGTCAGGAGAAATTTGACTAATGGAAATAGGCAATGGGAGAGAATTGGGTAGATGTATCATTCTCTTCTGTTCTTCCCGCAGACCACCCTGAGGCATGATTTCTCCATCTAGCATACCTGGAGATGTAGCACTTGACTGAATGGACACATGTGCTATTGATTTACTTTCACAGGTCATCAACAAGCTAGTGCAACTCTTCTCATTCTTTGTTTCACTAAATTTTTACTCCTGTATTTTATCCTGTATTTTTTTTTAAAGAAACTCAGGCAAAGACGGTCTATGTGCATACATTTTAAAAGAAATATATCTATTATATTAAGTCAAACATGTTTGTATTTATAAAGTATCTTTAATTCAAGTCTACAAAAATAAAATGAATCACAGAAGAAAACAAATCCAGTCTTATTATAAGAGGTATTAGTGCAGAAACCCAGAGTTGCATAGAGAACACAAATTACTTATTTTCATGGTGTTTTTGACTAACACTTCTTAAATGTCCCAGTTCACAATCTAATTTATTGAGATAAAAAAGATTCTTGAACTCTTTCTTTCATTCCACGTGCCCACAAGTCCCTACTAATCCCCCCATAAAACCAACACTCAGAAGTAATTGTTTAATTTTGAAGAAGTGGAGGCTGTAAAATATGTTTACTTGTTATTATGAAATGCAAGTGACTGTGATGTATGGAAGAATCAGTGGGAGTGATGCTTTTCTTATCAATATTAATTATCTTATTTTCTCATCAATTTAATCGGTAGTGGGGGAAATAGAGGACAAAGATGGCCAAATGTTTTAAAATTTGAGTAGTATATTTCTAGCTTGAGTCCTTCAAATTAAGTAGCCTTCTTCTCTTTTTGCTTTTTTATATAAAAATTTCACTTAAAAATCATCCTAGATTAAGCTACTATTTACTTTCTTCACAGAATTGGAAAAAACTTTAAATTTCATATGGAATCAAAAAAGAGCCCGTACAGCCAAGATAATCCTAAGCAAAAAGAATAAAGCTGGAGGCATCATGCTACCTGACTTCAAATTATACTATAAGCCTACAGTAACAAAAACAGCATGGTACTGCTACCAAACTGATATTTAGACCAGTGGAACAGAACAGAGGCTTTAGAAATAACACCACACATCTAAAACCATCTGATCTTTGACAAACCTGACAAAAACAAGAAATGGGAAAAGGATCCCCTATTTAATAAATGATGTTGGGAAAACTGGCTAGCTGTAGGCAGAAAGCTGAAACTGGACCCCTTCCTTACACCTTATACAAAAATTAACTCAATATGGATTAAAGACTTAAACGTAGACCTAAAACCATAAAAACCCTACAAGAAAACCTAGGCAATACCATTCAGTACATGGGCATGGGCAAAGACTTCATGACTAAAACACCAAAAGCAATGGCAACGAAAGCCAGAATTGACAAGTGGGATCTGATTAAACTAAAGGGCTTCTGCACAGCAAAAGAAACTATCATCAGAGTGAACAGGCAACCTACAGAATGGGAGAAATTTTTTGCAATCTATCCATCTGACAAAGGGCTAATGTCCACAAACTACAAAGAACTTAAACAGTTTTAAAAGAAAAAAACAACCCCTTCAAAAAGTGGGTGAAGAATATGAACAGACACTTCTCAAAAGAAGACATTTATGCTGCCAACAAACATATGAAAAAAAGCTCATCATCACTGGTCATTAGAGAAATGCAAATCAAAGCCACAATGAGATACCCTCTCACATCAGTTAGAATGGCTATCATTAAAAAGTCCGGAAACAACAGATGCTGGAGAGGATGTAGAGAAATACAAATGCTTTCATGCTGTTGGTGGGAGTGTAAATTAGTTTAACCATTGTGGAACACAGTGTTTCAATTCCTCAAGGATCTAAAACTAGAAATACCATTTGACCCAGCAATACCATTACTGGGTATATACCCAAAGGGTTATAAATCATTCTACTATAAAGACACATGCACATGTATGTTTATTGCAGCACTGTTCACAATAGTAACGACTTGGAACCATCCCAAATGTTGATCAATGATAGACTGGATAAAGAAAATGTGGCACATATACACCATGGAATACTTTGCAGCCATCAAAAGGGATGAGTTCATGTCCTTTGCAGGGGCATGGATGAAGCTGGAAACCATCATTCTCAGCAAACTAACACAAGAACAGAAAACCAAACGCTGCATGTTCTCACTCATAAGTGGGAGTTGAACAATGAGAACACATGGACACAGGGAGGGGAACATCACACACCGCGGCCTATCAGGGGGTGGGGAGCTAGGGGAGGGATAGCATTAGGAGAAATACTTAATGTAGATGATGGGTTGATGGGTGCAGCATCCGCCATGACGTGTATACCTATGTAACAAAACTGCACGTTCTGCACATTTACCCCAGAACTTAAAGTATTATAAAAAAAAAAAAAAGGTCATCTTAGAATTAAGAATCATGTTTTAAATGAAATAGAGGATCTATATTGTGACTTGTTATATCTATATCTGTTCTCTAGATTATATACAAGTCTGCTGCAGTTTGCTGGAGGTCTGCTCCAGACCCTATTTGCCTGGGTATCAGCAGCGGACGCTGCAGAACAGCAAAGATTGCTGCCTATTCCTTTCTCTGGAAGCTTCGTCCCAGATTGGCACTGGCCTGTTGCCAGCTGGAGCTCTCCTGTATGAGGTGTCTGTCGCCCCCTTTTGGGAGGTCTCTGCCAGTCAGAAGGCACGGGAATCAGGGACCCATTTGAGGAGGCAGTCTGTCCCTTAGCAGAGCTTGGGCGCTGTGCTGGGAGAACCCTCCTTGTCAGGATCTGCTGCACTCTTCATAGCCGGCAGGCAGGAACGTTTAAGTCCGCTGAAGCTGCGCCCACAGCTGCCCCTTCCCCCAGGTGCTCTCTCCCAGGGAGATGGGAGTTTTATGTATAAGCCCCTGACTGGGACTCCTGCCTTTCTTTCAGAGATGCCCTGCCCAGTGAGGAGGAATCTAGCGAAGCAGTCTGGCAACAGCCACTTTGCCGCACTGTGATGAGTTCCGCCCAGTCTTGAGCATGGTCAGGGGAAAGTGGCCAACTCAAGCCTCAGTTACGGTGGATGCCCCTCCCCCCACCAAGCTCGATCCTCCCAAGTTGACTTCAGACTGCTGTGCTGGCAGTGAGAATTTCAAGCCAGTGGTTCTTAGCTTGCTGGGCTCCGTGGGAGTGGGACCAGCTGAGCGAGACCACTTGACTCCCTGGCTTCAAGCCCCCTTTCTAGGGGAGTGAATGGTTCTGTCTTGCTGGGGTTCCAGGCATCACTGGGGTACGAAAAAGTAACTGCAGCTAGCTCAGTGTCTGCCCTGGTGGTGCAGGCATACGAGGGAATCTCCTGGTCTGCGGATTGCAAAAACCGTGGGAGAAGTGTAGTATCTGGGTCAGATAACACAGCCCCTCAAGGCTTCCCTTGGCTAGGGGAGGGAGGTCCCCGGCCCCTTGCACTTCCCAGGTGTGGCGACGCCCCACCCTGCTTCCGCTCGCCCTCCATGGGCTGCAATCACTACCTAACCAGTCCCAATGAAATGAGCAGGGTACCTCAGTTGGAAATGCAGAAATCACCCTTCTTCTGCCTTGGTCTCACTGGGAGCTGCAGACAGGAACTGTTCCTATTCAGCCATCTTGCCTCTATCTGTAAGAGATTTGTATTGTTCTACAACAAATTACCAGAAACTTAGTGGCTTTGAAATGACATTTAACATCTCACAGTTGCTTTGGATCTTTGGATCAGGAGTTTAGCCAAGGCTTAGCTGGGTTGGTTCTGTACTTCAGGATCTCTCACAAGCTCAAGTCAAAGTATTGGCTAGGCAGTAGTCATCTCAAGGCTCAACTAGGGAAGGAGTTTCTTCTAAGCTCATTCACCTGGTGGAGGGTAAGATTCAGTACCTCTTGAAGTGGTAGACTGAGGGCGTCAGTTGTTTGCTGACTGTTGGAGAAAGGCTGCACTTAGTTCCTTGCTACTTGGGTCGCTCCACAGAGTAGCTCAAAATATGAGAGCTTGCTTTATAAGAGCAAGTAAGTTAGAAATGTGAGCAAGGGAGAAAATGAGAAAGAGAGCAAATAGGTTAGAAATGTGAGCAAGAGAGAGAATGAGAGAAAGAGAGAGCTAGAGAGAAAGAACAAAACGAAAGTCGCTGTCTTTCATCATTTAATTTTAACGTTGATATCCCATCTCTTTTGCCACATTCTATTCATTAAAAGAAAGCCAAGGAGAGGGTATTACACAGGAGCATAAGTAACAGGAGTCAGAGAGCATTGGGAATCATTTCAGAAGCTGCCTAATGTCATCTCCTAGAATTTATTAAAGACTAGGGAGTAATATATGTATAAATTCATTTTATGCTTATAAATTCATTTTATACAAGTAAACAAGTATTTTACAAAAATAGTCATCATTGTGAAGAAATGTCTTAAAAAGTTTTCCTTAAATAAATATTTTGCTCTAACAATATCATTTAAAAACAATTTTGTTTGTATATTGTCTCATAGATGCCATACTTGGTAATACGCATTTAGGCCCAGTTTAAATCTAGCCATCAGTCAATCAACCTACTATTTCTGTTTGAAGTGAGTTGTACGTTGTAATAAAATATACAAGTTTAAAACATGTGTTTTGTCCTCAAAGAACTAGCCATCTTCCTGAAAAGCCAAACCTATAAAATGTGAGAAATTATAAATTAAACTTTACATATATAAGTGATAAACTGAATGATACAGATATTAAATAATGCAGAGATTGCTAGAGAAAAAAAATCAACAAAGTTGAAGTAGGTATGAAAGGTTTTTATTTAGGAGTTGAAGCTTGAGGTGGGCCTTGAAAAATAGTGAGTACATTTGTTATTCTCTGCCTACAAGTCTACAACCTCCTTCCTAATTTTTGGGGCATTCTCAATTGTGTATTTTCTGGCAAAAAGAAACATCTTACCTCCCAAAGTACAGATTATCTCCATGCCAACTGGCACGGAGTGCACTGATGAATGACTTTGTCTATCAAATATTCCTTAGCTAAAATTTTTCATATGCAGCAAATTAGACAAAGATGAAGTAAATTCCTTTGTGGTGGTGTGTGGTGATGTGTTCTTTGCTGCTTGACTCTCCAGAATTGCTTGGCTTTTTCTTGATTTTTCTAGGTCTAGTTTTCCAGTAATTCTATTGGCTACTTGTCAATTCCTCTTCTGCTTTAAGATAGACAGCATCTGTTTACCTTGCTTGCATTCATCAAATTGGTTGACATAGGCAAATGTCATGTAGGTAAAGAACCATGGTAAGTTTGCTTCAGGTTAGGGAGACAGCATGAACAAAGGGCTGTGGGCCTACAATATGTTACTGGTATTTGAAAATCATTTGGTATTTTTTTGGCATAATTAATAACATGGACAGATGTGTATGTCTGATTTGGCAAGCATGTTTGTGACAAGCACCATGAAGTAAATAGAGAATGCTAATTAGATAACACCTGTCTCTGATATAGATGAATGTGCATATTTTCAGTCTTAAAAGTTGAAAAAGCTTTGTGCTACTTCATGGAACTAGGAACTGGAAGAAAGTTGGACTGACAGGGCTTGCCGTGATAACAGAAATATTCCCTCCTGTTATGCAGGCAATCCTCCAAGCAATAGCTTCTGCATTGGAAAATGGGGCTCGTAATAGAGAAAAAATAAGAAGAAGTAATCGTTTGTATGTGTGTGTGTTTGATTTTGGAGTGTAGGGTAAAGAGAAAGCAGATGCAATTGGAAATTCAAGACTCAGACCCCTTTTCTCAAGAAATATAAGTAAATAAGACCCCTTGTCTTTCGGTTGAGAGGAATTAGTCTGCACAATATTTGGAGATGAAGGAGAATCCCTTGAATTTCCAAAAGTTGTCCTGTGTCTACGGTGGTACCAGCACTTTGGAGAGACAATGATTTCTAAACTGCTAAATGCCAGATATTTTACTCTGGGAAGATTTGTTGCTGCAATAAAGCAGCAAGCATAAAGACCTTAAATATAAAATAATGTTTTTTAGTTATTAACACAGCCTTTAAAAATAATATTTTATTACTATAACCTGGAGCTAGGTGGCTTTGAGGGACTATAAAACCAATAAAGCATTCAGCATAGCATAATATGAAAGTCAAGGTAATGTTATTTTAATAAACATTTAAGTCCATCTGAAGTCATGTGCATTTTTAATTGCTTTCACCTCTTTACCAGACCTTGCTAACTTGAAAGAGAGATTGCTATAGGATGTCACTACTGTTTATGCATATTATTGAACAGTTGGCTTCTGAAATGTGTGGAATCTATTTCCAAAGTGAAGGCTGAAATTTTAATGTGACCCCCTTAGCATTCTGTTTCTGCTAGACCCATAAGCCCTGTAAGTGCAGAGTTAACAGTGCATTTCACTCTGACTTCATCATTTACTAGTAAACCTAAATAGCATTTGAGAAGTGTACATAATAAATGCATTCAGACATTGCAGCTGTTTTTTGTCTGTTTTCCAAACACATAATGTGCTAATTTGGAAAAAAAATCAACAACAGCTGCAAATACATGTCAACAGCAAGGTCTTCAAGGGAAGGCCTTAATAGGTTTTGTTAATCAGTGGTGAACCAGGTGTGAATAAATAATTAACACACTTGATAACGGAGCCTTGTTGCCACTACTGCTGTAGCTAAAGTTCTGATAACCTTTCCTTTAAGTTCAGGATTTACCCACAATATTTTTTTTCAAATGTAATCACTTTAAATTCAATAAAGTTAATGTCAGATTTTTTTAAAAGAATATTAAGTATGGATATCAGGAAAGAAACCTCTCATAATTTAGGATGCCTTTTAATCTTACAATAACAATAGATGTCTAATAATCTATTTCATTAGTATAATATTTTGTTAAACAAAGACCTCGTTCCTGTTAGTATAGAAATGTTTGATCAAAATTAATCTCATATAGAACATGTCAGTATATTTATTAACACTATGATTGTTCATTTTCCTTTTGACAATTGGAAATTCCATAATACAAAAGATGCATAATCATAACAGTATGTGAGCATAAGATGTACACCAGAACTCTGTGGTTATTACCCTTAAATCTGGTATTGTAAATGTTAATAAACCTACATGTATTTTAACCACTTAGTGTGTAAGGGAATAGAAAAGAAATATAAGGCACATTAACTATTCTTATTGTGTATAAAATTAATTGATGAAATCTTAACATTTGTGGGTATTAACAGGCAACAAGACAGAAGAGTCATCATTTTATAGAAGATGTACCTACTATGCACTAGGTTTTAGAATATGCCAGTAGTTCTAAACTAGTGGTTCCAGGATCAGCCACATCAGCATCACCCAGAAACTAGCTTAAAAGGCAGATTCTCAGGCCCTTCCAGAAACCCAGTCTGAACTCTGAGGGTGAGCCCCAGAGATTTGTGGTTTAAGAAGCCCCTCCGGGGGATTTTGATGCTTGCTAAATGTTAAGAATTATTTTTCTATGTTAGTCACAAATTTGTGTAACAGAATAGTGTTAATTGCCAAATGCATGGTTGGATGACTAAGGCCCACATCTGGGAACAAAAGCTGTTTTACATCCCACACACTCTGTCAGAAAAACCAGCAGCTGTTGGTGTCACTTCTCTGTTAGACTTTCTGGAGGCACCAGGCAGCAGAAAAGTCACTTGTCACCAATTTTTTTTTTTATTTTGATATAAGAAATGGACAGTGTGGGAAAAGGTTCAATCACCTTTTGAAAAAGAGCAGCATATATATATATATATATATATATATATATATTTTTTTTTTTTTTTTTTTTTGAGACAGGATCTCACTCTGTTACCCAGCCTGGAGTACAGTGGTGGGATCATGGCTCACTGGAACCTCTGCCTCCCAGACTCAAGTAATCTTCCCACTTCAGCCTCCCAAGCAGTGGGGACTACAGGTGCACTCTACCATGCCCAGCTAATTTCTTATATTTTGTCTGCGACTGGCCTAAAAGAGCAGTATTCTTAAAGTAGGGCTATCCCCCTTCTCCAGCTCATGTCAGTTGAGGAGATTAGAGGTGCTTTGCTTTCCCAAGTTAAGGGTGGGAACGTCAAGTGATTGACTAGTAAAGGTACCATTGACAAAATGCTCACTGCTCCAACAATAGAAGGATTGATATTAACCTGTCAACTGAAATTTGGAATCAGACGAGTGCCTAAAGAGGTCCACCAAGCTTGGAAGCAAGGCTAGAGAAGTTTCTATAGATAACCTGTTTTGAAACTGCTGGCATATTAATTTCTATTAGGTTGAAAGGAATCACTTGTCTATACCAAAGAATAGGGGTAGGTAGGATACGTAGACCTAGGATCTAGAAAATGACTCTTTTTGATATCATGCTTTCACTGGCCATATAACCTTGAGCAAATCCCATTTCCTTCACTTTAAAAATTAGAATAATAATACTACATAGCTTAAAGAGTGTTATATAGATTAAGGCAATGTACATTATTTAGTTTGACACATGATACATAGTAATTGGTCAATAAATTGAGTTTACATTAAGATTTTTAAAATCTTATTTTTTTATATTTTTGATCAAAGTTCTAAAAGGTGGTTTATAAAATTAGCCACAACTGCAGGTACAGAGAACTGACTATAATATTTGGATATTTATTATTTTCTCCCTCCCTGTGTTTTATATTTTCCTCTGGATATATATATATATATATATATATATATATATATATATATATACAGTTTTTTTCCCCTCTGGATTTAGGTGGCCTTGTGTACCCAGTTATGTATAAGAAATAATTGCTACCTGCTGACAATGTACAGGTATATTTTGTTTCAACATGCAGAATGTGTTCTGAAAGGTGACAGGGATGTTTACATTAAGTTTAGCCAGTCCAGAGATCCTCTCTCTCAGATTTTGTTAGTGGAATATGAATGCTTTGTTGGTTTCTCATCAAGTTCAGGCAGATTTCAAGTTTCCATTTACTTTCAAAGGCCTGTGTACCTCTTTTGTTTTATTTTACACGTCACAAAATCTAGTTTCTCAAAAAGTGCACATGTGCATAATATTGAGCTAGAACCATCCATCACATAAGTGATACTTAGCAGATAAACAAAACACATTAACATTTACACAAAAATGAGTTTTTGCCCCATCATGTTACCTACTTCTGATATAGGAGCTGTGAGAAACAGGCACTGAACAAAAATACCTATCGGGAAACATGATTGAACCTGCAGTAAAGCTGGATTCCTGTGATGGAGAAATGTTTTATAATGAGGTGTGACTGAATTAAACACCTGGTGGTTGCAATATCAAATTAAATCACGCCCTTTGAACTCAATTTCACTTATGAAGTAACTGTAGTTTTTTTTTTTTTTTAAATGCACTGTGAAAATAAACTCATCAACCAGAATGCTGTGAAAGTGGGCATAAGGTAAGGGGAAGCTGGTTTCAAAAAGGCCCCATTATCATCTCTTCTTAATTAATAAGGAATCATCTTTGTATTCATCTATATAAATTAATTTTGGTAAATTACTTCATAATGTCTGTCATAACTCACAACAATATTTCCAAGTTGTGAGTTAACAATTTATATTATTCCTTTTTCTACTCAGTCTCTTTTAATGGATAGGTGATCAAAATTGTACTAACAATCATAACAAAGCAATACTACTTTGAACAATTATAACTAACATCTATTAAATGCTTTCTTTGAAGCATTTATACTTGTCATCCTAGAATCTTTACAGGCATTAACTCAAGTCACAAGGAAGACACTTTATGTGGATTACCTCTGCAAGGTTCATAAGAAATTACACTCCCTAAATTGGCCCTTGACCCTTCACCATGACCCCTAAGGTTATCTGGCTGCTACAAATGATTCAGCATTCATTGAGATAACTAGGTTCTCTTCCATTTCTCAGTCCTTGACTTGTGGTTTGCCCTTTGCCTTAGAACTCTCTTTAGCTTTCCACTTCAATTCCAATCCCCCTTTTGGACTGGTCTTAGGTATCACTCTCCTTAGGGAGACTTCACTTTCTTTGTCTGTTTTGTGTTGCTATAGGAGAATACCTGAAGCTGGGTGATTTCTAAAGAAAGAAGTTTATTTGACTCACAATTCTGTGGCTGGAAAGTCCAAGATTGGGCAACTGCATCTGGTGAGAGCCTCCCTCATGCTGCCTTGACTTATGATCCCAGAATAATGAATGCTTCCTGCAATTGTCATCCTTACCAGGTTGGGAGCACTTGGATATGTTATGCTCCTTGTGAATAGGGACTGTATTTTGTTATTCACATGTAGCATAGTTCCAGGGCACAGTGGATTACCAATATATATTTGCTGAAATCATGAATAAGCTAGATATTTTAATATTTTTATAATTACATTTAGACTATTTTTCAAATAATTCCTGGGTTACAAAAAACATACACAAAAAAGGCTGTGGACACAGCAGGGCAAGAATATTCAGACATTTACAAATGAACAATTTGCTTTCTGTGAAAATCTTGCCATGTTGAAAAAAGGATAGAGAAATAGATCGTGGAGCATTAGCCAGTTAATTCTAAGGATATTGACTTTAAAAAGTCCTAAGTCAGGGTTTTACTTTACCCGTTAGTCATTGAGGGATTTTCAAGTCCACTTAAAAGGCATTGCCAAATGTGTATTATATGAGTGTTTTAAAGCTAATGGCAAGGGATTTGGATGAATAAAAGGAAAGAAAGAAGAACTCTAAAATAAAATAAAAATGCAAAATGAGAATCTAAGCTGTATGGAGTTATATAGAATGAATAGTCAATTGCTGCATTTCTGCAAGATGTATTCATCTGTTTCTTGAGTAAAGTAATGTTCAAACTAACTTTAAACTTTCTTGTTTTTTAGTAGGCTTTTGATGATTAATGATACCTCTAATTTGAGTGCTTTGAGGAGCAATATTTAAACAGGAATCAAATAGTGATAAAATAGCAAATAAATTTTGTGAAAATTTAATCTATGACTTTCAGAAATCAGATACAGAAATAAAAAACATATACGTATATTTTAAAATAAGTATTGAAAACAAATCAAATGATGTGTGTTGTAAATGGCATGCATTATTTATAGAATCGATTACAATCAAAGGTATTACATATGCACGTGTATCAATTATGCTAAATAGATTTCAGATATTTAATGACTAAAGACTCATAGCTGCCTCAGAACTAATTATAAAATGAATAAGCTATTATCCATCTTCCTAGATGTTTCTGAAATGTCTTTGAATATTTAGCATTGTTTTGAGCAAGATGTTGTATTAGTTTTATACATTTGACAGCAAATTAAATGTATTAATCACATTTATTCGCATTCATTTTTTCACTATCATGCCTAGAATTATTCAATTCTAGAAGGATTATCTAAAGGAATTTTTGTAGTACGATTGAAACATTATGAGCTTCCAGTTCTGTTGAAATAGTAGTGCCTTGAAAATTTTAGCAGCTTTTCTTATTCTACATGCATGTTTTGTTCATATTTCAGATGATGCAAACTTGGACCATAATAAATAATAACTAAAACAAGGTAATTTTTTTCCCAAGTATCAGGAAAAAATGCAGACAACTCTTCTTTAAAATATGAAGTTGGTGTTTCTGTTCACCTATTAAATATAAAGTTGTTGCTTTAAAAAAATAGTATTAAAAAGGAAGTGTTTCCATCATTTCCTTCTTTGTGTTCCTGTGATCAGTATGAGGAGGTCATGGGATGTGGTGGTTAAAAATGCCTGCTTTGTTCATGGTGTCTGACATATTTTATGTGCTCAATGAAAATTTATTGATGAATGGATTCAAATTCTCTTTCATTTTTTGTCTTCATGTACTTGGGCAAGTACTTAGTGTCTCTAAGCCCCATTTTCCCTTGGAAAATGGGAATAAGCCCTGTCACTATTAAATGATAGATTTGGGATATGCTTAGACTTCTTAATTGCGCTCCCTCTTACCAGTTCCCTGTGGTCCTAGACCCTCCTTTTACCATGTACCCTGAAAGCAGGGAACTTCTGTATGGAGAAGCCTCTGTATCTAATGTGTTTGCTGGATGTAAATAACTTGGTAGTAACTGGCTACAAACCATTCTTATATAAATGCCCCTCTCTTCAAAGTGTTAATTATTCCTGGCACTTCATGAAATTAGACATATTCTGATTGTAAACCTCCTCTCCAGAGCTTGTTGTGAGAAATTGCTTAGGACTATACTAGACCAAGCTGCTAGAGGTGCTCTGTGGAAGACACAGAAGGCCTAGCTAGTTGATTTGTTTCAAGACAGTTATCTGAAGTTCATGCCAAGAATGTAACAATCTAGCTGCCATGCCATGTATGTTGCCTAATTTATACAATGATGAACAGCATTTTATTGTTCATACAGAGATTTCTTAATCCTGTGGTTGAATATCAGATATTTTCCTTCATGGGAAGCTAAAATTGCCATGACAAATGGTGAACTAAGGTCAGATACAGGAAGTTTTGGTAATTTCCTTTTTCCAATATCATTTATATTAAAATTTTCATGCAATTGTGAGTAATACAGTACTAAAGTAGTGAAAATATTTCAATATATTGAAAGTTTCAGTAGTTCAATTTATTATTGAACTATTATTATATGTTGAAGTTTCAGCAGTTCAATTTAAAAACAGTGATACACTTACCTGTTAAATTTTTTTTCTGAAAAATGTCAACATTTAGGACTTTTAAAAAATAAGGCAGATACTTATTAACTGTTTCTAAATTGTGTAGGTTCCTTCCACTCACTGTACTTTGCTACCTGGTTCTATGAGAACGTCCATTTTTCCAAAGATGCTTGACTTCCATGCTCTTCACATAAAATTGCTGTTTTTAAAATTCTTAAAAATATGTTAAATACATTTATTATTCTGTCCTCAGGATGCTAATAAAGACATACCTGAGACTGGGTAATTTGTAAAGGAAAGAGGTTTAATTGACTAATAGTTGTTCGTGGCTTAGGAGGCCTCACAATCATGGAGGAAGGCCAAATGAGGAGTAGAGGCACATCTTACACGGTGGCAGGCAAGAGAGCATGTGGAGGGGAACTCCTCTTTATAAAACCATCAGATCTCATGTGACTTATTCAATATCATGCCAACAGCATGGGAAAGACCTGCCCCCATGATTAAATTACCTCCCACCGGGTCCCTCCTGCAACTTGTGGGAATTACGGGAGCTACAATTCAAGATGAGATTTTGGTGGGAACACAGCCACACCATATCAGTATAGTACCAGGCAGATAGCAAATGCCCATGACATAGATACTTTATTATGTATCATGGATAAGGCAAAAGGCCAGGGTTAAGATTTTAATTGGATGGTGTGAACAGAATTTGTTTTCATAGGCAGTTAATTGACTAAAGTGGAGATGTACACAAAAATACTTGAATAAAAGGAACCCATCTGATTCTCCTGACATTGCGTGGTTTCTGTGTGGCTTTGGAAGTCACTCCAAATTTTCTGATTTCATCTTATCTTTGTAAGTAATTGAGGAACTCCATGCTGTTGGATGAAAGTGCCCACACAGAATTGAAGGCCTTACTCAGAAATATGGTTTTCCTTTAAAGTAAAGACACTTCTTCCCTGCATATAAACATGAGCTCAGCAATTACCAGCAGACGTAAATAACCAGCTGTCACTTATTGTGGGGATAATTGTAGGTACTTGATCCTTCCTAATTAAAAATTTGTTCTGAAATACATATCTGTCTTTGTTTATGAGAATCACATATCTCTGAGAGGAGATAACTTGTTCAAAGTAACATTTTGGGAGGCAGAGTAGAGAACTGAACCAGGCTCAGTGCAGTCAAAGCCTATGCTTTTTTCTTATGGTGCTATCCTGCATGTCTTACTCTTAGGTAATTCTTACAGTACATATTGGATTCCCTTTTGTTGACTCATTGCAGAATGCCTCTGAATAAAGAAGTTCTCTATAGAGGTCCACATAATTTTTTTCAATGCCATATCATGGCTACAAATCAAGGGAATGGAGATATTTTTTTTCTCTCCTTGATACCAGGTGAAGCCAAAGAAAGGGTTAAAACGTCTTGGATCAAATATTGCTAGTTTAGCAGAAAGCTAATATCTTGAAAAATGAGAAAAAATTTCTAGAAATTTTTTTTTCTATATTTGTACTTCAGTATTTTAGGATTATTTTAGTTTTTACTGTTTTGTTTGAATGTCCTCGAGGCCTCCTAACATCTTTCTAGATGTAGGCCAAGAACCAGCACCAAGGACGTATCATGGGGACATTTGAGAAATGCAGACACGCAGGTCCCACCCAGACCTAGTGAATCAGCACCTGCTTTTTTTTTTTTTTTTTTTTCAAAATCCTTAGGTGATTCATAGGCTCATTAAAGTTTGAGACTCTCTGTCTTAATATGCCATCAGAATGCTTTTAAAAAGCCTTGGAAACTAGAGAGTAAACACAAGCATTATGATCTCTCAAGGATCAACAATTCTATTTTGATATGCTTATACTTCCTAATGGGAACAGAAGCATTTCATAAATAATCAATCATCTGTCAGGCCCATTCTGGTTCCCAGCCTCAGTAACTGGTCTTCTTACAACTGATGTCACTTGTCCATCTGTAGCACTCCCTTAACTTGCTTCTGAATTTCTGGAATAAACCCTTATCTAACAAAAGAGCAACTTTGTATTCTCTGGTTCAGCCTCAAGTCATCTCTAGTTTTCTCCTCGTTCCTGTAGTTTATATAATTTGGCTTGTCTCTTGTTTACTGTTCCTGTATCTTCAGATTAATAAAGACTCACATAACGCATCTTTCTCTCTCAAGATTACATTTCTCATCTTTCTGTTTTTTTTTTTCTTTCTTTCTTTTGAGATGGAGTCTTGCTCTGTCACCCAGGCCGGAGTGCAGTGGCGCGATCTGGGCTCACTGCAACCTCTGCCTCCCAGGTTTAAACGATTCCCCTGCCTCAGCCTCCCAAGTAGCTGGGATTGCAGGTGTGTGCCACCACATCCGGCTAATTTTTGTATTTTTAGTAGAGACCGGGTTTCTCCATGTTGGTCTGGCTGGTCTCGAACTCCTGACCTCGTGATCCACCTGCCTCAGCCTCCCAAAGTGCTGGGATTACAGGCTGGGGCCACAGCACCTGGCCCCTTCTTTTTTTTTTTTGTCTGGTTGTTGGTACCTGTGCACCTGTTGGCCTGCAAATAGTTTGCTTCTTGGATTTTCTGATGTCACCTTTCAGCTGTGTATTTGTCCATTTTCACATTGCTATAAAGAAGTAACTGAGACTCAAGAATGTGTAAGAAAAAGAGGTATAATTGGCTCATGATTCTGCAGGCTGTACAGTAAGCATGGCAGCTTCTGGGGAGGCATCAGGAAGATTTTACAATCATGGTGGAAGGCAAAGGGGAAGCAGACTTGTCTTATGTGGCCAGAGCAGGAGGAAGGTGAGGAGAAGGTGCCACATACTTTTAAACAACACTTTTAAGAACTAGCTATTGAGACCAAGAGGGATGATGCTAAACCATTAGAAAATGCCCCCCTGATCCTATCACCACACCACCAGGTCCCATTTCCAGCCCTGGGGATTACAATTCAACATGAGACTTGGACAGAGACACGGATTCACACCATATCATTTAACCACTGGCCCTTCTCAAATCTCATGGCCTTCTCACATTGCAAAACACAATCATGCCTTCCCAACAGTCCCCCAAAGTCTTAACTCATTTCAGCATTAACTCAAAAGTCCAAAGTCTAAAGTCTCTTCTGGGACAAGGCTAATCCCTTCTGCATATGAGCCTGTGAAACCAAAAGCAAGTTAGTTACTTCCAAGATACAATGGGGGTACAAGCATTGGGTAAATATTCCCATTCCAAAAGGGAGAAATTGGCCACAAGAAAGGGGCTACAAGTCCTGTGAAAGTTGAAAACCCAGAGGGCAGTCAATAAATATTAAAGCTCCAAAATAATCTCTTTTGACTCCACGTCTTAACATCCAAGACACACTAATACAAGGGGTAGGCTCCCAAGGCCTTGGGCAGCTCAGCCCCTATTGCTTTGCAGAGGGTCAGCCCCCATGGCCCCTTCTCCCTTTTAGAATGGGAATATTTACCCAATGCCTGTACTTTCATTGTATCTTGGAAGTAACTAACTTGTTTCTGATTTTACAGGCTCATACGCAGAAGGACTAGCCTTGTCTCAGATGATACTTTGGACTTTAGACTTTTGAGTTAATGCTGAAATGAGTTAAGACTTTGGGGACTGTTGAGAAGGCATAATTCTATTTTGCAATATGAAAAGGACATGAGATTTGGGACAGGCCAGTGGTGGAATTATATGGTTTGAATCTGTGTCCCTGCCCAAATCTCATGGTGAACTGTAGTCCACAGTGTTGGAGGTGGGACTTGGTGGGAGGTGATTGGATCATGGGGACATTTTGGAATGGTTTAGCACTGTCCCACTTGGTTGCAATAGTGACTTCTCCTGAGATCTGGTTGTTTCAAAGTGTATGGCGCCTCTCCCCTCTTTCTCTTCCTCCTGCTCTGGCCACGTAAGACAAGGCTGCTTCCCCTTTGCCTTCCACCATGATTGTAAAGTCTCCCTGAGGCCTCCCCAGAAGCAGATGTTACCATGCTTCCTGTACAGTCTGTGGAATCATGAACAAATTAAACCTGTTTTCTTTATATATTACCGAATCTCAGGCATTTAGCAGTGTGAGAAGTGACTAATGCAAGCTGGATTGCCATGCTCTTGCCTGCTCCGACATCCTATTACTTCACTTTAATAGCAATATCTCAAATCTATGCTGCCTAGTCCTTGTGGTAAGGACTCATTTAGCTTTATTCTTTGCCCCCTCAACTCCACATCTTTTCAAGGCTGACACTGGAGGCATATTTTCTGTCCTGGAGGGTGATTCAAAATCCAAATTCTAGAGAATTCGTGTCTCACTTTACATGACTAGGAGCTCCAAAACTTGGCAATATGGCCCAATCAGAATAACAAACATAGATAAGCCTGTAAAAAAATATTTTGTTTTGGATATCATTTTAAAAACATATAGATTAACTATGAATTTGTAAAACCTGCATGTCTGTCTTTCCCATAGCTATGTTCTGTCAGTTTTCAATGAAGAAGAGTATGATTTTCAAAACTATTGAACTTAAAAAATGTGGTAAGTTGGGCCATTTTCACATTTTCTTCAGAATCCAGCAGAGATATTATTAATTCATCATGTGAAATGAAAGTTTTGGCAAAAATAAAATCCATGAAACTTTAGAAAACAAATGCTAAAGTTTATTCAGAATATTATTCCGTAAAAGATAAAGATTTGGCATTAGCTTAGCTATTTGAAATTAAAAAAATAAAACCTACCTAAATCTATGCTGCTTGGTCCTTTTCCTGGCCCAGCATTATTACCAACCTTCAGGATATCTTACTTGTGTCTAGAGTGTCTAGTTTTGAGGACTTGTGTCTAGAGTGAGGACAGAGCACCAGATTTACCTAGAAATCTCCTTCTCTGTCTGACTTTTCCTCTGCTCTGTGCTTTAGCACTACCTACCTTGCTACCTGAGGTCTAATATGCCTGGAACAAACTCATTCATTTGTCTTGTCATGTTACATTCAGTCACTTCTATCATCAGCATCCCCTGTTAGAATTTACAAAATCCTCTTTTTTCACCAAAAATTCTAATTGTCACTTTGATTAGCATAAAGCTATATTGCCATAATCTCTTTTTTATTGGCTTCCCAGTGTCCATTTGTTCTTTCTCCAATAGTTTGTGTATGACTTTCAGATCACTTGAAATGCCTTCTGCTCCCAATATGGCCATTTACTTAGTGAACATATCCAACTTCCAAAAAGAAAAAAAAAAAAAACATGGTTTAAATTTCTCTATTCTGTCATTTTAAAAGAAACTTTTAGTATTAAAGATTTGTACTGTCTGTATACACATATTATATATGTTAACACAATGTATGCACAAATAATTATGTATGTGCATATTTATATAAATATATAATATATACATGTTAGTGTTGTATATATGTATCTGTCTAGACACACATATATGGGAAAACACCAATAAGTATTCAGATCAACGCATTTTCATAAACTGAATACACTTGAGTAACACTTCAGTTCCCAGATTAAAGAAGAGAACATATCTACCATATCTTAGTACTTTGTACTAAGGTAAAGACATTATTCAGAGTGCTCTTGTTATCATGTTCCTATGATCATCAGTCGGAATGGGCTAGGTCATGCTGCAGTAATAAACAATGCCAATCCTCAAAGCCCTATTTATTGCATTCTTACTGTATATTAAATATTGTGTTTAGCACTATAAGTTACACAGCTTAAATAAGAGATGTGAATTTGACTCAAGTGGTATAAAATCACACTGGAAGATATGTAAGGTTTTTGCTGAAGAGGCTGTTTTTCCCAATTTGTTTGAACTATACTACCAAAATGGCATTCAAGGCTTGTACCACAGGTTTCGGCCCACCCTTGAAGTAACTCTCTTATGTCTACATGATTGCAAGATCGTTGGAAACTATTTCCATTATGTCCTAAAATTTTTTGTGTGTCATATCCAAAAACTTTTTGCCAAACCTGTTATAATAATTTTCTTCTATGTTTTCTAGATATTGTATAGATTTAGATTTTATAATTATATCTATGACTTATTCTGAGTTAAATTTAATTTATGCTATGAGACATTAATCAAAGTTTTTTATGTTTATATGGATATTTAATTGTTCTAGTATTATTTGTAGCAAAGATGTATCATTTCCCACTGAATTTCCTTTTGCAGTGTTGTCAAAAATAATTTTCCATATACATTTGGATCAATTTCTTAACTGTATTCTGTTTTATTTTTAAATCTGTCTAACTTTATGCCCAAGTCACAACTTTGTAATTACTATAGTTTTATAATAATTATTGAAACTAGATAGTGCTAGTCCATCAATTTTTTTCTTTTGACAAGATTTTTGGCTGTTATAGGTACTTTACATTTCCATGTGAATATTAGAATCAGTTTGTCAATTTCTGAAAAAAAAATCCTGCAGTGATTTTAATTGGGATTACATGGGGGAAAATTGATATCTTAACAATTTTAAATCTTCTGAACTGTATGTCTTCATTTATGTGGTCTCTAGTTTATGTCTACCATGTTTCCTCATAGTCACATTACTGATATAGCACATTTTTTGTCAGGTTTATGCCAAAGTATTTCATTGTTTTTGATTCTGATAAAAATGGTATTTTTATAAAGGTCATACAAATAGGAAGAGAGGAAGTCAAAAATCCCTGCTTGCAGATTACATCTAACACCAGTCAGAATGCTGTTATTAAAAAGTAAAAAAAATAACAGATGCTGGCGATGTTGTGGAGAAAAAGGAACACTTATACACTGTTGGTGGGAGTGTAAATTAGTTCAGCTGTTGTAAAAGACAGTGTGGTGATTCCTCAAAGACCTAGAGACAGAAATCATTCAACACAGTTGAGTATATACCCAAAGGAATATAAATCACTCTATTATAAAGACCCATGCACACATATGTTCATTGCAGCCCTATTCACAATAGCAAAGATATGGAATCAACCTAAATGTCCATCAATGACAGACTTGATAAAGAAAATGTGGCACATATACATCATGAAATACTATGCAGCCATAAAAAAGAATGAGATCATGTCCATTGCATGGACATGGATAGAGCTGGAGGCCATGATCGTTGGCAAACTAACACAGGAACAGAAAACCAAATACTGCATGTTCTCACTCATAAGTGGAGGCTAAATGGTTAGAACACATGGACACATAGAGGGGAACAACACACACTGCAGCTTATCCGAGTGTGCAGGGTGGAAGGAGAGAAGAGGATCAGAAACAATAACTAATGGGTATTAAGCTTAACACCTAGGTGATGAAATAATCTGTACAACAAAATCCCATTACATAAATTTACCTGTGTAACAAACCTGCACATGTATCCCTGAACTTAAAATAAAAGTTAAGAAAATAAAGAGTGTGGTTCAAAATATGTAATATTTTTAAAACTTTCAAATCCTTTTTTGGTTGTGTTATTTAAGCGGGTGATTTAGGGTTCCTGGTACAATCTTAACTTATCACACAGTCAAATCATATTATACTACTCAGATTGTATACAAGTCTTACAGCCGTACATTTCCATTTCTATCTCTTTCCACCACCTGCCTTCTCAGACAAAACAAAGCAAAACAAACACAAAAATCAAACAAATCCTTACTTTTTTGGTAGAGTACTTGACTTTCACTCATTGATGGTGGTTTTGAACTTCTCACCTCAAGAACTATGAAAGAATAAATTTGTGTTGTTTTAAGCTGTAACTTTTGGAGTAATTTATTAAAGCAGAAATAGGAAGCTAATACACTTCTCAAATTTCAGGGCCATCATCTTTTGTTGGCTAATGACTTAAAAAAAATTGTATTATATATTGTGCTTGTTTGCTTTTGGCTATTCCAGGTTGGAAGATAAGTCTGATCTCTGTTACTCCATCTGAACTAAAACTAAAAATCCTAATATGATTTTTTAAAAAAAAAATTGGGGGGAACTGTAAAGAAACAATTATTTAATTTCCTTAAGACTCATGCATGGAGTTTCTTGTTTTATGGATCAAAGTTATTATTCTTCAGTGTATAAATTTTATGCAATTGATGACTTGAAGGTAGGAAACATGAGTGATATAAAGATGGTGTCTCCTCCTAATAGTAAAAAAGAAAGTAATTTATACTGCTGTTTGGTGAAGGTAGCATAGTACAGTGTTAAGAAAAACAGCTTCGCAGTTAGATCTCAGTTTACTTTTGTATTTTACTCCTTTCTACTTTGTGTTTGAGGCAAAGTGTTACCTACTATGAGCCGTAATTCTGTTATCTACAAGACAAAGGTCATGTTCTGATGATTATTGCAAAAAAATGTTTTTTGATTTATTATCTCTTCTAATGAAAGAGTGAAACTTTAGATAATGCAGAAATTCTAGGACCAGGCTACTATTGCCTCTTAAAAAATGGTTAGAGTTGGGGAAGAAGGGTTTAGATGTTTGGTTAGTAGCTAGGGGCTTTTGGATAAAAACTGAAGTGCTAAGGAAGCAATTGTAAATTTCCATATGGTAAGTGATATTTTTATAGTTAAAGCTGAGACTTGTACTGTCTGTAAGAATTTTCCAAATTGAGACTATCCTTTAGTCTCAAGAGTGAGCTAAAACTGAGCCAAAACTGAGGGCCAAAATTCTTTTGTTCCAAGGAAAATACTTTGAATGATCTGGTTAATTAACTTCAAAGCAAATCCCAAAACATTTGGTCTGATTCAGCCCCCTGATGGAGCCACCCTCTCCCAAGTGAGCTCTAGGCCTTACATAAAAGGAAAACAGCACTTACTGAATGCCTACCATTTACAATTTTAGCCCTTAAACCACATGACTTCACAAACCCCACAGCTTTCATCATGGGTGTTCTTCTCCCATCCTCTGACTCAGCTCTACCCTCTTGCCTCTTCTCCACTGCTTTTTATCTTGTTTGCCTCTGTCATTCCACACATGTTGATTTTTGATAACTGCCTGCCTACATCTGGTCCAGGGACTTCTCCTGTTTGTTAGAACCTTCCTGAACTCAAGGAACAAAAAGGTTACATTACAGAATAAAATAAACTGAAATTTTATGTTATATAACTCTTCTAGGATATAAAATTTTTTTATATTATAATTTATATTATCCTGACCTAGAGGTAGGCTACCCAGTTTGAAACCTTGCCCACTATTTCCTAACTGTGTCTCCATAGGAAAGCGACTTAATTTTTCTTAGCTCCCTTATATGTAAACAGAGATAATAATGGCACCTCTTTTGTTAGGTACTTATAAGAATTAAATGACTAATATATGTAAAAGCACTTAAAACTGTGATGCATGAAAAGCACAAGATAAATTAATAATCATTCATATTTCAAAATATATGAAAATATATTATGATAATTAAGGACTACTAATGATGTTATTCTACTGATAAATATATTAATTACCTGGTTTTTATAACATTGCCAGTTAATATTTAAAATACTTCCTTCCTGTAAGTATTTTAAAATACTTCCTTCCTGTAAGTATTTTAAAATACTTCCTTCCTGTAAGTATTTTAAAATACTTCCTTCCTGTAAGTATTTTAAAATACTTCCTTCCTATAAGTATTTTAAAATACTTCCTGTAATATTTAAAATACTTACCGTGCCTCTTAAGTAACATATAGTAAGGGAAACATGATGATTTCATCCCATTGATTATTTCACTTATATATATTCCACTTTAGAACTTGGCTACCCAATATAAATCCATTGGGAAATAAAGACAAATTTGGAAATCTTCTGCTGATTTAAAAATACACAAAACACCTAAATTTTGGATTATTTCTTTTTTCTCTAGAAAGCCTATGTGTTTTGCTAATATAATCTTATATTTTGATACACCATCAGAGGCATCAGAATTATAGACCTAGCGATTGTTACTGAACTGCTTTTGCAAACTCAATGCCCTGTTTTACAGACAGGTAAGGAATCAGGTAACTCATAGCTTTGCGGACATTGTTTTATATGGTTTAGTCTATTAGGGCAGAAGTTAATAGGGAGGAGGAAATGAGGAGCTGTTATCTAACAGCTTTAACGTTTCAGTTGTGCAAGATGAAAACGTTCTTGAGATCTGCTGTACAACATTGTGCCTACGGTTAATAATATTGTATTGTACACTTAAGATTTGTCAAGAAGT
Organism: Pan troglodytes; assembly: GCF_028858775.2. Taxonomy (NCBI): domain Eukaryota; kingdom Metazoa; phylum Chordata; class Mammalia; order Primates; family Hominidae; genus Pan; species Pan troglodytes. The sequence goes on along the minus strand of NC_072401.2, from coordinate 31,028,429 downwards.
TAGATCTCATGTTACATGTTCTTAACCAAAATAGGCTATGTAAGGAGTGTGGATTGCTTATTTGTAAATGAATATCCCAAGCACGATTTAGACTTCTTTATAATATAATATACCCACAAATCATTTAGGGAGCTTGTGAAAGTACGGATTCTGAATCTGGTCTTCAGCGTGGCCTGAAGATTCTGCAATTACAGCAAGGTCCCAGGTGGCCTGTCAATGCTGCTGTTTCTTGAACCACGCTATGAGCAGCAAGGTTGTAAGATATGGGGAACTGCAGCAAGGATAGGCTAAAAACTAAAGCACATAAGATATTTTGAGGTCCACTATTGGTCCCCAAGTGCATCTTCTGCGCAAACTTGAGATGAAAGTATTCTGTGGTTTTGAGATTCTTAATAAATTGTAATACTAAAATGTGCCTCCTGCATAATATGTACTAAGGGAAACGTGATGATTTCATCCCATTGATTATTTCACTTATATATATTCCACATTAGAACTTGGCTACCAAATATATATTCATTAGGAAATAAAGACCAATTCGTTAGGAAATCTGCTGATTTATGTGTGGTCATAACATAAACATAACAATTTGAAAATTTGATCATTTAAAAAATCACTAAAATAATTAAGTTGCCTATAGAATACCAAAAGTTTATATGCCCTACTTCTTCCCTAACCCCTTGTCAAAATAGTTATAATCAACAGATCTATAGACATAGATAATAATATGTTCATACACATATTGCCTTAAAAAACAAATAAACAAATATTGGCTGAGGAACTATCTGAATCCAAGGCAAATTTCTGAAAATTTAAATACAATAGCAATGATTAGAGAACAGCAAATCTTGATATTGGAACATGTATTATAAGGCAAAAATTTTAAAGAAAAATGAATAATTTTTAATTAATGTTTATTTTTAAAGGAAAACATATAAAGGTATCAAAATATTCTATAGAAGAAAATCAAATAAATGTTCCTTGGTAGTTTAATTCCAAGAAAAATTACTTTTGAAAATTTAATTCTCTCATCTCTTTAAATAATAGTTAGAATAGTTTGTTATTTATCTCATGTGTGCAAGCATTCTACTTCTGAGAAATCTTGTTTTTTTTTTGTTTTTTTGTTTTGTTTTTTTTTTTTTTTGGACGTAGTTTTGCTCTGTCGCTGGGCTGGAGTGCAGTGGTGCCATCTTGACTCACTGCAATCTCCCTCTCCCCCGTTCTAGCAATTCTCTTGCCTCAGCCTCCCGAGTAGCTGGGACTACAGGCGCCCGCCACCACACCCAGCTAATTTTTGTATTTTTAGTAGAGACGGGGTTTCACCATGTTGGCCAGAATGTTCTCGATCTCCTGACCTCATGCACCACCCGCCTCGGCCTCCCAAAGTGCTGGGATTCCAGGCGTGAGCCACCGCGCCCGGTGGAGATCTTGTTTTAATCTAGCTCACATTGGTCTGGGCATCTACTGCTCATCAGTCTCTATTATGCTTGAAGGTTAAGATATTGTGCCCTAAATGACACACTGGCTACCATTCACAATGCTATGCACTAATACAGATTTATTTTTCATAAAAGATTTGAGCCCAAATAAAACAATATTGGATAGCTTTGCTTCTTCAAAAAGGTGCTTTGCTTCTCCCACAATTTCCTTTAATTTCTTTGATTGTTATTTCTAATTACTAGAGAATTTTACATTTGGGTCCCACTACCTTATAAAGCTGTTATCTCTTGAAGTGTTTATGACAGGGTTGGATGTTACCATGGAAATCATTGTGCTACTACACATTCTACATTCTGATTTTGATGTAATATTAAGATGATTATGGATTATAGTTGTTCAGATTTTAAAGATTTAGTAATACGATGACAAGGAATACAATTTTAAACATTTAAAGGTTAACAGATTTATGTTACAATGTGAACATGTTAAGTGTTCTTTTTCTCTGTTATGAATATATTCATTAGGGGGAATAATACAGTTTAATAACCTTTAAATATATGAAGCTATCATTTTATTACCAATTAAGTAAAAAATGATTCCTTCAATGAGCGAAGATTTGTTTTACTATCCTTATAAATGGAATTAATTAGGTCCAATAAGTATAAAGTCACTTGCCATCTTAATAAAATCCATATTCTTGATCGTACTAAACCAGCCACTTTCCAGATACCTCTAATTCGTTTAGTGTGCATTCATTTTGCTTCTAACAAGTGCTTGAAAGATATAAGTGACTACAATGGGTGTGATTTCTCCATATTTTATTTATTTATAAGTTAGAGATCTGGTTACGAAGATACAGAATAGGAACCGGTCATTGCTGTGCTTATTTCATTAAAATGTTGTATTTTGGCTTCAAAAAGAAAGATACTATCAATACCAAAACAGCAGAAATCCCAGCGAGTTAGGCAAATTCTAGCTCTTAGATATTAGGTTGCTTTCCCATATGTTATTTTTGGAGTGATGAAAGGCTTTTTAGTAGCTCTTTTCAGAAATACTGTTTTGACTTGCTTCATTATTTCATTCAGCCTGCTAAAACATCACATCCTAAGAGAAGATCTGAACACACTGTGTAAAGTAATAGTTCCTAACCCTTGGTATTATTCTGCGGTATTTTTTTTTTCAGAGCACCAATTATCACTTGGGATTGTATATCCTTTATTTAAAAACTGAGATATAGTTGTGATATTCCAATGCACTCACTAGTCTATAATTTTCATGAAGGCAGGAGCCTGATTTACTTTACTCATTGCTGATCCTAGCATCTCGAGCAATATCTGGTATAGCATGTGCTCAACAAAAATGTTTTCTTGGGTGAATAAAGGAATACATTACCCACTGTGAGCACTGCCCAAGGGCAAAGCATGCAGATTACATATTTGATACCAACAGTTACACTGATTCAGAGTAGTCAGTTGTTTTTGAAAACACAGCAAAGTAGGGAAGGGGCAAGTCAACTGCTTGAAACACAGATGGGCTCACCTTATCCTCAGGAGTCTGTCTTTATATTTAATTTCTTGATTTCTACATTTTCCTTGCTTTCCATATTTTTCCTTACACGCTACTATTTTCTTTGTAATTCAAAATGAGTTGATAAATAGTGTGAGAGATAAAAACCAAAATAAATGAATCTTTATTGTACAACTGCTAAAATTTTCACAAATGGCTATCAAGAAGTGAGAGAAACAGATAAGAGGACTTGGGCAGGGAACCTTTAGTTGTTATTTCTTCACACAATTTGTAACATTTGGGAAACAGATTTAGTAATCTGTCTTGCTGTTCATATTGAAATAATTGTTGCCACAAACAGATGAACTTCAGATGAACTTTAGTTTTAAATATTATTTAACATTTCTCGAAAGAGACTTTTTAAAATACAATGTCCTTGCTGTGCAAATGGAAACGCATAGCAATTCCACTAGGACAAAGGGTAAATTCTAAAGGAAAAACAAATTGAAGTAGAGAAGGATCTTCTTGGATTTGTTTTTCTTTATTTACGTTTCTGTCCATACACCACGCCATTGCTCATATGCCTCTGGGCACTGTTAGAAATGATCAAGACAATATTAACAATTGATCTTCCACATCTAACTCAAGATAAAAGCCAAACTAAATCAATAATTTCACCATTGTACAGCACTTTGCTGTAATTTACTTCTAGGGTAATTTACTGTGTATGTGCATGAATGATCGAGAATTTTATCCCCAAGAGTGTCTTCAACTCAGCCTTAAGGCAATGTTGCAAAAATATCATTCTACTCACTCTCATATTTTATCTGCCCCGAGCAGCTATACTTTCGGATATACTCAATACAATTAATTTCTGCACATTTCAGAGAAGGGAATGTGGTTCCACAGGTGTCATTTGTATTTCTATACTAACTTATAAACTTAGGGCATTGTATTAGGTTTACAGAAAACGCAGCGTGAGAAAATCACTTTACAATCAGTGGGAGAGTCCTAGGGGGTAGATTATTTCCTAGGAATAAATGTGTGACTGTGTGAGAGAGATAGGATCAGGGCTGAAAACTCTTGTTCATTTCACCATGCCTCAGCTAAATGACTAAGCAGTGTGGTGAGAATATGGAAAGAGGGATTCCATTAAGACAGTCTCCAGGGGGTTTAGACAAAGAATCTTGTGATTACACAATGGGCTCATCCATGCCCTGTCGTTTTGAACTGAATTGGCCATTCAAGGACAGATCTTAATTTTTCTTGGTTGTTAGAGTAATAATAATGGACCTTGCTCTCTACAAAATACAAATAAAAGCATAACATTTAAACAAACAAAAATGAAAACTTCATAAATCCGAATTTTCTAAAACGAATTTTTTTTTTTTTTAACGGACTGAATCCAAATTCTAAAGCTGCATCAAAAACATGAGTGTTGTTTGTGACAAGGTCCCAAGTGGATGGGACAAGGGACTATTAGCCATGAATGGTTCTTATTCTATCTCAGACTAATTAAGTAACATTAAGCAAGTCATTGGACATCCCAGTGTTTCCAGAGTCTCCTGGTGTGTAAAATGGAGATGTTCCCTATTCTAAAGAACAGTTAAAGTGCTGAAGTGATAAAATGGTATTGTGGATACAAAAGGGCTTGGAAGGGCCATGCCAGTGTTTTGCAAATAAAACTATCAATAAAGATGTCCATATATATATAATATAATATATAATATTATATGGTATGTTTTTATATAATATATATATTATATTCTACATTTTAATCCAGTTTATTAAGCAATTTGGGGAAAATGCTAAGATGGAGTATAAAAGAACTATAGCTAGGAAACAGGTTGATTGTAAGAATTACTATAAACTCAACCAAACTTTGGTCAGTTTGGTCATTTGCTATTATTGTGTGATTTTTTTTTTACTAAATATACATAGATCGCCCATATTATAGATGTGTGGAAGCTTAGGTTCTTAACTCCTAAACTTACTACCAAGTGGTAATAAATGCAAATCTCAAATTCATTCTACCATATACAACAAGTAAACAGTTAACTAGAGCACACACATGCTTTTATAAAGCCTCAGCTTGCTAAACTTTTAGGAATGTTTGATTGTATCTTTCTTAAAGCATCGTCAAGATACATGCAACAATATTCTAACAAAATTTGATTTATGAATGAGGTTATACAATCTGCCTGTAACTTTTCTGGACAGAGGATCTATCAGACCACTAAACTTTAAATGCTATACCTTCTTCATACAAATAAGGAAGTATCTATATAATATTTATTGCTGTTTCACATATTTTAATTTCATCCTACCAGTGAATATCATCTCTGATACCAGTATCAGAACAAAGGTTCTGTTGGAAGCTGGATGAGAGATAAAGGTAATTGAAACAGTAGCATCTCTGAATATAGGTTTAACACTTGAACATTTCAAATGAAAACCAAGCACCCCTGAAGAGCTATTTCTGACTGAAAGTCCTCAGATTAGTAAGTACCAACAGGGTGTAGATTAAAACAAATTTACACTTACTTGTCATTTTGCCTATTCTGAAAGATTTTAAAGTAAATTGCTGGCAGTATAAGAGCCCTATGTGCAAATTTATGAGTATATTTCTTGACTTCTTGGTTCTAATCAGAATATTGCTCAGTCACCGAGTTCTAATATGGTCAGTTATTCTATGATGCTTGTTTAGAAGATGTAAATTTATTCCAATGTGTTTGACATGCTAGGGAACAATTTGAGTGTAACATTAATTTTGCATTTATTTATGGGCAATTTCATCCCTGAGAAACTCTAAGTGAATATGGGAAACTGTCCCCGGTCAACTGAGCCTGGCAGGATACACAAACTACACACATGTAACACGCTCCTTAGTTCATCACAGCATGTGTGATGAGCCACACCTGTCCACATGTGGTATGTAACTTTCAGGTAACACTTCCACCACCTCCTGATAAGCAAACTTTCTTTTCAAATAAAATGCCATATTAATTGCAGGATTTTTGTATTTCCTAACCATGTAACATGCAAAATTTTGCTACTTTTTTTGGTTGCTATCATTTCTTAAATATGTTACTGTTGAAGATTTCAAGTGTTGTTCATGACCAAATTTTCCATGGTTGAGTAGATTTTTTTAATGGTTTGATTTTGTTTAGCATAGTGATTCCTAAGAACATACGAGATTTAATTGCAGAACTGGCTGTATTTACAACGAAACTCCCCACATAGTGTTTTCAGATGTCTGAAGTACTAGCTAGAAGCACAAACAGCATATAGGCTAGTTTCGTAGAGTCTATGTAACTCTGTAACTACTTTTCCTTATTTTCATAAGTAGTGGTGATTGGCCTACGTAACTGGGTAAAGTGTGTTGAAAGTAGATAAAGATATTTCAGTGTGCTTCCTGATAAGCCATGGGATTATCTGGAAAAAAAAATAAGATGAGTTGGCTTTTAAAATTTTACTTGGAATTTCCCTTGATTGTTGGATTTATTTTCTCTCAGTCTTCATGTCTCAGAGTTTATATAATAAACTCTTGATATTAGTTGAGTAAATATATAAATATATGAACTGTATAGATACCTTCAAAAGAATAAGTAGAAATTCCCCCACAAAATACACTAGGGATATAGAGGCAGCATGGTCTGATGATGGTCAGCATGGTCTAATGATGACATCTACCAGGCACCAGCTGATATGAATCAACCAAAGTCATGGCACCTCTTGTTTAGTCAGTAGAGATACTGGCTACTCATTTGTTGAAAACAGAACATGGGATTAGCTTTTTAATCTCACTAAAAGACCGTGTGTTGACCCTAGACAAAGCAACAATTTTATCATCAGGCTATTTCAGTTAAGAAAAATATTTTAAAATCATTTTCTCTTTCTTTCTTATATACATAATGACAGGACCAGAAAAACTAATAATTTAACAAATATAATCTGAACTAATGTTAAACAAAATGTATAGAATCTGAAGATTTGTGGCAAGTTTTAATTTACTAAATAATAATGATATAAGTGAATTTCACTGCTACATTCAAGTCCATCAGCCCAGAGAGCATCTCACATTCACTGTTTCTCAGTATGATTAGATCCGAGTGGGAATAACAGGAGACTTTCAATATTTTCTGGTCAATCGATTGCATTGTTTCAATGATATTTCTTTGGACTATGTATGGGTTATTGTGCCCATAGCCATGGAGCATTTGTAATATTATTCAAAATAAGGTTCACAGTGATATTCATTTCTAAGTAAAAAAGAATCCTGTTAAATAGAAGCCACACAATTAGCTTTGTCAGAATTTTCCGTGTATGTATGGACCTTAATTATTCCTGCTTGAAAGATGAACCTGAGGTTCTGTCAAATCCTAAATTGCCTATTGAATTATCAGTATGAATTTGGAATAATCAGTATATTCATATTCTACTGAATGCAAATAATTTGAAAATATGTTCTACATAGATTATTTATATCAATGCTGAAACAGATCTGTCAGTGAAGCATAGCTGTTTGGAATAGAAACTCTCATAGCTTTAAGTCATTCAGACATGAGTTAAAATCTTGGGGTTTTCCACTAGTTACAACTTCTGTCATCTCATTTTACTGTTATAAGCCTCCGGTTATTCATATATGAAATGGTACACTCATGTTTACTTTACATGGTGATTATAAAATTAAATGAGATAACACTATATCAAATACCTGATGTATTTATTCTCAGTGCAAAGTATTGGTTTTCAATCTCTTATTCTTTCCCTTCATTCTCTGACAATTTCAGTTTTAAATGACATTTTATGGGATATGTAATTCAGCAATTGATTTATAAAAATATTATTTTGTTGGGGTTTTGAAAGAATTGATGCTATCTTCTAAGTTATGTTGTAAAAAAATAAACAGGGTGGTAACTTTCTTCACTCTAACTTGATAATGTTAGTAATATAGAATATAGGCTTCAATAACTCTTCTAATTCAAATATAGCCGCAAAACTCCGATCAAAGCTCATCCTGTTTTTGGTATAACAATGGCTAGCATCAGAAAATTTCCCACAAGATCAGCAGAATTATATAGCTTCCTCCAATGGAACAAAAGCTTTATGTGGTTGATCATTCAGTAATTGTCCAGTGAAATTTGTAAATAATGAAATTCACTAGAAGGAGTTGAGAAGTCATCGTCATTTGGCTCTTATGATCAGTTTTGCTTCTTCCTTTCTACACGTTGGCAACAATGTTTTGGGATATCAGAACTAGATTTCTGTGATTGATGTTTGTGTAGTGTCACCCATGGGATGTTTGAACATTTTACTGGGGAACAGTGGGCCTACTTTAAAATCTGATTGATAGGTTTGCTTATGGAACACCTGAAAATAAAATAATTATATGGGTCATATGGTCCATGTATAAATGATATGAAAAAAGATTCTGTGGTTCATAATAAAAGCATCAAGTTTGCAAAAATCTTAAAATCACAAACTCAACTTCTTAGAACAGTATTTTTTCCTTGAGTTTTTTTTTTTTTTTTGACAAGAAGGCACCAGAATAAGTAAGATTCCTTGTTTTCTTTTACTTTATTTAAATTGTAAGGAGTAATGACATGGCATATTTATTAGCATATGTTCCTGTCAGTCATGTGGAAGACATAACATAAGCAAATTCTATTCTCATTTTCCTACAATTAGATATAATGAACCATGATGGTCTTTTTGATCAACTACACAGATTAAGTAACTTTACCTTAAAAATTTCATGAAGCCAGCTGTGTGAGTCCAATGTCTCTCATCTTCAATTTATTACCAAAAGTTGGTGGATTTAAATTACTTTACATAGAGATGTTTAATAATTTGAAACTATGTACCATATTGTAGATAATTTAAAACATTTCCTGAATTAATTAAGAGAGCTTCTTAAATTATTTCAAGTTAATTTCTCAGTCCTGTGATATCCAGAAAATTTCTTTCAACTTACTTTGCAAACTCAAAATACTTCATGGACTCAAAGTTTGGGGTTGAGGGATTTTCCAAAGAGTGTGTCCTTAGAGTATTGCCCAGTCTTTGGGTGGAGATTCCTAGGAGGATAAACCTTTGAAGTAAGGATAAACTACAAATAGATGGGCTCTCACAGGGATAAACTTAGGTTTGAAAAATCTCAAATTGATTGGATTAATGTCTTCTGAGATTGCTAGTGTCCATAGCACAGCTATGTAGATATGTATATATATAGCTATGTAGCTATATAAGGTAGATATAAGTACTCTTTTATGAACAAAATGTCACTATCTTAAATCATTCTTATGATTTATGTATAATGTCTAGTGTGCAATTAAAAATAAGATATTTAGGGAGGCAATGCCACAGCACTGAAAAGCAAGAGGAATAATAGATAGTAAAAGGAGACCTAGAGAGGACCTAGGTAATGGGAGAAATTCAGAGAAAATAATATAAATGATTACAGAAATTGAGACGGAGAAAATATTTTAAGAAACATATAAAAATTCTTGAGGAATATAAATGGAAAAAATACTGTAACCCAACTTAAGAACTCAGTCAATGTGTTTAATAATAAATTAGTTATAGGTAAAGAAAATTGGTGAACAGGGAAATAGGTCTCAAGTGAACATTGAGACTGATATTTGAAAAGACCAAAAAAAAAAAAAAACCACAACAACAACAACAACAAACCACGCAAAAGGTTAAAATAAGCATATGGATAAGATGACAATATATTCATGCTATTTAATGACAAGAATATGATCTGAGAAATTTGTCCTTAGGTGATTACTTCACTGTGAGAACATCATAGAGCGTACTTACACAAACCTAGATGGTGTAGCCTACTACACACCTAGACTATGTAGTATAGACTATTGCTCCTAGACTACAAAGCTATATGGAATGTTACTGAACTAAATATTATAATATGGCATTATAATCATATGAAACTACTAATGTATACATGATCTGTTCTTGACAGAAATGTCATTATGTGGTGCATAACCACAATTAATTTCTAAACTGGAAGGTTTGAGAGTAAAATTTGGTCACCAAATTAGTTCAATAAATATATTATTTATAAACTTTGGTCAGTAAAACCAAGATATATCGTCATTCCATACATAGCGCACATTTAAAAGGCCAAATATAAAGTGTATTTCAAGTCACAGAATGGGAAAATTAAGAAAATGGAGTGAATAAGTATTTGCAGAGATAACAGTATAGAATTTTCCAAAATTAATGAAATACATCAAGTCAAAATTTCACCAAGCCCTATGAAGCCCTTCAAAACCTGTCCAAACTCAAATTCACTTTTGGTGTGAAAGATTAGGCTCCTAATAAATAAATCATCCAAATATATAACTATTTACTCTAAAATACAAAAAGAACTGTCTCAGTGAACTAAAGCAGGAGAACTTTGCTAGAAGTATCCGATTTGGTGTGAGCTTTGCATTTCCTGGCTAAACTCTGCCATCTTCTAGGCTAGGGTATTCAAAAGAAGGAGACTTAGACATAGGGCCACAGGACAGCACAGAGGGAGCCCCATAAAGAAGTCAGAGAGAGTACATGCCCAGTTTAGTGCATAATCTCTGCATTGTATCTCCCTGACTTATGAACTGCTCATATGCAGGGTAGATGAAAAGCATTCTAAACTGTGATCCAAGCTGCTACACATTTTGGATGTGGCAAATTTGCAGTTTGAGCATTACCAAGTTAATTTTCAACAAAAACAAAAACAGTCCTTGAAACTATATAATGGAACCCAGAGCTATATAAAAGTACTCTTTCCAAGGTCATGAGAAGTGAATGGCACCCAGATGATGTTGGAGTCACCCTCCTCACTCATTCCTAGGCTGCTGCTGCAATGGTGCAAGAGTTGTGCCTGCCACATCTATCTATGCTTCAGGTTTCCAATTGCAGAGGGGCTGGTGGTTACATCATTGATATTCAAAATGTCTAGGATAAATATGCCAAATTCAACATAAAAAATATTAAAAGGTAAAAATAAAAGAAACTATGACCATTTCAATAGATGAAGAAAAAGCAAAAGTGCTTCTGTGCATTGAAAAAATTCAACACACATTCATGATAAAATAAATTGGCAAATTAGGAGTAGTAGAGAACTTCATTAACCTAATGAGTGGCATATATGGAAAAGCCTTCAGGTAACATCGTAAACTGTGATTTAAAAAAAAAAACAACAAACGAAGTGCTTTCCTTCTAAGATTGAGAAAAAAGCATGAATGTCTTTTCTCTGCAATTCTAACCAACATGGTACTGAAGTGATAAGTATTCCAACTGCACAACTTAAATAGATGCACTATATTGTAAATAAATTATACGTCATATAAGCATATTTAAAAATCCACTTACATTTAATAGCCATCAAAGTCTGCAAGAAACTATGAAAGAATACTAAACCTTGGTAAATAATAGTAAAACTGCAATAAAACAAAGACAAAAAGGAAATCTTAAATGCAGCTTGAGAACATTATGAAGTTAATATTTTATGTCCTACATTATCCAATAAACGTTATCCATAGACTTGAATAAGTCAAAAATCTGCATTGCAATCTCTAGAAGAACTGTTATTCAAAATGCTTCAAGATTGCATAGAAAAAAAATAATTGATGTAAAAATGCGGAATGAAAACAATAATTCAGATGTCAAGTAATGAAAAACAGAGGCATAGATTAAGTGAGACAAATTAAATGCTAATAGTTTATTATACTAAATGTCATAATTAAATGGCAAAACCAATGAGACTGGTTAAGAAACAGCAACTATATGCTACTTAGAAGAAACACACTTAGAAAAATAAAATTAGAATAATTGAAAAATACATGCCATGCAAATACAAAAGAAAAGAAATCTAATAAAAATGTTTAAACTGCAGATAAGATGAAACATCTTGTTAGCTAAAGAGTGACATTTTATGAAAAACTTTTGTTATGACAGGAATATATAGCGATTCTAAATGGTAAGACCCATTAATATAACTTCAAATATAGCTAACAAAATTGGCAGCAACTGAAAAGATAAACGATAAATACACTATTATATTTGGAGATTTTCAAATAATTTTCTCAGTAGCAGAACAAGTAGACTGAAAATTAGAAACATATACAAGAGTTTAACAAAAACTAAGTCAACAAACGCGGTCTAATTATCATATACACAACATTGCACCTACCGAATGAAGAATAAAGATCTCTTTAAATTACTCAAAGATAATTTACTGAAATTGAACATATGCTGATGCATAAAGCAAGGAACAACAATTTCAAGTGAATAAAATCTTAGAATATGTTTCAGATCCAGTGGAGTTAAGATGGAAATCATTAACAAAAGAAAAGGTAGAAATCTAATAAATAATTTGAATTCATAAAATGCATTTCTTATAACTTTTAGGTTTAAAGCAAATATAGAAATGGGAGTGTGTAAATATGATATATCAAAAGTTGAGAGATACATCCATATTTCACTGAAAGAAAATATAGAGCCATACATGTGTACATTAAAAGGAAGAAAGCTGGAACATTAATAATCCAAGACTATACTAGAGGTCATCAGAAAAATCACAGCAAATTATGCCTGACAATAACAAAATACAGAAAGCTGTATGGGAACAAACAGATATGTTTAAAGCAGAAAATAAACCTGTAAGTAGAGGAGTAACTAAGTCAGAAGGTAGTTCTTTGCAAAAACCAATACAACTGACAAACACTTCAAACAGCTAGGAAGACTAATAAAGAACGAGTAACTAATAATTAAGCAATATAATAAATTTGAAAATATATAAACAAAGATACATCTAATTTTAGAGAAAAAAATAGCATGTATTATGAAAAAGCTAGGTCAATAATTTTGATAATTTAAATGAAATGTACAAGGTCTAAAAAAAACCTATCAAAACTCCCATAAAAAATAAACAATTAAGACTTTTGATATATATTCAGTATTAATCGTCTATCACTCTGGCTCAGATTGCTTCACTGATGAATTGTATCATATATTTAAGGACAGAATGACATCTCTCTTACATAAACTGTAAGAGCAAATAAGAAGACAGAAAATATTTCTTAACTTTTTAAATGAAGTCAGCATTACCTTGATAACAAAACTTGACACAGTCATTGTATTAGTCTGTTCTCACACTGCTAATAAAGACATACTTGAGACTGGGTAATTTATAAAGGAAAGAGGTTTAATTGACTCACAGTTCAGCACGGCTGGGGAGGCCTCATGGCAGAATGGGAAGCAAACACGTTCTTCTTCACATGGCTGCAGGAAGGAGAAGAATGAGAGAAGTGCAGAGTGAAGGGGGGTAAAGTCCCTCACAAAACCATCAGATCTCATTAGAATTCACTTACTATCATGAGAAGAGCACAGAGGAACTGCCCCCATTATTCAATCACGTCTGAAGAGGTCCCTCTCCCAATATGTGGGGATTACAATTCAGGATGAGATTTGGGTGGAGACACAGAGCCGGACATATCAGTCATGATAATAAAAGAAAAGTACAAGCCAATCTCATTTATTAATTCAGAAGCAAAAGCCCTAAACAAATAGAAACCAACAAAATTCAGTGACAGAATTTACACCAAAAACCAAGCAGGACATATTCCAGAATGACTTCCTATTTGAAAATCAATCAATACATTAGAAAGCTAATGGAGTACTAATATTAATACAATCGTACTATTATCTCAAAATATTTAGAAATACATTTGATACAATCTGAAACCCATTCATAAGAAATTTGTGGAAACCTGAAAACTTTGGAAACCTTTATTATTAATAAATAACAGTTCATTACTAAGATGATAAAGATACTTATAAAAGAGACTTCATAATATACCACCAATAACTGAAGTTGTTTTCAAATCTGCTTTATTCATAGGTGACTTCATTTCCTAAAGAAGCTGTAAATTCTTTTAAATTGGGAACCATGCCATGCAATCAATTTTGTATTTGTCTTTGCCACTGTACTGGGAAAATAATGCACACTGAATTGATTCCAAAGTCAGTGATTTTTTACTCAATTTTCTCTCTGCTTGGAATTCTGTTGATCCCTATCTTCATAGAGCTAGTTCTTTGTCATCATTCGTATCTACTCAAAGATCACCTTCTCAGAGAGAACCTTGCCAACCATCCTAGCCAAAATCATTCCCCAAAGTCTCTCTGGACAAGGATTAACTATGTTATCAGGGATAAAAACAGTCAGCTGATGTGACTACGGATTCATGTATGCATGCCACAGTATTTTTTAATTCTTTCTAAGTGTCAGGGGTTCTTCTGCATAGATGGGATAGAATAGTGATGAAAACGTAACCCCTGATCTGCTTCATTTTCTGAGAAGATAGATAGTTAAAGCAGCAAATATTAAAATCTCAGAAAATGATGAATGCTTGATGTTAATAAATCATAGTGGCACCTCCAAAATAAATTGTAGCCCTTTCCATCCCTGGGTTCCTCCTGTAAGTAGTAGCACCTAAGATTGAGATTACATTTTCATAATTCAAACAATGCATTATGATAATCACTTTATCCTTAACAATATGTGCTTCAAAAAAGTAGTAAAATGAGATTATATGTGTGTGTGTATATATATATTATTTATTTATTTATTTATTTGAGACAGAGTCTCCCTCTGTCCTGTAGGATGGAGTGCAGTGGCACGATCTCAGCTCACTGCAACCTTCACCTCCCAAGTTCAAGCAGTTCTCCCTGCCTCAGCCTCCTGAGTAGCTGGGATTACAGGCGCCTGCCATCACACCTGGCTAATTTTTATATTTTAGTAGAGATGAGGTTTTGCCATGTTATTCAGGCTGGTCTCGAACACCTGACCTCAGGTGATCTGCCCTTCTCGGCCTCCCCAAGTGCTGGGAGTACAGGTGTGAGCTGCCGCGCCCAGTTGTATTTATATTTTTATAATCTTTACAATTACATTAAAAATGAAATCTATATATTTTGATCAACATTTAGAAACAATGTTTTTAGTACCACATATTGGAAACTTTAAAAAATATTTTTCAAAATGATTTTGATGTAGTTTTTAGTAGGAGTTATGCATTAAGAATGTGACTTTTCCTTTCCTGTAAACTCCAGAATTTATCCTCCAAATTGTCGGATATATACTGCTTTTTAATAAAGCTCTTGTCATTCTGTAGTGGTGCATTACTAATTAGACAATTATTTCCATACTGGTAAAGCATCACTTGAAGTATTTATTATAGCTCTTGGACTGTTAAAGAGTTACCCAGTTATAAATTGCTAACATTACATTAGGTATCATTTGCCACACAGTTCAAAATTGCTTGTCTTTTCTCAAAGCAAGTGTTGCATAATTACAGTAAGTGACTGCAATTACGAACCCATAACTTTCAAGAATGACATTTATTGACTTAATTGAAGTAAATTAGGAATGTAACTTTTATCTACAAACACAAACTTAATAAATATTGCCCTTTATAGAAGACCTTAATTGTATAAATTTTGTAATCTGTACATTGTGTATTTGTTTCTATATTCTTGTATTCAACAAATATTTTTAGAGTACCTAGTATATGTGAAGAAATGTAGACATGAATATCAATAGGATCAGCAATATAATGTAATGAGATTTAATGAATTCATATTCAATGTGACCTGGGAATTTGGCTGCTTATATGCCATCTTAGCCAGAATTAGTAGAAGCATGGTGACGAAATTGAGAGAGGCAATATTTCCATTCCACAGTGATCCATGTTGGTCAGATAACAGATAGGATTATACTTTTTTAAAAAAAATACAGGGCCTCACTCTGTCACCCAGGCTGGAGTGTAGGGGCCTATTCGTGGCTCACTGCAGCCTCCACCTCTTGGGTTCAAGAGATGCCTCCACCTCAGCCTTCCAAGTTGCTGGGACTACTACCCACCTATCTGTATGCCAACATGCCCAGCTAATTTTTGTAGTTTTTGTAGAGACAGGGGTTCACCATGTTGCCCAGGCTAGTCTCAACTGTTGGGCTCCAGCTTTCCTCCTGCTTCGTCCTCCCAAAGTGCTGGGATTACAGGAGTGAGTCACTATGCACTGCAATGCTTCATTTTTAATACCACATTTCAGGAGGACATTGCCAGACAAAATGATATTAGAAGAAAATATTCAGAATAATGGGACTGGAAATCTTCATATAAGGAAGAGTGGAAGAAATTGGGGCTGGTTAGCACTAGCTAAAAATAAAAATAAAAATAGAAGAAGATGGAGGGGTTAAAAGAAAGTGTAATAAGTGCCAAGGCTCTAATTTTCATGATAATTCATACATCGTATAATGTTGCATCAATAATTAATAAAAACTTTTTAAGGAGAAAGAGACAGAAACATAAGAGTTAGAGAAGACATTAAAGACTATAGAGAATATAGGTAACATAATTAATGAATAAATCCAATAGACATAAATTAAAATCATATCCTGAAATAAAGAGCATTTTCTTTGTTAGAGTGAATCGAAATTTTAAAAACTTCAACAGAATAGAAACTTCGAGATTGAAACTAAAAATTACTTGAAATATGAAAAACTAGAGCCTCAGAAATCTGATTATTAAAAACACAAACTGCCCTTAATGACCCTTTTTTTTTCAAAGAATACAATCAATCCTAAATTGCCATATATTTTATAAGTAATAATGATTAAACCCTTCAAAGCTAAACCTTTGGAAGCTAACTAAAGCAACACTCATAGGGATATTTATAGCTTAAATATTTACATTACTGAATGGAAAATAATTAAGCTAATTGAATTATCTACTTATCTGAAATGGTTAGAAAAATAATCAACCAAGGGGCCAAGATGGCCAAATAGAAGCAGCTCCCAGTGAGACCAGTGAAGAAGGCGGGTGATTTCTGCATTTCCAACTAACATTCTCATGGGACTGGCTAGGTGGTGGCTACGACCCACGGAGAGTGAACAGAAGCAAGGTGAGGCATCACTTCACCTGGGAAGTGCTTGGAGCAGGAAGACTTCCCTTCCCCAGGCAAGGGAAACAGTGAGGGATTGTGCAACCTGCCAGGGGTGCTACGCTTTTCCCATGGATTTCTGCAGTTGGTGGCCTATGCCACCAGGGCCCTGGGTCTTAAGCACAAAACTGGGTGGCTTTTCAGGCAGACACTGAGATGCAGGAGTTTTTACATAATCCAGCAGTGCCCGAAACTCCAGTGAGACAGGAGAACCATGCACTCCTATGGAAAGGGGGCTGAAACCAGGAAGCCAAGTGGTCTCGCTCAGCGGGTTCCACTCCCACGGAGCCCAGCAAGCTAAGAACCTCTGGCTTGAAATCCCCATTGCTAGAACAGCAGTCTGGAGTCCGCCTGGGACGGCCGAGTTCCACTGGCGGTAGGAGGGCCATGGAGACCGCCATTTCTGTGGGTTTAGTAGGTGGTTTTCCCTTGACAATGCTAAGAAGACTGGGAGATTTGGACTGGGTGGAAATCCCCATGGTGCAGCAAAGCAGCTGTGGCCAGACTGCTTCTCTAGATCCCTCCTCATGGGGCAGGGCGACCCTGCAGGAAGTCCACTGGCTCCAGTCAGGGGCTAACAGACAGAACTCTCATTTCCCTGGGACAGAGCACCGTGGTCCCAGGTTCAGCAGACTTAATTTTTCCTGCCTGTCAGCTCTGAAAAGATCAGCTGATCCTGACAAAAGGGATTTCCCCCAGAACAGCACACCAGCTCTGCTAAGGGACAGACTGCCTCCTCAAGAGGGTCCCTGACCCTGTGCCACCTGTCTGGGTGAGACCTCCCAACATGGGTCGGCAGACACCTCATACAGGACAGTTCCGTCTGGCATCAAGTTGGTGCCCTTCTGGGATGAAGCTTCCGGAGGAAGGATCAGACAGCAATCTTTGCTGTTCTGCAACCTCTACTGGTGATACCCAGGTGAACAGGGGCTGCAGTGGACCCCCAGCAAACTGCAGCAGATCTGCAGAAGAGGGGCCGGACTGATAGAGGAAAAACAAACAGGAAGCAACAACAACAACAGCAGCATCAACAAAAAAGACCCCACAAAAACCCCATCCAAAGTCACCAGCCTCAAAGGTAGATAAACTCACAAAGAGGGGGAAAAACGAATGCAAAAACGCTGAAAATAGCAAAAGCCAGAATGCCTCTTCTCTTCCAAATGGTTGCAACACATCTCCAGCAAGGGAACAGAATGGGGCTAAAGCTGAGATGGATGAACTGACAGAAGTAGGTTGTAGAAAGTGAATTTTAGAAAAATGAATTTCGCTGAGCTAAAGGATTATGTTCTAACTCAATGCGGAGAAGCCAAGAAGCAGGATGAAAGATTACAGGTGCTGTTAACTAGAATAACCAGTCTAGAGAGGAACATAAATGACCTGAGGGAGCTGAAAAACAGAGCATGAGAACTTTGTTATGCAAACACAAGTATCAATAGCCTAATCGACCAAGCAGAAGAGAGAATATCAGAGCTTGAAGACTATCTTGCTGAAATAAAACAGACAGACAAGATTAGAGAAAAAAGAATGAAAAGAAACAAAACCTCTAAGAATTATGGAACTATGTAAAAAGACTGAACCTATGACTGATTGCAGTAGCTGAAAGAGATGGGAGAAAGGAACCAAGTTGGAAAACACACTTCAGGATATCATCCAGGATAACTTCTTCAACTTAGCAAGACAAGCCAATATTCAAATTCAAGAAATCCAGAGAATCCCAATAAGACACTTCATAAAAAGATCTACCCCAAGACACATAAACATCTTATTCTCTAAGGTCGAAGTGAGGGAAAAAATGTTAAGGGTAGCAAGAGAGAAAGGCCAGGTCACCTGCAAAAGGAAGTCTATCAGACTAACGGCAGACATCTCTATGGAAACCCTGCAATCTAGGAGATTGGGGGCCAATATTCAACATTCTTAAAGAAAAAGAAATTCCAACCCAGAATTTCATATCCAGCCAAACTAAGCTTCATAAGCAAATGAGAAATAAAATCTTTTTCAGAGAAGCAAATGCTGAGGAATTTTGTGACCACCAGGCCTGCCTTGCAAGAGCTCCTGAAGGAAGCACTAAACATGGATAGGAAAACCTGTTACCAGCCACTGCAGAAACACAATGAAGTACACAGACCAATGACACTATGAAGCGATTACATTAGCAAGTCTGCAAAATTTACCAGCCAGCATCATGATGACAGAATCAAATTCACACACAACAATATTAACCTTAAATGTAAATGGGCTAAATGCCACAATTAAACGACACAGAATGGCAAGCTGCATACAAAGACAGGAATCATTTGTGTGCTGTACTCAAGGGACACATCTCATGTGCAAAGACGCACATAGACTCAAAATAAAAAGATGGAGGAAAATTTGCCAAGCAATTGGAAAGCAGAAAAAAGCAGGGGTTTCAATCTTAGTTTCTGACAAAATAGACTTTAAATTAACAAAAGTCAAAAAAGACAGAGAAGGGCATTACATAATGTTGAATGGTTCAGTTTAATAAGAAGAGCTAACTATCCTAAATATATATGCACCCAATACAGTAGCATGCAGATTCATAAAACAAGTTATTAGAGACCTACAAAGAGACTTAGGCCTCCAAACAATAATAGTGGGAGACTTTAATACTCCACTGTCTGTATTAGACGGATCATCAAGACAGAAAATACCACCAGAGAATATTATAAACACCTCTGTGTAAATAAACTAGAAAATCTAGAAGAAATAGATAAATTCCTGGACACATACACCAGCCCAAGACTGAACTAGGAAGAAGTCGAATCCCTGAATAGACCAATAACAAGTTCTGAAATTGAGGCAGTAATAAATAGCCTACCAACCAAAAAAAAAATATCCCAGGTCCAGATGGAGTTACAGCCAAATGCTACCAGAGGTACAAAGAGAAGCTGGTATGATTTCTCCTGAAACTATTGCAAACAATTGAAAAGGAGAGACTCCTCCCTAACTCATTTTATGAGGCCAGCATCATCCTGATACCAAAACCCAGCAGAGATACAACAAAAAAAGAATACTTCAAGCCAACATCCCTGATTACCATCAATGCCAAAATCCTCAGTAAAGTACCGGCAAACTGAATTTAGCAGCACATCAAAAAGCTCATCCACCACGATCAAGTCAGCTTCATCTCTGGGATGCAAGGCTGGTTCAACGTACACAAACTAATAAACGTAATCCATCACATAAACAGAACTGAAGACAAAAACCACATGATAATCTCAATAGATGCAAAAAACACCTTTGATAAAATTCAACATTCCTTCATGTTAAAAACTCTCAATAAACTATGTATTGAAGGAACATACCTCAACATAATAAGGGCCATTTATGATAAACCCACAGCCAGTATCATACCAACTGGGCAAAAGATGGAGGCATTCCTCTTGAAAACTGGCACAAGACAAGGATGCCCTCTCTCACCACTCTTATTCAACCTAGTGTTAGAAGTTCTGGCCAGGGCAATCAGGCAAGACAAAGAAATAAAGTTTATTCAAATAGGAAGAGAGGAAGTCAAATGGTCTTTATTTGCAGATGACATAATCCTACATCTAGAAAACTCTGTCATCTCAGCCCAAAAGTTTCTTAAGCTGATAAACAACTTTAGCAAAGTCTCACTATACAAAATCAATGTGCAGAAATCACAAGCATTCCTATACACCAACAGCAGACAAGCAGAAACCCAAATCATGAATCAACTCCCATTCACATTTTCCACAAAGAGAATAAAATACCTAGGAATACAGCTAATAATACAGCTAACTAGAGAAGTGAAGGACCTCTTCAAGGAGAACTCTAAACCACTTCTCAAGGAAATCAGAGAGGACATAAGCAGATGAAAAAACATTCCATGCTCATGGATAGGAAGAATCAGTATCAAGGAAATGGCCATACTGCCCAAAGCAATTTCTAGATTCAATGGTATTCCCATTAAACCACCATTGACATCCTTCAGAGAATTAGGAAAAACTATTTAAAAATTCACATGGTACTAAAAAAGAGCTTGCATAGCCAGAACAATCCTAAGCAAAAAGAACAAAGCTGGAGTCACCATGCTAACCGACTTCAAACTATACTACATGGCCACAGTAACCAAAACAGCATGGTACAGGTAAAAAACAGGCACATAGACCAGTGGAACAGAATAGAGAACTCAGAAATAAAACCACACATATAAAAACCATCTGATATTCGACAAACCTGACAAAAAGAAGCAATGGGGAAAGGATTTCCTATTCAATAAGTGGTGCTGGGGGAACTGGCTAGCCATATGCAGAAAATTGAAACTAGATCCTTTCCTTACACCTTATACAAAAATTAACTCAAGGTTGATTAAACACATAACTATCAAGCCTATCAAGAAAGAAAGAATAAAGGGGAAAAGTGACATCAAATTATATATGAAAAAAAGTAAGATAATGTATAGGTGAACCTTGTAAAATACTGGAGAAAATAAAATATTTTATATGAAATGTAAATTGCCTGAATGGACTCCAGAAATGCTGGAAAAGCAATGATCGAACATCCTGGAAAAAAGTGAGAGCATAAAATGCATCAAGCTCTCTGTCCCCATGTCAATTCTTTCTAATCTTTAAAAAATTCCAAACTCCCTTGCTGCTTTAACTGTTTCAGAGTTGAAAAGGTGGGGGGCGGTGGATTACAGATTATTTTTACAAAGAAAGTATAAGATTGTATAAACTTTCAAAACAACATGTAAGTGAAAACTATGATACATTAGCCTCACTTTTGAAGCTTAATGTAAAAATGCTTAAAAATATTAATAAATAGAAATATGCAACACATTAAAAGAAAAACTTACCATGTAAGATTGTATCCATTAACAAAATATAGGTTTTTTTATAAATCTACTATTCTAATTTATAAACAAAATTGATCAAAAGTAAAATAACACTAAAAGTTTTTATAGTTACTTAAAAGGCAATTGATAAAAATTAATATTCATTTCTGATAAAAGCTGTTTCAGAAATATGTATGAATATACACACATAGAGCCAAAGCCATAATCATGCTTAAGTGTGAATTGCTAGGTCATTACCATTACAGTCAACAATGCCCAGTATTGGCACTATTTTAAAGTACTTTCTGACAGTTCTTGACAATGCAGTTAATTAAGAGAAAGACATAATTGGTATAAACATTGGAAGAAAAAAATCTAACTTCATATTATATGCCAGTGATATAGTATTATACCTGGAAAACATGAGAAAGTCAATAGAAAAGTTTGTGGAAACAACAGAAGAATTCAATGAGAGCTATTTATAAGATAAAATACAGAAAAGCAATAGCATTTTTACATGCATATTATATATGTACAGAATATACTAAATCTCTGAACTGGAAGTGTTCAAGCAGAGAGAAGGCAACTGTCTGTCAGTGATAATGTGGAAGGACCACCTACTTGGGTAGGAGTGCAATTATTCTGGGTGAGTATTCTGAATATCTTCTTGGACATTGGACCTTGGCCCATTGGTCTGACTTGCTCTATGTACACAGATGATTTTGGTTCCTGCCTCTTCCCTCTTATTGATTTGAACTTGTCTTGATCCTTCCAAATAGACCATATCAAACTGAGTTTTTCAATTGGGTGGATTTCTGTCTTCTAATTAGATCTTCAGTATGTACTCAAAAGTCTGGAACATAGTGGACATTAAATAAATACTTACATAATGATCACATTTGCCCTAATTTTCCACTTAATTCTGATTTACATATTGGTTTTGTCCCTCAGGATGAGGGTTTTGTAAAATTTGATATGCGTAATTATTTCCAGATTTCTGTTCCAATGTTGACGATTAGAGTTCTCCTATTCATCCTGTCCAAAATTATGTTTTCTAGACATTCTTCACAGAGAATCTATCCAAACCAAAAATATATATGTGAAAGGTTCAGGGGTTTTGGAACTATCCTAATTATAAAGAAAGGTTTTTATTTATATGCATATATTCCATTATTTTTTCTGGAAAATTGGTTTATAAATTTCATTTTAATTATACTGTATATCCTTTTCCTGTGCTTTGCTGTGTCTTGCTGATCCCAGACCCATGCCTTTCAATACTCACATTTGGGTGACAGAATTTGTGTTCCTGGAGACACTACATTTGATATTTTCACCATCATTATCAATGATACGTGTGAATGATAACATTCAGCCATTATATAGGGCAAAGTGTATGGGCTATTTTTTGTGTCCACAGTATATTACATGCTGTTTGGCATATGTTATAGGCTAAAATATTTTTTCATGACTTAATGCCTGAGTTAATCAATGAATAAATTCTATCAGGACAGTTTACTTAATATGATCTTCTAGGACACACTCAGTTTAGCAGTGTAGACACAATGAAAAAGAATGACTTAGTTGCATAGAGAATACCTGACAGCATGAGTTTTCACGTGGCTATTTTAGGGCTAACTAGGCTTGCATAACTATACTCAGAAATAGCCAAAAAAGGAGATTGGGCCAACAGGGTAGAGTGATTTAGCCTCTATTTCTAGGAGGCAATTGCTGTCTCTGCATATCTCTACGTGACAAGCATAACTTTGAGTTTTAATCTAACTATCTTTTCACTCTTTCATTTTTTATTTATTTTTGCTACTGTGATGTATGCCTTAGGGAAAATGTATCTTGCTAATTGTCTTAGTCTTAATACTTAAAAATCAATAATGTATGTATTAAAAGAATAAGGATAGTTAGCATCAGCACAGTCTCTGAATTTGGACTCTGTAGGATGCATAGACTACGAAGAGAAAACTTCTTGTAGCCATTCTCAGAGATGGGAGGCTGAATGGGGAAAGTAAGAAACTATATTTCTTCTGTCCGTATACTTATGAGAGCAAAATGATCATAAGATTAAATATATATTCTATTTTTCATCTTTCTAAATTTAGATATGCCATGTATTCTTGAATGCAAAATAATTATACCTAAGCAAAATGCTCCTGAGTGACATCCTATTTTGCTTCCCATGACTCAGGTTAGAGAAATTGGTGGAGATCCACAAGTCCTTATGGCACAGTCACTAGTTATTTTAATCAAATTAAATGTTTCCTGATTTCTAAGGGTTACAGAATTCCTGATAAAAAAATCAATACATGATGTCATGATGTATTATGTAGTTAGAAAAATGTAAAGTCAATTTTTGGTAGTTTGGAAATCCTGGTTTCTAAATTATGAAGACAATTAAACAAAAAATAATTGTTTCTTTACATATTTTTAGGAAAGGGGATAAAATGAGCTTTACTGTTTATGAAATTAGAGTAGCATTTTTCCTACAAATGTTTATAAATTAATTATTTTAAAATATTTATACTCATTTATGTTAACTCATGATTTTTAAAGTCCAATTCAACTTTTAAAAGTTTTACTTAAGTCTAATCTTACTTTACAAACCACCTCAATTAAATAAGCATTTACTGACACTGAAGTATTATAGTAGTCTGTGATGAAATGAGGTAAAGCTGAATAGACTTTAGTTCTGTTCTTTATCAAAGAAACAATCATCTCATTTATAAGGCAGACAAATAAACAAAGTCATAAAAAATTCTTTTATGTATCCTTCCTTTCCATTCCCTAAACACTCTCTTTTACTCTGCTCCCTTTCTCCCTTTGTTTAGACTTTTCTTCATGTATTCTTTCATACCCCAACTTTTTCCTCTCATGAGACTCAGCATATACTCCACCAACATTAAGTGTGCTTCTTATTATAAATAAGAAATTTTGGTAGCAATCGAGGATGTTAATTTACATATAGAGTGATAAACAGTGATATGAGATCATTATTTAAATTGCTAGATGTAGTGATATTATTGTGGTTATGTAAGAAGGCATCTTTATTCTTATGGATGGATATTGAAGTACAATGAGGGAGAAGTCACAAATTTTAACTGACCTTAGGTGCTATAGAAGGAAAAAATATGTGAAGCATTTACTTCAATATACTATAAATTATTAAATCTAGAAGATGAATGCATGTATTCTCTTTATAGTTCTGTATAATTTGAAATTTTTCATAATAAAAATTTAGGAAATGGGCCCTTGGAAAGGTGCAAATGCATACATTGTCCTTGGTGTCTCAGATAAAAGCATTCTCACAATGAGTGCGCCTGTATTTAACCCATTATGCTTATATTTTATTCTCCTTCCAAATTGCCTACTAAATTGTTTCTAAATTGCTTGAAGACAGAGAACCCGTATTTTCTAAACTTTAGGATAAGCCTTGTCTTCAGCATACTTGCATTTCTTTAAAACATTTGTATTATGTATGAATTGTAAATGAGACAATATAAATAAAAGTGGTTTAAACAATATATCATTATCTGCCTGATCTTTATTCTAGAGTGGCTTCATCTTTAACATTGCCATAGCCAAGATGACTGATGAGGTCCAGTCTACCTGTAAGTGTGGAGAATAGAAATGAGACAAGGGATCAAAACAGCCAGTATCATGTGTTATTATCTTAAGGAGCCTTCCCCAGGGTACTACTCAACAACTTTCCCATGAATCTCCATGGCCATGACTAGTTAGGAGGGAAGTTGGGGATTCAGTCTTTTAGCTGGACAAGTTGCCACCTTGAATACAATTTATTTTATGTTTCTGAGAAGGAAGAGGATAGTAAGGTAGTCAATTTATATTCTCTATACAACTTTGGTTGATGATAAATTATGTTTTGTAAAAGTTAAATTTGAGTAGGAGTAGTTAATACTGACCTTCGTGAAAGCTATATATATAAATTCCCATTCAAAGACAGTAACTGTTATCCATATTTTAAGAAAGTTAAATAATCTTTGGCTTATAGAGAAAATTTTGGTAGCAATTGAGGAAGTCTATTTACATACAGAATGTTAAACAGTGATATCTTTTAGCCCAGTGGTTCTCAAACTGGATACACATTGAAACTATCTAAGGGAACTTCTTAAAAATTCTCATGCCTGAGCCATATCTCTGGAGAGCCTCATTTTATTGATCTCGTGGGGAGTCCTGGTCTCTCTAGATGATCATTCTGTGCCTTCAGAGTTGAGAACCACTTTTAAGCTTAATTGTTTTTCTTAAAAATTACAAATGGATCTGACTTTTAGAACTTTACATTTCTTTGGTCATCCAGTTAATTGTGATACAGTTCTTTCAAGAAATAAACTGATAAAACATTTCTCGATTTTTGATTTAATTAGATACAGAGGAATAAACTTTGATGTTTAACACTTCTTTGGATTGTCAGCCAATTTAACCCTCTACTCTGAGCTAGATATCTGTTATACTAGTGGCTATATCAGCTGCTCTTGGCAGACTCTTTATTCCATAAAGAAGAAAAATTATTGCATGATGTGTGGGACTTCTAGCTTTGATTGTTTACTGCAAAGTAACTTATACGGATTAGAATTAGAAACATGGTTCTAATCTCTGAAGCTGGTTCTCGATGTCCCAGATCAGCAAAATATCCAGTAAGTTTTACATTCAGACTTATTTTTTCAGACTTAATTAATGCCCTTTTCCTTCTTAACATTATTTTTAACAAATAGAATATTTAAGTAAGAAACTGTGAGTTCCGAGTGTTTTTGAAAATCTCAAAATTCCACTCCAAAATTCAGTGTTTTTGAAATGGTTGAAAGAATTAACCAATATTCCAGATTAGTCTTTCACGAATGAAGATTCTGAAAATATGGCTACTTCTTTTGGGATTGACTGGTGGGGAGGTTACAAACATAGAAAATAATTCAGAAATAAGGTATCAAACGTATAGAATTACCAAGTAAATTTATTTGCATCTGTAAGCCAAGTATATCAATGAGGAAGATGGAATTGAAAAAGAGAAAGGAGTGGATCTGTAGCCTTAATATTTATTGATTTATCTTACTTAGATTGACAGTGTAAATTGCCCCGAAATCACCGGGTAATTAGGCAACCTTCTGCATGGCCCTGAAGCGGCAATCTTGCTACTACATAATTAATAATGTTCTCTTCAAAGTATGAGAGATAATCCTTTGATTGAATGCTCAGGTTTCATTACATTACTAAATAAAATGAAACAATAATTAGAACGATGTGCAAGGTAAGGGAAGTCCATATCTTTATGTGTTTGTGTGTAGAGCAGCAGAAGAATTAATCAAATGAAATGTGAAATTATTATGAATAATTGCATGCATATGGAGATGATCAGCTTGCTTGCAATCGGAGTTTTGTAAAAGGACAATACATGTGCTTATCTTTCTTTGTTGAAGCCATGTACATTTTGGTTTATAACTGAGCTCTAATATCTAGAATTACAGCAAAGCCTTTATTCTTTTTTAGGGGTCTTTGTAAGGTCCCTATTAAAAAATTGAATATTTCTTTTTGTGTGTTCTTTATTTTCATCAAAGCCTTTCTGTTTTAACACTTCTATTTAAATAAACATATTCATTTTTATTTTGATGCTCTTTATTTTCATTATTTTTATACTAATTCTTTCATTCAATCATTCATTCATTTTTGGATAAATAATATTGACCATTTACTACAGGCTAGTGATTGGGCTAAGCACTTGAGATACAATGTTAAATATGACTGTGATGGTTCCTATCCTCCCGGATAATAATTTACACAGAAATTTAGAATGTAACATGAGTGGGATTGTGATTGAGGAAGTCCCATGTGCTGTAATACAACATAAGAGAAGATCCTAATGTTATCTCGAATGTATGTGTGTGGAGATAAAGGGAAAGAAAAGAGAAGGGTGTGGCATACTTCCTGGAGTTGCATCTAAAGTGAGATCTAAAAAAATGAGGATACTTGATCTCTGGAGAAATAGTGTTCCAGACTGAAGAAGGAGAAAGAAAAGGCATAAAGGCAAATGAGAGCAAAGAGGTAAATGGTAAGAAGAATGGAATTTGGAAATTCATTAAGGATCAATTTACACCATGTTATGTAGAATAGTTAGTAAGCTTTGAACTTTATTCTAAGGTAAAGGGACAGCTTTTAAGATGTTTTTGTTAAAATCTTTCAATTAAATGTTAAATTGATTTTTTTAAATGTTATAATCCACAAATGATTTCAAGTTTTTGACGGTAGTTTTAGGGATTAGGTGTTTGCTTCATTTTGTTTTGCCATTTAAAATATTTTAAAGTACATAGCTTATATAGGGTTAATAAAATTTTGAGTGAAGGTTTCACTCAACGTTCAAGGGAGATTTTGTTCGATTTTCTTGTTTTGAAGTATTTCTAAGTTTATGTCTTTGGGTGTTGTAAGGAATAACTTTGCTATAAATGTTAAAAATTACTAGGCTATTTCAGGTCAAATTATTGACATGTACTCCAAAATATGTGCTAGATATTAATACAAATTCTGATGCCTTAGTTCCAACAGTAACAGGTGAAATTAGTTCAATATTTCATATAATCTGTTTTACCCCCTCAACAATCTAGAAGGTAAAGCTAGCCTTAGTGAGGGTTGGAGTAGTCTATTACTTACCTAATTTGATTTAGGGGCTAGAGAACTTACAAGTTTTAAAATATCCTTTATTAGACTGCTGTGGGAACTGAAATATCTACCCTTGGTGTCAACTTTAGAAGGTTAAATGCAAGTATCCTGACTGTGCAGAAAAATGTAATACAGTAGGTATGCCACTGCCCTAGGATACCTCTACTTACAACATGTAAAAGGTGGTGTCAGTTGAAGGCATAAAATCAGAAGTAATACAGAAATTTTAAAAGTTTGCAAAGAAATTGTGAGGCCAAATTTAGAATGTAATATACCATAATTACGTTTGAACCTAACTCACAAATATATTTTTCAATTTTATATATTTTCAGAGAAAAAATGAATTAACTTATATTTTCATTGACACATTGTAATTGTACATATTTATGGGATGCAATTTGAAGTTCTGATATGTATATATGTTGTATAATAATATAATCAAGATAGCTAGTGTATTCATCACCTCATGCATTTATCATCTGTTGATGATGAAGCCACAAAAGCCACTCTTCTAGGTATTTCGTAATATACAGTACCTTTGAAAGCCTAAAAAACCTCTCTTCTAGCTGTTTTGTAATATACAGTACCTTACTGTTAACCACAGTCACCCTACTGTGCAATAGAACACCATAACTTATTTCTCCTATCTAGTTGTAACTTTGTATCTGTTGACCAACCTCTCCCTTTTCTCCCCTCTCTCCTCCCACCTCCCATCCCTAGTCTCTGGTAACAACTGTTCTACTCTGCTTCTATGATATCAATTTTTTTTCTTTAGATTCCACATATGAGTGAGACAATATAGTATTTGTCTTTCTGTGTCTGGCTTATTTCACTTAATATGATTGTTCCTCAAATTCATTCACGTTATCACAAATGACAGAATTTTCTCTTTTTAAAGGCTGTGTATTAGTCCTTTTTCATGCTGCTATGAAGAAATACCTGAGGCTGAGTAATTTCTAAAGGAAAGAGGTTTAATTGACTGTTTGGAAGGGCCTCAGGAAACTTACACTTATGGCGGAAGGGGAAGCAAACACATCCTTCTTTACATGATGGCAGGAAGGATAATGAGTGTCAAGAAAAGGGGAAAAAGCCCATTATAAAACCATGAGATCACATGAGAACTCACTCACTATTATGAGAACAGAAGCACAAGGGTAACCATGCCCATGATTCAATTACCTCCCACCTGCACCCTCCCCAAACACATAGTGATTATGGGAACTACAATTCAAGATGAGATTTGTGTAGGGACACAGCCAAACTATATAATTCCAACCCAACCCCTCTGTAATTTCATGTCCTCACATTTCAAAACACAATCATGCCTTTCTAACAGTCCCCCAAAGTCTAAACTCATTCTAACGTTAACTCAAAATTCCAAATCCAAAGATTCATCTTAGATGAGGTGAGTCTTTCTGCCTATGAGCCTGCAAAATCAAAAGCAATTTAGTTACTTCCCAGATACAATGGGGGCACAGGCATTGGGCAAATATACCTGTTTCAAATGGGAGAAATTGGCCAAAACATAGGGGCTAAATCCCCACACAAGTCCGAAATCCAACAGGCAGACACCAAACCTTAAATTTCCAAAATGATCTCGTTTGACTCCACGGGACTACTGGATGTCACATCCAGGTCATACTGATGCAAGACATGGGCTCCCATGGCCTTGGGCAGCTCCACCCCTGTGGCTTTGCTGGGTACAGCCCTTCTCCCAGCTGCTTTCACAGGCTGGCGGTGAGTGTCTGTGGTCTTTCCAGGCACACAATGCAAGCTGTCGATGGATCTGCCATTCTGGAGTCTGAAGAAAGGTGACTCTCCTCTCAGAGCTCCACTAGGCAATGCTCCAGTGGGGACTCCATGTGGGGTCTCCAACCCCACATTTCCCTTCTGCACTGCCTTAGCAGAAGTTCTCCATGAAGGCTCTTCCCCTGCCACAAACATCTTCCTGTTCATCCAGGTGTTTTCATACATCCTCTGAAATCCAGGTGGAGGTCTTAAACCTCAGTCCTTGACTTCTGTGCACCCACAGTCTCAATACCACATGTAAGCTGCCCAGGTTTGGGGCTTGCACCTTCTTAAGTAATGGTATTCAAACTGTACCTTGGCCTCTTTTAGCTTCAGCTGGCGCTGAAGCAGTTGGGATGCAGGTTACCATGTCCAGAGGCTGCACAGAGCATGGAGGCCCTGGACTAGACACAGGAAACCATTTTTCCCTCCTAAGCCTCCAGGCTTGTGATGAGAGGGGCTGCAGTGAAGGTCTCTGAAACACCCTGGAGCCATTTTCCCAATTGTCTTTGTGATTAACATTCTGCTCCTCATTACTTATGCAAATTTCTGCAGCAGGCTTGAATTTCTTCCCAGGAAAGATTTTTTTTTTCTTTTGTATTGCATTGTCAGGGTCCAAACATTCCAAATTTTATGTTCTGCTTCCCCTTGAATGATTTGCCCCATAGACATTTCTTCTGCCAGATACCCTAAGTCATTTCTCTCAAGTTCAAAGTTCCACAGATTTCTAGTGCAGGGCAAAATACTGCTAGTTTCTTTGCTAAAAAAAAAAAAGCAAGAATCACCTTTATTACAGTTCCCAACAAGTTCCTCATCTCCATCTGAGACCACCTCAACCTAGACTTCATTGTCCATATCACTATCAGCATTTTGGTAAAAGCCATTCAACAAGTCTGTAGGAAGTTCCAAACTTTCCCACATTTTCCTGTCTTCTGAGCCCTGAAAACTGTTCCAACCTCTTCCTGTTACCCAGTTCCAAAATCACTTCCACATTTTCATGTATCTTTACAGCAGCTCCCCACTCTACCAGTACCAATTTACTGTATTTGTTTACTCTCATTCTGCTATAAAGAAATACCTGAGACTACATAATTTATATGAAAAAAGAGGTTTAATTGACTCACAGTTCAGCATGGCTAGAGGCCTCAGGAAACTTCTAATCATGACAGAAGGGGAAGCAAACACATCATTCTTTACATGGCAGCAGGAAGGAGATTGAGTGCCAAGCAAAGGGGGAAAGCCCCTTATAAAACCATTAGACCTGGTGAGAACTCACTCATTATCATGAGAACAGCAGGATGGGGGTAACCACCCCCATGATTCAATTACCTCCTATGGAGTCCCTCCACAACACATGGGGATTATGGGAACTAGAATTCAAGATGACAATTGTTTGGGGACACAGCAAAACCATGTCAGGCTGTATAGTATTCTATTGTGTGTGCCTACCACTTTTTAATATCTACTCATCCACTGGTGAACATTTAGGTTGCTTTCATACCATCATTATTGTGAATAATGCTAAAATGTATATGGAAATTGAGATATCTCTTCAATATACTGATCTTAATTTCTTTGGATATATAGTCGGAAATTGAATTGCTGAATCATATGGTAGTTCTATTTTTAATTATTTTGAAGACGTTCTATGCCAATTTTCATATTGACTGTACTAATTTATAATCCCACCAATAGTGTTTAAATGTTTTCTTTTCTCTACATCCCTTGCAACACTTAATTTTGTTCATCTTTTTGATAATAGTCATTCTAACAGATGTGAAGTGATATCTTACTGTGATTTTAATTTGCATTTTCCTTATAGTTAGAGACATTGAGGATATTTTTCATGTATCTCTTAGTCACTTGTATATCTTATTTTGAGAAATATATATTAAGGTCTTTGCTAATTTTTACATTGGATTATTTGAGTTTCTGCTGTTGAGGTGTTTAGGTTCTGTATGTATTCTGGATGTTGACTACTTGTCAGAGGTAAAGTTTACAAATGTTTTCTCTCATTCTGTACGTTGTCTCTTCACTCTCTTAGTAACTTCCTTTGCTGTACAAAAGCTTTTCTTTTTGATGTAATCTCATTTGCCTAGTTTTGCTTTTGTTGCCTGTGCTTTTGAGGTTTTATTAAAAAAAAAATCCTTGCTCAACCCGATGTCATGGTGTTATCCAGATGTTTTCTTCCAGTAGTTTTATAGTTTTATGTCTTATGTTTGTTTTAAATCTATCTTGAACTGAATTTTGTTTATGGTGAAAGATGGGAATCTAGTCTTATTTTTTTTTTGCATATGGATATCCAATTTTTCCAGCACAATTTTTTGAAGAGAATATTGTTTCTCCAGTGTACATTCTTGGTACCTCTGTTTAAAATCAGTTAGCTATAAATATGTGGATTTGTTTCTTGGCTCTCTTTTCTGTTCCATTGACCTATGTATGTGTTTTTCTTCCAGTATGATGCTATTTTGGTTACTACAGATTTGTAGTATAGTTTGAAGTAAGGCAGGGTGATATATTGAGCTCTGTTCCTTTTGCTCAAGACTACTTTGGACAGTTGAGGTCTTTAGTTCCATATGTATTTTAGGATTGTTTTTCTTCTTTTGTGAAGAATGCCATTGGTGTTTTGACAGAGATTGCATTAAATCCATAGATAGTTTGGGGTAGTATGTTTATTTTGACAATATCAGTTCTTTCAATCTGTAAACATGGCCATATTTTCATTTATTTGTGTTCTCCTAAATTTCTCTTACTAATATTTTATGGTTTTACTTGTAGGGGTCTTTAAGCTCTGTTTATTCCTATGTATCTTTTCTGGAGCTATTGAAAATGAATTGTTCTCTTGATTTCTTTTGGGATAGTTCACTATTAGTGTACACAAATACTACTAAATTTTGCAGGCTGATTTTTGTATCCTGCAACTTTATTGAATTTATTAGTTCTAACAGCATTTTGGTGGAGACTTCAAGGTTTTCTGTATATAACATCATGTCATCTTCAAAGAGGGATGATTTGATGTCTTCTTTTCCAATTTGGATGCCTTTGTTTCATTCTCTTGCCTAATTGCACTGGCTAGGACTTTCAGTGCTATGTTGAATAAGTGGTGAAAGTGGGCATTCTTGTCTTGTTCTTCATCTTAAAGAAAAAGTTCTCAACTTTTCCCTGTGCAGTATAATGTCAGCTGTGGGATGGTCATATATGGGTTTTATTGTGTGGAGGCTCATACCTTGTATACCTAATTCATTGACAGTTTTTAATCATGAATGGATATTGAATTTTGTCAAATTTTTTTGTCTGCATCTATTGAGGTGATCATATGCTTTTTGCCTTTCTTTTAATGTGATATATCACATTTATTGATTTCCATATGTTGAACCATCCTTGCCTTCCTAGAATGTCTCCTACTTGATCATAATAAATAATCTTTTTAATGTGCTGGTGAATTTTATTTGCTAGTGTCTTCTTGAGGATTTTTACATCTATGTTCATAAGGAATATTGGCCTGTAATTTTATTTTTTGTTGTGTCCTTGTCACAACAAAATGTTTAGAAATCAGGGTAATGCTGGCCTACTAAAATGAGTTTGGAAGTATGCTCTTCTCTTCATTTTTCTGGAATAGTTTGAGGAAAAGCGGCATCAGTTCTTCTTTGCATGTTTGATAGAATTTGGCAATGAAGACAGCAGGTGCTGGTCTTTTCTAAAAAGCCAATTTAAATGCTACATTTATGTTAAAATTCTGTGGTCTGTAATTTAAGAAGAAAAATGCAACTAAGTAACGAATCCAGGGTTCATTAAATATGGGAAGACTAGTTTTTGAATACTATTTCAGGACAAAATCTTCAGAATGTTATTTTGAAAATCAAAAGTTCTAGAAAATCAACCATAAAGCGGAAACTTTGAAGGCCTATTTGGGAGGAAAGAAGAACATCACCCCTGAGCATTTTCATATCTTCTGATAGAATTTTACACACACACACACACACAACACACACACAAAAAAACTAAACAAAAAGAAAAGATTAAGAAAGAAGAGGGGGAAGAGAGAGAGAAACTGACTTTTATCTAAAAGCTCTGAATCAAAGCATAAACTTGAATGGAATTACCAGAATACTTATCATCGAATCTGAATATACTGCAGATATTCCCTAATTATTTAGCAACTTTCACTTGATGAAAGGCCTATATCATTGATTAGTTTATGAATTTTTTAGTACTTTTATTTTTTTGAGGAAAATATATCTATATTTGCATCTCAGTCTTTTATAGCTATATGACCAGTTGCCTTGAGTAGAAATATGATGATATGAAGAACATAGTTTTTTAAAACCTAATTGACACTTGTTTCAAGCCAGTGAAACATTGTGGTAAAATTAAATTATAAATAACTTGCTTATAATTAGAATTTAAGAAATTAGAATGCCTGTTTCCTCTAGGCACTAGTTTAACAACACAGTGAATATCCATGCTACTAAAGCAGGGAGAAAACTGAAAGTGTTACAAATGCTTTATTAAATGCCAAGTAAGTATATGCATAGCCTGAAGAGTGTTGGGATATCTCCAATACACTACCCTTGAGAGTAGTTTAACTGAATAGCTAGCTGGTTAAGTCAAGAACAAGGGGAATAGTCTTTTGGATCAGTGGGAGAAGAACAAGAATAATATTAGATTTATGGATACAGTTTAGAGAGCACATATTTCTAAAAACAGAACTATGACAATGAGAGATATTTATTATTGGAAACATTGCTGCTGGAGGAAGCTGAAAACAGAGGAAGGGCACACAAGGAAAACTGCCTACAGAGGGTAACTGCTCACTATAATTTTGTTGTTGTTGTTCCATGGAAGAATTTATGTACTCATGAATAACACCCTAATATTTCTCTTTGGGTAGATTGCAGTTAATATCATTAGTCTTTCTGAACCTGCTTTCCATTACATACTTGTACTGTTTCCTTCTTGTACGTGTTCATTCATTTTATCATTTTTTTCATTGGTAAATATGCATGGAAGACCTATTACAGATGTAATACGAACATAAATGGGAATCACTTTTTCCCTAGACAAATCTTAACCCCATAGTGTTGCCAAGTAATTCTCTAGGTTGTAGAATTATTATTTATTCAGAACACTAAGCTTGATTCAGTTTTCTGCTAAGCTACCAAATAAGTAAACATGAATTACTTGGATTCCAGGATCCTGGATATAGACTAAAGATGACATTCCATTATATTTAGAAAATGACTGTTAAGTAAGAGAAAATTTCCAGTGTTTTGAAAATACCTTTTTCAATTTGTTCACAAGTTTCTAGGTTCATAGCCAATGTATAATGCTCATGTCAATGATCTTAATTGATTATGATAATAAAAGATTAATTAATCAATCAACTCATGTTAGTACTTACAAATGCTACTTGTGAACTTATATCCTTAATTAATACACTTTAATTAAAATTAAAATATAGACTAGGTCAGAGATGCAATCACCTTTTAGACAAGTTAACTACAATCAACAATGCTTTCTTTGTGGCTAAGCAAAGATTATTTTCAGTCTTGATCTATGATAATCCTCTGCTTAACTTGAAACTGGTGACTCCTTTCCAAGTGGAATACTTCTCTCCATCGGCTCCCATAGAACAGCATACATTTTTTGACCAACTACTACATTACTGTTGTAATCTCCTCCTTTCCATCCGTACCATAAAACTCAGTGGTTCTTTGAGGTTCTGTTATGAGCCCTGTTCTGATACTTTTCTATGCATTCTCTCTATTAGTTTTCTATCCATTCTCTCTATGAAACTAACCTACTTCAACTGCTTTTCTTCAGATGACATGTATATGCAGGTGATGGCTCACATATTTTCAAGCTGAACCTGGTTCCTGAGCATGTGTATTCAATTTATCATTAAACATCTTCACTAAAAACATCTTCTTATCGCTTCAAACCTACTTATCCCAAACCAAACCCATTGTCTTCCTATCCTTCACCCCATAGTCCTCCATTATTCTCTGTCTTAATGACATCACTGTCCTCCCAAATCCTTGAAAGTCTTCCTTGATTTCTTTATTCTGTCCTCCCACATGCAACCAATACTTCTATTAATTATTTATTCTCCAATATGTCCTCTTCTTTCCTTTCTCAGTTATTCAAAGTCATGATTCAGGCCACATATTCTCTCCTGGATTTTTACATTCACCTCTTCAATGGGTTGTAGTTTTGCCCTTTCAATTTATTTATCCAAATACATATTAAGTAATCTTTCTAAAATGTGATCATTTCCCTCGCTTTAAACATGACATCAACTCTGTTTGTTATCTCTGACATGGTGTTAGAGGACTTTCATGATTTGGCCCCTGCTTATAGCAACAGCTTCATCTGTTGCTCCTCTCTCTCCTACTCTAGGTCCAGCTAAAGGGAAAAGTTTGAAGTCTCATTAACAAGTATACCCTCTTTGGCTTCCTGGAGTTTGTATATGATCTTTTTCTTTAATTGAAACGCCCATTATTCCATTTATCCCCATGGCTAATTCTTACTGAATTTTGAGTTTTGGGCTTGAAGTGTAACTCCTCTAGGAACCTAGATTGCTTCTCTTAATGCCCCTCATGGAATCCAGGAAGTGCTATAGAATCTTATTATTATCTCTGTTAGCCACTATCACACCATTTGGAAATTGCCTTTTTATTCATTTTCTTCCTACTGTAAACTTGTGGAGGGCCAGCACTCTTTCTTCTTCGTGGTGGTAATTCCAACACCAAAATATTCTGTAACATAATATGGGTATAATAAATGTTTGTTACATAATATAGGTACTGTGATTCATTATTACAAAACTAAACCCAGCAATTCATGTTAACACAGATGAAACTTATGTGAACTGTTAAAACAAAAACTTCAGCCAAATTAAATTTAAAAGAGTTTAGTTGAGCAATGAACGATTTGCAAATCAGACAGCCTCCTGAGCCAGAGTAGGTTCAGGAAGACTCCAGCACAGCCATGTGGTGGAAGAAGATTTATGGACAGAAAAAGGAAAGTGGCATACAGAAAACAGAAGTGAGGTACAGAAACAGCTGGATTGGCTACAGCTCAGCATTTGATTAGTTTGAACATTTGGTTGGCCAAAACTCGGTGATTGGCTAAGTGTAGGCTACAGCCTGTTTACACTGCCACTTATTATAGTTCATGATGTACAGAAAAACCTTTAGGGTGAACTTAAAATACGTAAGGAGGCAGCTTTAGGCTAAACTTGATTTGACAGAATATTAGAGGAAAGACTTTGCATCCTTGGGGCCTAGGTAAGGCTGTGCCAGGGAGTATAGATATGAGAGCAAAGTATGAGATAGATTTCAGTCCTATTCCTTACCTCTCCCCATGGGTAGAGTGTGGGGAATAGCTCAGGACACAAATGGTACAACCAACCACATGTTTTAGACCTTCTAATTTTGTCTAGAACTAGTTGAAGTCATGAGGATATCAGTGCACAGCTGGCATAAAATGCACATTTAATGAGATGATAGAGCAACTAAGGTTAGCTAAAGGATCAGCCTAATTTTGAAACTGGTGGTGAGTAGGTTCGTTATACATTTTACTCATTTTTGAAGTGATCTGAGTTACTTTTATTGTCATTTCAGGTTACCTTTGGTGTTTCTTCTATCAGATTCTACTAATAAGAAATAATCTGAACTTTAACTCAACTAAGATATATATAACCAATAATCTCATTTATTTTAAAATGTTACTGCCCCATCAATATTCCTCTTGATGGAATGTATCTTCTACCTTCCTAGTATTATTGAGCGTTAGAAACCCTGTGAATGAGGAGGTATTAAAACAAAATAGGCCAGGTGTGGTGGCTCACACCTGTAATCCCAGCACTTTCGGAGGCCGAGGTGGGCCGATCACGAGGTCAGATGTTCGAGACCAGCCTGGCCAATATGGTGAAACCCAGTCTTTACTAAAAATACAAAATTAGCCAGGCATGGTGGTGCACGCCTGTAATCTCAGCTACTCGGGAGGCTGAGTCGGGAGAATTGCTTGAATCCAGGAGGGGGAGGTTGCAGTGAGCCAAGAAACAATAACCAAAACAATATCTTTACAACATTTTTGAAACAATGCCATTGCATTAGTTTCCAAGGACTATTTAACAATGTTCCACAAACTGGGTGTCTTAAAACAACATAATTTACTCTCTCACAGTTTGGAGGCCGGAAGTCCAAAATCAACTGTCAGTAGGCCATGTGAGGGGACAAAATTCTCTTGCTTCTTCCAGCTTCTGGAAGTTGCTGGTAATTCTTTGCTCATGGGCTGCATAACTCTCATCTCTGCCTCCGTCATTACGTGACCTTCTTTCCTCTGTCTGAGTCTGTGTCTTCACATGATCTTTTATAAGGATACCAGTAATTGGATTTACAGCACACCCTAATCCGGTATGACCTTACCTTAACTTGATTAGTTCTGCAAAGACTCTGTTTCCAAATAAGTTCAGTTTCACAAATATGAGGCAGGGTTAAGGATTTAAACATATCCTTTTGGAGAACGCAAGTTAACCCACAACAACCACATGTACTAGAGTGTACTCTATCAATCTACACTATTCACTCTGCAATCATACTCCTCCTTCTAAAAATAAAATATTTGTATTGGAGGACAATGGGTATGGAAAAGTATGATTCTTTTACTCCACAATGTGCTTTGCTTCATTTCTCAGCAAACTTCCCCACTTATAATGTTATGTATACATAAAAAATAATCTCTTTTCTCTCTGAGTAATCTCTCCTCAATCCCCTTTTCAGCTTCCCATCGCAGCTTTTCTCTCTTTCATAATTTCCAGTCTCCTTTTTCGTTAGAACCTGAAATATGTTGTTGTTTTCACTCATTGTTTCCAGTTTCTTTTAAACCAATTTTTGTCAGGTTTTTGTCCCCTACAACTGTAATTGGTGGTCTTGTCTCAAGGTCATGAATGACCTTTATTTTGTTATTTCCAGTAGTGAATTCTCTATACTCAATGTCTACTTCCCCTTAGAAGGATTCGTCATAATTAATTGCATGTCTTGTTTTCTCTCCTACCTCAGTGGGCACTCTTTAAAATCTCTTTTCCTGTTTTATTGCTTGCCTTTAATGTTAGAGGGTTTAGACACTGGTCTTTTTCCCTCTCTATCTACTTCACTCACATGGTGGGTTTTTTCCTTCAGATTTATGGCTTTAAATACCAGTTACATGATAATAACTCTCAAATGTGTATAACCAAATTAGACATCTCTTCTGAACCCTAGACTTGTTTATTCAACTGATATTTTCATTTGAATATGTGTTAAATATCTCAAGCACAGTATTTCTGAACTCTCAGGTTCACCTATTCTTCTCTCTCACTTCCCTCTCCTTAAAATAAGAATCCACAAATCAGCCTGCTCTCACTGCATTTATCCAGGGTCTAGTTTATGGCAAGTTTTTACAAGTGGTCAAGTCAAAGTATTTTGAGTCAGTGGAGACTCTTCTATTTCTCTCACAACACACATACTGTCTGGTAGGCAACGCTGTTTAATTTACATTCAAAGCATATCTCAAATCTGACCCTGTCTTTCCTTGCTATCACCCTGGTTGGGCCATCAGTGTTTCTCTCCCAGAGTACTTCAGTAGCCTCCTAACTGAAGCCCCTTGCTTCTTACGCCTTAGTTTGTTCACAGCACAGCATGCAGAGTTATCAT
Organism: Pan troglodytes; assembly: GCF_028858775.2. Taxonomy (NCBI): domain Eukaryota; kingdom Metazoa; phylum Chordata; class Mammalia; order Primates; family Hominidae; genus Pan; species Pan troglodytes. The sequence goes on along the minus strand of NC_072401.2, from coordinate 30,988,511 downwards.
TTAAAAGCAAATATAACCATCTCACTCCTCTGCACAAAACCCTCAAAGTTTTATTTGTTTTACTGAGAGTAAAATCCAAGGACTTTACAATGGCAGACAAGGTGGTAGCTGATCCTGGCTTCTTACCTCCCTGTTATCCTGTTCTCATCTCACATTTTTCTTTGCTTTGCTAGTTCGGCTGTAGCTGCACCTGTCTCTTTGCTGCCTTAGGGTTTTTGTATTAGCTATTCCTGATATGAGTTGCTCAGGCCCACACTTCCTTCAATCCTTTGCTCATAATTCACCTTTTCAAGTAGATGTACACCTTATTTAAAATACGCACCATTCCGCATTCCCTGTCCCCTTCATCCTGATCTTTTAATATTTTTCCATATCATCTCTCCTTCCAATATGATTTATTATTTATTAAATTATGGTCTTGATTTAATAGTATCTGGTGGAAGGTTAGTTCCGTGAGAAAGAAATCTGTTTTAATTACTTGTGTACTCCAAGTACCTAAATTAGTGTCTAGCACATAATAGGTGCTCAAGTTCATATTTTTTCAATGAACGAATAAATAAATGATAATGTAGTTTAGTAGTAGTTTCACAGTATATGCATGGAATAATGATATTTATTCATTTTACATTTACTAATGAATAAGATTTCAGAGAACAAATGTCATCACAATAATCTGCACCACTATTGTTGGTAGGGTTTTTCTATGTGCCTAGAGATTCTACATAATTCAATCCTACATAATTCAATTTGGTCCTACATAATTCAATTTGATATTCTTCCATATTAAAGACATCTATAAGTAAGACAATTGAGGCTTTGCAAGATTAAGTGACATTATCATGTCTAAACAGCATGTACAGAGTCAACAACAGCTCTGTGTAGACTGAAATTCCACTTTAACCATTCTGCTCTATTTCCACTTTCATAAACACTCAGGGAGCAGGAAGGAAAATTCTCTTTTTCCTGAAACACATATGCACTCTCATATGTTGCTGACAGGCATTTATATGTGCACAGGCAGCTGCTGCTCATCCAGCCCTGAATTTCTTAGTCCAGAATTGCTAAAACTATCACTGATATTGTTATTGCTGTTTTTTCTATTGTCATCGGCTTCTTTTTTAAAGCAATCTGTGACACATTGAGAGATGCTTCTAGGAAATAGCTTTGCAACTCAAGAATTGCACTTCAGAACTAAGTAATTTAATATTTCACAGAGAAATGTACTGAATGCATCAATTTCCTCAGGGCTTTGGTTGGACTTACAAAAGTGACAATGTGCTACTCTGTAATAGATCTTAAGCTTTCTTTACAATAGGAGTTTTATGGAGGTGGCCAAGAAATCATTGTGACATTCACCTAAATAGGGATTCACTAACTGTGCCTTATTTATCTGTTGCCTTTTTGGCTTTTTTAATCACTTGCGTTATTGTTACTTGCAGCTGGCTTTGTTAACTAAATAATTTTCTTTTCTATACGTTGGGATGGTATTACTTTCTGAAATAAATAATTTCCTTTCCCATAAATGGCTACAGTCATACTTCTTATGACTTTGGACTCCGATTCAGTTTCACATTCCATTAACAAACTTTATTTTAGATGTGTCTACATGGCTTCAAATTCTTGGATAGAAAAGAAAAGCCTAGTATTAATCTAATACAATACCATATACCAAACACAATAAAAAATAGGTAGAAATTCCCTGCAGCAAGACCAGAATTAATAAGAAAGATTGAAGAAATGATAACATCAATATGATTTTATTTCAAATGTTTATATTTTGAACTCCTCAAATTAAAAAATCATTTTAGATGATGACATATGCTAATTATACCTTTCAACAATAAAGAGAAAATGATAGCTCAGTTTGAGCATTTACCTGTTTGAAGGATATTGCATAAGGAATGAAGGTTGGATAAATACACAACTACTTTCCATAGTGGAACTGTTTACCAATGATTTATTATGATGGTGATTGAGAAATCTTTATATTAAGTTTAATTATCCAAATCTGAATCTGAATGTATGTGCCAGTGTCAAATGAAAGGCAAGAACTGAGGTTGAAAACGTAGATAAATGATATTTTTTCTCAGGTGAAACCAAAGTTTGGAAGTTGTTAAAATATTTTTATCAATTAAGGTTCACATATGAAGAGCTGTGATTTTTTATAAATAAAATTATATTACTTTAAAAAATTTATAATGAGAGTTCTCTTACTGCCCAGGAAACTTGAGTCTCTTAGGCATACAATGTTTGGGCTCTGATATCTGAAGACATTGGAGATATACTTAATTTATACATGCATAATTTATTCTTTAATTAAGGATTCTGTTATTTGGAATAAAGTTGTATGGTTGGTAAAGAGTAATTTGTGTGGAATACCTGTATCTGTCTATTGACTCATATCTCACATGCAACAATAAAATAAGAAATTAAACACTAAAATTATACATATTTATAGAACAAACTGAAAACCGTAGATCCCTACATATTTGTTATCTTCCTCACCCCCAAAACTTCCCCACATAAATAAGTAGTTTTCAATGAATATAACTATTTTATTTACTAGGATTTTCCAATTATTTATTATACCAGTAAATGTAAGGATTGCTGAATGTGGAAATATTTGATTCTTATGCTGAAGCTACACACACCTGTATTCCTGTAAGTCTTAAGGCTTCAGTCTAGTTACTTTGTAGTAAAAAAAAAAAATGGTTAAGATAACATTTCTAGATATTTTAAACCCAGAGATCAATGTAAAAACTTATGATAGTTTTAAATAGAAATTTTGTTAAAGTAAACACAAAGTTATTAATTGGGTGAAACGTAGTTTGAAAAGTTGGGTTGTGATCACTACTAAGGAAAGAAAGAAGGCAGGTGAGTTAGCATAATCTTCTTGTAAACATCTTAATAACTGAACCTTGTAGTAGTAGACAAATGATACTTGCTAGAAGGCTAGTGCTTATGTCTGGAATGCTTTTAGCAGGATGTTTCTGATTTGCTTGTGGTAAGGAATGCATATTGTAAGAATTTTTGAGTCACAGTTTCTTAGAAAATGTCATATAAATCAGCAGTCCCCAGCCTTTTTGGCATCAGGGACTGGTTTTGTGAAAGAAAATTTTGCCGCGGACCAGAATGTGGGGAATGGTTTCAGGATGATCAAGCGCATTACATTTATCATTAGAGTCCCATAAGGAGTGCACAACCTAGATCCCTTGCATGCACAGTTCACAATAGGGTTCGTGCTCCTATGAGAACCTAATGCTATTGCTGATCTGGCAGGAGGTGGAGCTCAGGCAGTAATGCTGGCCCGCCGCACACCTCCCGTGGTGAGGCCCAGTTCCTAACAGGCCATGGATGAGTACTGAGGGTTGTGGACCCCTGATATAAGCCATAGAACTATCTGTGACTATAAAATTGAGATGCTTCATAAGCTAAACTCTCCCCACTGTTGGAGGTGTCCTGTAAACCTCACAGGAAACCTCTTATATTACTCTGGACCAGAGAGGAATTGCCAACGCTGACCAAAAAGTCATGGAGAGCCACACAAAATGCTCCTGATCCCTCCCTAATTGACTCATGCATCTTGATTGCTTATATCTTTGAAATTACCAGTAATAATTGCTCCTGAGTAAGAACTGTGATTTGTGTGAGTCTGACATTCAGCAATGTGATACTAAACATTAGATAATTTATCTTCAGCATCCATTTCTTCATTTAGTACTAGTTCATGTTTTCTATTGCAGATACATGGTATTTTTAAATACAATGCTGAAGTCATAAGAATTCCAAGAAAAAATAATGTAATACAAGTCTTTAATAGACCTAGTGCCTTCTGTTCTTACTATATATTTAGGTATCCAATGTATCATAATAGAAAATGTTTCTTGGGTAGAAATGAGACACTTCATAAAGGGGTTTAAGGTCCACACAAAATTAGGACGTTATTTTGATGATCATTTAATGTTTAATAAATAGAATAGTGATTTGAATAAGCTAAAAGTCTGAGAAATTTGTTCCTAATATACCATTACAGCTTATTTTTAGATATTTTAATTGCATTTTCTATCTGCATAATTTTGTATCTTCAAAACGTCTAAAAGGAATTGAAACCCCAAAATTTTAATTTCCAACTCATTAAACATTTTGGTACATTCTCTTACAGGTTTTGGCTAGTTTATTTGTTGGAGCCAAGGCTAACCAGAGGGATATAGGCACCTACATGACAAATAAAGAGAGAGATTTTCAACTCTTTTTCAAAATTCCAGTGAACTCTACAACCCAAGGAAGAAAGAGAAAGGCCCAAGAAATACAACTTCAGTTTACCCCCAAAGAGGAAATATTTAACTACAGACTGTGTATTAGTCTGTTTTCATGCTGCTGATAAAGATATACCTGAGACTGGGAAGAAAAACAGGTTTATTTGGACTTACAATTCCAATGGCTGGGGAAGCTTCAGAATCATGGCGGGAGGTGAAAAGCATGTCTTACATGGTGGCAGCAAGGGAAAAATGAGGAGGAAGCAAAAGCGGAAACCCCTGATAAACCCATCAGATCTCGTGAGACTTATTCACTATCGCAAGAATACCACAGGAAAGATTGGCCTCCATGATTCAATTACCTCCCACTAGTTCCCTCCCACAACACTTGGGAATTCTGAGAGATACAATTCAAGTTGAGATTTGGGTGGGGACACAGAGCCAAATAATATCATTTTGCCCCCGGCCCCTCCAAATCTCATGTCCTTACATTTCAGAACCAACCAGGCCTCCCCAACAGTCACCCAAAGTCTTAACTCTGTTTCAGAATTAACCCAAAAGTCCACAGTACAAAGTCTCATCTGAGACAAGGCAAGTCCCTTCCACCTATGAACCTGTAAAATCGAAAGCAAGCTAGTTACTTTCTAGATACAATGGGGGTACAGGTATTGGGTAAATACAGCCATTCCAATGAGAGAAATTGGCCAAAACAAAGGAGTTAAAGGGCCCATGCAAGTCTGAAATCCAGCAGGGCAGTCAAATTTTAAAACTCCAAAATGATCTTTGACTCCATGTCTCACATCCAGGTCACGCTGATACCAAAGGTCGGTTCCCATGGTCTTGGGCAGCTCTGCCCCTGTGGCTTGCAGGATACAGCCTCCTTCCTGGCTGCTTTCACAGGCTGGCCTTGAGTGTCTGTGGCTTTTCCAGGTGCATAATGCAACCTGCCAGTGGATCTACCATCCTGGGGTCTGGAGGATGGTGGCCCTCTTCCCACAGCCCCAGTAGGCAGTGCCCCAGTAGGGACTCTGTGTGTGGGGGGGTCCCATCCCACATTTCCCTTCCACACTGCCCTAGCAGAGGTTCCCCATGAGGGCCCCACTCCTGCAGCAACTTTTGTCTGGGCATCTGGGAGTTTCCATACATCCTCTGAAATCTAGATGGAGGTTCCCAAACCTCAATTCTTAACTTCTGTGCACCCACAGGCCAAACACCACATAGAAGCTGTCAAGGCTTAGGGCTTCCATCCTCTGAAGCAACACCCAAGCTCTATGTTGTCCCCTTTCAGCCATGACTGGAGCAGCTGGGACACAGGGCACCAAGTCCCTAGGGTGCACACAGCATGAGGACCCCAGGCCTGGCCCACGAAACCACTTTTTCCTCCCGGACCTTTGGGCCTGTGATGGGAGGGGCTGCTGTGAAGGTCTCTGGCATGGCCTGGAGACATTTGCCCTATGGTCTGGTGGATTAACATTAGGCTCCTTGCCACTTATGCAAATTTCTGCAGCTGGCTTGAATTTCTCTTCAAAAAAATGGGTTTTTCTTTTCTGCTGCATCATCAGCCTGAAAATTTTCTGAACTTTTATGCTCTGTTTTCTTTCAAAAACAGCATGCTTTTAACAGCACCCAAGTCATCTTTCCAATGCTTTGCTGCTTAGAAATTTCTTCTGCCAGATACCCAAAATCATCTCTCTCAAGTTCGAAGTTCCACAAATCTCTAGGGCGGGGCAAAATGCTGCCAGTTTCTTTGCTAAAACATAAGGGTCACCTTTGTGCCAGTTCCCAACAAGTTTCTCATCTCCACCTGAAACCACCTCCGCCTGGACCTTATTGTTCATATTACTATCAGCATTTTTGTCAAATCCATTCAACAAGTCTTTAGGAGGTTTCAAACTTTCCCACATTTTCCTGTCTTTTTCTAAGCCCTCCAAACTGTTCCGACCTCTGCCTGTTACCCAGTTCCAAAGTCACTTCCACATTTTCAGGTATCTTTTCAGCAATGCCCCACACTACTGGTACCAATTTACCGTATTCGTTCATTTTCATGCTGCTGATAAAGACCTACCTGATGGTTGGTGAGGCCTCAGAATCATGGTGGGAAGTGAAAAGCACTTCTTACATGGAAGCAGCAAGAGAACAATGAGGAAGAAGCAAAAGTAGAAACTCCTGATAAACCCATCAGATCTCATGAGACTTATTCACTATCACAAGAATAGCATGGGAAAGACCGGCCACCATGATTCAATTACCTCCCCCTGGGTCCCTCACACAACATGTGGGAATTCTGGGAGATACAATTCAAGTGGAGATTTGTTTGGGGACACAGCCAAACCATATCAGACTGTATATACTAAACATGAAATTAATGGGAATGAAATTTCATGTAGTGTAGACAGTAAGAAATAGGAATTGGGAGGGAACATTAAAGAATACTATTCTCACAGCTAGAATTCTAATGAGTCCAATCCCTCTAATCTGTAATTTACTTTATTGAACTCTGTTGATTAGAAGACAAGTCTTTTGAACTCAGGGTCTGAGAGTATGGACTCAAAACTGTAATCTAATTCCTTCACTGGGTAAGACATTAAGTTGGAAAAACACGTTCTTTACAACTGCTAGAAACTCATCTAGTAGTCATTAATATAATTTCTGTTATCATTACACACACTAGCTTATTGTTATACTAATAAACACTGATAAGATACAGACTAGCTTCTAGCTGATATAACAAGAACGTATTAATCAGATATATGATTTATTTTACTAAACTGACTTTTTGTATTATACTTGCTAGAGGGATTTCTTGGCAAAATGTCTCATATGCGAATTTAAAGACTGAATGAAATCTTAGACTTGTGCTTTATAAAAATGGGAAGAGGACACGAAATTTGGAAGAAATACAAGTAAATTAATTTTACCAAAAAATTTAAAGGAATAAACAGAAATATTTTATTCTATAAATTACCAACATGATGACCAGTGCTATGGTATGAATGTTTGTGTCCCTTCTAAAATTCACACTGAAACTTAACCCCCAATGCAACAGTATTAAGAGGTAGTACCTTTAGAAAGTCACTAGCCCATAAGGGCTCCGGTTTCATGGATGAGATTAGCAACCTAATAAAAGGGTTGGAATTAGCTAGCTAGGTCATTTGCTTTTCCACCCCATTTGCCCTTCATTCTCTTCTGTCATGTAAGGACACAGCATTTATCCCCTCCAGAGGACACAGCATTCAAGGTGCTATATTGGAAACAGAGAATAGGCACAAACCTATTGTGTTGGGCACAAACCCAAAGTGTATAACTGTGAACAATGAATTTATAAATTACGCAGTCTCAGGCATATTGTTATAGCAGAATTAATGGACTAAGACAGCCAGGGACTAAACAAATCTAGATAAATATTCATAACTGTACTAAATAATAGCATAAACAGTTATGGACTTTAAAGGGAAAATCCAAATGTTAACTGCAACGAAAATTTTAAAAAATCTATGCAAGAAATGTAACAATAACAAACATTATGGGCACTATAAAGATAAAAGAACAAACTTTTTCCAGTGATATAATGAACACTTGTTAGGGAAATAGCTCTTGGATGGAAATTTTGATTATTCTGAAGATTTCAATCTTCTTCAATTAATCCATATTTAATATATTTCCAACCATAAGCCCAATAAAAGTTTGTGGTGGCTTAATAAAGACATAGATAGTAAAGTTAATGTGGAAATATAAATATTTTAGATGTGTTGAGGGGCACTTATGCTACTAAATATTAAAATGTATTTATAAAGTTACAATAACTTAAAGAGTATAATAAAGACTAAAAATTGACCAAAAATCAATGGACTAAAAATATCAATGTCTGAGACCCACACACACATGAACAAATATATTTTCACTGAGTATATGATGATGAAGGTGGCCATCATATCAGTGAAGAAAAAGGAGTTAGTTGGTAATTGAAGCTTGGAATTATAATAAATATATATTTCTAAAATCACATTAGGTCCATATCTCACCACACATGCAGCTATAAACTGCAAAAGCATTAACACCGAAATGTAAAATTTGGAGACACGGAATTTCTAATCTAAAATATTGATGACTATTTTGTCATCTTGGAACATGAGAGGACTTTCCAAGAATAAAAGCAGTGAAAGAAAGCACAAATAACAACGATCACAGCAAAAGAGGTAACTTCAACTTAAAATTTTTAAAAATAATTTCATCAGTATGCTTATAAGCTAGAAGGTCTAACATCAAAGCTAGGAAAAAATATCTGCTCAAATAAATCAAGGAAAAGGTTAAAATTCTTTCTAAATAAAATGTAATTACAGTGCAATAAGAAAGGCGTTACATCCCCAATAGAAAAATGGTGAAAACATACAATATATTCATAGAAAGGGAAGTGCTACTTTCTGTTTATAAAAAATGGCAATATGTGCACATTTTTAAAAATAAACTTTTTATATTTTTCTTAAATTTCTTTAATGAGAATGAACACTATCAGTGTAAAAATTATGAATTATAAATAAAATATAAAATTGATGTTAATTTTGAATTATTTCACTTTGACTCAGTAAAATACATTGCTTTCTTTATCCTTGATATTCACATTGTTTTTTTTTGAAGCTTATAAACCAATAAAATTCATTTGGCATGCTTTTCCTGTCAGCAGTATGTTTTACTTTAGAAAACAAACAAATACATTCTTTGTAGCTGTAATAAGCTTTAAAAAATTGCAAAATGGCACTAGTAAGAACTTTGATGGAAATTTTTATCTCAATCAGCACAAGCTTGCCCTATCTTTAATTGATTTGATAAAATCAGTATATCTAAATCATGTTTGCATATTTATATACTATGCTTGAAAACTTTAAATGTATGTAAAGTTTATAATGCTAATTAGTTATACACACTTGTTACAGAGACAGGTATTAGTCGAGAGTCTGGCTCCTCTTTAGGACACTACATTAATATTCTTAACTATTTTGCAGGGTGGAAATAACTATGGATTTATATGAAGTGTACATGTAAAAAGTACAAGTACAGTTTAATCTGCAACGTCTCTACACTGCGTGCAACATATATGACCCCCTACCTTTCAAAATACAAATAAGTCATAAGTATATATGTTTTCTCTCCAAGAAAATACTAAGTTGACATAGAAACCTTCATAATTATTCTTCTCCTTTGTATTACGTGTAGCATTGGTGACCTTCCTAATGATTAACCTCCAGTATACATGATTTGTGAGGTACAATTTCTCTAGTTAACAGATGAAAATAATAACATGAGAGTTATTTTATAATAAGTTCGGAAGTAACACAATTTGTTCTAAGTCACAAGACTCCTGGGTAGTAGAGCTAAAACTCAAGCCTCCTTATTCTTAGTTTGGTGTTTGAGTCTGTCTTAGTCTATTCAGGCTGCTATAACTAGATAACATCAGCCAAGTAGCTTACAAAAAAAAAAAGAAATGTATTTCTCATAATTCTGGAAGCTGAGAAGTCCAAGATCAAGGCGCTGGCAGATTTGGTATCTACTGAGGCCCTGCTTCCTCAGAGATGGTGCCTTCTAGCTATGTCCTTACCTGCTGAAAAGAAAACGAGTAATTCTCTTGGGCCTCTTTTATAAAGACACTAATCCCATCCCTGAGGGCGCCAACCTTATGCCCTGATCCCGCTATTTCCCTACTCCACCAAAGGCCCATTTCCTGATACCATCACCTTGGCAGTTAGGATCTTACGGTATAAACTTTGGGGAAACAAAAACATTCAGACGATAGCAGAGTCTTTAGCCAATTTTAAATGAAAGTTATTGGTTAATAATCTTGTCACTCAATGTTGGCCTTGATAGAAGGAAACTTAGAAAGACTGAACATTACTGAACTGCAAATTGTTATTTTTTTCATTTTTCTTGAGTATGCTTATGATATAGTTTGATTTTGTGTCCCCAGCCAAATCTCATCTGGAATTGTAATCCCCTCATGTTGAGGGAGGGACATGCAATCGCCACGTGTGGAGGGAAGGGGGTGATTGGATCATGGGGTCAGTGTCCTCCATGCTGTTCTCATGATAGTGAGTGAATTCTCACGAGATCTGATGGTTTTTAAAGTGGCAGTTTCTTCCTGTGTTCTCACTTCTCTCTCTTGCCACCTTATGAAGAAGGTGCCTGCTTTCCCTTTGCCATCTGCCACAATTTTAAGTTTCCTGAGGCCTCCCCAGACATGTAGAACTGTGAATCAATTAAACCTCTTTTCTTTATAAATACTAGGTCTCAAGTAATATCTTTATGGCATGTGAAAATGAACTAATACAGCTAACATACTGACAAATGTTGTCATCAAGATTCTGTGGGGTACACCCAGAAGTCTTTCTATAGGTTTTTATTTATATGTGAGGGGAAAATATTTCTCACATTATTTATACTTTTAAGGAGTTTTTGTTGCACACCTACTGTTAGTGTGGCACTGTTTAGGCACAAACGATGGTGACGAACAATTCTCTATATTCTTAGATGTTAAATGTTGTCACCCATTCAGGATTTAAGCAAAGAGTCACATACAAAATATTGACTGTAATTATTACCAGTGATATTGAGGAGAAATACAGGATGTTATAAGAACATGTAATGAAAAGACTAGGTTCGTTTTATGATAAAAACTGAAAGTTGGTTGGATGTAGTCTAAAACAATGGGGTTTGGAGCTGGGGATGGTGTTCAAGAGATAGAATATTCTATGCTGAAGAAACATGTATAAAGTCCCTAAGATGGAGTTTAAGTCACTGGAGAACAGTGACTTAAAGAAGCTGAGAAGCCAGCATGGCTTGGAATAATGAACGAGGGGAAATTTATGACAAAATAATGCAAGAGTTGTAGTCAAGGACAATGTCACTTCACTAATTATACCCTTTGATATGGGCAGAAAAAAATTTGAATAAAATTCAACCATTTGTTCAATGTAAGGGTTAGGCTGAATTATTCCATGACCTGGCAGGGCACAAAGTTGACAGTTACTATGAAAGTATTCTAAATGCACACCAAGTTCCTCAGGGATCATCTAGTTCTAAGTCAGATAGTGATTATAGGACATTTAAGAAACAAGGGCTCTGCCACAGTCAACAGGTAAGAGAAGAATATGCTGGATGTCTCGCTCTTGCTTTATTGCAAATGACCTTGAACTTTAGCAGTGACCAGACTTTGGATATTCCCATAGATTTGTGTCAATCTCAAATTACCTGGAGATTATAAAATAATCGGCTGGGCACAGTAGCTCACGCCTGTAATCCTAGCACTTTGGGAGGCTGAGGTGAGAGGATCACCTGAGGTCAGGAGTTCGAGACCAGCCTGACCAGCATGGAGAAACCCTGTCTCTACTAAAAATACAAAATTAGCCCAGCATGGTGGTGCATGCCTGTAATCCCAGCTACTCGGGAGGCTGAGGCAGGAGAATCACTTGAACCCAGGAGGTAGAGGTTGTGGTGAGATTGCGTCGTTGCACTCTAGCCTGGGCAACAAGAATGAAACTCCATCTCAAAAAAAAAAAAATTCTATACTTACTTTGTGTGCCTGGTATTTAAAATCCTCTTCCTGGTGGTATGGCTCTTACCTCACTTGTTAGGTTATGAATTCCTTTCCTCCACACCCTAGTTTAGGGTTGAAAAATAAATAGGAATCTCAGAGCAGTGCTTAATTCGAAGGACTCTGTTCAATAATTCTGAATTACTTGTTGTACATTGGCCATGCACTAGAATTTCACCCTGTCATATAGATGTTTTCTGTTGGACATCTAATTCCCCAGATACTCAATGTAGATCACAAAAGTGAAACATTTATTATTTGAAAGGAGAATGGCAGTGAGAAATGTTTGTCAGCTCTTTTAAAGCTGTGAGAAATAGCAGTTGCTATTTCCCCCACTTGACTCTTTGTGTCATATGTAATATGTGCAAGATATGTAATCTTGTAGCTTTTGTCTTCACTTCATTCCTCAGTTCCCTTGGGTCTTCCTCTTATAACACACAAGACCAATAGTTTCCAAGTCATTTAATATTTTAAAGGAAATTAATATTTTAGTTAGTGATAGATCAAACTACTAAATTGAATCTTGGCTTTTAGACTGATGGATTGAATAAATGTCCAGAGGAACAGTAACCAGAGTTATTGCTCTCTTGGAAAACAAAACAAAATGAAACAGGTAAAAGCTTCTATGTAAGTTGAATCCCTGGTTATGATCTCTGTCACGCAGGCTAGAGTGCCGTGCCAAAATCATGGCTCCTTGTATCCTTGAATATCTGGGCTCAAGCAAGCCTCCTGCCTCAGCCTCCTGCATAACTAGGAGTACAGGTGCATGCCACCATGCCTGGTTAATTTAAAAAACAATTTTTAATATAGATATGGCATCTTGCTATGTTGCACCAGCTCCTCTCAAACTCAGCCTCAAGCAATTTTGCAGCCTCAGCTTCCCAAACTGCTGGGATTAAAGGCATGAGCCACCACACCACACCCTCATTTTCCTTTTTAAAGGGATCATTTATAACCATTCTTTTCCATGATAATATGTTTATTTAGAAAAGGAATCCATTTGTTTCTATGATTATTCTTTTGTGATAATCAGGGACATTTGTGAGATGGTGTTAACTGTACTCAAGACAGGTGTTATTTGTAGACATTTTCTTAACATATCTTGTATCCTAATTACTTCTTTTCTTTTCCAACTTCAGGCTACAAAAGAGTCAGTAAAGCTAGAGTGAACAACAACAACATCAATAAACTAGTGTTTTTCAGAAGATTGAATCAATTTCCTTGACATATTTCTATATATTTCTCCAATAACCACAATGTAATTGTTTTCTAAAAGGGAGTCAGTTCCGGTGGCTCTATTTGATCACTAATTTGTTCCTTTTATGGTTGTTTTTTTTATTGTGTTTACATGTTGTTCTTTTTTTTAAATTTTCTTTTTCCTTTGTTTTGCAACTTGTTCATTTCTTTGATTCTGTCAACCACTGTTTTTAGTCTGTTTAGTTATTGGTGATTTTTCTTTTTAAAAATTTTAAGCTACTTTAAATATCATAATTACAACAGTGATGCCAGAAAATTTCTCTGTTTTTTAATGATTTATTTTATTCCCAACAGCTTTCTGTATAAGGTGATCATATGTGTCAGTTTGCCTGAAATAAGTTCTGCTTATGCCTGTTTCCCTCAAAAGCATCCCAGTTTGGAAAAGTAGGGAGCTCACCAAACATCTGAAAGTTCTAGACTTTCAGACTTGGCTGTGATGTCTAAAGACACTATTAACAACTAAGACAATGTAACAAAGACCCCACTGCCACCACAACTGGGTAAATCCATTGTTCCTGACTTGCTGAAGCTGAGAATCAGACACTGTTGCTAGCACCTATTCTGCTGCAGTCACTAAAAGGCTGAGTGTCTTGCTAAGCACTCTTTTCAGAATGGTTTCCCTGCTATGCCTGTTTCATTATGCTTCTAATCCAACTCTCACTTCTGACTGACAGAGACTAGGGACAAGGAAGGCTGGGAAAATGAGTTTTAACTACATGAAAGGTGTTCAAGAGCCACATGAAAGGTGTTCAATAATCACAATAGTTTACCATTAGAATTACTCTACCTTCATGTTTGTTTTTATATGTAGACAAAAACGTATGAAGACAAACATGAATTTACCATAATAAAGAGTGTTTACTATCTATGAAGTTTAATTTCTTTAAAAGCAAGTTGGAAAACAGAAATAAACAAAAACCACTAAAAACTCAGTAATAAATAAAATAAGCAAAACTCAGAATTTGAGAACCCATAGAGCCCAGATCTAATTTAAAGATGTAGATTTAAATTTTGTATTACAAAGACTGCTATTCTTAGGAAAATTCAGAGAAAACCATGAACTATTCAATGGAGCTCCTTAGAGTAATTGATTATATCATGTACCTAAAAATTTCTAAAACTGCCATTGCAAATTGTTCGTCACGAAAAGAAGGAGACCATTAAGACTGGTACTATGAAGATTTTAAAGTAGACTTTCCCCTTAACTGTTGTTGACAAGTCTCACTGGCTTTTCTAATTATTTTTCCAGGTTGAATGGCTGGAGAAATTTTTTTTTCATTTAGCACGTTTTCTTTGTGAAACATGTAGATAATGAATAAAATATTAATAATATTAGCTAATGATTACTGAGACAGACACTGCCAGATGCCTACCCAATATCCATTTCATCTTCTTTTCAGTATCAGAAGCTAATTACTATTTGAGATGGCTATCTACACATCTTTAAGAAATCCATGGCCGGAGGCAGTGGCTCAAGCCTGTAATCCCAGCACTTTGGGAGGCCGAGACGGGTGGATCACAGGGTCAGAAGATCGAGACCATCCTGGCTAACATGGTGAAACCTCGTCTCTACTAAAAATACAAAAAATTAGCTGGGCGTGGTGGCGGGCACCTGTAGTCCCAGCTACTCGGGAGGCTGAGGCAGGAGAATGGCATGAACCCGGGAGGCGGAGCTTGCAGTGAGGGGAGATCGCACCACTGCACTCCAACCTGGGCGACAGAGCGAGACTCTGTCTCAAAAAAAATAAATAAAAATAAATCCATTTCCCTGTCTCCCTTTCTATTAGGCTGGTCATGTGACACAGTCTTGACTTATGGGAAATAAGTGGAAGAGGGCTTTTATCCTTCATGCCCAACAGGTACTAAAGTAGAGCAGCTCTGACTTCTTGTTTCAAAATTAAATAATTTGCTCACTACAATACTTGAAATTTAGAGAGAAGCTGATGAGAAAATGAAGAAGCAAATATACAGATCTGAACTGCAGAGTCAAATAGTGTCTTATACTGTCCATATAGAAGGAAGTAATATTAAATGAGTAACATTTAGGAATCATAAAGGTTTGTCTAAGCTATTTTTGATTAATTAAATCTTACTTAAAGCTCAAGCTATAAACTAATTTACCTTGCTCAGTTAAAAATATGAATATCGTATTCAAAACATTTGTTCAAAGAATGAATATTGAAAAATGAAGCTAGCTGAGTGGTCTCTCATGCCTGTAATCCCAGCATTTTGGGAAGCCAAGGCAGGTGGATTGCTTGAGGTCGGGAGTTCAAGACCAGCCTGAGCAACATGGTGAAACCCCGTCTCTATTAAAAATACAAAAAAAAGAAAAAATTAGCTGGGCATGGTGGTGGGCACCTGTAATCCCAGCTATTCAGGAGTCCAAGGCAGGAGAATCCCTTGAACCCAGGCTGCGGAGGTTGCAGTGAGCCGAGATCATACCATTGCACTCCAGTCTGGGCAACAGAGTGAGACTCCATCTCAAAAAAAAAAAAAAAAAAAAAAAAAAAAAGGAAAAAGTAAGCTAACATTGCACTATAAATTTTTGCATCTCCTTTATAACAAATATTGGCAACAACTATTCGAGATCTGCAAACAGTAATGGCTTGGGGAATTTGCCAGCAGTTCTCAATATCAATTGCCGCTTTAATCTGGCTTAAACCATGAATTATATTTCAGGTTTCAGCAGCTTCTAAATTATTGCTCCATTAAGGTTGTAAAGTTAATCCCGCAGACATACTTTTACATCCAATAAATATGCTGTCCTGTGCATCATTTAAGACATTACCAGAAGCATTTTCTATTGATACAGTAACAGAGAAAATACTTCATCAATATAAAGCAATATCTTCCTAACATCTCTGGAAAATGTTTAGAAACAAAGAGAGCATATTGTTTATTGCTAGAATGCACTATCATGGTGCTATATAAATCATTTTCTCTCCAAACACAGTCAATATTCCTACAGAATAAAAATTGTTATTTTCTTAAGTAAATTTGAATAATTCCAGTGCCACAGCATATACTTTGCTCCTGTCTTATTTTTACATGCTGCTGTAGAGCTACACTAGAATTTAATTTGCCTTTTAAAGAAATATATTTTAATGGTAACAACTTCATCAAAATCTAGATGAACTATGAAATTTTAATGTCTGCGTACTCTTTCACTATATTAATGTTCAATTTATGCTTATAAATATGCTGTTGAACTTGTATACAGTTCTTAATAGTAGTGTTTTTATTGCTTCTTAAGAATTATGAAACATAAAATAGTGACTGTTGATAACTTTCATATTATGGGTAATGTACAATATAACTATATTTTATTATTTTAGAATCTGAATATAGAAGCAAGGCTTTGAAGAATATATAAAAGCATGATAAAGTTCATTTTCTATTATTGTATTTTGGAATTGCATTCTGTATGTATGCATTAGTTAAGCTTGTTAACTTAGTTGTTCAAATTCTTTCTAGTTTGTTTATTGCCCGTTTGTTTGTTTAATTAATGTATCAACTTCTGAGAGAGGAGTGCCAAAAATTTACTGTGATACATGTGTCAATTTCTCCTTGTAGTTCTGTTGATATTTGTTTTATACATTTTGCTGTTTCATCATTAGCTTCATATAATTTTAAAATTACTACATTTTCCTAATAAATTAAACATTTTTATCTTCAGTAATAGCTTCTTTTTTAATTCTAACTTACTGATACTAACATAGTTTTACCAGCTTCTTTATAGTCTTTTGCCTGCAGTACTGTTTTAAGCTATTCTATTTGAATATTCTTGTGAGTATACTTTTTCTGAGTTTTTTGTTTGTAGTATCTAGCTTTATTAAAGCTTATTCAAGAAAAAACACAAAATCTGAATATATCTGATATCTATATCTAAAGCTACATATATAGTTGAAATTGCAAACAAAACCTTCTTACAAAGAAAACTCTAGGCCATGATGGTTTCACAGATAAACTCTATCAAAAGTTTAAGGAACAAGTAATACCAATTGTGAAAAAGCCTCTCAAAAAATTTAGGGGAAAGGAACTTTTTCCAATTAATCTTAGAAAGCCTATATAATGATACCAAAACCCGATGACATTACAAGTAATTATTCTTCAGCAACATAAATGCAAAAGTGCTCAATCAAATATAAAAGAATAAATATATCATGAGCAAGTGGGGTTCATCCTACAAAGGCAGTTAACTAAATATTTATAAGTAAAATAATGTGATTTACCATATGAGTATAATTTTATGTCAGTAGAGGCCGACAAATTATTTGACAGCATTCAACAGCCTTTCATGATAAAATATCTCAGCTAAATAAAAATTGATGGGAAATTTCTGAATCTATTAAAGGGCATCTGTTGTGGACTGAGCTGTGAACCTCCCACCCCCCACAAATTCATGTGTTGAAACCCTACCCCCCAATGTGTCTATATTTTGGAAACAGGAATTTTAAGGATATAATTAATGTCAAATGATGTTGTAAGGATTGGACCCTAATCTAATAGGACTGGTGTCCTTATAAGAATAAGAACAGACACCAGCAAACTCTATCTCATTCTCTGTATACACACAGAGAAAAAGCCATGTGAGGATACAAAGAGAAGATGGCCATCTGCAAGCCAGGAAGAGACTTTACCAGAAACCAATTCTGATGGCACCTTGATTTTGCACTTCAAACCTCCAGAACTATGAGAAAACAAATGCCTGTTTTTTTAGCCACTCAGCCTGTGGTGTTTTGTTAACGCAGCCCAAGCTGACTAATATAACATCAATGAAAGTCTGCAGATAACCTTATATACTAAACGGTGATGTATTGAATGTATTCTCTCTAAAATCAGAAAAAGAGGCAGCATATTAATTCTTACACTTTTGTTTAACATCAGATTGGATGACACGGTCAGTACAATATGAAAAGAGAAAAAAAAAGTTGCTTTTATTTGTAGTTGATATGTGAGTCTCCACAGAAAATTGTAAGTAATCTCCTATAATACTAGAACTAAATTGCTAGATCTAATAAGTGAATTTAGCAAGACTGCAGGATGCAAAGTCAATATACGCAATTCTATTTTATTTTTATGATAGTAAGAAACAATTGGAAAAATAAATTTAAACAAACGGTACAATTTGCAACAGCATCGAAAACTTCCGCACTACAAAAATACAAGCTATTGCCAAAATTAAAGCAAGCCTATCTAAGTGGATACACACATTGCATGGCCCAATACTGTCAAGATGTCTATTTTCCTCACGTTGATCTATAGATTAAAAAGTCCAATCAAAATACCAGAAACTTTTTTTTTGTAAAAATGAACAAATTCATTTAAAAATACATACGGAAATGCAAAGATCTAGAATAGCCTAGCCACTTTATGTTAAAAGAATGTATTTTGAGGACTTATACTACCTATTTTAAGGCTCGTAATAAAGCTACATTATCAAGAAAAAGTGGTATTTGATTAAAGATAGACATCTGAGTAGAAATTCCAGAAATAGAACTGCATATATACGATTCAGTTGATTTTTTACAAAGTCACTGAGGTTACGAATGAAAGAATAGTCTTTTCAACAAATGGTGCTTGATACATTGGCTAAACACACATGAAATAAGACTAACATCAAATCATAGTTCACACCAAACACAATTAATTTCCAAAAGATCATAGAGTTACATATACAAGCTAAGCTTATAAAATTTATGGATTAAACCTAACAGAAAATCCTTGAAATCTTGAGATAAACTAAGGTTTCTTAATACAAAAAAAAAAAAAAAAAAGTAAAAGCACTAACCTAGACATAAATAATAAAAATATATGGATGGGCTTCCAGTCTGTAGAAATGTGACTCCTGACAGCTGTCTTCTTGCACTGCACATGGCTGAAATATTTACCTCATGTGGAGAAACTTGGAAGACTCAAATTCACATCTTCCTGTTGATACTGACAGGAGACATGGAAATACTGAGTAGAAGAGGGTGGTTCCCCTTCAAAGGCCCCACCCTCAAGCCTGGAAACCCACAGCCTTAAATGGGAACAGGAATCCCTGTTTTCAAGCCCCAAAGTTGCCTTTTGGCCTGCCACGCCTCCCATCCTGTGCCCATATAAGCCCCAAACCCCAGGCTCCACGAGGAGATGAAGAGAATGAGCAGAAGAATGGCAGGACGGCCTGGCAGAGAGAAGAGAAGGAGTGTCTGAACACGGAGAGGAATTCGGCTGGGGGCAGTCAGAGTGGAGATCCGCTGCTGGACCGCCGAACTCCAGGGGAAGATTATCTTACTACTCCATCCCCTTTCCAGATCCCCATCCATCCCACTGACAGCCACCTCCAGCACTCAATAAAACTCCCACATTCACCATCTTTCAAGTCTGTGTGCAACCTAATTCTTCTGTACGATGACCAAGGACCTGGGTACCAAAGGGGAACTGCACTGAGCAGGTTAGCACTTAAGCGGTCTGCAGACCATTTGGCTTCAGGAGTAGCAGGCATCCACCCCTAGACGCTACTGTAGTGCCAGAGCCCAGAAAGCACTCACCATGGCTCCTGAACCTGTCCGTCTGCGTGTTCCCACTCCTGTAAGGGGTTTGAGTTGCACCTGGTGGCTGAACAGATGAGACACACCCCTGTCGCATGTCCTGCGAGGCGGGTCAGGGAGGTCTCCCATTTCACTGATTCTGGACCCAGATCCAGTCAGCCTGTACCCGCATTCTCAGCTTACTCCTCTGTGTGCCTATTCCTCTTCAGAGCCGCAGAGGTGCTATCGTGTTTTTGAGCAGCGCTAATTCTTTTTATTCTTATTTTCCGGTATCTTAGTGTTTGAAGTGAAAGAGGAAAAATAATGTATGAGCTTACAAAGCCATCTTGACTGGAAGTCTCAGCAGTATTTTTAGACAAATTACATGGCAAAATCCTAAATGAAACAGGAAGAGGGTGCATTCTTTTCTGTGGATAAAAGCACTAAAGTGGCCGGGCGTGGTGGCTCATGCCTGTAATCCCAGCACTTTGGGAGGCCGGCGCAGGCGGATCACCTGAGGTCAGGAGTTCGAGACCAGCCTGGCCAACATGGTGAAACCTCATCTCTACTAAAAATACAAAAGTTAGCCAGTCGTGGAGGGCAGGCACCTGTAATCCCAGCTACTCTGGAGGCTGAGGCAGGAGAATCGCTTGAATCTGGGAGACGGAAGTTGCAGTAAGCCGAGATGATGCCATTGCACTCCAGCCTGGGCGACAGAGCAAGACTCTGTCTCAAAAAAATAAATAAATAAATAAACCACAAAAGCTATTTGTGGAATAATGGCGTGGGTCCCAGAGGAGCCACAGAAGCAGTGATGTGAGAGCTGTAGTCCTTGGGCTGCTTAGAAATAGCTAGATCAAGGGGGACATGAGGAGGAGCAAAACCAAGTTGTCAGCTTTGTAAATTGGTCCATGGCTGTCTTTGGCCTTTTGGTCATTTAAGGCACTTTGCATGACTCAGCACGTTGGATAACATCCCCATCAGCTGTCCTAACTTTGAATATACAAAATGAAAGGACAAATTATAAGGTAAAAACAAGCGGTAATAACCACCCCAAACTGGTGGATTCTTAACATCACTTTATACAAATCATTTTTAGCTACTCAAAAATTACATTTCTTAATTTTAAAATGTTTGACTTAGCCCAAAAGTAAAATTTCTTTCACACCATTAACTTGTAATCGATGGAGTGATTTTTGAAAAAACATATACAAAATATACTTTCTCCCACTTCAACAAGTCAACATGCTGTTTCTGCACTCTGTCAGCCTGAAACCAGTAGAAAGAAAAAATCTGTAAGCTTTCCGTGATCATAGGTTTTGGAGAAGAATGCTTTTAAACAACTACGTTTTTGAAGTAGGCTAAAAATATTTCTACTTACTTACAATGAAATTTACATATCATGGTGAAGACAAATGTTACCAAATCACAAACTCACGCCTTTGTGTTTTTTAAAAAGCAGGTAATGAACCATATTTATACTTGGCAGGACTGAGAGCAAATTATACTCATTTGTTTCCCTTATCATTTTTATTCAAGCTAAAAATAATGATTAAAATGAGCTACGAAGGCAAGGTGGAAGGGAAAAGCTTTGCTAATGTTTGCGGTGTTCTAGAGTGTTCCTATGTATGTCTCAGTAGTGAAATTTTTCTTGTTGTTGGGGTGGTTCAATACCATTTCCAGAATACCTTTGTATAAATCTAGGTATGAATATTAGAAGCCCTTAAGATAAAAGGATCAAAAGTTTGTACTTAAACATCAAAGAAAACCTGATTTTAATATCTCTGTCTCTCTCTCTCTCTCAACCTGTGTGTGTGTGTGTGTGTGTGTGTGTGTGTGTGTGTTTTGAGACAGAGTCTCGCTCTGTCGCCCAGGCTGAAGTGCAGTGGTGTGATCTCGGCTCACTGCAACCTCAGCCTCCGAGGCTCAAGCGATTCTCCTGCCTCAGCCTACCGAGTAGCTGGGATTACAGGAGTCTGCCACCATGCCTGGCAAATTTTTGTATTTTTAGTAGAGAGACGGGGTTTCACCATGTTGGCGAGGCTGGTCTCAAACTTCTGACCTCAGGTGATCCGCCCACCTCAGCTTCCCTAAGTGCTAGGATTATAGATGTGAGCCACCACACCTGGCCCTGTGTGTGTTTTTTTATGAAACATTGCATGGTGCTAAATATCCTCTTCCTTTGTTTTAACTTTTATAAGACAGGGCGAATACATTTCCTGTTGCTGAGGCAACAGACTACCACCAATTTAGTGGCTTAAAAACCACAAGTTTATTATCTTACATTTCTGGAAGTCAGAGGTCTAGTATGAGTCAGCCGGGCTACATTCCTTCTGGGAGCGCTAGGAGAGAATCAATTTCGTTGCTTTTTCCAGCTTTTAGGAACCACCCATGTTTCTTGGCTCATGCTCCCACATCTCTCCAAACTCTTTTTTTGCCATCACATCTTCTTCTCTCATTCTGACCATCAAGCCTCCCTACTATAAGGAATCCTGTGATTTCACTGGATCCACCCAGATAATCCAGGATAATCTTCCTATCTCAGTATTCTTAACTAATTATATTTACAATGTCCCTTTTGCCATAAGATGTAATATCTTTACAGATTCCTGGCATTAGGCCATGGACATCTTTGAGGGGCCATTTTTGTGTCACATAGAGGATTCAATATTATAATATTTTTGACTTTTTTAAAAAACATAAAAATTATGTTTTTTTTTTGAGGAAACCAATGAAGTATAGATACATGTCAATAAAATAAAGGAAATTTAAAAATATCCTACAATTTGACTCTGTATAAATAACCACGATTGATGTATTTTAGGGTAGATGGATGCCCACAATTATCAAATTAATTAAAGCAAGATTATCAAGGTAGTCTTTCAATTTTTATACTTTATTATAATGCCTTTTGACTTAATAATGGATACATCTAACTTTTATGTTATTAAGTATTTGCCTCTAGGATTATTTTTACTAACGAAATAATAAGTTTCCCTTTGTATGTCTCTATACTTATTAATCCAGTGGACTAATGCTAAACTTTTGAGTTTGGCACATATTCATATCATTTTCTTAGGCTAAATATCTAAACAGAATTACTGGGACAAAGGTATGACATTCTATTACAAATTTATCTGTAGATATGTGTAACTAAATAATTATTTGCTATCCGTATTTAAAGTAGCTACTTTCCCAAACCTTCCTGCATATTGGTAATATGATTTCATTTTGTCCTAATCAATTTGTTAGGAAATTATCCCTGACTATGATTTTAACCTTGTCACAACATGACACAAATTTTAATAAGTAAAAAGTATCAAAAAATTCATAACAGTGACTTTGATGTCAATTGTCTAATTCCCTTGAATAGAAGAGAGAATGCAAATTCCATCCATCTATTATTTCATATGTCTTCATTCATACATTTACTTTTTAGTCATTACAGATTCCTCAGTACTGTTAAGAGGCGGGAGAATTGGCAATAAACCACACTGTGAAGGTCACTATTCTCATTCCTGTGGTTTTTTATTTGCGTATATGAAGGAAGGTCACAGACAAACAAGTATATATCTGAGTGAATGAGATAATTTCATAAAGTGAAATGTGCTAAGAAGATGACACAACAGAATGGTGTGGAGTACACTCTACGTGAAATGGAAATAGATTGAATTTAAAGTAGCCAGGTATGCGGATATCAGGAGACTGAACTTTGGGCAAAGGGATTACCCTAACTTAGAAACGAGGGAACTGAAATGAAGTCAGCATGGCTGGAGTATATTGCCTTGAACAGGTTGACACTGAAGTTGAGCATGGTTTGATGTGGAACATTCCAGACCATTTTATTAAAAAGTTAATTTTCATTAACTGCAATAAGAAATCACTGTAGGATTTTAAGCAGGAAATTATATCTTGTAATTTAGGGTGAAGTCAGTTTACCTTGGTTGATATGTAAAAAATGGTGCATATGGTTTAAGGGAGGAAATGGGAAGACCGGTTATGAGGCTATTTCAAAGGGCTACTGGATTGGTTCAGGGTGGTAGCAGTAAAGACGGAAAAAAATGGATATTTGGACATATTTTGAGTATATTTTGGTGCTCCTTTCTAGACCATGAATAGTATAATGATGAACAGATATAGGATTTTGTTGCTCCTTCCACATCTTTCATATCCTCATCTCCAGTCTCAAGCTGGCCTTCAGTACTCATCTGACACTCATTTTAAGGATATGGAAACAGCTATTCCCTGATCCAGTGGCAGTCTCGGTAAGGGCTAATAAACTGAGATAGGACCAAATAATGAAACACAAAGACTAAGGATAACTGTGTCCTATAAAATATTTATAAGAAAGCACTTTTCTTCATCCGTTTTGTGCTGCTATAACAGAATACCTGAGAGTGTGTAATTTATAAAGAACAGAGATTTATTTCTTACATTTCTGGAGGCTGGGAAGTTTAGGATCAAGGGGTCAGCATCTGACAGAGGCCTTCTTGCTGAGTCATCTCATGGTGGAAAAAAAGTCAAGAAAGGGGAAGAGAGAGAGAGAGCCAGAGAGAGAGACAGAGAGAGACAGACAGAGAGACAGAAAGAGTGCAAGAGATAAGACTCACAGCCTCAAGCCCATTTATAATTGGCATTAACCTATTCATGAGGGTGGAGCCCTCATCACCTGAACACTTCTCCTTAGGCCCCACCTAACAACACTGTTGCATTGGGGATTAAGTTTACACGTGCTTTTGGGGGGATGCATTCAAACCATAGAAACACCCTTCATTATTACTTTTTCTATTTTAGCCTACTTGCTCTGGGTGCCAAAAATGAGCACCAATTTCTTTCATATTGAAGCTTTGTCATCAGAATCCTCCTGTAAAAACAAAAATAACTTATTTGACAGCAGTAACCCATTAGCATTCTCATACTGTACCACAAATTAGATCATAAGGATGACTTAATTTATAGCTGAAAGGATCCTTGAAATATATGTTCTGTGAAACATGGGCCGTACAGAAGATCAAGGCCCTTTGTTATGGGTTAAGTGAAGGTTGCCTGGGGGAGACTGTTAGGAGGAAGGTATAAGTGGAAATGCTATATAAAATGTATTCTTTTTGCAAGTCAGGAGTTTCTCCTGTTCAGCCTGCCTGCCACTGGACCTCCCTATTTGTATGTTTCATGCCCAGTAAAACCCTACGTCTCTTTTGCTGGCTCTGGGTCTCTTCTTTGCTCTCTAAAACATGGCACCATTCCTACTCAGGTTAATAGGGGTCCAGAAGGATGGTCCACTGATAAAGATCGACAGATACAGGTTGTTGGAAAAGAAAGCACACCAGAAACTGTGTGCACTAAAATGGCCAGATGATGTGGAACATTGATAACATCCACCTAGTGGGGCCAGGAAATACTTTGACTACCTGAGGCCCACAAAGCTGACTCTGTGGAAGGTATATTGTAGGAAGACCCCAAGGGAGTCATGCTCTGTCTCATCTCTTATTCTTGAATGTGGGCAGGACCCGTATATGTGATAGATTAGATTATGTTCTACAGTCAAGGTGGGGATTTTACAGCTGTCATCAAAGTCCTCAGACAATTGACTTTAATAAAAAAAGAAGGTAATCTTAGGTGGCCCTGACTTAATCAGACAAGCCCTTGAATTCACAGCAGATGCTAAAGCCAGGCTTAAAGAAGCAAATTTCCATATTGTGGAGAAGGCCAAATGGCAGAAAACTGTGGGCGGCTGCTAGTAGTTGAGGATCTCACTCCTGTAACTGCAAGGACCTACATTCAGCCAAGAACCAGTGAGTCTAGAAAAAGATTCAAAGCCTCAGATGAGATTGCAGCTCTCTATTAGTCCACTTTCATGCTGCTGATAAAGACATACCCAAGACTGGGTAATTTATAAAAAGAAAAAGAGGTTTAATGGGCTCACAGTTCCATGTAGCTGGCAGGGGGTGGACTCACAATCACAGAGGCAGGGGAAAGGCCCTTCTTACATGGTAGCTGTAAGAGAGAGAATGAGAACCAAGTGAAAGGAGTTTCACCTTATAAAACCATCAGGTCTTCTGAGACTTATTCACCACCAGGAGAACAGTATGGTGGAATCAGCTCCCATGAATCAATTATCCCAAACTGCGTCCCTCCCACAAATCATGGGAATGATGGGAGCTACAATTCAAGATGAGATTTGGGTGGGGGCACAGCCACGCCATATCAAGCTCCCTCCCACAGCCTTATAAGATCCTGACTTCAGGACCGTATTGTGCTGTATCCAGATTCCTGGCCTATGAAAACTGTGAAATAATAAACGTGTGATTTATTAAGCTGCTAAGTTTTGGTAACTTGTTAAACAGCATACAAGCTAATATATAAAATGACGAATAACTCAATTAATAATGAGCAAAAGATCTGAGCAGACACCTCACCAAAGATGATATACAGATGACAAATAAGCATTTGAAAAGATGCTCCAAACATATGTTCCCAGGGAAGTGCAAATTCAGACAGCAATGACATATCATTATACATCTATTAGAATAATGAAAATCTGAAGCATTGACAATATCAAATACTGGTGAGGATGTGCAGCAACACAAACTGTCATCCCATGCAAAATGGTACAGCCTCTTTGGAGAGATTTTGGCAGTTTCCTACAAAATTAAACGTATTCTTACGATATGAATCAGCAGTTGTGCTCATTGGTATTTACCCAAATGAGCTGAAAACTCATGTCCAAACAGAATTTGCATACGGATGTTTATAGTAGCTTTATTCATAATTGCCAAAACTTGAAAGCAACCAAGATATATTTCAATAGGTGACTGGATAAACCAACTATGGTACGTTCATATGAAGAAATATTTTTCTGCCGGGCATGGTGCCTCATGCCTGTAATCCCAGCATTTTGGGAGGCCGAGGTGGGCAGATCACGAGGTCAGGAGATCAAGACCATCTTGGCTAACACAGTGAAACCCCGTCTCTACTAAAAATACCAAAAATTAGCACGGCATTGTGGCATGTGCCTATAGTCCCAGCTACTCGGGAGGCTGAGGCAGGAGGACCGCTTGAACCCAGGAGGCAGAGGTTTCAGTGAGCCAAGATCACACCACTGTACTCCAGCCTGGGCAACAGAGTGAGACTATGTCTCAAAAAAAAAAAGAAAAAGAAAAAGAAAAAAGAAATATTTCTCAGTGACACAAGTAAAATGAGCTATCAAACCTGGAGAAGACATAGAGATAACTTAAATGTGTATTTCTAAGTAAAAGATGCCAATCTGAAAAGGCTATATACTATTTGAATCCAACTATATGGCTTCTTGAAAAGATAAAACAATGTAGACAGTAAAAAGATCAGTGGTTACCCGGGCTCAGGATGGGGGTGCAGGAGAGGGAGGAAGGAATAGGTGGGATACAGGGAATTTTGGGGACAGTGAAACTATTCCTTATTCTACAAGGACACTGTAATGGCAGACACAAGTAACTGTACATTTGTCAAAACCCAAACAGAATATATAGCACAAAGAGTGAACTCTGATGTAAACTATAGACATTGGTGATGCTCATCAATAAAATGAGTCAATGGGAACGTATGTTGTGGAGCATATTTTTTTTTAATTGTGGAGCATATTTTTAAATACTTATTTGTCATCTGCATATCATCTTTGGTGAGGTGTCTGCTCAGATCTTTTACTCATTATTAATTACTTGTTGTTTTATGGATTAGATTTGTATGCTGTTTAACAAGTTACCAAAAACTTAGCAGCTTAATACATCACATATTTATTTCACAGTTTCCATTTTATTGATGTAGTACAAAAAAAATGTACTACATTAATGCAAGATGTTAATAGTAGGTGAAATTTGGCAGTGGGGAGGAGGGATGAAGCATATATGGAAACTCTGTACTTTACATTCAATTCTTATGTACTGCTAAAACTGTTCAAAAAATAGTCTATTAATTACAAAAGAAAAAAAAAACAAAATCAAAGTTAGGATTAGTACCCAGGCCATTCTATTTTAATGTTATTTTTCCCTCACCAAATTTTGTTGAGATTCAATTTGTGTGCATAGCCTAACATGTGAGTTAATTTGAAATAAGTTGTATTATCATATTCTTCCTTTGCCTATGTAAGAGATATGTTCCCAACCTTATTAATTGTATAATTCAGATCCCTTCTACTATTTATTATGTTTGGCCAATTTCCCCCCTGGATTGAGAGAACTGAGGTAAAATCTGTAATTTTGCTACCCTAATATTCTGCTTGTATTTCTTAACATTTTGGCTTCAGTATTTTGATGCTACATGACTTGTATACATAATGTAAAAGCATTATATGATTATATTTGAACTTGAGGGAAGGCTAACTCCACTGGCTTGAACAGCTCACTAACTTTCCCTTGTACCCTGCTTTTGCCCCCTTTCCTATTTTTGTAGCTTAACTAGAACTCTTCCGAGTTAGCGTAACGGGGGTGCAGTCTGATTCCAGCCACTGTGCTCCAGAGGCTCCTTGTTTATGATAAGACAATTTCCCAGACCAAGAATCTCTCATTATTAAGTAGTTCCCTATAAATATGTAGTGTTTTAGAACGAGGAATCTGTCCTGTAACCTTAGAGCCTGCATATAACTTATGTATTCAACCTAAAGTGTTAGTTCCATTCTTTTTTCATTTAGTATCATACATGTATTTTCCATGTGTCATCTTATTATATATGAATTATATCTATACACATGCATATGTATATGATATATAGTTATGTGTTTTTAGTGTATTAATACCTATGCTACTTGTATTTGTGTTTACATACATGTAGTGAGATATATATATATATAGGTATATGTTTAAATAAATATATGGAATCTCTTCTGATAATCTATAAGTTTTAAAATCTGGTTTTGATTACAGTAATTATTACATCCATAACACTAAATCATATTATTCATCCATATCTCAGTTTATTAACTTCAGTGTCCAAATAGTGTGCTGCGAAAACGATCTCCAGTTTGGGTGCGTTTGATTTCTCTGCATTTTTCTGCCCCCTTTTGAATCTCACATATTAAAGGGTAGGGTCAATCAAGCCATTTTTAGTTCCTTTATCTCTCCTCTCTCCATTCTACTCTATCGCATATCCAGGCATAATGTTTAAATCATTGCTCTGGTGTTTATTTTAGGTTGGGAGGCAGCACACTTCTCGTTTATGAGCCTTCAGTTAATCCTGTGTTTCAGCGGAACCAGAGGGTAAGTCGGATTGCTGTTCTCCTATACCCTGTTGAATCCTACTCTTTTTCCCAAAGGCAGAAGAGGTTAAAGGGAGTCTACAGATGAACATTATTTCCTCACTTTAGATTGAGTATATCACCTAGCAGGAGTCTGGGTCAATATAAAGTTTCTTGGGTCAGAAGGCTCTTTCTTGATGGATCATTTTTTATTTCATCTGTCTTGCATTTGGTCAGTTGCTCTGTGTCAAGTTCTCAGCTTAATGATTTCTGCATCTGATGTCCCCCTCACCATTAGGCAATGGTTGAGAAATACAATTTACTTATTTTTACCCTGTCTTCCAATGTTGTAGAAATGGTCCCCAACTTTGGTACTTTTCACTTCTCCTCTATCTTTTGTTCTGTCCTTTTTTTGCTCCTCTTTTTTGTCCTTTTGTTTTTTCGCTCCTTTCCTTTCTCCCTTTAAGTTAAAAGTTGTTGATGAGGACTTTATAATTATTCTATTTCCTGAAGTGTATTGTTCTCCCAACAGGAGTGAGGCGTAGCAGACCATGAAGTATCTCTTGGTTGATTTCTAGAAGTTATTGTTTCTGTCACTTGCATTTTAGAGTCTACTTCATTATGTTGCTTTAAAAAAAAGTAGTAGAGGTTTTCTTCTTAGTTGGAGTTTTTTGTGTGTTATTTATTGCCGTTAATCTCATGTAGGGGAGTAGGACAAATATCCGTTCATCATTCCACCTTCAGTGGGAAACTTACATAGACTATGCAATGGAAGCCCCTGGGCAAGAGAAGTTAGTATGAGAGCAACAGCAATCCCGAAAGGCAGAAGTCAGGGAGGATTGGAAATTACTCAATTATTTATTGGGACCCAGATTCTAACATACATTTTACTACTCCACTTTTATCCCTTTTTCTGTGGACATATGGGAAAAAAATGGAATACTTTCTGAACCTTCTGCTGCCCCCCTAAAAAGAAAGAAGTGGGATCTGTTTATACATTCTTGTACTTGGGCTAACTGAACTTATATTGTTTGAACACAAACTTTGCTTCATATACTGTGCTAGGTAGTTTTGCTTATCTAATGGGAATTTTAACCTTGAATAATCTTTTTTGTTGAACATGATTATCTTGGTATGCATTACATGAGGGATACATACCATGGTGCCAAATGACCTAATTTGGATGCTAGGGAAGATGAGTTCTAGCTTCGGTTCTGGGTTAATCAATTGCAATACAAAGCATGTTAGAAGTGATGTAATTTTTAGAGAGCTTAACTATATCCATGTTCTCCAACTATTGAATATTGGTGCCTTGTTAAAAGGCATAGAATTATTATTATGGGTCTGAGAATTTGTATATGTTTATTTTTAAAATCTGTTTATTGTTTTATATCCTGAACCAATAGAATGCAAGCTTCAGGATGATATATGTTTCATGGCACATAGAATTATACTTAAACTAACAAATATCTATTTAATTTAACTAATATAGTTAAATTTAAAATCTTATACCAAGATGCCTGCAGATGCAACAGAAAATCTCTCCCTACACATAAATATTATAAGAATATAATTTTTATTGAGATGAAATAGTTGGGCACATTTTGGGGGAATATGTGATATTTTAATACATGTATACAATATGTAATGATCAAATCAGGGTAATTGGGACATCCAGCAAAACACAGACTTTTAATGGGTATTTATGGTGTGACAGGCACCATAGAAAACATTGGAGGTTCAATAATGAGCAAAAAATAGCATGTGCCTTAGTTTAAATAAACACAGAAACAAATTTGAAATTAAAACTGTGAGAAGTGCTAAGGAGTCCTTTTCCCAATTAATATTTACTGAAGCATATATATGTGCTTATTTGTTTATCATCTATCCTATATTGCCTCCTTCAACTATGCAGAAAGAGCTTCAATCGATTGTGTTTACTGCTAGACATATTCCAACATATAGAACAGATTCTGACACATATGTTCAATGAAAAAGTGACAGTCAATTAAAGAATTCTTTGAGCTATTCAAGGCAATCAGCACAGGGGATTCGAGGATAGCTATGCTAAACTGAGTTCTGAAGAATGGGTAGGCCTTATTTAGATGCAAAGGAGATGAAAGAGTGTGTCAGGCAAAGGGAAATGCTATGAAAAAATTAGGAATAAGCACAGTGAATATGAAGGATTTAAAAAGGCCAGTGCAGACATGAAGGGAGGAGAGCAGGCACGCTGCTGGAGACAAAGGTGACAACAGATCTTCTCCAAGCCTTTTGCAGACAATGCTAATCAAATTTTTCTTTTTTCTTAGAGCACTGAAAATAACTGAATAAATGTAAGCAGTGGTGTGAGATAATCAGATTTGTGCTTTAAAAAGATATATCTGTTGGTAATTGTTCATAATGAAAGTGGCACAAACACTCATAGAGAAAATATAGATAAAAAAGAGAGGCCCTAGTATAAAGCTTAGATAATTTTATCATTTATGTCTATTAAAGGAACATGAGCTAGCAAAGGAGCCAGAATGTGCAACCAGTGAGATTGGAAAAAAACATCAGTGTAGTATCATAATGAAAGATCGGTCAAGAAAGTGTTTTAAGGAGGGGACAGTCCACAGTATTCCATGCTTCAGAAAGGTTAGTTGAATTGTAGAATTCATCAAATATCTACTGGATATAAAGACATAGAGAATATTGTTGATTTTAACAAAAGAAGATTAAGCAACTATGTATTACACACATGTGCACACACACACAATCCTACAGCTACTGGATAAGAACAATAAGCCTTCTTTCTAAAATATATAACAGTCCAGAGAAAAGTAAGACTACTGCTAGGAGCCAAATTTAAGTGGGACCAGCAAACCTTAAAATCTAAATGGTCAGCATGAGTTAATGATGGTAGTTTTGTCAGATAATTTGTCTTTTACGAATTTAAAGCTTCGGGTTTTAGCAGCTCTGCTTGCTAAAGGAGACAAAGCATTGTGTCCCTGCAAAGTGGTGAATTAGAACTGAGATCCTTTTATAAAGGCTAGACCGCCAAATAAGTATGCCTACTGAGAAAGAATGAACAAAACAAATACCAAGCAAAACTTTTACTCTACAGAAAAGAGAGAACACAAGTTTATTGCCCAGGCATATTCTGCTGTTACTGGGAAAATAAGTATACGCTAAAAATCAGAAACCAGAGTTCTGCTATCATTTATGTATATACGTATTTATGTATGTATATATGAATGTATGTATGTATGTATGTATGAATGTATGTATGTATGTATGTATGTATGTATGTATGTATTGGAGACAGGGCCTAGCTCTGTTGCCCAGGCTGGAATGCAGTGGCACAGTCAAGGCTCACTGCAGCTTTAAACTTCTGGGCTCAAGTGAGCCTCCCACCTCAGCCTCCCAAAGTGCTGTGGTTGCAGGTGTGAGCCACTCTGCTCAACATCTGCTATCATTTATATAAGGAATGTAAATATTCACTCCTTTTGGAGCCTGGAAAAACCCCAGCCAAGAAATTCTGTTTAATGTCATCACAAATCATCTTGGGACAATAGATAGCATCAATGCAAATCCTTTTTGGAGAACAAAACCCCCTAGGTTCTCAGAATTTTCAGAAATCATGAACATCAAATATGGGCATAATAATAAATTAAACCACATATGAAGAAAGAAGCTGCTATGAATTACAGCAACACAACAAATAGCAGTATCAAATTTTGAAGGGTGAAAGATATTGGAATGATTAGAGACACTAAAATAATTATGTGAAATGTTTAATGACTTAAAGGAAAAAGAGGGAGGTAAAAACATAACAAGGCAATAATAGACCACCAAAATTCAATAGGCAACTTTAATCACCTTGATATGGTTTGGATCCATGTCCCTGCCCAAATCCCATGTCAAATTATAATCTCCAGTATTGAAGGTGGGGCTTGGTGGGAGGTAATTGGATCATAAGAGCGTAGTCCCCATGAATGGGTTAGCACCATACCCTTGGTGCTGCTCTTATGACAGTGAGTGAGTTATCCAGATATTTGGTTGTTTAAAATTGTGTAGCCCTGCCCCACCTCTCTTGCTCCTGCTCCTGCTGTGTAAGATGTGTTTGCATCTCCTTCTCCTTCTGCCGTGATTGTAAGTTTCTTAAGGTCCCCTCAAGAAGCAGAAGCCTCCAGGCTTTATGTATAGCCTGCAGAACCATGAGCCAATTAAACCTCTTTTATTTATAAGTTATCCAGTCTCGGGTGTTTCTTTATAGCAATGTAAGAAGGGGCTAATACATAAAATTGATACTGAGTAGTGGGGCATTGCTATATAGATACTTGAAAATGTAGAAGAAGCTTTGGAGCTGGATAAGAGGCAGAGGTTAGAACAGTTTGGAGGGCTCAGAAGAAGACAGGAAGATAAGGGAAAGTTTGGCACTTCCTAGACAGTTGTTGAATAGTTGTGACCTAAATGCTGATAGTGATATGGAAAATGAAGGCCAGGCTAATGAGGTCTCAGGTGGAAATGAGAAACTTATTGGGAACTGGAGCAAAGGTGACTTTTGTTACATCTTGGCAAAGAGCTTGGATGGATTGTTTCCCTGCCCTAGGGGTCTGTGGAGCTTTGAACTTGAGAGAGATGATTTAGTGTAACTGTTGGAAGATATTTCTAAGCACAAAGCATTTAAGATTTGGCCTGGCTGCTTTTGACAACCTAACTCATATGCATGAACAAAGAAGTGACATAAAACTGGAACTTATACTTAAAGGGGAAGCAGACTGTAAAAGTTTGATATATTTGCAGCCTGGCCCTGTGGTAGAAAAGAAAAGTGCATCTTCGGGGAGGAATTCAAGCCAGCCGGAGAAATTTGCATAACTAAAAGGAAGGTAAGTACTGATAGCCAAGACAATGGGGAAAAAGCCTCAAAGGCATTTCACAGATCTTCATGCCAGCCCCTCCATCACAGGCCCAGAGGCCTAGGAAGGAAGAATGGTTTTGTGGGCCAGGCCCAGGGCCTGACTGCCCTATGCAGCCGCAGAACACTGCTCCTTGCATCTCAGCTGCTCCAGCTTCAGCAATGGCTAAAAGAGGCTCAGGTATAGCTAAGGCTGCTGTTTCAGAGGTTGCAAGCTGTAAGCCTTGGTGGCATCCATGTGGTGTTAAGCCTATGGGTGCACTGAGTGTAAGAGTTGAGGCTTGGGAGCCTCTGCCTAGATTTCAGAGGATATATGGAAATGCCTGAATGTCCAGGTAGAAGCCTGCTGCAGGGGTGGAGTCTTCATGGAGAACTTCTACCAGGACACTGCAACGAGAAAATGTGGGGTAGGAGCCCCCACAGAGTCCCCACTGGGGCACTGCCTAGTGGAGCTATGAGAAGAGGGCCATCGTTCTCCAGACCCTGGAATGGTAGAGTCACTGGAAGCTTGCACCTTGCACTTGTAAAAGCTGCAAGCACTCAACACTAGCCCATGAGAGCAGCTGTGGGGGCTGAACCCTTAAAACCACAGCAGCAGAGCTACTCTAGGCCTCGGAAGGCTAACTGTTGTGGCAGTGTGCTCTGGATGTGAAACATGGAGCCAAAAAAGATTATTTTGGAGCTTTAAGATTTAATGACTGCCTTGCTGGGTTTTAGAATTGCATGGGGCCCATAGCTCTATTTTTGGCTGATTTTTCCCTTTTGGAATGAGAGTATTTACCCAATGCTTGTACCTTCATTGTATCTTTGGAGTTACCTAATTGTTTTTCTTTTTTTTTTTTTAATAGTAGAAGGGACTTGTCTTGTTCTAGGTGAGACTTTAGACTTTGGACTGCAGAGTAACACTGGAAAGAATGAAGATTTTGGGGGACTGTTGGGAAAGCATGCAATGTGAGAAGGACATGAGATTTGAGAGGGTCTGGCCAGAATGATATGGTTTGGATCAGTCTCTGTTTTCTTCTAGTATCTTTATAGATATAAAACTCTAAAGATACTTACAAAAATAGGAAAAACTGGAAAAACTCTTCTGGACTTTGGTCTAGGCAAATAATTCATTACTAAGACTCAAAAGCACAGGCACCAAAACCAAAAGTAGACAAACAGGATTTAATTAAATTAAAAAACTTCTGCACAGCAAAACAAATAATTAATTGAGTGAACAGATAGTTTGCAGAATGGGAGAAAATATTTTCAAAATATGCATCAAGCAAGGGTCTATTATATAGAATTTATAGGGAACTCAAACCAGTCAACACACACACACACACACACACACACACACACAAACCCACAAATAATCACATTAAGAAGTAGGCAAAGGATATGAATAAACATTTTTCAAAAGAAGATTTACAAATCACCAATAGGTATATAAAAAATACTGAACATCACTAATCATCAGATAAACACAAATTAAAACCACAATGAGATATACTCTTACACCAGTCAGAATGGCTGTTTTTAAAATGTCAACAGATAACAGATATTGGTGAGGATATGGAGATAAGGGTACTCTTGGTGGGTATGTAAACCAGCTCAAGCTCTATGAAAAGCAGTGTGGAGATTTATCAAAAAGCTACAGAGAACCATCATTTGATTCAGCAGTCCCACTACTGGGTATTTACCTTAAAGAAAGGAAATCATTATATAAAATAATACCGGCACTCATATGTTTATTGCAGAACTATTCAAAATGGCAAGACATGGAAGCAACCTATGTGTCCATCAACAGAAGATTGAAAAAGAAAATGTGGTATTTTGAGATGTAGTACAATGGAATGCTATTCAGCCATAAAAAAAGACTAAAATCATGTCTTTTGCAGCAACATGGATGAAATTGGAGACCATTATCTTAAGTAAAACAAATCAGACACAGAAAGACAAATATCACATGTTTTCACTTATAAGTGGGAGTTAAATAATGTGTATGCATGGATATAGAGTGTGGAATGATAGACAGTGAAGACTGGGAAGGGTAAAGGTATGGAAGCGGGGTGGGTGATGAGAAATTACTTGATTGCTAAAATGTACATTATTTGGGTGGTGGTTACCCTAAAATCTCTGACTTCACTGCTATGCAATCCATGCATGTAACAAAACTGCACTTGTGTCTCATAAATTTCCACAAATAAAGAAAAAAATTAAAAAAAAATAGGGGATTTTAGAAATGAGACAAAACTTCTAGAAATGCAAAATAAAATTATTTTAATTAAAAAATCAATAAATGGGTTAAATAATATAAATAACTCAAGGGAGAATGGGCTAAAATACATTATATATAAATTCACAAAGGAACAAAGGAAAACAACATTATAGAGGAATAACCATAGACATGGAAGTAAAATAAGAAAGTCTAAGATATATTTAATTGGAATTCCAGAAGGAGCAATCCAGAGGGTTCGAAGAGGAAACATTTAAGGTAATAATTTAATGGAATTTTCCGGAAGAGACGAAAGATGTAAATGTTCAGACTGAACCAAGCACATGCAACAGAAACATGGAGAAATATATATAAATGCAAATTTAATTAAATTTTAATAAAATTTAAAACTTTTGAACACTAAGAAAAAATCCTAAAAGTATCCACAATGAAACAAAAAATTACCCATTAAAAAAAAGCAGCCAGTGCAGAGGCTTATGTGTGTAATCCCAGCACTTTGAGAGGCCAAGGTGGGAGGATTACCTGAGACCAGAAATTAGAGATCAGCCTGGGCAACATAGTGAGACCTTTACTCTACAAAAAGTAAAAAAATTAGCCAGACATGGTGGCATGCACCTGTAGTCCTAGCTAATGAAGAGGCTGAGGTGGGAGGCTTGCTTGAGCCCCAGAGGTTGAGGCTGCAATGAGATGTGATTGTGCCACTACACTCCAGACTGAATGGCAGAACAAGACCTTGTCTCTTAAAAAAAAAAAAAGGAAAAGAAAGGGAGAGAAAATAAAACAATACTATCAACAGCAGACTTCTTCTGAGAACCAATGGAATTTAGAAAATTCTTCACAGAGTAATAAAGAAGAGAATCTAAATAATCATCAATGTATGAGTTTTTATGTAGTTTAAATAGCTACATTTATGTAGTTAAATTTAGCCATCATTCAAGAAAAATGGCAGAATGAAGTCATTTTTACATAAATTTTAGAAAGTTTATCAATAATGGACACTCACTAGCAGAATTTCTTAAAGGTGTATTTTAGAAACAAGTAAATTGGCCATAGAAAAAAGACTTCAAACTAGGAATGAATAGTAAAATAAAATGGTAAACAAATACAAAAACTAAACAAAACAAAAATGTTGAAATATACAACAATAATAACCTCCTAAGATTATGTCGAGGACTAAAAAAGAATTTTACAGAGTTTAAAATAGTGATTTGCACGTGGTAAACATTTATGTTTGCTAAAGAATTTTTTAAAAAGTTAAAATGCTAACATAGACCTGAAATATTTGACAAAGAAAATATGGATGTTTGGCATTGTTGGGTACTTTATGATTGTAGTTGAAATATACTATAGTTCTGGATTGTTTTGGGGCAGTGTATGGATACTGCCTCACTTTAGAATTTTAAAAATAGATTTAAATACAAACAACCATTAAAACATATAAATAAATCATTTGATATAAAACCATATGCAATAAATGGAAAAATAATCAATTTTAAAGATGGCATAATATATACATAGAAAATAACAGAAAAATCAATAGTAATAGAAAGCAAAAATTAGCTGAAACAAACACCTGTAGGGACTATAAGATTTATTTTTATGAATCAATTTATGTTTAATTCATGAAAAATTCATATAAAGCTCAAAGAGCTAGGGACATTAAAAGAAAAGGAATATAATCACCAATCAGGCTAGAGTTGAAGCTGAGACAAAATTGAAATTAAAGCTGAAACCATTCTTTGAGATAAAATCTTTCAATTAATATGAGGCATATAGAGAATTCTACATTTTCGTACCTAATAACATATTCAAAGATACAAAAAAAAAAAAAAAAAAAACAGATGATAGGGAGAACTTAATAAATCTACCAACGCATGGAGAGGTTTCATTCTAACTATTAAGAGATCTAAAACTAAATTTACTGAATATATGGAAGATCTGAACAATACAGTTACTAAGTTTGCTCACTGAACATATATTGAACCTGGAATTGCAAAACTGGAGAACAGGTAATTTATTCTCCAAGCACACATAGTGTATTTATAAAAACTGACTTTGAAATAGACTGTAATACACATCTAATCAAGCTTCAAATAATTGGCAATGTAGCAAATTATACAAATTACTGCAATATTATTAAATTAGAAAAAAATAATTTTAAAATACCAAATAAATATATTCAGAAATCTTATACTTCCAAACAACTAATGGGTTAAAAAATATAACAAAAATTTAAACATGAACCAAACAATAATGAAAGTATTCCATATCAAAATTGAACCAAATACTTATATATAAAAAAGAAAAAGCTAAAAATCAAGGAGGTAAGTATCCATCTTAAAAAGTTACAAAAATATAGCAAATGGAGCCCCCCTAAAAAGGAAAGAAAAATAAAGATAAAATGTACATGTAAAAATTAAATATAAAATAAAGAAGATAGACAAAGTTAGAAATCAGTACTTTAAAAGAACAGTAAACAACAAATCTCTATCAAGATTGCTTAATACGGCGGGGCGTGGTGGCTCATGCCTGTTATCCCAGCACTTTGGGAGGCCGAGGCTGGCGGATCACCTGAGGCCAGGAGTTTGCGACCAGCCTGGCCAACATGGTGAAACCCCGTCTCTACTAAAAATACAAAAAGTAGCTGGGTCTGGTGGTGGGCGCCTGTAGTCCCAGCTACTTGGGAGGCTGAGGCACAAGAATTGCTTGAACTTGAGACGGGGAGGTTGCAGTGAGCCGAGATCACGCCATGGCACTCCAGACTGGGCCACAGAGCAAAACTCCATCGCAAAAACAAAAACAAACAAACAACAAGAAAAGATGGCTTAAGACAAAAGGCGAAAAAGAGACACTCAAATATAAATATGGAAATATACAAAGGGTCATAATAATAGAATAGAAATTTAAATTTTTTTTTATGAGACAGACTCTCATTCTGTTGCCCAGGCTGAAATGTAGTGATATAATCATGGCTTATTGCAGCTTCAACCTTTCCAGGCCCAGATGATCCTCCCACCTCAGCTACTCCTGAGTAACTGGAACTACAGGTGCATGCCACCATACCCGGCTAATTTTTACATTTTTTTTTTTTTGGTAGAGATAGGCTTCCCCATGTTGTCAAGGCTTGACTCAAACTCCTGGGCTCAAGCAATCTGTCTGCCTCAGCCTCCCAAGAAATTAAAAATTATATCAAAAAAATGTAGTCCCAATTTTAAGTTAGAAAGCATATAAAATTACTTATAAAAACCATAGCCTACCAAAACTCATTCACATGACGCAGAAAGATTAGTAGTACAATAACTTGAAAATTTTGAATCTGCTCAGTAAATAACACCAGGTATAAAGAAGTGTTAGCAGATAATTATTCGAAATATTTAAAGCATAGATAATTTAATTCTATACATTGTTTTTAACAAAAAACAGGAAGAATGTATTTTAAATGATAAGAAGTTATATTAAAATGACTTGAAGAATGAATGGGGAATGTGAAAATGGACTCAGAGTAGTATCTTGTGGTTTGAATGAGGTTGCTTTGTAGTAGGAGAGACTTGAACAAATTGAAAGATGAAGACTAACTTTTATACAAAGTTAAGGGACTTTTACACAAAGTTAAGTGGCTTTTTATACAAGGAAAACAAAGAAAAATTCCCATTATTTATGTTGCCAGATTCTGTAAAATTAGAGAACTGAGACTAAAATGATATTTATTAATAAAACGCAATTGAAGCATGCTCAAAATGTATAAATGCATGTATCTTTTAACTATATTGATGGAATATAGAATGGGCGTACAGCAGGGTAGGTTTATAGTTTTCCATATTAGTAAAATGAGGTATTTCCTATTTGCATGGTTTCTAATTTCTCCAAAAATTAGAATTTGAGGTCATATTTTAGAGTCATTGGAAGGAGAAGCAGTGAATGGTTGAAAGTTTTCAGTTAGAGAGTTTGAATGTTTGTGAGACAGGGCAAAGTGAGAGATTCTCATATTTGTAATAGGGATCCTGAGTAGGGTTCAGTACACATTTGAAGTAGGTGATGACCATCAGAGTGAGTCAGCTGGCCCTGTTTTATGACTTGCTGTCTGGGCATCAGTTGACAGCTTGGTTACAAGCGGAAAGAAAATTAAGCTTTGGATTGGGTGCAATGGCTCATGCCTGTAATCCCAGCACTATGGGAGGCCAAGACAGGAGAATTGCTTGAGGCCAGAAGTTGGAAACCAGCCTGGGCAACATAGTGAAAACTTAACTTAATCTCTACAAAAAATAAAAACATCGCCAGCATGGTGGCTTACACTTGTAGTCCTAGTTACTTGGGAGGCTGAGTCAGGAGGATCATTTGAGCCAGAAGTTCAATGCTGTGGTGAGCTATTATCACACCACTGCACTGCAGCCTGGGCAACAGAGTGATACTGTCTCCAAAAATAAAAAATAAAATAAAGATAAAACATAAATTGAAAAAAATCAAGCTTTGGATTTATAGTTGTATAATAATTAATAAAATATACATTATTTAAAAGACTTACAAAGCCCATGTTAGTATGAATTTTTTCAGCCTTGGGCAGTTCTTTATAGCAGTATGAAAATGAACAAATATGCATGTGAATGAAGGAATCCTATCTTCCTAACATTATTAGAATTTGCTTTAACGTATAAATGTTAGCATGATTTGAATAAGCTACTTAGTTTTGCTTAGTAGAATTCAGTAGATGTTGAAGATATAGCAATTCTTTCATTAGAAATATGAATGATAAGATTACATAAAAACGTGTGCTAATCAAACATAAAATTAAACAGATCATCTCTCTTCTATATAAAGTCGCGCAACTGCACTTTCAAAGTTTGTAACTTTACTTAGATTGTTAACTTTCTAGGGAAACACACAACTGTTTTGTGTGTAGTCAGGAACTTAGAAAAAGGATTGTGGAAGATTTTTAACGATGATAATGCAATTGTGATGAAATAATAAACATTTATATTTAGCTCAGTGAATGATGGTATCGATTGAATAGTAAATGGACTACCCATATTGTGTTTCAGATATGGACTTCTTATATATTATAAGCCCAAATGTGCACAGAGTGTTCTGCATCAGTGGAATGGGCAATGAGCCAACTAACCCCAGACTCATCAAACTGTGATAGGGAAAGCATGTCTCTCTGGCTGGGGAGAAAGAGAATTCCAAGCCATAATGCTCATTCTTTAGTATAAAATGGGCACTAATAAGCTGCATTGAGCTGCTGACAGTTTCTATGAAGAGTCTCTATTCTTTCAAATGCAAATATTTCAGAAACAGTCAGGTTCCCAGCACATGGATTTTAAAACCGAGTCATTCTTAACTGTGGACCTACATAATTGCACACTTGGGACATTATATATTTATATAGATAATGGATACAATTCAAGCAGCTGCCTACTGAAGTTAATGGAAGGCCTATCTTCTGAGAAGAGAATGTGAATATATACATATACACATATATATTTATACATTTTCTTCCTTTTCTTCCCACTCAATCTCTGACTAGCCTTATAGTATAATGCTTTTTTTTCAATAATTTGAATTCCTTGAGTTTGAACTTCACATGATCAATCTTGATTTCTATATATTTGTAAAAATTGTTATTTATGGGGAGTAGAAAGAGTTGAAAAATTATACATATGTATCTGAAACTGTAAATCATATCTCTCTAACTAGGGTGAAAATGCTTCAGGGTTACAAGAGTTATGGATATTCCATTAAAGGGAACAGATTTTTGGAGTCAAACACCTTATGTTTTCATCCTGGTTCCACTGATTACTAATACATGTCTTTAGCTTACTTAACTCCTCTCAGGCTCAGTTTCCTTATTTCTAAAATGATATTTTTCTTGCTAAGGACTTATTGCATGTTAGGTACTCAAAAAGTTAGTTTGATTTATTTACTTTTGTTTTCTCAGGGTATGTTAATGAGAGTGTTAAAAATGCAATTCCTGGTGATAATGCATTATGAGTTTTTCTCTTTTTTGGAAGTTTCACAAAACAGTATTTATTCTTAAAATATATGATGAGTTCTGATATCTAATCTATTTCTTCTTCTTCTTTTTCTTTTTTTATTATACTTTAAGTTCTAGGATACGTGTGCAGAATGTGCAGGTTTGTTACATAGGTATACACATGCCATGGTGGTTTGCTGCACCCATCAACCCGTCATCTATATTAGGTATTTCTCCTAATGCTAGCCCTCCCCGAGCCCCCCACCTCGCGACAAGCCCCACTGTGTGATGTTTCCCTCCCTGTGTCCCTGTGTTCTCACTGTTCAACTCCCACTCATGAGTGAGAACATGCAGTGTTTGGTTTTCTGTTCCTGTGTTAGTTGCTAAGAATGATGGTTTCCAGCTTCACCCATGTCCCTGCAAAGGACATGAACTCATCCTTTTTATGGCTGCATAGTATTCCATGTTGTATATGTGCCACATTTTCTTTATCCAGTCTATCATTGATGGGCATTTGTGTGGGTTCCAAGTCTTTGCTATTGTGAACAGTGCTGCAGTAAACATACGTGTACATGTGTCTTCATAATAGAATGATTTATAATCCTTTGGATATATACTCAGTAATGGGATTGCTGGGTCAAATGAAATTTCTGGTTC
This sequence comes from Pan troglodytes, assembly GCF_028858775.2. Taxonomy (NCBI): domain Eukaryota; kingdom Metazoa; phylum Chordata; class Mammalia; order Primates; family Hominidae; genus Pan; species Pan troglodytes. Next base: position 30,945,956 of record NC_072401.2, on the reverse strand, counting down.
TAGATCCTTGAGGAATCACCACACTGTCTTCCATAATGGTTGAACTATATTTACAATCCCACCAACAGTGTAAAAGCGTTCCTAATTCTCCACATCGTCTCCAGCATCTGTTGTTTCCTGACTTTTTAATGATTGCCATTCTAACTGGCGTGAGATGGTATCTCATTGTGGTTTTGGTTTGTATTTCTCTAATGACCACTGATGATGAGCGTTTTTTTCTTTATGTTTGTCAGCCACATAAATGTCTTCATTTGAGAAGTGTCTATTCATATCCTTTGCCCACTTTTTGATGGGGTTGTTTGATTTTTTCTTGTAAATTTGTTTAAGTTCTTTGTAGGTTCTGGATATTAGCCTTTTGTCAGGTGGATAGATTGCAAAAATTTTCTCCCATTCTTTAGGTTGCCTGTTCACTCTGATGAGTTTCTTTTGCTGTGCAGAAGCTCTTTAGTATAATTAGATCCCATTTGTCAATTTTGGCTTTAGTTGCCGTTTCTATTGGTGTTTTAGTCGTGAAGTCTTTGCCCATGCCTATGTCCTGAATAGTATTGCCTGGATTTTCTTGTAGGATTTTTATATTTTCAGGTCTTATGTTTAAGTCTTTAATCCATCTTGAGTTAATTTTTGTATAATGTGTAAGGAAGGCATCCAGTTTCAGTTTTCTGCAGATGGCTAGCCAGTTTTCCCAATACCATTTATTAAACAGAGTATCCTTTCCCCATTGCTTGTTTTTATCGGGTTCATCAAAGATCAGATGGTTGTAGATGTATGGCATTATTTCTGAGGCCTCTGTTCTGTTCCATTCATCTGTATATCTGTTTTGGTACCAGTACCATGCTGTTTTGGTTACTCTAGCCTTGTAGTATAGTTTGAAGTCAGGTAGCATGATGCCTCCAGCTTTGTTCTTTTTGCTTATGATTTTCTTGGCTATATGGGCTCTTTTTTGGTTCCATATGAAATTTAAAGTAGTTTTTTTCTAATTCTGTGAAGAAAGTCAATGTTACCTTGATGGGGACAACATTAAGTCTATAAATTAATTTGGGCAATATGGCCATTTTCATGTTGAGTCTTCCTATCTATGAGCATGGAATATTTTTCCATTTGTTTGTGTCCTCTCTTATTTCCTTGAGCAGTGGTTTGTGGTTCTCCTTGAAGAAGTCCTTCACATCTCTTGCAAGTTGTATTCCTAGGTATTTTATTCTCTTTGTAGCAATTGTGAATGGGAGTTCACTCATGATTTGGCTCTCTATCATTGGTGTATAGGAATGCTTGTGATTTTTGTACATTGATTTTGTGTCCTTAGACTTTGCTGAAGTTTCTTATCAGCTTAAGGAATTTTTGGGCTGAGACAATGGGGTTTTCTAAATATAGGTTCACCATGTTATTACCCACAGAGAATTATCTGCCAGCCTTACTCACCTTACAAGTGTACAGTCAAAGGCATTTTTGCTTTTTGCTATAGAAGCAGCTCTAATGTATGGTGTCTTGTAAATACAGCTAATCGAATTTGAAAAGATTTAGTTAGGACAATTGAATCTTTAAGCAAACCAGAAACCCTTTTAGCCTCCTTTGAAGTGCTGGGCTCCAGAGGGGGATCCTCTCATAAGCACCATGTCTCTTCTTCATTGAGCTTCTGTGCAATTTGAGAAATAACAGAGAGAATAAGGAGTCTAAACATCACTTTTACTACTGATAAAGTTAGGTAAGTGTACACAACTTTGTGTAAGAGACAGATGGGACTACTATATGAATTTTAGATATAGGGAAAGTTGCTCACTCAATTCTAGGCAATGCTGATCTGGGGCAGGCTCTTGCTGTGGTAGTGGGATAGCGATGGTAGGAGAACACGTGTTCCCTATAGTCAACAAGAGGAGAAAAGGTAGAGGTTTTAAGTGGGTAGAGAAAGGCCTAGGAAAAGAAATCTCTCATCATGGAAATCAAGAAGGGAGTAAAAGGCACTTACTCCCTTCTAATAGTAAGATGACTATATTTTCATCAAGACCAAAATTCTTATTCACACTTGTTCCAAGTGTCTAAAGATGTGAAAATACCTTTTCAAGGCTAACAATACAAAAAAATCAACTTTTCTTTAAAAAGCTTGAAATTCTGCACCACAATGTGTATTGTCAAATGCATTTCCAGTTCACAGTGAATTTCTCAAGAAGATATTTCAGTGACTGAGGAAGGGTTAAATGCAAAAAGAAATGATCCAAGGGTGTTTGGATCACTATTTCTTTTCCATTGTCTAACCCTGTTTGTCAGACACTGTGTTAGATGCTATTATTATTTCAAGCTGAAGAACAGCTCTCTGGTGTAAGTAATATAAATTCAATTTTTTTAATGAGGAGAATGAGGCACTAGGGGTAAAGTAATTTGAGACCATTTTTCGGTAAGAAATAGCACAAACAAGACATGAGTCTGATTAACTCCAAATCTTTACCACATTCCACTGCACTGTGGTATCTCATTAACATTATATCCATTTAGAAATCCTGATTGCAAGCAACAGAAACTGATTATTGTTATCTTAAATAGAATAGAATGGAAGAAAAGAAGTGGCTTACTGAATAAATAGCTGCTTAGAGAACTAGACTTAGAAGTCTTGCAAGAATCAAAGTAGCTCCACAGGGTCCAGAACAGGAAGGACAATGAACATTTTTTAGCGCAAGGATAGACCAGGTAGATGAAGTCACTGCTGCTGGTCACCACCACCACAGGATGTAGCTATCACAAGTTGTCCTCCAGACAGCACTGCTCCACATAGTCTTGCATAACTAAGGGGGAAAGATTCACATTACGGGAAAAATCAAAGATACCCTCCAAATTGATTTTAAAATGCTTCTTAACAGGCATCTAGCTAACTGTTTTGTCTTCACAAACTTCATCATCTTTGTGTTGCAGTCTCAGACTACATGTTGAAATCTGTGAATTCTGAAAGCCTAATTCAGTGCTAGTCATAGAATAGAATGTATTCTACTTGGAAAATGACTCTCTTAAAAGTATTTGATATGTTAGAACAGCAATTTTCTCCCATAGTTATAATTGGGGAATTAAACTTGTTCCTTAAAATTCAAATGATTTATTAACTAGGAATTAACATTTTTAACTAAAACAAAACCTTAATTCCAAAGCCAATTGCATTCAGAATAGCTATAGATTAGATTTACATAGTATAGAAAAGATAGGAAAGTTTAAAAGTAAGGCATATTATAAATTTTTAATACAACTCAGGTCAGTCCCAAGAAAAAATTCTGAAAACTCAAATTCTTCCACAAAAATACGTGTTTTCAAATGTCGGAACTATGTTGATAATTGAAGTAGAAAATAGCTTTATCAAATAATACCTTCAATTTACAACTTAAGTGTGTAAGTTTTAATTGAATTTAAACCAAATGAAAAACATAGACAATTGTGCTTTTTTTCTTGTAAGAAAATTTGTTTTCCAATAAATTGGTTATT